>NC_141703.1:56020778-58542752 GCF_971803275.1 Cyanistes caeruleus
AGAGATTTAGTCACTAGAGGGGTGTTCTCAGCATGTCTCATAACTGGCATTCCGTGCACCCAGGGTAGCAAAAGGCACTAGATCTTCTCATGGATGTGAAAAGGCAGCCCAGAGTTAACCCAGGTCATTACACAAATAGAGATATTTTGGGGTCTGCTCCTTGTTTCATGGTATGACATAAGTGTAATACATATAAACCCCTAAGCTGATTTTTATCACTTTGGCTAGGTGTCCTAGGCACAAGGCTAAAGAAGGGCTTCCTATTTTTTTAACTTGGATTTTTTTTTCTCTCTCTTTTTTTGCGTTGTTGTTGTGGTTATTGCTGTTGTTGTTTTTGTTGCTTCTGTTGGGTAGTGGGTTTTTTTGCCAGCTATGCAGAGAGCTCTCTTGCATGCCTGGCTATACATTTAACAGAGAGCTTTTAAGTCTCTTTACACCAAATGCTCCAATGAACTAAAAGCATTCTCACAGTTTATCAGAGATTGGTGCTCAATGCATTTTAGGCTGAATTAAGGTTAGAATGAGGTTTACCTATTTCTTGTGAATGTTCTAGTCATTGATTTCTGAAAGAATAAATTGTGCACCACCTCCTCAGATGAAGCTGGCTGTAACTAATCTAGGCCAAGCCTAGATTTTGGAGTTGTTTTTACTTTTCAGGTGACTTGGTTGAGGTGTTTATCCATTATCCCCTGAACTCATGATGATAAATGACAACTGCATATTTGTATTCCCAGAAAAGTTAATGCTGAGAATTTACATCACACAGAGTGACATCGTATTACTCTGCTCTGTACAGAGCTACAGTGTCATGAAATACTTAGGGTGACTTTTTATTACTTGAGCCCTAACTTAAGTAGAGAGTAGGTTCAAAGTTGCTATGTACGAAGGCAAGTTTGAGACATCCCCTAAACACTCCAAAAGCTGTAAAGAAAAAGAAATACACCAAAACACAATTTTATTTGTAAAAAAGTTTTAAAATGAAGTTTTATTTTGTGTCTTATTTATATGAATACAGCCACATAGTACTGTTTCAGTACCATAGCCATGCTAACACTTTTGTAAATCAGATTAGCTCCAACACAGTGTGAATCCCTCCTTCACCTTCTTCACTCACACTGCTTATCTGGCTAGTGAACTACAGCTGGCTTGTGGTGGAACATCTGGTCGCCATGACCTTTGTTGGTTATTTCGTGATTCCTAATCCTGAGCTTAAAAACATTTTTATTTGTGTGTGTGTGCTGACCAATCCTTAATGCAGCAGCACTTTACTCCTTCCTTTACTTGTCAGCCACCTCCAAACTGAGGCCATGATCCACCTACCTTAAAACTGCTACACACGCTGCAAGGCATCTCATGAAAGAGTTTCTATCAATCAACATTTAACAACCTTTCAAACCACAGAAGATCCATTCGTACCTATTCCCTGGAGCACCTGTGGTGTTTGGAAGCAGGCAGGACTCTTGCAAGTAATACCAAACCTACCAATTTAAGGAGGTCAATGAAGCCTTGGGCAAACACAGTCTGGTGCCAGACCTGTGTAAACAACTGCAGTGTTGTCATTACCATGAATTCTTAAATGAGAAGGAAGATATCTGATTTTCTGTAGTAAAAAATTCCCAGCAGCTTGCAGGACTCCTAGTGTAATTCCAGCTTTGCTCTCCAAATCTACATTTGGTAGTTTTCATAAGTAAAGTCTGATTTACAATAGTTTTTTTTTCTCCTGTTTAAACTCTTGTGTGCTGTTACAAAGCCAAACTTTGGAGCTTTATTGAAAGCAGATTCTATTCAAAACCACTGCAGTTTGGAAAGTTCAGGTAAGAATTGGGGAAATTCCACTTTACACTACAGAAATGCCAATCTTTCAAAAAGTCCCACAGACAGATCTGAACTCTACAATATAACTATTTCTTAAAAGAAAGTGTGGATCAAGTGCAAAATGGTGGTCTAAATACTGCAGAATCAACCATTTATTTCAATACTGCATCAGCCACAGTTCACACAAGTATGATATTTGTACAAAGTACAAATATTTTCTCCTGTGTGTGTCTCATTAGATGCTCAAATTCAAAATTACTATTTGACTCAATATGAGTCAAGGTAATATTTCAACAAAGATTCAATGAATTTGACATCTCAGATGAATGAATCCCCACCTTCCTGGTAAACAAGAAATGTGAGCTCAATGAAGTACCTTGCCACCTCTATGAAGTAGAGAGTTCTTGCTACCATCATCTGCAGGGGTGTGCTCAAATACATATTCTTAAAATTTCTCAAAGAGTGGGATACTATGATCAAACTGCTGGCACAGAATGCACTGGAGAGCACAAGCACATGGGAGGTAATTGTTGACAATTGTGGTAAGGAAATGAGGGAAGCAATGACTACTAGCTGTGCTGGGAAAGCAAAGTAGCTGTCTGAACTGAGAGTAAATCTGATATTTCATCCTCCAAGAGGACCCAGAACACAATGCCATGCTCTGTACCCGGAAGCACACAGACTGCAGATCCAAATTTGGCAGTAAGGGCTAGGCTACAAATGATCTAATTTATCTCAATTCGTATCAGCTTAGCAAATTTGGAAGAGTTTATATGAAAATAGGTAACAAGGGAGTCACAAAAGCATGGATTTAAAAGTCTTTAAGCAATAATGACTTTTCATAATGCCTGATCTTTTTAATTGATGCCCCTCTGGTAAACAAAAAGGAAATAATGAAGAACAGAATGGAATTTTTGCTTAGGAAAGGTAAGAAATACCAAAAAGCAGGCAAATGGGTTTTGTAATGCTTTAACAAAGGAAAATAGCCTGCAATTTCACTGTCAAGGTGAAATACAAAGAATACCTCTGTGCATGTTTACATAGAAAACAGTAATCAGTCAATCATCAGACATAACTGATTATATACTTTGATATACAAGCATTAAGCATAAAGCTAAAATGCCATAAAATTACTCTGCTGACATCATTTGCAAAAACAAAGCCCTTATGACAACAAGAATGATTAATACAGGGAAAAAAAATCTTAAAAAGAAAATAATATTTTTAATGCAAAAGCATTTAAATCACAAGGGAGGCAAGAAATAATAAGGAATGTAAATAATGAATAGTGGAGAGGAAAATAATTGCTATCTTCTTCATTCTTTTCTCTATAGGACTGAAAGGACATCCAGATACACTGAAAGACAACAATGCTAAATTTGAATAAAGAGCAGTTTGATTGAATAGGCAAACCAGAAAAGTGTGACCGTCCTGTTAAACAGACTGTCAGAGGGCACTCTTGAGATTAGTAAGCCAGCAAAATTAAAAGAAGTCTACACATAATCCTATTAATAAAATTGTCCAGCTATAACATCAAGCAACAATGACAAACAAAAATAAAGAGGTGGAATTTAGAGTTTCAGGGCTGATCTGTAAGGAGAAAACATATTAGGAACTGTATGATATCCTATGGAGATATCCTACCATCATTTGGTATTGTACAGGCATTTGGTAGTAGCTGCTGTGGTGAAGACTATTTTTTAAATATACACACAATCCCAAATCAATGTGTCAATACCCTCAGTATGACAATTCCTAAATTCATATGCTGTGTCTATTTTCCATTGCAGTTTACAACTTATCGTTCCTGATAGTTGTATACAATGTAATGTTTCCTAAAGACCTGTCCAAAAAATGGTAGGGTTTTTGTTTGTTTGTCTGTCTGTTTGTTTGTTTGTGGGGTGTGTGTGTATGTGTTTTGGTTGGTTTTCATTTTGTTTTTTAGGTTAGAAGGAAATCAAGGAAGGCCCTTGTGGCAGCAAGAGCATTGGCAGGAGATGGAGGGGGGTGATCCTCCCTCTCTGCTCAGTCCCTGTGAGATATATCTGGAATGCTGGGTCCAGTTCTGGGCTCCCCAGTGCAATACTGACACAGACATGCTAGACTGAGTCCAGTCAAGTGCCATGGATGTGATAATGCACTAGTCAGATCTGAGGATGGTTTGCTTGGAGAAGACTAATGGCAAAACTTTAAGCAAAAGAAATTTCACAAAAATTGTTATAGACCATTGAAATACTGGTAAGTCTTTTTATAAATTAGTGTTGGTTAGGATACACAATTGCCATAATAAAACTTAACACATACTATTAGTTACAAACTTCTGTCTGGGACACTGAGAATATTATTGTTTCAACAGTCCATGTGAATAATTTGTGAGAGGTTAGTTTTTCTTATGGTGTCCATTCATTTTAGACTTTCTACTATATGCTGTAATTTTAAGGAAGCTCCTCCATTTCATTACTTCTAATTGAGACAAAAACCACTGCATGGACTTTAATTAATCTCCTGGAAAAAGAGAGTTTAGAAATGACAAACTGCACACAGACAGTTGCCTGATCAAACCATGTGTTTGAGTTATTCCCAAATCAAAGCATCCCAGGGACCTCATTCATTAAATGTTTTCTCTCATTCTACCAATGTTTCTACTGTAGCCTCACTATTTCCACAGTATAAACCTCTGAGAGGAACCTGAAGATATTTCAAAACTTGAATCTTGTCCAGAACACAGGGAAAAAAAATAATTATGCTATTATTTATGCACTCAAAATTCATTGATTCTGTAGCAAAACAGGGCTAAATAAGAGGACACAGGCCCAGAGGACTAACTACCTTAAGCCTAAAACAAAGATCAGAGGGTTGCTTAGGGTCTTATTTCTCTGTGTTTGGTTTTTGTTTGTTTTTTTTTTTTTTGCACATATGATGAAATGCAGTGTGTGGCCTTGGACTGCCACTCACTGCTTTCTATTATCTTCAGATTTATTGCTTGTTTTGCACTTAGACACTTCTCTCATTTTTCTGTCTGGCTAAAGTTGTATGAAGAAATTCTCATTTTGTCCTTATTTTTCTGAACACCTTCCCTCTAAATAGCAACTCATATCCTGCCTTTCACCATTCATTACTGTTACATCGTAGATAACTGGCCTATGTGAACTGACTTACTGATCTCAGCCCCAGCCTAGCAAGGTGCAGAAATGCTGTCACAACTGCGACTGGTTGGCACCTTATTTATAGACTCAATAGCATATTAATCAGTATCTCATGGAAAACTGCACCACAACTTTCCCTTTAAAAAATGTCAGTAGTTTTCCAGTAATGTGGCAGCACCACATAATATGTTGTCAAAGAGCCATCTGATATTGCTTCAGTGGTTTTATGTTGTACTCCATAAAATGTAAAAGGGACCTCCCAGGTAATTGCCCTGCTCACGGATAAGAATAAGATTTTAATTACCTCCAAGATAATCAGATCTCCTACTTTGAGCTTTTCAATAAATGAATGGTGATTTATGGAATGCAAGCAAAAAATCAGGAGTATTTCAGAAAAAGAAAAAGAAAGTTCTTCACTCTTGAAAAAGCTAAACTGTGTCTCCATTGATCCCAAGGTCATTTGACCATATCTTTCACAAATCTATGGCAAACCAACATGTACTGAAACTTAGGAACATGTTTGCAGTGCATGGCCAGACCTGGTGCACATTGTCATCAACGTGGGCATCACGGGGGTGTAAACCACACCGGCTGGGTGGGCTGACAGGTGCCTGTTGTAATGCATTTAGAAAAATGGTATAACCCAAGAATGTACCCCTGAAATATAGAATGTTAGCTTCTCCCCCTCACCTCTTCCTCCCCAGTTTTCCTCATTGGCTGTAAGACTGTAACCCTTCCCCCCTTTCCCTGACTTCAAAAAAGAGCGTGTCAATTTTCTTCCTCTTTCTTCATGTGGATCACATGAAGAATAAAGCTGGAATACCATATCAGGAGAGAAAGAGCCTCGTTTTAGTCCTTTTAGTTTATGCCATAATATCTTCCTCCCTTTCTGAGCTGCAGCAGGGTGGACTGTGGCTACAGAGAAGCTGGGGAACATATATCGTAAATAGCAGGTAGCAGCCCCCTTTGCCACCTCTTCCCTCAGCCCTCAAAGTTGCTGTTTCCCTCTCTGTAGTGTTGAGGATGTCTGAGTGGCCATGCTGATGTGGAGGTCAGCAGAAAGACCAGCTGTGGTTTAAAGAAGTTCCCAGTCCGTGCTGGGTGGTCTCCTTTTAGCTCAATGGTTTTGATGCTTTAGGTTACAGTGCAGCCCCAGTAAAAGTGATGTTTGCAAAACTGATGGGCTAGTGAGATGTAGAACAAGTGCCCAGGGACAGAGGTTCCTTCAGCTGTCTTTGCTACCAGCTAAAAATTGTCACTGGACAACACCAAGCATTATTGTCTTTGGGAGATCTTCCCTTTGGACTGTTTCCATCTTTCTTCTGTGCACTCAGTGACCAGGCCACTCTCTCAGAAGATGAAATCTGAAATGGATCACTAGCCAGACATTCCCATTTCTCCAGCTCTGGTAGCATGACAAGTGCATCTGGCATCTGTGAGCCCTTCTTCCTTCAGGGATTTGTGACTGCTGAGCTGACTGCAGTTTTTTCAGAATGTTTTTTTCAGAACAAAGCACACTCTTTTTCAAAGGTACACACATGCAGAGCAGAGAGCTAAAAATAAAATAACCTTTTCTGGATATTTCCTTCCTCCCTCACAGAAAATTTTCACTGAAGCTTTGATAAATTCCAGTCAGCTCAATACACTTCCTTCAGTTTATGCACCCCTTTCTTTGTCAGAGACTCTTACTCACCTGTTGGTAACTACCTCATTCATCTTCATTTCCAGTAAATCCTGCCATCATTAGGCCTTCATTATCTCTTTGAAATTTAGGTCTAATAAGGCAGACTAAAATTTCTCAGCCTAGTTAAACTACTCTCAAAAACTAATTTGTCCAGAAAAAAACTGTCCTGTAGTATAATACTGATTATTTTTTTCATCTCCCATAGCTTTCCCTGTTGTCCTGGTTCTACCTCTTAAAATCTTTATCTCTGCCTGGGCAGGCAGGAAATCTACCTGTAAATGGAGCTACGTGGAGAATTGAATACCAATCACATCGGTATTTTTTCATCCTCTGATATAAAATGCTTTTTAGACATGTTTTTAACTAATTGGGAACAGAGCTCCAATTTACTAACAGGACCCCAGTTATTATAAATTAACCACCTCTGATATATGAAAAGATGTCATAAGGAGGTATTCAGAAAAATGCAGTTTCCTGTATTCTCAGGAGAGCTAAATTACAGTAAGTATGTGTATATATCTCTTTCTGCTTATACTTCAGTGGGGAGTGCACTTATTGAGGTCATGCTTAGTCTCTGGTTAAATTTCTTCTATTTCTTGAAAGGGTTTGAAGACAGTGCTGGTATCTAAACAAAAAAATTTCCAGTGAGGAAAAGCACAAGATTATGATAACAGAGAGTAGGATATTTTAGCATGTGAATCCTTGCATCTAAGTCTTTGTTCTTGTTCATGTTCAATTAAAAAAAAAGAAAAAAGCAAAATGGACCTCTTTGGGATGTGAGTTTGAGTCCATCCAAGCCAAGGAAGAAACTAAGCCAGATTTTCTGCCTTTTGAGAATGTGTCTTTAACTCCTGCTTTACTGTAGGAAAGGCTGCTGGTTACTTTCAACCTTATGAATATCAGCTGCTGGAATATCCATTACCGGTACAATCCTAATTGTAATATAGGGATCATGTTGAGCCACGGTGCTGAAATCTGGATTTTATTTTGCCAAAGTTCTTCATGTGTGAAGAAGGTAATTTCTCCATAAGAGAAATACAAAGTTCAGTTTTCATTCAATAATGATGAATATATTCCTGAGCAGGACTGTGGGATTTGGTTTATACATGATGATGAGTTTTGTCTTGAGATGCTGATAGTAAATCTGCTGTTGATGGACATTTACCGATTTCATGTGAAGCCTTTTTATTTTTTTTTTTTTAATTCTTCTAATCTAAAACTAAATGAAATTTTTACCAATCTCACTGATAAATTTTTATTCAGAATCCACATGTGAATCACATTACGTAAACAATGGCCTTTTGTAGGTAATATATTAATATATGGGAATTACATTTAGCAAGTGCATATCTTTTAACATGATCAAACACAGAGCTTAGCCACATTAATATAAATGAAAACCTGATTGTATTACTGTTTGCAGTCGCACAGTGCACTGCACTGATAACAGACGTGCCAGTGCACGCACTACAGGTTATGCAGGACAAAGAAGGATTTTGCTTTGCGAGTCTTTGTTGCTGAATATGTTATGAAGAACAGAGATTTTGGTCTCTAATACCGTTTTTTCAGTAGAAAGTCTGAAAAAAATTTGGAAACTGTTGGCAACTATACAGAGAAGTTGAAAGACATATCTCTTCCCTGTATTTATAGAAAGCCTTTGAGTTAAGAGAAATGAATCAAAATAATCCTTTTTTGCCTCCCTTAAAAAAGTCTTCTTTGTAACAGGTGAATAATTGTTATTCCCGTAGGCCCTGGGTGTGCATGATTTTGGTAGCTATAGTGAAAACATACAGCAGAAAAAGGGTCAAACTAATTGCTGATAAATATTTTCAGTATCAGATGATATTTCCTTACAGCATTTAAGGGTCCTAAGAATTGGTTATCATTTAATTGATGAACACTTTATGTTCTTTTTCAAGAAATTAAATAATTTCCACAGACAGCTGTTAAGAAACACTAGAAGCATACATATTGTAGTCTTTATGATATGTTCTTTCTCAAAAATGTCTTGTGTTCTTCCCAGTTTAAACTTCCAAAATGTCGCAGATTTTGAAGCTAAAGCTCATTTTCAGAAGGGGGAGACATTTTGAATCATAAGTCTCCTTGACAGTTATTGTCATTTTGCTTCTAAATTACTTCTGGGGACAGGATTTAGAAGTGTAAATCAATGAGATTTTTATAAGGATTTTTTTCCCTGTGGCCTGCAGGAGGACTCTGAAAATCTTGGAAAGAAATATAAATACTAGATAACTTATTCTGGTTGCTTACAAGAATCTATGGATTTAATTAGTCAGCATGCTTGGTTCAAGACTTCTCACCTTTGTGGGCAAAGCTGAATTTTTCCACCTTTGTGTTCTCAAAAAAAAACTTTAAAAAATAATTCATGGAAAGATAGATGCTATGGTCTTTACCTTTCTTTTCTTCTTCTCAGGAGAACACACAAAAGTTCCAGCTAATGGAGAGAAATAAAAATAGAGGAATATAAAAGGTCCAAGGAGCAAGGCACATCAGTGGTCTCCTCATCATTCTGCTCTTGGTTCATGCCATACTTCTACCTTACACTTCATCTGGGTCTCAGCAAGGCAACCCTGTGATGGAAAGGACTAGGGACCCCATGAGTATAATTTACCCCAGAGTCAGCACTGGGTCCTACACTGAGGGAGAGAGAAGGAGAGTGAGAGCATATCTGCATATCCCACCTTGCTTTGTCACACTGCCTCAGTTCACCTCACACCTTGGGGCTGGCAGGGTGCAGTGGGGCAGGTGGACACAGGGCTGGACTCGGTAAAAGCAAGCCCAGGTGACCCAACCAACTGGAAGGTGTGCTGATGGGAGAGGGATCTGGTGACCCCCAGGTCCATTAGGGTAGTCCACACAATCCCTGGAGAACCACTGGTTAAGCCAAAATACCTGGCCTAATAACTCTAATAACTCAGCAAGTAGAGCTCAAAGCTTTGGGTGGAGCCTGAACACTCAACCTGTCACACTAAACTGGTGGGCAATGCTTGAAAACAGAAGCTCAGTGCTCAAGCAGAAAATTAAATATTGTTACTTGAAAAATATGTAAGCACCTGTGTTTGATAATGCACATTGATATCTACTTGTGTGCTGGAATGCAGCCAGCTTCGCCAGACACTGACAGCAAAAAAATGAGCATCTTCCTTTAATTAGTATGTCCAGATTAATCCAAAATTGCAGCCTTCAGTCAGGCAATGCTCTAAAGAGTCAAGAAACACTCTAAACATGACAGAACCTGTCAAACTTCACTTCATAATAACAAACACAAATCCTTGGATATTAATCTCCATTTTTATTTCTAGATAATTTTTTTTATCTTAGGGTCACCTAAATCAGGGGATATTAACACTTCAAAAATGAAAGGTCACAGAAAAGCTTGAAAATATTTTTTCTCTCTTCTCTCTAAAGCAGTTATACTTACTGTTGCCCAGGAAAGTGGTGGAATTGCCATCCCTGGAAGTGTTCAATAGTGGGATGTGGCACTTGGGGATATGATTTAGCGAATCAGCACATGTTAGTTCTGGGTTAACAGCTGGACTCAATGATCTTAGAAGTTTTCCCCAACTTAATGATTCTATGATTCTATAGCAGGCATTTTTACTTGTCAAGGCAGTACCAGAATGAAATAGTGTTCAATACAGAAAAAAATAAAAATTACCAGATGATGTGTGTATTAGAGTAAATCAAATCTGCTGTTTAGAAATGGACTTGGCTAAGAAAAAAATTCAAAATACATATCTTGATGGATTCTTGTATTGATGAGAATATATTATGAGCTATGCTGCTCAGCATTTGTCAATATATGAGAAGTTATGATTGCCCCCAGCATTCTCCCTAAGGACTGGACTTGGATGTTTAACCAACACAGAAATCTTTCCTCATTTTACTTGCAGAAAGACTGAAATTTGGTGCACCGCGTATCTCATATAAGTACTGGGATCTGTCCAGAAGAAATGTCTAACAAAAAAAGACAGAGAATAGTACACATTGAGGCTAATTTTGTGTCTATTTTCTAGTAATTAAATTTTAAATTACCTTTTACAGGCAGGATGCTTGATATGACTTGGAGAATATAAGATGCTCTTCAGTACCTGTCACTGAGAGATTTTGTTCTGCCATCATGTATTGGACTGGCAGAAGTAGTCTTGTTCTCAGCTTATCACAGGGACATCCTGCACTGTGAATAGCTTTATTGCATTCAATATCCTGTAAGGATATACTCATATCATATGGAGTTGCCAGGCAAAGGATTGAAACAGTACTCAGCTAAAGCTTTATAAATGCAAACACTTTTTTGTTACATTATTTCCCTGCTCAGAAACACATGGTACTTTTGCTAGTGAGTATAAGAGCAAAATCAAATTGCCCCTTGCAAACTGAGTTAAATTTCACTTGAATTCCAGCATCCTTGTAACCTTTTGCTGATGTACTGGAGGGAAATATGGTCATGTAAGAGCTTGATAACATTAAAAATCAGGTAGAATCCTTTCTTAACACTTGCAGAGGCTGGTAAGGAACCACTGGAGGACTGTGCTTGTTGCCTGAAGATAGAAGTCCTCAAGGAAATTCTTGTAACTGAATAGTACAACTAAACATAAAATTCTATGAATCCCAGGAAGATACTGAAATACACTGAAATAAATATCTGACTCAAAAAATCCATTTACTCACTAGGGTTGCAAGAATAGTTGGGATGATTTTAAAGCAGGAGAATAAATACTCTACAAAAGTTGTATGAAAATCATGAGTGAGTTAAATTTAGTATCTGTGATCAGGTTATTTACATGTGTGCAGTTCTATGCAGCTCTAATGGACAGACTGAAACTCCAGTGTGAACTTGAGATGAAGGCACTGGGATGTGTGAATGAGGGGGCAGAGATCCACCTGCAGCCTGGGGAGGAGCCCATGCTGGAGCAGGTGGAAGCCTGAAGGAGAATGTGACATGTGGCCTGTGATATGCCTGTGATGGAGCAGGTTTTGGGCAGGACTTACAGAAGACCCATGCTGGAGCATCTAGTGAAGAACTGCAGCCCGTGGGAAGGATCCATGTTGGAGAAGTTCAAGGAGGAATGTCTCCTGTGTGTAGGAGTAGGGGAAGAAAAGATTCCCCTGCAGCCTGTGGTGCCCCTGCAGCCCATTGGAAGACTTTGATATGGTGGACTCCAACAGAAATCCCTTATTAACCAGGCTGGGAACAAGGGGAAGGGTTCATTGCAATATTAAACCAAACAACTGGGCCCAAAACAGACAGGCATGGAGATGTAATGAGTGCTCCTTTCAGTTGTTGTGAACCATGATTTGTACAGGATTTGGCATAACAGGAGCCTCCTGAACCATGGGAAGCAGTGAATGAATTCCTTGTTTTGCTCTGCCTGTGTGTGCTGCCTTTGCTTTCCCTATTAAACTGTCTTTCTCTTAGCCCAAGAGTTTTCTATCTTTTACCTTTCTGATTCTCTCCCTGATCCTGCTGGTGCGGGAGGGAGTGAGTGGCTCCATGGGGCTTGGCTGCTGGCTGGGGTTAAACCACAAGACATGGGAAGAATAAATGTGTTTTAGTAAAACAGCTGGAGATACTTTTAAAGCGGGACTGAAGTTTACTAATTTTTTTTAATATGTAATTTTTATTTGCTATTTATTTTTATCAGATGCAAGAGAGGTTTTTTTTTTTGTTTGTTTGTTTGTTTGTGGCTTTTTTTGTTTTTTTTTAATAATACCAAAGATAAATATTGATGTGTTTTACAGACAAATGTAAAATGACAGGAACCTTGCTCTAAAAAAATTGCATCTGTTTTATTTATATATAGTTAGGAAACATAAAAGCCCAAGAGAGCATATCATTGCATTTAAGTTTTTCAGAGTGTGAGGTGGGGGAGAAAAATATTGTTCCTCTGTTAAGCTCAAGAGAGCTGTCAACTCTTGGGACTCTGAGGTATGCATTTGCTTTCAATGTGCAGAAAATAGAGAAAGAATCCAGACAAGGGGCAATCTAAATAGCTAGAGCAAATGAAACAACTGAAATAAACACTCCCCAGAGGATTCAACAATTCCTGCAACTACTTCAGCATTCTGGCACTTGTGATTATAATGGATTTCATAATGGTGCTGACATTCCCTACCAGAGTTTAAAAAAACAAAGTACAGTAATGCCATACTCTTACACTTACTATCTCTGAAAAATACCTGGTAAATTGGGCTAGGGACAGGGTTTAAAGTGCAAGAAAGCTTACAGCTTCAGGGAAACTGAGGCTGGAAAAGTCATTCTAAGTGGATCACATCAAGGCAGTGAGATGGCTGTCTCCACGCCTTTCTAATCTGGGCCACCATCTGGTGTTGGGGTGAGGGGAAGCCAACGAGAAGCAACTGAGATCACTTGGTCTGTTCAGCCTGGAGACTGAGGGGAGACGTCACTGCAGTTGCAGCTTCCTCGTGAGGAACAGCAGGAACTGATCTCTTCATCCTTGTGACAAGTGACAGGACTCAAGGAAAAGGCCTGAAGCTGAGTTGGGGGTGGCTTAGTTTGGATATCAGGAAAAGGGCCTTTACACAGAAGGTAATTTGTAGGGCACTGGAATGGCTCTCCAGGGAAGCGGTCAGGGCACCAACATACCAGAGGTCAAGAAGAGCCTGGGCAATGCTCTCAGGCATGTGTGATTGATTGTTGGTGTAGCACTGCAGAGGGCCAGAACATGGAATTCAGTGATCCTTGTGGGTCCCTTCCAACTTAGGATTTGTTAGGATTCCATGATTCTAGAATCCTAGGAAATTTTCTTTTCTGTTTTATTGTTTTTCCTCTCAAGGCAAGGAAGAACAAAGGTGGAAGCAGTTCCTATCTGCACACCAACTTAAAGGTTTTCAGCAGAAATTGCAAAAAAAATGTAAGGCACAATACCATAAAGATGACCTTATTTTTGCTTTAGAACACTTTTTGCTAGTGCTGCGAGGATTGGGTTTTTTTGTTTTTTTGTTTGTTTAATTTTAATGCTTTTTGTCTAATTTTCAGTCTTAATTCCTTAGGTCTCAGCCTATTTGGGATCAAAATACATGCAAGTGCTAGTATGCATGCACATCTTTCTGTCCTTTCCCTTACAATTTTTGAAAATGGAGATGTATTTTAGAAAAATATTTCTTACATAAACAGGCAAGTAAGTAAAGAAGGTTCTCCTTTACTACCCTCTCTTCTTCAAGGGAAAAGCTGCAGATATAACTCAAAAACAAATTTCTGCAGTCAAAAATGCATGTTAAGAACTTTCCAGCTAGAAAAAACTTCAGCTGAATTATATAAAAGAATTCAATGAGATGACCAAATCCCTTTGGATACTAGGCTTCCTGTACTCTGCTTCTGATAGAGCTACTTTTTGTCCTAGTTTGCTTCGAAATACACTTATCTTGAAGGGTTCTTGACTCCTGGCATGCCTCATTTTTGGGGATTAGGGCAGATTCCTGGGAACTGAGCACCTCTCTGATAAATTCTAGAAGTACAAGTGTAGGAGAATGCAAGGCCTTATGATAATTAATAGAAAATCACTAGTTGCATTCCATGAGACATTGTTGTACTTAATATAGACCGTTATATTCAATGAACAGTTTAAAGTTAATACTGTAAATATTACTTACAACCTTTCAAATAAGACAGTAATAAGCTAATATGACCTGTGAACTTGGTGGATGACCTACAAACTTATTCCTGCAAGGTGCTGACCTCATCAGTTAGAAGACACAGCAAGTCCACAAAGTCAAACTCATTCCTGCAGGAGTTATAGCTAGAAGACCATATGGGTGCACACAAACATGCACACTTATATCATTGTGGATGGTTGGAAAAGGTTTTGGTTAATAAATTATAATTATTTCTTCAAAGTACTGCACTTAAATCAAAGGTAATTTTTCAAAAATAGACATGATACAGTGAAAACAATGCAAGATTAATAGCTTCCCCTAGTTGCCAGCCTCTCTCAACATCATGCAGATATGATGAAAAACCTCTGATAAAGCAGACTAAGGCTAATTTACATATCCTCTGCCCTGACATGAAATCCCTTTTGGCTGATAAGGTCTAATTTTCCCTCTAATGCTGTGCAAACTCTAAAAAATGAAGAGTTCATTCACAGAGCCTAATGAAGACCTTCCCCTTAAGATATCTGCCTTTTTTATTTTTCCAAGAATTCCTGTAGGTATATTAGTTTTCATTTGTGTTGTGTAACTCCAAGGGAATGTACCCAGAAACAGAAGCTAGTAGGAAGGCAGAGGACAATGTGAAGTCTTTAACAGACTTCTGGTATTCCTGCAAGCTAAACTCATGATGGCAAAGACAAAGAGGGAGAATCATTGACCAACTTCCTACTTAAACCTTACTCACAAACGGAGGAAGAAGATCCCATCCAACAAAGGTGCTACCTGATGAGAGAGGAGATGGCTCAAGAGGAACAAAGACACCTCAACTGTACATCTTGAGGTCATGTTTCCAAATAGTGATTTTGTCTGAAGTATGGCTATATAGGAACTTAACATACTTCAAGCTTTAGTTACCCAGGCCTAAACATTAACAAATTGACCCTTATAATCTGACATTTTACCTCCATGCTAAAAAGTTAGCACAATAAATATCAATACTTTTTCCAGAGGTCTGATATACAATATGTTATATATCTCACTTATGAGGATTCTTAAACACTCCATAAAAATAACTTTTCTCTAGGGAAAAGAAAACAGTGGCTTCCTAGCAAAACAAGGTTCTCTCCCCATAAAAAGAAAAAATAAATAGAATATTAGACAGTGCTGCAAGACAGGCTTTCACAAAAAATCAGTTACAAGACTGGCAGATGCTGCCACCAAAGTAAGGATAGGACCCTTGCATCTCAGTCATGCTTACTTCTGTAATTTGCACTTCAAGACCCTTTTATCTAAACATGTCAAAGTACCTGACAAATATTAAATTTGTCAATCAAAAATTTATAATATATTAACTTATTAACTTCCTTGTACATGAAAGGAAACTGAGGCACAGTATGCTCAATCAAAGTTTTCATAAAAATTAAAATTAAAAAAAAGAAGACATAAAAACTCCAGGCACTACTGAGATAGAAATGTGTTTTTACGTAACTGACTTTCAACCCTGTACTTTAATCATCAGTCAAAAAGTTCCTTTGTAAATGAGATATATTTGCCTTCCTAATGAGCTGACAAAAGGCAGCAATCCTGATTATCACAGCACAACAATTACTTTTGTGTTATGCTGGCATTTCTGCAGAGCTGCTAAGACAAAAAGACACACAGGAAGCCAGGCTAACACTATAACAACCTCTCTTGCACCCTGCTATCACACATTAGAGAATAAGCAAGTCGTTGAGCTAATGGGGCCTATGGAGATTAAAATAAGTTTCTCCTACTATTACTTTAGTTTTGAACTTCAAAATTCCAGCTGTGAGAGAAATATATATCTGTGAAGGAAGAATAGAGGAGGCTGATGCTGTCAAACTACAGAGCTTTAAAGTTGCTGGGGGAAGGGAACTTCAATCCATACCACTCCTATCAGTCTGATGCCAGGGCAAGTGAGAAATGCCCAGAGGCTGGAGAGGGATTGCAAGTCAGGAGAGCACCTGAAGTGCAGCATAAAGGAATTCCAGCTGCTTCAGCCAGCCAAGCAACTTCATTGCCAGCCAGTTAAATGCACCTATGCAAACACATATAGCAGGGGGAACAAACAAAAGGAGTCAGAGATGGAGTCAGGCCTCCATGCAGAGCATCATGGAGATGTGGTGGGGTGGGGAGTGTTGGAATGGAAGGATACAGGCTTTTGGGAAGGACAAGCAAGGGAAACCAGGAGGAAGTGTCATGCTTTGTCAGTGGCCTGCTGTAGTGCATGGAGCTCTGCCTGGGGATGGATGAGGAGCCCTAGAAAGCAGCGGCAAGGTAGCATTATAGTGGGGGTCCAGGAAGGCTGGTTAATATCAAGGAACACCTCCTTCTAGCTCAGGAGTGACACATCCTGAGGAAACCACACAAAACTACCAGTAGGCCTTTTTGGATGAACGTGGACCTGTTGGAAAGAGTCCAGAAGAGAGTCAAAACAAAGATGATCAGATGAATGGATCACTCCTCTAAAAAGAAATGTCCTTAAAAGAGTTTGAGCTTTTCATCCTGAAGAAGAAAGGCTTTGAAGAGACCTTGGAGCACCTTCCAGTACCCAAAGGGGGCTACGGGAGAACTGGAGAGTAACTTTTGACAAAAACATATAGTGATAGGCCAGAAGGAGAGGTTTCAAACTGAAAGATGATAGATTTAGAGTAGAAATTACGAAAAAAATTTTTACTGTGAGGGTGCTGAAACATTGGAACATGTTGTCCAGAGAAGATATAGATGTCCCATACCTAGAAGTGTTCAAGGTCAAGCTGGATGGGGCTTTGAGCTATCTGATCTAGTGGAAGGCGTCCCTGCATGTGGCACAGGAGCTGGAACTAGATGATCTACAATGTTTCTTCCAACACAAATATTTCTATGTTTCTATGAAAATTTTCCCTACCCACTTCCCTCAGGGAATATTCATAGAAAATCTCTTCATGAGGATCTTGCAGTTGTGGTCCAACCAGCAAGAATAGGCACACTAGCAGGGGTAAGTGCCACATGAGTTCTACACTATGTGCAAAACTTTTCTGTAACAAAATACTGCTGGGAAAAACCCCAACTAGTTAGCATGTTTCTGTGAACTGGGCACATATATATCCTTGAAGCAAGCAAAGTGTCACTGATTGGCTCCCACAAAAGCTCTCTTTCTGGGTGCAATCCTTTATCATTTGTTTGAGGTCAGAAATGCTGGAATATTATTTAATTACTTGGACAAAAATGAAGCTGCTTGTCATCATTCTGTCATGATCAGGCAGTAAAAAAAGATTTATATGAAGCTTTAAGGTCACTGATGTTTTCTTTACTCCTTTTGGAAAACTATTTTAAAATGCAGACATTTTGTGCTTTCTGAAAAATCCTAAGGAGTCTGAAAAGAAGTGACGGCTGTGAAGTTGCATCACTGAGATAGTATAATCCTTTATTACATTCTATCATTTTTAGATTAATTTAATCTGTGCTGGATCCTGAAATACTTCAGAAAGTATATTCTTGAAGAAAAGCAGAGAAATCAACTTTGTTATTAGGAAATGATAAATTCTCGTCTCTCTGACTTCAAGGAGGTGTGCTCAGGATCTGTACCCATTCCAGGAAAGATCATGGCAAATACCTTGTACAGGAATATACTGTGAAGAGACCTGTGATATGTACCTTTATGTGAAAACTGAGATAGGAATCACCACCCAAAGACTTTTGATATGTGTCTTTGACTCACTAGTTTTAACATGTACAGGGATGGGTGAGGGAGAAAATATGACACTGGCAGAATGTGAGTGAATGTACAGCTATATAACAGATAACTCTGTGCCCAGGCTTTTCAAGCCTGCCCTTAATCTCCTTCCTCATAGACCCACTCAGATTTCCAGCAAAATCTTTCAAATATAGAACACTTGAAGCAAGTTTTCCTGTCCAGTCCTCACCATTGTATTTCTTTGCAGGGAGGTGGAGAAGGTCAGGGCTAGTCACTCCTCTCCTTCATCAGAGGCCATGTCAGGGAGGCATCACGTTTTCGTGCCATGTTCCCCAGCTGTGGGAGTCTAAAGGGCAGTCTGGCTCTCAGTCACTGTCATGGCAGAAAAGAACAACTCGTACTCACTGGCTGTGAGAGACTGGAGCTCTGTTTAGCTCTGGCTTCAAGTCTGATGATCTCAGGCTGCAAAAAAGTAAGACCAGATCTGGAAGGTTTCCAAGCAAACACTGTCTCAGGATTATTGCACCTCACTCAACATCTGTCATTCCCTATATCTTTGCCTGCCCAGAAGTCATGTGTGGAACAAAATAGCTCTACACATTGTAGACTTCAACTATTCGGAAACTTTCATACTGTGTGTCTCAGTACTTCAGAGAGAGAGAGAGAGAGAGAGTGAGAGAGAGAGAGAGAGAGATTTCCAGAAACTGTAGAGGGTCATTTTGCCAATAATCCTAATAATATAGAAAGAAAGCCCTATTTCCACCTAATCAATGGAGCAGTGTTTGTGAAAATGGGACACTGACAGAAGGAGACACTAAAGGTTTAACTGTATCCAAATGTGAATGACATTTTTAATCTAAATAATATCAGGATGCATTAAGAGAGATTTCAGAAGGGAACACAGAGACCTGCAGTGTTAAAAAGTCAGGAGAAAATCTGAACTGAACCTTTCTTTTCCTTCATGTTGAAATCCAGAGATGACCTGTCTGTCACTACACAGTCTGCATTTGTCTGCCACCATCCAGGAAAGAACAACTCTAATGTCTGCTAATCGTATCAGTTCTGTTAAATCTTGCCCATTTTTGCCCTCATTAGACTAATGAGATAGTTTCAGATTGATGATGGGGGTAGGAGATAGAGCCTTCCTTGGTAAGAGCCAGTGTTTTTACAAGCAACAGTAAAAAGACAGAATGGCATTCTCACAAAGAGAATATTTTCAGTTCATTTTTCAGGGAGTATGTTGAAGTCAGACCAATATTCTCTATTTCTGTCACAGCTGTATGGATGTAGGCACATGCATAATACTATTTCCTTCCAAGAAAATAGGGCAGAAAAAGAAGTATTCCGAACTAGTATTTATCAGAAAAAGAAAAAAAAAGTGCTGTTATATAGGTTGTGAAATATTAGACTGTAATAGTGGGAGAGCAGTCTGAGCAGATGTAAACAACAAAGTGCATATAAAATACAAGAGTGCTAAATCAATGGGCCAACAGCAGACTGATGATGGCTCAGACTAACTTCATTTGTGTTTGTTTAAAATTTGAGGGACTGGGATGAGAAATTCACCTTCTGTTCATGTAGCATAGGTATATGTTCTGTCTTATGGATGGAGGAAAATATTGATACTTCAGAAACATAATAGGTCTTTAATATTTTCAATTACCTAATGACATTTTGCTTTCCTTACAACAGTTGTCTCAGACATTTTTTCTTCCTTCCTTTTGTCTTTCATATGAGGCCCTTTATTAAATAATCACATTCTATATTGTATTGCATTATGAACAAAAGATGGCCTATAAAATGTTGTTTGAGTCACCAGCAGAGTAGGATAAAGTAACCTATTTAAAAAGCAACCATTTTACTTCACAGAACAGCTACAATTGATATCGTGGCAGCACTCTCATGCTGAAAAATGCTCTACTCCCAGGTATTGTATACAATGAACACAGCACTGCTTCTGCCCAAAGATCTTACATGAAAACTTAAAAAACACACTTCAGAAATTAAATGGCAAAAAACATCATGCTATTTTCTATGGAAAAAAAAACCCCAAAATCCTATTTGCTTCTAACTCCACAATTAAACTTCCAAAGCCAACAGTGTTATATACGAGATTAGAATTTCAAGAAATTCAGACTTTGAAAGATCTTGAATGTTGTGTGGTTTATACCAAGCCAAATAATATAACACAATACCATGAACAAGTAAAACCAAATCTTGTCAGAATATCTGAGACACTTTTCCATCAAGCATTTCTGTTTTAACATACTTAAGACAGATGAACCTTGTACAGATTAATCCAGCTTTCCATTAGCAGGCGTGAAATGCAAAAGACACCAGGTTTGCAGAATTACTCTGTGGAAAGTGAAATAAATCAGAAATTAAGTTTAAGAAAAAAAGAACCAATTTTGACAAAAGTGCATTACAATTAGCATTAACTGTACTGGTGGGTCTATAACACTATAGCATTTACTGATGCAATCTAAAACATCTGCTGTTCTCTAACTGCTTATTTAGGTGGAAGTTTATGAGTTTTCTATGTTAAGTGTCTCTCTTTAAATCACTTTTTCTTGCAAGATATTGAGTGAAAGAAGAATACCTCAATCCTTTAATTAGTACCGTGGCCAGAAAACATCAACAAGATGGCAATAACAAGGCTGTAAAGTAAAGTATGTTGTGATAAAAGGATGCCTCACACCAAGACAAAGGAGAAGGGAGTACTATTAAAATTGCTAATTATAACCAAATAATAAAACTATTTTTAGGCATGTCAAAAATGTCTGAAGTTGTTAATTGGATTATATTAGCTGCTGGGTTGAGGCCTGACTAGAAAATGTTATACTGTATATATTGCTCTGTATCACTGAGCTTCATGAGTTGGACACCTCCAATTATAGGTAGATCCATTCTCTCTACTTGAAGGTTTGTGCTTAAGCAAAAAAAGATTAGAGGTAAAAAAAAAAAAATCACTGTCTAAGCAGAGGGCTACCTCTTTTTCTCCTGAAGAGAACAAACCACAAATAGTAAGTGTGAGGAAATGGTGGAGACTGCATTTTGCACAGCTGTATTTGTCAAGATATGTTTAAAAGTAATCACTTGATTTCAGTTCTTGTAAAAACATAAATTGCGAAATGACCTCCAAAGAAATCAGGGAATCCATTGTAAAAATCAAACAGACCACAACATCCTTACACTCCTCTAATTTCCGTTCTTGCCCCTTGCTCTGGAGCAAGCAATTCTTATTTCTTATCTTCAAAGAAGTTCACTAGAGCTGAGTGGACAGATCATGGTCAAGGAGAGAGGGCTATCTAAACATACACAAAAGTTTTCACAAGGTCAGAATGGGAAAGAAATGGACAGGGTAGTCCTTTATTCAATGTGGAACCAAACCAATTACATTTTAAAGCATTTGGTTAACAGCTAGTCTCTAGAGCAGTAGTGATTAGTGCCCATCTCTGTCCAAGATAATGGACAGTGACTGCCTGAAGGACCCATGGGTAAAAATCATGAAGAAATACATTTTTATCCAAAAATATAATAAAGAAATATTCATGAAGGCAGAGCAGAATGTCAATTTTTTTCAATTTTTTAACATACTTTTTCCAGGAAAACCAGCTGCTTCATAAAGGGCTGGGACCACCTATATGTGAACAATCAGAGATGAACAAAAAGTAAGAAAATGAAACAACTACTGAGTAAATATGCTGACAAATGAAAAAAAATCATGAAAAGAGCCAAACTGGTCCCAATGTAAGTTTTAACAACTAAAAAAAATATATGAGATCAGAGAGGTAATTTTAAAACATGGATGTCAAATCTAGTTCGAATCTGACTGTAACTGAGAAGGGCTACCAAACAGTCAGCTCAGTCTGTATACCAGGGTGGTACTGTGGACACCAGGAAAACTGGATTAATACCTATGTCTTCAAAATAATTTGGATTGATGCCGCCTTGTAAATTGAGTTTCTTCACACCTTGCACTTCTGATGACAGTACTGTAACAAAGTCTTACTATTTTACCACTTTTTTTCTATATTTTTGCTATTAAATTTAATTTTTAATTGCTGCATCTTTTGAATTTCCTTAATGCTTATTCAGCATCAATGAGGTTTGTATCTTTTAAATACTTATGCAATCAGACTATACAAATGCTTGTATCTTTCCAGTTTGTCCAAATAGAGACAAAACCCCAATCTTTCTCTTCCTGTAAGTGAGAAGAAGAAAAAAATCACAGCTGTATTTTTATGTCTGTTTTGTTCACAGCTCTTCCTATGACATTTTGCATTTGGACTTGACTGATAAAGCAATGCCCACTTCATCAGAACTTGTGCTGACTTTTATTCTTCCTAGTATGAATTCCTGCCAAACAAACACTCAGTCCTCCTACTCAGAATGCATGAGCAATGTGTGCTGGACAGTAATCTCAGGGCTCAGAGAGTGCATGTGTTGCCTAAGGTGACTTCACAGAAAGCTGCACTGAGCAGGTTCCTGCTGGAACCACTCAGGCTGAGTATGGGTGGAGAGCAAGGGTGCAACAAGAGCAGTGTTAGTCCCATTTCTGGTAAACTCTTTTGCTAAGCAAAGGGGTGTTGTTGTCATTAGCCATTGCTGTTGAAGCCTTGGTAAGAGCTGTGGAAGCCAAAAGCAATACCTTAATGCAGGTACAGTCAAACATGATGATCTCCAAACAGGAGATGCCTGTTAGGGGAGAACTCTTTTCCTTTGGTAACTATGGGAAGAGAACCTTAGTGGACATCGGTGACAAAGCAATTTGGAAAGACTCCATACTAGCAAATCCTCTTACTCTGGGACTGGACACCTAAAAAGAGTACACGACACTGAAATTTGCCACTGGGACATGCTGCTGATCTTTCTTAATGTAATTAGAAGTCAAAGCTGACATCTGTTTACTTCTAAACTCTGCACAGCACAAGTACCCTCTTTTATGATCCCAGGTAAATGTGAAATAAAATTTTGGGTTTTACACTTTTGTTCTTTGGAATCTGAAGAAGAATATGCAAAGGACCACAGTAGCAATCATCTCAGAGAAGGAACCTGTATGATTTGCATTTTTGTTTGCATAATCTAAGAAACAGATCTTGGAAGCATGAAAGTAAATGAGATGAGGGACAGGGGGAAAAAACACCCAAAGAAAGAAAAGAAGGTATAAAGAAGAGATCAGTGTAACTGAACATGTACCTGCAAAGAAGAGTGCTGGGAAAAAGAGAGGAGTTGAAAGGACAGAAATTAATTTTCTCAAGATTCCTCTCTGAGGCAAGACTGGAGGGAAGGCCCTGAAAATAAAAGCTGCCTCACAATTTTGTCTGAATTCTGAATTCAGTCTTTGTTTTGTTTGCATGTGGAAGCAATTTTAGTTCCATTATTCTTGGTTTCAGAGGACTGACTTTTACTTAAACCGATCTTTATTTAGACAGGACTGTTAAAGACCTCAAAGAGCACTTAGCCTCAACAAAAATCTGAGCAAGGGGCTGATGATGTGATCTTCTCTTTGCATCCTATGATTAGTTACGAGCTGGTAGTATCTAGCTGGCAGAAGGAAGGCTGTGGAACAGAATGACCAGGCGTTAGTGGAGACACGTGAGTCCCTGGCAGATACGGGGGAAGCTTCTGGCAGCTCCTCAGAGAAACCACCCATGTAAAACCCCCCTGCTGCCAAACCCTCCCCACACAAATTCAGTAAGTATCAGCATTATAAAGCGGGAAAAGCAAGTAGAACCCCTTAAAGTTAAAAAGATCTTCTGGCATTTTGAATTACTCTATTTTAAAAACAAACAAGAAGCTCGGATTTTAAATAAAAAAATGTGAACATAAAATAAAAGTTCTTTGCTGTGGCATCTTCAAATGAAAAAATAGCTAAAAAAGGCATATTAGCACCATATAAAATATGAATTGAATGTGACCTGCTGGCCACAGATCCATGTGATGCTGCTGGCAATTACATCTTATAGCTCCCTCTGTGAAATGATTGTATCATCTCTGCTGGATGCTTATGAAATATGACATCATCCTCAGAAATTAGATCATGCATAACCCTAGTTATCAGACCATTACAATGACATTATATGCGAAAGTGAATCTGCAAAAAATTACCTTCTTTGCTTCATCTATTCATCTTCACCCAAAATATACTTAGACCAGATTCTTGAAGTGACTGAAGGAAGGCAAATCTGGGTCATGACCAGCCTCTATGAAAATTGTTCTAAATCATCCTAAAGTACTCATCAAAATTGTACTTTTCCCCCCCAACCTATTTTTTCAAATGTGCCTCATTTAAAGTCCTTGAATCATCATGTCTACAATATTATTTCTACATGCAAGTGAGGCATTTTTGCTCCTCCTAGATAAACTGTAGCAGACAGCACCTATGTCCTTCCTACCCTATCTCTAATTTGTTTAGAAGTTCTATTTGATGAAGTAAAAACCCAGTTATACTACTTTAGGTTCAATGACTCTGTTGTCGCTGTTCATGCTAACAAGTTCTATGATATTAATAGATTAATATCACAGCTTGATTAGGATTATGCTTGGATCAGAATTGGTATGTGCAATGATTTAGATGATCATTTTCATTGTGATATAGCCGTTACATAGTTATTTAGATTTCTTTGTTTCTTCAGCACAGAAAAATCCCAGCACACAGCACAACTCCCATTGAGTAAAAAATTATCAAGGGCTGGATTTTTTGCTGGTATAAGTGCCATTGAATCATCCAGTCCAAATAAAGCTCAGCTTAGAACTACCAAAGAGAATATATCCAGGATTTTGACCTATCAAGAATAAAGTGGACTGAAGGCTTTTGTGCCAGATTTTTCTAACCCATCCCACCCTGATTACATAATGACACTCCTTCTGACCCAAGTAATTAATTTGGTTCTGGAAATATCAGCTTCCCAAACTCTGTAGAATGAGGGACTGAATAAATGAGTTGGAGAAAGGAAAAGCTGAAAGATATATTAAAGAATTAAATAGGAAAATGTCAATAAATATATCAAAATATGTTATAAATACAGAGAAGAGGGGAAAGAAGAGCTAATTTTTTTAAAAAAATAATACTTAAATGACAAGAGAAAAATAAGTAAATGAAAGAATGTACAATAGGTCAGGGGATGGAAGCATTTTGGATTTCTCAATTCATCCTCCCAAAGCAGAGGTCAGAAAAGGGTTGCTAACAACCAGTTTAACTCACCAAATAGTTATGTTGCAAATTCCACGTACTGTGCAGGCTCATAAGAGCAGTTAACTAGTCAGGGGACACACAGAGAATTAGGTAGGAGAAGCTGGAGGGCTATCACTCACAAAGCTTGTGTTAAGCAATGGAAATCCTTTTCAAACATCAGCAGTTCATTCTTAGCATATGTCACATATCTAATGTATGTGTCTCAAGACTCCGAGACAGCAAGAGTGACATGCAGCAACCAACATATGCCTGGCACTTTTCAAGCACTGACATACTGAGCGAAACAGCAAGTACAAGGTGAAGAACAGCATGAGAGTATTAACATCTTCCATTTTCCTGGAAGCTGGGAGTGAGAGACATTCTGTACTTGCCAAAGGCAAGATCAGCTTTACACAGAGGCTCTAAGGCACACAGGATGCACACTGTGTGTGTTACTGTAGAAACCACTGCATATGCAAAGCTGGATGTCTAGGCAGGTAACAAAATACTTAACTGACCACCTCCACCACTACATATTTTATTTGTTTGAATGTGAAATTGTGCAGGTGTTGAATTGTGTCATGAAGTCTCCTTTTACAAGCAGTTATTGTGCCAACATACAGGTGGACAGACTCCATCTATAGAAATGGTACAAGAGGAGATCCTGAAACCTACAGACTAGACTGGGAATTCTGGCTTCCATTGTTAAGATGCTAGAGTTTATAACAGAGAATAACATCATTGAGAGTCTAAATGGACAGGGATTTCTGCAAAAAGAGTCAGCACAGCTTCTGTAAAGTGAAATCTTGCAATACTAATCTGCCTTTACTTGAACGGGAGGTACCTGGACAAAGGCAATACCTGCCTAAATAATATATTAGGGGGTTTTTTTAAAGTCTTGATAAGATTCTATGTCTAAGATTATGAAAGAAGTTAAGCTGCCACTGGTTGTGGTGAAAATGCTCTTTTGTAGACTGGAAGCTGGTTAAAGGTTAGGTGCTACACACAGAGGTTACTGATATCTTTTCTAAATTTAAAAGAATCTTCAGTGGTCTCCCAGAGATCATCAGTGTCTTAGAGAAGGAAATAAAAAACAACATTTCCTAGTCTGCAGATGCAAGACCACACAAGGCAAAAACGTTGGAGGGTAAACTTCAGTGTAGACAGACATGAAGTAATGCACCTAGGAAAAAAAGAATCTGAACCCTGTCTACATGGTGCGGACATCAGGACTGATATTAAATCTAGCGAAAGAGATTTTAAAGCAGCAGTGTTGACAGTTCTCTGAATCATTGAGTCAGTATGAAGGGGCAGCCAAAAAAGACTGCAAAATCTTGGTCACCACCAGGATGTATGCTGTGGACAAGAAAGAATGTCACTTCGCTTCTGTACAAAAGCTCTGCTGTGCACACACTGAGTCCTGTGTGTCATTCTGTTCCCTGCATCTCAAAGAAGGGTGTAGTGGAGTTGGAAAGGGTGTAGAAAAGGACAGTGAAAAATAGCCTGTGATGAGGAGCAGCTGCTTTATAAGGAGTAGAGGCTGAGAATCTTCATAGTGGAGAGGCTAAGCAGGAGAGAGGATATGAACAAGGTTTGCAAAATAATGAAGGCAATATAGTAGCTGAATTCAGAACAGTTATTTGCTAAATATTACATACTAAACTGGATTGAGCTGTAGGAGTTAAGTTTAAACTGAATAAAGTATTTTTTTTGTGCAGCAAATAGTGTTCTGAGCACAGAGACTGTGGAAGCAGACAGTATCAGCAGGGTTTAAAAGAAGTTAGATAAATTCATAGCCAGCACATCTGTTAAGGGGTACTAAAAGGACTAGACAGGAATGCAACAACTTTAACTACTCTAATTCAGCACTTCCAGATGCCATGGGTGTATAAGGAGGAAGATCTTAGGAAGAAGTCAAGTCCATATGCTCTCACTAGAAAGCATTCTCTTTTGCCACTATGAGAAACAGAATACAGGTCTTAGCATTTTCTTGGCACCTAGAAGTTAGATACAGCTCAGCAGTACTCTTCCTTGGGAGACAGTTACCCAGCCCTTGCCAAAGTCCCAAAGCCCCAGGCAGAGATGGTTAGATTTCACACAGACTCATAGCTGCCCAAGCTGAAAAATATTTAAGAGATGCTGACAGAATTAATTAAAAACAAATGCAGCAAATGCTGATTATACCAGCACAGAACTGGTAAAAGTTAAAGCGCAGCATGGTTTTTATACTGACACTGTCCCATGCTTGTCTGACTCAGACCACAAATTAAACTGTGCTGTGTCTGTCTACCATGTAAAGTTCATCTTGGACTTAAAGGGAGCAGACCAATACACAGAAAAGTAAAAATCTAATAATCATGCAATGACAGCAAGGTCCAGTGCTCAAGATCCTTGGCCTACTTTTGTGTAGCAACACACTTGTGTTCACTGGTGCTGGATTGTTCCACCATACTCACTGAAATGGGGCAGAGCCAATAATGACTTTTCCCTGATCACTATGCTCTTAACCACAAACTTAAGAATGTTTCCCACCCTGATGTCGCAGAGGCTGCTTTAACATTAGTGAAGCTGGATCCTGCTAGCAGTGTCATGAGGGCAGATGGGAGCCCAGCAGGGTTATGTCTCCTAGTTAGATGCCTGAGGTCTGCACAAACTTCTGCAAGCTTTAAGATTTGTGTTTTTACTACACTTTGTTGTAGCAGAGCTGGCAGCCTACAGGAGCTGCATTGCATATTTGGCTTCAGCGTAGGCAAATTTGAAGCAGAAAAGGAGGTGATACCCAATGATGATTCACTATGCCAGTAATTTGTGTTGTAGAAGTCCACTTTTCCATGCACACACTTAATAGTACAAATAAGAAAAGAAAAATATCACTTTTTCATTTCAGCCTGGAGAGAAACTTTTCCCTGAACTTCTTTGATGGTGTTTTTCTTTGCACAAATTTTTGCCACCATGTTTGCTGGTATCTAATTTGCTAAGAATTTGGAGCTGTTACATGTAGAAGGAATGGACTCACTCCATCTCATGACCAGCAGACATTGATTCTGGGCTTCATTAAAAACCGTTCTAATCTTACAGAAATGTAGCAGTGAGCACTAACTGGCATCAATTAATGTGAGAGCCTAAATATTCAGAAGGACCTGTTGCACTATGTTTCTATTTATTTCAATTTCCTTCACCTGGCATGGCAACAGCATCAACTTACAAAATGCACTTCTATGAGGTTCAAAGAAAACCTTTTTATTTAAGAGCAAAACAAAGAAAACTTAACAAGCCTTTGTATAAGAAAGACAGAACACTGCTTTTGGCTAGGAAAATCTCACTGTATATGGGGAAATGAAATGAGTTTACAAGACATTCCCAAAATTAGTCAAGTTGCACAGAACAAGCCCATAGATAGGGGGCTCTGCAGGACAGGAAATAGAATAGATACGTTCTCAAACAGACTCATAAATCTAACACAATCTTTTTGTGCTCATATCCAAAGTACAGTAGACCTTGTCCCTCTGTTCAGATGATAAATGATGATAGATGTCCTTCTAATGCATTTATATATTTTTCCCTCCTAAACAGAGAATAATTTACCTTTAGATAGTTTAAATAAGACAAAGTTTAACTGATTAACAGAACAACTATGCCGTATAACCAACAATCCTGATGTTGCCATAGTTTATAGCGGTCGAACACCTCGATCTGTTCATAATACTTTTTTTTCATCACAAACTTTCCAGCTCTGGATCCTGCAGTTCTACTGTTCTGTATTTTACAGTGTGAAGTCAGGAACCTTAATGATGCTCCGTGATGTACCAGCGCAGAGGATAATTGCAAATCTAGGACACTAAATGCTTAAAATTGCTTTCCCTCTCAGGCTGTAGCAAACACTCTTTAAACTTGTTTAGCTAATTGTGGTATGGCTTGTTTGGCTCTTATTAGTAAATCTCCTTCTCCAGCATTCAAAGGACTAAGTGTGCTGGCAGCAAGCCTCTGAGTGGCCACAATACACAGCAGTATCATGCCTATCTCAACTCAGCACGCTCACTCCATGGACACTGTTCGGTTCCACCATATGGCCCTAAAAGTCACCAGACATATGAATGAAAAGAAACATTCATAAATCCATTCATTTCCATTCCAGACACCACCTCAGCCTACTTTTCTGATTTGCAACTGTCCCATACAATTTCTGACCCTGCAAAGCATCACTCCATCATCCTCCACAAACAGCATCTGCTTCCTGCTTCTCCCCCTTTCCTACTCTTACTCAACATCATGACATCTTTTTTCCTATAGCCATTCAAACAGCCTGACTCCTTACTGACCACTCAATGAACGACTTCTTTGATTATTCACACACACACGGGCACACACACACACACACACACTCACACACGCACAAACACACAGACACTCCTTCTCTTTCACACAAACATTTGGTATTGTCCTAACCCAACCCTCTCTTTAGCCTTTCTAACAAAATCAAAGCATTTTCATCTGCCATCCCCTAATGACAACTATCCACATGTCACTTTTCCTCTATGGCTCCTATCAAATTCTTAAGAACATTCTGTCTTTGTCTCCTTTCACACGTATTTCCTCTCCAGCATTTCTTCCAGCTAATGTTTAAGCTCCCTGTTACTCTGCCTTTCTGTCTCTCTTAAAACATTAAAAAATTGTATCAGCTCTGCAGAAACCAGGAAGATTTGAATGGTTCATCAGGTGGGACTGTGCCACATACCCACCTGAGCTGCAACCTGATGTTCTCTGTGGCTGTCAAACTCTCACTCATGACATGCACAAGCAGGGTTTCTGGGCAGCAGACCAAGCTTCCCCATCTGGATATCCTTCCCACAAGTAACTGACTTCTGATGAAGTAGCAAGAGAATCTTTCATTCCCTAATCCAAGAATTTGACTCTGCTGTGCTCCTCTTGCTGTAGAAATTGCACCAGAAATGCACAGAAGGATCTGAGGAGAAATAAAGACAAGTCAGCTTGGATGGTCAAAAACCAGTTAGCGATTCAAGATTTACTTTTAATTGCTCTGAAAATAATCTATTGGTGTGCTTTTAACTTGCAATGTGTACTTTATAAGGGACAGATTTCTTGTGTAGCAAATTTATTTAAATATATATAATTTGGTGTGATACTCTTTCCTCCCTCTGTATAGTGTGTGTGCATCTCTCATAACAGTCCACGGTAATTCTTCTGTTTTTATCTTGAAATCTGAGTACTCTATCACATAGAGATTAATCCATTTTATTTGCCTCCTGGTAATAGCTTTCATATCCCTTTCTCTTATAAGAAAAATGTACTTCAAATAACACAGGTAAAACATGGAATAGATAAGAAAGCCAACACAATCCATTGGAAGGAGGGAATAAACTCCACCAAAACCTAAGACAAGCAATTGAACTGTCCCACAGGAAAGAAAAATTTAATACTTGGAATACTGGGAAGAAATAGGTCCACTTCACTACCTGCAGTTTGAAGATGACTACTTATATATGACTCTATCCAACAATTTATTTGTGAATTGTCTGGTCACTGAGTGGGAAAATATCTTAGTAAGAAATTAATGAAGTATAAAGATTGCTTAACATATTCAAATAAATATTTATTGAAAGGAAAAAGACAAGATAAAATCCATTTCTTGATGAAGATGTTGGCTACTTAGAGACAGGAAAGAGTTTAGGAGGGGATGTATTTTGCTAGCATTTTACTCCCTAACATGCACAAAAATTGCAATGAAATGTTTTGATGGCCTGCTATGTTTGTAGAAACTTTTGACTGCAACATTATTTTTATAGATATAATTGTCCAACCACTGACTAGTTGTCAGTTGTCAGTCTATCAAGCATTACCTTGAAAAACATTCTTTTTTGTTTGATGAAAAATCCAATTTCCCACCAATACAAAAAACTGTTCCTTTAAAAGCACTTTACATTTGAACCCATCTTTTGAAATAATGTCATCCACTGGTTTTTATGGTGTACAGTGAGAACATCCATTCATTTGTTCAACAGACTTCTGAAAACTGTTGCTGATGGCATTACCAAGCTGACAACCTAAAATGTGAACTATTATCGAACTTGTTGTCACAAGTTTTAGTTACAATTGGTTTTGCATACAATGTAACAAGGTGCTTTCAGTTCCAAAAAAGCATTTTCTCAGCTCACTGCTGCATTTCTGTTATTGTCACAAACAGTGCAGGGGGAATTCTGGATGGGATTATATCTGCTAGTAAGACTTGCACTGTTCCCTGTACAAATATGCCTTGTCTCAAAATAAAGAGACAGGAAGAAGCTTTTCAGATGCACATTAATTAAGCCTTGTTATCAGTCAGGCAGGCTCTACTACCTGGAAAGTAGAAGCTGATTTGCAGCTCATGATACAGTTCACCAGAAATCAAATACCCATTCGGATGAGTTGATACACACATTCACTCTAGTGGAAAGACCTCTCTCCTCTGGCTTACTATGGATGTGACTTACATATGTTCAGGAATCAGCTATTTAGATCTGCTCGCTGTACAACACAGGCAAGCACAGCATGGAAAGCACTGTGAAACTTTATTTCTGATTACATTCTCTCCCTTCCCTTAGTCTTAGGTAGCACAGAATTGATCTGAAGAGCAGATCAGACAGAGGTACCTGGATAAGCAGTAGGAAGAGGAGGTGCATGCAATTTCTGCTATGGCTCTGATTTCTAGCATACCTTTTAGACCTCATATAAGAAGACCCAGATTAGTTAATGATGGAAATTTCCTAAGAAACATTTATGTTAAAAAGAGTAGGGAATTACTGCTTTCTCATTTCTGGCTGCTCCAAACTGGCGCCTCAGAGCAGATATCATTGGTGTGTGTCAGAGGTTATTCTAGCTGACCCAGCACTGCCATCTTTCAACCTTCCCCTTGATTATGCAGGAGACAAAATCAACTTACAGCCTGCAAGAAAAGATGACATATATGATGAAATTGGAACAATTGGATTACAAGGTAAAACTGCACACATATTAATAGATTTGAGACTTGGGTTTCTTTGGGAGACTTGTGCAGTCAAGTCAGTAATCTGTGTTAACAGCTCATCTCTGAAATGTTGACCCTGGTTTGAATCAGTGTTTCTAGAAAAAGGATTCACTCTTCCTTAGTTTCAATCTGATTATTCAGCTTAGAAAATAACTGCTTTAAACAGGAGGCTTTATATTTGTCTGGGTAAATTTTGTTCCAATTTTTATTTTGGCCACAAGTCAAAGATAACAGCTGTACAATTGTGGGTTCACTGAACTTTACGTGCTTGTTGGCTGCATCACCAACTAGAGGGAATAACCAATAATTAGAACATTTTGGGTCATCTTGAGAAGAACAGAGTTTTCCTGTGTTTGGAAAGGTCATGTGACCTCTTTTTCAGATGTTCCCAAATGTGGAGCTGTCAGCCATAGAGCACAGAGCTGCATAAACAAATAAAACAGCCATCATGTTCAGAGACCAAAGAAAACCACACAAAAATGATGACGATTGGGCAGAGACTTTTAACTACATATAACAATTTTAACTCTGTAAATTCATAGCAGATTTAAGGAATATTGGAAGAACTCAGCCAGGTATTCTTTGCAGATAAGCAGCCCTGATCATAATCATTTTCAGTACAGCATTGAAAGCCTTGGTTTCTTTGTCTTTTACTGTTTCTTTTTTTTTTTTTTTTTTTAAGTTGAATCAATACTCGTTTACATAAATATATGTTTCTGTTTACCAGTTGCTCCTGCAAGAGTGTTTATGTCTATCCATTAGCAAGAAAAACAACAATAAATGTAGTAGGATGAATGCAGAAAGGAGAGGAAAATAGACATGACTCAGATTAAATGGCTTTTGGAGTGTGCAAATTTTTTATTTTTGTTAGAAGTGTAAATATTTTTTGGCACTTTGAGATTATCTTAAAGAAAATAAAATGCACCAAGCTTCAGAAAAACTAGATGAAAAAACTGTGCTTTTCTTGTTACTACTAGCATAGATCCCTCCTAATATGGAAAGGAGTGCAGCTCCAGTTAACCTAAATCTATCTGTAGAACTTCTACCTAGTAGTTCATGAGTTTGTGCTGTAGATGGATAATTAATTGACAATATTGGAGACCTTATGAATATTTTAGACAGCACATATTTGAAGGATTGAATGAGAGGAGAATTCTTACAAGGCTACTACAGTTATCTTTTTTATCAGTACAGAATAAGGCCTGGGAGCTGCTGGTTACAGTTGTTGTACCATTGGAGAAAGGAAATTGCTTCAACATCACTTGATAAAACCAGAGGATGGTACCACTGAGAAGGTGGTACCTTCTACCCTGCTATGGGTATGTACGGTGGGGTGAAATGCCAGAGCAAGGACTTGCAAAATGCAGAGTGCTGTGGGTTCCTTATACTTTGTGATATTTCCCAGTACACATGAAGTTGATGCTAAGACCATGAAATAAAGGGATTTTCACACGTTCATATTTGTGTGTTCTCCTGAGATAGGAAAGTTTTTATTCCACGTGAATAAGTCCGGGAATTGAAACTTCAGCCTGAAATTCCAGGTGAATGTCTAGTCTACAAGACTACTAAGCATTTGAGGAAATTGAAGGGTTTTCTAGTGTCTCTTATTGAAGCTACTACTTGCTATATGTATAAATAAATATCCTTCAGAACAAATATCTGATCTTTCATCTCCTATACCCAAAACCAGTGCTGAAACCAATCTGCTTTATTCTCCTTCAATGCATTTTTAGTTCAAAGTAGAACCCTCTGAAAGGAAAGATATATCCAGAGTAGTCGAAATGTGTAATGATCAGGCCACTCATCTAACAATGAAAATTCTGCAGATTAAATTCTTCTGAATCCCACAGAAGAACATCTTCATACTGATCTCTCACCTCATTCTTAAAACTTCAGGCTACCAGCTGCTCTTGTGGCTGAAGAGCTTTCCAGTTTTGATCATAAATTCCACCACTTTGGAAACTAAACTGTAAATACCTGGAGTTTAAGAATTACTACCTACAAAAATCTTTTTCCATCAAATAAAATTTCCCATTGGAAAAATGCTGGCCAGTTCAATTTATGCAACTATAGCCTCAGTGCTTCATATTTTAAACAGACTACCACTGTGCTGACAAATCATACACGTTACACAGAAGTGCCGAGTTAAGTCCATTGTTTACAAGATGTTACTAAAATGCACTGTTGAGGCTATTGGATATGCATTCTGTGCTCATATTATTCTGCAAATGCTTTCTGTATTTGTTTGTGAAACTGCCATTGAGTACATCCTTGTGGATAATTGAACAATAACACTAGTCTCAAAAGATTGAGTGCATGAAGGACCCAAAAATGTCATAGAATATGGCAAAATACATAGAATTGTGATTATAATTGCCCAAAAGTCACACCCTCAATCTGTGTTTGTGGCAGTTAACTCACAGATTAACACTGGCAAGACACTCCCCATCTCTTGATGGGTTTGCGAGTGCCAAGTTCTTCAACAGTGAAGAACTGACTTGGTAGTCTATGGAAAACTTGAGCTATACAATTCCTCCTAATGCCTCTCAGGTGAGCTTTCATCTTCTCTGCTGGTTTCTTTTTCAACCAATTGAAAGTGAATAACTATTTTCTAAGACCCCAGGGGAAGAGAGGTGGGAGAATGAACCTGGATAGAAATAGGCAAAATAACAAATAAACATACCTAAGGCAGCCAATTCCATTTAGAAGCATTAGCCTGCACAGTTCAGCATTTAAACAGCAATTTCTAGGTGCCTGCTTGTCTACAAATCTTTGATAAGAGGATGGGAAAATTAGTTTTGCAGAAGTATGTCAGTCTTTCAATAATATTTATGCCTAAGACTCCAGCCCTTTTGAAACCCCCCTTGAACAGCAAGGCAGGGGGACAGTTGCTCACTAACCTCTGCACAGACCAGAATGTGGAGAGCATGAGATTTATGGGAATTAATTTTATATCCTGAGACAAGTCTAAAAAGCTCAACCTACATAATTAAATTTGATATTGAGGTTACTGAAGAAAAGACATGCAACAGGATGCCATCAGGATATATTGCCAATTTTTATCAGATCCTGGAGCCTGTGTCTCGGGAAAATTCTTTATTACTCATGCCAGCAGCCTGTTAGTAAAACAGTAGAAAGGTGCCTGCAGTACTGGAGGTGCAACAGTTCTGCTGAGATGCTGCTGACTGGTATTTCAAATGCAAGAGTTGGAAATACTGGGTTGGATGCAGGATGAGCTGGAACTTGTTATACAGCAAATGAAAATCAATTTTGATTCAGCCTAGATCAATGCAGTAAACCACTAATTATTATCTGAGCCACATATGTAGTCATACGCTGTCTTTCTTTGTCCAAACTGCATCCTTAGAAGATACATATACTGATCAAAGAAAGAACTGTCACTAAAAACAGATAGCTCTTCCAGTTTCTGGAAACAGTGGGAAGGAAGGACTGTAAATATAACTCCACATTTATGAAGAGAACAACATTACTCCCCCATTCATCTCTTCTTCAGTTTAAATATTTGTTGAATTTTTTTTTTTTAAGTATTGCCTCATTTCCCAGTAGTGTAATATCCATAGAACATTTGTGGAGCTTTAACATTTTGTTATAATTAAAGGGATTTATTTTGCTCACAAAATGTCGAGATGCAGCCATGACTCCTAAATCTGCTGAAAAGTAGAGCTAAAATATTGGCCTCATTGAAGTCAGCACTCAAACTACTGCAAAGAGAAACACCTAATGAGGGGGGAGCCATGCATCTTCTAAAAGGGCAAAGTACAGTATTACCAAAGCAGAATATAATTCATCAGTGATTTATACTTTTTTATGATGTATAAGTTATTATCTAGAACACAGTAAATTATTCTGGTCATTTGCAATCAAAAAACCCTGCAGCTGGTTCAGTCAGGTTAAAGGATAAAGACTGAAAAGGCAAACCTTTCCAAAAAAGTCTGGTTTTCTTTAGCCCAGCAAGATGAAAACTGCTGAAGTGAGGTGATGTCACCTGTTTCTGAAAAGTGCATTGCAAAAATGGAAAGGCAAGACTAAATTAAAGGATGAGCCTGGCACAGAAACTAACTGTGTAAACACAATTAAGCTGTAAATTAAGGAAGGGTTTCTAACCTTTACAGAAATGACATTTTGAACAGCCATCCAGTAGTAGTAATGAGATTAAAATCCCAGTTTCTAATATGGAGCTCGATAAATTTATAAAGTCATGTGTATGGTTGCTTGAAAAAGTTGAAGCCTTGATTTATGGTGTAGGGGATTCCTTTCAGACCTATATAAAGCATGTATCTCATGGCTATAAAAATATGTTTCTGATGGACAAATTTTCTGGGGTTTTGGTATTCTAGTGCATTTGTGCATATGTTTATTAATTCAGGAACTAGCACAGATTTAATAGTACTGTAGGTATCAAAATAGGTGTAGCAGTTCTAAAACTAGTATTTTTTATGACAAGATAATAAAAAAAGAAGACTGAGAAAAAATGCAGGATGCACAATTTTTTTGTTGGTACTGAAAACCCTTCATGCTTTTTCCACTGAGTAAAGATCCTGTACAATACCAGTATCAGCCTGGTTCAAATCTAGGTGTGTTCCATCTTATCATGCTTGGGTATATGCAATGAATTTTAAATGTATTTTTTGCTTTTGGTCAAATAAAGTTTAGTGCAAGGCTTTTCCCAGTCAAATGACAAACCTCTGCAAGCCAGGAAAACTTTCTTTCAGTGATCTTACTAAAGAAGGCCCATTAAGACTATGGAAAATCTCCCCATGCAGTGCTCTGAGAAGGCACTGTTTGATCCTGGGGATTGAAATAGGGTTCTGAGTCATGGGCAGAGTTGGGGGAGCCAACAGGGACAGGCAGGTCCCCAGGGCTCTGGTGCTCTGTCATTTCCCATTCTTTTTCTGCCCATGAACATCTGGATGCAAGTGAATGAACAGGGAAACAGAAAACTATGCTTCAAATTCTTTTTGTGCACTGGTGTGAGTAATCAACACTGAGGAATTACTGGGAAAAGCCTTGTTTTCCTCTTTTGCTTGCAAACAGCAGCAGAGAATGCCAGTCTGATGTGTTTGTCCCCCGTGGTCCCCTATCCTCTAGTTCTACCTCTGCCTTTGGAGATATTTTTTTCCCATAACTTCCATGGTCTGGACTGCTAGAACCTTCCTAAATACATAAAATCTTTATATTCTTCTGATCAGCATAAGAGCAGTGCTTAGCTTGAATGATAGAGGTATTTCCTCTTTGTTTCTTGAAGGAAAAAAAGAATCTCATCAGTATCTCTTCTCCAGTTATGAACCCCTCCTCCAAAATTTCACACTGTTTTTTATTTTAAAATAATTTTCAGAAACTGGTAATGAAAACTTCTCTGCACTTCAGTGGGAGTATTTTTAAGAGCACTCTTTTGCTTACCTGCTCCTCTTGCATTGTCAGATTCCCTGTCCTGTTGTCAGATCAGGGCATTAAGCAGCAGATCACATTTAATGGATTTTGACAGGCCTCAGTAGCTGGCACCTCCTACAGTGACAGCCCCAGAGACAAACACAAGGCTATGACAAGGTTTAACATCTCTGTGTTTAATCACTAGAGCTCACATAATTCCTCTGCCTACTTGACATGAAACCACTTGTGTGATAAATAATATGCTTAGATAAAGATTGAAAAGAAAAATATAAGCTCCTTCCAGAGTAATTTTGGAAAATGCTTTCACATATTACATCCTATACATTTCACTTGGTCATCATGTAGGAATTTGTTCATCCAAAATTTTCTTGAACTTTGGCATTCTACATCCCTGGATTCAGAGAAGGTAGCCAAGGATTTCTGCATCTTTTAAGTCGAATTTCGACAGTCCCACCACACCTTGGAACTGTGCAGCAGTGTAACAGGAGAAGAGGTAAACCTTTTTGAGATGTTTTATGCAGAAGGTTTTGAAACCAATTGTACAGCTGAAACTTTAGAATTCATTTCCACATTTTGAGCAGCCTCTTTGGGGTAGAGCCACTTTGTTGGCCGTTGTCAAGCGCCTGTCCCAACCAGTGGCTTTGGTCAGAGGGTCAGTTAGAGGCACATTCCATTAACTCTTAACACAGCAGAGGCACACAGGTCATTAGTAAAGAGCAGAGCAAGAAGATCTGTGAAGCACTGAGCCCGATTACATGCCAACAACAAAAAAAGAGTCCATGGGCATTTAAGTTCCTTAATGAAAAAAGGAGTATTTTCCAATCATTCAGAATATGACCTCAAAGTATGTAATTTACATGGCTAAGTGTCCTTTGCTAGCAACACTGAGCATCTCCCCACTATTATCTTTTAGTCAGCAGTAAAATATTGCCTTTAGAAAGAGATTAAAAACCTGCTATTAGAATTTCTGGTTTCCAGTTGTTTAAAATGCATTATTTAATACTAACACTCTCCGGGAAGTGCACTGTAGTAGTAAAAAAAAACCTCCATATATCTAGATATATATGATAGCTAGAAAAAGCTATTTATATAGTTGACACTTTTATGAAGCCATAGCCACCTATTTTGGCAATTATGATGTCCAGTGAAAAGAAATGCACTTCTTTTCATATAAAAGAGAAGAGAATTGAAGTCCCTCAGATTGGGGACTGCACAGTAAAAGAAATCATTGCAGCTGTTCAAGTAACATCATGATTCTTCAAAGATTTTATTAATATATTTGTCACTGGCATAATGATTTTTCTCCTGCTCAAGTGAAAATTAAATTTCTGACAAAGTTACAGCACTATTTAAAAAGAGACAGGGAGATACGCAAATTTTGAGCGGTAAAACGTCCACCCGAGCTAGCTGCAAATACAAGCCTTCTGCAGATCATTAATAAAGGTAATAGTTGTTCATACATGATTGCCTCATTATAATAGTGACATTCCAATTAATTGTTTCAGCACCTTTCAAATTGAACAAATTTTCTTTTGACGTTCTTTATTGTGCCCTTTATATTCTCTTGTAAAAGAGAAAAGCCCTGATCTGCTTGAAAAGAAAACAAGTAGGAAGTTTACAGGTCCTATTTTTTCAAGTAAGGTAGTGGATTTTCTCTTTCAGAAGAAATCTTAAGGGGTACAAATCATATTTTTATTCAACTAAGAGCAATCATGTATTTTTCAGCATCTGAACACACCCCAGATTTGTGTATTTCCCTTATCACGTATAGTTCTTTAATAACTGTTTGGTATCTGACTTCCATAGGAAAATTGTAACCTATTCAATGTGCATTAGAAATACATCATTACAAGGCTGTACCTTTACCCCTGTGCGGTATGATTTGGTGTTCCTTTTCAGCAAGGATTTGAAGATAGTTAGAAAATAAAATAATAATTAAGTGTAATAAAAAATACAAGTCACATTAATTTATTTATTATTTATTATAATAGTTTATTAATTATTATTTGGCTTCCAGTTTCAGCCTAGTGCTTGCATGCACATTTGTGTGTGCAGGACACTAACACACTGACTGCTTTAAGGGGAATTATTTAAAGTGTCTTAAACATGGCTTTCTTCACACAGTTTCCCTTGGCAGACAGTACAAATAAATATTTGAATTGTCAATGTGCAGTATCAGCAGACCATTTCAATACCCACATATTTTTACAATAACCAAAGGTACATTTAGTATTGGTCCCAGTAAAAGCTGTGATTAAAGACAGATACAGATTTGAAATTTGGTCCAAATCTCTAGATGTCCAACATGCAAAATGAAGAACACACTGATGATAAAAGCAGTATACAAATCTTGAAAAAGATGACTATATATTAATAACTGCTGAACCTTAACAAATTATAGTTCACTCAGTTTCTCCATAAAATGTGAAAATCAGCATAGCTAGTTCTCTTCTGCCATATTCCTCTTTCTATTATTCCTCAGTGTAACTGAATCTCCTCCTTGTATGATGCTGTAGATGTGATCAACTAAGGTGAAGACAGTTCAGAGCAGTAGTTTCACAGAATCATAGCAGTAAGACTATACTTCAAGATACAGCCTTTTCATCCATTCCAACTACATGCATGCATTGCAGATTACAATGAAAAGCATTTATAAAATAAGAAATATTGGATTCAGTTCCCTTGCCCACATCAGTAAATGACCAGTGATTATTGTTTTCCTGATCACATGAACACTGAGATTTTTCACTGAACCCCCGCTCCTTTCAACACAAAAGATGGATAATGCTCATAGAATGAGCAGATGCTAGTTTTTTTTCTTTTATCTGTAGAATTTGATGTGTTGCCCCAGGCCTTATTTGCTGCACACTATTCAAATGTCATTCTGAAGACTGAATTATTACTTTCCACATGGTTATTCCCAATGGCATCTATTATTATTGTATCTGAATACTTCAGAAAGGAGCAGTTAACCATACTCCACTTTGCCTCTGAAAGCTTTCTATGCTGCTGAGCCACTAGTGAACTCCTCAGCAGCATTTAATGTCTTCATCAATGGCTTGGACAATGGGGCAGAAAGCATTTTTGTCAGGTTCTCAGATGACACCAGACAAGGTAAAGCAGTTGATACTCTGGAGGGCAGGACCTCGATACCTCCACAGCCTGGAGGAATGAGCAAGCAGGAACCTTGGCACACTTGGCAGAAGTGAATTAAAAGTCCTTCTCCTGGGATGGAATAAGGCCACGTATGTTGGGCCTGAGTGGACAGGCAGCAGTTCTGCGGAATAGCACTGGTGGAGGAGGTGCAAGTCTTTGTAGAACACAAATCAGCAGCAAGGCCTCTGGAGGTGGAGGATAGCCACATACTAGGATGCACTAGCAAGAGGATATCCAGCAGATCAAGGGGAGGGATTGATTGTTTCCTTGTACTCCAGCCTTCTGAGGCTTGGAGCATTTAGTCTAGCTTTAAGCTTCTTGGTATAAAACAAACATTGACAAACTGGAAAGGAACCACTCCAGAATTACTAAGATGCATGTTTAGGGCACCTAGTGACTAGGGCTGCAGAGCACTTCATATACAGAAAGAGCCACAGGAAGATTTGTTTGCTTAGCCTGGAGAAGTGAATGTTAAGTATGAATCCAATTGCTGCTTTTAGCTTCTAAAAGGGCAGTTATAGAGAAGCAGAAGAGCACAGTAAAGGACAAGAGGCAATATTCACAGTCTGCAGCAAAGGGAATTCTGGTTGGATAAGCTGGATAATATTCTTCAGTGGGAGGTCTGTCAAGCACTGCAAAATGTGACTGGAAAAGCTGTTGGAAATTGTCTCTTGAAAGATTTTAATATCTGAATTGTTTTATAATTCTGTGTTTTCTAAATAATTTTCCATCACTACTGCATAGAAAGGAATGCCATTGAAAGGAATGCTCTTTAGGGAGACAAAAAGGAAGAAACTTGTCCTTGCAGCCTTGTAATGAGACCAGTTCTCTGGAGGGGAAAGCATCTGATTTTACTTCTCATGAAGACTGCTCTACTATGCTATTTCTGGAAATTATATAAACCTCAATATCCTTGGATAGAATTTGCAGAAAATGAATGTGGAGGGTATACAAAATAAAATGTAGGTAAATTTCTGCATTAAAATTCTCTTATTTTAAGTAGATTTTATTTGGATAAGAGCTGCTACCTCTCGCAAGGCAAACAATTTTTTGACACATGCCCCCCCAAAGTAATTTGTTTCTTTTTGTGTTACAGATACTTTTTTAATAGCTGAATTTCATGCACGTCAGTCTCAAAGTCATCTCTTCTGTGAAGTTCACAAGTTGATAAAACATTTATTAGGATTATGCCAGAGATATTTTTATTAAGGTTAGAAGTATTTAAAGAGCAATCAGTGCAGAACTCTAAAAAGTAATAAATTATTTTTCAAAGGTATGAAAGCGATGCTTTCATTAGAGCAAACACAGTAAATCTTTCAGTCTTTGCCAATCTAATATAGTATTTTAAACTCATACAACAATGAGATAAGATTCATTTTCTAAGATAATTTTGAAGCGGCCAACACAAATATATAAAGATTATATAGCAATATATGATGTGTCATCGGGCTAGCTGTAGTCAAATACCACATTACAGGCCTGCAGAGAGGGTGCTGGTGAAGGAATTCCACTCTGAGGTTATCCATACTCTCTCCTATAAGATGCCTAACAGAGCAAAGAGCAATATCGTGCACCTGGGGAGGAACAACCCCAGGCACCAATATATGCTGGTGGCTGCTCGTCTGGAAAGCTTCTTTGCAGCACCTGACTATGGGTCCTGGGGAACACCATGTTGAACACGACACAGCAGTGTGATCTTGCAGTAATGAAGGGTGCCAGTATTCTGGGTTGCATAAAGGGAGCATTGCCAGCAGGGGAAAGGAGGTTATCCTTTTCCTCTCTTCAGCCCTGGTTAGGACACAGCTGGGAGTCTGAATGAAGGTCACAAACTATGGCTGACCTCACGTGGTCTGTTCGGCCTGGAAAAGAAGAAACTGAGGACACTGAGGGGAGACCTAGTTGCAGTTACAACTTCCTTTTGAGGTGAAGGGGTGGAGCAGGCACTCGTCTTTGCTCTGTGGTGATCAGGGACAGGACCCAAGGGAATGGCCTGACGTTGTGTAAAGGAAGGTTGAGGTTGGATATTAGAAAAAGGTTCTATGCCAGCAGGTGGGGTCTGGAACGGCTCTTCAGGGAAGTGGTCACAACACCAAGCCTCACAGAGTTCAAGAAGCATTTGGGCAGTGCTCTCAGACACATAGCATGATTTTTGGGGTTATCTTGCGCAAGACCAGGATTGGACTTGGCACTTGTGCCTTCCAAGTCATGATATTCTGTGATTCTCTGGTATTCTCTGATATTGTGTCTCATTCTAAGCTTCTCAGTACAGAAAATATATGGACATACTGGAGATAATCCAGCAGAGAGTGACAAAGATGGCGACTGGAGTATCACTCTTATGATGAAAGGTTGAGGAAGCTGGGATTGCTTAGCTAAAGAAGGCTCAGGGGAATTTTATCAATGTATACAAATACATGGGGACGGTCTGTAAGGAGGACAGAACCAGACTATTTTCTGATCACAGGACCAGAGGTAAGAGGCACAAAACTGAAACACTGAAAACTCTGTCAGAACACCAGGAAACGCTTTTTTTTTTTTACTGACTTTGATTGATCATTAGCACAGGAAATCCGGGGTGGTTGTGGAGTTTTCTTGGAGACAGTCAAAAGCTGCCTTGACATAGGCCTAGGGAGTCTCCTCTAAGTGGCCCTGCTTGAGTATAGGGGCTGGACTTGAGTATAGTGGTCTCCAGTGGGTCTCCTTTCACCCTCAGCTATTCTGTGTTATTCTGTGGTTCTATTGTAATATTGTTGCCCTATAAGCAAAGATAGAACTGGTTGTTAGCCATTAGTGTGTTGTGGAAGTATTTAAACATTACACTAATAACTTTCCAATCACAAAAAAATAATTTTGCCACATATCTCAAATGCAGGGTCAGTCATGGCATGGGTAAGGTCTGAGCGTGTATGTATGTCTGGATGTGAGAAATCATATCTAACTGCTGAGGCTCAGTGACAGGGGTTGGATCTAGATCCATGTTCCATGATCAGGGAAAGTTGATCCAGAATCTGGAAAATCCAAAACCCATGGCAAGACCTCAGAGCTGTCAAAAAGTCTGTTGAAGAGAAGCAGCAAGATCTTAAGGAACAATACAGGAGGCAGGAAAAAAGAGCAAGATGAGTAAGCACAGCTTCCATCAAATAGCTCTGTCAGACATCAAGCAGCTGATAGGTGGGTGCCCACCATGCAAGCTCACAGTCTGGAGTCTGCTTGAACTTGATGGCTAAGCTTTTCTCTGTGGGAGCTTTGTTGCAATAGTTTTGGTGCTTCTTTGAGTTCAAGATCAACATAATGTATCCCTTTATGAACCAAGGTACCGTAACATTCAAAAGTAATAAATTCACTTTTTATTTATTTCAGTCAGTAATTTCAGTCTCTCCAAATAAAAAATTAAACCCACCTTCAACCGAGTTTAGCCATGCATTATCCAATTTCCTTTCTACCCTCATTCTTCTAATTCACCTTTTATCTAATTCACTGCATTTACCAAATTTGAAGCACATTCTTAACAAACATCAATGCAGAAGCTCAGTTTATATTTCTTGTGTCTGTAGTAATGGAAAATGCTCTTCTAGACAAACAGAAAAGTGGATCTATATCTACATTTTATAATGTGCCTATGAATTATAGGAATGTGTAAAATTTGCCTCCATCATAATGGAAAGGCAAATTTGTCCTCCAATGTATCCATGTTACCTAGTATTTTGTGAAAATATGAAAAGTCACAAGGGAATTGAAAAAGTCTGAAGTTTTTTCTGCCAGCATATTTTTAAAATCACTTTTGAATTTCCTTAGCTTCCAAAGGACAGTCCAATCTGGCCTTTTATTCTGCTGAGTAACCAGACATATTAGCCTTCACAATCTGACCTTTTATCTCCAGAGACTAGTTTCTTGCAAGCATAAAGGTGTTAAAAGAAACCTTCAAGGAACTCACAAATTTCTTTTGGTTCATATTTCATAGCTCTAATACAGTTCTTAATTGGTAAGATAGAATTTTTTATTATTATTATTTCTTTCCCTGTCTGAGATTGTAAGCTAGCAGCATATGAGTTTTATCGCTTCCTTTGCGAAAATGCTGTTTTAGCCATTTGAAGCCATCTGTCACGTTCTGCCCACAACCCACCAAGTTTAGTATTTAACAGGATTTTTCTAATTTTAGATCTCAAGTCTGTGATCAGCAGGTCCTTTTGCTCCTCCTTTCCCTCAATCCAACCCAAATCTGTACTAACAACTCCCATTTATGTAGTTTCAGATGTTTTTCTGGGCAGTATCTGATATTCCACCATGTATAGCTATTGCATTTCCCCTCTGTCTTCTTTCTCAAAAAGTATCCAGTCTCATTAAGGTGCTGGTTATTCTGTGGAAAGATTTCAGTGCCATCCTGCCGGGTTATGTAGACAGTGAGTCAAGGGAAGACTTCAAGTAGAAGAGAAATTCACTGAGAGCCATGAAGGCTTCAGCTGTTGCAGGGGACTGACCCTGGGTCTGCTCTAGTATGATTCTGATTAGGATCACACCAAATTAAAGTCCCAGATATTCAAAGTGATTTATGTGGAGTACCATCAAAAGATGCAAAATTGCATTGAATTTAGAGGGCTGGGGGGGATTTAGCTTTCACCTTTGAAGATCACATAAGGAACTGAACCACAGCAGTATAAGAACAAGTGTTTAATCATGGTGTATGTGAAAAGCAGAATGGTCCTTCACATAGGGTAGTATACACAGCTTCCACTGTTTATTTTCCCTCTGGAAAAATAGAAGTTTTGTTTTGGTTTTCTAAGCTTTAGCCCTCAGATAAAGATATCTGGGCAGAGGCACAGATGATGAAGGAACTCTTGGAGAAGGGCTGGGTTTGCCAGCAGCTGCCAGGTGTACCACATTGCCTGGGGGACATTGGGGATCTGCAGCCATCTTTTTCCTCTCCTCCTCAGCCACCCTGGGCCAGTAGAGAAAGGAGGGGCAGGAATATAAGAGACTGTTTTTCAGCTTTTTACTGGCTACCTCCAGGTCTGAGGAAAGGGACTGGAGGATGAGGGAATGGAACGCAACAGGCCAGGGGTTGCTAAGGTGTAGTGCTAAGAGAAAGACAACCATGCCCTGTGCAAGGGGCTTGCAGAGAGTGCTGGTAGAAGCCAAGAGGGCTGATTCTGTCATTATTTGGGCTACCCAGGCAGTTCCCTAGGCGTGGTTGTGAGTCTAGGTGGGCTCAACCTTCAGCTGCTCTACCCTGTGGCCTGTCTCTGAGGAGACTCTTAGTGGGAAGTGTTGAACCTTGGCTGGCCGCTGGTATGGCCTGCAGTGAAAACACGGTGCTGAGTCCAAGGGCAATCTGATGAGACAGCAAAAATTTAATCCTTAAGGCTGCGTTTAGGGTTTTATTATCAGGGAGGGTTTTTTTTAGGGTTTTGACAATCCAGTGAACTGGTCTTGGTTGCTGATGAAGCATTTCCTTCCTTTCACAGAAGGCAGTACTCTTGCCCATGTCACAGACTACTGAAAGCACTAGACTGATGAGACCAGCGAGCAACATTTGTCGATATTACCTTAGGAGCTTCCTCATATCACTAAATCTCCTTCTATCACATCTCAATTTAGCTATAATTGATCTCTTCTGTCTCTAAAGAGCATGCTGTAGAATAATCTATATTATATCTGTATTAAAATACACACCTCTTCTTAGTCCTAAGCCCTCCTCCCTAGTTCTAAAAATGTCTTTGTTTAGTTCACTAGAGCAGACATTAAAAAACCTGCATTTCAGTCCAGCTGTGGGACTGCTCACTTTACTACAAGGGCCTTACTTCTGGCATAAAACAAAAGAATGATTTGTTCCATAATCAGCAACAGAGGATATATAACTGCCCCTTATCATCCTGCTGTATTACTTTCATGACTGCCATGGGTCAAAGTCTCCAAAGGGTATTTTCTTGTGCAACTGCACTAAAATAGAGGTACTTCTACTTGCATCAAGCTACATTTTACATCTCTCAAGCCCTCTCTTGGCATGTACACACGGCAGAATTTATATAACAACATGACTAAGAGAGCCAGCATTTTATTCTACAGAGTTATCTTCAACACTAGTCCCTAATCAAGCATAGTGTGTCAGGAGCACTGCAAATTAAAAAGATACATACTATGTAGGAGGAGACATGAGACCTGGAGCTCTAGCAATAAGCTCCATTTCACAGTGCAGTTCTACACAGACCAGCAGTTGTAAATTGTCTGAACTACTGACATAAAATAGAGCTAGAAAGGTAAAGAATATTTCATAAATGTCTTCAGTATTATCCAGTGCTGGCCCACATGACCACCAACAATAAATATAATAGTGGTAAATCATACTTCCAGAAGACTTATTATAAAGCTGCTTCCAACCTTCGGTTCTAAGCAAAATATAATCCTGCACATTGTGTTAGTGCATTTTTTGGTATATGGGCCACTTTCAGGATGTGCCACTAAGCCAACACTTTTGCCTCATTGCCAAGAACAGCAACCATGCAAAATCATTTTTTGAAACTTGTAGTTCTGTCATTGGAATTTTTATGTGAAAATATCAGTACTGCAGTGGTAGTGGTTTGGGTTTATTACAATTTGGATTATACTGCCTGCAAATTCAGGTAGTACAACACTCACACTGAAACCTCTAAGGATGTTTACTTTTTTAAAAAGTGAAGTGGGGCAGCAGGACAGACTTCAAAATTTAAAGAGGCCCAGGAGTGAATACATTAAGCCCATGGGCTTTAACTTTTGGCTGTGTGAAGACCAAATTACTTGATTTGAAAGATTCAATGGAATTTGTCTTTTTGCACATTACATTATAAAATTAGTTGACATTTCAACTAGTTCAGCTATTTCTAGCACAAACAGAACTATTACTGCTGTTTAATTCTGTATCTGTAAATACTAAACTCTTGTCCTCTAAAAAAGGCTTTGCATTTTCTCCTTATTTGCTGGGATTGACAGTAATCCCAGACAGAACACCACTGTTTAAACATGACTGATTAAAAGCCTGATAAACTTTGTGGTATTTTAAAACACTCACTATGCACATTTTTGTTTCATGTCAGTTTTCAAAAACTTGTTTCTGTAGTGCTACTGTGAGTTACCATTTTTAATCTTTTTCTTACTAGTGCTGGCAGTCACTTATAAATAGACATGTTTTGGATTCAGTCAATCTGTGTCACTGCCTTGGAAAGCATATTTAATGATAGAATGTTTCCGTTAATTTATTTTATCTCTAAACTTTTATTGTCTTTCTTGCTTACTTTTTGCTATTGTTTTTCTTTCAGGAAGAAATATGATCAAAATTGTGTTAAGCTTAGTCCTAAAAGATTTTGAACACCTATAATTTTAATTTAATTTAGCAGAATCTGACAATACTTGGCACCATTTATCATGCCCATCAAAGAAGAGACAGAGAGGTTTGGCAGAGCAGTTGATTGAGTTTCCTTTTGTTAATGAAAACAATACTGCTGACAGACCATTAAAAGCATTCAATTTCTTTTTAATATTCCTGGAGTAGCAAGAATAAAGCCAGAGGGAAAGCTGAAATTGGAAGAATTGTTTTTGACTTCACTTTTCTCATTTGTGTTTAGACTTATAAGGCACAGGGTCCTCTTGGTATTTTGTTTTAAATTCTGATAACTGTGACAGAAGATAAAAAGAGGGATGGAAATATCCCAGAAACTTGCTTTGGACATTCAAAAGCAGCTGCATCCAGCTTCTTCTGTATAAACTTATAACTCACATTAAAAAAGTACTTTTTAGGTATTGTTCCTACTGAAAAACAAATCTGAGTGTCCAGACTTACCTACCACATGAATGTTCAAAAAATACATTTTAATAACTTAAAAATGTTAATGAAATGTGAATTTTAAAAGTAAATCTAAAAAATATAATATACTTAGAGTTTAATTATGCAATGAACTGAGTTTTGAGTCATCATGATAATTAATTTTAATTTTTAGGGGGGGTTCTTCAGTTGCAAAGAATGGCAACATTTCTTTCTCCCACTGGAAAACTATTATAAATAAAGTCTGCACATACAGCTCGAGATGAGGTCTTTGCAGCAAAAGTTCATTCCTAGAAATTATCTTTTTGTTTCTCATGCCCTTCATTCTCCTTAAAGCATTTTAGAAAAACTAGGAGAAGCAGCTGTATCTTGCATCTCCATTTGCAAAATACAGATACAGATACAGATTCTGAAATTTAATCCAGAAAGAAATTAGATATTAATTTTGATTTGCTTCATTGTATTGCTTTTAAAACAAAGACATCTACTTAAAGGTGTAGTATGTATGCTACAGAATAGCCAAAATTATGCCAGTCCAATTTGAAAGAAAATTGTATGTACAAATGTAACTCTCAGCCCTATTTCCTCTCAGTCCTCCCACCACATGAATCCCAGAATACATAAAGATGATCTGCCTTGTTCTCTCTGGTACTGTTTCTCACAGTCCTAATGCAGTCTTTCCATCTGTGATGGGTACCTAAAACTAATTCACAGCTGAGTGGTAACATTTGCTAAAAAGATAACCTTGAACTCTGCTTACCTGCCAAACAGTATTCAACAAATCTGTTCCATGTCCTCTCCTTTAGTTTTTATTGTCTTTGAATCTTTGCATTCGTGTAATAATTGGACAAAATAGAGAAAAAGGAGAGATTTAATTAGTATAAACAAAACCTATGTAAATTATTCATGGAGATTCACCATTGTCAGTTGCCAAAGCCTCACTCTTGGTTTATTTAAACTTTTTTAATAGCAATAATAAGATTTCAATGCAAATGAAGCTATTCTAAATTAAGGCTCACTTCTCAAATACTTACTGCAAATAAGAAGCACACACCCTATCCTCTTACTGGTCTGAATAATAATTTGAAAACAAAGGTTGAATGGATAAATCAACTCAGATATAATTTATTCATTAAATATCACATATGTCCACATACAATTTTTATTTGTGTTAAAAAGTGAAAACAAAGACACCATGAAATTAACACAATAACAGCATGTTACAATGAAAATCAAAGAGAATTGAAATTGCTAAATTGATTATTTTTTTTTTCCCCTTGGAAACAATTAAAAATATTCCAATTTCTCCCAGGTTTCAGAAAATTAAATGGTGGTTGTTATTTGGGTTCTATTGTTTGGAGGTTTCACCTTTTTTTTTTTCCACCCAGTGAGAAATTTTGTCAAAATAAGAGGATACAGAGCTACTATCTTGTGACTTAGCAGGACTGTTTATTCTCCTTTATTTCCATGGCAGGCAATACTTGTCACATTTTTTTCCTCAAAAAACTTCCTTTTTCCTTGAATTAATAACCTAACATGAAGACTGTGTATCTGTTTTTGGTTGTTTTTTTTTTTTTAAATTTATTTGCAGGCCTGGAATCCCTCCTTTTTGGGAGTTTCAGTGATAATACTTGTGAGTACAAAGAGCCATACCAGAAGTCAGGGTGTTTTAATACTAGAGGAGAATAAAATTTTAAACACCACAGAGTATGGTATTAATGTAAAGAAGCAAGATATATCAAACAAAACTTCACCCAGAGACTGCAGATGAAAAAACTGTGGAAGAAAAATCCCTATAATTGTATGATGGACTTGATTGGTTTAAAAGCTTTGACTGATAATAGAGAATATCACTACAGCAGCAAAAAAAAAAAAAAAAAAGTTCTGTACAGAAATAGGGAAATATGTTCATGATAAATGTTCATACTGAGATTTTGCCATCTCAATTATGAGTGTTGCAGGACATAAGGATGAATTCAAAATGGAATGTCTGGGGGAAAAAATGTACTCCATTAAAATGCTGAAACAAACAGTATCCTTTAAGGCTGTTCTTAAAATAATTCCTTAGGTTTATTGAACGGAAGCAAAATGAAATATTTTTTATTTATATGAAATTTTGTTTCACCGGAATGTGAACCCAAAGACAAAATCCCAACTTTATGAAGGCTCTGGCTTCCCAGGACTTATGTAAAATTTATGCCAACATGAATTTCTCTGAATTAAATATTTTAAGTTGAAGTTGAAGATGTATCATCGCTTCATGAGCACTAGCATTATTCTCTTCATCTCTGTCTCAGCAAAGTGAAATTCTAGCACTTATCAGCAGAACTAGCTTCTGGTTTTCCTGACATATTTCATCTTTCAGAAATAAAAAATACTGCTTTTCATCATACAGGAAGACTTTTTTTAATTATTTTTCTTTCTCTTTCTCTTTTGTTTTTCTTTTTTTTTTAGAAGTGTACACATGCACATACACACACATATTGTTACAGACAATTATTGCTTGAAGAAAAGTGTTACATGTAGACAGGAAAGACAAGAGTCAAATTTATTAGTCTCTTATACCTAATTTTTCTTACAAAAAATTTGACTGCAGCTGGCAAGACCAGGTTACTCTTTTTTCTCCCCTATATTTCTTTATTTTCTTTCTTCTGACAATATTGAATTTTCTATCAGCTATGTTGAAAGCATGGAATTTTTCCAGCATTTCTCTGCCATTTATGTTAAGGCAAAGGTGAATTCATAAATATTTCTTTTCCTTTATTTTTAAAAAAATTTTCATTATCTACTTTTACTTTGTTTTTCTTGTATAGTACTGGAGAATTCTGTACTGTTGTGTTTTAAATTTTAACTTTGGTACTATTTTTAATAATTCTTCTGATTTCCCTCTTAAAATTTATTTTCATTCCTTGCATCTACAGCAAAAAAATGTTTAGCGGTTATGGTAATAACAGTACTCTCTTTTGTTCCATTGGTGTAAATCTCTTGCAGTATATAAATTTTTAAGTGTAGGAAATTTTAAATTTAAATACTGAAATGATGCAATTTAAAAATTTTAAGGCTGTTTTTTAAACCATGAAGTGTCTTGGAAATATCAAAATCTGTACTCAGACTTTAAATTTCAAGTAATGTCTTAAAATTTAACTTGGAACAAGTTTGGTGAAGTTTTAATACTCAGTGACTCCATTACGATCTTAGTAAAAGTTTAATTGAAATTTTCCTTGCAAGAACCTACATGAGACATATCTCCAAGGCCAATTGTATAGTTACTTTGGCGTCACCTTACATGAAAAATTTGAAACCTAAAGAAAAAAAAAGGAACACAGCACTGGAAAGATGTGTGTATCACATATGCCCTGAGAAAGGAGAGGAATCTAGAAATAAATGTACTGCAGTTTCACAGAAATTTTTACATATAGGTATAACAACAAATCTGTTGAAATTATTGGACACCAATTTGTGAAGAAATCAACCATCTCCAGGAGAAGTGAGTATTATTAAAATTGAAGCTAACTTTACAGAAAGATATTATTAATTGCTATCCAAATTGAATTTGATATGGCAGAGTCTGAAATATTAGCTCAAGAAACGACAGAGCATGTCTGTCTATTAATTCATTAAGAGTGTAATTTCCTAAACACTGGCAGAACACTGGCAGAAAAATTGTGATTAACAGCATACAGCTCACTGGAGCCACTCAGCACCAGCTTTACAGCATCTCCTTTACATTAAAACAAAGCAATGCTTCATGATGCGGGTCATCAGGTCTTCTGGATTCCTCTCAGAATATTTCTAGTGTAAGTAGAAGTGTAAAAAAAAGTGGATATTTTGTCGTTTTGTTTCTTTTTACTACAATCAACACTACTACAACACAAAAAACCCCACAGAGAACGTTTTTAATCTGCCTGGAGGCTGATCTCCACAGTATCAGTGAACCACTTGCCAAAGATCTTTATAATCAGTAGAGAGACATAGGCGTGCATAGGACATGCACTCCCATCTTAATCAGGTCAAAAGCCTGATGTAAACCCTAACACGTGTATTTGTTTCTCCTCAATAAGAGAATCTAAGGTCAGTGAAAAGAAATACAGCAAAATCAGAGAAAGAAAAAAAAGTTATAGCATTTCTCCATAACATAAGGAAGGAGGGTTTCCGTATTAATGATCTTGTTTTTATGTGCATTTATAGATTAAATATGATTTTACCTCTGTGCTGGTTACGAATGGGATAGAGTTATTTTTCTCTGTAATTGTTAGGATATGGCTATGCTTTGGATTTGTTCTGAAAACAGTGTTGGTAGAGACAGAGAAGTTTTAGCTGAGCAGCACTTACACAGGGACAAGGCCTTTTTTGCCTCTCACCCCACCCCACTATCGAAAAGGCTGTGGGTGAACAAGGTGTAGGGAGGGGACACAGCCAGGACAGCTGGTCCCAGCTGACCAAAGGGTTGTTCCAGACCATATCACATCATGCTCAACACATAAAGCTGGAGGAAGGAGAGGGGGATATTTGGGGTGATTGTCTTTCCACGCCACCGCTATGTATTATGGAGCCTTGCTTTCCTGAATATGGCTGAATGCCTGTTTGCACATGGGAAATGGTGAATGAATTCCATGTTTTGTTTGTGCATGCAGCTTTGCTTTGCTTTTAAACTGTCTTTATCTGAACCTATGAGCTTTCTTGCTTTCCTGAAACTCTTCTGCTGGTAAAGGAGTGACTGAATGATGCTTAGTTGCCAGTTGGAGTTAAACCACAACAACCTGGAAGACAAAAATAATTCAAATATTTCATTTGCTGTGTAAGAGATTACATGCCTCATGTATTCTGGATGGCCAAGTTGTGGCTAAAATGGACTGTTCCTCAACTGAATAAAGGAAGATACTGGCATAACAGTACTGAAAACTGAGATATTGGAACTCCAGCATGACATTTTCCCAAATAATTTTAGCCTTTTCTCTGAATATAACTTAAAAATCAAAGTCTTAATCCAACAGAAGATATTACATATGAGTTACGGAGTGGAAAGTTATGAAACAGTATAGTATTACACATTTATATTAGGAACGGAAATTTCATGTTTCTGGTTCTATTGATGGAACCATGCCAAATTCATGAAAGCGTGATAATTTCCAAGGTGGCAGAAGAAGCATAACAGTTGAATGAATCTGAAATTACCCTTATAGAAAAAGACCTGTAGAATTAAATAGAGAATAATCACCTTTTTCCAGGAACTGTAAGTCTCTCTATAGCAGAGATGTAATTCTCTATTAAATTCTATAGACTGGATTAAACCTTGAACAGAAAGAATCTAATTTCTTGTTAAATTTCTTAACTTTGTAGAGGAATTTTTTTATAACTGTATTTCATTCTACAGAACCTATAGAAATGGATTTTCCACTTCACTAGGCTGCTTGCAAACCGCATGTCCTGACTTTAAAAGATAGCAAAGAAAGATCATCTTTTGTGAAAAGGAACATTATGCTTACACTGGCCAAGGTAGTCTCTCTTCCTAGTGTCAAAGGGTGAAAGGAGTAGATGTCAGTATGCTGAGATCTTGTGCAGAGGGAGGAAATAGTGCTCCTCACACAGTGGAACCAAAGCCCTTTATACATAATCTCTGCAAGTGAAGGCATGTAGGTCACAAAGAGGACTAAAACTTCTGATGTTCTTAGGATCATGGTTCCCACTAATAATATATACCTAGCTGTGTTTGACTGTAATGGATATTTCTGGTGAAAAAGTTCAGTCTGCTGCTATCTTTTGACAGACAAGTTTAACCTACAGCAGTTTGTGCTCATTTTGTCACCCAGATGGTTCTCCAGACTTCTCTGGCTGTACCGATGAGAATAGGATAAATACCTCCATCTTTGAGGTTGCCTGGGGTGACTGATATGATGTAAGACCTATGGTTGATGTGTGTCCTTCCAAAAGACCATGAAAAAATCATAGAGAAGCTTAAATGACACTGGTCCTTATCTAAGTATTGTTGAATGAAGCCATAGATTTCCTGAGTATAGCTCAGCTAGTTCACATATTCATATCTCTGGTGATAAACAACTAATCTGGTCTTCTCAATCTGTAAACTAAATTCCACTACTTTGTCTCATCAGGGATTGTTCAGTCACCTAAACTTAACTGATGAGTGCCTTTCAAAATTTTCTAGGATATCTAATAGATAGCTAAAGCTGGGAGATTTAGATCAAAAGAAACAGAAGATCTATGCTCTTGTGGTCCAGCATCTAGAAACCCAAGGGAAGAACCCAGAGCCAGTGTTTAGCCCACTGCCAGGGTTGGGCAGAAGTTCTGAAACTATATAATAAAGTTTATATGATAGAGTCTAAGTATATTTTGAGTTTTATTTCTAGGTGTGTGGAAGAATTTTACAATACATGGCAAAATAATATGTAAAACAGACCTTTACTAAAGTCTTCTGGAGCAACCATCATTTGTCTGAGAATAAATTCAGAGGTTCAAGTGTCCCTTCTGTGTTCCTAGATAAAGAAATTATTTATTATTCATTTAAAGGTTTGTGTTCTTTAATATGACAAATATTGGTCAACCTCTGCCATCAGTCCTTTAGCTAGCATGTATACATGGCTAAGTTAACCATTTTTTACTTTCCAACAATCTCTATCAGCCAGGTGCATATAGCTTTCCCCATATTTTTCTCACGTGATCACTTTTGAAGTGTCAATTCTTCACGCCAAAAATTCCATACTAAGAAATATACTAAGAAATTAATCCTGCCTCTAATTTATTTGTGTGTATGCTTGTAAATGCCTTGAGGCATCAGGCAGTCCTGCAAAACAGCTTCAGAAAGCCCTGAGGAAACCCTGTAGTAGTGGGGTGCAGTGTCAACCCAAAAGTGCTCCGTTGCTTCAAAAAGCCTGAGAAGATGGACAACGCATGCAGGAAAATATCTGAATAATGTGTTAAGCCAGCTGGTTTGAGGCTTGGTGATGCATTTTATTTTGGCAACAAGCATTATTTAGACTTTATTAAAAATAATGATAGCAAACAGATGGTCACTCTTCATGGAATTATACTGAAGACATTTGTGAATTTTTTTCTTTTAATGAATTGCAACTAACTAACATGTTTAAAAATCATGCAATGTCTTAAAAAGTGAAGAAATCTTAATTATGTTCTTGTCAGTTTGTTTAGTGAGAATCTTTCACCTAAAAAAAATAAAGAAACTGAAGCACAAACATGCTTCCAAATATTTTGGACATTATGTGCAGCTAACATTGGTTTAAACGGTGTGTGAAAAAGCAGTGCAATAAAACATATTAGTAGTGTTTGAAAGCTTATCTTTTTTTTTTTTTTTTCAGGAAAAAATCATATTGTTCAGTAAGGAAATATGTAGACATATTTAAAAGCTTTAATCCCATGAAAAGCTTTATCTGGACAGAGGACATTAGTCTTAAGTTGTTTTTAGGGTAAACAACCTCCATAAATACAAATATTTTTAATCATGACGAAGGCCAAGCTGGTAACAAAGGGTTATTGAGAAAGATCAGTGAAAAATCCCATTTTATGGATCAATCTTTAGCATCCCATGAGCAGGTCCCTTTACTTATTTCCCTACAGTGTGCCATGAATACCTCATCATGAATTTCTCTGTCAGGCTGAATCCTATTGACTTCAGTTTTGTCTGATTGAAGAGTGTATGAGTGGTTTTTATTTGTGTGAACAGTAAATAAGTTTTAAAAGAGACTTTACTCTCTAAATTATTTACGACGTTGTACTGTCAGCCGATTTCTGTGAAACCCCACTGAAGTTGTGTGAAAGCACACCAAATGTCTTCTTCCTTCCCTTCAGAAATGTGTCTCAAACAAAGAATGTCTGTGTGGGGCAGCATTTGTGGTTAGCCCATCAGCTTGGGGGGGCAAAAAACTAATCTGTGGAGCTACAGGTTCCCCCTCTCCTGATGGCTCCTCTGAGTGGTCTGTGCATTTCTCTGTAGTGGAAAACAGACCTTACTTTTGATTTGATTCTGCTAAAAACACGGAGATTATGGGTTTGAAATTCAGATCATACAGTGCTGTTTTTACATTTTTTATGTTATTAAACTACCAAAGTATTAGCACTGCAAAGTCAAGCGCTTAAATTATCAAATGCATTATTTAAGGTCCCTAAGCTATCTTAAATCTGCCTCTCTTTCTGTATACCCTTTTGATGTGAGACCACACTATGTTTTTCAGGTTGTCCCCCTGCTTCATTTGTTACAAAGCTAGGTATTGTAGATACTACCTAGGAGAATCATGGAACTGTAGAATGGGAAGGGACCTTAAAAATAATCTAGTTCCAGTACGCCTGCCACAGGCAAGAAGAAAAGTAAAGGCAGATAAGGCCTTGGCTCTGAGTAAGTGCTGCTCAACTAAAACACCTTTATCTCTACCAACACTCTTTTCAGAACAAATCCAAAGCATAGCAATTCACTAGACCAGGTTGCTCAGGGCTAGACTGACCTGGCCTTGAACAGTTCCAGGGATGGGGCATCCAGTTCTCTGGGAAATTTATCTGATTGGTAAAATTCATGGGGTTTTGCCTGTAAGAACCTCTACCTGGTTGATGTGTTTGTAGTGAATTTGTCAGGGAACAGAGGAGATAAGTGATTTTTTCTTGTGGCTAATGCAGTAAAATGTCACTCTGGACATATGTCTGCCACAAATGCCCTTAACTGAAAAATGATGCAATAAATGTTTATGATTCACTGCCTATTCCATTAGAAGAATGAAATACTTCTAATTTGCTTTGAATGACTGAAATAATCTTCCTTTACTGACAATAGAAATGAATAGATGTCACTAGATTGCCATCACCTTGACCCCTGTGTTCTCCATCTCGAAAATTACTGGAGAAATCCTAACAGCTACAGATTTCAAATGAAATTGAAAGAAGCTGCCTTTTGATGAAAGTAAAACAGCTTCAAGATGTTTCATATGTAGCACAAATATTAACTCTGAGTTGTGTTGTGCTGTGTGAAGGTATCAGCTTAGTTCTGAAAACTGGCAGGCAAAAAGAGAAGTCTTTCCAATTTCAAGCCTCCATACACTCTTCATTAACATGAGAACTCATTGGCTTGGACTGGCATCAGCTTAAGAGTCTCTGCACAAGGTGATATTCCCAGTAGTGCAGTTTAGGACACGTGCTGGCAAGTCAAAAATCTCGTTTGCTCTTAGTGGTGAAGTTGAACAATAGCAAAATTTTTATTTTGGAGAAGGTTATTTCAAATTTCTGAAACACAAGAATGTCCAAAAGAAGATTAAAGGGACTCATCCATGATAAATATGATTTGGGGATATATATCAGGACTCAAATAAAAATGACATTCAATAATTATGAATTTAGAGTTAAATCCCAAGTCACATTATGGATCTTTGTAAGTATTTGTTCAGCCAATTCCTTGTGTCTGTCTGGTTAATTGAAGGATTTTGGAGTTTAATAATAATAAAAAACCAAAAATCTGTATGTACAAGCACATAAATAACTAATGTTACTTTAATCTATGTTTATCAGAGGCTTAGCATATAGTAACGTGATTCTGATAGCTTGAATATCTGGGTAAGACAAAAAGGGAGAAAGTTCTCTTTATGTTATGTATAGCTTGGCTATAATGGTTACAACTATTTTTATCAGCAGAGGATTTATTTGTTCTTATTATTCTATTATCATATACCATAAATCCTACAGACCAAACTATATGATTATACATGTTGCTTATGCTGTGTATTTGTGAAAGGTAAAAAAAAAAAAAAGGGAAGAAAGTTTTAGAAATATTTTATCTCATTTCTTTTTTTATTATTACTATTTTTCATGCCCTTCTACTTTGATTCAGGTTGGCTTCTTTACCGTGCCCTCCAGATCACGAGATATGCAAGGAGAGGAAAATGGTAGCTAATAAATTTTTGAAACCTCTAAAAATTACCTTCTGTAAAATAGCTTTTCTATATATTATAATGTCGCTCTTTTATGGCCTGATGTTGCCTGACCTTCCCTTATGAGAAGCTGAGGCCCCTCTTCAATGGCGTGAAGCTCACCTTTATAGCCTTGCGTGGTTGAAAGATATTGGCCCTAAAACATGTTACTTATGGCTAAGAGAGAATTGCCTGCTCTGGGGCTCAGCATTATTTGAAGGCATAGAAACAAAAACAGAGGAAACATGATTTTAGTATTTGTGTCTGACAATATATACTTCAGAAATAGATTTAAAACTAAATATAAAATCCTGATGCTAAAAGCTCCAATGTATCATTGACTACCAAGATTTTATTCCATCATGTGGATACTCAACAGTAATTTTTTGTATTACAAGTAATACAGCACTTACTTGAGTAGAAGTCACTTTCAAACAATGTTAAAGAATTTATTCCAACATCTATAATGATTTAATAAGGATTTTAATGAAATAGAGTGAGAGAAATAGCAGACCTTAGCTAGATAACTTTGCAAAGCGATGTTGTTAACAAATTAGGTTTACTTTAAGAAAAAAGTCACCAGTTTTCCAAAATCTAAATCTATAAATCATAAAGCTATAATCCAAAGCTATAGTATCAATGTTCATCAGAAAATTGTCTATTTCACTGTGTTTTTATTTTAAGTCTGAAATTATTTAATTTTGATATTTAAAATATGTATTTCTTCAAAATATTTCAGTGACAGAACTGGAAATCTTGAAATTTGAATGACTATGTTTTTTTAAAAGGATTTGCTATCCTTGGTTATTAATCTTCAGAGTTAACAAACTCAGGAAAGCAAACACCTGCTACTGCTTCCAGTTTAGTCCTTCACCAATCTCCAACTTTACACTGTTGAAAGAGGAATTTAATCTTTCACTGCAAAAATGATGCACATATTTTATTTTGTTAAAAAAAAAAAAAAGGGAATCCCCTAGCTTTATTGGAATTCTGCTTGCAGTTTGAAAACCGGATTTTAATGTTCACAGTTCAGAGATGATGAATAAATATAATGTGGGCAGGATGGAAAAAAGGGTTAGATACTAACGATTTCTTTTGTTTGGTACTTTATATGCAGCCATAAAGTTTGTACTGTGCTCTCAAACCATAAAATCGTGCAAGTTCATGTTTACCACGTCTGTGTGGGAGAGCTGATACTATGAACACTCTGCACATTGGATTTTTATACCACAGGTTTCTAAACTCATTAGATTAAATCTTTTCAAGTGCTTACTTTACCTTGAAAATCTTTTTCTACTTAGTAAAATCTTGTATTTTAAAGTGCTGCTGGAGCTGCACAGGAGTTTTGTCTGCAGTAAATCATGAAAGATCACAATATTCAATCTCAGAGGTTTTAGATATATTACCATTCCAATAGAATGCTAGAAGATTTTGTTTTACTAGCAAGAACTTGATGTAACTTGACCTTATAATAGGAAAATAAGATTTTACTATTCAGGATTTCTAAATGCAGTATCAGGGCAGATGTGGGAAAAAACCCCATCATAATGTTTTAAACTCCTCTTACTGTAACTGCATTTGCAGTGCTAGAAAAAAAGTTGTATTTAAGTATTTCTTTTAGGAAATTCAAATTAAGCACTCCTATTTCTGTCTCCTCATCATATCTCTCACAGCTACATTGTATTAGGTTGTTCCTTTAGAAATATTGCAGAGGATTGAACATTTTGTGAAAGAATTCCTGAGTGCTTCAGTGCAGTTAATTTAAGGAAAGATTAATAGAAATTTCAGCTGAACACAAAGGCAGCCCAGTAACCTTGAGACACTTGCTTAAAAATTTCTTTTTCGTGATTGCTGAAGACTGCATTGCTATTTTTTGAAAAAAATAAACCAAAACAAACCAAACCAAAAAAACCAGTATGTTGCTCTACTACGATAAATACTCTTGTACAGTTTAAGTCTTTTAATATTGGCTAGATATCTTCCAGTTTAAATCTTGGGTTATTATTCGCATTCAGATTTTGATGAACATAAGAAAGGAATTTGAGTAAAGAGTAATGGATTAGATGGATAGATCCTAAACACAGGAGGTGGGGAAACTGCAAAGCAGTAGTGGGTCTCAGGTTACAGGCTACCTAAAGAATAATCTTCATGTACAAAAATGAAGAAATAAATGACTGATACACCAGAAGGCTAAAGCTATGTCAGACACTAAAATAGAAATTATGAGATGGTATTGCTAAAAATTCGGAAGCTTGCTTTCAAATTTCATCTACCTCAGAAACACTCCAAAGTTTTGGAAAGCAAAAGGCTTTTATGTACTGCTTTATTTTGTTTCTTTTTCTTCGTCTTCTGTCACAAGGGCAAGAACAGCTGACTCTCAGGGTCATGGCAAATTGATTTTGTGTTGTACACTTAAAAGGAGATTTCTAAAGTTTTACTTTACTATTGCTTGTTCTCAAACATTTCCATTTTTATTATTGATTGCAATTTTTTTTTCTTTGCTGTGAAATGCTTCAGGAACAAAATACATGAATTTTATGGAGCAAAAGTATTCACCTGCATGGAATACCTGTGAGCATTTTTGTGTTTTACACCAAATTCAAAACAAAATAGACTAAAAACTCCAATGCATTAGAAAAGAACTACAGTGATTATTGTGTGTGTATTTTTGTTATTTTTTTGTTAACTGTAACAGATTTTGTGCTTTAAAGGGCATGACCCTCGATATAGGAGGTGGAGACTAGAGGACAGAGAGCTAATCGTGGGATTAATGTAGATTTTATTTATAATCCCTCCTGTGTTTATATGCTTTTATCCACTGTTAGTGTGGAAACAAGACAAATCCCCTTTTAATTCTTGTTATTAATGAAGATTTGTCCAAAAGCTTTATTGTGTCTTCAGTGAAAGCCTCATGCTTGGGAAATGCATAAGCCTGCCATTGCAGCTGGAGGACTTAGAGGTATTATTCCTTAGGGACTTGCAGTACCATCTCAGGTTCAAGAGAGGCGTTGTGGGAGCACATCTGCTGGTGCACCACATCACGTTGCATTCCGTTCTGACACAGAAGGACCATTGCTGTGTACGTGGATGTGGAGGGCAGTGCTTGCCGCCAGCTCCATCCCTCTATTCCCAGCTGGATCCTGACCATCATTACAGAGTTAGGCTGAGCAGCACTAGCTTGCTCTGAAGAGTGTCGAAATCCTGAGTAGGCTCAGGGCTATTTACACAGGACACTGAGCTTTGGTGCCTCTATCTTTTGGCTCATTTAATGTTTTCGCTCCTAGTTAGCATGATAACACCTGAACTCAGAAGAGAAGGATGCTGTGAGTGGCTGATGTGAACGGCATGAGGAAAGGGATGGATAGTGACTGCAATAATTTCACAAATGTTACCAATTCCAATTTTGTACCTTCTTGGCCAGAGATTTGATTTGCTGAAGTATCATTTTTCAAATACTAAAAAACCCCCTGCCAAGCTCAGTTGATTGTTTCTCAAAGTCCCTTGCCATACTTTCATACTTTATGGTTGAAAATATTTGGTTCAAGGACTCACAAGATTTGCTTCAAGATTTGGTGCAAGATTCACACCATCTTTACTTTTAGAATTCCCTACAAGGTACTTTTGAGGTTTTTTTTGGTTATCCATACGTTTGGAACCTGCCTTTTTTTCTTTCTTGAGTATACAACTGCTGTATACTCAACTTAGTGAGATTATTTTGTCAAGGTGAAGGTTTGGTATGAGCTGTCCAAACTTTAGTGGTCTATAAAAGACCAGTTAATATAGACTGAATGGCTTTTGGTTTTTGTTCTTTATTGACAACTTCAGTACAGGATTTTTTTGTCAGAAATGTCTGTTTCTGAGTTCTAACCAATCCATTTCAAAGGCTATGTTATAATCAAATGTTTTATTATCTTTGTGTCTGTTGATGTTCTATCAGATAATATGCTGTTGGGAGTTTGTGCCTGACCAAAGTACAACATTAATAAATAGACTATCTACACTTTCCTGTGGTTTGAGCCCAGCATCCTGGAGTGTGCAGGCTGAGCTATAAAAGGGATGTGGGAAAGAAAAAACACACAAATACTCACAAGATTGTAACAAGAATGACTCAAATTATGAGGGAGAGAAATCCTATGAAGGTTTTCTTGATGAAATTACTTTCTTCACTGCATGAAAATTAGAGAATCCCTAGATCCAAACCCCTTTAATACCCCAAAAAAAGACTCTTGCCACCACAGGAAGTCAATTATCTCCATGGTAACAAAAACAAACAGTGAATATTGCTTTAGCAGCCACAAAGAATAAAAATTGCATCTAAAATTCATTTATGTCTTGGAATCAGACACTTGAGATGAGAGAACTGGTCCATAAAGTACCCCAGAGGAGCTAGTAAAAGGAAAAGAAAGTCACTCCCTTTGATGAGCACAGGGAACTGTGCTTGGAGTGCATAAATTTCCTTTCCGCTTTTTAAAAGAATCTTGTCAGTGTGTCCATATTTAGATGGATTCTCCCTTAACTTCCTTCTATAAATCGTACTTTTGGTGAAGGTTTGGCAATAGTTGCTTGAAAAGACAATTACCTAGAAATCTCCCTCGCTGTGCAGAAGAATCTCTTCTTTATTGCATTAATTAATTTGGGATAAATTAATTTATTCTTATTTCCTTCCTTGTCTAAAAAAAATGCATATAATTTGTGTTATAAATATTTCAAGGGAATAATGAAAAAGAGAATTAAAACTTGGGACTATATAACATTTCCTTCACATTTGTAAAGTGTGAAGACAAGCTTAATATAATAACTAGTAAGGTGAATCAAAATAGGAAAAGGCCACAAAAACTATGTCATTTTTGTGTAACAGTGCGGCTAATCTAGATATTTGTGCATTTGCAGCCAGAACCAATACCATATTTCTTGTTAGAATCCTCCTTTTCTACTGCTGCTGGACATATTCTTTTGGCCTTAAAAACAATTGTATTGATATATCTGATATATTGTCTGTGTAAATGGGCTACAGAGCCTAGGGAATAGCATCCTTATCAGAAGTGCCTTCAGTCATTGACATTTAGGAACACCTAGCTAAGATGAGATCATTCATCACATATACCCTGTTTCTGTCATTAGTCACTAAGCAGCTCTGTTAGCCAGAACCAGAGAGAGTACAAGTGAGCCTCTGGTCTGCTAGGGCATGTCTCATGTTCTTAGAGCAAGCAAAAATAATGCCCAGAGTCTCAAAATGCTTCAAATTTGGCATGTCCTACTACAAAACCTCAATAAGTGAACTTTCAGAAAGCTTTTTCTCAGGCTGACCTGCTCTGTACTGCACGCTGTGAAAGTCTGGCCCTTTGCCTGAGTTTTTGTGTCATTTTTCTTATTTGTATATTACAGAAAGTGTAATTTAATTTTGTTTTAAAAGTGTGCTTTCCTCAGCATTCTACCCCTCCTCCCCCTCCCTTTAAAAATGTAGTGTTGTCACATTGGTAAGACATAGCAAAAGGAGCCTGGAAAAGTACACAAACAGGGGAGAGTTGATGTTATTTAAGTTAAATAAGCCTTGCCACATCCTTCAGGTTTTGCTGTGAATTATCATCTTTCTATAGCATAATGCAAAGAAAAAAGCTAGTAAAGAATTTTGATCCATATGCTTTCCACAGCCAATGACATTTTCTCCAATTTAACAAAACAAGAAAGTGGAAGAGGATTTCTTACCAGTTGAATATTATTGCCAATTATTAAATGATGAAAAGACATTACAGCCAGCTCTAAAATGTCCCCAAAGGGAAGAGCCTGTGCTCAGTCCATTTTTCCCTTTTGTTAATTTATTAAAAATTGGAAAGAAAACTGCCGTACTAGAAATATTTTGAAATTATGGTCTGTGGGCTGAAGTTGATTGCAGTCACTAAAAATAACTCAGAACACCTTTTCCTCTTAGCTGTAGAGATTCATCTTCTGGCCTGGCTGGCCAGTTAATAAGTGCAGCCAGTCATGACAAATCTGAGCCTTGGCTCCTGTTTTCATTCATTAAATTTCATTAAAGAAAATGCAGACATTTAAAATAAAGTCCTGCTTTCACTTTAGCAATTTCTTTCATGGAAAAGGGAGTCTGTGTGACTGCAAAATGTGTCCATGAGATAATACTTTTCCCAAGTAATTTGAAGTTTAGACATCCAGGCTGTATTTGTCAGAACACTCATTGGGACTGACAAAGCAGAGCAGGCAGGTGGCCACTGTTTTGGGACCAAAATCATGAGGCTATATGTGACATACCTGCTGTGAATAGTCTCTAGAACATTCTTGCTCCCAGACTGTGCTCAGAAACTCTTTCAAAAAGTGGGAATCAGGATTGCCTAAAATCATGCCAGGCAAAGTCTGAGTAAACGACACCGGTGGTTTTTCCTGAAAGGGATTTTGTGCATTACCTACCTCGTTAGCACATATCAATCCCCTGCATGGACACCTATCCCTGTGTGAAAATTCCTGTCTTTTTCTACTCTAATTAAAGGAGTAAAAACTACCAGCCAGGATTACTTGACTATATTTTAGAGGGCTGAATCCAGAGGAGGTAAATATAATTCCTATAGATACTTAGTGTGTTCAAAACATTTTCTTCAGATCTTATTTTGTATTTATCACAAAATATCCACATAGGACCTCAAAAAAGAGAAGAAAAATCTTTTAGACAAACTGATGTGAAAACCTCTTCAATATACTCTGTCTTGGGTCAACCAGGAAACCTAGAATAGAATCAAATAATTTGTGGTAAGAGAAAATAAATGAGGGAAAACTCTTATATAATGATTTTATTTATTGAATAAGGACAGCAATTTAAAAAAATCTAGAATATGGATCATGTTAGTAAATGTACTGTAAATATTATTTCAGTGCTTTAAAAAGATGTACGCTTAAGTAATCAGACCTTGAACAATGTTCTGTCCTAGAACTTTAAGTGTTTTAAAAGTTATTGGTAAGAAGTCTGCTCAAATCATCCTCTCCATGCTCAATGTAACTCAACCTTTTTGTAACACTGCAGGACCCTTGTTCAGTGTTATCTAATAAGCTTTGGAAAATTCTTAAGTATAAAGTGCAAAACAGTAAAAGGGAAATACAGCATTGTAAATAGGAAAAGATAAATTTAGAACATGAACACATGTCTTTACATTAGGAAGGTGTTAAAATCTAGGTGATATGACAAGACATAGTAAACAAACCAGGAAAATTAGAAAACTTGGGCAGAATTAATATATTTCAAAAAAGATAAATGAACAAGTAGAATAAATTACCAGTAAAGGCAATTGAAACAAAGATTATAAATAAAATATGAAATATAAAGTATAAATGAGATTGGAAGACTTAGATTTATTTCCTAAGAAAGAGGAAAGTGAATGATCACACAAGGAAAAGAGGCAAAAGTGGGAAGGTGAGACTAATACGTTAGAAATGAAAGGTTGCAATTGTATTCAATAATTTATTTTTCATGCTTCAATGAAGTAATTATTAAAGATAATTTATAATGTGTAATTAAGAAAAAGTAGTCAAGATGATTATTTTCCCTCTTGCAATTTGGAAAGACCCCTTGACAAAATGCAAAATCGTCAAGGAGAGCTGCAGCACAAATAAAGACCATTATGTATAAGCTAAGCATGTGGTACTTTACCCGGAAAAGTTACAATGTAAATATTTAAAGAGAACAGATGAATGTGAGGACTCCCAACGTAAAATAAAAGAGGAATAATAAATACCCTGCAAGTTTGAAAGGTCAAAAGTCTCTCAGACACAGATTAAATTTTCATGGTGTTTTTGCTAGAAATATGACTGTGTTCCCTTAACAGAACCATGACCTCAATTAATTTGTGTTCTAAATAGGGGAAAAGCAACTCAGAACAGGCTTTTTATTGCTGCAAAATAAAAATAAGTATGCTAAAAATCTTCCATGCACAACAGACAATTTATAAATCTTTATGAATATAGACTTTTTCCTCAATTCTTTTTTGCATATTCAATGTCATAATCTTTAGGATTAAAAAGATTTGCTGTGAAGCACCTGCAAATGTCCAGTAGAAAACCACTTTTAAAATTTAAAAAAAAATAATTTGGTAGTTAAAGAGAACAATAGCACTATAAAGGGATATGCAGCATCATTTCAAAGCGGTGAAAACAGGGATCTATCACTGGAATAACCTGACTTTATTGGGATGTGCCTCTATATAAAGATACTTTTGTTCCTAATCCTGGTTGTGTTAGTGCCTTGGGCAATACGTGGCAAAAGACAAAGAAGTTCACTATTGCAGTCAGTGCCACAATACTAAGACATCAAGAACACTAACCTCAGCCAAATCTTTTAAAGTTGATGTTTTTTAGCTCAGTGTTTTGGCTTTCTCAAGGGCATATCCCTTTTAATGTTAATTTATTTGCAGTCTTTTATCTCCATAGGAAGAATCAATGCCATTTAATACTCAAACCTCCTGGAGGGAAAACAGCAGAAGCTGGGTTAGGTAAAGTCCAGAATGAACTTTCAATCAGCATAGCATGAAAATATACAAAGACCCTGAATTAATTTCTGCCTCCTCACAACTGGTTGCCCTCAGCCTGAAGATTACTTTTCTCTGGCAATATTTTCCTCAAAAGAAATGTGTAACAGCCCAGTGTCTTCCCTGCTCCTGCACAGTGCTGTGTTTACCAGCCATTTCAGTCTGACAGAAAGGAGTTACAGGGTAGCCCTCTTGTAAATGTGAGTGAGCCAGTACAGATCACTGGGCTTAGTTACCAAGGCAGGGGCACAACTGAGATTCCTTTACTGCAGCTGTACCCTGTTTCTAGTCCTGTGGTTTGAATGGAAGCCTACCACATACAGCAGGGATTGCAGCAGGAAATGGTGAAACTAGAGTTTGCAGGTGACATTCCAGAACTGGAAGTGATCTGGTGTAGCAGCATCGAGTCACTCATGTTTTGCCATAGGTGTTCATGATTCAAATAATCGGAAGCAAGTTAAATGGAAATATTTCTAAATTCATGGAATGGAATGGAAATACTTCTAAATTCAACTTAGTGAGACTATTTTGTCAAGGCTCCCTTTACAAATTGTGGAGGGGAACAGTTTGATAAGGCTGATTACAAGCATCTAAAATTAGATTTTTCTTCTGAATCAACTACAGAAGAAATCATTATTAAATGGATGTAAAGAAAATCTACACATGCCACTTTTGATAATGCAAAAGGTAGACTTTGTGAATACTTTACACAGTCTCCTCCTTAAGTCTCATAATTTGGATATCTTGGCTATAGCTTTGGATTTTATTTACTCTGTTGTGGAGCATTATTTATTGAAGGGGAGAAATCATTGTGCTGTTGAATTCCTTGGAAATAATTTTCAATTTTAAACACTTCACCAATAAAGGCTTTTCAGGCCAGCAGGTTTTGGTAGTGGATGGCTACAGGGATGGCTTCTATGAGAAGCTGCTGGAAGCTTTCTCCTACATCCAACAAAGCCAGGGCCAGCTGGCTCCAGGACAGACCCACTAATGGCCAAGGCCGAGCCCATCAGCCATGGTGGTGGCACCTCAGAGACAAGACACTTCTGACAGCAGACTGTGGGTGGAAAAAACTGCAGAAAACCAGCCAGAGAATATGTGAGACAAGCAGCCCTGCAGACAGCCAGGCCAATGGCCCCTTCTGGAGAGGGAGGAGGTGCTCCAGGGGCTGGAGCTGAGATTCCTCTGCAGTCCATGGTGCAGACAATGGTGAGTCAGGATGTGCCCCTGCAGCCCATGGAGCTCACCTGGAGCAGCCCATGGAGATCCACCTGCAGCCCATGGAGGACCCCACACTGAAGGAGGCTGTGAATCCATGGGAAGCCTGTGCTGGAGCAGGTTCCTGGCAGGAACTCTCTCATGGAGAGAGGAGCCCACTCTGGAGCACATTTGCTGGCAGGGTTTGTGACTGCATGGGGGACCTACTGGAGCAGCCTGTTCCTGTAGGGCTGTGCCCTATCAGTAATAGGGTGGTTTGTGAAGATCTGCAGCCCACAGCAGGGACTCGGATTGGAGAAGTTAATGGAACACTGTTTCCTGTGGGAGGGACCCCACACTGGAGCAGAGGAAGGATATATGGAGTCCTACCCCCAAGGAGGAAGAGGCAGCAGAGGAACTGTGATGAACTGTCTTAGAATGAACTGCTGAAAAGTGTCCAGTGACGGTGTTAAAGGGTTTTGCATTGTCTGTAATAAGAGCTTTGGTAACTATATAATTAACTCTATAGTAATATAGAGTTAATAACGCTATAGAGATTGTCTATCACAAAAAAAAAAAAAAAGAAAAAAAAAGAAAAAAGTGAAATAAAAAATGCTATTGTAGTATGAGGAAATTCTGATTATTGTAGAGGTGTGCCTTAGGATAAGATGTTACATACCATTCTATTTCCATATACTATCAATAAAAGGAAATCTAGCTGATTCGCTCATATGTAAATGTTTACATCTTACCACTTGAAGCAAATCCAGAAGTCTACCTGAGTGTGGTATAAGGGAGGCCTGTTTGCAGATCCCTGTCTCTGACTGTTACAGGCTCATCCAGTATTTATAACTTCAGTCTTACTGCTTTTGAGATAAGACCTTTGTTTCATTCCTGGCTGGGAAACCCACCAAGATCTGTGTAGTTTCGATGAATGTATTTACATTGGCTGAAAGGTGTGTTGTAGGAGAGTCTCTACTCTCTATGTTAATAGCACTCTTGTCATGCTCACTAATCCTTTGTTTCATTGTGCCAGAAGTCTTTCCTATGCAAATCATGTCACAGGGGCACTTTAACATGTAAATCACAAGCTGCCTCACATGTGAAGAACTGATGGATTTTAAATTCCTTGTCTCTCGGGAAATAATGAATAGTACTTATTTAACATAGACCACTAAATTAGGTGCATCTCCAGTACTTGGTAGCACTCTGCACCAAGTCTAATATAGGGGTCATAGTTTTGAGAGTACAAAAGAGAATGACCAAAAATCAATGGTAAATCTATTTATTTTTGACTTTTCATCAGTAGTAATTCTGATAAAACATTTAGTTGTCTAGGATTTCTGCTGAGAATATGGTACTGTTTTCATTGTGGAATGAATGCTTACTCCTAGGGGAAAATGTTGCTGAATATTTATTTGTAACTGAATCAAAAACATTTCACATGAAAAAATGGAAAATAGAAAATTTGTCAAGTCAGAAGAGAACTGATTCAACAAATGACAATATAATATGCACAAAATCAGAGGCAGAAAAAGTTAGAAGAGATAAATTTGTGAAATTTAAACATGTAGGAATTATCAATTCTGAATAATATGTAACCTGGTGTATAAAAGGAAAAATATTTGGCCCAAATTTTTTTGGTGAAAATTTAAGTGAACATCAGGAGCAGATGGGGGTTTTTGAGGGAAAAAACACCTGATACTAAAACTGGTAGCAAAAGATAAAATGCTGTACTTCTCAGAGAAAGGTCACAGATCCTATGATATATGTGACCATATCAGTATGAATGTATTATCCTGGAAAAGAGAGATTGTTTTCCCTTTACCATAAAAATAGAAGGTTTATTTCAATTTAAGTCAAAAACTGAAATTTAACCTACAGATTTAACAGATGATAAAGTATTTGCATGCTTTGTTCAGCCATTTTCTCTGTCTGCAGTGTGGTCTACTCTTTTTAATAGTTAATAATTCATTTCTACCTAAATTTGTAAGTCATTCTGCATTCCATATCATTACACTAAAGAATGACATGTGAATGGGGTTTGTTTTAGAAAGATGAGAAGTCTCGATGATTTTGGTTGGTAGATAACATAGTTAGGCCTACTGGGTTTATCATTACAGAGAATATATCTAGGTACATTTTATGGTGCAAAATTGTAAGTTAACTTTTTTTCAGTACTTAAAATGGAAAATTTCCTTTTAAAAAAATGCACACCAAAATCAACAATGTGACTTTTCTGAAATTTTCCTTTTATCTAAAGATAAACTGTGGTGCAGTTTAGGAGATCAGAAAACCATTTACAAGTGGAAAGAATCTGACTTACCATGTTTGGAAGGCTAGAAGAATTAAAAGTATTTAACAGGTTCTGAGAAGGATTATGCTCAAACCATATATATATATATATATATATATAACCAAATATATATATATATGTGTGTGTATGTGTATGTATATATATAAATATATATATATATATATATATGTGTGTGTGTATATATGTATATATACACAAATCATTTTGCCATTTTCCCCTGTGACACCTTTCCACCCAAAAGATGGAAACAGTCCCTCTCATGTGTTAGTGATATGTAACCAAACCCACAATATTTAATTTTCAGGTCTTTAATTCTTCAGACTAAGAAAACATAATGAAATTTTTCAGAAGTACTTTGAGGAAAGAGAACCAACTCACTGAATGTAAGTGTAGAATATGAAGGACTACATCCAAGTCAGTCATATCCCTTTATGAAGAGAAATAAGCATTTGCAGGGTATGAATAATCTGTTTCTAAAATAGGTCAAAAGATTTGTGTCTTCAAATGCCCATTTTACTTCTTTGACTAAAAATGGAATTTCAGTTGAATGACTCAAGTGATTCAGACACCATAGGTGTCTAAAATGAGGTGAAAAGTAATTTACCCATTACTATTTTAGTGAAATTATTAATTTGAAAAACACTTTTTATAAAGATGAAGTTGCATTATCATCTCTCACTTGCCATACAAATATGTCCATATATCAAACATTTTTCTGTTGGGCTACAGTTACAGCATATTTTAAAATTACTATCTGAAACAATAAAATTTCAAATTATTAGGTTGGATAAATTATTGTATTAAGAATTCTCTAAAATCTTCTCTTGTACAAAGGCTTTTTCCCATATTTGGCTAAAAAACAAATGTAGAACTTGCATCTCTCTCTCTCACACAGCACTCTTTCTGAAATTGCTTGGACTTGCACAGACAGTTGACAGATTAGTCCTGTTTCTTTGCTTTTATAAGAAACATGTTTGAGATTTTTACCTCCTCCTTTTCTCCATGTAGCAGCTTTACATAGATGAGTAAACAAAATCCTCAAAGACCACTTTTTCTGCTGTGGTCTAGTGGCCACAGGGGATATATTTATCTCAGCTAACTTAGGTCACCATTGCAATTTTCTGCAGCTCAATTAGTTGCTATAGCCTTCTTTTGTAATCAGCAGTGAGAAATAGGTGTTTTAAGGCAATATTAAATTAAATATTAAATTCCTGTAGATGAATCAGTCCTGAGAAGTACCATCTTCTCATTCACTGGAAAGAATGTTAATATGCCAATCTCAGATATAAGGCAACCGTACATTTTTCACCAAAAATGATCCAAGGAGCAAACTTTTGAACAGGAATTAGTGCTATTTATGTTCTTGGCTCTGTATTCCAGTGGGGTGTCTCCTGTCAGAGAGACAGAACATGTACATGACTGAGTAGGAGCTGGGCAATGTCAATAAGTCTTGGGGGCCAGGACTTGTTTTCTTACTTTGACCTACGCATAAATGCGTACTGAGTAGATTGTCTGCATTTAGTTAAAAGAATCCCACCTAAGGTCTTTCCTTGTATTTATAGTATCCTGCACAACAAGGCAATGTCAAATTTACTTAGTTTCCTGGAGGAAAAAAAAAAAAATCAATTCACTGTTTAGCCTGTAGGGAATTTTTTTGTGTGTGATATTCTTAATTCATAAAGCACATCTCGCACTACTACTATCCTAGATGAAGCCTATCTGAAAATATGGCATCTATAAGAAAGAGATCTTTATTTGCCTCAGTAATTGCAAGCATGGAATAAACCAGAAAGAAATGCAAGACTGAAATGAAAAGAAGACATTTAGTGTCATGGAATGGTTGTTGTATGTGTGATGTGTGATTAGGAAATAACTTGGAAAAATAACTGTTAGGGTAAAAATAAATTCATAGTAGCCAAGTGTTGGCTGCTCCTGGCATGACATTTTCCCCTCTCTTTAACAGACCAGTTCATACAGAGCTGTGATTAAGTATTAAAATGCATAGCATCTTCAAATAAACAGCTCGAGGACAAGTGCGGCATCCAGTGGAAATTTAAGCTTTGGTGGTGATACAGTAGTTAGAAATGTTAGAGAATCATACCTTAGTACATTACATTACTGTAGATAGTAATCTTAAATTTGTTTTTCTCTTTAATGTACCATCCAAATCTTGTGATGTATGTCAATTTCTTAATTAACATTTTTATAGTACTTTTCTGGTGCCGACCAATTCTGTTTAGTTAGATGCTTCTTAAAAGCACAATAAGATGATTTTATGCCCTTTCCCCTAACATTTATGTCAAAGTTATAAAGTTAGTAAATCACTGTTTTCCTGCGATTATTTAGTGGTTTTCCCTTTTGCTGCAAAACAAAGCTGCAAAGGATTTGATAATCCCTCTGAGAAAGGTATTTTTTGCCTGCCATTAGAATTCTTCAGAGTTTGACTTTATTAGGATACCTGTTTCATGTTAAATCCATTATGCTTTTTTAAAGTAATTTGAAAAACTGCCTATGTGCATTTTCAATTTTCTTCCAGAAATATTCACACTCCTATGTATCCAAAACGAGAGTGAAAAAATACAGTGGTGAATTATCATTCCATTCTCTTCTAGGCAAATCCTAACTGCTTGCAGAGGAACCTAAAAGAAATGCTGTGGCTTTAGAAACCATTTAAAGAATCTTTTGTAGGTCAGTTGTGGTGTATGAAAAGGTGGTGACAGTACAGAGAAGTGACCTTTATTTATGATCTTTAATTGCTCTTGATATTTTCAAAATAAGTTTCACAGTTCCAGTGATCTGGTGGAAGGTTTTTTTATTTTGTTTTGTTTTGCTTTGTTTGCTAGTGTTTGAAGGTTTAGACAATATAAGGTCAATAAGGGACTTGTTCTGACTCTGTACCCCTTTCTTCATTTCTGCTGATATGAGCAGTATTGAGACTTCTGCCCTTTATAGTAAATAGAGTTGGGTTTTTAAGAGCACTGTATAGCATGCTCAAATTTTTTGAGGCTGTTTTTCATGCTTATATCTTTAAAAAGAATATGCTGTGTATTCTTCAGAAGACACAAAGAGGGCAAAGAAAATGCCATCCAAATAAATGCATGCCAAAGTATATTTACAAGAGCCTTCAAAAACATGCTCTAGTTTTTTTTAATCTCTTCTTTAGATTAATTGTCTTTGTGTCTGTTTATATACACAAATAAGCTGTTAAGGAAAAGAAACATGTAAGAAGAGAAGTTTGTTTCTGTTGTCACAGTTTGATGTCTATTTATCAGTCCATAAAGCTTTGTCTAATTTTTGTTTTATTTTTTAGGTTTCTAGAAATCACTGTACAATCAGAATATATGTGTTTGTACATATTTATTTATCTGTGTATATTTTAGTAAGGGGATTATTTTGCCTGGGCCAGCTGGAGGACACCTGCTCGTCGACATGAAAACATCTCTGCACCTCTTTACTGCCAGCATGGGGTTAGAGTGTATTGCTGTGAAAATAAGCTCCTTAATTTATTTGTATTTGCCAGGTCTCAAATGATTCAATAACAGTATCACCTTATGTAGCTTGGAACAACTATACCATTTTGGGTGAACAAAGTGCTATTGCATTAATAAAAACAGCAAAAGTGCTGTTCATTTTATTTTAACCCTAAAATCCATCAGATTGTCATGTGTGAGACAATAACGTGATTTACATATTAAAATGCCCCTGTGGGTGGATTATCATAGAAAAGATCATTACATAGTAAGGCTGTTTTTCCCCTTCATCAAAATCTCTTTTAAAATGTCTCTTAGAGAAACAAGTGAAGTGAAAACTGTCTTGATTATATATCTCATTTCATTTCACTTGTCTTTAAAAATCAGAGAAGTTGAAAGCACAATGAAATAGAAAAAAAAAGCCAAAAAACCTTAAGAAATAGGAGTAAAAATCCTTGTCAGATGGAAAACAGTTATGGAAAGAGGAGGGAAAAGGTGGAGCAGAGGAAGAGAGGAATATATTCTGAGTTTATCAATACATGACTTGAGTTTGTACAAGCAGAATAGGCCTAAAAAACTTATGTCAAAACCCAAATGGGAATGATTGTTCCAAGATCAGCTACTGTCATGTGTACAGGGTCAACAAGCAAGAATTTATTTATTCTACAAAAAAATTAATTCTATGAGAGCATTTTTCTTTTCTGCTTATCTATTAAGAGTACAAGAACAATAAAATTGTGTGGGTAGACAAAAGAGGACTGAAGTCTGTAGACTGTAGTCTACGTACAGCATGTAGACTGTAGTCTACATATAAACTATATAGCATGCAAAAGACTTTGATTGAAAGGAGTTTTTAGTGTAGCAATCAGTCATGCATGTCAGATTTTGTACTCTCGTAATTCCAGAATGACTGCTTTTGCCTGACACATAAATGCTAACACTGACAGTTCTTGGAGTTAGAATTTCCAGCTGTAAAACATATCCATATATATGGACGTCTGAATGCAGATTTACCCCTTGGACCTCCATAGAACTGATACTACAAAAGCATCTAGACAAGTGTCCACCCATGTCTTCTAGACAAAAGAAGAGAATAATTTGAAAATTAGGCTATGAAGACCTAAATTTCCTCACAGATTTATTTTGTGGTAAAACTGCACACACTGATGATTTTTGATTGTCAATATGGCTGCAATGTTTTGTTTAGTGTGGGGTTTTTTGTGGTCCTCTGTTGCTTTTTTCTCCTTTCACAGAACAGACTATCGTGCCTTTTCTGTGATTTACATCCACTTCCTCTGATGAAGCAATGCAATAATGATTTGTAGCATGAAGCTTGAGTAGTTTCCTAAACTGTAGCCTGTGGACTTGCAGAAAAGTCTTGCTTTTTCTATATAGGTTGCTGATGATGACATAATCCAGCCCTCTTGTTTTTCTTTTCTCCTTATAAATCATACTAAAAGGGGGAAAAAAATTATCAGATTTGAGATAACAATTTCCTAACATTATGGTCTGATGAAAATGATGGCTACTGCGTCTAATCATTAGTTAGTTGTTAGTGATCAATGTGAACAGAGGGTGGTCCATGAGACAGATTCAATGTTTAAACACATTCTAAAAAGAAGTTTCTGGAAACCTTATCTTTTAAAAATTAAATTGAAGCTGACAAAATGTCTCTGTGCTGGCGGCCACAAATTCCTAAAGCCTCTAGCTGCTGATATAGAGATTTTTTTGAGATTGTATATTCTTGGTGTAAGTTTAATAAAAACATTCTGGTTTTGTATAATCAATCTTTTTGTCTGTGTGTTTGCTCTGATCCAAAACCTATTAAAGTCAATTAGAGTGACTGTGTAAATGAAATGATGCAATGATAATGTAGGAGTCATTGTGCTGTGACTTGCATTAAGCTCTAAGCCAACTTCTTGTAACTCAGCTATTTCCATAAACCTCAGCAGATTTGGACTGACCGAGTGATCATTCAGTTAATGAAAATGTCATACTCTATCTGTTGATAAACCTCTCTGTGAAATGGTTTCTAATAGTACAGAGGATTTTCCATGTCTTTGCCTCTAAAATTCCTTTTGTTTGCTGATTGTTAGTGGTCTATATCAGGTAGCACTGACATTCTTTGACTTGTTATCAAATTAAAACTATCCTTAATATTATAAATTATTATTTATATCATATTGATGACATAGGACATGAATAAATATTCATTATACTGCTTTGGCTTAGTACAGATAAACTCTGTATAATACATAGGAAAAAAACGGGGGTTTTTTTTGACTCCCATTTTAATGAAAATAATACTTAATTTAAATTGGCTGTTCCCATGTTTTTTTTTTGTTTTGAAATCTGACATTTCCTCTCAGGAGAAAACATGATATATACATGTATGAAAAAAGAAAAAATAGCAGAAGATAAGAAGAAAGTGAATTATGAAGATTGATGTCAATTAATTTGCTAAAAGACTGCAAAGATGTGTGACAAGATCACTGCTACCATCACAGCATCTCTAGGCTTTTAAAAATATTTGGGTTTTGTTTGTTTGTTTTTATTTTTTCCATTGTGGTACAGTCAAATGTTTTTTTTTTTTTGTTCAGCATTGATTTCAACATGAAATCAAAGTGTTAAGGAGGTAGAAGAGTAAATGGCAAAACTGGAACACAGAAGATTGATAGAGCAATAGAAAAAATGATAGGAAGTACTAGAAAGAAGGCTGTTTCCATTTGTTTTTAGGAAACATACTGAAAGAAATTCTGTTATTTGGTTTCCCCTTAGTTTATTCTATAGCTATTCTTTAGTGACCAAGAAAGGAGCAAAAACCAAAAAGCAGAAAGCAGTATTGTTTTCTTGGGGTGCTAGTGAGGACTGAAGGTCCCTAAAAGGTAAGAATGAGAAATAATCATGCCAAATGAATTAAGAAATGCTTCTTTAAAAATAGACCCACAGCTTTTCTCTCCATTCACTATCCATCAGAACAGTAATGCAGTAGTGTTAAAAGTTATGTAAATGCATACATCAGTCCCACTGTAACAGCACTTGGTATTGGTGCTCCAGCAGTGCTGTAAGCTTGCCTGAACATGTGTCCTTGTAGTTAACAGCCCTAGTCCAACCACCATCCTTTTTATTTGTTTCATCCAATTTTTCTGGGCTTTCTTTCCACACTAGTTTTACTCCTGTCATGTAATTTTCTACAATGGGTGTTATTGTCACAACTGCGATTTTTTTTTTCTGAAAGCAAAATGGCTTTGATTGCCTTCCATGAAAGTGAAGTTATCCCTAAGCTTCATAAACTCACAAAATTAAAATCATTATGTTTTCAAATCTTTCTGTGGTTTTCAGCCTCGCTACAGTTCACTTCAACCTGGTTAGGGCTTTTAATTCAATGCTCTTTAGATGCAAAGATCAAAAGTCTTGCAAGCCATGCAAGTCTTTGTCACATACTTCAGATAAGGAAAAGATAAAGATTTGGTCTGAGCTAGATGCTACCCAGTGGAGCCAACACACTTGGTCTCCAAAGTATCTTCTTCCATTCCAAAACGTTTAGGCCGCTTGTTTTGAATATAATTTTTAATGAGGAGTTTCATCTCTTTAACAAGGATTATTTCCCTTTAACTCTGAAATCAAACTTCAGTTAGATGTGTGTTTCTTAGGTAGCTTTATCTAAGTGAGAAATGCCATTGCTCAGGAAGAATTTGACTCAGAGCATGTATCTACCCTAAAGAATTGATATTTCCCTGAATAAGATTCCTCATAATTTCCCTGTCAGGAGCTTTTCTCTCAGTATTATAGTTGCCACAGGAAAAAATTTCCTCAGATTTATCAACTGGAGGCAGAATGCTAAGGAGCACGTTGCAGCACCTTAGAGTCCTATTTCTTGTCAATGGAAAGTGAAAGTTTAGTCTCTTTAGAATATTTTTATAAATTACATTTAAGAGATTCTAAGGTACCATTGAAAGTACTGCAAAAAATATTAGAACAAGACAGTAAGCTATATATTTCTTTCAGTAATAACCCTGATATACCACTGGGTAAGACAGAGCTCTGTCTAGAAGAACTTCTGCCTTTGTTATGACAGACCAACTTCTGCTTGTCTAGTACTGATGGTGTGCTAATACTAAGGGGGTCACTCATTCATTCCTTTAATAAACATCCTGTCTGAGCACAAAAGGCTAGGGCCACAGTACATAATCTATATTATTTAAATTTACCTTTATAATCTTACTTACATTTGCCTGTTATCCAGAAAACTAATGAAAAAGAAGACACAAGCAAAATATGCCAAGGCTTCAAAATTTGAGTCAGGATATTTTTTGGCAATGTAGCAATTTGGACTAATTATTGTACAGTGCCACAGGCATTCTCGTCAAAGGCATGATGAAATTCTTTCCTTCCACATTCCCATTAATTTGCTTTTACCTCTGCGTAGTTTCTGCTAATGTCACTGTGACTCTGTTTTAACTGAATCTGAAAAAAACCAAACCTGACCCACACCACCTCAGGAGAAATTCTTGAAGTTTTTCTGCAAAACTCTTCAAAATTTTCGGTGTATGCAGAAAATATGTGGTTGGAACTGCAACATCTTTGAAAGTGACTATTGCCTTCACTGAGATAGGATTCATTTCTGTGGAGGGAGTTAGGTATATTCCCATCTGCATATCTCTTACTTCAGGAGCACAGGGGGGTCCTGGGAGAGCAAAGAAGAGTCATTCTATACATCTAACAACTCCAGTTGTTTTTTATTTATGTGGGGTACTCAGACAACCATAGAATACCAGGTTGAAAGTCCCACCAAGGATCATCTAGTCCAAGTCTTCTTGGCAAAAGTGTGGTCCAAACAAGATGACCCAGTACCCTGTTCAGTTGAATCTTAAAAGTTTCCAGTGTTGGGGAATCCACCACTTCCAGCGAGAGTTAATTCCAATAGCTGACTGTACTTATTGAGAATGATTTTCCTCTTGTGTTCAATTGGAATCTTCCCAGGAGGAACTTGTACCCATACAAGTACCTTTTCCATTTGACTCCTTGTAAAAAGAGACTCACCATCTGAAGATATTTGTTCTGCTTGTTCTCATCTTGAGAGGCAGCTAAGGAATGTTTGTTACTGTTTTGATTGTCCTGGTTTGTTCCCCAGTTTCTTGCAATGGGGTTGGACCCCTCCCTGGCATCTGTTTGAAGCCCACCCCATGAAGATGGCCAGCCCTGCTACCACAGGCTCCCTTGCCATCCATTGTAAGATAGGTAAAAATAAAACACTGTTCTTTCTTCTTTTTGGCATGGAAGCCAAGTTTAATTTGCCCCTCTATAATATTTGTCATGTATAGAAGAAAACATATAACGATTAAGTTAGCATGCTCAAATAGAGAAGAGAGGAGCAGAAAAAAAGAAAGAAAATATATGTACCTAAAAAATATCTCCCCTGAGTTCATATATTTTTAAGCATCACACTTAGTAATAAAATAAGGATTTTCATTTTACTTGCCTCCTAATCAGCTATCAGAAGAAACTCCCAGAAGCTTTTGTGTTGACATTCAAAGGCTTCGTAGGCTGCTAAAGCTGCACATACTTCTATAGAAGACAGGAATTATATGCCTTACAAGCCAAGATTTTGCTGGTGCCAACTGGGGCAAGCTGTACAGTTGCTGTGTGAGATATCTGTAATAAAATTTTACTCACCTAGGGGGACAGCTGAACCACAGGTTTCCATCCTTCTTCTGTTGCTGTTGCTGTGTGTGTGATCTCTAGTGCATCATTTTTTCTGTTGACATAAACATAGCTTACTAAAGAAGTATCTTCAGTAAATATTTTAGAGCAGGCTAATACAGTTTCTATCTCAGTGTTTCTTTAGAATTGAATTCCAAGGCTTCTGAGTGACACCAAAGAAAACAAAACCATTTTGTTTCAGTGAATGAAATAAATGAAATACACTAATTCATATGAAACTCAAATAGTGGCAACCGAGGTTTCCTCTCGCCTCACACCCTCCTTAATTTTCTTTTGAGGGAAGAACTTCACAGCAGCAATTTTAGATGTGCAGCTAAAGCACAAGGGTAATTTCATTTGACTGTTGAAATAAAACAGCACTGACACATACTTGGGTGGAAAAGCATTGAGGGAGACTGTAACCATACTGAGGCTATCTAACTTACAATCTAGAATTCCTCTGCCAACAAACAAGCAAACAGAAGTTCTTGATTTGCTGCACTGTACTTAAAATCAAAGCCTTTCTTGGATTTTATGGATTAAATATCTTACATCATTGGAAGCCAGTTTTGATTTACCAAAATGGCCTCTGAACTGTAATGAGATGGAAGATAAGATGCAATTTATGACAGCTAAATATCTTGCACAATTTCTCAGCTATCCAAGAAAATCTACACAGACACATATCTCAAACAGTTTTTACTTTTAGGCATTCTAAAGATAGATGGAATGATAATGACTTACATGTATCACCACACTTTTCATACAGAAAGATTAAAAATGTATGTCATAAAATGTACATATAAAGTATCCTGACAAAGGGCAGACACATGGTCACATCTGTGTTATAAATTCAGTAAATGCTAAACTCTGAACACCACTACAAAAAATGCATAATGGAGAGTAGAGATTATTGTATCTAATTGAAAAACTGCTGCAGTGAATCTGGTTTAATTACTCACTCTGAAATATTTTGCTCTATTCTACCCAGGTTCTGATACAGCCCTCATCCAGGAAAAATGTGAGTATATCCCTGCAGATCATTAATTGATATGACTAGCATTTGTCACATCTTATTCTCACTCCTTCCTTTCAAGTGGAAAATTATCTGAAGATTTTTGACCTAGGAAAATGCATATACTTGTGTAATTCATGCCTGAGATGCCATGGATATTTGTGATTGAAAATAAGATCAAGCAAACTCTTACTGGATTTGAAATGGCAGCCGCTGAAATTCACGTTAATGATCACAGTATCTGGAAATTCTTCTGTGCTTTGAGAGGGGACCACAGGCAGTTCTATACAAACATATTGTATTCCAGACTAGAGCTGCTGTTTTGCTTGCTGGTTGGTTTGGCTTTGTGTTTGTTTTGTGTGTGTGTTGTTTCCAAGTACTGTTTCCTTATTTACAGTAGCATAGGAGTTTCACTGTGCAATAATGTACTAAGATTCATTGATATTTACTTCAGAGGAATATATGAAGTATGGATAATCACAGTATTTAGCAGAATTCAGGAATGCTATCAATTGTCAGTATAACAGAATAATAATAAAAAAGAGAATAGAATTACTGTATATCACCATTTTTTATTATTTTTTTATTTTTAGGTTTATGTTGTGATGTCTTTTATAAATCTAAGAATTTTCTAAGAGACTTTCGTATTTAACTATGTTGACTTAAATTGTTTTCATGAGTAACTAAAAAAAGCCAATTTACTGGCTTAGAATGGTTAATTGTAAAAATTTTCTTACTGCCAACAGAATATTTTATTTTTTACATCATCTTTAGTTTGTAGTTGGATATTTCTGACTGTGAGGAATCTATCAAGAAAAGTGAAACTAATTATTACCTTTTCTCCCATAACATGGTAATTTGAGAAGCTGGTGATGAAGCACTGAAAAAGAAAATGAGAAATTGAAGAGGGCTGCTGGAGGATACAAAGAGATATCAGGCAGATCTGGAAAGAAAGCCTTGAAAAATAGATTTTATGAGATAAACGGAGTAACATGAGAAGAAAAAGATCTCATTAATCTCTCATGTTTTTCTCTCTTTACAGATTGAGCACTAAAACAGAAATAATGTGGCTGTTTTGAGACCAGCAGTTTTGTTGCAAATAGAAGTCTGAGGAAACAGTTCAGTGAGCACCAGAGTGTTATAGGGATAAGGATGCAGATTCTCCCTTAGCTCAGCCTTTCAAACCATTCCAGCCTACTGTGATTGTTCTTGAAAGGATAAGAGAGACAGGACTCCCAGACCCATAAATCATTTAGGAAAGTCTGTTATATTAAATTTAAAAAGGAGGAAAAACCCCCCAGTCCCTCTGTTGCAGTAATTCTGCTCCATTGTTGATATACTTACTGTATTCTAGCTTTAGGATGAGTTGTGCATGCTATTTTGAATTTGACCATTTGATGGAATGTACTGTAGGGAGGATTTTCATTTGCGTTTAAAAAAATTACAAAAATTATAGAATTTTTCATTACTTTTTAATCTAATAAAGATTAGATTAGTAGTGGTAATCCTAAAATATACAATTTCTTTAAGATCACAAATGACATTTAGAAACAGATTTAGAATTTTGTCTTTAATAGCAGTTTCAAAGGTCAAGGAGAAACTAAGGGTGGATATATACATTCTGATGATAAATTGTGGATATCTATTTGATTGTTATCTTGTAAAGTGGATTGAAGTGTCCTTCAAAACTGGTCCCCCCTCTTTTCTACCCTTGCTCTGCAGTTACCCTGGGAGTAATCCAAACTTTAAGATTCTCAAGGTCAAAGCTAATCAAAACCACCTTATCCCTCCCCAATAATTTAGTATCTGCACTGTCTGTTCCTTACCTCAGACATGTAATACTTCTGCAACAGAAAATGTTACTGCCTGCTCTGCTCTGAACTGTAGTACCATGATGCTGCTGACAGCCAAAGATACATGGCTACATGTTTTAAGTGTTTTTAGCATGTTTAGAGGAGTCTGGTTACTATGGCACAGTCTGAACCCTCTCTAGCAGGCCTGATGAGAGATGTGATGTGCTCCTTGAGTTAGCTCTTCTGTCGCTGTACTGTTGGAACATCTGCAGCTGCAATAGCTCTGGCATGTTGATTTTGAGCTGGAAGGCTTCAATGGCCCTTCCTACTTGCACTTTAACAGACTGCATCCAGGGTTTTCAAATGAATATTCTGAATTTTGTGGAGTAATTTCAAGTCTTGGTCCTTTTATTGTGCAAGTAAGCTCACTCTGTGTTATTGAGAGAGTCACTGACATAAGTCAGTATCTTTTCTCTTTAATACTCCCCAAAGTTGTGTTACAGTGATTTCTAAGTGAGGAGGCACATCTACAGATTGTAATTGTGAACTGGTTTTGGCTTGATCCATGAAATACAGTATGGACCTAGATAAGACAAAGAGCAAGATCCCTTCTGGATGTGAATTGAATGAAGCCTATGTTGTCTCATGGAAGAAGAACAAGAAAAAGGATAATGATACACAGAAAACGTGAGAAGCAAAAAGTCTAAAAGCCAAGGAATGAGTAAAATTGTGTGAGACATGAGTAAAGGAAATGAATTCTAACAATTCTCAGATTTTGATATAGATTTTCACCAAGAAATGTAAGATTTCTCCAACAACCAAAACATGCAAATCCTTAAAATTATTTTGCTGAAAAACGGGCATAATCTCTTGGTTCCTAGAGAAATACTAAAAAGCCCAACCCTGTTTAAACTGAAAAAACAGTGACCAGAATCAGGCTTTGAGACTGAACACAGAACTGCACTGCTGTATCAAATTTAATACAGAGCATTTAATATATAATTTTCTTTCTTGTCTACTAGTTTCAGGTATTTTCTCTATAGACATTTGAATGAATACAAAGTATGTCATTCATTTCAATCAGAGAGACACAGGAGACAACTGCATCAATGCTCCTCTCTTTTAAAAAGAACAACTGTCTGATGCAGATTCTCATCTGGCAAGTATATTGTCATTCTTAAATGGTGTTATCACGCTCATCCTCTCCTTTCCCCTTTATATTGATCTTTAGAATAGACAGAATGTTTTAACCTTTGGAATTTATCGCAATGACTTTTCCTGCCTTATCAATTCTAGTGGGCTGAGCTCTCTGTATCTGCATTGAGATCTTTCCTATCTTCTTGCTTTTCTCACATTTCAAGAAGTCTGTCTTGTTACAAAACTCTTGTTAGAAGACATATAAATGTTTTTGGTTTCTAATCTGAAAAAAGTGGCCACACTCTCCAGGAATTAAAATTAGGTCTTCCAAAGGAAATAGCTCTCCTTCAGAAAATCCAGATCTCTTTTTTCTAAAGAAAAACTATTATCTCTGACATGATTCCATCTCTACCATGCCATTCACTGTTTTTCTTCTCTCTTTGGATTTGATCTGGATTTGATGGATATTTCTGCCAGAACATTTAGTTTTATTTAAATGCAATGACACAAACATTGCTAATCTGGTTTCCCTTCATTCATTTGTGTACTTGCTGTCAACAATGGTTTTATCAGTCATCAAAATCTAATTGAAATGGCAGTGCTGCATGTAGTCATCCAATAATTATGAAATGAATAGACTGAACTTTCAAATGCATTTGAAAAAAAAACCCTAAAGTGACATAAACAGAATAAGGTAATTAAAGAGCTCCCTCCATGATTTTTAATTCTTTAAAATGCATATTTATCTGAAGACATCACTTCTAAGCTCTAGAGGTAGGCTACTATGCCCTGTTTCTGTATTTCAAAAACATGACTGGCTGGATGGAGTTAATTTAGAAAATTGTTCTAGTAAATAGTACAAAAAAGCACTTCATCATCATACCACCAAACCATGCTTTGCTTTCTCTTCAGAGAACTCCTGCAGTAATACACACATGACGGTTAATAATAGATTATAAAAAGCAGTGCCCTTTATCATCTGAACACCAAATCTTTAGAGGCTTGCAAATAGAACAGTCTGTTCAGTGATTGTAGAAATGTGACGTCAAAGGCCTGTTCTGCTTCTTATTTGAAATGTCTTCATGTTACTCTAGATTCTCCAAGCCCTATCTTGGAAAAAATCAGGGCTGTGCATTGTAGTACACAGACAACAGGGTTTTACCTTAATGGAAATCATATAGCAGTAGCATGTTTAAACTTTTGGAAGAAAGTGTAACAGACCTCTCAAAATAAGCCCTGGTCATGAATGTATATATATTTATATATATATTTATATATATAGTCCTATGATGGGTTGGCATAGCAACTGTTTTTTAGAACTCTGTTGCTGCCTAAGTAAACAGCTAAAGCACTGAGAATGTCTCAGCTAAGCTGTGCCCGTCTGTAGTACCAGCATGTACTGTACATGAACATTTTCTTCCAAGGACGGGGATATTCTAGTGCTGCTCATTTATGCTGCCATTGTTGTCTGTGTTTTTATCAAAATCCCTAATTTCCTTACTGATTTAATGATGCAATTTATCTAAAGATTCTATTTTTTTTTTTCAATTCAGAAAATAGCTTGGCATAAATAGCCTCAGCCTAGACACTTTTTAATGCTCTGAATTTGTGTAATTTTAATGGCATATTTTTCTGAATGCCAACAAAAGCTAAATGTGAACATAAATTAGTCATGGCAATCACTTAAATGAGCAACATACCAGATTGTACATATCATGAAAGTCTATTTAATAATTCAGTCTTTTTTTTTTTTTTTATTTGTGGCAATTTTTATTAATTGTGTCATCCAAACATATTTTAAAAATGATAATTACTTAAGCTGGTAGCCTTTCTTAACTGCAAAACATACATGTAAATGTATATCATCTGATCCTGAAAAACAATTGAAGCTTGAGGTCCTTTAAATAAAGATTCATTTATGAATAATTTGTAATGAGTTTACAAAATTATTCTTTAAAATGGTTAATCATTTATAATTAAGTCTAACTGAATCATATGTGTCTTATAATCAGTTCAAACACCCATCAACATGGTTATAATTATCTGCAGCAGATGGTACTAATGTCCATAATATACTGGTAAACTATTAATAAATACTGTATAGATGGCAATAATCTGCTCATTAGAAGTTACTATCGATAGATACAGACTCCCTACTATTCAGTTCAAATCTTTAAAAAATGACTAACCATTTTCATTAATAAACCTTTGCAAACCATTTATCCATTTCTAATGAATGCAAGAATGTTTCAATTACTGAATTCTAAGTGTCTGATTCCCAGCATGGAATGTTATATTCTCTTTGATGTGGTTTTCCTGAACACTTTTCCCTCCACCTGTCACCCTAGTGATCTTGACAATTCATGCCATCAGGGCTCAATAAAACTCTCCTCTCCTTGTGCTTTAATTTTTCTTTCCTAGGAACCACTTAAGGGTACTCTTCTTTCTGCTGCTTAGATAGGGGTAATTCATGGGGGAAAGCCCTCATATCCCACCTGAGAGCATTTGGGCACAGAGGATGGTAGGAAACAAAAATTGTTCTGTTCCTTCTCTGATGTATTTAGATAACATACAAGATACAATGCCTGCTAAAATACATCACTACAGCATTGAGAGTTACTGTAGTATAATTTTGGGGTGGGATTTGTCTCACTTCACATTACTCCTTCCCAGTCTCTTTCTGTTAACTTCCTCTGAAGTCAGTGGGGTGAAATAAGCATCTCTGAAGAGGCACATGAGATCTTTAGAGAGGTGTCTTAGTGGGTTTGATGAGTCAGCCTCTGGAATGGTTTAGTTCTCAAGCTTCTGCTGACTATGGAAAGAAGCTGGCAACATGCTTTGGCTATATACCAACTTCTGGATAATTGAAATTAAGTGACATGAGTATGCCACTAGTGTGTGTTTTAGCTAAAGATTAAAAATCCTAAATTATGTGTAAAGTATTTATGCATCAGTTATCTTAACTTCCATTGTAGTTGGTGGTGGCCTGTCAACACACCAGTCTGGAGACAGAAGAACAGTTATCCTCTGTAAAACAGGCAGATCTACTCCTTCAGATGAACAGCCTTAAGGACTTCCTTGGCTGCGTCGGTTATATTTCCAGTGATTGTAATAGGATTTTGTGCTTCTACATTACATGTAGTTGCCTGCATTTTCAAGCAACAGAACTGAAAGGATCTGAATTTTGTCACTCATGTCCAAATAGTGTGTTTCAATGAAGAAATAATCTGTGTTGACTTGCAAACAAAATGCCAAGTTATAGTTATGGCTGTCGTCTGTTACAAACCCTGCTGGGAGGTCGTGTGACTTCATTGCCTTTTGTCAAATACCACTGTTAGAATAAAGACCTTTAGCAAGCATGGTGTCCCGTAGGCTAGCTTCTGTTTCATCATAAGCATGACAAAGCTATTTCTGAGACCTCTCAGACGTCTTGGCTTAGTGCAGCACTGCTGCAGAACTTGCAGTGTCACTGCATTATGGAGGAGTGGGATGCTGTTCCTGTAAGACTTCAGTGTGTGCCTGAGGGAATTTACTTTTACTGACCTTGGGTTTATGATTCAGTTGACTTTATATATGATGCTGTGTTGGATTCTCTGCTCATCTGGGCAGTTCCAGTATTCTTAGGAAGCAGACAAGGCTTCTCCCACAGGGCCTGGCTGTCCTGACAGAGTGTGACAGAATGACAGATGCAAGCACTTGTAAATCTATGTCTTGTATCATTTGTTCTTAGATATGTTGTAGCCCCTACCTTGAAACTGTACATAACAGACTTAGCTGATGCTTCTGTCTCTCTGCATTTTCTACATTTATATCAGGCTAGAGATTTCACTTTCCTGTTAAGTTACTGTAATTGTGCACTGCAAGGCTGCTCTGGATAAGAAATCAGCAATGTATTTGTCAGTCTCTTTCATGCTTACACTTTGCAGTTTCAGTAGCATACTCTAAAGGCTTTCTGTGACTGACAGTGTTTTTTAAAAAGCACTCCCAAGTGATTTATGGGCACTTCTTACTGGAATATTTTATCTATCTTTGACTACATTGTTTAAATTTTTTGCATGCAAACACCGCTACAGAAAAAAAATCTTTTTTATTTTGACTTTTTTGGATTTGGGTGATGCTAGCAATCCTGGGCTTGACAACTTTCTTCTGTTAGAATACTGCCCTGTGACCCATCTCACTAGCATCACAGTGATAACAGTTTCTTTGCTCACATCCATGTCTTGTTTAATGGGTACGTTTTATTAAACTATTTGTGACATGACATTTTTCAGCAGAAGCTTCAAAGATTTACATAGATAAATCATACACAGGTTGTTTCCCTCTCTCCATAAATGCATTTTTTAATTACTAGTAGTCTTTGAGTAATTAGTATCTCAGCTATAGACATTTCTTACTTTGTATTTACTTTTTTAGATTTGAGGTGTTGGGGATAAAAGACTGTTCAATGTGACCTATACTGCAACGAATATTGCTCACCATGAGGTCATCTTGTACTTATGCAATTTTTTGACTGATTTCCCTGATTCTCATATCATGCAAAAGAACTTAAAATTTGGGTCTGCTATCCCCTCTACAACAGTGTGTCTGACCAACATCAATTATGATGTAGTTGGATTTATTTTCATTCCAGGAACAACAGCAGAGTGTGGTGAGGTAGACACTTTTGCTACTCAGGAATACTTGCAATATCCGTCTTTTGAATTTTGGAATTTGTCACAAGATTCTCTTTCTGTAAATTTTAATTTTTGCTTTTGCCTAGGCAATATTTCATGACTCTAGACATTTGGCAGTGAGCAAATTTTGTGTTTTATTCAAATAGCTCGAGTCTATTCAAATGTGATTTTTGCCTGACATTTTAGTATCTACCACACTACATAACCAACATGTATTCTCTGACTTTCACAGAGATGTCTTTATCTGTCCCATGCTTATTGGCCCCTCCTCTTTGTATGCTCTTTTTCTTCTAGTGCACTTGATATTTTGAAGGAAAGGTGCTGTTCCAGAAGCACTGCTTCAGCTATCATCATCTGTAACATAGAAGAAGCCATTTCAGGTTTTCTAAAACATGCTAACCTTTGGCAAACAAGTATCACTGTGTGTGATACTTGCCTGTTCTGTGTTTTTGGGGTTTCTATGTTTTCAAATTTTGATTATACTGAATCACTGCTCTCAGCCTGAACTCTACTAAATTTTTAAATTAACTCCTTTTATCTGAAAACATTGTTCCTGTGTTAAATAAGACACTTGAAATTCCAACCAAATTTTTTTTGGTTTTATGCTTGCAGTTGTCATTGAAAATATCATATGAAGCCTGCTCATGTAATGCTAAAGAAATCTTCATTTAGTGAACTTGCTATCTGCTCTTAAATTTCCCATATTTTCTATTATCTTGTCTTTACAGTTGATGATAGTCCACACTATGTAAAAATTTATTTTTGCTAATTTCCACTGCATTACTGTAATACCTACATACATACATACATACATATATATATATATATATATATATAAATTCTTTGTATCAATACTTATGTTTTTTGCCTTTGCAGACTGATTTCTTTTTACTGTAACAGTTCTCTATGTCATCATATGTGAAGCTTTTCCACTACTGAGCTCTCAAGTCTTCCTTTTAGCCTTTGCTCTGCACTTTGTTCCGCTTAGCCTTTTGGATGACAGGTACCTGTTCCTTTCTGTGGAGTTTCTTTGGGATGCCTGAGCATTTACATTTCAGCTGCTCTGTCTTTCCTCTCTGTTACTGGCTCACCACAGGTTATATTCTTGTGTTGAGCTGATCCCAGCTGGCATCCACCGAGTCATTCACCCACCTCCACCCTCAGTGGAATGGGGACAAGAAACAGAGGACAAATGTGAGAAAAACTTGTGAGTCAAGGTAAAGGCAATTTAATAAGTGAAGGGAAAAACACCAAGGGAAACATGAGCTAATGCAAAGGCAATCCCTCACTGCCTCCTACCAGGAATCTGATGCCCACTTTTTCTCTCAGCAATTGCTGCACTGGAAAAATTCCCTCCCTCAGTTTTATTGCTGAACATGACTTTTTATGGTTTGTGATATGTTCTTGGTCAGATTGGGTCAGCTCTGTGCCTTTCCAGCTTCTTGCCCACACCTCAACTCAGCAGCTATGTAGGTCAGAGTGAGAAGCAGTGAAGATCTTGACATTGTGCAAACACTTTTCAGCAACAGATGAAACATTGCTGTTCTATCAACACTGTTTTTGTCACAAATCAAAACCAGAGATCTGTATGGGCTAGCTGTGAAGAAAATTAACTGCATTCCAACCAGACCCAGGACATTCCTAGAATTTCTGAATCACACACCAATTTTCACACTGTGAAATTTAACAATATATTTTTCATTTTATCAGTTTTAATTTTAAATTATTGAGAAAACATGCAACAATTTTGTGTATACATAAACCTTTTCAGAGGGTTTGTTTTATTATTTAAGATTTTCTCTGAGCTATATAAATTCCATTAAAGCTTGGACCATGCATTGCAACTTATGGAACATCATTATGGGCTTTTCTACACAGAGGAGTATAATAGCGCTTCTCACACTCAGACCCTGATGAATCTGTCTTCTACACTGGCGTTCCAGCTTTGGAATAACATTTTCCCTGCCTCTTCTTCACACCCTTATTCTTGTATAAAAGAAATCTGAATTTGAAGGAGGAGCATGGTGTGCTTCAGTTTTGTCTTCCAGCTTGAGCAGACAAAGGAAAGGACAATCAGTCTTGGCCTCCAGTCTTGAAGCACTTTCAGTTTACATCCTTTTAAAATGGATTACTTTCCAGTTTTCCCTGTGTGGGCTAAAGATCCCTTTGGGAATGTTCTTGTGCTTATCTACTCATGGGCCTGAACTGTGACCTTTTCTTTTCCTTGTTCCTTTCTTATTTTTTTCCTTTATTTTTTTTTCTAGTTCTTTTTGTTTCTGATTTTACATTTCTATTGGAATTCACTTCTCATAGAGAGTGATCAAAGAGGGGAGGGAGAGACAAACAGGGGGGTGGGACTAAAGAGAGGAAGGAGCAGAGCAGAAATCTAACAGTTCCTCCAGATCTTATTTCTTCCTTTATTCCAGCTGTTGTTTACAACCAATCATCTCCTGGAGCAAGAATGCTGTAGGGTCCTACTGATCACAGTATAGGGTCACCTTGTCAGGATGCCGTTTATCTTGGCAAAAAGAAGCATGAATCCAAGATCTGAATTCAGCTGGAGCAATAATATAAATATCTAGATCAACTGTAAACTGTATGTAGTGATAATGATGATGATAACAGCAATAATAATGATGATAACATCAATAATAATAATAATAATAATAATAATAAAGCAATAAAAATTTAAGATCTCCTATTGTTTTGTGGTCTTGCAGTTCACAGTCCCTGCCTATGCATTAAAAGTAATTTATCTTACTGTCTTACAGAAGTGCTGAAAGTTTTCATTAGTGCTTATAAATAGGATTAATATGCTTGTCTGAAATGTGTACAGAAGCTGTAATGAAGTAAACTGTTTCTTTTAATGTACTTTTCACCTCAGATTCTTGTGTTAAGACAAAGTGTTCTCTGAACTAGACCATATGATGAATGTTGGAATACTTTTATTGGAAAGGTAAATGAATTGGATACTGAGACCTGTCAAGCAGCTGTCTTGCATACAGTGTGACTACATTATAAAAGTTTTAATATTCAAGTTTCTCACCTGTGCATGGTATATGATACTGATTTTAGATTTTTTGTGATGATAGAATGCAACTGCTTTGAAGGAGGTATTTTGATGTATAATATTGATGCACTGTAGATTAAAACTCCTGTCATTTCTCCTACATATCAGAATTATTATGATCTATTGTTCTCAGCAACCTGAGGATTCATTTTTTTTTTTTTATTTAACAACATACAGAATGGGGAAGCACAGGCAAAAGAATATCAGAAACCTGGGAAAAAATATAAACTAAGAAATTCACATTTTAAGTTTCAAAACTATTGCTTCAGAAGGTATGTATTGATTTCACAGTCCTGGGAAACAAAAGCGAGGCAGAGCTTTGGTAATGACATACCTACACATAATTCTTCTAGTGCAACCAACATCAATTTCAGAACTGCAAGGTAAAACTTTGACCCATTCCTAATGAAACCTTAGACAGAGGAAAAACATGCCATCCAGATTTTATTTTTTTGTAGCTTTACTACTAATCATCTGCTATCTTGTATCTTTCAAAAGCATAAGAAATAAGTCAAGAGGGTGTTGTAAAGTGGAGTGCAAATGTTCTGTTGAATTCCTGGTGGTTTAGGTCAGACAGTACTCTGCGTAAGGTTATGTGATGCAGTTACAGAATAGGAATACTGTGGGCAAGAAATAAAAGTTGTGGAGGGGAAATGCTCTAAGGGTCTTGTGTGCGAAGCTGCAATGGCTTAAATGTTAGGTGTTGATGCAGACTGAACACGCCTGAAGCTGGAAAGCTCAATCCAAAAAAAAAAAAAAAAAAAGTTAGCTTTACAATGCCTAACTTTTATGCCTCAGACCCTAGATTGCAGTCCAGGATTCTCTAAGGCATCTGCACACTGTGCAATCTGCAGGAAGAGACAAACACCTGCAGAATGTATTCACAGTAAATAGCGTAGTGTACAGGTACTGTCTAGAGGCAATCCAAAAAGAAACATGGAAGAAAGGGATGTTTCTGAATGCCTTTCTCTTTCTAAAGTCCAGGCATGTATATATGGTGTTTTTTTGCAGCTAACTCTCTAAAGCAAGAAAGAAAAAAATCTAAGCATGTATTTTTATCTTTGTTCTATATGCATCATATCTTTCAGAGAAATCAGCAATTGTGTTTTGTACGGGAAGGCTACCAGTTATCGTCTGCTAAGAGCTGTACTCTGCAAGAAATGTGGTTTGGGGTCATGTGTGTAGTTGTCTCGAGGAAAAAGCACAAGGAAAATATTCCATGGTGTGAACATGGTAGTGACTGGAGAGCACACCCAAGATTTCTCTAGGGTCAGTTGTAGAAACAGAAAACATTTCCACATGTTGGCTTTGGAAATACCCCCTGAATGGGGCTCATGTAGTTGGTATGTCATCCTGCAGAGCAGAGTTGTGCCAAGGAACAAGCTCAGATGCTCAAAGCAGTGCTGGAAGTGACAGCTGTGACTGTGCCAGCAATCCAGCTTCTCAGCAGAGCTAGATAGGTTTAAAATGTGCTCTGTTGATAGCTCTGTACCCCTTCTTGCTCAGGAGATAGCCTTGATGATGAGGTTTTCCAGGGCTTTCATACCACACTCTGTTGCTTGTTGGAGACATGCCTGAAATGTCCTGATTTGCTATTGACTGCTTCATTAGACTGGTCTGTATTTTCATACTGAATAGAGAAAGCTGTTAGACGCTTCAGGGTAAAATACTACCTGTGTGCTTTTTTTTGCTACTTGTTGCTACAGTTGATACAGTTGATAACTGGTACCTTGGGAGTGCCACAAACATAGGTAAAGATTGTTTCTATTTGACATGTGTGTGCACTTCTGTCCTAAATATGTTGGTGACCTGTGTGAGGTATAGGCATGAAGGTATACAGACAAATGCTCATTACAGTAATGTTACTGTCTCCCCAGTCCCTTAATACATTGTTTAAGGTTTGACACAATTGGAAATTAAACTTTGTTGGCTAAATGAAAACAAGGTTTCATTAATGCCTCATTTATACCCATTGTTTGGTAACAGAATAGGTAAGGTCTTTTTGCGTTAACCCTACAGAATCCATTATAAAAGCATAATCTACAATCTTTAATAATAGCTGAAATAACATGAACAATAGCAATAATATGTTGAGGTTTATTTTTGTAGAGAGGAACCCTTTCAATATTTTTTGATCATTGTGTTATTGATCTGCCTTTCTTTTTGTTTAAAACCTGAAAGAGCCTTGGGGGGCAGTGTCTGCAACGCTGACTGAGAGCTGCAAATACTGTCTCTGTGTATAGGGGTCTTTTCTTTCCCGGTATTTTTGAAAGGTATGCTCTTGCTCACACTAGCAGGGATCTATTGATTTATACCTTTAAGTTCAACTCCTGAGGACAAGTTATCCTACATTCTGTAGGCTGTACAAAAAAAAAAATAAAAATGCTATTTTATTCACAGGTATTGATAAATTCTGTGAGGAAGGATATATATAATTAAAAGAACTTCAGTGATAACACTTGTAAAACCTTAGCATGTAGGCAAGGCATGACTTTTGTGCCACATATAGTCCCACCAATGATCCAATGCATATTGCTATCCAAGCACTCAAACACTGTCTATCAATTTCTCCTCTTTGCCTTTAAAGCTCTGAAATTCAAGGTGAAAGGTTCCACACAAAAGCAGCCTCTTTATTTTAGTACTGGGGGAGACTTGGAGTCTTTCTTTAGCTCACTCATACTCATGCTGTTGGGCAATAGCTTCTAAATTTTCCTTCTATGATGAAACTGTTAATAATCTCTGATATTTTTGATGAAATACTGGAATACCTGGAAACATTATCTGCTGAGTGTTAGGGCTGAGATGTTCATCAAGTACATACTTATTGTCTTAAAACAGGATGGTCAGCAGAGGGCTTTTTCACCTATGTCAGAATAAAAATTATGTCTGTATTACTTCATCTTGAGTAGTGTAACTTTAATCACGTGTTGTGAGCACCTGAAAAGTGTAATGCCTACAAAAGCATTTCCCCCTTAGATAAAAAAAAAAAAAGGTAAATATGAAAACCTAACACTGTTTTTTTTGCTTTTAGTTTTGTGGCTAAATCACAACATTTCAAAAATTACATTCTGTTTCATTTTAAGTAGAATATTTTAGTTTTGTTCCGAGTAAAATGAAAGGTTCTGCAAAAAAAAAAAAAAAAAAAAAAAATTATGTGCTGGAAATGAAGGTATTTTCCTTTTCCACATATCAACATTTTACAAGTTCATCTTAACATTTTTTATTGCAATTTTCTTTTCAAAATGGAAAAATACATTCAAGTATCTTAGTTTTTCTAAATTCAACATATTCACTTGAGCAGTACTTGTGTAGTTTAAATTTGCTTATAACTTCATTTTTCATCTAATTTTTTTGCCTTAGAGGGTTTGCTCAGTCATAATTTGTACTTGCAAGTTTCTCTGGAGATATGAAAATGCTATTGGCAAAACCCAGTTATCCTGTTCATATAGATAGCATGATTTCTTATTTGACTTATTCTGATGAAATTGTTCCCTTGCTGAAAGCATCTAAGACAAGATGGCAGACAGCATTCCTTATTTCCTTTTTCTCAGGAAAGCTGAGAAAGTTTCACCCATTCTATCATCCTGTCTGATGAACAACAATTAATTGGAAAACTATTAAGGTGCAAGAGATGTTATGTGCTAGATTCATTTAACTTTTACATTAATTGTTGTCAGCTTGCCATTCTTATCACTTCTTTATTTGAATTTTCTCTTGCATCCTTATGCAAATTTTTTTTTTTTACTATATGTTTCTTACATGAAAGACAGTTTTGTTTTCATTTTTTTATGATTAATTCTCATAAAAATAAATTGTCAAGATGTAATGCTTCACTGATGTTATCCTTCAACTTAATTATTAGGTGATCTGAGGCTGATTTTACAAGCTTTTTGCATTTGAGCTATATTTTCAGATTTTTTTCAACTACTACTGAAAAAATTCTTGTCTAACCTTTTAAAAAGAAAGACAGTCAAAAATGGGAAGCAACATCTTTAGATCAAGATGTTGCAAATTGCTGACCCTCATGTGTATGGGTGCATCTAACTCCTCTGCAAGTTTTTTTTGTTGTCTGTAACGAAAAGCTTCCTGTCCATATTTAGATGTTAATGTGTTAAGCACAGTGCACTTGGCAGGAATGGGTACAACACACAAAACACGGAGTCTGCTGTAATATCCATTTGCAAAGCTGGCTTAGGGAAATGAGACCATAAGTCTAGGAACAACTAATTTCTTCAGTTAACATAAACAAATCTGTGCCTGATTTGTGCTCCACGTGCAGTTCCTCCTGTCACAAATATAAGTTCTTTCTCTAGCAGGGCTTTTGTTCTTGTTGTGTGATGTAAACACTAATATTCACCTTACAGATATTGTTTCCAAACACTGCCTTTTGTTTTTGTAAGCCCAAATCGTCTCACCATATCTTTTTCAACATTTTTTCCTATATTACCCTTGAGTTCACTATGAGTGGTATCTTTAAAGATAGCTCTGGCTTCAGATAAGAGTAGTGACAGGCGATAACCATTCCAATCTTAAGAGTTAGGACCACTTTCTGCAGCTCCCCTTCCTGAGCAATTATTCTGAGGATCACGATCTTCATACTTTCTAGAGTAGTTGTTAAAAATTCAGTTTGATGTACCAGTATCTCACACTTTAATCAGCACTACCTCACTCCTGTCAAATGTTCTGGAGAGAGAGTCCACAACCCTCAAATCTTTCTTAAACTCATGTTTGATTTGCAGATCTGATCACCATAATAAAAGAAATATATTTTTTATTTTTAGGGAATGGGATCCAGCTTATTCACATTACTGGTATCTGCATTTCAGCAGCTAGTGAACAAGTTTTCTAAAAATGCATGCTTCACTCCTCTTAAGTGGCTAAAAAGCAGTAGATGCTTGTGAACACCTCCAGGGGGAGATCCTGTCTGCTGGAGTTTCACATGCCTAAGTTTTAACAAAACATGTCAAAGCAAACAATTTGTTTTCAAATGCTGCTGGTGTCTTGCAATTAAAGACATGATCTATGCCATATCCTGTTACTAAGGCTACACAGAGCCTCCTTCTGTGCTTGACCGTGCTGACACGCAGGTTTCATTAATGATTATGGCTCACTAGACAATTGTGACTAGACTGATCTTACTGGACTGCATGTGAATCTGGAGATAACTTAATTTCCTTTTCACTGCCAAAGCCCCTTTCTAAGGACTCTTTTCTTAAGATCTCTAAAAGTGTTTATGAAGGTTTGCAAATATCTGTCTTTTACTTCTTTTCCACAGGAGCACTCCTGTTCTCATTACAAATATTCTTTCACACTTTACTGGTAATTTAAAGGACTCCCTGTAATTCTTCCCTGTCATTTTGGGCTGGCATGATGATCAAGTCTTAATCATGTAAAAAACACTCATAACCTTTTATGACTTGCAATGTTTCCCATGTTCATTAGTCTCAGGAATGTGCATGCTTGATTGTTGAATTTGAAATCTGTTGCCTTGTTTTTCTCCAAAATTTTCTAGAGATATAGGTGATATTCTTCTCTTGTCTAAATACTTCTGTCTGAAGTATTGTCAAAATACTTCAGTATTGTTTTCTTTTTACTGCTCTAAAAAACTGTCATGGTTCTTTTTTCCTAAATTTCAGTAAAAACTTGTGCCCTCTTTTTAATGACCACTGAGTGTACTTACTTAGAGACTGTATGATCTTAAAACAATTAGCTGGATTAATTCTTGATGGCCTTTATTAAATTTGAGCTTTTCTTTGTTCCTTGAAAGAGAATATCAAACTTCTAGAATTGTTTTGGTCTGTCATACCTCTAATAAATGCAGTATTTGCCATAATGTTAGAATTCTGCATTAATCATTTTAAAGGATACTTTTGCATTTGCATCTTTGATTCATGAAATCCACTTTCAGTTCATTTGAGACAATTATAATCAATAGCTATGACATTTTATGGAACCAGATAGTCGAAACAGTAGCACTCCCCACCCCAAATTCAGCCACCTATGACTACCTGAAGCACTGAGAGCATGTGCATGTGCCTGTATGGATAAGGAGTTTTGCTAGTTACTGTTTTTGAAGACATACATCTCTCTGAGAGAGATGCATCTCCAGAGAAGCAGATAGGCAAGGCTGTAAGCAAAGATCAGCTGTATTTTGAACAAATCCTGAGAGTGCAGCTTGAAGAAAAAGGTAAGATTAAAAGCTTTTGAGAAAAGTTCTGATTGAAGATAGCACTAACAGCTGTGTACAAAAACAATGTTTAATACAGTTTTAATTTCTTTATTTCTTGCAAATTTCTTACTTTGTTATGAAAAGCAAAATTCTGAGCATTTTCATAAAAAAAAAAGATTAATAAAGAAAGATCTGACTCTACTACCAGCTTCTCTTTGAGACAGAAACCATAGTTGCATCTTGTTTAGGCAGAAGGCAGACAAAAGTATATGTGCACATATATGCATATCTCTAGCCTTCTAATGCTGATTTTATAAACTGAAATATAAACATAAATAAATAAACATCAGAAAACTTAGTCTGAATGGAGTGATCTGTATTCCCTAAGTCTCTGTGCTTTTTATTTGCCGATTACACATTACTTATGCACTCTATGTTTCTTACTACATTACAAAATCAGTGTGTCAAAACACTGGTTATTGGTCTGTGCTGTTGCAGAAGAATGCGCTAGATACAAAACACAGACAGGAGCATATGAATTACAGCAACTTATTTTTTCTATACAATCTTTCTCCACAATAAACATAGCATTTGGTCTTCATTTGGACTTTTATTTATTGCTTATTATTAAGGAGTTGTGGCCTTTGAATTGGTTTTCATATTCATTTCTGCATAAGTTTGTTCAGATATTTTAATATTTTTTTAAGGGAGATTGAAATTGGATTGCTGTTTCAATAAATAGCTGAATGCACATTTACCTTCTGAAGCATTAATTGTCTCTTTGTTTAAAAATGAATTAGGCCTTTTATGAAATATATATTACTTACTGTACTGCTAGTTTGTAACATAACTCTTGACTAACATGCAATTTTGCAGTACTAAAGTTTTTGTAATAAGGGTAGTCTTTTTCATTTAACACTGCTATTTGGAAATTTCTGGCCTAAAACAAAGTCCAGTGTACATCAAGATCATGAAATACTTAGGAGCAAAATGAAGCAACTTTTTATTGATGAAGAAAGACAAAAATTTGCCATCTATGTTTTTGTCTGTTGGTATCTGAATATTGCAAAACTCAGATTTATACCCTTCCTGCTTTTCCCATGGGGTTTCTTTACTGCATTTAAATATCATAATAAAAATCCACCTGCTGAGTAGGCTCTTTTCATCTTTCTTAATTCTGAAGATCTGTCTGTTCGGCTGGGATGTTTCCCTTAGGAAGATGCTTCTCCCCTCCTCTTTTCTATCTTCCAGCACACAGTTCTAGTAAGGCTGCACAGATATATATTTAATGTTTGCTAATAGAGGAGTTGAAATTTATTGTGGTGTGTTTGAACAGTCACTCTCTGACTTGTATCCACCCTCTACATCTTGCCTTTAGTATGCTGAGAGTATGTTGTTTCCTTCTTGCTTTCTTTGCAGTTCTTTTTTTTTGGGGTACTGAAAGTTAACCAAGGGCTTTGAAACTTGGCCCTGTACTAATTAGGGTTTTCCTTGCTTTGCTCCAAAATATAAATATTTTACTGTGAAGTTGAAGGTTTGCACCTCCATTTTCAGCCCTGAGAAATTTCTTTATGATGTATTTTCTTAATGATGTATTGCTGAAGCCCAGCTAGATATGTAAAAGAGAGAACGTGCAATGATGGGACCTCCAAGTTAGAATGTGGCTTTGGCATAGACATTACTAAAGTTCATATGGCTGCTGTCAGCACCCTCCTCTTCATCCTTCTCACTGATGAAAGATAGTGCCTTCCTCCCATGGGTTCTGTATGTTGTAAGCAAGAGCATGGCAGAAACTTCCTTTAGCTGGCTTCTTAAAAATGAATGTGAGTTGTGATTCTGCACAGACCTAGCACTGTGACAGTCTTTTGGAATGGTGTCTTACCTCCAGTGAAAATTGGATGAATTAAGTTTAAATGGATACAATTTCTACAAAGAGATATTAATGTAATATATTATTTGCATAAAAATATTTTTTTAACTTTCTACTGGGAAAGTTTTGGTTTTTTTTCATGAATGAGATGCTTGTCTATAACTTTGTTTTATATGAGAGCAGTTCTGTAGAAAACTGAAACTTATAGGATTGCAGTCTACATAGATCTTTGCATTCAGGCTTTAAAGGTTATATTCAGCATTTTCAGAGGTAAGCAGCACTGACTGGTGTTCTCATGGATACCATTGCTTCTGAATGGGAGAATATCATTGACAGTTGTATGTGGTTGATTTGCAAAAGCTGTCATTACTAACAGCATCTTATTTTTGTGTCCAAAATTTACTAACAAACATCCTGCTTATGGAATTTAAGATATGAATAGTGCTGGTTTGTGAGGGAAGGAGCTGGCTTTTGCTGTACACACATATACACTTCCCTACTTGTCTCTGCCAATACACCACAATCTTGATTAGTGATACAGCCTAATATTCCAATCCTTCCCATCTCCTGAGTCCAAATTTCCAGCCATGCAGAACTGTGCCATATTTGGAGGTTCAGTGGGGTGTGATAAACAACTCATTTGAGACTAAAAGCAGTTTTTGAATTTGGATCTCCTGAGATAAAAGGCTAGTTCACTTATAATTTATGTTATCTAGCTCATTCATGACAAAAATTTTCTGCACCAGAAACACCTTGACAGGTGTTAGAACAAGACTCTACAGTTACAATTAAGGCAACAGCTTTATTAAATTTGACATTGACATGTGTATTAATAATCCTTGGACTGGCATAAGAAAATCACTCAGCTATAATTTGAAGATTTACTTATACATGTGCATATTTGTGCTTGGTGTATCACACCTAAAGCCCTTTTCCCTTGTCTAATGCCTTCTGTCACATCAGTATTATAAAGCAGATGTTTATTATAAATTCTACCCCTTTAATGTATGAGTATGTAAGGATGCAAAGTGAGTTTATTACTTTTCAAGATTGTGCCTAACAAATTAAACTACATATTAACGTCAATCCTACAGATTCATTTACAAATAAGATTACCTGAAGTGCAATGTTGCATAACTGAATACTAAAACTCTTAGAGAAAGAATTTACCAACAGCTGAAGTACTGAAACATATCAAGCCTAAAAGAGGCAAAACACTTTTAAAAACTCCCTATAATACTCTATTCTTCACATTAATATTCTTGCTATTAACATGTTCTGCTGTTAAAAAACTTTAAAAAAACAGTGCTCAAAAACTGTGGTCTTTCAAGACGTGGTCTTTTACGAAATGGTCCACACTTCTTTTTCTTTGGAAAATGAGAAAAAGTGTAACATGAATAAATCTGAAAAAGACAGGGTTTTTTATGTGCCTTTGCTATAACTACAAGGAAAAAAGTATTCTCCTCTGTTAAGAGAGTGAAAGATTTCTACACTCTTTCTTTTCTTAGTATTCCTTTCCACTCTCTGTTGTTTCAATTCCCTCCTATTCTGAAAAAAAAATAATTATTTTTTCAAACTTTTGTGTTTGTATGACATGGTAATATGATAATTAAAAAATCCCCTGAAGTAATTGTAATGATATGATTTCATCTTTAAATCTGTTAATAGGACTTTAACCCTTGCTGAGTTGATGGCTTTGAGTCCAGCTATAACAGTAGTGCATAAAATTTTAACCTCTTTTTCTTTTGTCCAGAATTAGCACTTGTGAGTACCTTAACATTTAGAGCGAGTCAGAAAGAAATGGAACCAAACTAGGAAAGAAAATGTTTACAGTAATTTAAAAAAAAAGAATCCTCTGAAGATGTGTTATAAAATTTATTTTAATTTTTCCTTTAGGAAAAGTCAATGTTCATAAAGTTCATATATTTTGAAATTTATTTTCATGAGGAGACTAACAGATGTACCACAAAGAATAAACTTGCAGTGGTGGTGAGTTAGATGACCTTTCAGTCTAAAGGGAAAAAGAGAGCATACTTCTTCTCACCCTCTTCATGTAGATGAACTGAGGTATTTGAGTTCTTTTTGAAATGCTGTTTGACTTTTCATATTTTTTATCATTTTTAACTTTAAATTTGTTACTTAGCTTTTGAATTTTAAGTTACATCACATACTGGGGACTCTGGCATTAATTGTTCTGTTAGTGTTTTTCCCTCTTTTTCTCTCTTGGTCTTGTTTGTTTCATCTGGGATTTATATGACAAATTACAGATGTATACAGTGAGGGTGTGCAATGAAGATATCCATGTCTGAACTCCTATGGCTCACTCTAAAGAAAGTAAGGCAGTACTGATACACAGCTTGTCTCATCCTAATGCAAACATTTAAAATGTGTCAGAAGAAACACCTTAAAAATGTCTGTTCCTCTTTATTGACTACAAAAGGTGGCAAGAGGGAAGAACAGAAAGGGATGTGTGTAATAGCAGGAGTCTAGAAGTAATGTAGGCATCTAAAAGGAAGTGATATAAAACATATTTGTTATCTGCTCTCTATATAGTATTAATTTCCATGAGTGTTGCTGATGCAAGCTCAATTTCAGCTGTAGGGAAGGCTGCTCCTTGCAAGTCTCACTCTGGTTTCCAGTGGTTGGATTTTTGAGAGGAGCTGCTGCATCTCCATTTTGTTGGGCTACAGGAAGGAATATCGGAATTGCCCAGTGAGGAAGGAAGACAACAAATACAGCTCATTATATATTTTTCACCCAGTTTCTGATAGAACAAATGTTTTAACTAAACACATTTTGATGCATTTTTTTTCTTTTTGGCTTTAGCTCTCTGTTTAGAAAGAAATAATTTTTACATTCCAACCACTTTTGTACTAAAACTCAAGTAATTTTGGAACAATAAGGGAGAGTAAAGCTGAGCTAGGATTTATTTTAATTTTTAAATAAATTTTCCTTACTCTATTTTCGTATTTTTCTTATAAAAAGGGTTACAAGTCAACACTTAAACATATTTTCTTGCCTTTTAAAGCAATGCTCCAGCTAGAAGATTGGAGATCTAAACAATGTTATTACTGACAGTACCTTTCCATGTCTTCATATGCCAGATTTTTTTCCATTCTTTTTCCATTCCTACCGAAAGAGATCTTCTGATTTATTATTTAGGATTCTATTTCTAACAAGTCCTCTTCTTGTAGCTTAGCTTGTGGCTGTGTTTTCTCCTTCAGGATTCCTAGTGTACAGCAACTGTTCGGGAAATGTTCAAAGTTGGTTATGCCTTCTGTTTTCATTTGGGAATGCAAACAGCATTGTACTATTTGGGAAAAAAGTGGGGATCTGTGAAAATACTCCAGTGGAACCAGACAAAGGAAACAGTAGCAGTCATCAGCAGGACATTTGAAACACATACCAGCATGGAGCTATTTTCTCCCCTTTTGTGTTTTTAAGGGTATGAAAGCTTGTGACAGAGAAGCAAATGCTCAGAGAAAGGGGGAAAGAAACAGGCTAGCAAGGAAGGAAAAAGACATATTTTCAGTATCTGGATAAAAAAATAGAGTAAAGTGTGAATAGGTAATTTTTGAAGATGAATGTTGGGAGGAGAGGGTTAAAACTGGAAGATTTGTCAAAGACGAGGGAATACTTTCACTCAAAGTGACCTTGCAGCTGTGAATGCTAAAAATGTCACTGTGATAAAACCCCATTTTTTTATGTTTAGCACTGTCCAACCTCTACCTGTTTTGAGAAGTAGAATTCCTGTGGAGAGAGAACACACTCTCACAGACATGAGTGAAACTTTTGTTACAGTGAGGTGCAGAGTGCCCTTCATCCACCTCTGCTGCCCTCCAGGATGAGCTGAGCCTAACCAAGCCTGTGTGTCCCCGTGTGTCTCTGCTGCCTGGAGTTGTCAGAGAGGTAATGAAATAAATCTACTCTTTGCAGCTGAAATGCTGTGGTTTGATGGTTGCCTTTGGTTACCTGTGTTTGTTGATTCACACACCTACCAAGAGCTGAAGCACTTAGCAAGGGATATGCCTTATCTGAGTCCAGTTGAGCTCGAGAAAACTGGTATGTGCAATTTGTTTTGGATAGAAAAGGTTGAATCATACATATCTGAAACATCAACATGTTCCTCTAGTTAATTTTCTCTTTAAAGCAGTGTAAAATTAGATTAATTGATCAAGTCAAATAATCTAATAGTACACAGGGGAGGAGAATAGTTGTCATTGGCCTAAATGCACAGATGAAAACAATAGTTTCCAGCAAATACTGATTTTTTGCCTCTTCTGTCATTTTAGCACTTGAGAGGCCTATGGGCTCTATTGTCATTCCACTGTCTAACCACTCACTAGTGTTAGTATAGTTAGTAACTGCTCACTGGTGGCAGTATGTTTTTTGTATTTCAAAATGATTCTCCACATGTATTTTACTGCACTAAACCTGAGGGATTGCATTTGTTGTTTTTTTTACTCTAGCTGCTGTTCTCTTTCTCAGATTATTCCTGTGCTTCCTATCAGTATGAAACTTGGGCATTCTTCCTCATGATATACGCTGATGAGGGCAATAGATGCAAACATTTTGAATGTCAAACTCTTCATTATTGAAGCACTTGAAAAGCCTCATTAGTAAGAAACAAAACAGAAACACCTAAACACCCTGTTTTACTTATCTGTGTCATCAGTGACAGTTCAGAAAGACCAGCATGTTTCCCCTCTATTACTGGCATCATTCAAATCATAAATGCAGATAAATACATGAAACTTACTGAACTAAATTATGGCTTTAGCCTAACATGCCATCTGCATATGAGCCAGCAGGATGCTCAGGAGACCAAGAATGCACAGTGCCATCCAAGATTGTATCAGCAATAGTGGGGCCAGCAGGACCAGGGCAGTGACTGTCCCCCTGTACTTGGCAGTGGTGAGGCCACACCTCGACTCCCATGTTCTGCCTCCCACTACAAGAAAGGCATTGAGGAGCTGGAGGGAGTCCAGGGAAGGGTGATGCAGCTGAGGAAGGGTCTGGAACACAAGTCCTATGAGGAGCAGCTGAGTGAGCTGAGGGTGTTTAGCCTGGAGAAATGGGGAGGCCTTCTTGCTCTCTACAAATATCTGAAGAGGGGTTGTAGGAAGGTGGCAGGAGGTCTCTTCTCCCAGGTAAAAAGTGAGAGGACAAGAGGAAATGACCTCAAGTTGCTCCAGAGAAGGTTTAGATTGGATATTAAGAAAAACATTTCTTCACTGAAAGGATATTAAGCACTGGAACAGGCTTCCCAGGAAGTTGGTTACATCGAGAATCCCTGAAGATATTTAAAAGATATGTTGATGTGTCACTTAGGGACATGGTTTTGTGGTGGACTTGGCAGAATTAGGTTTATGGTTGAAAGTGAAGATCTTAAAGGTCTTTTTCAACCTAAAAATTTCTATGATTCTGTGATTCTATGTATTGCAGTATGATTCAGCACTAAATAATGCCAGGAAATACTTGGCAACATCCTGTTTTTTCAATGACATACAGTGCTCCTTGAAGTCTGAAGCAGAATATCTGTATTATTTCCATAGGAGCTAAGATAAATAACTGTTCAAGAGCATTTCAAAAGGAGGAGAAAGGATTTAATTTACTTCCTGTTTGATCTAAAACCAGAAAATAATTTGTCTAAAACTGAGTCACCAAGGAGTACACATATGAAACCCTCACATATCATCTTCTCTGTAGTGCATGTACAAAAACTGTTTCTTCGTTATTAGAACCTTTAATTACTTTGGTTGTTAGTTTGTTGTTTTTTGTTGCTTTTTTTTTTTTTTAGCAAAACACTGTCTGCAAACTATTGGGCAAACTGTTGTCTGCAACATGAAAAATCCAACTGGTAAATGTATCGACTGCACAAATATATGTACTACGAGATGAAAGAAAGCACTGTGAGAGCAGAACTGCTACCACACTCCCCACAGTCTCATTCTCACTTGTTTCTCTGGTATACATGTGTGGTTGGCTGGCAAGTCACTTGATTACAATGTGGGAAGTGTCTAAGTTCAAAGTTAGTATTGCATCTCTATTTTCCCTTTGGAGATTTTTTCTTTCTTACCAGTCTTTTTCTTGTTTCTACTTTTTATTTTTTGAAACGAAACATTATAGGTCTTTATTTCAAACAAACTTTTTCATTTCACATTTTGCTGTTCATTTCTCCCCACCAGAGGATTAGAAGATGGCTGAAATAACTTGAAAATAAAGCCAAATATTAAGCTGATTTTTTTTTTGTTGGCTTCTCAATTGAATTAAAAAAATAAAAAATCCTCAGTTCACACAATTCTACTTGAAAGGCTTTTGTAGTGAGTAGAGAGATGCATATGAATAAGCATATAGCACATAACTCAGGCAGTAAACATTTAACTTCCCAGATGAAATGCCTATAGCATTTAGGTTAATGTAGCTCATTGTGCCTGTGTGCTGTCAAGGTCTTCTGAGATCTTGTGTCTTGCTTTTCATTTGCTCCACCTGGGCTCATGACTTACTTTCCAGTTATTCTGTCATTTACATCACTTTTTTCTTTTCTGCATAGCTGCTAGTCAGTGAAACCACTTGTGCCCATGAGGAGACACACTTATTCTTTTCTTGAACTGTGTCCCATTTCATGTTTCAGCACTAGAAATATGACACGGTTTCTGTTTATTTTTATGTAAATGTTTTAGGTGGCAGTGTTTTATTATTTATTTTGTTGCCTCTTGAGCTCTTCATGCTAATAGCAAATCAGTTCTTTCTCATAGCTTTTATGCAGATGTTTATTCAGGTTTTCTATTACAATGGAGGAGTTAGAGGATGCTTAATTTTTTTTTACACTGCATGTCTTATGTACAAATTCTTCATAGTGAATGTTTCTACTACAGTAGTAAAGCCTGGACTGTGAGATGTGTTTGGAAAAGTAATTCTTGCACCTGCATTTGCTATTGGTAACCCCAGTCTGATGTGTCAGCCAAGCTAATGGCGAGCAGGCTGGGGAATATGAAATAGTCTGAAGAAGGTATGGGACAAAATACCTTGAAAAATGCAGCATTTTTTTTGGTGAGTTTCACTGTGCTGAGAGCCAGGGAAATGTGTGTTCTGTCCACCTGTAAAGCTAAACAAGTAAGATGAAACTGCACTAGTTTTATACAGGGATATTATAATTACAATAACATCAACATCAGCAACAACAGCAGCGGCAATAATAATAATAATAATAATAATAATAATAATACAATTAAATTCTTTGTAAAGCCTATGTTGGGTAAAAGAAATCACAGATTTAAACTGACTACATTTATTTACAATATTTTCTTTCACATTTTCCTATACTTTTGCTGTCACAAAACCTGAGTTCTTTTAGTGGGATGTTGCTGCTGCTTTATTTTGAGCTTTTGAAAGAATTTATTATAAAATTATGATAATTAATTTTAGATAGGAAATGCAGCTCCATTCTAGGCATCAAAACTAACCTTATGAAATTAAGCAACAAATAGGAATAAACTTTTGGCTAAATATATTACAAAAGTCTGTTATATTTGATATATATTTTTGCATCTTATATTTTTACTTTTAATGTTGTCTGCCTTTCTAATTTGGTTTTAATCTGCTTTTCAGGGTTGATCTCAGCAACATCACTGTGGTAGAACTTGTGCAGACAGCTATGAGAGAACCCGGATAACTGGGCTCTTTTCATACTTTATGTCTGGTACTGAGTCCTGATGCATCTTCTACTAAGACAGTAGAATCCATTGACTTTAGTTAGGCTGAGCTTATAGTAGCCTGTCACATCAGCCACCGATTTATTTGTTCTCTGTACTTTTTGTTTTCTCAGATGCAGCTTAGATTGGATCATCCAAATGTGTCCTCGACTGGCTGTGTTAGCTAAAGCCCATTGCAGCACTCACAGAAGACCTCTGGATGGGAAAGCACTTACAGGTATATCAGGGTTGGTGCCTTTGCACTGTGGAAGGTTTCAGTGTTTAATTTGTATGGTTGCTTCGTTGGCTTATAGCAAGTCTGAGAATCCTTAACTATTTATCCCTACAGCATCTCTGAGAGCCAGGGAATTGCTTTTCTCACTCTTTTAGAGCTAGAGAGCTGAAATGTGCTGCTAACCATCTTGCCCAAGGTCACATCAGAAGTCTGCAGTGCACAAGGAAGCTGGCTAGAGCCCTAACCTCTACCAGTGTGATCCTCCCTCTACCAGATACAAAGCAAGAACAAACTAAAACCTAAGCCTCAGAGGGAGTTTTTCATGCTGCTTTGGCATCAGGTTGTATTTCTAACTATTTCTATTAGTTAAAGCTTTTCCTTTACACTTAACCTAGATGTTCTCTGTTGCAGCATAAGCCCCATTAGTTCTGTCCTCATTGACTAAGGAGAATAATTTGTCCCTATCCTCTTTATAGCAACTCAATGTATTTGTAGACATGTCAGTGTCTTCAGTGCTCTTTTCTTTAGTCTGAACATGCCCAGTTCGCTTAACCTTTTCCCACAGATCTTATTTTATCATTTTTGTTGCTCTCCTCTGAACTCTTTCCAATTTGTCTGCCTTTTTGAAAATGTTGTGCCCGAAACTAAACACAGTTACCCAACAGAGGCTTAATCAGTGTCAAGAAAACTGCAATCCCCAGCAATCCCCAGGAGCGATAAATCAGGTAAGGAAGGCAAGAGACTGGCATGGCTGGGTAGGGAACTGCAGGTCAAACTAAAGGAAAAGAACAAATGCACAGGCAGTGGAAGCAAGGACAGGTAACCTGGAATCAAGGAAGAGTATAGAGATGAAATTTGGCTGTGTAGGGATGGGGTGTGAAAGGCCAAGGTGAAACTGGAACTGAACCAGTCAAGTGAGCAAAGAATAACAAAGGCTTCTACCAGTATGTGAGCCAAAAAGGGAAGGTCAAAGAAGATGTACTGCCCTGATAATCAATGTTGGTGAGCAAGTAATAACAGATGAGGAGAAGGCTGAGGAACTCAACTGGGGGAGCATAGTTTCTCCCACTGTAAGTAAAGATCATGTTCATGATCACCTGGGGACCTGAATAAGTCTATGGAGCCCTATGAAATACATTCCAAAGGCCTGAGGGAATTGGTTGATGTAGTTGCCAACCCGCACCCCGTGATATTTGAAAAGTCATGTTAGTCAGGTGAAGTCCCAGGTGACAGGAAAAGGAGGAATATTGTACCTGTCTTTAAAAAGGATTAAAATGAGGACTACTGACCTGTCAGCTTCCCAGTTGTCCCTGGGATGGCCATGGAACAGATCCTCCTAGAAGCTTTTCTGAGGCACATGGTGGATAGGGAAGTGATTCAGGACAGCCAGACAGCAGGTCAAATCCTGCCTGAACGACCCAGTCACCTTCTGTGATGGGGTAACTGCATCAGTGGTCAAGGGAAGGGCTACAGATGTCATTTATCTGGTCTTCTGTAAAGCCTTTGACAGAGTTCCTGAGAATATCTTGCTCTCTAAATTGGGGAGAGATGGGTTTGATGGGTTAGACTGTTAGACGGACAAGAAACTTGTTACCCAGAGTGGTTAACCAGAGCCGCATCATCTACTGTGGTTACATCCAGGGGGTAGCAGTCAACAACTCAGAGTCCCAATGGACATCAGTGACAAGTGGTGTCTTTCAGGGAGCAGTGTTATTTAATGACTTAATTAATGACACAGATGAAAGGACCAAGTGCGCCCTCAGCAAATTTTCAGATGGTAGCAAGCTGAGAAGAGATGTTGAAACACCTGAAGGACAAGATGCCGTCCAGAGGAGCCTGGACAAACTCAAGAAGAGTGCCAAAAGGAATAACATGAAGTTTAACCTCCAGAGACAACACAGGCTGAGGAATGAACAGATGGAGAACGGCCATACTTTGTGTTGCTGCTGGATGAAGGGCTGGACATGACTCAGCCATGGGCACTCAGCCCAGAAAGCCAAACCTGTCCTGGGCTGCATCCAGAGCACCGTGGGCAGCAGGGTCAGGGAAGGGATTCTGTTCCTCTGCTCTGCTCTGGTGAGACCCAACCTGGAACACTGCACCCAGCTCTGGGGACCCCAGTGCAGGAAGGACATGGACCTGTCTGAGTGAATCTGAAGGAGGGACACCAAGTAGATCAGAGGGATGGAGCACTTCTCTTATGAGGAAAGGCTGAGGGAATTGATATTGTGCAACTTGGAGAAGGCTTTAGGGTGACCTATTTGGAGGCCTCCAATATCTGAAGGGAGCCTACAAAAAAGATGGAGACTATTTACAAGATCATATAGTGACACGACAACGGGGAATGGCTTCAAACTGAAACAGTAGGTTTAGATTAGATATGAGGAAAAAATTCTTTATTGAGGGTTGTAAGGCATAGGGACAGGTTCCTTATGACGGTGTGGATGCACCATGCCTAGCAGTGTCCAAGGCCAGGCTGGATGGTGCTATGATCAACCTGGTGTTGTGAAAAATGTTCCTGCCCATGGCAGACAGGGTTGGAACTAGATGATCTTTAAGGTTCCTTCCAAACAAAACCATTCTATGTTTCTATAACTCTCTAAAAAACTAAATAATTACCGTGCTTGTTTTACATGTGATATGTCTATTATCACAATTCAGTATAATATTGGTCTTTGTTAAAGTGCACTATTGTGATTGTATTTAGTTTTTAATTTATAACAAAGCAAATACTTTCCATGTAGCATTATTCTTGCTAACATTCTATCATTTTCCATACCCACTGACTTGGTAAATAGACTTCACTTATCCTTATTACTCTTACTACTTTCTGTCTCTGAGTAATATGAATTAGAGTAGTCAGAGTAAGTTTTGTAAATTAAGGTGGGTAGAGTCCAGTCAGATTCACATGGACTAGAAGGCACATGAGAATGGATGGAAAAAAGAAGTTTGGTGGAATCTGTTGAATTTCTACTGTTTTACTAGCATGTTACTGAGTTGTGATCTCTGCTTTTAAACCCATTATCATGATCTTCTTTCAAATGTTTCTGCTAAAGAGCTAACAATTTCTTGATTTTTCTTAACAAAACCCATGACTGTGAGAAGCTTTGATGAAAATGTCTTTGTCTTTTTTTCCTTCATGACCAGTAGCAGCCTTTCTGCCAAGAAACGTAGGAATAAAAAAGAAACATCAAAACAATGTTATTTTAGATTGGGGGATTTTTGGTAGGAATGTCTCAAGGGTAACTGATACCATCCTACAGTGGACTTGTCTTTATTAAACCAACATGCTCTTTATTTTTAACAGAAGTAATATCTTAAAAACATCAGGGTCATACAATGTAAATATGCCATTCAATGTCTACTTTATAAATATATAATATCTATAAAATATTTGCCCAGTTCTAATTACTATGGTAGCTGAAATTGTGTCAGATGTCTCTGTCCCTTAACCTGTGGTAAGTCATTACACAGCTGCCAGTTCCCTGTCTTCTCAACATTCGTGTATTTCTATGGTGTGCCAGTCCAGTCCATAATAGTTCAGCCTTGAAAGTCGCTGCATGAATTAATAGTTCCCCCTGGTGACAGCTGGTATACAGTGATTTACGTTTGTCAGCATGTAGCTAGATTTTAATTTATTTACTCAAAAAATGGGAGATTAATATTTCAGTTATTAACCTAAATATGAAAGAACAGCCTGCCCAATGCTGAATGTAAATAATCTTGAGTCTTGTATCAGCTATTATGAAAAAAAATCCTAGTTAGATAATAGAAAACTAAGCTCCAAGAGAGCTGCTGAGTCAATGTAAACCAAACACCTTTGTCAACATATTTGTTCACAAAAGGCCACAGCCTTAGCCAGTTTCTAATCACACTGCACTTCAACACGAGGCACTGTAACTCAGAGGGGGAAAGCAGTTGTTAAGAACTATAAATCAAAACACAAACAAATACAAATCTGTATCACACTACAGTTGAATTAGCATTCTTTTGTTTGAGGGCTGCAACCTGATGTGCATCTAGCTGGGCACTCATCACAAGAGAATGTGCAACTGTGTTAATTATACTCTGGTTATTGCACACTGACCTTTAGCATGGTAGAGAAAACAGAGGAGTAGTGTTTCCTTTGTCTTCAGTTATAGTTTGCTTTGCCGTCATAATGCCTCCAGTAATTACTTTATGTTTTAATATTTTGGAAACTGAGCGGACAGTGTGGTGTATTTGTAAAGTTGGATCCAGTGCTGAGGAAGAGCAGCTGGAGCATTTATAGAGATCTAGGTGATAAGGACCACACAAGTCTGATTTAGATAGCATTTTAAGTAATTCATGATGTAAGAAAAGAAGGCGCATTAAAGGGCCCCTTCACTGGCATTGCAGCAGCTCTGCTCTTCGTCCAGTTTATTCCTTTTTGTCTTTATCACCAGATTCAGTAAAAAACCCATAGTAACCTTTAGCTGCTCAATGCTATAGAAAGTAGTGTATTGCTGCATACATTGTAGCTCAACAACTGTGGTTGCTCCAACAACAGTGTTGGAGTCTCTCAATGCCACAACACAGTCCAGGATTTAATGGGAGAAAATTCCATGTGAGATGCTGGGTCTGTTTCTTCTGCTCATAATTTATGGGGCAACTTAAACTATGGACTTGTTTAACTGTTCTAGCAGCAGTTTCTAGGCCAACAACTAAATCATCTGCAGTGACTGCAGTGCTCTGCATTTGCAGGCAGGCCTTATGATTTCCAAAATTTAAATTTTTTTTTCAAAGACATAGCTTTTATAACAGTTGCCAAGAAGGTTGTCAAAGGTACAAATACCCCTTGGTATAATGAAAACGTTGTGATTTTTTTTTAACTTTATTTTTTTTTAATTTTTTATTTTTTTTGTGAAAGACATATAAACATTTTCAAGTATTGCTAATTCATTAACAGTAAAAATTCTAGAGAGCTCTTCTGGCTGGCCACAGTAATACATTAGTGACTTTTCCAGCACTGCTCTGTGGCAGTGATATTTCTTGGGTAGCGATGCAGTAAGCTGCTGGCAGCTGGAGAGCAGGAACAGGGAGGGAGGATTTACACTGTTTCATTTGTAGCCTTTTTTTTTTAAATGAGGGTTGCAAGAAGCAAGGTTCCCTGTTTCACTCAGATTATAATTTTCAATGTTAAATTCCCGTTACATTTTTAAGCAAATTATATTTTTATCCTAACATTTTGGTTTCTATTCAAAGTATCACAACAAATTCCAAGTTCTTTAATTAAAAAGACAGATATTCGTCAAACACTCAAGGTGACTTTTAAAGATGACGGATTTTGTTTATGTAGGCTAGTTAACCATTCTAGACTATTAAATATTGCTGTTAGCAGGAAGGAAAAAAATACACATTTTAATTTCTTAGTGAAATTTGGACTTCAGAAAGATAATAAAAGAAAATTCTTCAATAACTGCAACATTTTATGCCATAAAATTTTATTAGATATAATGAAACCTGTCATGTTTAAAGGCTTAGTGCCCAACTTCTGAGATCTTTGCTCTTTCATTCCTCCTCCATTTATGGTTCTTCCTCTCATTTCTTGCTTAATATCTAGAGCAAAATTTCCCAAAATTTACTAGTCAGTGCTTACATCAGGAGACACTCCTTGTTAACAGTATAACTTCTGTGTAATACTTACTGACCTTGATCTCAAATATTTGCTACAAGACAAATGGAGTAAAAATACTTTGATGCAATTATCCTACCTTGTTTGGTTGTAACACATTTAAATTATTTAAGGACCCTTTGGAGAAAATTACTTTCCAGCCTGCTTAAAATCAAGAAGTTATTCCCTCCCAATAAAGGTGTGAATAATGGCAAAGTAATGAAGTGATTTGCTCCTTGAAATTTAGATTGAAACAAAAAAAAAAAAGGAAAAAGAAAATATTTTCCAGTGGAAATTATTTTTATTTTGAAAAATTCCACAGACCCTACTATAGTCCTAATTTTTCTAAGCTCACTACTGGTTATTTATGTTTGTGTTACTCAGTGTAGTTGTCATCCAAGCTTCTGTTGCCTGTGGAATATGTATTTGAGAAATGTAAAAAAAAGTCAAATCTCTCTGACTTTCTCCTAAAATGTAGAAAAGTCCAGTTGTCCACCTGAACTTGACAAACTATAGAAAAATACTGTTTGCGTCTCCAGCAACTTAAAGAGATGAAGCTCACCGAGGCTGTAACCCAGAGGCACTTGTCTTCCATTGCAGGGTGCTACTCTTCCTGTTGAGACTGCTCATACTTTTTTGTTGGTCACTGTTTAAAACTTAGTCACTCTTCCTCTTTAAGACAGTTACCCTACTGCAAAAACAACCAGTCATTCCAAGTCTTAAATCAGTTTGTTTCCTGCACCACATTACATGCCTTCCATAGTTCCATCCCCTCTCTTCCCCACACCCACCTCCCCAGCATTCCCCATTACATGAATCACGTCCATGTAAATTATCATTACTGTTTGTTACTCAGCCTAACTCTGAAAGAATATTACCCCTATTAGAAATGCATGCATTTTATAGAGTTATTTGGGAAAAAATGTGATAAATAAAAGAAGATAGACATGTTTTTACCACAACCTGCCTGCAGAATTCTCTTTCCATTGCAGATGTAAGCAAACCACACTGCAATCAATGGATTGTTTCAGTCTAGCTATTCATTGCAAGTTATAGGTATTATTATATATATTATTATTGTTGTTGTTGTTGTTGTTACTGTTATTAATATTATTGGGAAAATAGTTTTCATATTTTTCTGTGTAATATAAGTAACAAAGTAAAATTGTTTTGTTTCTATTACAAGAGAGGTCCCATTTTTGTTTTACTGTTTTACTGTTTTGCATATAAATATACCATGAACAGCTTTTAAGGTCAAGCAGAAAGGAAGGTTTTCTTTTCCAAACATCTGTCAGCAACCACATGGAAGAGAAGACAGTACTGGCATAATTTAACATGCCTTCACTTGGTGAAAAATGTTCCTTGGACACTATGTCAGGACACGTACTTTAAGTAAAGCTTTTCCCAAGTGCCTTATCTTAGCACTGTATGGCTTTGCTTCTCTTACACTAATATTTTTCATTTTCCTTATTGTTTGAGGCCACAAATATGTCAGAAAAGGATCATAAATGTTATTTATTCTTCTGGCATCCAGGCCTCATTGTGATAAGAGTGAGCAGTTGCTGCTCTGCAGATGGCAAGAAAACTGGTTCCAGGTTTTAGTGTACCTGGATGTCATTGATGGCTGTGCTGGAACACAACAAGCTAGGGAGAAAGCATTAGGTTTGGCAGGCAGAGTGTGGTTTGACTCGTGTCCCTTTCCATCAGGGGCTGCCACAGGGCAGTAATAACTACACGTACCCAAGGGACTGGAAAATTATTTCCAGCTCCCTCCTCCCATCCCCCCCACAACTGCATTTAGCATAAATGTACAATGAAGCTATTGGTTCTGTTGAATCAAAAAAAGAAAAGTCACTGAAGAATATTAAATCTGAACTGCTTCAGTATAAATGCTCTTGGATCCTTCAGTAAAATATGCCTAAGCTGTGCTGGAATTATCTTCTTGTGTAGGAAAGACATGCAAATATAAGATCATAAAACCCTATTCATTGCAAAACAACGTATCTGAAAGGAAGCAAATGTCTGCAAAGAAAATAAGTTTTAAGCTTAATAGAAAAACTCTGACACTAACCATAATCTGAATAATGTACAGAGTTGAAAGCCAGGGTTGAACCCTGTCACCTGACCAACACAGTGAGACCAACACAGAAATCCAGTGAAAACAGAAAGTATTCTGAAACTGAAATACTGTCAGATAACATCAAGGTCTGAAAAGGCACAACGTATATAAAGGGGGACCTCTTTTCAGTCCGGTTTTTGCAGCGAAAAACAACACAGGTAGACTTCAGGGCACAAAGTCCACTTTCTGGGTTAGAAATGCTTTTTCCAACTTCATTGAAAGATATGAGATATAGGATTCATTCCAATGAGCCTTGTTAAAGAATTCTTCACTGATAAGGATTTTATGGTTAGATTACCATACCTGCATTAGCCTCCAAAAATTGCATTTCTAAAATTAAACAATTCCAGAGGGGAATTTGAGGGAGACATTTAGGGTAGGTCAGAGGAATTACTTCTGGAGGCCTTTTTTCACCTTTAAAAGAAGAAGAAACCTGGCTAAAGACTTAAATGTTTACATTCCGTATGTTATGATGTATGAATCCCAAACCTCGTTTCTCTTACATGCTGAAACCATCATAGCTGAAATACTGCTGCTTAGAATTTTATTGTAAATAAGGCATATGAGAGGATTTTGTGGGACCTACAGAAGCCACTTCTGCTGTTTGCTTACACAGCAGGTTGCATTGCAGCAGTGTGATTACATTGCCAATGTCTTACTTATTAAAAAAAAATAAAATTGTATGATTATATTTCTACTTGTCTTCTGAAAGAAAATAGTGGATTGTGGTGCCAGAATAACCTTCTATGGATACAGAAAATTGTGGTATGTCCCCACCATACAAATAGTAGTATAGGACAAACTCAAATTAATAAATAAAAAATGTCTTGTGAGGTAAAGAAGGCTAATATTTTTATGTGGAGACACGTTGGTATGCTATCTCTCCATAAAAAATAGGACTTTTCTAGAATTGATCAGAATGAATACATATATTCTATAATAAAAGAAAAAGAAGTGATGACAAAACTACATTTTCAGATCTGAATGAAAAATCTGTGCAGACAAACTTGCAATAGAAACACACAGCATGCACAGCAATTAAGGCACTGGGTTCTGATATTTAACTGACTTTACTCCTCCTAGGGAGTGTCAGATTTATCCTCTTTATTCAATCATGGGGCTGCTGGCTATAGATTTTTTTTGGATTATCTAGAGTTGCTGCATACTTAATGAAGAACAGAAGTGTCAGGATTTTTCTAACAATATATCTTTAATCTGAGGTGATTTCAGAATCTTGTTTAGCTGTAAATAAAAGCTTGTGTGAAAGTAGGCAATTTTAAATTATTTTACTTTTAACACTTAGAGATTACAGGTAGAAATTTATGCCATGGGAGAGAATTTCCTGAATGGTCGGTAGTTCAGTGCCTGTGGATTTCACTTGAACTGTGGAAGCGTCAGCTGCAGACTAAATCTGTTGCCAGACTTGGCTTCTTCTGCAAATATTGTTTGTGTGAGTAAGGAAGTATTCAGGGAAACAGACTAGTCCAGATTTCTTTTTTTTTTTTAATTTTATTTTATGTGTTTACCCAAAATGTCTACACCACCAATTTATTATTTAGTGGTTATTTAGTGGTCCTTTTTTTTTTTTTAAATATAATTTTTCTACTTTGATGTAAAGATTCACAACAGAATATTCAGTTCTCTAAAATTTCAGATTTCTTTCTGGAAATCATCTGTTCCTTACTGAGTAGCTAGATAGGTAGGATGGATTTGTGCTCACATAAAAATAAGTTGAATGTATTTTAAAATGTACAACCTAGCAGCAGAATATTTCGTATTTCAGAATAAGAGGATCACAGAATCAATCAGGTTGGAAAAGAACTTTGAGGTCATCAAACCCAACCTATGACCTAGCACCACCTTGTCAACTAGACTATGACACTAAGTGTCACATTCATTCTTTCCTTAAACACCTCCAGGACTGTGATTCTATTACCTCCCAGGGCAGCCCATTCTAATACCTAATCACTTTTTCTGTGAAGAAATTTTTCCTAGTGTCCAGCCTAGATCATCCCTGTCGCAGCTTGAGGCTGTGTCTTCTTCTCCTCTCACTACTCGCCTGGGAAGAGATCCCCATGTGACTACAGTCTGCTTTCAGGCAGTTATAAAAAATGATGAGGTCTGCCCTGAGCCTCCTTTTCTCCAAACCAAACAACTCCATCTCCCTCAGCTGCTCCTCACAGGACTCTCTAGACTCTTTACCAGCTTTGTGTCCTTCCTCTGAACATGCTCCAGCAGCTCAATGCCCTTCCTGCAGTGGGGGGCCCAGAACTGAGCACAGGACTCGAGCTGAGCCGTCACCAGTGCTGAGTACAGAGGGACAATCCCTGTCCTGCTCCTGCTGGCCATGCTATTGCTGATACACGTCAGGATGCCATTGGCCTTCTTGGACACCTGGGCACACTGCTGGCTCATGTCCAACGGAGTGTTGACCAGCACCCCCAGGTCTTTTTCTGCTGGGCAGCATTCCAGACACTTTTCTGTGTATTTTGTGACTTTGTTTTTTTTAAGTTCCAGTTCCTTTCTAAAGCACAGCAAAAAGTAAGTAGTTGAACATCAGCATTTTTCATAAGAACTTATTTTTTAGGCTTGTCAACTGTTTAGGTTGAGTTCTGTATTGTTAGTTTTCTAGACTTCTACACAAGATTGGAAGCAATGAAAAGCACAAGTTTCAATACTTTTTTTTATTATGGTATGTAAGAAGTGCTTTTTAAAGAGAACTCATCTTTTATTTATATCACCAAAAAAATAGCCAGATTTCTGAAGAGTTCAGCAGTGAATATGCTGAGCTTTGGGAAAAAAAATAAAAAAGTACATCTTGCAGCTCTGGTCAAAATGTTACAATGAGAGTCACCCACTCACTTCAAAATATGGCTTGTAACACATTGTGGTAGAAGTTTTATCAGTTTGGTTAGATCAATGTCTGTTGCAATGTGTTAGTTTTGCCTTGAATTCACCTGGTTGAAGATTGTAACTTGATTGGTACTGTTTTAATATACTTGAATTAAAAAAAGTTGTGTTTAATACTTGATGATGCAGAAATACTCAGTCAATGGGATATAGATATCTTTTTTCCAGCCCACTGATTACAAATCTTTAGTAGAGGTCATTGGTAAACACCCCACAGTCTTTCATGCACTAGACACACATGGTCTTAACTCATTCTGATGTCATCTTCCTTGGAGGAGGTTCCTGAAAAAAACATTGATGCAAAAGATATGTTAAAAAAAATCAATGACAAAATGTCACTGAGAATCAAACTCAGGTAAAGATCCTTAGAGTAGTGGAATGTAAAGTGAAAGAGGTGTTGTCGCTCTGCTTTTATCTCTTTGATTCCATGTTCAAGACCAGGATAAGCAGCACTTACACTATAGCACAAGAGCAGCTAGTGACCTCAGCACTATTAAGAACCCAATACCATTTATTTGAGTTTGGTTTTACAGATTCTGAGCATTTCTGTAAAGGCAGATCTAGTAAAGGTTTCATTTGTATTTTTCATAAAATTTCCCTAATTCTGAAAACAACAACAAGAACAACAACAAAACCAACCAACCCACCAACTAGTTGTGCAAATTAAAAATCTCACCCACAACTGTTGAAGAGTAAATTCAGGAATTTGTAATCAACATGACAGAAAAGGGGAAAACGTATTCATATTTTCTAATTTAGTTCCATAACATAACTGGAAATAGCACAGACGAATAATACTAATTCACCTTCGGATGCATGGAGATATTACTAATATCACACTGGTTGCAAATACTCATTTTAAAAGAAAATATTGTATTTTAAATATGTATGGATTTTATTTTTTCCCAAAACTCATTAAAAACAGAAGAGAATGATTGCAGAATACATACATTGGTCATTCCAAAGAGCTACTTTGGTCTCTCTTCTGCAATTATAATTATGTCTGTGGTTTGGTTTCTAGGTCAGCTTCAAGTCAATGGTAATCTATTGAGTATTAGCATGATTCCATATCTTAAGTTCAGCAGAAACAAGCCATCAACTTTTCATTTGCAGGTTCAATCACTGAAGTGAAATTAACTCGACGTGAACCCATCATGATGAAGTGGTCTTGCCAAGAATGAAGCATCAGAATAACACATGCTGGAGCCTTATACAGTATTGGAATCCCAAGCCATGTGGAGAACCCAGAAGAATTTTGGACTTTTTTTCCTAACCTTGTCCTAGTTTGAAATGAAGTTTCCAACTATGAATTTGTGAGCTGAAAGGAGTAAAGAAGCATGAATTTTTTCCTGCTACATTTTTCTATTACTTTTCTGTGATCAACCTGTGATTTTATACACATCCGGTTACACTGAATAAGCAATGGCAAAGAATGAGTCTCTTCCCATTCATAGGTACAGCTTCCCAGATTGTGACTATATCTCTGCTTGTAGTGCATTGAAGGGGAAAGCTGGTGATTTGTTCTTTTATGTATAAAATATTTTTTATGAATAAAATATAAACATACAAATTGAGTGACTAAGCGTGTGTTAGCTATGAGACATGGGTGATCCTTTAAAAATATTTGTTGGACTAATTTCCTGCTTCGTACTGGGTTTACATTTCCTACTTTCTGTGCTTTATATTGTTGGATTATAAAGTTCAGTGATACTGATAAAACTATAACAGCATGGATGGAGTCAATGGAAACTTTTGAAGGTTTGTCTTCTATCTCAAGTATTTCCTCTTTTTGATCCAATTTAGCATGGAAAAACACACATATCCTGATCATACTTCACTTTTAAAAATATATATTTTTCTATTTGGCAGCAAAATAAAAAGTAGCATGAACTGTGTTTTACACAGAGATGTGTATGTATTCCAGTCTGCAGTTCATACAAGTGTACTGTAAAAAGCACAACCAGTCACTTAAAATGTCATAGTCTGGAGTATGCCTGAGTTGTGCTGTCAGTATGGGAAATGAATTCAAATAATAGCTGCCATTACTCTAGCATGAAACTATTAGTTAAAGTTCACGGTGCTTGACTAGATCACTTAAACCTTTATTAGGAAAAAAAATGAAATTTTGAATGTTCTTCTTTTCTTCCTTAATTTGAGCAGCGGCTCAAAGTTTAACCAAAAGCATCTGGAAATAAGTTCCAGTGCTGTGCTCCTGGTTCAAGTTTGAAAGAACAGAAGGCAAAACTCCCTGAGCATGGTGCTAACTAGTATCACGGGGGTGTCAAACTTGATTTGAGGTAGATTGACGTGTCATTATTCCTCACATTCCTGCTTCCTTTTTAATGATCTGCACCTGAGCTCTGGTGTGTATTTTGTGACACTTATTAGCAATCTACAGGTCTGAGAGAACTGTTGTTTATCCATCTCTCACCTGTTAAAATGTTAACAAGACGAGATGTGCCACAGTGTCTGGTGCCAGCTGAAGGTCATGGATGGAGTGAAGAAGCCCCTGACATCTGTCTCTCGCAGTGGGCTTTGCACTGTGCTTCACTGAGAACAGCAGGCTGAGCGATTTCTCACCATTAATATCAATGGGACCTGAATGCCTACTACTGGCACACATTCCTCGGCTCCAGGAGTGGAAGTGTGGAGCTATTAACACACCTTATTCACATCTGAATTAAGAATGTTGAAACAGTTCCACATGGCAGATAAACCAAACAAGTCGTTAGGCTTATTCTTGTCCACATGCACTCTCTGCCTGATGGCAACTGACCCCCCCTGGTTTAAATCAAGACTGAGACTCAAGGCTCCTGAGTATTAATCAACCTGGATTAATCTTTTCTGGCTCTTATTTTTCTTTTGTGAGGGTCTGCTTCAGAACAGCTAGGTCCCATTGAGTAAAACATTTATTTTGATTTCCATGATGCAATATATTCATAATGCTCAAGTATTAATGGCATTTGCATTTTGGAAAATTGTCATACCATTTCAATTAGAAGCTTTTTAGGATGGAATAGATGCCTCTCTTGAAAACAGTAAGTCATAAAATCATAGAATGGCTCATGTTGAAAGGAACTTTAAAGACCATCTAGTCCCAAATCTATGTCACTCAATATATCAGGCTGCTCAGAGTCCCATCCAATGCAGCCTTGAACACTTCCATGGATAAAGCATCTACAGATTTTCTGGACAACCTGTTCCAGTGCTTCACCACCCTCTGAATAAAGAATTTCTACCTAACATTTAATCGAAACCCACTCTTTTGCAGTTTAAAATCATTGACCCTTGTCCTCGCACTATTTGTCTGTAGAAGAAGTCCTCCCTCCCTCTCATAAGCCCCTTAAGGAGGCTGGAAAGCTGTGGTGAGTTCTCTCAGAAGCCTTATCTTTCCTAGACTTAACCCCAGCTTGTTGTCATAGGGGAGGTACTCCAACCCTTGGATCATCTTCTTTGTGACCTAGCAGTAACCTTTCCTTTCCCTCATTGAGTCTGTGAGTGAAAGTATGCAGTTATTTGTGAATATATGCAAATATATATCTCCTCTCCTCTCTCCTCTCTCCTCTCCTTCCTTTATTTTTATCTTTTCTGTGTAGTGGCTTCCTTTGTCATGTTTTTATTTTGCTTTTGTTTTTCGTTTGGTTTGGGGATTTTTTTTTTTGTTATTTTCCTTTACTTTTATTTTTTTATGCTAGTAACATTTTCTTTCTTTTGAAAATCATTCAGACGTTTTAGCCCATGCTGGGCTGTCACAGACACTAACAGCTTGTTGAAAAACCCTTCCATTTCTTGTGGAGCACATGAAACGATGTCGTTCAGCAGAGACAGTGGAAATAAGGTGCGCAGTCCTTTCAGTTTTTATTTATGGCAATGGGGAGCATATTGCTGGAGGTACTAAGAACATGTTTACTTTCTGAAAGAATCAGATTTGTCTCAGTCATCTCTGGATGGGAACCCATCTATCCTGATAGCCATGGAAACAGTTCTTCTGATCCCCTGCTACTTTGTGTTCTGAAATATATGTATGTTTTGTGACATTTTAAACATTTTGTGATATTTTAAACAACCTCACTCTTAATCTCATTAGTATAAGGCTCTCACACAAGACCAACTGAAAACAGCTGAATGACATTCCCAAATTTGAGTAGATTTTAGTTCTGACACTAACAAACATCCCACTGGCTCAGCCTTTCAAAAGGCAGACAAATGAAAAATAACTTTAAGCACTTCTATCAAAAATAAATACCATTTGTTTTCAGAGGTCTGTTTCTCATTGATGAAGGTTATAGCAGTCTTTGGAAAATGACAGACTTTTATTGGCTTGTTATTTTAAAGCAAACTCCAAAACATTGTTTTGTTTTGTTGGCTATTTAGAACAAACTCCCAATGTCTTGCAAGTTACAGTTGTAATCTTAAGTACAGTAGAGGGAAATAAACAGGAAAGATTAAGTACTCTGTAGCTGGGTTAAAGTGGAACAACAACAGGAGACTGCTGCATTCTTTCAAAACAAACAAAAAACATAATTGGAAAAATTCATTTATATATTCTCTTACATTAGATGGGGCCACTGAGTGAAACATTCACTGATGAATTACTCCTCTAATCTGTGGAGGAAAACCAGCTACTGGTGAATTAGAGTCCTGGAACAGAGCCATGAGACCTAAATGGCTAAAAATGAAAACAGGAAAACATTTGAAGAGTATTCTACAGAACACAGATCTTTCAACACCTCCCCCTTTCCATGGCTAATTCATTGTCATGGAAACTGAATTTATCAAAATGTTCTTGTTCACTCCTAGTGTCTTGTTCACTCCTAGTGACCCAGTGAGTCGACTTACAGAGCTGGTGAAAGGTAACTCAGGCTGAAGCAATTTTTACAAATGATATGCAGCAGTTCATAAGTCAGTAAATTTTGAATGGCATCATTGTACTTCCCAAGTAGCTTTACCTAGTCTCAAAAGACTCTTTCTGTCTGCAAGCTGAAGGTGTCTGAAACACTTACTAATAAGTTAGCATGGGTTGTATGTATGACTACAGCTCCATTCTTCCCCCTCTGCTCTCCTTTATTTTTTTTTCTTCTTACCCTGTGAATTTATGCTAAAATTTTGTTGTTTGTGTCATTTATTTACTTGATACATTTTCCACAGCATTTTCCTGTGTTGATATGTAGCCCAAGGATGCAAAAATCCTTCATCACCTCATCACAAACTTCTCTTCTTATCTGTTACTGAAGATAGGTGTTGACTACCAAGTGCAATAAACAATGACTACTGTATGCAGCCAGCTCTGCCAAATCCAAAATAACCCTGGAACTCTGGGTGCTTTCACCATGTCTCAGAAGGTGGGGTTGCTTATATTTCTTCATCATACATGAAAATTGTCATATAATTCTTTGGAAGGTTTTTCATCTTCCATGTCACTGCCAAATTCTGTCAAGGTTGATTTTTATTTTATTTTCTGTTAGCAATTAGTGTCTTGTTGTCATGGAGACCATATTTCACATGATTCTTGAACTTAAATGGCTGAATGTGATCAGCACCCATCATTCTTTAGCCTTAGTAGTTAGAGATTTCTTTTGTGTGTGATCTTGATTACAGAATCACGTAAAATATCTATAAACACACAAAATAATAGCAGAAGGCTACATCAATTAAAATGGAGTATTCAATAATTCATTCTTTAATTAAAGCTCTTCCTTTTCCTACTGCTGTAACCTTTCAAGTGTTAAAGCAGATATAAGAGCTAATCATTTGTATGCAGTATGTTTTCTAATTAGCAGTTTGCAAAACAATAATGAAAGAAAACAAAAAATGGATATTTAAATACTTTTGTTTTTACTCTTAATGCAATGAATAGAAAGAAAAAATACTTAGAGAAAATATTTTCTAGGGGATAAGTCTGTATCTGTGTTTGTGGACAGTATGTATTTATGTACGCAGAAAGGTATACACTCGTTTCAGCTTTTTATTTGTAAATAGATGAAATTACTTTGGAAAAAGGAAAGGATATGTCAGCTTTAAACTGAATAAAAATGCATTTGAATTTGTTTATCCACTAAAGGTTTTTTTTTATCTGCAAATCAAAGCCCAAACTTTATTTCAGAGTTATCCAAAGGATTAATATATTACATTTTATTTTCATGTGAGGGATGTCTCCACCATTTAGAAATATTCCAGAAATATTGCAGCATCATAAAGATCTGTTTTCAGTGAAGAATTTTTACATATATTGCTCTAATAATAGTGAAGAGTAAGCTGAAGCAGGTCAATAAAAAGACCTGCGTGAAGTCTCCTATTCCAGATCGTAATCCCATTCCAAACTATCTGGACATTGCTATTTGTGTGTGTATGTGTGCATGTGTGTATGTATGCATGTGTGTATGTATGCATGTGTATAAACACACTTTATTCAGAAAAACAGTTCTACAAGTAGAGTTATGTAGACATGATTACAATATTTTAAATTCACAGTTTGCATTTGTTCAATTTCTTTGTCTAGATAAGTGGTTCATGTGGTTGCATGTTCCTGTCCCTGGCTGACTTGAAAAATGCCTGTGAATGGTCTGTAATCAATAAGAGTTCAAGTTATTTGAACCTTGTAGGAAATTATAAAAGTCAGGCCTGGGCACGTGAAATTGTAAATGCCACTAATGAATGCTAACTGGTAGACAGTGATTTTTGAAGACTTTCCTGGTGCTTGATGCATGAGAAGACTCAGTCATGAAAGATACTGTACTTATTAAGCTTTTCAAATGCCTCTTTGGAAAACTAGAACTAAACTAAAGTATTGGTAAATGTAGCTGTCAGAGAAAAATGTAGTCCAAAGGCATGATAAGACAATTTATTCCCCTGTGGTAATATCTGAATTCAGTGTTATTTTCCCCTGTATCTCTTGCCATGTACTGGAGACTCATTACTTGTATTCATTCACTTTATACAGTAAAGATATCTGTTTGCTTTCAGTGATACAAAACCAAATATAAATGATTTTAGCATGCATTTAGTGCGTTCAGGGGTTACTTACAAAGAAGCAATTGTAAAGTCTTTTAGTGTGCAAGTATTTATACAGCATGTAATAATAACATCAAGCATTTAACTGAACATATTTTGCTTTGTGAAAAAAAAGGGAAGAAAAAATAGGCTGAACTATTTCTTATACTTGGGATAGTAACTATATGTGCCATAAGGCAACATAGTTATAAAATTTAACCTGTTTGCTGAATATTTTTGTTAAACTTCAAGAGAACAGGTGCATACTTCACTATTTGTTGTCTGTCTCTTTGCTCACTCACTCACTTCACTCTCTCACTTTACTCACTAGTAAAACAAAGCAATTATCCAGAAAGCCATGTGGAAATCAGTGTGAAGCCACAATTTATCTCATGTTAAGATACATTGAATTCCATGTTATCACACCAAGTATGGGATTTCCTAGTAAATACTGAATGTGGGCTTTAACCTTTTTTTAACTGTTCTCCTGTGTTAATGCATCAGATAGCTTTTAATTCTTATTTTGCTAGAATTACTCCTAATATATATTTCAATTGTCAACTACTCATAAAATTTGTTAAAAGTACAGTCTATACTTTAATCTTTTAAAATCAGAAAGCTAGTATCAATAATAGCAATAGCCCTGCGGTAGCTACAACACACACACACACACACACATTCTTTCTTTAACACCTCCAGTATATACTGGCTTTCTAAAGATTTGAGCATAACTAGAACTTATTACTAGTTGAACAATGTATTTGTTTTTGTAAATGTGTGAAATTCTATCCTTTCTTTTTTTTTTTTCATTAAAAATGTACAGAACAAAAACCATCAAATTACTAATTTGACTTTGCACTGGAGTGAAAGATTTGACCTTGCATTTGTACGGGGTCAAATAGTTCCACAGAACTATTGTTATTATTACAGCAATTTTAAAGAGAATGTTATCAAAATATAAATACAGAACATGGTTCTTCAATATGTACAATAAGGAAAAAAAGTTACTCCTTAAAATCAGTTGTAAATGTAATTTAAAATTATGAAGCTAAAAACCAGCAGATTTTCTTCGTTGCCCAGGATTCCTTTGGGGTATTATTTCAGTCTTGTAATATTTTAAAATTTTTTATCCTTGGAAAGACAATGAAATATGACAGGTTCTTTGACAGTTTGCTAACATGAATTAACCTCATTTATGGGAAAACTGGTTGTGCATGAACATCTACTTTTGCAGTGATTTTTAAGGCAATCTCGAAATTGCTGAATTTCTGGGAGGTCTGCTTCCTAAATTTTAAGCATTCTGTTGAATAATAGCATTTATAATGTAACATGTATCTTATGATAGGCTTGCATATTGATGACTCTATAATATTTGTAGAGGAAAAGGAAGAAATTAAACCTGCTTGATATGTTCTTTCAAACTAATGAAAATTCACTGCTGCTTTGTAAATGATTTCCTCAGGTAACAGAGTGGGGTATTTGACCATGGCTTATTGTTTAATTCATAAAGAACTGTTCAAACCAATCTTAAGAGATTTGTGGTGGGAATTTGTCACATAAAAATAATTTTAGTCTAATGGAAATATGTATGATTGTATTTTTTTCTTTCTAGCCTGAAAAATGAATAAATTATTGTTCCCAGGAACAAGGATAAAAAAACAGGAGAATCTGACCTAAATGTAATCCCCTTACAAAATACTGGTAACCAAAATAACTATTAGGCTTTTCTTATTTTGCTGAATTTTGTCCTTTCTGGAAGAGAACCTATTTTTTAATTAGGTTAGAGGTACTATATAAGTTGGGTGATGACAATGAAGAATATCTATCAAATAAAATCCAACACTAGTGGACTTCAAAAATAAATTTATAAATAAAATAACCCAAGGGTCCTCTCTATCCACCTTCTAAAATCATGTGTATTTCTCAATTCAGTTTAAGATAATACTGTTGAATAAATAAACAACTATACTGCAGAAGACAGTATAAAATATTATACAAACTCCTGTGTTACCTCATCAATAGTTTTGGGTTTTTGTGTGGTTTTTTTTTTGGTTTTGTTTTTGGTTTTTTTTTGTGTAGAACCTCTAGTGCTGAAGTAAGGACCACAAAAGTTTCACAGCTGGTGGGGGAAAAATGCCATATTATAGTTCTACAGTTTCTCTGAAATGAAAAATCTGCAACTTTAAAGAGAAATATTAGCTCTGCGGCAAATAAATAAATAAATGAATAAATAAATAAGCTGACTTCTTGTCTACTCTAAGCCTGGACTAAAAATTTTCACTTAAAGCTACTTTTTTTGAAAGTTTTTTTCTATCAGTTTTATTTGTTCTGGATGACCTACATTTATGGTGGTAAAACCTTAAATGTATAATCATCTCATCTTATTTTCTCTATACGCCACATGTGTTAGAAATAAACTATTTTAGGTGCGTATCAAAGCGTTAAAGTATGTTTATGGATTATCTCCTACTGTAAAGGTAAAGCTAGATTCCCTGTTTACTGTGGGTCCACTTGTGTGAAGGTTACAGGGGGAGCCTTTGAAATCTCTAAATATAGGTTAAAAGAGTTTCTCTATATCTAAAATGTCATGACATTAACATCCAGTATCTTGGGATGCTCCAAAGTTAGAAACTGGGAAACTGATCCTTTCCAGTGGCATAGAGCTCTAATTTTTAGCCTTAGAACTATTCAAAGAAATGGACCTACCGTCTGACATTTTAGATATAAAAAGGGTTTTGTGCGTCCAGCTCATCCTGTATATTAGGAAGTCTTGTTTTCTGAGGAAAAAATATTGATTTTAAAAGGGTTAGAATGAAACCCTTTCATTTCTCAAAACCATATCAATTATATTATAATCAACTTAATATTTATGAAAAATTGACCTACTTATGTAGTCCTGAGTGAAATTAGGGCTTGAAGATGCAGACATAAATGCTTTTTATGAGCAGAGAAAGATTTTATTTGTTGCTATTAAGAGGTAAGTTCAATTAAAGAGAATAATACTGATGTAGTGTGTGCTCAGTTTTTCTTTGACCCAGTGCTCATCAGTAGTGATTGTGTGTTCTGGGGGCTTTTTTGGGTGGTGAGACAGAATCTGTAATTAATTGCAGATATGAATATAAAAAGAAATTTACTTTCTCAATGCTCTTCAGTAAAGCATTTCATTGAGCTAGATGACAAATCAGTGTCTGAAGTTGTGTGTCACAGCCCGACTGCTTTTCCATTTAGGGCCTATTTCACACTGACTGAAAAATGGTAGAGTGGTTCAGCTCCATTTGCTGAATAACCTGGAGGTCCTTAGGGGAAAAGGGGAAAAATCTGCTGTGTTTCAGAGAGTGTTGGATCTATACTTGAATTCTTGGTGTGCAAGTAGCCTATTTCTCATGCTTGCAATAACTTGTATTAAGCTTGGCTTTGACTAGTGTGATGGGAATATCAGACATCTCCCCAGAGTAACGTTTTGCAGTACAGCAGAAAAAAAATACAGTTATCTGTATGTTTGCACAGAAAATTATATATACATTTCTGAGCTGGATCTATAACACTTCTTGATATTGTACATGCCAGTTGACAGAATATAATTAAAATCCAAAAATTTCAGATTGCCCAATATACTAGCATTTTTCTGCCTGGATACCTTGGAAAGGCCTTGCTTTTGAAACTTGAATTTTCACAGCATTATGAACATCATGTTGTAATACTATGGAAAAAAGTGGAGAAAACCAAGTTCTTTATGTTAACGCTGTCCAACATAACTTCAGAAAATTGTCTACCCAAATTCATTTTCATTTACACTAAATTTGCTATTTCCTACATAATGTCTGCAAAAAAAGCATAATATATGTGAATATATAGGCATGTTAAAAAATTGCACATAATAATACAGAGCTAGACACGTATATTGACTGCTTTAATGTACAAGTTTTAAGAAATTCTGTGCCATGGCTATAGTTGATTATGTAGAAAAATAGGCCTCAATATTTTGTTTACTTGAAATCTAATTTAACAATGACCTATACAAATTATCACTAACAGTGATGACTCAGGAAAGGCCAACATTTGCACTGCAGTAAAACCGGAATATTTAAAGCCTGAAAAATCAAGAAACATTTGAATTTAAGTGAGTAGGAAATGCTTGCTAGATAGTGAAAACATGTCTTGTTCAATATAACTCAGATGTCAGTTGAGCTGTTTTATTTTCCTTTCACATTTTCTCTTTCTTCCTCTATTTTCTTATTTCATATTGTCTTCTTTCTAAATGCGAGGTTCTAAATCAGTTATTCTTAGTCATCTAGCAGTTCCACAAGACTCTTTGAGAGGTAAGAATGTATAAAATTGGATAGATTTTTTTTTCTCCAGCTTTTGCTTCTTGCTGACAGATGTTGAACATGATCTGAAGTGAATTTTAACCCTAAAGAAGCTTTATAGAGAAATTCTGAGATAACCTTCTTATAATGAGTTCACTGTTAACAATTCTAAGCTGTACTTTCACATTATCTATCATGGCTTATAGACAAAGAATCCCTATAATTCTCTCCAGCCAATTCAGCAGATCCAACAGTGTTTTAGTTGTGGTGATGTGTTTTTGCATGTAATGGGGGCATGGAAGCATCCTCCACTGGTATTTTCTGCTCTTGGGAGGCCTTGCATAAAAAGAGCATTGATCAGTCTCCTGCAGGGGTGCCATTGCTACAGGCTGGTCATTTAGGGTGGCCAGTCAAAATATAAGGCAAATCTGAGGCAGATAAAAATAAAAAAGAGCAAATAAAGTTAGCTAGAGGCAGAATAAAACTGTCAGTCCATCCTTTTGTTATAGCTGTTCTTCAAGCATCAGTGCTTGTAAGAAGCTCCAAAGTGGCCCTAGGATGAAGCTCTTGTTGTTGGAAGCAAGCAAGGCACAGATGTTAGCTTTTACTGAATATCCACAGAATTTAACAGTGCCAACAGCCCATTGCTGAAGGAGAAAGAAGTTTGGGAAGGAAATTCCCTCTTTGAGACAATTTTATGCTTACTGTCCTTCAGGCCCACTCATCAGACCTGTCATTTTGCTCTGTGTGTCTGACAGACTCAGGCTAGATATAAATACCTTGATAGCTTTATGCACTTTAGTTCTGTATACATAAGCTTTTGCCCATGAGATTTTGTAGGCTGTTCTGCCTAGCTCCTGGCTGTTGTTACTGAAAGGTACAGTTCCCTCATAAGTCCAGTTTGGTATCTATTGTCCTTGTATATACATCTTTACTTCCTTGGAGTGCCTCAAAAATCATTAGACACTAAAGTTTAGGCAACTGAGTCCTTCCCAAAATACTAAGTGGATTCTTTGAGTGGATGAAGGCATATATTAGAGATGCTGATAACTGTGCAGCAGAATGTTCTTTTCTCCTATGTCCTCACTCTGAAATGATGAAGGTTTTAGAAGGAGGCAAAAACATTGAGCCAGAACTTCCTGCTCATTAGTGCCTTGTAGGGTGTTTTATTTTTATTAAAAACAAGTTCTTATTTTAATTTAGAGAGGGACATTTTTGGGTTCTGGTAGTTTGCCATGACATGGCTTCCTCCAGCTGCAGAACAGATTTGTTAAGGCAGATTTACTGATGCTCTTGGACTCTATATTTTAGTCAGTGGGTACAAGTGAGGTTTAAGAATATCTCTATTCTGAGATCTCAGATCTCCTGCCCCTTCACTGAACCAAACTAGTAATTTAGAAATACCAATCCCTTTCATTTAGGTTATCCCTCTCTTCAGATTATTTGGATGGCAAATGTGTTGTTCTGAACTTTGCCTAAAATGATGCAAAAAGGAATTTTATATGAAGTTATTTTACTTTTTCTAATTCAAAACATCAAAACATTGAATTGCAAAGTGTTTATGATAATTTCATTGGTTTTAACTTGTCAACACACCCACACAGTTTGTTGTTTTTCAGACTGACCATATACAAGCTGCCTTTATGCTGAAGGATCCCACCCCAAAAAGGGCTACTCAAGAGCCATTACTCAAAGGTAATTGTAGAGTTGAAAAGTATTCAGTGCTAACAACACAACCCCTCCCACCTTTGCCTGCACTCCAATTCCCCAAGCTGCTACAGGAAATGCTAGCAATATTGTCCCAGGAGACATTGCTTTGCTTTGCAATGTTCATGCCAAAAGACAGCATTATTTTTGCCTGAAGTTCTCTTTTATTACATGTACAGATCAGCATAAAGTACTCTGCAAATTTAATTGAATTCTCCAATAATTGTTCTAAAGCCAAATACCATACAGAGCCTTAAGATATATATGCATTTTCAAACATCTTTGTAGCCTGATTTGGGCCATTTACCTCACAAAATCTCAGCTGAAGGCTGAGTGCATTAATGAAACTGCGATTCAATGTACATTTTTTTTTGTTTCTGCTTTTCTTTTTTTTTTATGTGGATGCTTTTTTTTTCTGCTACAGTGAACATGTTTCTGAGGTTTGCTTGATTTGTCCACCTGTTGGTGACAATATGAGCAAGGATGGGGGGAATAAATATGAAGACAAAGAGAATTGTGTCAAAGAAGATTAGGGAGAAGTATACAGACACAGCAAATCCAGCTTGATAGTTGTAGGAGATTTAACAGAGGAAGGAAATCAAAGTTTAGTCTTACAAAGCTGTCTAAACTGAAGACAGTATTCCTCTGCTGGGTACTGGCTCCTACTGCACAGGTTCGCTGATTCCATCTCAGACTGAGGGGGTCTGCTGCCAAGGATGCTGTGTCAAAATTAAGGAATAAATTCACTTTCACTTAGTATAAAAAATGGATATATCTCCTAGAATATACTGAGAGATGAGACTGGTCAAAACCGGTTTGGACCACTGAAGACACATTGAAATGAAAATTGTAGCATTCAGAGGATCGCAAGGAGTTCAGCTCCTGCTGACACAAAAAGATCGAGAGATATGTCTCCTCAGAGATAAATTCTAGAGTGGATCTGAGATATTAAACAGTTGATTTGGGGGCAAAAAAAAAATGGGTAATTTGTGCATAGTAAGAATTTTAGTTGGAACACTTCTTGTTATATAAAGCTCATCAATGGCAGGAATTTGAATGCAAAGTACCAAAAATTATGGACTAGATTTACATTAGTAAATAGTTCAATCCAGAAGGGAAGGATCAGCAGATCAAAGCAAGTCATGTTGGCATTTATGTCTGCAGTACATGAAGTCTGGAGTTTTAGCTCTACACTGGATTTAGTGTGATTTCTTTGACTGAATGTCTCTGCTCTGTGAATGGCTCAAGGCATTCAAAAGGACCAGTCAATGTGTCACATCCTTTTGTTGGTTGTGACATGAGGGTACATTTGATGCATACATCCAGTCACCATTTTTATTTAGATTTCTGTTAAAGAAAGTAACTTGGCAGTGACTGAAACTACTCTGAGCTGAATTGCTCATTGCTGAATTGATGTTTTGGTCTAGAACAAGTGACAATAAAGCAATTATTGAATAAATAATTAAAAATATATCTGTTGTTCATATATCACAAGATGTGTCTAATTATAACTCAAATTCAATGAATTTGTTCCTAAAGATACTTGAACAAATGAGAAGACAGTCAAGGCTCTATTTGAATAAATTTATCACCAAGGCTGATTTACACTATATATTCAATTTTCCCCCATGTGTCTATTCTACCCCAAATAAAATATTAAGTATGCAATAGATATTAGATAAATGGAAACATTTATAGACTCAGAATAATGTGGGCTGGAAGGGTATTTTCTATTTTCCACACCCCTGCTGAGGGCAGATATGTCACTCTGATACAGAAGCATTTTTACAAATGTAGACTTTAACTGGGGTTATGTTAAACATTTTTTTTTTTTAATTTCCCTATCTTCATCTCTTTGTATGTATACATACAGTGCTTTAACACACTTTTTAAAATTAGTAATTAATGAAATTTTTCATTTGAAAGGAAGGCTATACTATGTGCTGCTAATACTGTTAAGTCCCAGATGTAGCAGAAAAGTAAGTGATAATATTATAGGTTCATGTTTTTTATTTATTTATTTAGCAATTTTATTTTTCAATGCTGTATGTATTTCTCATATTTTGTATTTTAGATCTTTTATTAAGCTGTTTTCCCCTTCTTTTTAAAGCACCACTAATTCACCTCAGTGCAGCAATAATCAGTAACTGGGAAGGAGTTTGGAAGGAGAGGGAGGGAAAAAGAGAGCAAGTAAATGAAGCATTAACCATGACTGCTGCACATGCCAGTGTCTGTTTCTCTACTAGCATTATATCCCCTCTTCTGAGCATTTGAATGATAACTCATTTCCCAGATCATTCCATGCTCAAGGGCAATAGTTACCTTCACCACAGAGAGAATTAGCAGTGTCTGCTATAATTTTGGAAATACATAGCAATTACTTGCAGCAGAACCTCAGATCTCAGAATGCCTTAATGAAGAATGACAGAGCTGAGCTTAGAGATGGTGGCCCAGAGCTGCTAGAGTTGATGTTCTACACAACTGGTTCATGGAATCCCCATGCAGATCATCTTCCCTTTTCTTTTCCTTTCTTCCTCCTTTCCACTAATCTTTATGATTTGATCCACTTAAAATCTCAGCTGTATTATCCTTCTTGTTCATTGCATTGCATTTCCTTACCATTGTGTTTGGCTCATTTTTTGGACTCATTATATCTTACAAAAAGAAAATGCTTAAATGAACTCTTTTACAGTTGCTTTGCATCAGCATGACCTCTTTCCTTTTTATTTCATAAAATCATATTCATAGGGTAGTCTGGGTTGGAAGGCACCTAAAGATCATCTAGTTCCAACCTCCCTGCTGTGGACAGGGTAATTTTTCAATGGACCAGGTTGCCCAGAGCTCTATATTTGACACTCTGTATTTCAAAATCAAACCTTATTTTACTTTGAAGGTCTTAAGGATGTATGAAAGCCATGTGTAGGTGTAACTAACCATGTATTTACACTGTTGGGGGTAGCATAATGTTCATAAAACCTCTTTTAGGATTATGCAATTTGTGACAAACCAAAAAAAAAGATAACATTAGGGCTCACTTCTAAGAACACATACTCTCTAATGACGTTTATTTTCAAACTGAATTACAGAAAATCTAGTCTGAGGCTGATGTCTGTCTCTCTGGGTAAGTTTCATTTTCACATACTATTAGAGAGATAGTTGTGACTGAAAAAAAGGGCTTGAAAGAATGTATGAGAAATACCATAGATAAAGATCTACATTGTTTTGAATGGATATTTGCTTGGTACTAGTACTTTTCTTTCTGAAGCAATCTCAGAGACACTTGTGTTTAAAACACTTAGGACTAGAAATTATTTTAGCATAAATGTGCCAGTCTTATGCACACAAATTTCATTGCCTAGGGACACACAGCAGAATGGTTTACAACTGGACTTCATGGCACTGACCACAGCCCACGGAGCCTAGTGGTTCCATCAGTTTTCAGTGCACATTACTTTCCACTTATCTCATCCCTACTTCCTCATTTTTCTGTGAAGGTGATATGGGAGACAGTCTTGAAATCCTTACTAAAGTTGGAATAAGCAACAGCCACTTTTCTTGCTTCCCCCTTCTCCCCCTTCACCCTCCAAGCTGAGCTAGTCCTTTTGTTGTGAAGGCTACAAGGTTTATCAGGCTTGACTTCCCCATTGTAAATCCATGCTGACCAATCCAATCACTTTCTTTAACACATTTGGAAAAGGTTTCCAGGGCTATTTGCTCCATTGCATTCTCCAAGACTTAGGTGCAGCTGACTGAATTGTAGTTCTCTGGACCCTACTTACCTTTCTTGAAGGCAGGGGTGACTTTTGCTTTCTTCCAGCCACTAAGGAACCTTCACTGATCATCAACAGTAATTGAGATATAACTCAACGTAATTGAGATTAGCATCACAATAACATCAAACAGTTTCTTCAGAATGTGTAGATGTATCCTACAAAAATAAGGCCTCAGTGACTGGAAAAAAGGAAATATCACACCCATTTTAAAAATGGTTAAAAGCAGGACACTGTGAATTATTGACCTGTCATCTCAATATGTAGTAAGATAATGAAACAGAACCTCCTGGAAGTTATGTCAAAATATATGGAAGACAAAGAGGTGATTAGAAACAGCCAGTATGGCTTCATCAAGGGTAAATTGTGCCTTGTGAATCTAGTGGCCTTCTACAATGAAGTAACTGCTTTTGTAGACCAGGGAAGTCATTAACCGATGTTATCTATCTGGACTTTTGTAAGACCTATGATATGGTCTCCCACAATATTCTTGGCACTAAATTGGAGATTAGAGTTTGATGGATGAACTGTCCTATGCATAAGGAAGTGGCTGGATGGTCACATGCAATGTTGCAGTCATCCATTCAATGTCCAAGTGAAAACCAGAAATGGGTGATGTCCCTCAAGAGTCTGTATTTGGATCAGTACATCAATGACATATATAGTAGATTCAAGTGAAACCTCAATGAGTTTACAGATGTCAGTAAGATGAGTTGTGCAGTTGATACATGAGGAATGCCATCCAGAGGAACCTTGACAATATTGAGGACTGGGCCCAGGTGAATCTCATGGAGCTCAACAAGGCCAGGTGAAAGGTCCTGTATCTGGATCAGAACTATCCCCATTACAAGCAAGAACTGGCGATGAATGGACTGAGAGCAGTGCTGGAGAACTGGTGGATGAAAAAATTGGTTATGAGTTGGCAATCTGCACTTACAGCTCAGAGAACCAACCCTATCCTGGGCTGCATCAAAAGCAGTGTGGCCATCAGGGCAAGGAAGGGGATTCTTCCCCTCTGTTACTACTTTTGTGGAACTCCACATGGTGTGCTGCATCCAGCTCTGGAGTCCTATTCAGATGAAGGACATGGATGTCTTACAGTGGGTCCAGGGGGAAGAGGGTAGATTTAGATTGAATACAAGGAAGAAATTTTTTTATGAAGAGCATGGGCTCAGTTCTGCAGAGGGTCATCCATCCTTTGAGGTCTTCTTTGAGCTAGAATAGCTGATCCAGATTTTCTTATTTCAGTCTATACAAAATGCTGTCCCCTTGTGATCCATTCTAGATCCAGTATTTATGTTTATCCAGTTCCCACCTCCCTGTTGAAATGATATGTGACCTTCACAAGTCAGGAGTCAGTGGAACAAGAGTTCAACAGCCTTTGATCATGTTTCTGAAGAAGCTGAAATCTGCTTTCTAAGGAGGGGTTTGAAATTACTAAAACTGTCTTGAATAAGAAGAAAAGTGACATATTTTATGTTAATTCCAACACTTTGGTGTTCATCTGTGGTATAAGACCACTTGTTGTCTACCTACAACAGACTAATAGAGAAATGAAAGAGAGAAAAAAGATAGGGCTGATCCACAGAAATTGTAATTGTTTTAAAAGGCTGATTTAATTGTTAATGAATAGTAATCCCGTGGTGCAGAAGCACTAATATTTACAAATCTTGCCACTTAGGTTTGAATTTTGAAAACTTCTTGTCCATTGTATTATTAGTTGTATATCATGATAATAATCTTCAAGAAGTCATTTTAAAAAATTAGGCTGATTCTGAATGCAGTTAAATAATGCTTGTTTGGTGTTTCCTCTTCACACTTATGCTCTTCTACCTCTTTAATGTTTGTGGAGCAAATGAAGAATTTCTAAACAGTGCCAGAGGGACACTGTGCTAATTCTTTGAGATAGAAAATCCTTACAATTTTAGTACGCCTTAAACACTGCTGGCTTATGATAAGGTCTTTCTAGAGGTGCAGTAAAGATAATGGCTTAGTTAAAATACCATCAATATACTTGGTTAGGAAATGAAGACCCCAGTTCTTCATGCATTGTATTTAAATGAGTGAATCTTGTTATTCTTCCTTTAAAGAATTGCAATGCATACATAGTACTACAGTTACAGTGGTTTGATTTTTGGTGTAACTGTTTGAATATAGAAATATGGCTTGAATTAAGTGCCATCCTTCTCTGAAAGAGTTCTTTTCTGAGAGGAGAGTGAATATACATAGGGTGAACAAATACCACTGCAGATATCTTTTTTAAATTCAAGTGTAAATACAAATGCCTATGATATAGAACATGTAAAAGTATGTTCTAAAAAGTATATTAATTATTTTTGAATGGAGTTAATAGTACCCAGAGCTGAATAGATTATTAAAAATACAATCAGGATAAGTAATTTGAGATTTTTGCAGATTTTGAGTTCCATTGCATGTTCTTTGCCTATCCCTTTCAGAAAAGGGTGTTAATGGCACGTGGCACTAAAATAGAGAGAAGGGACTACACAATTTACTTTCCAGTGGCTGCTTTTGGCTGCACTAGACCATTTGAAATGTATTCAGGTAGTAACTGAAAAGGGAGTGCAAGGATTTATTTGACTGTCCAGGAAAGAGGAGTTCAGTTATCCTCTTGTGGATCTCTCATCACATGTGTAAAATATGGGTGTAAAGTAATTTGATCAAAGCTGAGCAACAACATGCCAGCAGCACTGTGGCAAGAGCTTTAGATATAGCAATATGCTATGTATCATCATTTTTTCTTCCCACTAAAACCTAATGGGATGGTATAGCTTTTGATCTCTGCTGATAAGACCTCGTACTCATCCTGCATGACAATGTGTATTTTGAGTGTGTTGTCCTTCTGGGCTATATAAATAAATATTTTGAAGGTAGATATGAGTGCCTTCATTTTAAAAGTTTCCTTTTTTAAAACCAAAACATTTTTTCAGGCAGCAAGGTCCAGGGTTTCTGGTTGAGATTATATGGTGAATTGGGATGTTTTCCTTACATCTGATAATTTCAATATAGTAAATTTTAGCTATATTCAAGTGCTTTAAAAAAATACCGCTCTTGATACACCTAATATATTACTGTAGTTTGTTATAAGTTCTGCCATATATCCCTACAATATTATTTCAAGTCATTTAAGTAGCCAGTTACAATATGAGATGCCTGTATCCTGATGTTTTCCACAAATGATGGCTCACAGTAATCCATTTATAAGTCTATCGAGCCTTCAGCCAGATGTTATGTTGCTAACAGTTCCATTGGCTCCTCCAAATGCTGTTATAATTTTCCTGACCTTTCTGGTGTCACATCTTTGACTTCCTATTGATTTGGTATATTATAATGATTCTACCCTCATGAGGCAACAGTTACTGCTGTTCTCTGGATCAGGTAGAGTGCTTTTCCACATGACTGTGTGGACAGTATTTTCCTGTGTTGAGATATTTTTTTCTCCTCTTATTCAAGGGCTTTTTGTGAGCTAGAATGACAAAATTAACATCTGAAGGGCTGGTATTTTTTTCAAAGTCTCATTAATCTTGTGGGATAAATGCTTGGCAGATTCCAAAGACAGAGTATGTTAAAACAGAGACAGTTATAATATGACATTAATATAAAATGTAGTAAGAATTTAATTCTTTTAAACATATATGCAAATGCCATAAAGCAAGAATGCAAGAAAGCAGGTACTATTAGACTCAGAGAATCAGTGCAGAGAAACAGATTGCATAAGTAGTGGAACTGCCCAATTTTTTTCATGAGATTTTAAGGAGCCCAGTTCACTTTCCTAATTTTCCATGAAAAAGATGGTTTGATGCTTAACTAGCTCTGTCACACGAACAGAAATTCTGAGGTGGGAAGAGAGTTCTGGAGTTCAAATGGTCCATCCCCATGCTCTATCTGGGTCAGCTGCAGCAGTTTGCCCAAGAAGTTTAAACTCACTAGCTATTTTTTGAGGCTAAAAGATCTTCCTATCTGCAATTCAGTACTTCAAAAGATTAGACTCCACTGTTAGCAACAATTTGAACTATGCCACCTCTTCCTATTGTAGTTAGATATGGCTAGCTTTAATATTTCTTCTGTTTTTGTCATCTAGGAAAACTCAATGAGCACCGAGTAGCAATCAATTAAAAGTAAATAGGTATCTCTGACAGTTTAAAAGAGTCCCAAAGAGGATGACAAGAGATTGGTACAAGACAATAAATAATTTATAGCAGGAGAAAATTAATCAAGAACCCCCAATTCCCTCTGTCCCCACACGCAGGTGCTCAATTACAGTACCTCTAAGAAGAGGCAGGAGACCAATAACCAAACATCTGTGACATAAATGAATTTAACTATTAGGGAAGAAAGTCTTGAAGCATATAAACACACTAAAGTAACCAAACCCAATTACAATACAATGTACGTTTGCTTTGTATAATGCCTTTCATTATACTATTTCCCAGAACTCTTCACATAATTAAATAATATAAATGTTATGGAGTGTAAGTGAAATACAGCAGCAATAGAGAGATTTTCTAATGGAGGCAGAGAGCACAATTATAAGCTATTGCAAAAAGTGAAAAAAAACAAAATAGAAAAACAAAATATTTCAGACAAAGATGACCATGAGACTCAGTTTCAGAAATCTGTTGTACTGAGGACAGATGGGTTCCATTTGTCAGTAAACAGCACTTTTGGTCATAAATTTGTCAATCTAGTGAAGATGACTTTAGAATTGCTGGGAGATGGGAATGTCAATCTATCCCACTCAAACCAGTTTGATGCCAGGGCCAGCAAGAGATGCCCAGAGCCTGGAGAGGGATCACAGGTCAGCAGGAGCTGACACGCTACATGAAAGGTAGCAAATAGTAGTTCTAGCCACTCCAGTCAGGGAGTCATTTGTCATCCAATTTAAAAGTCTCTAAAAACGTGCATGGAGCGTGGGGAATAAACAAAATGAGTGAGGGACATGCACACACCTGCAGGGCACAGTGGGATGGCTCCTATGACTGGAGTGGAAGGATATAGTCTCTTTAGGAAGGACGTCAGGAGACACAAAGAAGCTGTGTTATCCTCTGTATCAATGGTCAGCTGGAGTGCATGGAGCTCCACCCAGGGAAGGATGAGCTGCTGACTGAGAGTTTATGGATCAGGATTAAAGGGAAGGCAGAGACAGGTGACATTATAGTGTGGATCTGCTATGGGCCCTCCTATAGGGAAGACTGAACAGATGACACTCTTAATGGACAAATAGGACCAGCCTCACATTCACAATTCCTGGTGCTCATGGGGGACTTCAGCCACCCTGCTGTCTGCTGAAGGGACAACACAGCCAGGCTTGAGAAATCCATGAGGCTAGTGGAATGCATTGATGATAACTTCCTTCTCCCAGTGACAGAGAATCCAGTGAGAAGTATGCTGGACCTTGTTCACTCCAAAAAGTAGGGGCTGGTGGGGAATTTGAGGGTAGTCTGGGCTGCAATGGTCATGAAGTAGTGGAGTTTAAGATCCTTTGGGCAGTAAAAAGGGAATGCAGCAAGTTCACTGCCTTGGACTTCAGGAGAGTAGACTTTGGCCTCTTCAGTTATCTGTTTGAACCACCATGGGATAAAGCTCTAGAGGAAAGAGAAGCCCAAGAAAGCTGGTTAATATTGACAGGTATTTAATTCTCCAAGCTCATGAGAGATACATCCCAACATTAAGGAAGCTGAGCAAAACTACCAGGCTGCCAGCATGAGTGAGCACGGACCTGTTAGAGCAGGTCCAGAGGATAGTCATTAAGCTGATCACAGAGCTGAAGCACCTCTCTTTTGCAGACAGATTCAAAGAGTTGGGGTTCAGGGACACCTTCCAGGTGACTAGAGGGATCCTACAAGAAATCTAAAGTGACTTTCTACAAAAGTATGTAGGAAAAGGATGATGTCTAATAGCTTTACATAGTTTAGACAGATAGTTTACATGAGATATTAGGAAGAAAATCTTTGCTGTGAGGGTGGTGAGGCACTGGAACTGTTGTAGATGTTACATCCCTGGAAGTGTTCAAGGCCAGGCTGGATGGGTATCTGAACAACATGCTCTAGAGGAAGGTGTGCCTGTGAGGGTTTGGCAAAAGATGATCTTCAAGGTCCCCTTCAGACTAAACCATTCTATGGTTTTATGGGGACTTAGTACCTTGGACTGTGACACTGCAGCATTAAAATGAGAGGAATTCATTCCATTCTCCTCAATGGAAACAGTGTAACTCCAGAGGGTAACAAGGAGTTTTCCAAAAGCTATGGAAACATTGATTGAAAAGTAAAGCCAAAGACAACAGCAGCGACAGTTCAGTAGAGGAAGAGGAGTAAATAGATATGTAACATCCCTGAAGAATTTTGGAAATAGTTGCCTGCCTCATTATTAGTTTTCCTCATTTTGATGTCTGCACAATGCAGATGAAATAAGTGAATTGAATTAACAAACCTATCCCAGTTTAAAGCGCCGGTGGGACTAAACAATACAGTTCAAAATAGTTCCTAAAATGATTGCTGATCCCTGTACATGTAGGAATAGTCCCTTCTTTTCCATATTTACCTCTTCTGTTTTATAAAGCAGTAGTGCATGAATCCTTCTGGAACATTACTTGTGAGTTTTGAGACTCCCAGGGCTAATTCAGTGGGCTGCTCATCTGATTGCTTCAACATTAAACAAACAGATTGGCTGCTGCTACTGTTGTAGAAGACCATTTCTGATTTACTCCTGACAAATGAGATAGGTAATAGCTTACGTAACACAGTTGGATTTACTCACCTATTTTTATTTTTTTTTGACTAAGGAATAAGCTAGTCAGAGCTATGTTTTTTGATATATCTTGACTTTATATAGACATACATATATGTAATTAAAGTCAAAGCTTATTTCTTAATTTCTATAAATTATGCCATTTATGATTTTAATTTGCCAAATAATGCTTTGGCAAGTTCTTCAGAAGCATTCCATAAGACTCAATGACCTATTTGAATGGGTATTTCTTTGTCCAAAATACCTTCTCCTACTCTTTGCCTTTTTTATCTAGTAACTACATGGAGGTGGACAATTACCTTGTCTGGTGAGATATATTTTTTTAAATTTCTTTTTAAGGAATACCAGAATGAATCATCCCTCTAGCTTCTCATTATAGCTTATAAAACTATTATTTTCTTTTTAGAAAAATGGGGTTTTAGTTGTCATCAAAAAACTTGTTATTGTACTGATGTAGTCAAAAGATTTATTTTTATATTATTCATTTCCTGAATCTAAGTAATAGATTCGTTTAAATGAAAAAGGATTATAAACTGTAGCTGAAGGTACAAGACCAAATCCCTTGACACAAATGCTAGTTAAATAAAAACAAACAGAAAAGGGATAAATTACTATCAGAACAGATTATTTCTTAGGAGTGCAAGTGACCACCAGTGACGACATTCAGCATACACAACTCTCCTATAATAACAGATTTCATGTCTACAGGCAGATTCTAGATGGCTATTAACAATGTTCCATTAAATGCACTTTCACTATGTTTCTGATTATTTTATAATGGTATTTTAAAATATTTTTTACTTATAATAGGAATTCCAGAATTTACAGTAACTTTACAGCCTGCACATCTCCTTTACTTTTCCAGGATAATTTATTTTTACCTATTTTAATAATGCCAATAATGTTTATTTTTGTAAATGATACATACCTTCTACCACTCAGAATGTGGACCTGCTTATTCTGCATTTGTTTCATTAAAATATTTTAAATTATTTTAGTCCTTTCTGTTGCATTGTGTAAATTTGCTACATTTTGAAAAGTATGTAATTTCACAATTTAGCTTTTTTTGTCCTGTTACCAAAAGATCAATTTTGCTGATTTCATCTAAATATAAGAAAAATCATCTTTTAATTTTATTTGGCTTTTTCAAGCAAAGTTTCAATGCCATTTTTGTATGAACTTAAGAATCTATTGTGGCCTATATGTAGTTGGAGATTCTAATTTTGTAGCTGTTTAGTTACAAAATTTTTTTGCATGTGAGAACCTTTCAAAACTAGTCCTCAAGATTTAGTTTCAAGGGATACTAATCACCAGAAAAAAGATTCAGAAAGTGTAAAAAAAATTGTTTATAATTTTCTGTGTGGGTGCAGGCACTTTCCAGATGGCATGGTGCCATTTTTGAGTGATTTTGAAATGTCACTAGAAGGAAATGTCATGGTCCTGAATTTGTCAGTTTCAAGTCTGTCTTATACATATATTCCCAAAGGTCTCTGGGGTGATGGTGTATGGAATATGAAGCAGATAAGCTGGGCTATTTTGTAGAGCTGGATACCAGGTGCTGCTCTGATACATGTGGAACTATTCAATAGGTATTTTAGAACTCATTTTAAGTCATATAGAATGGATTTACACTGTATGGAGTGCTTGCCAAGGAATATGCATTCTCCTTCCTGGGAGCCCTCTCTCTGCTGAACAGTGCAAATGAACGCTACAGTCAGTATTATTATGTGATGAAATCTTTGCTCAGTGTTCATGAAATATAAAAATATTTTAAATTCAGTCTTAATGTCCAGCCTTCAAAGTCCTTATTGTTATAATTTTTTCTTTTTGTGCACACCCAGAACTGGTCAGGCTAAGATCACCCATCTACACTTTCTTGGGACCTAGGGCATAGGAATTGAATTAAGGCTGCTGAGTCTTCTTTCTTTTTAAAATCTGAATGGAATAATTTTTTGCCTTCCCTCCTCACTTTTTTCTTCTCTGGTAAGAAGGGCAATCACTTACAGAAAGAGAAGGTCTTAGTCCTTCTTATTTTTTTAGTACAAAGGAGATGAATTCTAGCTGTGCCGTTTGCCAGGAGTGTCACTTAAAAACTCAATTTACAGAGTGTGCAACAAGGGGTGAGTCAGATGGAGTCATGTGGAGACGCAGATTCATGCTCCTGTTGATACGGCACCACTGTAACTCTGCAGAACCGTAGGTGGTGTGCAGGATCAGGAAGAGCATGCTAAGGAGGAGTAACTCCAGACTACCGGTTGTTGAAGTCATCCCCTACCAGGGGATCATAACGTATTATTTTCTGACAATTTTTGTTTATGTGTGGAGATGGTATAACCCCAGCCATCAGCCAAGCTCCATGCAGCCTCTTGCTCACTCCCCCCACAATGGGATGGGGGAGGGAATATGAAGAATAAAAGCCAGAAAAACTCATGGGTTGATATAAGTTTAATAGGGAAAGCAAGAGCAGCACACACAAGCAAAGCAAAACAAGGAAATAGGTCATCTCTTCCCAAGGACAGGAAGGCGTTCAGGAGAGCAGGGCCCTATCACACATAGCTGTGACTTGGGAAGATAAACACCATCACTCCAAATGTCCTCTATTTCCTCCTTTAACCCACCACAGCTTTATGTACTGAGGATGATGTCATATGGTCTGGAATATCCCTCTGGTCAGCTAGAGTCAGCTGTCACTTCCCAAGCTCCCTTGTGCCCCCAGCTTCCTCACCAGCGTGGTGGAAAAGGCCTTGGCTTTGTGTAAAAAGAATTCCTTAGGGTAGACGAGTTTAACCCTTTGTTGTTTTTTTTTCACAACAATCACTTTTCCTACTTCCAAAGTGCAAATGTACCTTTAGACCTATCCAGGATACCTCATTCTTTGGAAAAAAGCAAAATTTGCAGTCTAGATCCAGGAATTAAATCAGGCATTAATCCATAATGAAGAAGGGTGCCTTGGTCCAGAGGGGTCCCAAGTTCCAGACACAGCATTTAATTCCAGGCAAGTTTAGTGGTCAGCACTTCCTTGGATCTTATTTTTGGCTTCTTGTTAATCATATGAGTTTATTTTCATTATCCTTCTGATCTTCATTCCTCCTATACAGGTTATATGTGCTTACCTAGTTCTAAAATTGAAATTTCATTCTGGGAGCCAGGCCTAAATTTGCATGTTACAGTGTATCTAGGTTAGTCAGGCACTATTATTGCATCTGATCCTCAATGGCACCGCTTTTGACACAAAAGAAGCAGTATTGAAGTTTATCCTCACAAGGTTTTGTGGAGGTGAACAATCCTGTTTTCCAAGGGCGATTCATAATATCTAGCTTGTGTTTTTGAAGTTATTGAACTACAGTTTGGCTCATCTGCTTGATGGGAATATGTGTTTCTGATCTGATTAGGACACATGTTCTATTCTGAGAGATATTCTGCCACCTCTTCTACATTTCTCATCAGCTAATAAATTTCATTTCTTGATTAAATTGCATGATTCAAGAAGACATATACATATTTATGATCTCCCCATCAAATTTCTAGAATTAGTACTAGCTACAGTTTGTTCCATTTACTTTGTATCTTTGAGTTGTCCCATATTATTGACTTACTCTTTACATCCTTCTGAGACAGTATAAATTTTCTTTCTGTGGTGGATAATTTCTGTATTTTTTTATAATTTTTTTTTAGTCTACAATCAAATTGCCTATATTATGCCAAAGTTTCTTTCGTACTTGCTTTAAGTATCTGGACAAAGAGCTTACAAAAATGATAGTGCTACCCCGGGCAACCAAGGCCATGGAGTGCAACCGTCCATTCTTTCTTTAGAGGATACTAAACATATAAATCCTTATATCTTTCAATTTCTAAAGCTGTGTTTTGTCAGAACTATAGCAAACTAAAACCACCAAAAAGAAATCACACTAGATAAAAGGGTCATGCTTTTCAGCCAGTAAAATTTAAATTGAGCAGTTTCTCTACAGGCTGGATCCTATTTATTTACCTCCACTTCATTCCTTTTTTTTCTTGTAAGACTTTTGGATCTATTTACATTTAAAATCACTAATTTTCGGTTTTTCTCTGTCTGTTTCACTGTTGTATTGGACTTGCATGGCCAAGTTTTGGTTGTGGGCTGAGCTACAGGTGTGTCTTTTGTGAGAAGCTGCCAGAAGCTTCTCCCATTGACAGCACAGTCAATGCCAGCCATGTCTAGGGTGGACTTACAAGTGTCAAACCAATCAGGAATGATGGTAATGTCTCTGTGAAATCATATTTAGGAAGTGAAATAAGGTTATTGTGCAGATATAATTGTGGCCACAAAGGAATGGTGTGAGAACCTGTGAGGGGAACAACTCTGCAGACACCAAGGTCAGTGGAGAAGGAGGGAGAGAAGGTGCTCCACATGCTGGAGCTGACATTCACCTGAAGGCCATGGTGAAGACCATGGTTAGTCAGGCTGTGCCCTGGAGCTCATGGAGGTCAACGGGACAATAGAGATTCATCTACAGAACTACGGTGCATAAAGGAAACTTCCTCCCCTAGCCCCTAGATACCTGAATTTTCAAATGCATCATCTAAAGAACAATGTCACTTAGCAGAAATCAAAACTTTTGAAAGTCTTAGCTATGTTGACCAAACCATGGAGTAAGGGACAAATTTAAAAATTGATTTTTTTTTCGTCTGTACTGGTTACAGAAGCAATTTTCTGTTTTTTTTCCTCTGTGCTTATATTTACAAATATACCAGCCCAAGTGTAATATTAAGAGAGTATCCTGGATATAGTCTGGCCACTCAGCCATGACACAGTGTTGATATTAAGCCAGTAGGCGTTATCACCTTACATTGAAGAAAAATGGCTGTGTTACAGATTTGTAGTGAAAAGGACTGACTAGTGTGTTCTACTCTGTGATCTATCTAGGGAAAGGAGGGTATCTGCTAATCTGAGCATTGTAGCAGAGGTTCTGATCTATACTTATTTACTCTTATTTACTCTTATGACTCTTCCAGCATTAGCAAGAAGAGCTGAATAGCATTTATAGACTTCTCATCCTGTTACTTCTCCCAGTGTTCATTTCATCTTATCACCAACTTCTATGTGTCCTGGCATCTCTATAATGCAGATAAATATATTATCATTACCTATGGCAGATTGTAGCTATTCAAGGAGATACATTTTATGCCATCAAGACAGCATCTCTCTTAGATGTAACATACACACAGTAATCCTGCAGCATAAAACTACAGCTGGAAACTATTTACAGAAACTATGGAGCTGGATTAATTTTTCCTCCCTCTAAATCAGATAGACCTCACCAGGGAGGTTATTATCTTTGAGAGACTTCTCTAAAAACAAGTTTTATTACCTCACCTTGCTGATTCACTCCATCTCTGCCATAAATATGGTGGATCAGTGATATTTTGTCCAGATTTTTTGACTTCTGATGGTATGATTGAAGCTCTCAAGGTTTGTTTTGAGGAAGGGAAAAACAAAGGACAATTTTACTGAGTTTTGGGTAAGGCTAGAATCCAAAATGTTGCAGTTACAACATATGGATAGGCAAGATGTCAAAATGTGCTCCTTAGCATCCTACATTTATGCAAATAAAAACATGAGGATCTTGACATGAATTACGAAGTAGGGATTTTAGAATCTGAATGCACTTCCAGCTTCGCAGATGGACTCCAAACTATGGTGGGACTAGCTCAAATCCCAAGCATATCTTGTATGAACTTTGTAAGGGGAACTACACTCAGATCTGGATTTTAGTTTAGCAGGTGGAGCACATCTGCATTTTGAAATCACATTACCATGAGTGCACAGGGTGTGTGTGGGAGCAGAATGCTTGATGAGGATTGCCCTCACCCTGAAACAAAATGTGTTTTATAAACCTGCATGCTCAAGGAAAAACTTGACAGGTGGCATCCTAATAGGAGTATGAACCTGCACAAATTTGCCACCTCTAACTTTCACACTGTTTGCAAAAACAAAATGAGAGATATGGCTGACTTTTCTTGACATGGCTTTAAAGCACGGCATTGTTTCAGTGTGGAGTATCATACACATGCAATGGCAAGACAAACTTGATTTAAGTTTTTTTGTTCCTAGATTTTGGCTTTTGTTTTTGTGATATTTTTTCTTCTTTTATTTTGTCACTGATGGAGCAGAACCTGCTCCTGCTCATCATTCTTTTTTAATCTAGCCCAGCGATGAAGCACACAACTGGGGCAAGCTTGGCAGTTGAAGGATCCAGATGCTAAATTCTAGGATTAATTTCTCTAGCTGAGGCAACTGGGAGTCAGATCCTCTCTTTGGCTTTCCTAGCAGCTTGGTTTAACCCCCAGCAATCCAAAAGGCTCATTTTTGTATCAGGCTGGGAGTTCAGTTTTCCTGGAAGGTAAGGAACTGCCAGATTGGCTTTGTCAAAAGAAGGATTTTGTATTTAAATATCAGTGCCTTGATTTTCCCAGTGATGGGAACTCAGTCATTGAATACTTATGTATGTGCTAATGATGCTTTCATTTGGCATCTTCCTCAGAATGTGACAAAAGAAGGAAGTTGACATTAGCAAGTGAGAACAATGAAGGGGTGGGGTAAAATTAAGCAGTGATACAGTGACATTAAAACGGGGAATGCAATTGTGATACATGAAGGGAGAAAATCAAAGCAGCTTAATTCATGTAGAAATGAAAAATCAGTAAAAATAACATCTTATTATTATCATTTAACCAGTTTTTTTTCATTGGTTGCCATTTTAAATTGTTGTTTGTTTGTTTGTTTGTTTATTTGCTTATTTAGTTAGTTAGCTTGTTTTGTTTTTAAGTGACCTTCTTTTATACTTGATGTCAGGGAAATGAATTGCGACAGAACTGCAGAACGAAGAAATCTTGCATTCTTCCAGTAAATGTTTTACCCTTGTTGCAGCAGTACTTAATGAAAAGTAAACCTTAAATATTAAACTTAATTCAACCTCTAAATTGTGTATACTGTGGTTGCAGGGACTATTAGCCATCAGAAGATATAAAGCAATATAAACACAGTTTGGATTTCCTGTAACGAGTTATGCATTGTGTGTGTTTTTTAAATAACTTAATTCTGTATTTATCAAGCAATGCATGTTGAAGGTGCTCTACATACTAAGTGAATAAGCATGCCATTTCACAAAAACATTACCAGGGAGAAAAAAAATAAGATGAAAGAGAATTAAAGTGTATCTATTACAGAAAAATACTTAACAATACACTGAATGCTCAGTTTCACATTTGAAAATAGATCTTTTTATATGACCATATGTGAATTAATAACATGCACTTTTTTGATATCACACTAACTACTGGTTAAAAAAAAATAAATCCTCAAATACAGTATACATCTCAAGACCAGATAGATTTATGTTTAAATAATTTTTCTTCTTCTGGCTGTTGGGTCTTTCAAACCCACTTTACAATAAGTATGGATGACTTTAAAAGAGTAAATTTGGAAAGCTCCAGAGAACAGTGGGAAAAACTGAAAGTGAAAAATGAAAATTAAACTCCACAATCAACATTTTCTTACAGGTTACATTTATTTTAAAGATTTATTCTTATGTTATTAGATTTATTTCTCCATCTAACAGCATTTTTGACCAAACAAGCACCAGAAGTAGTGTTGGAGAGGACCTGGAATGAAGCTCTGCAGAGTAGGGAAAAGGCTACATTTTGGGATTTCTCCTTTGCTTTCCTGGATGAACACAGGATGTTCTATCCAGAGCATTGAATAAGTCTGTTATCCTGAAGGCAATAAATGAATTTATGCTCATTGTTCCCATGTTTGTGCTGTGAGCACACTTCAGCTAGCACTCAATCAAGGTCAGATGGATTTTATTTAACAGATGAAAACTAAGTGTATGCAGTGTAAGTAGTGTGTCTGCTTATGTGTTGATCTGAAAAGTAATCTGAGAATTTTTGGCTGCAATCAAGCTCTAATATGATGCCAAGATTCATGACCTATGGTTCATAGGTGGGAGCACAGGTCTTAGAGTTGTTTGTGAGCAATAAATTACAAGCTCCTGATTAGACAATTTTGGAGTATGCTTTGGTCAAAGCCTTGTCAAGTGAAATAGACCCAGGAAATGATGGATCAGCAGAGGGATTAAAGTCTGGTCTAAAGTAATACATTGGGATATCTCTAGGGATAATCAGACCATTACTCCAATAAAGGAAAAGTCAGCAGTGAAAAAATATATGTGAAAAAACCCTGTGCATAGTCTCTATAACCTGTGTTCATATCACCTTGTAAAATTACAGTTTTCTTGCCTGGAGGAGGATACTTTACAGCAAGTAGGCTGCCAAGTGCTATTAAGTCACCTGACAGAATTTCTTATGCCTCCCCTTCCAGCACTATTTATTATGGGTGAGATCCTGGCATCATTGAAAACAAAGACAAAATTCCCATTGATCTTTTGGGGCCATGGTTACAGGAGGCTACTTTACAAAGAAATTTTATTTGTTTTGTGGTAGATGATGTGAGTCTTTTCAGACTGAGATGAGTAGAGGAGCAGGATGACCTCACTTGTTGTGCTGGCAATGCTCTTCTTAATGCAGCCCAGGATACTGTTTGTCTTCCTGGCCAGAGAGCACTGCTGGCTCATGGACAGCTTGTTGTCCACCAGGACCCCCAGTCCTTCTCTGCAGAGCTGCTTTCCAGGCTGTGCTGGTGGGTTATTCTTACCCCAGGGCTGGACTCTGCACTTGCCTTTGTTGAATTTTGGATGGTTGTTCTCTGCCCATCTCTTCAGCCTGTTGCAGTCCTTCTGAAGGGCTGCACTGCACACTCTGGAGTATTGGACACTCTTCCCAGCTTTGTGTCATCAGCAAAATTGCTAAGGAGGCATCTCCCTTCATGCAAGTCACGGATGGATAAATTAAACAATTCTCGACCCACTATTGAACTTTGGGGATACCACTAGAGACAGGCTCCCAACATCCATCCCTCTGCCACTGATTACAACCCTCTGGGATCTGCTGTTCAGCCAGTTCTCAATCCACTCACTGTCCTTCCTGAGTTTGCCTGCAAAGATGTTGTGAGAGACAGTGTTGAAAGCCCTGCTGAAGTTGAAATACGTGATATCCACTGCTCTCTCCCCTCATCTATCCAGGTAGCTGTTTCATCCTACAAGGTTGTTCAATTAATCAAGCATGATATTCTTTTAGTCAATTCATGATGACTACTCCTGATCACCTTCTTGTCATCCATGTGAATAGAGATGACCTCCAGAATGAGGAGCTCCATCATTTTTCTGGGGACTGTGGTGAGGATGCCTGGCTAGTAGCTCCCTGGGTCCTCCTTCTTGCCCTTTTAGAAAGGGTCATATTTGTTTTCTTCCAGTCCTCAAGCACCTGAACTGATCACCATGACCCTTCAGAGATGATCATGAGTAGCCTCTGGTGTCTAGGATGTCTGCCAGCTCTCTCAGCACTCGTGGATACATCCCATCAAGGCCTGTACACTTGAGGATATGAAGATTGCCCAGGTGTTCTCTGACCCAGCCCATTACTTAGTTTTGCATAAACTGTAGTTTTAGTAATTCACACCCGGTCTTAGGTACAGGGAAAGCAGAGATAACCAGTTACTATGTTTTGGTAGGGAAGAAGCACCACTGTTTTTAACTTTTAGGATCTTTTTGGCCTTTCTTTCAAAACTGTTGCAACTCACATTGATTTTCACTTTAGAGCATCCTGTCAATAGTCTCAGAGAACTTGCAGAGAAGATAACATCTCAGAAAACATACTATTCTTAAGGAGTTCACTTCTGCCAAATAAAACAAGAAAAATCCTTGCCACTCTTAAAGTGACAGTTTTGGAGCTTGTAACAGGAGATATGAAGGCACTGTGAATAGTTCATCGTGTCAGAATAGTGCTTTATTCCAGGAATTTATTCCATTTGAATCACCAAAATAACCATTTAATAGCGAAATTCATAAAAAAAGACATAGGTGAAGATTATACAAGAGAATTATTTAATTTACTCAGATAATTTTTAATATAAGAATTTGAAGGTATGTTCATTCATCATGTCATTAAGGCATATAATATCATTGTTCAATTTAGAGTTAGAAATAGCATTTTGTCTCTAAACAATGTTGTTATTATGCTTTTATTCATTTATATGGGTACTGCTGATATCCTTGTTTGTCAAATTACTGCTATGAGAGACTCTGTAGATCAGTTTAATTTTCAGTAAACCTTGCTACAAAAAAAGAGCTAGCATGTGATTAATCCATGGAAGCCTATAAAAGCTGTAGGAACTCTTCTTGAGAGACATAAATTACTTCTCTAATTCATAAACAAATTGTTTTGAATAACAGAACATGCAGAACAGCAGAAAACATACCAGCCATTTTTCATTGAAATACTGTAAAGTTCTATGCCAGACTGATATTTATCCTATAATATTCATGTCTGTTCTTAAAATATTTGGGGATGTAAAGGTTTTAAATTAGATTGTTGCAAATACGGAGCTGTGTCTTGGTGGTTGGAAAACAACTGTTCATTTGACAAAATAGTCATTCTAGTTTGTGTTTAGTGAAAAATTGGAAGGGATGGTGGCAAAACAGTAAGTAGGTCTGATTTTCCTGAAAGGAAACTTCATGCAACACTTCTGTGTTTTTTCAATTGGTTCTTCTAAGGATTTGTAATAATCTGTGCAGAATACCAAATAATCTTTCCTTTTAAAACTTTTACCAAAGTAAGTTATTTCTAGCCATTAAAATGATATATTCAAGTGTGCCCTTGGCATCAAGGAACTAGAGGCAACAGCCTAAGAGATGAAAAAATTTGGAAGCTTTATCACTTTTTTTTCCAGCTTTGTATTCAGAAATTGAAAGAGCTTTTGGGTATAAGTTTTAACAGAATGCTCCTTATTGAGTTGCACTTGGGAGAAACAGTCAGTGAAAAATGTTAACTTATGAATTATTTCTCAACAGAGAAAAAATTACACTAGTTACATTAGAACTCCCTCTGGAAAAACAGTTTTATTTGGATTTTGGTAGACTGTATCTCCCTTCTGGTCAGTCAAGTGCTGTTAAACCCTGTTTTGAATTTTGTAAGCTCTGAAAATGAATTTCTTCCCTAATTCTCTTGAAATATGGAATCAGATGTGGAATGTGAAAATAGAAGTACATAAGATATGTATGTTATATTTTGTCTTAGGAAAATAACGTAAGGCCAACAAATGTGACAGTAGTCAACGTTTCCTTTGCCTGATCAGTCTTGACACCATCTCTCTGCACAACATACTTCTGTTAATCTGTAATTGAATCTTGAGTGGAAAACTTTGCTGCAGAGGTTATGTCTTGATTGCTGGCTTTTTTTTGGTTTTTCCAGAAATCCAATCCAAAGTGATGAGGTTAATAGAATTATTATTTATAAGTGTGTTGCTATGTTTTATAGTCTATATAAATAATATTTTATGGGAAATAGTGAATAAGATCTACTCAGAAAAGAAACTGACTTCAATCCCAGACACATATGTGTTCAAAAATTGCCAAAATATTATTTTGATTTCTGTGCATATGTTAATGTAATTTTTTTTTTTTTTTATCATTATTAAGGTATCTGTAGCTCAATTTTGGAACAGTAAATATGTACTTGAGAAATCTGTATTGTTGTTCTTTTTAATAAAGGGTATCTCTTATTCAAATTTTGGTTTTTCATTTGATAAAAAATACATAGCTTTATTAAATGCCACTTTAAATTAGTATATGTTGGGAGTATGTGCCCTAAAAATCCAAAGGTAAACCTTTTAACTTTTAATTAAAGTTAAAACTTTAACTTTTAACTTTAAGAGGCAGCTTTATCCCAGTGAAAGAGTTCACATATGAATCAGTTAAAAAAAGTATATTTCCCTCACTCCTGCATTTTCCTATTGCTTTTCCTGTTCTGCAACCATTTCACTTCCATTGCTCATAGTTATCTTGCTGTCAAATAAATTAAGTTCCTTCCATTTTGTCCTTTCAAAATGATAGAATCCTAGTTGATAGTTAAAAGTATTGTTATTAATCCCAAATTGCTAGACCTTCTGTTCTGTACAATTATTTTTTTTAGTATGATGTATGGTAACAAATTCTTCATTGAGGTCTGCATTGGTCATTTCACCTTAATTTAATTTACCTGTAATTAATTTAAAATCATATGAATTTTTTTTGCTTTTAAGTCTTAAATCATTTTTTCCTTCAAATTACTTTTAAATCATTAGGCAAAAATAGCTGCCCCAAAAATACTTTTATTTTCAAAACTGCAGTGGTACTATATGGACTAAATTCAGGATCTACACTCATCTTAAAGACAGATTTACCCAAGAAATCATATAATCTTTCTGACAAGGATTATAATGTCCTCAGACCTGAGTACATTGAATATCTACTGAGATTTTTTTGCACTCTACTTATAGTAATTTACATTTGTAGATCCTGATTTCTATAAGGCAGCTTGCATCTTTTAATATGCTTAATACCATCAACTTTACTTAAAACTGAGGCAAAATATTAATTCAAGTTTTGGGGCCATATCTAGATTATATTTAATCTTTTTCCTTGATCTATTTTTAATTATGTGGATAAGAAACTGTTCAGTATTTGTTTAATATCCTTTGCAAGATCTAATTTATCTTGACTTTTGCAGTTCTCACTTCTTCTCTAAACATATTGACCTGTAACACGTAACTTTCACTACTGATTAAACCCTTTTTTCCTTTAATGTTGGTCTTCTGTTTTTCTCACTTTTGAAGACACTATTTTCATCCATGTAAATTTGAGGCCCTTTTCTCCACGTTTCCTCCACTTCATGTAGAAAATCGAAAAAAATTCCCCTGCCTATGGCTTAGGGAGATTCTAAATCTGTGGTACATTGAATTCAACTCCCGGAAGTTTTCTCTTCTGAATTTAAAACCTTCATTATGGAATTGCTTTTATTTGGTTCCCATTCATTTCAGCTGAGTCACTCACAACCATTTGATCTAGTGTTATGCCACTAAAAACAAGTTGATAGTTTTTAATAGTAGTGCCTCACATGAGGCTCTAGTCTCATAGAATTCTTATTAGGAAATAAAATTCTTACAAATTCACATGAATTTTTCTGAAATAGCCAGTCAGTACTTTTATATATATCAATCACTTTGACCAGGATGCATTTTTACCCATAAGGCAAAACTGATCTATTTCCTGCTTGCAAAAGTTACTGGGGAAAAAAACAAATAGCAACCAAGTAGACCCCAAAAGAAACCCAAATGAACCCCCCAAGGAAATAAGCACTGTTAAAGTTTGGGAGACTACAGTAACTGAAGGAAAACAGACATGTAATAGTGAAGAGAATGGATTACTGCTTCTACATTACCTCAATTGTCCAGACAAAATGGCACAAAAAAATAGCATGTATTTTATTATGGTCCAATATAATATTTAGAAGAAAATAACACAATTTTAAAAACAAAGAAAATGTCCATGAAAGAAGAAACTTAATTACTTAGTATCTAGGATGAGATTTCATCTTTAGCCCTCTGTTTCAAAACTGAGAGAAGTGAAGGGTCATTCTGGGTGTTGCTATAACCTAATGATAATTATTCCATAAAAAAGTGGAACAACTTCAACATGAAAGAGAGACATGAAATATATGCAGGAGATGGATTTACAGGATGTAACTTTCATACATAATGAAAGCTCAAAAAATTGACCTGTTATCGAAACTGTAGAGAAATTTCCTTCTCCACTTGAATTTTCCAAGGTAAGAAGGACTTGGAAATGTAACAGCAGGATACAGTCAGACTTCTGAATACCTTAATTAGATGTACAATTTTTACTGAAAAGATTTGTGAAAGCTTCTCTCAGATAGAAGTGAGAGGAGTAGTCTAAAGGTAATTTTTTATTTAGAATATAAAATATAAAAATCATACAGCCCACCATCTTTCCATCTTAGAAAGGGAGTCAGCCTTTTCAAGTTGTAAGAATACCATTCTGAGAAATACAATAGACTACATCATTAGCAATAAGAATCCCTCATAGTAGTAGAAGTTCAATTAATAAATTATGCATAGACAATTAATGCATTTCTGACACTGTTTTCAAATTTGAAAACATAAGAAAAAAATAAAATCCCCAGAGTTTTGCTGGGGGAACTGATTTTCTAGTGGTCCCAGTTGATTGGAATTTAGAAAATCTACAAGAAAGGTCAGAAGGAAGATCCAGGGAACTACAGGGCTGTGAGACTGACCTTGGTGCTGGGAAAGGTCACGGAGCAGATCATCTTGCATGTCATTATGCAATGTACAGGAGAACCAGGGCATTGCTGCCCAGCCAGCATGGTTTTATGAGATTCATATCCTTCTTGAGCACCCCCAAGTCCTTCGATGGCAGAGTCATCTGCCCAGTGAATGAGGGAAAAGTTGTGGTTGTTTTCCATATGGACTGTAGTTCAGCACTATTTCCCACAGTATTCTCCCAGCAGCTGGCTGGATGGTCATTCCCTGACAGTGGTGGTGAATGGAGTTATATCCACTTATGGCCAGTCACAGAGGGGTTCCCCAGGACTCAGTGCTGGGGTCAGCTCTGTTTTATATCTTTATCAATGATCTGGATAAGGTGATCAAGTGCACCCTCTGTCAACTTGCAGACAACACCAGGTTGGGTGGGAGTGTTGATCTGCTAGAGGGTAGCAAGGCTCTGAAAAGGGATCTGGACAGGCTGGATTAATGGACCAAGGCCAATAGTATGAAATTCAACAAGGCCAGGTTGCACTAGGGTCACAGAAATCCCCTCCAGTGTTACAGGCTGGGGGAAGAGTGTCTGGAAGGCTGCCCAGCAGAAAAAGGTCTGGATGTGCTGGTCAACAGCTGGCTGAACCCAAAGCAATGTGCCCAGGTGGCCAAGAAGGCAAATGGCATCTTGGCCTGTGTCAGCAATAGTGTGGCCAGCAGGAGCAGGGCAGTGATTGTCCCTCTGTACTCAACACTGGTGGGGCCACATCTCACACCCTGTGTTCAGTTTTGGGCCCCTCTTTGCAAAAAAGACATGGAGGTGGTGGAGCACATCCCGAGCAGGTGAAGGGTCTGGAGCACAGGTTTGATGAGGACTGGCTGAGGGAGCTGGGGTTATTTATCTTGGAGAAAAGCAGTCTCTGGGGAGACCTTATCATTCTCTACAGCACCTGTAAGGAGGTTGTAGGAAAGCGGGGGGTCAGTCTCCTCCCAGATAGCAAGCAATAGGGCAAGAGGAAATGGCGTCAAGTTGCTGCAGGAGGTCTTTAGGATGGATATTAAGAAAAAGAGTGCAAGGCTGATGAAGCATGGGAGAAGGCTGCCCAGAGAAGAGGTCTAGTAATTACCCTTGGAGGTATTTAAAAGATGTCTAGATGCTTAGGGGCATGGTTTAATGATGAACTGGGCAGTGTTAAATGTATGGCTGGACTTGATGATCTTAGAATTCTTTTTCAACCTAAACAATTACATGATTTTATGATTTTAGTTAATCAAATATGTAAATAGGAAGTTTAGAAAAAGAATCTTTTGCTGTGCTCCTATTATGTGATACCAGATGCATGTGCGACTCTTGTCCCCATCTGCCTGTTTCATCTTAGATATGAAAACATCATATTAATTGTGACTATCATATTAATTACATCTGATTGTTTAGGACATGAGTTACTGAATTCATCTCTCTCAGTGCAGGTGGCACAGTTTTCAATGTGATGAACTATAGCAATCATGGAAAACTAGAGAATTTATTTCTAATTTACACTGAAAGAATGAAATTTAGTTTTTAGGGAAAATATGTAGATCTTTCAGTCATTAAGGAAATTACAGTCACTTTTGTTGTAGTAATTTCTCTTTTATAAAAATCTGGCTTAAGGAAGAAAAATTACTTGACTGTAATTGATTTCTACTGTATTTTATTCTTTTATGCTACACCTGTCATCTTATCTACATGTATCTCAGATTTAAGACTACAGAAATGACTGTGGATGAAGGTAGTATTTGTGATGTGCTATGGATTGTATCGAAATTTTTTGAACTCATTTAGGCTTTGGCTTTCTATGGCAGATTCATTAAAATTATTCACAGTTACTTCAGCCTGGGACAGAGAATGGGAAATAAGTCTCAGATGTGAAATGCACTCATCAGGTTCACTCACTCCCTGGTTACTCTTGTATGCATCAAATTTATTCTGAAGTGAGTCATCAATATCTTGGCCATTAAAAAAAAAGGCAGATGAACACTCCTGTGGTAAAAAGGCAGGTCTTTTCCTGCTGGAGACACAAATAATCTTTTTGTGTGCCTCCAGAAGTGATGTGAACAATGGAAAATACCTCCCTGCTTCAAAATATCAGAAGCTCTGTGTGATTCCCCTCCATGACCTATCTGAGCCTCTGTTCAGTGAGGAAGCCAAAAACTTGAGTCTGACTGTCCCATACTCTCAGGGCACATGCTTCAGGCCATCTGACACAACCTGCTTAAGGTGATGACAGAGTTTTATTTTTCTGGGTGTTTAACATTCACCACAGGAGGTAAAAAGGTTATTCAGCTATCTTTCTTCACTTTATTGTGTACTTCATAAAATGCCCAAATTAAAAGAGTTTTTCCTATTTATCAAGTTTTCAATGTTTTTACCTTAGCCTGCCAACAGTCTCAGAATTTTTTCATTTGGTTTTGCTTTTTTTTTTTAGGAAGGGACATTCTTATGTGAAAAATGAAAAATTAAAAACTGATCTATTGAAGACAATTTTGACTGCCTTGATATTAGGAAATAAAGGTTTTCTCTGTGCTTAATAGTGTCATATGGCTCAGCTGGGACTTGAATTGATCTCTGTGCTCATTTTCTCATTTTCCAGCTGAAATCTTGGGCTGGGACAGGTTGTTACTGTGTTTACCTTCAGTGCTTCCTGCTGTTCTTCCAGGGATCTCTGATGATATGTTTCATCTTTTCTTTCCTAGTTTGGTCTGTCACATAGACTGAATTAAAATGCGTGTTATGTGCATTTCAGATCCTTGAATGTGATAACGGCCTTCAGGTTTAAAAAGAGTACTGAAATGTCAGAACCAAGATGTGATGCCTTACATCTGCCATCTGATTCATGGGAATATATGGGAAAATCTCTTAGGGAAAAGAAAAAAAAATTAAAAATGGATGTTTTGCAAAAACAAATAAATTGAGCAAGTCAAACTCATCAACCTAGGATATGTTTAATTGAATGCAGCAGAGAAAGATACTAGTGGGGCATCTATTTGCCCTATCTTGTTCCTTGTGCAATTTCTGTGAAATAGTAAGCCAAGAGCTGAATTGTGTTCAGAGGCTACAGTGAGCCATGTAACTCTCTCTGCTTTACATTCTGATTCTATTTCTTTTAGTAATTCATGTTTTACATATCCATGGTACTGTTAAAATGTGAAACATTCTAAGGAACTCTTTTTGACAGCCTGGGTTTGGAGTGGGAAGACACCATAGTAAAGAAAAAAAACATGAAAGAACACTGTGCTAGAAATTGTAATTCAATTCAACTCAGCAAATTCTCAGATATTTGCTAAAGATGTGAGCCCACATTTGTTCTGAGAAGAAGTTAATAGGGTTTTGGCATCCTGGTCCAGAATACTCCAAAGTCCTTAAAAAGCATTATGGTATTTTTTAATTTTTCACTGGTATTTAAATTCTTCATTTTAAAATTAAGATGAATGAGTAAAAAAAATAATTTTTAAATACATATTAATATATTAATTATCATATTACTATAATATAATAAATCAATATATTTTATATATATATATATATATATTTTATTTACTGTAACAGAACCTGAAGTCTGTAGTCAAAATCATAGCTCTTTTAGGTAATTTAGTGGAAGTGTACAACCAGGGTTGATTTAATTTGACACACTGAACTCTAATATAGCAAAGGTAGGGACAATAATTAGGTGTTCATGCCTTTTGGCAAAAGTATGTTGTTATGTGTATGCAACATATAAAAACCTCCATATTCAGGATGATATGGGGTCTTCCCATTTGGAGGAGAAGTTCCTGATAGACAGATATTTACTTTTTGCCACCTTTATTATTTACAAAAAATTTGTTTCTAATGAGAACAATCAAGTACAACAACCAGCAGTTTCATTGCTCAATTGCTGGCAAATATTTCCCCAGTCTGTGCTGTCTTGCCAAGCAATGCTCACCACAGAACTGCTGAGATACTTGGTTCCTTTGCCAGGTATGTGTAAAAGAAATTTGGCATGATGAGGGCTTCTGCCTTCAGTCTCTGCTACCTGTGGTGTTTTGTAAGAAATATTGCTCAGCCATTAAAGTCCTGAATGGACTTAGGTGCTCCTCACTCCTTACCCCTCTGACACAAACCAGTTTGTTCAAGCTGTGTAATTAACTAAGCTGTGTTACTAGGTGACTGTATTAGTGAAGGTATATATTTCTTACCCTGGGTGCAGAAACATTTTAAAGTTTCAACTCTTAAATATTTTTAAGCTTCAAAATGACCTTTTTCTTCTTAATCACATTATGGATATTTTACACACTGTGATATTTTTGTCCCAGAGTGTGACTGGATTGCTCTTTTAGGCCCTGATTCAGCAGAGCACTAGGGTATTTCCTGTTTTAAAAATCAGCAAAGCAGTAATATGTTTCCTACTTTAAGAAAAGATTAAAGGTCTTAAAGTAATCCCTGGAAATTCTGCCCCAGTTTATTGGAAAAATTATTTAAAAATTCAAAGAGAGACTGTAACTCTTTGGAATGTATCATATCTTAAACATTTCTAATGAAGGAATATAAAACTTTTCTCCCTCAATTTTTTTTTTTTTTCTTTTCAATGGGAAAGTTCATAAGGTTGTGATGGCTTATGTTTCAATTGTATTTTTTATTTCTAGGAGACAGTAAGACCTTTACATCACAAGATGTTCTCCAGTAAGTTCAATACAGAAAACAATGTGGATGACATTGAAGAAATGATTAATGATACTTGCTTTCCCTGTTAATTACTTTATTTCTCTGAATAACAAAATGAAGATACTGGAAATACAAATCCCAGAAAAGAATCTCATTGTCTCATGGTTTTTCAAAAACTGTAACTTTTGAGAGTATTTTCCCAAGATATTAGTCACTGGAAAAGTTCTGTTCTGTGAAAGAGGTGTCCTATATAATTGATGCCACCCTTGATCACAGTGCTTCCTACTAAAAAGCACATAAAAGTATTTCATAGAGCAAATTATTGCATCATGAGTTTTAACACTGACTCAAAAAAGTGGTTGTCAAACCAGCTGCGTGAGTCTCTGCAGAAAGTATTCCACTTGAGGAAAACATTCAGTTGATGTGCATCTGGCACTGTAAGTGCAAAAAATGCACGTGGACAGAAGTGAACTTTAAGAACCTTTGCTGTTCCTAGCTTGTTCTTTCTATCAAAGGGGTACTGCAGTAACTGGTCAGATTTGAATAGCAAAACTCCACTTGGTTGCTTGGTAGAAAAGCATCACGTTCAAGCACTGGAACAGCATCACAAGTGTTACAGCAGCATGATGGGGATCAAGAGCTGTATAATAAGGTTTCACATAGCCCAAGTAGCACACATGACAGAGGAATACAGCTAGATAAAGTGGATCAGTGATCTTCTTTCAGCCAAAACTCTTGCACTTCAGTAGAATTAGTTTACATTTAACACTGCTTTAAATGAGAATCCTCCAGCTCTGTTTAACAAATGAATGTACAAAATGATCCTATGATTCTTTATTTTGGATTATATGCTCCTGGCATGACAGCAAAGTGAACAGACCTGAGACTTCTGAAGACAAAATAAGCACTGAAACAATACTGTCATGATTCTTTCCTTTGTAAAGCCACAAATGAGACATTTGGGAACGGAAAACTGTTTTGAGGGAACATTAAATTGGCCAAGAACAAATTGCTACAGAAAATGACATCCTTTTCTGAACACCCATTAGTTTCTGATAATCAGGAATTCTCGGATGCTTGAACATTCCATTAGTATGAAGCAGTGAGTTAATTGTAATAATTATCAGCAGTTTTAATTGTTTTGTTATAATGTATTTTGCAGTTTGTTTGACAGTGTGAAATCAATATGCACCTCTAGGAAAATTATCTAGTATAATAAAATTAGGCTCCATTATGCCTCCCAACCTTGGAATTAAAATTTGCACATAAATATGTATTTCTGTTTGTGTACGTAGAAGAATTATACTGAATAAGAGGAGATGCATAAATAAATCGGACTTTGTTTTTAAAGTGGAAGATGGAGTCTCCTCTTAGGAATTCTTTCTGACTTTCAAGCCTTCAGTTTTCAGGCATGCAATCAGAGAACCTCTGCTATGTCTCTTCAACTTTGCTGATTATTCTTTTATGCTACAAAGAAGTACTTTATAGAGATTTTAACAGTGTTTTCTAGAATATCTGTATTTATGTCACATTGAAAAAATGCGGTGATATCTGTGAAAGTTAATTGTAATGATGATTTCCAGATGGGGATCCCGAAGAGCATAGAACAAATAAAGAATTAAATGTTGCAACATCTGAGAGAAGGTCCTACTTGCAGTTATTACATCTAGTCTAACAAAATCTGAAAATTCTGGAAAATAATTATTCAAATTTACATAAAGTTTTCAATATGAATAAAACTAAACCCCAGATATTTGAATTCCTGTATTGCACTTTAACAGCCAAATAATATTGACTTTTCCCTTACATTCTTGAAGTCATTACCTATAATTCCTCAATGTCCTATAGGCTTTATATTATTCCTCAATAATGTAGTAGGGCATCAGAGAAGGATTCAGTTTATTGTATTTTGAAGAAGATGTTCAAAAATTAGAGTGGAACAGAAAGAAGACACAGAAAAAAAATAGGGAGTGTAGAGAAATATACTTCATTAGGATATTCTCACAGTTTTATCTCTTAAAAGGAAGATCTACATGCAGTTTGATTACAGTGTTTAAATATTGTTTTGTAAGAACACCCTGTATACTTAAGAGCTCTTTAATTTCATTTAAAAAAAAAAATAACTGTAGTTGTAACCAGAACCAATAGCAAGGTGCTGCTGTTAGAAAAAAAAAACAAACCAAAAACAACCTGGGAAATAAACCTTTGAGTTTATTAGTGATTTTAATGGATGATTAACTGGTGGAACAAACTGCTAAAAGAAATAAGAAATTCTAAATTTCTATACTTCTTCCAGATACCTTTTGAGAATATTTGTTTTAATCAAATGCAAGTTACTGACTTTCGTAAAGTCATAAACAAGACAAAGTATAATGGTCTAAGTTATAATGTTTTATGTCACATGAGATATCAGACAAAATAATCCAATGTGATTATTACCTACACAATTTGCATCCTCCACACTGAAGTCTCTTGACAAGAGATATAAGTTCCTGTCACTGTCTTGTAAGAGTAAAAAGCTTCATTATTGTTTGTTCTTTTTTATTTGCCTGTGAGAAAACACAGAAGATGCTGTGAGTCCCAGAGAGACTTGAGAGGGTTAGAAGCTTAGCTGGCTTCCAAAGGAAGGTAGGAAGTTCTTGTTCATTCCTCTATGAAGACAGAAGTTGGGGAAGAGAAGAAATTAGTGAGGGGAAAAATGACAGATGGGATGGGGGTGGGAAGCAGTGATACCAATATGAAAAGATTTGTGATTGCTACAGTAGGCAATAGATGAAATTTTGGAGCTAGTTTCCTTCAGTCTCGTTTGCATGCTGAAATCTGACGGAAGGGTCAGTGTGTAGTCCAACAAGGAACAATATGAAAATGTTTTCTGATAACCTGGAGCAGATCTCTATAAAGAACACCTTCAGAATAAATTTGTTGTATATTTATCTTATTCTTATTGAAAAGGTGGTGGGGTTTTTTTTGTGTGTGTGAATTTGTTTTTCTGTTTCTTTTTTTTTAATTTTTGTCTGTGTGTATTGTGTTTTGTTGTTGTTTAATTTGTTTGGTTTTTATTCTGTTGGTGGTGTTTTTTTTGTTTCATTTTTGCCTCCTGTAGGCAAGTCTGTTTCCACTTTTGTATATATACAGGATTGCTCCTGAGCTGGAGGGAATGGTCGTCTCTCTGCTCTTCATGGAGCTCAGCACACATTTGCAGGATTGCCACAATGGGTGTGCACTAACAACATCCTTGGCTAAATGCCTGTTTCACAGTTCAATTTTTAGGGGCACAGTTTCAAGAAATTAATGTGAATCCTGCTTCTCACTACTCCTCTGGTTTGTGATCTGTAAATACAAAGAACTTTAACTTTTTGTAAGCTCAATGATAAGTTATTTGTTGGACCAGCAATATGTCAGACCCTAGCTGATTCAGAAATGACAACTGAAGAGCAAGCAGACTATGCTTCATATAAAATCCAATTGTAGTGCCATCATTATAAGGAAGGCTTGAGAGCTCTGCTGTCTTTTCAGTAGCTGTCACTGCCTCTGTCAAGGGCTTCATCTGAATTCAGAACATATAACTTTATTTCCTTATAATGACTAATGATGATTCATGGTTTTTCCTTTCCACTGTCTTAGATTCCAACAATGCATGTTTTTGTACCTGCTGTCTGAAATCTCTCTATTCACTGTTCAGGAAAACTTCTAAAGCAAGCACACTTAGCCTTCCAAAAGGGTATTCAATAGCTCCTGAGGATTCTTCCTTTTTTTAATACAGCCCCATGCTGTTTCAGCTATTCTGCCATCTTCGAGATTATAATTACTATTGTCATTGCTGGAGCTAGACATCTACTCGGGGAGTGCTCCAGAGAGAAGTGAGCTGCACCTCCTCCCTCCCCTGAGTCCAGAAGGACAGATCCTTCTCATCTCTGCTGGTCTCCAAGGCAGGAGGCTTCTGGCTGTTCTTTAACCCTGACCTCTTGCTTTGCAGTAGATAAAGCTGAAGTCAAATCACTGAGCTGACAGTTTATAAAATGTACCTTCTATTACTAAATTTTAAAAGCCTGAAGCAACTTTTTGAATTTAAGCACTGATGTTAGTTTTTGTTGTAACTATTTTTTTTTTAACTGTAGCTACTGATGGTTATTTCAAGTGACTTAACACATTTATTTTTATAAAGGCAACTGGTACTATCTGCTTTCTCTGTCTCTGTCTTGCAGAGAACCAAATTAGTGCTTACTTTTAACTGTGTTGGCTTTTGCTGAAATTATTTAAGACCCTCTCCCCTTTTCAATTTTTGAAACTACTGGGATGACACATCTAATATACTGTCTTTATGTTTCTGAAAATAGGTTTATTTATTCTAAGGCTGTGGCTTTGATTTTATTTCAAGGAGTTGCTGCTTTCCTCTGATAGGGAAAACCCACACTGAGATGCCACATTATTTGGAGAAATGGCAAAAATGCCTACAGAAGGATGCTTAGAGGAAGGAGAGCTGTGTAAATGACACATCAGCAGCTGTACTCAGAGACTGGCTATGCCTCATGTGTACAAGGTGCACACTGATGAGTACAAAGGGAAAAAAAGAAGGCTATGCTTTGGGGGAAAACCAGTGTTTTTCACTGAATGATTTTTGTTCCACTGATTTGTAGAGATGAATTGATTATATATTCCTTCACAAGCTAAGTCTTTGCAGGAATATCCTGTGCTGACACCATGCGATGGCAGAACTGCTGCAGACTTGAAAGGACCTTCAATGCTTTTTATTGCATGGTTAACAAGAACAGACAAGTTTCCTCCCCATTCCTAAGAAACAGGCTACTACTTCAAAACCTTTCTCTGCAACTACATGGGGGCAGAGTGGATCTTCTTTGGTCTAGACCTGATGAACTAGTGTAGCTCACCAAGGAGCAAGAATGTGCACCACAGGAGTTTAACAGTCTCACCAGGCTGCAGCGTATCCATTTATTTTTAGACTTCCGAGGCACAGCTGGAGCTGACAACTCCAGGAGTAGTAGTTCTGCCCAAGAAAAGTAGTGAGAGTTGTGTTCACAACCCATGCTCTGGAAGCCATTAATAATAAAAAAATAGAGCACTGTAGGAAAAAAATTATTTAAGGGAATCTTTCAAGATGGCTTGTGTACTGTCAGACTGGATGCAGGGTAAAATGTGTGAGCAAGTTTCACTGACAAGGTGTAAAGTGTTCAGAATGTCATGTGAGTAATATCCAACCCGCCACTTCCAAGGGTGGCTTAAGCAAGAGAAAAACAAAATGCAGATGTGCCTTTCCAATTTCTTTTTGCTGTATTAATAGTCCCTGTGGTATTTTAAAGTGCATTTTCTGCATATTTTTGCATTAAAAATATTACGTTATAACATCCTTGTGTATGCTTAAAGATGAACAATTTAGGAGACTTCACAGGAGACTGAAATCTTTGTACTCTTAATAAATCATCTGGGAGGGAAAAAGAACTCTTTCTGTGTGAAAGAAAAAGATCTTTATACTTTCATAAAAGGGAGAGGCGGTTCTCAGTCTTCTTACCTAGGAGACCCTAAATAAAACTGAGACTGCTCTATGTCAACATTAAAAAGATCACTCAGACCACTTCATCTTAATTGAGAAAACTACAGCTTTTTGCTGCATCTCGACAATCAGGCATGATATTCTTTTCCCTGATTTTATCTTTTTTAACTATTTTCCTTTTTAACCTTTCTCCCTTATATCACTATAAAGCATTTTACCAACACACTATAGAACAGAATTTAAAAACGGCCACAAACATTACTTACATGTGAGTAAACAATAATAGAAATTCTAATTCAAATCACAGGCTAATTCTCCTTATCATGACTCTGATCCTGCTCTGTTTAATCTGCTTCAGAAAGAACAGTTGTTAGATAGTTAAAAGGCTTTTCTACAGGTTTTGCCTGCTGCATGCAGTTCTCTCATACTCAACAGTTAAGATAATGAATTTAAAAAAAATGGTCACAATTTGAGTTTTCAAAGGACTTGTTGTAGAATAAAAGAAGCATGCGAAATTGGAGACTGAGGTTACTGATTTCATAATTTCTGACTAATAACAGATAAACTCCTAGTTTTCTGAGGCGTACAAAACACTGAAATATCATTCATTGCAAATGTGAAATTGATATTATTTTCTTTCTATTCTGTGATAAGATATGATTAAAAACCTTAGTTAGTTTTGTTTATATATTTATAAATATATTTATATATTTAAATATAATATAAAAATAGTATAAAGTTATTTGTTTATTTATTTTTTATATTTATTTATATATAAAGTACTGATACTAAGGACATCCTAGAAATTAACTTATTACATTCCTAAATCATATTTTTCAATATAATTTCAACTCAAATGACTAAAATCTCCTTTTCTGTCAAACCATATATACATCTTTAAATACATCAAACTTTGCAAACTACAAGGTTTATTGTAATGTAATTACATTGTAAAAGTACTGTATTTCTAAAGGGCCTGAATACTGTCTAATTTGTAGTTTAGGGCTCCTCCTCTTCTTGTTTTGAAACAAGAAAGGAGGATTATGGGTAAATAAAGGAAAAGTGGAAATATATGGAAAATGATTTCATTGTGGGGAAATAATCTCAAGAATTATGTTTTTCAGATTCACTAATTATGTACAAAGTTCTTGCTAAAAGGTTAAGAATATATTAGTATTCCTGATGTTTCATATTTGTAATGCGTTGCAGCTGTTTTCCCACTGTGGCTTGTGCATTCTGTACTCCTGTAAAATGAAAATAAGAGAAACATAATTTATTTTAACGTATATATCACTAATTGTTTTTCTTTTATAGAGATTTTTATAGCTCATTGCTATTACTGTGATGTTTTACCACCTCTCAAGATTTTAAAGAAATCCTACTACAGTATTTACTACCAGTATAAATTCTTCTCCCAATTTTCCAGGAAAGAATATGCCAAATACTAGTCTTTATGTCTGTTACCCACAAATTCTGAATTTATGTCCTCAAAACCGAAGTAAAAAAAAAAACCAACAAAACAAAACAAAAAGATGTGGGGCTTGCCTCTGAATCTCACACTTGTAGGTTCTGTGATTTTTCTTAGCTTTTCTAGAAATTAATTCCAAAGGCAATATCACCTTGCTGAGTAAGCACAGCAGTCACCCTTGAGGTAAATTAGCTTCCTCATCCACAGGAAGCAAGCAAGAAAAAATAAGATTCTCAAGAAAACCAGTGAGACGATCAAAAGAAAGCTACTTACATGGTGAGCTTAAACAAAGCCTAACAATTCAAGTTTCAGCATCAGTACAAAGTAATGAAATCAGCATTCTGGTAGCACAGTAGTATTTTAATGAAGGTGTGCATGGAAACGGGTATTTCAGCCCAACAACAACCATCAAGGTTTTCAGTTTTGTAGGGGAGAAAGAACTAGATTAGGAGAGAAAGAGGGGGCAGGAAAGAAGAGACAGAGAAAAGGAGAGAAATCCCTGCTGTTAGCAGATTACTGAGTTCTTCTGGATCATCCATGTGAAGTGTGATGCTTCATGCTGCTTTAAACCTGCAAATGTTATTGTTGTCATAAAATGAGTGGCTTCTTAGAGTTGAATCTTTCTATGTTCAGTCTAAACTTGGTGAAATTGTATCTTCCTTGGACAAGCCATGGTGTTTGCAAACATTTTGAAGCCAAGAGAGAGAACAGACCTAGCCTGAATTTGTTTCAGCAGAGACAAATTGGAGGACTTGGAGTAACAGGATCACTGAAGGACCAAGAGCAATAAGTAAATGCAGTCAGGGAAAAATTTAATTTTCTTTATACTTCTGTCTTTCATATATCAGCTAAAATGCAAACTATATGGTTCTACTGCTGCAGGTATGATGATCTCAGGGAAAAAGGGTGCTTAATCAATATGAGAATCCACAGAAAGTCACCACTGGATGGGGTGAAAAGAGATGGGACAATAAAAGAAGTCTTTACATCCTACTTAAGTGAACAAAAATGGAGAGAGAGATATGTTGAAGAAGCATGACAAAAAATACGGAAAAAACACATACAGAAAAAAAGAAAGTCTTAAAAATTTTTGAACTAATGCAATAGTATCCAAAAAGATAACAGCAATCTGGTGAAAATTCAGCATGGAGATATTATCTGGTCTGCGTAAGAAAACACATGTATTAATAATTAATGATGGGAAATTCAAATGAAATGATCTAATAAGGTATTAGTGATATGAAATAATCCTATAAAAGGAAAGTAAATTCTTAATTTAATCATTCCTGTCTACAAGATTCAAAAGTAATTTTTTTATCCTACTGGTAAGCATTACTATTTAACAAGGGGTTGTGTGGAAAACTGGTTCTATATTTTACAGAGAATATAGAAATAAGTCTGTGAAAAGAGGTTTCTTTCAGTTTTTCAGTATGCTTGGTTAATCTTCGCTACAGCTAGCAGTAGTAGAGACAAAGAGGTTCTGGGTTTGGAGCAGATAAGGAAAAAACTGCACTCTCTCTTTCCAATAATTTAATTACCATTTCAAAGCTGCTATTTTGCATATGCCTGAACTTCCAAAATAGGCATAAATATGATTTCTTTAAGCTAGTGATGCCTACTTTTCTCAATAGGGTACTTGACTGGAAAAGATGTCTCTGAAAAGATGACTCTACTTTTTCCCCTGCAAAAAAATCCGTCAGTCAGATCAATTTCTCTTTATTTTCATTTGATACATAATGTAGTTGTTGGCCAAAATTAGTCAAAATTATAATTTCAGAGCATAAGTCCATTAACATATGGAGAAGTGAAAAACCCAGACCGTAGACGGAACTGACTGATATATAAAAAAATTCCCACGATCTCTTCAGCTATTGAGATTGTACCAATACTGCAGGTGTTTCTACAGCAAACACATTGCTGAGATTTCTTTTTTTTCTGTTCTTGGAGGTCAGCATATTGTCAGTCAGAGCTTCCATGTCAGCCACCTTGGGAAGCAAGCAGCAGCAACAGATATACTGAAAAAAACTTTCCTTTCTGGTAAGAAAACTTTAGTTTTACTACTATTCCCAGCCATAAATTTTCTTTCTGTCTCTGAAACTAGACACAATGCTTGAGACCAACAGCAATTTTCAAAATGTGACTGCTGGAGAAATACATCAGCTGCTGGCTCTTCAGAACCAGCACAGTTGGAATAAAAAAGGTATGCAGTTGTGTTTGTGGCAGCACTTGAGAAAGCACAGCCAGTAATAGTGAAATAAATAAATGAGTAAACAAACATTTTAAAAAAAAAAGCACTTAACAGAAGAGAAATACAAAGAGTGTTTAAAACTATCATTAGAAGACACCAGATATATACAACTGAATAAGAACGGTGTTAACAACCTCTCTTGGAGACTGGATGCTAGGAATAGATGGATCACTGTCTCATCCAGTGTAAAACTTCTGTTCCTTTTTTAAATGCTATTTTAAAAACTAATAGATAAACTAAGATAAGATAAACTAAGGAAGCAGACTGTGGACAAACAGTCTGTTATAAGAGATTAGCAATTTTTTTTTTTAATTTTTTTTTTTATAAGTATGTCTCTCCTGTTCAAGAATCCTTTTGGCTGTGAAAAGGCATTTAATCCCTTCCAAGTTGAATCTTGACTGCGCTCTAGTAAGCTTGAAAAATTTTAATTTATTATAATTTGTTCATGTCATCAAGATATTTTCCATTGAGAAGGAATAATAAATAAATTAAATAAGCAATGTGTTTTCCCTCAACATGTAAGCTTATGCCTGTACTTCTGCTTACTTCAGATAGTCTGTGTTTTCCAATTCAGTCTAAAGGTACTTTTACCACCACCATGGCTCACAGGTCTGTGGACAGGCCTAGGAATCAAATTTCTGTTAGCTCTTCTGCAGGAAATGTCAGAAGAAAAATTCTTGGCACTGAGGGTGCTGTAGTTTGTTAGCATTGTGTCTATGTTGAGACACTTGTAATTGAATCACGGGTGACACTGACTATTATGCATCATGATTTAGGATTCAGGGTGTTGGACAAATTACTATTCTTTGAAAGGGGAGCTCTGTAATGAAGCTACAATTAAAATCCAACTTCTTTTGTAAGTCAGTGGGAATTACGTACCCAAATGTCTTCTGTGCCTTTGAAAATCTCTGCATAAGTTTATAAATTTGATCACAACAGTCCCTTCTGGCTCTCTAATCTATGAATCTCTTAAACTTCCTACCATGGGAATTAAACTAATTTTCAGCTCATAGATTGGTTATGCTGAGATCCACTTCATTTACTTACTGATGGGATTTATTTTTCCCTGTTTTATGCTGAAGGAAATATAAAACCCTCTTATAATTCACAGTAGCTGTTGCTGAATTTGTTTGTTTGCCAGGAGTTTATTTGGAGAGGTAGAAGATGACCATTTCTGTATATGTGGTTTAAAGCAAACAATATGGTTTAAAATAAATAAAGTTTTTATCATGTGTTTTTAATATTATTTCAACAGTAAAGAGCGCATGTAATCAGCAAAAATAGAAAGTAAGCACACTGCAGGGCTGGAAGAGAAAGCTTACTTTGATTTTTCCTTCCCCAGTGATGCATGGATGAGAAGACATTATGGATTCATACACGATTTCTATATCCCAGGAGGACTGGGAAGTGACTTTCTTCTTTCTCTGTAAGACTTTCTCATGAAACAACAATGTGAGACAAAGAACGGGTAACTCAAAATTTTTATGTGCATCTCTTCCCTTGTCCTTTAAAAGAACCTTGAAAAATATTAGTTTTTTTTTTTTTTCCTAAAAGCCTAGGGTCCCTATGAAGAATGAATCTTACTTCTTAATGTAACATAGGAAATAGTTTTTCAACAGTATAGGTTGGACTAACAAGACTAGTCCCTCAAAACCCTGCACTGCACACCCCATTGGTGCAATATTACAAGAAATGGTGGTGAAAAAAGTTTGGACGTATCTGAAATATAAGCACTTGCTTATTTCTTTTTAATTCCTCACTCTGCTTCCTTCTAACTCCTCTTGTTTTGAACATTTGTACGTCATGAGAATAATATATTCTGATGCCTGTGAGTTTACTCATTTAGTGAGATTACCATCCTCTTATTGAGAATCACCTCTTGCTCCAAATGAATCTTTGCAAGAATCTTTACAATTCACAAGAAAATATTTTTACTGATTAAAGAAAAAGCTTTACTGTGTTTTGGAAACCTGCCTCCCTGTAATACAGACATCAGTAAGTCTGCTAGAAGACATTTCATTGTTTTCAGAATTTCACTGATGTTGAAATTTCAGTGTAAACTCCTGTGCATCTTGTTTGTCAACTGTATACTTTTTTAATATATTTAGAGCCAAGTGGACTTGCAGAAGGCAAACAGTTTTCTTTAACATCAACCATAATCATGGTACAAAAATCTAAACTATCTTTTATTCTTCTTTGCCTAGAAAGATCTGGCAACATTCTTAGTCCCAGCTTCTTGGAAAGGTGCTATGGGCCCAATTCAGTTGCTTAAACACATCCACGTAGGACGAGCTGAAACTCCTTATAGCGCCTTACCTGCCCTTCAGCAGGCGCAGACTTTGAGCGCCATGTTCGTTGCCTTTCCATGAACTCTCAGATACTGTGGTTGTTTTGTGGAACCAAACACTAGTGTGTTAGCAGCTGAAAGAAGGATTCCATTCCAGGTTGTGTCTAAGACTGCTCAGCCTGCCTAGTAGCTGGGTGTTAATCTCACATCATGGAAATTGTTCAGTACAGTCAGTGGGGAACAAGTCATCTCATGCTAAAGTCGTCACCTACAATTCCATTCAATGTGTCAAAGTCTGAGAAGGCAGGAAAATAGAGAAAGATGATTTAGAGGTAGATAGAAACAAATTAAATTTTGTTTTTAGTAATCAAAGTAATTTAGTTAGAGAAAAATATTATAAATTAATTCCCATGAAAATTAAAATTGAGACCTGCTAATATCTCTTCCTCCAGATCTTCAATTTCCTGTGTATTTTAGCTGAGGCATTGTTACTTAAAAGAAAGCCTGGCTGAATGACAAGTTCACAGAATCTTAGAATGCTTAAGTCATGTTAAAAAAAAAAAAAAGATTTTCATCTTCCCCATAATTTCTATATAAATCCCAAGTAAAGAAAAGCTTTGGGTACAATTCAGTGGCCTGAATCTATGCATTTGGAGCTGTTTCAAATTTTCTGTATCTTATACATTCATGTGGGGCTGACAGATCTGACACAGTGGGGTTCAGTGCCTTTCTTCTGGAGTGACAGATGATCTGGTGCATTATGAAAGCATACCAAAAGTGATATTGTTTAACTCCAGTTAGGCAACTAAATCACACCTTCTTAAGATGGAGATAATGTGTGAAGTCAGGAGCAAAAACTTTCACTAATTTCCATGAAACAGAATTTTTTTTATCATAACCCCGTGGTTATGATAACAAAATATTAATCACAACCTCTTGCCAGAGGTCTGAAAGAGTGTCATTAATATGGAGCCTTTCCTCCTCCAAATATTAGCTACACAGCTACACAATGCTGGCTTTTAAGGGAGTTGAAGAAGGACATACATGTCAATCTTAAGAATATCTGTTACCTGTGAAAGACATAACTGAGATTTATTAAAATTCTTCTGTACTCGCAAAAGATATGCTGTAAACTCTGCTTGCCTGACAAATGCAATCAGGTTTACCTGCAGAAAAATATAGTGGCATCTGCATTTGCTCAAGTTTGATTAGTTGTCTTAGGAAGTTTTCTCTTTCAATAATTTTCGTGGTGGTAAAACAGTTGTTAGTAAAATCACATCATTATTTAAGCAGAACTATCTTTTTGATCATTTAAACACTAATTAAAGTCACTATTTGAATTATTCATGAAACTTTCTTACGAAATGACACTTAAGAATGACTGCCTATGAACATAATTGTTTTTGTGAATTGTTCAAATTTCTTTGCCTGACAGCTTGGCAAAAGGAATTCATACTACCACAAAACCAAAAAAAAATTGTTTTGCTTTGATGTGACAGGAGTTGGAGGATGATTTTGCTTATATGAAATGATATTTGATTTGTCTGCCCTGGCATGGTCCAGTAGCACTCTAGTTAAAAGTTAATATATGAGGATTTCAAGTGGATTGCTTGATACTAGTAAGTATTTTGTAGTACTAGAACTTCTCCTGATGAAGAAGATGGGAAATGTGGCACAATATGAGTGATGCTGAAGTAGATTATTTGCTTCCTTAAAAGATAAAGCCAGAGGGATGGCACGGCTGCCAATCAACCATGGATTTCTTTTAAGGAATTTCTCTGCTAATAAAATGGCAATCAGTTCTGGGAATTAATTTCAACATAGGAATTAGGAAGTCCTAAAAACCTTTTAAAGTTCCTTAGAAAACATCACTGAGGCAAGTACCAAAGAAGTGTACTGCAGTGGTTAGGATGGCATCAAATAAAAGAGAAGGGTGAAAAGAGGAAACACATGAACTCTCAGTACAGAGTTGTGATGCTGAGAACAAAATTAATCAAGACACCAAAGGACGAGGAGAGAAGAAATTCTTTAATCTTTAATTGCCTATACACCAATGATAGGAGCTTGGGTAATAAACAAGCATAATTGGAATTGCTTATTTATGAGCATAAACACAACCTCGTTGGTATAACAGAAACCTGAGGGGATGGTTCACATGACTGGAATTTTAAAATCACCATTTATGCATCTTTTAGGAAATATCATTTAGGCAAAATAGTAAGGGGAGGAGTGTTTTTTCTTATAAAAACCCAAAAGACAGTCCTATCTTTTCTTGAGTTAGAAACAACTTAAGGGGGAAAATAAAAAAGGAAGTATGGTAACCAGTGTTTATATTAATAAACTTGTGAGAGAATAGCATCTACAAGTACACACTCCTTGGCAGTTCTGCAGAGAGAGCAAATTTATGAACACAAGATCATCAAATCACACTGCAAAATAGATAGCTGGTTCCTTAACTATTCATAAAATTCAGGAAAAAATAAAAAGCAGAATCTAGAATCAGAATCTCTGTAGTCTAGGGTAGTTCATTCTTCATGGCATAAAGTAGAAACCAGGACTACCATTGATACAATATCTCTGCATTTCTTGTTATTATGTAAGTCAATTCTCAAATGTCCTGTCAAAAAAGCCTCAAAGATAAACAGGAGGGGAGGTAGAGAAGTGCGACAGGACTGAATAAACACAGTTAAAGGCCACTGCAAACTAAAAAACTCCTGATATTTAGGTTATTTATCTTACCAAATGGAAGATTAAGAATGACTCTATGATGACATACTGAAAAAAAGAGAAGACATTAAAAGGTAGTTAATGAACACATAAGGAGAGTTTATGTTCCAGTGTTCAATGCTTGGTTTGGTTGCTTGAAATACGTTTTATCTACACTGTGTGTAAGTAATTCCTGGAAGACCATAGCACAGATCCCCCTGCTACCAGCTAAGTAATTGTGAATCTAGATTTTTGTCAAGGGAGGGAAGACTATGACCCCCAAAGTAGAGCATCTTGGAAACTATTGTGTTACATTTCATACATTTTGTCATGGTGCCAAGACAACACTGGTCATTGCTCTCTCTTTGATTTGTAAATTTTTTCTGTCTTTGTCAGAGGTGTTTCTCTTAGAAAAGCAAATCACACCAAATGCAGCTATTGAGTGTTGGCTGAATAATGAACATAATCTCTGGATAATTTTAACTAGGGTACAAAGCAATGGGTGTGGTATAGTTTGATAAGGAAGATAGTAAAGTCCTCATCCAACTACTTGAATATTAGGTTATTAACATTTCAATAAATCAGCATTGTGTATGTTACACAGGTTTCATACTTTTTGTATATAAGGCAACTTGTCACCTGCTGTGAATTTTAGAGTGATGGAAGGGTAATGAGACAAACTGTTAGAAAATCAAATTTAATTGCTGCACCTTGTGTAAAGAGCCTGTAAACTGTTACTGCTCAAAGATTTTCATGAATTTAAACCAATTGTGTCCTGATGTTGTTGTATTTAGATACCAGAGCATCAATTCAGAGTGAGAAAGCACAACTGTACATTTATTAACACAAAAATTTTCTTTTAAGTTATATTATGATTGGGAAAAAAAATTCTGCAGTCTTTTATTTAAAAAGAAAACTCCTGAGATATTTCTCATGGTTTATTTTTTTTTCCTTCTTCTCTGATTATAAAAGGCTACTGGGTATATTAAATGATAATGGTAGTGTAGTAAAAGGGATTATAACACCTGAGAACTGCTCATATACATTAGAAATAATATGAAATATAATAAAGAATAATTAGCAACTAGACATGAAGGTTCTGTCTGATTGATCTGATAACCTAGTTGCAGACACAAGGAAATGTGACTCAATATCTGAATATATGAGGGAGGCAGAAAACCTTCTAAACCTAATAAAGTTTAAATTATTTTTTAAATTTGGTACACAGCACAGATATTTAAAATCTTAAAAAAACAGTTATTTTTAAAAAAAGAAACACATTCATTCTAGACCCTTCAGTATTAATTCATGTGACTCTTAAATTTGACTGCTAGAAAATTCCTTTATTTACCGAAATTATTTCATTGTGTCTAATTGAGGTTCCTTCCTGGGTGTGATGTCAGATACAGATTACAGGAAAGCTGGTGCATCACACAGTGAATACATTATTCTGGATTCCAAGTGACCTGTGCTGCATAGACACAAAATAAATGAATTCATTTAAGTGAGGACTGTTCCCGTTACCTTTATTATTTGGGAAATTCAGTGCATAAAAAGCATAAAGTTGCTTAAAAGAAACTGTAGGTCACCTTTAACTCATATCTTTGCTTCATTTGTAAAAAAGGAGACTGTTTTTTACATGTAAAGCACTAAAAGGCACAGAATGATACCTACAAAAGTTTGATCACTGCTCCCGGAACAAATACAAACATAATGCAGCCTTTGTCACATAAAATGAATGTAGCCTGTCTAATCACAGCTGTATAGCAAAAGGACAAAAAAATATGGTGGCTTGCTCTCCTTGGAATAGTGTCTCTAAGTATTTGTTGTGTGCTCTACATCTGTTACATGACAGGTTGTTAATGCTGTGTGTGTTCATTAAAGGTAAAGTGCCTCCTGTGTGTTATAGTCCTTAAATCTGTCTCTGACATCTCTACTTGAGCACCCATGGCACATTTAATCAGATTAGATCCTCTGGGAGGTCCAAAGAATGACTAGTAACTGTTTTGTTCTCAATCAATTTTTCTATCAATGGTAACCACTGTACATTTATTTTAAGTCACATGAAAATATTAATTGTAGAGTTATTTAAGCAAAAGACAGTAGAACAACCAGTCCTGGTGTAAGTAATTAAACATTATCCAATACAGCCTCATAGATTTCTGTCATCATCTTTGCTTTAAAAGGCCTTAGGCATATTCATAATGTAAAAATATATTTTTTGTTTTATTTCCTATTGTATTGCTCTATCTGCCTGCAGATGGAATTGCATTATGATGTGAAATTAGTTGTGTGCAAGACATGAATAATCTATCTTTCTCCTTCAACTTTTTCCTTCATCCTTTCAAAATGAATTTCACCTTCATCCATTCCACTGACTGAAGTTACTAGTAGCCTACTCTTTAGCTTGGTTGAGGAAGTGGCCAAAATTTTTTTTCTTCTTCCTTTTGATCTTGATGATTTTTATCATCTGTGCTTTTGCACTTGTCTGTTCTCATCAGCCCTTTCCTCGAGGGACACTGGTTTTGGTCTCCAAGTGTCGAGTACTACTGCCATGAAACTACCCTCTTACTCTGGAATCACTATTTCTTAGCTTGAAACTTCTGCTGAAACTGTCAAATCTGATAAATTCTGCAAAAATGTCAAAATCAAAAAAACCAGTCAAAGTCTAGAACAATGGGCATCCTTGAAATATAAAGGAGGTACTTAGCTAGGAAACAAAATATATTACACAAAATTGCTCAAAAGATGCACAGTTAGCTGTGGTATAATTGGATTTTAACAAAGCATCAGAATTAAGTTTCATTAAATCTTACTTAACACACTCAGAATGATAAAAATGAGTTGTTATAAGCTGAGGAAAAAGGAATTATAAACAAGGGTTGCCTCTTTCCCAGCCTGGAAATGAAACTCAGGATAATTTTAGTAAGGAGGTAATATAAAAGGGGACTTTTATTTGAAGGCCTTCAGAGGCAGTTATGGAAACATGTCCACAATAGCTCATTTTTATAAGTTTTCTGAAATTAGCATAATTGATTAAGAGGACAAGTAGTGATGCAATTCCCACCCGTGTCAAGCCCCTTCTCTGGAGCCCCCTGTTCAGCACTAGTTAATTGTGCCTTGTCCATGAAAATGTATCTCAACGAGTTGTTCTCAGCCTTGGTTCCCAGGAACAACCAAGATAGTAGAGAACCTTGTACCTCCTGGGGTTTGGAGCTCTGGAATTTTTGCTTAAGGAAAGGCCATGGAGAAATACTGGGTAAACGAGTCACTAATGCCATAGACAACAGAGCTAGAAATATATGTGTGAAGAATACAGAGAAACATATGAAAGAAGAAAAGGCAAAACCTAAATGACATCACAAGAGATTGTAAGGATGAAGATTTCAAGGATTTCTATTCTTTTAGTCACAGTTACAAGCACAGAAACAATGAGGGCATTGGTGAAATAGACGCGAAATTTATAAGAAAGGAAATTCTAAGTCCCCCCTTTTGTGTGGGAACTTTAAAATCACTGAACAAGTTTGTTTTGACTAAGTAAAACCAAATGCTATGGATACATATAGTACTGAAGTTTTGTCATGGGTGGTAATGGGGTTAAGATATGATACCAAGGAGAGGAAATATTTTTTTTGTAGTCTTGTAAGGCATGTGGATTAACTCAGAACAGGTGTCCAGGTAGTGTAAGTGGGGGCTGCAGGATGGTCTTTTTGGGTGGGGTCCAGGGCTGCCCTGTGTTGGACATAGCCAGTTCCAGAGGTCCCCAGCTGACCCACCACAACAAGGGGGTGTAGTCTCTCAAAAATGCACTCTGTGGAACAAGGCTGGATCAATTTCTACAAATAGTGGTTAGAATATTTCTTGATCTGTTTCACATCTAACTAGGATGATTCATAAGAACAGTTGGACTTGCTGCCTTTGCTTTGTCATTGGCAGAGAGCAGTGGGAATGCAATTGGGACAGAATGTTCATGGTACTATCTGCTATACACAGCCTAAATCAAACATTCAGTTTTTATCTGCTAGAGTGGAAAGAAAATAGAGTTGTCACCTTGTAAGAAATGAATTTCCAACACTAAGGTCTCTTTCATGAAGATTGCTGAGGTGCAGTTGTTACTGCTGCAGTGCTGTCAATATTCATTAATTGTCCCAGTCTCACGTAGAGCATAAAATAAACAAAAGTGGAAATCATCTAAAAGCAGAATTACTTAGATGTTTTCTTGCATTGACCCTACCCAGCAAATTCTGCCTTGATGAAGCCAAAATTTCACTTTCAATCTCTTTGATTCTAGAAAAGTAAAGTCACTTTTAAGTGACAGGTTTACAAAACTTGTTAAAAAGGTTTTCTTCCTCCTGAAAATCAAAGTTTGCATATGTGTAGGTATACAAAATTTCTATAAAACAGCATATTGATATATTAATAATATTTTATTTATTGTTTACCACTGATGACTGGGGTCAAAACAATAGAAATACTTGATATTTCAGGTTATAAAAACTTATATGCAGAAATAAATCAAGACATTTGCTGCAGAAGCCAATGTTTGAGCGCATGCTTTAGATCAGCTTGAGTCTGAGTTATGATGAAACAGTTCAGCCTTAGGGGTATAAATATGAAGACTATCTATGTCCTGGGTTGCTAAACTCCCCAAGTTCAAGGTGTTCAATAGGGAGAGATAGGTTCCTCTGGAGGGCAAGGCAAAATCTAAAATTAGATTCAGTATTATTTGTCTTCTGAGGATTATAGAATTCTCTCTGAATTGCCTGTAGAGATGCTTCCATCTCCCCATTAGCTGTAGAAAGAGACTTGGGAGATTAGTTCTCCCATGCTAAAGTTCATTTTTTGAAGCACTGCCAACTTCTATGATTGGTTCAAGTAATCTCAAGAGGAACTGCAAAACTTCTGTCCATTTCGGTGGACTTTGGATACAACCATTTCTTATCATGGAAAGAGGGCATAAATCTAGAAATTGGGATGTTTCAATTTATTCTAGGACAAAATTGTCTTAATATTTTAAAACTGAAAGACAGAATATGAAAGAAATGATATGCCATAGTGGACAATATTGCATTGCCCCTCTTGACCTATAGCAGAATTATGTTCAGATGAAAAATAAATCAACAGAAATAAAGAAAATTAAATACAATGTTTTCCCCATATGAAAGTTTCCAAATTCATATATAAATGAATATTTCACAAGAAATGCCAAATATTCTATCAATTTTTGTGAATAAAAGGGTGAAAATAGATTTCCAAAAATTTTGCAACAGATATCTCTCTTGAAACCAAGCTAATCACATTTGGCTTTTAATAAGAAAAGAGCTTATGCTGCTCAGCTGTAGTTGTCCAGTTCTTCAAAAGACCTCTGGTGGATCTCTAAGATTCAATAATTATTTCTACATTGATAAACACTTGGTTGCCAGGGAATTAAATTTAGCTCTGGGACTAGATGTGAATATATTAAATCCATGCTATTAAGAGTAACTCTGTTAGTCCATAGAAGCACGCACCCTCCATAGCACCAGTCAGTCTCTTCTCTGTATATGAGATTGTCCTTTACAATTTTTATTTAATATGTTATTTAGGGTACATGTAGCCTGCCAAGATTCTACAGTGCCCTCCAATGGTCAGTTTGTCGAGACAAGACTTACATGGGAAAAAATTACTGAATCTTTTATAAAGATATCTATAAAACTTTATTAAAAAACTTTATACAAATCTTTATAAAGATATTTAGAAAACTTGGAGATATACATAAAAGAGGACAGGTGACATTGTGGCTGGTGTAAGGAAGCTGGGATGTCTAAAGCTTAGACATGCTGTGTCCTCACCCCTCCTCCTACAACATTCATGAAACTGTTTTACCTTTGTTTCTGTAAAGCTAGGTTTTATCACAACACAAACAGGCATGTATGAGGCAGCTAAGAGCAAAAGTCAGATCTGTTAGAAATGAGATATTAAAATATAAATTACAAACAAGTCTCCTTCCTGACCCTTGTCCTTGCAGGGTAGATTCTTTCCTTAAGGTTTACTTTTAATCCAGTTTCTGATTTACAGCAAACTGCAAAGAATGCCTAATTGTTTCTATCACTCCTTAGTTTGGCTGCACATCTTCCCCCAGGACATTCTGGTCCTTAATCCTCTGGTGGCTTGCAAGGTCTCCTGCTGCCCCTCCACCTTCTCTGTGAAAGGGCCTTGTGTCCCTCTCAGATTGGTCCTGTTGATGCAGAATATGGAAGTCAAGAAAAGGTAAACTGGCAGTTTCATTCAGCTGTTTTTGAAGAGCAGGAAATGCAACAGCTGTTGAACAGACAAAACAAGTATTTATACAAGCTGTCACCCAAGGATACATGAAATTATTTGTGTGCAAAAGATTTGAAATATTATTTTAAGGTTGCCTCATGGGGTAGATAATTATGCTGTACATCACATAAAGCATTAAGTTTAGACAGGCTGTGCTGGGTTGGAGCAGACAGGGTCACCCCCTGAACCAGGGAGACAGCAGGCCACCTCACTGAAGGATGTGTGCATGTGTGAGGCAATAGGCAGGTGCATGGATAACTTAAGGACTTAAAACTTGATGAAAGGAAGGGAGAATAGCAGTGACAAGTGTAAATTCACATTTGAAAGGAATACAAAAAGGATGATAAAGAATGGATTGAGTATAAAAACTTTTCCCAGACTTGGGTATTTTTTGTGAATTCAAACTCTAGATATAATGATTGCACATATTTTTATTCACAAAATTGCATATACTTCTGATTTTTTTCCAGATGCTGTTAAAAATTCCACCAAGCTGTAAGGACTGGAACTTTCAAGTTCAGTTTGCTGCCATCTGTTAAGAAAAGGCTATTTTCATGATCTGATGAACAGGGCTGTCTAGGAAATCTTCCTGACACTTAGTAAAATATCATAAAGAGTAATTAAGTCCAAAAGAAGTTTACAGTACATAGTGCCTTAAGTACTTCTTTTAATACTTAAAAATGGACATTGTATTTTTTTTTTAAGAGCTAAATCCTGTATGAACATTGCTTATAAAAATACAATAATTTTGTTTAATTGTTGTTAGTAATAACTTTTAGAGTAAATTTGACAAAGTATTTTTAGTTACTTTAGACCTGGACAGCATGTCATTGAGCAATTGAAGCAATGCATAGTTTCATTACAGCATTATCAAATACTTTGAGCTCTGCACGTTGTTTCATTACAGTACCATCAGACATTGCATGTTCTGCTCTTCCTGTAGTCCTGAAGTTAATGTTAATTTTGTGGATTTGAGTTCAGTGATTCCAGCTATAGGCAATAGGAAGAAAGAGTTAATTTCAAATTCCTCACATCCCAATATGGAAAACTGATTCTGAAACATCCTTTTCAACACAAAAACTGAATCACTCTTTAAAAAGCACAGCAAAAAAAAAAATCTGTGAGGCAGAGTAAAGTAGTTTTCTTTGCTGAGGTCGAATAATACTAGCTTGTGAATAACTATTATTTCATACAATTTTTTTGTCAGGATGTTGAAAAAAGGAAAGTGGTATCATTATAAGCAAAACCTGTGATAAATAATTGAATCTTACTGAGATATTCATTTTAATAACATTTGTTCTGACTTCCCATGAAAAGCATAATGACTTCCAATGAGCTAAACCCTTTAAAACTTTCTTCAAGGCCTGGGGTATAATTCAAACAGAATAAGTCTAGAATATTCTTTGATACTTAAAACTTATATAGTTACTTTTATCATAAGTCTGATTGAAGTCAAAATTAGTTCTAAGATGATTTAGAGAACAGCATTGGATAATGCTTGTGCTTTTTCAAATTTGGTTAGCACCCAAACATTCCCTGCACATTTAAAAATAATACTAGATTGGGGGCAGACAACATATATTTGATCATATTAGGAAATAGTGTAGTTAGCATAAAAAATATGTCCTAAAATCTGAACTCAACTAGTACACGATAATTTTAAAAGGAGGACTGTTTTCCTTTTATCTAAGGAAAATTATGATTTCACGTTTCTTGAAAGGGAGACATTGACATAATCAGTACAATATGAATACAGAACTCTTCACTTTCCCAGTTTTTATTGGTTATAAACAAACCAAAAAGAAAAAAAATTAAGTAGCACCAGGAATTTTCACCTATTGGACTCATTTTATTAAGAAGACATGCTTAAAAAAGAGCAACAGTTTTGAAACAGGTTTTTCATCTTGCCAGAAAACCTAAGGAAATAAAGCTAGAATCCAAATGTATGGAATGATGCAAGTTAAACTGTTTCATTTATCTCTGCTATTAACAGGAGATATAATGCCAGATCACTTCCCATAATGTCTAATTATTTAATTAACTGAGCATTTATCACTGAAAGAAGTGTATCTGAGGGAATTCCTTTAGTGTTCATTGGTTTAGAGTTATGTTGGATGTATCTAGTTGTATTTATAGTTATGGTTGGATTAATTGTAGGTAGTCACACTCAATGAGTCTTAAAGAAAGGACATTTCAAATAGCAGTCACTTGAACATTTGATAAACTGATGAAACAATACTGATAAAACAAGTTTGATGTTTCAGTAGCAGCTTTGCTGAATGTGTTTCTACATTGGTAAACAAGGCGTATCAGCCTCATTTTCCCTGCTGTAGCATTCTGGTATAATTAATTTTTTTCTGTTAGTTCTCCTCAAGAAGATTATTACATATCTCTGTCAACTGTTATTTTTTGAAAATATAATTAGACCTAAACCTTTCTGAGATCATTTTATCAAATTTGATAGTTTAAATGAGAGACATTGTCCTTTGCAAATTCATATGTTTTCATTAGATTAAAAGGCCTCCCATTAGAACTTTTCATTTAAATTTATATGAGATTTCTGATGTGTAATTCCATGCTTCACAATATTCGATTTCTTCTGCAATATTATCCAAACCCTGTTTCTTTTTCATTACATTTAGTGTCACATTTCCCTCCTTTGTGCTCTTATGCTAGAAGAGATTATAATTAAACTACACAATTTCAGTTGTTTGTTTTTTTTTTCACAGAAAAATATATTTTTATAAGCACCAGAAAAATAATCACTAATATTGTCACTAAACCTTTAAATGTAGTTCAAATGGAACAAATTCTTTACTAAATTAGATGCTGGTTAGAATGATGCAATTTTTTTCTTTAACCTGTGGAAATTAAGGTACCAAGTAATACTATTAACCCTAACAGAAATATTAGCAGCAATTGCTTTTGTTTGTTTGTTTGTGGTTTTTGCTTGTTGTCTTGTTTTGTTTTGATCAAAGACAAGAAGAGATTCGGATTTGAGTATGAATCTGAATGTATTAGGGAATGATTTGCTGCCTGCAATGCTGTTCTGGTGAGACTGGTTTTGGGAGAGACATGTCAAGGGATTGTTGTGCAGAGAAACCCACCCTTGGGAAAGGAAATGTCGCTCTTGAAACACTGCCTTTTTTACATGAAAATGACACACCTGCATTGTACACCTAACTGGATATCCTTTTAAGTTTATCCTTGTGGTTGAAGCGTTCTGCTTGTTCTTTAAACTCAAAGAGAGGGAGGTGGCCACAGCCTCCCTGCCGTGCTCTTGGGAGAGGGAAGTTCCTCTTCTGAAGCAAGTTGCTGACTTCTGCCAAGTGTTAAAGTACATTTCTTAATAACACAGAAAAATGGCCTTGTGCTTTGCGGGCAAAATTGTCAATCAGAAGGAACAAAATGGAAGCTGTTTAGATTATCTGAATTTATTTCGGAAAATAAATGTTTATGATAGTTAAGTACAGAGACACGGGTCCACAATTTCAGTAGGTTCTTTTGAAAAATATGCTGCATCCTCTCCATTGCTTCAACTCCCCAGACATTTTCTATCTACAATGACAAGAGATAATCTTAGAAAAATACATAAGCAGGATTCAGCTGCTTGAGCAGGCTAGTTGTTTTGAGAATCTGAAAATAGAGAGAGGGCCTTAACCCCCAAGAGTTGAACATGGTCAGACATCACATTCCAGAACACAGGAGGCAGTGATTTCCCCCTGGAAATCCCTCTGATATCAGATTGTCAGCTCCGAACTTTCTAGAATTAAGTACTTATGGCCAGCTCTTTCTCTTGGGAGGCAGGCAAAGACTTCCCTGACATCTATGGATAGTCAATACAATAGTCACCGGGACAAGGCTGTGCCTTATCTTGCAGTCCCAGTGGCATAGCTTAGAACAGAAACATAAATCCAGGCTTCCTACAGCCCAGGTTAAAAAAACAGAGTGCCAGAAAGCAACAGTCTGAGGGAATGAATAATTTCATTATTCTATCTCCAAAATAAATAATTGCATATACAAAAAACACCACCCCAAACGACCAAACCCCAAAACCCACAAAAGAATCTGATTTCCCATATCCCATATGAGAGATTGACCCACCAAGTGAAAAATCAATAATTTCTTTTTCTCTTTTCTGCCCAACTGACTAATTAGATTCAATGCACTATTTCCCCAGGGAATTGCTAACAAGTGTACAAGACACCAAGGGCTCTGAACCACTCAGCAAGATCTGTGTCTGGTCAAATACATATGACAATTTATAGATGCCTATATAGGTGCCTCTGTAACTGCATCATAAATGTAGATGCTATAGGGATATGAGGCATTTCCAACACAAGAGAGTATCCGAGTGTGGAATCTGTTACTACAGGCACTTTGATTAGACATCTTAAGTCACAATTAGACACTCAAATTTCTGTATGAATTTATCTTTGAGGGTCAGGAGTTTCAAATATGTCTAGGTGGAAAAGAAACATAGGTTTAATTGGTATTCAAGTCAACTCTGCTCCGAAGTTACTTTTTAAAACTTCATCTGATCAAATTGGCCAACTGTCTGGAAAGGGAAAGGTAGTCCCAATTGCTCCTAAAGTGTTGTGTACTTTACAAATGGGAAACACACTCATTTATTACTTGGGCTACTGCTTTGCAGCATAGTCAGCTTATAAATAGACTTAGGGGATGCATCTCCCTTCAGGACTCACTGAAGGTAGCTAATATGCTCAGGGACACAGATGATTGTACTTGCCTGGTATCTTTCACATACAGATAGTGACAGTGAAGGAAAAAAATATGTCTTGTCAGGATCATCTGGGGGTATTTTTGGTATGTGCAACCCTCTGTAGTGATGTAAACGATGGTACAATTTGCAAGGTTTACTAGAGACATAAACTGTGTCTAAAAACCAAACCCAATATTAAAGTGGCAGGATGTAGTGAAAAGTGGTACCTGCTCAGTGGGACAATCTGAGGACCTGAAATAACAAAATAGTTTTGATAATGTCTGACACAGTCCTATACAGTAAAATCGCTGTCAGTGCTGGCTGTTCAGCTGCAAGTAGGACTCAAATTTTCTGCATTTCTCATCTTCTCCCTGTTCCAAGAGAAATATTTATAAAAAAACTGCTCCCTCTTCAAACCCATAGAATGAAAATTCTTCTCTCAAAGGTCTTCTATTTATCTCACTGTTGTATTACTCCAGGATGCTCTTCAGAGCTTTTCTTTCTCTCTTCCAAGAAATTTTTATGTTGTACTAGCAGAGCAGAATCAGTGACCAGGAAGGAAACTCTTTTATTTTCACAATCATGAACAGCAACAGCACACAACTGGTGCTCTCCTGTGTCTTTTTGGCCACTGCCACAGGAGTGAAGGCAAGGAGGAACAGGACATGACATAAATTCTGTATACACTAACCAGGACCACTATGCTGGCATGACATCTTAGGTGAATGCCTCTGCCCCATAAAGTTGTAGTGCTCTTGTGTGTACACAGCAGACAGTTCAGGTCTGCCAGGAAGTGTGTCCACAAAGTGTTCTATTGCTTTGCCTTTTTTTCATTTCTACCCACACCTCCCTCTTAAGAACATGCCTATCAATTACTATCTGTTATTATCAAACCACAATTTCTATCAATATTTTACCTTATCAATTTACCTTTGTTTTATCCATTACTTTCAATTAACTGAACACAATTTACATAATTGTGGAATTATGTCACTGGTGAATTTGAATCTCTCTTTTACATTAAAATTCCTTAGATTCTTTAGTTTCATTCTTTTTTTTTTTTTTTTTTTTGGGTTTTTTTCTCATGTTTATTCTCCTTTCTTATTTTTTTGGCAACATTTTATTTCAGCTTTATTTTATGGTCTGCATAAAATTTCAACATACCAAAAAATTTTGTTGCTTCATTGTTTTTGCTTTGTTTTTGAACCTCAAAGAACTAGCAGGACATCCACAGAATGCCCAAAAAATGCAAAAGAAAAAAAAAGTGATTTCAACATTTGAAACCGTAGTAAGTCAGGAGGCTTTATCTGGAGAATATAATATTTTTGAAACACGGAACACTTCATAATTACTGAAATCCAGTATCCAGAACAACAGTTGTAGTATTTCATGATCTGGACAGTATTACTTTAAATAAGAAGTAATAAATATTTTGACAAAAATTGCAAAATTTATGTCACATGCAAAATGTGGTTTTCTACTATCAGGCTCTCTGGAGCTTCCAGGTGCCAACACAGATTAAAACAGAAAAGGGTGGAGAGAGAGATAAACATTCACTTTATTGAAATTGAAGAGAAATGGAAACTTTTTGTGGGAGAACTGTTCTGTGTCCTGTCTAAACTATATTGGCAGAAATTCAAAGAAGGTTATTACAATGACATCTTCTCTTGGGCAGAGAATGAGGCAGTTTTGATGAGATGACCAGATGAATGGAAGCATGGTATAGGAGCAACTGGAGAACAGCAGCCATAGAAGCCAGAAAATATCCAGAAAAAGTGATTGCAGAAGTAAATAAGGTTTCTGAAAAACACGTAAAAGACTCTGGCATGAAAAATTATTACCCTGCTTGTCAAATAACCAAAAGGTTACCAAACGGTTTGAAACAGATTTAGAAGTGGGATTCAAACAGAGTTAGGCATTTAAACTTTGAAAGTCTAATATCTTGTCCCCATAAGCAAGCAAAATGCTCTAACAAGTTTCCTATTGATCTAAGCATTTCAGAAGAGCATGTTTGAGCACAAGGTCAAACCTCTTGCGCCATACACACTCCAGGAACTTTAACTGGATTTTAACACATTGTCTATATCCAAACTGGTATCAACCTGCAGTGAAACATTTGCAGAATTCAGGCTGGTCCAGAAGTGTTCAGGGAGTGACTTTTAGGCTGTCCAGGTAACTCAGGAGCACAAGATCTAGCAGGTTTCTAAGTTTCTTGACACTTCTAAAAATTCCTGCAATGCAATGCATTTTCTGAGACTCGAGTGTATTGATTTAGTTATTCCTTGTGAAGTGTTAAAGCCTGTTTTCCAGTTTGTCTTTGCCCTGATTGCAGCACACCTCTCTGTGGTCGAAGTAGAAAAGCAGTCTGTTAGTGCTGTGTGAAGCATTCACACACATTTGTTGTGTGCTCATCTTTTGATCTCTTTCTTAAAACCCTGCACTACTCATGAGAATGTGTTTATAGCTGAATAGCCCTGAAATGTTATGTCGCTGATGCAGATTGACCTCCATAAATAGCATGTCCTCTATACCAAGATCCATTTTCTCCACTCTCTACTGCTCCTTTGAGATGATTTTTACTGTTGTTCCTAGCTCTGGGGATTTTTGTTGAGAGCCTGTTTGCAGAACACATACCACACATACCTTTCAAGGCTCTCTGACTCTTATTACCGATATTACTTTTAAAAATGATTTAGCGAAGGCTGCAGATGTGCTAAATGGTTTGGCAAAAAAGCATGGAATGCCTCTGGAGAGGGGCACCCACCTGCTGACTCATGAGTCAGTGCTTCTTTGGTTTTACAGTGCTGTAAAATAAATAGCAGATGATGAGAAATTTTGTACACTACAATAAAACTGAGAGAATGCACAGTTCGTGACAGAAAAGTAATTCACTGCTGCACATTTTGTTACAAAGTAACTCTACTGTTCTGTTTCTCAAAATGCTTCAAGTGAAAATGCAAAAGCCTCCTGATGTAAAGCATTTTAATTTCAGATCACTCTTGCAATCCTCCAAAGCCTGTCTGTTTTCTCCCCCAGGAAGCAGCACCTTTTCTGAGTACTAAGTCACAAATGGCAAGTGCCTGACCTGAAGTATTTGGCTGCTATTGAGTTTCTTCAAAAACAAGAGAGAGGGAGAGACAGATTAAATATCACCATCATAAGCTGCTGTTTAGAAAGAAAGTGGCTAAAAAAAAATGCATTCAGCACAGACACAGTTCAGTGCCACAAATGGCACTAATGTGATGAGGTAAAGAAGGAGAAATAAAGGAGTGTTGTTTCATCCTCCCCTGGCTTGTGGTTGTGCCCAGTAGTGGTTTTCTTAATGTTTCCATCACATCCCCCTATTTTTAGAAGTTAATAGCTCGACTATAACAATTTGCTTCAGGCTGAAACTTGGCGTACAAGGTCTCAGTCAGGGAGCACATTTAGTGAAATAGAAGATTACCCATTTTAAAGCCATATTTTTTTCTGTCATAAAATCTAAAAATATTCTCCTTTTCAGAAATTACATTTGGCATCTGATTTATCTATAATGTAATCTGATATATTTTCTCACTGCATTTAACCAATGAAAATCCCCATCAGAGAAAAAAGATGTTGCTTTTTTGCTTGTTTTTGTGTATCAATGTGAGCCTGGTGACCACTGTATTCACACTTTTCAGACTTCAAAAAAATCTGGAGCTATTTGAAATTCAAAGGATAGATTATATGACATTCGCCTTCTGTGTGATTTTTTTTTGCTTTGGGGAAAGCCAGGAGAAAAGATACAGGACTAGTTGAATTCTGAGCTTAATCTAATACTGCAGTTACATTTTTATGTGTTTTGGAGACCTTGGCTGCTTAGGTACTTCAGCAGCACCAACCTGAAAAGATACTTGCCAGAAAGACAAGGTGATTTGTCTGAACAAAACATGAAACTTACAGCATGATGCCTGTAAATCTGTAAATTTATTTTTCGGTATTTGGAATTATGCTAAGTATAGCAGAATAGATGGATGAGAGATTTAAAGAGGAGGCAAACAGTCTTTTAGGCTAATTAAGATTATTTCAGAAGTGATGAAGTGGTAGTTTCAAAAGCAGCACACTTACATTTTAATGATCTAAAATACTGCAAATAACATTAGATATTTTGTGTTTATTTAGAAGTTATTTTTACTTTTTGGAGGTGCATTTGTTTTTGTTTGTAATGTGACTAAGTGAAAATTAATTTCCCAAGTTACATTATTGTCTTGTTTTATAATGCTTCTGGGACTTTTATGGACTGAAAAGCTGTAGTAAAGCCCCTTTTCTCCCACATCTCAGTTAATTTTACTCACATAAAATTAAAATCCTTTAATCTTCTTTTTTTGTTAAAGCACAGATGACACAGTGAAATACATGCAGATTCTGTAGAAATAGTCGTAAAAGATAAAGAAGATAAGATATCCTGATAAAAGATAAAAAGAACAGACATCCTGTCTCTCAGACTTTCAGGGGTGTCTCTGCAGCCCAGTGTTCTGGTCACTGACCTGCTCTGAAGTGGGATGATGGCTCTTTTGGGCAGTCTGCCCATTTGACATAGCACCATGATAATGTGCTTTTTCACTGTACCATCTACACCAATTCTTGTTATAACTCAGGTAAAAAACATAGTATCAAACACTTATAATACTCAGTGGTTTAAAAATTACCTTCCATGCAATGGAATGCACTTTGTTGTCACGAGTTTCTCTATCACCTCATTCCATTATGGGAGAGATTTTACTTTAGAATATTTCTCCTTTTTTTTTTTTATTTTCCATTTAAGATGTGAATGACTCAGCAATAGGAAGAGCCTTTGTAGGAAGCTGAGTCAATCTCAGGGTACTTTTTTTCTTTTTTTTTTTTTTTTTGGCAGGTATGGCAGTACAATACGAGGTACTTAGAAGTTAACTCATTTGTAATACTGCTTGGTTGGGCGACTTTTCATACTCTCTCTTTCCAAAGCAGGGAATCCTTCCTGGCTGATCCTCTCCTACTCTCAGTCTGCTACCAAACTGGGAAACCCTACTGATCAGCTTCTCAAAGCAGCTCCACCAGGCTACTGACATTAAAGCATGTCACAAGTGAAGTGTGCAGGACAGGTGCTCCAGATGTTTCTGACAGCCCTCCAGAAAGTTATAATTATTGGTCCTTTGTTCAATGTGGACTGGTGAGTGTCTACGCATTTCATACTCATTATCACCTCTCAAATAAGTATAATATTTTTGGCAATAATTCAAAAAAACCCAGCTATCTGTGTTTGAACAGCAGATGTCTTCTGTGAAATATTGAGGAAAGGAGAGAAAAAAGGCCCCAGGCAGTCTTTGGAATTGAAATGTTTATTGAACAGCTTTTAACAGACTGACCAGCAAGTTTGGTAGGGTTTTTGGTTTTCATCCTTCTGTCTTCTACAGCATATCTAATGTAGAATCAGCCTTGAGAGAAAGATTAAAATTTATTTTTAATTAACTATTCCCAAATTTTGTGAAAGTCCATGTTAGATAAACTAGATTTGCTGAGGAATGGCAGATGTCATATATTCCCTTCCCTTCCCTTCCCTTCCCTTCCCTTCCCTTCCCTTCCCTTCCCTTCCCTTCCCTTCCCTTCCCTTCCCTTCCCTTCCCTTCCCTTCCCTTCCCTTCCCTTCCCTTCCCTTCCCTTCCCTTCCCTTCCCTTCCCTTCCCTTCCCTTCCCTTCCCTTCCCTTCCCTTCCCTTCCCTTCCCTTCCCTTCCCTTCCCTTCCCTTCCCTTCCCTTCCCTTCCCTTCCCTTCCCTTCCCTTCCCTTCCCTTCCCTTCCCTTCCCTTCCCTTCCCTTCCCTTCCCTTCCCTTCCCTTCCCTTCCCTTCCCTTCCCTTCCCTTCCCTTCCCTTCCCTTCCCTTCCCTTCCCTTCCCTTCCCTTCCCTTCCCTTCCCTTCCCTTCCCTTCCCTTCCCTTCCCTTCCCTTCCCTTCCCTTCCCTTCCCTTCCCTTCCCTTCCCTTCCCTTCCCTTCCCTTCCCTTCCCTTCCCTTCCCTTCCCTTCCCTTCCCTTCCCTTCCCTTCCCTTCCCTTCCCTTCCCTTCCCTTCCCTTCCCTTCCCTTCCCTTCCCTTCCCTTCCCTTCCCTTCCCTTCCCTTCCCTTCCCTTCCCTTCCCTTCCCTTCCCTTCCCTTCCCTTCCCTTCCCTTCCCTTCCCTTCCCTTCCCTTCCCTTCCCTTCCCTTCCCTTCCCTTCCCTTCCCTTCCCTTCCCTTCCCTTCCCTTCCCTTCCCTTCCCTTCCCTTCCCTTCCCTTCCCTTCCCTTCCCTTCCCTTCCCTTCCCTTCCCTTCCCTTCCCTTCCCTTCCCTTCCCTTCCCTTCCCTTCCCTTCCCTTCCCTTCCCTTCCCTTCCCTTCCCTTCCCTTCCCTTCCCTTCCCTTCCCTTCCCTTCCCTTCCAACATCAACATTTATCTTTTGAACTTGTAAGTTATTACATATCATACTGGGTTTAGAGTAACCTTCACTTTGAATTCCATGGGTTTTGTTGGCTAAGTCAGTATTTCGACAACATTATTACAGTTTTCTTTGTGCAAGTATTGTCAGTCAGACACTTAGCACAGGTAAGTATACTGCAGTTCTACTTGGGGCTTAGTGGTGAATGTCACCTATTAGGCCTTTGCAAAATCCTCACAACTGCTCAGAAATTCCACTGTATGGAAAAATTGTCTATTGTTAAGTAGAGCTTTAATTAAAGCCATACTTTGTTTTCAATCCAATTTAAGAACAAATACAAAAAAAGGAAGATGTAAATTTTACAATGCCTGGCAATGTATCCAATTCTGAGCTGAACAAAGAAGCTTATATGCTGAAAATCTTGTAGGAATAAAGCAAGTAAGATAAATAAAAAGCTTCCAGTGCTTAATTCCAATCGTCTCCACAACAACTGGAGCTGCTGATAAGACACCTACTCAGAGTAATGATGCATAATGTGAAGAAGCAATAACCCAGACTGCATAAGTATGAAGGAATGCCATTCTTTTAAAGAAAAGTGCGGCAAATGTGAAGCTCTGTTAATGTTCTGAGCCATTTTCAAAGATATTTTTGTGAAGACAGCAAATTGCAAAGGTTTATTTTTTTTTTTCAAAGTGTGATAGAGAGAACAAGAAACGCAACTAATACGAGGGTATCACGCATTTGTCCATGTACTATCATGTAAATATTTATGTTCTGTCAGCTCATTATTACTGGAGGTTCTAATAGGAATATAAATATTATAAAGTGTGTTTACAACAGATAAATCATAGGGGTGCTGAAGTAATTTGCAACATTAAAGCTCATTTTGGATAATTACAGAGCCCCAGAAGATTGTATTTATGTATTACAAAGGAAGGGGATGTTCAGAGGAAAACCGTTCTGGGCTGCTGACATTCTGAGGAGGCTGATCCTGCCTGGAACTGACTTAGGAACATATGCAAATGCTAATGAAGGATTTGGTGAATAGAAGAAGGGTAAGAATCAGCATAGTTTCAATTGCAAGGCTAACCTTATTCATTTAAATTTCATGCAGATGAATTACTCTAACTATTGAAATAATGTAAGAAAAGATTAGTTGAGATTAAGCTGGCAATAAAGATACTAATGTTTTATTACACATGGAGTTCTATTTTGCATTTTATGTGGGGGCAAATTAGATTGCAATGCTGTTTATTCTTGTTTTATGAAGGCTATTTTCATATCCTTATTAAAGTTTATTCTTGCTCTTGCCATCTCTCCCCTCCTCATCCCCATACCCATTTTACCTAGGCAAATTAAATACCAAGTGCCTCTTCTTCTTCATGCCTTAAATACTGTTAAGAACAAAAGAAAGCAACAAATTCTCTCCTCCATCCCAAAAAGAACTAAGCAGAAGAGACTTTGGAAGGTCATATTATAATGAGATTAAAATGTAGCTCTCTGAGTTTAGCAGCAAATAAATGTAGTTCAGCTCTTTTCCATGAATGTTTTATTAATAAGATTAATTTAAAGTGAAACATATATTATTCCATTTTGTGACAGGGTAGTCAATGTCTCTCTGGTAGATGATTGCTCGAGTAAAACTCTATGAGAAGGAAAAAAATTATTTTCTGAACAACAATAAAAGAGCTTAAAATTAGAGTGAAATCTATCTATCAATCTATCTATCTCATGCTTTTTTCTTTATGGTAGTAAAAGTTATCAAAGACTTTATTGCTTGTCAGTTTGTATTATTATTTTTTTTCTAGACTGGTTATTAGGCCTTGATTACAATTAGAGGAAAATGTTACACCCTGAGAACTGGATATCATACCTTTTGGTCCTTTTCGCCTCTCCTCAAGATGTGGTCAGAATGGTGTGGTTTGCAAGTTTTTTTTCTAGTTTTATTTTTCATAAAAATAGAAAAAAAAGACACGAGTCATACTAAATACAATAATAAGCAGCTAATAGTTTCTGTCAAGGCAAAGGATCAGGATAACAGCTCTCTGAAGCAGGAATTACATAACTTATGTATTTCTTCATTCAGAGCACTCTTTAGACAGAGACCACACATTCATGGCAGCATTTGTCCTAAAGCCGAGAATGTTAGAAAAAGACAAGATAGCTGTTTTTACATAATTAGAACTCATTGTCCTGCCCAGTCTGGCTCTCAGCTCCTTGATATGAACCACCCAGTCTTCATCTTGATACAGCTGAGAGGTTCTCCTGGTTAGGCTTGCCTCTGTGTCTTGCTCAGTGTGTTAAAAACCAAAGTTGTTATGTAAAACAAAACTGCAAGTTACTGCTGCGAAGCCCACAGTCCACTAGGCTGCTTTCAGTGATCTCTCACTTGCTCTCTTCCCAACTAGAATCTCATTTTCATCATGTGCTTCTTTTGGACTTGCCAATGCCAATATTCATCTTTCCCCTCATGACATTATGATGTGCTAAAGCTCCTGCTATGGGATAGGTCTGGAGAGAGAACTTCAGATAGGGAGAGCTGAATAGGATAACTTGCTAACTAGATTCAAGAATATTATAAGTACTTTCTATTTCTAGTACTCTATCTCCTGTGTGATTCAAAGAACTAATTTAGATAGCATTTAACCAGATGGAAGTTGAAATTTATTTCTGAGAATAGAGTAGGTTTAATAGATTTTTCCATTGTTATTTTTGTATAACCTTTTTATCAGTCTATTTCATTTCAGCTGTCATCTCCTTTCCTGCATTCTGTCTTTGCCTTCAGGTTTTCAGTGGACTTTGCCATCATATCAGTTTCAAAATTTAACCCTTTAACACTTACCACTGTTTAGGCAAAGTGATATTTTTATATTAACCTTTTGCCTACTAATACTTATATACAGAGTTGTATGTTCAGCTAATGAACACTTATTGAAATATAATTAAAGTGAATGCACTGAAAATCTGTTACAAAAAGTGTAGAAAGAGAGAAGGAAATTCAGCTCTTTCACTTATAACACTTTCATTGTACTGAGAACTGTTATACACTTAATCTTCTCAAGCAGTGGTTCTATGCTTTTAAGAGGATTATATTATTAGTAGTTTAATTATTCGTTATACACTCTTTTTACAAATCTTCCAAAGTTTTGTCACTTGGTTTTTAAAATTAAAATGTAATGTTTTAATTGTTTTCATTGTCATGACTTGTTTTGGTTTCACCCATACTTTCATGATAGGTTTCTTCAAGAAGGACACAAGGAGATGTCTGGAGTAGAAGCAGATAGATCCCCTGCCAGTGCAGTGACTCCAGCCACTGGGATACTAGCACAAACTAGCTGTACAGAGACTGTGGTTTGATTACTGTCACTACCTGTCAGATCATTAATCACAACGGTGGTAGTGACAGCAAATTTCTTGACCTCATCATGAAAGGCAGGGAGGACATCCACTGGAGCAATTCATCCTCCAGGCATAAGAAAACTGTAGGGAGGATGTCTTTGCTAATATAGTGCGCTTCCTTTTATCCATTAATTCTGTCTATAATCTTGGCAAAAATGTGATAGCTACAGGAAGGCAAGATCTTGCATTTCATCTCCTCTTGGAGAAAAATCTTTGGTTTCTGATGATGTGAAATGCATGCTTATTTTCTCAAAATTCTGCATCCCTGAGGATGCAGTAGCTTGGCATTGGAAACTGGAAATGTGAGTAAGTTTCTGCAACTGTCCATCATAACAGTGAATGTGACTCTCTTTTCTTATATGGAGGTTGGCTGCATTGAAAATTGCTATGGTCCCCCTTCTGAACACCAAAGCATATGCACCTTACAGAGCAGTTATTCTCTAGTGGTTGAGGAGTATTTACAATCTTTTGCTGCCAAAGGATTTAAACCTGAAAACCCAGAGAGACTTACTTTAAAAACTGAAGATTACAAGACAGAAAATATCCAGTTGCTGATGACACAGACGGCATTGCACCCCACCTTACTGTCCATTAAACATGTGGTACTTTTTCTTGGTCCTCAATATTTGTGCCATTTTGCTGACAGCACCTGTTATTTGTTGTGCTTTTTCATTTCCTAATGGAAACTTTCCTCATTTTCCCAGTTATTTGGATACAACCCGTCATCAGAGAAATGATCTTGATCAACCTTGACAATTAAAGCCAATTCAATACTCATTTTCCTATAAGATTTTTTGCAAAAACTATGAATTTTGTCAACAGAGAATATAAAAGTGTGTTTCAAATATTTTTTCAATATAAGCAAAGTGATTTTGCAAGGAATTTCTGTTCTGAGACTGGGAAAATGGTTAGGAATAATAATATTTTCAATGAAAGGCTTCAAAGACATGATCAAATATAGTAATGTAGTACTTGAAAGTCTTATGAAGAATCGAAAAGTATCTATGCAAATAAATACTCAAAAAGGAGGGTAATTAACATGGGTGTGTCAATAAGGTTTCTTTATGGCTTCATTTATTCTCTTCTTCACCTGCCACACAAAGTAGGCAATGCAATATCATTGGATGATTAACTAGAAACACACACTTTCCAAGACCATAGAGAAACCTTCACTGGGCTGTTTTGTGCAATTATCTAATTTATATACTGCACTGAGAGCTAATGGGTACTTAAACGGTTTTAAAGGCAGTTTTCAAAATGAAATTTTATCAGAAATAGCCATAATAAAACTAGTCATGAAACCTCCCTTTGCAGAAAGAAGTGTGCCTCATTTGTATGGCAATATGTGAAGTGAAAAGCAACTCTGATTCATACACACATAACTGTGGAGCAGGCACTGGTCATGACTTCTAGTTATAGCAGAGACCTTGAGAATATTAGTCAAAGGCAATATTTATAATAGCATTCTTATTTTTTATTTACACAATTAGTGCTAAATTATGACTGAAAGTAATTAATCAAACGCTCATCGAGGTGCATCAACTAAATTGTTTGGTATTTCAAATAAAGTATTTCAAGTACAGCATTTCAAATACCAACTCCAGGCAGTGCCATGAAAATGGGCATGAAAATGTGAGACCTAATTTTCATTGTGTTTACTTAAAACATCGACACTGCACTTCAAAGCATCCAATTCAGGCTTCCACATTTCTTGTCTTTGTAGGAGGAAGTGCCAAAAATATTACTTTACTTCTTGTTTCATCAATATAATTTATACTTATATCTCCAGTTGTTAAAATTTCCCCAGGAAATAGTCACTTCATGTTAGATCTGTCTGGACTCTTGCTTAAAGCCTACATCCTACACTTTCGTTTTACAGCTGTTGAGACCCAGACATCTTAAATGCTGGCGTACCCTGAGCAGCAGGATTTTCACATCTCTAGCTCTGTGCAATTCCAGTATGACTCTTCATATTTCTGGAAATTAGAATTTTCTGCTTTAATCTGGCCTTGCTTGTCTTTGACTTGTAATTGGATATTCAGCTAGTGCTTTATTTATTTACTTTTCTTTCTGATTCTTCTCTTTCAGTATTTTTTTTTTCATATATTTTCACACAAGCAGTTCACAACATTAGCATATGATCATGTAAAATTGTTTGGCAAATGCCAGTACTCATACAAGTAGGCCACAGTTAAATCTCAGCTAGTGCCAAGTGTTAACGCTGTGCAAACTTCCCATATAATTCACTAAAACACCTTAATCTTAACCTCTGTCTCATCCACTTAAGTGATGTGGGCTTTATGTTACAGAGAGTTTGTAAAGTGTACAGAAATGACAAGCAATTATTTATTTTGCTCCTTCTCTTAATATACAGAGAAGGCAACATGCCAAACTTTGAAATCAAGCCCAATGAAAAAATTTCAACAACAGCAACAATAGAGTAATAATTTTAGAAAGAAACATACACCCTATTTATCAACCTGGAAGAGCCATAGATGAATTCATATTTTAGGGTCAATAGTTGGGAGTTTTGTCAGCAGTTTCAATTAAAATTTTGTGAAAATTAAAAAAACCCAACTGTCTACAAACCCTCATAAATTTTATGTACAAGAGTAAAAGGAATTTTAAAAAATCCAATGAATCCCTGAGATTTTCACAAATTTAGCATCTGTTCCAATAAAATTTACTGATGAATTAATTTCATGCACTAATAAAAAATTAATGAAAATGTAAATGTTTGTCAGGCTGGAAACACTGCATCAGCTTTCTTGTCTCTAGTTTTTTGTATGTTTTCAGGTGCATGTGGAAATCTGAGGGATTATGGAGCAGGCATATTGCTGTTGAGTGTTAAAAAGTGAAGAAAAAAAGAAAAGAAACCACTAAATGTAAATGGAGAAAAAATAGTAGAATAATAGAAATTAGAAAAATAAAATAGAAAATAGAAAAATAGTAGAATAATAATAGAAAAAAATTGGATTATGACACTTACCTTCTAGGGCAGAAATCCTGCTTTTATACATTCAAGAATTTTGTGATGATAATGTAGAGTTTGTGCTCCATGCTAAGTGGACAAACTGAAAATCATGTTCCATAATGCATTGCTTTGTTTTGTATGTAAAGTCCTCCAAAATAACCTACTTTAGACATGGAACTTTCTTGGAGTTATCCTCCAACAATTTAGGAATTGGTAACATGGTTGATATTTTGTTTAATTATCCCTATTAAAATGCAAGCTTGTGGTATATTATTGTAGTAAATTCTAGCAATAAATGAAATATGCTAGTGTTTCCACAAAGAAAAACCTTTCTTTTTGGAGGACAATTTATATAATAAACATAAAAAATGTCATTTGTGCCTGTAATAATAATAATGATGATAATGATAATAATGATAATAATGATGACAATATAAATTATATTATTGTCATATCATAAAGAATTTTACTTGCTGATACCTGGAAAGGGTATGAATTAACATAACCTAAAGTGTTATTTGTATTCCTGCTTCCTTTGAGAACTTAGAAGGCAAGGTTAGTGATCTGTCATTTTTTAATTCAAGCCACTCCTAGCTGCCAGAAGCAGGTTGTTCTATGTTTTTCTGTGGATCCTATTCGACTTCTATCTGATCTGAAGGTTACCAGTATAGATTGTGCTTTGCAACATGGTCATAGCGGCCTTCTCCAAACACCTTAAAAACTTCAAGACACTCATCATCTCCTGAATTCATTTTACCATCTCAGTCCAGGATTTTGGTTTTGCATGTGTTCTGTTATAGGTAAAGCACTATGAGATAAAATCTAGAAGCAGCATAATTTGTGAAAGTTCTTAAGTACTTTTAGGAAATGAATCTTGTAAAACTGACATTATTCCTGAGGACTTTCCTCCTAAAATTGTTTTTTACAAAGAGCTGTGTCTAAAATCATGAATTTCTAGTGAATATAACTTTTAAACTTTGGCCTGAAGTGGCTTTGTTCTGAAAGAATGCACCTGGACATTCTTTTTAAATAGTGCTATACAAAGTGATTGCTTATCTCTTTTATCCAATAGCCCTACAGCTATCCAAGACTCTTCTAAATGCAGGTAAATCAAGTTCTGGCTCTTCCCTGGCTATATCTTTTGCCTACTTTTATCACTGAGTTCCTGAAGGTATTTTTTGGCAAGATTCTTCTGATGTCCTGCTTTTCAAGTTGTTCCACTTTGCATAGAGGAATTAAGGATTCACAGGGCTAAAGCAAGCAAGGGGGAGTGACTGAATGGCATTACAGGTAGGATTAGTGCGCTTGGATAGGTGAAACTCTAGTTTTTCCTCCAAACAATAGTTCACTGTGGTTAGGTCTTTTGGAGATTTTTAATCTTCAGGTACCGTAATAAATTACATCCTTCCAAAATCTTTAGTCTTTGTGTAATATCTATTGCTCTAAAAGAACAAAAAATCAGGATTTAAGGTATGAACATTAGGTAGGCAAACATAAAAACTGGATGGCATAAGGGGTTTCTGATGGATGCTTTTTTTTACATTTCATAGAAAATACATAGATTTAGAAAAAAAAAATACCTTGCCTGCATTTCAATACATAACTTTTCTTGCCATCAGTGTTGGCTGGATCGGGGTTATAACTTTAAGACTGAAAATTCTGATATCCTGCACTTTTAGTAACCCAAAGAAATCTTCATTCTCTGCACACTTTCTTTAACTTATATTGATTTTTAAAACTAAATCTGATATGACCTCTTCCCTCACACCTGGGCACACAAAATCTCATGGTCCATTTCCTTCTGTCAGTCAGATTATGCAACTTTTGTATTTTTTTCATGTACCTTCTCTTCCTTCTTTCCCTACTGATCCCATCACATCCTGTCCTGTCTCATCCCATATGAATTTCTTAGAGAAACATAAAAGCATCTTTTACTTTTAGTCAATTTTCAATATATATTTTCCATGTTCTCTAATTAATTAATTAATTAATAATTAAATAATTTTTATACCATATCTAATTTGTAAGTATGCATACTGGGAGCCTTTTCAGCAAGGGTGAATATATCCAGGTATTTAATGACATAGTCTAAACCAGAAACCATGGGCAAATTCCCAAATTCTCATTTCCCTCAGTCTTAATTCCAGTACAGGCAGCTGTAAATTCTATTTTCCTTACAGCAGATGAGTGATGCTTTAAGGATCAAAAACTCTTTATGAGTAAATAAGCAAATTTATTTTTTCAAAAGTCTCTGATTATTTTGTCCTGCTAATTAGTATTCACATTTTAGAATTTAATAATTTAAAAAAATATCCTGTCACAGATACAGGAGGTAAACATATATTTTTAAATAAATGCTTAAGTTTTGATATACCCAACATGAAAACCACAGTAAAATAAAAAGTTTTCCTTATAGCATACTCTTTTTGCTTGGGTATACTTTTCTGTATCCTTTATTTTGAGGAATCAGCAAAATTAAAGTATTGCTAAAACAAATCAGCATACTTCTCCATCTCTATTTCTCTATCTTTTCAACTTTAAAGATGAGACCTAGGGAAGCTGGTAGTGTCATTGTGATATCTACTTTGAAAAATCTGTATGGTGATATATGACATGCAAGGAAATAGGCAGCCAAAAATACAGAAAAAGATTGGGAAATTACTTTCTATATTGAACTGTGCTATGCAGTGAACACTGATTTTCTGTTATATCCTGCAGCTATCTTGTCATAATAATTTTTTTTGTAAGTCCTTTCCTTTTGTTTCTAGATTTTTGAAGACTTAGCAGCCTGCCTGAAAGAAATAAACGGAAAGTCTAAAAATTTTTTGGTACAGTATGAATACCGATTAATTTTCTGATGTATTTTTAGTCGTGTTCCATTAAATATGTAAAATGATGAGTCGCTAGTATTGGTGAGAGTGGGAAGTGGAATGTAATTAATAGATGAAAGAATGCCCCTTCAAAATGTAGCTGCTATAAGTACACTTCACTGATCATGAAATTTCTAATTCCAGCCCTTATATCTATATTTTAGATTGACTATGCCCCAGGGCCTAAGAAGTGAGCTCCATTTACTGAAAAGTCATGGGAAGTCATGTTTATTGTCTCAGCAGGTAGATACACTTTAGACTTGTTACTAAAAACAAGAGAAAACAGAGGCCAGTTTATGCTATTTGCTACACACTGAAGCTTCCTGGCTGATGTGCATAAAGAAAAAAGCAAAAAAGAAAAAAGAATAAAAAATAGGCAAAAGAAAAAATAATAGCACATGCATCAGGTTCTATCAAGCTTTAAATATCTCTGTTTTAAATGTGTCAACCTACCTTCTTCAGTGTTCGCAAATGCATTTGCAAGTGAGAACAGTGTAAGCAATTTCTTCTGTGGAAGGAAATGTGACCAATTTAACACACAAGAAACTCTGAGCTTTTGTGTAGGCTGTAAGCATTTCAGCAATATCCTTCAGACTCCTATCAGCTCTCTAACCATACAAGTGGAAGGATTTGTGTGTTAAAATTGACTGCAGTAATGAAATATTTGTTTATTCAATTTCAGACAGGATACTTATCTCTCCGAGGTTGCAAAGCAAAACATTATGCTAACATATTTCATATATGCAGGCAGCAGGGAGGCAGCCCCAGACAGTCTGCTCTCTTTTTGTCACATAGTGTTCTTGGTGCCTAATAACACTGTGATGAAGGGGTTGCTCTGTATCTGTGTAGCCATGTTTATTGCCATATGTTTGTTCCCAAATTACACTGCACTCCGATGCATCGGGATCGGCCAGAATGGTCTGGCTGGCTCCCAGCATCAAGCACTTGCTGACAGGGCTGGTGCAAATCTCGGTGCAATATGGTTGGTGATGCTGCATTTCCATCGAGGTACCTTTCCTGACAGCTATTATTTTCCAGTTACAGAAGGACTTCTCTAGTTTACCTTTATTATTAACTATTATATATATCCCTAAAACACATCACCCATGCTTCTGCTAATAATGCTTCTCTGGGATTAATCCATTAACTAATTAATCAAAATCCTTGAAAAAGTTCATTTGAGGTGTCCCATTAAGAGTGTCAGTCATATTAGTTACTCTAACCCTATGACTCCCAGGCCTGTTGCTAGTATTTCTGGAAGAAGTGTCATATTTAATTTTTTGAACATGAGTCTCACAATATTGAGTGGACTGAATCAGGAAAACCAGTTAAGCTTGGACCAGCACTCCAAATGATGTATGTTTGTTATGATTCTTAACCTCCTGACCTAAAATAAACAATGAGCAGCAGCAAAGTTTTCTGATAATTTCATAGAATTTACTGAATCTTTTTGACATAGCTGAATTGCTGTATATTTATCTAAATAAGCATAGACCAATCCTGAGGTGATCTAAAAATTTTTATTATCCCCGCCAAACAGTCCCAATATGTCAACATGTTTATATTGTATCTGCTACATAACAATATCTAAGCAAGCTCTAATAAATACATACTAGAAAGCTGAAAGTTTCTTTATTGAATAACCTGATTTCTTAGAAAATTAATGAGTTTACATTAATGTTTTGATATGTAGGTAAAAGATAGTGCAATCAGTGATGGCATAACCTCTGTTGTGGCTCATATCTGTGGTCATAATAAACACTAAATCTATGAGAGTAAGGAATGTCTGTCTGTAAAAATAATTATTTGCATTTTGGAATTATTGAATTGTACACAGAAAACCGTAATTGCATCTTTTCATATTCTATTATATACTGTATCCCACAATGGATTAGCACTAATATAATTCACAAAGTGTTTCCAGAGCTGAAACATACTAGAAAAGTCAGAAAGCTTGTATTAGGTCTTGGATTCATGAGGGAATCTTAGACTGCTGTAATACCTAGCACTTCATAAGCTTTTGTTTCTTAAAACTAGAACTGCAAATAGTCTTTTGAAACAGAAAGATGTTAAGATTTTATAGATGCTGAAATTTATTTAATAATGTTCATGAAATGTCCTTATGTCTTAACTAGATCTTTATGAATAACTGATTTTTAGCTGAACATAAAATTCCAGACAAAAGCATGAAACAATCCTCTAGTCTTTGTAGTGTTAAAAATCTGAAAAAATTATGTCACTCTGAACAAGATATTTCTGTTGGCTTAAGTCAATTTTATTTTATCCTAGAATTGTTTTCTTATTTAAAAAGATGTTGTTAGCAACATTCCTTGATGAATAATTCTAAGAAAAAAAAAAAAGAAAAATGTGATGGAATTTAATGATTTTTCTTTGCAAAAAGAATTTCTGACATTTTCAAGAGTAAAAGTGTTAGTCAAATACAATTTAAATTTTCTAAGTTCTTCCTGGATATATCTCTGTTCACACAAAACATCCCCACAATTTCATGTTGTTATAAAATGCTTATGATTACAACCAAATCTACTTATTTATTAAGTCCTATTCATAAAATTAAGCCCTTAGCTTCAGAAAGTTTTTCTCTTGATGAAATGCACAACTTCTTTTCAGTAGAATCAGTGAAAAACCATTAACAGTCTTGTCTGCAGTGATTTTTTTTCAACAATGAGCTGTCGTGGACATTACTCTACAAATCCTCTGCTTTGCTTTTATGTTCTCCAGCTCTGTGCATCCTCTTGAAATTTTGACACAAAAACGTGTTTCCATCCTTAGTATCCCTTATAACCTTAATTTGGTCCTAATCCATGACATGTAAGTGTTAGAGATAATGGGTATTTTTCCAAAAGATATTTTGAAGGAAGGCTCCTAGCCAGTTGTGGTATGGTGCAGCTCTGACCTTGAGTCAGGCTGTTGGGAAAAGAGCTGGGTCCTGGCCTCTCTTTGCTCGGAAGGGGTGCTAAACCTCAGTCTGTGCATGAGTTTCTGTGCCTGCCACTGATCCTGGCCCTGACCTGATGACTTGAACTCCTACCCTCACCCTGAGTTCATCTCATCACCATGGACTTGCCTGGCTCCTAGATGCTGGCTAAACTGGTTTTCTGCCACGGGACTTGCCCTGCTGTCCTCATCCAGTGTCCGTGTTCTTTGCCAGCCAGGTCCCTGCCCTGCCGTCCTTGCTGCAGCTCCCGGCTCCCGGCCTCCAGCCATGGCACAGCACAGCCCCACTCCTGTCTCTCCCTGACAGTGGGTCTCACTTTACAAGACCCTCCTTCTGTATTGCTGCTCTTCATCAATTAACATGACCGTATCAAAAGACGTATATTTTGCAGAAATAAGTAACAATAAAGAAAATTACAAAGAAATTTCTGTTTAGGAGTGGAGCAGCAAAGAGAGCTCTAGACAGCTAATTTGGTATGTTCAAATGTCTAACCCTCCCGTGGTCAAGATGTCCTTTGCAAGAGTGAGAGATGGTTGCTGTAAAGAGCCTAGAGGTTACAACCCTCACAGATACATGTTGCTAAGGGGAATTGAAATACTGGTGGAAAATTACTTGGCATAATGAAAACATCACTTGATTATCATTCATTCAGTAATATTATTTTCATTAAGTAAATGGAGATTTCAAGAGCTTTCATGCCTCAGTCTCTCAGAAAAGAACACTGAAAAGCTGACCCTCAGCATGAATGTGAGCTAATAAAAGCTTTCCCAAATTGGAGGTAGGCAGTGGTGCCTACCAAGGTGATGTTTGTCACTGTTTGAATCGACCTTTCTGTGAAGCCTGAAAACCAATTCACATGTAATTGCAAAAGCTGCCTTTTGGTAATATCCTATTTTATTGACAAAAGGGGATGAGGTCAACTCATTTTCATAACAATCTGCTTGAAGAAATCCTTAAGCACTCTATCATTTATAGTTGTTTTGCAATACAGCCTTTAAAAGTATTACTGAGCTTGGAACAGGGAATAAGAAGGGGGAAATGTCAAGTTTTGTATTAGTTTTGCTGTGTGTTTTTTAATAACTCTTTTAAGAAGATGCCTAAAAGCCTAACATTAATGAGCAAAAAAAAGATAAGCAACATATTTTCTTTTCTCTGTTCATTAATCTGAATTAAACTTTGATATATTGCTCCCTTTAAAATCAAATAGTTCTTCTTGTATCTTTTCACAAATGCAACAAATAGAAAAAGAAAGAAAAATATACAATGTAAAGAAAGGAAGTGGTTTTCAAAATCCAACACATTTTGAAGGTTCCTCTTTTGTGTAGCAATAGCTACAAACATCAGCATTGGCTACTGACAATAGGTTAGTTGTTGTCAGGAGACCTGGTTCTGGTTTGGTTCACTACTTACAGATATGGTTTCAGTGAATTTATTATTTTATCTAATTTTGTATTATCCTAGTTCGAGTCATAGTTTTCACTGTTTAGTTAATGCTCGTGAATGAATAATTTTCTTGGAAAAAAATTGCTGCTTATCAATTGTTCCTAAACAGTTCCCTAGAAGTTGTCATTTTCTCCCTCAGTTGTATGGATAGCTACTTATGTCAGGTAACATCAAGGGATGCATCAAGGTTTTTGAACTAATGTGACTGAAAACAGAACCCCACAGTTTTGATTCTTATAAGTGAGACTGGTTACAGTAGATTGTTCTTTCAGCTTAGGGAATGACAGACTAAGGCAATATAAAGGTATAGTATAATTTAGGATATTTGAAATGTTTTGGTGATTGCCCCTAGCCCAACACAGGACATCCTTTTTTGTGGATCCCATATTTAGAAAATATCTAATGAGATTCATAAACATATTTATCAGTGGCTGTATAGTAATTCAATTTTCTTTTTCCATATTCAAATTCACAGCAAGAATATTTCAAACAGGAAGGCTGAACTAGCTGTATGTATTCTTCACTTGCTTTATTCTATAGCTGAACTGAAAAACCATACTATTTAGGAAGCTGCTGTGTTGTTTCTCCCTCTTATAAACAGTAAATGACTTTTGTATAGCAGCCAAAGAAGGACATGGATTAAATATTCTGCTTTTTACTTAGTGCCATGCTGTCACCTGTTACTCTCTATTCCTAGCAGCATAAATGTATACAGTGGTCTTTGTTTCTTATCAAATGTGTTAGTTCCATGTCTCTTTAGCTTTTAGAGAACATCTCACTGCACCATTAAGTATTCCAAGTAAAACAGAACCAAAAAGTCACCTATTCTGCCTGTACTTAGTTGTGTTCAGACAATCGGCAGAACTACCAGATGCATCACTGATCCTTAGAGCCTTCCAGGATATTGGGCCTTTTTGAAATCTTGTGGTGGAATCACTTCAATCCACAACTTGTGTCTTCTGCTAGTGTTGCTCATTGTTTACTTTGTCCTCCTTAGATAGGAGCCTTTCCCTTCTCCTTCCCTTTTCTTTCCCTTTACATTTCCCTTTCCCTATTCTCAATTTCTGAAAGCACAGTACTTATTTTCATATACTCACTTGCAGATTTGTGTCTGCACAAGTCTTGTCTACATTTTTGGGTTTTGAATTTTGAAAAAAATCTTACCCTCTTCAGTGCTTCCAAGAACAAGCCCAGGAACTACAAGCAAAATCATCTGTCAAAGTGTTGTTATTTGCAAACATGATTTGCAAATTTTCTTTGCTGTATGTGTCTGGTCCAGTGTAACTCCCTCAATAAACAGGTCATGAGGACTCCAGGGACAGTGCTGCAGAAAAGGGAACTGGCTCTGTTCCAAAATGGAAAAGTGCTTTATTCCTGCTGAGGATCTAGGCATCTATTTTTAATTACCAATTTTGTGATTACTCCTTCAATAATGCTACTACCAAAGAGAGTTATTTCATTAAAAGAGTGTCCAGCTATTTAAAAAATAACCAACACCCCCAAAAATGTCTGTTTTAATTAACTATAAATGGCAAAACTCAGAAAACAAGTAAATATTAATAAAAGGTGGCAGCCTTGAAAAGGGCAAAAGGGAGATGAATAAGTCTGTACTATTGTATAGGGAGAAGCTCTTTAAATAGAACTGTTTGCAGAGTCAGACACAACAGAATAACCATTCTTGCAAATTGTTCTTAGTAAATCTATCTAATCTATTTATTTATCCTCAGATCATGCACATTTAGATCTGAGTTCTGCCAGCTGAGTTAATAATTCTTATCTGAAAGTAATTATGTTGGTCCATAAGTTTTCACCACTGTGTTGTTCCACATCATATCAAACTGCGTGACATCTCATCACATTAGCATAAAGTGCATTGTGGTGGTGCACAGCATGGTGCAGTGGCAGACTAGAAATGATGCAGCATTCCTAGTGCAAGTGAATGAGGAAGTGTCACTGGTAGCTAGAAACTAGAGCCTACTGCAGTTTGATTACCCACTAGAGGATTTGGGTTTTTCTTCTTTCCTTTATATTTGAAGGGCTTGAACTGGATATTAACTTTTATGACCCAGAGCTGGTGCTCAGGAGAAGCACTGTTGGAACCCCAAAAGACTTCAAACCTACCTTTTAGTTACAAAAATGTGTCAGTTTTGAATTTATTGACCATCTGTCAGACTTCACTCACTATGAGCTAGCTGTCATTGTTTGTTATTTGATGCACTTCTAGAATGGCTCGCTGCAGGGAGCTACCAGCATCTCCATCACAGCAATTAATGAGGTCACTGTCTATCTGCAAACATCTCAGCCTATAATTATTTTTAGTTGCTATTAGCTAGTGTGCCAGATCAGATGAAAGTAATGTGTCTATAAATAATGTTTGGCTCTATTAATAATATTTACCTGTTGTGGAGATATTTGGCTGACTGTTTCTATTAGTATTTTTCTTCAATTTTATATGAGATGTCTCTTAATCTATCTATCCATTTAAAATCATGAGCAGTTAAACAACTGCCACAACTGAGCTCCAGTCTATTCTATTTCTCTGTTTCAAAATATCTACTATATTTCATACGCATATTTGGTATGAATACTTTTTTTGTGCTTATGATATTTTGTAGATAAATATAAGCTTGAAATTCTTTTGTTATTACTACTGATACTGTTGTAGTTTTAAGATAATGGTCCTAGCCACAATTCAAAACAGGAATACAGCAAGCCACACGTGGTAGGTTTTCACGTCTTGAAAATGTTATGAAATTTCCCTAATATTGTTTTTAGAACTCTAGTTCCCTAGGAACCCCATAAATAGTTCCACTCCATTGTACAATGGATTTACTAGTGTTCAAGAGGACGTAATTTCCATCCTGAAGAGTTTAAAATCAAAAGAGGCAAACTTTATTGTGTATGGGGCCAAAAAGAAGGATAAATGTTTCAGCAGAATTGAAGCAGGATTTTCCTGTCATTCAAGTATCATAGCAAGATGAACATACTTCAGGGCTTATCTCCAGAAAATTATTTCGGACTGTGCAAAATGTTCCTTCTGAGCTTATAGATTTATTTTTGGTCCTTTTTTTGTGGAAGCTAAGACAAAAATGGTCCAGATTCAGAAAGGAGAAACAACAGTATAGATTCCTGGGGTTTACCCTACCTAGCGCACTTTTCCTGTGGTGATACAGACTTATCCAGCACACAGGAACTGTCAGGTTCAACTCTTTTCTATTCCAAAGTGATTTAACACAACCCTACAAAAGTAGAATGTCAGAAAGCTTTTGTAAGATATATCAGACCACCTTTTTGTCACAATAGATTTGTGAAAATTATTGGAAAAATTTGAGTAAAACTTCAAATAATTTTACCCACGTTAATTTCCACACAAACTGGACTCACACAAAATTTGTCAATTAGTCAATTGAAACATTGAGCCTTTATTCAGTATTCAGAAAGTAATTTCTGAGGATAAATGTGTGACAACATTGTGACACAGTAAAATATTACAATGGCATAGATGTACATAAAAGATCTTATCTTTTAGGTAAGATTGAAATCTTATAGATGAAATGCAGCAATGTTTTAATATTTTGTGTCAAACTGACAGTTGTTTTGAGTTAGTGGAAAATGATACCAAACAAATATATGCAAAACACACGTTTTACCACATTTTTTTTATGTCTTGAGAATAAAATTCCTGTTCAACTGTTTCCTTTTATGATGACATTATCTTCTGCTCTCATTTATTATTTTTACCAGAATACCTTGCTGTAACTATTATTCATTATTAAGATAATTGGCTTTTCTATTAAGATATGATAATCAAATTTCTTTCTTTTCTAAAGCCCAATACAGGTCCACACTAAAACCCCGGCTGTTTTACTGAGGTTATGACTTCTTTTCTCACCACCAGTTCTGTTAATTTACCCTTTCTGCAGTGAAAAACCTTCTGCACTGAACAAACTGTTTGCCCAAGGAGCCCAGTGAGGCCTGGCATGAAATCTCTGCTGAGATATTTAGATATTAATCTCCTTACACAGCAAGATTTCTAGACAGAAATGAAAATATGAGCAGAGGTGCTTGCCTATAGACCATGCAAAGATAAAGATGGTGAAAGCTGGGCAAACAGCACACTTCCCATGATATATGGTAGGAGCTTAGGGATAGGAAAAGGGTTAGGGGTAGGAGAGCAGCAGAATCCTTCAGGGCTAAACCAGAAGAAAAGGAATGAAAGCTAAGACAACAGCCTTATGTGCTGGTTACTCAGTGCTGGAGAGCCAAGGGTGGAGACCCCAAAAGATATGGCAAAGTTTCTCATGTGACAAGAAGGTGAGGGGGTACTGGCAGTTAGGAGCCTGATGATGATTGTGGAAAGTATCTGAGGAAGACAAGCTCAAAGATCTCCAGAGAAAGGCCTGAGAAGTTATTTTAGGTAACCAAATATTAAATATATGGTCTGTGTAACGTTGTCCCTGGGACTTCTAAAATCTGATTCCTCATTTATCAGAAAGTTTTTATGGTGATGTTTTGAAGAGCATGTCTTGCACTGATAGAGGAAATTCTCCATGAAGTCATTCTAAGGTTGCAAAGAGGGGTTATTATCAGGATTCACTATTTTTAGGTAAGTACAGTACTTCTTGGTTGCTTCCACACCTTGATGGGAAGAGTAGTCAAGATTTTCCTTTCTTAGATTTTGAGATGTAACTTTGGAAAATGGAAGGGAGACATAAATTGCTTTTCCTTCAAAAAAGGAAAAAAGGGACAGAGAAAACATGATGGAGATAGTGTGTTCTCTTCCTCCTCTTTCTCTGAAATCCTGCTTTGGGAGAGATGAATTAATAACTTCCAGAAGAAAAGTTAAAAAAGAATGAAGTTAAAATTGAAAAATTTGAATGTACATATTTAATTGCTCAGGTGGATAGAGCTGACAATTTGAATGGATATTGGTGCTTCAGGATTATAATTAATATGGGTAGATTGGGAAGGATATAATCTTGTCATTCCTCTTGATGGCTTGGTTGATGCTTCCAAATACAGAAGACAAAATACAAAATGCAATGAAGCACAACTTATTCACAGAATGTTTAACTCTCCTTAACATAAATTTGGGAGAATGAGGAAGACTGGTTTCCAGATGCTTTGAAGGTGGCTCAGGCTTATTTTGAAAAAGCTAGTCAGGGAAATGTGTGCTTAAGAAAAGCCTTAAGAAAAACCTATTAAGTTGGAGGGTGGCAGCACATTTCACTCCACCTTTTTGTACTTAGAAAATCTCCAAAAAGTTCTAGTAGATTGTACATTCTCACTCAGCTAAAATAATTTTAGAACGTAGCATACATAATACTGAATCAGTCAAAGGCACATTGCAATCTCAAATGATACTCCTTTTCTTAATTATTTTTATTTAACAGTCTATTTGCTAGTTAAATGCCATTTATTTAGGTTCAAAATACCATAAAATTAGTATTTTTGTTGTAAACAATAAAATTCTTGTTTCATCAAAAGCTTTACTGTGTAGAGCCGTAGGAAAGTTGTACAACCCTTTTCTCACATTTGCTATTTTTATTTTTCTTTCGGTTTGGTATTGTTTTCCACCACATAGCTTTGTCTCCTGCAGATTGTCAAATTTGTCAGGATTCCTTATTTATTGGAAGCTTTTCAAGCAGAGGGGTTATTCTTTTACTAGCAGCTCTAAAAATATATCCCCAGAAGGTATGACTTGTATTATGATAACCTAGGCTGCAAGAAGGGACACAACTGAACAACAGAATACTAAATAAATGAAACTGACTTTTCTTTCATCTGCACAATTCAGCTGGGAGTACTTCCTTTACATGAGCTGTTGAATTTGAGTGGATCCAGTCATTTATTATGACAGGTTGCAATTAGTCAGCATGCTGCTTATGTTTGCTTAAGATGCTGCTTGCTGGAGTAGTGAAAATGTCTGAACAAAAGAAAGCCACAGGACTTTTGACTAAGCTAACCACTGGTCTGGCTGGAGATATTGGTTGGTTCAATGTTTACATGAACAACAATTTTCAGGAAAAATGCTCTAAAACACAGCTTTACACTACGTGCTGTCCCTTTCATTGCTTTAGTTATCTAATTTATTGAAATCTAATTTTATAATGTAAGATTATTTGTGGTGGGATTTTTTTTTTCTTTTTTAATTATTCTATAGCCTGCAATTTCTAGCACAAGGGGAGCCTGAAGTGGAAACTTGTATCTATCTCTATTATTGCACAAATAATAAGATTTAACAGAGTTTTGTCTCTGAGGCATTAAGACAGCAAATTGATCTCCATTAATGACTAATTAGTGTTTTCAGCATCTTCACTGTGTATGACTCAGGAAAAAGGTAATTTTCTTGACTTTTAAAAAATTATCCCCCCTAAATACGAATATTTTCTTAAATTTTATGTCTTTATATTCTTAATGGGAAAATGTAAAATTTTATTTTAAAATTTGAGAACAGATCACATTTAACTTGAGATATTTCCAGCTATAGGAAGTTGTGATCTCTTTTCTCTGTATTGTGGAAAATCTATTGTTATGACAAATATGTTAATATAAAGCATACAATGAAGAGGGATAAACATTTTTTATGTAATTGTCCATAGATGGAAGCAGGAGATATTGCATTACCTATATCTAGTCATTATAGGGTCCATGCAGTTTTAAACACGTAGTTTTTCAAGTGAATGTTCTGAGCTCCAGCAGGTTAGATTTTGAGGTTTGTAGCAAGAATAAAAAATTGAAAGAGAAGTTAGATTCAATTTGGTGAAGAAAATATAGAAGCAGAAGGGGGTCTGGAGGATATAATGAAGCCATCTGAATAGTTTGGAAGAGATGGGTGAATAACTTCCAGAGTAAAAAAATCCCCATCACACCATAAGTATTTTTACATTCTTGAATTTCTTAAAAATCATTTCAGTCTACTGTCTTCTTGACAGTAACATAAAGGTTTTTCCTCCAGATTTTAATCATATTAATGAACTTAGAATTAACCAACTACAGAATGCTTTTAATAACATTTTTAAATTATTAAAACAAAAGGGTTCTTCTGAAGTGAAAGCACTCCTTTTCTTCCTCAGATTAATTTCAGGCTTCTACCTCTACCCTGCCTGCTATGGAAATTTCTTCTTAAAGCTCTGTTACTCATTTTAACAGCTATGGATCACATACAGTCACCTAGAGTTTTTCAAGATCAAATTTAGGTTAATTTTTTCTCAAAAATAAAGAAGAGGCACCTATGGAGTTTATTGAAGCAGACAGATAGCTCTTGTTGACAGATAGGAAATCTTCTGAAGGACAATATTTTTAATAATGTTTACAGAGGAAGAATACACTGCTTTTGTTTTCCTGTATTCCAGATAAACTATTTGTGTACTGAAAAAAAAAAAAAAGGGATAGGAAAATATTTTTATATTTAAGCACTAATTTTTGCTTAAATCTCAAACTCCTGACAGGAGAAAAATGAACTCTCTCCAGGCTGCAAGTGTGCTGTTATTTTAAAAGATTTTTTTTTTTTTGCCACCTATTTCCTACATGGCTTTTTAAATCTTGTGTAAAGTCTGCATTTTTCTATCATCCTGAGGGCTTGCTAACACTGTTCCTCAACCAAATAGATATGATATTTAAAATTGTTTTTAAAAACATTCAGTGCTCCATCGAATATCAGTGGTCAAACTCTCCTCATTTTCAGTGGATAGATTTTCTAACAAACTTCATTATAAATAGTAAACTCTGCTCTTTATTTTTTATTATATAATCTTTAATTTTTCCTGATTTGCACAGATTCTTCTGTTCTTGCTCTGGGAAGACCACGAATTATTAGAGTTTAACGTAATAGCTTAATTCTCATGTGTCTGTCTGTAACATGGCTTCCAGGAGAATCTGACATAAAACACCTGGTATAGCTCTTCTCCTGTCGATCAGGACATTTTGTATGGATCCTGGTTACATCCAGTTTGAATTGCCTAATGCTGAGCAGGATGATGAACCTGAATTTTCCACCTACTACAATATTCCATCTACTAGGCTGCAAAAGAAAATGCAGATACAACTTGATTTTTCTTTCTAAATGCCATTGGCAACCTTTCATGAGCTGTTTATCCAAATATTTGTGTATTATGGGAATGCAGATTGGATTTGGTCTCCATTAGGAGCGAAGCATTTGTAATGGGACTGAAGGGCAGAAAGGGGCAGTTCTGAGCTGAGTAGAAGCAAAACCATGAGTTCAGATAGCTTTTCATTCAAACTGAAGTACATTTAATTTAACATTCTACAGTAGTAGAATAGCAGTGTTGAACTGAACAGTCTTGCTTATGTTCCACCTTGTGATATTCTTTCTCCTATTTTTCTCTGCTTTTAAATCCATTGAGATAATAATGATTTACTGCTGCTCTGACTCATAAAGATGCACTAAGAGTCTAATCCAGGAAGTTGGTAGGATTTTTGCCACAATGAATCAGTATAACCCATGTTGCATAAAATGAGCAGATATAAAGTGCATTTCAGGACATGATATGGCCTTGTACTGTCTCCTGTGACAGTGCATGGAATTCCTCTGAAGAAAGCAGCGACAGCCTTGTTTTTACATTATGCAAAGGAAACATTCCACATGGAAACTATAATTTCTGCTTCTATTCCTACTGTTGATTCTCCATATCTATTGGTCTCTGTGAGGTCAGTATAAACCACATCATTGCCAGAGTTAGTCTTTTTGAAGCCATACTAACTAGGCCTGTAAATATCTGCCTTTTGAATGTCTGTCTTTGAGAACTACCAAATCCCACACAGCTTGCAGATTTTTCTATTGCTCTTATCTAAGGTGTATCATCCTAGTTAACTGCACTCCAAAAGATATACAGAAAAGAAAATACTCAATACTATATAAGGACAGATAATCAGTCAGAACTTGCAAAACCAGGAGCAGATGTGGCCCAATTAAACTCAACAGTTTCACAGGTGTTCATAGGAATGACTTTAACATAAAACACACTTCTCTTCAGTGCTCCTTAATTTTTTTTTCCTAGAGCTCTTTAAATTTTATATACTTCACCAAACTAAACTAGAAAATGTATACCGAAAAGGCAGTTGGAGCTTAGTCGGATATAATTGACTTAAAATTCAACACAGTGTTTGATTTTGAAATCAAGATGAGTCACATTTATTGAGGGGATGAGGGTTAAATGATATCATATATTCACTTGGTTTTGAACTCCTGGCAAAAGGCACCCACAATTAAAATTGGCATACACAAGATCTGAAGGTTGCTAGAAAATGCTGGAACTCTAGCCCTAATTGGCTTCCACATGTATAATTCTTTCTCAGCAGCATGTGCTAGAATTTGTCATTGTCTCACTACCTGAACATTGTGCTATCAGCCAGAAACACAGCGTATATGCCATTCATTCTTTTCAAGCTGGTGCTTTCCTGAATGCAGTTTTAGGAGTTTATTGAAGGGAATGGGCAGAGTGATAATGCACACATTTTTCATGCATATCTGTTGTTATGGTATTAGCATTAATCCTTTGACTTCCTATCATATTGCAGAATGAAAAGGTTTTCTTCTGCTCAGGGGCTGTAACATCTGGAAGACAGACTCCATCTAGTTTTTGTATTTTATATAATATTGGGATTAATTTCTTTTTCCTGGAAATTATATAAGATATTCTTTCATGGCATAGCTCTTTAGATGATGTGTACTTTCTTGGTAAGTTAGATCTTAATAAAGTCCTTCCTTGCATTCAGGGTGAGCTGCACCTGCAGGTTCAATGAACAGTCTGGGAAGTATGCATGACATTGCTGTCTTGAACTACCTTTACACTGCAAAATTTACATTATTTGGTTTTATTTAACCTGCTCTTCAGTGTCATATTTTTTTTTTCTTTTACTGGTGCACAATTTACTTCTTAAGCAAATGAGTTCTACCTGTCAGAATTTGTCAAAGTCTTCAGAAGAATTTGGTGTCTTGACCTTGCCTGGCAGCCGACACCTGCCCAGTGTCTTCTCACTCCCCTCTTCAATAAGGCAGAGGAGAAAACAGGCTGAAAGAGCTCGTAGGTGTGGTGTGGGCTCCTCCATGGGCTGTAAGTGGATCTTTTCTCACCCATGGACCTGCATGGGCTGCAGAGGGACATCTGCTTCACCAAGGTCTGCACCCCAGGCTGCAGAGGAATCTCTGCTCTGGTGTCTGGAACACCTCCTCCTCCTTCTTTTTCACCAGCCTGGCTGTCTGCAGGCTCATACAACTCATGCAAATTTTCACTTCCAAGAATCACAAGATCAATTGGGTTGGAAAAGACCTCTGAGTTCACCAAGTCCAATCTATGACCCAACACCACCCTGTCAATGTAACCATGGCGCCATCTGCCATGTTAAATCTTTTCTTAAACACCTTCAGGGACTCCACCACCTCCCTGAGTAACCCATTCCACTGTCTAATCACACTTTCTGTGAAAAAGTTCCTCCTGATGTCCAACCTAAACCTCCCTTGGCATAGCTTAAGACTGTGTCTATTTGTCCTGTTGCTTGTTGCCTGGGGGAAGAGATCAACCCTCAACCTCCTTTCAGGTCCCTGAGCCTCCTTCTTTCCGGGCTAAACAACCCCAGCTCCCTCAGTTGTTACTCAGAGGACTTCTTCTCTAACTTCTCTCACTGTGCAGCAGTTTTCACTGTTTTGTGTTTAACCCAAGGCTCCAGCCCATGGCTGTGGGACCCTGATGGGAATCAGTTGAAGACAGCTGGAACCAGCTGTGCCCAGCATGGGATAGGCCAAACTGTGCTTCTCACAGAGGTCCCTGCAGCTCTCCCCACCACTTCACTATTCAAGTCCTCTGTGACATCCATGATTGTATCCCTCATTAACATTTATATCCCTCTCAATTAATCCATCTTCCAAGATGAACAAACCTATTTACTTCATTTGGCCCAAGAAGAAAGATGATGACATTGATCATCCTTGTTTCCTTTCACTGTAGGTTTCCCAGGGCCCTGCCTTTGCAGTATGAGTGGGCTGGGGCTGGCATGTTCTCCAAACGATGTTCAAGGCACCAGGCTTTTCCTTGGAAAGAAGATAATTTTCTAGCTTTTTACTTCATTCTTGCCAGTAGGCAACCTTCAGTCCTGGGTGTTCTTAGAGCCGATGCTCTCACATATTCTCGCTTTACAGAATCACGGAATCAATTAGCTTGGAAAAGATCTCTGAGATCATTGAGTTCAAGCTATAAAGAGTTGGACTGAATACAAAGTTAAGAGTTCCACTCTCTGTTTTAACAAGGTAAGGATATACCTAGACATCTCCATGTTAGTTTTTACCACCTGTACTAAAATAAACTACAACTTAAGTATTAGGTTATCATACAAAATAATATATGATACCTGAACAATGATTAAAATTTGAGGTTTATGGAGTAAAATGTATTTTTATATATATGCTATCATTCTCTGCTTTGAGGAGTTCATGACAGCTGACTTTAAGATTTAACTTTTAACATTTAAACATTTATGAAGCATGGGTGGTTTTTAAAAAAGTTGAAAGCTATTTCACAGCATGAAACAACTGTGAGTTTCTTATACTTTTTGAAATGTAAAGTAAAACAATTACTCAGATAAGGAATTAAATAATTTAAGTAGCAAGTTGAATTTGTTACTCTTTCAAGTAATTTTTTAAAATTAATAAAACATTACTTAAGTAAATTTAGTGCTTATATCTCAAATACAATGTAATAAATTTCACATAAATGAATAAGTCATTATTTAATTTAAGTGTTAATGCTAGATCTTTTGAGAATGAGATCATTTTTGCCCTGAGAGTCTGTGGCTCCTTGTGCAGTAGACATTGAGTATAGGATGAAACCAGCCTTATCAGTTGGCTTCCTGAAGTGGTCTGGGTGACAAGAGAGCAGGGGCTGGTACTATTAATACCTGTAGGGCTTAGTGAAGAAGGAAGAATTGATGGAACTGATGATGGATCTCATCAGTCTGCTTCTCATCACTGTACTTCCCATTTTAGGCACAGCATTGTCCTTGCCGCAGCTACACATCTTGCAGAATTTTCTGTGGGCTGTGTTGTTTAAAAGGAGTTCTGTTAGAACAGTGGTCACACTGCAGCATAGAAACACTCTCTATATCACATCAGGAAATGTATGACAATGTATGCTGTGTGACAGGCCCCTGCAATCCATCTACATCTCAGCTGAAAACTTGGCAGATCCCAGAAACTTGACCTTGGGCCAAAGTGGGAGGATGTAGGTGAGATTCCAGAACTGAAAAGGGACATGCTTCTGAGGTTAGCAGCCTCTCTAATGTGTGATCTGCCTGATGCAAAGCCTGGAGAGCTCTGCCAGCCAAAAGAGCAATGTGATACATCATGAACTCCAAGGCAGAATTTTGACTACCTGCTTTTTAAAAATTTCCCTTTCATGCAGCTTTTGATACATCAACTTCAACTGCCAAGCAGGAGATTTTCCAAATTGCTTTTCTACCCCATTGTCCCTCTGTGTTCTTCTCCCCTAAAGTACTGGCTTGGTGCATGGTTACAAATACTTTGTGCTTTCCTCCTACTCTGTAGCTCTAGACGTTTCCTCTGGAAGCCCCAGCTTGAGCTGTCAATCTTGGCTCTTTAGCTGTTTCAGAGCAGGCAAGGAATCTAATCATTATAGGATATTTTAAATTCAAAGGCTTCTGTGCATGGAGACTGAAGAACAACTACCTTAATTCTAAATACTCTTAATCAAAGTGCTGCAAATAATGTAAAAACCTTTGTTCTTTTTTATTTTTTTTCCTATTGGCCAGTGTGAAGTCAGTTAATAGCTGAGTTTTACAAGTGATTAAATTATATTTAATATGATAGGTTTTTAAATTATGTTAATAAATACTATTTAGTAGGATATGATGTACTAATAATTTCTATGAAAAGCAATTGAGAATTTCCAAAAATTGGTAATTAAACTCAACTTAAATTCATTCTGTCTGCTGACATACAAACTGCCTATCACAAACCATAGGCACCTCCACTCTAGTATTGTGTTCCTGTCTACATTTAATTGCATAAAGGATTGCATTTTATTTCACCTTTCAAAACTTTGTATGTAACAAGGCTAGAGTGTATTATGCATGACAAGTGATACAGGGTATTTTCGTCTAATCCAACAATACTTGTTCATAATTACTTTTTAATTGTGTAAATGACTTAATAGCATTAGATGACAGTATATCTTTATATCTTCCTGCTGAAAAATACATTATGGGTAAGAAACTGCTCAAGTGACTGAGAACTTAAGGACTCCTAGGGCTGGAAGTTTTGCAATTCTGGTGAAGGAGTAGTGTCAAAGCTCATCAGTTCCCTGGAGACAGAAAGCCAGAAGGAAATTAAATTATTAATCTGTGACTAGTACACTAGGTCTAACAAGAGCCTTCAGCTGTGCTGCTTGCTCATTTCCATCTATCTCTAAGTAAGACAAGTCATCACTGATTCTTACCTTCAGGTGGTTAATTGACAGAGTGGTGAGCTAGACAGCAGTCCTTCTTTTATATGGATTTTTTATTAAGACTGGGCTGCCCACCAAAACTGGAATATTTACTAAAACTCTTTTATTTTTATCTTTCACCAACAAAATAGTCACATTTCCCTTGGAAGCTCTAACTTTGGGGCTTCTTCAGAGACCTCAGGCCATGAATGATTCCTTGCTGCAGGCCAGTGTTTCTGTGCAGTGTGCCCTACAGCCAAGAAGCTGCAGAACTTGGGGAGCTGCATCTTGACACATCTTTTTGTGCTTTCATTTTCAAGCTCCTTTGATAAGGAACTTTTCTTGACTTTTATGGACTCTAGGTGCATAAGGAGGCTTCCTCCAGACCTCAGGAGGAGTTTTATTGCTATACTAGGGAAATGGAATAACTGCTTCATCTTAGAACCAAAATTTTATACAGAACTATTATATTTTTCCTTGTATGTGTTTAATAGTGTTTTATGTGTGCAAGATGATGATGTTTGAAATTGGTCTTTAAAACTGAGAAATCCTTTTTATTTTTATTATTGATGATCACAGGGTTGGAACATCTCTTCTATGAAGACAGACTGGAAGAATTGGTGTTGTTCAGCCTGGAGAAGTGTGGATGCTAGCTCTGGAGCAGACAGCAGAAAGCCTGTAGAAATTACAGGCTACATAGCTTTCTCAGCCCAGCCTGAGAAAGGAGCCTTGGAATTCATAATGAGGATTCAAAACAATCCTCAAAGACAGGAAACAGCCTGCAGGTGTTTCTCTGTCTCTTGTTTTCTTTGCAGGAGAAAGTCAGGGGATAGTGTGCCCCACTGACCAATGATGGTGATGTAGTAGTTTGCTTACCAATAAGAGTTTCCTTTCTGTACTTTCCACGTATCAGTCTATAAAACAGGGCTGAAGTAATAAACTAAGAGACATTCTCCTAATTGACTCCTTGAGAGTCTGTGTTGTTCTCTCCCAGCCATTCCTGATAGAGCGACAGAGAAGAGAAAGCTCCTGGGAGACCTTGCAGTACCTTCCAGGACCTCAAGAGGTTATGAGAGATCAGGGTAAGAACTTTTGACAAGGTCACATAGTGCTAAAACAACGGGGAATGGTTTCAAACTGAAAGAGGGTGGGTTTAGATTAGAAATTAGAAAGAAAGTCTTTCCTGTGAGAGACGAGGCACAGGAACAGGTTGCCCAAAGGAGCTGTGGATGCTCTATCCCTGTGTTCAAGGCCAGGTTGGATGTGACTTTGAGTTACCTGGTCTAGTAGAGGGTGTCCCTGACTGTTGGAAATAGATGATCTTTAATATTCCTTCCAATACAAATAAGCCATTCTATGATTCTATGATTACCTGCCAATGTCTTTGTCCAAGGTAGAATACAGAGGCCTTGATCCAGTGTGCATTTCTTGAGTTACTTGACTGAAAAAAATCAACAATTCATGTCAACTAATTCTGATTTTTGAAAGAATTTCATTAAGGTGTCAAAGTGCTTAATTTCAATTAAATTAAGAATTTTATTGCAAAGAGGCAAACAGATATTTTTCTAAAATTTACTTTATTTTGATGTAATTTTTTCTGGCTATGTCATTTATTAATAAATCCCACTTTCAGAACATTATGAATTATGTCTGAGTAAAAGACCCCAAAAAATAAACACTTCTTCTTAATATTAGCAACCTCTAGTGCCAGTGAGTATTTTTGTATTGAATTTTCTGAAATGGAAGAACTGAGAACAGTACCAAAAAAGTGAGCAGCTATGGGCTGGGAATAAAACAGTGCAATATTGCTGGAAATTCCAGCTGAGCTTGTGACAAAAGGAGTCACTCTGGAGGTCAATTGTTGGGCAAGGGATGATGTCAGCCTATATTTTTTTCATAATGCAGAGACTTCAGTTTACCTAAAGAGAATTAAGGATAGAATTTAAATGAAAGTTTTAAAAAATAAGCATAGTCGACCCACTAACTTGCAAAATATTTTAATGTTTTGTCCTCATTTTAGCTATGACCTTATTTCAGAATCTCAACATTTTTTACAGAATGGAAGTTCAATTTTTGAAAAGGAAGTTCTTATTTCTGACTGCCTTTCTCAGTCTGCAGTGTCTTAGATCTGTCATTTGAATGTCCTTTAAATCAGCACAGCATATTGTGGCCAAACACTCACTGTTCTATTATGAACGTACAGAAATCTCTTGGACAAGCAATTGTGTAAATATGTATACAGATATAGATATAAATATAGACATAACATTTTTCCATTCTCTTACTTCCTGAATATGAAGAAAAGTATGAAATTTGAATGCTCAACACACCTCCCCTGGAAACAGATACTTATTTTTCCAGCAGATGAAGCTTTGGGAAGAAATCCTATCTAGAAGAGACAAAACCATGGATTCTCTTCTGCCTTACTGGTAATCATAATAAATACTCATTATCCAGCAGGGAAAAAAGAAACATTAAACAATAGGATGGGTTAATGCTATTGATAAAACTGAGTCTGGATGGAAAAGAGGTAGAAGCAAATAGAAGAGTATATAACGAAAAATCAAGAAGAGAGAACAGAATAGACAAGAGGTGAAGTGGAAATAATCTTACAATGAGTTTCCATGAATAATTGTACTTCTTCATTCATAGAGTCATAGAAAGACTTGTGTTGGAATGGATCTTGAAGACCATCAAATTCTATCTGCCCCAACCTGACAGCAACATTTAGAGTCAGAATAAAAGACTGAGTACATTTTCTTTGTCACCAGCTAAACAGCATGGCACAGGATTATACTCAATCTCATTCTTCTAATGATGGCTCAGGAGATTAAGGAAGTAGGTTAGGATCAGACATGTAAAGGGATATTTGGAGACTTGAATTCTTTCATGGTTTAGAGACAGTACGTCTAAGCAAAGTCCTAAAGTAGCTTCTTTTCTTGGATGGTAATTTGTGTTAAAACTGCTACCAGAAAGCCAGTGTCATGTGGAAAGCATTATTAACCTTTGTAAAACAAGCCAGAAGAGCTATTAAAAATGGAGGATTTTTTTTTGTAGTAATTTATGAAATCAAGGTTAGCACAGTCTTAGGAGAAGTCACAGATCCCATGATTTCACTTCTGTTAAGTGAGTGCTTATTTTTTATCCTGTGAGAAGTTACAGTGGACACACTCCTCATGACATTTTGTCCACTTGTCCAGATAATATAAGGATTTTCTCTACTGTTCTTTGCCATCATGAGGAACTCTAAAAGCTTAGCTGTATGAGACACATTAGATCATCTTTTTTCTAGTAACATTTAGTGAGATCCTTTCCAGAATGAATGGAACCTCTTTCTGGCTTTATTTTTTTTACCTTTTCTTCCTGGGTTTAGGAATGCTGTGCTTACTCAAAACCACTCATGCTCTACTGTCAATTGGTTTGGGTTCAATGTCTGAGGTGCAAAAGTTGCCCATTTCCAAGGCTTGGAAGACACTTGAGGTTAGCACCTTTTGCAATGCATCTTTTTAGGGAATATTCTGTATTATGCAACTAAAATTAATTTCCAATTTATTTTTAGAATGCTGATTTTTCAGCTACCAATTCCTTCTCTGGCTAGACAAGAGATTACTTATTATGCAAGGAATTGTAGACAAATTTTACCTTTTTCTCTCCTGTTGTATTGGGATAAATCCCAGCACTATTTTTGACTGAAATTTTGAAGGACATTTACACTTTTCCAAATTGGCCATGGAAACAAAGGTATCACAGAAGCTTAACCAGGGCTCCGTCAGTGATCCGGTCTCCAGGCTGCTTTACACATGTCAGTGTTAAAGCTTTAGAAAATATTTGTGAGTAGTAATGTTTTACGAAATGGTTTTGCCTTTTGCTTTGTTGGAGATCTATACCTATCGGGAAGTTTCAGAAGATTATAAGAAGAACAATGGGATTTTTTTTCCTTACTAGTGAATAATCATTTATGATTGGTGTAACCCCAAATTTCTGAGCTATTGTATTCTTTTTCCTGCTTCTATGTTTAAATATCAAATGCAAAAACTATTTTCAAGAAGGAAATTCGTGTTCAAAACATGGGGTAGAACTACAAAATACCAAGACAGAGTATGATACGCATACTGGTGAGACCTATTTTACACTCCTGTACTCTAGATGTGTCATGGGATATGTATTTTGCTGCATCATCCTCCAGTAATGTCAAGGTGTTTTGTTAATTATTTGAAGACATTGGAAAAGTAATTTTATAACTTGCCTTTTGCCACATTACATGTATGTCATGCAAGTAAAATATGCCTTCATAATAGATAAGACAACAGTCTGGCATAAAACTTTCTAAACTGTAGTTGATTTAGAAGTCTTATTTTATATTTTGGATTAGAAACATTCATTGTTATAATTTTCCTTTAAAAATGCTCTAAGGAGTCACAGATTTAATGTTACATTTTTGAAGTTCTTTAGTCTGGCAGAAATCATGTGAAATGAAGATCAGCTCAGGTATTTGGCTTAATTTTTTTTTGTTTCATCTGTAAGGTTGAAATCTTACATATGTAAGTAATCATACATAAGTATGAGTGTATTTTTTCCTGTTGATTCCTGCTTTTATAAAAATTAATCAAATTGTTAACTGCACTCTACATAATGTTGAGTAAATATTGGTCATTGGTCCTACAATAAGTGCTCACATTAACCTTGTAGAAATACTTGGATTTAATAGATTCCAACAGCACTAAAATCATTACCTTAAAATGAACTTTCAGAAGTATACCAATTTATACTTTAAGACAAAGCATGTTGACATAAAGAAGTCAGACAGATGTTAGCTGTTTGTGCAAATCACCTTTAAAATGGATGTTCCTTGATTTGAAATGCAATGTAATGTATTTCAAAAGTATTGTGAAGTTGGAGAAATAATGCATTAGCTCAACTCTAGAGGCTTAAGATTTGTTATTCTTTACCCCACTGAGCTTTGTGTAATAAATAAGGGAAAATGTCTTTTCATTTGTGCAGCTTATAAAGTTAAAACTTCTTGATTAATACTCTTTTGAACAAATCAGGTACTGCTATGAATATGTTTTGGTGTTTGTAATTTCTTATGCAAAAATGATACAGCTGATAAGGATTTTATTTAATGAAGGTAATTGCAGTTGAAGGGTTTGGGTGTTTAATATTCCTTAGGTATCTGTACTGACAAATCTAAAAAATGTGAGAATCTCTAATAGTTGACAATGACCTTCAGTGTCAGAATTTATGCAAGCCTTATTTAGGTAATGGTGCAAGGAATATAGTTATTCATTGTTCTCCTGCCCATATAACATATAAAAATAGGTGGTGGGTACAGTTGGAACTGAATCTGTTTTCTTTTTGATTCTGCTAATGATTAGGACAGTTTTGAAATGGAACCCTTTAAAATCCGTATAAATCTTTCTTCAAAGTATACTGGAAGCATTTCAATATTCTGATTATGTCCCAAGTCAATTTTGAATAATCAGTTAATTGTCCTAGTACTTAATGTAATAGTAACAAGCACTGTGCATGCATCAGCTGCAGGATGTACTGACCATGGCAATACAAGTTAAACATAACTGGAAAATTTCCTAGGCATGGAGATCAGTTGGTAAGAAATGGCACCACCAATCTTAGCTTGCAGAAGGGAGAATGAGTGCATTCTGTCTTCTGGGAACAGTCCTCAGAACATGGTAAATGCCAATTCATGTTCAGGATTTATTTGGGAGAGTGATAGCAGAATCCCAAAGGGATAGCAGGGTCTTATTAAAAAATAAAAAAAATTAAAAAATTATAAACTATAATCTTCCAGTGCCAGGAGATGTTCTACAACACTATTTATAACTTTTCGATGACCCTTCTTTGCCAATTACTCTTGGACAGATTGCTGGTTGCAGTGAGACTTCTATGATTATTAGTGAGAGAAGAACGTTATGTAAGGTGTTCTAAAAAGGAAAAGAAAACATGTATGAGGAGAAAGTTGGTCTCTTCTCCCAGGTAACTAGCCACAGGACAAGAGGAAATGGCCAAAAGTTGCTCCAGAGAAAATTTAGATTTTATTAGGAAAAGTTTGTTACCCAGAAGGGTTGTCAAGCACTGGAATAGACTACCCAGGGAAGTAGTGGAGTTGCTATCACTGGAGGTATTTATGTAAAAGACATGTAGATTTAGGGGACATGGCTTTGTGATAGACCTCACAGTATAAGTTTTAAGGTTGGACTTGATGATCTTAGAGGTCTTTTCCAACCTAAACAATTCTGTTCATCTATGATTCATGACATTCAGGAAGAGAGACTAGAGTGACAAAGGAGAAAAAGGTCCGTCAGAGAATATATGAATAGTATATACAAGTATATACATATTTGTATGTGTTAACACACTGTTTCTGAGTACTGGAGTACTGGAGTGGTTCTGCTGATGCAACTGGAGATCTTCCAGCTTGTCTTTATGCATTTCAGTAGCTTCATTAGCTTCAGAATGTGGGATCTGAAGACCAGCTCTGTTTTCTGTTGGTGATTGACTCCACTGGAGCAGGTGACAAGTTCTTATTATGACAAGTGCATGGAATATTTAAAAAATATGGATATATTTTCATGCTCACAGAGACCCTATGCATTCAGCTGAGTTTACATACTACATAAAATGCCAGCTGTGTCTTGTGTAATGGCTTCCTCAAACAGGGCAGGAAGGAAGAATCCTTGCGCATGAACCATCAGTGACAAAGTTAATGAAAAATACACATTTTATCTAAAAATTTTATTTAGCTATTTTCTCAAATGGCCATGAAATATCCACTGGGCATAGTAAGATGTTGAAAGACAATTGAAATCAAGGGGAGATTTAAAGCCTGAAGAATTTCCTGAAGATCTTTGAGCTATTTCCACTAGTATTTTGTAGCAAGTATAAGACACTTACAGGACTTTAAAGGTTGGCATTTAACACTATACATATTCATTAGATTGTTTGTTCCTCTCCCCTCCCTACATCCTCCTCATTGTCTTTCACATGGGTACTTTAGGTACTGTTCTGTATTCAAGAACTCTAATTCTGTTTTAATTCCACAGTGGTCATGTCCTCCACTAAGTATTTGTTTAGCTTTTTTATCTCTAGGTAAAATTTCATTGGTAAAATTTAGTTAATGGTAGCAGTGAGATGTCTTAGCTGATTCAGGGGCATATTTTTAATTTTCTAACAGTTTTTTGAAAGGAAATTCTTTGTAATATATAAGACAGAGTAATCCATTGTGGGCTGATCAGAACTTTGATCCTGGTCTCATCCCTGATCACTTTGGCATTGATTTAACATTATTTTTGCCTTACTAGGCCAACTAGGATAAAACCTGTCATGTGCATTCATCTTTGTTAAAAGATGAATGAGTAAGACAGGCTTTAAAAGCATTTTAAAGAGCAAGGTGCTGGAACTGCATTCTTAATCTGCATTCCTTCCTGCTGTCTTATGGGATGTTCTGAAAATGTGCTTTTTAGAGGTCAGATCACTTTTCTTCAGGTTTGAAAAAGGGATGAAATCCATAAATTAAGTGGCCTATGGGATTAGTTCAAGAGCTAGTCCATTTCAGCTACAAACACCCTATTCCCTTGAAAATTATGACTCATCAAAAACAAGAATTATATCTCATTTCTAGAACTCCAGCTAGTTTAACTCTTATCCATTTGTGTATTGGACTTTGACATTTATAATAAAATAAAAAAAACCAAGAAATCCCAACAGAAAACTTCAACCCTCCCCCTCACAACCCTTTTTTGTTACATAAGTTCAGGACAGAGAAGTACAATCTGCTGAAATAGAAAATTCTTAAAGGAGGTCTTGATTGTGTTATCTACAGGGCCTTTGTGATACACTGTCATCTTTTATTCTGCTCTAAATTAGGAGTCAAAGGATTGTTGACATAGTGTGACATATTGTAATTAGCTGTCCAGAGTCATCTCTAAGTGAGAAAAAAAAAGAGGAAAGTAATGAATTCATTTGAAGTGCTGTGAAAAATACACAATAACAAGGAAGAATTCTCAACATGGTCAAGCAAACTTGTCCAGCATGACAAAAAAAAGAAGTGTTCATTGAAATACTAGGTCTGAAAATTGCCTGGCTTTGTGGAGAAACTATCTCTTTGTCAGCATTCTTTTTCTCAGGTGAAGAAAAGAGATACAAGGATATGTGCTTCACACTCCATTTTCTTTATAAGTGTCAGTCAGAGTATATTTTTCTAAGTACATTAAAAATGATCCTGAGTTTTGTTGTTAAAATTAAATTAACAGAAACAAATAGGTTAAGTTTAAAATCACTTCTTTGTGGACATTAAGTAATGCTAGACAAACAGTGAGATTATGCTAAATAACATTGTCTAAGTAGACTGTCACTGCCTTTTCCTTCTGCTACTCAAGCTGTTTTTCCAGCAGACAGTCTTGTACAATAGATATAGAATGGGGATTTGAGTTACAGTGTAATGTAAGATTACATTTGGCACTTGGATTAGGGCCCTTACTTCCAATTCTCCTCTGGTTTGCTGTAAAAAACTAATAAGTATGTGTCAGATCCTTTTCTCTTTTGCAGAGGCTTGTGACAGGGATAAACCATAGTCTCCTGTTATTCTTGTTAGCTGAAGGCTCAGCGATCAGGTGCTGTACTCTTTTGCTCCTTCATTCAGCACTGCATTACCTTCAGTTGTGAGTTGATTTGAAGTTACTTTAACATTTGTACTGCACAGAGAAGATTAGAACATTTCCATTCTTTGAAGACTTTCTCTTAGGATTTTTAGTATGGCAAGACAGTCATGGCATTCCAGATCTGGAAAAAAGTCTGTGACTGACTCATTAAATAGAACTCCATCAGAAAATAGAACACAGAAACCAGAATCAGAAAACTCACAGGTCTGCTACTGCCTGGGACTTGTGACATGTAAATTTTATTTATACAGGGTTTTATTATCTTTGATACTAAGCAGACACTGAGTTCATGCTCTGCATGTGCCTAACAGTATGCAGTGCTGCCTGAATGGGATTTAGAAAACATAAAGAAGTTTGGGTTCAATTAGCTTTAGTTATCTGTAGTGCAGAGTCAGCTAAATTCTCTAGATGATCAGCAGAATAAAGCAGGCTAGGGTATGATTCATTTCGTCCTAACCTAAACCAAACCAAAATAGAACACATGAATCATGCCACAGAAGTGTTTCTTTCTCTTCATTAACTGTAGAGGGAATCTAAACAAGTATGTCAGATGACATCAAAAGTTTATTGTTGTTCTTCCTTCTAGCTCTCTGGAGGATTAAACATTGGGTGCCTTCTCAAAGCATGTATAACAGACTGAAAAAGTTTACCATTGCATAAATGTAACTAAGGCTGCCTCTTTATTTAAAAGAAAGGTCATAGTGTCTTTATGTCATATTTCAAAACAACCTAATAGCCATGGTAACCCACAGTGGACAGTCAGTTGACATGACCACAGTGATATCTGGATGGTCAGTGATGCCAGCATGCCTCCTTCGCCATGCTTCTGTGTAGCATCATGAAGCAAGAAAGAAATGGACAGGGAAGACAGCAAAGTATGTCTCATACCAGTGAAAGAAGGATACTTGCAGCACATCTGTGGTATAAGACCTCTCTTTCTCTCTGATGACACCTGATATATGATATACTCAATTGTGAACGGTGATTTTCATGGCTGATGGTTTTAATTTGAAATCCATCATTGATTATTTTAATGAATGCTTGCAATTCATCAGCTCCAGATATGCTGATACAATTCTTTTACCCTACTGAAAACTGTAATTGTTCCATTCCTATTATTTCTATTAAGCTTAAAAAGGTGTTTCAAACTACTTATGGCATATAGTGAATCAGATTTTCTCTGTATTATGAAAAACTAATATTTCCTACAAGAAGCTAAAGCAGGTGACACTTTTAGAGTGAAAATGTGAATAATTAAGTTTTGAATGACATGATGCTAGCTGCTGTGGGCTGTCCCACTTGCAGTTAAGAAAGAACTGTTGAGGTAGTTTAACTTCATGGTTTGTGCTATCATCACACATCTCTTCGCTCTTCTTCTACTATATGTCAGTGGAACATTGCTCTGTTCTTTTTTCCCTGAATAACTACATACTGAAAGTGGGATAGTGTATAATAGTTAGTTTCATGATGCCAATAAGCCTCCTGAAGTATTTTTTATTATCTTGTTATTTTTAGAGAAGGTAACAATTTCGACAAAGAAGTCCCTTGTGATATAATCCTTTCCAGACCAAGTTTTAAATCAACAGTTTTTCTGAGACAATGGAAAAGATTGCTGATCCATGGTTTTACCTGAAGAAAACACATGCCAAAAAAAAGGAGGAAGCACCAGACATGTTTTGTTTTAGGAAAAAATAGAGGACAGAAACTCCATTTCATCCGTTGGTTTTGATTTGCTGTTTTGTGTGTTAGCAGTTTGATTCTAAGAGCAGATGCAGTTCGCAGTATAAGGTAGGTCAGCACTGATGGGTATAACCTGGTGTCATTCCTGACACCTCCCAGACTGCAAAGTGACATCTCCCGCTTTGTAGCCTGTCTTGGAGTGTTCTGTTGATGGTAATGTTTTCTGCTTTTTCAGCCCTGATTCTGGGTTTGGCTAAACTCAGCTGTGGTGGCAAGTAGATTGATATCACAAACTGTTACTCATTCTCAACAGTAATATTAATCTAAGACTGCTCTTAGTTAATTTTAGGTATCTAAATCACAGACATCTACCTTTGAGCCTATCATTACCTCTTGATGATACCAAGTTCTGGTGTAGGGTCAACACAGGCTTGAGAGATGGGCCTGTGCACACCTCATAAATTCGAGTCCAAGTGCAGAGACCTTCACCTGGGTCAGGAAATCTCAATTACAAGTATAGTCAGTATATATACAATGGATTGAGAGCAGCCCTGAGAAGGACTTGTGAGTGTTGGCTGAAAAGAAGATCAGCATGAGATGGCAATGCGCACTTGCAACCCTGAAAGCCAGCTGTATTCCAGGTTTCATCAAAAAGAAACATGGTCAACAGGCCATGCTATGATTCTGAAGCTTTCTGGAAATTTAACTTCAACTTTTCTGTACTGTAGAAGCATTCTGTATTCATTGAAATTAGAATGATTTAATTACTCTTCATATTTGTCTGTCCTTTGGCTGTTACCCAAACTGCTAATAGTTTTTCCTGTGCACATTGAGGAGAAAAACAAATACGGATCAAAATTAACACTGATTTGTAATGAATACACTGTTTGCTAATAGGAAAAGCTGCATGAACAGAAAGCAGTTTTGTTGCCCTGGCTACTAGGAGTTTCTTATATGTTGTAGCATGAGCTACTGTTTCTGCTACTCCCCATCATTGTTTTGCACTGGTTGATTTCTGAGCCCCTCATGCCTTAGAATCTCCTTTTAACAAAAAGGGAATCTGAGTTCTTAGCATTCATAAATCTGTCAAAATTCATTACCACTGAACCTATGAAACTGCAGCCTCTGGGACAATATTTCCACAAAAAAATTAAGAAAGAAGTTTCATAACAGTTGGCAATACCCAATCACAAATAAGATTTAATGTTGTGTTGCATGTTTACATAACATAGAAATCTCTCAGATAACACTCATTCGTGAGAAATAGGGCTTCTATGAGCAATTATTGGTGACCCTTTCTTGAATATGCTATTCAGATTAGCCTTTCTCAGGACAAAAGAAGTACACTTTTTTTAATATTAAGTAGAAAAAGAAAGTAATCTCAGAATAGAAAACTATAATGAGTGTCAGTAGTTCTTCCAGTGGGAATTATTCATGATTATGACAACATTTCTTAGACAAATTCTAGTTCTGAGAGAAGAATGAGACCCACGGAGCTAGGATTCTAATTCTGATTCTAATTCTAATTTTGTGTGTGTGTGAAAGAGAGAGAATGAGTCACAGAAGTAGGAGCAGAAATTTTCCAGTCCATTTCTTAAAAATAAATGCATTGTATTGGTAGGACAATAGAGTTTCAAGATTTGACCTAGGAGTGGTCTTTCTAATGTCTAATTATATCCAATGATAGATCTGCCAGGACAAAACCCCAGAGGAGGTGGGTGAAGCATTAAACATCTAGTAGTGAAAATTATGAACCCATTATCTCTCTGAAATACATAATTTTTATTCTCCCTCAGAATTTAGTGGATGCTTATAGTTTTTATACTCTTTCTTTGTTAGTCTTCACCCAGTTAAATGGCAGAGTAAGAAGGACAGAACTTAATCCTTGTTGGAGTTTCCCTGTAATTCAGAAGCCTTCTTATAATTAGGGATGCTTTTTGGAGATTTCATATTCTCAGTGTGAGTGTTACAAATCCCAGCACTGACTGCAGTTATGCTGTCTGCATTAAATACATATAGGTTAAAATACATACCCAGTTCAGAGAGCAAGGATTAGAACCCATAACTCTCCTCTCAGCTTAGTGCACTAATAATAGGCTGAAGTCTGTTACTCCCTCTTTGTAGAACAGCTTCAATAATCAGAGCATAAAATTAATTTCCTCACCGCAAGCAATCTGTGAACTTGTGGAAAGGCAAAAGATACCAGTGTGTGCTCTACCAAGCCAAAAAGGGTACATAACCAGTCTCACATTTTTGTAAAATCTTTTATGTAGAAAAGAGGAGTTACTGTGACTGCCTCTTTCATCTGTGTTTTGTTTGTCTTTTGCTTCCATCTGTCTACTTGGTTTAAAATAACATGACCAAAGCAAATATTCCAAAATGCAAATTATGATCAGACAGTGGTGTTCTCCAGACCCTTTCTTGGTCACTGACAATCCAGAAAATGGATTGATTTGAATATACACTTCTCATATTTAAAACAGTAAGATTTCTGTGTTTGCAGATCATAGTTTTCACAGATTCATAAAAAGGTGGGTAAGAAGGCATCTTAAAGATAATCTATCCCAACCCTCCTGTCATAGGCAAGGACAGCTTCCCCTGGATCAGGTTGCTCATAGCTCCATCCAGCCTGTCCATAAACACTTCCAGGGATGGGCTATCCCCAAGTTCTCTGGGCAAGTTGTTCCAGTGACTCATCAGCCTTAGAGTGAAGAATTTCTTCCTAACCTCTAAACCTCTCCTCTAAGTTTAAAACTCTTCTAACTTGTTATATGACTTCGTGCTCTTGTAAAAAGATGCCCTCCCTATTTTCTCCTATTATTAACTCTTTTTAAGTAACAAAATATCTCAGTGAGTTCTCCCTGGAGCCTTTTTCAGGCTGCATAACCCCAGCTCTCTCAGTGTGTCTTCACAAAGATCATCTTTGTGGCCCTTGTCTGAACCCAGTTTAATAGGTCCACATCTTTCTTGTGCTGAGGTTGCCAGATCAGGACAGAGTACTCCAGGTAGGGTCTCATGAGGGTCTACTGTCTCAGAGCAGGGAGGCACAATTACCTCCCTCACCCTGTTGGCCATGGTCTCATGTTCTTTGGGCTGCAAATGCACACTGTCGTCTCACATCCAGCTTTTCATCCACAAGAATGCTTAAGTCCCTGCAGGACTGCTATCAATGGCTTCTCAGTCTGTAATCTTGTCTGGGGTTGCCCTGACCCACATGCACCCACCTCATGAGATTCCCATGGGCATCCTTCTCATCCAGTTCCCTCTGGATGACATCCCCTCCTTCTGTTGTGTCAATTGCCCTGCTCAGCTTGTGTCATCTGCAAACCTGATGACAACCTGAAACCTGCTGAGGGTTCCCTAGATCCCACTGTCTGTGTCATTAATGAATTATTGAAGAGCATGTCTGAAGAGAACCCCGAGGGACACCACTCATTGTTTGCCTCCACCTGGACATAGAGGTATTGACCACAACTGTCTGGATGCATGCATCCATCCAATTTCTTATCCCCTTAATAGCCTGCCACTGTTTGTGACTATGTTGAAGGCTTTAAAGATGTCTACAGGATGGCATCACTTGATCTTCTCTTGTCACACCATCATAAAAGGCCACCTGCTTGGTCAGGCACAATTTTCCCATAACAAAGCCATGCTGGCTTTCTTGGATCATCTTGCATATATGTGCATTAGCCTTGCTTCCATAGGGATCTGTTCCATGATCTTCTCAGGCACAGAGGAAAGGTTCACCAGTTTGTAGTTCCCCAGATCTTCATTTCTCCCCTTTTTTAAAAAAGAGTGGTGTCAATTTTTTCAGGTTAATGACTTCACCTGAGCGCTATGAGTATGGCTTGGCGACTACATCAGCTCCTTTAGGACCTTGGGATGTATGTCATCAGCCCTCATAAACCTGTGCTTGTTCAGTTTAATCAGTTTGTCTTAAATCTGTTCTTTGCTGACATTGGGTGGGAATTTTCTCTCCCAGTGTCCACCTGGAGTTTCAGGAAATTGAGAGATGTGGGAAGCCTGACTACCAGTGCAGACTGAGGCAAAGAACTTGATGAGTACCTCAGCATTCTCCATATGTCACCATTTCTTCCTTCTTGTTTTTTAGAGGGCTACACTCTTCTTGGCCTTTCTTTTCTGACCTATGTATAGAATAAATTCTTGTTTCTGTTCTATTCATTCCAATATAAAATGTCTAATTTGTCTTTTGAATTTTATTAGAAGGCAACATGTGTCAATGTTCATTATCATGTTGCCTTCCACTTGCTTTGTATCACTTTGAACTCTCTTTCCCTAATAAGAACAATCCTAGAGGCAGTAGACTCAGAGTACTGATGTTTGATTATGATTCTATGTTTGTTGTTAACAATAAGAAAATGGTCCTCATTTTGATTATATTTCTTTAATTTCACATGAGTTTAATTTTTCATTGACTGAAGTTGTAAGAATGTTGAGGTTTTCACATCAATCAGCATAATTTTGATCCTTTTTCTGTTAGCAAAAATTGAATATTGTGGGCTATAATCCCTCCTTCCTGCTATTTCTGTAGGCAAGGGAGGGCTTGTATTTAGAAGAGAACCAGCGTAACAGTTCTGAGCTTTGTCTCAGTATGGAGGCATTGCTGACATGGTGAAGATAATAAGATTACAGTTTGTGATCACTAGTGTGGCAGCAGCTCATACAGATAAGATCAGCCTTTTTGCAGGCTAGCTCTCACCCATGCTGCCAGTGGGATAACTGTGATAATGCAGAACTCAGAAAAGGGATGCAGAATATGGAGGGTGCATGGGACAAGTTGTTGGGTGTTCCTTGAACTGTCTGGCCACAGTTAGACATTAATACTAACTATAGAAACTATAACTATAAAACTAACTATAGAATATGTAAACACAAATTAAATGCATCTATGTAATTTAATTTATGTAATTATGTAATTTGTACTTCCAGAGTTTCTAATCAGAATATGAATACTTATCACAGTATGTTCAGTTCTCAGTCTTAACACCCAGCACTATAATATGACTGCCTACCTCTGTCATTAGTTGTTCCAAGTTTAGGGCAACCTCGTTGCTCTAAACCTGGTCTCCAGTCTTAAAGAAATCAAATAACATGGTGATGTTGATTAGGATCATTCAAGAGAGGGAAGAAATGTGTGGCTATCAGGAACTTAAAAGACAAGGAGAGCAATGTTCTGTGCTGTGTCTTACATCTCTGACTCTCTAGGTCTGCAATAATACTTCACAGAGATGAAGTGTGATATAGTTTGATAATGCCTTTAGTGTTTAGCATAGTGCACCCAAGTAGACATAGGAGGAGTCATACAAACAGACATGAGGGCAAGACAGGTGCCATAATTCTTAATATGAACTTAGTCAAAGTGTGTTAATGATTTTTTTTGTGTGTGTTAATGATTTTTATTATTTTTTCCACATGTATCAGTAGCGCTAAAACTGATTTTTGGTTTGCAAGTAGTTAATTTAGCACTCTATTAATTGTATTGCTTTTGTTCCTCTCTTCTTCTTCTTCACTTGTCTCAGTTCTTTAAATCTCACTTTTCCAAAACTGGCAAAAGTACCTATATCTGTTAATGGAGCTTGAAGGGACTGTCCAAGGGACTAAGCACTTGATTGGACAAATTTATTTAACACACTTGAAGTTCATTATTATAGTCTGAAAGCAAAGGGATTCCTTCCTCTCAGTTTGCTGATATTTTTTTCCTCTTTGTGGGCAGAACCAAATACCTCTGAATGATGTGCCAATTAAAAAAAACCAAAACAACAAAACAACCTAAACAAAAGTCACAGATACTCAGTTCACTGTCAGTTTGAGTAAAGCCTTTTCCTTTGTTATGACCTGTTTCTTAGGAGAATTGAACAGATGGATATCTCCCAAAATAGAGACAAGTATAGAAAGCTCCTATGCAAAGAAAATGATGCAAAGCCATTCTAAGAATTTAAAATGTCTGATAGTGCTGAGAATGGACAATGAAGGGTACAGAGCTAGGCAGAGAGGAAATCACAAAAGTAATACAGAAAGATAAAATATAGACAACCAATGAAGAGGGTGAAAAAGGATGTGTAAAAAGGCAGGAAAAGAAAAGCAAAAATATGGAGGGACAGAAGCCCTTGATGTGAAAGAAAATGTTTCTCTGGAGACTCAAAGTATGTGAAAGGGAGGAATTACATGGGTGGTACACACTGAACAAGAAATGTGAATGGGGGAGTGCAAAGCATTGTTGTTGGCAATGAGTTGGGGCAGTGGACACAAGGCAAGTAAGTCTTGTTGATATGTTTCACAAAGGTGAATGGAATTTCACAGACTTGAAGAAGGCTGCTCACCAGTGGGAATGGTTGTAGAACAGAGAATAAAGGGTGATTAACTTAATTCTTTTTTTTTTTTTCTAGTTTAAGCTTATTATTTTCATTGTTTTAACTTCTGTTCTAGGACAGGTTTTAGAAGGAAACACATGGATATGAGGAACAATGAGAGGCCTATAAGATGAAGTTTAGGTAGGATACAGATCCAAATGTATTTGCTGTGATTCTTTGCTGTTTTAGCATTTCAGCTGAGGCAGAGGTTGCTGTAATCTTCCACAGGCTTCTGTCCACCACAATATCTGATTTTTCCCAAGGTTATGTTTTCATCTCCAAGTTCCTCTGTGAACAGGGGAACTGCATCAAGAGCTTTCAAGTCCCTGGATTCTCCTGTTCATATCTGAGCATCCAAGGATATTTGGAGTATCCCTCCAAATATATTGGGTACCTTAATATTATTTTGGATATCATGGTTAAGACATTTACTATTTTCTGAAGTGTCTAACACAGTCTGTAAATGCTATCCATACTTCTTTTTTCTTGAAAAACTTAAGCACTCTTTCTTGGATTCGTGAGATAAAGAAGAATGAGAAGAATTTTTTTTTTTTTTTTTCTGTATTTCCTATCTGAATCTTGTGGGATCAATCTTTTTGTATGAGGGAAAGGGGAGAAATGAAGAGACAGAACAAGAGGGTAGTATTAATTTTATTCTAAAACCTTATGGGTCTCTGGGCCTGTTTTGAACAGATTCTGGAATAAAAAAAGGCATCTTTTTCACAAAAATTAAGGAAAGAGTCTCTAATAAGGCTGTTCCTGATGTAAACAATACATGATTTCATCTTCCCTTAAAACATATTTATCCTAAGGAGAGAGACACTGTAAGTATCCTAATCTATGGGTAGCTAGTTAATCAAAGATTGTGTATTAATAAGCATCAAAAATTCCACATTTTGATCAAAGTTTCTCTAGTGAAGAAGTCTGATAAGACTAACAAAGATCAGGTTTAAGCCCTATAGCTGTAGTAGAAGAGAAAAATATAAAAGGAAATCAAGACACAAATTCATTAAAGGCTAGGGTTCCTTAGTTCTTGTGTTTAAGAAGCTACTTGTCTCAATAAAGCAGCTGGTGATGGATTAGATCATATCACATCACATTCCACTCTATATTAGGAAAGCTGTGAGAAGTTCAATTCTCAAAACTTTGATAATGGGTCATAAACTTCCTGACAGTATTTTAAAAATATCCAACACTGATCTAACTCTCTGCTTACTGAAAAAAAGAAAAGTAATATCGGTTTCATGAACTTGTTTATTCTTGGTGCTTATCACTTAGCAATTCATGGTAGGACCGTGGTTTGAATTTGGACTAGTAGTGAATTAGACGAATTTCCATCTCACGCACAATTTTTAGCTTGCTTTGATAAACTAAGATTTATTCCCAGAAAAAAAGAGGCATAAGTCCAGGAATCCTTGGCCTCTGTGACAGCAGGAAGCCCAAGAGGGGACATGGCCTGCATCAACAATATTAAATTCATTAGTCTCAGGGAGTGATTCCCTACTCCTCTACCAAATGGTGCTCAGTGATGCATCCACTCTGCTCACACCTCACCTTTTCTTGAGCAGACTGATGTGCCCTTTCTATGAAGCACTTGATCCTTGGCTTCTTTGAACCTCAGATAAAAATTTATTTTGTAGGTGTGTGTGCATATGTATGAGCACAGGTGAGTAGGAGGCATAGTGGTGATGCTTCAGCTTGCAGAAAGTGTTTTTATGTCATGAAACTGATGTAATGTCATGAATATCCTATCACACGGCACATGAAGGATGAGATTTTTTAAGGGTATAAACCCTCTGGCATAGGGACAAATGTCTCTTTGGTGGGGAGCAATTCAAAGCTTTCAGGAAGATGTTCCTGGAAGTCTCTCAGATCCCATCCCAATCCTGCTCCAAAGAGAACTAGATGATTTGGTAAGTGATGACTGGATGAATTACCATTTGTGTAGTGGAGATGACAGGAGAGCAGGGGACCAGTATCTGCTTTTGGCAGTGCAGGAACATTTATTACCTCTTCTTAAGTACAGCAGGGACTGAATGACAAGGCACAGCTCATGCTAATTAGATGCACAAGGCAAACCAGAGATCCTATCCAGATCCAAAAAGAAAACCACTATTGACCTGAGCTGTTCCTTTTCTTTGCCTGAACAGTGACTGGGACAGTCAGCATAGCCAGGAGGATGCTTAGAGTTAAAGAATAAAAAGATCTGAAGGCCACTGCTTGATCTAATGTACTGACACAGTTTTTCTTACTAAAGTAGATACAACCAACAATCCCATGTTTTTTACAGCTGGTTATTCAGAATTTCTAGTAAGTGAAGGGTTTTGTTTGTTTTTTTAAGGAATAAATATTTAGGGAATATATAATTTTAATCTAAATAAATAAGTGTGTTAAAATCAATTACATGTGTATACTTACATCTTCTCCTAATTGCTTTAAACTGTAGTTATTGAACATTTATTTTTGGTAACCATTTCAAGATTAAAGTAATTTCAATTTCCTTTCAAATGCCTTTACGTTTAATTCTTCTCTTTAAAAGCAGTGAGTAGACTGCCCACACCAACTCATTTTTTAGAGGTAAAATGTATAAAGCTGCACTTCAAAGGCCAAGAGCAGGATGCAGAGAACAGGTACAAGAACATAGTTTAAAAACACTTTAAATTTAGTTTAATTAAAATAAAGAAAAGGGAAGGAGAAAAAGAATGGAGAGGAAGGTCTCTCACATTCAATTCAACACAAAGATTCTGGATACACAGCTTCTGGATATGCAAATATTTCCTTTTAAAGCCATTGTTCTTGTGCGTATTTCCAGCAGGTTTATATGTATCCAAGTACTTAAGGAGTTAATCTCTTTCAGCATGTCAACTTGTTGCTTCCACATTTACTGTTTGAACAGAAAAAATCCTAGTCTCTGATGAGTCTGGTCTTAGTTATGCTAGATGCTCTCTGAACACAGAGCAGTGTCTTCAGTCTCACTGGTATAGGATATGGCAGGAATTAATGCTGCCTGGAATAAAAGCTGTTAGTTTCATATGTCAAGACAGTTGTCCTAAAAAAAAGCTAAAGTGCATCAGAAAGTGGATGTTATGGGACAATCCCAGCTCTTATGTCAAGTCGTAGTCTCATTCAAAAACACATGACCAACAGGTTGCCTCAGGTTAAATATCCAGCTGAGTGGAATCTAATAAATCTTTAGATTCAGTTTATTTTTTTTCTCCCTGAAGTAACTGTTAGTACCTTGAGAGACAAAAAAAAAAAAAAAGCCTGTGTTATTCAGCCTTGTTGGTAGCCTGCTGATTTTCCATACTCCTCTGTGCTCTCTGGGTTATCTTCCTTCCTACTTCAGCAGTTTTGACAGGTGTATGTGGATCATAGGGTTGACTGCTTTCCATGTGTTTTGGTCCTGCTTAAGAAGTTGCTGTGCTATCTACAATATTTTCTTTTCTACTGCAGAAATAGAATTATACTTTCTATTAAAATTCTTTGGCTTTAGAAAGGTTCACCTGAAAAGCAACATCAAAAGAACTCTACTGGCTGGTCTTCAATTACCAAAGTATGAAAATTCACTGTTAAGGTAAAACCTGTGAAACCTCAGTTCATCGGTACTCTCTGTGGGTAGTCTTAAGGCAATGACAAAGCATAAGTAGGCAACAGGGCTTTGATTTTTAGCTGTGCTGTCTAGTTTGTTTCAGTCAGCAAAGTAATATTCTTTTCATTAAATATTTAATTTGAATTTTCCATGTTTAACTGCAATTTTTTTCAACTTGATAAAAAAATCTTGTCCGCTTGGGGCCATTAGAGTTGCACTATCATTTTGTGCTAAGTCTGCCTGTTCTTTTTGTCATTCTTTCTCTCTCTCTCTTTCTCTCCCTCTCTCTCTCTCTCTATCTCTATCTCTTTTCTTCTTTGTTCTTTCTTTATTTTCTTCTATGTCTTCCTTTCTTTTTGCTTCTTTTCCTATCACTTCCTCTTTGCTTTGCTTTCTTTCTTACCTTCTTCTTTGACTCAGAACTCCCTCTCTCTTTCTCATTCTCTCCCTCATCCTTCATTTGCTGCCCTGGCTCTTAATAGGCCGCTGTATGTCCAAACATGGTTTGACATAAAGTATTAAAGAAGTACATTTCTTAGGAAGGCATGCTCCCCTTTCTGTTCTCTATTTTCTTCTTACCTCCAATGAAGTTACTTGACAAATAGCTTGGACCTTATTGATACAGGCTATTCGAAGAGAAAAAAGGTAAGGAGAAAATACTCAAGGAAACACTTGATGTCAAGTCTGTTGCTGCCAACAGTTCTTTGTTACACAAAAAGAAATAGACAAGAGTGGAGCCCAGCAGGATATTAAGACTAACCTGATTTATTTTTCAGAGCTGGACTTTCTTTCCTCATAACCTGCTAATTTGTTCTGTCTCTAGCAACATCAGCAATTCAAGAAGAAAGCAGGCACAAAGGTGATTGTTATTAGTCATTTGGTAAATCTGTGAATGACTGTGCCTGTCAAAGGCTGCTTTTCATTAAGACTGGCAATAATTTCTTCTGCATTAAGTAGTCCATTTGTATAAGTGGAGGTCATTAAAGCTCCTATAAGAACCTTGTGGAGCAGATTTGGATGAGTTTCACTTCTATGTGTTGCTATTCCCCATGTCAGATGTGTAATATTATTTCTGAAAAATGTTTAAAGCACTGAAGATAAGGGAAGAAGGATGGTATTGTCATACTTTCTCCAAGGTTTTACATAACTCTGATAAGGATTTACTTTATACACTGTATTTCATATGAATAAAAAAAAATCCCCCTATATTTATCTTCACAAAATGTTCAGATAAAATTCAGTGCAATGTTTGTACAAAGTTCCTTAAAATACTCAGCCCAAGGCTGAAAAAAGAAACAAAGATATTTGAGGTTATTTTTATTATTTTTTTGTACTTCAGGTCTGAAAAGACCTCCAGTACCATTTATGTGTTTTTGAAGTATCTACCTTATCACAAATTCTTCAGTTTTTAAAGGATGATATCTTGGATTGTTGGAGATCTTTCCCAGATGGATATTGAGACTTCTGCATGGTGAAAAATATCCTAGATATCTCTCCTGGCATAAGGAGGCTTTGAAGAAACACCAGCAATGATAATCCATTTTATGGGTGTAAATGACAGTAAATTTCACTGACACATAACTGGGAACTAAATTTTTTTTTAACACATCTGAAAGCCTCCCAGGAAATTATGAATGTGAGATCTAAAATAAAAACATATATTCAGATTCAAGGACATTTCATTGTCCTAGAAAGCTCATGTATGAAAATGTTCATGTTCCTCATAGTTTTGCCTAAAGACAGTGTCAGTTCCAAAGAGCTTGCCATCTAAGTAAATAAGAGAGATACTCATAACAGGGAATAATGAATATTAGCCCAGCCATCTCATACTCTTCTAAAACTGTGCTTTATGGGCTGCTGCAGATGACTTGCTAATTATGGCTCTCAACACTTCACAGATAGCATGCAGATCTAGCATGATACTAAAACTTCTGCTCTCATAGTTTCATTCATCTTCATCTACACCCACTGATTTCTCCTTCCTTTTACTACATTCTCTTTGTCAAATAGATGTGGGGAAAAAATCCTCTTTTATCTGCTCTGTTGCCAAATTGAACGACTTAGCATGAATGACTAAGATGAACTGACTTTCAGTATATCTTAAGCTCATAAACATATTTTAACAAGTCCTTCTTGGCTAGTCTTCAGTCTCATTCTTCCTGATAATTGTGCCTTAATATCCTCTTCGGGGCTGAGTGAAATAATTTCAGAAGTCTAGGTTTACTGGTGAAACCTGGAGACTTTTTTCAAATTGTAGAAGAAACAGTTTGCTGTCCAGGAAAGTTATTCTAACGGTCAACTTTTAAATGCAAAAGAAAAGCTCATAAAACTGCTTTTAGGAACAACTGAATTACACAAAAGCCTGTGTTTCTTCATTTTACAACAAGATTTCCTTTGGGTTGTGTTGATAATAGCATCTGAGCACAATATATTTGTTTAAATTACTTAGTAATATTTGATTATTTTTGTTTAAAAGAATTGGTACCTCAGTTATATTAAATTATCACCTTCCCATACAATTCCCAGGCTTGTTTAGGAGTTAAGAGAGGCTGGGTACCTCTCTTAAGTAAGGCTGGAGTCAAGCATCCTCTTTCAGGAGGGTAAGGACATTTTCTAGTATTCTTATGTTTTTTGGATGCCGTGTCAGAGAACAGTTCTGACCACATTTAGTGGCTAATAGAGGTATGACCCATGTGAGCTAACCTGTGGTTTCCATGCATACAGAGGTGCATTGTTGGAATAGATGGAATTGTTGGAATAGATGGAATTACATGTTTATCTTCCTTCTGAGGTCTGCTGCTATACATTCTTTTTGTTAAAGAAGATACTTAAGCTTGTTAAGTTCCAGCAGTGGGTCTTCTGGACAAACAAGACTTCCTTACAAAGGCATCACAGTTGCCCAGTTTCTCAAAACAAAACTGGCATTGGAGAAACTTCTGCCTAATTTCTGCCTATCAGACAAATATCTGGGGAAGTCACCACTGAGCAAGAAACATGAGTTCTAGACCTCCTCAAGATTGTATTTCCACTCCATTAAAGATTTCCAATTGTATGTATGGGAAATCTCAGAATGAATCTGCTGAGGATGAGCTATTGTGAATGTAGAAATATTTGTTAGAGTCTGGAAAAAATGCAAAACTCTATAGCTTGAAGGAAAGTGTAACCCAAGTCTAATAAATATTTTAGAATGAGGTTTTTGTATCCCTCAAAAGGGCAGGTGTTCAAACATGACTTGTTGGTAAATGATTGTTCCTGGCATTTGTCCTGACCAGCATAACTGTGAGATCTATGTATCTCTTAGCATGCAGTACAACCCTAAGTACCTAATTCTAGCATTTCTTATGATTCTGTGGAGCTGAATCCTTTAGTTTTCAGTGCAGTGTGGTACTCAACTCAGCTTGGCCAGTCTGTTTAGGATCTCTGTAGCCAATGGAGAGAATTAGTTTTAAGGTGCACTTATGTTAGTTTGTCTGCATTTGGTCATAAGATGCACACTTCAGAAGTGACAATTCTTTTTACCACTTCTAAGGTAAATCTAGCTTAGATTTAACCATTTAAATTCTGAATATTTTTAGTAATTCCAGTCCCCTTTTCTGATTATGACTACAAATATCTAAAAATGTGACCTTAAAATGTAAATAATTTCCCGATTTCTATTTTCATTTCCCTCATCTTTTCTGGCTCTTTGGAAGATATAGTCTCTGATCATGCTGAATAAGCTGACACATTCATTTTCTACAACTATGGGTATTCCTTCAGCCTTCAAGAATGGTTCAGATTCTTATTTGCCCATAATGAAACAACTAAAAAGTAGGAATTCCTGTTAGGTTTAGTTGCTAAACTTTAGAAGATCTGAGTTGTTTTGTGGTATGAAAGTTGACTTCCTAAAATTGTGAAACACTGTACCTTAGCTCAGTAATAATTTGTTGTCACACACCTGTGGTTCTATAATTTTCATCACATTCATTATTAGAGCTTCTGTTGCTTAAATTCAGCCTTAATTCACAAAAAGCAGCTTCTTGTATTTTCATAACTATCAGATAAGGGAGAAAAAAATTCTAACCTCCCCATTCCTATTGCTGTGTACTTTCATGGCATTAAAAGCTGCAGATTATGACAGCAGAATAACAGTTAAGGGGGAAAAAAAAAAAGACAAAAAAAAAAAGACATTAACTATTTATTTCCAGAGGAGGCTCTTAAAAGACATCAGTTGCATCTATCACAGCTTAGGACTATAAACACAAATGTCCTGGTTCTGGCCAGGAAAGGGTTGATTTTTGCAGTGGTTGGAATGGGGCAAGGCTGCAGCCCGGAATTTATTCTATACCATCACATTTCATATCTGGGGAGGGGGAAAAGGAACTCTCTTCCAGGGAAAAGGGGTTCCTTCTGTTTGAGTAACCATGGCACCGGTCCCAAGCCAGAAGTTGCTGGGCATGGGACGGTCACAATCAGGTCATGGGCTCCTCAGTGAGATTTTTTGCATGTAAATCACTTTCTTTTTTGTACAATTCTGTTTTTAATATCATTGCTGTACTGTTTATTTTCTCTCTCCAGTAAACTCTGCTTATTTCCACCTGTGATCTCTGTCTTTTGTGTCTCCAATTCTCCTGCCACTCACAAATGGGGAGAGGAGAAGGGGAGTGGGGGAATGGAAATGTGGTTTTAGCAGGAGCACTAAACTGGAGAATACCATTCTTAAAGCTGGACAACAATTCTTACTTCAAAATATTGTAATATGAATATTTAGTGTAATAATCCAGAGGAGTGAAATAGCATAAATTAAATGATTAACTGAAATTTCTTATCATTGGTTTTGCCTTCTACCTGTTGAGCTACAGAAAATTGCCTGTAGAAGTATGGAAAAGTGACAGAAGCATAGTCCCAAAGGTGGAAGCTTTTCCTCTCATTACCACTTTGCCCCATTCTTTACAATTACACTTTGTCCAAGGAGTTGGCATGTAAGCCTATCTGTTTTGATAGCCTTATTTCAAACTTGAGTTACTGGTGATTTTACAAGCCAATTCTCTCAAGCCTTTCACAGTGATAAGACTAATAGGAGAGAATGATGAATGAGTGTAGAGGCAAGACTCTAGACTAATTATAATTTTTTAAAAAAGACAGTGAAAGGAAAGTAGTTCTTTGCCATCAGGGAAGGGAAGAAATATGAACACCTTTGGATCATGCAGTTCACATGACTTAAGGCAATTCATAACCAGCTACTAAAATAGAATATACTGTCAGCAAACAGACAAAATACAAAGTATGGAACTGAAAACAGGTTTGCCAGTGTATCATCCACAATTTAGTAGAATAATAAAATGAATATGTTAAACTGTATAGTATTCAGAACTATGGGTAAAGCAAAGGTGAGAGCATGCTACTACTATAAAGAAATCCTGCTAAGAAATTCAAGTCTCTCAAGTGAAGCTGTGTTTACCAGGTTAACTCCCTGCCCTATTGTTTTTTAAAGAAGGAGATCTGAGAACAAATGCATCTGGGCTTGACACTGAATGCCACAAAGGAAGGGCCTGACATGTCTTGGTGTTTCATCTTTATGGAATTACAGCATTTTCATTGCCTATTGTTCCTCCAGTCATAATGTTAAATCATCAAATGTCCATGGATCAAGTCATCACTTCTCAATCAGTTAGTTTTGGTGGTCTTCCACAGATATTTTTGTTTGTGCAGTGAGGGACTTCGTAAGGTTGTATCAGTGGTTTTTCAAGGGTAGACCAGAAAACAAACTGAACCTGTTTACCAAAAAGAGAATGTATTCCAATTCAGTTTTGATTAAAACTCGTGGTGCCAGGAAATGTTGTGTAGTCACTTGTCTTCTAAATGCAATGAAGCACAAATGAGATCCAGTGTTGAACCAAGTACATAAAAACAACTTTGTGTTGAACAAAGACATAAAATATGGGGAGATGCAATTCCCTTTATAAGAGAAGAGGGATTACATTTAAAGAATTGCCTTATTTTTAACACTAAAAGTAATATTTATCCACTTTAAGTTGCTTCACAATATTGCTTGGGCTAAAAAGTACTTCATCTCCCTTCCAAATCTCAGTTTGCAGCATTGCTGTGAGGTTGGAAAGATTTCCTCCCTTTTTTTCTTTTTTTTTTTTTTTCTTTTCAGTCCAAAAAGTCACTCACCAGCCCAAGACATTAGTTCTGTGGTATAGGTTTTTCAAAGTACCTGTAACATGAAACAACTACCCCTGCCTTGGTGATAGACTTAAGGATACCTAATTTAAGGTTAACAGATTTACAGCTACAATACCTAAGGACAGAAAAGGGTTGTGTATATATGGGATGCATGCATACTTGGAAGGCATCTACCTTGAACACAGTGCCACTGTAGGTTTTGAATATTAATAGCATAATGTAGATGTCAGCAGTTTAGACTTAATCTGTGTATTTGCCCTTTATGGTATGTGTTGAGAGAAAGGGATAGTCCTTGGTAAACTGTCATGATAACAGGTAGACTAGATATATCTCAGACAGAGAAATGAAAGCGGACCCAGGTTGCAATTCACCTGACTTGCTAGAATAATTTAAAGCCATCCTAGATATATAGGGTACTCCTCCTAATCTCCAGATACTACATCAGACAGGTTTGGGATTCTCATGTGTTCTGGCTCTCAGCTCCACATTTAGACCTCAGGTACATTAGACTAACTCAGAAAATAATAAATGACCTATGTTTAAGCAAATTAATTGTTTTATCAGACTCCTTCACTACTTTTGTCCTACAGATTTAGGTGTGCCTGTTTCTGTAGAGCTCAGCTTCTATTTTCACCGTGAACGCCTTTATAAAATGTTGTATCTCCTCCAGCATTTCCCATGGCTTTTTAATGAAACACTTGCATTTCTGTGCAGATTGTGAAGATTCTGAACTCTTTTGCACCCACCCCAATATGCTGTAGACATCAGACAAGGCAGGTCTCAGAATTCTGCTATCTTTGTAAAAATCAGTCCACCATTTCGGTGTCATTAGGTCAAATCTAGAAAATAAACTACTATTCCAACTAAATATAGCATAACAATGCTTTTGTACAGCTGATGGACTTTAAACATGTTTCATATACTCTTCTTGGTGATCTTACTTTGGATTTAGGTGTAATGTACATGCATTCCTTTTCTGTTTTCAATTCTTGCTACCACCCCTCCTATTCTATCAGCTGTCAGTGTCATTTGTAGAATGTTTCATTGGTTAAGCGCACTAACATGAATCCCACACATTTTCATTTCTTTGATAAAAGGAAAGCAAAACACAAGCATTCCTATACTGAAGAGACCATAGGGGAGAAGAAACCCCTACTATATTTTTATAATTGTGAATCAAAAAGCACGAACAGTTATGGATTCCTGTCTTCTTTAATTGAACCTGTAATTTTATTGAGTTTTTCTCATGATTTACAGATGAAATGCAGGTTCTGATGTAATTACTTAACACGTGAGATCTCAGGGAGCCACTCTATCTGTTTTGATAATGTATGAATGATAGGATTCTATCACTGGCAGCTGTTCTACATGGGCCTTGTTATACATGGATGTGGCATTACATCCGTGTCTAACAATTTGTCCTGACAGTCAAAAGTCTTGTCAGATATTGATCTGACATCAGATTCATGTATAACAAGATTTTTGATTGACAGATGAGCAAATGTCCTGAAAGAAACCAAAACCCCACTGTTTTTAAAAGCTAACACTGCCAATCAGTAATCTGGCTTTTCTGTAGTATTTGCTTACATCTACAGTGTCCTGTATCTTTAATTTTATATATAAATCTCCCTTCAAATTTGTAATATTACAAAGATTTTATTTAGCTTTTTAATGAAATTTTAAAGATAAGAACTGGCATAACCATGTTAACTAATGCTATAGAAAACCATCCTTGGCAGCTTCAATTTCAGTGCAGACAAATGCAATATCGAAACAGCAGGGAGAAAGTGAAAAGGCTGAGGGGAATTAAGGTGATGTGTGTGGAAGAAACATGTTAGACATGAGGTTTTAGAGCCTGGGTATTATTAATAAAAATCCCCAACAGAAACCACCATTCGGATTTTTGAAGTTTATGGAAACTTGACCAGAATAAGTGTCTCATAATCTCTTCTTGCTTATCTCTGACAATATTTATTCTATTCTGAAGAAACTTTCTGGATTCTAGCCATTGGTGAGAGGAAAAGAAGAGCAGTGTCAGCTTCACTAAGCTTTTGGCAAGCCTGTTCAAAGGACGTTGTTGCAGCCCTGAGACAGAGGGAATAAGAAAGAACATAAACTACAGTGAGGAGATTAGGCATTCATCATTGAAACTACCACAACACCCAAATCATTCAAGGTGTATCATCAGTAATAGAGAATTATTCAGGCATTGAAAGCAAGCAAAAATATGGCTCAGAATTTTATTGCAGAAATGCTATATACAACACAACCATAGTTTTGTATTCACCTTGAAAAAATCACTGTAGCAAATGCTGTGTCTTTTAAGCCACAGTGAAGTCCCTAGCTTTTATTTAGAAAAAAGGGCCTAACAAACAGTTTTTTAGGTCAACACCAGAGTGCGGGGGAAATGGCCAATGAAATCAATTAAGTTAGACTAATTATGATCAGTAGTTTAAGACAAATGGGAATCTTACTACTGATGTCAATTGGCTGGGGATGAAGCTCTAAGAGATCTCACCTACTTCAAAGGTTGCCTTCCGTCCTTTACTCCAACTGCTTTGAATTAATCTGATGACCCAAGGCATCCACTATAAGGATACAAAGCACCCCTTAATGTAGCTTAACTGGCTGGTTAAGTCAGTTTTATGGCTCCTTTGTGTTACTCAACTAGTGCAAGGCATCCAGAACATATGAAGTCTAAAAGCTGTAGAGACCGATTTTAAACACATATAAACACGTATGCACCATTTCTCCTGTGCTTATCTTCATTTTATTCAGTGTCCTAAGCCACTTAAAAACCATTAATTGAACCTCATAGTGGCTCTGCATGCATTTTACTTGGAAGGGCTTTATGTCTGCTTTATGCTTCAATGAGCAGTGGTACAAGGACCAAGATAGGTTGCTTGGTTAAATCTGCATTTGCAGTTACAGTTCTATGACATTGGTTTCCAATTACTGCCACTACTCAAATAAACAGCTAAGTAGACAGAATGAGTGCCAAAGACAGATGTCCACAAACACAGGCAAATAGAAATGGATGTGTTTATGTATGTGCACGTTTCCCTTTAAAAATATCAGATTCAGTGTTGGAATCCAAGGAAGTCCAAAGTCAGAAGATTATAGAACTGCACAGCTTGGAGAAAAATCCAGTTTAAACTACTGAAAGCCAGCTTTCAGCTTTACTGACGAGGTCTTATGCTGTTATGAAACAGTAATTCATTGGTGGAAATATGCATTACATTTGTCTTCCTTAGCTCTGTGTGCCCCAGGATAGGGAAAAAGTAGGAAAAAACTCTTTGTCAGTGTGAGGATTTTTATGTGCTGTTTGTGTTTTATTCAGTGCAATCCATTATTTATTTCTATATTCCTAAAACCTCCAGCAATGTTGATACCAACACTTTCAACTGCAGCCTGAGCTGTGTTATCAAGTGAGATCTTTGAAACCACTCTCAAATCAGAAATCTGGTAAATCTCCACCTTTGTGAACATATGTGAAAAGGAATATTATCAAAGAAATGCTTTTTTTTTTCCACTAGGTGGAGGGTGTCTTCAGCCTGAGAGCTGATACATCAGAAGTTTCCAACCACAGTCTGATGTGACTGGAGCTGAATTTCAGATCATAGTTTCAATGAGGAACAAAGCTTTCAGTGTCTGAGCATTTTAGTTATTTGAAAATATTAAATTTAATTGACTATTAATTATTAAATTATATCGCAATATTCTCAATACAATTTATGGAATAGTATACATTTTTATTTTGTATGTTGAGTGCAACTGAAACACATACTAAGCTATTTCAAAAATTAAAATCAGATTTTTTTTTCTTTAAAAAACCAAAATGAAAGCCACATTAAATTGAACAGATTTATACAGCCCTGTTGCATTTCAAATAGAAAGAAACTTGTATTGCACATCCCAAACATGTTTTGGGATCTTTCTGCTGCACCTTGCAGTACCCTGATCTAGAAAGGACAGCAATTGCAGTATTTTTTTTTTTTTTATGTACCTTTTATGCTTTCCAAATCCTGAAATACAAGTAGGTGTATTCCAGAAGGTTGTCACAGTCTTACTTTATTTAGAATTTCTTTAGTTCTTCTGTATTGTGGGTTTTTCTCTTTCATTTTCTTGGGTTATAACATCTGTCAGCTCTGTTTTATGGGTTTGTTTGTCTACAGAAAATGGAAAAAGTAATGATTGTGCCAAGAGACCTCTGTATCATTTTATATGACCATGAAGAATGGTCATTCATGACTTGCTTACAATGGAGACAGTGGGTCTGATGCTGATATCAGTTACACTGATGTAAACCAAAAGAAGTTCCTCTGTATTTCACCAGTGTACAATTAAAATAAAATTTGAGGAAAACAGTTTTCAAAATCAGATAAAATATAAAAGGAAAATTTGTCATAAAGGAAAGGTCAAACTTTGCTTTTAATAAATAATTTTAAATTAGTTCTAAATATCTATTTTCCCCCCTTAAAACATTCTAGTTAGCCATAGGGGGAATAACACACTCTAGGCCTTTCCCATTCTTTGGCAATACCAGATTTCCCATGCCTCGCTATCTATCCAAGCTGTGTAGTTTTCTCACAACAGCTGCACATGTTGTCTCGAGTTATTAACCCCAGTTGGAAGCCTGAGGAGCTGCTGAGTAGCTTCTTCTCCTACAGAGCTTCTATGCTGGTTTGTGGGGCTCCTGCATGGAAAGTGCATGGTTTAGAAGAAACCATCCTCTTATTAAGGACTCTAGAGAAGCTTGGTTCAGGTACCAACACATGTCTACGCTACTGTTCCAGGTTGTTTTTGGGGAACAGAAAGCAAATTAAGTTGAGGGCAAAAAAAAAAAAAATCATCAAAATGTCTTCTATTTTGGCCACTCCAGCATAGAGTGGGTTTTCTGTGAAATTTCTCCCTGTGTACTGAATGTCAAGAAAACAGTGGCAGTATTACTTCTATAGATTGGGTCGATAACTTCAGAGAATAAATAATTACTTTGGGGGTATTTAGATCCTATAGTGATGGGTGTTTACATGAACTGATATGCATGTTCAGTATGCAAAATTTGCTAATTGAGCTGTACGTCTGGCCAGCAAGTTGTGCAGTGTATTAACTGTTTTTCAGTAGCTTGAAGCAGAGTACAATGAAAACATTGGAGTGATAAATTGTCTTATGAGACAATGAAAAATCCTTAAATTGATAAAGAAGCCAATGAAGTAACCTATAATGTAGCTTAATTTCCTCACTACCTCTACATGAGAAAATTTACATTCAGTCAGTTTTGCAAAGGATCTAGTTCTTTCCAATTGATGGGAAAAAAAAATACAATAGATATTATGGCTTCCTTGAGTATTTTGCAAGCAGCTGGTGGATGCCAAATTGCTAAAATTTGTTATGTCTATTGCCAAGGTGCTTTATTTTTAACTTTTTAGTCAAGATACAGGCCAAATGGACACACAGTCAGTCCATAAGCAGGTATGTTGCCAAAACTATTGGTATTTTCCAACATGAATTATATTCCACATTCCAGTGGGATATATAGTTAATATCTTCCTCCAGGGTGTGTGAACCATGTATTTTGCAAATACCTATTTTCCTTAGTGAAAGAACTTCCTTTTTTTTTATTCCAAGATGCCCTTCCCTCTCCTTCACTTACTATTGCTCATGCAAGGTGCTCAGTTAATGGAATTTATAGGCAAAATTAAAAACAAAATAACTTTCTTTCTCAATCCTCTTTTGTCTTTCCATGTCAAATAACTTCTGACATATGGATCTTTTTGGAGATGCAAACAAAGTGGCTGAGTGAACGCTTCTGGCCATTATCTTAATACAGATTGTAAAAAACACCAACAGCTTTTCTCAAAGCTATTTGTGCTGAAATTAATTCTCACAACAGAATAATTCTGAAAAGATAAATATAATGACCCTGGAATAAAATATATGCAGCTATACACCTGTGTCTTAACGTGAGATGTGATAACTCAAAAAAAAAAAAATAGATAATAATCAAATCTCTGAATAAATTTGTCCTGTGTATTTAATGGATTTTCATGAATCCATTGCTGTTAAACTGATTGCAAAATATAATTGACAAAATTCTGATCTCGTGAAATTTAATGACTGGCCCATCATTGATTTCAGTGAGTTAAAATTTTCAAGCTGCATGTGTATAGTGACTCTGTTCATTTGAATTTAGAAATAGTGAGCTACCTACTTAGTGTTATAATATTTAAATTGGAAAATTCCATTATTAAAAATAAGAAGCAGAAGCATCTGCTGCATTTTGTTCTTCTCCAAAGCAATGGCGAGACATCTGACTTTATTGACTTTTTGATTCTATTTTATGGATTTTTAAGAAGAACAGAAAGTGCCTCTACCTGTCTATTCAGCATTAAAAATGTTTCACTAACTGCCTTGGCTTGGGACACGTGAAGAGTTAGAGAGCCCATAGAAATGACTGGAACTCAAAGATGAAAGACTGCAAAACTCAGCAACTACTACAGATGCTGATGAATCTACTTTTAGCTCCTAAGAAGGCAAGATTCTTTCATATACACAATCATCAGAAATTAGTTTTATGTAGACATCCCTATACTGTTTGGTTGTTCCTTGTCAAATTCCTTCAATAAAAAAAAATATGTATAGGAGTTAAACTTTGCTATATAACAGGTGCTGTGCTAATGAAATCTGGATAAGCATTTGGTAAAAACTATAATGGCTGAAAGTGATGAGGAATGGGTGATGCTAAGTAAATGTAATGAATTTTTTGATAGAACATATGTATCTAAGCTCCAATTATATATTAGGTAATGTTCTGGGCAATCCTTTTCAGGCTTTTAAAATTCTTATAACTCACTGCTGAGATATAAATGTTGCTGACATTAATACGTCAATCAGGCTCTGTACAAAATAGAATGATGTTACTTAATAAAATTATGTCAATTATTATAACTTCCACTATTTCATGTAAGTCCACTTAAAAAATTGTAGAGAAAGGTTAGCAATAACAGAGGCAGAAAGTAGCATTAATTTTATCAGATTTCAAAAGGAAAATAAGAAAGTTTTGATGGTTTACTTCAAGGATTATTACAGATCAATTATTCTTTGTCTGGAAGGAAATAATGCCTGTAATGTGATTGCTGTGTCAATACTAGTCATGAATTAGTTTTGGAAGCATGGGGAAATGCAAATTACTACTACATGCTGAGTATTCATCCTGTAACTAATGAATATTCACTTGACTCTTGTAACCTAACCTAATTACCCATAAAGCCACACATAGATTTCACTTGACCCTAAACTTTAAACTGTTAGCTGCTCCTTTGCCTGATAACAAAGTGATAATGCAATTATTTGTGTACCAAAGCAGAAAGAGGTTGACCCTAGTAAGATGCCTGTGAAATACGTAACATGGAAAAATAGTAAGAGTTTTGGAAAAAATCTATTGCATTTTTATATTATCTGGCTAAGAGTTGTAGGAGTCCTTCAAGAATCACATGGAAGTATCAGTTCTAAGGGAAGGGAGGGAAAAATTAGATAAAATAGCCTTAAGGGAATTAGAATAAAAGAGCACATTTACTTAGTCTTATACTAAGATATTGAAGTTTTACTTTTATTCTCTGTGTAAAACAAAATCCTCAAATCAGTGGATATGGGCCTGTATAATAAAGGAGTCAAAGTTGATGAAAGGAGGTCTCTTAATTTGATTTTCTATTTTAACAGTGAGGCAAAAGTCTGACAAGTAAAATGACCAAATGCTGCCAGCTGTAGCTAAGAGATATACATGATAGATAGAGCCTATATCATAGGAACCCTTAGGAAAACTTGAAATTGCATCAGTACTTTTTATATTTTCATATCACATCTGTATTTTCTAAGGAAGGATTTTTTTCATCTCACATGAAAAACTGGAATTTGTTTTGATATTAATATGAGTTCTCTATCTGACCATATTCCCAACGACAGTAGACAACAATAGAAATGCTTCAGTCTAGTGTTTTTCAAGTTGGTCTTGCAAATATACAATTATACACTTGTTTGTTTTTTTTACTTTTTGGACTTGATTGGAAGAAGTTTTGGGGTTTTTTTAGTTGCAACTTCATGTTCTTCAGTAGTGGAAGTGGAAATTTTTCCCATCCACTGCTTCAGTCTTTCCCAGCTTGATATTTTTGTAAGGTTATTTTTCTATGCAGGTAATTTCTATCACCTGGCCCGAGTCCTAGATTGACTGAGAAGAAAGGTGTTTTACAGCATATGGAACAAGCAAAGGACTCTGTAAACTCCCTTATGAGGAGATTATATAAGTCCTCCCCTGCTCTAACACAAAAATCTGGGGGAGATCCAGACAGACTTACTTTTCTTTTACTTGTGAAGTAAACATTCTGAGAACCGAAAAAAGTGCAATCTGATACCATGGTAAAAATGAAAAAATCTGGTTTTTTATCCATATATCATGAATCTTCATCTTGTTTTTATAAGTTGTCCTTGTTTCTATTTGATCTAATGACAGTGATGCATACTGCAAAGAGTACAAGGCACCTGAAATACATTTGTGGATTCTTACCCCAGTGAACAAACCTGCTGTTTTGCGAAGTGTATCAGTGTCAATAATCCTTTTCTGGCTACTTGCACGAGGAGGAATTAAAACAGTAAAGCTGGGGCTTAATATAAACGAGGATGACACTGTGAGCTTCTCTGTCATGATTAGAATTGCTGAAGCAGGGGGCTTGTTCCCTAAGGGAAAGCTAGGGATTGCTGTCTTTCCCACTTTTCAAATTTGGAGATGGATACAAGTCTACAAAGCAAGTATTTATGCTTTCTCTTTTAAAGCTGTGGTGAAACTGCAGTACCCATTGCATGCAGCATCAGAAAGCAAAAACTAGTAAAACTTCTGGATTTGTACCAGAAGCTTCACATGAAGGGAAAGAGGAAGAGATTTATAAAAAAAAAAGCCCACCCTTGTCAAAGCAGAGAGAGTGGTTATCCATATTTGGGACACATGTATCAGTTCTTACCTCATAGAAAGACTGCCTTGTCCAGGAAATCCTTGATTTCACAACAGCACTGTACAAACCTTTCCTATAGACCTGGGTTAATAAGAAGTGACAGGAGATTACTTCATTATTAAACAAAGTATTCCCCATTATGCCCAATTTAAGGCCTCTCCTGAAAAAGAGGCTTAATTTTGACAAATTTTTGCTAAAAGCACATATCAATGGTCATATTGAAAAACATAAAATATAAGACAGTTTCCTTAAACCAAAAAATTTAAATAATACTTCATCTGTTCCTTTAAGAAAACCCAATAAAGAAATATGAGTCATGATTTGAGGATCTCCAGTTGCTGATGGGAATATTTTAACAAACAATAGTACAGAATACTATGGGTCACTTTCAATGTCTGGTGCCTTCAAGGAAAATTGCACTAATGTAAAAGTAATTGTTACCATGTATATCACTTTCCTTTAAAACTGAGTATCTGTAAAATTATTTTAAAAGCAGAAAAGTTTTCAGATTAACTGCTGCTGTTATTGAAGAGATGAATATAGAGAGAAGCACTTTTGTGTTTAGTAGATTAGTGGTTTCAAAAAAGACACTCTGACCTGCAGCTAAAACATCTGTGAATCCTTCTTCTTGTAGATGACAAGAGGACTCCTGAAATTATTTTTTTTGTAGTGTCTTCACAAAGTGATACTATTCTCACTGCAGACAAACAAGAAAAAAAGAAAAAATCCAAGTAATGTTTCAAGGTCAAAGAATTCACTTTTTTCCCAAAGTAGCAAAATCCCCTCTGCTTAGTCTATATAGACTTAAGAACTTAAAGACAGAATTTGTAGGGAAGGATACTGAGAGGACTTCTTTTTGCTTATTCCAAAAAATTAAGGCTCCAAATAGAGGAGAAAACATCCCTTTTTCATGACTGATGATGCCAACAGGCTGTTTGATATTCAGTTTGGAGCACATAACCTATCAAAGATGACAGAGGACTCTGTCTCTCCAGATTGCTTTGCACACCATGTGAATAAATACCACTGGTTACTTCTGGACTCTATTGTAAGGCAGAATAAAGATAAGGATTCTATGATTTCACCAGCTTCTCTTTAATCAGAATTCTATAGGGTTACCCTAATAAAACCCACAACATGATGACTTATGAATTAAGATAGAAATTAGCTAATATAACCTGCTATCATGCTGCAGTAATTTCCTAGGACGTGTGACCTCAGTCTGGATGGGACATTATAAAAAAGAAAAATGGTGAGACTGGGAATAAAAAAGATTTACATTTTCTCTTTTCCATTCTTATGCAGGTCTGCTTAGAATTATTTCAGGATTGGGGAGCATCTGGATAGGTCAACATACCACATGGCCAATTTGTATGGGTAGGAAATACTGAAAGGAGCATTTATTGTGCCATTTTGCGCCCTTTAGCACATTTGAAAAACATTAGAGTTACTAATGCTCGTAATTTCCTTATTTTTATGAAAATCAAAGTAACTTAAATACATCAACTTAAAATCGCAGATAAATTTTAAAGTTAGAAGATAATTCTATGTTTTGGTCAAGAACATTGTCTAGGTGGAGTATAAAAGCTTTCTTCCCTTAGTTGATCTATTATGTTTTTATTCCTACTGTGATGATCCATCACTGTTTTATTAACAAAAAAATTTTCTCCAAAATGTCATAAATATCATGTCACATACAAATCATATGTAGCTCAAGAACTTCTGCTGAAATAAAATAATAAATTGCTGAAAATATTTTGATTTTCTAGTTTTAATTTTTTTTCTTTGAAAAATCAAAATTAAACATTTAATTTTATGTTGTACTCATACTATTTTGTTTGTGTCTAAGGTCATAGGGACATGAATGTGTTTTAAGTAGATGAAGCTTACTTCTGGGTTGAGTTGTCAATGAAAGTTATCTATTTGAAATGTACAAAGAACAAGGTGCTCTGTGTTTCACTTCCCTGTCTTTAAGTCCTAAATCTCATGTTCTGCCAAAAGTCAGTTTTAAATGTTTTCCTTTGGTTTTCATCTGTTCTCATTATGAAGAATTCTTTCCATCTTATAAAATATTTGGCAGAATTTACTGGATTAAATGACTGGTTGATTTTTGGGGGAACAGGGGAGGCATAGCAACCGTTACTGGTAAAACATAAGTTCTTTTTTTAAGTTCAAGTGAGGACACAGATTTAACAATGAAAAACATCTAGGTAGGTTTCTTTCTATTTCTGTAATCACATTAAATGTTTTAATAGTGAACATTTTTTTTTTTTTAATACCTATAAGAAAGGTTAGGTCTAAATGTGAATTCTGTAGGTATGAGGATGGCATCCAGAGAGACTTTTCCAGGTTGAGAAGTGGGCCCAAGAGAAGCTCATGAAAGTCAACAAGGCCAAGGTCCCACACCAGGTCTGGGGCAATCCCCAGTACCTGTAAAGAGTGGGGGATGAGTGTATGGAAAGCAGCCCTGAAAAAATGGACATGGGGATACTGGTGGATGAAAAGCCATCCATGTGTTCTTGCAGCCCAGAAAGCAGAACATACCTCAGCCTGCATCACAAGAGTGACCAGTAGGTGATTCTGCTGCTTTAACTCCATGTTCAAGAGACCCTCCACTGCTTCCAGCTCAGGTGTCCTCAGCACAGGAAAGATATGGATCTGTTGCAACCTGCTGAGAGAGGGAGCATGAAAATGATAGTGGGCTTGAGCACTTCTTCTGTGAAGACATGCTGCGAGAGTTGGGGTTGTTAGTCTGGAGAAGAGCAGGTTCCAGGGAGACCTCCCAGTACATAAAGGGCTTTACAGTAAAGCTTGAAGGAGACCTTTTTACTAGGACCCGTAGTGACAGGATAGTGGTCAATGGTTTCAATTGAAAGAAGGCAGATTCAGAGTAGATGCAAGAAAGAAATATTTTATGACAAAGGGGGTGAGATACTGGAACAGGTCTCTCAGAGAAGTTGTAGATGTCAAATCCATGGAAGTGTTTAAGGTCAGGTTGATATAAGAGAAATTTCATGAAAATTGTTGCTACTATTATTTTTACTCCCTATACAGTATGGATATATCTGTGATACTCTTTTGAACATCCTTCTAGAACTCAGGATATAGCTCCTGATCTTGAGTTTCTGAGATCACCAGAAGTACTTGCTAAATACCCAATCACATTGTTACCTCAACTCAAATGGCTACCCTTTTATTTCCAGAGTTTCTTTTGAGGTAAAAAGACAGTTTTATTCAGTTAATGCAAATACACTTCTCTCTGGAATACCTTTTCTGCTATCTGTAGCAGTTTCCTTAAGAGTAGTAATTTCTGCATTTTATCTGTACTATTCAGTTTCATCATTTATTTACTTCTGCAGCCTTTCACATCTTTTACCAAATATCTAAAGAAAATATCTATCCTCCTCGTCTACTTCTGACTGCTGTCTTTTGGCCCAGCTATCTGACTTTTGTTGGTGCACTAAAAATAGTTGTTAACTATAATTTGGCAATTCTAAAAACCCATACTCCATCTCCCTCCTTACAAAGTCTTCAATGGATATTCACTGTGTAATCCAATTTTAAGAAGACCTGACCAAACAGGAATAGAGGCATTCTTTCTACCTGGTAATTCTACCTGGATTTCCAAATCAGCCAGATAGTATGACATGATGAAACTAAGTGTTTACATGGCTCACCCACTGTTGCCAATGATTATCTTCTGTTGAGGCTGTTGGAGGGAATAATTTACAGTGTATTGAGCCATAGAAAGAAAAAAAAAGTATGAGTTAGATCAGCAATAAGGATTTGATAAATTTCTACTTGTCTTTCTTGGGACAAAGTGGGATTCAGAGTTTAGAGTTGGATCTACGTATTCTTCCCTCACAGAATCTAGAGTGAGCTGAGCAACTCAGCGCTGAATCCAGGAAACCTCTGGGCTGCCTGAGGAGCTACCTTGATATAAGTACAGGAATCAGTGATGACAGGTGTATCTCTAACAGCTTGAGCATCTCTGAATTCAGTCTTCATTGGAAGATGCCTCCAGCCACTTATGATCCCTGACACTGTACCCTGCCTAGAAGGTAAGTTGCTTACTTACAGCTCCTCTTCAAAGAATGGAACAAGATTCTCCCTAGTAGCAATGCAAAAGGCGATACAGTTGCCTCATTTGGTGGGATTGTCTGACAGACATTTATAAATAGGCAATTCTCTTGGTACAAAGAGGGTTTTTTTGAGATGGAAGGAGACAGACTCACATCTCTCTTTATTCCCTAAAGACTTTTATATACAGTTAATGTAACAAGATCACCTTCCTGTCATATTGAACAGGTTTCAAGATGTATAGAGGCAGAAATAGAAATGCATGAGGGAAAATCCCAGCCTGCTGGGTTCTTGTCTGGCAGGTTAAAATGTTTACCAGCTGTGCCATGTAAATCTGTATAGAGAGACTACATTTGGGGTGGCCAAAACTGAAACCAAGTTATTACAAATTTCTAAAATTCATAGTGAACAAAATACTCTTAGACTTGTCTTATCCATTTCACCTAAACATTAGCCTGATGCTGAGAAAATTATGGGCAAATTGCATGTTACTGTACTACTTGGAAAGAGGATAACTACTCTGGGAATGTCTGCCTTACAGTTAATGGTTGCTTTGCTTTGGAGACTCTGCCTGAGAAATACCTGGCAGTGAAATTCAACTGATTACATGCAGAAATGTGCAATATACAGTGAATCATCCAGTAGAAGTAAGTGCTTCTAAGGAGAAGTTCAAAGAGCTCTCTGAGTTAGATGTCTAAACCAGGTCTGTTGTACTGTATGCTAAATGACTGTTTCTCTCTCATCAACTATAACAGGAAATAAGTATAGATACCTAAACTGCAGCATGCTTAATGAAAATCCAGGTCATCATATTTATGAAAAAACTATTAATTTATCATAACACTGTTCAGTCAAGATACCTATATTTCTCTGGATTATTAACTGTAACTACAATATACTATCCATGTTATATAACTGGTCACTTGAAATTCATTGAGGGGATGAAGTGTACACTCACATTGAAAAAAAAAGAAGATAAATAGTAAAAATTATTTAAAATAAAAAATATTCTTTGGAAACTAATGGGTTAAAATTTGCAAGATTACTGGAATTTGCAAAGATGTTTAAAAAGTACTGTTAACCACGTACTTAAGCAAGGGGTAGTGTGCATTGAGAGAAAAAGCAAAAATAATTTTACACTTTTTTCTTCCTATTCCGAAACAACTTTTTGATAGTACAAGATATGCTTGTTGACTTTGATATAAACTTTGAAACTCCTAAATAACTGTGACATCAGTAGCTGATTAATGAAAAGTCCAAAACCAGTCTTCTTAATTTTTTTTTCTGTTTATCTACGTTTACATCCAGCATCAACTGAAAAAACAACCTTATCTAACAGGGAACAAGTCAGAACAAGGACAGAAGCTATTCCTAGGAGAACAGCATCTTCTCTTTTTACTGTAGTTCAAATATTCTCCTCACTATATCACAGAGAAAATACAATTCCTGAATTTGTACATGCAGAGGGAGGCAATCTGAATTTGACACAACCAAGGAGAATATCCAAAGGCTAATGTCAGCAACACTTAAATGCTCTTTGCTCCTAGGGCTTCTAAGTTGTTAGTTTTGGGTAATAGCAAAGAGACCAATGGATGTTTTACAAATGACAGCTTGCTTGTAGCCTCAGTTGGGTTTAATCAGCAGAGTTGTCTACCATGCAAGGACACTACTGCTAATCTGAACCCAGTAACTGCAGTGCATTGGGATGCAAGGCAATGGGTTACTTAGGCTCCACATTATGCACCTGTGTAGATATTGCCATAGCTCCCATTTCTCCACTCACTTTTTCATGTCCTGTGAAAACTAGAACTTGAGGTTCTCAGGCCAGTGAAGGGTTGTATGTGGTAAGTGGGGTTCTGTAGGGTTTTCAAGCCATCAGAGCACTGGGAACAGCTCAGGCTAACATCCAGACCTGGGAATTCAGAACTCTAATGTATAAGTATACACATACCCTGCACCTTTGCCTGAGCCTTATCATAAGTGTGGCTTATGGTCCGTTTCACTCACAAGTCAAAAATCGAGCATCCTAAGCTTAGAGTGAGGATTTTTCCAGATAGGTTTTCAAAGCCTCAGTTGAATAGGTTGGCTTACATCTTCATTATTTGTTTGATGTTACAATGGAAGACAGTAGAAGGGAAACTTCTATAGCTTGGTCAAGCCTGTGAGATTGTAACTCTGGAGGCTGGAAATCCAGGACCTACAGGCACTCAGTCACCTGATGTTGTAGTTGATAGCTTGAAATATATATTTTCTCCTGTTTTTAGTTGTGATTCCCCCCCCCAGCTTCTCTTTCTCCTAATTGTTTACCTGGCGTCAGGTTACCTTGGTTACTGAAGTTTCTCTCCTCAGCCCCACAGCGAGAGGCCGGATAGAGCGAAGAGAGGACCCCGCTGGCATTTCCAGCTGCTTGAAGTTTCTTCAGCCCAGGAAAGCACGGGATTGAGAGAAGGGAACCCTTCTTTCCAACACGGAAGTTTGTAACTCTGTTTTTCCTGTCCCAGAATGCCTCTGAGCTATGGAAGTTGAGAGGGTATGCTTCCCTTCCCTTTCTTTCCCCCCTGGGTTGCCAGGAAACCAAGCCCCCCACTCTCTCCTCCTCTGCCCCTCTGTGGAGAATACTCCTACACCTTTGTGGGCATTTGAAGAAGTTGGTGTCTGTTATTTCTTATCTTGGTGTGTGTAACCTTGATTTGTAGAAAGTCTGTAAGATGTACTAACTGAGAAAAATAATTGGTTCTTTCTCTGATGTTCCCTCCCTCCGAGAAACCCTGTTAAAAGAGACCCCCCAGACCCGAAATCCTTTGTCTCTCGTCCCTTGGATTCCCCTTCACAGAAATAAACTGTGGAATGCAAACCAGAGAGAGAGTCCCCCCTGATTTCTTTACTCGCTCTATAGACTTGAATTCTTGAAGAAAATCAGTGAATCTCACAAACATATGCTGGCTCGAAACTCGAGTGAAGAGAAACCTCATCACTGAGCTAGCCGGGCCACACTCGAGAAGATCGAGTCAACCTGAGGCTGCTGCTGCTTATACACCAGACTCATAACCAAGGCTCAGTAGGGTCCCCAAGTCAAAACCTATGGCTTATTTGGACAAGTGGCACCCACACAGTATAGTCCCAATGAACATTTTATGCATTCTTTCAGCATTTCCACTGAAAGATATCAAGAGTATCACTTCATAGATCAGATGTTGGAATAAATAAAATATTCTATAAAATCTACCTTTATGTCCTTGTAAAAAACTTAATTGATATTATCAGAACTGCACTGTGTAAAGCACGGAGGCTATGGAAATAAAAGCATGTCTCTGAAAATCTCCAGTACAATTACCTTTGCACAATAGTTTTTTCAGGGAAGTACAGTAATTACCAATCAGAAATATGTGCTCATTATTCTAATCCAATTACCTTTCAAGAGCTGGAACAATCATTCTTTGTGTCATTGATTTCCAAATTTTAACTTTATTTTAAATTCGGTAAAAGCCATAAGACTTCCTTCATCACAGGTACTTTTGGCTTTGGGACAGATGATAACATAAAGTTATAGTAGAAGTTTTTTAAATTATTGCAGAATATGTACCAGTGTTGGCTGTGTCATTGGTCAAATAGTGAGATATGCTTTCTTCTTCTGAGGCAGCAAAATGCCTCTGACCTATATCAGTGTTACAAAAAATTAACTGCAGCAGGCTAGCTTAGATAGATAGCAAGAATAGATAACCCTTTTCAATTTTGAATACCCTATTTAATGTTATACACTTACCCCAGGAGGAACTTATGCAAGTGATTGTATAAATGCACATATATTTAAATTAAATATCACAATAAAAAGTCACACTATTACTGCAGCAGAAAAATAATTCAGATATGTAATTCTGCAATAGCATTATGCAGTTATGAAACAGAAAGCAAACAAATATATATATGTAAGCATATTTAGCAAATATAACACAATATATTATAATACAGCCTACAGGTATGTACTGTAATGGTTTCTATAAAATTCACTTGAGTTCTTTAAAATCTCAAAATTGTTAGGAATTGCAAACTTTAATGAATTTTAATGACCTTTACTTCCACTGAACTCTTCATAGAAAGCAAAAGATCCTGATTAATTAATTTATTTATGCATCTTAATTTCTAATATCTCTCAATGCATTTTGTGAAATGAGGGATATTTTGGAATAGCTACATTTCTTGACTAAAAAACACTTCCTCTTCTAGCATTTCTTACTTCAGTCATAACTAGAAAATCATCAGTCAAATAAACAATACAATCAACCTCTATGCTGTTACAAACAGCTTCAGCAATTCTGCTCCACTTTGAATGAGAGAAAATGTTATCTCAGGACATGGAAATGGAATTACTCAGTGTGTATTACTGAGTATATTGAATTACATATATTGAATTATAGACTAAAATCTGTGAACTGAAGGTGTGCAACACTTAAGAGGATTTTTCCCTGGGGATGAATGTATCCCTGGGTCAATCAGAAACACATTTATCATAAATTTAAATATTTATCTTTAGATGCAGATTCAAAATTTTTCCCAATATCTCAAACTGCCTGCCTATCAGTCTGATACTGTCACTGAGTTTACTTCTTGAATTTTTTTCTTTCTTCATATATTCTTTTTTTTTTTTTTTCCCCACAATATTTTTCTTCTGGAAGTGCAAAATGAAGGCCTTATTTAAGCAAAGAAAATATCCTTCTCCAAAAAAAAAAAACATCCTTAGCATAGAAACTAGAAAGAAAAGGACTTTTTTCCATATTACCCCAAAGTTTAATCAAGTAAAAAAATTATATGCCTTGGAAATGAAAATTAAATGTTTCCTATACATTGTGTGTTAATTGAACAGTGCAGTATACAAAAGAAAGCATCAGTAATTACAACAGTGATTATAAAGTCATTGTATTGTATAGAGTTATCTGGCAGATAATGACATAAGTTTAGGTCCAAAGCTAATGTATTATCACTTTTGTTTTATTTGAAGGAAGCAGTGCAAATAATCTTATTTAAATTTGGCACTTCTGGGGTGTAGCTCAGGAGAGTTACTCTGCTTGAAGCCAAAGTGCAAATAAAGGGGTTTTGTGGGCTTGTGCAGGTCATCAGTAGAAAAGGAGCTAATAACATTTAGCCCAAATGTTATTTATCTAGAGAGCCACAGTCTAGGAACACCACTAAATGATGTAGCTGGTTTCTGTTCTGATAAAGTCTTTGATACTATGAAGTCAGTGGAGAGCTACAATTCACAAACAACTTCAATTCATGTTCATTATTTGTTAGTTATTTCTCATTAAACAAGCAATTGTTAAAGAGTACAATGGTTTGTCATTCAAAACACATTACAGAAGATCCTTGCAGAATATAGTGCCTATATTTTGTTCATTCTTTATTTTGAAAAATGTGTTCCTCTGTTCTCCAGACATTTTAGCAGACTTTTATACGTAATTTCTTCTCTAGTCTGGACAGGTCTACTGCTTTTATGACCAGTTACAATTTACAGCAATGGGTTTGCAATATTTTTCTACTTGAACTCAGCAGACCACATCATGTCCTGGTTACATTCTTTTGACCCTGAGAATGTTGTTTCTTTAACTCAGTGGGAGATGTGATGTGAAAATCTGCAGAGTTACATGCAATTTGGTTCTATTTGTTATGACTTATAGTATCCTCTTTATTGTAATGATATCTTGGCTTCTTCATCAAGAAGCACAATTTACTTCGTTGACTCTGTGTCCTTCATTCAGATTTGTATCTGTTATGTTTTTTTTCTGTTTTTCTGCATGTGATTCAGCCAGTTAAAAATTCTACTTGGTTTGTTTTACACCATGGCCTACTATTAGATTAATTCAAAAATTATACAGAATATTAGCTTTTGGTCTTCTATTTTTACACAAGAAAAATTCTTATATTGAAAGAATCCATAAATCAACAAACATTTGAGAAAGAAAGCAAGCTGGTTCATTGGGAAAAATTCATTTGAAATAAACATTGTTTTTTAAGGCTCAGCTGTTTTGAGGAGAGTGAATAGCCTAGAAATATTTACTTTAAAATAATACTTCAGACCATTGTTCATTTTTAACTTCTTAACTTTTAATCACTGTCTTTTCAGATATGAAGATGAAATTAAATGAATGATTCAATCATTCATTGAATTGGCCATGAATGATTCACTCTAAGCCATTGCTGGCTTCCAACTATGGTGTTCTGTAAACTCTTGTGATCAGTGTTATGCTACTTAGGATCTGAAAGGTGTTCAGGATTTTTGTATGAACACATATGGAAATATGTAAGCAGACGTACTGCACTTAGTAATATTAAGAGGAGTTTCATTATATTGTATATGGATTTGGGGAATTATTCTTCTCGAATGACAAGCTATTCTAGCTCTCTGTTTTGTGCTCAGTTTCTGTCTGTGACCAGAGGATAATTCTTGCTGTGTTCTGCACACAGTTCAGTAACCTATTCTCACAAATAATTATGTCCATATGTATGAGTTTTACTAAGAGAATGGCTCACAAAAAGTCACCTCCATGTAAGTATTTGTAGGAATAATTTATGGGAGAGACTGAGACAGTGTAAAAATGGTCTTTCTATAATGAAAACAAACCTGTAAGAAATTATAAACTGGCTTTAGCGTTTTGGATTCAACTGTCTAAAAATTCATCATGGGGGAAAACCACTTCCTAGTATTATAAATGCAAAGGCAATTTCGGGTTATATAAAAGAGAAATTTATTATAAAACAATAATAAATTCGAACAACGAGTAAAAAAACCACAATAAATAAGCAGCGCAGCGCTGGGTAGACAGGGTCTATACACAAGGTATAGGTGTTCCCAAATCCACACCTGAGAGTCCCTTGGCCTGGGTTTTTATAGGAAGTTTATGTCCCGAGGCCAAATTCCAAGCAGGCACCCTTCGCTAAGAGGTTCTTGATTGTTCGAAGAATAGATTTCCTGGCACCGGAGAATAGGGTCAATAGATGTTGGGCAGAGGCTCCTCATATGTAAAGAGGTCCAGGATGTCTTTTTGATATCATTTTGGTCCGGGCCATTAGGGTGGAGTGGTGGGACCCATCCTGGAGCCGATGGCTATCTCGGCTGGCTCCTCTTCCTTTGTCTAGTATTTTCCATTTCTCCAACACAGGCGGGCAGGGCGGAGGTGCTCAGGTTCGGTGATATCTCGTCCCGGCCCGTTCTTTTGTTCATTCGATGGCCCGTGTCCAGCCCATTCTTCTTGGGCTGATGTGCCTGCTTGTGATCATTATCTGGGTGTTTGGCTGCAATCTGTTGCCTCTTGGCGGAGAATCACGACCAGATCCGGAGAAGGACTTATTCCCATTACATGTTGTATTTTTATGCCATTGCAATCACATATATATATATTTTATTATACCCTTTACGAATTTTTACTCATAGATTAATTTATTACACTAGTATATGACATGTTCTATCTACTGAGACAGCTAGTAGGTGTTATTTTGCTTCTTTGTGATAGCTGACAAATCTAACTGCTGATTACACTTTTTCTATTATGTGGTGTTAACTATATTTCTATACAGTTTTCACAGGTACCAAAAGTGATGTTGCATAACTTTTGCCATTTACACCATGCTAGAAAACAAGTGTTTACTTGAAGGCTGAAGGAGATGTTGTGTTGTAACTTTGCCATATATTTTCCCCCTTTCTCAATTTTTTCTCTCTTTTTTTTTTTTTAATTAAAATTCAGATGAAAGTCTTTTCAACTAAAAATATAACCTTTTGAAGTCATTCATTATTCCCTAGCAAAGTAGGAAAGTGTGAATATGATAAAAGCTCTCCAAAATGAAAGATAAAAAAGTATTCAGTTTGAAAATATAGAGCAGAATGTCTCGTTTGAATAGAGAATATATTTTCCTCATACGCTGTACATTTGGTATGTATAAACATGATGATATATTTACCTTTCTTATAGGGTCTACTCTGGTAATGGCTTTCTCTTTTGTAGAAGTCAGTAAGCATCAAGGTTAAGCAGTCATATTTTTTAAATGCTGCTTATTTCTCAAAATATTACTCTGAAATAGGTAGTAGGCTTGAAAAATGAATTTGGGAACATGGCAAATAACGTTAAATTTATATCAAAGTATACCAATAATATCAGAGACAAACACATTGACTTTGTGAGTTTATTCAGCTTAAGAATGTTTATAATGCTGTGTTTGTCTTGTATAGGCCTTTATACTGGATCTGTTTTAATTTCTCATTTGAGAATGCCTCATTTTGCTACATGATATTCCTTATCATACCACATAAATTTTGACAGATCTCAAGCTTTAAGAAAGCATACACACTTGAAGGAAAGTCTTTAAAACTTCTAAGCTTAAGTTTACTTAGGTACCTATTTAATTTCAAAGATACTTTCTGATGATGTCTTTTAAAGCCTACTTAGAGAATACAGTTGTGGAAAAAAGAAGAAAATGCATGCTCTGAAGATACGGCCTTTTCAACCATCAAAGATACCCTTCACCAAATTGCTTCTTAAGAAAAGTATTATTCTTTTGAAATGAGGAATGGACGCAGTCCTCTGGGACTATCTACAGGAATTTTTGCCAGTGTGTGTGTTGCCTGTTCTTTCACAACTTATCTGGTGTCTGTCAAGCTCTTTTGCAGATCAAAGTACCCCTTAACTGTCAGATGCTGATATCTGTGAAAACGATACACTCCATCTGTAGCTCTCTTATCTCTTGGTGTGTGCCCACGTTCCACCTTTCTTCACAGACCTTAGCTTAACAAAAAGGTACAGGTCTCAGAAACAAGTGAAGATGTCTGGAACAATATTTCAAAGATGGATTTTTCCTCAGATTGTGATTAGTTTAGTCTAATCATCTGCATCTGTAGTAATTTAACTGAACAGGGCCAGTGTGTGGGTCAAGCATTACCTCTCTGCTTAACCTTTTATACATTTAGATTATATTTACATCTAGTTTTAAATAGTTTGTATCAGGGTTACCTAAAGACATGTTCTCATCTTTCCTTTGTTTTTAGCTGAACTTAACAACAGTAGCTCAGTAGTTAACATATAATGTAGCATAATACAAAATTTAAAATCTCCATGACCCTGTTGCTAATTACAACTAAGTAGAAATATGTGATTTAATCTTAGATATGCCCTGCATGCAGTCCTAGGACAATGTAGGAGTGGGGATAGTGTTTCCTATGATGACTACTGTCAGAGAGCAGTAAATCTATTAGTTCTGGTTTTGCCATATCCTGGGGCTCAGTTGTTTCAGCTGATTCCAGCTGTTTACCCCAGCATGTGGAACATCAAATTCTGGCTTTAATAGATTCATACTTTGACCTCTGAATGCATTTCTGCCTCAGGTACTCTTTCTTGCAATATTCTGGATTCTCTATCATGTCTGCAAGTCTCAGAGGACTGTCTGCAGACCATGACTTTGTCTGGTCTTTGTAGTTCTCCTTGCTAGACAAATTCTGATTACTGATCAAGAATTAAATCTGAGTCTTACATTAATTTCTCCTTTAGGCTATTTTGTTCCAGATTCCAATCATGATCTAAAATTATCAGGGATTCAGTTTATCCCTGGATTGCTACATTAGCTCTTCACACATGAGCACTTCTATGTTTTCAGGTTTTTTGTGCTCTCTGCTTAGAAATGTATTGCTGATGTGTTTCATTTTTATGTAATGAGCAGCACTTCTCAAATCTCTGTATTAAATCTCTGCAGTTAGTCTGCTCTGCCTGAGCCTCATCTACCTGAATTAACTGCAAAATACTACAAACATTAAGTGATTCAAGACCAGCTGTTACCAGCAGTTTCCTCTGTCTTCTTTTCTCAGGGAAACCATGGCTTGCAGAAAGCAAATGATTCATTACTTTTGAAATTTTTCTGTTTTCATCACCCTTTTCAGAAATGTCAGATTTAACCCAGTTTTTAACTACTCCATCACAGACCAAGCGATCTTAGAGAGATCTGCTGTTTCTATGCCACATGTAAACTGATCTTCGCAGCACTACTGTCTCATCATTGCAGGGTCCTGGCCCCTTAACAATCCAAAGCTGAAACTTTGTACAACTGCAGTGCTTCAAAAACATAACACCCTCTTTTCTGAACACCTAAATTTATTTTGTATGAAAAATAGAGGGGGAGAAGGGTGGATGTCTTAAGAGTATTTCAATGGCTCTGAGACAAATGTGCTCTCAGGGTAGTGTTGGATGACACCATTTGTCCTGGGCATTACTGATACACAAGGTCTTGCTGTGAGCCTCTGTGAAACATAACAACAGCACTTTCTAGGGGTTCTGGTTATGTCATGACTTTGAAGGTCTGAAATACTCTATTAAAATGCAAGAATGATGCTTCTTTTATAATACCATATCTGTGACCAACCTATAACTTCTTCCTTAATGCTCCGCTCCCTGCATTCTGTATAATTTCCTCCTTTTCGTATGAGATTTACTTTCATAAGATTTTTTTCTCTGGGGATGCTTTCGTGACTAACTAATTTGGGCAGGGTCATGCTGCAGCAACCCTTCAGCAATCCTTTTAACAGTTGGCAGTGATTTGCTTTGTTCTTTTTTATCCCATGAGGTAAATACCTGTTTCATTTGAGTTCCTCCTTTCTTAGAATAATGACAGATTCATATATCTTTCATCTGCTAATTTTATATTTCTGCTTTATATAACTCTTTTCTTTCTCTGGACATGAAACTTGTCTAGTATGAAGCAAAATATTATTTGACCCGAGTTTTATTTTTCTCCATTCTCAAACCATCCCACGCTGTCAGTGAACTGTAGATGGAAGAGGTCATCCTTTCAAGCTTGAGTTTGTATTCTGTGTGTTATGAAGCTGTCTTCCAGACAATGAAGTTCTTTTTCCTTCCTCTATTTCACATTACCTAAGTAATTAAACTTATCTGTTACTCTAACATTCAACAGTCTCAAGAGTTCTTCTGGTAATGGCATGTACTTGTCAAATTCTGCTTTAAGTGGCAGGTAGCCGTTGCTGTTCAAAGATTAGATGATCTTGTGAAAGTTTTTCTTCCTCAATTAGTTTGGAATTTAAAAGTTTTCAGCAGTTTCAGATAATAGGTTTTTAGGTGGCAGCCATTATGACTATTCTGTTGGTATATGTGGACTAGGGAACAGGATAAATGCTGATGAATTTCCTACTCAGACTCCATTCTAATGTCCATAAGATGCTAGCTTTTGCTGCCAGAACCATATTGTTCACTGGGAATGACATACGAAGGAAAACTGAAAACAGATTTTCCTTTCCATCTGGAATTTGTTTCCAATGGAAAAAAGCATTACCTCTGAAAAAAGACCCCTTAATGTCTCAATTTTTATTTTTATTTTTTCTGGAAAGAAAGTGAAAAATGAGTATGTTTTGTCTACATTTTGGATGCATCTTTTGTCACCATCCCATTGTAACATAAGTCTGTATCCTTTTATTGTTACTATGCAAAAATTCCTATGAATTAATCAGTCTTGAAGAATATTTACCAAATTGGGCTGTGGAGGTGAGAGAGGTAGGAAAATACCTAATCTGTGCTTGGGTACTGGTATTGCCATCTGAAATAACCTCTGCTTCACACATGGTGTTCTATCTAGAACAGTATTAAACTCCTTCTTTTGATGTCCCTGGAATCCATTTTTGTTAAATGGCTTAAAGGTGACCAAGGGGTGAATAACTGACAGAGATTTGACCACTGGTGGGCCTGCACACTACTGTTGAGTCTCACACTTTATTGGGCAATGTTTTGAATCAAGGTTTTGGACATAGAGCCCTAAAATAGTTCCAAACATTGCTATCAGCATCACAAATGAGGAGAACATAAAGGTTTTTAAAACACAACCAGCCAATTTTTATGTTCAGCAATACCTACATATGTTAGGTAATTCTCATACTTTCCTTCTTGTGGTGCCTTTTTTATGTTGAACTTAATATTATTATTTTGGATTGAAAAATTATGCGTAGATCTAAAGATGAGAAATTGTACTTAGTGTAGCTGTGTTGCTGAAATGATGATTATTTGATAATAATATAAACAATAGACAAAGAAAGATTTCCATTCATTGGGTTAACAACATCCACACAGCCTGTCTTACTGTAGGAGGATGACATGGAAATAATTGCATCTAACATTTATAACATGGGACACAAGCAGCTGTGTGTCATTCATATAGTGATAGTAACTTAAATTATGTTGAGTGCATAAGTAAGATAATCAGCTGAGTAAAAATGCATGATAAATGCATGAAAATGAATTGTTAAGTAATTGGAAACCATTATTTTGATTTAAGGCACTGCAGAAATGACTGTATTGTCTGAGGCTTGTCAGTACCATAAAGAGTTATATATATATGATGCACTATGCTGTGGATCTAATATTAAATGAAGTTTATGGCTTAAAGTTTTTGAGTGTGTTGGGATATTTTATCTTAAAGGAGGTAGCATTTAAAACAGTCAACATAAATGAGCTGAGAACTCTACCTGAAACAGTAAAGAGAAGGTTTGAGTCGAAGAAGCAAGAGCCAATAGACAGACCTTATCTGAAATAGCCAGCCACTTCCTATGAATATTAGGCTGGTAGATTTGTAACTCACTTTGTAATCCACTAATGGTGAATGTGAGATCCACCTGCAAACTCTTTTTCTGTACTAGATACCCTAACTAGACTGTTTCTGTGGTGTATGTAAAGAAAGGTTCAATTTATCTCATTCTAATGTAGAGGATAAAATTAGTTGTGATGAATTGCCTCCTAAAAGCATTATTTTTCACAATATCCCAAGGAAGAGTTAAATAGGTAAGTGTCATGTGCAGGGAGAAACCATTCTGCCACATTGGTGATTAATAAACAAAGACACAATATTTGTCATCGCTTTCCAGTAGCTGGAATTTATTTCAGAAATAACCAAAGAAAGCAGTCATCCCTGTACTTTAAGCCAGTGCAGGATTGGCAGAGCTATGACTTTGGTGGTTGAAGAAACCAGTTGGTATGCCATGAAGAAGGGCAGAAGAGGTCCTGTGACTAAATCAGCCTGTTTGGCTCCAAAATATCTTGTGTCTTTTAGCAATACTCAGACACATTTTCTTGTTTGTAGAGTTTTACTTTCCTTTTCTTTTCATAAGTTTTGCCTGTCTTCTCTCCCATGACTTTTAAATTCTTAAAGGATGGTGCAGGTCATCCCAGGGGTGTGTGTTCAGACAGAGTCTTGCACCACAGAGCCCAAGCTGCAGGTGTAACAAAAATGTAAATTAATAACTAATGTTATACAAATACCTCTTGTGAGCATAGAGATCCAGGAAGCAGAGGCTCAGCTGTGGGGCTGTGCATAAACTACAAAACTTAGAATTTAACTAATGAAAATAATAAGTGACAAGTCATGCTGTGTTTTGTAGATCATCATGCTATTTTCAAAACTAACTGATAAAGCTGGAAAGAAGCCTCAATGTAGATCTGGAGAAGGTTTGCAGCACTGAAGTGCATTATGAAAAAAATTAGAGAGCTGTGCAACTGAATTGTTAGGTAGTAGAGCTGAAGGAAGAATACATTTTTATGAGAATGCTAGAAAAATGGCCATTTGGAGTGTTCAGAATGTTGATCCTCACACTTCATGGAAGCATAAAACATTTTAAGTTGGATCCCCTAGTCCAACTTGCCCCTCAAAGTGGTGCTGGTTTTGTAATTATATCAGGTTTCTCAGGACCTGAAACTCTTGGTGGACGTTAAAAAACATACCATAGCAACTAGTTTCATTCCTGTGCTTAAGCATTCTTAAAATGAAATTGTTTTTCTTGCATTTAGTGAGAACTCTTTTGCTTCAACTTAAGATCATGGCGTCTTTTTCTTCATGATGCATCTCTGTGAAGGGTGTGCCACAACCTTTTCTGTAGCTCACCATTATGTAGTTAAGGAGAACAATTAGATCTTCTCTAAGCCCTTTCTATTTTAGTTTGGATAAATTCAGGTTTCTTAACTTTTGCTGACATATCGTGTGTTCTAGCTCCCTGTGCATTCCAGTGCTGCTTTGTTGTATTATCTTAATTTGGTCAATACTTCTTTTAAATCAAAGAGCTCAACAATAGATAAAACCAGATGTGGACTACAGGTGTTAAATAGATGGCAATAATTACTTTCCTTGACCTTCTGACAACACAACTCACTATTAGGTGACATTTCATCACTATTTTCATCCCTTGTTTAATGCTAAATAGTAGTCTTCATTTAAATTATTACTAAGAATAAATAGTCATGATAATGGAAAATATAGGAAGAAGAATATGTATAACAAAATCTCTTCTTTGTCCAAGGTTTCAGAAATCATAGTATTCTCTGATGACTAGAGTATAACTCTCAATGAGGTGAAGAGTAGGACATTCTTGCTGGTGTAGACCAAATCTTTCATTCTTCCTTGCCTTCCAGGAGAGAAGGGGTTCCTTATTTCTTACTGTAATGTTTCCTTGATAATTATAATTTCCTGAGGAATTCATACTGATTCATGGAAAGGTCACACTAGAAAATTCCCTTTCCTTGCAAAGGTCTAAAATATTACACAGCAATATGGTAGACTTTGCCCTGAAAGAAAAGCAGTATTTAGGAAATATTCATGTCTTCCAGCAAAAGAGGTTATAAATATCCTATAATTCTTTGCAAAATAATAAAAACATGGGGTCTGAGACCATTATAAACACCAAGTAGGCATTACTTTCTCTTTTTCCTTAGTACTGTGTAGAGGAACATACATCATGCCTTCCAAAATAACCATACATTCTTCAAAGAATGTAGGTTTGATCTAAGACATTTTTTTTCCCTTATATTTTACATTAATACATAACTTACGTAGTTTGGTACTTTTGGATGGCACAATTTCTTACAATAAATATATAAAAGTGAGAAATATTATGTGTCGCAAAACAGTATTTGAAAGAATACCTGAATGAAGACCTGAATATCCAGTGAGAGCAGTTTACTGTGGAGGATCTCTCAAGATGTCACTTGATGATACAAGTGAACAGGTAGAAGAAGGATTCTTACTGAATATTTGTTTGATCACTGCCTCTTCCTCTGGGATCTTTTGTATGTGTCCCCTGCTTAGTTGTGTTTTTATCAGTTCCTCTTGATGCAGTACTCTTTCTTTTGGAAACTTTTGAGACACAGATGGAAAAAAGAGCTCATAGAGCAGGAAAGACATGACTGGCAAGGGTTCAAAGTCAACATAAAACAATAAAAAGAAGGTTGAGGAAGCATTGCTTCATAGACCTAGATTTTCATCCTGTGTGGTTGGATTTGAAAGGATTTGCCAAAAAAGATACAATTGTAGTGAAACCTGTTCATTTTCAGCAGAAATGGAAATACTGTAATAAAAGTTTCTGATTTTTAGTTCAAAAGCATAGCTTATTTTATCATCCTGGTCATTGTGGTCCTTTTAAATAGCCTTTTGGGGAGCTAATTCCTTGGTTAGTTTTAAAGAAGTTCAAGATAATATTTTTGGTCAAATACGGATTAGAGAAGAACAAAGTTGAACTATTTGAATATTATCCACATACACACCATTTAATTTTTTTATTTTGTACAAAGAAGTAAGGACACATTATGTGGTTAAAAGAATTACAGTAACATGCAAGATTACCACGGGATTAATAGATTTACTTCATAATGAGTATGCATCACAGAGAACATGATTAGTCAATAGAATGTGATTACATTTCACAAAACTAAGAAAAAGAGTCACAGACAGGATTACATGAGCTTTGAGATCAAGAAAAGACCCTTTTAATCCAACAAGTGTCTCAGAGTTAAAGTGACAACTAAATATTGATGAAAACACAAGGGCCAAATTCATCCGAGGTACGACTCTGTGGAAATCAGCATAATCACTCTTGATATTATTGTCATCTAAAACGTCTTGTAAAGGATAAAAAGATGGTGAAAAAAACATCAACAGTACATGTAGTTGTAAAGAGATATTTTATAAAGGAAGTCTCTTTGGGTCCATCACCTACATTCAGATATTACTCATTTTTCTTTCTGCTGCACACAGAGATGATGACAGAAAAAAATTGTCAAAATAAAAAAAAAATTTCTTTGCCAAATGAGATCAGAGCAGAGAATTAGTGAAGTAACACGATAAACTTAGCCTGATGTGCTATATAAATTAGGCTATTAATGTAAATGGTACTTCATTAATTACTCCATTTTCATCATGACATCTCTATTTGTCTGGGCAGTGTGAGGCTGGATTTTTCATGATAGTCAGTAGAGTTCACCTGATATAATGACTTGTCTGAATAGAACATTGTAGAATATAAATTAAATTGTCTTTTAAATTCTGGGTTATCCATCTAAGACCAGTGTCAATTACCAAATCCTGAACATATTTGCAGACCTCTGGGTAAAGAAGCATAATGCAGCCATATGTAATAGAAAACAGAAATATGATTGCTATATATAAATGGTGCGCAGCTGGGCAGATTGTACTATAATTCTGATCCCTCAAATTCTATAACAGGTAAAGATTCTTTGAGTAAAATATATATTTTGAAAACTAACCTTTTTTTGCCCTATGTTGTTAATAAAATCATAATCCTTTGTCTGTCAGAGAGTAGACATCAGCACTATGCTTATGACAAAAGTGTACTGGCAATCTTATTCAGCATTCCAATTAATATTACTATTTTAGAACATTCTTGTAAATTTCACCTGTAAGAATTTTAGTAACAACATTGAGCAAACATGAGCACTTCTTACAATAAGATCATCAGAAAGAATATTTTTTTTCCATTTAAAACACCATCCCTCTGAACTGAGCTATTTCTTCTAAATTGGATTATGAAAGCAATGTTATGAACCATATTTCATACAGCATCAATAAGTGAACCTATCCATTTAGGGGTATATACCTTTCTATAAGGCAAGCACCTTTGTAGAATGGCCATAGTGAGAAGATTCAACGTCTCTGCCTTTCAGTTGGAAAATGTTGCCCTTTGTATGCTCAGGTGTTGAAGGTTTTTTTGGACTCTGTTTCCTTCCTCTAGATATAGTCTTAAATCCTGATTACCTGATAATTCATACTTTGCTCTTATGACTCCAAACTCACACAAAATTTGCATCTATAACCATAATTTCATCATCCTTTTATATGCCAAGGCTGTGAGATATGAATAAACCCTTGATAAAATTTTTAATTAAAAGAATGAAAACCAGAAATAAGTGAGAACATTGACACAAGTCAAACAATATTACCTGCCCTGCCAGATTCCTGTCTGACAGGTTTTAACCAAAGATTTACAATTGGAACACTAGGAACTGTTGGCTACACACCATTTCTTTGTGAAATAGATGAAACCTTGGGGATTCACAGACATTTTTGTAGGTACCTACCATTTGTCTGAATAATTACTAGGATCCTACAAATCACAGTGAACCAAGGATAGTACTTCTTTAAATCATGTTCTGTCATTATTGTCCTTGATTTACCTTTTCTATTCCTTTCAGTGGTAGATGCAGGCAATGCAAAATGGACTGCATAGTCCTTGTTTTTCAGAAATAATAAATAAGATGCAGCAGACAGTTATACATTCATGGTACTTGGTCTCTTTGTGATTATTTTGTCGTTTTTGTTTTTTTTTTGTGTTTTGTTAGTTTGTTTGTATTTTCTTTTAAAAGAAGACTATTGTTGTTCTTAATCCAGATTTCAGTTCACATAACTTTGTTAATGAAGTGAAATATAGCAAGTGTGTCCTTACTATGATCTTCCACAGGAATTTTGTACAAGAAACTATTCAAGAGTAAGCATAAGACAAACCAGATTTTTCCATGAGGAAATGAGTTCACTGGGAAAATGATAAGTGTATGTTCTGGTATCTTGTACATCATCCTCTTTCTTGCATTCTTCCCTAGGCACTAAACAGGCATTCAACCTATCTCAGTGACAAGATACTGGCCAAGATGAATTTTTGGCCTGATCCAAACTGACTGCTTCTATTTTCCTTATATTTTGGGATGCCAGAAATTTTGAATATGACCACTAAAACAATTTTTGGCCACTATAACAGTTTTTTTAATTTTTTTTTTTTTTTTTATGTCTGGGTTGACAAAGTAGTAGATTGTAATATAACAGAGCAAGATGGTGGCTACCTTTCCAAAATGGAAGGACAGTAAGTGCCACAGAGCAGCTTGTTCGACTGAGAAACAAACTCTTTAATCTCTTATATATGATACAATATTGGTCATTTTAAGAAGTTTTTCAACATTTTTAAGGATTTACCATTTAATTTTGCCATGTGACCTGTGCCTTCTGCTGACAATAGCAGTATTAAAGTACTGTTATTGTTCTGGAAGGCCAGTGTGCCGTGTTGTACAAATGAATGGATGAACATAGCCTCCCCTTCCTTCTTAAGGCATGAACAAATTTTTGATTTTTTATCTTTTTCAGAATAATTAGAAAAGAGCACTTATGCTTCTTTAACTACCTATTGCTCATCTTCATGTCATTTACAGTCTGTTATGTTTGTTGCAGCACGCACATTCTTACATTGCTTTGGAAGGAGTATAGATGGTTTGAAGTAGTTTTTGGAAATAAAAGCCTCACAGTTGAAATTCTCCCTTTTGTGTTAGGTCTAGGTGGAAAATGTCATCCTGTTTTGTGATCTCTGTAATCACTTGAGACTGGTGAAGTCTTTGAAATATTTTGGTGGATTCATATCTTAAATGGTCTGAATTGTTTCCTGGAGGTATCAGTTTCTTCACTGACTGATGAGGAGGGAAGACTAAGTAGACTCTGTACCTACTGCACACAACAAGTTTGGTTTTCTATCTGGAAATTAGCAAGATGTTTGTGCCTCAGATCTACAGGGGAAAGCTTACTGCATTCTAGTTAATTGGCTATTCCTATGTAATAGCTTGTTAATGAATAAGCATTAAAAAACTTCCACAAAATTGGTCAAGACCAGGTTGGATGGGGCTCTGAACAAGATAGTGGAAGGTGCCCCGGCCATACCAGGGGACTTGGAACTAGATGATCTTTAATGTTCCTCCTATCCAGAATCATTCTATGGTTGAATGATGGAAATAACGATCCTTCTTTGATTCAGTTCAAAACACTTGTATAAGCAGAGATTTCTCCTTGACTGGGTGAACTTCAGTTCTGTTGAAGTCTTCATTTAAATCTATTTTATTTGAACCCTATAATCAATACAAAATATGTACATTACTCCTAAATAAGCTGTACTTGTTTGAAAAGTTTGACATCTTGAGGCAACTGTGGCAAGCATAAAGGCATATTTGAAACAGGAAAAAAGGAGGAACAATTATTTCTGATACACTTATGCCAAATAATTGTTTGGACTATCCTTGTTGAAATATAGCTTTGATTATGTGTATATATGTATCCTCTGATTACACTTGTTATTTTACTAATGTGAAGATACTATTCCTCTGTCCCTAGATCCAATTTTCTGAAATTTCATAAGGACTAGTCATCTTTAAATCTGCAACTTGATGAAGTTGTACTTACAAACAAATATTCTTTCTTCATAAAGTTCCAATTCAGACAGAAGATGGCAGCTTCTCCCTTTTCAGTCTTTGAAGCCTGGGTATTTTTTCCAGAAACAAATCAGACTTCCTGGCTATGTTTCTTGTTTACAAAATGCTGGATACATTGACATTTCAGAATTTCTGTGTACTTTATGACTATCATACATCTCATCATAATTAAAATTAAAGACATTTTTGATCCACAGAATCTGGGGCAAGATCTAAATTGTTGTGCACTCTACTGGATGTTGTACAGTACTTCAAAATATGCATCCTCTAAAAATTACCTTTCTGATTCCCTCAATGCTTTGCTACCTGTACTTCTGCTAATAATAATGGACTTTCTTGACCTTGGAGCAGGAATCCCAGTTAAAATATAATTTAGGCATTTTATTTTTGCATTTTTATGTTCTGTAACAGGGTGATCTACTAATGTGCTTTGAACTCCATATCCTATAGATTAGATATCTTTTGAGAGATACCTTCTAAAATCCTGTTGAACAATGATAAAAAAAATAAATTACCAACAATGAAGATCTTAAAAATAGACAAGGAAATTAAACATTACTTTGAAACCAGAAGTACTGAATATATAAGACAGATGAAATCTTTGAAGATAAGCTGAAAGAAAATATGATTAACACTGATGAAGCAGAATAGTGCCAAGTATATGCCATTTCTGAGCCAAATACACATTATACAAGGTGGAGATGAAACTTTCAAGAGTCATGTTAACATTTTACTCTTATGCTTTATCAAGGTAAATGAGAAAATAAAAAATAAAAAAGCAAAAAAACCCTGCATATTGTTAAGTCTATTTTAAATTGGTCGTGTCAACACTGATGAATGACATCTTCAGGTAAAGTGATTACAGGACTACATAATGACTCATTTCTAAAGGCTGGCAAATACTAATGTGAGATGCCTTTTGTGGTTTCAAGCCTTAAAAGTTTTAAAGTATATTTTTAACCTCCATTTTTTTGAGGAAAAACCTCCAACTTTTATAGAGATCTGCACTTTACATTTGTAGAGATATTTTATGCTCCTGCACAATGCAAATCCTTTTCATTATGCACTGCTAACTGAAAAAAAATTCTCCATGGAGCAGTCCTTGATCTTACTTCAAAATGATAAATCTGTTTTCTTGTCATTGTTCTTTGTTGCAAGAGTAACAAATTTCCCTTCAGTCCATATGGTATAACCTTTTCACAGAATCTCTACAGCTATTTCTGCTAAAGACTATTGTTCTTCCTTGAGATATAAACTATCATAAAATAAAGATTTGACTCTTTTTGTTTATGTTCTGTCCAGCACATGGTAAAAAAATGATGAGTGGTTGTATGCTGCAAATAATAAAAATCAGCAATGTAAATTGTATAAATGAAATGTCGATAAAGAAGTAAAATTATCAAACAGGTGCAATTCTCACTGACCTTTGAAAATTTATACAAAGATAGCTGATCAGATTGACTAAGATTATGCATATGTATAATAATTAAAAGTCTGAGTATTTTAAATGCTGTATAAATGCTTACTTTTTTCATGAGTTCACAACTCATATAATTGAAAAAGAGAGAACAGGTCTAAAGTTTAAACTTGTGGAAGTGTTTTGAGTCTTCTGAGTTTGTACTTTTGAAATACCCTAACTTCAATGGCATATGTTTGTTGCTGGCTGATGAAATATAAATACTCTGTTAAAATATCCATGACTTGTGCAACACATACCTGTAATCAGTTATTGTAATTTAAGAATATATCTGATAATAAAAGCAGTAATGTTATTCATGTGCTTAACAAAGTGTAAATTACGGCATTAGCTAAAGAGCTAAGTCTTTCTGTAAGAAGGAAAAAGCCAGTAGCTGACAACTGGGGCTTTTGAAAAGTTTCTAAGCCATTTTACATGTTTAACCTAGGTCACATACAGTGTAGAACAGGCAGAATACTGAAGAAGAAATGTCTGGAATTTCTTCTTTACATTTCCTTTCCAGAATAGTCTAAATATGAAGATCATCCAAAAATATTGCAGGATCTATTTGTCTAATTTTATCTTGGGGAAAGGATGAAATTTTGTCCATTGGTGAGACAGGTAAAAAGTGGAAACCTTCTTTGAACAATTTTTTTTTTCCCCATTTGGTAAGATGAGGAAAACTGTTGTGTGCATTTGAGCGTTGCTATTGGTCAGCAAGGTTACTGTATTCTGAACAGTAATCTGTGTGTACTTTTACTAATAAGAGCACAGTTATTGTCAAACACTCAAAAATGTGTATGGGTACTCTTCAGTGTTAACTCTGAAGAAAAATACAATTAAAATATTTCGCCTTTATAAATAAATATGTACATATGGCTCTTGCTTTTTCCCTTGGTTGTTTTTGTTTTTGTTGTATCTAATGTGATTACATGATAAATATTTCCAAAACAAAATAACTATGGTGCTGATATTTATGTGATCTGTAAGTCAGAGATTTATTTGAGATATATGGTTTATTAATTTAAAGGATGAGAATCTTTGTCAGGAGAAGAGAAAGATTTTTTTTTCCTTTAGAAGAGCATATAGGCAAAAAAATCTATAGACAGTATCTCCCCTGTTCTGTTTCATTATTCCCCCTGTGCGCTGCTATGCCCAAAAAAGGCAAAAAGGAAAATAATTTCCTGAAGATAGGCAAATACACAGACTCCCTTGCTGCCTCTGGAAGTTGGCTCTACTGCCAAGTATCTTCAGCAGAGGTTGCTTTGTCATCTTAATTCTGTCACTGATATTTTTCTGGAGATATTTGATTGCTTGATTCTTTATTTTTTCCTATACAAAATCCAAACCTTCGTTGGGGCAGAGGCTGAAACCAAAGTGCCTCATTACCTAATATCTTACCATCTTACTAAGTGGGCTGCAAGGCCTACATCTATCATCCTTGAGAACTGAAAATATTTATATTTTCATCTTATTCTTTAATTAGAAAATATTTAAAGAGTGTGGGCAATAAAATATTAAAAAATATCCCTACATTTCTCAAATAAAAACACCTTAAAGTATTTAAATATTCCTTGTGGAATGCCATACATTCTGGCCTGTAGGATATTTAAAGCAAGGCTATTTTCAGCTCACTGTTCTTGTTCCTCACTTAAAATCACTCCGTGCTCTTTGAAATAAAAAGTGAGAGAATCAGTCTTAGTGAAAGTAGCTAAGATGTTCACATAAATTCTTACCCCTTCTCTCTTGACTTTGCTTATCAGAATTGAAGTGTGTCAAGAAGACACTCTGAAAGCTTGTTTCAACCTTTCCAAATATTCTATAGCTTGCTGGTTCTGACTCTGATCTTAAAAGCGACAGTCAGGTCTTCAAATGTTTCTTTAAGAAAAGTGAAGACCAAGTCTTGGTCTCTTATCACTTGTGTAAGTCTGTAGTACCAAAGATAAGGAACCAGAGACACTTAGTGAAAGGTTTTCTCTCAATTTCTCATTTACAGAACATACTCCCTTCTCTATTTGAAATGATGAATGAACTTGTGTAAAAATATTATCACATAATTATGAACAGCACTGTAAAGTACAGTGTGAAGATAGATGAATGAAGATTCCAGCACTTCATAACTTCTGAATGCCTCATTCTGCTCCTTGACCAGTGTGTTTCTTTGCTAGTTTTTATGTTTGCAATATTGCAAATACTAGGATAGGTGGGGTTAGTTGATTACTGGGCCACATCCTGCTTCTCTGGGTATGGTATTAGATACAGTGCGTGTTAGGGAGATATAGCATGTCAAGAATTCCCCACATTTTAGGTAAATCATATCACTGAACTGAAGTCCAGAGAGTTTTCATCTGTGATAACCAATTCCCAAGCATTACCTCTTATTGATCACTGGTGTGGTATTTTAAATTCCTAACAAACCAAACCTAATAAGGGACACTTATTTTTCTAGTTTCTCATGGAAAAGGCTGCATCTTTTTATAGACATGTATCAGTAGGCCAATATGGTTTCCAAAAAGATTCTGGGGATAAATCTTTGTATATTCAGCTGAAGTGTGAATTATTATCAATAAAGACCATTTCCTCCCCTAGGAGGAAATTTACCTAGGCAGTGTTATTAGGAATATACCAGAGTCCCTGAAAAATCAAACATTACTTGATGTAATAATTACCTCAATAACTGACATTGCTAAGATGAATACTTAATAGCTCATAACAAATCAAGTTACAACCAATGATTTTGTTTGTTGCAAGATGCAAAGCATCATTAGATCTTGAAAATCTCAGGTAAATCTTCAGGATCAGGAGTCTTGAAAGCACTTTCTAATTGCAGTGTTTTTTTATTTCATTATTATTTTTTCCTGCTTTATTTTATTTTAGATTTTAACTAACAAGAGTTAGTTAAAGGTAAGAGGTAAAGGCAAAACTGCCAACGTCGCTTAATGAATATGAATCCAGAAAGAATTTTAGAAATCAGATTGATAGTATGGACAGAAGACAAGAACAATCATAAGGACTTGAGATTTATGTTTACAGGCCTGTGACACTCCATCACTATAAAAAATGCAGATTATCTTTTTTATTTTATTCATAAAACAACAGTGATATAATAAATTATTGTGTTTAACAAGTATTTAATTAACTTCTCTAAAAAGCTACAAGTCACATTTTGTTAAAAGTTCTTTCATATTCTTAAATGCAATTATCTAAAAACTATCAATCATTTTTATTAGTTAATACTTGAAACTGCATGCATATCCAATATAATTATTAACGCCAATCCATTTACTGGTTCATTTGAGTCTGGCTATGCACAATTATGTGTGACATTTTGAAAGGAAGCACCATTTTCATAATGATACAATCATTATATTTTTTTCTGAAGATCAACAAAAGATTTATTCATTTTTATTCTATTGCTTGTCTGTCTGCTATATAACTTATAGGAATAAGAGAATCCAGAGGGTAATAGAAAATAAAGCTGTTGCTATCTAAGTAATTACCACTCATTAATTGTTTTTCCTTTTGTACTTTTGCTACGGTACAAAATTAAAACAAAATAAAACCACCTAAGGAAAGGTATGAAAGAGAACTACTTCTCAGAGGTGAGAAAGTGGATTTCCTGAAGCCTAGAGCAAATAGACTGGGTTTTGCAATGTGTCTGTTGATCAAAGAACAATGTTGGTTACTCTTAAACAAAAAATCATGTTGCAGAACAGAAGCTGATTAAAGAAATAGTTCCAAAAATATTTGGAACTTAGAGGGTTTGATGGCTCAGTTGCTTACCCAGAATTTTGGGCAGAAGCAATTTTTTTCCTCATTTAGCGTCAGATTTGGTTTAGATGTTGAAAGATCACTTAGGCTAGATTTAAAAAAATTATTATAATTAGGTTCCAGTGTGATGTAGAAGTCCTCATATAGCTTGGATCCATTAGGACATATAGACCTAAAATAGTCCATGTAAATGTCCAGATTTATATTCTATATAGTGCTGGTGAGATGTGTGTGTCCTAAGGTGCTGAACATCTTGTTAGACACATCCAACATGCTTTACAATCCAAAATGCAGAGAAACAGACATTATAGTCTCTATTCTGCTTCAAAAATTATTTATGACATGGTAAAAAAGAATCTAGCTTATTCTGTTCTCTATTTGTCACTTTGTCTTGGCTCAATATATTAGACATCTTTACTCCTCTTTATTAATGTGAGTGAACAGGACTGGAAAGGAACAAGAGCTGCAGAAAGGATTAGGCTGACATATGAGCATGAAGGGTAGACTTTTAGGAGGAAACTTATGAGTTAGAACTTTTATTAATCCTACACTCTCCTCATGGTCAATAGAAAACAAAATGGTGTATTCTCTTCAAGTATTCTTTTAGAAAAGAACATATATACATTGAAGGTTGCTTTTAATGTTTTTCATAGAACCATGGAATGGTTGGATTGGAAAGCATCTTAAAAATTATGTAATACCAACCCCTCTGACATGGGACAGGAAACAACTCGTTAGATGAGGTTACCCAGGATCCAACCTGGTCTTGAATGCTCCCACATATGGGGCATTCACAGCTTCTCTGGGCAGCCTGTTCTAGCACCTCACTGCCCTCACAGTAGAGAATGTCTCTTTACCTCTACCCATATTTCCCCTCTGGGGAAATTGAATTTCTACCACCTCTCTACCATCTAATCTTAATTTCTCCTCTTTTAGTTTAAAACCCTTACCCTTGTACTACCACTATCTGCATACTCTTTATTATTTTTATAAGCTTCTTTCAAGTGCTGAAAGGCTGCAATGCCTTCACTCCAAAGTCTTCCCTAGACTGAACAACCCCAGATCTCTCTCTCAGCCTGACTTCATAGGAGATATGCTCTAGCTGTCTGATCATCTTTGTGGACCTCCTCTGGTCCTGAGCCAACAGGTCCTTGTCTTTCTTGTGCTGAGGATCCCAGAGCTGGATGCAGCACTCCGGGTAGTGCTGAAGAAGAACCACTTCTCTCAACCTGCTGGCCATGCTCCTTTTAATGTAGCCCAGAGTGGAAAAGGCCAGCCTTCTGTGAGTGCATATTGTTGACTCATGTCCAGCTTGTCATCCTCCTGAACCTCCAAGTCCTTCACTGCAGGACTGGTCTGAGTGAATTCTTCCTTCTCCCATACTCATACCTGACCCAGATGCAGGACTATGCACTCGTTAATCTTTATGAGGTTCTTGTGGGCCAACTTCTTAAGCTTGGCCAGGTCCCACAGGATGGAATCCCTTCCTTCTCTTCTGTCACTGCTCTGCTTTATGTCCTCTGCAAACTGCTGAGGGTTCACTCAATCCCACTGTCTCTGTGACTGAATAAGATATTTAAGAGCACCTATCCCAAGACAGAGCTCTCTGAGGGACACAACTTGTTGTCAGCCTCCACCATATAGACATATAGGCATTGACCAAAAATCTCTGTACCCATCCAGCAAACTTCTTATGCACCAAATAGCCCACCCATTGAGTCTATGTCTCTTCAATTCAGAGATAAGGATGTTATGTGGAGTTATGTCAATGGTATTACAGAAGTCTAGGTAGATGAGAACATTCAGCCTTCTATTGCCTGCAATTGTAGTCACTCCATCATAGAAGCCCAGGTTGGTCAGGCATGATATGTTCTTGGTGAAGCTATGCTGGTGGTTGTGGATCATCTCCTTGACTTGTATATTCCTCAACAATGCTTTTGCTCTACGATTTTCCCAATGAAACACATGGGAAAAGCTTACTGGAAAGCGTTTTCCTTTCTCCTCTTTAAAAAATAAGGAAAGATATTTCCAGATAATGGTGGCTTTGACTGAACATCATGATTTTTCAAATCTGACAGAGAGTAGCTTGGCAACAACATCAGTGGGTTCCCTCAGGACCCTGGGATGCATCTCATCAGGCCCCACAAGATCCATGCCAGTTCCCTTGCATCAGGTGGTCTTTAACCAGCTCTTCACTTACCGGGGGAGGGCTATGCTCAAGTGGAGGGGTTTTGAGAGATCTGGGAAGTCTGACTGTCAATGACAACTGAGGTGGAGAACTTGTTTGGTACCTCAGCCTTCTACATATCTGCTGTCACCTGTTTTCCCTTCCTGTTTACTGGGGGTGAAGTCTTCTTGGCCTTCCTTTTTTGACCAATATGCTTACAGAATCCTTTCTTATTCTTTATATCTTTTAGTTATTTTTGGTTCCTTTTTATTTTCATTTGAGTTAAAGACAGATTTGGGCTTGTAGTTAAGACAATGGTGCCAAAGAGTTCCCTTCAGGGAAGTGAGATCAGCACTACCTTTGGATCTGAAGGAGTCTTCACTGCATACAAGTCCATTTGCTTCAGGGGGTCATCTATAAGGAGTTAGGTGGGATGGTGTGTATACAGCACTTCTTTATATGTTATGCTTAAAACCAACCATGCTTCTCTTACATGGCTTTCTCTTTGTAGAAATAAGTAAAATTTAAATATAACCTTGATACGATTATCAAGATTCGAGGAATAAATAATCTCCTTATGAATTTCAGTGCTTTCAAAGTGCCATCTGTATTAAACTCCCTTTCTTTATAAAATATCTGTATGATTTTTTCCCCAAAGCATTACATCTCATTGTATCAAATTTAGTTGCTATTTGTTTATTTCAAATTACTGTCATATTACATCTTTTCTGCCTTTCAAAATAACTGTTGTCTGTGTACAACTACGTAAGCCACAGGCAACAATAATTGAGAAAAAAGACATTTTGAGTAGGTTCTTTGGTTCTTTTTCATTTCAGATTTTATCAAGGTTTTTTTGTTTGTTTGTTTGTTTGCTTGTTTTTGTATTTTTTAGTGTATTCTCCTGTTAAGGATTTTAGAAATAATACAGATATATAGTAACTGTATTATGAAGAGAAACATCAGAGTGCAGTGAGCTCCACAATGTCACATCAGAGACTTGGACAGATGAGTTCTATTTTATATTGCTTACTGCAGGTACAGTAATAAATTTTACTATACCCATGAACAGTTATTATGCTTTTTCAAAAATTGTTTATTTTTTAATTATAAATTAATAAATCACTGTGTGTGTATTTAGCCAGAATGCTGCAGAAATTAACTAAGTCACTTTATTTTTTCACACCTGGAAAAAGGATAATTAAGTTCTATTTCAGGTCTATGCCGGAGAAGAAAAGTTAAAGAGAGCTCTTAAGGACATTTGTTTTTTTACTTCTGAATTCACTCCCTGTGAAACAGAAATGCAGAGGGTTCAGTGCCTATGTTTAATGGCAGCTAGCTTTTTTTCCATGTCTTGTCTCTCTTCTCCCACAGGTCATGCATTAGCCTTTGGAATAAAGTCTTGTTCTGGCTCATTTTGAGGGCAAACAAGTGTTGTACCCGACATGTCCGTAAGAACTGCGCTGCTCTTGTTTTGCCTTGGGGTTCAGTGCTTGCCTTCCTCTTGTGTTTTAATGTTTCATTTTGAATGTTTCATTTTGAATTTAATGCTTCTGTGCTGCACCAGATGGACAGCTCTGCAGATGGGAGCTCACTTTTTAAATTATAGAAGTAGCACAGGTAGAGAATGAGCAATAGCCAACAACCTTCCCTCATGTAGCCTTTCCTACTTTGCTGGTACAAAGCAATTGTACAAATTCTAGCAAGCTGATAATTTTGTATTCATACTCCTTCCATCCTAGGCTTTTGTGGTAAATGTGCCAAAATGACAAGAAATTAGCTTGTTCAAGGAATGTCAGTCCTGCTGGGACTGGTTTGAGAACTGCAACTAGAGGAAAGAACTTAAACTCTAATAGTTCCCCATCTATGCTTCCTGGAATTTTTTTTTTTTTTTTTACCATACTCTGATAGCCTATTTGCATTTGACATCCACTTGGGATCTTATCCTTAGTACTATGGTGTAATGCCTACTTAAATCTATCATCATATGAAAAATTTTTGAGCTGGTCTGTTCTGCATCATGTTCAAATTTGGACACTGAAAATATTATGTAGCAATGTCACTGAGAGCTTATTAGAGGCTAATGAGTCTTTTATCAAAACTATCTTGAATTTTCTGGCCTTGCAATGAAATATTCAATTTCCTCTTCCCAAAACCCCTCAGACATCCAACCCCAATTTACCAAGATATTAAATAAACATCTTCCTTAATTTTAACTGAACAGTTACTGCCTTGCAAGGGATCCTGACCAGGTTACCCTCTGACTTAATGAGGAAATTATTCTAAAACTGTTAACAACCAAACAGAGCTCCCCTAGGGAGAAGACATGAATTCTTTCCTTAAGAAGAGATTGAGAAACCAGATGGACACCTTCAAGGCATACACAGCTTCAAGGGGGATGCTTCAAGTGCCTCAGCCTGCCAGCAGCAATGGTGCTTGTTTACCATGAAAGGATTTTCTGTGTTAGCTTGTTTAAATTTTTAATTTGGAAATCATCAAATAGCAGGAGAAAAACATTCTAATTGAGGTGAATTGTGTTAAACTCTTTAGAGCATATACACATGAATATTTGACTGAAAATAAATCAGTGGAAAAAGTCAAAACAAATTCATGGCTGTGGGTCTCCTTTTGCCTATTTCTGTGGAATTTGTTTCTAAAAAAAGCCCAAATAAAAAACCAACCATGTTACAGCAGTATTTGTGTATACAAGATACATTTTTTCACTGCTATTGTTGCATTAAACTGCTGGATTGACTCCAAAATATGTATTTTTAATGTAGGAATTTCCTAATATTAGAGATATCTGTGACTAATGAAGACATTAGGTTTCTAATCAGAATGCAAATATGAGAATGTAACCCTCTTCTTACAAATTTTTTTTTTTAATATTTTACTGTCAGCATGATCTAAGAATTATTCAGCTTTGATATTGCTGCATCAGTCATATAAAATTCTGTCCTATTTTAGAGCCAGTACCCAGGAAACTAATATTCACACTACTCTAATATGTTGGTATTTTAATTATAAGTCTCAGAACATTAACTACTTTTGTGTGGGTATGTGCCTTAGGACAGTGCTGCATAACCTGAGCTTTAAGTCCTTACAGATAGTAACTCAATCACTTCCCTAAGCAGCCTGTTCCAATATTAACCCTTTGGGTAGTAATCCATTCAGGGAAGAATTTTTTTCTCATATCCTATCTAATACTCTCTCGGCATTGAGGGCATTTTTTTTGTCCTATCATTTGTTGCTTCACAGAAGGGACCACACATGTCCTCCTTTTAAGTAGTTGTGGAGAGCAGTGATGTCTCCCCTCATCCTCTTTTTCTGTAAGCCAAACAACCTCAGGTCCTCAACCTCAATTATTCCTCATAAAACATGTCCTTTGCTAGATTCATAGCTTTTTTTTGGATGCTAACCAAAACTTTGGCCATTTTTCTTCATGGTTTCCATGTAGGATACCACTGCAGGGAAAAGGCCTAGGAATATCACCTGAAAATGCCATGTAAGGTTTATATGGATCTGAGAACCTCATTATGTAAAGCATTTGAGGTGAGGAAATATCCATATGAAGTCTTAAACAAGGTGATGTCAGTCAGCATCACATCTGGTTCTCAGGATAAAGCAAAGTATCACACAGCTGATTTATGCTCTCAGCAATCTTAGATGTAAGTTCTATGAACACCAGTCCTGAGAAGCTCTGCTAACTACTGCTACTCTTCTCTCATTTCTGAAAGGAAAGGATTTTTAAGAAGTCCAGACTTGATCCTCACTGCTTGAAAGGTCTGAACAAGTTCTAAATCCTGCTAGAATTTCACAGCAACCTTTCTTATTAGTTCTAAGACTGGACTGTAAAATTTGATATGCTGGAAGCCAGATGCTTACAAAACTGTATGCTACAGTAGATAGAAAAAAATTCTGGTAAAGCAAATAACTTTATTGTTTATGAGTTGATGGTAATCTTTTTTTAACCTAGTGCATTTATCTTAGTTTTATTTCATCAAGATCAAAGCCAATGGTGCGAAACTGTTATTGACTTTTGTCACCTCCATAGTGAATGCCATAGAATTTCAACATTAAAGTTTTTGATACAAATCCACAGGAGCTTGTTTCCTTATTCTTCAAGCCTCTAAACGAACAAAGATTGTTACAACATAAAAGAAGATCTGTGCAGAATATTTGAATTTTAATTATATATGCTTATTATTTAATTTATATTTAATATATATATTATATATGTTATATGTTATGTTATATGTTATATGTTATATGTTATATGTTATATATTATTATATATTATTTATAAATGAATTATATTATTAAATTATACCAGAATCAATCTGGTATTTTTCCAAACTGACAATAAAATGAATATTTCCTTTTGAGGTAAGATTTTCTTTTTGACAAGAAAGTACTTTCTTTTTTGTTTACCATACTGTGGACCACAATATTTTAATTTGATTTTCTTAACTTGGCCTGGTTTAGATTTTCTTTCTGGAAAAGTCAGTTTGCTGCTTTAGAGAATTCCTGTTTCAACTAATCTCTACTAATTTCTTAATTGTGGAGTTCCTGTTCTTCCCCTGACTCTCACCATCTCCTCAGGATTCTCTTTTGCTTTATATTTGCTTGTTCTGCTTCCATTCACTGTCATGGTCTGGTGTGTCACATGTGTGCTGATAACTCACTGGAACATTTGTTCCAGTCTTTACAATCCTGGGAGGCTGTTTGATGACTTGTTTAATTTTTTGTGCTATTCAAGCATGCATGTTAACAAAATTTCTTGAATATAGGAAAGATAAAACTTAGTTGCTATTGATTGGTTCTCCAACACAGATATCTTAGGTATAATCCATGCTCATATCAGCAAGTGGCAGCTCTTTTAACTTCCTCGGATAATGACTATGACCTTGGTGATATTGAACTTCTATTAGGAGTTTTGATTGTACAATTTTAAGCATGTACTGTCCCAGCTGTTAAAAAAAAAACAATAAAAAACCAGGATTAAATTAAGGCTAGCTCCTTTCTCTGATCAGATCTAAAGCAAGAAATTAGAAATTTTAAATTGTAATCTGATAAATTGCTTCCATGCTCCTTTCCTGTTTGACATCAATATTATCTAAGTGCACCTGTCTAGCAGTCCACCCAATTTAGAGAGAAGGATGTTATGCGGGATCCTGACAAAGATTTGACAGAAGTCCAGATAAATTACAGTTGTAGCCCTTCCCTTGTCCACTGAGGCAGTCACAGCATCGTAGAAGGTCACTGGATTGGTCAGGCAAGATTTGGCCTGGGTGAAGCTGTGCTGGCTGTCCTAAATCACCTCCCTGTCCTCCATGTGCCTTAGAAAAGCTTTTTGGAGGATCTGTCCCATGGCCTACCCAGGCACAGAGGTGAAGCTGACAAGTTGATAGTTCCCAGGGTCTTCATTTCTAACTCTTTTAAAGATGGTATAATGTTTTCCTTTTATAAGTCAACAGGAATGTCTCCTGTCTGCTATGACTTTTCAAATATCATGGGCAATGACTTGGTAAGTGCATCAACCAATTTCCTCAGGGCTCTGGGATGTATCTCATCTAGTCCCATCCAGAGGGTCAATGGCTTAGAGCCCTATGGATGCTAGCTTTGGAGCAGGCTGCAGGCCCATGGCCTCTCAGTTCTGCCTGAGAAGCTAGCCTGAGAAAAATCATAGGAGGATTTCAAAACAATCCTCAGAGACAGAAAAGAACTGCCAGGTGCTGTTTGTCTGTCCTCTTGTTTTCCTTGCAGGAGGGAGTCAGGGGGGTGGTGAGCCCCCCTGACCAATGATGGTGATGTAGCACTTTGCTAACCAATAAGAGTTTCTTTTCTGTACTTTCCACGTACCAGTCTATAAAACAGGCCTGAAGTAATAAACCAGAGATTTCTCGTGTTGTGACTCCCTTGAGAGTCCATGTCGTTCTTTATCGCCATTCCCAATCAGAACGACAGAGCCCCAGTAGACATCAGTGATTGGTGTAACTCAGGGGTCCATACTGGGACAAGTGTTGTTTAACATCTTCATTAATGACATAGGTAAAGAGATTGAGTGCATGCTCGGCAAATTTGTTGATGACATCAAGATAAGTAGTGCTGTTGACACACCTGAAGGACAAAATGCCATCCATAGGGACCTGGACAAACTGGAGAAGTGGAGCATGGGCATTTCATTAAGTGTGACAAGACCAAGTGCCAGATGCTGCACCTCAGTTGTGTATCAGTAAGGGCTGGGGGATGAATAGAACAAGAGCAGCCCTGCCCAGAGGGATTTGGGGGTGCTGCTGGATGAGAGGCTGGATGTGACCCAGAAATGTGCATTTGAGCCCAGGAAGCCAAACCTATCCTGGAGCAAAAGCAGCATGTGCAGCAGGGCCAAAGAGAGATTCTGCCCCTCTGTTCCCCTTCTGGTGACACCCCACCTGGAACACATCCAGCTTTGGGGTCTGCAGAACAGGAAGGACATGAACCTGTTGGAGTGAGTCCAGACAACAGACACCAAGATGATCAGGGGGATGGAACAGCTGTTCTGTGAGGAATTTGGGACAACTGGGATTGCTCAGCCTGGGAAAGAGAAGATTTCAGGGTGATCTAATTGTGGCATTCCAGTACCTGAAGGGAACCTACAAGAGAGATGGAGAGTGATTAATTACAACAGCAGGTAGTGAAAGGACAATGGGGAATAGCTTCTGACTGGAAAAAAGGTTAGATTAGGCATTAGGAAGAAATTCTTCATTGTAAGAGAGGTGAAGCACTGCAACAGGTTGCCCAGAAAAGCTGTAGATGTCCTATGCCTGGAGGCCAGATTGGATGGTCTAGTGAAAGGTGTTCCTGCTCCTGGCAGGGGAGTTACAATTAGATCATCTTTAGGGCTCCTCCCAGCCCAAGCTATTCTATGATTCTACAATTCTGTAGTTTTTGATTCTATGAAAATCACTATCCAGTTGTAAGGCAAATTTCATACTGCGTTCTATTTATCCTTTTAAATATTTACTCTGTTCGGTGTTATGTATATTGTGCTCAAGATTTTCCCATCAAGGATACTTTATAAAAATAAGTTGCATTGTTTGATAGATTGTGTGAAATATTTTCAGGAAGTACTATTTTATGTCATAAGAGAATATTTGGGAAGTCTGTCTGTTTCTGAGTTCTGAGGAGTGAACAACATAAACTGTGCAGATGTTGTACCAAACTAAGAAACAGCACAGATTTTTGACAGAATGTTTATTAATTAGAGAAGAACAAAACTGTTTAGAAAACTTTCTTTGCTTTGAATGGTAAATATTAGAACTATTTATGGTCCGAAAAATTTTAGGCAAGTAGCTTGTATTGTAAAATAACAATTCCTTATAAAATGTGAAAAGATTTGCTGTGGTATTCTCAGTATAGATAAATGTACTTTATTGGTTACATAACTTGCATGATTCTGACGAGGAAAGTTTCGAAAATCTCAGCTACTTTAATGGCAAGCAGCAATAAAATTCTGTTTATTAAAAAGTCAAAGAATTACAAATAGCTAAAGATAGCTGAAAACCACAATAAAAAAAAGACCAGATTATTTGCATGTTTATTATAGAATTTAAATACAGAGATATATTTTTGGTTGATGTTTTAAGTCTTGGAACACATTATATATTACTGTCAATTGCTGTTATATACATTTTAAAATGCAATTGAAAACAAACTGTTTTCTTTGGTATAGCAGTAAATGTATCAAGACAGTGTACAATCATGCTATTTTGAATTCAGAGACTTTATATATTTCTTTTTTTTTTTTAAATTTAGATTGCCCAGGGGGATGCAGAAATATACAACATTGAACCATAAGCAGCTGTAGACAGAAATGTTGATCTAATCATGCTGTGCCTGTATAGATTATCAGTGTATTCTATCAAAACAACTTTATTTTTTATATACATTTTAGAAAGAAGTATTATGTAATGATACTTTACTTAATCTTTTCCATGTTTCTGAGTCTCTCAGGGTTAAGCCCTTTGATTTTTTTTTGTCAGAAAGGGAAGTTTGCTACTAAAGGGCATGTTAGTACCAATTCCTTAATACCTTCCATCTACATGACTTAAAAGTCTGTACCACAAGGCAAGGATAAGGAGAGCAAAACACTTATTGATGTTTATTCAATACACATTTTACAAAGTTTCTAACTCAGACCAGCCTGATGCATGAATATTTAAAGGCACATTTGTACCTGGAGTCTATTGAAAGCCTCAGTTTATTTTCAGTGTAAAGAAACTTGGTTTGTGTGTGCTGAGACTACTGCATGCTGTGATACAAAGTGTGATTAGTGAGAACGATGGGGAGATTTGTGTAAAAATTACTCTTGATTCAAACTGAAACACCAATACAGGAACATGGAAGTTTACTGAAGGTTTGACTATATATTAATTCTAGCGTTTAGCTTTTTGGAGAATGGCATATTTAAAAGCCAGGAAAGACTTTTGAATAATTTGTTTTTAAAATTGGTGGAAAAAAAAAGATATGCATCAAAAGGATGCAAAGCTAAAAGAGGGATGAATGGAAGGTGAACAGAGGCCATTTCACTTCATTGACTCTGCTTGCCGTGGGAAATCAAACTACAGCCTTTAGTTCTAGAGATGTCCCTGTCTCTAATTTTGTATCTGGGTTAAAATTGGGGCCTGCCCTGTGCTTACAGAACTTTTGTTGCATGTTGATATTTAATGCTGCTCAATCTGCACTTTCTCCACAGTGGAATGGGAGAGATTTGGAAGGGCAACCATGGTAAAACTTGTTGGCTGAGAGATAGACAGTTTACTAGGTAAAACACAAGAAGCAAACAGAAGCCCACAGAAGCAAAGCAAAACAAGGAGTTAATTCATTGCTTCCCAAGACAGGCAGGTGTTCAGACATCTCCTGGAAAGCAAGGCTCCATCATCAAGCAGGGAGCCTAATGGTGACGTGGGAATGCCATCACTCCAAACACCCCCCTTTTCTCATTCTTTCCCTAGGTTCTATTGATGAGCGTGATGTTATATAGTAATAAATATAAATTTTGACTTTTGGGGTCACGCCTCTGGCCCCTCCTTGTGCAACTCCAGCCTCCTTGATGGTGGGGAGGAGTGAGAATCTGAAAAAGCCTTGAGGTTGCGTAAGCCCTGCTCAGCAGTAGCTAAAGCATTCCTGTGTTATCAACACTGTTTTAGTCACAAATTCAAAACACAGCAGGATACAAACTTCTATGAAGAATATTATCCTAGACAAAACCAGTGCACTCAGAAATGTGAGTTTTGAGTAAAGTCTCAGTCTCTGTCTCTGTTAAGTCTCTCTGCCAGAAATCAGTGATGATCATCCCAGACATTTGTGAAATACAGAGGTAATAGTCACCTTGCTAAGTCACTGGGCCATGTAGAAAACAGAAGGCTAGGAAGCCAGCCCTGCCCTCCCCTGAGTGAGGACAGACTGAAGTCCTAGATACTGCTTCTGTCAGTGTATGCATTTTACATTAGATCATCATAAGAGAAAAGCAGAGCACTTCTCGAATAAGAGATCAGAAGCTCACTTTCTACCCTTTCTTCTCATCTAGGTTCAAGCCCCTCTTGTCTGTTTGGTTCCTGATCCTATGACTCGTGCATTCCTCACTGCCAATGGTTTCGTTTCAAGAAGGCTGAAGAAGTCATTAAAATTGAAAAGTAGAAACTGTGCCTGAAAGATGAAAGAAGGTAGTCTAGACTTTAGCAACATAAACTTAAGTACACAATAAAGCAGGCCAAAAAAGATCTTGTTCAGCAATTTTCTAGCAGCATAAAAATGCATAATATATATATTTTTTTAATATATCACAAGCAAAAACAGTGCCAAAAAAAATCTGTTTAACCAACATAAGACTGATGTGTAAAAGGAATGTGAGAAGATGATAAGGTCCTGCATAAAAGATAAAAGAATTCGCTATATTGGGATTAGCAGTGATGGCTGTTAAAGAAGTTTTTTTCTTTGTGGGCATCAAGTCTAAGGAACTGTCCCACAAATGTTTTATAACAAATTAATAGCTCTGTATTGTTGGGATGAAATTACTTAGTCCTAGAGCTTTAAAGAAAATCAAATATGAGATTGGTGATCTTGTTTGGAATTGATAGCGTACTGCTCAAATTTGCTTTAGTATCAGATGAAGGAATTAATGTAATGGCTATTTTCAAAATGACACCAGAAGCATTTGGGAAATTAAAGATTTTTATGTCTGACTGCTGTTTCAGGCAAATGTTGAAGGAAATATGTTAAATAATATCATCCATAGACAATCTACTTACTCTAAACGATTAGTCTATGACTAAACAAAGGACATATACATAAGTCTGTGATTCACAAACGGAGTGGATATATAATTTCTCTTTGAATGTTAACAAACACGTATATGTTATCTACTTGAAACCCCCTACATGTACTTTCTAGAAACTATGAACTAGATCCTTTACCACCGGCTCACAAAGAAACAGAATCATCAGTGAATAAGATGCAATTTCATGACCAATAATAGGTAAAATGATGGAAATAAAAGGTAGCCTTAAGTGGTTACTTGCTAAAATAGGAAAAGTAATGTATATATATCCCATAAGTTTTGGTTTTTGAAGTTGTTTAAATGTTCTTATATAATTCAGGATTGGGGGTGAATAGAAAGATCCTAAAATTTGGTGCTGTGGTAGAGCTCTTCAGCTTGAACAAAACTGAGATTGACTGAATCTGCAGTAAGATTTCTCAGTACAGAGTATCCAGTAAGAAGGTAGATGAAATCCAAGATTCAGAAATGCCAAGTCATGCACATGAAAGCAAAAGTCAACTCTGAGTTTAGAAATAAGGGTACATACTAAATCAGGTATAAGGTCCCAGAAATGAAGCTTTTTAAGCAGATTATTTTATGTATCTGTCAAACGCAGAACAAAAATAAAATTGGAAATTGCAAAAAGAAGATAAACAGTGAAATAGAAAACCAAATTCTAATATTGATTAATTCAACAGTACACCTCTCTTTTGAATTCTCCCCCAGTCCTGATTCCTTCTTCCCAGAAAAGATGTCAAAAATGGCAGCAAAAGATGGTCTTAAGTGTTCAGAGTACAAAATTGTTGACTAAAGTTAGGATTGATACAGACACGTGAGTTCAGGAAAAACAAAAGTAAAAGGTTTTCATACAACTTGAATTCAAACCATAGATTTCATTTTCCTAGGATGTTTGGCTTTCCAGAATATGAATTAATAAAAAAAGCTGAGGAAAATTCTGCAGGAACAATTAGATCCTCAAAGCACATGTAACCTTTTGCTTAGGAATTTCCTAAACGTCATTTGCTGACATTTTTGACAATTTATGTGAGAGAAGTATTGCCTTATTCTTGTCGCATTTTCTTATAGTTTCCTATAGGCATCTTTCCTGGCCACAGGACAGATTAGATGGACCATTGCTATGACCTCAGGAAGACTATTCTTTCATTCTTATGCTGCCCATTTATATATAGTTAGTATTTATTTTTCTCCCTCTTATCTAACTTGGAATTATTCCAAATATTCTGGTGATATAATTTTTTTCTTCCTGTGTATTTTCTAATAGCTGGGCTATATTTGACAACAGCCATCATAAAAATGACTGAAGACACAAATGTATAGAAATTTTTGTGTCGACAATCAAGAACCTAATCCTACATTAGGTGGAGAATAAGGGAAAATACCATAAATAGCTATAATTAAAATTCAAATGTCTTTAAGAGACCTGAAGAATTGGATTGTCTTTAGGACAATTGCCTTTGCATGTAAAACATGTAACCTATATGTGTTACTTATTACATGCTATTATTTTTTTCCTCATATATTGAATACTGAATACAATCTCTTTGAACTGGCAAGTGTCTTAAATTACTATAAAATAATACTTACAGTATTTTGACTAAGGGTTTATATCTTATGGTACTCTCAGTGTTTCAAAATCAAGAACCTGCACTGTAGCTAATGGAATGCTATTTTTTGATTTGGGGAGCAGAGACAGGAAAAAAATGGTGTCTAAAATGGAATGTACATGAATCCAAAAGTCCACTTTGAAGTCCATAAACCTTTTCCTCAACCTTTGGCCTAGACCTACAGCTACCTTAACTGCTCTAGGACAGGTCCTGTAGTTAGCATGTCTGATTTGGGAGACCCTATTTACAAACTTTTACATACATCAGCTCAGTATGTGGATTTAACTTTTTCTATAGGTTCTTGATTTAAAAGAAAATTCTATTTTCTATAGGTTCTTGATTTAATTAATTGATTTTCCATTTAAAAAAGTTCTAAAATATTACTTTTAATGTACATAAAGCAAACTTTTTACTTTCAATGAAGAAAAACGAATTATTTCTTTAACTTTGTAAATAGCAAAGATGTTATTTGATATAAGAAGTGATTGAAAGAAAGAATTATCTCTGGCTCCACACTTGGATGCTGTGAGCAAAATGAGGAGATTCTCAAAGCTCGCACATGCTGGTAGATTTACAACTCTGCTGTAATTGGCGAAACAGTAGACAAAACCTGTTTGTATAAAACTCATGGAAAAAGACATTTTTTGCTTCATGTACTCAGTCTTCACAGGATTTCTTTTCCTCTTTCATTTTCATTATAGTGAGAGATAGAAATTGACAAGTTTTATAAACACATTTTGACAAATGAACAAAATTGTTTATCTTATTGATAGGAAGTAGAAATTACGCAGTTTTAGTGAGATATTTTCAAGACCCTTTTATGAAATTAAGTACTATCCAATGGGCTAAGTGAGTTACATAGGTATGCAGTCTCTGTTCCAGAAGTTTTTTAATCAATGTAGTTATCACTGGAACCATGGAGAAACTGTAAATACATATTTTCAAAATATTTCCCAAACTCTTCACTAGGGTCCATAAAAAGTTGTGGTTTTTTAGAAAACTCTTTACGAAAGGAAAGTTAATTTTACATAGGTCTGGTTTGTCTCTTCTTGTTTTCTTTTCCTGCTGTGTTTTGCATGGTAAAAAAATCTCATCAGAAATGTCTTATTCTTCTGACCCAGCTCCCTTTGAAAACTATTTTGTCATCCTTCAGCTCCTGAAAGGAAAAGATGAAAGCAAAAATATGGATGTGTTTCTAATGAGGATAATGAAAGTTGAAAGGCAAGTAGAAGCATTGGAGGAAGAGTGAAATGTGGATACTGATAGACGCTCAGTAGAGAGAGATGGAAATGATGAGTCTGTAATGTGACTTAATGACACTTTGAGAAGAACAAAGATTGTGATGAACAATGCTGAAAGCAGACACTTGAGATTTCAGTGAGAATCTGAAGTCCATATGAAGGGATTAGATTGATTACAGGCAATACTATATAAACTTCTTGTGACTTTCTTTTGACATAGTGTTTAATCTACTACTGAGGGCTGAATATAAATATTTTGATACAGAAATATTTCTGACACCAGCCTCAAAATATGATACTAAAGGGCAACAGAGATCAGGTCAGAACTTTTCTGACAGTTTAAGTCGGTTACATTCTTACTGGAACTGGCCAAAAGTAATGTTTTTTAATGGAGTTTTGTTTTTCTTAATATAATATGGGTTACATATATATATTTTTTATCTCTGATTTTTTTTTTTTTTTTTTTGAATCTCATTTGGTTATTTTGCAGTGTGTTTTCTCAAACAAAGATATTTATCTGGTAAATGATGATGACACAAAGCTATTCCTGAAGCTAATTCCTCAGCTTCTGAGAATGAGTTTGATAAAGAAGCTGGCAGTTTATTGGCTGGAGATGATTTATATGATTGTTGCTTCCTGCATTGCTTTTGCTTTGTTTTGTTTTCCTCTCCTCTCTTCATGTTCTTAATCTTTAGAACTTCATCCGCTATCTATACTTATATTTTATTTTAATCTGACATAAATCTTTTGATGGGTGATCATACTGCATATTAAATATTTGGATTATGTAATGAAATCGCTTGAATATAACGGATTTTTTACTGTCCTGAGTGTAACATGAAGTATTAATTATGTACTGTGTTTCTTATTTTATCAAGCTGTGGACACTGTAGCTATAGTAAAATTACCTCTTGTTGTCTTACACTAAAAAATGTACAATGAGCTTGATGAAAAAACCCACATTTTATAACCATGGTAACTGTCAGTAACATCTGTAGATTTCTCCCTCTCTTATTTCTCTTCAAAGATTGAAAAATGTCATTAATTTTTGTTGATTTTTATTTTTCTACAAAAGGAGAAAAGGGAAAACCAATGATGGGCTTAATTTAAATCACATATGGCAATGTATTTAGGAATCACTGGCACAATGAGTATGGCAGGAAATAAAATTATTTAGATCCAAATAAAATTGTCACAGATAGAATTAACCTTTCCATAAAATTAGTTTGTCTCTGTAGTATCCCTGCAAACATTTAAATGATATCTCTCATGATATTTGTGAAAAATGTTGATGTTCCTAGTTATTTTCAAATGTTTTTTGAAGAGAATCTGATTCTTTGTCAAACTGCATCCATCTGCCCAAAAATCTTAGAGGATTTATACAAGAAAAAAGTCTTTGTGAGATGATTCTGACAGATTATTCTGGAATTTAGCAAGAGTGTTGTTTGAGAAAGGGAAGATTCTTGTTTGATACTGTAAGACTGCTAAATGCATTTCAGTGATGTTTTAGAACAATCAGTCATTAACACGGAATTCAGTAAACAACATCTTTCTGCTACTGTATTTAGGGTTGTAATAGTCTCCTCAACTGGAATTCAAACACAGGCAGAGTCTCTCAGATCAAAGGCCATGCATGTGCAAAAGACAAGTCTTTCAGATGCTCTACATCTCTTTTGTAGGTTGCCTGGAGTTATAATCCTGTTGCAAATCTGTTGCTAGGGCATGTTCTGACTTCCTGCCTGCAGTGGAGAACTCCAGGAGGAAGGAAGGCATACTGCCCACATTGTGTCACTGCCCAGAAGTCAGAGGGGCGGTTCCACCCCTCCACTCCTTTTCTTGGAATGAGAACTAATAGATGGATGGTTTATGCTAACTGATTACAGATTCTGTGTGCCTATCTGCCCTTTCTTCTAGATGATTTAAATCTGTGTGTACAATGGCTCCCCTGTGATCTTTTGTAGGGAGTCACAAAGGCTTCTCCTATTCTTCTTGGAAATGCTGCAGAAACACTTCTTGCCTCTCAAAGGAATTTTCAAAAACAACCTATGGAAAAACAAACCTACAGGGTATAAAGACACAGTCAGTTGAGGAGAAGGGTAGAAGAAACAAAATTCTTTATGCTTGGACTTCCAGAACATTACAGAAAGTTTAAAAAATTTAGAATATGCCACTAAAGTGCTGTTTCAAAGCCTTTTAAATTAATGCTTTCATTCTAAAAGAGAAGTCATACCAGAGACAATATGTAGCTGCCTTTCTTAGTCTGGACTTGACTGTGGATCTAAATGGCAATTTTAGGTTGAAACTGGCTTCTGATTTTAAGAGCACTTCAGTGTAATCTAAATTGCATTCTGTAATATAAAAAGGTTGTTTATTCTTAGAAGTGAGTCAGATTTACATAGATACTTTGTTTTGTGAGAAAGTTCTTCAAAAGTTTGTGTGCATAAAAATGTAAATTAGTAAATTTACAAAACAATAGATTAAATATTACCATCTCTGGGCTTTCAATAATATGATGCAAAACCAAAAGACCTAGGATTTTAAAATTAGTTCAAAATAGTATTAATTTGAAGATTATCTTTGTTTGCTGTTTTGATTTTAAACTCAGAATTTATACACCACCTGTCTTTTCTTTACAAACCCAAACATGACAAACTTTCCAATTTGACAGTTGCAATTCCTTTATAAACTATTGTCTGACAAAATCAGTTTAAACTTAAAAAACATATACTATTATGAGAGTTAGAAGCAAAAATTAATGAGTTGACAATCCTGAGACATTACAGAAGACTATATATTAAAGCATTTTTCATAAGTTTTGTTGGATCAACACAAGATGTCCTCATGCATTGTTAGGAATTCTCTCTGTACAGCTCTTTACATGCAGCTCTGCATGATTCATTTAGATGTCCCTGTCACAGTTAATCTGTGTGCTGGTAGCAAAGTGCATTTCATATTTTAAATGCCATTGTCTTCTTTTCCTTCCTGTTTTCTTATACACATTTCTTCCATATATGTTTAAAATATTTGAGATTATTCTTTTCTATAAAACATTAACTTTAAAATAAAATACCTTTTTCAAATGTAGCAATGATCTTATGCTGATTTTATCGTGTACTGCCTTCTCATATTTTTTTAATCCACGGGTATTTTCTGATTTAAAGGGGTATTTTATCCACATTGGTATGAAGGTTGCTATTAAAGAAAAAAATAAATAGAAAATAGTTTTTTATTACTTCTCCATGTTATAGCTAAAAAATACTTCAAAGTGTATAAAGAATACCTGTCTGGGAAAATCTGAAAAAAATCCCAGTATTATCAGAGGGTTGAATCATTCAAAGAATAGAAAAACTGTATGTCTAAACCTAGAATAATTGGATGTAAGCAGGTTTCTTAAGTATGCAGAGAAATTTAAAAAAAAAGTATACATGCAAACCCATCTAAGCTTTGGGAATTTGTATTCATAAATATAATTATCAAATAAATGTTTGTAAAGTAGACATATATCCACATTATATTTACTTTGAGAATAATTATTTTCAAAAAAGAAAGACCTGGAGAAAATATTTAAATTCATGACCATTTGAGCATTGAGCATTTTCATTTGGAAGCTATTATCATACTGCATTCCTACAGTTTAGCTATACACAGTGTCCCCAGTTTACTCAAGCACATTCTTAATATTTTCCAGGAAAAAAAAGTCAAAATCAAGCATTGCAGCTTGATTATAGCCTATATATCTTAAAGCCAGAAGACTTCCAAACATCTAATTAAAGTAGAAAACATCTAATAGAAAACTAGCGAACACTTAATACAAGAAAGAAATGCACAACATCACAGAAAAGACAGAAGAATAAAGTGCTTTTTACAGTAGATTTCATAAAGCTGACAATGTAACACAATTAGACACATCAGGGAGTCACAATGCATAATAAACCATTTTAGTAGTGACAGTAAAGTCCATACAAATTGTGTGGTGTATTGAAGCACAGCTTCACTTGAATGAACGTGAAACAGCTGACTGCTGGGATTAGACATTTTAGAATTTGTCTGCAGACCATGGTTTGCTTTTGGGAAAATTTTACTGAAACTAGAGATATTAACACTCATTTTTCATTATTTTAAAAGACAATAGGAGCCCCAAAAGAAAAGACCTGTGTATGATAATGTTCGAAAGAAAATCATGCCTGAAATTTCTTAAGATTTAAAACTGTGTTTTTAGAAGGATGTGCTGAGCACTAGTTTTAGGAAAGAGTATTGTTGTGATTTAACCCCAGCTGGCAACAAAGCACCACACAGACACTTGCTCTCTTCCCCACCAACAATCAGGGAGAGAATTCGAAAGGTAAAATCTAGAAAACTTGTGGGTTTCAATACAGACATAGGCAAAGCAAAGGCAACACACACAGGCAAAGCAAAGCAAGACAAGGAATTAATTCACCACTTCCCATGGGCAGGCAGTTCTTCATCCATCTCCAGGAGAGCAGGGCCCCATAATAGGTAAGAGTTACTTGTGAAGACAAATGTAATCAATATAGAACTTCTCCTTTCTTCCTTCTTCACATCCCTCCCTTATATATTGAACATCATGACATATGGTCTGGAACATCCCTTTGGTCAGTTTGTGTCCAGGCTGTGTCTCTTCGCATGCTCCTGTACACCCTTAACATCTTTGCCAGCATGGCAGTATGAAAAGCAGAAGAACACCTGTCTCTGTGTAAGCCCTGCCCCATAATAGCAAAAACGTGTCTGTATTATCAACCCTGTCTTCAACACAAATCAAAGCACAGCCCCATACCAGCCACTGTGAAAAAAAATAACTCTACCCCAGCCAATCAGGAATTAACATGAATGGAATTGTGCGCATAAGTTCAGGCATTTCCAAAACATCAAATGGTGGTGGTTGAGACAAGTGCTGCTTGATAGAATTCTGTCTGTAATACCCAGAAAATTAAAATTAAATTATTTAAAGGTTTCCTTTTCATTGGTCCATCCTGAGATTAGAAAACGAGATTTTAAAATGATTTCTCAGAAATAAGCAAGGCCATGTGATTAATACTAATTTCCATTATCAGCTTTCTGTCTGAAGGAGTATGCAAGCTGCTGAATACTGTGCTAGCAGCTTGATTGAAACCAGAGAATTCTGTTGCTGCTTAAGTGACTTTATTAATAACCATATTTTTCTATTATACACCCACTCACAGGCAAACAAATATTCAGGATGCAAAGTTAACTTTAGTACTTCATAACTGAATGTTTCATGGCCATTGTTATTAAAATCAGAAATCTCACTGTTTGTTCCATGAGCTGAAATGAACTATGTGGCAGATACTACCAAAGAAAGTTACCTTAGAATATTTTATATTAGACAGATATTACATATATTAGACAGATATGGTACAGATAAAGTATGATGCAACATATGTCTATTTTGGCCATTCTTGGTACTGGTGGAAGATGCTCCTAAGTCATGGAAAAAGTGGGCATAAAATAACTAAAAGTTTTAACAATGTACTTCCTACATAGTGGCCTGATCTATAAGCTACAAACTTTTGGTTAATTTAAAAACTCAATAAAAGTATGACTTTTCTTGGTCTGTCTCTTCCTTGGTGCCTGATTGGAATTAAATATTCTGCTCCCACCAGAATAGAGCTACGGTTACTGCAGTAATGTATTCAGGTTTTTATGTCACATTCATCTTGAGCTTTTCCAATAAGAAATGTGATGATGAATTCAAATGTGGTCTATGCTTCCCCTTATCTTCTCCCAGAGGAAAGAATCATATGTGTAGTGAAGTGGTTTTTGCTGATTTATTTATGTTTAATATGTGTACTGTGCTACTAGGTTTTATAGTAGAGAAGAAGTGTACTTTACCTATCATCTGAAAGAGGTTGCATGGTGATACTATCTATGCATTTCTGAGTTATCTTAGAATTCTTATTGTGAATAGGAAATTGTGGAAAAAACAAAATCTTGCAAGTTCTCTTCCTATTTTTTTTAAACAGAGGAGTATATAGTGTTGCAATAAATACAAGTTCTTAAAAATATATTTCTAGTTTAAAACAGCTGAATGCTTGAGTGATTAAGTCATGCCCATGGAATAAGGGCTTTGAAAATCTGCCTTCTGAACTATATTAAGTACTGTACCATGGAAGATAGTTCTTCCAGGAACAAACTAATGCAGTGCCAGAAAATCAGCTTTTATAGCATTGTCAAAGTATTTCCAGCTATAACACAGTTTTACAAGCAGATGCTGGCATGAACATCAGAATACACCTGAACTTCAAGATTTTTTTTATTATTATCTCTTCTTTTTCTGTCTATAAGAAGAGAAAAATTTCACTAGATATGTAACAGTTAACATTATTTATAATAAGGCAAATCCTCCAGGATCCTGTCATAGAATCTGTTTCTACTAATAAATGCAAGCTTTAAGTTATGCTGCTTTTGAACCCTCTTATAAGATGAAACTAGTTGAGAGATCCTGCAAGTAGCCAAAATGATGGAAAGTGATACAGCTGTAGCAGCACTGTGGTGTTTCTGAGGATGCTTTTGTTGACTGGCAGGTCCCACAACGTCACAATCACTGCACTACTCTCAGACACATGTTGGTAGGTCTTTCCAGCACTTTCTGGCACAGTCCTGTCCATGTGGCTGGCTACACAGGTGGTTTATGCACTTTTGTGCTATAATTCCTTTTCACAATATAAGGAGATGAAGGCCCAGAATCTAGAAGTACATGTGAGCTTCTCTTCCATTGAAATCAGTGTAGGTATGTCTATATGCTCTGAGCTTCTTACACTAAGCCACTTGATCAACACAAATTAAAACTTGTGGAAGCATGGGAAACTGAAACTGGAAAGACTATGCACGGACAAGATTTTTAAGCCTTATTTATTCTGACCTAAAAAATATTAAAATTGATTTTTTTTATGATCATCACAACTTTATATACATAATTTCTTTCTAAGATATTCTCAAACTGTTAAGCACAGGCATATCACAATTGTTTTGGGAGCAGACTTTAACCATTACTTGGTGCAGATTCTTCCTCCGTGCTTTTTGAACTGCATCCACAGGCAATTGTACATTCATTAGGGAATCTTTTTTACCTCCTTCTCCAAGAAAAGGAATATTAGTTTCTCTTATCTCAGTCTTAAATTACTTCTTTTGGTTCAATCATTATAGGGCAGTTTCTGATGAACAAATTTTAAGATGACAAATAGTGCTGATGTGAGAAATATGCTTATTTGAAAACTACTGATGTTATTAACATGGAGACTTTGCTAAAAGCCTGATGCAAAATCCAGGATGTTAGAAAACACTAGTGCAGTTATTGGAAAAGCAATAATCTTCAAAACCTACTTTTCCCTCATCTGCAGAGAGATGAGTTGCATGTCACAATGTGAATTCTAGCTGATTGTCTCTAAATTCTGGAACACTGTTCAAATATATGGATTAGAATTACTCTTACTCGGTGCACAACAATTGGAAACTCAATTGAGCTGCTCTGTTGCAGCAACATGCTGAGGCTATGATATTTAAATAACCAAAGTACAGGGTGGAAAGAAGAAGTTATGCAAAATAAACAGAGTGCCAAACTATTACTTTATGAGCTGCTCTTCTGGGAAACAGGCTTAGTGCTGGTGATAGTTCTTTCAGGGAAATGAGTGTGTGGAGGGTTAATGATAAAACTGGATGCAGCTGGATGCTATTGCCAGTAACATTGCACACCTCTGCACTAAATAAACTTCTGATAGAGAAGTGCTCTTTTCTGTTTTGTTGGGGTTTTTTTGGTGTTCTTTTGGGGCTTTTTTTTTTTTTGTGTGTGTGGTTTTTTTTTTGGTTTTTTTGTTTTGTTGTTGTTGTTTTTTATGACTTGGCTGTTGGCAAAAACCATGAAAGGAGCCACGGCATACACAGAAATGAGCCACACACCACAGGGAGTCATCTACACAGTGAGTTACCCAAATAATGTTTTGTAACTTTTTTTTAAACCTCACTTTGTTTAGGAATAAATGTCAGCTTTCTTAACAACCTGAAACTGACACTAAGAGAACTTGTATAACTACTGTCATTGAGTTATTTCTGCTTATATAACAGAGGAAAATAAATCTAAGTGTCAAATAAACAACAGACTCTCGATACAACAGATTTAATTAAAACAATCTATTTTGTGATTACTGTTATTAGCTGACCTTCAACTAGTTCTCAACAGAAAGTACAAAGATTCATTTACCTCATATAGCTGTGCTCTTGAGAAAATTTTAGGTCCTTTATAAATCAACAATGCATGCTTATTTAACTTTACAACCATGTTACGTTCTGTAATTATACCTGTATATGAATTCATGTATGTACATTTATGTTCCTGATGTTATTCAGAGCTCCTTTTTTGTCTCAGAAATAACTAGAAGCTACTTCTAATAGACTAGTTACTAGAAGTAACTAAGTCTATCCATGCAGATTTCCTCCAAAGAATTCCTCTTGTAGCCGTGCAGAAGCTCTGTGGACCAGAGCTTTACACTTCCATAATGATATTCTTCTTATTATTCATTAAAAATACAAGTAATTTGGAAAATTTTCTGATTGTATTAAACTCAAAGAAAATCCTGTGTGTCAGCACAACAAACTGGAAAAAACAGCGTTGTGTATAAAGAACAGACTTTAATCTACCAAAATGTGACTACTACCTGTTTATGAGTTGAAATCCAGTTCATATTAGACATCTAAGAAAAAGGCAGACTGGGTTTCTAATATACTTCTGAAGACTTATAGAAATTAACCTACAAACTTGGAAGATAGAGTTGCAGGCTTTTGCAAGCTTTTAATGAATGTGTAGAGAATGTATTTTTATGCATCTGGCCTTCCAATCATCATGTGTTTGTTATTTTAGATTGCTTTTGCAGGCTGAGTTGTTTAGAAGATTAAAAAAACAAAGTAACAGAAGAACCCCAAACCTAAACTACTACTTTCTTTTAGGTAAAAGGTACATCTTTGCGTCTCTTCTGGAATGTTTGATATATGGCAGTAATTTTCAGGTAGAGTGATCCACAGAATCACAGAATAAGGTGGAAGGGACTCACAATGATCATCCATTTTGACTCCTTAGTGAATGGCCCATAGAAGGATCAAACCCACAACCTTGGCATTACAAGCACCACTGTCTAATCAGCTGAGAAAACCTCAAAGTTTATTCATAATGTGAAAAAGAAATGGTTTTCCTATCTTGAAAGATGTCTGGAATTGTAAAAGTCCACTTACACAAATGCAAAAGTCAAAATCCTTAATACATATATTCAGTAATTACTTCCAAGGAGAAAAAAATATAATGGTATCAAAACAGTGATGCTTAAATACTGTTATAGCAGCTGATATCTAGTCTTCTCCTTATGACACCATCAATGTAATTTTGGGCAATTTAACCACATGCCTAAGGATGGGAATCTTGTAATGTTTCTCTGCAGTTGAGTTTGATGGCTGAAGGATGCTAATGCTTTGTATCAACATTTCATCACCAGCTAGTTCATGGATTTGATTTCTGCACCTCAGTTTCCTGTCCTCAAAACAAGGTAATATCACCATATTCCCCACTAGAATAGTTGTAGTAAGTGCTTCCACATTAATGAAACACTGGGCTACCCTCATCATGAACTTCTTACAAAAGCCTTTAAGAGATTAATCATAGCTTCTGTTCAGAAATAAGGTTTAAATTGTATGAAGTAAGTAAAGCCTTGGGTCACACACTGAATAATGAGGGTAAAAGAAAATATTGATCATCATATTGATCACTAAGTGAGTATCATACATTCATGGCCTGTAGAGAGGCTGAGGTTCTGTGGAAAGTATATTGTGTAATAGTGTAATTAAAGATTATAACATAATGCATATATATGAGTGATAAAACTAAAATTGCAGTAGGAATCTCAAATTCAACATTTTTGAGCAATTGAGCACTCAACCTAATAAGTTATTTTAACATATATTTGTGGGTATGTACAATATAGGTATAGGCAGCATTTAATTGTGCATTTAAATTATGGACTTCAGAGAAGGAAATTTTAAGAGTATTTTTAAAGTGTATTTTCTTTGTTAAATGTGTAGCCATAAATGGGTCCTTCCCAACAGAACATAACAATGGGGTTGAAATCAATGGAACTAAAGTATTATATCATTGCATCACAGAGTGATGAAACACTCTGTGTTTCAGAGTGAAATACATAGGTACTATGAAATACTATGAAATACATAGATTCCTTAGAGATTTTTTGACAACTGGTGGTCTGATGCCATGTCTTGTCACCAAATATATTTTTCTCACCTTCAAACTATAGATTTGGTCAAAAAGAAAAACTAAATGACATGCAGATTCTGCAGCCTACACATCAGAATTTTCCTCCATCTATCTAATGTGGCCACATAGACTGACATCACAAGAGTCCTTCTGGGACAACGACTATTGCGATAAACAGGATGAAGATAATTTTAATGAGATCTACTCGAGATACTCTTTTTGTCTTCCACACCATTGACAAATATTCAGGACTTGAACTGACAGTTTTAATACTGCAAGAAAATTCATAATTTCAGACAACCAGATGCAGTCCCTTAGCTACTAACTATTTTGTTGTATCTTGATGGAGGGAGGAGGAAAAGAAAGAACACATGCTAATTATTGGCAGCTGTTGCTGTTCTTTTACTAATTGAGTCAAAAACATTAACACAATAGTGAGCAGAAGAAGAGGAAATGAAACTTTTAGAAGTCATGCTTACCTTTGGTTATGCAAAACCTTGATGGATTTTCTTTTTACTTTTTATTTTGTTCCCACAAAAGAAAATAAAAATTAAATGTAGATCTAGATTTTTAAAACACTTCCTTCATCTCCTTCTAGACATATTTATATATTCTTCTATACATTGATTTGTTTCTGTGGAGATATGTTTTATACAATATATAAAATATTTTTATGCTTGCTGGATATAAGTGTTTAAAGTTGCAATTGCATCAAATTACCTTGGCAGAGCATGTGGTTGCTATCGTGGAATGCCACACTTCTCCCACAGAGATAATTGTGTTCCAGTAGTGGGTGGATTGTTCTTGTTCTTATGCATAATATATAACGCACTTTGGATCATCTGTGGGTGACAGAAGCTGCTGCTAGTGTCATTGACTTTTAATCTAAGGTGGTCAAAACTCTCTATGTACTTTTGTCACATCCATTTGACCAGTGTTACTTTCAAACATGGCACCAGCTCTTGGGTGGCCCCCTGTGCATTTCAAATCATTCAGTGTTAAGGAAACTTCCCAGTCTGACCATCCATGAGACTCCCTGGCAGTGACATCCCAAGGCCAGAGACTGCCACTGCTGGGTCAAAGCCCCTCCACAGTGGGCAGCTCCCGTGACTGACGTGTCCTCCTCGGCTCCCCACACACCCACTCCACAGTCAGACCAGGTTTCCCACAGCAGATTCTCAGATGTCTTGTTCCATAAAGCCAGTTATTCACAGCACAGTAACACAGGAACAGCCCATGCTGGTGACCCCAGCCAAAGAACCCCTGGGCTTTTATAGCCTCAGAGTCCATCCACAGGCAGGTCTCCCTCTTCCCCTCTGTGTCCTTCCACCTCACTTGCAGTGAATGATCTTCATCTTTGTTATGCAAAAGATCAGCAGTTCCTGGTTCCTGTCTTTCAGTGTCCATTCTCCTGATGGATGTTACCCACCTTTATCCTGTTTTTTGTACCAAGGGTTGGCAGTTCAAAGCCTCTTATCTTGGTCTCCCACCCAGAGCTCAATCTGCATTTCAATCCACAGTTTGCAAGCCAAGCTACTGGACCAGATATATTCCTCAACATCCGTTGCACAGGCCCATATACAAAATGTATTTTTCTAGATAGAACAAAAATATTTAAAAGATTTTGTTAAAAAAGTCCATAAACAGATGTAATCCCCTTTCCAGGTGATTGTAGAAAGGATTTCAACACTACACAGATTTCAGTATTGTAGATAATCATTACCCAAGATCAAAATCATAAAGTACTGCAGTAACTCTATAGAAAATTACTACATATCATCATATTGTGTATAAGTATGTTTTAAAGCAAAAAATTTGACTAAGAATTTAATTTCTCATTAGTAAGTTTTCTAAAGTCCCAATTGAGTTAAGAAACTACTTGGTTAATTATCAAAATTTTAAGCATATACTTTAGTCACTGACTTGAATAGAATACAGGTATGTGATCATAATCAAACATTTATGGACATGTTTCCTTAAATGCATGCCATTACCGGTTTTTGGATCTCCAATACCAAGAATCAGATTCCACTCAAGAAACTCATCACGAAGCCTTAATGTAGGCAGAACATCATTAAAAAAAAAAGGGTTACTTCTATATTGCTCTTTAAGCCAGGAATATGCAAAAATCTGTTTGTTTGCTTTATGGAAAACTCAATCTTTTTCACTTATCTTGGTCTATTATATGAAATCAAAGTGTGTGTACCTTGCCAATATATATAAATGGATGACAAAGCTCAAAGCAAATAGAAACTGAAATAGAGATTAAATAACTAGGGAGACCCTTCATTTTATCTCTGCTACATGGTGCAGAATGAATGTAAAGTCTGTGAATATTAAACATGGTAAGTAGTATCTTCGTAAAGAACTGTACCATTAGCCTCATTTTATTGACAATTAACCAATGTACCGATAGACCATGGATAACCTTGGACTTCATCAGCTGGTACGAAAAGAAAACCTCCTGCTACAAATGTCTTTTCTGCTGTCCTTACCTATTCTGCTGAGTATTGAACTGGCACCAAATTGCAAGTAGTGTCACTGACAAATACTGCATTTAGAAGGGCTGATTTAACAAAGTAGCAGAGCAGCAGGCTGGTTATGGAAGTGACAGCAGCACTAAGAGGATTTCAAAGCATTGTTAGACTTTCTAAATCTTTCCCTTATCATCTTTCCAATTTCTAATTTTCTCACTCATTCAGTGCAATCTCTTTTCAGAAGTCATTCTGTTTCCCTTTCTGGAAGTCAAGTAGTAAACTGGAATTATTCTCTGCTGCACTACCTTAGTTCCTTATTTTTTTGGCACATAGATATTAATGACTTATTCAAGCAATTCCAGCACTTAACTTTCTGTATCCTGGGCACAGTGAAAAGCTGCAATAGGCTGTAGAAGTATGTAATTGGCCTTCATATGCTGTCAGTCCTCCTGCTAGATATGACTATGCCAAATAAGAAGATGGAAATGGAAGAGAGGACAACTAATCTGCAGAAAGCATCTCAAATTCAATTATAAATGCTTGGTATGATAGAAATTAGCATTGAACTGAATAAATTCAAAGCTTTGGCAGACTGAAGGTATGAATGCCAGATGCAAAGTGATAATGTGTGCAAAGGTTGATTCATCATAGGAAGTAGCAGCCAAGATATTGGTGAGATAACCAAGAAATCAGAGAGGTGTTTTAATGTACTGAAATATGAAAAGCACTTGGGAAGGTGGTTGTAGAAGACATCAGCAAATACATCATGGGTGGAATACAGGAGGGTCTGGAGAGAAACAGCTGCTGGAGTAAGATTGGAAACAGGTGAAAAGGCAACAACAGATGTATCCCTCATTGATAAGATTGTATATCCCATTCCATTTCATTGAGAACATAGAACAGCAGGCAAAGAGGTCTGCTTACACAAAACACTATGCTGAATTGAAAAAGAATCTCCTAAAAATCCCAAACAAAACAGTGATTGGCTTTGCATGGCAGAAGTCTGTAGAAATGACAGTTGAGAAAACAACAATTGCACTAGCAGCAAAAGCTTTTGGCAAAAGATTACTGAAGACCCAGTAAATAATATAAACCTGATTAAATTAGTTTATTGAAAGTTGATTCATTATTCTGGTATAAGAGCCTTTGAATAATCCAAGTAATATGTACAAACTTTATAGCAAAATTCAGTCTGGGAAGGGTGGCAAACACATTTTGGAGATCAAAAATGAGGATTTGAAAAGAGATGTTCCTTGAATTTCATGTGATTGGTTTTAGACAAGTGCAAAACATTGAACTCAGAAAGGAGAAATAAGATACATACATTTGAAATAGGTATTAGCTGTGCAGTTGGATGAAAAAGACAAAAGGCTTAACATAGACCTCAAAATGAATAGAAACTACTAGTGTGATCCTGTTGCAAAACAGGAAAATCTCACACTTGAATGAATTAAGATGACTCTTGGATGTAAGACATAGGAAGAATTTTAAATTTTTTTTTAGCTCTACCTGGCTTTGGTAGACCCTTGACCAGAACAGAGTCCAATAACACGGTTTAGAGAAGATTGTGATAAGTTGCAGTAGTAAGACTAATAAAGCACCTAGAAAAAGTGAATATGAAGAAAAAGAAAGGTTGAAATAATTGCATTTATGCAGTCTATCAGATAGAACAATAACAATTTTTATCTTGCCTGTGTGCAGGTAGGACTAGGTAAAGCCTTCAGCTCTGTGATTTCTAATATCCTGTGCTTAAATTACTGAGAAATTCATAAATACAACAGAAATTTTCTACTCAACCAAAAAACAGAGAGGCTATTAATCAGGATGTTTTATGGAGAACTCTAGTGACTAATGAATTCTTGGTAAAGATGAATGAAAATAACCTGCCAATGTGAATGACATTCATTGATTATGAGAAAGTTACTGACTAGCATCAGAGAAAGAAAAATGCTGTTCTGAAAGCGACCCAAGCATAACAAAACACTATCTGCAGTTTCTGAGAAACAAGTGGGCTGGACTGTGGCTGACACAGACGGAAAAGAAGAAAAAGAGAGCCCAGAGCAGTGCTTTTTGTCTGCAGTCTACTAGTGGTACATTTATATAAAAGTATCCAAAGGGTCCAACACAGTCTGAGGATACAGTGTGTGAACTTAGATGAGTCAAAATATCACTCTTATCTCATGTGTGCTGCAAAGACAGGCTGCAACATCTCACAAACAGGGTAACAAAAGTCCAGGTTCAAACAGACTGAAAGGGGAGTTTGGGAGGGAATTTTGTTGGGGAGGAGAAAGGAGGAATGCTGGTGTTTTGCCAAAACACATTGAGTTCTGACTTAGAAAAACAAAACCCTGGCAACACTGAATGCTTTTTGCAAATAAAGTTAAAAGAATCCATACTCCCTCAACTTAGGCTTATCTTTGGCCAAATTTCTTTGAAAAGTTGGAGAGTGAAGACCTACCAAGATGTCTTCATTTCAAAAGATGATTTCTTTTCTTATTGGAAAAACTTATTGTTTCTTCAGGACAAGAAAAAGGTTAGGCACTTTTTTTTTAGTGCACACACTGTTTCCTCATGGGTTTTTATAACCCCAACCACTAGGATACATGTTCTGTCTCAGTCTGTGGATGCTTCTACTTTATAAATCAATACATCTACAGCTGCACTGAGCAGGAGAAAAAGTAAGATAAAACAAAAAAAAAAGCAGCATTTTTTTGAATAGAAGAAAAAAAGAGAAAAATACATGGGAAATGGCAAGGCTGAACTGTTCAAAAATCACAAGAAGAAAGCCAACAAACTATCCCCACCTGCTGCATTACTCTGTATTAGCATTTCTACTTCTCTGTTAGACTACATTAGGAACGACATTGCAACATAACAGGCATTACTTACATGGAAAATGCAATCAAGTGTGGTCAAATAAACTGGGCTCATTGTGATCACAGCAGTCAGGGTTGAAACTCAAGAAATGGGAAGAATATTACTATTGTGTCAATAAATGTAATTAAGACTGAGATGATAATTTTATTCGGAATCTGTATTTCCTGCTTGCTAATGTCTCTCTCAGAAATTTACTTTTCTAAATGATGCATCTCATATTAGTTCTCTTCTAGTTCATTCTGTAGTACATTTCCATTAGAGAGATGAAGAAGAAAAATGAAACTATATTACAAACAACATCAATTCCTAGCATTAAGAATGAATTAATTGAAAGAAAAACGTGTTATAAATGCTTTGTCCTGGTTATTCTAAACTCGAATTGAATTTTTCACAAAATCTTTAAATTACCTGTGTGGAAGGAAAACATCTGCTTGCATGTTTGATTTTATTATAGGTCTATTTATGCTCTGTTACTCTTCGCTAGCTCAAAAATTTGTGTATAAAACACTACCTTTGATATATGGCTTACGATCTTTCTCTAAAATATGTGAGTAGCAGAAAAATCCTGTGGAGGCAGGATGGGGAGGAACACGTGTTTCCCAGGAAGAACTGTGGGTCCTGTGGACCTGCTGTTTTGAGCCTTGGCTGTCGCAGACAGGGACAGTGGAGTGCAGCCCCTTCCCACTGCTGATCCTGAGGTCAGGCTCCCGGGCACACGGTAAAAACCTGTGCTCCCATACTGGGAGCTGCATTTCAGCCCAGCTTCAGCCTTGCTGCCTCTCAGCCCTGCTTTCTATTGCCCTGATGATCCAGTCTCTGTCCCCTTGGTCCTGTCCAGCCATCCAAGGGCTGTGTCTGGCCCTTGATCCCTTCTCTGGGCCCGGTCCAGTCCCTGACCCAAGAACATCCTGATCCATTGCTGAGCAGAAGAGACTGCTCAGAGTGGCCAAGTGCCTCAGGTTCTATCAAACAGCAGTGCAGGGTTTAATGTCAAAAGTCCTGTTGAGGCTAGGGGAGCTGTGACTGCTTCTGAGGGTTATATACAGGAGTAACCCTCAACACACCTCAGCATCCCATCTGGCAGGACTTGGGCACATGTCTGTTATCCCAGTCATCCTTAATGGTGCATATTCCATCCCACACTTGGCGGAGTGGAAGCTTCTGTGATCCCTGATGGCGGCTGTACTGGGATTCTGCAGCAGGCATGGAACCAGGCAGAGACCTTCACACAGGAATATATCCTGGTGCTGGACACAACATGTTTGCAGAAAGTTGGACTTGTGTGATCACAGTAGTGGAATAGCTAGCAGACCTGACACGTGGAAAAAGCTTGGCAAAAGCCACAAGAATGCCTTGGGTAGCTCATAAGATTTAAAGGGTAATGCATCCATTTCCCTTAATTCAGTGGTAATTTCTCCATCAACAACAAATATTGCAGCCACTGAGGAGGACGTGACAAAGAAGACAAATGGGCACCAAAAGTGTGCAGAACTGTGGTGAAATATACACAACCATAAGGAATTGTTGTGTAGGGTCTAGCTGTCTTCAAGGGATGATTTGTATTTCAGTGGCTTGGAGAAAAATAGAGTATGATAAATGTAAATGCATAACTTAAACCTAGTTAATTTCTTAATTCATTACAATACTTCTTTACTATAAGCAGCTTGGAAAATTATTGATTAAACAAACAAACAAATCCTTGGTTGATTTTTGGCTGGCAGCTACTCCAGCCCTAAATCAAATGTTGAATCTGAGGCAGCAGTGTGCTTATCAGCCTCAGGTCATGTCCTTAATGTTCAATGAAAGGGAAACCTGTTTCTCATTCAGTGATTGCTCAGCTATAATAAACTGCTAACATTTTTTAATTTGGTACTTTACATACTCATTATACTCTGGTATCACATAACATTACTGAAGGTTTGACTTTTTCCCCAGGAGCCATTTTCTCCTGAAGTCTGAACATTTCATTGCTGCACTGTAATTTAAAGGGTTATAAAGACTTTGTGGAATAAATTAAAATATTTATGAAAATAACCAAAACCAAACTCAAAAATAAGACCCACCCAGCTTCAGCACATGTACTTTTCAGTGGCTTCAAATCATACACAGGGGCACAAGTTTTGGACAGGGTACTTTAAACTCTTCCAGTCTTTATCTCCACGGAAGGGGAAAAGAAATTTACAGCATAACTGTCTTAAAAGCTTATTTATTATGATACTTTCAGCCCCTCCCATACTTTTATGTATATGAAAAAAAAACCAAAACAACCCACACAACCGTGTTGACTTTATTTACCCAGTTAGAGACTAGAGAGAAAATACTCATCAAAGTTCCTTACATAACAGAACAACTAATCTGATATCAGAAAATAAAACAGGCTTTCAGGCATCAAAGCTTAAGCTTTCAGCTTTCCCTCTGTATTTCTACATGAGTTAGAGGGGGTGGGAATGGGCATGAAAGCTGTGTTAAATCATCCATTGCAAAGGGAAAATAATAAAGAATTCAGGTTAATAATTAGAAAGAACTTTAAAATTAATTAAACAAATCAACAGGATACAAGAGGTTATACTTTACTGAGCCAGGAATGCACATTTTGAAGCATAATACTGTACACCAAAGCATATTCAGTCACCTGAGGAACCTATCAATAGATCAGTTAGACATGGTCTGGATATCTAAACCAATTCTTAGTCACAAAAGTCTTTAGGATTCTTTGACAATTTGTACATACTCATTCATAGTGGCAAACGGTTTTTAGTGGTAATAGAGTGGGGATACACTACAAAAAAAATAATTTTGTTTCCTCGTTGTAATCTTATTTTTGTCTCTGCAACAGCTCCTTAAGGGCGTCTACATTAGGTGAAAGTCCATCCTTCACTATTTTGTGGATTGTTTTTGCACACTGATGTTTCTTTGAATACTCTCCATGTCCTTTTTGCTATGATGTTCAAAACCTGAGCCTTAAACTCTGCTGTCATTCAACTTATAATTTGTTTAATTTCCTCCATCAGAAGTGAGCTAACTGATTTTCCATGAAGGAGAGAACAGTCAAGATGATGGATTTTTTGGATTTTAGTAGGAAAAAAAGAATTCAGAATTGTGATCCACTCCAAAACATCATGGAAACTAGCCCCCATCTTTTGCTGTTAAAAACCAACCACTGAACTTGAATGCTGATATCACTGGCATTGTGCTTGTGCATTTTTAGATAAAAAGATTGAATATTTTTAGAAATTATCTGAAAAAAAATTGTGTCTCTAAATGGGCAAACCACTAAAACTACAGAAGAGTAGATGTTGCCTCATGGCTTCAAAAATAAGTGAACATTTTGGACATGTGCCTCTTCTTTATAAAATGTTATAGCATAAACCACAAACTAGTCATAGTTTGACTGTGTCTCTCAAGATAAGGAAAGGACAGAAACGAGATCTAGAATGAGGGGGGAAGGAAACTAGGGGAGATAAGTGATAGAAAAAATAGAGGCCTCAACAGGTGTTTATATAAATATGGAGAAGGTAAGAATAAAAATGTCAAAGGAAGGTAAAAAACCAAAACACCAGAAGAGACAGAAAGAAACAAAAGGGATGGGAAAAATTATTTACTTTTTTTTTCTGAAGGCAGGTTTTGATGCATAGCTGTGGTTGACATTTGAGCTGAGAATAATCTTCTACCTGTGAAGGGAAATAAATGACACATGTAGATTAGAATTTTGCTATGAGATCATATTCATAAACTCTATTCCAGAACCATCTTCAGCCCTGGATATATATTTTTGACACAAAAATACAAGGATCCTGTATTGGCCAATCCTTGTATAAGCTCTCCTATACAAGTCCCATCTATTTCCCAAAAGTTAGGGATTGTTTCAAGATAAAAGCTTGTTTTGCTTTATTCCACACATACACTCCTGACATTTATGTTGTCTTAAAAACTAATACTTCTTTGAAATTTTTAAGTTCTTTGCATCGAATGCCAACTTTTAGCATGCTCTACTGTGCCCTGTACTGATTTGTCCTCTGGAAAGCTGTGTTTCTCTCAGCTGGGAAAAGATAAGGATTTCTGAAAGCTACACTTGCTATCTTCCAATATTTCAGTTGGTGTCTGAAGTTAGCTGTGGTGGTTTTGGTAATAAATTACCATGTTTGACACATGTATGTCCAAATTACCATTTAACTCAGGCGAGGAAAAACTTTGCAGCAAATTTTCCCACTGTAACCACTTTGGTTTACAATGTGAAGTTATTTGAGGATACATAAACTGAATTACTTTGGGATGAAGTTAATCAAAATAATTCCAACTTTGATGTGGAAGCCATAAAAAGGTGCAAGACAGGAGATAATCTGAAGTAAATCTCCAGCTGTGTGTATTATGAATATCAGTTTTCAGCAACAGCTGTTTCACTCAATAGATATGCTCCTATTGCCTAAAAGAAACAGTTAATGCAAACATAACCATAACCATCTTTAATCATATTTACAGGAGTAAAGTTTTTCACAGAAACTCCTTTATGATTTTGTTGTGTGCACTCCCCCAATATATGTCCTATTCTTTATACATCAGAAGAAGCAAATCAGTAAATTGAGGTGAAGGAAGCTAGATGCAAGTGAGTGCTGCCTAAATTTGTGGGGAGCTCAGATTTGTGGTGGAAGAGAGGTGATGAAATTCAGTAACTGACTGAAAGAGAGAGCATTGGTAAGTAGAGATGTGGAAAGATTGAATCTCCCTTGAGAAGATGAAAGGACAGTTCAGTAATTGGTAACAGCAAGGACCCATTTGGAGGGCAGAGAGGAAAAGAGAAGTAGTTAAGATAGCAGAGTTGTTCTCAGATCTTCAGTTCAGCTTGAATGCACTGAAGTAGTGATCTGAAAATAAAAGAGAATGGGGTGGGAAAAATGTTGTGTTGTTTTATTTTATTGAAACACACACTGGGTTTTTTATCATAAATGAACATTTGTGATTGCTATTTTTTTACAAAGAGAGTTTAGGAAGCAATTATATCTGTCCCTCTGGTTATACACTAAAAATAACTAATTTTTTGGCAAAGAACCTGGACTTTTCCTACTCATATGAGGTGTACCCAGACCTATTGTGCATGCATGGCATAATACTAGGATTATACACTGTAGTATTATTCAAATATGCAAAGTCCCATTGACATAATAGTCAGGGGAGAGTATGGCTTAATGTATCTGTAATCCACATATTAAAGCTCTCTAAGTATGATTTGACATGACAGTCCATAATGCCTCTAAGCTTTAACTTTCTATTGTGCCTGTGACATATACTTCACAAATTACAGCACAGGACTGTCTTGTGAAGCTTCATTTCTGATCCATATTTTCTGCTACATTTATTATTTATTATTTATTTATTTGCATGTCTCTAGATACATATATATGCCTATAGCTTCAAGATACCCACCCAGACAGGATGGGAATTCAGAGATGATTTCCAGTCTTTAGTTCCCCCTGCTGTGCCTATATGTTGAAGTTAAGTAACCTTGAAAGGCTTTAGAATGTGTCTGTGTCATCAGCAGGGGAGTAAAAAGGGAAGTGGATATGGGAGCACTAAAACTGCAAGCTGCCAACTCCACTGATATATCACAAACACTCAGGGAGCAACTGCATTCTCATCAAGCACTCATTAAATATGGTAAGTTCCTACTTCCTAGCCTACCTGTGCAGGAATGATCCTGGAGGGTTTGAAAGCTGAACTTTTCCCAAAGATCATGGAAATCAGTGCCATGGAATCAATGGAGCTGGTCCTGGTGGCAGTTGTGTTCTACCTTGTGAAGTCACCTTGCTTTTATGAAAAGGTGAAATCGCAGATGCTGGGGAGGGGTAGTTTCATGTTTCGTCTAAGGACTGAAGAGCAACTGAAATGGGTGGTAGTGACCATAACATGACAGACCTGCTGCCAGTAGCATCTATGATGAACTTGATGTGACTGCCCTGATAATTAAGTTTGAAATAAAAATGCACAGTTGACACTGTCTGGTATCATCTGTGGGTACTAGAACCTGTCTGCTTGCACAGTGGAGCAAGCTACTTAATGGTGTGTGCTTTGGATGTTTAACTAGGCGTGTGATGATTTTTCATCAGCGTTAACAACAAAGCTGGATCTGTCAGAATTGGAAGGCAGCTCTAAAACCGGCCCCAGCTAGGTGATGTTTGATCCCTAAGGAACTGCTTTTTGAGATTTCTTGATGGGGAAAGGGGTGTATCCTGGCAGGAAGCATATGTGAAGGAAGAGGAACCCTAAGTAATAAAATCCATTTTGAATCATGTTGAAAATAATCTCATAATCAGAGTTTGTAATATATATCTATATATATCTATATATCTATATATCTATATATCTATATATGTCTATATATCTACATCTATATACACAAACACACACACACACACACACACAAATACTCATACAGAGAGAGCTTTTAAAATAATTTGAGTTTAGAGATCTCAAAATTTTATGACAGTGCAGCCCTAGCCATTACTTCAGGATAGGAAGAGAGAAAACTCAGGCAAATGTTATTTTAATAACCTTAGCAGCCCATGCATTTACATCTCTAAGCTCTTTGTTCACACAGACATCCCATCATTTGCTCCATCTAATGGTCCAAATTTAATATTCTTTGTCTTTTCCTTAAAGAATGAGAGTGCCTGTCTATATGATTAAATCACTCAAAAGAAAAAGTCTGTCAGTGTTCTTCCTATGCAGCAGATCATGTTGAGAAATATGATAGTTCTTATTATGCAGGATTCTTTTCACCGGGCCTGATCGGGTTCCACAAGTAGGAAATGTTCAAATTGCCAATACTCATTTGCATAGCTTGCCTGTTTGCCTGCTGCTTTTCCACTGGGACCTGTCCCAGGCTGCTTCAAAACCTTTCAGTGAACACTTATATTAGTCTGTTTTTTCCACTCTTGTACTCATGAACCGACTGATGGTTTTTTATGGTATCTTTTAAACATTTATCTCCCTGTTTACTGCCACCAAAGCAACATGTTTCCTGAGTCTTGTCTATAGAAAAATGCACACCAGAGACTCTTCCTTTCAACAGCTTCTAATTAGGCAGCAGAAGCTGAGGTCTGAGCAAAGCAATTTTAAGGGTAACTTCCTTGAGCTGGCTCCAGTGCTTCCTGCTTACCAGAGCTCACTGCCTAAGAAGCTTATCAGCTAACTTCCTGCTGGTGAGACACTTGCCAATCATCTGACATTGCTCCTTCACTGTATCAATGAGCTGGACTGCTGTTTGGAGAATAATAAGAAGTAGAAGGAGGAACTGACCTTGTACAAAGGAGTGTTATGGCTTGCATGCAGAACACAGCCGCTGTTGCGAGCAATGATTCCCTTTCTAGGGCACACACACTATTAGGTGAAAGTATTGCTGTTTCTGTTGAGAATCCATACAAATCTGGCCTTTGCACAAACTGCTCCTTTGGCTCTTGATATTGGTTGCCTTGAAATTTTTAAGGGATTTTTTTTCACTTTTCCCATAATGAAAGGATGGTTCCCTTCTGTTGTTTATCCTCGCCTAACTTCACTGCCTGACAATGTTATTCTGAAAGCAAACAAGTTTTCTGGTATGTTGTTCTTAATTCTAATCTTAATTTATCACAAAATGACAGTTCAGTCAGTACAAGCAGCCTCAAATTCAGAGATGTATGCAGCATGTAGCATCAATGTTGTTTCTGAAAACTTTGAACTGGACATTGGCCCATTTGTCTCATAGTATATCAAAATTATAAAGTGTTCCTGTTTTTATTGCAACTTGGATAACAAACAGAGGATTTTCTCCTTTCTACGCTATTTAAGCAAAAACTCTACACATAGAAAGCATAAGTTTTTTATTTTATCTGTTCCACCCTGCTTACTAACAGTTACATCATTATTCCTGCTAAAGCTAGTATATTTCATTCATTAGTCAGTAAAGCAATTTGGGGAGGGGAACAACCACAAAAATGTACATTGGGAGTCATATTTTATATAGAATAAAAATGTTCATATGTCCGGACCAGGATTTTGTAATATAAATGTGGGTTAAAGAAAAAAACAACCCAACAAAACAAACAGATATGAGATATGAAATTATGGCTTCATAGCATTCTCTCATTACAGAGGTGTCCGTGAAAGAGGGCCTGTATTTACATAATCTGTGAAGAATTCTACAAGTTTTTTACCTAATTTTTAATCTTTTTATAGTGTTTATTTGAAACTACAGAATTTCTGGAAGAATTAACCAATATCAAATGTCTTGAAGTTCTAAAACAAGGAAACACCTATACTAAATTTAAATAGCTACTATAAATGAATAGAGGATATTTACCACTCAATCAGTTCTCCCATACATTTTGTATGATGATAGATCTAAACCAGCTACCTTCTTACTACAAGCATTAACTGACTTTATGGAGCTCTGTGCTCTCAGGGTTACTCCAATAGAGAGATGAATTATTTCTGTGATAAGTATATTCTAAATACTCAGGCAGTTAGAGAAGGATACGGTTAGGACATAACTTTATCATTACTGTACAACTTTGAGACAGGGAAGGAGTTTCTTCTGATTTTTCTTCATCCCATATGTTAGGCCACGACACAACTCATTTCTGACCATGCTGCCTTATGCTTTACTGGCTGCTTGCCCATTCCTTGGGGCAATTTCACAACATGTCTTGAGCTCTATTTGATTCACTCCTCTGAGGTTGATTTTTTCCCTTGGTGCCAATGTCTGTAATATAATTGCCTCTGTACAGGCTGCTTGCAGACAGAATTCTTCTGCTGGGTACATTTTGACACACCCCATGTGGTCTTCATGGTTTGCCAAAGCACTTGCTGCATTACAACCTGTTTTCTTGACAGCAACAAGTGCCTTCAATGATTTTTTTTCCCTGTCTGTTGTCCAGGAATTATTTTCATAAATACACCTGTATTTTGGGGGGGATACTTCTCTGCACAATTAGTAGTTAATAGCTAAGGAAAATAAAAACAATCACAGAGTTTGTTGGATCTTTATTGTTACCGAGTCACAATCAAAAATTTAGAGAGAGTAGTTTAATGACATTGATTAGATCCATAAAAAAATTCCAGGCACAACAGCTCCCCATCTTTTATGCAATCAAGTTATTCACTCAGAGAGGACAGAACTGGCTTAATTTCCCACTTTGGTATTACTAACTCCACAATATCCTTTAACTAAACCAACAAGTTATTCTAGGCAAGGGCATCTTAACCTTTCTCATTGAAACTGAGAATGCTCAACACAAAGCTGAAGAATAATGTATTAGAAGTGAACACAAGGGAAGCATCACTCTAGCTCAGTGGTTTAGGCATCCACTGAAATGAAACAGTACTTTGTCCAGGACTCTATTCAAACTGCTCTTTATGCATTTTAACTTCAGTTATCTTTGGATAAATGCATTAACGCTATAGAATAACAGGGAAGTCACTGCAAAGTCAGTACCTCTGAGTCAGGCAAGAGCAGAGATTTTTTTTTTTTTTTTTTTTTTTTTTTGCCAGGATAATAGTATTTCATTTTAAAAATGCCAAATTCCACTTTATCACGAAAGTCTTTGAGATCAAGTCTTGTGGATATTACTTTGTCTACCTTAAAGGGAATGCTTTTGCTTATATATTATCAATATTAGCAGGCATTGTTGATCTCAAATGAGCTTGCAAGTACTCTGGAAATCTGCAGTTGAGTTTCTGGTACTTAGAGCTGCAGGTTAGTTTATTTCCAAATTGAAGGCATTAAAGTTACTGTGCAAATATTCAGAATGAATAAAATCAACTGCAATGAAATTTAATTTTTTTAATACTTAATCACATATTTTTGGTGAGGTACAAAATTTGCACAGATATCCCAGCTGTACATCTGTACTAGCTATCTTTTTGGTGTTACTCAAAAATTTTGAGTTGGGATGAACCTGCAGAGACTAACACTGTTAATGCAAACAAATTACATCAACATAATAATTAAAAGTATCCTGCAGGCACTCTGTATGGACAAACTGTAGAATGATGGAATATGCATTTAAAGATCCAGTCTGTTGCTAGTGTCTTCTGTCTTTTTGAGCAGGATGCAGGAAGGAAATCCTGTAGTATCATGAGATTTTACAAACAAAGAATGAAAAAATGACCCATGGTCACAATGTATTTTTTTTACTGTTTCTTAACCTTGGACTGAATGTATAGACATACCAAATGCAAATGAAGAGTCAGGCAAACCCACTTTTTTAAAAATTACAAACAGATTTGAATTAATTAAACATTTTTAAGATAGGTTGTTAGTCTGTCTGCCCAGTTTTCTATCTTTCATCTGTAAATATATTACTATTGCAAAAGCATTAATTTTTTTCCAGATGTGTCTAAGTACCTGTTTAACAGAAGTGTACATTTATTAATGGCTAGGAGACATGCTAAATTACCTGAATTTAATCAGGTAATTAATATACCCCATTCTTCAGAAATGTCTTCATATTTTTTAACAAAGTTTCATTCCTTTTGATTGGTAAAAAGCCAAGGATGTCCTTCTCTCCAGTCTCTTTGTTTTGCACTTCAAAGAAGAAAAAAAAAAATAAATTCTTCATGAAAGGAAAACAATTCTGATTTCATTTTAAAAGAAAATGAAAAGGAGTCAAACTTTCATCTTAATGTTAATATTATAACTGAAATGTTGATTAATTGATTAGTGACAGATGCAGTGAGCTCAGGTTCAGTTTCTCACATGCAGTACTTTATTACACCCCTAGAAGAGTACCTCCACATCTCATCTCTGGCCAGCTGAGTGTGAACCTGTTGCCAGGCCCAAGGCTGTGCTGCACATGCCCGAAGTGCTAACTGCTAGAGGGTCTTGTGCTTATATTCTGAATTATGCACTCTGTGTGCTGCCCATATACACACTTCCAGCCTTGGTTCCATCAAATTTGCACCAAAACAAACTCTTTCTGTTCATTACACCATGAGAGATCTCTGCACACACAAAGTATCTGGTTTTTAGGTCCTGATGGAAGTGGCTGTACTTCCTGTGGAGGAAACATGAATCAAGAATGGTCTTCCAATCTTCAACTCTTTCTTTCTCCTTTGGAAAATTCTCCCCTAGAATTACTTTCTCAAGACAGGATTGCAGATATGGGTCTCCACTTGGTACTGTGGACAGGGATCAGTGTGAAAAGAGCAGTGTTAAATCTATCTTTAAGGCTCTGCTCACATCAAGAAAACTGCTTTCTTTGATAATGACGTTATCAAATACAGTTATTTATTTCATGATATGGAGCACACTGCCTGGGGCATCATGAATAATTTATTGTCTGAGATTGAAAAGATATTTTTATGCTTGGGCCTTGTATTGGGAAGATAAAAATAGAATTCCATTCTTTAAAGAATTCCAGAAGTTCTAAATAACCAACAATTAAGTGAATTAGATCAAGATTATAGCATTTTTTTTCTTAGACAAATGTGGGTGGGGAGAAACAATGGGACATAAAAACCTTAGTTTATGTATACTTCATTATGACAATAAGACATCAAAAGTTACCCTTTCCTTTTGTGCAGTTAGATGAAGAGAACAAATGGGTTGTGCATACTGATGCTACCCACAAATTGGCAGCCTGCAGAGTTCATCCAACAACAATGGGGGAAGAGCCTTTACTCGTAGTTGAATGGCCCAAGATAATTTTCCCCACAGAAACTGAAAGAACTGTCCTCCCTCTGACTGCCTACTGAGGTGATGTTGCTGAGACAAGATGTAAAGTCAGAAAGATTCTCTCCTTAGGTTGAAAGCTTCTTCTCTCTTTCCTTAGTCTGTGAACATCACATACAATTATAGTGCTGTATAAGTAATAAAGTAGACCATAATAGAAGATTCCCATTAGCCATTTCAAACATGGAAACATACAGGGAGACTAGATTCCTTAAAAAACAAATTTAATTATTTGGAAATTTACTTTAAAATGCTAAAAACCACACAGTTCTGGTTGTTCAAAACTTTAGAGAGGGTAGGAGAGGAACTGCAGCATGCAGTTTCTGACAAAACTGTGAAGTATTTTTTCTGGTAAATACACTTTGTTCTTCTACCTTAATATGGAAACTTTTTTTGTGCTTTCCATTTCTGTATAGGTATTGTATTTGACATTTCATCACCTTGCAGGAAAAGTATTAAGGATGCAAGAAGGGTGTTAAGAATATGGATCTGAGACAACTGTCAATTCAAAAAAACATAGTTTTAAATTTAAATAATTGAGTCTATCATGAAGTTTCTAAATAGGACATTTGGTAACAAGCACTCATGCAAATGAACTAAGAGACTGATTAAGAGCAAAGAAGTGGAAACTGTTCATACCAGGGAGTCTCAAGTAGAATGCATGGTACAGCTTTTTCTGCTTGAAAACTTACCCTTAATGTCATGCTGGATATTTTCTTTAAATAAAGTACTGTGCCACAATATTATAACTGCCCTTTAAAAAAAAAAGAAAAATTAGTTTTGGATTTTTTTTAAATTCTAAAAAGTAGGAAGAAAGTTTAAAAAAAGTAATAGTGTTTTCAAGATTTGTTAAACTACTTAAAGCATTCACAAAAAAGGGGTTTCTAGTTGAAGGAGAATAAAAATATTTTAAGCAGAAAAATATTAACATGTATAATATATAAACATATTAATTTTTTCGACTGAATTTACTTTGCCATACATTTACAGTTGGTATTAAAAGTTTCATCCCAGATTTCAGCTATTGAGAAAAACAAGTTTCTGTATTTTCTTATGGAAATACAACAGGAAATTCACCAAATTTGACACACATTCTGTCAGGAAGCCTAATATGAAAGAAAAATATTTTTTTACATAGTAGGGAAATTTTCCTGTGTTCATTATACTGCAGCTTTGTATTCTTTATGGATCAATCTCTTTTGTCACATCCATGCCTGCTGTAATGTAGAGATTCAGTGTCCCCAAATACCATTTTCCAAAGGGCTGCTCTCATCACAAGGTTGCTAGTGAAGTTAAGGTATTAAAAAGTATTAAAAGCACATCTTTGTAGCTCTCTAGAAAACAATCCACTGTTTATCACAAAAGAAAAAAGAAAGACATTTCTCTAGCTCAGTACTGTGGGTGTCCCTGAAAAAGAGACACATAACCATACTGGGTTCTGCTTCTAGGATTTTCTAGAAGTCTCATTAGAAAACAAACAAACACCACCACCACTAACAAAACAAAGAAAACAGTACCTTTTGGAGAAGAGCTCTTTTCTACTGGTTGAATGCTCTCAGTGCAAGGAAAGTAGCAAACTGACTGTCTTCCAGGACAAGAGCTATTAAGTGAAGAGAGAGCATGGAAGTATCTTTCTCCTTTTTTTCTCCTTTTGACTTTTGTTTTTTATTCCCTGTGTTCTGAATGAATATTAACTTTGTGTTTGTGTGTGCCCAATGTGTATGGATCATGCCTGATGTGTGGTGTGCATGATTTGTGCTTGCCTAGCAAGTTAAGTTTTCCCTAGCCCTTAAGCAGTTGAACACATATTCTAAGGATCCAAGCAGGCTCAGGTGGGTATAGAGGTCAGGATGAAAATGTCTGAATGTGCAGAAGTTAATCTGGAAGTTCTCTTATCTTGAAAGGTTCTGGGGAATCACAGATTTATATCTGCAATTCTAAATTCTACATCATTCTCATTAAAAAAAAATAAAAACAAACAAAAAACAAACAACAAAACATTTCTCAGAGTGTTTTATGAACATTTTTTTGTTTAGTTATCTACAGGAAATCTAGCTGTTTGGGAAAAGTGATTTTTTTTGTCTTTATCGTCTTATCAGTATGCTGAATCTCTTACAGCCTTCACCCAGTTAATCTCTCTGTGTGTATTTTCCTGCACTCATCTGAAATCCAATGGCTTTTACCAGGAGGTTTTGAGACAATCCAGCACTATCTAATTCTTCTTTAAATGAAAAATAAAATTTGTCCAAAAGTGAAACCCTAAACTGCCTTTTATGTTATTTATCATATAAATTGTGTAAAGCATTTTTTTTTTTTATGAGGTATTTTGTCCTGACTGTTGATGCTTCTTCTATTAAGTTACTGACTGTACAGCAGTGGTACTTCACTCAGAAAATCACAAATGGACAAGGTTTGCAAGATATTTCTAGGCTATGGCAACAGAATTATAAGATTAGATTCATCCTCATAAACTCTGTTTTCTGTCAGTTTTTGCAGAACTCAGATTTGCTGGATGTGTTGAATTTAGTATCAAATTTCAGCATACACTAGGGATAAAAATGATGATAAAGCTAGAAAGAAAAGAATACTGAGAACAGACCAATACATAGGATATGGATGAACTACAATAGTACGAAATGGCTTCTTTGATGTAAAGACAATTAAAAACCCATCAATGTAAATTGTGGTAGATTGACCTTGGCCAGTGGTTAGGCAGCACACAGCTGCCTGCTCACTCCTTATCCTGAGCAGGGGGAGGAAGAGAATAGGAGGAACAAAAAAGGGAAAACTTATGGGTTGAGATAAAGACACTTTAATAAGCAAAGGAAAGAGGAAGGAAGGGAGAAAAAAAAAAGGATGATGCAAAGCAGTCATTTACTACCTCTCACAAATAGACCAAAGCCCATCCACTCTGTGCAATGACTAGCACTCCTCACGGAAAGAGCTTCCCCAAGGCTTTTATTGTTAAGTATGATTCCATATGATGTGGAATATTTGGTCAATTCACATTAGATTGCATCTATTCCCAAATTTTTGCTCACCCTCAGCCTATTCACTGCAGGGGCAGAGTGGAAAAGAAAGATGATTGTGCAACTAGTGCTTAGCAAGAGGCAAATCACTGGTGTGTTATGAACACTGCTTTAGTCAAAAATCCAAACCAGCATCACTGCGGGTGCAACAAAGGAAATTAACTCTATCCCAGCAGGCCTCATTACACCAGGCCTGGGAAATAAGTGGAGAAATTAAGAGGGAGTGAGGTCTCAAACCCACCTTTCCCACTTTTGTTTGTTTGTTTGTTTGTTGTTTTGTTTTGTTACTTTTGGGTTTTTTTGCTCGTTGCTTTTCTGTATGTTTGGTACAATTTTCTAATGTCAAAAGACTTTTTTATTTTTTTTAAATATATTGATGTTTATACATGGGGAGAAGGAAAAAACCCACAAAAATAAGTCCAGGTATGCTACATCACTTTCTAGGTTTTTTCCTCAATATCTATTTCTATCACAAACAAGACCAGATTTGATTTCTGATGGTTGACCATTGCTTTAGAGTCAGAAATAGCAAAATTTTGTTCGGTGAGGGTATCCCACTTGCATTGTTAATCAACTCTGGTGTGCTTACCAACAGCAAGGATCCCATGGCTCTGAGAATATCTGTGAATGCTCTGTGGACTTGTATATCTACTTCAAAAGTTGGTTGGGGTTTGGTTTTTATTTTATTGTTTTTTTAAAGGATTGCTTCTACTGATCTCTACAGGAGATTATCCAGAAAGTTATAGGTATAGCCAAAGGACAACTTGGTTTAGATCTTGTTACAGTTTGACCTATTTTAGATAAATCTATTAAAACATTAATCTGACTTTAAATTCTCCAGAGATGTGATGTGTACAATATATTTTAAGGGCCAGGAGGAATCTAGAGAAAATGTCTGCATAATCAACAAAGACTTAGAACCTAGATGTATGCAAATTTACCTAAGCCTGATGTTTAATCTTAAGAAATATCCTTAGATATTTTCTTCTTTCTTTTTTGTTATGATAATGGTCAAGAGCAATGGAATATGAAAAATTTATGAAAATGTATGGGGTTTAGTGTAATTGCTGTCATATTTGCAATGCAAAAATACAAAAACCGCTGTAAAGATTTGAATTTAATTTGCAAAGAGAAGAGAAGAAAATTTACTTCATAAATTCAGGGAAATTTTTTCTTGAAGTAATTTGTATTATCTGACTTTTTCTTCTATTCAGGAAATTTGGGAAAGCTCAAAATTCCTGGCGAGATTTGGATGGATGCAGGAAAAAGAAAAATAATATAAAACTCTGAATGAAATAAACTGGAATTCCAAAAAAGCTTGTCTAACTTCCGTAAATAATGTTGCTCAATAACAAGTGCTTCTTCTACACCTTAACTCTTCTACAGTGAAATTCTGTTTGTTTAAGTAATTATTTTCCCTGACCATCTCTTATGAACATTTCTGTTGAGGATTCTGCCCTCCTGAAAGACTCAGCAGAAGAGAGCTTCTGCCTTAACATCAGCACCTGTTAGTGTGAATCCAGCATTTCGGACCAAAACACTAACCAGACTGCAGAGAGCTGACCCTGCTATGCCAGCTGTAGCCTCACAAGACAAGAGCTGGAAATACTGATGTCTCAAACTGTTCAGGTCTAGGTGAGTGAAACATATTGGCACCAAAGACAAAGGCTGAAGTTCCAATGCTGAAGATAACAACAAAATCTCTTTGACTTCTGTAGGTCAGAATGAGGATTTACATCAACCTGGCAATTCCACAACTTGTGCCACATAGCTGATTTTTAATAGGTGTGTGCAGAAATAGGCATGTTGATTCTGTCAGGAAAACTGTAAAAGTTTATTGTACTCAGAATCTTTCCCCACTATTTGTTACCCAAGGCGTATTTACAAAAAACACAGTATTTTCACTTTTTGAAAAAATGATTTAATAACTGTTTTCCAATTTAGAAAAAAAAAACCAAAGGTTAAAACAGGTCTACAAATTAATCAAAGAAAAATATAAGACTAATTTCAGACAGATATGCTGTTATAGGCCTCTTTTCTAGCTGTTAATGAAAACTCAGATGTGTGTAAACACTTCTAGCTTTTCCATTATATGTTTGCTTTTGCATAGGCAAAATGTTTATTTTTTTTGTAAAATAGAAGTAAACTATTTTCTTGACACAAAAGAAGGATGATAGGGTTAATTAAAGTCAGTGAGTTCCTCTGAGATCTCATGACTGTGATTGTACATCATAGCAACTTTTGAATTCTTTTAATTAAGTGTATTGAAAATTTGGTATACCGGATATCACCCAAGAACACACATTCTTTAAGATTCTCTAACTGATTTCTTGTCCAGACAGGCCTGGGTAAACCCCAGGTAATCATCTGGATGTTTATCCAAAGTGAAAAGTACACAGTAAGTTTGAACTGTGTTCTTTAGCCTTTGCATGAGATTTTTGTGAATAGCACACAACACACAAGGAACTCTATGCTAGTCACTATAAAAAGGTCAGAGAAAACTTGATTGTTTCTTGATACAAATGGAAAAGGAGTCTGTCAAAATAAGGAAACTACAGTGAATGATATGCACTGTATAAAAAACTCTAAATCTGTAAAAAATCTGTCAGATTTTGCAAATGAAAATCCAACCCCCTTTATCTAGGTATAGTGAGCAGGTCCACTAGAGAAACATTGCCATTTTTGCAATGAAATGAAGCTTCTACTTCTTAAAGTAAACTGAATCAAAATAGCCAAGGACAACATTTGAGTTTTAAATTTTTATATAATATATAATTTTATATATTTTTATAAAGTCAAAGCACTAAAAGACATCTGGGGATGTCTTTTAATCTGGGGAAGGAGAATGAAGACACTACTTAATAACCTGAGTTATCTGTCTTCTCTTTTGAGTAGTATGGTTCCAAACTATCATTTTTTTTTTTTTTTACTGAGTTACTCTGACTTATTGACATGGGTGGGATGAATTTTCTGGTTATAGGCCAGCCTTGTATATATAATATACAAATATTTAGCTATTTTAGTTAGATTATGACTTTTTGAGGGTGCAATTTTAAGAGTAATCATCTCAAAGCATGTATCATGTATCATTTTATCTCTAAACACAGGTTCATCAAGTGTTTAGACTTGTTTCAATTGCTGGCACTGTTTGACCTTGGAAAAAGTGATATAGATAAGTGAATTACTTAATACTGTAACTTACTGAGTCGTGCTGTCTGTTGACATTTCTGGTAGAAAAGTAATCTTAGAATTCAAGACACTAATCTGAAAAGAACTTGATTTTATTTAATGTTTCTCATTAACTGACCATTCAAAAGAAATTGGGATAACAGCCTGTTTCAACATTTCCTTTAGGAAACCAAACATGAACTTTGAGTTGCCATGTTACATCCAGTACTATTCTTTGAAACTCTGCCATAGTTAATATCTGCACCTCTGAGGAGCTGAAACACCTGCTACTGGAAAAACCTGACAAATTTCTGTGTATTTCATACTGAAAGGTTAAACTCCAACTAGGACAGGATGGAGGTGTACACAAGAAATCTTTTCTGCTCTTATGTCTCACAAAGTTGAATACATTCCTCATTAACATCTGTGTGACTTTGTGTAATTCTCTCTGCCTGCCACAGATATCCTTGGATGCCATCTAAAAAATAAAAATATAGCTTTGGGAGTTTTATAAAGAGTTTTGACACCTTAAAAATGAAAAATAAGATATAAGTGCAAAGTACTGTTGTTTATCATCATGTATGAATATGAAATCCAGTCTGCTGGCTTATTTCTCCATTTCACAATGCAAGAGGATTATAAATGTCAAATAGAATTTTTTTGTTAGTCATAATACGGAAATAACATGTTGTGCATAAAACTTCTTCAAATTAAAACATTATATGCTTCTTTTGTAAATACATATATGTACATCCTAAACAGAAAATGTTTCACCAGCTAATTTTAGAACAAATGTCTTTCTCTATATTTTTTTCCCCTGATGACTAGTTAAAGGTCACATTATTAAAAGTGTTAATAAATTACAATATTTATGTTAGGTAATTAAACCTGCCAGATTTAAAAAAAAAAAAAAAAATCTGATATATTGGATTCTATATTTTTCTACTCTCCTTAGGTAATTCAGGGAAAATAATTTCAGAGTAAAAAAGAAAATAAATACAGATTTGTATTTGTACTGAAAAAAAATTTTAATGAGTGAATATTTTTTCCCAATTGTGCATAACATGACAAAAACTTTTATGTCCCCAAACCACTGCGATTAGGAAATCATATTAATTCTCCTTTTTTCTTTGTAAAACAAGCAAGACATTTGATGACATGTTGATTTTTTTACCCAGACATTGTGCCAAGCAATAGTGGCCCTAAGCAGTCTCAACTGGAATACTGACTGATGCCTGTATTTCAGTTCAAGTGTTGTGGAGGTACATCTCTCTTGAGCTCTGCCTCCAGGGTGGACCTTTGGATAGACCCTGTAACCTTGTCCTCAGACCTGCTTTTGGCCCAGACTCCTTGTACTTCTGATGGAACAGAAAGAAGCTGTGAAGGGTCTGGAACACAAGTCTTTGAGAAGTGGCTGAACTGGGGTTGTTTTTCTGGAGAGGGGAAGGTTCAGAAGGGACCTCATCATTCTCTGCAGCTACCTGAAAGAAGGCAGTAACAAGGTGAATGCTGATCTTTTCTCTCAAGCAGCAAGAAATTCAGTGAGAGAAAATGACCTCAAGTTGCTCTAGGGAAGGTTTAAATTGTCTATTAGGAAAAATTTCTTCACCAAAATTGTTGTCAAGACATGTTTTTAAAAGATGTAGATGTTGTGCTTAGGCACATGGTTTAGTGATGGACTTTGCAGTGCTGGGTTAATGGTTGGACTTGATGATCTTAAAGGTCTTTACCTACCTAAGGAATTCTATGATTCTAAGATCTTTCAGGTGAAGTCCCTATCAGAGCCTTCAGTGGCTGTGAAGATTGACTGCCACATGGGTTGTAGACTTTAAGCGACTCTTCTAAGAGTTTTTATTTGTCTGCTGTCATGTCATTACACAGGATTAAGTGTGGTATTCCAGCTCTTAAATTGCTGCATCATATTAACCAGACATAGACTGAAGGAGTAATTCTCATAAAGACTTCACAGTGAATGCTCAATTACTAGACTAGGAAAAGCTTCTGCCTCAAAATCATGCTGGTGGAAAAGAAATGTGCCTTCCAGTTTTTTAATTCAAAATAGTGCATATCAGGCATAGATTTATGATTTTTTAAAGGCTGTAAGCTATCTGTTGTCTCTTAAAGGGACTGGATTCAGAGTAGCATGTAGTTGAGACAGGATCTACCTAAAACTACAGTTAGTGTCCTTTTTTGACTGATTAAAATTTAATTTTATTGAATTACACTAATGCAAAGAACCAAAAAGCATGTGGGTAGCTTTTGATTAAAATTTCAAATCCATTCTGAAATCTTTTATCCATTGTCTTGCAGATCATGGATTTTCCATCTTCAACAGCTCTTGGGGTTTCAGTTTTCAACAGTCTTTGCATAGTCTGTTTGCATTTTCAGTTCTACCTTTCCATTTTCTCATATTAATTTTCATTACAGCCAATAGAGTAGGCTGATAAACCTAGGTAATGCATGAATCAAGTGAACCTCACTTCAACAATCCATGACTCTTCACCAAGAGGTACTGAGAATACATGAAACCTTTGCCTTATTTCTCTTCAGCTATCCACCACTCCAGTCACTCTTGCCCAAGCCTGGAGCTCTGCATGGGGTTGTTGTGACCTAAATCAGGTTCCAGCACTTCATTGTGTTGAGCTCCTTAAAATTGTTCCACATAAGTATTTGGAGATCCTTACTTTGGATTTTTTTTTTTTTTTTTTTTCCAGAATAGAATTCTGCTGTGAACACTGATGTTTCCTTTCCCATTTTTTTGTGCAAGAATTTTACTGATTAAGCCAGAAATCTATCTCGTCACTTTGAATAAACCTATTCCAAGACTCCATGGCTTTTTGGTCAAGTAGGTTGAAAAATCTCCTTTTTGCTTTACGTATACTGTTAAATTTTACTTCCTACAGCATATATAGGAATTAATTCAAGCTAAAGAATTCAACTTCAAAAAGGATCCTGGGTATTTGCACATTTTGCATTTGTAGGTCTTATTTTCTGTTGTGTAAGCTGAGCACTCCAACTTGATTCTGAAACATCCTTAGAAATATGATAACTGAAGATTTAACAGGGTAATTTGACAAGGGAGTGTTTCCTGCCTTGGAACAAAGCAGTTACTGCTTCCGTGTAAAGAGCAAGGTCTTTGCAATGAGGTTGGAATGGAAGTAGTGTATGTGGATTGTCTCATGAATATGCATTTTCCTTAGCATTCTCATCGAGAGGCGTAATGTTTTGGTCAGTCTTGTCTTTACAATCATCTACAAGGACTTATTGTTCTCTGTTCCATAATGACACAAAATTGCTTGAAACTCCATAGATTCTTCTGTCATTCCTGTTTTCCTAAGATGTTGCTGGCCACTTTCTAAGACCTTGCTGTGCAGATATATTTATTTGGAGCATCACTGATACTTGCTAGAAGACCTGAGCAAATATTTGTGGTTTTACAAATTACTGGGCACTGTCTGTCATCACAGAATATAAAAGAGAATTGTAGTTTTAATGTGCTTTAACAAGGGATCATTATGACTCTCAGGGCACATGCTTACTTAGCCAATCTTGTGTGAGGAAAGCACAAGGTGCAACCATAATATTTTGTTTACGGTTTCTGAAGACTCATTGTTATTGTAACATCTGTAACCACCTTTTGCATTTAGTAGAAAAATTCACATTTACTCTAATTGAAATGACAGTTTTGTAATTTTTGTGAATGTTTTCTACTTTGTGAGTCACACAACTGCTCCTGTTGATTCCTGACCTTGTCCAAACCAAAAATAATATGTATAGAAAAGCCAATACAGCCATTCCATTTGCATAACCTTTGCAATACCAATGGAAATAAACAATGACTACGTTGCATACTGTAATATACTACCATGAACTATATTTCCACATTAATTTACAAGTAAAACTAATATTTTTCAGAACAGAAATTGATAGAGTGCTGTATCCTCTTCTTTATCTTTGTGCACTCTATGGACAAGAAAATAGAACCTTGCCTCCTCCAGGTGTTGTCTTAGTTCTGACCCTGCAGAGTTATTTTAATACACAGACTCCCTTCTTTTTCTGTTGAATATAATGCCACCAGAATGTAATGCTTATGCACACTAGATATGGGAAAGCACTTAGTTGTGTGTCTTGTTTTCAATGCTCATCTATTTCTATTTGTTATGTTACAGATGAATGTTCACTTCCATCTCTGTGGTAGAGTGACTTGGATACTTCTCTCAGCTTCAGGTGCCAGGATGTATTGAAGCCTTTCCCAAAAACATGTTTGTATAAAGTAGCAGAGGGTGACTGATTGACATAAAGCTTATGTTGCCAAATTATAATGCTAGCAAATTATAGTACTCCTATTGACTATACATTTTATTTATTTGCTTTTTAAAACTGTGAACAAGTGTGTTCTGAGAACTTCAATCAGTGGGTGATTAGAGAAAAATGTTTCTCTTGCTGTGAACAAAGGGAAAAACAACAGTTTGGGTTTTTTCCCCCTTGAATTTTGATTTAAAGATAGTAGAGTGAGAAAAAAACTTCTTTGCAAAATGCATGTAAGTCTCTGCTTTTATAGAGAGGTGATGAAGGGGAATGAGATGGTGAAGTTGATTGTTTTCAGCATGCCAGTTCAGGAAATTTCAGTACTGAATTTCTGTGCTTTTTTTAGTGTCTTCAGATAACTCAGAAAGAAAAATTCTAAAAAATATAGTACCCTTATTTGTGATTATTCTGTGGATGATTATATGTTCTGAGTAGCAATTACTTTACACCTATAACTTTGTCTTATCCTAAGGACAATGAAAACTGCATTGCTATTTTATTTTTTTTTTTGTGTTGGTGTGGAGGTCTTGTTTGTTTGCTTGTTTGGGTTACATTTGATGTTGCATAATTCTGAAGGGCCTGTTTCCTTGCATTCCTCTCAAAGAGCAGGAAGGCTCTACCTACTCTACTTCATCCTCTCTCACAGTTTTTATAACACCAGAAGCAGGCAGAAAATGAGGGTCTATACCCTCTGGAAATATTTAGGAATCTATCCATTGCATTCAGTGGGCTTTGGATAAAGGCCTAAAGCAACATAACACAATCATGCAGACGTTTCCTTTTTCTTTAGAACCCTTTAAAGGCTCATCCTTTGTTTTGTTTCCAAAGTCTCTGATACCAGGAGGATAATATCTGTCTGTGAGTTAAAGACATATGAGCAGTAAGGAGGATCAAAACAGAGCCAACCTTCCAGTGCTATATCTGTGATGCAGAGTAATTGCTGCACATGGTTTAAAAATGAAATGAGTATAGTGTAACTCAGGGCTTCACTGAGACAAAAACTTTTAAATTTTCTTCCTAAATTTAATGAAGTCCAAATTTAATGCAAACTCATTACAGTGCTTGTTCACAGTAAAAATTAATGTAGTCAAAGCTCAGCTCTGAGGTGTTGATTTTCGTGTTCTGTAGCCTGATATGAAAGATGGATGCCATTTTTATTTGGGCAAACCTTAGGAAGAGCACATGGGGAAAAAATTAATAAAAGTTACCATTCTTGCATATATCCAGAGCTGAATTCTGAGGTAAATAGGATTTTCAAAGTGAAGAATGTTGTAATTTCAAAAGGAATCACTAACTTCTTTAGTTCAATTAGCTTGTGAAACAGAAGGGAAACACAGTAAGATTCTTCAAGACAAAATGGTACTTTGTTGAAACAGGAAATATTTTCCTCCTCAATAACCAGCTAAGTGCTACATTTTCCACTCTTTTCAGAAATATTATAAATTTGTGAGATATTAGTAGCCTAGCTTAGTTTGGAAAATTCTGTGCTTTGACAATGCATAAATAATTCTATTTTGAGGTTTTGCAACTTCTAATACATTATATCTATTCTTTTGCAACTATATTTAAGTATATTTATAAGCAAAATATTTGCAGTACATATGATGTTCTCAAACTGTTCACGCTTTTTGCTGTTTGTTATTTCAGGTGTGAAATTCATCACCTAAGCCACTGCTAAGATTTCTAGTTTCTGCTTTGTTATGGCTGTTATTACTTTCTTCTTCATTGTTTGGTGAAGATGACAGTATGGCCTCATTAATTCAATGGAAGATTTTGGGGTAGGTTTCAAAATTAAAAGAATAATCACACTCTTTCAAGTTTATATATCCTGCTTGTATTTTTAGTTGAATTTGCACTGACTTCTTTTCAGACCTGTGTTTAAAAGTGTGTTGTATGTCATTCTGAACACTGTCATGTTTGATTAGTCACTATGATTTATAGTTTAGCTTTCATCAAAATGCTCGCCTGATCCAAATAAGTATATATATCCCATTTCTTCTATTTTTGGTGGAGTTTTGTCTGGCTTCTCCAGACACAGTTTAATTTTCTGGTTTATCAGATCAATTTGTCACAAAGAACAGAAACAGGTGAAAGAGCAGATCATCAATTCCTATTGTGTATGGGGCTGGATAATACTGAAATTGAGTTGAATTAGAGCTTGATGCGTACTTGTAGGGACGAGAGAGACCTGTAATATATAGCAATTTTCAGTCCCCATGTTATACTTGGAGCACATAGAAATACTAACTCTACTATACTTAGTTATTGCTTGAGAGTAGTGACTAAAGATGTAATAAATTGATGGAAACCTCAAGTTTTCTTCTGCATTTACTATTTGTTTTAGGGAATAAGCAACCACTAATCATTAGTACTTCCTTTTCACCCCTAAAAACTTTTTTTTTTTTTTCAGGGTCTGAACTTGAGTTTGTGAACTACTAAATAGTGATATTTTTCAACTGAAGACAGGACTGTGAAAAGCTGACTCTCTGGTCCGGATATAATGTGCAAACTAAGAAACCCTGATATACTGTGTCCCTAGCAAGCTGTTGGTCAGCTGAGGAAGAGAAAAAAAGTCAGATGATTTCCATCAAAGTGCTATCCAAGTCCTACAGTTATAGCTCAGGGGAAAGAGATTAATGTTTGAAATATAACTGAAATTTGGAGATGGATTTCTCGTAGGTGGATAGTACTTATTTTTACTTCATAACACAGTAATGAAATGAATAATTAATGAAAATTAATAACAATTTTTATAAATATGCTTCAGCTTTTGGAGTGAATAGCAATATGTCAAAATAGTGTATCCCTCTCAGAGCCTTTACAGAAGAACACAGGAGATAAATAGCTTACAGCTTTTTTAACTTCAGGCTTATGCTCTTATTGATTCAAAAACTCACATAATCCAGAACTACGTCCCTGGAAATAAACAAGCCTGGTGGAGAATTCTTTTAATGGAATTCAGATAAAAAGGAAAACAGCACTTTTGTTATTGACAGTCGTCTTTGTCAAAGTCATGTATAACTAAGGTTAGTTTTGACATGAAATTTCATGATAATAAAAGAGTTTGGTGACTCTTGAACTCTATACTCAAAATGAAAGAAACAACAGTTGAGTGCCTTCTGACAGCTCTTTCCCTTCCATCACAGAAGGTGAGTGGAAGATAGAAAAAGAGGAGGAATTGTGGCTCCATTTATTATGTTTTTCTGTATAAGAACACAGCACTAACAACATCTCTATGTATTTTCTGGAATTACAGACTATCTTGTAGTAATCAAATAAGTGGATTCATCTTGCCTAATTTCAAATATAAAAATATAAATAAATATAAACAAGTCCAGCAAAAAGCCACAAACATGGTGAAGATATCAGCACCTCCGATCTACAAATAGGGGCTAAGCACAGGCTCAGGAGATATCTTATGATTTGTTAACTGCATGATGGGAAAGAGTAATAAGATGGAATCAGACTCTTCTCAGTGGAGCTCAGGGTTGCTTTAACATTGTCTTTGTTTCTCGTTATCCAAATATAATTAAATTAGCCTTACGTTAAACCTTTCCTTAGTCAAGTCTGTTTTCTCCATGACAATACTTGATAGCAGAACTCCCTGTCTTTATTTTTATGCTTAATGAGCTTTTTTACCTTATTTTCTCCCTCTTTTCTGAACAGGAGAGTGACTGGATAAGTGTTGGACAGCTGACTAAGGTCAGCACACCACAGGTACAGCCACAGAATCATAGAATGGCAGCAGATGGAAGGGACCTTGAAAGATTGTCTATTCCAGTCTTTAAAAGAAAGGGGAGCCTAGATGAGATTATCTCATAACCTGTCAGATTTCATCTTGAAAACCTAAGTCATGGGGACTCTGTCATTTACTTGGGGAGGTTCTTCCAGCAAACCATATTTCTCTGTGTAAGTTTCTTTCTCATTTCAAAGTGAAGTTAAAGGAGAGCATCTTAAGTGGGATTGCCACATGATTCCTGTACCCACTGAGTGTGTGAGGACAGCAGGTAATATTAACTTTGGATATTTCTCCATAAGGTAATTAAAATTTATTCCTGATGAAGATTCTATTTTTTTACAATTTTTTAGGTGATTATACAATGCTCAGCCTTAAAGAAATTACTTTAAAGCTTCTGGCCACAGGCTGTGAAGACCTGGGACTTTTTGTGCATTTGGTAATTGTTTGTATGTGATAAGTAGAAGCAATTTTTTGCATTTTCTTGTTCATGCTTAGTATGCCTCAGCATTGGCTACTGTTAGATAAAAGATACTGACTGAAACAAGGGGGATCCTGTATTGAAACACGGGTGCTTGCATTTGTCAGTGGAGAAAGATGTTGAGATTGTTTGCCTTACTCTGTTAAGTATTTTATTTGAAACCTTCCTTCATTAGCACAATGCATTCTTCCTCCATTTAGTGCTTCTACTAGCATCCTCATGACCCTCCAGAAGGCACAATGGAAACATCAATTAATCAGTGAGGATTAGAAAAATCATAGCAATATTACTAAAACTCAGAAAACTCTGAACAATATTATGTATCTTTCTTTAAAGACCAAAAGGCTGATTTATCAGAATCAGAAATCCTGATTTATCAGGATCAGAAATCCCAGAAAATAGAGTCCTTGTTATACATTTTAATAGTAATGACTTTCTGAAGATTACATATTCAGTATGTGTTGAAACACCCTACAATCTCACCAGGAGTAACCAATGGGTGTCTTTTTGTTGAGATATAACCATTATTTCTAGCAACAGCATAAATATTTTAACTTCATGTAAGATTTATTGCATCTAATTGTTCTAGGAAATACTGATACATTTATTACATTTTTGGAGATTAATTCTTCTTCAGCTAAATAACTACAACAATACAAAAATATTTAGCAAAATCTTCTGGTAATTTCAGTAACATAAAATCATTGAATTAATCACAAAAATTTGCATAAAATAAATCTTAGGATATGGCCAGAAGTCATAGAGCCAATGTCTCCCCAAGCTGGGGACAAAATTACTCCTTGATTTTGGAATTATTTTTGTGAATGTACTTCAGGAGTGCCACCTTTTCTCATATTTTTTTCTCTTTTTGTTGCTTGTTTTTCACTGGTTTTACTGATTTTCCTTCTTTGTAAGCCTCTTGCTTATAAGATCCTTAAAAATACTGATACTATCTGTTTCAATATTATGCAACAATTCCATATTGTTTTCAATAATTTGTCTCTCCAGTACTACTGGGTAGTATCAAGTCCAGATTCACTTCTTCTCCTACTCTCAGGTAACATCCTTTTTGGGATAACTTCTTATAAACTAGATCATAAGCTTTGTGCAGTTCAAACTTATGTTTCTTTTCTGTTCTTTTTTCATACCTAGCACAGTCTGTAAAGTAATATAACAAAATTACCATTAGTGTTTGCCTTTAATTTGCCTCTTGTGTTCCCTGCATACCTTTACAACTTTTAAATACCCTTTGTTTCATTCATTCTTTATTCAGCCCCTATGTTAATACAGCTAAATAACTGCATCAGAGACTGATCCTTGACTCTGAAACCAAGCAACTAAGAAGACTGATTGGCCTCCAGACTGTTAGGAATTAGATCTCTCTTTAAAGGATTTGTGTTCTAGAGAGCCAGTTGGAATGCTGTAAGACGTCGCCTGGGAGCAAAATAAAAATTAAACAAAGAGAATGAACAGGGATCCATTGTTTAAGGCTACTTCTTAGCAACACAGTGTGGCTCTTCATCAGTAATTTGATCTAATGTTCAGATTGGAATAGGAGTGTTTTAATGTCCTCCTTCCCTCTTCTCGTCAGGAGAGAGGTTCCTCATATTATATTAAAGGTCCTGAAAATACAAAAGGTAATGGACTACAGGAGAAACAAGCCTGACAGCTAATCTATTATGTTCTGTGTGGTGTCTTTGAAGAAATAACAATGAGATTGTGATTAATTTTAATAAAATGTGTGGGAAATGCAAACTTTCTGAGGTACAATTAGTGAAGCAGTGTAGCAATCTGATGCACTGCAAATATCTCACCAAAGAGAAAAAAAATAATTTATTCACAATTAGTGAGTCCTAAGAGCCTGAATTAAAATATTTGTTTGTATTTAAAGGGAAATCTTTTAGTTATTGCAGCCATATATATAAAAAGATTTCTCTTACTCAAACTATCCTCTTAATGGATTAAAAAACACCAAGGAAAGGGTAAAGATAGAAGCAGAATAAATAGAATAAAGAAAAAAAGGTGCAGCCTACAGTGAACAGAGAGATGATCCAGCCCTATTAATTTACAAATTGCCTAAATTCTAAGTTCAATATACAGAAACAGCTAAAAGTCAAGTAATACTGAGATTTATCCAAAGCAGTAGAGGTTTATTGGTTGACATTTTTTGTTTGTTTGTTTGTTTGCAATGTTTTGGAAGTTTTTGTTATTGTTGTCAGGTTTTGGTTTTGCTTGTTGTTTGGGTTTTGTTTTGGTTTTTTTTGTTTGCTTGCTTGCTTGATTTTTTTCTTCTTCTTCTGTGTTTTGTTGGGTTTTTTTAGAGGGGCTGTGGGGTTTTTTAATTATTTTTTTGTCTTTCATCAAGGGAAACTTATGTCTCATTTTATTATAAAGACCTTAACTCTTTCATTTGCTAGAATAATGTTTGTTTCTCTTAAAGTTGATCTAGAGTTTGCACAAAATGTGAGGGAATCCACAAAGTACAAGGCAGATTGGGTGACAGTGAAAAATAGTGAAATGACAATTAAAAACTTTGATGCATAAACAGATTCAGAGAAAAGTTCAGTAAAGTTACAAATTAAGGTGTGTTTCCTCACAAACTGCAAGGATCTGCAAGTGCTAGGTATTGAGAGAATACAGGTGGAAAGTGTAATCCAGTATGTTTGTCAAAAGAAACAAGTGGTGGTAGCGTATGGTATTACTTTAATCAAAGTTCCTACACAGCTTGTGTTTTTAGCCTCACTTTGATTCTTGAATGTAATGATTTAGGCATAAATCACTTTTGTTTGTTTCCTTCATCCTTTCTTACATTTCCTATATATTTATCTAACCAGTTTCCTTCTGAGTTCTTCTGGTAGGCTGGCTACCCCTTTACCTAATTTTTCCCTGAAAAGCTTTCTTTTATTACTCTCTTCCTCTGTGGTTTTTCATCTGACTCTCCTACCTCTTGTGTACAAGCTCCTGTGTCCCCAGTCCTACAGCCTGAGCTCTGCCTTCCCATAAATCTCAGTCAGTCCAGTTTTCATTTGAAATCCCCACAAGAAACCCTTATGAGTCTAATTATTGGTATCTTCCTTTCTGGTACACTTTGACACCTGTGGTTGCAGCTGTAAAATATTGCCTGAAGTGGGAAAAGTAGTTCCTGAAATTGTGCCATATAGCCAGAGGCCTTTGTTTTAGGACAGCAAGTACAGGCATAGGAACTATTTTCACCTCAGGGTGGGTATTTTTAATTCAATTACCTCCCACTAGATGTACAGGAATATTTGGTGTAGCACATGTCTTTGTTTTATTTTTCATGGAAAGCAGGCTGATATCTCTTCTTTCATCCCTGCAGAGATTATTGTTTCAGAAAGGCCAAATTTTTTTTTTTTTTTTTTTTTTTTAGGGTCTGCCTTTTTATCATCATTTCTTTTCTTCTCTGCTGAAAGAGGATACTCCTGCCAACAGCAAGTAGTCTGAAGAGAAGAGGGGCTGCTTCAGGCCAACTTGCTCAATCATTTATGTTGTACTCAAGCTGAAATATATTTTTTTTTTTCTGCTTGGTGAACTAGGAGCAGAAATGTCCAAAATATTGTTATTGAATACAGGAAGATGATTGTTAGCACTCATATATTTTAATATATGAAAATTTGGGAAAATCTGGAGCATAGCATAGGAATTTGGCATTTGTTAATAACACACTCGACTTGTAGCTTGCAAGCAGCCAGTTCCATGGTGGAAATATAGATTTACATCATAATTTTTGTCTCTTATGTTGTGATCCCAAAGTGATGGTAGCACAGACTGAAAAATTTGAATAGAGATGTCCCCTTTTTCAAATGCAGTCAATCTTTGCTGATTAAGATGTTTTAAGCAAGAAAAATACTCTGACAAGAAAAGAGATCTCAAAAAAGTCATGGAACTGACATCAGTGATTATGCATTAGAACTGGCCACAGGGTTGGTTGGCAGAGAAGCTCTAGATTTCTAAAGAAAGGGCTCTAACTCAACTACCACCATTCAACCATTTGTAGTAGTTTTGGCCCAATAAATCCTTAGAAGTCTAATGGGACTATTTTGCTCCCTTAACAGAGCACCTTCAAGGCAAACTTCCAAGGGAGAAGAGCAAGAGCAAAGGACAACCAACATCAGAAAGTCAGTCTCTTCAAGAAAAGTTTTTTTTTCATTTGCTTGTTTGTTTGGGTTTTTTTTTGTTTGTTTGTTTTGTTTTGTTAAATGAGACTACAATATGGTTAGAAAAATCTGTTCAAAAATGCATATGAAGACCAGAATGTGGAAATAATTAGTGATATTTGGAAAAAGGCATTCACCTAAGCTGTTTAGGAGTTTGAAGCTTAAAATGGATTTAGATAAAAGGTTTACATCTAGAAAGAGTGCCTTGAAAATACAAAATAAAATTAGTAATAACCCTAGTACAAACACCAACAAAATCAAAACCATCAGACATCCAAAAATGTTGAATATTTCAGAAACAATCTGAGAGCTGAAGTATTGAAGTTTTGGTTTTTTGCATCAGAGAAGCAAAGCATAGACAGCTTTAAAAGGTGGAGTTCCAGAATGATTTGGAGGAAAAAAGAGACAATTTATGTGTTTTTATCAGTCTTTCTGGTATATAATGTTGGCTAATTTGCCAAAAAAAAAAAAAAAAAAAAAAAAAGAAGGAATATGTCTTGCTTCTCTGGGAAATAACAGAATGTCTTGGGTTAAATATATATGATAGTTTTGGGTTTCTTTTAATTCTTTCTAAATATAATTTGAGAACAAATCACTCATTTTAAGTCAGCATGAAGTAAATTCCAATTGTAGTGGAAGACAGTTTGTACTACTTTTGAGTTGGTCTCACTTGTCTAACTATAAGAAATATGCCACTTACTGATAAGATGCTGTGGTGGATTGATAGACAAACATTTTATCTAATTCTAATGCCACTGAGAGCATGAACCGTGAATCAGTTCTAAAACTATGTGTACTCATTAAGTTCAGGGATTGTACAGTATGTGCAAATTTTTTTAGACTCAATGCAACTCAATATAATTATATAATGTACAAACACTGCAATTACAAAGTATTGCAATTTCTTCAGAAGTTCATTTAGCTGTGCACAAGCTTACAATATACTTACATATTAGTTACACAAGCATTTTAGATGTAATTAGTGTCATAAAATTTGAAGTGTTACAGAACATTTATGACAGCTATGAAGGAGACAGTACAGACATAGGATGGAAATGCAGTTAGCCACCAAATACATAAATCTTACACTCTCTGAAGTAATGTCAGCATTTTCAATGCATTTTTAAGGAAAAAAGAAATAAACTAGGCATGAGATCTCATTATTTATCTTTTACTAATTAGCTGTGCTATAACCAATCCTTATTTACCTCTCTCTGAATTTCTGAAAGAAATACACTGCTGTATAATTTAATTTGGTATCCCTAGTTGTTGTGTGCTGAAAAATAATGCTAGCTGTTTGCCTTTCACACTTAGTCACAGATTATATTGGAAATGAAGAACAAATATGTTGGTCTTTTCGTGAAAGCTCTATGTGCTGTGTTTGTTGCACGCATCTCTACACACAAAAATATGAAAAATTTTTTGTTAATAGTTTATTATTGTATTGTATATACAGTGGTTATACCTGCATCTGTTCTTTAACTAGTTTCACTCTTTGTCTTAAGAAGGCCCTAATGATTATCTATTAGTCATAACTGCATTGAGTAAGCTAAATTTGATTGTGTGAGTTTATTTGATTATCTGCCTTGTGTCCTCCATTGCATTTAATCCAAAGTAAACTGGACTCAGGCATTCCTGGACCATTTATTCCAGTATGGATATATTGTTAGGCATGCTTTCATTAATATTTTCAGATGTTTTGGCTTATTACTTGCATTGAAGCAAAAATGCACACCCTGGCAAACTGGGCATCTTCTCTGTCTTCAGTTTACAGTTTACACAAAGCAAGCTGCTTTAGGGACATTATCTTCCACAAAATGGACTGCAAAAATGCATGAGCAGTCTGAACAAGGTCCATAACAGGATGCCAAATAGCAGGATCGTTTTGGAAAGGAAATGCCCATGATCTGAAAACAATTTGATACAACATGTCTTCTATGTCCTACATTGTTTTTCAAGTCAGAACTTCTAATTCAGCTAGATGCTGAATTATGCAGTATAATTCTCTCTGTGCTTCATTCTATTCCATAGTAAACATATGTCTTTACTGTTGTCATATAAATGTTTATTATACTCCCTCTATTGTAGGTTGGACTTGATGATCTCAAAGGTCTTTCCAACCTAGTTGATTCTGTGATTTTAATTGCTTTTTTGCATAATTTTCTATTTACTTCTATTTTAATTCAACATAGGGAATTTTGCATGAAATTGATCTTGAAAAACAATTCTACAGACTTGGTTGACTCTAGCAGTCTACTTCTGACATTACAGAGTTGTGCTTTCTATTTTCCTTTTTTCTACTTGAGCTTCAGAATACCACTGCATAATACTTATGGGGAAAAAAATAAATTATTATGATCCATTTCATGTTATCCTCATCTTCTAGTATTTCTTAAACTTTGAGGAGATAAAGACTAAAAGTGAAAAGTTAATCATGAAACTCGATGATTAATGAGAAACTTTTGGCTACTATTCCTCTACTTAGACATGGACATCCCTTGAAAACATGATTTTTCCATCCATCCTTAGTATCAGATTCATAGTTGGGTCAAAATCAGGTTTAATCTGCATTATATCATCTCCATTGGAACAAAAATAAAATAGAAAAGAAATCCAAACTCTCTTCTTTGCTCTATGTAGTTAAAAGTAGGATACTTAACACTATTAAAGCTCCCTGTGTCTTCAAAGTACTTCAAATCACTTATCTCTGTGACATCAAAAAATGTTAGTTTCATTTTACAGAGAGTCTAGAAAAGTTGGCAAACCTGTGGACCAAGCCATTCCTAGAGCTGGCAACAAACCCTGGCAGTCACAGCTGTCACTCCCAGGTTAGATAACTCTGCTCAGCTTCAGTGTTTAAATAACATGATAGGCCTTTACATTCCTGAATAATTCTGTTTGTCACTAGATAATTTGTCTCGTGGGACCAAAAGAGAAGAGACCAATAAAGAAGAACGATGCAAAGGTGATTTCCTAGTCCTCAATGACAAGTTGTTTTTAGAGCCACTGCCAAGGGGAGCACAAGGCTTGGGTTAGTGTTGCTGGGAATGACTACAGACATATGTGATTATACATATTTATTTCAATTAATTATAAGCTCATTTGAGCTGGAGGTGAAAAAACCCTTATATACTAATGCCCTTTAAATGTACCTGAAAGCTGGGATGCGTTTAGTAGAGCTTTTAAACACACTTCAGAGAAATTTGGTAATGCTGTCAGTGTAAGCCCATCTATATTTTTTTTTCCAATAAATTCAGTGGGAGCTTCCTCACTGGCTGCTGAGGTAAAACACATTGACTGAATTTGAATATCTTGTCCTACAGCTGACTGGGACACCTTGATTGTTTATATAAATGCTGATAATATGCCAATTGGAATTTTAGGGTTCTTTTTGGGTTATGGTATTTAAGATTATTGCATTTTGGACAATCTTTAGAGATTGGAAACTTGGTGTTTGTTTATTTACGCTATTGAGAAACTGACAAAAGTCACAAACATTGATTTAAAATTTAACATATTTATTCACCATAAGCAAATGTCTTTGTCAATGTAGTTGTTTGATCTTATACAAATTTCTTCTTCTGCTCTGATAAAATATTAAACCTGATTGCATTTGAGGATGAGTTACTCCAGTACAGTAATTGGGCTGTTTATAAACATTTAGAGTTCCTAAGTGTAACATTATCCTCTATAATAATTTGTTGATTGAGCTGGCAGAAGACAATGGGTTTTGATTAGATGGTGCTGTCTCATTAATATGTATGGTTTTTTTTCTCCATTTTGTTTCAATTTATTCCTGTACGTTCAGGGTGGGGGGACAATTTATTTTTCCTTATTATTGGTTCTGCATGATTTTACATAATTGCAGTCATTCTTAGATTTCTTCTAATGTTCTGAGCTTTTGATTACCAATCACCTATTTACTCCTGTCAGTGATCAGCAGTCACCCGAAATCAACATCCAACAACTTAATTAAACATATTAAACTGGAAGAATCTAGATGACTTGTAAACAATAAAGAACACTAAGCCAAATTCCAGGCCTCAGCTTTTCAACATGGCAAGTTTAAATTTAATTTTGGGCTTTGCTGCCACAAACAGGTAAAGAGACAAGAGGCATCTCATAAGAAATGGATGGCGTGGAATAATAAGGCAAAGCAAGAAAACCTGGTCTTGTTCTTCCCACTTAGATGGAGAAAGAACACAGAAAGGTAGCTAACTTTAGCAGAGGCAGCTGTTCTGACTCCATCAGTGATGGTTTCTTCAGACACATCACATCACCTTCAGCAACAGACCTTTACAATTATTTAATTTCAGCTAACATTTTAGGCATGAAATAAAAACAACAAACCCCGCAATAATACCGGTAAAATAGTTTAAAAGTCTTTTCAGCCTCCAGGCAGCTACAACTATTTGTTTATTTTTTTATTTTAGGACAGGCATGAGAGGAGTCTAGGGTTAAGGATGTACTCTGCCCACAGCTTGTTGAAGTGTTGGGGGAACAATGCTTCAATATTTGTGTAAGAGCAAATACAGTTTGATTTCATATGGAGCACCAGACAGTTTTGCTTTGTGGAGATTGATCTGATGACATGTGGAGAAATTTGGGGAAGAAGACTATCTGATCTGCATTTTGTTGATTTTTCCACTTGCTGTCTGCCCAAGCTTTGTACTAGTTAGTATTTTGGGAGCACTTGTTTCTTGCTTTTCAGTTCTGCAAGGAACAAGACAGCTAAGCACTGGTCTTGGCTGGATGGAGCAACTAAGTAATGAAAAGCAATTTGAAGGTAAGTGTTCAAGTCTCATCACCGTAATTATAAGGAGACTAGTGATGTGAAACCTGTTTCTTACTGCAAAATGATAACTTCCTGACACTTTTCCATTTCCTATCTGTCGAGTTTTTCATGGGTCTCGAGTCTCAAAGAGACAAGAGCAGTTGTTGGTTGTTGCAAAGTTGTTTATTGTATAAATGCATCAGTCTCGAAGGTAACGAGTTCAGAGTATTAAAGTCTATGCTAAGAGCTTTCTGGCATGGAGTCCCAATATTTTGAGCAGCAGCAGCTCCCTGGCATAAAGTCCTGATGTTCTGAGTGGCAGCAGATCCATTTTTTCTTTCTTCTTTCTTGTGTGTTAGAGTTTTTCACCCCAATGAAGAGGGATTTTATTCATAAATCATCCAATCAGCTGCAAACATGATTCTAAAACATTTCTACACCAATCTGAGCTTGATTCTATTATACAAAAGTAGTGCCAGCTCTTACTTAAAATTTGTGTGTATAGATGTATTTATTTACTTGAATAGTCCTATCTATTCTATCTAGAAATGCAAGCAATGTTTTTGCTATGTCTAGAACTGAGTTAATTCTTTAAAGGGTAACACTACTGAACTTTCAACTGGGCTTTAGGGATTTTCACTAGCAAACACAGTCCCTTAAGGCACTTAGGATATATTTCTACTTAAATTTTTACTTCATGTCTATGTGGTTTAAAATATTTTAATTTCTCTAAAGGTTTTAATTCAATCCCTGCATTTTCTTCTCTCTCTGAGGAACTCAGAGAGACTTCTATTTCATTTTGCAACACCTATCTTTCTAAGGGACCCTTCTGCAAAACAGGGATGACTTTTATTAAAATTTCTCAGTGATGTCTATTAAAGTGACCAGGATGATCAAGAAGGTCCTTTGGGCAGCACAAGTGGCTGAGAGGTTTTTTTTTGCAGGGATCTAAGATATGCAAGTCAGTTACTTTGAGTTTACTCTAAAAAAGTTGTTAAAAAAATCTCCAAAGAAGAATTAGCTTGAAGTAAAAAAAAATCCCATGACCCAGAGGCCTATGGTATGTACTGTAGCAGAAAATGCTGGGCTGTGCTGAAGTACTAAAAATATATATTTAGGGGTTTATTTTCCGGTGTATTTTTTATTTTCCCATCTGGAAAAAAAGAAAATAAATTCAAGCAACAGCATTGGTTGTTCCTGCTGGTCTGAGTTAACCTAATCATTTTACAAAAACCAAACACTTGCTTTGCCTTTTGAGGTGTTGCCCTGACTCATAGACTGACACTTCATCTCGGGCCAGTAATTCTTCCCATAAACTATTTGAATCCTGTGAATTACTGTAAACTACAGACAAGTTTTAATTTCCCTTCTGGCAAGAATAAATATATAACCTGCTCTGACTGTGCTACTATTTTTCTTAAACAAGGATTTGAATGGAACTTTTCTTTCTGTCTTACACTGGCTGCACCCCCATGAAAAATAGCACTCAATGAATGCAGGATGTGGGAGGTAATTATCTGAGGATTTTAATGGAGCAGAAAAATTCCAAGGTTTTGGAGGATGCTATGGGATGTTTCTTCTTGATAAGACATGAGAGGAAAGGAAGAGATTTCAAACTGATTGATTTTGGGGAGTACCATGGGCTGTGTTTTGTATTATGCCTGAGCATGCCATTCATCCATAAATCTGTCCAAATCTTATTGAACTCCAGGGCAATGCATAACCTCCTGCATTCCCAGGCCATCCAGCACAAACTCATATGAAGAACAAAGAGATTGGTTCTGTGGTAGAAAAATGGTAAATATGTAACTTTCCCTTGTGAAGAAGGAAAGTATCTACTTGTTAATAGCTGCTTGTGGTTTTGACCTAAGACAGTAATACAGATGACAGAGTGGAAAAGAATTTGGCTATTTGAACCAATTAACTGTACCATGTTTATAGTAAAAAATCACTGATCATCAGGCATGGAAAATGAGTAGAATCAGAGCAGCAACTCCTTTTTCAGCAGAGATTGTAGCTTTGCCCATGCTCCTCATGTTTCTTGGAGGAACAGGCCTCCCTGCACTGCAATATCTTATTGGCAGAGGTTTACATTTAGCTCTGTTCTTGTAGATTATATCTGCATTCTTTGTTTACTTTGATACTGTTTGCTCAAAAATTGCATTTTTTAAATCTTAGATTACATAAAGGCACAGAGAATGAATGTTTAGATAGAGAACTATAATATACATGCCTATATGTTAGAAAATATTATATGAAATTAAAAAATGTAATTACATGCATCACTTAAGCTTTCCAAGAAGTGTACTAGATATAGTTTCAAACTCTTCAGTTGTTATAGTCTTCATAATTCTGTGGCTTAACATGTACAAAAATTGAATTTTTATCTCCAATTTCAGGAATTTAGCAGAATGCTTCACTAGATGAGACAGAAGTTTGTAAAGTTGAAGGTTGGAAACAGCTGCTATATTTGCCAGTTTTCAAAAGACAAGCAAATTAAACTCTACAAAGTTAAAATAGCATTCAGTTTCTTGCTGTATGTATATAGTAAAAACTGTATTTGGTTAAACAATTGTAAAGCTTCTTATGCTGCTATCTAAACACTGTTTATTATTCTTCCAGCATTGCATCCTTCTATCAATCAAAAATATATGCCTTTCTTAACATCTCCTGCTCAGTCCAATTTTGCTTAGTAATTCTTCCAATAAGTATTTGCAAACGAGCTTTTTTTCAGACATGACACCAGAAAAATGCATTTGAAAGAGAAACATGTGAGAGAAAAGATATTGTGCCAAGGTGTTAATTAATTAATTTTTATATTAATTCAACCTTCTAATGACTATGAAATTATTTTGTAGATGAACATTTAAATAAAGTCATTTCATAAATCTCTGAACGTTCTACTTAATTCTACCTCATCTTGTTTCCTTTGTATTTTAGTGTGCTGTATTTAAAAAAAACAACAAAAAAAATCATCATCAGTACATTATTATCACAGTAGTTGAAATAGCTGAAGAGTAGTCAATGCATTATCATTATGAGTTACAAGTAAAGAATTTGAATAATAGACACACGAATAACCCCAGTGAAGCTTGTGCAAGTCCTATGGACTTCACCATGCTTTAAACCAGCTCAGTATGTCCTTACTAGAAGAGTACTCATGCACCTGCAGTTTGCTGTACATGAGTAATTTCACTCATTCAGTGGCTTTTTTCTCATTCTCAGATGATCTGAGAAGATTCTATCAAAATTACTTTTTCTCAATACACCAATGCAGTATATAAAAGTTATTCCAGGTTCAATGAGACTCAGCCCTCATTTGGGATGAAAAAACAACCTAAGTCTGTTTGCTTCACCTTGCTTTGTTATGTCTTGAGGCCTATAGTAAAAGCATTGAGGACAGACATCATTTTCTTTCAAAATGTCTACAGCAACCTTGAACTTTTAAAAAAAAGTTAATTTCCATTTTAGTGCTTCCTATAATTTCCATCTATCTATTTCTGAACTTTAAAACCCAGCAATAAACAGAGCGGTTCAAGCCACAACTATTTGCTATTTCCTTCCCATTTATGTAGACTAATCTCATTTTCTATTTTTTTTCCTCCCATCTGATATTTCCTCTGCAACTAATATTGCATCACAAAACTGACTGGGAGTAGCACTGATTGCAGTAAGTGAATCATTACTGTCCATCCATCCATTACTGTTACATCCCCAGGGCACTGACCATATAATTTTCCTTGCCCACTGTTTGCCATCCAGTTTAATGGCAATATATTCAAAGGCAATGGAGGAATACAGTAATAACTAATGATAACAGGTACAGGAATGACATGCTTTATGGGTAAAGGATAAATAAAAGAGAGAAAAGACCTATCATACTCCTTAAAATGGATCTTGAACTCCTCAGACTTGGCTTTAAGGACACTTGCAGCTTTCAAATAATTACATCAGGAGCATTGGCACTTTTTTTTAGGAAGAAGACATAAATTACACCACTGATGCATTAGAATGCACACCATGATAATTGTGTGGCATTATTCTAAAAAGCATTGATAGCATATGCATATACTAGCTGGCGAAGGACATTAAAATAATTAGGAACTTCCATCTCATAATGAAAATTATCTGAGCACCAAATCAAGCCATGCCTATAACCAAAAATCTGTCAGAATTAATTTTTATAAAAAACCAGCAATTATCAATAGTCATTATTAAACATAAATAATTTTATTTTAGGTTTTTTTTTTCTATATGTTTCTATGTTTAAGTACATGAATGATCTCTTGGTTTGGAGATATTTGAATCTGGGAAAAAAAAAACCAAAAACAAAAAACCCACAAATCCCCATAACTGAGCAGTATCTTCATTAATGCAGGTAACCTGGTACTGCCAACAAATGCTACCTTTTCACTGCTTAGACTCTATTCCAGTCCTGTAATGGATGTGTTGTGCAGCAGGGACTTCCACATATACTCCTAGAGGACTTGGTGGGTAATGGTGAAATAATCCTACCTTCCATTTTCTTTCTTCCAGTCAGATGTTTAACATGTGAAGATCTTCCATTTCTTTACCTAAAGTAAGTTTGAATGATGACACTGAATTGAGCAGAACCATCAAGATCATTACATTAGAGAGCAAGCACTTTCAGAGAAGCCTTGAGAGAGAATGGATAGAAACCCCATGATGTTCATTTGGGAGAAATGAAATGTCCTGCACCTGGGATGGAATAACCCCATGCCCCTGTACAACCTGGGAGCCAGCTCTTGCCTCAAGAAATGGAAGAGCTGGGGGGTTGCAGTAAAGGACAGGGGTCCTGGAGAACAAGAACTTGAACATGGGTCAGCGGTGTGCCCTGGGGCTGATGGCTGGGTGGCTGCAGTAGGAAGAAGACAGTGGAGGAAAGTGGCCACTGCCCTGTGGGACTGGTGAGAGCACAAGTGATCACTGCATTCAGTGCAGGGCTGCCCAGTGCAAGGCAGGAGTTGACAAAGTAGAATGAATCCAGAGGAGAGCTGCCACAGTGGTTGGCAGCTGAATAGAACTGAGAGATGTAAGCAAGAGAGAACATAAAGAAAACTGAGAGTTTGAGAGCTGAGTTTGTTCAATCTTAAGAAGAAAGGGCTGTGGGGAACCTAGTTGCCATGCACAGCTACCTAGAGGGCTGACCAAAGGGACTTCTAACAGATGTACACAATAGAAAGCAAAGAAGTAGTGAACAAGGGTGCAGCAAAGTAAATTTACCCTGTATTGAAACAAAAAAGTCCTTAGTAAAAGTGGTTAATCCCTGGAAGGGTTTGCCCAGAGTGGCTGTGGAAACTTCTGAAAGATGTTAAATCTCAGCTGGTCAGTGAGCAAGCAACCTGCTAGATGACTCAATGACCTCCCAAGATTTCTTGCAGCCAGAACTGAAACTTGATTAGATTAAGTTAGAATGCACCTTTTTTCATTTTTTTTTAAATTTATTATTATAGATTTATAGTTAGAAATAATAAAATTATTATTATTAGATTTATCACATTTTTTTATAATTATTGCTAGAAATTCTATGCAAATCTTCTGAAATAATGTGTTGCATCCAGACCTCTTAAAATTTAGTCAGAACAGTAATTTTAATTTCCACAAAAAATCCAGAATATTTTCTCAACTAAGGATGCACCAAAAGGTAGCTTAGACACCTTCACTTTCTATAATTGTGTCATTCTATAATTGTGTTGAGTTAATGCTATCTAAAACCTTAAGTATCTGGTAACATTATTTTTCTCATGTAACTATTAGAAAGTTTTTTGCTAATTAGTTTGTCTTTGTAAAATCTTGATGATGACCTTTTGAATTTCCAGGGCATGAAGCTGCAGTTATGCAAACTGGACTTGCCATTAACACCTGTGCTGAATTATTTCCCACTGATTGAACAGGTGTTGGGCACTGTGTAACTCATCATTGATTTGGAATGGATGATTTTGCTCCAGGATACTTCTGGCAAGCTGAATCTCTAGCTGTTTCTATATGCACATAAAAAAAGGGAATGGACTTGAAACTACAGCCATTGCTGAATAATGAGTGCTGGGGAATAAACCCTGACTTTCAGTATAGACCATCAGTAGATAAAGAATTACCTAACCAGAAGAGAGCTATCTCATTTCACTATCACTCTGTTGAATGGTGTGAAAAGAGAGAATATTATGTTAAATGGACATATCAAGTCTTGAACTAATGCTGGGTGAATGTGTCAGATAAAACTGCATAAGTCTGTAGCTTGCTCCAACTACTGTTTAGCAGACAACAGGTTCATTTATAGCTTAGAGTTCAAATTCTTGATAAGACTCATGATAAGTAACTTCAGAAAAGAAAAAAAAAAGCTACACCAATACTTGAAAAACAATAGGTTTCAAGTCACTGGATATGCTCAGTTAAGACCACTTTGCTCCAAGAGAATCTGTCAGCTCTGTTCCTTCAAGTGCAGATCAGAAAAATTAATTATAATTATTAATAAAGGTATTTTCTTTGTCTTTAACAAAACGTAGTTTAGTCAACACTTTCTAAGAGGGCTGGACTTTCCTATTGAAAATATTTTCTATTGGAATGAATTTTGAGAAGAATTAGATTCTCACTGCCCCCCAGTCTGTCTGCTCTTGAGCAAATTTTAATTATTTTCTCCCAGTATCTAATATAGTTTGGCTGAAAATATTTCTGTTATAAAGTGATGTAGAGTGGGTCATGGAAACTTGAGTCTTGAGACATCAATTTGCTATTCTATTCTCTGAAACCATAATCTTCTGATTCTTTCTTATTTCCCAGAAAGTGTCTCTTGCATTTGGTCTCATAATCTGGCTAGATTTACACCATGGATGCTTTAGGTTAACAGGGGAGATTGAAAGACCCATAAAGATGTGAACAATATTAATTGCAATTTCCTTAACATATGGTTGTCCCATTACAGAGAAATTATATTTTATTTTGATAGTTTTATTGCAGACCTAAAACAAGGGTGGGGGTGGGGGTGTGGAACCCAAGAGGGCTATATTTTATAATAATCTGCCAAGGAAAGGTACCCCTTTTTACTTGTTTTATATTCTAAAGTGTATTTTGTATATATAGTCACTCTTGTATTTGCATTATTGACATTGCTTGGTCCTTTGAAATTGTTTTATGTAAGCTGATTTCAGCCAGATTTAGTGGTGTACAGACCTGAAAGGGAGGTTAGGAGTAATTGCAAAAGGAATTAAAAGTTTGGAAAAACATCTTGTGTATTTACATGAAGGCAGTATCCAGGCAAATAAATAATAAATAAAATATACGTGTTCTGTATAATAGAGTGATATAAATCACATGACAGTCTGTCACCCACATAAGTTACCTTTGAAATACATAATTTATTCAAATTGTGGGTTTTATGACACTATATACCCTGAGATACTCAGAACAGCATTCTTTATGGGAAGATAGTTCTCATTTGCTGTGTAAGCAGATGTTGCTATCTAAGAGTCACCCAACCAAATCTTTGTTGTTGAAAAGGGAGATTTATGATTTGAATCTCACTGCATGACCAGGTGATAAGTCCTGTCCAAAAGCTAAATATGAGAACTTTTCACAGACACAGGCCAGATGCTCACAGAAGCTCATAAGTTAGAACAGAAATAACTGACCACAATATTATCACTGCAGTAAATTCACCACCCAGACTTTAATTGCTCATGAGACTATAACCCTCATGCTCTGTCCTGCAGCATTTTAATTTTCAAACTTAAAGAAGGAAAGGTGAAAAAGGAGCAGGCTGAAATTGTTATGTCACCGTGCAAATGAACTATGTAACCGTGGAAAATGCACACTTCCAAGTGAGGGCATGTGGGGCTATCTTGTGAGTACTCTTGTCTGCAGAGTTTGCTCTGGAATTTTAATGTCTATGGTAAAACTGTCTTCTGAAGATTTAAATTGAGATTTTTTTATGGCTAAATTCCAAAACCTTCTGACAGAAACTGTGGTAGCTGTAGTACAGAAATGAAAACATTCTTTCTTACTTTTGCTAATGATCAAACAGGGCTAAATTGTGATTGTTAGCTAATGTGTCACTCCATGAAAACCACTGGGAGAAATTCTGCACAGATTTGCTGAGTGGATGGCAATTTGCCCTTTAATGCTCACAGTGCATTAGCTTCTTCTATACAGTGCATGTGTTTTGTTATCTTGTGTCTAGAGTAACATCGAGGCTGTGGTTTCCTTTTCAAAGCACCTCCATATGAGACAAAGAGAAACTTACAAAAGACATGTAAAGTCTATTCAGAAGCGCTGTCTTTGTGTAGCAGCTAATTCCTACACAAACAAATATCAGGGATCAGCAGGTGCTTTGTGCTACATTACAGTTTTGTGTGTTAGGAAGCTCATGGAAGGAAGATGGGATTTAACTTTTTATACTCCTGCATTCCACATCTAAATTCATATATTTGTGACACTAAATGGAAAAGTCTAGAGGGAACTTCTTATAAAGGTTGTATATAAATATGCTTAGAAAAAAAGAAAAAAATTAAAAGAGTTTGTCTCCACAGGACATGTTTACAATAACAGGCAGCAAGGTAAGACCTTTTTTTCTCTTGTTAGGGCTGACTGAAATTTGGTGCCAGCCTGTATGTCCTTCACCTACTATCCCTGAGTAGATGTTGATTTTTCAATTTACAGGTCTGTTAAGAATTCATGGCAAAGATAAATTATACATGAGAATGAGAATTTTCTCCTTCATAGAGGAGAATCTCAGTTTGTTGTCATATGGGTTTTGTATTTTTTAATTGCTAATAAACTGTCAGAAAAAAAACATTTTTGTTTTCCCTGGCTATTCCTGTTCACCATATATTTAATTTTCTCCAAAGTAATTTGTTGTTTCAGTATGAAAAGAAACCTGGATTTAACATGGAAGGAAAAATATTGATGTCCTTTTGGAACTACTCATTAGTCCAGAGGCAGGGGAAGCTGGAGAGTTAAAAAATTGTCTTCTATCAGTGTTTATCATCCAGGGTTAATTGTGTAATTCAGTTTTACTATACAGTTCATTAGAACTTTAAAGCCAAATTATTATCTTCACTCCTGCCTCTAAATTTCAGATTACTCCTGCCCAAAATTCATAACATTTATTCTTCAGGTCAAAAACCTCACTAATACTGCATTGGCTCTTACTAAAATTTTATTTATAAAATGGTTTTCACATGAAGAAAAATGTAGATCTTTGACAATAGAATATATTATAACTATGGTAAAACCCTTGACAGAAAACAGTACTTTGTAGTCAAATTAATTTATTCTATCACACAGCACAGACTGAATTTTGGAGCATGAACAAACTGTGAGAAATAAATAGTTTTGTGTAAATCTTGGTAGGTAAGCAAGTTAAATATTTTCTATTGCTGAAGGGGAAGCACTGACACTGGTATTGAACAAAGTGACATTTCATGAAAACTATAATTGTCAGGTTGAATTAAATTACCATCGTTTTGGATAGTTTTGGTTTCTTCCTGCTTTTTTTCTGTTGAGTCTTTTCTAATAGGCTGAGAATCTGAGATTCTCCAGAGTGGATGACTCCCTCAGTAAACTTTTCATGGCAGATTCCCCAACATAAGTTCCAGCCTTGTGCTAGAAGGAGTTATGATATATAAAATTCTACTGCTTTGTGGAGGAGTAATGGATCTGGCATGTCAGTGTCAGTTCTGGTTAACTTATTGTAATTCAGAAGTCCTCAGTATTCCATGTCCAGAACTGTAAGATAACTGACTTTCTCTTGGTATCCTATAAGAATAACTCATGAAAAAAATAAGTTATAGGAAGTATTGAGTGATAATATTCTTGAAAGGTCTATTACTGTCAAGGGAATCTAGAAAATTTTAGGAGCTTTAAATATGTTATTTTTAGCAAACTAATGTTACTATACACACTCTCCCAATGCCAAGGGGAACTGCATAATTATACAGCAGGTACATAAAATAAATTTGACATCTAATTGTGAATAAATGTCAAATTACTGTGCTGAAAAACACAAAAACTGAGTGAATAGCATCTGGAAAAGCCTAAAAGGGATGGAGAGTAGAATTATATGAAGACAATAAAAGATGTATAATTCCACCCTTTGCATTGTCACTGTTTGAGTAGCAGTTACATGGCAGATAACATGTGCAGTGTAGCAAGAACACTGAAAAAAGCAATTACTTACTCATTTGCTGGCTGGTAAAATATACCTATGTGTATATACAATGTATCAGAACATGGGGCAAAAAAGAGCACCTTGTGATGCAACAGCTGCTCCTTCCTTTAGAAGTAAAAGGAAGATGGTTGTGGATAATCAAATTCTGCCAATGAAATACCAGATTTCAGAGACCCCTTATAAACTCAGAAAAATACCATTGCTTGACCTGTGCAGAGAAATCATAGAATGGTTTGGGTTGGAAGGGATCTTTAAAGGCCATCTAGACCAATCCCTTGCTACGTGCAGGGACGTCTTCAACTTGTTCAGGTTTCTCAGAGCCCCATCCACTCTGACCTTGGATGTTTCTAGGGAAGAGGCATCCACCACATTTCCCCCCTGTCTTATTGGCAACAGGCCCTGATAGGAAGATTTTTTCCCATCTTTCCCACCAACTTCAGCGAGAATTTCATGTGTTAAATCAGGCTAACACTGGCACATATTTCACAGGAAAGAGGGGATAATGCCAAGTATAGGGAGAAAGGAACTCCTATGGGGAAATACCAGAGTGAAATAAGAATATGTAACAATCATAGGAATGATATGGTGAAGCAAGCACATTTGTATGAAGAATAGCTGATGCTTAACTTCTGTATGGTGCCTCCAGCATCCGTTCGACACTGAATGTTACCTCCAGTCAACAGTGCCAGTGTAGTTAAAAAAAAAAATATCAAAAAAAAATTTAGCATCAGCAGGAGATACTCCTGATACTCCTCTCAGCAATCTTATTGACAGAAAGTGCAAGATTTCTGTTGGTAGTTGTAAGTACCTGTGCTCTCAAGATGACCTCTATATTTCTATTATTATATTTTGTTTTGAGTATTTTTTAAGCTACAGGAGAAAAGGTCCTTAGAGGTTTGTGAAACAGTGTTTTAAAGCAAATTATTGTAGAGATAGAGAATTTCATAAATAGGTTGTTACTTAAATTTTGGCCCTTGTAAGAGACAAAAACTTTGGGTTGTTGTATGCTAAAAAAGGTGGTTTATGGGAGATCATCAAATATATGGATCAACTTTATCATCGATAAAAGGATTTCAGCTATTCTAGTCCATACATACACGTACAGGTTTATGTAAAAATGTATCTTATCTGATACAGTTTTCATTTTTGCAGTCTCGTGTGTGTGTCTGTATGTATGTGTCTTGAAGTTATGTTTATTTTTTATTTTGGGCAGAAATTACAAACTTTGGAACACCAAAGGTTGAGTTGTAAAAGCTTTCTAAAGCAGGAAAAAAAAAGTGCCAGATTTTGTGAAGGAATTCAGATCTGTCCTTCTCTTATCATGTTTTCATGCTTTAGAACTTGAATGAAAGCAATGACAAATTCTTAATTTGATAACATAGATGCTGTTTGTATTTATTATTTTCTTTCTCTCCACAGAAGTCATCAAATGCAAAAAAAAAAAATTGCATGGATACCTTTTCATATGTGCCTGTATAAAGCTTTGCATATGCAAAATGAAGGCTGATAAATTAATACTCTAGAACCCAGCTAGTGTTATATTTTCCACTTATAAAAGTTTTGGTGGCTTTTATCAGAAAAAAAAAAGAAATGTTTAAAGCTGAGTCATACAGTTCCCTCTCAAGAAAGAAACATTTAGCAGAAATATCGTTTAACTTCCTAGAAGGGAAGATCTATCATTAATTACAGTTTGGAAGCAGAGCGCTACAGCTCAGCGCCAGGGTGTCAGCCCCAGCGGAGACGGTGTTTACCCCAAATTCGCCGCTAGGCACGGTCAGCAGCAGGGAGCCCCTGAAGGTGCAGGGTGCGGTGCCCCCGCTCCGGGCCGTGGCAGAGCTGGCGGCTGTGATTTACCTTTGTGCGGCGCTACCTTGGCACGGCCATGCGGGAACGCGGAGGTGAACCAAGCCCAAAACGCTCGGCATTAATAAAGCTGTCATGCACGCTCTGCCGGCGGCATAAACCTCGGCAGACGCTTGGCCAGCGGCAGGCTCCTGTCCCTCGGCAGGAAGGCAGGGTGTCAGGCTGCGTGCCCGAGCGGGGCTCGCCTCTGCCCGCCCGGGATGCGGGCACCGCTCCGCCCGGGATGCTCCTGCCCGCTCCGCCCGGGATGCTCCTGCCCGCTCCGCCTCTCTGCCCCGACCCGCGGGACCCCGCTTCATGGCACAGGCAGGATCTACTGATGCATGGGGGAGGATTTCACCTGGGTTTTATTATCTGGAAAAGCTGGAGGCAGAGCTCGGTTACACAGTGTTGCGTAAGGTGGTGCAGAGGTCTAATATCTGTCACCATCAAAGGCTAATGGAAATTCAGCGGGCGCTGTAATATCAGCACTAATAATCAATGTTAAATTAAGATGTATTATCTAGGTAGCATGCATAAAGAAAAGGGGAGTCCTGAAATGTCATAATCACTTTAATTAGAGCAGTGTTGGAGCTGGGGAGGAAGGCTTGTCGCTATAAAGAAGCTATGGTAAAATCCTGGCCAGTTTTTTTTTTTTTCTGGAAAACACACTGTTAATTACACTGACATATGCTGAAATGAGACTGTATAGTTACTCTCCTTGATGAAATGAGCTCTGTGTTTCTTATGAGACAAGATTTGAAATAAAGTACATAAATAAAACGGTAAAAACTCCTTTAATACTTCCTGTCTTCCCTCACCCATATATTTTCCTTGTAGTTATTTTCAATCTACAAATTAATTAAAAGTGCAGCAGGCACAGTATATCTATGAAAGTTGTCTCTCTCCTACACACTGCACTTGTTTAGAACATAAAGTCTGCAGAAGTGAGTAAGAACATTTAATATAAAATTCCTTGAATGAATGTGCGTGAGGATTACAGCACCCCAGAAAGGGCAATGGTGCCCTGTGCAATGTTACACACCATCGTCATTAAAACCCAAGGCTGGAGGGTGCAATTTTTTAGTATAGTTTTTATGTATTGCAAACTATACATTGCATACATATACATACATTAGTCTATCACTTGGCCTGCTTTTTCTTCTATTTCCAATATCACAATATAGCAAGGTATGGATTATGGAGTATCACATATCATCCTTGTTATGCATAACATGTTATCCATGCTAAATTAAAAAACAGGAAGCAACACAGGGCAGCTGCTACTTGCCCTTTACTATAATCTCCCAATAATCTGTTTTATCTAGCCTGTTCTTCAATTCTAGTTGTAATGATGAGTCAACTTTTTCTCCCCTGACAAATTATTCCATTGTCTAACCTTCTGGACATTTCTGCCTAATGCCTAGTTTTAATATTTAAGTTTTGAATTTCAGAACATTAGTTCAGCTATAATGGTAAATGTGAAAGCCATCTCCTACCAATTAACAACCATCTGGGAGATATGGAATTCAGAAATGAAGCAAAGTGCTGTACAATAGTGAATGATGAAGTGAAAAAAACCTGCCAACCAAATGAAATGGGGTTTTTGAAAGTACTTTCTGGGACAAGAAGGTGGTGACCTCTTGAACTTTAAAATAATTGATTCTTTGATTCAGTTATACTATTCTTTGATAGTATATAGAGTTCATAATTGTCAGTCTTATGTGTGGCAAAATCATTAGTAAGTTTCAGGGATTGCATTGTGTTAAAAAGTAGAAAAGAAAGAGATAATTATTTGGAATTGTAGAAGTGGTTGCCTTCAGGATGTTTTTGGGATTCTCACTTGTTATTGACTAGATTTTTACAGAACACAAATTATTTTAAATATTAACACTTAAAAAATAAAAGAAAACATATGTTGCCAAAAAGTTCAAGGTACTCAAGCCTAATATTAGAAAAATAATTGGTAATTGTAGAATGGCACAGACAAGTTCCAAATAGTACTTAAGATCTAGATCGACTTCAGCTTATTGTCCCAGGATTTTATAAAACTCTATTACAATGCAGGTAAAGTTTTCTGAATGTCTTGAGAAGATGATAGATCTGGTTTATCAGATTTTCTCTTTTATGTACTTGTAAACCCTAAAACTTGTAAATTATGAGCACTGGGAATGTTTATGGTAGTGGCACTTTTCTCTGCCCATCACATGAGATGTGGAGGGAATGCTGGCACATGGATTTCCCCATCAACCTCCTGGGTGAGCTAGTCAGCTCTTCCCGTAGGGACCAAGAAGTTTCAGATGTCATAGGCTCAGGAGACTGCTGCAGTTCTCTATGTTGACTCCTTATGTAGTGGTTGGGTAATCCTGTTCCCAGCTCCCTTTTCTTCCTTGAGGATTAGGAAACACAAGAAACTTAACAAAACAAGGAGTATAACTGGTGTCTGGTCTTTAACTGGCTGTAAAGCCAAGTGGCTTCCCGTACGGCGTGTTGCCAGGAATTGTCCAGCCCTAAAAAGACCTAAACATTTAGCCCTCCAAATAAGAAGCTGGAGTTCAATGTCTGTGTTTGTACACACAACTCCAAAACCCATAAAAGAAAACACTAGAAGTGGAGACATATCCAAGCAACCCAGTGAACTTCCAGCTAGCAGGAACTTTGTTTTTCACTACAAAATTATTGTAATACATTCCAGCTATAAGGAAATCCTCTTCCAATTTCATGGTACAGTAGTGTCCATAACAAAAATAAATGTATGTTACCAACACAGATTAAATAGCTGCTGATTGAATATTACACCTGGGAGAGGGTTCAGCAGATACTTATGGCCTAAATTTTAACTTTTTTTGCCTTCAATCGCTGTTGTTTTTTTCCTTTTCAGCATCCTCCCACACCCCCCTTGTCCCCCCAGAAAAAAAGCTTTAATAGTCTTGAGCAGTCAAAACCAGTACATGTTGCTAAAATTGTGACCCATTACTTCAGATGAAGATATTCTGTTAATTTTTCAATGCAACTTTTAATTTTTTTTTAATGAATCACATAAAATACACATAAAGTGTTTAATATATTTTACATAATATACACTTTGAGGAGGTTAAATTCCTTCATGTCAATGTATACCAGCAATGTAATTTAATCTGTGTATTGCTGACATAACTGACAATACAGGATTTTGGAAAGTATTTAGAGGAGTCATGAAATCAAATGACCTGTGAGGATTTACCAGGACAGTAGACTTTGACATTTAATTTCATGAATATGCCTCATTTTGCATTGCCCATACTTGTAACTCATGCTGGGCAACAAATATATCAATCACATACATATATCAATCATAAATATATAGCAATCACATACAAAGATTGTTGCTGCCTACTTTCCTATATGAATAAGAATTCAAATAACATACAACTATTTGAATTTATTATTTGAGTTAGTTTATGTTCAACTCAACTTTTTTTTTGAAATTATTAAATTATTTTGAAATTATTAAACTTCAGTTACTGCAGATGTACCGACAATACTGATTTTTACCAGGTGAGAATTTCTGTCTAAACTAATGTTTAAGGCAAGATGAGAAACCCCCTCTCTCTAACTGGGCATTTCCCTTATTTTGTTGAACAAATCAAGCTTGTCTTCTGGTGAAATGGACTAAATCCTTGTACAAGAAAGCAGTTAGAATGCTTTTCTTTTGAGGGCTGCTTCTTTCCTCAGAAAGCAACTTCCTATAACTTCAGGGGATTCACTTCTTTACATGCTGTTTTTTGAAAGTAGAGATTTACAAAAACTCTATTAAAACACTGGGGGAATTGTCACAGGTCACTTTGCAAAGAGTATCCTCAACAGAATTATAAACCAGTTGTTAGTTAGGACCACTGAACTTAGCCTTCCTCAAAAATTGCTCTTTGCAAATAGTTACTTCATGCAGATGTTCACAGCCTCAACATACTTCTTCCTTGAGGCCTTGTTAGACAAAGCTCTTTTCCAGGGAGACCTGCAGTAGCACAAATTTAAAGACATTAAAAAACCCCGATGCAAAACCAAAGCAAACCAACAACAAAAAAAGCACATTAGCTAAATTGCATGTGTTCCTGTAATACAGCAAGCAAATAAACTGTCTTCTGCTCAATTTAGAAGTGAATAAAGTCTGTTTGCTTGCACTTACCCTCAACTGCACTACTGGGAGGAATGCAAAGCATTCATCTCATGCACAATCAATTTTACCTCGCACCCTTCATTTTACTTTTTATCTCCTTCCCTGACTCCACATCACAAGAACATATTGTAAAACTACTCACATATGTTGAAGAAACTGTAGCAGTAGTGTTAGCAATACTATTATTTTTCTTCTTTGGACAGATTATGGTTTTACTCCCTAGAAAGCTAACCTATTTCATTAATATTTTCCTAGATTGCTTTTTGCCTTCAAACCTTGTTTAGTAAGATGGATTTCATTTTGTTTAATGAGCTTACCTTTCAGCAACTCATCTTGATGTTGGATTTTATAGTCTTCTGCATACTCCCAATATCTCAACTTCTGTCAAAATAAATGTAATGCATAGTACCAGATGCAAAGATAAAACCTACTGGGTTTAATGGAAGAATTGTCAACTTTTCAACAGGTATCTGTCTACTGTTCAAGCCTGGAGTCTCCTTTTATTTAAATGAGGCCATATTCTCATATTGACAGTTGTGGCTTTATTATTTCCTCTATCATGTTTTTTCTTCTAACCTAAGTAAGGGTGCCCTTAACTTTAGCTAGATTAGATTAAATTCACCAATTTTTGCCTTCGCAGTGTTTTAGCTGAAGAATACGTTTTTCAGGACAGCTAATTTTAAAGCTGGAGTTCACTAATGCACATGCAGGTGCCTGCAGTGTAGATGTCAGTATCTGAGACATCTAAGCCAGGTCAGGGTAAATGTGTGTCTCGCTCCTGCAGCCTCTCTGCAAGACATTGTTGCTGTGATAAAAAATGATGGTTCTCAAACACAGACATAGTAGCGATTTGGTAGTTCTTGTGATTATTATCCTGTGTTGCTCTCTGTTGCTTCACAAGCTATTGTCCTGTGCATGTGTGTCTGCTTGCTACCTCTCTTAGTTCTGTTAAATCCTGTTTATGTCTTCCAGCTGCAACTCTGCCAACTTCTCTGTCTGCCAGTGACCAGGTTGCTCATCCTTTCCATTGTGCTTTGCTGCTTCCTTTCTTTTTGTGTAAACCGTCTAGATAGCAAGACAACAAGAGGAAACCCTGACTAATATAGCATGCAGGACTGAAATATTTCTTAGCTTTCTCACTCTGTTTGCTTTACCCTTGTCAGAGCAGATTGCTATGCAGACGGACACAGTCACATTTGAAGTGACAGATTTATGTCTAAAACATGTAACAGAGAGTGTCAGGAACCAAACCTGGGCCTTGATTCCATATGGCATATGTAGATGGCTTCCATCAGCTCAGCATAGAGCAAACTCCTCTGTAGGTCTGCATTCAACAGAGCTGTTTGAAATGTCCAGATACAGAGCCAGGGAAAGACGTGACCCCTAATCAGTGACCAATGATCAGGCTCAGAAGCTGTCTCTCTTTATTGACCCATAGTGTGCCAAAACCTTGGTCCCATGTTACATACAAAATGTGCCTCCAGAAGCAGTACAGGCACGTGCTGATTCTGATCCCAATGTTTTCAGTGTGTGTGGTATATACATGTTGTGCAAAGACACATGCAGTGTTAAGCATATCCTGGGTTAGTAAAACTTGAATGGGAATATCAGAGAACTGCTCATACTTTGTAAACGGACCTGGATAACATCTAAAGATTTAGGCAACAGGAGAGGTAACTCTCTTTTTCAGAGCAAGAATTCCCCAGGAGGCACTTTTAACATCATGGAAATGGCATAAGAATATAGAATGGATTGGATTAGAAGGGACTCAAAGAATATCTATTTCCTATACCCCTGCCATGGGCAAGGACATCTTCCACTAGACCAGGTTACTTGAACAGCCAATTGTAACCTTTTCAGGAACCCTCAGATAAAGACACAGTCCCTCTCTCTAGAAAGGGTTCCTCATTTTGCTGTGGGGGGCTTCACTGTTGCCAGAATAAAAAGGGTTAGTGCACTTGTGGTCATTCCAGTCTAGGAACAATGCCTTCTTACCAGTACTGTGTCTTCCACGTGCAAGATTTTGCCTAGCCCCTTGGCCATTTTTGAAGATGGCTCGTTATTCCATTTGCAGTGTGGATACTTCAGACACAGCCTCCACTGTGCACATACATATTTCAGCAATAATCTTATGTACTTTGTGCAATATGAGGCTGTTGTGTTGGTGTTTTTTAATTATTTGATTCCAGATTTACTTAGGCTTAGTAACTGTTCAAGAGTTTCAGAATTTTAAACTGTTATACACCATAGATCGTGGAATCACAGAATCAGAATGGTTTGTGTTGCAAATGACCTGGAAGATCTCCTAGTTCCAAACCTCCTAATGTAGGCAGCAAATCTTCCATTAGATGCTCAGATCTCCATCCAACCTGGCCTTGAACACTTCCAGAAATGAGGCATCCACAACTTCTCTGGGATCCTTGTTTTAGTGCTTCACCATCCCCACAGTAAAGGATTTCTTCCTAATATCTTATCTAGACCTACCCTCTTTCAGTTTTGTTATAAAAGGTGATAATACATTTATCTCCAAGGCTTTATCAAGATTCTTAAACCACGCTGATGAATGTGAAAAGAATGCATGAAAATATTGAGGTGTAATGTATTTAAAGTGGTTAAAATGTTAGATTTTAAAAAATGGGAAAGGGAAAAACTTGATTGTCAATAAAGTGTGGAGAAACAGAAGCATCAGTATAATCTTCCCCGTGCAGTTGACTTTTGGATAACATGGCTACTGTGCCATGAACTAAAAGTTAAGCTACATGTAGTGCAATTCATTTCACTCAGCTTCAGATGTCCAAGCCTAAGACAATGATCCTAGATTTTCTTCAGAAAGAATAAAGATTCTCAGACTGCACTTCATTATATTCTCAAGTAAGTATGCAAACCAAAACAGCTGAACAACTGTCAGGTTGCCTGAAAGAAAAGTTTATTAGGGGAAGGAATCAAGAGTTCTTTTTTTTTTTTTTTACTAGCTGGACTGCAAAATGAGCATGTAGGAAAAGCATCTAAGAAAAGGGCTGTAGAATTCTCCAAAGTTAGAGAAGGGAAGAATGAATGATCTCAGGAACTGAGGAAAAATGACTATTGAGGATTACCAAGGGAAATACAAATAAAGAAATATTTTAAGAAAAATGATGTTCCAATTATAGGAGGAATGAAAGATTTTGAGAGAATGTGGTTTACATTTTTAAGCCTGCCCAGAGAAATGGCCTTTCAAACTCAGATAAGAGATGGGAAATGTGCTGCTAACAGAAAGTATCTTGAGGTAGAAGATTGGCCTGAGAGTATAGTAATGTGACAGATGTGATCTTTTTTCAATATTGTTTTTTCATCTAACCACTGCTTATGGAATGTATGTGTTTTTATTCACTCTGATTTTTCAAAAAGCTGTTCTTGAGAAGTGAGAATAAATACTGCTTGCTTGCTCTGTCTTGTCTAAGTAGAAGACCACAGGAATAAGAGAAGACTATGCAAGCCCTAAGAATACATGAACATGTTACTTTAGTTATTCTGTTTTAATAGCTACTCAAAGTTCTTTTAATGGTTTTAGTATTCATAATTTAAGAAAAAGATACTGGTTGAATCACTTCAAAATTCTAACCAAAGACTGTAACAAACTATGTTGGTTTTAATCTGACTTACAGAAAAATACAAATAATATTTTTTAACTTTAAAACAAACAAACAAAAAACCCAACAAAAAAACCCCCACTGACCAAAGCCAAAACTCCCACCCACTTCCAAGTCTTATAAACTGGTTTTTTAAATTTATTTTTAAACATTCTCCATTGCTATGTGGAACTTAACATTAGAATGCATGCACTCCTTGATTGGAGATGAAGACATATAATAATTTTACAGTTTGTCACTTGTGAGTACAGCTTGTTTTTTATGCTTAAGTGCTTACAGAAGAATAGCAAAGTAGAACCTCAAGAATAATTTCTCCTGCTCTACAATAGTGTCATATGTATATAAATTCCAGAGTGGAACTTTTCAAAATGCATTGCACTGGGAGTTAATTTGATTTATTTACAATTACCCTCTGCATGCTCCTAAATCTCTCGCTTTATGACTTAGTAGAGAAGCTTTCTTTTTTATATTTCTACTGAGTATTATCTTGGTCTTCATTAAATCTTATCTCACTAAATTACTGCAGCCAAAGTGCCAGATCATCTAGATGCATCTTCATTTGTTTGTGCTTAAATACCCCACTTGCTAGAGGGTTAAGATTGAAATATTTTAGTGCATAGTCACTTCTGGATGTGTTTATTAATTCAGTTCTGAGCTTTGCCAGACCACAATTTTGTTGGGCCTTACACCTCTTCAAATAAATATAAAATATTAATTAGTTTTAAAAAAACCCCAACTTTTTAGAACACTTTTTTGATAGATCTTCTACAAAATCAGGACTATAAGACTTCAAAACATGATGTATTTCCTGTATAGTATAATCTTCCAGGCATATATAATTTAGATAATATACATCATTAAAATTATCAGTATTTTTTAATGTCCTTCTGTATCCAGAGACACTGTTCTCTTTTTTCATATAAACCCATGTAATTTAACTACAGGTAAACATAAGCCCCCTTCTCTTCCATTTTCAAATACGAAGAAAGATATCTTAGGTGGTGCTGGTGGTATCCTTTGTCTTTTAGGTGAGATGATGTGACAACACGCCCTTAATGGAAATGGCTTCTACAGATGTTTTTATAGATCTCTTGCTTGTGGTAGGAGGAATTATATTTTACAAGTGTTAATAAGTACAGACTTGCACACATAACCTAGAGAAGAACTGTGCAGCTGTTGGTTTAAGAAGAGGCTTTGCTGTTCCATGGTGTGTTCTTACCATGAAATGGGAAGAGATGTCTAGGACTGTGGAGACACAGGCAAGGAAGTCCACGATCTGCAATCACCATTTTGCATTGCAAAATTTATGTCCAGCTTCAGCTTAGGTCCAGCCTAAACCAGATTAAGCTTAAGCAGATATGACAGAGTCAAGATGCAATTTGGAAAGTTAATTCGGCATGGTTTCTTTTGACAGAATTTATTTATTTTTATTCTCTGACACAAGTCAAACTAGTGAGTCTCATACCTACTTGGAGTCACTCTACACAGAGTGACTATCAAAAATCTCTGCTAGATCCTCATTTGCCATGCTTCATTTTAGACACATGGCATATGTTACTTGAGTATAAGAATTATTTTCACAATATGTGCCAGTTCTAAACTTCTTGTCCCTGATGCCTATTTTGAATAGCACCTGCTTCTGAACACCTATCTTTTTTTTCTGTGACTGGTAAATGGTGTACTTCTATTTTTTGGCAGTGCTCATGCATCCACTGTGGGGCAACATAAATTAGGAAAAGGTCAGTGAAATAATTTAGGAAATGCAATTGCAACCTGCTGCATTAAATATTTTATTCATAATCTCTGGAGTGCTATAGAAACATGACATTTTCTGCCAATGCATTAAATTTCTATACATACAAATATAGATATACCCACTGATGCTGAATAATCACAGTGCATAAACATGAACCAAATTAATGCTTTATATAGCTGTATGATCTTTTAAAGGTTTTCTTGAGTTTTGTAAATTTTTTTTCAGTTTGATGAAGTTTTACTTTACTTTCCTCCCATCTTTCAAACACTTTTGTCTCTTTTGGAAGCCCAAGATTAATTAGTTGATTCTCTCTTTTCTAATTCCATCTACAGTTCAGAGGCACGTAAAACCACAAAGCAAGATAATAACCAATAAATGGAATAATTAATTCAATGCACTGAAACTAATTTTAATTTATATTTCTCAAAGATTCTCACTAGGGAATGGAGAACCTGGAGTTCTAGGGACTGAGCTGCTCCAGTTCTGGTTGTTTTGAATATGTTGTGGACAGAAACAGTTTCTGTAAAATTGGAAATTATGACAGCTAAAATCAGAGGGGAAATTAATAACCAAAAAAAATTTAAAATTAGCAAGAAGCAGAAAAAAGTTAAGAATTGTTTCAATCATAACCTATCTCTTTTAATCAAAAATATTTTATTTGCCTCATAAAGACAGCTGAGTATCTAAATCCCTGATGTTGTACAGCCCGCTGAGTTCTTCTCCCAACTCTGCTACTTGGTGACACAGACCCTTGCCATGGCTCACGTCCTGCAGACGAGTAGCCCATCATTACTGGCCCTGAGATCAGTGGGGAGCATCAGGAATCTCTGCTGCACTGGGCATGCAGAGCTGCTTGTGCCTGCAGGAGTTACAGGTCCATTAGGGTCTGTGGTGTGCTGTGGTGGTGGTTATAAGGGGTGCTGGGTACTGTGCCTGTGGCTCACCGGGTGTGTTTCTGATGCCAGAGCTAGCTGGATGACATGTATCATTACCTCTTTATATATATATATATATATAGTTATCTCTTCCTAGCAGGCATGCTAAAGTGCCTTGAAAGTTCCTTGGTCCCTGGACCAAGCCAGATGGCCCCAAACCACCTTGCTGAGTCAAGAGTCCCCTTATGAGTATTGTCCTGTGGTCCCTGCTGTCCCACTTCTGCTAATAACTAAACAAAACCCACTTCCTCGGAAAACTGGTGAGTTCAGTAAGAAGACAGATCTATTCATTAACCTTAAGAAATTAAGACCAAAGAAATCAACAGTTTAAGATCAAAGAAATAATCAGCTTTGCAACAAATGTGACTGAGACATGTTTGGTGAAAAATGAATTCTCACTCATCTTTACTGTGCATTTTGCTTCCTAGCCCCCCAAAATCAACAAACAGTATGAACAGTCCTAATTTTTAGGATGAACTTTAATTATCTAGTTTACACCTTGAAGCCTGAGTCCATATTCCTTTTTCCCCATCTAAATCTGCTTAAAAAATCTATTTTACTACTTAATATTTTCTTAAGTATTGGATAGAAGCTTTATTTTCCCACCCTTTTCTGTGATACACATTAGTACCCACATCATAATGTTAGGGTTTTGAGATGATTGCAAGAAAGACCCACAAGATAACTACTTTTTGCCCAATGCTATATTTAACAAAATGGATTTAAATATACACGTTTTAAGCACAAATCAAATAAATAAGCACTCAGTAAAGAACCCCACTTACATGCCAGAAAGGGTAAATCTTTAATGACTGGAATCATTGAAATTTCCTTTAATGTTTTCTGGCCCAATTTTCAATTAAGTTGCAGTACATTATTAATGCCATGGAAGGGACAGCAAAGAAAGCAAATAAAAAGTTCAAAATATGGCTCCATATCTAATAAGCAACCGTGACAAAAGTGTCACAATATAAAACTTCATAGTAATTATTCCATTGCACATAACAAAGTAACTAGTGGAGCATAAAGCTAACAATTATTGTGTGTTGATAGTTCAAGCACAGTATGCTTTTAAAATGCTATCAAACAGTAGAAAGCTATGCCAGAATGCACAGCCTCATCCAATAGCTTTATGCAAAATACAGACACTTACCAAGTCTTAAAATCTAGTGTAAAGTACTATAACGTGCTCCTAGGCTTCATATTATGCTGTAAAATGCAATGGAAAAGTCATAGCCAACAACAAGCAAACAAAAATTCCTCATTTGCCTGCTAGGTATTCCAGAGACATTTTTTTAGAGCTTTTAAAGTAATACCATTCCCTTTTGTGTGTGATCCCTTTTTTGCATAACCTTTACAGCCTTTATGTGGGTCCTTTCTGTTTGTTCTTTATTGACAAGAACATCTTGCCAAATTAAGGTTTCTCCATTTGTCTTTTCAACAATTCTAGCATATTTTGGGTGCCCCTTGACACAGAAATATAGTTAGGATATCTAGCAGTTTTGTTCATTTGATTTAGAAAGTGAAATAAAATGGGTTATTCTCTGGAAGAAAACCAATTTAGATCTAGGAAAAAAAAAAGGAACATGGCTAAAAAGTGAGGGCTTCACCTCAAAATGAGCGATTGTCTTATGCTCTGAAGAATCCTGAAGGATTATTTCAATGATACCTGTTTACTGCTCTTTTTGCTGTGAGGTTAACATAGCGGATTATGGATGCTAATTCTAAAGCAGGCAGCATGGTCCCTGTGGAATAGCAGGCCACATAAAATTCTTAGTCTTGCCTGGGAAAGTGGTCTGGGAGTTCATAAGGAGGAATTAAAACAATCCTCAGAGATAGAAGACAGCCTTGCAGGTGCTGTTTGTCTGTTCCTTGTTTTCTTGCAAGAGAAAGTCGAGGGTGGTGAGCCCCACTGACCAATGATGGTCATTGTGGTGATGTGATAGTGATGTGTTAGTTTACTAACTAATAAGAGTTTCCTTTTCTGTACTTTTCACATATCAGTCTATAAAAAAGAGCTGAGGTAATAAACAGAGAGAAAAATTCTCCAGTTTGACTCCATGAGAGAGTCCGTGTCATTCTTCTCGCCGTTCCCAATAGAGCGACAGTGTATTACTGTTTTTATGCTGCTTGGTTAAAATAGGGGAGTGCTTTCTTCAGACACTGAATTTAACATCAAGTCTACTATTCACACATTTTAGAATGAAAGAAAAAAAAAAATAAAGGTGTTATAATTCAGACAGGTTGAGAAGGTTATTTCCTTCACTGAGTCTATTAATTTACCTATTATATACATTGGTTACATAACCTTTAGCAACTGCTATCTACTCACCTTCTAGTTGGGTCTGCTCTTATGACTTACAAAATTGTTACTCCGTGTCTTAGCAAGAGCAAATATGCAACTGGAATCTCATTAGCATGTTTAAAGGCATTTAACACACTTTGTAAAAAGATGAACTATTGGCTATTGAATTAAAAAGTGTGTAAGATTTCAAAAAATTATCAAAATTTTGGAATTAAAGTGGCAGTAAGACAACAAATTTCTACATTGAATTTCAGATTTCCAACAAGTTGGAAGTTCCAACTGGATATTTTCATAAAAGCTAAGAAAATACTTCATAGTCATATCAGCTCTGGATGTGAAAAATACAATGGCTTAGGACTCAGAGGTCAGCTTCTAAATTTGTTTTATTCTTTGATGTCTGTAGGTCCAATGTGTGTTGAACAACCATATTTGCCTCACAGTATTTTCTGGTTTTGCTGAGAGATTATGGTTGCAAAACATGAAGTTTGTCTGCCCTGCCATGTTGTCCCAAACCTCTGCTCAAAATTGCAGGAGTATCTGTCTCCCAAATTACTGCTGCTCACAATATTTAGCAGAAGAGAGCCACAGTTTTTAATAGGAGTGAAATTTCTAGTAATGCTGTATACCTATGAAAAGCTTCAGAATATAGTGATATTTTGACAGAGGCAGAGTGGAGAAAGTTGTATTATAAGCTGTTCATGCTGTAGCTGTCCTGTGAATATATAGAGGTTGTCAACCACCAAGGTTGCTGTGTTTTTCAGCAGTCACTCAGTGCCAAGCAGCATGATGGAGGATTGCTACATTTGGCATTCGAGTCCTAGGCGATCCATACTGTATAACAGGAGTTTCTGAATAATATAACAAGACAGCAGATGACAGTGACTGCTTCGGTTTGGCTCATCTTAGCCTCTTAAAGGTTCAGTTTCCCACATCCTTGTTTCTCTGCCAAATATGACTGTAATAACAACATAAACATAATGTAAAATTTTGAGTTTTATAAGAAGACGAGTAATTAAGCTAATTACATCCATCTAGTATTAGAATTGCTAGGTGCTGCTGCAGAGCACAGTGGGTCTCTCTGAGACATCAGCATCATTGTTACCAGATGGAAATAAATCTTTCTTTTCTGTCTGAGACTTAGAGCAGAGTCTCTGAAGCTCATCTGCTCAGCCTGCTGTGGCTGTAGTTTCTTTGAGACATTTTTGGGAGACACAGCCAATTCAATGCCATTTATCTCTCTCTTTTCTGGGATCTGGAGAAGTTGTTGCTTATTGCTTCACAGTATATGGCATTTGGAGTGACAGCCTCATAAGACAAGGAGGATACCTCTTGTGATAATGCCTCTGTTTGTGACCATTGTTTCTTGCTGTGGTGTACACAGCTTCATTTTTGTGAAGATTCAGCAACTGCTGTTAAGACCAAATCATTCCAAGGCTTCTTTCTTGGTGTTAGTATTTTTATTTGGACTTTTTTTTTTTTCTTTTTCTTTTTTTTTTTTTTTCTTTTCTTTTACATCTGTAAATTCCCAGTGACTCTGACATCAGTGGGTTTGGTTTTCTGTTGAGCAAATGTGAGGAGGTGACAGCCCTGCGCCTCACTGGCATTATTCAGGAGGCTGGATGGGATTCTACAGCTGCTTTTCTGAGGTGCTTAATTAGTTTGACACAGTCACTAGACTCTTACCCTGGGGGTCACGTGAGAATAGCAGCTAGATGTCCAGACCCATATTTCACCACAGGATGCCTAGACTCAAACCTACTGAGCTGTGGCCACATGTCAGATGTTGATATGCATGGTCACCTGTTTAACTGTAGAATCCTTACAGGACAGTAATTGTTTAGGACAGGTAAATATTTTTTTCCAACCAGTATAAACAAATTTATGTCTACTTTGTTTTGAGAGGGAAAAAGGAAGAAGCATGGTTTTCTATGTCAGTGGACTGGTCTCTTACCACTGACTGGAAAATGTAACAAATCTTGATAGTTTCTTCAGCATTATTGCTCCTTTTGGGCAGTTCCAAGTATCACTGACCTTTCCCTAACTGAGCAACACTTAAACCTGTGTTATTTCTAAGCACTCTCCCAAATGTGTCAGAAGCATTTCTACTTGTTGAGAACTGCAAGCTGGCGCCTTAAAAAAATCTGGTGAGTTTTGAGTACCATAAGATGACAAGTATGTTAATGTGTCATCAAGAAGGAGGCAAAAGAAGTAGCACATTTTTGAACATGCAAATCCTAAGCAGTCAAATGGTGTTGTGTCAGACTGTTTCAAAATGCCTTCTTTGGACTGCGAATAACTATATGAGCAGAGAATTTATACAAAGTTATAAGCCTCTAAAAACATGTGGTTATAATGAAGTGCATCATTAGATGCAACTTAACTGTTGCTACAGTCATGATGTTATGAATTCAAATAAAGAACAGCAGATAATCTCCTAAGTAACTAAGATCTGTGATCCACCCTGTAAAACATATTATATCTCAGCAGTATTGTTTCTAAATACCATTAATCACAGTCTTAGACAAGACACTGACAATTTTGGTTTGGCAGGGAAGGACATATTTTAATTCTTAAGATAAATTATATACTATTTATGTTCTTTTAAACCACTTTGAATAATTCCCAAACTACTTAGAACAGAACACTTTTCATATCTTTTTTATATGAAGCACAGAAATTTTTACCTTTTAATTGCTATTCCTATCAACTTATGCAAAGTCATTGGTAGTTGACTTGTGGCTGTGTTTCTCCTAGCAAAATCTCAGTCTAGACACTATACACACTAAAGTTTTGGGTCAGAGAAGTTAGGCTTTCTTGTGAAATTAACTCATCTAGATGAAATCTTTTTATGATACCACAGAGATTTGAAGAATGACTAAACCTTGCAAATTGTTGGCTAACTTAATTGATGATGATTTTTTCTTAGATTTTGTTGTTCTGTTTGCAATTGCTCCCCTTTGTCAGTACTGTGTACCTATCTAGTAAGATGTATGCTTAGTCCAATTCTGCTGTTCAACTTCTTCCAATTTCTAAGCATAAAAAAATTTTAAAAGTATATAATTGGTGGCAAGATGGTGATATAAGCAAGAGTCAAATTGTTTATCTTACTAGGTTACACCACTAGATATTTCCTGTTGAACTCTGTTAAAACAAATGTGTATTCTGAACTTGAAATTTATGAAGTTGCAACAGGGTTTTCTTCCGTCCACAGGTCTTAGCGTGGAGGACACAGACCTGTGTCTCCTTGGAGCACCAGAAGGACTGAAGTCAGTGTCAGTCCTCTAACCCATGATTCCCCATGTTTTACATTTCACAGGCAGGCCAAGCAGGGCAATGTGATGTATCCATCAGCAATAAGTGCTTGGAGCCAACAGTACATTTCTCTGCCTTTACACAGGAAAAGGTCTTCACAGCACAAACATACAAATAAATTGTTGTTGGAGATTAATTGTCATGTGTAAGCTGCGCTGTTTTGACAGTTTGTCTTCTACAAATTTGGTGAGATGTCTGCCTCTAAACTGGAAGGTTCCCTAGTGAAAAAGAAATAGGTACATTTAAGGCATATTTCTGCTGATATACTCTAGCTGTCTACTTTAGAATGAGATGAATCACTCCACACAGCTGCCATTCCTCCCTGTGTTTTATAAAAGGCATCTAGATGACTAAATCGGATGTAGGTAATTACTTTGTACTTTGACTGTGTAACTGACAGGAAATGTAATATGAAATGCATTTGCTTAAGTCTTAACAAGAGAGGACATAAGCTGGAGCATTTTTCTTCATATTTGCAGTGGGGTAACAGCATCCATACTGTCAGTTATTGAAGTTCAGCAGACGCAAAATAACTTGTGAAGCCATAATGCAATTTTACCTACATTTTCAGTAGTATTGAAAGCAGTTGAAACTATTAAAACTTTTAGCACTGGAAAACCCCATATTAAATATGCTCAAATATTACAGATTTAATTCAGCTCCTCTGTTATTTTGAATCTAGGTGTATTATTAGGTATTACACTATTAGGTGTATCAGCTGTATATCAATCAATAATAATAATAATAACAACAACAACAACAAAAACAATAATAAATTAGGTCTCTACTACTGCATTTCCTGGCTAGCTGCCTAAAGAAAAAAACCTTACTTCTTTGGCTCCCTCTTTGTGCATACTTAATCAAATTAGCTTGAAATAGAAAAGGCAATATACAGATCAAAGGAAAATGTTTAACTATAAATTATCTGCTTGTCTCTTGTGCTTACTCACCTTCCTTCAAATAGGAAAGGAACTACTAGAATGTCTTTTTGTCTACTTAGTTGCCCAGTAAGGAAGTTTCATGTAGCCTGAGACAGAAAGGACATAGGGCAGTCCAAATACCAGTTTTCTGTGCACTAGTCCAATTGATGGCTCATAACCTACTGGAAGTGTGATGTAAAGACTTAAATGGGTATCATCAGACATAGTGTAAGTTAGAAAGGATAAAAATAGTGACAATATATCTCATGGTCAATTTGTCATCCACCAATGCTCCCAGGTTCTTCCCAGCAGAGCTGCTCTCCAGTGGGTCAGCCCCAGCCTGTGCTTGTTATTCCTCCCCGGTACAGGACCCTACCCTTGCCCTTGCTGAGCCTCATTTGGTTTCTCTCCATTCCACTCTCCAGGCTACCAAGGTCCCACTGAATGGCAGCACAGCCTCCAGGTGTGTCAGCCTCTCCCCCCAGTTTTATATCATCAGGAAACTTGCTGAGGGCACATTCTATCCCTTCATCCAGGTCATTGATAAACAAGCTGAATAAAGCTGGATTCAGTACTGATCCCTGGGGAATGCCACTGAATAAAGGCCTCCAACTGGATTCTGCTCTGCTGATCACAACCCTCTGAGCTCTGCCATCCAGTCAGTTCAGGTTCCAACTCAGTGTCCATTCACTTAATCCACATTTGCTGAGCTTACCTAAGAGGCTATTATAGGAAACATTGTCAGAAGCCCTGCTGAAGTTGAAGCATACAACCTCCGTTGCTCTCTCCTCATTGACGTATCCTGCTGTGTCATCACAGAAGTCTATCAGATTGGTGAAGCATGATTTCTCCTTAGTGAATCCATGCTGGAGGAAAGGAGATAACTGCCATATCACAGTGGGATGTACATGGGTAAAATTATTTAGCTGATAATTTGCCCTAGGATATCTACAGAAAGTTCTTACCATCTAACTGAGGCACAGAAGTCAAGAACCCATTTCAATAAAGTTAGTATTCCATGAAGAAAGGCGGCATGATGATACTGATTTTAATGAGCTACATTAACTTCTTGGAGTGTTTTTTCTCTCCACTGAAGGAATCTAAGGAAATTTTTCTTAGGTATCTCAATAAAGTGCCTGAGGTTATACAAGTGATACTACTTGTTCTTAATTGTACTCATAAGTTCTCACTTAGGTACTTAAATTTTTTAAATTGTTCTAAAGGCACCTAACTTTTAGCTTCCTGGTCCTATAGTAAAAGTCATAGACCTGAAGTTGTATATACTGTTGGGGAGTGGGGCTGCAGAAATTTGAAAGGGCACCTTTGCCCTCTGAGGAGGGGAGGAAAGGCTTGAACTTAACTACTCAGTAGTGAACTGTTGAAACATGCATCTTCAGTCTTGCCACTTTTAGGATTCAGGGAGGAACCTCCCTCACTAGGGAGATACATATAGAAGTCCTTATTTTTTTCAATTCATTAGTGGCTTCCAGCCTTTAAACTACATAGAGTCTTTTGTAAATGCTCTCAACTGACTTTCAAAATTTATCAATTTGCTCTTCCTGGTTTTGTTCACTAAGATTCATCTAGAGAAATCAAATTAATGCCATATTAATGCAGTGACATGCATACAAGTCTTGACAACCAGATTTGTTCTGTTGGCCTCATTGCTCTGGTTGTGGAAATGTCTAAAAGCGTTTTCTTATGACATGCAGGTGCAGTTTGGTGCCAGAAATAATTTTCCCAATATGTTAGCAAATGATATTCTGGCTCTTGATTCATGTACCACTGAGCTGTCAGCAATCAGCCAATTGATGAAAGGTTGGCTAGCCAACTTGCAACACTTCTTTTCATATTTTGGCAAAGACCTTACTCTAAAAGGATGATATTCATTTAATTAAAGGTAATTGACATATTGATATATCTCTCTATATATCTCTTTGAGGTAATAGTGGATTGCAGCAGAGAGCAAAATGCTGCATCAAAATGCCTGTTTTGATTATAAGGAGTTTCATTATAAAACCAACAAAACGTAGCATCCAAGTTGGTCTTTGAAAGCACCTTTGAGTTAACAGACATGATATTCAGAGTTGTGTTTGAGTACAGAATACATTATACAGATCAATCTTGGAACACGGTGCCAGATTTTAAGACAGTATCTCTAAGACTGCGTATGTTTTGCTTTGTTCTGATAGCCACTGCACAGAATGCTGAAATGTCTGTTGCAACAAATTGGCTCTGTCACAAGCATTGCGGCAAAGCAAATTCTTTAAAACACTTTTACTGCCCTGAATGAAAGAGCCAACAGCCAAAAATATATAAAAGACTCAATTAGAAAAGAGAAAGATGTTGCAAAATTAGAGTTAGGAAAGCAGTCTCTTTAATAGGCTTTTAGAATATTTTTCATATTTACTTTTAATAAATCAAGCCTCTATGAAAGACACAAAAAAATAATAAAGGTTTTATTAATGAAGTAACTAATAATTGTGTAACTAAGTTAAATGTGCTTATGCAATGTCCCTTTGCCAGGCTGGATACATGTTGTGGTTGAACCCCAGCCAGCAGCTACCCTCAAGCACCTGCTTGCTCATTTTCTAGGGGTGGGATGGGAGAGAGAATTCAAAGAGCAAAAATGAGAAAACCCTTGGATTGAGATGAAGATAGTTTAAAAGATAAAGGAAAGGTCACAAAACCCAAGGAATTAATTTACCATATCTCCCATTGGCAGGCAGGTGATCAGCCATCTCCAAGGAAGCAGGGCTCCCCACAAGGAACAGTGACTTGAGAAGGCAGATGCCACTGCTACAAATGTCCCCCCTCCTTCTTTCTTCCTTACTCCCCTAGCCTCCTGCCTTCCTCCTTCTTCCCCTAGCTTTATATGCTCAGAATGATGCCTTATGGTTTGGGATATCCTTTTGGTTCAGCTGGGGTCAGCTGTCCCAGCTGTATCTCCTTACAACTCCTTGTGCACCCCCAACCTTCTCACAGATGGGGTGGGGTGAGAGGCAGAAAAGACTTCAACTCCACGTCAGCACTGCTCAACAATAGCAAAAACATCCCTGTGTTATCAACACTTTGCATCACAAATCCAAAACACAGCCCTGTACTAGTTGCTGAAAAGAACATTAACTCTACCCCAACCAAACCAAATGCAATCCACTAAATTCTCTTTTTTGCTAAGAACATGGAAACAATAGAGGAACCTAAGTTGCTCATTTATGCAGGGTGTCAGACAACAAAGCATTGCACTTGGCTCTTGCTCCATTCAATCTGAATTCTTGTTGTCTCCTTGGAAGATGTGTTATTTTTATTTGCTTTCAGATGGAGTAGTGTAATTTTAAAATTTGTTTCCTGTTGTTTTGTAAAAATGAAGATAACTGATGCTGGAAGACGTAAGATAGTGGACAAAGACACGCCAAGTCGTTGCATAGTAGCAAGATACAGTCACTGACCATCCTGAAGCTTTGTAAGTTTCAATATGCATTGCAGCAACAAATGTTTGGTGTGCTTCAATAAAAACCTGTTTAAAAAGATTGGTATATGGCAATATAACATTTCTGGAACTTTTTGTCATGTTTGTTTTCCCAAAGTATAATTTACAATCATATAACTAGGGTGTTATTGTTTTGTATTTAATATTAGTATATCAATATAAGCATATAAGAGTTTAATTTTCCTATATTTCTGTTTAAAGGCTATTCTAATAATAGATAAGGATCCATTACTATAAATGCTTGAGACTAAATACTACATTTAATAAATTAAAGTTTTTTTCTCTTTTACTTTGAGTAGTTTGTCATAGCATACCTGCTTTTCTGATACAGCTAGTCAACATTCATGTGGTATTTCCATGGGTTACACATAATTTTTCCTTTCTACGCTTTCTTTTTATTTAGAAATCATCTGATATTGCAGCAGGTTTAGATAATTTACATTATATTATTTTCTACATTTTCTATAGATTTATATGTTACTTTTTATTTTCTCATGCTATTATTCATGTTCTTTGTTTCAAATATACATAAACATGATAAATATACTTACTCCATGTTATTTTCCAATTTTTTTCCTGAATTTCATCATACATGAAGAGAAAAATATTTAATATCAGTTGCACTTTTGCAAGTCTATCATAATGCCTCTTTTGTTGTTCCACCTACACTTCTTTTTTATTACAGATTTCTTGGACAGGTTTCTGTATCTAAATATTAAAAGAACTTCCAAGGATACTATTTAAAGCTAAATTACCTGATGAATGTCATCTTTGTAGAGATGAAACTTTCAGAAGATGACAACTCTGTATTTCAAGATGTCAGTATTTCAATAATGCTTCCCTCTTATTATTTTCTGCCAAACCTTTTTGAAAATCCTCAGTCAAACCATGTGTTGGTTTATATGTTATGGAGCAATCCTTAGCTGTGCAACTATGGATATTGTGCAAATCAGTGTTTTCACTATCACACTGTTGTCATAGTTTGAAATAATGAGGGTAATTGTCTACTACTGCTAGATCTCCACTCTGCATTAGCAGTACATTTCCAGAATTTTAAATGAGTGATCTGTGAACTTCTGTTTGTAAAAAATAGCTAAACTAATGTTTGTTTGTTCTGCTTTGGGATGTTGTTCCTAAATGACTGGCTTTGTTGATGACCAGGAAGCTATAGCTGCAATATAGAATAACAGCTCCTAGTATGGTTCTCAATGAATGCCATGAAAAATATAAAAGTTTGGATACAAGTATGGATTAGGTCATTGTGAAACTAAGAAAAAGAAATTGAGGGACTCTCCAGTGCTAAGATAAAAATGAAATTACCATGCCTTTAAGTGGCAGAAATAGTTTACTGTCAAAAGTTGTGCTGGGCAGCCCAATGCTCCTTCTCCTAAGCTTTCCTTGCTGGGCAACCTTGAGTCAGATCAAAATTGCATATTGACCTCTGCATGCTGTCTGAAGCTATTCTAGAAACACAGTGAAAACATTTACTCTTAGACAGAAATGAATGCCATGTAAATGCTTATCCAAAACCTACTAGTTTAACTAATATGTTCATTTTTAAAGTTGAATCTATTATAGTGTTCTTCTCATGAAGCTTTCTACCCAATTTAGCTGTGCTGAGAATCAAAATTTCTCTAATCTGTTCTCCTTCTATGCCATATATTTTTTTATACTCTGTGTGTTTCCCAAAACCTGTTTCTTCTAACATGATGCAAAATCTTTTATCTGATTATCATAAAACACTGAATAATTTGAATAATTAAATCTGAACTATGCAGCCCTTGCATTCCTAAAATTAAAAAATAAAAAGGGTAATTTCAAATCATGGGTGGTTTCTATTAAATTTAATTATTCTACCTTGTGACTTTGATATGTTATGGGTTACTAAAAGAGGCCATATGCACCTATTCTCTCTGCTTTTCCTGTGTTTTTTCTGTGGATCTTCTTGCAATCCACCATAGAATATGACATTCATAATACGATAAAAAGGGTATACATTATATTTCCTTTGTTGATGTGGTTAGTATTGTTTCCATCAGAACAACATTCACTTTCTGCTCTAAAATTATTCAGTAGGGAACAAAATATTCTTCATTAAAGAGTTAGTGATGCAGCTTCATCTGGTAATATTTTGTTGTCACTTCTCACTGGAATTCCATCTGCTAATTTTTATATTCGCTATGTAATTACGTGGATTTTTTTCTTTTTCTTCTGTTTCTTTCTCTTTTTCTTCTTCTTGTACTAGGGCAGGGAGCTATTCCAGCCTTGTTGTTTAGTAATCTTCTCTTTCTTGCTTGTCAGTATACTGTCCGGATACTAATTTCCTGTGAAGGAAATCCTAGAAAGGATTTTGGTGTCATTAATATGAAACGTCCCTTTCTGAGTGCAAAGCTTGTTATAAGACTTGCTTTGTTTTTATGGAGAATATTTCCTATAATTGCCCAATTTTTTCAGATGGTATTTCAAAAAGAGCAAACTCCTTTGGCATTTTGCATAAGTGGTACATGCAGATCACAGAAGTGGTACAGTGCTGGTCACAGAGGGACATGCTATCCATAAATGCTGATTATAAGGTAGAGAAAGGTCAGTATTTCAGGAAGGCAAAGCAGTCAGAAGGTCTATTAAGAATAACTTTGTTAAATCTCTTGGCGATGAGCTGCTTATGCATAAACACTGTAGAACTGAAAGTATAAGGGCTCTGTCATGCATTTAGGAGTTTCCTATTCCATTGCCTGTTGAATATCAAAAAGGAAAATTTGTTTAATACTCTAATTCTTTCATTTTATTTAAATATTTTCATGGCAGGAAATCACCAGGAGAGCATGTATGCTTGAATTTCATCCATCAGTATTGGATTACTGTAATGGGCTCTACATGAGGTGGCTTCTTAAAACCACTCAAACTTGATCTAGTGCAGTACACAGCTGCTCTCAGTAAATGGTGTTTGTTACAGAAAAAAAAATGCTCTACTCTATGTTGAGATATAAGTTTAAACTTATCTTCTACTTATGGAGCATTGTGGGCTTGTGCAGCCTTTGTGGATGTCAAGGGGAGTGTTTCTGTAGACTCCGGTGCTGCAGAATTAAAGTTTAAATGAGATGAACCAGCACATGTCCAAGGCATTCTGACACTGTGATAGTGTGTGAGCTCTAATTAGTTATGCTCAAGACCAGATCCTGGGGATTAAATGTGAAGGAACTAGAGGAAGAGTTCTTGAATCCTTGGATTTGGAAGCTGCCTCTTTGACTAATTCATCAGCCTTTTATTTTACTAAGAGAGAATGTGTGGATCACTGGAGGTGATGGAGGGCTTAGGCTCTGCAAAATTAGGTGTTTTTTTAACATTTGGCACCTTATCGGTAACGTAGCTAGGAAGACTCCTGAAACTTTGAAATAAAAGCTAGATGTCTGAAAGAGTGTATATATAAAAGAAATTTGAAAATATTAGACTGTCATCTGTGCTGTTTATTAATGGACTGAATGAGCTGTGCTGAGCAGACTATGTGTAATGAATCATTTATAAACAAAGTATGACCTTTTCCTACTTGTAAATTACCCACAAGTAGACTTTGATTTTTAGAAATCTGGTTGTTGAGAATTGTTTGATCAACTTATGTCAACAGACTTCAGTATATTTGCCTTGAGTAAGATTTCACTAACAGTAAATTTATGATTGCAGAAATTGCATGAAGTCGTTTCTATTCTTTATTTGGATGGCTGAAAATCTTAAAAAGAATGACTTGCAAGTATAATGTGAACATTTGTGCAAATAACTTTCCACAGAATTTGTGGGAGACTTGAACTCTCCATGACCATGCTTCCTGATGGCATTCCTTGTATTCCTGAAGCTGAGAGCCTAAGAAGAAGCAAATGGAAGGAGATGTGACAGATTTCCTTCACATCCCATGTTTGTTTTGGTGAAATTTCATCCAGTTTAACTGCTAGTTCAGTAGAGGCTCATGGGCAGATTTCTCTGCATCTCCATTAGGCTGATGTCCCATCAACACAGAGGAGGTCACTTGCATGGCAGATGCCGAGAAAAATCATTGTTTATGCCACTTTTGGTCATTAGAGATTCCACTGCTTTTTCAAGAACAATTATGCCAGTCCTGGTGTCCTGATAAAAGTCCAGTTTGGATAATTACATCCTGCCTTCCTAAATTTCCCATCTGGTCTATTTTTCAGTTTCTGCCCTAAAACTGTGATCTATTTATGTTGTTCTTTAAATTCCTGGTAATTTAGTTCAGTGTGAACTTTGGGTGTGTGCTTTTGTTGTTCTTTTTCTTGTACAGGCTTCCTTACCTGTTCACACAAATTAATTGATAAATCTTTGCAGGTGACCAGGCAAAAAACTCTTACTATACTCCCTTGTGTCTAATTTTCACACAGGTAAAAGGAGGTGCAATTGCAAGATCTGCATACACAATATAGTGAATAGAACATCTTTTTAATTCTTTATAACAGAGTATTTTAACATCACTTTAAATAGCACATACAAAATACTTGACAAAAGGCTGTTCTGATTAAAGACTCAAAGAGTAATAGCAATGTAGAGCTGAAATATAATCTCAAGTCTGGTGTTGGGACTTACTTGGGTATTATTGGAAAGTTGAATACTAGGCCCAATATTGTTCAACTTATCCTTCAATTACTTGCATGCAAGGTTGCCTGTCTCCTTATCAAGTTTGCTGAGAACATGAGGCTGGGAGGAGCAGCTGCTACCCCAGAGAGCTGTGCAGCCCTTCAGAAGGATCTTGACAGGTTGGAGAGATGAACAGAGAAGATCTATTTGAAGTTCAGCAAAGGCAAGTGCAGGGTTCTGCATCTCAAGAAGAACAATCACACGGACCAGAACAGACTGGATGCTGACTTGCTGGAAAGCAGCTCTGTGGAGAAGTACCTGAAGGTCCTCGTGGACAACAACTTGTCCATGAACCAGCAGTGTGATGTTATGGCCAAGAAGGCCGGTGGTACCCTGGGCATCCTGCATTAGGATGAGCACTGTCAGCAGACTGAGATGATTCTGCTCCTCTTCTGAAGCCCCACAAGGCCACATCTGGAGTACCATGTCCAGTTCTGGGCTCCTCAGTACAAGAGAGACATGAAGCTCCTGGAGCGCCGCGGTGACGGAAAGCCCGGCGCGCCACGACTTCTCTAGAGAGGCAGCCCCGAAAAGGGTTGGGCCGAAGTGCGTGTGTGTGACTTCGGGCAGACGAGTGATTCCAGCTCAGCTCAACAGCAGTCAAGTGATTCCAGCTCAGCTCAGCGGCGGCAGGCAGGTGACATGGGAAGCAAGGATGAGAAAGCTGGTCCAGCGTTCCACTAAGCACAAACCTTTATTCAGGCAGAGCTTTGGTGAAGTGAGCCAGAAACAGCTAATCTCCTGAACAGGGGAAAACCCGGGATATTTATAGGAGAGGAGAGGGGTGGGGGGAGCCTGAGATACGTGTATCGGGGTGAATGAAGCACACCCATTCCAATGAAGCACAATTGTTTAGCATATCTAGTAAACTAAGTTTAGCATATCTAACTCAAAGATCCCTGGGAGCGACACATTTTCTCTCTCTTACAGAGAAGTATCTTGTCTCCAGGGGAGAGCCAGGATCTCAGGCTTGGCGGGCTCCTCCGCACCCACACTGGAGCAGGTCCAGCACAGGACCACAAAATGGTTGGGGGATTGGAGCATCTCTCTTAAGGAATGGCTGAGAGACCTGGACCTGTTTAGCCTGAAGAAGAGGCTAAGCTATGAAACTCATCAATATCAGTATCTGAAAGGAGGGTGTTAAAAGACTAGAGCCAGGCTCCTCCTGGTGGTGTTGAGAAACTGGAAAAGAGGCAACAGGCAGAAATTGGAACACAGGAAGCTCTACTTGTGAGAAAAAACTTCTTTACTGTCAGTGTGTGACTGAGCACAGACACAGGCTTCCCAGAGAGGTTGTGGAGTCTCCTCCCCTGGAGATATTCCAAAGCCTTCTGGACATAACCCTGAATAAGAGGGTCTAGGATGACCCTGATTGAACGGGGAGGTCAGACTAAATGACTTCCAGTAGTCTCTTCCAGCCTTACCTGTTCTGTGATTCCATGTGTGATTCAAGTCTTGATTTCCCCCCACTGACACATAGCAGTGTACTATAATTGTCAGACGTGACTAGTATTAGTAAAATAAAGCCTCAGCATTTCTGAGATGGTAAGCTGCAATTGGTTCATAGGATTATTCAGGTTGGAAGGGACCTCAGTCTCTTACATGTTTCAACAGGAGTGCTTGACAGAGCAAGAACTGCTCCACAACCCTCAGTGATCCCCTAAACTCAGACCCTCCCTAAAAGTACACTCCATTAACCAATGAAAAACATAAAATAATTGCTACAGTCCAGAATTCCCTGCTAGACCTGGTGCGTGCAAGGCTTTTCTGCAGCATCTGTTCTGATGCTCTGTTTTTGGACATAAAAACCCTAGAAATGGAGCCATGAGAAACTTATTTTATGATATCTTGAGGTCTCTCAGACCAGAAAATAAGTGTCTTGAGAATGGATCATGTATATAGTTATGAAACATGCATAATTGAGGTATTTACAGATAGTTCTCTTCATCACTTTCTTGTTTAAAAAATTTAAGGACTAAGCTGACAATTTTGGTAGTCTCTCCTTGAACTTTATTAGGAACATTTTCTTAATTTCTCACTTTATAATACAAGAAAAGCAGCATAATTTTAGCATATAATTTTAAAGGGAAGGATAAAGAACATTTAGTCTTCCTCTGCTTTTGTAATGACTTTTATTGTCATAAAGGGTTATTAGACATTTTATGATGAAGTATATAGACAGTTCTCTTTCTGCTGGAGGAGTCTTGTCTACTGCTTCTTTGTTCCACTGAACCAGGAAATATTTGAGTTTATGGGAGAGGATGAAGAAAAAGGGAGGGGATCTGAGCTGGAGAGATCTGAGCTTAAAATGAAGTTGAGACTAGACACCATAAAAGGTAGGAAGTTGACACTGGTCTCGAGAGAAAGAAAAGAATGAGATTATTGATCTCTTACAAAAGCCATTTTAAAAAGTGGGGAAATTTGTTCTATTGTTCTGAGGTAAGACTACTAAACTCAGCAGAAATGCATCCATGGACTAAGTTGTCTTTTAAAATTGCAACACATCCCCACCTGTAAAACAAAAAAAGAAACAAAAAAGAGGAAGTTCAAAGAAATAAAGAAGCAAAACAACCATGAAAACAAACAAAACTCCAAAACAAAACCAACAAGAAACTCCCAAAGAACCAATATGGGATTTTTGGGATAAAAGGTGTTGTCTTAACACTCTGAAGCAACGTTAGATTTCAAATTTTATGCAGTTTTAAAGTTAATAACAGAATCTATTTTTCTTCCTTGGGGTTACTCTTACCAACATACAACTTTTTTGTTTGTTTTTCCTAGTCTTTACTCTTAGTTTACTGTGTCCCCATTCAACTTACTTAGTAAAATTATTTATTAAAAATCAGGATCATAACCTTATCTTTCTCAAATTGTGGAGGCTTCATCTGGCTCAAAGAGTGGTGGGTCAATGTTCAGAGTTCAGCAATGTCTAGTTATGAAAGACATAACAAAGGGGCCAATCCTTGAGGTGAAAGTACATAATGTCTCTCTTAAGGATATAGGCAGTGGCCTGGAGTGCACTCTCAGAAATTGTGATGGAAAACAGCTGATAATATATTGGAAATAAAAGCTGAGAACTCTTGAGAGACCAGAGAAGCAGATGGATAGAAACCCCATGATGTTCATTTGGGAGAAATGAAATGTCCTGCACCTGGGATGGAATAACCCCATGCCCCTGTACAACCTGGGAGCCAGCTCTTGCCTCAAGAAATGGAAGAGCTGGGGGGTTGCAGTAAAGGACAGGGGTCCTGGAGAACAAGAACTTGAACATGGGTCAGCGGTGTGCCCTGGGGCTGATGGCTGGGTGGCTGCAGTAGGAAGAAGACAGTGGCGGAAAGTGGCCACTGCCCTATGGGACTGGTGAGAGCACAAGTGATCACTGCATTCAGTGCAGGGCTGCCTAGTGCAAGGCAGGAGTTGACAAAGTAGAATGAGTCCAGAGCAGTTGCTAGTTCTTGAAATTGTCCATTATTATTTGTTCTTCTATATTTTTGGTCATTGGAATGAACTGCAGTTACTATAGTTCCTTAAATGTGCTATGTGACTACAAAAATCTAAATGGAAATAAATTTTCTCTTAGATTGTCTCTTATATGAGCAGACCTCAAGGCCAAAAAGGAAGCCATATGGGCACTAACTTTGAAAATAATATAATTGAAACCTTAGACATCACCAGGGACAATTAACAATGAAGTCTGTTTTGTTGGATTCAGTTATCACTCCAAGGAAGAGTTGCTATAAACTAATACCCTCTTTCATCTCTTCCAGACCATCTATGTGCCTTTTCGGTGAAAAGATGAGGTTCCTCTTAGTGACAACATTAGGTGAAAATATAATTTTCTCATAACTTTCAGGTTTTAGTGAACTGTGTTTCAGACAGAGCTTTTGGGGGAGGGGCTCAGAATAAAAGTAGTTGCCCCAAAAAGATATAATGTGCTCGCACACAGAAGTTTTTATGCATCATGCTAGTAGGTATGTTCATTTTGGCACACTTCAGTTTATTTTCTGTACTTGTGACAATTTACTGATTGTTTATTCATATGAGAACATTTTTTTCTTGAGATCAGATATGAATCGGTAGAAAAATGTAAATGCTATATGACTCCAAGCGAAACTCCTAGATTTTCAGAATATTCAACTAAAATGTTTCTTCTGTTAAGACCCTTCATAGTTCATGTTTACACTTCTGTGGGATTTCTGAGGTAAACCATGAAAGTGTAAGAAATAGATGGGCAACCCCTACTTTACAGATGTTATAAAAAACATTGATACATCTCATGTATCAGGTACAGTGTTTGGATTCTCAACATGAGAATTTATTTCTGAGGATGACAAAAGGCTGTCAAAGTCCTACTAAAGCCAAACAAGGATAGTTTTGCCATTAATCTCAGTATCACTTACTGCCTAACTACTTCTTCTTTCTTTCTTTCTTTCTTTTTCTTTTTCATTTTCATTTTCTTTTTCTTTTTCTTTTTTCTTTTTTGTTTTCTTTTTTGTTTTCTTTTTTCTTTTTATTTTTCTTTCTTTTTATTTTTCTTCTTTCTTTCTTTCTTTCTTTCTTTCTTTCTTTCTTTCTTTCTTTCTTTCTTTCTTTCTTTCTTTCTTTCTTTCTTTCTTTCTTTCTTTCTTTCTTTCTTTCTTTCTTTCTTTCTTTTCCTTCTTTTCCTTCTTTTCCTTCTTTTCCTTCTTTTCCTTCTTTTCTTTTCTTTCTTTCTTTTCTTTCTTTCTTTCTTCTCATTTCTGCTCATTCATTTTTTAATATCCTGGTATGATCCTGCAGGCAGGAGTACCAGCAACAGGACTACATAGTGACAATCACCAGGCATAACTGAAATTCAAATAAAATAGGTAAAAATCAGCAACTGAGGTTTTTGTAGTGCCCCATTACTGAGTTTCTTTAATACTAGCAATGTTCCTTCATTTCTCTTCTTACACTCTGCCTCTCTGACTCCAATACCTCTGTGTCTAACCGCCCTTTGCACCCTAACTGTGATAATCACTTATGACCCAGGAGCATTTTCTATTTCCTCTTCTTTCTCTCACCCTGGACTGCTGTATTTATCACAGATAACATACACTGTATAACAGAGTCTTGTTTCTGCATATCTCGACTGGAGACTGATGTTCTTGTGCACCTGAAAACATAGCTGCTTTGGAAGTTCATTTGTCTAAAATAAGCTGTTTTGCATAAGCAGAGTGCTTCTTTTGCATTGTAGCACTACAAATGATGTAGTGCTTCTATTACCCTTTCTCATTTTGTCATTTACATTTGCTGAACTTCTCATGCCACTAATTTTTATGGAATCTTTTTCTTGCCTTCTGTCAAAGTATTTTATATAATATATATATATTATATAATATAATATATATTACATATATATATATTATATATATATTATATATATATATTATATAATATAATATTATATTACAGTAATCAGTAACACTCTGTAAACATATTCCCCACTCCAGCTCTCATTAAGGCACAACTTCCATAATCTCCCATTCTTCTGTGACATCATTTGAAAACATTTCACACTGAGCCAACGAATTATGGAATTTAGGCAGAATGACAGAGTTCACAATGCAGTTTTTTTTCTTACAGTAAAATGATATTCACAGTGCCTAACCGCGGGACATCATTCTGCCTTTTGGAAAAACCCATCCTGCTTATGCAGTCTCATCAGTGTGGCCCTTTCTCCACAAGAGGGATCCCAAATCTACTTGCTTGACCCTACATGTAATTTCAGTGACTGGGGGGCCAGGCATCTGTATGCAGCTGGGAGAATCAAGGGGCAGGTGAGGAGGCACAGTGCAGAATAAGTGAAAGTGATGGGAAGATTTAATGGAAAGTACTCAAACTGGAGTTTATGGGTATTAGCAGGTATTTATGGGAAAGACCACAGAGCACATTTTGAAATATAGATTCAGATCTCTAATCCCTGTGGAGATACTCCAGGGACTCCTGAACCTGTGTCAGCTGTTCTCAGGCTGATTTCTGAAACTGTCAGAATTTATTCAACACCCTTATACTTGGATTTTTTATAAAAACTGATAGATTGTTTCATTGCTGCTCTTTGCAGTATTAAAGTTAGGGGAGTACTCTAATTTTGTTCTGGTTCTGTATGAAACATTCTGAGAAAAATCATTCTTCCTTGCAATGTACTTTCAGTGCTTCTAGAAGGCTGTTTTCTTTATACAGCAGAATTAGTCTAATCTTCTCATACCTATGCACAAAGGCAGAACAGTAATATATTTAGACCATTTGATTGGTTACTTACTATTTAGAGTGGCATAATAAATTAATACTGTTGCTGGAGCATGAAAATTCCAAATTAACAGAAACTAATGCGGCCACTGAGCCAGATTTAGCACTGCTGAGAGAAACTGAGGCAATTCTGTAAAACATAGCATAATATGCCATAACTAGTTCTGATTTAAACATGATTTTTATACATGGTAACCCAGTGTTTTATTAAATTTTTCTCTTCTGCTTCCTGCCTTAGTGCATATGATTGCAGAAATACTTTTAACATTAAAGGAGTTTCAGAAAAGAATTACTAGAAACTTGGAGTGTCAAAACCAATCTGTATTAATGTCACCTTCCTACAAAATATGCAGACAGTACTTACAGACATGATACCTTTGTGCAATTTGCTTTTTTCCTGTCAACTCATCAGATGATAATATTTAAAAAAAAAAGAAAAGAAAAGAAAAGAAAATAAAATATAAACTACCTTGGTCTTTTTTTATAACCATTCTTATCTTTTAAGTCCATCCTCTTGGGATTTGTGCTGCCATTTTTTCTTCTTTTCAGATTACCCTACTGAAAAACAAAATAAACAAAAAAATCCTCAAAAAACTAAATTTCAGGTCAGCCAGACTTCCCCAAGACCAGCATACAGAGATGAGGCTATCTGTGGGGAAGGCCCTAGTTCTTGGTGAACGAAGGCACTAATGAAAATTAGCATTCTAATAGAATCTTCTGCAGCTGTCTTCATAAAAAGAAACTGATTAGTGGTTTGGACGGTTCTAACTCTGTAAATTATCAAACAAAATACGGCAGAAGCATCCATTTACGTATATGAAAATTACAATTTGAACATCACACTTAGAGCACATTAATCAACTTCATTCTTTGTTTGTATGCCTAATGAGGCTTTTCAGAAAGGTAAACAGCTTTCTAAATAAAGTTGCCTTGGCAAAAATGGATTAAATGCATCCCCATTTGGTACTTATTTATTTATTTATAGACTTTTTCTCTACTATTTGTCTATTTATTTATTTATTTATTTATGTAAGCAGGTGCAATTTGGTAAGATGTAGATGGACATTTGGAATGACCAGGCTTCTGAATTATAAACACCGGTACCAACAGAGGCAGAAATAAACACAGCCTATCATTGTTCCCTCCCTTTTCTCTTCATTGATTTAATCTCTTTCATAGTAATGCCACCTTGTAATTTTGCAAGTGTGAGATTTTTGCAGGCTTTCTAATAGTCATATCTCACCATTTTTTGTCTGTTCCTTCTTCCTGCTAAAGCTTTAATTGTCAAAAAGGCATCCCCCATCTTCTTTCATCTGTGGATTTGGGTGGGGGTGTAGGGGAAGAAGCTGTTGTTTGTCCCCCAAAAGATCTATATTTAAGTATTGTTCATTGTCTTTCTAAATACTGCTCATTTAAGTATTGCTCTTTGGTGCTCAGACCATGAAACACAGTTGCTTTAACTGTTTGTGAAAATTTGTGTTTATTTTGCTTGGTGTGTGTACTGATTGTTCTGATTGTTAGACATAAATAACATCCTGTTGCAGAAAGGTTTCCAGAATTAATACAGTGATTCAGCTACTCAAAAAAATAGTTTAAAAAATAAAATGTTATGTTAGAAGTGACATCAATTTTCAGCCTCAGCACAATGGAAATGTGATGCTTCACTTGACTACACTGATGTGCTTTGGATTTACTCCATCAAAGTCAATGTATCAAGGCCATAGCATCTCTGCGCAGACTTTTGGCTGCATATGAATGCTGCATCAAGCCACACTGAGAATCTTTTGTAAATGTTTTTGGGGTTTTTTTTATTGTGAGATGCCAGAAGACTGTATATCATGTCCCTGTGCTCTGCTCCAGGTAAGAGATAACTCAGTTCTGTGTCCTTCAGTGAGCAGCATGGAGATGGCACCACTCTTTCCCTACTATCATCTGAATGGTGCAAAAATGACTACTTAGATACCAGTGGTAAAAAAACATTTTCTCATCCTTTTCTGCCTTACAGTGATTAGGTGATCCCGGCTGGTGCTTCTGAGAGTAAAAGTTACCAGAGTACTTGATCTCTGTCTACTCTGTGAGACTCACTGATTAAGCAAAGCAGAAGTTGAGTCAACATGTACTCTGTGACCTGCTGGATGCTTGGGAAGGATACTTTGTATTCTTGTACTGATTATCTGTGCCTATCACACAGTTCCTTCCTGAAGGTTTTTATAGAACATATGTTAGTCTATATTTGGTCTATAAGAAACCTTGTAATTTCAAGCAAAGATTCATTTCCTCCTCAGTCTCCCCAGTCAATAGCATTCTGTGAAAATGTGTAAAACAGCAGACCTCACAGGTCACAGGGTGGAAATTGCATGTCATAAGAAAAAGATGGAATCTCAAAAACATGCTACTTTTTTTGTCAGTGCCTTTGCATATATGGTATTTCACATGGAATAATCATCATGAATGTCTTGTTGGAGCTTTGGGGAGTCAAAGGACATAGAAATTATTTTTTCTTGCTGATGAACAGCTGACATGAGAAGAGGAACAATAGATCCCAGGAGTGGGGTGTACAGAAACAACAAATAAGAAAGGCAAGAAAACTGAAAATGTGAAATGTGAAATTCTGCACACCAAAAAACTACATGTGTCTGACCTTGATTTCATCCCACTTGAAGAAAATATATCTACCAGCTTACAGAGAAGGTGTTTTGCACACTTTCCTTACTGACCTTAAAAATTGTTTTTTTCTTACCAAGAAAATTTGGGAAGTCATGACAGAGGTCTACCCTGGAGCATCTTAACAGGGTTCTCTTGGAGGCAATAGAGATATGCCAATTTACACTACCTTTGTTTTTGGTGATAATGGTTAGGACATGGATTAGATAATATCATGCTACTGAGAGCTATAACAAGGGTCTGGGAATAGAAGTGTCTATTGATCACTGGACTAACATATGGAAGCTAGTTAATGTTCCTTTAGGAAGCCTGTGCCCTGAGCTATTTCATATCTCTGCTGCAGAATATGCTGATCTAATACCATGCATTTAACCCTCTCCCATTTTATTTATTATACTATATTAGCAAGGTTTTACAACATATTAAAGTACATCTTTGCAAAGGGTGATCAATATATTTGCTCAACATAAGTGTGCATGAAGCTACCATTAGAGTGGAATTCATTATATTTGTTTGTTTTTCATGTTTAAAGTAAATTAAACTGTTGCATTAAATAATACCAGTACTTTTCAAATTTCTGACCTCATGATGGCAGGTGAACCCATGGGTTCAGGCTTCTAACAAGGCCAGGGTAAACCCCTGGCAGTGTGCCTTGAGTGGTGATCTGCCAAGAAACTACTTACAGCATGCAACTTCCTTTCCAGGAGGCATAAATAGCAGACAATAGTCACTGTTAGAAAGGCTGCCAGGGCTGATTTGATACTGATTTGTTTCTTTGGTAGGTAGAATAACTCTTGGTTATCTCCTAGGTTGAAAAAGGGCTGCCTTCTAATGGCAGAACATCTAGAAGCAGCTGCAAAAATGCTACCTGACAAGATCCAGACAGCTTTGTACTGAAGCACAGGTAAAAAATGTGTGTGTAAGGAAACAGGGTTGAATATTAATTCCTGATCACCATACAATAATAACAACTGAAGCCTTCTACACTATACCTTCTTTGAAAAAGGGTGGTACATAATTTTTATACAGGAGTTCATTGAAGTTCATACCAGTGATGTGTGTTACAACATGGTCTTTCTCACCTTTATTTTCTTTAATCACTTATCATCCTATCAGTGATTTCTACCTAGTGATGGGTATTTTAGGCAATCCACTTGACAAGGACCTGGTAGTAGTCATTGTAGTGAATTCAAGTCAAATTCTTCCTGTTTGTAAGATCTCAGAGTTAAGTGTTGTCTTTTAAGCCATCACAACAAATAGCTCCCACTTACAGGAGTAGCCACACTTCTCACTCACCTTGTGTTGGATGTCTGACCATATCACGAGTAGACCCAGAAATTTAAAATGAATTTAAAATATGTCACCTATTCCAACACCACTCAAAATAAAAGGGGTGGAGAGGGAATGCAAATAGTTTTCTGTTGGTTTGTTTCTTTATTCTGTCTCACTTGAATAGCTGATGAGCAACCATTTGGGTGCAAAAGAGAGCAGTTAGGGAATTAGAGCAGTTAGGGAATTAGAGCAGTTAGGGAATTAGGAAAAGGGCTGGGTTGGAAGACTGGCTGTTCCTTCATTAACAGGGAGCTGTTATATTGAGAGGTAACTATTATGTGAAGCCTTAGATTTTTTTTATTTTTTTATTTTTTTTTTTAATAACTTCTTATATTTGAAAAATGTGTCCTCTGCAGATTTCTATATTTTGTTTATGATGAGCACAGAATCTCTGAGCAGGTTGGATAGGCTTCCCAGAATTCCACGGTATCTATAAAATTATTCAGATAACTTGTGGCTTATATACTTCTTTGTGTCTCTGTATGTGTATGCATATATGTATGTAACAACAATGTAGAGTGATCTGAGAGTGATCTGATGTATTGCTTTCCATCTGCTGAGGAAGTATTTTTAACATTTTCAATGTAAATAATGACAACAATATGCAGATTTTTTTTTTTTTCCATTTATTGCACAATGATCAGGGAACAGAGTATAACCCTATCTGAAGGTGACATACATAATTCTGTAAGATATTTGGCACTCTAGAGATCATTTTCTTGGTATGCTGCCATTAACCTACCATGTACCTTACTTTTTAGTATTCAGCTGCACTGGGGATTATTTTGTTGCACTCACTTGTTTTTTTGTACATCATGCATTGACCTCATCTTTGTACTTTTTTCACCTGCCCACTTATTGGCATTCTAACTCACTTGATAAATGGAATGCCATTTCTGCAAATGCAATAACTAGAGTTTGTTTGGTAACAGAAAGGTCTGATCACCCCAGCTGTGATCCTCACATATTGTTACCAACCCTCTTGGGCACAGAAGATATTAAAGTAGGCTTACAGAAAGCATTTTTAATGGATCCAGTGTTTCATATGAAATTTTGCGCAGATAATTCCTGAATTAGAAATCTCAGACTGTAGTGAGTGGCTTACTCCAAGCACTGCATGTTTGATGTTCATTGTTCAAAGCAAACACATAATGTTAATGTTTGAATAAAAGTATATCTTTCAACAATGTTTTAGGAGACTTTCATCTTGTGAAGACTCAGAAACAATCCTTTAACTTTCTGTTATATGCCTATTCCTTCTGGGAATATTATTTCTAGAATTTAAGTAGGCATCATATTTTTTGTCTACATTCATGTGACCTGGAGATATGGCATTATAAAAGAAAAAATTGGTTAAAAACAGGTGTAAACCTTATTTTGCCAAGTAGTTAAATTATTTTTATATCTGTCTGTCACCCATAAAGCAGGCTAGTAGAGCCAGAAAAAATTAACACATATGGCCCAATATATGCACAAACATGATGGAAGAGTAACTTCTCCAAAAGCTTTCATAAGCTTATAGGACTTTTTTTTCCTGTAGCTTTTGTGCAGTTCTTGTTGCCCTCCAAATTCTGACTGAATTATTAAAATCTGTTCCTCGCAAATGTAAACGATAGAATTTATCTTTCTTAAAGACTCCTTTGAAAGCTTTACTTGCAAGTTGAAGTCAATAGATGTGAGATTCTGAACACCTTTTGTATAAAACTGTATCACCTTTAGCTGATATGTCCTTGTTATCAAATAATGACAGCTTCACAGAAATCCTTTCATATTTAACTGCTCAGCTTTAAATACAAAGAAAAAGCAGCACTTTTCAATGATTAATTTTAGTAATTTCTTTTTGTCAACTCCTCTGGAGCAGTTTATTATGTCATTATTTCTAGAAGTCACAGTGAACAATGGCATGCATACTTAAAGTTTGATGGACATGGGCCTTGTTTCTAGGAATTAGAGACACATGTTAAGAAGGTATAGCTTCTTGAAGAGCTGAATGCCTGTGTTTGGCATTATGGCTTCTTTGTGTATGGCAGAATTGGTGTGAACAGCTGTTTTGCCAAAGATAAAACAGATGAGTTTTGGAAAGCAATACAAATATTGCTTATTCAGTATTCAAGAAAGCAAATGCCATATTAAACTCTTTCAGTCTTCTTCTCATCTGAAAAACAGTAAATGATGGCTATTTCAAGCAATCATTCATAATGATATCAAGTTAATGTGGTTAATATGTTTTTCCAGAAAAAAAATTTCCGTATTTCTATGTCTTTTTGAAAGTATAAGATAATGCTTAAAGGAATTGGGGGCTTTGTGGATTTTTTCATTTTGTTAAGACTTTTTTTTAGCAAAAAGTGGTAGCCTTTCAGAGATATTACTCACAAGCAGCACATTCCTACTTTTTTGATTTTTCATTTTAGATGGATAGGCTAAAGGAAACAGACAAGCAATTTTCTGAAATCTAATAACAGCTTTGTTAATTAGCCATCCATGGGGTGGAAAATTTACAATTTCTATATAAATCAGATTTTTATTAGAGCATTTCTCTCTGTAGCCTCTGATATACTACAAATTTAAAGATTTGTGCTTCCTGAAGAAGGAATTTTTTGAATAATAAACTCATGACGCTCATATTGTTGTTTTTTTTTAATTACTTCCACACTCCATTTAGAAATCCTTTGCTATAATCCTTGCTATACCAAGCAAAAATAATGACAGTTCCACAAAAAAATTTTTGCCTTCCATTGCATCTTTTTGTAACCACAAATGAAGGAAGTGTTAGTGTGAAGACTGAATATTTGATCTGAGAAGAATATACATACAGAAAGACTAACAGTTTGAAAGGAAACCACAGTTTGAGGAAGATGTATTTGTTTCCAGTCCTTAGCAAAAACTCAGGGAATGGATAAAATTAAGTGCAGCCATGAGGTCTTTTTGTTTTGCCTCTGACAAAAGACACTACATTTAAATCTACCTATGGGAAGGCTGGGAAGGAGGTCGCCTTCTGATTTGCCAAACTAGGAAGCATTTTTCGAATTAAAAAGGAATGTGTCATCTAACTAAAAGAGATTAGCATTAAGACCACAGCGTAAACAGCTTGGGTGGAAAAAAGGAAGCTGATTAGCAATTCAGGCTTTATCTTTACTGAAAAGCGACTGATGCTCGGAGAGTTCTGGCATTCTTCACCTTTTGTTGACCATCTGTACCTATGAGCTCCCCAACAGAGATGCAGCTCACTTGGGGACAGAAGAGCAGAAGGGCATAGCCTCCTCTACAAGAGCCACAAACCAAAAGCCACGCTAAACACCATCAATTAAAATTCATTAGTCCTGTAGGAGCTGCCCATTAGAGTGTTGAGTGTGCACAGATGCCGCTATTACAAGCATGACACCAATAATTAAGCACCAAAAGTAGGAGGACTTCACAGCCTATTTAGCAAAGATATGATCTCTCTGTTCTTGCGTAAACTTTGCCATAACTTTAATTGCAGTAGATTTCACCTACATTGGTCAAAAGAAATATTGCCTTTCCTCTTATAACTGCTAGGACTGTTGCTTTCTAATTAGGTTTAAGACACATAACAAAATAGATGAGATTACTTAATGTAAAAAATGCTGTGCTATTAGAAGTGCATTAGTTATGATAGATGCCTATACTTAGTCAAGAAAAATTAAAGCCCAATTTATTCTTATATATTTTCCTGTTGACTGTCACTGTTGACTGATGACTTGTCTTCAGAATGCATCTGTAATGCTTTAAAATAAATAAGAAAGAGATAGTTATCTGTATGCATTTTGTTAGCAATTGCTTTTTATTTCTATTTAAAGCTAGGTTTTCCAAAAACTTCAGAGGGTAGGAAGTGATTAATTTAATTTTAATTTTTTCTTAGAAAAAAAGAATAGCCAAAGAATAGGAATATCATAGACTTTTTCTGAAAAAGAGCAAGCTACTATTTTATTCTACTATCTGCTTTCAAATGACAATCTGTGGCTTTTTGGGTTTTTATTTGGTTGGTTTATTGTAACTTCTTCCTTAAATTGTACCTATGCCATAAGTCAGAGCTGCTATAGGAAAGATAAGAAGTATGTCAGACATGGAGAAATTCACAGTTTAATTTGTTCTCCCTTCCCCTCACCCACTGTTTGGACCAATGGATAATATTTGGTTCCTTAGAATTCAGTTTCTGTGTCTTATTTAAATTATTGAAGTCTTATGAATTAATCTCTGGAGGAAACCCACCTTAATTCCTCAAAAGTGTGTATGAGAAGTGGTGAACAATAGGGTAGATGAAGATGCCAGCTGCATAAATTCTTTTGTTGTTCCACAGGAAACAAGGTGGAAAAAATCTGTAAGCTGGACTTGCATGTTCCACTCTCTGCCTATGCCTTCTGTCTCCTAGGAGCCGGACAATAAAAGATAAATAGGTCATTTTGCAGTGTTTTTGCATTGTGGTAGGGAGAAAGGAAAAAATAATCTCTCTTAAATCAGGAAAATGACAATAAACAGCTATTTTCCCCTGAATTGTCTAATACTGTGAGGTTAGCTTTGGAAGTTTGTACTGAGAATTTATGAAGAGGGACAATTAGTGTGTCAAACATAAAAATTTCAGTTTACAGTCATTAGAATATCCATCCCAAATGTTATCCTATTCAACATGGGAAATATGATTACAGTAAGAAAAAAGGACAATCAGTGGACAAGATAAAAAGCGGTTCCAAACATCACAATAACACAACAAATAAAAGCTATTTGTTATATAAATGAACTGTACAGCATAGTAGAAGTCCAACAATATTTCAGGATTTGTCAAATGCATTAACTTCATCAAATCGAGAAATAAGTGAATGAATATACTTTTTTTTTTTCCAGGTACTTTTAAAATTTATTTTTAGAAAAGTTACTGATATTTTTTTTTCTGTGATGGCCAGATGCCCTGACTTAAGCAACGACAACAGCAGCCAGCCGGTGTTTTGTCTCTGCTGGTGCTCCTACTGTTATCTCAGTGGTGGCAGCAGGAAGAGCAAAAGTTTAAAGGGAAGGAATGCAATACAAAGGCAGCAAGTCTCTAAGCATTACTTGTAATCACTGCTTTTGTGACACAATGGCATAATCACTTCCTGGCTACATATATACATATATGTGTACCTTTGGTTATTTTTGATATGTGTTTTGATCCATGTCTGATAATGAGGTCTTCTCTGCTGGTAACTTTTCTCTTACAAGTTAGTTACAATGAAAAAAGAAATCTAGCTGAGCCTCCCATAAAAGTTAAAAACCAGTTTTGTTCAAAATTGCACTTTGATTGAAGTGCAAAAAGTTCAAAGCCAAAAGCAGCTAAATATACAGTAGAGAAAATAGTTCACATTCTTCAGTAATGAAAAATATACCAATTTATCACACATTATATTCTTCCAGCTTGACTTCCATTCTACAAAAGTAAAAGGAAAATTATAGATATATTTCACAGAAGCATAAAGACCTATTTCAAGTTCATTGTAAGCTGTGGCCATGCATGAAAAATGAAAAGAAGGTGACATATTGGTTTAAGTAAGTCAAGCCAAGTAGGACTGTAAATAATAGAAAAGATAAAATGTTCCCTAAACTAGTTGTGACTGACCAGGGGTAGCTTGGTGGTCAGCTTAAATATTTTCAGTACAAGGCAAATGAAAGAAACTTACAATAGTGAGAAGTATGTGAGATAAAAATTGTTGATCAAATCATCAGCCTAATAATTTACCTTTCTTAAATCATAAATTGTGCATTTAGGAAACAAAATATATTTTCCACATACTTCAAGGAAATAATAGCTTGCAAATTAGATATAAATAGAAAGATTACCATATTTTCTGACACTGAAAATATGTCAAAACTTTAGTTTAGCTCTATGAGGGTAAATATACATTAAAAGCTAATTTTGAAAGGGAAATATTGAACTAATTCTACAGCTATGATTCCTGTTTTGATCCAAGTTACTCTTATGCTTTCAGGGTAAATATGACTCAATGATTTACACTTCATTCACTGTTTTTGACAATAATTATAGTGATATGATTTATCTGTTGTTGACGCTGGCATGCACAATCTCTATATCAACTGTAAAGCAATGGTCAATTCTGCACACGTGGTCTCTCAGCCAGATAAGGAAATAAAGTGGATATAGGGGAATTTCCTTCAAGTCTGTCTAGCGAGCTTCTGCCCTCACTGAAACTCAGATGCAAGGGAAATTGCAATGTACCTTAGCTTTGTCTCACTCAAATGCAAAGGTAGGACGTATCCAAGATGGTTAAGGCAGAGTCAAGATCTGAAAAGGCTTTCTGAACCACAAAAAACCCCCCACAGAGTTACCATGTGGAGTCTCTATCTCTATTATATTTTTTTTCCCCTTAGGAAAAAGTAAAATATGTGTCTGTATTTAGTAGTATAGCATGACACAGTAAATTTCAACTTTTCAGTGTAGACCACAACATAGTTCCATGCAAACATTGATGCTACATAGAAATATAGGAAAAATATAAACTAGCTAACTGCAATGCATAAGTTCTCTTCCAATTGAACAATTAAAATTCCCAATAATTTCAATGTTTGACCTGTCTCTTTCAGGTGGATGAGAAACAGTATTAACCTGCTTATGAACAACATACAGAATTGGTCTGATCAGGGTTTCTGCAGGAACTCACCAGTTAGTTACCCAACATGGCAATGACCCCTCCAGACTCACTATCAGAGGCTGCAGTCTGCCTGCAGATAACACATCTTCCAAATGCTATCTCTCTGGGTAGTGATTCATTTCTGGTATCTTTCATATAAGAATGTAGAAATCGTCTTGACTTACAATGCAGGACACTAGAGATAAAGCTTAATCAGATTATCACTTCATCCAGACAAAGATTGTTATTTACCAAAAAAATAAAAAGGGTTTGAAAGCTTAAGGATTTCTTAGTTTCCTGCAGAAAGTAAAACCACTGGAATCTTCTGTGGGTTTGGGGTGTTGTTTTTCCTGCAGTGCAATACTGTATAAGAGGACTGCCTCTTTTTGTAGCTTGGTAGGTCAGCAGTGTTTTTTTGAGGCATCTGCATACTAAAAAAGAGATAACAGCATTGGAAGTACCTGCATCATCACCAGAGCAGAAATGAATAATCTTTTCTCTAACATCACAGCTGAAAAGCTGTGTGTACTTGGGATACTGCTATTCTCTGCAGCCAGCAGGCTAAGCAGTCTCTGAATAAACACAGTAGACTACCAAGTGTTCTCATGTTCCTTTATTCGAAGATGAGAGCTAAATGAATAGTGACTCAAAAATCCCACAGTCTTAAACTAATGTGACCTATACAAACTACTGTATTTCCTTCACTGGTGTTTGGACACCTTGTATGTACTGAAGATCAAGGAACTCTGAGAAATATTTATGCTGCAATATGTTGTATATTCCTATGAATACTGGTCTTGACAGAGCAGTACTTAATAACATTAAACAATGCCAATGGAAAAAAATATAACAAGTATATGTTTCAGAAGTGTACCCATTTGTGATCCCACAGAGAGGCCCAAAACTCAGAAAGTTGGCATTCAGGAGACGTGACTTGCTTGTAGTTTTCCATTTGCAGGTAAAATCAGTTCAAGTAGAGTCGACCTAGTAACAGCATACTATCATCTTTGCTAACATTTTGAATTCTGAACAATGCCACAGCAGCATCATTCTGAACAGAGAAAAAACAAAAAGCCCTTTTTCAAGCAGAAGAAAGTATTTTAGGTTTTAACACTGTTACCGCTTCGTATTTCTGCTGCCTTGACCCATCAACCTGACATACTGTTATACTGTTGTTGAGACTTTATGACACTGTGGGAGCAGTTTGTACAATGTTACCATGGTTCAACAGTTTTTTCCATATCCATATAAACCATGGATTTTCCAAGCAATCTATTTGAGTTTCAGCATTCTCAGGAATCAGGAATGCTTTTCATCCTTTAAAAAAATTCTTACTATCACTGTTAGCAACACCTACTATAGAATATTCTGTAGGAATGAATATCCAGAGGACATATACCAACCCCTAACCCAAGTTAAGTCACTATGTTTTTGATATATTACACATACACAGATACTGCAGATGACAGGGATAAAAGGGCACTGATGGGCAGGATGAGGAGTTTGCTTGTACTTCTTTCTTAAGTGCTGCTACAAACACTAACAATCTTCTGAACCTTCATAAAAATAAACCCATACTTAAAATAAGTGCGTATTTGCAGAGTCAAATAATTCATTAGTTTTTTTAATATCTGAAACCATATTTATTGGAAGAATCTCTTAATAAAATGTTAAATACTTTGTTATAAAAAGGGGTGATATGAACTCAAGCTATCCCAGAATAGGAAGATCTCCACCAAATACACTTAATGTTTTTTGTTAGTTAAATAAAATATCTTCTGCTAAGATAAGCATTTGATTTTTATGTATACCAAAACTTCTGAAGTCCTATCTTTATCCATGCTTTTCTGTCCTTTGAAAAGGACATTTTATATACAGATAGAAAATCTCTAGAGATTTCAATCAGCCTTTTGAGAACCCCATACACAAAGGCTCAATTCCGTAACCTTAAAGCAAAGATAAACTGAAAGAAAATGTGGAAAAGTACCTCTTAAAGATTTGTATTTTCTGTTTTGAAAATCCATATGATGTGAATTTTCTGTGAATCTTTAAGTCCTAACTTATGCTGATATTTTTTTACTTGCCTGTTTGTTTTAATGCATCTTATTTTTATTTGTCTGTCCTATGATGAGGAAAAAGTATTTTTGCTTAATTGGTGGCATAGGAGTATAGGTGCTTTATGATTCAATTCTATACATGCTGTAGATGTGAATTCCAGGACTGCAGTATTGTGTCAAACATGGGTGTAATGTAAAAGGCTAAAAATGAGAAGAAAAGCACAAAAAGAATACCAATGAAGCATAAAACGCTCCAAAACTTTTAGAATAAAATCTTACTTTTTAAGATAATTTTAGAGTTACTTTGACTTTCCACATATTAATTTTTTCTTTGGCCTTGCTTTTTTTTGCATTATTTGTTTTGTCATTGTTAAAAGAATTTTGTTTACTGTGTTCTTTAATACAGTCAAGATGCCCTTGTCTAATGCAAAATATTATGTTCCTTAATAGGTTCTTGTTATGGTTGCTGTTAGGGGAAAAAAATCAAATCTTGATAGAATTAGACAGCAAACTGGGTAGATAATGTACCATGTAGGTGACTTAGCACATCCAACAAGTGATTAAAATTTTGAACTTACAGTCTGCTGTAAAAGAGAAACAATGTACAAAAGTAATTTCTTTCTATAAGCATTTATTTGTTCATTGCTCACCCAAATTGAAGGAAAAATAGTAAGTCAATGTGTCATATTGCTCCTTTCCTGGGATGGAGTGTCACATTGATAATTGGTTAGTTCATTTCCAAGGGATGCTGCTGCATCTTTTCTAGATTTCTTTTTTTGTCTTGTATTACTGGTTCAGCAATTCTTTGCAAAGTTCAGTGTGGTTCATTAACTTATCTGAAGAAAATGGATCTGGTACTTTCAAGACAGATTCTTTCTGTGAGTTTTCTAATTAAGTCTCTTTCATCAAACAAAAAGCTGCCCTTTTTACTTGACAAACATTTGTTCTAATTTGGCATTCGCTCTGTTTTTTGGTACTTGTACTTCTTTCTCTCTCTCCTTCTCTCTCCACCAACAGCAGAAGCAGCTGTTAGTCACAGGATCACAGTGTCTGACATTTACTCTAAATGTGCTTGGTTATTAAAATAGTTCACTCTTAGACAAGCTTATCAGCTGAAAAAATACAATAAAGCAGATCCAGTATGTTGTGTGGGCAAATTTCTAATAAAGTGCATTTTTAATATTTCAGTGCACCACTATTAATGCATGCATTTGTAGATATAAAATGTACCTTCCCTTGGAGATGGTTTTGAATCCTAAGTAATCAAGCATTAGACACCTGGTCCACAAAAAAGAAGTACATTGTATACATAAGAGGCCTACATTTTTTAGGGAGAATATATTTCCATACTTTTTTACTAATGTATTCCAAAAAATTGTCAGATTTGAGAACTCTGCTTCAGAGTGGATTGTCCTGTGGGGTAGGGGGAGAAAGTTTAGTCTAAGCACTTTTTCACAATGCTCAGAAAATCTTTGTGAAAGCTTTCTCTGGACAGGCAGATCATTGATTAATTCTTCAGCTATGTACTTTTCTCCTATGTGGAAAAGTGTGATATGAAGTTAAGTGCTCACTGAGGAAGCAGAGAGTTTAGGCTTCCAGGTTTCCCACTGGGCAGTGGGAAGATATGCTCAGACTGTGACAAGCATTGCTGTACACAGTTTATGCTGCTATTCTTTAACTCTCTCCAGTGCCATTAGATTGCCAGCCATGTAGTCTGTAAGTAATAGGTTGCAATAGAAGCTAAAATTGACAAGTGCTTAGCCCAGAGCATGGATTGAATGTAATTCATAGGGTTCCTGAGTTAATTTCCAATACCTGTTTCATCAAGGCAGACTGATAAATGACTGCCAGCATCTTCTGGCTTTCTCTGCAAATCCCTGTCTTTCACTGCCATCATTCCAGAGTTACTGGGTGTGTTTGGGGTTTTTTGTTTGTTTTTGGTTTTTTGTTTTGGTTTGGGTTTTTCATTTTGTTTTGTTTTGTTTGCTTTCTTTTTACTTCTCTTTTCCTAGATTTCCTTTTCTTTCCAGACTATTTTCTCCTTTTTTTTTTTTTCTTTGGTCTTTATTTTCTTCCTAGCATTCTTTGCCTTCTATTTTCTCCTCCCTATTTCCATAAATATAAATGCAGCTTACTCTATAGGCACATCATTCATTTAGATTAGAGGCCCTCACAGCTAAAAGCAAGACCTTCAGATTTTATTGAAGAGCATTTTTCCATGTGGCCCGGTTTTAAGTGATGCTTCTTGAAATATGAAGTTATCTGGGAGAGTAAATCTGAGATGTTGCACAGATGGTGAGGAATCACTACATCCACAGAAATGCATTTTATTTTTGTTTAGGGGATGTTCTCAATCAGTTTCAGCCTGAGAAAATAGTTTATCCTGTTGCATCATTGGCATTTCATGTGTTTTGTTTTCTTGGGGGGTTTTTGGTCTGGTTCACTTTTTGTTTCTTGTTTGGTTTGGGGTTTATAGATCAAAAGGTAAGTCCATTCAATGATATTAAGTTTTAAATATATTTATGAATTATTTGGAAATATGGCATGTACCAAAAGGAGCACAGTTAGGGATCTCAACAGTGATAGAAAATTAAAATCCAATAAGTGTTTGGAAAACAAATAAATAAATATTGCCCAATAAGGTCACAGAATATTGTTTAGTGAAAAATATACCTACCTACTATGTCTTATGCAAATTAATTTCTCACTTCAGAAATATGAACATCTAAAAAATTTGTTATTTAAATTGTATAGGACAACAATCATTCCCATAGATCTCATGGGTGTGTTGCCAATTTCAACATTGCTTTTGAGGAATATCCTTCTATAAAGGAGAAAGTGTCTTTTTTGTACATCAAAGAATCTTATAAACAGTGACTATACAGAGTACACAGGGACACCAGATGAAGTTTCATTCTATCTAGCTGCAATCACTTCTGCTCTGTAACCAGCTAAGGGGCTGTTTTGCTTAATAAAAGAAATATCTAACTTCTATGGCTAAATGGTTCTTCATTTTAATTCTGTTCTCTTAGCTGTTAATCAAGCTATAGACAGTTCTCTCTTTTCTGCTTGCTTTGTGCAGCTTTTAAATCACACAAATGAATCTTCTAAACTGCTTTTGAATAAAGTTGACAGCCAAGAGTATAGAGTCTTGGGTTTCCATTATACTTTGGGCTTGCTGATATACCTGTGCTGCCAACAGAGCACAGCCATTCACTTCTTTTTGTTTTCTTTTCTGCATTTTTGTTTTTTGGTTGATTTTGGAGTTTCTTGTTGTTGTGGTGGTGTTTGTCTGTTGTGTTTCTTTCAATGGAAGGGGTGAAGGTATGCAATCAAGCTTTCCTACTGTTTTCCTGACCACAGTATTTAATATATTTGGTGTACATTTACAGGTGCAAGTGATCCTGCTCTCCAGGAGAAATCAATATTTATAGGGCTCTTTGGAAATTCATGCCAATAAAGAAAGAGTTTTAATGGTAAAAACAAAACAAAACACAAACAAGCCAACACAAATAGTAACTTGAAGGGCAAAACCAACCTGAGTACCAGCTTCTAGGGATGCCCACTGCTGCTGGAACTGGACCGGTAACTGCTAGTGGAGTAAATGTGTCATTAAAAATATTTTTACTTACAATCCCAGCCATATCAACATTAGGGATTTCTTGAAATAGAAATAGAATTTAGGACAATTTTTTAAAATTCTGCAGTTTCTGTAAATATGTCTGATTTTTAGCTAAATCCCTCCTCGTGGAACTTAGAAGGTTTTGTTCCATATTTTAAAAACAACAGTATGTCTTATGGTTAGTTTGCCCATAAATCTTAACCTGATTTTTCTGCAATAAAAAAAAAATATTATTTTTATTCATTCTTTTGGGAATATGACCTGACTTCATAAAAATAGAGTAAACTTATCTTGCTAACCTATTTAGAACATCTTATTCTGAGCTTAAAGAATTTTGATTACATTTTATGATAGCTAGACCAATGTCAAAGTTTTTTTTTTCTTTCCATCAAGTAAAAAGTGATGAGAAAAACAGCTTAAAAACTTTTGCATTGCTCATATGGGTTGAATCTTCCTTTTTTTTGTACCTAATTCCAGCTTGTATGTTCAAAAAATTTAAGTAAATGAATACTATTGCTTTTTTGAATGATTATAAATAATTTAATAAAAGGTAAACACACTGGAATATGTGCATATATGGGGTGCACCTGGAGGATGTCAGCTAAGAGAAAGTTCCTTGAATAATTTCTTGTCCTTTCTTTCGTTCTTTCATAATTTTTGAAAACAGAAGTGTTTGTTTGTAAGTTTGAACAGCCACATACAATTATTTCATGAAAAACATTGAATCAATGAACCCAAAATAATTTCAGCTGCAGATGCTTAATGAATTTGCCCTTGCCTGTTCTGTTTCTTGCTCAAAATATACAATTTTCATTCAAAGTCCTTGTATGACATATGGTAGAATTCAAATACAGATAGTCTAGAATTATTTTTGTTTTATGTTTTATTTAGTTCTGGGGATGTTTGCAGATCAGCACAGGGCAACAGGAGCTATCCCAAGCACTACAGAGATATAATACAGTTTGGGGCACTAAAAAAATCAGTGTGTATCAATTCTGACTTGCAACCTGACAAACCAGCCTGTGAGCAGCAGGTGGTGAGCAGCTATTTCATGCCCTGGGAGGCAGGAAAAACAATGGAAGTTAGTATTTGAAGGATGACTGTTCATATAGTTTCATTTCACTGGATGTAACCTGACAGCAAATGGTGGAAAAAGTGGAATGTCAGGAAAGAATAGTTTAATAAAATGTTTTATATCAGCTATTTACAAGGTCACCTTAAGTTTCAATACTATCTACTGTGATTTCCTGCTTTGTCAAGATATCATTAAAACTTCCTGTAACTTCTGTAGTATTTGGGCAATATTCTTTTTCCAAGTAGTGTTTATATTGGAGATTGTTGTTTCTAATAAAGCCATCTGGATAAACTTCAAGTATCATTTTATTACCTTATGCAATGTTTAATTGATAATCAATCTATAAAAGTGTCGATCAACCTTAGCAGAGTAACGTATTCAGTTGGGAAGAGATAAAACTAATTTAATTTGTAAACTAAGGAGAGTATTTCTTCTATTAGAACGACTTCTGCTTTTGCTAGTTTCCCGGGTTTCCTCAAATTACTTGTGGAAAGGTCACTTGAAGTTCTTCACAGAAGATTACGTCAATGAGATTGCTGCCCCCTGTGCATTTCCCATTCTGTTATGTGTTGATATGAAATGGTTCACTTCATAGTATTGTCCACAGTATCTTATGTGTTGACATGAAGTGGTATTTGGGTGAAGCAATTATTGTCGTCTGAAAAAGTGCATCCTTTTACAGTTAATCCCTATTACAGATTTGTGACCATTTGTGTCTATAAATTGACATTCTTAGTTTTATGAAGAGTGCAAACAAAATTTTAAATTGCTTTGAAGCCTTCTGCTGAGTGAATGTTTCATTACCCATACCAGAATATATTTAAGATTGATGTAAATTTAGGACAGAGTGACTGATTTAGGACAGGAGTTAACAGAGATCACTGTGTTAAAGCTCTTACTGCTGAGATTGGCGGAAGGTACAGACCAACAAAGTACTAAAAGTTAAATTTTTACCAAGAAAATTCTGATAATGAGGCTCATTGTCCATGCTTGGATTGGTTTCGACTGGAGACTTGCTTTTTAGGAGGATCTGACAGGAAAATAGCTGAAAAGGAAACCACTGTGAACTATCAGATTGTAATGAGGAAGAGAAGAAGCAGCAGGATGAGAATAGATGCAAATCTGACAAGGTCTGGTGAGATTACAATTAAGATTTAGATTCCAGACTCTGGGGACCAATGTGTGAGTACTTTTTTTTATGTATGGGAGGAATACAGGGGTTTGGCTTTGTCCCTATCATCCACGTGTTAGGTGTCAGAGACCACATGTCTAGGATTAGTGCGTTGTATGGATGTGGAGCCAGCCTGGGCAGCTAGCATTTTGGATTTACTGGCCAGTGAATCAGAAGTACCAGAACTTCATTTAATAGACTTGGTTAGCTGGGTGTACTCACCGGCACTAGTTTCTCAGTGGTGTTAGTTTATCTGGCAAAGAGTTCATGGGTTGGGGTTATTTGATTTGGTTTCAGTAAACCTGGTCTACTAGAAGGTGTCCCTGCTCCCCCATCAGGGGGACAGAAATTGAATGATCTTTGAAGCCCCTGTTAACTCAAACCATTTTATGATTCCATTGTTCTATGGAAAACAACCAAGCTTATGAACCAGTTTATGAATCAGATCACTGATTTTCCCTCACTAACTGGTGGCTTTCATACTCTTTTGCAACACTCCCTCTCCCTGCTCTCTTCCTGTGAGGTTTAGATCTGAAACATCCATGGCCTGAAAGGGTTGGAACGAGGGACATGGTCAGATTTTGCAAAGAATTATATTTACTGTAGCTCTGTCAAGGGTCATTTGACTAAGTTTAAGTCTTGGACTGGCAGGGATCACATGGGTAATGCATAGGTTTGGACTGGGATCCATGTAAGCATGACTTATAACCTCACTTATAGCTCACATCAACAAAGGCTCTGTATACTACCCACAGTCATCCAGTCAACTTTTCCTCCTATCCTATTTGCCTGCACACAGCCTCACACAATTTTATATTGTAGAGGTACCAGCCCTTTCTCTTATCTTTCAGTGTAACATCAAAGTGAGTGTAGCTTCAAAAGAGGAAAGATTTAAGGTCATTTTCTGCTCCACTGTCTGAAGACAGTGTTAAAGAGGGTGTCAGAGAGGGGAATTCCTCTAACTGAAACACCTGCTTTTGAAAAGTTTCTGTTGATGAATAGCTCACTGTTTATGGGTAGAAACTCACATTCTAACAGGAATAACAGTATCTGGAAAATCTAAAGTCTTTGTACATGCAAAGAGACTGACAAAAAGAGATTGGGGTGGAGATATATGCATACAATTGAAAATAAACACAATAATGTAGAGTAAGATAGGAAAGGTGAATACATAATCACACAGAATATCTAATTGTCACAGATGTATTTCAACAGGCAACACCACAGACTGGTCCAGACAAAGCATTTCCTCCAGGACATGAATATAGCTTTTCTGAACTGATCAACTGGTCCTCTGCAAGACCACAGATTTTATTTTAAAATCTAAAAAATCAACTGTAATTTTTTGACTTAATGATTTGTCATAGGAAATAAAACAATGCTCCTTTTCCTGTATTTTTCCTGTTTCAAAAAACATTAAGCAATTATAAAGAAGAACAGTGCTATTTTTCCACGTAATTGAACATTTGGTGTTGATAGTGGAAAGAGAACATTATTACATGTAAATTAATATGGACACATAGTCTTTATTACTTCTCATCAAGTTCACTAACACATATTTTTTTTCTTGTTGCTTGCAGAGGACCTTTTCTTTTTTCTTTCATCTTCTTTTTCAGGGTTATTACTCAGTTCTTCCTACTGCTTCAAGGTAAAATTTTGGGTTGTTTTTTGCTGGTTTGGTTTAATTTGGTTTTAGCTTTGTTTTCATGTTTTTTGGTGGTCTTTCTATTCACTTTGAATATGCCCCCAGAATCATAGAGGTTGATTTCAGTTCTGGGTCAATAATGTTTAACAGAGTATTAAAACTCTAAAAATCAGAACAAATGCATATGCTTATTCAGTTCAAAGCAGCTGTGTATAAAGTGTAGTAAAGTTTATTTTTTCCTAAAAGTTTAATAGTTATGTGAAGCTAACTAGATGCTTTCTGAAATAGACAGAAATACTGTCAAAAAGTGATTCATCCAAACAGCCTTACCCAACTAACTTTAGATAGAATGAATTGCCTGCTGGACTTGTCTATCTCTGCCTATTTACTTCAGAGAAAGCATAGATGGCTAATTTAATCTCCTAAAGTCAATTGCCTACAAGCTTGACTGATGCTCAATAAAACGAACCTTTCTTTCAGTTCTAGTACAAGAATTGCACAATAAACTAGTCAAATATGTAACAGCTTTACATTCCACACCTTTAGTCATGGATTAGGGCTAAACAAACTCCTACACCTAAATGGCCTAGGTGCTTGAAAAACTCCAGAGAAGATTTAAAGCCTTGTACGACAGTTTGGTGTCTTTGAGCAGATAGTAAAAACTCTCACTATTGGAGGTTCTCTCTCATGATTCTCATATTTCTTTACTTTCACTGTGCAGTCATCTCAGCTTCTACCAGCAAAACTAGTTCAGAAACCAGGTCTTTATGTGACCAGTCTTTTTCTGAGACATTCAAATTATTTCCTTTGATTAGAAGTTTTTATACTGGATCTCAGCAGGATACTTGTTCAGAAATCCAGCGATTTTTTTTCTGAAAACTAACGTGCTTTTTTTCAAACATCTACCTTTGTCAAGATAAAAATATCTCAGTTTCTGTCCTGAATGTCACATCTCCTTATGAGGCTTTTAAGTAAAGGCTGTCTTCCAATGCTACTGCTTTCAGAAGTTTAACGAAACTCTCTTGCAGTAGTAGTAACAGAAATCCTTAAATGTAAGCTTCCTTCACACGTGTGCTCCCTGCTTTGCAGAATATTCTGAGAATATGAACGTCTACCTCCTGTTTTAAATTGTTAACTGACAATTAATTTCACTGTGTACTTTTATCTAGTGAGTGCCCACATACATGTGGTACAGAATATCCTGTCCTGGCAGTCTTTGTAGCAGGCAGATGTTAAACTTGACAGATTAAAGCCAGTGCTCAAAACCCCTTCATTTTTTGTATTTTGTCCCCACCTCTTCCAGCAAGCTGAATAGTCGCATGCATCTATTCAATCATGTGCTCAACAGGACTGCTTTTTTAGTGTTGTTACTGCAGAGAGAGGCCCTAGAGGACAAAAAAATCTGCTATATGGTATGATTTTGCTTGATTAGGAAAGCTTTACTCTTGAACACTATGAGGACCATGGGCATATGGTGAAGACTTGAGCTACATGCAGTCATGGATAAGGAGGACTCAAATATCAATAACTGGAATAAGTGATAAGAAAATAAATTGCTCAGCACAGAGTGTTTTAAAAGTAGGTGCCATGCTCACATTCATGCTCCCTCATTACAGGAAAATTCATCTTGTCTTCCTTGAATGTTAAAATTGTACCTTTCTTCCCCCACCAACTAGATTTTTTTTTATTATGTATCAGTTACAATGCTGTCAGAAGGTACACGAGCACATATTGCTCTGTCCCAAGTTAAGTACAGAGCAAAAAACAGCCTGTTCTTAAAGTCCTTACAGACAAGTTTGAGACATGGGGTGAGATTCACCAAGAGTCTTTCTAGAGATGTTGATACGTAATAACAGCCTGAGAATTTAAAGTAATTTTTTTCCTCAACAAATTAGGAATCACTGGTAAAAACAATTTAAGAGAAAATGGATTTTAATCTCATCTCTTTAAATTAAGAGACTTGCACAGCTGGACAGTTAACCACGTTTCATTTGTTTAATTTTAGATGTATAAAGCTTTGACATTGACATTTCTGCTGATCATACTATAGTCACCAAATTAAAATTTATGGCATAATTTTCCTGATCTATTTTGATATCCAAAGTAAAGAAATATGAAGAACTTTGAATTTCAAAAGCATCTAGGCTGATTGATTTATGTATGCTCATTGGAAGTCAAATTTTCAAATTTTTGTATAAGGTGTTACACAGTATAGCTTACCAAATTATCCTAAATCCATTGTTGTTGTTGTTGTTGTTGTTTTTAATTAAATTAAAAAAAAAAATATTAAAAACAGTTTCTTTCACTTTTAAATTTTCATTTAACAGCTTAATATGACCTCTCTCTTCACTTACATACTCTTTCCGGTAGCTCAGCATTTTTAATTTACAGAAAACACAGGGAAAGCAGAATCACTCATGTCTGAGAAACCTGGTGTAAAGAATCCTATCAGCAGATAACAGAAATGGTCTGCCTAACTGAAGAAGTTACTACTTTTGGCTGTGTGATAGCTGTGAAGATGCAGTAACAATGTGGACACTAAATAGTGTGAAGTCAAAAAAGCAGAATGGAGGTGGCTGGATCAAGAGTCTTTCATTTGGTCATGACCATTTTTTAACGTACTTTGGGGACCATTACTCTGGGAGTCCACAGTAACTCTGCTGGTCTTTTCCCTGGTTTTCAGTGTGTCATGTTCAGAAATCTGGCTTAATGTTTTTTTTAATAACGTATAACCACAGTGTAAAATTAAATTGAATATGAAATTCAAATATCTGAAAAGTTAGAAACTGATGAGATATAAAAATTTAATTTCATTAGAAAATACAGAATTCATGTGATGTAATCTAGTTTTCTATTATTTTCTAATATCCAGCCAATTACTTTCATAGTGGCTCCAAATTCTAATATTCAACATGCAGGTTTCTGTCTTCATAGAGGCATAGATTCATTAAGATTGGAAAAGGCCTCCAAGATCATCAGGCTGGGACTTTGACTGAACATCACCATGTCAACTAAATTGTAGCAGTGTCACCTCCAGTCAGTTCTTTAACACTTCTAGGGATTGTGAATCCACCACTTCCCAGCACAGCCCATTATAATGTTAATCACCCTTTCACTGAAGGAATTCCTCCTGATGTCCAGCCTGAACCTCCCTTGCCACAGTTCGAAGCCATTTCCTCTCATCCTCTTGTTTGTTGCCTTCGAGAAGAGGCTGACGCCCACCTGGCTACAACCTCCTTTCAGGCAGCTGTAGGGAGGGAAAGGATCTCCCCTGAGCCTTCTTTGCTTCAGGCTAAATAACCCCAGTTCCTTCAATCACTTTTCATACAACTTACTGTGGTGGTTTGACCTAGACTGGATGTTAGATGCTCACCAAAGTCTCTATTACTCTCCTCTGCAACTGGACATGAGAAAGAAATTGTAGCAAAAGGCTCATGGGTTGAGATAAGGGCACAGAGAAATGACCAATTTCTGTCAAGGGCAAAACTTGACTTGTCTGGTCTTGGGGAAATCAACTGCCAATCAAAATCAGAGTAAGTTAATGAGAAGAAAAAGAGATCTTAAAAACATCTTCTACCCACCTTTCCCTCCTTCCCAGTCTTTATTCTCAATTCTTTACCTCCTCTCCTACATAATTGCAGGGAGACGGGAAGTGGGATTTACCTTCTGTTCACTGCATGTTTTTTTTGTTGCTACTTCCTCCTCAGGGAAGGAAAACTCTCCTGTAGGAAAGAACCAATGTAGAATCTCTCCCACAGGAGACAGTTCTCAATTAACTTCTCCAGTAGAAGTCTCTCCCACAGACTACAGTTGTCCATGAACTGCTCCAGCCTGAGTCCCTCCCAGGAGGTTGCAATCCTACCAGGAAAAATGCTCTTGCATGGGCTCTTGTCTCCTTGGGTCCATAGGTCCTGCTGGAAAACTGCATAGATTTTTTGTGGTGTCACAGCCATCTCTTGGGCATCTGTCTGCTCTGGTGTAGGGCTCCTCCAGGAGTTGTAGGAAGAACTCTGCATCCCTGTGGACCTTCATGGGCTACATGGGAACATCTGCCACACCATGGGCTGCAGGGGAATATCTGGTCCAGCACCTGGAGCAGCTCCTTTCCCTCCTTCTCCACTGAGCTGAGTGTCTGCTGGGCTGTTTCTTTCTCATATTTTGACTCCTCACTTCTCTATTGAAATTCCTTCTGGGCAATAGCTTCTCAAATATGTTATCACAGAAACAATGTTATCATCTCTGCTTGGCTTGGCCTTCACCAGCAGTGGGTCCATCTTGAAGCAGTCTGACATTGGTTCTGCCAGACAAGGGAGAAGCTTCTGGCAGCTTTTCCTGGAAACTACGCCTGCAGACCCCCTAGCACCAGAACCTTGCCTCATAAACCAGCACACTCTCTACACCCTTTTCCAGCTTCATTTTCCTTCTCTGGATATAGGCCAGCACCTCAATGTCTTTCTTGAAGTGAAGAGACTGAATCCTGAACTGGATACACAACTGAAGGTGTGGCCTCACCAGTGCCTTCTGGTCATTTACATAAATTTTCTTATGTGTTACTGCTTTTAACTATGGAAATCTTAAAAAAGGACTGCTACAATCAAAGTTTTTTTTTCATAAAGCTGATATAAAAGTTTCAGATGTTACACTGTTGGGGAAGGTGAAACAGGGAAACCTTATGAATGTGATTGTTTGGCACTAGATTGTGAAAATATTAAGGCTAGAATCAAAGTAGAAATGAAAGCCTGCTTTGAGTTATAGGATACTGAGTACTGGTTAACCAAAGAACAATAGCCTAGCCAGCTAGAGGAGAATCCCTGTTGATAAAACAATGTCCTTCTGCTGATAAGAAGAGTCCAAAAGTAAAGAAGCAAGGAAAGAACTTGTAAAGCTCTGTAGAGTATAAAATGCAACACTGTATGTTAATATAGGGAAGCCCATAGGTTGTATGTAAATTCTTTAGTGGGTGTGCCTCATGGTGATTGGTTTCTGGCAATTAGAATATTCACGATAGAAAAAGATATATTGGATTGTAACAAGAACTTCGCTCTCTTTACTCTTTACTCTTACCTCTTGCCTCTTTACTCTTCTCTCTTCCCTCCTCCCTTTACCCCTCTCCCCTCTCCCCCCTCTTAACTCTCAGCCCCCTCTCCCTGCTCCTACCCCTCTCGCCTTCCCTGCTCTTTCCCTCTGTTGCTCTCTTACTCCCTCCCTCCCCCATCCAACCTCACCTTCCCTGCTCTACCTGTTCTGTCTCCCCTCCCCCAGACCACGTGGACGCCAAGGCTGGTGGCGGACACGGGTCTCCCCTCCTTTTACTCTTACAATAAATCGCTTATACTTGAACAGCTTGACCCTGGAGAAGTCTCTCACCGCGAGCGAGTGTTTTTGCATCTCCAATATTACACCTTGCTCAAACATTTACACTTTCAAGTTGTGTATCAAAAGTGATTTCGCTAAATGTAAATGTACTATAATGCTGTATTGCAAGCAGTTTTATTATGCATCTGAATGGGTTCTGGAGTTAAAAATGCATGATTGTATATTAACCAGATTGTATGTCAGTTTTGCCTGATACAATGTGGGCTAGAACCAAATTACTCTAGCAGGCAGGTGTTTTGAGGAAAATGTTGCAGTGTGTTTATTTAATTTTGTCAAAGTTGATAAGTTTGAAATGTTTGTTGGTATGTTCCTTTTTCCCCCTGGGTTGAATGTATTGGTTTCTACCTGTTTTTATCCCTCCCACATCCTATCCACCAAAGCAAACTCACTCCATCCTTCTTGAAATTTCCTTGCCTGTCACCCCAGCCCTGCCCCTACTCCCTTGTCCATCATTGTAAACCCCACCCTATCTTCCAGAGCCTTCCCTGTCAATCATTTGTCCCTTGAGGCCCCACTGGTTAGTGTATCTTGCTCCCTCCCTCTCTATATCCCTATTGGCCATGAAATTGTGATCTTCTCCCCTTACTCCTCCCCTCAGGATTCCCTATTGGCCCACTGTTTGTACCCTCCTCTGGAGACTGGGCTGCACTTAATCCCCTGCACAGCTGTGCTTGGGGCACTCCCAGACCTGAGCCCTTCCAGTGAGGATCCCTCATTTCCCCATCCTAATAAACCATTGCTGGGAGCTCTACTCCAGAGAGACTCCTCTGCTTCATTACCTCCATCTCTGACACCGTGCACTACAGAGCTTGGGGCAGCCCAAGTCTCTGGAGGTTTTGCTGTGGGAAAAGCCAACTCCCCAGAGATTCCCCACTCTTGGTGTCGCCTGGAGTGCAAAAGAACACCATAGAACTAGCCTGAGCTCAGGTGCAGAGCAGCGCCAGGAAAAGATATAATTTCTTCAAGTGAAAAATAGGATTGTGTTATTATTTTGATGAAGCATGATTAGTCCACTGAACTTGAATTAGATTTGCTTTGCTTTCCCTAGCAAATTTAAAACCATTCTGAAACTTTTTATCCAATGTCTATTTAATGTCAATAAGCAAATGCTCCTGAAAGCAGGAATCAGATTGCAAGTTTTCCATTGCTGAGCTGAGCAACTGAGCATTGAGCTAGAAAGTCTCTTGTTTTGTTATGAAAATAGAAGATGATAAACTAGTTGGTTGAGTTTGAATCTACATACGTAATCTCATCCGAACACCAATTAACCTCATCATAGAAAAGCCACTGAAGTATGGGCTGGATGAGTAGACTGTAAGATGGACTGAAAACTGGATGAATGTCAAGGCCTGAAGAATGATAATTGATGAACAGAGGCTAGTGAAGGCCAGTAATTAGCAGTATACCCCGGGGATTCACACTGAGTCCAGTCCCGCTCAAAATCTTCATTAATGAGCTGGGTGATGGTGCAGTGTCCAGTCTCCAGTAAGTTTGCTGATGACCCAAAACTGGGAAGAGTGGCTAAATCATGAGAGGGTTGTCTTGACATTCAGAGGGACTTCAACAGGCTGGAGATGTGGACTGATGGGAATCTCATGGAGTTCAAAGAGGGGAAGTGTTCCTTAATAGGAGCAACCCCACTCATACATATATCCACTGGGGTCTCTGTCTCATAGGGCTAATATTATACAGGAGATTTGATACTGTCGGCATGTCCCTAAAAAATAGATGAAATACTGCCTTTTTTTTTACACTAAGTGCTTTGAAAATAAGAAAAAAACCAGTAATTTTCTAGGTCGTAAGCATAGGAATTTTTTATCTTCTTTTTTCATTTGAAAGATTGGACAGACTCTGGATCATTTGGGTAAATTTTGTAGGAGGGCAGAAGGGGCCTGAAATCACAGACTATAGGACTGATATAAGGGAGGGAACTAATTTTAGTTTCTTAGGAAAAGAGAATGTCCAACAAAACCTTGCATAAAACTGACCACACAATAGGATCATGCACAAGAGTAGTGGCAACTGAGTTACTAAATATAAGTGGGCATCACTGCACACTTAAAACTGAAACAAAATCTGAACTTAAAGCTTAAGGTCATTGTTCTGAATTTAGTAACTGATATTTTAAAGACAATGAAGCAGTGAAGAACCTTGTGAGAAAAAGATTGAGATGATCATATATATTGATGGAAAATAGACAAACAGGTAAGGTGGATTTTCAGATTACAGGAACTATCTAGTGCCTAATAATGTATTAAAAAGTCAGTGTTTCTTTTCATACTCAACCAAGTATCCAGTTTCTTAAAATATTGTATCTAAACAAAAAAGAGTGTATTTGTAAAGGAATCTTATGTTTTCTTTTTTTTTTTTTTGAGCAGAAAAAATATCATGGTATCATCACCATTGTCATCTTTAAATTATTCAAAGTGATTTAATAAAATGTTTCAATTCAATTAGTTTCCTGCATTGCTCTTGGTATGAGTAGATTTGCTCATCCAAGTATTATGTTGCTATAAATCACATCAGAGAACATAGTTTCAAGGCAAACAAAACCTGGAATAAAGTCCTGAGTCAAGATACTTTCCCTGAGTCTCTTGCAATGTCCCATCTGGAGTTTTTGCCTCTTCATATTCCACAAAAATGGAGCTGGGATTAAAATTTTCTCAAGAACTAATTGCAGAGCAGAGATGTGTTCAGAAAATGCTTAGTTCAAATGGTATATTCTTTATGTATGCCGAAGGACAGCAGCCTGCAAATAACAAACTATTTATTTAAGAAAACTTAAGCAAATCAATAATATATCTTTCTTCTGAAATTACTGCTTCTCTTCAAAGGAAAAAAATCATAATTCTTTTTGTTTGAACTGTTGAGCTTGACCCTAGTGTTAATTGAGAAGGGGAGGGAGAAGAAACAGTAAGAGTCTGTTGTTGATCGTTTTGCTTGTCTGCTTTATATGTGCTACATATTGACAGAAAATCCACTGCCTAGTGCTTGTAAGCAAAAGGTTGAGCAGCTTTATGTTATCCATGAAAACTATAAGCCTATGTAACACTGCCAGTTGGTCTGCAGAAAGATCACATAATATTTGAAGGAGATCAACAAAAGTGTTATAAATTCTCAGAACCAAAAGTAAGTATCTTAGAAGCCTTAGATAAGGACGCTTCTCAAGCATGCCCTGGATATCTAGCATTTAGATGCCCAGCCCTAAATATTTGGTTAGGCTCTCTCAGTCACGTTCAGCTGGAAAAACACAGAGAAAGAAATGTACTTTGGGAATCCAGTCTCCATTGGCTATATAAAAAACCTAAATATTTGTCTTAGACTAGGAATGTGACTTTTCAACAAGTAAAGATGGGTAGGATGAATCTTCATTAGGTTCCAGAATATCAGAACTCTGTCTTTTGGGAATGAAGTCTTTTTAAAACATACGAAAATCAGTAGACATTATTTTTATGTGAAATAATGATTTTCACAGAAATTTACATTGGCTTTAGAACTCTTCTATAGAATTGCCATTCTCAAATACTGTTTCTTAATTTCATCTGGGATAGGTATGAACTGCAAGGAGAAAAATTAGAGATTATTGTCCTTTGTTAAAAAAACAATTGCATGTCTTAGTAATTTCCAATATATACTTTAATACATTTTGCTATTTTCTTATGTTTTTGATATGAATCCAAAGAGTTTTTAAAATTACATGTACTATTGGCTGCATATTTAAAAAATCATATATTTCCTGTTTACTTGATTTTTGCTCTATGTGATTATCAGACGTATCAGACATTTATCTTCATTATCATTCATTATCTTTATCTTGTCACTCAGTCATTTTAGTAGGATCTCTTTTTTCTGGGATGTCTGTTATAACACATAAATGCTGCACTGCACCAATATTAGGAAGCTTAACATGTTCTCTATGAAACTCAAGGAAGTCATTCCACCACTTGGCTCCTCAGACTGCTTTTTTCAGTGTGTTAATTTGCAGAACTAGGTTACTGGTTTCATTGCTAATGATGAGATCAGAATAAGCTGTTGCTGCTCTCGCTGCACTGAGTGACAGATACCCCCTGCAAAGAGCAAGTTTGCGTGAATTTTTTTCTGAAGAATCAAGCTGTTAGCTCTGCTACTAAATGCTTATATCAGCAAAGAACTTTTAAAAACCAGAGAGTGTGTTCTGTCTTTAATCCCCAGAATAGAGTACTCCCATCTATCAACAAGAAAAATACACTGTGTAAAACCTGGAGGTATACTTGAAAGAACAAAAGAGGTAGCTGTGCTTATTACCCTTGAACAAGTTTCAAATGTGCCTGTATCAAGAAAAGTTGAAGGTATCAAAGAACTCTAGAATATTTAAAAGGTTGCCTTTATAAGGTATTTGTGGAGACAATGACCTCTTTCAGGTCAGTTGAAGTGACAAGGAAAAGCCATGCACATATTTATTGACATATATCAATGTAGGTACTAAAAGTATACCAAATGGTGTGTTGTGAACTGAACTGTCAAATAACACCAGTAAAATACTTTTCTGAGGACTGAGGTTCTTAAAACATTTTTTACTTTATTTCAGAACAAAAAAACCATCTGCAATCATAATGTGAACTCATTGCCCTCTCCTCTTAGGTCGCTCCTTTTAAGAAGCCTAGAACTTTAAAGTGGCTGTTTACTTTTTATGCAGTACACAAGGAAAATGATTCACCAGTCACACTGAAATTGGCTGAAAGAAGGAGGAAACCATAGACAGGAGGACAATAGAAGAAGGAGACAATAGAGCCAGGGCAATGGAAGAAGGAATAAGGACATGTAATGTGGAGGAAACCCTTTCAGAGTAATAGCCGTCTCTCATGGACTTTGATCCCAAAAGCATCACAGAATAAGCTGCATTATTGTTTTCTGCCATTTATTGTTTGTTGGGCTCTGAAATTTTGCATGATTCTGCAGATAATGGAGTTCATAACCACTCCAAAGAACAGGAGAAATTAATGCCAAATGAACAAAGTTTCAGGACACAGACAATAGTAGAAAATTATCCCAGTGACTCTAGGGTGTCATTTTCATGAACTATAGAATTACCTTTTTGTTAAAAAAACAAAGAAACCCAGAAACATTAAAAAATCCCAGCAAACAACAACTAAAAACCAACAGAATCAACCAATTAACCAAACAAATAAAGTACAAGTTCAAAACCTAAATAAACAAACAAACAAGGAAACAAAAATCCCCAACAAAATAAACCAAACAAACAAAAAATAACAAAACCAGAAAGAAAATAATGTTGTAAATTGTTGCAACTCATAGCAAATTCTCTACCACTGGAGGGCTTGTCCTCAAATGGATATTTCCTGGCATGTTTATAATCTATGCTGCTATAACTGTATTGTTTTAAGATCAGTATGGACATTTTGCTTCAAAATAATAGTAATTTTATTTGGAATAATTACTCTAGTGTAATTATTCTGGGACAAAATAACAGTTTTGGCTTACAGAACGTCCACATGGGAGCTAAGATTGATAAAACTATGGCAGAATAATTAGTACAGTGTATCTATGCCAGGGAATATCTATGTGCACACAAGCCAGCATGTCAATATTATATTCTTTTTGCTTACATTGCCTAGTTGTTTTTTTTTTTGTTTGTTTGCTTTTTTTTTTTTTTTTTTTTGTCTGTTTATTTGGGTTTTTGTTTGGTTTTTTTGGTGGTTTGGTTGTTTGTTTTGTTGGGTTTTATTCCCCACTGGATTTTGTGTTGCATATAGTCTATCTCATTCTTCTCATTTGGAGGACCATTATGAAATGTTCTTCTTGAAGGTGTGCAGCTGTGTGGAGCAGGGTCTGTGCCCTGGTGGTTGGTGAGGGGTTGGGAGCCATGTCCAACACGGCAAGCAGGCTGAGCCTGAGCCCCACCGCAGCAGCAGGAGGAAGGGGTGAGTGACAGCAGTGGGGGACAGAGGATACTGCCTGCCCACCTGGCTTGCTGCCCAGGAGGGCTTCCTGCTTTCCAGGTGCTTGGATGTGGAACATTACAGAGCTTGTCCAGCCCTTGGACTGACACTTCTTGCTGTTTGTCCTGACAGGCCCCAGTGATGCTGTTAGGGTGATGTGGAGCAAATCTGAAGCGTGAATGCATGACCGTGGTTTGAGGGTGAAAGGCATGGAGCCTGGGGTCCCAAGCAGTTTTCTTCTCAATACTGAGATGGGGATAGAGGGTAGATTTAGATTAGCTATTCGGAAGAAACTCTTCCTCTGAGGGTGGTGAGGGTCTGGAACAGGATGCCCAGAGAAGGTGTCCCACCCCTGGAAGTGTTCAAGGCCAGGTTGCATGGGGCTTTCAGCAACCTAGTCTAGTGGAAAGTGCATGTCCATGGCAGGAGGATTGGAACACATGATTGTTAAGGTCCCTTTCAACCTAAACCGTTCTGTGATTCTCTGTTTTACTGTGGAGATGGTTGGAAACTTGAACTTAGTTTTTCAATGTCATTGTGAATTCTCCAGCCTTGCAGATATTCAAAACCTGACAGGAATGACCCTGGGCAATACACTCCAGCTCTACCTGCCTTGACAAGAGAAGCTGAACTAGATGATCTCCAAAAGTGTCTTCCAGTTTCAAATGTTCTGTGATCCTTTGATTCTGTAAAATTCATATATTAAAGAACTGTTCTTACTCTGATTATCAGAATTAACATATTTGCACTTTTACTTAGCCTTGGTGAGCTCCAGTAACCAGAAGCCTTTTTCAAGGCTTTTATTTGTCCTTATAGTGATAAAGATGTTCTGGGAAAAAGAAATTACACCATGATTAAACATTCAGCATCACTCAATGATTTTAATTTTGTATCATAGTTGTTATAACAATTTTTCGTATTTTATTCAAATATTATAGAAATACCACATGCAGTGCCAGAACACACATTTGATAGTTTAATACCCAGCCATGCAGAGAAGAATCCTTGCATCATCTGGGTGGGATGGATAATTTTTATTTAAATTTGAGTATTTGAAAGGATTAGCAAAAGATAAATTTTGAGGCCTAAAATTTGATACTTTTAACTCCAAATTACTTTCATTTCTATAAATGAGAAATGTAGCAAATGTAGTGTCAAAAAATGTATATAATTTGGAAATTTTTTGATGGAGTGTCCTTATTCCACACAGGTCTTTTAAAATGTCCCCCTTGTTAACTGTTACCCCACAGGACAAAGATTTAACAATGATTGCAGCTACTAAAATGGGCCAGTGACATTTTAGGAACCTGCAATGGAAAAGTCAAAATTCAATTGGGAGATTTTTTGTCAGCATCTCATAAAGAATGAATACACTAAATGTCAAGATTTTAGTTCAAAAGGAATTTAAAATTCATTGGCAGCCATTCAGAGAATGACTTATGAATAGCATCAGACTAGGCTGGGCTACAGGAAAGGAAACAAGTGCCCCTTGTCCTCATCTTATCTCTGGGAAGTACCACTGAAAAATTTGGTGAAATATTTTAGAGTAACATTTTTCACACTGCAGTGGGTGGTTTTCCCCCTGCTGCTATTATCATCAAGGATATTTTTTTGGCAGAAAGCAAATCAAGGTGGTCATTGGTCTCAAATATTTGTTCCTGGATCTTGCTGAAAGACAAAACTTCTGTTCTGAGTCCCAGTGACTGCATCACTCTGTAAAGGAAGAAACTCAATAATATTGCCAAGAAAAATCCCTATCACACATACTGATCATGTTGTTTGGGGGACAGCTTGATGTTGGCTGGAACCACTTCATCCTGGAGCTCCAGAAATTTCCAGTGCTTTTATAATTTCCCCTCCTGATGTTCATTTTTTCAAATATCATGAAGCAATGTTATGATGTTAATTAATATAACATTAGTTATTATTAATATAGCATTAATACCTTTTTTGCTTGTTGCAGACATTCATTCTTAATGGAAGAGGGATCCTAACACAAAGGAGAACCATTTGCAGACAGACTTTGAACTCCACTTTCTGCTAGCTTTCCATGCAAGCCTTAAAACACTTAATATTGTGATTCTTAGTTAGTATTTCATGCTATTCAGTGATAAATATCATATTGAATTTAGGGTTTGGGCCCACATCCAGGAACTATTGTTGCTTTTTTCCTTCTAGTTGTGCTACTGATCCACTGCTTTGTACCATAGGCAAGCTGCCTTAACTTTCAGTACTTATTTATAGCACCAAGTGACCAGGATGATTAATTAATGAATGGGCCATACTCTAAGGAATTATATCATGGATTCATGTGGTGCAGTCTTTCTACAATACTCTGAAAATATTCAATGTGCTGGGTATTAAATGTGAAGAGAATACTAGTATCTATGATTTGATATTCAGTCAAATCAGAAGACCAGTCATCCTCTGTATATATTTCCACTTGTAAAATTTTAGTTTTACAATGAAAAAGTAGGTTAAGGTTAGGAGAGAGGCTGAATTTTTAAAGCAGGATGGCAACTACAAAGGAAAATGACAACTGATAGAAAACAGGAGATGTATGTTAGAATAGTAAATTACAGGAACAATGATGCTCCAAAGGGGTATCTTTCATACAGAAGAAAGAAAAAACATCAGAGAAAGCAGACTCATAAAATATACTCAGGGATCAAAGTGTAACTAGCCGAGTACAAAAATAAAAAGTTGATGATGATGTAAGTGACGCTGATGAAAACAAGTAGCTTGAAAAAGTAGTATGAGAATTAAAAGAGTTTGTGTAATTGCTAACAAGATCCTGCAAGGAAGGAAGTTGTAAAGTACACTTAATTACAAAGAAAGGAGGTGTATGTGTGTGTATATGTGTAAGAATATTCCAGCAAGAGAAACTTAATATCACCAAGAGAATAAATCTTAGATGATGCTCTACTTCAGCAAAGATTCAGAGAAGTTTTTCTCTCTTCTCTCACAATTTTTGAAGTTTCCAAAGCAAGAGAGTTTCTGAAGAAATGTAGACAATATAAGCCACTTACCCTTAAAAATCAATTTACTAAAGGGGATGCTGGAACAAATCCAAAGCTGATTTGAAAATTAAAGAGGATATGATTGTGGTGACAGTGCTGCCCTACAGAACTGAGGAGGAACAGTATTTCTGCATTGATTGTTTGACCTATATTGAAAAAGAAACATGAAAGTCAAAGCTCTACTAGGTACTAACACTGATAACTGGAGAGGTGTCTTTGTAATTGAAGTAAAAGCATGCCAGGGAACACTGTGTGCAACTCCACCTCCAGCTGCTACTTCTTCTAGCAAAGGTCAAGAATGATAACACATATCCCTTAGGAAACAGCCTAAGATTTTCTATTTATTCCTGCACTTCTTGTCCTTTCCAAATCCTGAGATTAAATCAGTGAAACAAGTGACTTAAAGAAACCTCCAGGACTAAAGAAAGACCACAGTTACTGTCATTAAAATCTTTCCTTCACTGAGCTAATAATTTAAGAATAAATTGTCTAACCTTTAATCAGTCCAGAGCAGATTATGATCATAGACAGCACTGAATCAATCTATCAGCAGAAATCATGGCTGGCAATTTTCTGAAACTAAGTCTAATACATACATGCAGCTTACAGAAATATTTAAGTAACACATACAGATGGGCAGATAGATACATGCACAGGATTGGGCTGATCATCTTGTTTCTAGTGCTGCACTTGATTTCAAGCAGAGCATGACACAGTAAACTCTTTTGGACACTTAGTGTCACCTTCTTTAGCTAGTAAGTGATTAATCATTATTATAGATATGGTGTTGTGAATCTTTCAACTGCCAGGACAAAAAAAAAAAAAAATTTCTTTTTACACAACTTTACTGTCAACAAAAACTGTTGCAGTTCACTGGACATTTCATTCTTGAGGGTAAATTTCTGGTGATAGTATTAATGAGTAATTCCTCAGATAGTATCTGGCTTAGACAGTATCTGACATTATCATGATTTATTCTTATTTCCCAAGTTGTATAAAACAAGGTGTATGCACTGTAAATTATTATTTTGTTAGGCCATACAAGCCTTACATGGAATTCATTAATTATATAAATGATCTTCTGGTAGATTTCCTAATCAGGATGCTCTAAGGATGCAATGCCAGCATCCACTCGGGTAATTATTGCAGGATTTCTGTAAAATCTTTCAGCACCATGCTTCTTACTCTGTTGACTTTAGAAAATAATTTCAAGCAAGCAAAGGCTTGAGACCAGCAGGACAGCCCTTCTTGCGGATCTGAATAATAATACAGTCCAGGGAGTGCATTTCCATGATGAAAAACACCAAAAACTATCCTCAGGTGTTGCAGAAGCTCACTGAGCTGGGAATCAAATTCATTGCAAAGCAGATAAAACAGTGGAGCTTGAGGCAGGATGAAACAAGATCTAAGGAAATAATCAGACCCCTAGAGCAGACAGACTTAGATGACATTTTCTGAACTGAAAAAGGATCTCCATTAAGTGATCATTCACAGTCATATTTATTGACAGGATCAAAGTAGGAGGAAGTAGTTTGAGGACACAGATTTTTTCTGGACCATGGAGTCCTGCTAACAAGGACTCATAATGAATGGAGAAAGAGCTGAGATGATACAGAGAACAGTTCACAGAATTATATTCCTTTGTGCTGTGATTGTGCCTTATCCCTCCACATGTGACTAAAAGATATGGTTGATTACATTGGATCCCTGCTTCTGGCATTAAAAGTCAGTCCTACATCTATTTCTTTAAGACAAAGCTGCCACAGGGGACACAGCCAACCTACTCCCCAGTATATATGTTGAGCAAGACAGCATATATACATATATATATATGTATACACACACACACACACACACACACTTATATATATATATATATATATATGGCATAAAATTTCCCTTTGGTCTGTTGGGAACAGCTGTTTTGCCTGTGTCCCTCACAACTCCCAGCTTCCTCACTGACAGGGGCTGAGAGGCAGAAAAGTGTTTGGTGCTGTGTAAACCTTGCTCAGTGGTAATGAAAACAGTCCTGTGTTATCAACACTGTTTTCAGCACAAATTCAAAATATAGCTATTATGAAGAAAATTCACTCTATCTTAGCCAAAGCTAATGCAAAGCTGATGCAATAGGACCACATTAATATGGTATCAAGCCTGCAATTACCTTCCAGTTGCATACATCAGGACACACTACTGTTCTTTTTGCATCTATACCATTCCAGAGTTAGCTTATTTTTTATCCATCCCCCTAGAAATATCTGCACAAAGATGTTGCATTTTTCTATCTTCCTCTTCAGCAAAATTTCTACACTGTGAAATAGAACAGTCAGTCCAAAGAATTGCTATGCTGTTTGAGACCCAGGGAAGAATGAAAATAATACGCCTTTCTGCCTTGCCTCATCTTGTTAAATAGAGATTACTTAGTATGAGCATTTCCTTAGTACTGCAGTCTTAGTTTATTCAAGAAAAATGTCCATAAATAGGCCAATAGTTTTAAGACATTTTTTTTTTCTTTGGTGAAAAAAAAAAATCTGGACAATATTTATGGTATAGTCATAGGTAAGCAACAAAATAATTCAGTCTTTTGATATCTTGATGTAATACATAACCGTCTCTAACAAACTTCAGTTATGCATTGCCAAACCTGAGCAATACAATTGTAAAACAAGTGTAATATGTCTACATGACACATATTGGAAAGGCAAGTACATCCTAGGCATTGTCAGCCACGAGAAACAGGCTCTGTGGTTAGGGCAGCAAATATTGTGACTACTGTTGGTCTTTTATCTCTCATTACTGTCCTTTCTGAGGACATATAGTTCTTAATATTAGAAGAAACGTCTTAGATAAAATTGAAAAAAATATCTTGTCTTAAAAGCCCAAGGTCCCCTGACACTTCCAGCACAGTTTCCCTTTATCTTCAATGAACTGAGTGGAAAAAGGAAAAAGTCAAGAATAAACACATTGTCTTGACCAACTAATATCAGGCATTGGAACAGGGCTTGTGCCCTACCCTTGGACAGCCTTAGGGGAGAGAATTACAAAACTATAAAGTATTAAAACAGTCAGCAAACTGACTAGCAGAGATGTGGTGTCCCCCTGCTAATGTGGAAAATACTACTTAAAACTGCAGAGATGAAAGACCTTTTAATCTATTGAGGGAGGAATAAGATTCAACTGAAATGTTACAGAGAAACTTGCTATAATTCTGCAGATATTTAGTTCTGCTTATGGCTTTAATACCATCAAAAGAACCCTTGGAAACTAAAGTGGTAAGAAACTGATTTTTACAAAATAAATATTTAACTTGTAGGGTGGCCAAACTATTACTTGTAGGTAGAATGTGACCCACATTCAGCAGCTCTGCAGTGCAGCCTGAAGCAGTTTTATTACTTATTGGAAACATGCAGCTTATAGACAACCATAAATCCCAGGACATGCCACTCCTGAGAAAACAGAAACTCTTCTGATCCTTTCTCTGGCTCAGAACCAGATTGATCAAGCTTGAGGCACTGTATGCTGAGAGCCACTGGCCCTCCAGATTATCACGGCTCCCCTCTTTTTAACATAGCTATTAGCTGCTCTTAATAAATTGTAGATTTGCAGTGCAAGCAAGGGCTTACTGGGATGATGTTGCTTCACTCACAAGAGAGCAAGTTGTTTTCTTGAAGTGCCTCAGTGAACTTCTGGTTACATTTTAACAGGAGAAAAGATATTAACCCCTAACCTGATTTCTACCTGCATAGCACTGTTACCCTCCAAGACCAGGAAAATACACTGATCAGCAGCTGTTAGTGATTAGGAGTCATCTTTATGGTCAAATTTAGCCGTGACTAAGATATAGGTAGTGGCACGAGAGTGGAATTTTGACCAACGACAGTAGGCATTAGATTAGTTTTGTCCAATTCCTTTCTCTTAGGAAAATCACAAAGAAAACCAGACACACCCCTTCTTAGGGGATACGTCCCTAGCCTTGGTTAACTGAGGTTTCATTTCACCTGAGCAAGTGGAACTTTAGATCTAGACAAGCTAGAAGATGATTCAGCCCCCAAAACTTTTATTAATTCCCAGTTTATAATTCTGGGATTTTCTAAACTGAAGATAACTTGCCACAACTGAAATAAACCTTTGGCATAAAAAAGCCATCAAGTTGCATTTTAAGGTACAAGACAACCATTCATTGTTGAGGGGTGGTATGCAGTTTTACTCAGAGAGAATCTACCTCAGGAGGTTATGGTGCACCTGGCACCAAGCTCTATCGGAAAGGGACCCTAGGCATAGTTATCTAAGCAGGACTGGGAGACTGTGATACTGAGCCAGTGAAGGTAGCTGAAAAACTTCTAGGTATTTCCATTCAATTATTTGAACCCCCAAAGCTATATGTACTTTGCTAAATCTCTTTTTAAAGAAATCTTATGTACTGAAGTAGGCTGGTGTAGAAAGTGGTCAGCAGAGGAATTTATAGTTGTAGACTGCTGAGATATTTTAATAGTATATAGTCTCTTATATGGTTGCTTACATAATCTCTCTCTGGCTAAAAAAAAAAAAAAAAGTATGCTTCTAAAATCCACCAAAATTACAAAAGAACATGAAAAGAAGACGTAAAGAACCCCCCCCCAAATCTCCTGTTATTTTATCAATTTTATTTCCTCCTGTCTTGTTCTCTTCTGTTTTCTGGTGTTTACTTCTATATGCTAAATTTTTTTTATCCTTATATTCCTTCTCTACTGTTTCTCAGTGTGTGAATATTTGAAATGCCCTCAAGGTACATATCCAGCCTTGTATATTCAGTTCAATTTCATTATGTTTGTAGATTTCGGTTCTGAAATAATAAACTCTGCAACATGTGGTGAAACTATAAGCTTTGCAGGCTTGTGGTGCATTCTGAAAACTCTAATGACATTGTTACTGATGTACCTGTCTTAAACTGTTCAGGATTTTAAAACCACTCCAGTTTTGTTCCATCCACCTCTTTTTTTTTTTTTCCTCATTTTTTATATGATATATGCTTACGTGCTGTATAACAAAAGCTCTTAGTTCTGCATTTATAGACTAAAGAAATGTTTAGTATTTGCTTATTGCAGTAATGCCAGTAAATTGTGATAATATTAGTGATCCTATATTTATACTACAAAAATTACTTCTAAGAAAGACTAGGAGAGTTATTGTTACTGTAGTTATTCTGATTTTCAGAATGTTGGATGTAGTTTTCAAGCATAAAATAAAAAGGTTTTGTACCTGTGTTGTCCCCATTATCATGGAGGTTGATCTCCTCACAAACAATACACTTACCTTCACAATAGAGATCTCTTTGGGGGGAGCAAGTGCTACTATTTCCATTCTGCTTTTCAGAAAGGTGGTAACGTAAAGGTTATGACAAGACAAACTGATAAGGTATCTAACAATTCAGATGGCAGTTTTTAGGAAACTAAATTGCCTAAGTCTCCAAGAAAACCATTAATCTCATCTTTGATTACCTACATCTTTCTAGGTTGGTGAGGCTTGTCTCACAAATGACCTACCTATGTAGATTAAGTTAGTTGTGTAGATGCCTTTTTATTATCAATTGAGAGTTCTTCCATAAATTTTTGGGGTTAGATATATCTCTTGATATGAACATCTGTATTATAAGAGGATGAATCTTTCTCAGGGTGCCTGGTTCTTTCTTTTGCAGCAGGAGACTGGCTGACCATCTTGACATTAAGTGATGGAAGTTGGGTGAGATGAATCTGACTTAGCTGTATCTGACTTAGATGCAATTGCGTGGTAGGATCACAGCAGAAGAGGTGGGCTCAAAGCTGTAACCCCAAAGCTATAATTTGTGTGTTTGCATGATGGTCCACTATTTTCAAAACAATACTGTGCAGATATACAGTCTCTTTATATCACTCAGATATAAAGTCCACTTTAAATAGAGGATTTGAAAATGGAAATAAAACATAAACAAGTATAATGACTTTAGAGGGATTTACCTTGTGATTACTTTATATAGCAGTTACAACTTCTGTAGCTGACACAGTGCATTCAATTTAAGTATACCTTGTTCTTCTCTTTCTCTTCAGCATAATTTTATGTGCCTGGACTTTTTCTTTCATGAAACCAGTTTATTTTCATCTTTAAAAACCTGCACAACACATTGCAGTACAGCATGAATAAAAGAATGATGTTTCCATTACTGACATTGAAATACCTAATTATGAATAAAAGAATTCTGTGACAAACCGTTGCCCTAAAAAATAAAAAAGCTGCCAAAGAATGTAGGGAAAATTTTATTCATTTTTTCCCTCCTTTTTAATCTTTGAAGTTCATTACAATTTTTTTATTGCAATTGATTTTACATGGACAGAAGTCAGACACTATGGTAATAGGCAGCATAAAACCCCAACAAACAGAAATTAATTCCACATAGGACTTTTAAGATGTATTTCTCAAAAACTCAATGTTTTTATTCATTTATTTCTCTTCTTTTTTTTTTTTCTATAGGCTTATTTTTTAGTAATAAATGGTCTAATGCAGGATCTTCAAAATAAAGGAAAATATTTGTAAGTCAATTAAATATTATTATGAGTCCAAAGCACATGATGACTGCAGTTTTGGGTTTTTTTTAAATATTTTTTTCTAAAATTACCCATATTTTCAAAGTAATGCTCTGTACTGCAGTATTATATGTACCCTAGCTGTTTTTTCTCAATTCCTACTAATTTTAAATTCATGGTATTTCATAAGCTTTCCATAGTATTGCTACTCTCTCTAGTCAGTCTAGACTGTAATACAGGCTGGTATTATAATAAAACTATTGGTGTCTAGGTTTCAGTCCAAGATCGTTAATCCTATAATACTTTAAAACTTTACTATGTATTGCTGCTTAACTGGCTGAGAGTGTTGGCCAGATTAGTATTTATTCACTGTTAATAGTGTACTGAAGCAGGCATGGTTTCTCTTGTATAAATACTGCTTAAGCATAAATTCTACCAACGTGCAGAGCTGGGCATACTGTAATGTCTGTGGCTGTAAGAGACTAAATGAGTGAACATATGATCAGAACTTCAGTTTTCTTTAGGTAGGAAAATAATAAAAATGTAAACATTGGGTAAATGTTTAAGGAAAAAAAATGGGAGAAGGAAAAAATTGGGAGAAGGAAACTTCAATACATTCAACCTAGTTTAAAGATCTTACATGAGACATCCAAATGGGATTGCAGCTGATTCAAATTCTCTACTTAGGAGATGGGGAGGCACTTCGAAGTGTTGATGTAGATTGAAAATATCTTTGGAGACATTGGTTTCTCACCATCTGATTGTAAAGAAAGCTTAGACTGTCACATTCCTAAACAACATGTCTGCAAAGCCCTCAAATTTAGGTAGGAGGTCTGAGACCCACAGGGAATGCTTCATCAATATTTACGATGAAGAACTGAATGAGAGAAAGTATTCATTGAAATGGGGAGAGGGAAACTCAGCCTTCAGTCAATGGATAGCTCTATTTAAAGTCCATAGACACAATAAAAAAAAAAATTTCATAGTCTCTAGATATGTCTTAATGAAAGTTTATCACCAAAAGCATTTATCTTGTGATGACTAAATTGTTTTAGATTTGTGCTGCCGAATTTAGAAAGTGGCTGTATCAGATAAATCTATAGGTTCTTAGGGAACACCTAGTCCTTCTGAGCTGATCTTGATTAAGTTCCTCTGAGTCAGGGATATTAAAAGTAAAAAGAGTGAAAGGGAGACAGTTACCTTTAAACCTTTAAAGTGGCTGCAGCTCATTTTCAGTAATTACAGTTTTGAGATATGTTTTTCTTCTGTCTTTCTGACAGAATTATTTTTACACATGGTTTTATTTCTAGAAGTAGTATTCTAGGACAAAAAGAGAAATAGAACAAGTTTCTCTGTTAAATAAAGCCCTTGTTCTTGGATTGAAATATATTAGAGACACACGACAGATTACTTAATTTTTAATGGTTGTTTTCATTTTAGACCTACCTGTTTGTAAAACAGAAAACTGACTATAAACTGCTGTTGGTGGGCTTTACAATAGTTACTATGGTGTAGGTGAGACCTCACCATAATGGTGAGTCCCCCATTCACTCCCACTGAGTTTCTACCATGTACAAATCATATTTTTTTTTAATGACAAGTTACTCTGCCTTTGCTCAAAGAATAAATGATTACTTCTTTACATTTTACTTCTTTACTGTTGTAATTCAAGTTCTATATCAGGGCCATAATTTCATTGTGGCAAACAATGAACAAAGAATGAATTTGTATGAGCAAAGGGTTCATACAGATATATATATATGTGTGTGTATACACATACATACACAAAAGGTAAGTCCTTTCACAGTTTAAATGCAATATAAAATCACTTTCATCTATAATCATTGCTTGTCTTTTTTTTAAAAAAAATACAGCCTAGAATGTATTATCTCCTATCTCTTCATCAGAATATTAAAAAACTGCAAGCCAGTAATTATTTCATCAGATGTTACTGTTTTGTACCATTCTTATTTTTCTTGTTTAGGTGCTACTTCCTCTGTGTTATTTTATCTGAAATGACAAATATTTTGATGACTATTTTTAAATTAAGGCCACTGATGTACACTCATATTTTTCTGTTTGAATGATGATTGTCCTGTCTTGAACTGTAAGTGTATTTTGATTCTTGTCAGACAGTGGATATGTGGAGATTTTTCTACCAAAAAATGTGTTTTTTGTAGAATATTTGCCACATATATTTAACATATCTTTTAGGTAATTTCTGGTTTTTTGTTACTTCTTGTATATAGAGTTATGGCTATTAATGAAGATACAGAGGCATATAGAGGAATGCAATGCACATGCATGTTGCTAAAGGACACAAAATGATTCACATGAACACTCTCAGTGTCAGAACAAAAAAACTTTTGTTCTCTGACTCCAGTATTTATAGATTCTCAACAATGACCTGGGATTGGATAATTAAGTTACAACCTTCCCAAACATACTGGTCATGAGAAACGTCCATCAAAAGACATTTCTTAGAAGGAATGTGATAAACAAATTAGATTTACAGGACTTCTTATGGGAAAGTAACTAAAACTAGGAAAACATTATCAGAAAGCTTAATTTTCAGGGTGACACAAGCATCTAAGTATCTGTTGGGGGTTAGGTGTCCTTCCTTTTGTTCCTTCTCCCCTATAGAATTTTCCCCATGAGTTTCAGCCTGACTGCTCATACTTACTGGGTGCTTGAGAAGACAAAGAGTTTGGCTGGGCCCACAGGGAAGGGGAGCAGGTAAAAGGGAGGGCGGGTGCAGATGTGAGCTGCCTGGTTTCTTCAGCTTCAGAGCTTCACACACTTGGAGCTGTTGTTGCTTGGGGAAAGGAATTCATCATCTTCTCGCTGTTCCAGCTGGCTGTTCCTCAGAATCCTGCAGGAGCACTGGGACTGACCACCCAAGGGTGTTTGTGGGGAAAAGCCTCTCCTTCATCCTTTCCCATCTTTTCTGAGAAGGCTGTCATGAGGTGCCTGTTTCTGTTTTGTTGCTAATGCTGTAGTTATTGTTGGTTGTTGGCCTTGTTATACGTACTAGTAAAAAACTGTTATTCCTATCCCCAGATCTTTGCCTGAGAGCCCCTTGATTCCAGAATTATAATAATTCAGAGGAAGGGGGTTTACATTTTTTCATTCTAAGAGAGGCTTCTTCCTTCCCCAGCAGACACCTGTCTTTCAAACCAAGACAATATAATATTTTAATACTAAAATAAAAAAAAAAAACCTTGAAAGCCAATGAGGCAAATTTACAAAGGCCTTACTATTTTCAGATTGGTGCATCACTGTGTGCCACTTCTAGGAACAGAATCACAGAATGAGAGAATGGTTGGAGTCAAAAGGGATCTCTGGTGGTCATTTGGCCCAACATCTGCTCAAGTAGGGCTACCTAGAGCAGCTTGCCTGGGACTATGTTGAGACAATTTTTGAATATCTCCAAGGAAGGAAAATGAAGAAAGTGTTTCCTGATGTTCATAAAGCTCCTCCCATATTTCAGTCTGTACATCTTGCCCTGGCCTTGTTACTGAGTACCACTGAAAAGAGCGTGTCTCTGTCTTTGTACCCTTTCCTCATGCATTTATATACCCTGGAAAGGTCACCCCAAGCCTTCTCTTCACCAGTCTAGACAATCCCAGCTTTCAGCCTTTTCTCACAGGGTAGTGGCTCCAGTCCTTTAATGATATTAATGTCCATTTACTGGACTTCAGTATGTCTGTCTTTTACCAAGGAGTGAAAAACTGGACACAGAACCTCATGTGTTTCCTCACCAGCACTGAGGAGAGAGCAAAGATTACCTACTTCAACCGGCTGGCAATGCTCCTCCAAATGCAGCCCAGGATGTCTTTGCTTCATGGGCACAGTTTTTGGCTGTTTTTCAAGCAGGTGCCAACAATAGCCCCGGGTCCTTTTGTGCAAATCTGACAAAGAACATTGTCTTCTAAAATGTGAATCATTTATTGAAGGTATTTGCCTTGTTTCAATAATTTTATCCAAAAAAAAAATCAGACAACTAGTGTGTGACGGCAACATTTACAACAATTACATTGCTGTAAGACAACATCACTATGTGGGAGGTGTCTACCTCTATGTGCATAATCCAAAAACCACTAGAATATATTAATGTATACTAGAATGGGCATTCTACAAAAGCTTACTGGGAACATACTTTAAAGAGTATCTTTTTTTATTTATTGTATAATGCTTCCTCAGGTCTGAAATAAGAAAGCATTTATATGCTAGTCATGCATTTCCAAGTTATTACTGAGTAATTATTTCTCTGTATTTCCATGTATAGACAAGCCCTAAATGCAAGCAGTACTTAGATTTCTTTTTGAGTAGTATAGTTGGAACAATGTAAACATGACCCACTGCAAAGAAGGGCCTGACAATCTAAAGGCTTTCCCTGCAGATTCATAGATACAGGTACTGATTGGTCTGTGGCTGAGACAGAAATACATATGGAAAGCAGCAGGCAGCGTGCTCCTCAGAGAGGAATCTTGGCCATGTCAGAAAGTTCAGCGCAGAAATCGTGAGCAAGGAAGCTGTCAGCTCCTGTTTGTCTTGACTTCATTTAGGAAAGAGAGACTTTGTGCCCATTCCATGGAGGTAAATCAGACAGCAAGTAAAAGGCATCTGAAAGGTATCTGTTTCACTTCATGATGAAACTTAAAAGACCTGAGTGCTACCTGTCCAGGATCAACAATACAAAAGTGGATAAAATAACCCATTGTATTGGTTTAGATCAACACTACAAGGGCTGAAAACGTTCTTGAGAAGGAGAGACAAGGAGAGTGCAGGGCATATTGCTACTGAGTATTTCACAGAAAGAAAATAATCAGAGACAAGGACACAAGTCTCAATGTAATAACTGTCTTCCCCACATGGGAAAAAACAAACCTTAAGAAAAAAAAATAGGCAGATTATATCCTTTAATCAAGACAATTTTCGATTATTTTTTTCTGGTTTCTGGAATGCATTATTCTGAGACCACAGGACATCTGTGATAGTCAGATGTCAGTCTGTTATGGATTTATAAAAAAACTCCTCCCTGAAAGAAAAGGCAGCTTGTTGGTCCTGCTAGGATCACTCAGAGGAATCAAGACAAATTCCCACCGCTGTATGTCTTTATTTTCTGGTCCTCTAAGTGCCCAAGTCAGGGAATTAATGGCAATGCATCCATTTGCCAACATTTCTCATATGTGAAACTCCAAGTGTAGTGCTGGGACGGAGAAAGGAAGGGGAAAGCAAAAGAAATAAGAATAAATACCTGAGATGAGGCTAAAAACCAGTCAGGTTACACACTGTCATACTCCTTCTTGCATGAGTTAAAGTGTGACAAAAAGATCAGGAGGTTTCCAAGTGTAACGTTAATCAGTTTCAAATGCCACCTCTCTGTCTATGGTAGTCTTACTGAAGACTTCTGTGATGTATTAATTTGAGAACATGCAAACTCACTAATTCCTGACACACAGGTGTTTATTTGATCTATTGTCAGGACTGTGCATTAACCTTACAGAGTTACTGGATCTGCTATGAAAATCTGATTTAGCAGACTTCTCAGGAGATCATCTGTGTGCTCATTTTATTTCTGGACAGTGTGCAACAAACCTCGGAGAGAAAAAAAATATTTGACAAAAGGGACAGCAATATAATACGATATCTCTGTCATTTTTACCTCCAAAAGTTTTATTTGTATAACTGAATGGGCTATGATTCTGATTTAGGTATTACAATTAGCACTTAATGTTTTCAAGATGCAGTGGTGATAACTGCATGGACTATTATGTCATCAGGTTACTGAACACACTGAATGTCATTAATAAAAGACATGCTAGAATTCACTACAGTATAAAGACAAACACATTTCAGAGCAGCTTGTGACTGCTGACACTTGCTTCCATTTAATTTTTATTAACTACTGTTTATTACCTGAGTCGAGGAAAATCTGTTCATTATTTTATCAAAATGCAGACAGGTGTTTTTCTAAACTGCACCTCAAAGACTCTTTAACCATCTTCTTCCATTATGAAAATAGTCAGGGAGGTTATTAATGAATACAGCAATATTGCACAGATGCCATGGTGCAAAGTGACCAAAGGGATAGAGTAATGGTAAATGGAATTCATTGGAGTAGGTGGGGGGTGAGGAAAGAGAAACAGTCAAGGACAATTTTGCTTAGACAAATGAGTAGGATAAGATCTACAGCCAGGAAAACAAATGAGGAGACTAAGAAGGAAACAAATGAGCAATAAAACAAAAGCCCACAGGGCAAAGACATGCTTGTGATGAAGGGAGCCAGCAGTATATTTTAAAGGCACAGAAGAAGAATTTTGTGTACACTCTTGCTTATAAGTGCCATGAGGAAGTATGGAAGTTTGTCTGCTATTGTGCAGTCATGGTACCTATCCTCAAAACCAGATTAGGTCATAAAATCAGGTTCTCATGAGTTAACAGCTGTAAACTGTGAAAATTAATTTTCTGTTATTGTATCTCCTAAATAATTCAGGGGTAGTCTGATGTCTCTATTTAAGGCAACAGCAGCTGCACAAATGGTAGGATTACTGAGTCCTAGGGCAGATGGAACACTAAGGGATTACATGGAGCCCTTGTAAAAGATGTCTCGTTCTGGAGTGATGTAAAGAAGAGCTAGGTGTGGGATGGATTTTGATGATGGTAAAACAACATACATGAATCGTGGCTTGGGACACTGAAAGTTTGGGAAAGCATCACCCTAGGAAGGGTTGGGGAGCACAAGGAAATATTGCTCAGTGAAACTGTGTTATCACCATCCTCGTGGTAATGCAAAACTTGGCCAGTCTAGTCAAACACTGACACACTTGGCTATTACAGCAACAGTCCTGCTACGAAGGGGGCGTTGGACTAGATAACCTCCAGAGGTCTGAGCCAACCCATATTTCTCTAATCTGTGGTTGTCTGCTTTTATGGAACCTTTCCCTTTGAGTTAACTACTGCTGCTACTGCTGCTGTGTTGCAATTCCAGGAAAAACACAGTAAATCAAAGAGACAGTGGAACACAGGAAAAATGAACTTCAAAACTTAGGAATATTTACCTTAATTCCTGGGGTTTTCATGACATATTTTTTGCATTGGAAGAGAAGGTAGTTCAGCACCAGAATCCCTATTTTATTTTTTTATGAACAGAGTAAACCCCTAGCAGACTGCGTACATGTTATGTACCTATCTTTTTTCCAGAAACTTAAGTAAAGAATTCACCTCTTTTATACCTATTAATCTCCCCTGTCTCTTCTCTGCGGTTAGAATATACTTTTCTGATTTCTACTGTGCTTCTTCCTGAGGATCCTGATTCTCTATGCCTAACATGCTCTCCTCCAAATACACTGCAGCAGCAGTATTAGTCACTTTGGGACAAAGTGCTCTTGGATACGGTACATTGTTTTCTTCAACAGACACACAGAATGGATGGTATATCTGAAGCTGCTTCTATAATGCCTTTTAATGTTTCTGACCTCCCCCAGTCTAACTGGAAAACAGCACATAAGTAGTGTCTGATTTACCCTTTTTATAGACATTTAAAATCATGCACTGCATGTGATTTTAGGACACAAGAAGGAGGGTGGGGTGTAGTTTTTACGTATACTTTCTAAATATAAGTATAGTGTTTCAGATATACTCTGAGCTGGTGCTAATGAAAATCTGTGGCAGATTTTGCTAAGTATTATTCATACTGTATTCTGTGGTAGGTTATAAAACACATGAGAAATTTCTTCAGGCACTTCCACTAACGCTTATAAAACCTAGCAAATGCCACAGATCCTTCCTGTTTTAGTTATGTGATTCAGATAATGCTGGCTTTCTACTTTTTACTAGTCATGGTGCGTAAAAACACTACATTTCTAAAATATTTTCATTTGCAGACTGTTCTCTCTCTCTTTGACTCACAATTTCTCAATGAAACCCCTGGAAAAATATTCTTCTGCTTCATGGTGAAGGCAGTGTGTCATCTAATTTTCCTTGTCTAAAAGTTAGGCATCAAGACTAAAGTAGTCATTAAGGCTATAGTCTAAAGCTGAGAAATAGTGAGCGAGGGAGAGTGATTCATCCTACAAGTTTTGGACAGCTATTTCAGGATAGCATGAAATTTCCTCTGGGAGTGCCTACTTATTTCCTTCACTGACTACATATGGTGCTGCTCACTCAGCTTCCGAGAAGGTAACATTAGGTGCAGTGGGTTCTTTCCTTGGACACATTTCCTAGGCTGCTATATGAAGACGTTGGAACATGAGTTTCTGTGGAATAAATCTTGATTCATGTGTGACTGATAATATTTAAATGAAGGGGGTTGTGTCTGGTGATGTAAAGATATTTAATTTTAGGTATTCATATTACAGAAGTATTTGGGGAATATCTTGTGTTTGCTGTGAAAAATCAAATTTCTCTCTTATAAGGATATCTGGAAAATTGTGTAAGTAGGACAGGGTCCACCCTCAGTGTGAATCTCCTTAAGACTAACTCTTGTCAGCTCTTTTAAGCTATATCAAGTCAATACTACATTAACAAATACTTGGAAGCGCAATCCCTTCACAAAAAAGCCTCAGCCTCTTGTATGATATTTTTAAACAAAAAGTTTCAGCTCTGAAGAAACTCTGTATCCAAATGATACTCTAAATCATGGCAACAATGAGGAATTTATGGGTTGTGTAAAATGATTTTTTCAGTGTTTTTTAATAGTTTTTGTTCAGGTTAATTTTCAAGACTGTGTAAAAGATTAGTAAGCATTGAAGAACTAAACCCATGCAAACCTTTAATAGTAGTAAAACTAGTTTAGAAACATGGTTGTTTAGATCCAAATATACATAAATATATATAGCAGTATCTGACCTAGCATAGCCAGTGATAGCAACTTAGAATCACAGAAACAAAAAATCACAGAATATACTGAGTTGCAAGGGACCATCATATTCTTCAAGTCCAATGCAGGATTCCTAAAAATCACACAGTGATTTTCAAAGTAATATTTATTTTCATTTGGCTGGAATGTGTTTTTCTAAAACATTTTTAAGTATATGGAAATGCAAAAATAGTGGTTGATTACTTCTAAATATTGTTCTCTTGTTTTTTATACTGTTGTTATTATAAGTGTATAGAAGATTATGAATGGGATTAAAAAGTTAATTTTGTGGGAATAAAATACTTATTCCAGCTTGAAACCCTTGTTTTGTTTGTAATCTATTTTTAAATTTCTTGTGTTTGACCTAATTATATGACATTGGTATTTCTCAACTTTGTTAAATTATTTAAGGTCAAAATATTCTTGTTATTCCCTTAGAATACATATGATAACTGAAAGGGAGGGAAATCAGGCAGTATAGGGGTACTGTCCCTGGTGTGAGGCGTGACCTAGAGAGAACTTTAAATGTGGAACAAAAACAATGTTTCTGTTGTCCTTACCAATTCCTGGAATAAACTCATTTTACACAACAAATCCTTGTTCAAGTGCCATTAGTATGGCTTGAATGCATGGTTCTGCAGTGAGCTGCACCAAGTGGTACGCTGGGCACTGTCTCACATGAATAAGCTAATTTCTTTACTTCTTAAGTCCATCTTTCTCCCTAGACACATCATAAATACTTTCATAGACTGGTTAGCCTTCCTTCTGAAATCTGGATATGGATTCATGCATTCAGTTCTGTCATACTAGGTTCAGCATGTACTGGAGTACTGAAAATGAGTAATTTCTTCCAGTTAAATTTGTCAAAGAATATATCTCCTCTTTTCCTCATGATAACAGGGAAATAATTTAAATAAATATAAAAGATAAATCAGAAGATGATGGTGATTCTGATAACTACTGGTTTTATAAAAAAAAAATAAATTTGTGCTATAGAAATATATAAGATAAATGTACATAAAACAGAAGATCAGTAACTGGGAGTCCATGAAAATGTAGTTGGATACTAGACAGATTGTTGTCCATTGCTTATTATTGTTATTATTATTATTGTTCTGTGTACCTAAATAATGCAGGGAGGTAGTTGAGTCAGCCTCAGAAGGGAAGATAAATAAATGTATTTTTCTCTGTACTTATTACCGTTGTCATGTATTATGTACAAATTCCCATAGGTTGTGTAGCAATGAAACTAGAAGCTAGAGAGGAAGAAGACTTAGTCCCATCTCAGCAATGATCTCTCTGACAGGCAAAAAAGAAATACAGGTGAAAAATTAGGAAGCTTTTTAAAGTCTTTTTTGGTAGAGGAAGAAGCAAACTATATATTTACTGAGCAGGAGTAGAAGCCAAGTCATAGATGACAAAAAACTGTTTCTTCAAATAGTTTCTCTACAGCTGTAAGAAACTATTTTCCAGTGTGCTGTAGCAAACAACAAGGACTTCAAATATTTTATATTTATCCTGGAATGTCTGTTCAAGGCAAAATATCTTGTTTAATTTACTTTCTGGCTGGAAAAAAGAAGGAAAATATGTTCTGCTAGTAGTGTTAGAAAATTCAGTGAAATTTATCAGTTGAACTACCTAGGAAAGATGCAATCTGAGGTCCCTTTGAGCAAAAAATCTGCAGAAACACTGGTGTCTTGGTAAAATTGTATTCTATGAGTGGTTAGACCTAGGTTTATACCCTAACTGTTCTCCTGACAAATCCTTGGACGTTTCCACCAGGCAAATATCTCCACTGCTAGAATACTTTCTGAAGAAGTATTTTCTGTCTTAGAAAATCATACAGCATTCTGTGAGTTCTCATAATTTCTTGAAATTTGCAGATAAAAAGGGCTGTTAAGCTCAGAGCATGCATTTTGGACAATTATGTGCTTCACATGCAGGGGATATTATGTTCTCTATCATATTTTGGGTCTTTGAAAATGTTCCTTCAGTAGTAGATAATATCATCTGATGGGCAATTTGTGTACATGTCTTGCCTGTCAAATCTCTTTCCTTAACTATATACTTGAATGTGAGTAAGTAATGAATAATAGATGTAATGCCATTCAAAATCTGTCATGATGTCCTGGTGCTCTCATTTATATCCTACTGATCCTGATGCGTCTCCCTGACTCACAGCTTCTGTTTTGCTGAAAAAATACATCATTTAAATAAAAGGAAGAAGGAAAGAGGAAGTGTCTTGATAAGTCCTTGCTTCATTCCTTTTGTTTTCTTGATAGGGATAAGTTCTGCTCTTGAAAGTTATAATTTTGTTGCTTACTAAAAGATTGCATTATTTTTCCAGAGGCAAAGTGCTCCTATCATGTTTCTGCAGAGTTCTGTGCTGTTCTAACACTTGTCCACATTATGGAAGCACTTACAGCTTCTGTTAAGGGCTTCAAGGAATGAAAGATGTATTCTGTTTCCTCTGGTGTGCACATGCAAAGATGCATGGGCTATAGCATGAGTGAGTGCTGCATGGGGAGGTAAGCAAGCCACTGTTACAGGGGATATAGATTCTCACAGCAGAGCCTGCTGCGGTGGCTGGTGCAATGCAAGGGGACAGGGACATGGCCTTCTCAATACCCTTTTCCCAACCTGTAGAATTGAAATAGAACAAAAATGGAAATTGGAAAAAAAAAATGTAAAATGGAAATCACCAGCTATGCCTAAGGACCAAGAATTGCTTGCAGTTATGTAACAAGAAGAAATAAACAAAGAGAAAAATCAAAAAAGATCACTTATTTCTGTTTCTTCCCCTTCTACAACAAAGTATACAACAAACTGTTGATCAAGGTTGTCTTTATTTGCTCCTTTTTTGATATCTCTTTTCTTTTATTTTTTATTTTTTTCTTCATTGAAACTGTCTGTAATAACCTTACTATTCTGGTCCTACAACATTAACATTTCACTAGTAACACTAAGTGTCAAAAAATTATTTTGCATGTCTCAGCAATATATGTCTTCTGTTTGAGACATGGGAAAGTTAATAGGATCATGCTGCACACTTTCTCTATGTTTTCTGTACATGCTGAAAGGATGTTCTCTTATTTAACATTATAGATCTAATTCTGCTGCATCACAAATTTTTTACTGAATCTGAGTTTTCTAGGCATAAACTGCAGTAATTAATGGAATCATGGGCTTTTACTTTTCCTTGTGTCATGTGTTTTTTTTAATGTACATGTGATCTTCCTCTCCTTATGTTCTTTCTTTCTTTCTTTCTTTCTTCCCTTCCCTTCCCTTCCCTTCCCTTCCCTTCCCTTCCCTTCCCTTCCCTTCCCTTCCCTTCCCTTCCCTTCCCTTCCCTTCCCTTCCCTTCCCTTCCCTTCCCTTCCCTTCCCTTCCCTTCCCTTCCCTTCCCTTCCCTTCCCTTCCCTTCCCTTCCCTTCCCTTCCCTTCCCTTCCCTTCCCTTCCCTTCCCTTCCCTTCCCTTCCCTTCCCTTCCCTTCCCTTCCCTTCCCTTCCCTTCCCTTCCCTTCCCTTCCCTTCCCTTCCCTTCCCTTCCCTTCCCTTCCCTTCCCTTCCCTTCCCAAACCTTCCCTTCCCAAACCTTCCCTTCCCAAACCTTCCCTTCCCAAACCTTCCCTTCCCAAACCTTCCCTTCCCAAACCTTCCCTTCCCAAACCTTCCCTTCCCAAACCTTCCCTTCCCAAACCTTCCCTTCCCAAACCTTCCCTTCCCTTCCCAAACCTTCCCTTCCCTTCCCAAACCTTCCCAAACCTTCCCTTCCCTTCCCTTCCCTTCCCTTCCCTTCCCTTCCCTTCCCTTCCCTTCCCTTCCCTTCCCTTCCCTTCCCTTCCCTTCCCTTCCCTTCCCTTCCCTTCCCTTCCCTTCCCTTCCCTTCCCTTCCCTTCCCTTCCCTTCCCTTCCCTTCCCTTCCCTTCCCTTCCCTTCCCTTCCCTTCCCTTCCCTTCCCTTCCCTTCCCTTCCCTTCCCTTCCCTTCCCTTCCCTTCCCTTCCCTTCCCTTCCCTTCCCTTCCCTTCCCTTCCCTTCCCCTTTTTCTTCATGCTGCCCCACCACCTGACCCATCCCTTTACCAAACAACCACCTGCAATCTCTCACCTACAGCATAACAGCTGCTTGCCAGTCTTCTCAAAGAAAGAAAAATTAGCCAGAAATTAATATCTTTTAGTTCTTATGCTAGAAATCCAGCATCACTTAAAATAACATGCATAATTATTTATCCCCTGGTATTTATTCCTTGGTTCATTTGCTCCAGTTTGCAGCATGTCCCTGTAACAGCATATTCTTTGATCACGGGGAAAATCTTGATTGAAAGCATATGCTTCAGCAAGCTTAGTTTAAGTTCATTTAAAACAAAATATGTTTAGGATCCCTCTCTGGGAAGCTTGTGACCTCACTGTATTCTAGCAACCTTGATTCCTGGTCCCACCCTCTGTACTGTGGCACACAGATTTGCACACAAAAGTTAACTGCAGAAGTCATGCTGGCAGAGAAATAAACTTCTCAGTTTCCTCTTCACTGTTCTAAATGAAAGCTCTGTTTTCCTTAGCCTGAAGTGTCTTTGGCTCCTCATTCAAGCTAGGAGACTCAAAACTATGCTTGAATAGCAGCACCTTTAGCACAGGCTGCTTTGGGAACCAATAAACCAATTTCCCCTGCCCTTGATTGGTCTCTTGAGGAGCTCAGCATGTTCCCAGCCATTTTCAGATGCCAAAACTGTCATGACAAAGGCAATTAATATGGTAACAAGAGAGTTAGCATCCAAAACACTGTTTCCTGAGGGGCTTGTCACATAAGCTGCTGAAAACATTAGAAACAGTTACAATCTGCATTTCTTTCCCCAAATGCAATTTTTTACGAACCCTTGTAATTGCCCACATCTTGTATACTTGCAGTCAGACAAAGATCAAAAGCCTGATTGAGTCAGATGCAGAATAAATTACTCTTCGTAGGAACTCACACCAATAAAGACTGCCTTGGTGAAGGAATAGAAACAACCTGGCAATGGAAAAACATGTGTCTCCCAAATGAGTATTTTATCTGTATGTTGCTGGGAGATGCACAGCCAAACTGGGTGTCTACACACAGCTCAGACATAACCAAGGAGCATCTGATTTTCATATCATGGTGACTGTTGCTTTTTTTATTATGCTGTGGTGTAAATAGTTGTTAAATACATTGGTTCAGCTTCTCAGCTGCCCCCATATATACTGGACACAGGTGGTAAGACATCAAGGACCAGTTATTGTACAGCAGTCCTGGGGCTGATTCCAGACCTAATTTTGTGAGTCTAATTCCGAAGGACTATTATGCTCTGAGAGCTCACTGTAACACAGCAGCATTCTGAACCATGCCGCTATAATCCAATCAGTTTTGCAAAAGAAAGGGCATATTTCCATTTCATATTCCCTCTCCTCAAGAGGATCTTCATCTGCTTTGTTAAACTGGCTTTATAGCCCATTTATGATACTAAAGCAGCACAAAGAGTGAGATCAAGAATCTGGCTCATTTCTGTGCCTAACTTAATTGTGTGCCTTAATGAAAACATAATAATATAAGTAATATTTATTTTCATGGTGCTGGATAAAATAGATTTACCTATGAATCCACTTAGGTCTCTGAGGCAATAACAATTACATGTTTTGGGGTTTTTTAAAATGTATTTTTGTGTCTTTCTTGGGGTAAAATGGAGCTATTCTGGCCCCTTGGGTAACTCTGTAATTACACAGCCTTAGAACACCATTGTGTGAAGATTTTCCAGCCTACCATTAAATCCTTCTATGAAAAAAATGGATTATGTATGTAATAGACTATGTAATGACTCTAACCCTTCCTGACTATCTGCTCAAAAAGAAAAAAAAAAGGAAGCCAGATACTAAATCAAATTTTTCTGTCCTTTTTGTGATTCTCCCAATCTGAACATTATGGAAAACTCAATGCCTTCCCTCCAAAGCTGCCATGCTCTTAAGTGTATTACTGCCCAGGTGTCACATTTTTAAAAGAAGGACATTTTTATGGCCAGTGGGATGACAGAGAAATTTTACAAAAGTTCCATGCAGGCAAAGTGTTGGTAACACGAAAATGGACTCATCTCTTCCTGATCAACTCTTCCTGATCAAAACTTGTCAGTGTCTAAGAGGCTATGGGGTAGCAACTCTTCCTATGATCTGATCATTGCTGACACCTGCTTCACTCTGAATGACACTGTGAACCTGTGGAACTTTTCTGATGCATATTGCCAGGTCCAAGACTTAGTGTTTCTTACGTAGAAAAAGAAAACATGGGTCTCTAGTCCCCATCAGAAGAATTTGAAACCAGAGGTACCTCCTCTAACTGCAGTTGCAACCTACAAAATTTGGATTCATCTTGCTTACTTGAGACATTTATTTTATGCAACTGGAATCAGTAGATCCTGTATTGGACAGTGGATCAGTAGGAAAAGAGTAAGCTGTATCTCTAAGTGCTGCAAGCATAAGCTTCTTTTCCTTGTAAACTCTACATTCAGTCATGTACAGGTTTCAAGGAGGGAAAAAACCCCAAGATTTGCACCAAAGAATAGAGGCCATGGTACATTCCATGACTACGTGATCTGGGCAGACAAGAGGGCAGGATGGTAGAGGGTACCATGGTACATCTCATTATGTATAGCAGCACATACAGATACCTTCAGAAGGTATCCATTCAGCTCATCTAGGATTTGAGTTTTCTGCTGGAGTTTGTTGCTTGTGTATTATGCAGATTCAGTGGCATGTAGAGCACTTGAGCAGAGCCTTTGCTAACAAAAGTACATACCCCTTGCAATTTAAAAGCCCCTTTCTGTCTTCACTTTTCTCATCTAAGTCCCAATGCTGTATGGTGTAAGACCAAGCTTTTTACTGAACATTAAGTTCCTTGCTTGTATGCAAAGGGTGACAGCAATCTATGACTCACTCAACCAATAATTAATGGACTTCAACTGAAATGGTTGAATGTTATTCATGCAAATGATATTGGCTAACTCTTTTTTCCCCCCCCCACTTAATTAAGAAACACAGCTCCTTCATCTTTTTATGCAAAACCAGAGTCATGGATGCATGTGATCGTATTTCAAAACAAGAGGAACAATCTATTAGCTTCGATTTGCTTTTATAGCCTTATCAGCACACTGTCACCCTATAGTCCTAGCATTTTGCCAGCACCTGGTCAGCAGAGAACTGACAAGTGGGGGAAACATAGCAATCTTCAGGTTCCTACTGAACTGAATGCTCTCCCGTCTCAGTTTCTCTACCAGAATGGCCAGATGGAGCAGCCCAGAACCTGCCAGTGTTGGCCAGGTGCTCATTTTGGATGAGGTGGGGCATTGTTAGCAAAACCTTTCTGGGTTGTCATCTGAGGTTTCCATCTGAGAAACTTATAAACCTATGTGTAGAAGAATTAAAATGCATATATGACATTACCTGGTATATAGTCATCACAATAATTTATTATGGATACTCACATTGAATCAGAACTTCAATTTCCAGAAGAGCAGACTGAGAAAGACTGAGAAATAAAGCTAAACTTACTATTACCACAGATGTATAGGGATATTTTACCTCAGTTTTCCTCAGTTTGTGTACCGGAGTTCTCCACGATGGCAAGATTTACCTCATCAAACATAAATGTCTACAAGTCAGACATTTATACCTGATCTAGTCAGTGTGGACTACCTGTATAGTCAATGGTGGAAAGAAGACAGCCTGAAAGGGTGATTAATTCTATTCTAAAGCAGCTATCTGGAATAGGACAGATGAATTGCATCCTAAAACTGCTTATTTCTCTCCATTGACTATAAAGGGAGTATACAGTGATTAACTCGGATGTAGATGTCTGAAGTTAAGTGAGATGAATACCATCCTAAGTGACTTGAAGGGTATTTCTCACCAATCTTTCTGTTGTGAAAGGATCTGTGCTTGGTCTATGTCATCAGCCACCAGCAGAATCAAAATCACACACATCAGAGATACATGGATAACAGGATCCATGTCACAAACAAGCAACAAGTACTCCTTGCTTTTATTGCTAGATGGTGATTTTTTTATGCTTTTCTAAGAGGAAAATGTTCAATCTCTGTGAATATTAATTTAAAAAAAAAAAAAAGCCCCTAAAATGCCTCTAGAATAATATCATTCCAGTGAGAAGTCTGGTGCTTTAATTGTGCTAGCAAAAAAGCTTTGAATTACACAATTGTATTAACTTGTAATCCATCAAAAAGATAAAAGAGCACACAGTAAAATGCATTCTTTATAAAACAGTTTTTTATTTGCATTTAATCACTTGTCAGGTATTACACTCAGGCAGAGTCAGGAGAAAACAGAGGAAGACTGATACCTCTTCTACAATACCACCTATTTTCATCATAATATGAAATGCAGAGGTCCAGCAATGTGTGATGAACTTCTAAACTTCAAGTAAAAAAAAAAAAAATAAATTAAGAAATTGTAACTCAGTATTATCCCACATTTACTGGATATGTTCTTTGTTACTTAGAAGCAGTCAGAAAAGACTACATAATTCCAAATTTAGTAGCAAATTGATGTTTAATAACTACAGTAAAGATATTTATTTTGTGAAGGGCTGAAAAGCAAAAGAATTTTTGAAGCCAGCATGAAATATATTACAGTATTATTAAGGCATTCTTGATCTATGGTCACAAGTAAAACTCTGACCAAAAGAAGAAACAAAACAAACCACTGTTTAATATAACTTTATTATTATTATTATTATTAGTAGTAGTAGTAGTAGTAGTAGTAGTAGTAGTAGTAGTAGTAGTAGTAGTAGTAGTAGTAGTTGTTGTTGTTGTTGTTGTTGTTGTTGTTGTTGTTGTCTAAAATTAAGAGATTGCAGGGTTTGTGTTTTGCCTCCTTTTAGAAGATGCCGTGACTGGTAATAGCAAGCATAGCTTAAGACTGGGATAAAATGTAGATTTACCATACAGTCCTGAACCTCACGTTTCTGCCCTAAATACAGAAATTCTCCTATCAACCTTTAGAATGAAGCATGACTGTTAGAAATTTAGAATTAAGCTAGACATGCAGAGTCAGGCACAGGGGCTCTGAAGTGAAGGAGAAAGAATTGGGAATCAGACATCATAAATCATGCACTATATTTACTTTGCAGAATGCAGGTACAGGATTGATGGTTCTCCAATGCTGTTGCATTCACTGCTGACACATTAACTGATGCTGTGACTTTGCATACTCATATTCAGAAGGAATGACTTGCTGATGGGGGCTAAGGAAAAAACTATAAAAAATACTTGTACTTATTAGATTGCTGCAACTTTATACATAATATACAGGACTCTCACCCTTGACAAATAGCAGAGGCATAGATGTTGTGCTGGTGGGATGTCAGAGACAACTTCTGTGCGTGATGTAGTATGATCTGCAGGCAGAGCATGTGCACAGCAAGGTGCTGGGATTGCTGATACTCCATCCAGTCAGCCTCACAGAGCAACTAAAGCAAGAACACTGCAGTACATTGAAGAAGCTGAAACTACAGGAAGGCTCTGCAGACCTTAACCCAATGTCCAATTCATTGCTGCACCTAAGACAAGTGCTCTGATGCCCCAGCTCCTTTTCCAGTGTTGTAAATTGTTCAAGCTGCTCTAGGAGCATGCCCAACCATAACCAGACTTTCTTTTTCAATTGAAAAGCTATTAAATTTTATGAGGAAATTTTATTTCATGGAAAACAAAGATCATTTTACTGGAAAAATGCAAGAAACTGTACTTTGGAGACTTCATTAGGGTTATTTGGAGAATAGTCCATGTCAAATGAACATTTGTCCAGTGTAAGAAAAAACATGACAGTATGGTCAGTATTGTCAAGAAACTGTCTCTAAAAAAATCAATGATCATTTCTTTCATCCCAGACCAACTGTAGAAAATTGAGCAGATGTGGAATACCAAATGATTGAGGCAGAAATATGGGAATAAAGTTGAGTAGTTTTCAAATATATGCTTTTCTAATTCAAGCTATTTAAATCACACATGGAATATATATTCATGGTTGGAAAAAAAAGAAGATGAATTTGTCATCATAGCTGGTAGACTATAATTTGTCATTTCATCATGGTTAGGACCATTGCACTTTCCAAATTAACTGCTGCTAAGACTGTCCCTAAGATAATGGTGAATGGTAGTGAGATATGTGCGCAGCACATCCTTGAACAAGAGGATCTAACCTAATACATATACAGGTCAATACTGTTAAATATAGTCTGGCACAGATGATTTTACTGAGAGAGCACTAAATTTGTCCTAAATTTGATGATAAAGAATAAATTCTAGATTATAAACCTGGAGAATTGAAAAATGGGGACTTTTTTTCAATTTCTGAATATTGAAAAAGAGAGAGAGAGAGGCAGAAAAACTGTTTTGCAAAGTACAGACAACATTCTAATAAAGACAAAATACATATTTCTTTAGTCTTCCTTTGTTAAGTGAAAGATGCTCAAACAGTTGTATCTCAAGTCAGAAAGCAGGGAATCGTGCTTAACCATTCAGCCTTTCTGATTTTGCTTCTCACAGGAACAATCAATTCAAGAAAGCAGAGGTTTTGAGTTGTCAAGACCCACAGTGTTAACAATAGCTTATTCTTATTCAAAGCTTTTGAGAAAAATCTTGGTAAGATGTCATTGTAAGTGTTGGGAGTACACTTGAGAAATCTGATTATTGTTGAGACTGATAGTTACATTAGATATATCCAAATCAAATGGTGCTGCAAAACCTCCAATTTTCTCCTGAGATAATGGATGGCTTACTGTAGCCAGTTTTTATGCAAGGTGTCACTTCAAGTGTTGTGTCTTATGAAACACTTCAGTTCTTTAATTGCCTGCTCTATGAACACAGAGGCAAAGATATATGCCCTCTTGATTTCTAGCCTCTCTTATTTTCTCATTACTTGTTTCCAAACTCCCAGAAAAAGAACAAAACATACCAAAACCAGAAAAGAATTATTAACAGATGTTGATGTTTGGTTTGAGGGGGATGGTGCAAATTTAACTACATTAATTAAGATGCAGTAAGTACAGAGAATCATAAATTTCATCTAATAAGATCTATGTGATTACATCATAAGAAATTACATGGCTTCCAGGTACCTGGCTCTGCCCCCTATGCTTATTCTTTTCATAGGTAGATACTGGCTTGCAAAGCCCTCTAGCTACATTTTTTTCTGTTGTTCCTTTTAGGCTTTCAGGAGGTATTTTTACATTACAGTGTTCCCCATATGTGTGTTATCTTAGTCATTATCTCAAAGGACAACTGAAGGCAGCAGTGTAAAAACTGTCTGAGAAATTGAAGATGACACAGTTGCACATTAAAACAAATGATGGAATTTTTCTTGAAAATTATTCACTATAGCAAAACAAGCGAGTAGCATGTGCTTTATTACACATTTGTCTGTCAGAATAGTTTAACTTATATCCAAGATAATGATCCTACAAGTACTCACACAGTCAGACAGAGAAAACAAAGCTCAGGAACTATTCCTGACAATTTTAGTCCACGGAAGGAATAGCAGAGGTAGATACTATTTTTAAAATGGAACAAATTTTCTTTGTCTTCAAGAAGAGCTTTGCCAGACTAATAACTGAAAAAAAACCAAACATTGACTCTGAACTTACCAGTGTTCCTGCTGAAGAATGGGTTGGTGATGGGTTTTTAACTCTTTCTACTACTCTATTACCATGTGTTTGCTGTTTTTTGTAATGTTCCCGTACGCTATGTAAGGAACAGAGTCTGAATGAGACTTCTGCAATGTGACTGTGAAATGGCTAGAAAATCTCATTGAAAGCGAAGCTGTAGCTCTCCCATGTTCAGTAATGAAACAAAATATCTCTGCTAGGCTCTGTAGGGCTTTATGCTGGTCCATTAATATCTTAGCTGCAAAAAGATAAGACCTACAGGGTCCATGAGCTAGTGTTTAATTCTGTCAAAGGCTTCTGCAGAATAGAAAAGAATAAAGTAATAGTTCTGTGTGTTGTTCAAAGAGCAGTGCAAACCTATGAGCAATACAGCAAATAATCATCTTGCACTTGAAAAGGCATTTAAAATAAGCATGATATGTATTAGGAAGAGCATTCTAATGGTGGTAATACAGACCAGTGGCAGTTTATGTTGTTCATGAAGGCCTTTGACAGAAATGTTAAGGATGGATCATATTATAAATCTCTCAAGAATGCTATGGATATATTCCATCCTACATTGGAACAGATGGATAGATTGGGTGAATTTTCAAGACCTTTAACAGACAAATTTTCTGGGATTCCATAATGACTTTGTTTATGGTGACAGCTTTTCCATCTGAAGGAAAAATACAGATTTTAGGATAACAAAGGTGTTCAAGACAACAGTAGGGAAACCAAACTGGTCAGCTGATGAATATCAAATCACCTGCAGGGCGAAGGAAAGGACAAAAGCTTCCTGCCTTAGAAAGGGAGGGACTCAAATTATACTCAATATTGTAGAGCCATCTACAAGTTAGGGGTGCTCTATGATCCAAAAGTTTTACCTCTGTGAGGTAAAAGAGCTATAATCTAATATTGGACTTGGCCTGTCCGATGAATCATGTTCCCTGAGTTTTGGCTTTGCTCAGAACAAAACAAAATTATCAAATACAAATAAATATAAAAATTAAAAAAAAATAAGGAAATGTTTGTTGTATAATAAACAATAAAAAGTGAGGGAGATGCACATGTTAGAATATGGATTAACTTCTACAAAATTTATTTGCTTTCACTGGAAAGGCCATAATTTGAAAGACAGGTAAACCTTTGTTTAGGCTGCTGTCGCCTTTGAATTATACAGTAGTGTAAAGCAAGTTTGCAGTTCTTGAGAATAATTGCTACAAATGGGATTTATTCATGCACAGCCTTCAGTGATTTTTTACAAGTGGTTCTTCCAAGGTCCCAATGTCACAAAGAGATGGGCACTGTTAAGGATTACACTTTTTGCCCCATATGCTGCTATAAGTCAGAGTGTTCTGCATGGCTGAGACACATAAGATACAGCACAGAAAGAACAGTGACATTTTAAATTTGAAATATGTCCATATTTGTTTAATATGGCACTGCCATTTCCTGTTTTAAAACTTTGGGGTGTATTTCCTCTGAATTACCAGAGTCCTAATATGTTTGAACCAGGAGGCAGATATTGTTTCCAAACTGACTACAATTTTTTCTTTCTGGAAAAACAACAACAACAACACAATTAATTGGCTGAAGAGTAACATGTTCAGAGAGCCGGAAGTGACCTATCAAAAGTTAGCAGGTTAGTGACAGAGATGAGAGATAAGGACGGGGCCAAATGCACTTATTTTTTTCTCACCAGACCCCAGTAAAATCCTCTTGCTCTCCCTGTCGTGCTAACACATGACTTCTGAGGTACAGACACTAGTTTGAGGTGTTGATACAATCTCTGATCCCTGTGGAGCAATAAGGTACTCCTACTGCCTTTGGGCTTTGCAGTAAGCTTCAAATTCACATTTAACCCTGGCTGAAACTATTTTGGATATTGCATCTTCATACCAATAAAGTAGAACCAATAAAGAGAATTTAGTCTTTAACCAGACAAAGCAAACCTATGGACTCCTCTACCTCAGGCTATCAAGGTGGTTATAGAGGCTGAACTTTAAAAGACCAGTATAGTTTTATGACATCTGAAACTTTTGTAGTTAAGCAAGTTAATATGTAAAAGCAACCTCATTTCCTGTCACAGGAATGCAGCTGATCACCTAATGTGTCAGGAAGGATTTTCTATTTGCTCATGATACTTTACTCAATTAGGTAGAAATATCACAGGACATTTTCACTATTTTAATCTTAGGCTAATACATAAAAAAAACCTGTGTTCATCTTCATGGCAGTGGCCCACTTTTTCCCAGCTTAGTGTTCTGCTGTTGAAATTAAGCACTACTGTCTTCCATTCATCAACACAAAATTTGACTACAGACAGATCATTAAAAATAAGAAGAAAGTTTCATTCACAAGTGACCACCATTTAGCCAACATTCACCTCTTGCGTTATTTTTTTTCCTTGTACTTCTTATTATGTAAAGTCTTTAGCAAGTAGTGTAGAAGCCTGGTGACTGAAACGTATAGAAGTTCTGCTCTTACTGAGGAAATCATTGAACATGCATATTTCAAGTTCAGGGAACACTTACTGAGGTAGCTCTTAAGTAATAGAGATCCAAAGAGCTGCCAAGTGTTCTAGTTTACCTTTATACTATTTTTTTCTTATGAACAAGAGAACTCAGATTCTCCTCTTGTCAACATGTTTGCTTTGGCATTACATTGGATAATGGTTAAAGAAAGAGTGAGAAATCCTTGCGCTCTTTGGTTGTGAAAATGGAAGCTGAAAATACTATTTAAAAGGTTTTGTGGTTTATTTCTTTGAGGGAAAAAGAATTTGAATGCTGGACAGTTTCATAGTGATGCCTGATTTTTTGAATTCAACTTATTAATTGCCTGCTTGAGATAATTAAAGCAATTGTGCTCAAAATAATTGGTGTCATTGAAAATAAAAGATTTAACCTTGGCAGTAGATTCAATCTGTCTGCTCCAATTCATTCCTGTGAAGACAAGAGGAATCATGGTGTGTGGTTTTTCTCTCTCTCTCTCTTAAGATTGCTAATAATTAGTTTAAACATTCAACAGATCAGCTGGGTAATGGACATGCATAGTCCCTCATTGTTCTGCCTTATATGGCAGGACTAGAAGTGATGCTCTCTTTGAGGATAGGGTAGTCATGGTACTGCATTGCAAGAGAATGAAAATAAGAGGATGATTTTTATAATCTGATCACATTTTTGTTAAACTGGAATGTTATAGATTTAAAATTCAGCCAAGTTTTGTCTTTTTAGAACTTAGTTCCACAGAAAATGAGACGGGAAGAAAATATAGAAAGGTGAACCAGTGATACGAATGTCAGTCTGGAGGGTTTCTCAGAGAATCAGCTGTTGGTGTTTGCATGTCACAAAATGATTGAGTTTAGAAGGGACCTCCAGAAGTCATCTGCTCCAGCTGGACAGATGTATCTCTTGTGATGCAGAACAGCTGTGTAGTAGATACCTCACAAAGATTTTATTGGCAGAATTTCCAAGGCTCATGGATGAAAGTCCAGAACATGATATTGGGACTTTACAGTCCCTAAGGGAATATTTAGCCCTCATAAAAAAAAAAAAAATAATAAAAAAAATTGTCTAGTATTAAGCAGTGTAAGCAGGGGAGGGAGGGAAATTTTCAGATATCATGGGTATCTTGCCAGAGGATTTGGCTGGATGGAAATTTCTTTTTTCTTTTTCTTTTCCTGTTTTTTTCTTTTAAGAAATATTGAAATCTATCCTTTCCAAGATTTATGGAATATCTTATCTAGTAGTGGAGGATATGCAGTAAGGGGATAAGAAGCCTTCCTTTAAACGAGTAACATAGTAGAGCAATTATATAAGGTTTTGTGACATGATTGTTTATCCAGAAGCAGGAAGACCATTTCAGTTCCTTTTAAGGCCTGAAGGTGATTTAAATATCTCTAGAATTCAGAGTTTTTGCATAAAGTGTTATTGAATGCCCAAAAGTTGAAAAATAATGTTTTCTCCACTGTCTTGAGGTGACTTTACCTTTAAGATAGCTTTGGGAGCTAGGGAAGTTGAAGCTGCTGGTGACTGATGGGAGTCTTTTCTCCTGACCAATTATTGATCATTTCTGAGAACTGGCGGTGGTTTTAACCATTGAGAAGTGAAATCAACTTGTGAACACCACCTTAGGATGTACGGCTAAGGCTCTCTTGTTTTCTTTCATTTCTGGCTTCTGAAGAGGTAACAAGGCTCTGTCTCAGCCTCCTTCCTCCTCCTCCAGGCCAGACAAGGCCGCAGAGGGAGGAGGGGGGGACAAACGGAGCCGGCCGGCCTGGCTCGGTTTGCAGTTTCTGCTGCTGAACTGAAACCTGACACCATGAACATCTGCAGCTTTCCAAGACTAACTCTTTTACTACCTGGATGAGACTTACAAATTCCTCCTTTTTCCCAGAGAGAGGGGAAGAGAGAGAGAGGGAGAGATCATCAACATGAAGAAGACATCATAAAACCACCAAAGACAGTGAAAAAAATAATAAAGTTTTAGATGGGGAAGAGAGAATAAGGACATGCTTTATAAGCTGAAATATTTTTCTGTTAAAACTATGAAGATGGACAGTAGTGTTCTGAAAAAAACTCCTTTAATTCACGACAGAGTATATTGGGAGGAATGGAGTGTTCAAAGTGTGGATTTTGAGCAAAAGGTGGATAAATTGTGATACAGTGAGGTGCTGGAACAGAGCGGGGAGAAGTAATAGTTGAAGATTTGGGGCTGTTTGAGGCAAAGAGAAAACTTCTGTTTCCAGTGAGGCTCATACAGACAGATGAAGAGAACTTTTGCCTTTGAATAACTCATCCTTAAAATGACATCCCTAGACTCATGGCCCATACACACCTCAGAGTGATGTGAAATGGGAGGAGTGAACTGATGGCAGATTTCCGGGCAGCTGGCATCAGAGAAATAGAAACTATAACAGAAATAGTTTTCTCATGAGAAACTCCATAGATTAGGAGAAGAAGATTTCTGTTTCTCTACAAAGACTGATGAAAAGACTGTAACAAGAATTGGGACTGTTTTAAAAACTAAAGCTTTTTTTGTCTCTATGTTGTCATGTAAACAAAAGAATGGTTGGGTAGTGGGGGAAAAAGGGTTTTATGGAGAGTTTATTCTGGTTTTCTTATTCTTGTAGTTTTGTTAATAAACTTTATTCCTTTTAAGACTGTTTTGCTCTTGTTCTAATCCATATCTCACAGCAAGAAATAAGTAAGTTTTCTAGTAGTTTTTTATTTACTGCTTTAAAACCACGACATCCACCTTCTGATATTCTTTCACCATGAAAAAAGAAAAATCAAAACAGTTAAAAATTCACTGGGCATTCATTAGAGGTTCATTAAAAAACATTTATTGTAATCAATGTCTCTGAAATTCCTGATACCTCATTTGGGGGTTCTGGTTTCCACACATTTTCTTTTGGATCGCTTATGCCTTTTATATGGAATAGGAATTCAAAATAGCTGGATGGTCTAACATTTGATTTTCTCTTTTACTACAGCTACATGCTTACATTTGGCTTTTGAAAAATTACATTATCTGGGACTTGAATATAATCAGAAAATAGCCAGCATTCCAGACAATTTTCCTTCATAAAAATGTCTTTAACATAAAACCTCCAAGTTTCCTCTAGATGAAGTTGAGGATTTCCAAGGCCTGTGGTGAAGAGAGAAGCATTTGCTTGTGCCATCTTTGAACCTCTGCTTTGTCACTTTCCCCCTCTCCAGTGAGGTCACACATTCCTGTATGAGTCAACAGGTACATTAGGACCTGGGTCTCTGATGAAGATTCTCAGTGAGAGGAAAAATGCATTCTTGTTCCTTGTGCAATAAATCAAGAAAGGCTCCGATGTGGTCCTGAGGAAGTCTCTCAGCACTGGTGAGTCCACACCTCTAATCCTGTGTTGGGCTTTGGGCCCCTCACTGCAACAAAAACACTGAGGTGCTAGAGAACGTCTAGAGAAGGGTCACAAAGCTGGTGGAGAGTCTGGACCATAACTGTTCTGAAGAGTAGCTGAAGGACCTGGGAGTGTTTAGCCTCAGTAAAAGAGGCTCAGGGGTGGTCCTTATTGTTCTCTAAAACTGCCTGAAAGGAGGGTGTAGCAGGCCAGGGTTGATTAGTTCTCCCAGGCAACCAGTGGCAGGAGGAGAGGAAATGGCCTCAAACTGCACCAGGGCAGGTTTATATTGGGTACTAGGAAACATTTTTCATTGAAAAGGTTGTCAAACATGGGAACAGGCTGCCCATGGAAGTGGTGGAACCACCATCCCTAGAAGTTCTCAAAACGTGTAAGTGTGGCACTTGAGGACACAGTTTTGTGGTGAACACGGCAGTCCTGGGTAATGGAGGTATTTGATGACCTTAGAGGTTTCTACCAATTTTAATGATTCTATGATAGAACTTGTTCTAACATAGCAAATACGTAAGAAAAACCTCCCATAATGAAGAGCATATCCTCATCTTTATACAGTGAAATACATTTCCCATATCCTTTCACTCTCTAACAAATAATCATGTAGTTGCAACAACAGTCTTTAGGGAATACTGTATTGTCATCCTTCATTTTGGAAGCACTGATTAGCCTTGTACCTTAACTATAGTAGACCATAATTAGTCCAACCTCTGGGACTCCGATTTGCAAACAGACCTAGACGATCCCTGATAGACACATTTTCCCTTTGCTTCCTGACAAGTAGGAAAGGCTTTTGTCTCATTAGGTTGGATAGCCTTTATTTTGATCCCTCAAGCTTCCTGATACTGTAGCACCTCAGCTGAGAAGCTCCAACTATTGTCCCCATCAGTCTTGACCACTGCTCTTAACAGAGTCATTGCAGTTGAGTGATAGCAAGAAATTGTCAGTGCCAATTTCCAAATATTAAAGAGTCAAAATAAAGGTTGCATTGGCAAGACTGAAAGAAATTTTTAAAATTAAAAAAAAAAAAAGAGGAAAATAAATAAAATTAAAAATAAAAGGAAGGAGAAGTGTGAGAAAGGAAGCGACATGGAAGGGCAAAGGGGAAAAAGAGGGGGAAGAAAGGACAGTTCTAAGAAGTGGAACTTTAGTATGAAGATAAAAGTTTCCAAGATTTTTCAGACTATGACTTGGAAATCTAATCCATGAGCATTCATTAAGTTCATTTAAGCTGTGTGTCTACCTCTGTATGAAGACACGTGCATGTCGTCGTGTAGAACCCAGGACGATATCCAATTTTCTAGAAAATCTACTGCAAGCAGAAACATATACAGGAAAGAGAATAAATGGGTTTAAATTACATTGGGGGTTACAAGGGGAAAGGTCATGAACTCAATTTAGTCTTACAAATGCAAAAAAAGAATACTTTTTAGAGCTTCATTTATCCTCTGGATTCATGAGATCTGCTCAGACTCATTAGACTGAAGCAGCAGAACAGGAGTTAGGTGATATGTCACTATTCTTTCAACAAGACAATGGTACAAGCCAAGTAAAACAGGTAGAAATATATTATTTAAAGTGAAGGAATTATCTTCTTTGCCTATTGCTTAGTATAATATAGATTTTAAAAAATCTTTTAAAGCTTATATGTCTGTAAAACCAGATCTCACTAATCTCCATCAATGCCAGCTCCCATTCAAAAAAATTATGCTGTTCATATTCAAATTCACGTATATACAGATTCACATATATACATATGTATATGTACATACACATTTTTATATATACATATGTATGCATGCACAAAATTGCACAGTGACCCATTCCACCCACCTGCATCTTTGAGAAAAATTTGGTAGTATAATATTTGTATTATTGTTAAGGATTCTTTTCTTCGTGATGCATTTTAAGGATACATTTCTTCATCTTTGGTGAAGGCTTTCAATTTTCCTTTCAACAGCATCTTTAAGGGACTAAGATGATAGAATAATAGGAAAAGAAAATATGTCTTTCTCCTTTTTCAGAAGTTAATTCATACCCATGGGATGTGACAGATTTTAATGCTACAGAATTAAGTCCTCTTATGCTCTGTATGTGCACTACATTTGCAATCTTAGCACTGAGTGTGCGAAGTGCTCTGCCTAAGAAGCTTAATTGTGCCCAAGAATGACTAGCATTAGGGACAAGAGAGTACTTGAGCCTCAGCGAGTTTCTTGGAAACTGGGATTTTGACATCATCAGAAATGGTATCTCTTCAAGAGAAAAAGCTGTTATTTTCAAATCAGAGGAAATGGCGGAGTTGTCTACATTTTCACACAAAACTGAAATTCTTAAGCATTCCTTGCCACATTGGGCACCTTGCCACCTTGCCATCATTTGAGGATTTGAGATCCTCTAATGATTAATGATTAATTGTTTTTTTGGTAATGTGTTGTATACAATATCCTCCTGATTACTATAGATTTATGGCAGTTGCAGGACATGGTGGCTGTGGCATTCCTATAGCATCTGTGAAAAGAACATCCTGGATAGATGTTTCTGCTAATGCAGCAAGAGCAAAAGGCCTTTCACCATCTTAATATTTCATTAAGCCTTAGCTAATTACCAGCATTAAACACACAGAACTGAACTCTGCACATGGTACATTTGTTTACCCCAAAGAGTACCATTCTGATTTAGGACAAGATTAAGTTTTTGCAATAGATGGGAGGGGCTGTGGCCAAGATCCAACTATTATTTGATATCACCTCAAGCTATTTTCAGGAGTGCGGGGAAGGGACGCTGGCCAAGAATATGGATTCCAGTCCAGAAAAAAATGTGGCTGCTGTCATGTCGTGGCAGGATTGGGCTAGATGGGCATTTTGCATGTAAACCACCTGCTCTTTTGTATACTTTTGCTATTAATACCATTGCTGTTACTGTGTGTTTTCTTATCTCATTGCTGTTTCTGATAAATTGCTCTTATTTCAACCCATGATCTCTGTCTTTTTGTGCCTCCAATTATCCTATCTGGTCATCCAAGAGGGGCCAGGGATGGGGGAGGGCACACAAGAGTGGGGAAGTAGAGCAAGCAAGCTCCCTTGCTGTGGTTTGAGGAGTCTGAGTAGGAGAACTAAATTTGGGAGGACCATTCCTAAACCGTGACATAAGCCTTCTCTGCCGAAGTGTAGATCATACAAAAAGAAGTCTTACAGCAGGCCAAGCCTGAATTCAAACTGGAAAGAAATGACACTCATAAGAACTGAAATAAAGACTAGATATTTTGAATTTTTTTACTTTTGCAGCTTCAATTGAATTAAAATTACTATGTGGGTATAAAAGAATACCTTCCAATCTCAGGTCATTGTCCCAAGTTGTCATAATACTCTTCTTTCAATCTGTAAACATCATTCCATTTTACTTTGAGTTGCTAGAGGGAAAAATTACAACAATTTCTCAGATTTTAACAGGTTTCTGTCATTTAATATCCAGTTAGAGTCAAAATATTAGTGTCAGAAGGTAGTACTTATTAACACCTATGGTATTTTTCGCCATATCTATTTACTATCATAGTATTTGCTGTGAGAGAACCAAGGAAATATACTCAGAGGTATGAAACTGCATGTGTACATATATGTCTGATTTTGCACTGCCCAGGGAATAACCAGCACAAGTCCTCATCAGGCAAGATAGACATACATGAGAAGACTAAGTGAAAATTCAATGTTATAGAAAGACCACTGATGTCTCTTATGTTAAAAGCTCTATTGAGATAGAGCACCATACTCCAGCATGATCAATATTAGGAAAATCTTGTTTAAAGGAACATTTTCAGAGTAAATATGGCTTTTTCTAAAATTGCCAAATTGTTTCTAGACAGCTGTATAGAAGGATATGCTAATAATCTGCAGACAGCTGGTTCAGACTGTTACAATGTTGAGAAGTTTTAGTCATTGGAGACATACTATCAATGCAAATTTCTTGCCTTTTTGTTTTCACATATGAATTTTTTTTCATTTTTTTTTTATTTTTTATTAAGTCAGGCACAAAATATTTTAACTGTAGGAACAGAAAGCGGGATTAAATTGGTGGCCAGAACAAAAGAAAAAGAAATCTGGAGCCTCTCAGCACCTCCCAGGTTTCACTGTAAAAACTAAGTGGATCATTGGTCCTAAATAAAAGGAGACATAGTTGAATCTTTGGTTCAGAGAGGAAACAATGACTGCCATCCTCCTTCCTTATTCTAGTTCAGCTCTTCTGGCTATTCTCAGGATAGTATGGCACTCTGTTCCTTCCATCCTTTCCCTTCCTGTCACAGGGATTTATGTGTGATTTTACTGTCTCCACAGTCCCCTGTTGCCATGAAGAGCAGACTGGCAATTAATCCATATTAGAAGTCAGTAGAAAACTATAGATCAAGTTTGGTACGAAGGACTCTTTAAAGAACACTGAAACTCCTATCATTGCCTGAAACCTAAAATAGGGCACTTTTGTCAGAAGTGTTAGAGGTAAGTAGTTCCACAGACAGGGCTGGAATGCACAGCCATGATTTGGGGCTTTCAGAAATTTAAAATACTGGTTGTGTATGTATATTACTGGTTATCTATGTGTCTGTGTATACATGCCAGTTACATGTGTGGAGAAACTCCTCTCACAGGTTCTATAAATGATTTTCTTTCAGATGGCATCATGCACTTATCTGACAACCACACTGTTTAAATGTGGCATCCGAAATTCCTGGTCTCAGCAACTGTCTGGAAAGCAGTTTACTTTTTGATGTGCCTCTGTCTGAAGAAGTACTGATCTTATTATCACACCTATTGCCATTTTCCATGCATACTTGTGATAGATAGGCATCCTTGCCATTCTGAACAGGCATGTGACAAATCCTAAAGAGACATGACGTTAGTGTCTTCTGTCATTGCACTAACCTAGGGTTTAACTGGTGCAGAAAGGGTTCTGCCAACCTGCAACCACAAGCTGAATTTCACCTATTAATTACTGTATTTATCTCCTTATTCAGTTATGAATTTTGATGTACATAATCTGCAGGAAACCAAGCCAAACAAACCCCAGGAACACCTAACAAGGATCTAAAAACGCCTTGTTTGACAAAAGTGTTAATTATACACTCAAGCACATAACGCAAAGAGGAATTTAGTTCAGGAAACTCTCTCTCCATATCTGCTCTGTCTCTGTATGGCTTATTTCCCACAGAGGTTGTGAGAAGATGTATTTTCAGGGGACAATACTTTAAAATGTGGCAGCAGTGTGTACTGTTGTGTGTCACATAAAAAGGAATTATACATTTATTCTCTCTGACATTTCTTGCAAAAAGCTGAGTCCTGTCTTTTCACTTCTCTAAATTTGTACTTGCGTTTTTGTGCTTCCAAGTACACTGATGATGCAAATCAGAGATTTTGAAGCTCAAGTAATCTAATTTAGAGATGCCATCAAGCACCTTGCAGATTTTATTGTGACCACTAAAATGCAGGCATAAAGGAAGATCATTCTTTCAAAAATTCATTCCTCATATATACTGTCAAAAAATACCAGGTGGAGGGGAAAAAAAGTAAGGACTAGAAAATAAAATGCAAGGGAAGGTGCAGTATACATCTGTAAAACACATCAACATATTATGAATGTTTTTCTGAGGTGCTGTTTTATCTTACTCCTTTGCTTCTCCTTTCTCCAAAAAGTAATCTCAGGCCCCATCACTGTGAAAACCAGTGCTTTATCCAGGTCTCTGGTTAAGCTCTGTACAAGCTTTTGTGGACTTTTGGTCTCAAAATACCATGCCAAATGAGTGTGCTCAATTAAAATAAGCTTGAAATAAGAATTTGTTTCTCCAGCATAATATATTGCTTAATTATCAGTTACGGGGTGCTGGCACACTGTGTCTTTGAGAAGACTAAACATATAATTTTTAATTTTATTTTTAAATAAAAAAGTAGGACTTGATTTAAATAATAATAAAAAAAAAGGTTATTGCTCAGAATATATATGTATTTATGTATTACAGATCTTGCTGAAAGGTCTGGAAATTCCTTTCAGGCCACAGTACTTTCATGAGTGATGGGGTGTTTTGTCCTTTCTGCTGCTTATTTTTTCTTCTTTTTCCTTGGCTTTGATTCTGAGGGCAGCATGCTCTTTTCATCTTGCTAGAGATATGGTTCTGCATAAATCTCTCAGTAGATCTCACTCTACCCAAGCAATTTTATAGTAAAAAAGGGAATGCTTCCTTGTGTCTATATAATTTCAGTTGTGCAAATTGGTGCATTGACCTTAAAGCCATCCTGACTTTATTGTGGATCCGCCTTGTTCAGAAAGTTTGGCTTGTGAATTATAGTAGCCTTAATATCTTTTCCTTCCAAGATATGCACCAGTAGATTGCATTTTTTTTCAGTGAGTGTTTGAAAAACATAAAGGCTTTATTTTTCTATTACAGAAGGCTTTTTTTTTAAGGGGGGAAAACAAAATAAATACAAAGGAGAAAGAAAAAAAAAAAAAGTTTGAGGAAGAGTGAAATCTGAGACTTGGTGTGAAATAGTTCCGTGGTGACCTGAATTAAGAAAATGGCATCTGGTTTGTAAGTATCAAGCAGTTTTGCCATTAAGCTGAGAAGAAGCCAGCTAAAGTATAAAATATGGCTATAAAGCTTCCCATAAACTACAGAAATGACAAAATAAAATATCTGTATATGCTAATTATATGGTGTAGACCTAGTTTTGCATTTCCATAAATCTTTCTCTTGAATTGTTATATTGGCTAGTAATTAAGAGACTTATGACAAATTACTTGATTTATATTCTCAGCCAGGTCTGGACCTTACTATTTACTGATTTCAGCAGGGAAGCTTTAAGACACACACAAGAGTATGCCATACTTTACTGAATGAAACTGCAAAGTTTTTTTTTTTGTGCTGTCAAATGTTTCTGGAGTGTCCATGGATTTTATGAGGATATATGAACCTTTCAATTGTGGACGAATTTTGTTTAAAATATAGGCTTACAGTTTTTGAAAGAGAGTAAGACTATCATCACAAACCAAGATATATCTAGAGTACATTAAGAGTATTATTTTTATATTAAATCTCTGATCCATAACCACATTTTTTATATATAAAATTCAAATTTTATTAGATCTCCTGGAAGAAATCACTGCCTGTGAATCCAGTTCTTGAATCTAATTTATTTTTAGCCAATTACACAAAATCAAAGAAATGCATGGATATTTTTGTAGACAGACTGGTTTGCATAAGCATTATTTGCTTGTTGGTATCTAGGATCACCATTCCAAAGATGACACAAACAGGTTGAAAACGTGATTTACAAACTGTTAACAAAAATACTCTTTCCAAACAAACAGAGGAAAAACATTTTGCATCTCACCAGTTACTGGTTTGGTGTTTTTTGATTGTGTGTTATGTCTTTTTGATGCTTGTTTGTTTGATTTTTTTTTTTTTTTAAGTGGGCTAATTAATTTTGGCTACATCAATTCAGTGCATATTTTGTAATCTTTATGCCTTTGAGGTGTTACAAATTGCTAAGAGGTTATCACAGGTCAAAACACTTCTCTTTTACCTTTTCTAAGGTAATTCATTTCTAGATCTCACACAAAATTAGGCATTACAGCTGGTCTAAGTTGTTTAGAAGTATTAGTCATAAAAAAGAACAAAAATCCTTAGAAAACTGATAATTTTATTCCATACCTGGGTTCTTTGCCATTAAAAGCAAATAATGAATTCTTCAGTCTGAGCTATATAATACATTTTTGTAACGACACCAGAGTTTAGACCTTAATAATTACTGGAGGATTTGAAGGACGTTTCAGCATGATACGTAATGGTACCTGGTACAAAGAGAAGAATATTATCCAAGCAGTATGAATGTAAGTGCTGTGTTCACAGATAAGGAGGGTAGTTTTAATTCTATTTTAAGAGTCACACAAATACGTGTCAGACATCATAATTATTGCCATGGGTTGGAAGGTTGCAAGAGAGAAAAATGTTTATGGATTAGTAATCTCTTGAGACCACAGGTGTCCAAAAGGACTTTTTTTCTTCAGAAAGAATAAAAAATTAAACCAAAAAAAGCCAACAGAAAGAGAGAAAGACGTGACAGGTTAAATATGAACAAGTCATATATGGGCTTCAGCATAGAGTTTCTAGGAACTGAGGGTGAGCCCTAGAAAAACTCCCATCCAACTACTGTAAATACTGTTTTGAAGCAGTGAAATCTTAATTAGTATTTTTCTTCCATTTAACTGCTCCAGTGGGTAAGAGATGCGTTGTACCAATTTTTATCTTTTCACTCCCCATCTCCCTCCCCTGCCTTTTTTTTTTTTTTAATTTCTCTACCTAAGATTTCCAGGGGGAATGGTGTCTATAAATTAAACTAACTGGCCACAGTGTTATATGATTATTGTCTAAGTGGAACAGATTTATCATCTTCAGTTTTTCATTTCCTGTTCCAAGATTTCTGTTAAATACGTATTACTCGTGAATGACAAAAGGACTAACAAGAAGAGAGGCTATTTCCCAGGGGGAGTAGGTACATTTGGAGTGTGTTTATTATCTAGCTAATGCTCTTCACCAATAACTGATTGCACATTCTATTAGATTTTGTGCTCTGCTTTCTAAAAACTGTATATATTACCAGGTGGGGTTACATGTGTTAATCCACTGAGACCAATGAAAGCTACTGCCTCACTTAGCACTTCAGAACATTGTAATTCTTCACCCTAGTCTGTCATCACCTCTCCTCTCCCTGTCTCATGCTACTGTGTTGACTTGGAGGAGAATGCCAAGTAGAAGAGTCCAGAAGTACAGTTCCCTGTGTTGTAAATGTAAATTAGAGATCCATGGAGAATTTCAGCTCTCATAAAATCTCACTTTAAGGTACCCAGGGCTAAATTAATCGTTATTAGTGCATTGCAGTCTGCTTTAATTAATATAGTCCATTAACATATAATAAAAATACAGAAATGTAATTGAAAATTGTCAAAAGAATTTGACTGATAATAAAAGATCTATGCCCAGGTGATAGTTTCTGTTTTAAACACATAAGAACAACATTAAATATTACCTACATTGCATATGCTTTCATCTGGAAGAAACCCCTGCTGAACACTGCACAGTTACCACTAAACTTCCTACTGTTCCCAGCTCCATTCCTCTGGGTTGTAGAAGCTACTCTACAATTTTTGAAGAGAACATGAGAACCCTTCTGTACCTGACTATCTGATATTATTCTTTTTCTTTTTTTCTTTTTTTCTTTTTTCTTTATTTTTTTCAATTTTTTTCTTTTTTCTTTTCTTTTCTTTTCTTTTCTTTTCTTTTCTTTTCTTTTCTTTTCTTTTCTTTTCTTTTCTTTTCTTTTCTTTTCTTTTCTTTTCTTTTCTTTTCTTTTCTTTTCTTTTCTTTTCTTTTCTTTTCTTTTTTCTTTTCTTTTCTTTTCTTTTCTTTTCTTTTCTTTTCTTTTCTTTTCTTTTCTTTTCTTTTCTTTTCTTTTCTTTTCTTTTCTTTTCTTTTCTCTTCTCTTCTCTTCTCTTCTCTTCTCTTCTCTTCTCTTCTCTTCTCTTCTCTTCTCTTCTCTTCTCTTCTCTTCTCTTCTCTTCTCTTCTCTTCTCTTCTCTTCTCTTCTCTTCTCTCTCTTCTCTTCTTCCTCTTCTCTTTTTCCTCTTTTCTTTTTGTCATTATGAAATACAGATAGCATAGTTGGACAGTGGCTGCAACAAATGGAAGCACTCTGTGTAATATACCACATTTGGCTATTTGTAGTGTCCTCTGATTACAGCCTCTTGTAAATGAAAATGATGTGCCTCTTTTTCACCTGTCACAAAACCATATCTCAGGAAATACATAGCTTAGACTAAGGCACAGGCCAGGGATTTCTGCATTCTGTTCTTGTCTCTTCGATTTGCTGAATTCTATGTTTTTCAGTTATCGCTCGCATAAAATGGAGCACTGAAATTTAAGGTACATCACAGTTGCTGTTGCAGCTGTGGGGACATCCCTGCCCTAAATATAAACTGACTTTGGCAAAACAGATGATCAAGCACTTGCCTTGATTTCAGTCTGAAATCTGCTATTGTGCTGTATGCTACAGCAGTTAAACCATACATAACATCTCAGGTAAAATCTAACATTCAGATTCCTTCAAGATTTGCAAGATCTGATGTGACCATCAGGTATTACCAGTCACCAACATCAGATACTGAAATAAGACAATAAATTGAAAACCTTCTCTCAGGTTTCTCTGGCTCCCTGGACTTTCAACTGAGATGAACAGACAAGTTCAGAGGTAATTTAAAAAAATTTACTTCCAAATCTGACAGCAGTTAAACTCTTAGACACTGAGTTTTAGTCCTTATGCTGAATTAAACAGAGCCAGGAGGAGACCATTGTCTCTGAGACAGGTTAGCATTAGCTGCTTCGTAATCCATGCTTTTAGTGCTAGTCCACTCCAGCTAGTTGGAGCAGCCCAAAATAGACCAAGTACTGGGTGCTAGCTTAGCTCACAGTGAAACAGTTTGGGTCCAGCACTCAACCTTGCTCATTTTTCTTTAACAGGACTTCATCAAATTGCTAATGCATCCAGGTCTAATCATCCCACCTTCTCTCAGACACCTTACCTGAAGGACCAAAGTTGACATGTCTGACTAGATTCTCTTCACATTCATTGAGAGAAAAACATGTCTGAAAGGCAATTCATCCCAGCTAAGGGCTTAAGACAGTGTCACGAGTCCAAAGTTAAATAAAATGGATCAATTTTCTATTGCTCTCAATTGTCTCAGGAGGAGCCAAAAAAGCCTCTCTCTTTCAATAGTGCTGCAGGATTTAGGCACATAAATTCTTTCTTATTGACCTGAACTTTGTGCAAAGTGACTCTTCTCCTCTCCCTTTAATGGGGTTTTTATCCAAATATTTAAAATGTTTAAAATGTTTAAAAAAAAATCAGTTATCAAATAAAGTAATTCTTTTACTTCTTTTATTGAAACTTATATTTTCAAAATCCCTTTGATAAATACTTTTCCAAAACTTGTCATTCACATTTAATCACTACTTCGAACACTAGGCTTAAAAGAGTTCTATCTGAACATCCTCAAGTATCTGGATTTTTGCAAGGTTGGATCAAAGTTTATTGATAAGCATAATAGAAATGTAGGGAATAATATGATATCAAGAAGTGAAGACGGGTGTTACACCAATGAACCTTCATACAGCTCAGTGGTTGCTAGTTTGTCTGGTTTTTAAATTTTCTGGAAAAAAGCAAGCTATTCTTTTGCCATGGAATCAAATTCCCAGAAAATAAGGACCAAATTAGTCTTATAAGTAATGGATTACAATGTCCCCGCTTACTATAATCTTATCTCTTTAACCACTTACACAGTAATTGTTTGACAAAAGACTGACAGTCTTTTCTATTTCCTGGTTGTGATCCTGCAGGATTGCAGCCATTAAAGAATCATCAGGCAGAAGAAGTGTAAAGTCTTTGTTGCCCATTTTTCAAGAACCTTTATTAAGGTTTCTCTGTTTTCATTTGCTTGTAGCACACAATTTCTCCAGTAACGATGTGCTGGTACTTGATTTTCTTTCTGCTCAACAACAGGCTCAATTAATTTTTTTTTAAATGCTTTTTGGATTTAATTTTCCTCTCTTGGATTAGCAATTCAGACTGAGCAGAGCTAGAGAAAAACTGTATATTCTTTTCCCCCAGTATTCCTGTATTTAAATTCTTTATTTTAGAGGTTTCATCTTTACAGGAAGGTGAAGATCTGGACAAGCAAAGCATTCTTAGTATTTGGAATTGAGTCAATCAAGATAATGTTGAATACTTTAAAAAAAAAAAAAAAAAAGGTTTCAAGTAAAAACTATTATCTCAAGCTGAAAAATTCTCTTTCTTTCCAGATACCCTGAGCTGTTTATATCAAAAGGAAAATATTATTGTTCATGTCCCATGAAACACATTTTTAACTTGTCCATTTTTATAATGAAACATATTTTTCACTGCACCTAATTAAATCTGACTTAATCTGCTTGCATAGATTTTGAACATTTTTAATGGCTTTATTAATAAACAAATAAACACACATATATTATGGTTATAGTGTGCCTCCCTTGATTTTCGATCACCAGAGGAGAGCTGCATATTAGGTCCGGTTCACATATATATATCAGAAGAGTGTTAATGTGTATGAAGAGAGACGGTGAAGAAAGGGTTTTGAACCCTTTGATTCATACACCCTTCCAGCTGAAGCCAGCCATGCCTTACTGACATATAGACTCCCTGGAACCAGAAGAGCAGGGAAGGAGAAGTTATACAGGACAGGAAAGACAGAAAGCAGGCTTTGTAGTGATATCTGGAGCTCTAGAGCTTTCTCTTTCCCCTTGCTCTGGCTCCCAAGTGAATACTAAACCCCTTTTTGTCTACTCACAGTCATGTCCTTACATGCTTGCTTTTCTGAGGTTAATGTCTACTTTTAGATTTATAAGCAGACATATTCAGTCTTAGACTATCCTCAGTGCTTGAAGCATTTCTGAACCCAAATGGCTCTGTGAGTCAAAGCCCTTACTAATGGAAGGCTGTTACTCAATGTGAGCTTTAGCTGAGACTAGATCAGCAGCACGGGTTTCTCAGCTGGGACGATCATGGAGATGAAACCTTGCCACTCATTAACCACCACTAGAAGAGACAACAACTCAAGATGGAGTGTGCCTAAGAGTTCATGCAGAAACTCAGTATGAATAGATACAGGCTTCCCTACAAAAAGAGGGTATTCATAATTCTGGTACTGGTTTTGAGGACTGATCATACACTTCAGCTGAATGAAGAAGGAACTTCTGATTGATGAAGAATTAGTGCAACTATCATATAGAAGGTATTTGACCACAAATGTCACATGATGGGAAGGGTGGGTGGATAAATCTGTACACTATTTTCAGGTATCTTCCACTGTCAGGTTATTCTTCCCCAGGAGTATGACTTTTCTCCTTGTCAAACTTCATGAAGTTCCTGCTTGCTGTTCCTCCAGCCTATTAAGGTATCTTTGAAAGACCACTCAGAAAGACAGAAAAACTGACTGCTGTATTAACCATTCTTCCAAATTTCTATTGCTTATAAAATTATTAAAGATGCACTCAGTCCCATCTTTCACTATATCAGATAATCTGTGAGGTGTCTGTGCTTTCCTGAGAGGTGAACAAAAAGAACTTTTGTTATGCAGAAATAAATCACTGTTTGAATGACCTCTTATGGAGTCGAGCAGTATGCACAATCCAGACTGAAAGAACAAAAATCTCCTTAGATGTTTTTATAAAACTTAGTAAACCTGGGGATGTGCAAATTGAACTGCAGTGCTTCCACAGACTTTGTTAAAGCCCTTGATGGAGTGAATTTTCATGCTCTGGACCCTAACACTGCAATTAGACTTGGCTGTACAGACAGGAGTGACATTCACCTTCATTTTGCTTGAGGGGACAGTGGAGAATTTCACAGTTCATTGTCATTTTTTATTAAAACAGATAAGAATGGACTCTAGGTTGTGACCCTTGTATTCAGCAAGACCTCCAAAAATCACTCAGCTGCAGAGATAACAATCAAGAGCACCCTCGAGGCTGTGTATGCTCTATATCAAGAGAACCAAAGAACCCAGTGAAAATGCTACATGAATATTTTCCCTGGCTTCGCCGAAATGTTATTGTTCTGTGTACCTGTCTTGTAAGATCAGGTCTGAAAGTTTTGCAAGTAAAGTGGAATCTGAACATCTTGTTTTACTGCTGGTAACAATAATAAATAATAGAAACATAATAGTACTAGGCTGTGAAATTTCCTTCAGAAATGTAGTGTGTGTACAGACTTATCAAAGAACAGTATTGAGAAATAGTGAAAATATTCATTACTAAATAAGAATAATCTCATTATTTGTCACATCATTTTCACAGCAACAAAAGGCAATTTTGTCCATTTACTTATTTTCAAGTAAATGTCTACAGCCTCTACTCTAAGATATTAATTACATTTTAATCTGAGCAGTCCAATCTTAACAGAGTGAGTATTTGGGCAGTTGTCTTAGTGATACATGTGAGCTGTAAGTGTCCATGAGGTCCAGCAATGCTATGTGGCATTTTTGGGTGCAGCAATTAGACAATGAAGAACCTAAATACACTTCTGGCTTAAGGTCTTCATGGACTGCCCTGAAAAAATCTTGAACTCCAGGAAAAAAATTTGAAGCAATGAATAATAAAAATTACTTTTTTGTTCCTTCAGATGATTAAGAAAATTGATAGATTCTCCTTCCACTAGGAAATTGCCTTTCACTGCTTAAAACAAACAAACAAATTTTATAGATTTTGTTTTTGTGGTGTTGTGTGGGGTGTTTGGTTTTTTGTTTTTTTTTTTTGTTTTTTGTTTTTTGTTTAATAGCTGCTTCTCAGTTGTCCTTCCAGTTACATTCTCAAGTGCTAACTTTGAGATTTTTTCCAGATATCCTCTGTACTTTGTTTTGGACATGGTAAATGAAAGCTCTATAAAATGCTTAGTATCTCTTCTGCAGTGAAGTGAAGTTGTCCAGCTGAATCAGAGACTCGTCTTTCATCTTTCTCTGACACCTTCCTTTCCTCACCTCTCAAACCCTTACATCTTCTCTGCTCTTTTTCTCTCTGCCTTTACTCGTTCTTCCTCCAGCTGCTCCGTGCCCCCCAGCTCTGGTGCAGGGCTCCAGAGAGGTAGGGAGCTCCCCCAGCCCCTTTGGGTTAGCAGTGAGACAGAACTCCTGGGGTGCTGACTCAGTACAGCAGAGCAGGGACTGCTTTGCACAAGCCTTTAAACCACAGTGCTGACAGCAGCTGGAAAAAAAAAATCTGCATGAAAACTACACAATCCATGAAATTTATTACACCTGCAGTTTGCTAGTTGAGTTCCTAATTTGCATATGGTATTTTGCCTTCAAGTGACACAGTATTTAAACACATCTACTTCTATATGTAAAACTCCATTCTGATCAAGGTGAGGTAATTTTCCACTACCTAAAGTAAATGCCTATATGTCAGACATTAGTATTTCTGAACTTTATTTGCTCTTTTAAATAATTTTGTCATAGAAATATCTCACAACTTCTCAAATCTGTTGTTTTTAAGAACATTTGCATTAGAAAATTCTTCAGAACCCTTAATCCCTAAATCTTTGTTTCTTTGATTTACAGCTTCTAAATAATTTACAGAATGCAGTTTGTAATTAAGTACATTCTTACTCATGTATGCAAATTCTAATGATTATACTATTTTTAATAACATTACTGCTGCTATGCTGGGAATTCTTGAAGATCAGACCAATTTTTAATAGGTCAGTGTTCTTTTTATAATTACCTGACTCATTTATTTTGTTTGCCTTTTCATGAATATCATTTGTTTGCTTTATTTGATGGTGCTAGCAACAGAGAAAATTAAACATCTCTGCAGGTTTGGTGCAGAAAATAGTTGTAAATATTAACCTCTACTACAATTTTAACCTCTACTGTGGATATTTTATAAAAGGTGTGAATATTTCTTTCTCTTTAATGGACAGGGAAATTTTATAAAAGAGTAAAGGAAGTAGTTAAGTTTCTTACTTTTTCTATAATTATAAATGCCAGTAGCAAAAATGCTGTGCTAGAAATAGCAAATTTTTTCAAATATTGGTTGCATGATTTGCATACAGTATATATATTCCTTTTCCTATTTGAGTCTAATCCAAGGCCTCTGTTCATTTATTAGAAAAAAGTCTCAGTCATCTTTAACTCAGTCCCAAACAAAATTGAAACACTTCTAATAAAAATCATATAAACTGATCCAGAATGAGGATCATTAAGTCATTTTGTTCACCTTCCTTCCTCACAGGCGAGATTAGCTATACCTAAAATTTTTTGTGTGATCTGCTCATTGAAAATTTTCCTACAGATTCCTAGTTGTTGTGTTTCACTATGAAACTATCCTGGCATTTCAAAATCTTTTTCCTAAAGTCTAACCTATATCTCCCTAGCTATAATTGAAACCTATTTAAAAACTGTTATCAGGTCTCCCATTATATTCTCTAAGCAGAAACAAACATGCTCAGGCTTTCACTACAGAACATGTGATTTTAGCTGTTTTATCATTCATTCTGGCCTTCATCTCTTCCTCACAGTTGCTTTTTGACTGGTGTGTATCTTTCCTGAGTGCCCATGTGTTCCAGTAGAGATAAATTCTCAATTTAGAACTTTGTACCATCATAAAACTGAAGGATACTTCACTTACCTTTCTTGCCACACTCCTCTTCATAAAGGTTTGGATGATTCCTGGGTTTCTCATGCACTGTATGAGAATGATTCTGCCCCGAGATTCTAGGGCAGTTCTACTTGTCCCTGCCTTGATGCTGTGGAATCATGCAGAAGAAAATATATGATTTATTGAATAGAAAGTGTTAACTAGAGACCACTTTTCCTTTGATGTCAGAACTGCTTGATACTGAGGAAACTGTTGACTGCATTAACACTTTTTGTATATTTTTTCTAATTATCCCACAGTGCAGTCATAAACAGTCCTTAGTGGAGGGCAAGCCAAAATATGGGGTTTTTCTTTCTTTTTTCCCACTTCTGTGCATGCAGTATTCCTGACACGAAGTTTGTAGTCTCTTGAGGCAGCAGAAGCAGAGAGGACATCCCACCACTTCAATCCAACCTCTTCAAACAACTATGTCCTTTATTCTAGGCTATCAGAGTAGGTTTGAACTGTTTCTGGCTAAAGGGGGTTGAAATGCTGGTCTTTCACGCATTATACAAGTGGTACAGTCTTTAAGCATTATTCTGACAGACTTGATGTTCCCTGGCTATATGAAACTGCCTGGGTGAAGCTGATCGATGCTGTTGCTATGTTGGGCAAACTCTTAGTATGTCTAACAAATTAAGTGATGCCAGAAGGGCTTAGGTATGAAAGAGAATAATAAGGAACTTGGATACAAAAAGTATCTTTCAAATATAGGGGGAAAAGAGTTAGACGTGGTGTTAGGAGAGCACTGAACATTCAAAAACCAATCCCATAAAAATTCAGGTGTCTGCAACAGGATTAGGTATCTCCTTATTACATTTGAGATATCTTAACAATGCCTTAGATTTACATAAAATGCCCAACTCAACATTTGCCTCTGGGCATTATTAAAAATGCCATTTAACTGTTTCTAGGAAACACATTGAATCATAATAGGACCAGGCAAAGTCTGGTAGTTTCTTTACAGGAAAAAACCCCAGGGTTTCAAACTGCATGAAGAGGTAGTTTTTCTTTAAGAGTTTTCTTTTGAACTATAAAGAAATATAGTATTTGCTACAAATGTCACAGGAGACATGCCTCTATATGGTGAATTTAATTTTCTTATTTGAGACTAAGCTTTACAAAATTTTTAAGCTGAATATATGAATAAAAGTTTTTACTAGGATATTTCAAATTCAGAAACATTCCTATCATACCTATAGTTCAAAATATATATAAAAATGGTCAGATATTTTTACTAGCCATGGTGGGTCAAAATTGTTTTTTGGTAAAAAGAGCTTTGTTATTCACAGCTGCATGAGTCATCATCAAACAAATAACAACAGCTGTATTTGTCTGCAATTAAGCTGCATTAGTATTACATAGGACTCAAAATAGTTGACTCAAGTAATGGGTCCATTCCTTCCATTTTTATTTCAGGTGGCTAACTTCAGCCTGTTGAATATAATTGGATTAGTCAATGAAGAAGATATTATTCACTAGACAAAGGAACAACAATCTTAAGTGTTTGATTAATAGGGGGTAAATTCTTTGGACACAGAAGTACTATACTAAATAACATTGTCTGTTTTGTAGATGTGGGCTGAAACTGTGGAATCAAAAATCAATTAAAATTAATCGTAATTTCAAATTAGTCTTTATGATTTTATCTGCAATACTATGAATGTATTTCAAGTTGTGTATTTGACCTTGATTTTGATTTAACATACAAGGAACAGTTGGAATCTGTGGCAGGGTCTTTTTTTTGTTGTTGTTGTTTTTTTGGAATAGGAAATTATATCTTCACTGCAGTGAATATGGAGGGTCAAAGCCTTAGCTGATGAGAATTAGATGCAATCAATGAGCTTTTATCCATATTCATCAGCTGAAATCTAGACTAGAAATTTAAATTCTTGTTTCCCAGATTGTATTCATGCAAGTCAATTTATTTTGGCAGTGTAATCAATACCTCTGTAAACAAAAGATATTTACAATAGCATAACCAACCACGCTTTGGAGGTCATTACACTGATTTCGTATTTGTGTTCATCCATTATTATGGGGCAATATTAAAAGTTTCGCAAAAATTTCATTCAGTCATTTTTAGCAAATTAAATTAGAATCATAGAACCAGAGAATGGATTGGGTTGAAAGGGACTTTAAGGATCATCTAGTTCCAACTCCACTTGCATGGGCAGACCCCTAAGTTCTACCACTGACCTGGAACTTGGTTTTACAGTGTACTTCTGAAATATTTCCTTCTTTATTTTTCACAAGTTAATTATTTGTTTTTGAACTAACCCTAAACGGTGGATGAAGTGATCATGTACTTGTATATTCTTGTTCATATCAAAGCTAATCTTTCTGAAACTGGTAGCACTGACATTTTATTTGAGTTTATTTTAGGAATATAAGACATTTTCTCAACACTGTAGAAATTTAACACCTCAATTTTAAGCATTTAAAGTAAACCTAGTTAGTTTTTATTTAGAGGCGATCGGCCACATAACAGTGCGTGTGCCAAAGCTGAATGTTTCATTTAGAACATTATAGGTTTTTTTATTTATTTTAATCCTTCATTTTAAAGAGAATGATTTCTTCTCTTGCAGATGATGGCTGCTGAATTGCAGTACCTTTCTACAAGAGGAGCTGGTTGCCAAGGTGTCATGTGACTAGCTTGAAGAGTTAAGTTCTAAATTTCACTGAATTGGTCATAGTGTAGTGCTGTCTATAGAATGGCTACGGAGTATCTTTCAGTTTCAGCTGTTACAACAGAAAATGGCTTACCATTTAATAAAGATAGACTTTTGGAAAAAAGATCAGTCAAGATCCTTCTATTCCATCCATGTAGTTTCAGAAATTACTCTGCAAACACACTCAGCTCTATTAACTCTGTTACTATGTCTGTGCATTCATGTGACACCTTTGGTCAGTCAGGACCTGTGGCTGAGAGATTCTTGTGTATACTTCATAGGAAATGAAACATCATATCATCAAGGCATCAGCTAGTGATAGCAAAACATTCAGTCATCCATTTAATAGCATGAAAACCCCAGTATGACTAGTGAATTTTAACATGGGGAATTAAGCAAAAAATTTCTCTGCAAACAGCTGTGATTTTTTTGGTAGAGCTTCTCAAAACACTAGCTAAAAAGATTAATTATAAATGTATTTTTTAATTCTGGAAATGCAACAGGGTATGGTATTTGGGAAACAGAAACTGAGCAAAATATGTTTGCTGACACTTTCTGTAAACTGGATGAAATTCGATATATTTCTCATACACAAGTCACCAGGAACATTCCACTGTGTGTATTATTAAGGGAATTATCAGTCCTGTCAGCTACCATGTAATCTGACATTTGGCCTCAAAATGTTTCACACAGAGGTCAGCAAGCAGTCACCTTATTCCTTTCACAATGTGAATACCTTCTCTATTGCTCATTGTTTATGGCAGTCATTATTAGCTGCTGATTGAAATGTGATTTGTACCACAGACAGTGAGACAGATGATCCAAGAGAAAAAAAGCTGGTCCAGGGTCAATGCCTTCCAGTATCCCAGATACCTCTGCACTGTACTCCTGAAATCAGAGTTAGGATATCCAAGACACTTAACCACATTGTACAAGTAGACATAAACCAGTATTTCCAGTAAAAGAAAAAAAAAATTACAAACTGCAGTGAGTCCAACAGAGGACAACTAAAATATTGGAGTGTTTAAGGGGCTGAAGCATATGTTTCATTTGGAACTGAGGGAGCTGTTTGTTCATCATGCAGAAGAGTGAGTGGCGATCTAATTGCTTTTTCCAAGGTTCTCATGGTAGAATATAGATAGGGATGTTGCAGGGTGATTTTTCAGCAGAGCAGCTGTACTCTTCACAGAAGTGCCTAACAAAAGAAAAAGGCACAACAGACAAAACTTGCTTCTAAGTTTCCCTGAATGTAAAGGAAAAGCTTTCCACAATGAGGACAGAGACTGAAACTGGATGCCCAGAGAGTCTAAAGAATCTCCATTCTTGCAGACACTCAAAACTCAGCTGCACGTAGCCCTGAGTAACGTGACATTATCAGAAAACCACAAATGTCCATTCCAACATACAGTATTCTGCAGTTCTCCATTTCTTGTCATCTCAGGTCACCTTTGCTGCACACGGTAAAGAAAACTTTAACAGTCACCTTAGGGACTGTCAAATTCAGTGCAGGAAAGTTTTTAGAAGAGGCAGCCCAAAGGCAGGATGGACAAGCCAGAGAAAGAGCTTCCACCCCTTGGCAAAACACAAGACCTTCTGCCTTCTCTGGGAAGATCTGTGTGCAAAGGTTGGTAGAACTGAAATAGGTGTCATGAAGGATGTGGTGCTGCATGAGAGCTGAATGATGTCCAGATTTATACAGGAAGATCTCAGAGATGAAGAGGAATTTTTCTTGGCAGAGTGCTTTATAGTATGTCAGCCTCTTTTGTAACAATCCTTCAAGCTAAGCCAATACCACTGATCCTGCTGTTGCAGAAGGGACAAAGTGGAATGATGTCCAGAAGAGAATAGTGCAAAATAGCAGTAGCAAAATAAGAGACATGATCCTTGTAGATCCTTTAAGTGTGGCCTGAGAGCACGTTTGAGACCAGAGAACCACAAGAGAAAAGGAGAAAAGGAGAACATACACAATCCTTCATATTAAATTGCTCAGTAATGCGCACAAATGGAGATAAGGTAGTCTCTGTACCTACCATTGCACCACAGTCAGAGAGTTTAAATCAAGTATAGCAAAAGGACCAATGCTGCCTTTTAATGGGAGGTACCAGTAGCTTGATTTTTCATCTGGTTTTGCTCCTATTCAGACTTTTCAAAAAGAAAGGTTTCCACCTGGATCTGTCCTTCCTCTGGGAATGTGCTCAGACTTAAAGATTTAAGGTTTCTTTCAAGGGGGGGGGGGAGAGGGGTTGCTCTTTTAGATGGAGAAACCACACTCACCATTATTTCCTTTTTAAAGACTCCTAGTGTTTCTTACTAATAAGTTATTTATGTGTCTCCTGAGGCATTCAATATCAGTGTCAGTCTTCTCTAAATTGTCTCTATTACTGGGAAAATTGTCAGCAATGGGTTATTTGAAAGAGATGCTCAGTATGGTTTATGCTGTTTCAGAAAATATATTTGAAGACCCTGTTGGATTGAAGATGATGAGAAGGAAATTTTGTCAGGGGACTATGAGCATTCAAAATAGTAGCAACAAGTGAGGGGTCATGTTTTGGCAACAGCAGCAAGAGGAAAATGAGATGTTTAGCAGTGGTGCAAAGCGCACTGATACACTTCTGAAGAGCTAAAGGAAAATTTAAGTAGATGGCAACTTTTTTATAGTTTGCAGACAAAGACAAAACAAGACATTGGTTATGAAAAGAAGGCAAAAAAAATCACGTGTAAAGGACAAGTTTGTTCACCTGAAATATTTTGGTCTTTTCAAGTTAGAGGTTCATTTTCTCAGAGGTATAATTATTAAATGCTAACATAGCCCAACATCAAATATGTTTTGCTTCTTTCCATGATACCAGAATTACAAAAACATAATTTTGCATCAGGAGGTTCTCTTTCAGCAGTGTGGCTCTGAAAGCATAATTTTTAAATGCTTTTCAGAGTTTATGCCTGGTGAGTGAGGCTCTTTACCTTGTGAACTTTCACATTATTGGGCCAACTGAAATAGATGCTCTTGTCCTTTCAGAATAGAGTTTCAGCCATAACACTTAATTTCTGACCTTTGTGGGTTTAACTTATGCTCCATTCTGACCTTCAGAATACTGGCATGAATATATGCATTTGCATATTATAGATCCATAGCCTGAAACATCTACTCAAATTTCAAATAAGTACCTTCTGGTTATGCGTAATGCTTGTGGGGGATTCTGTGGGTTTGGTTTTTTTGTTGTTGTTGTTGTTGGGGCTTTTCTTGTTTGGTTTGGTTTTGGGGTATTTTGTTTTGGTTTTTTGTTTGGTTTAGGTTTTGGGATTTTTAATTTTTTTGTTTGTGGGAGTTTCTTTTGTTATAGCTGAGATTTTTAGTTTCTTTTTAGAATACATTCTAGAAACTACTTCTAAATTAAAATCTTATTTCAAGTTTTAGCATGCTGAGGAGTTTTATAAACAAATTACAAACTCCTGAATATAGAGGTTTATGTAACGAAAAGGCTGACAGTCCCTTAACTATAATAACAAGAACAGACATTACTCTAATGCAAAAGGAATACTTATCCAGCAGAAGGGTGGCTCTACAAATCATTGTTATGAAAAGTACCTTTCTACTTAGTTATATTCAATCTGCAAATCATAAACTCATTATTTTGCTGGCAAAAAATAAGCTGGATTTGATTTCAATATGTTTTTTTTTTCTTGTGTCTCATTATTCTACATCTGTACTGACTCTTCCTTTCAATCATTTCCTTTGTGATTGCTCAGCTTCATGTTTCCTATAATTTGTTAGGCTAAAATGCTTGACGTTTATACTGGGAGTCCCATGCAGCAAGTCAGCTCAGAATCTGACTTTCATCTTAAATGGGAAAAGAAAAAGCCAGCAGAAAATGGAGGCAAAGAAGAAGAGAAAAAGTTGTTTATATTTCTGAATTGGCTAATGCAATGCTGTAAGAGCTATTCTGGAATAGAATACCTTTCTCTTCACATAAGCACTGACAGCTGTGCCATCTGCAGTATAGAGTACCTACCTGCTTCTGAAATATATAGGGATTCTGTGATAGCTGACTTATATTTACTTACATAAAGCAAGCTATACTTTCTCCTTCTGGATTTGTTCTGCTTTCATTTACTCGGTTTGGCAGCTTACCTTGTGTACAATCTGTCAAAATTTGACTAATGTGCCTCTGGGAATCAGCTGGTCAGTAAATCTTTCCTTTCTCAGACTCCTTTGGCTTTGTTGAACTGTTCTGTCATTATAGTAACCAATTGAATTAGAATTGGTTTTTTATTTGGTAGGTCATTCTCTGAAACATAGACAAAAATTACAGAAGCAGAATGGTAACAAATTGAACCGAGTGGGGGTAGGGGAAAGCTTAACTTATTTTTTATTTCTCTCGTGAATAAGAGTCTTATATTTACCAATATTACCTTAGAAAGATGAAAAAAAATAAATCTACCTGTTTATGTGAGCAATAATTATATATTCTGTGTAAGGAGAAAACATTCTGCTGTGCACTGATGAAAACTGCTAGTCATTTCATCATGTTCTGCAGCATTGCTTCTCCTGACTGCGTACAGTACTAATAAAACAAGTTAATGGAGTTTATTCTGTCACAAACACTACAATTTCAAAGAGCTGATTGCAGTCTATGGGAAATCAGTGTCTAACAGCCTCTTAAAGATGCACGGTAGTTTTAACATATTATCCGACAGAAGATGTACATTAAGGCACTCTAGTTATATGTGTAAGAAGACATGGAGAATAGGAGCAGCAGCATCCAGTGTTCGTAGTTCACAGACCATTTATGGTAGCTGATTCAGAACACAAGAGTCCCTCCATGTTATCAGCATTTACAAATTCTCCAAATGATAGTTTGTCTGAAAGTCAAATTAGCTAGGATGCAGAATTGAGAAATTCACATTTTATAAGATGCATTTAAACCAAATTATACTATTTAATAAGTAACTTGCAGCTTGGATTTATGTTGATAAAGATGTACAAACCAAATGCTGTTTCACAGTCTCTGAAATTGCATGTTATTCATACTAAAATATGAGGCTGATTATAAGATGCAATGGTAATCAGACTGAATTAATAGGAGCCCTTCAATGAACCTTCATTTCCTCAAGACTCATGACATTCCCTGTAAGTAGACATGGAGAAGATGTATTATTTTGGAAAATAGATTTCAACTGTTACATGAGGATTGAGGTATGCTGCTTTGGTTAATCAATAGAACTTCCTAATTTAAAATATTGTTTATTGCCATGAAGGTTTTCTACAGGATAACATGTTCTTCTATACCCTCAGCCTAATACAAATTACACTCTCAGAAAAGAGAAAAATGAAAATGAGATATATTTCAATGTTCACTAGACTTTAGGATGAAAGAAATGCATGTCCATTATGGAACACCTACTATTTTACTTCACTGTCTCCTTATAAGAAACTCACCTTGTTGGCTTATGGAATACCGATTAAAGCTAAGGGATCGTAGGAAAGCTAAGATTTATTCAAATTTCTATATCTGAAATTTTCTAACAGAGGCAGACACTAATGGGTCTTTCGTTGTATAAAATTTAAGCACACAGAAACTCTAAGGAAGGCAGTAAGAGCATTAGAGACAAAGCAAAACAGAGTTAGTTTATTACTGGCCTGGACTCAGCATTAGCAGGAGGTCCTTTGTTCTTGTTTGTGATGCTTTTCGTGGCTTGGTGAGAAATAGGGACAAAAGGGAAATGGCAGCAGCAGATGTGGATATAAAACGTGTACACTGATAAACATATGGCCTTAGATGAGAACAAACAGAACAGAGATGGTGAAATTGCCATGGCCATACCAGAATTTCTGTCACACACATGACATCTAGCCAGCAAACTTTGTTTACAGCCAGAGCACTAATATTCCCTAGGATTCAATAAATGTTGCCTATATAATTTTAAACATCTTTAGCACAGCTCTAATATTTTATTTTTTTTTTGTGTATTATTTTCAAGGTTAAGGGCATTTTATAAAGATATATAATCGCATGTATTCAAAGATATTTTTGATCTCATTTCCATTGTTTAATTTTGCACAGTGTAAAGTCTGTCTTTGTATAAAATAAATGTATTTCCAGGGCATCCAATTAACGAAGTTTTAAACATATTTTTTTCCAAAAGTTTTTAAACTGCATAACATTTTAATTCATTAATTTTTCAAAGCAATTTAGGGCTTAAAGCCTGTTATCTTTTGTCTTCAATATTAATTTCTAATATTTTCTGCTTGTATATCACATACAATCAATCTGTCTTGGTTTTACTTAACCTGAAAATAACTCATTATTCTATATTTCTGATTAAGAGGCTGCTAGTGGTCAGCAGGATATTGATAATGGGGCATATTCTCTCCTCAGACAGATTGTTAAATCCTGAATAAGTCTGCTGATGTGCAGAGTTTATTGGCTGCATTCTGCAATGTAAATGTGCAGTGTTGCATGTGTGACTGTAAAAGCAAGATAGAGAAAGGATATACAGAGATGCTTACTACCAGACTGACTGGAAATTGCCCTGGGGAACAAAAAGAAGATTACTCAGACCTTCTGACAGAAGATGGCAGAAGAGGTTAGTGCCCAGTTAGGAGAGAAAGAGCTCTGTTTGAAGCCCTTGCCACTCTGATACACCTATTGCTTGTCATTTTATCCCTGCCTCAGCAGTAATGAAATCAGCAGGCAAAACCTTCTATCTAATACTGTGGGGCAATACTTAAGGCAGCTGTTGAGCATACCTACAGCATTAATCTCTGGCTTGATTTCCACTGACTTCATTGGTGTGTATATGTACAGTTCTGAGGACCACATCTGTGCTGCTGTCCTACAAAGAAGTGGTCATGAGCTGCAGACCAAGAGCTTTCCCTTTCTTCTGATACTCTTGCTTCACTTTAAGTTTGTGCTCAAATAAATACCTTCCACTATGTAACCTGCAAAGACTTACAAGATCTTTGTTTAGATATTCAAATTTAAGAGACTAAAACTCATGAGGTAACATTTTACAAGCACTGTTGAAAACATATGTATGGCTCTTCTCTGGTGATACATCTTGTAGTTATTTTGTCCACCTTTTTAGACAGCGGTATGCACTGTTTTATCTCTCTAAGGAAGAAATAGAAGAGTGTCATGAAATGGGGATATGCCATTAGTTTTAGTTTGACTACTACTTCAGTCACATTTGCATTATCTACTGGTTTTTGAGTTGTGGTGCTTCTACTATGTACAGAGAATATGTACATTCTACTATGTATTCTACTATGCACTGAGAATACGTAAATAAAATTAAAGATATTAACTAATAACAATGACTGTTAATTACATATTGATGTTGAAATGCAGTAATAAAATACTCAAAGATAAGGCATTATTTTGTACCTTTGGACAAAACTGAGGTTAGATCTCAGTTTCTATCTACCCGTCATATTTCTTAGTAAGCTATATTATCTAAAGGAAACATGAAAGTAATCAACTTAACAAATTTATTTATGGGAATGGAAAGGAGGAAATCTCTACAGGTCTTTATTTATTTATTTAGAGTTCTTTAGCTCTTTGCATTACAGTAGGTGCAATCTATAATTTTTTTTATTTCCTATGTTATGCAAGGATTTCCCTTGATACCTAGGTCCCTCAGATCCATCTTATCTCAATATGTAGATAATTCCCTTTTTTCTTCCTTAGAAAGCCATGAAAATGAGGCACCAGGGATATGAAAGTCCCATTTGAGTTCTCCAGACATTGTATACAATCCAATGCAGCACCTTTTATTTCGACGTATCTGTAGAAATTTGTCACACATTACGGAAATCCTCTCAGGGGAAGTACAGCAGCTGTTTAACAATACTTGGCATCAGGCAACAACGTATTAAGGCAGGAAGTGATGAGCCAAAACATATCAAATTGAACTGCAGGGGCAAAATAGGTATGCAAAATGCAAATCCTCAATCGGAATTTGGCCAATCCGCCAGGACTAAAAATGCTACTCTTGCAAATAGTGATGTGGAATTAAAACACAGTTGTGGGTATGCTGGATAGAAGTCTTACTAATCCCTTTGTTCAGGAACTTACTAAGAAATATTGACTGTGTAGATACCAGCCAATTTATTGAAGCTGTAGCCCTAGGGAGCTGGTGCAAGTTGTAGTGCATTATGATGTTTTCCTCTGTGGCATTAGTGCAAAATATATACCCATTGCAAGTCAATTTTAAATGCATTTTTTTAATGTGATGAGTCATGGTCAGTGTGTAAGACTTTGGATCTACTCCAGATTTTTTTAAACTATTTTTCTTGGAAGTAAGAACTGTTTATATATATCCAAAGCTTTTTAAAAAATAAGATTTTTCATATGTATTATGAAGCTTTACTTAAGTTTAAATTGAAGGCACTGAAATGTTGAGATAACTAAGGCAATAAGGTGAGGTTTTTTTCCACCAGTATCAGCTCAGGATTTGAACCATGTTCTGAAGAGGAATGGAGAATCAATTGTACTGAGAGTTAAATGATGATATTTCAAATTAGTAGAAATGTGTGAAGACAGACTAACTCTAGCTGTGCTGTGTCAGTTCGAAAAAGTAGAATGACTGGTAGCAGATGATGCTGTAAGGGAGCAGATCTGTTAGGGAAAGTACTGAAAATTGTGGTTTAAAATAAAATGTAAAAAGGACTATACCAGAAAAGATAGCATGAGGGAAATACTTTCTCTCTTAAAACCAGGAAGGTAGAAGAATTCTGCAAATCTTGGCATGCAGATATTGCTGGAACCTGTATTTGCAATAGTCATTTCTGACAAGTAAAAGCCAGATCAATCCACAGAGCTAAGTAAAGAAAAAATTGAAAGTTGAAAGTCAAAGATCAAAGATGGCACTAGTTAAGAAGTAGTTCTCTTTGAATTACTCCTGTTTGCCAGAGGGTCACAGGAGAATATTAATTACATGACCAAAAATGTGATGAAAATACATAGAAGCCATATTCAGTTTTCAATAGAAATTAAACATTCAGAGATAAATAATTTACTTTTTTTTAATTTCTTTTTTAATTACAAGAAAGAAAATGATTCAACAGAATCAGGCACTTGCTGGAAATAAAGTAATCACTGAAAGTGAAAGAAACGAAGGATTCAGCCAAGCAAATGTCTGTATGATATGAAGATAAAAGGGGCGTATTATGCAAAATTTAGTTTTTGCAGAGAATGTGCATTCTAATGTAAAGCAAGAGCTTCTTAGGAATATGGGTCAATTAATTTCCATTGGATGAAAACACATCTAAAGTGGGGTGTTCCCTAAGGCTCACCAAACTGTCATTTGTAAGAAGAATTCACTAAAGACTTTGTCATTCTTGATTAAAATTGAAAGGAAAAGCAAATTTCATATCTTCTAGCTAACAAAGCAGCCAGCTGATAGTTTTCTTTGCTTCTTCAAGGTTGTATAAAAGAATGTTTTATACATGTAAGTGTAATCATGATACATGATACTTGATTTCAGAGTCTACTTTGTTCAAATGCTGTAAGATATTTTTAAAAGTCTCACATATTCATAAAATGAAAGACAAAATATTTCAAGCCCTTTGAAAAGTATAACAGGAATGAGTGCTGCTGTGTAATAAACTCATATGTCATTGGACATTGATGATTAGGATAGGAATTGGCATACATTATAATCCCAAGTTTTTTTCTATTAAAATAGAAACTAGAATTACAAAATAAAATCTCACTTTTGGGCTGTGAAAACACATGGTTAATCCTACTATCAAGGGGAATTAACTGACTATATTTGAAGCTGTCCTGGAATTCTTAGTTCCTCTAAAATCACCTATATGTTCTCTTTGTGCCTCATCCAAACCATCTGAAACTGATAATTGTTTGACCCTCAGAGGTAAGAAAGTACTTCACCAGCAAGAGCAGAAGATCTGCTAGTGGCAGTCTTCAATGTCTGTGGTTAGATAGATAATAGTCATGGTCATCAACAGGGATTGGGAGAAGGGAAGTACTAGGAAAATTAAGGTTGGTGGGCATCCTAAACTTAACTGTCCATCAGCACAAGGTGCAAGGGAGAAGGAAGAGTCACTGGGACCCTAAGGTACTGTGTGATAGCCTAAGTACTTTAGAGCTGCAAGGACAGAGGTTGTGAGCTCTCATGTGTGAGAGTGTGTATTTTATGTGTAGGTGAGAAAAGGGAAGGCATTGGAGAAATGCATGCAGCTCTATGGCAAGACTTGGAATTAGTGTTTTGGTGGAGTATGCAGCGCTTTCAATAGAAGCTCCTGATAAGTGCTTCTTTATGGGAAGTAGTGAAACAAGATCTTTCCAATCATTATCAGGCATATTTCACCTTGCAGACAAAGAATATTGGCTAAAATACCCATTAAGTATTTGAGTTTTACAGTTCATTTAAGCTGTACAGGGAAAAAAAAAAAAAAAACCCATCAATAAAAAATCTTGAGAATGACCTTATGCTCTTTTCTCTAAAAAAGGAAAAAAGCATATGCTGTGTAGATGAATTAGATGATGGGAAACCATGGACTGCAGTTTAACTTAAACCATTGATCTTTACAAATTACATGCATTTGACAGCAGGGATCCATCAAACTCCAATAGTACAATACTAAAAAAATATTTTTTTTTCTTTTTATACTTCATTTCTTTTATCTTTCTTCACTCTGTTTCTGATTATCTTCTCCATTTTATGGTGATGGCACTAAATGCTAATGAGGTCATTCCTGGTCCTATCCCAGTCAGTCTTTTTGGCATGATTATTTCTGGAGTTGAAAAAACCGTGTGGAATAAATGAGATTAGCACAGTAGGAGACATTTTCAGAGTTTCATATAAGAGCTTCCACTGATAGTTTACCTTGATGGCACAGATTTATCTGCATTGCTAATTTGTGTGCTTGAGATTGCCTGTGTGAGTTTGTGTGTGTGTGTTCTCTTTGGCAGCTCAGTCTCACAGATACTAGAGTAGAAGTGTGTGGCTTAACTAATTGTCATGATTATGAGAAGGATCTGTCTTTTCCACCTTTCTTGAGGTTGTTTTTATTGCTGGACTGTAGAAGTAGAAGGAAGATTGAGGAGTGGTGGTCTCAGGAGAGCTGCAAATTGAAGAAGAAGAAGCTCTATTAACATAGCTACAGATTCCGTAAAGTTGTATGAAGCAGTCACTGATGATGAAAAATGCTGAAAGGAACCTCCAGTAATCACACATAAATGAATTTGGGTGGTGGTTTTTTTTCATTTGGGTTTGAGGGGGTTTTGTTTGTCTGGTTTTTGTTTCTTTTGTTAACAGTGTGTATTGTGTTATGTCAGTTTAAAAGAAAATATATAGATCTGGGTTGACTGATCAGACAATTAGTTAACATTTAAACAAACTGGCATTTGGGTTTTTTTTGGTTTTTTTTTTAATCAGATAGTGCTTTTTCTTTAACTTTTCCAATCAGCTTTACTAATTCTTGCTTGTAGGGTAGGCTTTGTTTTTTTCCCCTGTCTGCTTTTTCTTGTCACGTGATATTGCTGAAGTGTTTGCAAATATCCATTTGCTTGTTCAAACCCTTAGCTGAGCTACAGTAACAGAGACAACCTCATGTGAATCAGAACTGACCTAAAACTCTCTTACCCTGTAACAGTTTATCTGCCAATTTGATATCCAAAAGGATATCATAGCTGTGTTGTCTCACATCTGTTGGTTGCTGACCTCCTTTTGGTTCTGACCACTGGACCAGACAGACCTTGATCCTAATCCAGTGTGACAGTTGTACTGTCCCTCTGTCTTGAAAGGGTTTTGGCTGGTGAAGAGATCCTGTTCACCAAGCTCTTATGCCATTCTCATCTCCAGCTCCAGAATAAGGACAGAGAACTGTTACACCACAATAATGTTTGACTTTAAAGTTTGTTGCTAGATGCCACAGGTTTAGTGCAACAGAGGTTCTTGATAGACCCATTTGCAACCCCCAGAGTTTTGTGAAGTATTTAAGTGAAATATGCATATGTGCACCTTTTTCATTACAGCTAAATGCAAAATAAAACAAAACAAGCAAATAAACAAATGAAACAACCCACCACACAAAGCTAGCACCAGCTGTGTAAATGTTCTGATTAGCTCTCTAAATAGGGAAACATAGAGATTTATTGTTGTGCTTTTAGCCATTAAACTAGGAAGTAGCTGCCTCATCTTCCCTAATTTGCAGCCAATTCCTGACTCAGGTTTCCTCCCTTGATCAGTTCAGAGTCAGCAGAAGTGCTGTATGAATAAGGATGAAATATCAGCTGAGTAAGGACTCCTTTCTTGATCTACAGGGAGAGACAGAGGGAATGATTACAGGATGGACAGTCTGCTACTGTTAATGGAAACAATTCATAACAGAAAATGTTTTTGGAAACAGGGTTTTTTCTTTTAAAGCTATGTTGAGTTGACAGGATATTTAGCAATCTATATACCCCCTTCTCTAATTGATTAGGGAAATAACAAATGCAGAGCTACTTATTCTTTTCAGAGTTCCAACTTCAGGCTTCATATACATCTGCGGCAGAGGAGATTGCAGAGCACTGGCAAGTGAGAAGACAGTATACACTAGTGTCACTGCATGGACAGTCTTGGAGACAAAGGGTCCTTATCTTCTTTTCTTCTCTCAGTCAGAAAAGTGAAGAAAACGGGCTGAAACCCACTTTCATTCCTAAACGTCAACATCAAATTCTCACTACACCTAAAGGGGGCAGAGTCAAGCACTGCTTGAGCTCCTTTTACTTCCCCACATACACTATTCCCTTTCTAAAGGCTCCATTTCAAGATGTTTTCCTGAGATGTCAAAATTTCCCTCTCCCCATTCCAGATATAGTTCACACAATAGAAAGGGTAGGAGAGTGAGATGGGCAAGACTGCGCTTAATTTCAGGAAGCTGATTGTACTCTCCTTCAAGATAATGGAATGCCATGAGGTATGCTCTTGTGTTGTGCTTCCTTTCCTAATTCAGTTGAATGGGCTAGTGAGAGCAAGTTTGCATTGTTAAAGTAAATGACCCAGGGCTTTGGTAGTGAAGACACATCCAGAGTGAAGTTTATTGTTTTAATTTTAATCTTGAACAACCCAAACAGTATTAAGTAGGTTGTTCTAAAATATCCTGCAGAGTATTTTCGCTGTGAACTGCATTTCAGCATGGTACATACAAAATCATTTATAATAAGTTGATTTATGGATTGAAATGGCTTATTTATATGCAGTGTGAATCAATACAGAGTGTTTACTGAATTTTCTCTGTAATAGCCTATCATTAGCCAGAATTCCCAGAGTGGGAGAAAAGTGGCTAGACACTGGAGACTAAAAAAAAACCACTTAAAAAATGCTATACTATGTCCCATCTGCTTGGATATGATTCATTTTTATTAAATATGTATTTCAAAATTATTAGTTTGATTTTTCCTTGTTTCCTAGCCAGAAACTGGATTTGGAGGAGGTCACACAACATATTAAAAAAAATTTGAGTTTTAGAAAATCTGACTAATGGGAAATATTAATTTATTTTTGGAAGAAACTAAAAACCTTCAAAAAACCATGGAATTATATGTCTATGAAGACATTGTTTACCTTTTTTTTTTTTACCCAGTATATTTTACCATTCTATAACTTTGGTATTTCAATCACCTGTCAGTGTAGTTCAATGCTATAACATGTATGAATTCACTAGTATGATATCAATCCAGCAGAACATAAAATCAAGCCTGATGCTCGTTCCAATATTAAGGAGCCATTTAATAACAGACAGTATGTCTGGTACACCACGCTTCTGCAGCAGAGCAGCTTTATTATGTACTGTTGCTTAACAACTGTTGCTTAACAACGAATGAGGGTAATCCTGACTCTTCCATCACAGAGCTCTCCAAACTAGAATCAGTAATAACATCTACCTATCTGTAAGGATAGGTTGGGAAGAAGGAAATTAAAATACGCGAGGAAGGCACTGTAAATATTCCTACCCTCCGCCAATCTATTTGCATCTCACACATCTTGAGCATTCTCACCTTTAAGTACCTAATGCATGTGGGAGCTTTATGAAAGAAAATAAATATGAATACTAGCCTGTAGCACTCCCCCCTCATGGCTCATTTCTAGCTACCGCTATTTCTATCACTTTTTCTTTCTTACTTACAGAATGGTTATCTTTATTTTTATTTATTGTTCTCAGGAGAGTTTATCATGTTAGTTACAGATTACTGTGATTCTGCTACTCAGTAATGACATCAGTAATGAGAATTATGTAAGGAATTCAGTCGAACAATAAATGTGACAGCATAGAATCAGATTTTATTATATATATGTGTGGCAATTGGAGGGTGATTTCAAAATGACAAAGGAGTCAGGGTTTCAATGCTTCCTGCAGCTGTGCTCTCCTTTAATCTTTATTCTCCATTTAAGAAAGAAAAAATCTAAATCTAAATCATACATTATAAACTCACAGTTTAGCCATTTCAATATCAAGAGAAAGTTGAAAGCCAGTGCAGTCATGAATAAGCACTAAGGAAAGCTTCAGACAACTACCGTTTAAAAGTAATGGGAGGCAGAAGGCAAGAATGTTCTGAGTAAACAAAAAGATTTCAGAAAACTGAAAACAACTTAAAATGAAGATTTACAAATAAAAAGCTGTTATCTAAGTTCTTACCATTTACCCTTTGAGAAAGGTGGTCTAATAGATTTATGTCTGTATCTACAAGGAGATTTAAGGTAGTCTTCACAATAGCTTATGTAAAAGAAAGGGAAGCTGGTTATCCTAAACTCCTGCAGTCAGAAAGAAGAGGGGTTCTCCACTAAGGAAAAGCAAATCAAAGCCTGGATTATGATTTTTCTCTAAATTTTGTTTAAATAAGACCCTTTTTTTTCAACAGAGACGTTTAACACCAGTGTCCTTCGATCAGGACTTGATTTTCGGTGTGTTTTCTATTTTCTTTGTGCACCTTACAAGCCAGACATGCAGACACTTCACTTTCAGGATCTAATTTCAGGAGGTGGTCAAGCACAATTAAGAAGTGATTTCTTCCATGGATTTTCTCATATATATAAACATATATATAAATATAATATATAGAACAGCCGCTCTATCCAGGTCCCTCTGGTTAAAAAAAAAAAATAATCACCAATTCCATGTGACATTCCGCAAAGACATTCGGATTTTGAATCACTTTATTGAACCTCCATTTTTTTCTTCAGTTGCATTTTAAAAGCCAAGTTTGTTGTTTGCAGGGTGGTTTAATGTTTGGTTTTTTTTTTCCATAGGCTTTCTGAAGGAACAAGGGTAGACAACCTCAGTAAAAATTTAAACTCACCTTTTCTTCTTTCTTCATTTCACCTGTCCAAGGGGAAGTTATTTTACAGGTGGCTTACCAATACCAAATGTCTTTGTGGCAACGGACTGGTCAGACTTCCTTGTGAACATAAGATCAACAAAAGTGTTGTTGCTGTATTGACAGATGTCTTTTCACCAGCTCACTACTCTAATTATAATTATCACCATTTCTTATTTCTGCGCACTTTCATGCAGCACACTGTGGAATGTTCCAGCATGTTGCAGACCATGTGTGTGCAGATACTTGCCACAGGAGCTGACTTTGACTCATGCTGAGGTATCACCCACCTTTCTATGAAGGCTGGAGCAAAAATAACCACATGCACACATGATAAACAGTGTGAACACAAATTGTTTTTTCAAATGCTACCACGCTTAACGCAATGGCAAAATAAAGCCTAACATTTCATGTGAGATTTTTCAGTCACAGAAGCAAAATATAGTGAAGAGCAACTCTAAAAGCTGAGTTGTTTTTCCTTCAGGAGAAGGACCAGCTGAAAATAAGCAGTGTTGTTTTTATCATCCTTACTCATTAATTCCTATGACAGTCTTCGATCTTGCCCTTACCTACTTTGCATTTTTACTTTGTATAGACTGTCTTTTTTTGCGTACATAATCCTTCTCCTATTTTTTATTCTCTAAAACTGATTCTACCTGCTCACAAAGCTGAAAAGTTTTCAGTGACCATTTGGGTGTTGTTTTGTACCCTTGATGCCTCTGATATAATTCCGAGCCTTTATTCCCAAAGTTTCCACTATCAGCCTTTGTTTGCTATGCTGGTCCTGCAAGTACTTGTGAACATATTTGGCTTTTCCCACACAGTTAAATATCATTTGTAGGTGTCAACTGAATCATCACTTGAAAAAGCACAAGTCTGGGCCTGCTGATTCCATTGCATTTTGAATCAGAATGTTTCATAATGGGGCAGTCTCAGTATAAGCAGGTGTGTTTCCAATACTATGTGCGCTCTGTGGGATCCATGCCGCTCTGCAAGGGGCGCAGCATATGCATAGAATTACTGTCGGTGAAACCCATTCAATATCCATGAAGTGCTGTATGAATCCAATGAAATGAAAATATGCAAACAGGTGCTGTGCTGAGTTTCTGACAGTACTGCTCTGTAACCAATGTTGACCTATAGATACTCCAGAATGGGCTGTGGTAGATACTGCATCCACAGATGGATCTAGTCTAACTGATTTAGTGGTCTCTCTCAACATGCCCAGAAAGTCTGATGGGAAATAAGGTTTGGTTTTTCAGATGTGTTTGAGGATCCATTTCTGATTTGCATTTTGGATGGAATGATCTCACTCAACAGCACATGTTGGGATCACCAGTTTTGTAAGGGAAATAGATTCCTTCCCTCTTCAGCAATTCTGAGGACACATCTGGCTGGAAGTACTGTGCCCAGTTTTAGACCTCCCAACAGAAGAAAAGCAATCATATACTGCGTAATTCTGCTGAAGGAACTCCAATAAGGTCAGATGGCTAAAGCACATAAGATATGAAGAGAGGCTGAGAGAGCTAAATCTGTCCAGCCTTAAGAAGAGACCACTTAGGGCAGGTCTTGTTCTCTTCATGGGCAACTGGAGCCTGACTTTTCTCTGAGGTGAATAGTGGAAGGATAAGGGGCAATGGACACATATCAAAACACAAGAAATAACTATTTATTAAACTTAATTTATAGGATTTTTTATTTTTTTTTGGCATGTGTATCAGCATGTGGCATGCTGCTTAGAAAACCTTCCATCTCCACGCCCCAGTATACAGAAGACTCAGCCAGACATATATGTTTGTTTTGACCAGGAGATTGGGCTGAAATCCCTGTAAATCCCATTCAGCCTACACAATTCAATATTTAGATGTGTATAGCATCTTCTGCCCCTCCTTCTCTGCTCTCATTAGGGCTGCTCATCTCACATATTCTCACCCTGCTCTTCTCTGGCCAAAATTACAATAACATTTTGTGTTATAACATTTTTTGCATATAACATATTTTGTGCAATAACATTTTTTTCCTTCTTACATATGCTATCAGAGACATTAGTATCATTTCTAACTAGCTCAGCCTTGGCAAGTAGTGGAAACATCCTGGAGTCAGTTGGCTTTGGCTTTGTCAGACACAGGGTACAGAAACCACCCCTGTACCCCCCTCTTTACCTAACCCTTGACATGTAAATTCAATACAGAGAACTGGATCACCTCTCCCCGTGAGAGGTGGAATTGTCCAGCCTGGAGAAGAGAAGGCTCAGGGAAGAACTTCTAGCAACCTTCCAGTCCCTAACGGGGCTTCAGGAGAGCTAACAGGGGCTTTTTACAAGGGCCTGTAGTAATGGAAGAAGAGAGAATCGTCTAAAACTAAAACACGGTATGTTTAGATTAAATGTGAGGAATCATTTTTTTACTGTCAGGGTGGTAAGGCCAGTTGCCCAGAGAAATTGTGGATGCCTCATCTAGAGAAGTGTTAAAGGCTCCTCCATGGCAGGAGGCATGGAACCAGATTATCTTTAAGGATCTTTCCAATCCAATTCTATCATTCTATGATTCTGTGGAACAAACCAAAGAATTACACAACTGGTTAGCTGCACCACTGAACTGTCAAGTCCCTCCCAGGCTCTGCAGTGTTTCCCTGAAACCGGCTTTCTCTCCAGAATGAGCATTCAACAAGTAGCATGAGCCTCGACGTGGTACAAGTCTCTTGCCTTTGTGCATGGTGATGGCTCTCTGTCCCTCTTATTTACCTGTGTAGGCACAGTAGAGCGACTCGGAACCATGCTTTAGCTAAGAACATTGAGTTTGTCTGCAACACCAAAATATGTGCAGCTTTGTGAAACTGAACATTCTTCAGTTCACCTTTTGTAGAACTGGAAAAAACCCAAGGGATTCTGTCCAAGTTTACAATGAACTGGCTTCATGCCATCCCATGGTTATGCAAACAAAAAGTCCAATTGACAAAATATTGGAAAAAATAAATGTACAACCTAGCTTTCTGTGCCAGTCACTTCTATACTTATAATTAATTGCTGGTTGAGATTTTGATTTCCTGTGGCAACAGCAAATCATTCACTATTTGCTTTTCTGAGTTATGACTGATGGAGTTAGACTGCTAATATACACTATCCAGATTTGGATTTATATTTATTACATTAATATTATTTTAATTTTAGATAAGTTTTTCTGTCATTAATTTGCTAGCATATGTCTGGAATTAGAAACATTAGACAAACACTAGATCATATATGAGTTTTTTGAGCTCACTCTCTATGAAATTTTGTACATATAGTGTGTATAGTTTTGTTAGGGGAGAAGGAAAATCTCAAGTGTTGAAAGCAGAGATTACTCCAGCTGTGTAAAATACCAACCTCCTACTGAATGTGATTAAAAAAAATAAAATAAGAAAAATCTTAAAAGGGAACTTGCAGTCACAAAGGAGTGCAATGAGCCATTTAACTCAGTGTACAAGTGGGCAAAGAACCCATCTTTCACTGCCATTGATGCTTTGAAGCTTCAGAACTACTAACACTGCTGTTGAACTTCACCAAAACCTTAGTAAAATGTACACAGTTAAACCCTCTTCTTTACAAAGTGCAATGTTCTTTTAACAATATCAGAGAAAAAACAAAACAGGAGCTCCAGATGTACTTGATCTTGAAGGATAAACATCCTCTTGGTAGAAATGATTGTGTATACATGAAATAGAGATTTCTGGAGTATGAATGTTTTTGTACAGAGCCCCTTTTCACAATAGAATGAAACTCTGAAGTCCCATTGCAGAATGGTAGGAAAATAATATCTCTTATAAAAACAATTGATACAGTCAGACAAAGCAGATAATCTTACAGAGTTTTTTCCAAGGCTCACGAGAATTCTCTATCAAAAGACAGATTTTCTCAGTTGTATCAGGTATTATCTCTTTCTGAAAACCTTGCTTCATTCATATGCTTCAGTCTTTAGGTCTGTAGCAACAAACATTAGATGAAAATATTCTTATTTAGGAATATCTTTGAAATATGAGCTCGTTAAATATGCACATGCACTAATTACAATCAATGATACTCAAACACTGCTAAATGTCAAGTACAGGTTTAAGTACTTTGCTCATCATTTCACAAGGAATGGTTTGAGTCTTTGTATTTGTGCCTTTTTTATTTCCTTGCTGTTCTATGATTTTATGTCATTCTGTGATTCTGTGAATGGTTCATAGAAGCATTCAGATTCTATGAGTGGTTCATAGAAGAATTCTATGATTTTATGTCAGAGAGGAAATCCAGATGCCTGGGTTTTTCTCTTTCTCTGAAGAAGTGACTTCTAACCAGAAGAAAGTTACTATATAGTAAAAGAACCATGCTCACAAACAACACTGTTTTGTTTGCGCTTTTTTTTTCCCAGATGAAGATTTTTGTATGGAAGAGCAATAACTTTTTTTTCCTTTCCTGTGGTTAGGCTGTCAAATTGGAGAGAACACTGTTTTTAAACATTACCAACAGATTAAGGCACTTGGAGTTAAGTCTCCCTGCAGTGCTCATTCCCTAGTCCAACAGCATAAGGCTTTTATTGGTATTTTATATGTTACACAACACACTGGCTTTTCTCATTAGCGTAAGAAAACAGAAGTTTGCAGAGATACACTTGGTATTTGGTGTACCTGAGAGATTGCAAAAGCTACTTATTTGATATATATACCTTGCAGTTGTTTACATAACAAAAAAGAAAAGTCATTCCAAAACCGGAGAAGCTTAGTGACTGCAATCTCATTGAGTTCAAGTAGGTGCCTGTAAACAAAACTGCATCTATTTCCTCTGCCTGTGCTGAAGGTAAGGCAGAAAATCAAGCAGCTATATAACATTCTTTTAACTTCATTGTCATAATATACTGGTAGCACAGGGATATACATAAATATAATACATACAACATATAGCATATATTTGTTTACTTTTTTGTGACCCCATCTGCTTCTTCCAAAAGCTTCCTCAATTGTAAAACCTGGTTTTCAAACTGAACACAGACAGCTTTATTCACCAGGCAAATATACTTTTTCAGTATACATCTTGAGATAGTGCAAGGTAATTTTGACTTGGGCAGCAGCAAACTTCCAAAGGCATAAGCCACCACTATTGCTTGTATTGGCGGGTCTTTTGCATTACAGGAACCTAACAAAGTCGGGCTCAACCATATTTACACATAATGCAACTGTCTGTCCTAACTGGTGAGTGGTCAGAGGTCATTGAATACAGATCTTCATAGCAACATTGTCAAGGAGAGGCAAACAGCTCTTTATAAAATCTTCATTCTACTTGTAACCTAATTATCCATGTTTTTAAGATAGACTTTCCTACAAATTAATATGTCTCTCCAAAATGAAATTCATATAGAAATGGGTCCATAGGTACATCGTCACAAAAGTGAATAGGACCATGGCAAAAGCAAAAGATAGAGACTGATGTCATACATGTTAAATTAGAAGATAATAGCAATTTAGGTCATATGTTACCATAAGCCTCATAGCAGTGATATTTTTCTTTGTTACTGTGCACTTGGCTATGCTTCCACTGCTTAGTATAAACCACTTCTATTTAGATAATTGTTCTATTTTTTTTCCCAGGGTTAGACAATAAAACTCTATGGTGTAAGTGTCTAAGAAGCTGTGGCTAATAGTATGATTTACTTAGAATTTATTGCTGAACTGGGGTCAGAAGGGATCTCTGCAGCTCCACACAACCTTGCTTTGCTACAGGTATGATCTCCGTGTACTTGTACATTCATTATCAGAAGGCTGGAATCACCACTGACTTGATATTTTCCTATGTAGAAGATTAAAATAACTATTCTTCTTTGCTGGATCTCAATTCCTACAGCATTGAGAACAGAACCACCAGCAATTTTTGGGGTTTTCTTTCAGTTAGTTTTTAAATTTAAAGATTTGAAAATATCAATTCAAAGAGAAAATGATATAGACAAAATCTATGATCAAGGTTGTAGACATATTCATATCGGGACATATGTGTTACATTGTTTTTTGTGCAATTAATTTTAATGTGCATATATGTATGTTTGACTCTTTGAGTGAGACCATAACATAGGAAAGCTAGAAATAAAATAAAAATCCCTTTCATTATAGGGAACTAATTTACTGTAGAAAATAGAGTTTTTTCCTCACTGGAGGATATCAAACGGGTTGGTTATTGTCAGACTTTACTTTTGGTCTTCAAATACCATGGGATAAACTTAGACCTTTTATGCAGATGGATTGAGGTTTTCACAATTCAGAAGACGTGGAAAAATAGATAGGTTTTCTGAATTCCCCTTGCTCAGAGAAAACAAAAAAAAATTCTAATAGTAAACAAATAATAGCGTAATTAAAATTTATCTGTCTTGGTATGACTTACTATGGTGTAAATTCTTATTGTTTGGAGAGCTAGCTGTATTGTATGTCATGAAAAATATTATTTCATGGCAGAGATGTGATCTATAAATCATGTAATAATTTGAAAGTGGTTTAACTGAGTGAAAATCATATGCAGTTGTGCAAAAGAAACAAGAAATAGGAATGTGTCTGCTGATGCATTTGGGAGAATGTTTGCTTCTTTTAGCTCCTTCCTTCCTTCCTTCCTTCCTTCCTTCCTTCCTTCCTTCCTTCCTTCCTTCCTTCCTTCCTTCCTTCCTTCCTTCCTTCCTTCCTTCCTTCCTTCCTTCCTTCCTTCCTTCCTTCCTTCCTTCCTTCCTTCCTTCCTTCCTTCCTTCCTTCCTTCCTTCCTTCCTTCCTTCCTTCCTTCCTTCCTTCCTTCCTTCCTTCCTTCCTTCCTTCCTTCCTTCCTTCCTTCCTTCCTTCCTTCCTTCCTTCCTTCCTTCTTCCTTCCTTCCTGCCTTCCTGCCTTCCTTCCTGCCTTCCTTCCTGCCTTCCTTCCTGCCTTCCTTCCTGCCTTCCTTCCTGCCTTCCTGCCTTCCTGCCTTCCTGCCTTCCTGCCTTCCTTCCTGCCTTCCTTCCTGCCTGCCTTCCTGCCTGCCTTCCTGCCTTCCTGCCTTCCTTCCTGCCTTCCTGCCTTCCTTCCTGCCTTCCTGCCTTCCTGCCTTCCTGCCTTCCTGCCTTCCTGCCTTCCTTCCTGCCTTCCTTCCTGCCTTCCTTCCTGCCTTCCTTCCTGCCTTCCTGCCTTCCTTCCTGCCTTCCTGCCTTCCTTCCTTCCTTCCTTCCTTCCTTCCTTCCTTCCTTCCTTCCTTCCTTCCTTCCTTCCTTCCTTCCTTCCTTCCTTCCTTCCTTCCTTCCTTCCTTCCTTCCTTCCTTCCTTCCTTCCTTCCTTCCTTCCTTCCTTCCTTCCTTCCTTCATTTTGTTGTGCCTGTGGTTCTTAGTTGTAACAGTAATACTTGCTGATAATAAGAAAAATATATGCTTCAGTTTCATGAAGTTTATCTTCCAAACTTGGGTATTTTATTGCTTTTGAATTGGCTTCTATTTTTGTTGTGATGACACTTTAAAATGAACATCACATCACTGATTTCCATAAGCACAGATGGAATTCATCAGGGAGTCATAATTCCAATTCTTTCCCTCCTCCTCTCATTTTGAATGACAAGTGTACTAATAATGAGATCAGAAAAAGACATAATTTTTAAAATTAGAGAAGGAATGGCTAAAGTGAATGGTTGTGTTAGTGAACTAAGAAATTACATTTTCATCAAGACAAAATTAGATACTTTCAGAAAATGCTTGGACAAAGCTGAAAATCACATGAACTTTTCAGAGGATTAGATGCAGCGAATGAGACAGGACACCATCTATGCACAGAGAAAATAATGTGCCATGAGGCTGTGATATTTAAAAGAGGGGGGAAAGTGCAGCCTTTTCTATCTTGGAGGAAAATGGAACTATTACATCTCCATTTGTTATCACAGATGCATCAGTATTTCAGAAAAGTCTTATCAGGAGTAGATGTTTGATGGATTGCATCTACCTCCGGCAGACACCAAGGTCTTTAGGTTTGTTTGCTCTTTATTATTACACTTCAGCACAAGTGGCAGAGCTTGTCACAGTTATAAGTACTTTTGAGCTACTTAGGAATCAACATCCAATTTTATATTCTTTGCTAAAGCCAGAGCCAAACAGTTTCTATTTCAGAAGCCAAGGGCTGTTCAGTTTGATGTTCCTCTAACAAATGTAGATGGTGCAGGTTGCTTCCCTGAAGTTAGAAACACCTACAAAAAGGCAAACAGAAAATGGAAAAATGACTTCCAACACATCCTTTTTCACATATGGACAATGCCAGCATTTACTTTAGAAAGATAACTTGATGTAATGGGAGGTAATGCACTAAAATGAGGCAGGATAGAGGCCATTTTGTACAACTTTAATCTACACTCTCTCTGCCAGTCTTTGTAAATCATAATCAGCACATGACATCTGCTACTTACTGTCAACATGAAAAGAAGGTTGGAAAACAAAATTATGCTTTCCATGCTGTGTTTTTATGTGTAGCTCTTTCCATGCCTGACTTTGGAATGCAAATAAAATTTGAACTTCTAAAATGTCCTATTGAAGTCAATACAAGAATTTCCTCTTCCAAACATGATTAAATGTTTACATTCTTGAAAGCAGAACTAATGTGGACAATTTACTTAAAATAAAATATAATTTATATTATTTACCTAGCTATTAAAAAGTAAAATTGAGTCTGAGGTCATCTAGGTTTCCTCAGATGTCAGTGGGAACACAGAAAACTTTTAAGTGGTCATCCAGTCTACCCTGTGAGTGTGCTTAAGCTTAGTGAGGACACTCAAAGTCTGTAGTCAGTTTTGTCCATCCTTCACCTTACCTGGCTTTGTCTATTCTGTTTTAATAAACTCCATGCATTATCCATGTCTAATTCAGACCCCAAACTGCATGTGCTGCTCTGATTTAGATCTCTGACACTGCAGTTTGCTTTTCATGCCCATGGATTTAAGGCCTATTCACCTTCCTTTGTCCATCTTCCAGAATGTGAAAAACACACTTCAGGCAAGCAGTTTCTGTTTAGTATTTATTTCAAATGGCATAAAGTAAAAAATTCCAATTTAATTTCACTAAAAAAGAAGTCTATTTTCTCTAATAATAGAAGAGTGACTCTAATATTACAAATAAAGAGAGAAATATTTCATTTGAATCACTGCAAGCTAAATGTAGCACTTTTATATAAGAGACAGCTGATAAATATTGCTTTAAGTACACCAGGACTATTGCTGGATGAATTATGAAATTTATTATTATTTATTTTATTTTTCAACCATAAATATGCCTAGACTTAGGCATATTTAGGATCCAAAACTTCCAACATGCCAGTTCTATTTGATTCTTAATGAAATTTGAATTTGAGCTCTCAGCTGGCTGGTACTCTTGTACTGCTGTTCTGTTGGGTTGTTTTGGTGGTGATTTTTATTACTTTGTTGATTTTTTGTTTGTTTTTTTGGTTTTTTGATGTTTTTGTAGGTTTTTTGGGTTTTTTTCTTTGGTTTTGTTTTGTTTTTTTTATGGAGAGTGCAGGCTTGGTTTTTCAGTTGGTTGGTTTTATCCCTTCCTTTTTCAAAATTTTATTTTCTTTGTTTATTTTAAAATTTTATTTGCATAGTAGTCATAAAAGCAACAAAAAATAACTTTCAAGGTAGAACCATTTCTATTTGCATAGCATAGATTTTCATTTAATTAAAAATGTACATTTTTAAAAATGCAAAATCAATGGGTTAAATTGAGGATGAACAGAAAGTCCTATGAAATCACCAGAAGTTTTGTTGAGTCCAAAACTAAAATAAAGCAAAGCAAGGAAAGAATGTAAAGGATTTTGAAAACTCAGTCACCATGTAATTGCCATCCTGCTACTTCACCTATGTGGAGAATATTGCAGTACTGCACTCAGTGCTGTGTCTGTGCTTTTGATCTTGCTTAATTTAAGCATTTAGTGTTAAAACACTGGAAAGAACTGGACGCTTCAGGGGTCAGTTACCACTCAGACTCACCTTTGATTGTGGCATCTCCAGACCAAGTGTACTCCTGTCTCTACCATACACTCACCTTCTGAAGGCACTGTGCTCCACACAAAAATGAAGCCTGTCACAGGTGTTTCCAAACAATGTGAAAAGTCAAGTCTACAAGGAAAGAGCAATCTTCCTACTGAATCCAGACATCCTGGACATTCCTGACTGAAGCAGACATCCTCTCCCTCAGCTCCTGAGGTGCTAAAACTCATGCTACATCCATGTTTGGGTCTTTTTCCTAGTTTTATGTGTCTTAATTCAACTGGCACAGTGAAAAAGAAGCACCACACCTGCACTAAAATTTAGTGCTGACATAAAACAAGGAAAACTTAATGATTTGGGGAAGAAGGATTGGCAAAACAGGAGATTGGACTGGGAATGAGGATATGATGTTTGGAACAGGAGCAATTTGAGAGAGGAAGCTGTGGGAGAGGTTGTTTGCATTGGAAGACACTTCCCCTTAATTTGGATCTTTGTTGTGGGACAGGAAGCACTTCTACAACACAGCTACGTCACTACACGAGCTATGTCTGTGTCACCCAAAAAAGAAAGACAGGCATTGACCTATGACTTTGGAGGCAGTTTTCTTAGGATAAGAGCTTATTCACATTGGCTGACATTAGCCCACTTTGGAGCAAGCTGGCCATGTGCAGACTGTGCAGGCTACATCACGTTCCATGTTGGAGTTCCCTGCGGCTCTCATGAGTCATAAGATATGTAATCATTTCAAAATATTTTAAGCAATGTGTAGGCCTATCATGCTTTATAAGTGGGGAGATTTTATAGTATGTAACTGAGGAATAGTATTCCATGTGCTATAGCATATGGGTGCTTGAGAGTGCAGTCTTTTGAGTATGGGTTTGTCACAGTAGGATGAAGAACTATCATTGGTGCACCTTACCCACACTCATACGAACAGCCTCACAAGACAGGGCTGTCTTCTGACAAGAACCATTTGGTAGGGGAATAGAATTTTTTGTGGTGAAAAGATGATGAAGGATGAAAGAACATAGAAGAAATAAAATTTCAACTTGATTTTCTTGTATTCTGTTATAATAAAATCATTTAAATTTGCTTGTGAGGTAATGCTGGTTGCTAGATGGGTATGAATGTGAGAACCATGTACCCTTTTTTCACATCTCTTAACTTGTATTGGTAAGCCCTGGCTAGACCCATCTCACTGCATAAAAAATTGAGATATCAGTGGGAGGTATTTTAATTTCTGAAGAGCACATAATAGAAATACTGCTGTTATTTGTATGTTTTCCATCCCATAATTCAATTCTTAAAACCTTTTTATTAGGAACCATAACTAATAATTCTTGTCTTGTCTTAGAAAATATAATTTCATCAGAGGTTTTTACTATTGTGTAAAGCTTCATTTATGCTTATGTACTATTACTAGAGGCAAAGAAGATTCCAGCTTTAAAACTCAAAAATAGTTTCTGATTGTTTGAGCAGTTTATTTGCTCAGAATTTATCATTTTACTTTACATGGTTTCTTCTTGTGATATTCTTTTAGTTTAATAGCTGTTGTTAGAAAAGAGACATTCCTTGTTATTATGCATACCAATGAGCAATAGTGTTTGAAAGGTAAAGAATGATATATTAGAACCATTTGGATACCTTAGTGGGATCATGTATTTCTCTTCTGTTTCTTGCAAAGTAGAAGTTCAGTGGTTCTTCTTAAGTCCAAGGGCAGAAAGGTGTTATTCTCGGTGGGGCTGAGAAAACATTCCTAAAGAGCAGATAAATCCAGGGATGAGTAAATAAACTTAGCGACAAAGAAGAAATGGGATCAGACAGAAGGGTGTCTCTTAACCTCACAGCATGGGAAAGGCATCTGTCTGAAGGACACAACAAAAATTAGTAGCTTAGAATCATAGGGATAAGTAAATTATTGCTTGGTGCTACAAGGTCTCATATAACGTCACATTCTTAATTTGACAACTGAGTTATAATTTACAGCAGGAATGAATTTGCCGATGGCAGATTTGGCTTGGGACGAGGGAATGCTTACTATCTCACTACAAAATATCAAACCATCTGTCTTATATAGGGAGGCACAGATTGAGAAAAATGGAAAGTTGTCAATGTGAGACAATATTCCTCATATTTTGAATCAGAATTGTGCTAGTGCTGTATATCTGAAGGCACCTATACAAAAAAATATATACATATAAACACCATGACATTAAATTTCTTCCCTGACAGTCTCTGTCTTACTCACAAGTGCATATACACACATAAATACCAGAAAATTCAGTCTACATGCAGTCATTTTCATATCAGACAGAAATAGAAGAAATTGCATCTCTGAGCTTAAGGCAGGCACCAGGATCAGATGGATTTTCAGCCAAATATTACAAAATATTTAAAGATATTTTGTATCTCACCTTACTGAGTACTTATAACTCTGACTCAAGAGTGAAGCTCTTCCAACTTGTGTAGGATGTGCTTTTATTTCTTCATTAATAAAGAAATAGTAATTTATCTTATATGGTGCATAAATACACTATTACTGAATAAGATTTTAGTATGCTTAGAGAAGAAAACAAAAGTGTTGGGCCTTAATGAAAACTCATGAGATTGCCCCCAACAAACAAAATGCAAAGTTCCAGATTAAAGAAAATTGTTTAATTCACCAATATCAAGGTGACTTACAGCTGACACAATGCCAAAAATATAGACTGCTGGAGGTAACAAATTTTAGCAAGGTTTTACATTGCCAGATCTACAGGTAAGTGAAAAAACATAATTCTTTTTGACTTGGTGATCCTCACTTACATGGAATGAGATTATGCTTGTACCTGTGAACAGGGAAGCTAAAACCAAGGCCATCTCTGATGACTAAAGTAAAACATAACCAGAAATCTCCAATTCTTGGACCTCTTGGCAGCTTAATAGAAGAAACATGAATTTGTCCATGTTCACTGCAGGAGGGCTGGATGACATGACCTTTAAAGGTCCCTTCCAACCCAGACTATTATATGATTCTATGATTGATTCTTTGATTAAGCTTGTCAGGAGTTATTTGTATTTGGCTAGTTTGTAGAAATGTCAGTAAGGACTGAGCTCTAAAAATTTGAGGTACCCAGGTACATAAATTCTAAATGTACATATGGGTACATTTAGAATTTGCAATCTGACTAGAGAAAGCAAACAAAGAAATACAGACACAGAAAGACTGACTTGTCTGAAGTTACATTTTATGTCTTGGTTCAATTGACAAAACATCACTAGCCAATATATAGTCTAAAAATATGAGTCATCAGAAATGCAGAACTTTTGTCCAGCACTGCTAAAATATTTGAATTATAAAGGGACAGATATTCATAGCTTCCCAATGGGAAAAGAAAGTTTCTTTCATAAGTCTTCTGATCCCAGTGTGTTCTCCCAATTTGTTTACCAATAAGCAAGATCATGCCCTTCCCCACAGCTGATGGCCCTTTGCCCTCTCCTCCTCACCCCCTGTGTTATGTTTCCTTTCTCTCTGCATGCACCAGACATGATCCCTGACCAGCAGGTTGCATTTCAAGGAGACTAACCAAGCATGTGAGCCAGGAGAGAGTGTGCAAGGATGATGAGGGACAGGCCAAGAGGAGGGTACAGGAAGCCTTGTCCCAAGCTCATTGCACACAGTTTGCATCTGTAGTGGTTCTGCTTTTTTTTTAATGAACAATGATTTAGAGGGGTGGAAGAGAGAACCAGGTGCACTGACAGAGGCTGACTAAACTATCTATGAGATGGTGCACATTGTACTTCACCCTCATTTACCAGGACCTTAATGAAAGATTTTCCTTCCTGAATGGCAACATTATCCAGTCTTCCCTTGTTTTGGTGTTACTCTGTTCTACTCTCTAGGCAAAATTATGTCAGAAAAACACAGTGTGGCACAGAGCTTGTCAATATTTGTCACAGAATGAGATTCAGGAAGCCTATTTTCCCCAGAGGCAAAGATTTCTGGCTCTGAGTAATTATGGCCTCTTAACATGTTCTGTCTTTTCCTAAGGTATTTTTGGAAGCATATGTTCTGTCTCTTCACTGCTTTCAAAGTATACTTGTGCCAAGGCTTAAAGCTCCAATCAGATAATCCCGAGAAAACCAGAGTAAAATAAGATTTTAAAAATCAAATCTGCAAGGCAAGTTTGGATTTGGAACAAGGAAAGTTGAAACCACCAGTTTGACCCTGGTTTACCTTGTACCAACAGGCACTGAATTGAAACAGACCAAACAATGTTTTGGAAAAGAAGTTTCAAACGCATTTGTTTGAAGCATAATATAAGCAGCATCATAAGCTGAATCCCAAATGTCTTAACTGTCTCTTAAAGAATTATTTACAGATATTTTTAATTTCCTGTATTTGCAGAATACAGGTTTCAAAAACCAAATTGTCGATTTCTTATGTTTATATAAAACATGGTTAACATCTCTCTGTCTCTCATAGCTATTATGAGATCTTACCTTAATATATATATATATGTATATACATATGCATACATATATATACACATATATGCATGTACATATGCATGCATACATACATACATACATATATATATATATATATATGTTTGGAATAATTTATGGCTTATCATTTTGACCAGTGCTCTCAAAGATGATTCTGGCTAATCCATGTTTGCTAACATTGGCATTGCCTCCACTTGTGTTCCTAACTACCCTCTGCCCTGGCACACCATTTCATTCTCTGATCCAGTGTTTGAGCTTGGTCACCAGTGAAATGGGTTTGGTTTAACATGCCACTAAGCAAACAGAGGCTTAGGCACAGGTAGCTATGGTTGCTGTGTGAAATCTCTAAGAAACGTGGATGAACTACAGTGATTGCTTATCTGACAGAGCCCTGAGAGTTAAGCCACATATCTTTGCTACCAACAATTTTCACAGTAGGAAAACATAAAGATCCAACTGCTTGGTAAGAAAACATAGTTACTGAATTCTTTAAAGGGGAAGATGAAATTGCTTTTGCTTTGTTTACCAATCAGGAAGCAAATTCTACTGGAGAGAGTTAAAATGAGTCATTCTTATTTCTCCTCTGCTTTGGTCTCCTCTCTTCACTGACAGACACTTGCAGCAAGACAGTGTTGTCTGTTTTGAAACTTATACACAGGGAAGTAGGGAATTAGCAGAAAAACACAGTAAAGATTGTGACAACTCAGTCTTTTTAAATCCATTCGGATAGTTTAGGCTTTTCTTTCAACAGTTATTTTGAAATAGTGTTGGAACATCATAATATTGCTTCACCCTTAGAGAGCCCCTGGGCCATAAATATCGTTAGAGCCAAAAATCTCAGCCATTACTTCTTTATCTATCCTGAATCGTACAGAAAGAGCATTATCATTGATTGCAGTTGGAAGCAATGATTTTAGCATAAAGAAGGAGAGTAATCTTTAATTTATTATCTCTGGCCTCAAAAATATTTGAAGCACAATGTCTCTGAGCTTTCAGGTGTTTCCTGTATTAAGTTAGATTCTGGAGAGATTTAAAACCTGTTGTAATTTTGGAAAAGCAAAGCTTCTTGCTCTTTAGTCTATTCCACACACCTTGGAAATGAGTGCAGTTGATTCTAGTTTAGCCCAAGCAAATACTGCAATAGGTCACTTTTTGAATTTCAGTTTCCCTACTTATGTTTGGGGCAATTAAAGCAGCTGTGTTCAGAGCTGCTCGAGTAGCAGTTGTTATCTCTTTAAATAAACTGCCTGTGATGTACATAGATTGCTATCAGGTCTCAGCAGATATTATAATATCAGAAGATATTATTATGATAAATGAGACCTGATTACATTGCTTTTCAATGGCATTAATTTACATGTCTGTAGAAGTCTGTTGGGATTGGCTTTTATAGCTACTGTAATTTGTAGGCTTTTGACATTGCTTTGGGATAACTTGTCTAATTGGCTTTTTCCTCTCATCAGAATGGAGCATGTTTTGAAGCTGACATCACTGTGGACATTATGCTATGAGGGCTTTCTTTGGATTGTTATATGAAGGATTTTTGCCTCTTGTTAGTCTTTTGTACTTGTCATTGAAACTTTTCTCTGAGCTGTAAAAGCCTTTTTCCTTACATGGTAAGAATATGATTGAAAAATGGAAAATATGTCAAATAAAAATTCATGAAAGGGCCACCTATATGACTATCAGCTGGGGGGAAGGATTGTTTCCCCTCATGATTCCAAGGCAGATCATTCTAAAAAGATACAACAACCATTTAAAAATGTGTTAAAAGAACAAAGTGCTCAATGATATCTTCTGAAGGCATCTTATTTTCCAATAACCATTAGTTTTCAAAAACTAACTTGTGGCCCATCCAAATTTATAAGAGTGATATAGGCTGAGTTGAGGAGTAAAATAGCCAACCAGTGAGCTTAATCTCATATTTCTTGTGTGCTGAAGATTTCCATTGACTCAATGAGAAAAACACTTAAAAATACACAGATCAGAAGTTTAGGGATAACATTAACTTTTCCCACATGGAAATGAGGAAAAAAAAAATACCATAGTAACCCTGCAACTCATTAGGGGGTATAAAGCCGCTTTTCTTTTTGAGTTTGAGGAGCAAACAACATGTTTTAGAAACATTGGGACGGGAATCCTGCCTTCTTGTACAATTCCCTTAAAAAAACTGTTATTGGGAGATTTCTTTCTTCCTGCAGAGACTGTCTGTTTGGAAACTGAGTTCACTCTGATTATTGTAGCTAGGGTTTCTTTGAAAGATTATATTTTTGCTCTTGTTAGTTTCATTATATTTGCTATTTAGAGTTTCATTTTTGTCTGCAAATTCTGTGCAGCAATTGCCTTTAATTCTGATAAAAATATTAACTATTGGAATTACTATAGGAAATAAAACCTGGTCCTTGCCGTGGCCCAAAATCTTCTTTCTTTTCTTCTTCATCATAAAGGTAATCAGTAGAACACTGCTAAAAAGATGTCAAACAATAGTCATTCACTAGGTCCTATTGGATATAATTCTCTTTTGTCCATTTGTGTGTAGATCTGTTGTCCTTGCATTGCCACACATATAAAAATGAAGGTAGGATTTGGTCCAAAGACATGGCCATAGAAATGGCAGAGGATTGCCCGCAGTAATGAATATTGATTTGGCAAGATCAGTCACTATAAAGCCAGTGAGTACAGTACACTAAGAATGCCTTTCATAATACATTTTCTTCTGTTGTCTGATCTGTGTTAGTACCAGATAGATTTTATATAACTACAGGGAGTTCAGTGACTTCAATTCAGGTCTTGAGAAGGGAGTTCACTGCTCTCACAAAATTTAAACATGGCTATGATTTCAGGCAAAAGCAAAGGAAGCACTTAAGTTTAGCCATGCAGGTGACTTGGATGCCTTCTTTACCAGGATATTTATTTCTAGAAATGAGGGAATCTGAATATGTGTCATGTGTTCTAATAAGTGAGATAACTTCTTGGCTCTAATCATATTGAATGTCTTCAAAGAAAATGCTTGTTTTCACATTTTTTCCATTATTAATCCCAGCCCAGAGGGAATGTTTTTTTTTCAGTTATCCAAGGGTCACATACTAGAAAGTTAAAATGAAGTTCTGACATAATTTTCTACAGAATAAAAGCATATGAATTCAGAATTTATGCATTCTTATTTGACAACTTCTAAATTAATTTCTAGTTTACCAAAAACATAATGAAAGAAAACATGAGAGTTCCACGCATTATGTTCTTCATGTGAAATATGTGCTATATAATTAAAGTAACATCAATTTATTGAATCATTTTACTGTAATGAAAGATGATTTGAACCCTTGTAATTTAAAATGCAATTGGAAAAACATAATATAGTAAGGGTAAGCATCTTTTCAGAGCACTTGTATCTATCTTGTATCAAATTGTTATATTGGCTGCTCCTATGCTGCTTTGTAAACAGAACCACACCATGGATTCAAAGGATATAAGAGCTACTCTAATATTCTTTATGGTATTTTTAGGGCTGGTTCTGAACTAGTGGGAAATAATCCCAATGTGAAAAAACACCAGAGTAGATCAGCAAGTAGAATTTTCCTTCAAGAATTTTCTACTCATCCACACTGCAAAAATCCCTTGCCCAGTACCAGCCTCCCATTATTGCCTCATGGAAATATAGTGAGATAGCTTAAATATGGTCATCTGTGAGGCAGAATGAATGTCTGGCCATATATCAGCCCATCCGGGGAATTAAGAAGTACTTCTAGGGAAGCCCTCCTAGGAGCACTCTGCTTGATATAACACAAATTTACCATTATTATATAGTCATAATAAGAATACAAGAACCCGATAAAGCACATAAGTTAAAAGAATCATCAAAAATAAAGACTTGAAGAAAACTTTTATATTCCCAGTTCTTCAGATTAGAAGATCTGTATTGATCTTCTCTATCTACTCACTGTGAGGTCAGAAAAACCCCTGAAAAAGTACCCAATCCCTCAGTGAAAATGAATTAAACCCATTTCTTCTTTTGGTATCTTTTTTCCCAGTATCAAACCCCTGAATTTCTTTGCTGTTTTTCACATCCATCCATTCCCTTCCAGTGGTGCTGCTGAGAGGAGAGTCTGTAAACAGAAGTTTTTCTCAAATAGGCATCACCAGATAAAAAAATTATACTGGACCAAACCTGCTTTCAATTTTGATTTCCTGAGAATTGCATTCTAAAGTGTACTCTTTTCTTAGCCTGAGCACAGTCCGTAATGTCATGTTTATTTTCTTTTAAAAAAAGCTGGATTGGTCGAGTAGTCAAAGCATCCAAAAAAGATAATTTAGTCTGGGGAGCCAAATCATACAGACTGTGTTTATTTAGCCACTCCAGTGAACAGAAAATGGCTTCCAGGAGGTAAGCTTTTCTGAAACAGCACAATTAGTGCATGAAAACTTGGCCTTGAACCATATCTCAGGGTTAGAAGTATTAACTGCTAAGTATTTATCTGTACTCTGACTGTTTGGAACAGGAAGACAATATGCCAGCTGGTTCTCCACTTGCCTATTCCCTTCCTGTAACAAGGGTGCAGCAGCTAAATAAATTAATACTACAGTTAGCAAGGAGTCAAAAGCTCAGGCCATTTTAGTGAAAGAACTGATGCATAATTTATAAAAGGGACGATGTATTAGCCATCAAAATCACTTGAGTGAAGTCTGTATTTACTAAATGAATGGAGGAAGGAGAAGACAATCCTATATGGGCACAGATATGCACAGAAAGTCTGTGCATTATTTTAGACTTTGCCTTAAATAAGCACTACTCATCTGACTATCAGTCCACACCTACCTCAGGCATCAACATGAACTCTTACCAGTGTGGAGAGTTAACAACAGACATTAATAAAAACTAATTTTACTGGAAGTTGGTTACACACAGAAGTCGATACTCTCGGTTGGCATTTTAGGCCACTACATGAAGACAAGGTTTGATTCTGGTTTATAGCTTCACACAAATGTCTAAGATATCATAGGGCATTCCATATGTCTAAGCTTAGTCAAGGAAATCAGCTGTACTAAAAAACCCCTCAGATCTAACCTATTTCCCCTATGCTTGATTTATGGTCAAAACTCTCAGTACAAAGGATCAGGCTTTCAGGTGTTAACTACCCACAGCTGTCTGTGAAGGCAATGTGAAAATATGAGATACTACTGTGAGGTTTTTTAGAGGAAGTCTCCATAAAAGCATTTAGATTAATTACTAAAGGGAATTGAAGTTGCTTTAGTCAAATGTCAACTATACCTTTTTTGTTTTATTAATCTCTGAACTAAGATAGAACCCTCAAACTACTAATCAAAATACTGATGTTCTGTTAATTAAACTATTCTGGAAGCCATCACTCAAAGCCACCAATGCTTGAAAAAGAAATGTAAATACTGTTCTTTTAATGTGGACTTATGCTCCATTTTAAAGATTTTTCTTTCTTTGTTAGATGCAAAGAAACATTTTACAAAAATCAGACTGTAAAGAGCAAAATTCAGCCGTCTTACCCCATTTACTTCAATAACATGTTCATTGCTTCTGCTGTTCCTACTTCCATGTAATCTGTCCTTCAAGCACAATCTTTGCTTTAATGAGGTGCAAATTTTAATGTCTAGTGGGACGACTTAAATGCTAATATTATTAAGCATGGGCAATTTTTCCTTCTTTTCATTCAGCCTCCCCCACAAGGATATTAAACATGAAAAACTATGTTAATGTATTGTAAAGTAGTATAGCTTGGCTGAGAAAGTTATGAAAAACCAAGTGTCTATTTTCTGTACCAACATTAAGTCAACTATACTGCAAATCCTGTCTGTTTTATAACAACATAAACATACATATGTTTTCCTTACAAAATAATCTTTTTCATAGCAAAATAAAATGAAAATTTAAATGTCATAAACCCATAAAACACCATAATGAACTCTGGAAAACTTACCTGTCCTTTGTCAGGCTTATGAAGACTGAAGTTCTCTCTCATTTCCCAAGGGCATGGTCACTACTGAAACCTCCAGTTAAAACAAAAAGATCTGAATAATGATGAGGGCTGGTTAAAATGCTTTCTGGGTTACCACTGACATCCCTACTGGAATACTGAATTAATTCTGACTTAAATTTATTACAAAACAACAGTGAAGTATTCTGTCCCAACTGTCACGTCTAGAGTCAAAATATTCCAATGAAAAAACTTAATCTTTTTTTTCCCCCATGAAATTTGCTACTCATGCCTTATAGAAGCTTTATTTCAGCAGTATTATTCTGGTTTCCTGTTTTGTGGGAAAAAAATATCTAGACGGACTGTGTTACAGTAGAAACTATTCTGAAATCTGCACTTCTATCAACAAAAGGGGAAAATTAAATCTAACAAGACATTGTAGCCTATAAAGATACAGAGGCTGTAGAACATGAATATTATGGGGTGTCACTATGAGATTTTGAATAAAAATATTTATGTGTTGAAGACAAATGTCCACGTTTTGGGGGTAAACAATGATAAATGTTGTTTTAAAGAAAATCATGTCATGAAGCACATTTTTGTTCATAAAGGAGACATAATGGCTTTAAACATCTGTTTTCCTTTGTCTTTTCAGAATTTAGATGAGGGATTGGGCACCCCAGTGGGAAAATGGGAATCTATAATTTCCAAGAAAGCAAGCTCCCATTTCTAGCTCTGTAGAGAAATGTGGTAATAAACTTTAAAATCACAGTGTGTTTGTATATAAAAACTTGTTACTGATCCAGGACTGATTCTTCTACAGCTTTGGCCTCCAGCCCAATTGCTTCAGAGAAGAAATGCCAAATCTGTAAGGAGAAGGAGGAAACATTTTTATGGCAATTTGATTTAACAACAAGAACAACAACAAAGGAATCCATTTGAAGCAATTTAAGGATTAGGAATGCAAAACTTGGGTTTGATGGGACATCAGGAGAAGAACAGATGAGGCAGTAAAGATACAGAGGAAATTAATTTATACCATTCAGTTAAATATTTAGTTCTGTAGTGCATATGTATTTATCTGTATATGAGCATGAACATAATCCTGTATCCAAATATGTGTTGGTTTAAGGCTACACCATTTTAATAAAGTCTAAGTTTTATATTTGTTTTAGCTGCCACTAGCCAGGTTTTTATCATTATGGCTTGAATGAATTCATTATAGGCTGATGTAAAATAAAGAATACTCCTTTACAACACCCTGGCTAGAGGTGAATTTGTTCTGCCAATATTATTCTAACTATGATTTAAATCTACTTAAAATTCAAATAGAAATTTCCTAACTGCAGAATTAATGGTTAAATTATACCTTCTGGATCAAATTAAAGGAAAAAAAAATACTGCCAAATAAAATAAAGTTTATGTGTTGATAATTGTAGTAAGTAAGCTCTAGGGTATGAAATTAATCCTGAAACATCAAAAAAAAGTTGATAATTGACATTTGACATTATACCCTTTGCTTAAAGAAGATTCCCTAAAACTCAATCTGTAGAAATCCCTAGTTGTGGACAAAGATAGCCCATCTGGATTTCTACAGGTCAGTTTTAGGAAGCAGACCATGCACATAAGCCTGATTTTGTAGAAATGAATAGTTAAACTGTTACTGCATACTCAGTTGCTGACATAAGCCAGCCTGTTATCAGGTGCATTTGACCTGATGATTTTGATCAGAAATACTTGGTGCCTGTGGTCATGTTTATTGGTACTTTGCACATGGGGTGGTTGAGAAATTATTAAGAATGCTTTAAATGAAGAGCAATTTTAATTACATCATCCAAAAGTCAAATAGCCCTGAATTGCAAAATTCATTTTGTAAGTTGAGATTTTATTTTTTCTTTAATGAACCAGTACCAAATGGCACTTAAAATACATTAGTCTACCAGGATTTTGACCTCAGAAATATCAGTATCTCAGCAAATTGATGAAGCCTTCTGTTTTTTTCAGTATACAAAAAGATGTTCAAATAAAACAGTGAAGGGCATTAATTAAAGACTTAATTTGTATTTATATAAAATAGGCAAATGGCAGAAGATAAATTTTATTATGTGTACATATGCATAACCTCTGGGTGTTTACTAACCATTCCTAAATGATTTATAAAATGATATGTAATGCACAATCAGTGATCAAATTATTTCATCAAAATATTTCATCAAATTGTATTTTTTTCAAACAGTATAAATCCCGATAGTGCTTCCTAGGTGCAAGAAACAACGGGTTGTAAAGAACAAAAACTTTCTGGGTAGGTCTTAATGATCTAATTTTTTGCAGAATTGAAGTCCTGTTGCTCAAATTTCCTGAAAAAACTTGTGTATCCAGTTTACTTAAAAAAAAAAAAAAAAAAAGAGAAAGAAAAAGAAAAAAAAAAAGAAAATGCAGCCATCCAATTCCCCCCTTTGAAAGAACTAGCATTTGGGGGGCTGGTATTGATATTTTTACCAGCTTGTGCAAGGAAAAGAGCTGTTCAAAACCAAACCTCTTAAGAAATAGCAAATATGTCAACATTAGTGCAGGATCAGCACTGTTTGAAGAAGCCTAGGAATGTAATCTTAGTGTGATCATTTGATTTTCACACATTGTACTTTAGGAAGTCATAGTGGATCACTGCCAAGTCTCAAACTAAACTTTCCAGAAAATCAGAAGACTTCAAATATTATAAGTCATGCTTCAATTAGAAGGAAAGCTCCTTGCAGATCTGTAGCTCACCTGAGCAGACTGAGACTGCCAGCTGCAGAGGTTGTATAGAGGAGAGCCTGGCTTTGGAGTGACATCATCTTCACTCTCTGTTGGTGGAGCATGTTGCTCTATTAGGCATTATGATGCCTGGTGAGATTTTAATTCAAAGTAATCAATCTGAAAGGGAATGCAGAAGAGTGATAAAACACTAAGGCAGATTATTGATAATGCAAGTAAATAAGTGAGTAAGTGTTGAAGTGTGATTTTTAAAATAGGGATTAGAGTTCCATTTCTGTGGGCCCTTTATCATTTAATCAGGCTTATCCTGACTACCCTGAAACAAAGTTCATATCCTTACCCTACCACTTTAGTTAATTATCATGAGTTTTTACACTATTTTACAGTGTTAGAGGGCTTGGATTAATTTTATTTTAATGCATGATAATTTCATACAGGTGAGTTGCTATCTAGCAGATGATTTTCAGATGACATTTCACTACACAATATGTCTTAAAGAGTAGGAAAGAAGAGGAATTAGTACCTTGAAGGTTAGCACCGATGCATGCAGAGCTTCTGAAAACCTGTGATATTGCTAGTCCTGCCAAGATTCAAGTTGTTCTGTGTCAATAAGGATTAAGAGATTAGTTCACAGTAACACATTTAGCTTTAGACTCGCATTCAAGATCAGAAATAAGAATAGAACTGCTAAGAGTCTGACTTCTTAGAAATCACCTAGTCCAACTCCTCTGCCATGGACAGGAACATCTGGCGCTAGATCAACTCGTTCAAGAGTGTAGCGTGACGCTCTGCATAAGAGGGGATACAGCAGGTGTCAAACACTGCTATAGATGGTGGCTTGAGTAAGGAGAGCCTCCTGTTCGGGGTGGGCAAGAAGGGTCTTCTGATCAGTGATAAGATTGAGCAAGCAGGCTCTCATGTTAGTGCTGAAGAATGCTGAGACCAGCTTGACCAAACTATCAGATCCACCATGAGGATATGCAAGACAAGGAGACCCTGAATGAGGCTGGGACCAGCAAGGATGTGCAGACCCAAATACAGAGTCAAAAGTGCTGAGCAGAGTTGATAACACTTTTTTTAGCACAAAGCATATTTTGTTGAATAAGCCTGACAGCACATAATCCAAAAAATACATATATATGACAGTAAATCACTTTATACTCCAAAAGGTCAGTCTCATTTTTGCACAGTGAGGACTTCTAGTGTACCTCCCTAAGGTGTGTGAAGATCTGTCCCTTTCATGAGGAAATCCCTCAAGGTTACTTCTCGAGGCTGAAAGAAAGAAATCTGAGTATGGTGGTTGGTGTAAGTAAGTAACATCAATCTCTACTTAGCAATTGTTTTGCTAGCTTTAATATTGCTTCAATATAGTTGCTTTAATATAATTGCTTCAATATTGCTTCCCAAATAGTGCACTGTATAAGTAAGTATATCCATACTATGTAGTAAATAATTGTGATTAAGGTATTTTTCTCTAACCATTATTCTAATCAATTTAAATAAATAATTTCATTTATATAAGAATATTTGTTTTTCCATCCTTCATCCTGAGAGACAAAGTTGTATAAAGGTCCAATTACACATGCATATTCCTTTAGCCATAAATCCCTGACAAAGTCTGGGGCTAAGATTCAAACCAGCCACACCTAGGCTCCTCTCTGAGAAGGACATTACAAAACAAGGCGATCCTTTCTGCACCTTGTGACTAAATTGGAGGCCTCCTTTAACAAACTGTCTGAAACTCCCGCTCTGTCTGTGACAAAGAGCAGTGAGATTACACAAAACCTCCTCCACACTGACCTTACCTTGAACACCTGCAGTCATGGGACATCCACAACTTCTCTGGGCAACCTGTTGTGCTTTTTCACCACCCACACCATAAAAAATTTGTTCTTTCTTTTGTCTAACCTTGCCTTCTTTAATTTAAAAATGCTGCCTCTTCTTTTGTCACAGGCTCTGATAGAAAGTCCTCCTCCTTCTTAGAGTTCCTCTTTACATACTGAAGGACTACAACAGGGTGTCCCTAGAGCTTTCTTTTCTCTAGGTTGAATGTCTCAACCTATTTTCATGGGAGAGATGCTACAGCATTCTGTCCATTTTCATCATCCTCTTCTGCTCCAATATGTCTATATCTTTTGTTGGGAACCCCCAAGCTCAATGCATTGCTACAGGTGGGTTCTTACAACAGAACCTACCTGTAGCAGAGCAGAGAGGGGAGAATCACCTCCCTCAACCTGCTGACCACACCTTTTTTTATGAAACATAAAGTGAACAATATAGTTCACTTTCTGGCCATAGGGAATGTTTATGTTCAGTTTTTCACCCACCATTATCTCCAAATTTTTCCTTCCTGGGATGCTCTAAATTCATTTATGCCCCAGTCTGTTACTGGGTAGTCTCAACCCAAGTGCAAGACTTGACCTTTTGCTTGGTCTGTTGAACCTCATGATATTTACATGGACCCACTTCTCCAGCACGTCAGGGCCTGCCTGGATGGCATCCCCTCACTCACACAGATCAGCTGCCCCACTCAACTTCCCATCATCTGCAGACTGGCTGGGAGTGCACTCAATCCCAGGTCCATGTCACTGATGAACACATGAACAGTATTGGGCACAGTAAGGACCTTTGAGAGATGTGATACATTACTGATCTCCACTTGGATGCTGAGCCATTGATGATAACTCTTTGGACATGACCCCCAAGCATTTTGTTACCCATCTAACAGTCCATCAGTCAAACACCTGCATCTTCAATTTAGTGGCTCTTCCTTATCACAGAGGTAAGGCTGATGGATACTTCCCAAGGTTCTTCTTTTTTCATCTTTTTTCAAACTGGGTATATTTCCCTTTACTAACTGATGTGACCTTTATTCTTATTCTTCTTAATGCTTCTAAAATTTTATGCTGTATAAAATTTGCCTAAATTTTGTATTTCTAAAATCAGGGCAATCTTAGAACCAAAGACTTCTTTAGAGACTGTAGATAGCTGGACTTCTAGTGTTGAATTTATTCAATGTAATTCAAAGCTGCAGTCCTGCCATTGGTTTAGGTAGACTGGAACAGTCCTGTGCACTCCTATTTTATTAAACACTTTAGCAACTACAATTGGTCTGGCAGTAACACAACTTTTGCTGCTTACAAAAAGAGGAGGTGTGATGACTCCAAGAATTGCAAAAAAAAGCAATAGAGGTATTATTAGTATATAACATGAGGAAGAAAATCAGCTGTTCGCACTGAACTCAACTTCATGTTTTAAAATTTGAGGGAATCAATAATATTCAAACTCTGTGTGAAAACATCAGACAGCATTAGAACAACAGAAGACAGGGAGAATAGAGAGAGAAGCATTGGCATACAATTGCAAGCCTCATGAATGCCTTTCATTCCTTAAAGAAAGAGAGAGAAAGATGTAGCAAGCTAATTTGAAAGTAAGAAAGCTTTTTTTTCTAAATTGCAGTTTGAAAGACCCATTGATTCAATTCAGTGTCAGAAGCAAAGAAAAGCATCACTCTAGATCTCTTTTCTGAAAGGCATCCCTTTTCAAGAGAAGACTTAAACATGTTCTTAATGTGATGAAGGTAGATGCTTAAAGATAAATTTATTTGCATGCTTGGATCAGGGCCTACAAAATTATAGGCAACAAGATGGAAAATAAACCTGAAATCCTGTCCTTTCCATCTGGACATGGAAATACTTGTTAAATGTTCTGTGCTAGAGAGATGGGACTTTTATATGCATGCTGAGTAACATAGCTATGCAAAAAAAAAAAATAAAAAAAAATAATTCTTACACATAACATATATGGAAATTTTTTTTTTTTTTAATTTTATTTTTTTTCTTCAGACATACCAAAACCTTTTAAGAAATTGAAATATATTTAATAAGATTTTTTTCTCAGTGATTAAATTTGACCAGCAAATTGTTACAACATTTTGTCATGCAAACACACAGTTAGTGCTCTGGTGGCAAAATTCATAAAATATATAGAGTTTTTCTATGTCTTGACTGAAGAGAAAAAAACTTGCAAGAAACAGTCCACAGAAATATTGTAAGTAGCACAAAGAGTGCTAACATTTTAAATTTATTTTCAATAAGTATTTTTAGAATAATTTTCAGAAGTACCCATGTTGACTTTCAGATATTTTCAAGAAATGGTTGAAGTATAAAAGAAATTAATTAGATTTCAATCCACCTGTCTTTGTAGGTAGACATATACTTCCATTTAGTGCTGTTTACATTTTCTCTAGGATTAATGTATTAACAATGACTGCATTTCTTATCATCATGTTTCTACTAAATGTACTTACTGTATTAATAAAGGAATCTAGATTTATAAAGGCATATCAGGTGCATCTTCATTATAAGAGCCACATGTCAGATCTTTCTGCTTCATTTTTTCTTAATTTTAACCTTAAAGGACCCCTAACCTTTTGTGTTACGTACACACAATATCTGCATGGTGAAGTCATAACTCTTTGTAGTATTTCATTATATCCCTGTCATATCTTGCAGAATAATTTAAACTATCATTGTTCTCATTAATATCCCTCCCTACCCAAGTCTTCTGAAAAAATCCTTGCCATTTCCCTGAAATGTACACATGAAAAGTTAACTCAGACTAGTCCCATTTATTTTCTATTAAAAGCAATAGGGAGTTTTTGTCACTGCATTTGCCTTTTAGGAGTATTTCCCACTATGTCTTACTTTGCACTTAGGCACTTAGGATCTTAAATCTTTATAAGATGTCTATGAACTCAGCTATTTCTCTTAGTGCAGAAAATTACTAATGATTTACTTAAAATGGAGGCATCAGTCTTTTTCTCTTCATAATTAGTTAGGTCCAGAGAGATTAAAATTATTTCCTTCCATTGTACTCTTCCACAGGTTTCTCATTCTCTGTATTTCCTGCCTTCTCTCTACTTGTTTGAGCAAGATGACACACAGAATTTTGCAGAAATACAAAGTGCCTTAGAGAAGCCATTCTGTTATTTGAAGAAGGTCTGGTATTGTCTGACCTATGAGCTCACTATTGGACCTCGAGACTATCTCAGGTAATGCTATTGTTCACTGAAGCAGATCCAGCTCTTGCAAATTACTAGTTGTCATATGTTTTCCCTTTCAAGGACTGCTTCACAGGCTAAATGACTAGTAATGAAAAGAAGAGGATAGTCTGTATTTAATAAATCTATTTTATAGCAAAACAGACTGGAATCATGTGATCTCTAGGCTTACCATTCATTTGTGCAGAATAATAATCCTGTGTGACTGAGCACATAGGTGTAAGAAACCGCAGTTGTATATAGGAGTATTGTAAGGGGCACAATTGACATGCTCCCACTCTTACAGGGTAGGAAGTGCTGGGAACTTTGTGTTGGGCAAATATAGTAAGTTGCTTATTTTTGACTTTTTTAAAGCACACAGTGTTCAAAGAGAGGCAGTGTTTCTTCATGGCCAGTAATAAAACAGGAGAGAACTTGTCATAAATCAAGACTGTGCAGCAGACTTGGCAAGGCAGCAAGACAAAGGAGAGAGGGCGGTGAGGTTACCAAGTGAAAAGTAAATAAGGACACACTGTACACTCACTTTTTTTTTTTTTTTTCCTTTAAAAATTCTTATTAGCTTGCTACCATTTCTCTTTACCTGCCTTGAATATTGAGATCATAAGCCTTTCAAGAGCAGTTCTGCTGTTTCTATATTACATAATCTATGGGCCAGTGAGACCATGCTCTAATTCATCAGTGCTATCAAACTAAACTTTATATATAAATAAAAGTTATATAAATACATATCCAAAAGACATCATTATATTTTTACGTTATATATCATAAAAATACATATTAGCCTATAACATAAATTTAAAGACACAAATTTGTAAATATACAAAGAATTCATTTAAATAATTATAAGCTATTTTTATGTATATGAAATATAAACAAACATGCATACATATTCATGCACACACACAGAAGTATATACTTTCTTTAATGTAAATTAGTATACGTATGCTTTTATTATGCATCCACGTGCTACAAAGTGTCCCTTTAGTGGAGGAAAAAAAATAAAACAAATTATTAGGAATTTGTCTCATTCATCACATAATCTCTCCCTACAAGCTATTAGTATTTCAATCTCTGTTGACTTAAATTTTATCTCCCACCACGTACCACAACCGAAGTCTAGTTTTTAACTTTACTCTGTCTTCATTCAGTTTCTGCACTTGAGGGAAAGTGGAGATCTCATACTATTCTTACCAGTAAAACAACAAGAAATAAAATTACAAGAGCAAGAGTTTTGTTCAGGTTTAATAAGGATTAGATAAGATGCTGTAACAACAATTATTGTACATTCAAGAGGAAGACATCAATTATATTACTACAGCTTTCCCTGGTGTGATGAAGGCATTTCATGACAGCAATTAAGTTAATCTCCTGCAGTAGTGAGGTTTTGTGCTATGGTAAATCCCACATGAGAATGACCATAAGACTCCATGCCATGTAGTTTCATGTCTTGAGGGTAGCCCATCTCTTTCTCTAGTGAATCATAGGGTTTGTTAGATTAGTTTGTAAAGCAAAAGTGGAAGCTGAAACAATTGCAACTGTGTTGAAGACAAGAAGGTCTTTCAGTGCAAATACCGAGCCAGCTGCAGATTGAGCTCTGGGTGGTTGGAGACAGTGATGCCAGAATGATTTTTGCTTTTATATTTCCTTCATAAATATATATTCTAGCCCCAGTACTTTTCCCTACCCTGATAGGCAGAAAGACAAAACACATTGCAGAGGCTCCAAGCTGGGGCTCCAAGCTGGGGCTTCAAGGCCCCTATGCTATTTTGGTTCTTCCTGGGAGACAAGGTTGAAACCAAGTCTTCAAGACACATTTTCATAAACAAAGTTTTGTTCCTATCTAAGGGGGGAGGATTTAGAAAGGGGTTGAACTGAGGAAAATTACACTTATGTCTCTAATTGGGGATTTTTGTCAATTATACTAATTTTATAAACATGTAAAACTGTATTCACCCTGTGCAGGGGAGGGCATTTTCCATATCCATCCCTTGGATGCCTCCAATATAGACAAGCCTTTATATTACCTCCTATACTAATATTGTCTCAAAAGTGTGTTGTTTTATTTTTTGGTCCTCAGCATCAACAAGAGGCCATGAACTGCTGACCTTTTGCATAGCAAAAGGCTCAGGGACCAGGGGAAACCAGGACATGTGGTCACCCAGGTGACTGAATACTTGGCACAGCAGAGACTGAGGATCCAGTAGGAAGAGACAAGACTTCTTTGAGGTTTCTTTAAATAAGCTTAAGGAAAGTCTGAAATGAAGGGATTCACACATTTCCTGCTAATGATATGTAGGTGTGAAAACTGACTCTTATACTTGCTCTAAGCGTCAAAGTAATCGAGCTTCTCACTGGACTTTAAGACATAGAGTAATGAAGAACAGCTTCTTTTCTTATACAAGGTCTAGTAATAGTAAAAGAAACAGAAAGAGACCTATGCAAAGCTAAGCAGCAAGGTTTTTCTAATGTTTCAAGAATATAAAATTAAGTTCTGAATTATGCTTGGAACAGTTGTATCTTTTGTTGACCTGAGGTTGGGAATATATAGATTTAATGTGCTAACATTAGCTAACAGAGAAGGCCAACACACACTGCAGTTTGAGCATAAGGATAAAAGTAGGGGGTGTGAAAGGGGACCTCATATGAAATTCTGTTGCTGTACCAGTCTCACACATGGTGGTAATGTTGTAGGGCACGTTCCTCTGTAGGTGTTAGAGCAGATGTCCCTGCAAGGGTAGAGGCTTCAACACAAAGGAAGTCTCAGGCAGAAGAATCAGCCCTACTAGTTTAAGAATGGAAGGAATTCTACAAGAGATGCTCTTCTATCCTGTGGGGAAGGCTTGCCACCATGGAGGAGCTGTTCCCGCAAGTAGAGGAATTAAGAGCAGAAGTGAGCATCAGAGAAGAAGAAAAGGAAAAAGATTGTCACTGAGACTCAGCAGCTTGAAAAGCTTCACACGCCATCTGCAGAATAGCAGCAGTCAGGGTTTGTCCCCACCAACAAGGTAAATGAAAATTTTGGAAAGGGGGAAGATGGAAAGCTGGTGACTAGACAGGATTGCTACCTGCCAGTGAGCAGTTTAACAAGGAGATGTGCCAGGTCCTGCACCTGGAGGGGAACTTCATGCACCAGTACAAGCTAGGGCCATCCAACTGGGAAGCAGCTTGGCAGAGAAGGATTTAGGGATCAAACTGGGCACTGTGAACCAAAATGGTGTCTTCGACACTCACAAGAATATTGGTATCCTGGGCTGCATTAGGAATGATGCCTACAAGTCAAGGGATGTAATCCTTCCCCCAAAATCAGCACTTGGTAAAACCACACCTGGAGTTCTCTGTCCAGCTTTGTATTGCTCAGAAAAAAAGAGACATGTCGAGACTCCAAAGAAGGGTCGTTAAGATGGTTACGGGACTAGAGCACCTCTCATACAAGGAAAGGCTGAGAAAACAAAACTGCTCAGCCTGCAGAGGAGAGATCTCATTGGAGATTTTACTAACATAAAAATGTGGCTAAAACCAGAGCAGAAAAAGGTTGTTTCCTGTTGTGTCCAGTGACAGGAACAAGTTAAATGGGCACAAACTGAAATACAAGTGATTCAGTCTGAACATCAGAAAACATTTTTTCAGTGTGAAGGTGACCGAGCAGTGGCCAGGTTGCCCAAGGATGTTGTAGAATCTTCATCCTTCGAAATATTCAAAATCTGTCTGGACATGGTCCTGTGTAACCAAGTATAGGTAGCCCTACTTGATCAGGGAGATGGAAAAGATGATCTTGAAGTACCTTCCAACTTCACCAGTTTTCTGATTCTGTGATATAGCTCAGATTCTCCTTTTCCTGAGGATGGAGTCAATAGAGTCAAGTCCTTAACCTTGTCCTCTGCTTTTAAGCACCTATATGATTTTGATTTATTGTGTACTAAAGCTAAAAAACGACATCTGTTTCTCAGTCCAATACATTTACAGCAGATTTGACAATGTTTTTAATTAGGAATCCATATAAATTTCAGTGAAAAAAATATTTTCTGGATTATGAGATGCTAGTTAGAATGTTGTGAGGGTAGCTGTTACATTTTTTTAAATGAACATTTCTACATGTAATTATTGTAAACTATCTCTGAACTCTGTCCTTTGAAGATTCTGCTATTCAGGAAGGAAACTGAATGCAGACAAGGGGTCCATGAATAAGTGAATCTAAGACCTACAGAAATAATTTTCACATGTTCTCTATCATAAATAAATGTAGCAAGGAAGAGGAGACATGTCAGGTAAGTACAGTAAAGCTGTATTTTTTACGAAGTCTCTTATTCGGTTTCTGTCTTTAACTCAAAATGACTCACAAATTTAAATAATGCATGGCAGGAATGGAAAATCTTATGAATTACCGAAGACACTGGGACAGTTAAAATAGCCTCAGAAATTCAGACTGACACTTTCGTCTGGTTTGCCCATAAAAGAATCAGAACCAAGGAATGGTCATCAGGCTGCCAGGGATGTGCATGGGCAGTGTATCTCACCATTTACTTCTGCAACAAACCCCTGCATAGAGAATAGAATTTTTGCTGCCTAATTATTTTCTTCTATTAATAATGTTCAAATATGACCAATAATGTAGATTTTTCCAGAAGCTTATCTTGCCTACTGTTTGTAGTGTCTGCTACTTCAGCAAATGCAGTTTGTTCTGTGTAATGAAACCGTATTTAAATGTCCAAAGCATTTCCAATTACCTTTGCTTCTCTCTTATGACTGTACTTTCCACCTCTCTGACTGCAGTCCCTGTTGGTTTGCCCTACTCACAGCCATTTGAAATTTTGCTGCAAATACCATTTTCCTGTCTCATTGCTTTGATAATCTTGCTGCTCAGATTTGTGTTACTTTCATAGCCTCCTTTATGGCACAAATTAAGTGACTTGTTTCAATTTTAGAAGCTTTCCAGGACCTTTTCTATTTTCTAAAACGTAACTCCTATGACTTACCTGAAGTTCACTCCCCAGATCACTGTATCATTGAGTAAGCATCTTTTTGGTTCTTTTCCTTGTCCTGAGACATGCCTCTCACTGATAGGAGTTTCCTGTAGTACTTATTATTATTATTATTATTATTATTATTATTATTATGTCTACATGAAAAATATAGTTGTAATTTAGTACCTATCATTCTGGCAAACTTTTTCCCATTGCCTCCCTGTACTGTGCCATCTGTGTATCTGCACTTGTTATCTCACCATTTTGGAGCAAGGATTATTTTTTATTCTTTTTATTCTTGTAGACCATTTTTTTAAGTGGGCCACTCTTTCAGAACTAGAATTCCTAGACACTGTAGGAAGTGCAAGAGTACTTGTAATGGGTCAGGAAGAAAAAGATGAATCATGCTCCAAAATCTTGAAATCTAAGATTCTAGAGATGGCAGATGGATACTGACAGACAGATGGTTTTGAGCAAAAATTAATACAAACAATTACCAGTAATATAAATATTATAAACAAAAGGAATACACATAAATAATACTTGTATATATGATATGCATAAATATGCCAAATAAGAAAATTAGACATAACTAGAAGCAAAACATTTATAGAATGAAAACCAGCTCACAAAAATATTATATTTACCCTTCTCAGATAGTCTTAGATTCAAAAAATTTAGTTGTCTTGCCTAGGTTAGAACCAAGATTTACTGAGTAAATAATATATTTTGAGTAATGTGTTCTTATTCCTAAATTTAAATCTTTTATAAAATCAATCTTTATAAATAATTTTACTACAGAAAGGAAAAGAAGCACTTCCAGAGGACAATTCCTATAGTATTAGGGCAGGATATGTCAACTGTTAGGAGAATCTATATAGAAAATTCAGATAAAATCTTCTAACTTTAAAGTTAGGTAGGGAAAATGAAGACATACATATATTGGAGAAGAGATATGAATAGCTGAAAATTGAACCTAGATTTCTCAAGTCTCATCTAATCATCATAGCTCTGGAACTTGCTTACCAGGAAGCAACAGCCCTGTAATAATAAGGTAGATTTCCAGGGATTTACAGGGTGGGACGTCTAGGACTCTGTTTTAGTTTTAAAGTAAACAGACTTTAAATGGAAATTATCCTTGAACTGTAGACAATTTTAGCAAATTGATCTGTCCAAGTCTTCCATCAAAAATTAATAAATAATTTCCCTTGAAAATTTAAGATTTATTTACTTCACATCTTCTATGATTTTGGAAAATCAAATTTGGTACATAATTTAAGGATAAATTGTTTGTGTTATCCTTAAAGGTGTGACATATTGAGGTTTGCATTTTGCCTTCTTGTAGCCAAGTTCAAAATTACTGGTATATAGGTCTCCAGTTGATAATACAACATATAAAGTCACTATTTTTGCAGTCAATATTTGGATTAGTGGGTCAACATCTTGGCAAGTACACATGTACAAGGCTTCAAATGATTAGAGAGTATGTTAAATGTTACTATATAAACTGATACCAGGAATCAAGTGGAATTAAATTGTAGTCAACTGGGACATCAAACCACAGACCTCTTTCATTCAGATGTTTTAAAATGTGAAATACACAAGAAATTGTGAAAAACAGCATCAGAGCTGCTTGAGAAAGATGGAGATAAAAAAGGAAAATATGTAGATAAGGGTGTTATTAAAGTATTAACCTTCATTCTCTTTTCACCTTTCTACTTCTATATTATGCACCCATTTTCATAACATACATTTTTTACACTATAGAACTTGACATTTTACTAGAAAAGGGGAAGGAGGAATGTATTTCAGCCATTAGTAAACCAGTTATTGGGTATGTTTTTCTGTAGTTTCATATATGAAGTTTTAATTGTAGGCAAGATATTTGACAGTGAATTCCTCCTCTGCCTTTCTGAATATCTATGATAAATTTGTTTAGTGAGGGTGGAATATAAATACAAAAGTGAGGAAAACTTGGTGGTCTGTGTGACTAAGTCAGAAAGTGCTTTTGCAGACACAGATGATCAAGTTTGGCAGAGCACACTGAAGTGCTGGGTGTCTAAACCGCGGTGTTGTACGGAACACGACAGGGGTCTCTCAGGGGCAGTACTTCTGTCTGTCTGGAATACTCCACATTGATATTCCACATGCCATTCATGGCATGGATATCCATGGACATGCTTGTCAGCTCCAGAGCCTATGCAATTTAAAGAAGTGGATTTACACCTCTTCTCTAAAGTGAGATTTTTTTTCTCAGATGGAAAGCAAAAGCTTATTGATGTGAAAATCTCTGCAGATACTACAGTGTGTGTAGACATCTGACTAAGCTCAGCTCATGAGGAAAGATAGTATTCTACAGAAAAACTCAAAGACAATCAAGGGAAATACTTCACCAGTGTTATCTCCAAATCTGTAGTATTTTTGGAGGTGCACTACAGACTTCTGGAGGAACTCAAGAAAAAAATCAGCTATTAACCCAAGTCCAGGATACTCAAAAGTGTTTGTGCCCTCAATGGCACTCTGAAGTGGTTTCAAAGGATTCAGACACCAAATCTCTGAACACTGGGCTGGCCAAATGACAATATTGCTACTTATTGTGATTTTATAGGGAGTTTGACATATGAACTCCTAAAGACATGTACTAAGTTATTTAGGAATAGCATTAACATTTCTGAAGGCTGTATATGGACAGATATAACACCAAGAGAACAAAAAAAAGCTGCATGAATAATAACCTATTTAAAAAAAAATCCCCACAATGTTCAGAAATGTTTAATTCATTTCATATAACTTGCAAGAAATTCTGTCTTCATTCAGTTTTTTTTTTAAAAAGCCTGTAATGGTTCCCTTTTTGTTTCAGACTTCTATTTTTAACCTCATCATAGGCTTGTAGTTGAAATAATTCTATTTTAATGTTTAATAAAAGACTTTAATTTCCCATATTGGTATTTCTTTCCCCAGAACTTATTTGGAATCATTAATAAGTTTTCAAAAGGTTTTCTGTGCTCTGAAGATATGTAATATCCTCAGAACATAATCTGAAAAAAGTAGTGTAATGTCCCGAACTGATCAGAGATGAAAATCAACACCAGGATCTTCATTTCCAGACATCCTAGAGGCAAGGCTGGCCTAAGATTTTTTTTTCAAACCCTTCTTCATAGCTTACCATTCATCACTGGTGGTGTACCACTCACTCAGTGAGGCTGGCAAAAATGGCCATGGGGCTGACCTGAGTTCAGTTCTTGAGCAGAAATGAGAAGAGGAGGAGAGGAAGCACTAATTCATTAAGTTCACATTAAAGTCAAGAAAAAGCAAATCTAACTGTGCCCCAAGGTGGTAGCCAAAGAGGAATGTAGTAGATTTAGATAATATAGAGAGTTTTAATACATCTGCTTACATTATCTTGTGTTAGCACTGTAGACTTACTTCCCTCAGCAAAAATCACTTTTGTAAAATGTCTAATTTTGAGTGCTCTGAAATATATATAGATTTTTGTTGTTGTTGTTGTTGTTGTTTTGATCGTAACATGTCAAGTTCTCTTTTCAGTGCTAGTCTGATACAATTTAACAAGAAATTTCATCATTTTCTGTCTGAATCTTGGATGCAAATCAGAAAGTATGGAGACCTTTCTGGTATGGGGAAATGGATTACTCGGTTGTTAGCAGTGCTGTTACCACTTGCAATGGTTAGTTTCTCATTTTCTCTTTTTATTTAAGAAGAAACTTTATATCCATCATTAAAAATAGTCTTATGTGACGCAAATGAGAGCCTGGATTCAATATTGAATGTATCAAATGCAGATATTTAAATCAAAGTTCCAGTGAGATCAACTGCACCATCTGTGGTGACAAAAAAGAAAAACATTCAAGAACCCTGATACACATTTGTAGATCTGTTGATTTTCAGAAACCTATATTTCTCAGCTCAAAATACAAATTCAATGCCCAGACTAAATTATATTAGTTCAAGAAATTATTAAACTGCATAGTCTTTCACAATGTTCAGCTTTAAAAGGACATAATTTTATATTTTAATGGACTTAGGCAGTTATTCATAGAACTACTGTTCAGATAATTAATATTTTTCATCACCTTAAAAATGTTGGAGAATTTCTATATTTTTTAGATAGAGGTGTTAATATATGAGAATAATTTTTTCAGAACTTGAAACTGCAAAAGGTCAGAGATGCTTTATTAATTGTACGTTTGTTAAGTACATAGAATGGAACAACATTCTAAGATTAAGCACCTAAATGCATAGTTTAGGCATTCAAATCAGTGACTTAACCTTAGGATTGCTGACAGCTGTGTCTTTCTTCAATTGCTTTCCCACAGTGAAGGGAAGATGTTATTGCTGCCACTTTAACCCTGGATTTAATTGTGGTACTTCATTGTCTTCTTCTTATTCATTGATATTGAATGTATTAATATGAGGAAAGAAAGGTAAAGCCGTAAATGGTTGCAGATGTTTGATAGCAAAATTAGCTGCCAGTTTTCTAGATAAGATGTAGCATTTTTCCTTAAGAAAAGAGAAATCCTCCACACTGATTCTCTCTCCCCTAGGATGCCCTTGTACTCCAACATACGATCTGTTACCAGGACTTTTAAAGACAAATATCCTCCTCTCACAAAGTCACTGAGCTGCAGCAGTAAAGAATGATACAATCCCAGATAGACAGATAAATAACACAGTCTAGTACTCTTTGACCACTTGGGGCATAAAATGATTTCTATTTTGTTTTGTGATTTTGTGTTAGATTCCGTGACTAATGAATACACTGCTATGTCTCATCATCTGTAGCAAAGTGCCAGAAGTCCATCTTTATGGAATAAAGTTTTCTGCACTGGAACAAAGGGATTTTTATGGAAACATGCCTGACTGTTTGTAACTCTCTTTACAGAAGCAGCACCAGGAAAAGATGGGGTTCTGTTCTAAATGATCACCAGAGCTGAAAAGATGCAATTTCTTACTACAAATTCAATACAAGGATCGCAAATGAAATGTTGATGGCAAAGCAGATAGTGAATTCCTAGATCAGATTCAGTGCATCTTGGTTAAATTGGTTCTATTGCCACAGCATCCATACACACGTTCCCCCCAAAAAAGTGACAAAAGCCTCAAAGCTCACCTGGACTCAAACCCATGAACTGCAAAGATCAATCTCTGGCACTGGAATACTCAGAAATTTTATCTGCAGAATTTCCAGTGGTACACAATGAGAGACCAGTTTTGTACAAATGTGCTCCTACTGCTACAAGGACCAATTCTTTTCCATATAAAACAATCATACCCCTTCAGGTAAGTGAGTATAGCATTACCAGTCTGGAACATGCCTGTTCTTGTTTGCCAGCCACAAACTAATCTCACCTTATTCACCATGGCAACATTGACACAGCTGTCTATCCCTCTGTTTCCATGGTAAAGAACCAGTAGATAGTACTCCACTGCTTTATGCCAGACTTCTGATTCTTTCACAGATTTCCAAATATTCTAATGGTTAAAATTTGTGCAGAAGCCTCTAAAATGTCACAGCTGCTGATCTGGGTGTAAAACCCAAAATCAAAACCAAATCCCAAAAATTAAACCTTACAGGAAATAAACTGGAGACAAAATATCTGGTCTTAATAAATAAATAAATAAATAGACAACAGTCTTTGAAAGCAGAACCAATGAAAGCTCTTTTTCACCTTAACAGATGTTGTTAAAACTTTCTCACCAAATCACAGGATTCTTTTAAGGACTTTTTTTTTCCTGTACCTATAGTCTTTAAAAAAAACAAAAAACAAAAAACAAATAAAAATCCTCCTAAACTCAGCCCTTGTCAAAACTTTCACTAGTCAGAAATCTTTGAAGTGAGTGTTACTTCCCAAACAATGAGCTCTTTGAAGTTCACCACACAGAGATACAACTATAAATTTACAGGTGAAAGACTACAGGACAGTAGTCCTCAGCAGTGTGAATTAAGAGCTCTAGACACATTTTCAAGTACTATGTTGTAGTCAAAGTTACTCTGTAAGGCTTCATGACTGGGTCTGAGCACTCCCTGGGTGATGCACATTCATTACTTTAGGAAACTTAAAGGCCCAATGCGATAGAGCTCTTTCTGAAGTGTCTCTTTCAAGTCACTATGATGCTTTTGAAATGTTTCAACTACTTCTGTTCAAATACAAGTCTATTAGAAGAAGCTCAAAAATTGTAGGGAGCTGTGTCTGTGATTAACTACCTTATGTGAGTAATGATCTGCTATAGAAATTATTGCTTTGCTTCTGGTAAGACAAATACTTTCCAGTTACTTTGTCCCAGAGCTTTCTCTATTTTTATGACAAGTCTGTAACACTGACCTTAGTGTCTGCATTCCTACGCACTTCATTATTATTCAAATATAATGTGCTGCTGACATGGGTTTGGAAGTTGTGTTCAACAGCACTGGCTCTTGTTCTGAATGCCAGGACACATTTTGCAATTTCTAAGTGTGTAGTCAGTAGTTAGTTGTAGAGATACAATCTTGAAAGATAATTTAAAAATTTCCTGTCAGAAGCATAGGCATAAATATATGAGTTTATTTCCACATTACATACCCCAGCAATATCACTAAATTTCTGAGCCTGTGGGTATTACCTTGCAAAATACTTCAGTAGGAGAGTCAGTGCTATTGTATCTTGCCAGCAAGTTGCTAGTATTCATTTAGATTTTCCTTACTAGGTCACTTCATTAAAAAAAGATTAAAGTCTACTCCAGCTAGAGGCATGAATTCCCACTTCTGTTTTCAGAGAAGTCTGATATCAGTGCAATTCTGAAATAATCTTGGTTATAAAAGCAATGTTAAACACATTCGTTAGGAGACCGTACATCTCTTCTGGGTTTTTAATGGGTCACCTAATTCTAACCTTTGTTGCTCTTCAATGCAAGGGAACTTTCCTGAAGAGTGCAGCTTTAAAAGTGAAGGAGCTGAGGCAAGTCCAAAGGTAAACACAATAAAAAACCACAACAGTGACATCTGCTGCAGTATTTTCCTTACACCTTACTGCCAAATACATAACTTCCCACACACGCCATTTGAAAAGAGATTCACAGAGATCAGCATCTGAGATACAAGTTCCCTGAAATACTTTCGAGGGAGAGAGGCTTTCCTCAATTGAACAACATTGCTTGGAGGGAAACCACCTTGGAATAGCCAGGAGATGAATAGTATATCCTCTCTAAACCATGGCCAGGAAAGGACTGACTATGCCCATTCTTCACATTAATCCAATAACTAGAACTAAATTAACATTTTGAGGGAAAGTGGGTGATACTTAAATCCCTCTCTAGTCAAACAATTGGGTTTGAAACAGTGTCAGTGGGAAGGCCCACGCATAAAAACTCTTGAACAGAGAAGTTTTCATTCCTGATTTTCATATGTGAAACACACTGATCGTATGCATAAAAGCATGAGGGAGTGTTAGCCATGGTATGGGCACACCTTGAAACATGCCTCTGTGTTCAGCAAAAAACAGCCATTTCATTAGGGTTGGTGAGTTTTAGGTGCAAACTGGTCACTAGAAAATGGCTTTGTATCAAAGCTTCATGCCACAGCAATAACTTAAATGTTGTGGGGCCCTTACCATCAGAAACACGGGAATGGACAGACTTTAAAAGCAACAAGGCAAAGGCAATTTTGAATATTCCCCGATTGTTTAAAGGCTGAACTTTGGCAGCTAGAAAAGGCTTTGAGGTCACAAATTTGACATCTAAGTCCCTTTCTGACTTCTGACTCCGGTCAGCTGAACTGTGCTGACTTTCATATTTTTACTGAAAAGATTAAGTGTATTCGTTTGGCTGTGCATGTTGCAAGAGCACTAAAAGACTGCTAAAGTATATGCTCACCATGGGCCTGATCAAAGCCCTCTGAGATCAATGGGAATATTTCCTTTGACTTCAATGGGCTTTTGATAAGATTCCAAATTACCCAGTGGAAAGTTATCCTCTGAAGGATGGTCCTGATGTTAGCATACCCATGGGCACAGCACTCGAAAGGATCTGGCTCTGCACCTGGGTGATACACAGCATCTCAGGCTGGAGCAGATGCAAGTGTGGCATCTCATTCTGATATTTCATAAAATACCACAGTGGTGATAAAGGAAGCATATTTTGATTGACAGCTTCCATACTAGCTGGTACTTGAAACAGCTTGCAGCCACATCAGGATCTGGCAGGAAGCCAGACCCCATTCACAATAATGGAACATCATACAAATATCAACAGGGTTGTATCCAAACCAGCTGTTATTATTAATTTCATGTCTTCTAAGAGGAAGAGAGGATTTCAGCCATTTGAAAGGATTTTTCAAATTAATAATTATACTGTTTGGTGATGTTTAATTTCTGTTTACCTCTGAATGCTTCTGAAGTTGTAGCTTGTGGTCCCATATGAATTGGATTTAGAGATACAATTGCTGTTTGATTTAGCTGATTCACTTGAGATGCCTTCTGCATTTCTGTTACAGTAGGTGATTTTTTTGAAGAAAATTGAAGGCAACTGAATGTTGACAAAAATAAAAAGCCATGAAGTTGTAGTTTAGAAAACTGCTTTGATATAAGAGTCTGCAGACAGTTTAGAAAATAGGAAAAAAAAAATTGCTGTTGTTGTGGAAAAAGGTTCAACAATTGCAGATTAGAAAAGAACAAACAATTCACAGTGAATCATCTCAGCTCCATGGACGTTTCCAGGGTCTTCATTCTACTTTGCCTTAAGAACTAGCTTGAGAGTAGATGTGCTACTCTTTTCTGTTATACTACTTTCTTTTTACTAGGGAGAATTTTCAACAAATAGAGATTCAAGTTCAGCTACATCTTTTCCTGTAACAGCTGAAAATTTTTAGATGTTTTATGGAGAAGATTTAGTCCCTGTACTAGACAGGTATATTAGAGTGAACACACACATAAATGATAATGGAAGAATAAAGAAAAACCTAAGCTCAAAGATTATGTGGACTGATCAGGTAAAAAAGGTAGATGTATGGTCAAATTTACAACCAACATAGAGTTTCATAGATCTTTTAGGTGACTTAGATATGATATTTTCATGTGGAACAGATTGCCAATTTTTCTTTCGATACTGTTTCTATTCTTCTATCGATATAATAATCTGAGCATGTATATATATATATATATATATACATACATACAATGTATTTATACTTAAAAAAGTACAGATATTAATGTTAGAGGAACCCTGCAAAATGTATTTTCTTAAACTTGATGTGGAGGAGTTACTTTGAATGACAGATTTCAGAAGAAACCCAAAAATATATAAGTGGGTAGATGTATGCAGGGATTTTTGAAAATGTGGAGCAAGTTGCAAAAGGGTTTGTTATGATATAAAACCTGTAGTGTAAGTAGAGGGAGAGTATCAAAGAAGACTTCTGTTTCTGGATGACTGAGGGTGGTAGCAAAGGAAAAGTTTTAGGCATAAAAGAAAGATTATGAGCCTGGTTTACATATCCAGGTTTTGAGAAATTAGTGAGCTGCTTAAAATGAGATGTGAGACTTTGACAGAATAAAGGTATTTTTGAATGTTTTGTTTAGGACACAGTGGTAGAAAACCCTGCAAGCATAGAAGAAATGGGAGGGGAGGGGAAGGGAGGGGAGGGCTCGAAGACTCCAGAACCCAAAGAGAGATAGTGGAAAAACAACCCCTACTATCTTGCAGGAAACCACAATATCGGTCACAACCATGTTATGAACAAATCTCACAAATATAGCAGGGTTTAATTTTAATTGTAGTCATCACTGGGACTGATGGGTTCACTGCTCTTGAGGGTTTATTTTTCACACTGTAAAGTCATTGTTTAGACAAATAATATGTGGGATTTTTGTCTTTGACAGATGTACTATTTTCAATCCTAATCTTGTAATCTCAGTCTCTATCTTTCTGGGTTTTTTTGCTGTTTTATCTTCAGATTTCAAATAACAAAGTCAAAACTTGGGCTTCTGAAAAAAGTATACTTAAAAATGAGCTCTTTAGAAATAAATTTGAAAACTATGTATCTCCAGATTAAAGCTGCTAGACATTTTACAGCTCTACCTTAGGAAATTTCTGACCTGCATATGAAATACATTTGTGCTTTCTGTGCTTTTTAAAGTTGTTACTAGCCTGACTGAATGTGCAGCTGGTAGTGATCTACAGTTTTTGTTTATCCTGCTGAGTGAAAATGAGGGAGGACATATTTGTAGACTCATTCAGCTAAAATTCTAAAATGCTGTCTCGTATACTTTATCCTCTTGAAATGCTGCCTCGTTCAGTCAATTTTCTCAGAGGTTCCTTTTTGCTATCAATAGCAACAGCATCCAAACTTGCCATGTTTAAAAACAGATGTATGTCAGAGGTCAGTTTCCATTCATCTTAAGTTGTATGAACTTTCCTAAGGACAGGACTAGGAAAATACAGGTTCGAAGGCAAGTAATTTTAGGTAGCAAATAAAATTTATAGGTTCTTAGTTATGATGAATACTTAGGAGCTAAAATATTTTTATGGAATCACTTTTACTTTGACACATCCATTAGTAAAGCAGAATACCACTTAAAGAAAAAATCCTTTGCAAAAACTACCCTTCAAACCATTATCTTCTAAAAATCTCACCTGTTATTTTCCATAACTTTGGATCCTGAAAATTTCCAAATATTTAAAGTTCACATTTATAAAAGGAAACATTGCTTTGATTTAAAATACATGGAAGAAAATGCAGATGGGTTTTACGCTTCAGTCTGTCTGTATGTTATCAATGCCTATAAATGTACTTTCCACTACTAGTCAGTAGTATAGATATATCCATATATATATGTATGCTTCCTTTTTGATAGTGTCTTGTTGCTTTTGTTTTGTTTTGTTTTGCCTTGTTTGTTGTTTTGTTTTCTTCCTGTGTTGTAGTAGCTCTTTTTCTGTCTGTGATACACCAGGATACAGAATTCTATGGTTTTGTAATATAGGAGATGCTGTTTTATCTGTGTACAGTACTGTCCTTTTGCTCAACATCTCCTTGAAAAGGACAATTATTTTCCTGACCCAACACTTCAAAAAATGTTGTGAGTAGTTGGGAAGTGGGGGCGAAGGGGTGGAAATTTCTGTATTTGTTGATATTTGTTGATGTTTAGGGGTTTTTTTAGTTGCTTGTGTGGTTTTATTTTTTCTTGAAGTCATAGATAAGCATTTCTCATCTACTGAACTTCTTACACCATGTGGATAAAATCTGATATTGTATGCCATAGTGTGTAATTGTCTTTGTTTTTACAGCTACAGGTGCTTATTAGTCTATTTATCTGTTTATGTGATTTATCTTAAAATGTACAAGCTCAAAAAAAAAAAGGAAAGAAAAGGAGGGGAGGGAGGAAGGAAATGTGCCTATATATTTGCATTTGGTTTTATTTCTGCTCCCTTGTTCACTAGCTTTCTCTTGCTTTGAATATACATTTTTTATTTCTGGGCTTTGAGGGCTCTACCATTTTTATTCATTAAAATAGTTTCATGGCTTAAAGTATTTGGTAATAATGACTCTGTGACTGTCACTTCATAAAAGTGCTATGCATTTCCCACATAAGCCTTTGTTTTTCTCAAATGCTGGGTGTCTATGCTGCAAAGCAGTCCCTCTCCATACCAATAGCAGATTTTTTTTATTCAATCTTATTCTGTTATATACTTTTCATTCAGAGCACACTTGTAAATCACTCAAGTAATAGTCTATTTCTTTGGGCTGAATTTGTTACTATTCAAGTCCTCTGGTTATTACCAGTAGTTCTTCAGTTCATCTCAGATTTTAAGAATTTTCTGTTCAGTAGACTTAATGTGTAAGAAATTATAGATAGTTTTTTATTTCTGGAACTGCATTGCTAGTTACATGTTCTTTCCAATTCTTTTGGTCTTATGACACAGTTATCTTCATTTTCTTCCATGTTTTATTTCCATTTCTCATTTAAATTTTTCATGTACCATATTCATTCTGAAACCAATGTGTTCATTCAATGTCTACTTCTATTTGTCATACGACTGTATCATTTAATAAAACTTTTGTATTGAGATATCTCAGCTGTTGTCCTCCAAAATAGAATGGGAAATATTCTGATGTTGCTGTTGGCTTATCCATACTGCTTGTAGTCAATTTATTGGAAATTAATCATTCATCCAAAAACTAAGTTACTCAGAGCCGTTCTTTAATAAAGGAATTAGATGTTTGCCTTATGATTACGCCATCTGCTTTTAAAAGTATGGAGATTTCTAGCTGTAAATCACCATTTTTTAATTCCAGCTTTTCTAGAGAAGTATAAGAACTTGTTGACAGAACTCTACCATAAGTTTTTTTGGAGAGAATTTCTCTTTCATGAAATTTAAATGCTCAAGAGGATTGCACTCTTCTGTGCAAAGGTTGTTTTAGAAAAAGTTCTTCATAACTTCAGGACCAAAGCAAAGTTGGCTTTTGCCATTTTATAATTTCAATTTAATTTTCCTTTTTGGGTTACTTGTCTTTCAGTCCTCATTCCCCATTCCCCCACGCTCTCTTTTATCTTTCTGATTTCCGTAAATTTCATTTTGATTTCTGTTTTAGATGTGCATGGACAAGCTTTGGTAGTGAGCTACAGGGATGGCTTCTGTGAGAAGCTGCCAGAAGCTTCCTCCATGTCCAGCAGACCCAGTCCCTGGCAGCTCCCAAGATGGATGTGCCAATAGCCAAGGCTGGTCCACTTAGAAATGGGGATAATGCCTCTGTGATAACAGATTTAAGAAGGAAGAAAAGACAAAGAGTTGCTGCAGAGTTGTAATTGTGTCCAGGGAAGAGCAGAGTGAGAACTTGTGAGAGGAACAACCCTGCAGACATCAAAGTCGGTGAAGAAGGCGGGGAAAGAGGTGCTCCAAGTGCTGATGCTAGGATTCCTCTGCAGACCGTGGTGCAGACCGCGGTGAAGCATCTGTGCCCCTGCAGCCCATGGAGAACCATGGGGATGAGGAAATCCACCTGCAGCCCATTGAGGGGCTCCATGCCAGAGAAGGTGGATGCCTGGAAGGAGGCTGTGACCTCATGGGAGACCTGAGGAGAGAGAAGCCCACACTGGAGCAGCCTGTCCTTGAAGTATTGCACCTTAGAAGAGTCATCCATGCTGCAGCAGTCTGGGGAGTACTGTTGCCTGTGGAATGGACTCACACTACAGAGGTGCATGGCAAACTCTCCTGTGGGAGGGACCTCACAGTGCAACAGGGGAATGACTCCTCTCCCTGAAAAACAGGAGAAACAGTGGGTGATGAACTGACCATAACCCCATTCTGTGCTTCCCTGCACCTCTGGGGTAAGATGTGGAGCTGAGAAGCAGGGAAGGGTTGGGGGGAAGGCGTTTTGAAAGTTTTATTTTACTTCTCATTATCTTGCTCTGATTTTGTAAGTAATAAATTCAATTCTAATTTTAGCTTGTTTTGCCTGTGAGTGATCTCTCCCAGTCCTTATATCAACTTATGAACTCTTTGCTGTATTTTCTCTCCTTTCTCCATCTGTGGAGTGATAGAGAAGCTTTGCTGGGTGCCTAGAATACGTTGTCCATCCACTACATTTTCCTTACCTTGGTTCTATATGAAAACAAGGCAATGATGTAGCAAAATGCCACATACTTCCCTGTGTCTTCCTGCACTACATTAGAATGAATTGTTTCAGATCAGTTGTATTTCATGGGTACCAGTATGACTGACAGCTCCCTGAAAGTGTTTGGGCTCAGTCTTTAGGGTAAAGTTGCATGAGTGGAAGCTGTTCTTTTGATCAATTGCTAAGTATTAGGTCAGTGTTCTCCATAATCTCCAGGTATTACTGGGAAATACTTTCTCTAAATCAGTCTTTACAGGGTCCTATTTCAGAACTGCAGAAGTGCAATTAACAGATCTCCATGAGAACCTACTCATAATGGGGCAGCTTACTTGGGCAGAAAAAGGTAAGGATTGATGAAATTGTCTTTAGACCCTGCAAAGAGAATAGTGAAGAGTGCCAGATGGCCAAAAGAAAGATATAAGGAACCTGTTATGCTTAAGACTAACAAGTGATCCAGAGGGTAATGTTTCCTTAAGGCATAATCAAGCATTCAGGAGACAGATGGTGGAAAGAGTAGGGAGTCAAGACAGTTCTAATTAGTCCAACACCATATGGAGTTTCTTCTTTTCTAGAAGCTCAACCTTCTAGACAGGCCTTTGGGTTTACTTACTGGACATCCCAGAGATCTTTGAAAGTGTTTAATGACTCACAACCAACCCACTTGCCCAGTTTTTTATTTTACAGAAATAAGTGGATGACATTAAGTATGGGAAGCTTGATTCACAAATCTCCAATATGAAACTAAGATGTAGCTGGACTGGGACTATACCAATGAACCAAGAAATTAGAGGAATTCCTGAGTCCAATATAGCTGGAGTCTACAGAGGTACCTGAAATATTACTTCATTTTGTTTTCATTCATAAAAGCTCATCTTACTTCCAGCCAGCATGTAGGAGGAAGTATTACAATTCTGCTGCCATGATATATGGAGTCTGTACTCTGTTTTGCAGGTTTTTTTGGCCACTGTGATTACCCCCCTTTATCACTACTCCTAAAAAGTAGAAAATATCTTCTGTGTCTTAATTGTACTTTTCTCTACTTGTATCCTTTTTTTATTTTGTCCACAAAATCCCACACCCTCTGTACATGCTGGGAAGGACAATGGCTTTTTAGTCCTGGGAGAATGAGAGAAAGCCACTAGTGAACATATCTACAGTTTGGGGTAGATTGCAATGCAGACAGGCAGGGACATTTCTAAGGGGTGGGGACAGTAGTAAAATTGGGACAGTAAGACATATGAATTCAGGATATCCCAAATCACAACTGCACAGCACAGCAGGCTTGTTCAGTTGAATGGAGTCCTCATCAATGCCTTTACAATGAACATAGCACCTTCTGTATGCATCAAGAGAATATCAATATAAAATTTAGTATTATATTTTTCTGATACTACCTAGAACCATTGAGAAACACCAAAAACATGTAGAAGATCATCTTCAGAAACAGAAAAGTAGATTTCTCCTTCTACCTCATACTTCTATAAGTGTGTTGTCAGTTAAATTTTAAATAAAACTATTATATCTTGTAATAAGTGGTGTTTAAGTCCCAATATGTCCTAAGAATATTCTTCTCATCACTGACAAGTGGTCAAGTGCATTTGTCGAACTTTGTCCTCTACCTGAAAAAAATAAATATAGAATCCAGATCACCTATTATTCTAATGCCAGAAAATACATTTGCATTCACCTACACATGCTTGGTATCTCATTGTCTTTCAGTATAACCTTTTAGCTGACTCCTCGAACTTTTGCACAAAACAAGACAGACTGCCTCCTTATTGTCACCAATCACCTACTGCATGGTTTTTTTCCCCTTCATTTATATTTTAAAGAAGAATTTTAGTTTTTTCACTTCCTAGATTAAAAAACAGTCCTTATCATCCTATTCTTATTATTTCCTAACATATTCATTGAACTTAACCTAAATGTTTATAAACCATTCATTTTAAAGACAGGAAATTATTTTTAGTGGAGCTTTAGTGACCCCTTTTCAACACAACTTTCTTTACATACTGCAAGACCTCATTACAAATAAATTGAGAGTTATCAACTGGCACTCAGAATCTGAGGCAGTAAGATTCATACATCCTACAAAGATAACACTCATAAGCTATGGGTGAAATTACCTTCTTTTATTTCTTCTATTACCAAATTCAGACTTTAAGGACTGACCTAGACTGCTCTTCTTTTAATCTCTGAGTCCAAAGCTTTACTATCCCCCTAAAGCTCTATCTCTGTTTAGCTACTCTGTAAAGCTGTTGGGAGAGGTAATGACTAACAAGAGCCAAAGTGCCAGCATTATGCAGGTGACACAGCACCAGCAAAACCTAAGCCCTAGTGGTTCTCAAAAATCTCAGTACTCTGAAATCAAAACTTGGCTGAAGAGCAATTAAAAGACAGAATACAGCAAAGTTATAGTAATAGTCTTAAGAGAAGTATTTGTGCTCTATCACAAATAGTTCACACAGGATGAAGCTGACTTGCAGTTTCAGTACATTTGCCCATTATTTAGAATTCGGTCTGGTCATGTGACATCTTTATTGGCAAACATTTTAATGGAATTAACTGTAAGGAAGTAATCTTAACAACATTACTCATTTTAAGTTAGGTGTGTACCTAAGCTAATTGTCTATGCTCCATGTAGAGTCAGCAGGGAGAGCCACCTCCAGGGTATGACAGATGTCATTCACATCTTGATCAACACAGTAAGTCAGATTTGGTAAATGATTCATCTTTTCTATTGTGATGGGTCTCTCATGGAAAAATCCATTTGACTGGTAAAAGTACAGTGCTCCTCAACATGGATGTTAAGTACTTAAATAACCACACAGTAGAAATAAATGGGTTTTTTATTTGTTTTGGCCTCATGCACAACATTTCTGGATCACCTGACCACATATTCCACCTGTTTTCTCTATGGATTAATAATTCATCATCCTCAATATTTAGTTGTCTCTTCAATATGTCATCTTCATTAGCAAACTCCTAATTTCTCCTGAAAATGACTGCCCTGCTTGTACAAGGCCAGATACTTTGCTCCTGCTTATTACTAGGTGTGCAGCACTTGGTGGCAGCTTATCTTTATTATGATGGACAGGAATGAGGTGTACTGGGACATAACAATTATAGCCTTGTGAGATGGAAAAGAAAACAAACTCAGATAATCTAACCCTTAGGACTGTTTGAAAGTTTTTCTCCCAAGATGGCCATGAAGGGTTTGACTACAAAAAGCCCAAGGAGAAGAAATTGAGGGATGATGCAAAGAACAAGTAGAGAGGCTGCGTGCATATGTCCGTATTGTTGGAGAATGAAGGATTTGCAGTACCAAAAACAAACAAAAAAATCAATCCTAACACCTGAGATAAAACATTGCTTTAATCCATCAATGCTTTAAATGCATTTTATTTTACCCTAATATTCTTTCCTTTTGAGACAAGTCAGTGCAAATTTCATTGGTATTTCTCTTTTCCTGAGTTCTGTTTTATAAGTGATATTTTACTGTACTTTTTGGTGCATTTTCTTCTTCTTAAATTAATTATTCATTAAGCATTAACCTTGGGAGTGAAATTACTTTCAATAAAAACTAAATAATCATATTTTTCATAATAGTTACTATGCTGATTGTATATAACTCTGAATGTTAAATCAGGAAAACTCTTAACTTGTATATCTAATATTTCACATATTTAAAATTACTATTTAGGCCAGGTTTTCTATAGGGATTTTTGCAAAAGTACTTTTCAGTAGCAGACTTCTGGGATTGTTCTTCTCCCTCTCTATTCAGATTCCAGTTTAAGAAGAATTCCAATACAAAGGGTATTTGTTTCAGAGACCTAATAAAATAGATTGTTGGGGAAAAAGGAAATAAAGTTTGGGGTTTTTTTTCAGGAATAAACTAATTTATCATCAGTAAGAGTGTGTCTCAGTCTATTCACTGCATTATTAACTGAAATCATCTTGTCTTAATTTAGAAATCACAATTGCCTTTATGTTAAAATCCTTCTTTTGAAAATCAAATTCTTATTCATTATGCCTTGCCTGTGAACATCCTTTAATTCCAATGAAAACAGAAATGCACAGGATTGTAGAAAATGAGCACATTTTTTTCTGGAAAGTTAACGAGGTTAATAGGTTAAATTATTTTGACATCAATTTTTAGCTGCACCAGCTCTGCTTTATGAGGAAGAGGGGACAGTGATCTGTTGAACCTTCATTTCCTTGATTGATGTCCCAGGAGAACAATTTCAGGGTGAATACAACTAATTTCGTGGACTAGACTGAGGGTCCTTTCTGGAGGTCTTGTTAATCCTGCTGGGAATGTCTACTTCTTCCATAAGCTATCATTTTTGAAACATTTATTTGCCCATACGGGCTTATACTTGTTCATAAACTAAACCAGCCTTACAGAAAGGAGCTGTTATACACAAATGAAATATTTGCTATATGGCACTGTGCATGTATAAAGAGAAAGATGTTGATAAATTGTAGCCAGTTCAGCAGAGGGTTACCACGATGGGACAGGATGGAGCACTTGTCCTGCCAGGAGAAGGCAGGGGACAGGACTGATGCAGTCTGGAGAGGAGATGACTGTGAGGGCAATCCACAGCAGTCCTCCAATCGAAGGGAAAGGAAACTTCTCAGTAAAGAAATAGTAGTGTACAATGCCTCATTTGCTGTCCAATAGCAGGGCTGTTTTCTGAGTTTTACTAAAGGTTTTAACCAGTCCCAGTTCAATGAGTTCAATGCTAAAAATAAATTATTATATTAGCATTAAAAAGATGTTTGGGTTTGGCATCAGGAAAAAAAAAGAAAAAAGAGAAAGGCCTAAACAGCAAAACAGCAGGTAAGAAATTCTACTGTTGAAAACATTGAATAGTAAAACGCTCGGTTTTGTCAGTTAACAAGGTGTGAAGTTAATTGTTCCGGGAATGTTTCTGCTAGCTGTTCCTATATAACATAAATGTAAACTTACTTTGAGAGTACAATTTATTTGTAAACAACAGCTTAATCATGGGAGTTTTACACAGTGATGTTTTCCATCTGCAATTACTGAATTGTCTGCTGACAATGTTGTCCACTTTTCCACTGCAGTTTCAAGTTTCTCCATGAGAAGATGAGAAAAACTCATTTTGGGGGTATTAAAAGTACACAGTTAGAAAGTAGGTCTGGGTAAATGGTTTGGAAAAAATCCAAATTTTATCATGCATGAAAAGCACAGAGCACAGAAATAATGCAAGAAAATAATTTCTTATGCTATTTTAGCCATCCTGTGTGTCCACATTTATCTGAATACCAAACCCAAACATCTTGGGTGATTGATCATTGCTTCAAGAAGCTTCTGTTCTGGATTTTTGATTTGCCTTCATGCAACTAAGCAATGACACAAAATGTCATATGTGATGGATATGACTTTGAGAAAAACAAAAAAGAACACAGAAACAGCATTATGAAGTTTTCTCTGCATGATTTTGATGCATCATCCATTCTGAACGTTAGTGAAAATAACAGAAAATCCATGAAGGTGTTTGATCTTTGGAAGGAGGTTTTGTAAAAAAGCAGTTTTACCAAGAATCATAAAATCACAGTTTCATTTAGGTTGGAAAAGATCTCTAAGACCATTGAGTCATCTTCCTTTGTCTTTCCATTCCTCACTCTCTTGAACACATATCTCATCTATAAGTGAATTTGAGATGTGATGGCCTCCTCAGATGAAATATGCCAAGGTGTAACTTTCAAAGCTCTTGGGACTAAAATCTTTTGCCCTGCTTAAAACCAAATTACATGGGAATATGTGAGACTGAATCCTCTGCTCAGTTCAGAAATTCTGTGTGACACAGACACCAAGTGATAACCATATGGCAGCTTTCTATTCAGTACCACTTCAAGTTGGCTTGCAGGACTGTGGGAGAATTTCTGCCACCACCACCATTCCCTGTTGGCACATGGGATCCTTTCCACACTTGTCAAGTTCTGCCTTTGACACCCACAATTCAGGAAGACTGTGGTTTATGCTGTGTCACAGTATTTGTCTGCATGAGCTCTCTTACACACTAGACCTGCAGTAGTTCTGTCAGTTTTGAGGGAAAATATTCCTACACTAAATAGGACTGGAGATTTCCAACTTTGGTGATCGTGCCAAAAAACAGCCTTGAAAAAGTGCTTGACCTTAACAAGACATGTTGCCATTGTTTTCTCTATCACATATTCATGGAATCCACTGTGCAAATTAAATGATAGGCCCTTCTAGAACCCTTTCCTAGATTCCAGTCCTGAACTGCACTCCTCAAAGGTAGACCCTGGGTGCACATTACAAAGAAAATGATTAATACTTAATGAGCTGGGCAGGAGAAGTTTATTTAGTCCCTAACAGGCCACTTACAGAAATTGTAGCACACATTTTAAGCCATACTTCAGTGCCTAGGTTATTGAATCACACACTTACTGAGTTGCAATTTAAGACAAAACAGCTATCTTTTTTCAAACACATAGAATTATTACATGCATATTACCTTACATATACAGTTTATATCTATTTTAGTTAGAAAACACCTAGATACTCTCATGATAAACAATTTCCCAAATAGAAAGATCATTACTTAGGTATTAGTAGAGTTGGCAAGAAAACAGAAAATGCTATCAATTCAGAAATTCCTACATTTTGAATAATCGTAATTCCTTGTGAGAATAGAAGTCAATATTTCAAGGCATTTTATGTATTCAAAAGGCTTGAATGTTTTGTTTCGTAAACACTGACGTAACCCTTCAAAACATTAGACCAAAGCAATATGCTTTAAAATTTTAAGTGCAATTAACATATATGTGTGACCTATTAGGTACAAGAACTGAAATTGAATATCTTATTTTCACTTTCTGTCATATATGTCAAAGAAACTGAAACATTTGTGTCAAACACTTTTATAAGGGAATTTTTAAATTAACTTCATCTCTTTATTTTCCTGCTAATTTTTTCCTATTAATTGCTAAAACTAGTCAGTTGTGTACTGATTCTCATAAAAATGTGTTTAGTAATAGATCTTGAGGGCATTTGAGCCGTTGGAAAATGAAAATGGGGTAAAGTAACTTGAAATACCTCCCTGCATAGTAAGTACAGTCCTTGCAAGTATAAGGCACTAGTTGTATCTGTGTGGAGGTGTATACACAATTCTGGTGAAATTCAAAATGTATTAGTTCAGACTGATTAGTAATATGAGAAAGGATTTGGAAACATTCCTGCCTTTTCTGTTGGAAAAAGCTTCAGCTGAGTCAACTCAAAAATCAAATTTCACTTACTTTACCTAAGAATAAATTTCTACAGAATAATACAATATATATTGTCAATTAATAAGTTCTGTTCATGAATTACAAGAAGGTTCTTGATATCTGAATGTTTCACTATTTCAAGTGTGAATCATTCGAATGCAGCTGAGTAAAAACATATTTTTAAGTTGTAGTTTCTTAAATTTGGGATCAAATTGTGTGATATATTTGCTTACAATTGCAGGGGTTAAAACAAAATATTCGTGGGCTGCTGGCAGATGCTTCAATAATTACCCAAGGTTTTTTAAAGCAAGCAGTGCTCTTGTTTGGCTTGCAAGTTCTCTTTACATGAAATATAGGACAGAAGGGGCATTTCTGATAGGAGGAGAAGGAGCTAAAACTGTAACCATTAACTTTAAAACACTCTCAAATCCAACAATTCAGGGATAGCCATTAAATGCTTTTCTAGTTCTATATGCTACACTCTCATGTTGCTAAAGGATGGCATTCCCAAGCATGCCAACAGAGGAGTATTTTAAATGAAGTCTTTAAACAGCAATCTGGTGAGAAGGCAGTCTGCTGTGTTAACACCTCTGTTGTTAAAAGATAAGGTCATATTTCTCATTGTGACTTTAATGGCCCCTTCTTACTCTGTATTTCTGCTCCCTGTGTGGTCTGTACTTATATCTACTACTTTAATAACTACAGCAAATTTTTACCATGACCATTAGCACAGTAGAACAAATGCAGCATGAAAAAACTGCTAAATTATTTCTCGATTAATGTACCACCAGCAAATTTGTTTCTTGTTCTTTTATTATTGAGTCTATATCCTTTATCCAGAAAGCATAATTTCTAATTTCCATCTTGCACTTATTTTATCTCAGAAATACTACCTAGTCAGCCAACATGCCAATAATAACATATGGACTATAAAACAGGAAGTCACCTTTAAAAGTCATAGAGCTTTACTTTTATATTTTTATTGTTGTGTTTGATTATGAGTTAAATTGAAAATAGGGAAAATGAAAAGTGGCATTTTTTTATTTTTTTGCCTTCTTAAAGACAGTAAAAGATAAGAGGAATTTCTTGGTATTGTTTTTAAGGGGTCTTTTTCATTGCAGTAGTTACTGCTTTTTAGATTATTTGTTTTCGCTGAGTTATTCTTTGCCTCCCAATGTGCTTAAAGTGAATTCAGATTCACATAGAATATGTATGGAAAGAACCATTATGATTATCTATTCCAAACACCTGTGTAGCAGCCCATAAAATCTGAACCTATACTTCATGCATCGAGTTCATATCTTCTGCTTGAGGGACAATAGATCTTTTAGAAAGACACCCAATTTTGATTTAAAGTCTTGATTCTCTCTGACTAATATTTGCACCTTTCTAACACATGCAGCGGGCTTGGAAATGTGCTGTAAGTAAATGGGATCTTGAGGTTCTGCTTCCTTGAGTTTCATGTTGGAATTGTTCATTTAAAATTGACTTTCACAGTATTTTTAATGTACTTAAAAATGAAAAACAATTCTCTTGCAGGTACTTCACATTAGCAAAAAATCTTAAAGAATGAGTGATAATATCTGCACAAAACAGAACATATATAATAAATTTAACATAATAATATAATATTTCTGAAAATAAACAAAAATAACCCCAACCAAAAAGCCTTTACTTTACTGTTATAGCAACTACAGACACAAAGCCTGGCTGACAAATTATAAGAGTTGGTCAGAAAACCCACCTTGATCTTTGTCCCTCTTCCTTTGATTGCTAAATTGCATGAAGGAGATAAACACTTCCATCAGTTCCGCTAATCCTTCTTATAAGATTGTACTTGCATAGGGTTTTTTGTGATTAATCAAAAGAAATATCTAAAAATTTTGTGAAAGTGAACTTTTTTTTGGTGTTCACTAAGAGGCATAGCAGAGACTTATGAGCAGATTTCTGTTCTTCAGAGATAAAATAATTTACAATAAACAAAAACAAATATACAAACAAAAACCGAAATGAACTAAATCAACTTGAGAAAAAGAAATTTTGCCTCATGATGGACCTTATTTTGGAAAGCATACTTTTTTTCAGATGAAAGAAAGAATAAAGCTTGCTTTCATTCACGATAAAATAAAAGCTTTTACATTCAAGGCTCTTGCTAAATCTCTTGTGAAGAAAGAATCATATTTTTTGTCTAGCTGCAAATCTAATGAGATATTATATACCCATTTTCTTTGTCTATATAAGAAAGGTGGCATTAAGGGAGTGATTAGTCATAGCAAACATTGATAAAAGAAGCTCTGAGAGAGATCACCCAACCTGTCCCTCAGTCCAAAATAAGATTAGCTACCAGAATCTCATTCCTGACTGATACTTCAGCCTGATCTTAAATGCTTTCAAAGACAGAGTGTTTACAAGATCTTTTAAAAATCTATCCTAAAGTTTCACTGTTTTTACTGTTACAAATATTTTTCTATACATCTGGACTACAGCTCAGATGCTACAGCCGCCTCTCCAGTTGTGCTGCCTCCGCCTTGCTGGGCACATTGCTGGCCACTGCAGGCCAGCTAGGGCTGGAGCAGTGCTGAGTAAGCACAAGGATTAGCGGCTGTGTTCTGCAGAGGATGCTCTGCTTGTACACAGCAGCCTGATATTTGCTTTCTTTGTAACAACATGACACAGTTGACTCATGCTCAGAGAGCAATCTGCTATAATTCCCAGATCATCCCCATTTGGCCAGTTGTTTCCCATCTTGTATTTGTGCAGCTGATGGTTCATACATAACTGGAGTACTTTTCACTTGCCCTTTAATCTTGTTATACTGGATCAAATTCAAATCATCAGCTGTTGTATTCAGCGTTCCTTGGTGACAGCTACTTGAAGTATTGCTGGACATAGGTTAATTTTGTGCGGACAATTACTTTCTAACAGCAGAACTGTGCAATATTTTATCTGTACCTACTTATTCCTTTTCTTCCACTGACTCTAGATTCTTAAGCAGTGACTTCCATAGATTTGCTATATGATGAGTGGTGCATATCTTCTTAATTCACATTATTAGGCCAAAGAAATGCCAAAGAAGATGTTTTTCTTTTTTCTTTTTTCTTTTTTTTTTTTTTTCCTATTTATAGATATATATTTACAACACACTTAGATGGTAAAGACAAAGACAAAACAGAATAGAAGGATCTGACAATCATGCTACTGTTTGTAAGTACTTTTAAATCATATGATGAGATACAATTTCAGGACTAGCATCCTTGTCAGGACTTGTCGGGGAGTATGTGGTGTTATTTTTGTCTTAGTTTATTTCCTTCTGCCTCAAAAATATTTATATTCATCTACACAGATGCTGAGTGAAAGACTAAAAGTGTCACTGTCACGTACACCTGGGGTCACCTCAGCAGAATTGTGTGCAGCACAGTTCAAGGGGTTTATTTGTACACCATATTGAATAATTTACTAGGCTGCACCAAACAATATATATCATAAGAAAAAAAAAATTAGATTGCATACATGATTAATTAATGGTTTAACATAGCCAGACAGTTCTTACCACAGCTTTGTTTTCAGTATGAGTTTTATATGAAGCTGTGAAGAACTCAATGACAGTACTAATTAGGACTCCACATAAACCCCTCAGATGTTGCCTAAAAATTTGAACTACCTTGTTTTCCAGCATCTATACAATTTTATATTTGATATACTTTCTATTTATTTTTATATATCAATTTATATAACTATTTTAAGCCTTGCAGTAAATGTGCTAAAATGAAATCTTTGGAACGCCATGGGTGATCCTCCTAAATATTATTAGAATTTTTCTTGTTATTCTTCCTTAATATCTGCCAAACATGTCAAGATGCATCAGTACAGATGCACTTTCATACAAGAGCAAACCTTTTTGATGTGAGGAAAATATGACTGAGTATCAGAAGGATTAAGTGTTCTGTCAAGGATGGTGCTGCAGTTCTGAATTATTTACAAAACATGGAATTCAAAATACTGAAATTCAGCATTTCAGAGTCACAGTTTTCAAACTGCACATCTGAGAAATACACTTTGTGATGCTTTCCAACTTTGGGGGCAAAGTTAAACACAAGTCATTTCTCCAGTCTTGAATACTTCTATTGATTTTGGACTTTGAGTAAAAGAAAACTCAGCTGAGGTCACAAAGTTTCTACAGTGGCAGCCACAGTGCAAGTGATTAAAACCCTGTCTCTCACCTTAAGTGTTCCAATTCAGTCCTGTGAAGTGTAACACCTCACCTCAAGTCCCAGCCAAATCTCAAGGGACTTTGAATTGACATCACAAACACACCTCCAAGTTTAACAAAGAAGCCTAAAAAGACAAACAAGGAAAAGAAATACTTACATGCCAGGAGCAGCTATTCCACAGAGATTCAATCCAAAGGAAAGCTGGAAGAAAACACTGCAAAAGCACTTTTTTTTTTTTATTTTCAAGGGCTGTAACTAGCCTCTGCTCCTACCATAGGAAGGCTCAAGAGTGTCCAGATAAAACACTCTCATCTTTTACCTTAATGAACTCTGAACTGACAAGTCTTTTATGACAAATTCAGCACTCTAGGAGTAGCTTCAAAACTACATGAGATTTAGAGCCCCATTTGAAGCCATATCTGGTTTGTCTCGCCTCTGTGACAGGTTCTCACAGTTCTCATCTGGGTCAGTAAATGGAGATCCCATGATAGGGAATACTGACATCCCATTCATCTTGCTTTGCATGAGTGCCTTGCCTGTCAAAACAGCCACGCAACAATGTTAGTTTTATATACTCTTAAGAAATGCAGCCCCAAATTGGCTGCCAAAACACAAGCAGGAGGAGTGCAGACAGGAGCATACAGCAAGATGAGGAAACAAATAGAAAATTTAGATGACTACAAATAAAAAACAAAAGAGGCGTTGTCATCCTTCCTTTTTTAGCCAGAGAGATGTATTGCCTTCTCTTTCCCCCACATGCTAGTCAAAACCAGGTGCATGAAAAATGTCCTAGAGTTTGAGGTCAGAAAGGATGATCTGATCATTTAATTCATCCTCCCCCCAGGGTCTTATATCTTTTCCAGTACACTTTAATATAACTCAATGACCTTGGTTAAGATCAGGCATCTTTTTCAGCACACCTGAACAATTTGTATAGGCCTGCATTTTAGATAAGTGTAGGAGAAAGCGAAACACATCAGGAGCAGACTGGACCATTTTTATGCAGGGGAATAAAGAGCTCTATCAGACCACATATGTCTGGTTGAAGGTAGTGGGATGTGTATCTTAACTACAATTTTTTTTTATTCAAAATTATATATACTAGGGATGTGTTGAAGAGAGTGATTTTTGTTTCCTGAAGGCCTCTGTAAAAGGAAGTCAGCTTTCAGAGAGCCATGGATTTTTAGACCCAGAAGAGGCCACCAGGCATTGTGAAAATCAGAAGCTCAACAGAATAACTAAGCCAAACTGGTTATCAGTGGAAAATCATCATTAAAGGGGAATGTTATAAGTAGCACTCAGAAAGCTCTGAAATTCCTGTTTCATTTGGGGATATTTTTTTATCTCTTTTAATTTGAAATAAATATATAATTAATTGCAAAATGTGTAAATTACACTAATGGGGGAGTGGTGAATCCTGTTGAGCATAAGGCAGCTATAGAGATTTATTGCAAGAATTTGTTAATCTGGTCTCAGTAAATGTGCATACATGTCTAAGAACTATTCAGTCTCAACAAGGTAAATGTGTTTATAGAGGGAACAGGAATTCATTCCCACCAAACAAGGAAAGTTGTTACTTTGAAAGTGACTAAGGTATTTAATGCAAAGGCAACTCAGATGAGGTCTCAAAGGCAGAAAGACCAATATGCTCTTTGGGTTTATAGATTGTAGAAGTGCTACTTCTCTGAGCAGGAATAAGACAACAATGTGTCTCCTTTGGTGTTGTCTGGCATATGGAATATTAAAGATAACAAGTAAAGTTTTGCTGAGGTTCTTGAAAAAAACAATTCAAAGACTTAAAAGGCTGTTAGCATAGTTCCTGAAGAACAATAGCAAAATATTACTTTGAAAGCAGTTTAATCTGTGTAGTTTATCAAATTGAAAATAGAGAGGCGGTTTGTTTACAGTGTTTACATTCTTTTAACAAAAACATTGTACTATGTTATCAAAAATATCTTTAATGTGTTATCATACTGAAGCTACATAACCATTTGAAACATAAGCTTTTTGTCAAATAAAAATTAGGGGACATATATATTAGCAAAATTATCAATTTGTGATATACAGCATGTTAAACAGAAATTATTGTCAATCCTTTACCCCTAAATTCTATGTATATATCCAGGAAAAATAAATTAGCTAAAAAGGAAGAAAAAAATATTGTTTTTGCAACAAATAAACATTCAATTATAGTAACTTTGACTCATATGATGGCAAAGAGGGGAAAGGAGCGATGAGAGAAGAATTCATCAAAATTAAATACATTTCCACTTGAAGGTTGTAGGATTCGTTCTCTTGTTGCATTATGATTATGTAATGAGGTATAATTGATTTTATTTTCATTTGCCTGAAGTAGGAGATAATTGTGTTTTATATAAATGTAAATAAAATATACACACACACACATATATATAAGAATAGATAGTAAAATAAAGCACTTCAGTTTTTTGTCTATTTGGCAGATTTGACAGCATTTTAGCCTAGATAAAGGGAATGGTTTACTGTGGAAAATTTAGAAGACTTCCTGTTACCCTTAATAAACAATATGTTGCTTTAACTAGTGTCTAAATGATATGCAAGTCAAATTAAAGATGCCATTTGTCATCTCTACTAGTAAAGTGACTCATGCACAAAATTAAAAAAAAAAATTACCATCACACAGTCTTTTATTTGCTGCTTCATCTTTTTATAATATGAGGAAAAAAGGCAGAACTACTTAGACTCTGATGAAGTCTGAAACAGATTATAAGGCAAATCTAGTCAATTGTAAATGCTTATGAAAGAAGAGTCTAAAAGGCATAGTGAATTTACTAGGCTCAAAGATAACCAATAAAAAGATGATTAATTCAAAAGGATAGGTAGATGAATGGCAGGCTTTACTTTACAGGCAAGATAAATACAAATAGACTTCAAATTTCAAAAGCTTATATTTGCAAAATTTTGGTATGTTTTCTACTGAGATTTATTCCTATTTACATTTCATTGCAATTCTTTCTAATTCTTTGACCATCATAATTCTGACAGTTATATAGGAAATTGAATACAACAGTTTTCTTCTTATATATGAACAGACATGTCATATTTTCATTCTAGTTGTTTAAAGCCCAGAGGAAATTTTTACAGTTGTTCCATACTGCCTTGAATATGAACAGAAAATACATAAACAAACCCAGCCTTGCACACAACTCCTGTAAATGACAGAAAGGAATTTTAAAACAGAGTATTTGAGATCTACTTATGTTAGATGAAATTCAGGTATAATATCTTATCTTGTAATCTCGTTACAAGCTTCATAACTAGCATGGCTAAGGGCCACTCATCAATGTGTAAAACACTAAAGTGGTCTAAAATTTTCATATCAAGCCTAAGTGTTTGGAATTCCCAAGAGACTGTTGATTTCAGCACCATATCTTTAGAAGTATGTAGAATCTCTTAGTGAATTAGATATGAACTCTATTCTATTTCCTTTCATGTTTTCCATTTGTCATTATAATGGTGAAATCACAGTGCTGTGCAAGTCAAAGGGACAGAATTACTGTTATAACTAGTGTCATCAAATATTAACTCTCTCATTTACAGTTAGATATTTATTACTGTCCAAATGTTCCAAATATTTTTCTGTACTGGTTTGAATTCTGGGACTAAAGTGATGATTTTTTTATTTTTATTTTTTTTTATGCTGTGAAGTCTCCACCATACAGTTAGAAAATGGGTTTTTCTATTTTTTTTTTTCATATCAGTATAGTTTATTTTGTCTGTAATTTTAATTTGATTTGGATATTTGTGAAGAGACAACTCTTCTTTAACTCATTCACTACAAAGAAATGCTTACACATCTAGTAGTCTTGAAAAGAAAGAAAAAGAAATTGCTCAAATCCCACAGGTTTCCACAACAATCCTGCTATAGCAGCACTCAGGAGAACTGCAGGTGCAACCTAATGGTTTCAATGCAATGACCTTTTAGAATCTTCACCAGAAAAATGGGAAGTATTTTTATTATAACATCTTTATCATTGTCATCCTCCTCATCATCATCATTGAATACATTTGCAAAAACATTTTCAGGAAAATGGACCTTTGCCCACCTAAAAAAGTTAGAAATTTGTGTTATGCATCATATTGTATATGAAGTGGGTCATACATTGTGTAATAGTGAACAACACTGGGAACATTTAAGTCAATAAATTTTTTCAAGAATGTAAGAAAGTGAACCCAATAACTTAAATATCTAAAATACAAATTGTTTATTTGGTTAGGTTTCTGAGGGGTTAACAAGAGGAATTGTGACTTTCTTTTCAGTTTTGCTGCAACTGTCACGAAGATGAATTTGTGTGTTTGTTTGCATGTTTGCCAAGGGCATGGAAAATGACAAACAGGATCCTCTTAGTTATGGTGACATTACAAATGAGAATAGTTGCTAATGTAAGCCCCAAATTAATTGTCCTGTAGCCTGAAAGTCAAACTTTATTGCAAGTGTGAGTGAAGACAGTATTTTATGTCCAATACACAATTGTTCATTCTCTAATGTTAACCATAGATTTGTTTTCATTTTGTCTCATTTCATGTTTTTTTGTCTTTGCTTTACATTAGTCATTCTACAGTAGGAAATGTGCAGGAAGGTGGTAGATAGACTTGTGTAGAAGGGATTTTTTCTGCTACTTCATATTGTGACAATATGTTGACCTGGAGCTCCACAGCAGTAATTCCAATGAATGTCACAGAAATTGTTTTCAAAGGCAAATAGTGCCTGTAGGCTCTTTGCTCACAGCCTGTGCTTCCTTCTTCTGTCTCTCAAAGGGGCCCTCAACTCTTAAGAGCTACAGCTGTGCCCTCTCTCCATGGTATACCATACATGTATACCATACCATGGTATACCATACATGTATACCATACCAAGGTACCATAGGAATGCACTACAGCTGAACCATGTGGCTCATAATCCCAGCTGAATGCTCCCGCAGTTTTTTAGGTGAGCACTGTGAAAAGTTTTTGCCTCGTGTTTTCTACACTGTAATCCTTAGGGTTATCCATGATATGCTAGTTTCGATAGTTTCAGGAAGTGACATTATTTACAGAACTTTAAACAGCCTCCCCAAAACACTGTGTTCATTTCTTTAAAAGTAGTATGCATCTCTTACTGACCCAATATATTTTCAGCCTAGACTGGACATGACAAAAACACTTTCCTTTAAGACTTAATGCTACCGGGACATTGGAATTCCTATTTTTCTGCTAGGATTCAGTATGTTTTTCTTTTGACAATAGTATAGAAATTATCCTCCTGAAAAAAAACTTTTAAAAAATTATGTAATATTTAAAACCTCCTATACTTAAACCTCATATACTGTCTTGAGATAAATGAATGTAGAGTTTTACAGAGGTGAGTAAGTAACAAATACTACTGACATCAAACGTCCCTAATTCCCTAAGGTCTTTTCTGAATGGTTTTCAGTGGGCATGTGAAGAGGATGTGATGATACAAGTATGGTTATGTTAGCAAAGATTATCCAGAAGACTGCAATTCTTTTATGGCTTTACTCTCAGATAATAATGTGTCATGCTGATAAAATATTTTTACCACAAAATCCTAGACTGTATTTCCTAAATATGAAAGTTTGAAGCTTACAGGAAAATATCAATTTATTGGTTATGCTATTGACCTGTGACAATTCTGGAAAGAGTAGTCCTTTATATCTGCATAAAAGACATAAAACAAGAAGTGTATCTGCAGACTTCTTGCCAATGTTACACAGTCTTGACTCCAGGTGGCTACTTTTTGAGATGAATCTCTGATCTTTCAGCATTCATTTTCCTTTGCCGAGTCTGCTGCTGAAATGCCAGCTACTTTCTAAAATTTAAAGTATATACAAAAAATTATAGTTTTAAAATATATCTGAAACTCAGTCCAAAACTGTCCAATGTACAAAGCCAGTGAAGGAAAAAAAGCAAGGAAATCACACCAGGTATGAATAGTTAGTTACCTTTTTAGCAGTTTTTACCTCTTTAACCTTGGTCAAAACATGAATGTTGTGAGATTTTTCTGTTACCGAATAACATGCACTTTATGCTTTCCATGATACCATCTTCAAAGTCAAATACACTTGAAAGGATAATAAATCAAATATTAGAAAATAATATACCTATACACAGATATCCTACAACCACCCAAGCAAGCTTTGTCATGCAAGTCCAAACAAATCAAATGAGATTTATCTCACAGCCAGGCAGGTGACTCTGGATTTTTCAACAAAAATAAAGGACAAAAAAATTTCTTGGCTTCCTGAATCCTCTTTATTTTCACAAGTTTCAATGTAGGATTTATTTACATGTTGCATATTAAAATTTTTTTATTAATTGTACAATTTGATGCTTGTCTCTTCCCAACCAACCAACTCTTATTTGACTGTGTCTGGTCTGTAAATTAGAACAGCTTTAAGACTCTTCTGTTTTAGTTTTACCAAGCAGAATTTACTTTGGATTAGGAACTCATGGCTTTTTACATCACAAATGTGACAACTGTTCCCTGTTACAGTTGTTTCATCTGGGATACAGCTAATTTTCTTCATAGTAGTTTGCATGGTACTATGTTTTTAATTTCTGATGAAAATAAAAGTGCTGATAACAAGCTGATGTTTTAGATACTGCTGAGCAGTGCTTAGACACTGCCAAGGTTCTTTTTATTTCTCACTCTGCCCTGCCAGTATGCTGGGTATGCACCAGAAATCTGATGTTATGACATTTGTCTTTCCAAGTAAGCATTACATGTCCTGGAACCCTCCTTCCCTGGAAATGGATAAACACCTGCCTGACAAAGGGAAGCAGTAAATGAATTCCTTGTTTTGCTTTGCTTGCATGCATGACTTTTCCTTTACCTATTAAACTGTCTTTATCTGGATTCACTTTATCTGAATTCAGTTTATCTGAATTTTCTCTGCTTCTTCCCTTTTGATTCCCTCCTCATCCCATTGCGAGGCTAGTGAGGAACTTGTGAGGGGCTGAGCTCTGTATCAGGGTTAACCTACATCTACAAATATTCAGGTCCATTTTAAACCTAGGAAAGTTTTAAACTTAGAAGGATAGAAATAGGTACTTCAGATATAGCTGTTGTGGTAAGTACAGATTTCTGCCCTAAGTAGGGTGGAGTTTTTGGGCTGTTCTACAGGGTTTTGTACTTTGATGGCATCAGCAACTAAGACTAGTTCAAATTAAAAATGTAAATGTTAAAAATGTTAATGAAAAAGCAAGTGCAGTGTGTCAATGAGACTTGGCAGAAAGCAGATCCTCAGTAGCCCATAGGCAGTTCTCTGTTGCAAAGGCTCATGGAAGCTTGTGCAGAGAACAATGAAAATATTCATTTTCTGATATCAGATTGACCTTTACCCACATCATAGTCTGAAACGAGCTAATTCAATATCCTGAATGGAAAAATTAGAATTGTAGAACAGAATCATGGAACAGCACAGGTTAGAAAGGCCTTCAAGAGACCATTTGGTCTAATCTTTTATGGGGAAAGGAGTCTGGATGACATTATCTAGCACCCTCTTCAATTGCACCTTAAAAATCCTCCACTGAGTATAGTGTCTATCACATTCCTGGAAAGATTGTTCCCCTAAATGACTGCTTTAGTGGTAAAAGATTTCTTTCTTATGTCGAGATGAAACCTTTCCCAGCGTAACTTCTACCCATTACTCCTTATCTTCCCCATATGGCTCCTAGTGAAGAGAGATCCTCTGTCTGGCATATTGTACTGGAATATTGTCATAATTTCACTCTCAAGCCTTCTTATCTCCAGGGAGAAAAGACTTAATTTCTTCTGTCTTTTCTCACAGGACTAGTGTCCCAGCTGTTTAATAACTTCTGTGGCTCTTGGATTCTTTCTAGTCTCCACATCTCCCTTGAACTGATCTGGACCCAATAGTACAGAGGGGACCTCACAAAGTCCAAGTGGAGTGAAATGACGTTGTGAGTGTGTCTCTGTTAATACTGCCTTTGTCCTTGCTGTCCAGGATCTGATGTGCCTTTGTTACTGCAGCAGTGCACTGACTTATGTTCAGGTTGTTTTCCACCAGAACCCTTTCAGCATGACTTCTCAGCCACACAGATGCAAGCCCATACTGTCTCATTGGTTATTCTGTCCCAGGTGCAGGACTTTTCACTCATCTTTGTATAACTTCATACTGTTCTTCCTAGGCCATTGTTCCCACCTGCATAGGTGTCACTCTAAGACATCTGAGGTGTTTTTCTCACCACACAGTTTGGTGTCACCTGGTGGGGATCCCACCATCCAGATCACTTTATAAAAGATGTTTAAGAGCCTGGGGCAAGTATATTTGCAAAATAATTCTGTTTAATAGAGGGAAAACACCAGACCAATATGATGTTACTAAACTGATATTTCAGTGTGCCATGGTTTTGTGAAAAATAAACTCTTGCCAAGAAATAATAACAGCCATTGATTTTCATACTTTTAGGCATCATTAAGTCTTATAAATCTAAACTGGCAATCAGAAGGCCCTTATATATAGTCAGTAGAGGGATACTGACATCTCAGAAGGGCGTTTTAGGTACTCACTTTAGGAAGGAATGTTCACACCTATTTCTCTTCTGAAAAAGGAAAGCAAGATGACTGGCATCAACATAGATAATTACTCTTTAGCTGTCTGAAGGTATGAGAGATGAATCCCATTCTATGAAGTTAATTAAAACACCTTACAAAATACGAGGCCATCAAATTATTGTTTTCATATGCATTTCCTCATCATTCTATCTTTTAAGGACTTGTCTTCACTCACAAGAAGAAGACAAGCAAGCAAACAAGAATTTGTGTTTATTAAAGCCTCAGGGACATTAGCATGAGTAATATGAGAATACCCTTAACACAAGGCATTCTACTTTTACTCTGAAGTAAACTTGTCCAAAACAGTTTCAGGTAGAGTAAAATGTTGACCTTAATGTGTTTACACATTTCTAAACTTCCCATCCTTTCTGTATAAGAGGGCTGACAGCTTCTTTATACTTTCTCTGTATTATTACTCCTTTCATTTTGATATTCACTACCCCCTACAGTAGGACAATTTCCTTTTGATTATACCTTTCAAAGAGTCTGTATGAATATGGGATTCAAACAGATTTCCTAGGCAATTCACTCATATCACTCCTGTGAATATTTACCAGATTTCAGGGGAATGCCTTTGCTGGGAGGGATTGATGCATGGGAGTACAGAAAGCTCTTGCACTGGCATGTAAATTGTGGGGTCAGGCTGAGGCTCTGCCCTTTGGCTTTCAGCTAACCTCATTGTAGCCATGTTGATGCAGTACTGCTCTGCTAGTCAAACTAGCTTGGTTCAGTGATTTAGTTTTATAAATTGATAGATCCCGAGGCCTGAGGTGACAATTAGATGCACCAGTGTGACTGCATATTATAGGATGAGAATCCAAACTTACATGTGGGCATATAGGCAGCCCCCTCCCATTTTCCTTCACAAAAATCATTTGACTTCACATTCCCAGAGACTGTTTCTCTGTGATTTCACAATGCAGCAAGAAGTAATGAAATTCTACCCTGCATATTTAGAAAAATTCATAATTTTGCAATGTATGTTCTGGTGAGGAAGATAAAAAAACTTACCCCCTTGTATTCTTATAGGAAAATTTACTTGGATATGTCATATACACAAAAATAACAATATTCCTCTCAAATAGTACTTGAGATTTTTAAGTTCTAATATGCAGTTCTGTTTATGACAACCAGATATCCATCTCCTCAAATAATAAACATCTTTGCAATCTAAGTTACTAAAGAACCCTTGATGCGATCTAGGACTAATTGAGCCTTTATTTATGGAATACTTAATATTAAATGAGAATATGTTTAAAAAAATAAGTTTATGAGGAGAATTTCTATTTTTTTCGACCAGATGTGCTTTCCTCTTATTGTAGCTTAGACAAAAGTATGACAAATGCCATTATTTTTATACCAAATCTTGGTCAACTATGAAAAAATTCAGAGTAATTGTCTCGTTTTAGTGGAAATGCTCTATTTTTACAATGGCAAAGAATGGAAAGCAGTGTCTGACTATGTATTTCTGTCCTTATCTTATGAATCTTCTCAATGAAGGCAATACTGGGTTTATGTACTAATACATCTAATTTTTGATTCTCCTTAATTAATGTTATACTTTAAAAATATTCATCATTTTGGGTTTTTTTTTTCCACTAAAATTAAGCTTGAAGTTAAATCAAGGAAAGGAGAAACAAAGTATCATGATTCCTGCAAAAGTGAAAAACAGAAACTTGAAAATATCAATTTGCCATTAGCACTAATTAGAGCTATGAATACAGTTATATCACAGCTATAAGAAAGAATGTCAATTTTTAAAAAAATCATAGAATTTATTCTTTTTGGTGTCATAATAATTACTCTGCCACCTTCTGGAACCATCATGAGAAAAGAATTTAAGTTACTCTGTCAGAGTAGGAAGAAAAACAGTTTCACTGTGTTCATAACTTCTTATGAGTTTTATGTCATTATGAACTTCTTAATCATATCTGGATTAGAAGATCATTCAAGTCTACCTGTCATTTTAAATCAAAATTTTTAACCTTGGGATGCAGCTGACAGTCGTGGTTTTGTCATTCTTTCAATCAAGGAGATAAATTAATAAAAATAACATTTTTACAAAATGGGCACAGATGTTGGTACCTTTTGGATAGCAAGAAGTTAAATCACATTTTTTTAAGATTTAAAATCATAATCAGGATTAAAAACAAAACAAAACAAAAAACAAAACAAAAAAATTATAAATTGGTTTGTATTGAGTTCATAAAGCAGTGGCTAAATTAATAAAAAAATTATTTTTTCTAAACACTTAGATAAAGAAAAAATGGCTAATTTCAATTTTCAACTGACAAATTCAAAAAGAGGCAATTTGCATGGTATACAAATAAAGATTTATCAGGTGAAGTCTTTATTTCTATGAAATATTGGTATATGGATTCTTGATGTCTCCCTGGGACCAGAGTTTTGCCCTCCTTCAATTAACGAACACCTATGCAGTATTTAGACGAAATATTGGAGTTTGTTTTATTTATGACTCATTCTTTTCCTGCAATATTTTGACTAGGTTCAGACATAGGTAAATGAAGTTACTGAAAGAAAACAACATAGACAGTATTGAAAAAAAAATAGCGTTGCAGTAAATAATTAAAAAAATGAAAACTTGTCTTTGAAAAACAAAAAAGAGAAGAGAAAATTAAACAATAAGTAGATTAAACTGGGGAGCTTAATATTTTACAACAACAGATGGAAGCTTTGCCTACAACGTGAAGGAAATAAGGTAGTAAACCAATAATACCTTTAATATGTATCTGCATTTACTTATCATGCTACATGAAGCTAGCTTTATTGCTGATGGCCTGAGGATAAACATCTATGTTCTCAGAGCCAATATTACCTTTAGTATTTATATAAGGGCTGAATTATGTGTAAAACTAGAGAGAGAGATTAGGGATTTCTAGGCATCTGTTTGTTTGGTATTGAGTGTCTTTTTTACAATAGTTTTAGTTTTTTTACAATAAACTTTTATTTTTTAATATTATTTTTAACCTTAATTAGCTTTTGGACAATATGAAAGTGGTGTTTTAATTCTCCTTTTATCTCTAGAAAAAAATTAATACAGCAAGACAGAGAATATAGCTAATAACTGTAGCTTTGCAGCCTGCTTTCAGTACTTTTGATGCAGTGTCCAAACATTTCTGAGATAGGGAGGAAGAATAATATTTATGTGTGTGCATGTGTGAGTGTGTGCTTGTGTCTGAGAGAGAGGAAATTACAAGATAAATCATTACAGGACACATACTGTCTGAGGTAGGCTGGTTTATGTGTACTTATCCATGTAGTTGGATTATTATTGTTGTTTTGAACACAGAAAAAATAGCAACAGAAAAATCTTTCTTGCTCTCTCCACAGCGCTGTTTCTCTAGAAACATTTTCTATTACAAAATTGAGGTCAATACAGTTTGCTTGTATGTAACTTTTAAGACAACATTTCCTGTTAAATGAAATAATTTGTGGCTGAAGACTTCAGATCATACTTTATTTACTGTCCACGTAAAGTTCATAGATCACTCGGAGGAGAACATTAAGGAAAGTAAAAAATATTGGGAACAAAACGCTTTAGTTATTTCTATGCAATCACTCTGTATTCAGAAATAGGGGTTTTGAACCATTCAAATGTTAGTGACTTAAAAATCTGATACATAAGAAATGCTGGATGCTGACAGCTTTGATCTTCCTTTTGCATCTTGCTTTTAAGTAAGATTTATTTTTCCCCTGAAAATTCAGCAACTATGATCCTGATAGAGGAAACCAAAAGTAGGTTTGGAGAGAGGAGCATCGCAGCTGCTAAGAGGAGAAAAAAATTTAATAGGAACCTAACTAGACACATGGAAAGAAAAGGTTTTGCTAAGTGGGGGAGAGGAACTGCTGCAAAGATATTTTGGAAATGCTTTTGGAAATTGCAGTTAATGGGGACAAAAACATAATGCTTACCCCTTGGATTTTTCCCAAAACTTTCTGTATGTGCACTTTCCCAAAAGGTCAATATTTTCAATGCTCAGGAAATTTAAAAAACTCTTGCAGATTACTTTATTGTAGGGAAGAGGAAAGCCTTAGAAGAACAATTCTTGGGAATAAGTGTTCTCACTCAGCAGGTAAGCAAAAGTACTGCTGAAAAAACCTAGCAGATTAATTTGACAGTTTTCTTATTGTTAGAGTACACTGGTAAGGGAGAAAAAGACGGGGAAATAGTAATAAAATTATTTTACTTATTTTCTTCCTGTCCTAAAAAATAGGAAGAACCATAGAAATCACAGAGACAAACGCACAGGGAGTTGCAAATATTAAAAAATGGCTTCATTCAGACAGAAAGGTTTAAGGACCAGAAGGAATGAGAATTTTGGAAAGCGGAATGCATCTGGAAACTGAAACAGAATAAACTTGTTCAAAGAATGTTCATATTTTCCTTTCCTTTCCCATATATTCTTTTGCTTCCATAGGGCTAAAATTCCCTTTCTAAATACTGGTTTGGAAGATGGACAAGTCTTATGAACATATGTACACCCAGAAATTATTCAAATGAAAATGAGATTTTAGAAAGATAGATTGTCTCTATAGCAATTATTTAAGCAGCCAAGCTAACCATCTAACATATATTACGATTCACACTACTGTTTTCTACTTTTCCTCCCCGCTCCTCAACACAATTGTCAATACAAACAGATCTTCATCCCTCAAACCTGTTGAGACTTTCAGGAAAAATCTTGTAAGGGAATTCTAGTCTCAGTAATATGCTTTCCACTAGGACTAAGTGTCCCCAGTGTTTTCAAATCTGACATTTAGAGCTACGTGCAAATTATTTGTGACTGAGCAAATTAGCTAATTAAATAATTGGCTTAGGGCTTCATAAAATTTGGCTGCTATGGAAATGAGGCTGTCTGAACTTACAAGCTTCATCTAAGCATTAAAAGTACTTCATGTCTTAACTCTAGATGAAATTGAGGTAGTAGCGGATTTGTTGTTAAAATGGTTGTTTATAGATTTGTTCTTGCATAGTTTCCAGATCAATATGCAGTGGGATACTTCTGACAAGCACTGCTCCCAAGTAAGATTGCAGTCTACCCTCCTCAGGGTGAACTTCTAAACCACTGGAGCAGAGAATATCCCTAAGAACTGTATCATTTTCTCCCATGTTAAATGCTGTCTTGACTACCTACCCTCAGGACAGATTTCAGAATGACCTTCCTAGAGAACTCTTTCTCGGCCCTAAACATTTTGTGGGCTACCCTGAGGAGACCTGGCAAACGTAGCAACAAAACTGTGCTTTCCTTAACATCCAGAGGGAATTCAAAATTCTCAAAAGCTGTTGTAACAGGCCTGAAGTAGGAAAAGGGGGTGAAAGCCTGGGGGAAATCATACTTCCTTGTTTCCTCCACGGATTGGGTACGATTGTTAATGGACTCTCAAAGGTAGAGCATGAGGTAAGGGTAATGCTGAATCCACTCCCAAATGACCCTCGTTGCCTTAAATATGCCCCTGCCATAAACCAGTATCACACAGTACAGCAACAAAGTAATCCTGATTCCTCTCCCTGCTCTGAAAAGGATCCCTGCTAGCAGCACTTAAAGGAATGCATACAAGGTTAGGTACCCCACCCTCATGAACTGATCAAGCCACATTGTAACCAGTGGCTCTATACCGAATTTAGCAAATGCTTAGATCAAATTAATTTCCAGCTCATTCTGGGCAGATCTGTTGTTATCTCAAACCTTCTAGCCCTGAGCCAATAAGGCTCTCGTGGTTTAGGAATGCTATTCCTCAATTTACTGTTCCCACCAAAAGCATAATGGCACTCTCTTCCCTTCCCCCTCCAGCTGGAAGCACAAAAAGCAAAGATCATGCATTGAGATAAGAACAATTTACTAGAAATAGCAATGAGATAAGAAAATGAACAGTAACAGCAACAATCTGAATAACAAAAGTGTACAAAGAGAGGGTGATTTACATGCAAGATGCCCACTAAGCCCAGGACAATGAAAAACAATAGTGGACAGATCCTTCACCCAACAGATCTTTCCTTGACCAGAAAGTAACACCTTCTCTTCTGAGAAGCCAGAGTTTCTTTTCTCCACCCCTGGCAGCAATGTATCAAATAACAAAATCTATTGTCCACACACCCCTCCACTCATCTGGGCCAGAACCAGAACAGTGACAACAGAAAGGCTAGGGGAAATGTGGGCCCATTATTTAACGGGATGGCAGACCTGGTAACACATGACAAAGGCTGAGGCACTAAATGCTTCCTTTGCCCCTGCCTTTACTAACCAGACTGGATTGCAAGAATCTTAGTTCCAAGAGGTAGTGGAAAAGGTTGGAAGCAGGAAGATGGACCCATTTTGGCAGATGATCATGTCCAGATCAGAGAATACATAAACTAACTGAAAACCTGTAAATCCAAGGACTCTGATAGGATAAACCCACAAGCCCTGAGGGAACTGACCTGTGTCATTGTGATGACAGTTTTGACGATCTTTGATGGATTATTTCAGCTGCAAGAAGTTCCCAATGAATGAAGGAAAGCAAACATCACTCATGTCTTCCAGAAAGGCAACAAAGAAGGGACCTAAGGAATTAAAGGCTAGTCACCTTGATCCCTGATGGGTGATTGAATAACTAATCCTGGAATCCATTTCCAGGCTCATGTACTAAAAGAAAATATTCAGGATTAGTCAGCATGGCTTCACCAAGGTAAAGGTATGCTTGACCAACTTGATTAACTTATATGATGACATGACTGTTGTGGTAGACAAGAAAACACCAGTGGATAACACTGCCTACCTGGACTTCAGGAAGGCCTTTGATGACACTGTCTTCCCTAAGATTTTCATAGAGATGCTCCTAATGTGTAGGCTGGATGAACAGAGCGATGTAGATTGAAATATGGCTTAGCTGGACACCAGTAATTAATAATGTACCCTAGATGTCAGTCCTGTTAAACACCTTCATTAATGATCTGAGTGATGGTATGGAGTATACCTCCAGCAAGTTATAATCTCAACCATTCTGTGATCCTCTGACCTTTATATTCCCTATAATTTAAATAAAATTTTGTCTGTTCTGAGCTTTTTTTCTGAGTCGTCATCCTGGAATACAGACACTGCCCAAATAAATGATTTTATATTGTTTACTTCAAATTGAGTAATATTTTGAGTTTTGCTAGCTAAGCAACTGCAATATATAAGGTTCAACCAAATTTTTATTTCCATCTACATCAGCCATGAATTTATGGATATGATATTGTAAAAATATTCATATTTGTCAGTTTTTTATTTCCTTGCATATTTTTACTGAACATTCAAAGCTTTCTTTACTTCTTGTACCACTGAACTTAAGAGTGGGAATGGAGGAGTAGACATTATATGGCTTGGAATGAGATGGAGCCCTATCCAGTACTGCATGAATTATGGAGGCAGCTGAATCTTTGATTTTTATGAACAGGTGGTGAGATAAAAGATTTACATATGGATATAAAATACAGAAACTTTCATGAGTAAATAAATTTTCTTGGCTGCTTAAGAATTATTTCAAGAGAAAACATAGCAGTCTCTCTTCTTTTTGTGGATATATCTGTAGCCCAACAAATATGACTTGTGGGAGCTGTACTGACCTGACACTGCAGGGTGTCAGCACTTATCAGGACGTGTCTTGGCCTACGCTGGTTTTAGCTGTTAATGCAATTGTCTAATGGTCAAGTGACAAGTTGACTACTGGCTAACACTTTTTAGCTTAACACTATAAGTGCTTACACATCATAGAGCTCTAACAAACCCAGTCTGCCACTTTACAGCAAGCAGTGGTGCTTTATTTTAGTCCCTTATCATTAACTGAGGCCATTAATTGCCAACCAATTATATTTGTATGTAAGTGTATATACATATATATACATATATATATGCATACATACATATATTTCAAATTCTAAGTGATTATTTAATTATTCCTTAATTATGCTTTTATTACATTTGAAAATACACATATTCTCTTTAAGTACAGCACCAATATCTATCTTAATAACTTTTTATGAAATTTTCAAAGGCCATCTTTGAGGTTATGAAAAAGATACCAGCAATAAGAAAACATAAAAATAACCCTAAGCAGACCCCAAGATTGAAAACATGTTTCTCAGCAATAAGTGTTAATACATCCTGGACACTGTTATGGTGACCTCTCATAATGCTCCTTTACTTTTATTGGCAAAACCTAACACTGCTGACCCAGAGAAACACTGGGAAGGGTTCCAGAGAAGGCAGGAATATAGCAGAAATTTCATGTATAGCACTTTCACTGGAGTATTTTTGAAGAAGTGCCTAGATAATTTACTCTGGAACTAGTAGCATCCTTTGTAATTGTTGTAATGATTACCATTTGTATTTTGGGTACAAGGTTAATACCTCATTTATACTAACAATAAATACTTGTGCACATCGTACATAGTGTCTTGTCTTTTACCCACAACAAGGATTTGGGGAAGGATATCTGATTACCCTATTTAAATCTGATGAAAAATAAATCTATGTTCTCAGTTCTGATTAAATGCTAATGCTTTCCTAGTGACCTTTCAAATAGTAGTTACTCATTTGTTCAAGTATAAAGCATTTCAGTCTAGTTACAGTCTTACAGTCTAGGTTTTCATTATTATTTTTTTTGTTTGTTTGTTTTTTGGTTTGGGGTTTTTTTGTTTGTTTTTTTAATTTAGAGAGGACTAATGTTTCATTACTATAAACATTTTTAAGCTGTGTATTTGTTATATGAAAAATAGCTATTTCCCATCTAAATTGTTTACTTGGAAACTCTACCAGTCTTCTTCAGGGTACAGCAAGGTAATGATAAAAGGATACAAAAGATAATTCCCTACGAGGAATAAAGAATCCAATACTGCTATAAGTTGTAAAATTAGTTTAGAACAACTATTTCTCACTAAGCACATTCATATTTATTGATTTGTCATGCACATATTTTAATGTGACAAGTGAGTTAAGATTTGTCTGTTTGCAGTGCTGGCTGGAACATAATCTATTGATTTCCAGAAACACTTCACTTACACCTGAGGCTTACGACATTGGCATTATCAGAAGGAAAGAATACAATCCAGCAGGTACAAAAGAACTGTTTATATTCCCTGTAGGACCAAGAGCTGCCAAAGCCTTTTAGGACCTGAAGATCCAGGATACCTCAATTTTTTGCATCCCTCTTCATGTTGATCACCTAAAGATCTTCTTTACTTCTGACTGGTAAACTAGTATACATGTGCTAATAACAAAAGTTGATCACTTCAGTGAGATACATACTCAATTTCTCTCTTACTGATATTTTTGGAGTCATCTAAACTGCAGATTAGGGAGCCACAATGCTAGGTACTCAGTATGTTAAAAATCTTCATTTTAGCCAATGCACACAAAACTGTATTTTTACCCAATAATTTTGATAATATTTCTGCACTGTGTACATATGTAATATACACACAAATTTAAGTAATTTTCTTATTCCTTACTGCATATTTATTGATTTGTTTATTTAGTGAGCACTGTTTATTGTGGTTGGGTTATTTTGTATTTGTTTTTTTTCCTTTGTCCTAGATTAAGGCTTCATTCATTACAGAGAAGGGCCATTTATGTTAACCACACATTGGAGAAAGGAGATAAAACAAGCCACAATTTCACTTTTAAAGGATTTTTAAGAATTGATGACTGAATGATATGCTTTATTCTTCTCTCTTCCATCTTCCCAAGCAAGTAGGAACACTTAAAACCTATAAATTAATTTAGCAGTCCAAAATATTGAATAGAAGAATAGCTACTCACTCTGAAATAGAATACTCAGATGTGCAGATTCTCATGGTCAAAAAGAAATTACAAAAGTCAGAGGGTCTACAAAAACTTTCAGTTTTCCATTTTAGCTTGGAAATTGATATAAATTAGTACCTTATCTTCCAGTATAAGCACACAGTTATGGGTTTTTAATAAGAGACAGGGTGAAAGTGAAAGGAGAGGGAAATCAGACAGAGGGAGAGAGAATGAAAGGAAGAAAGGAAGGAAGAAAGGAAGTCACCCATCCTGGCTTCAGCGTTGATCCAGAAGATGAGGTGTCCAGGGTCCTGGGTCATGTGTCTGGGGTTACTAGGGGTATCTTTTTACACATTATTAAAGCTTACAAAACTGAATAAGACCCCTCAACTGGCTTTGTGGAAAAAAAAAAATAAAAAATCTGAAGTTATTTAATACTGTTAATTTAACACAAATAACTGGCTCTTTCTTGAACCCAGGCTAACTGCTGATTCTAGATAGAGCTCATCCATTTTCCAAGTTATTTTATCAATGTCTGTGGTACTAAAAACCTTTAGTAACTCAACTCTTTTCATGAAGGCTTTTCCTTTTAGTGCTTCCTCTATTACAAACATCTGATGGGGCCTAGTGTAAGGCTGCACTGGGTGCTGGTGTCAGCATGCTACCAGCTGCGGGATGTGAAGGGATGGCATCTGTGAGAAGAGGTTGCGATGGATACGGCTGTTTCATTCCATCTGCCTCCAAAAAGCCAATCAGAGGATACAGCCAGACCTTGGAATGGACATCCAAGGTGGTGGTGTATTTAAGAAAAGGCAAAAAAATGCTTTGGACATGAGGCAGGGGTGGTGTGGTGGTGAGGTGTGGGGAAAGAGCAAGAAGCAGTAGAAGGAAAAAGTGTTAGAGAGGGCAGAGCAGGTGGAGGTAATCGATGGAGGGAAAGATAATCCCTGCAGCCCACAGACAATGCACATTGTAGCAGATTTTCCTCATGGATCCATGCTGGAAAAGAGGAAAAAAAGGTGAAGGAAAAATGGCAGACACACTGCTGTGGATTAATGGTAACTCCCATTCCCCATCCCCTGCATTGCTCAGGAAGGAAGGGAAAGCAGAGTCAGAATGAAGGAATAGGGAACCTTGGAAAATGGAAAGAATGGTGATACTTTGTTGTTTGCCTTACTGTTTCCCAATACCTCCAAGTATTTATTGTGTCTGGTAGTAAATTAAATTAACTTTTTAAAAGGCAAGGAGTTTGTTTTTTTTTTTCCCAAGACAGTAATTGGAAAACAATTTCCCTACCCTAATCTCAACCCAAAAGCCTTCTCATTCTTGTTCATATATTTTCTCTTTGTCCTGCTGGTGGGATGAGAAAGCAAGTGAGTGACTGTGTGGGAGCTTGGCTCCCAAGGGTAATCCTGCACAATACTATTAGGATATTTATTAGAATAACATACATGGTTTTCCTCACATATGGGATGACTAAGAAGACAAAGGAAGTTGGAGATATTTATGTGAAAACTTACATGCCTTTTGTGAATAACATATGGAAAAAGACTGTCATTCAAAGATATAACGGAGAACAAGGTTTACTTTTTCTGTTATGAGAACAAGAGTAACAGTTTTGATTTAGATATATATTGCAGGAATACTGAATTACCCAGTTTAGATTATGGCTGCATATGTAATGTACAAAATTTTCTTTAATTGTGATTTGTTCCATTTTTACCCTAACCTCCAGTATTACTCCATATGTGAATCCATTTTAGGAGAGCAGGGAGAGATGGAAACACCATTAAGTGTCATCACAGAGAATAGGACTGATGGTGGTTTTAATTATTTTGCTAACATCATTGGAGCCATTACCTCATAATAAAATGTGCTGAATGGTCACCTTTTCCCAACCTTTCTTACCACTTATCATCAAAAAGCAAAGCATAATGGGCAACAGCTGTTTCTGCTATTGCATGGATTTAGCTACACTCCCTAAGTGAGCAGTTTAGTTCACCAACATTCATTACTCCACAAGTCCATAATTATAAACCCAAAGTTAATCTGCAAAACATTGGCATCTATTTTTAAGACAGATGAAGGAAAGCTTTTTGTTTTCATTATGATAATTTACTTTTCTTGTTTGGCCTTTCTTTTTCTTTCTTTTGTCTCATTTCAAGATTCCGCTGCCACATCTTCTCTCTTTTTAATTTTCAGCCTTATTATAATTCTTTCAGCCATTTCTTTTTCATGTCTTTAAAGTCAGAAAGTTAGAAAGCTATAGTTTTGTGTGTTTGCTGGCCTTGCATCTTCATACATCTTTTATTTTGGTTTTTTTTTTTTTTAATTTTGTTCTGTTTCTTTCTCTTGATGTCTGAGACTGCCAATGTCTGGGTGAAAAAATTAACAAAGCCTAGAGAACATTTACAAAGGTTAAGGCAACTTTTACAGTAGAAAACTAAAGAAAGAAAGCTGCTTATATATGCAATAAGTAATAAATATAGTAAATAAAATGCTTTCTTTCTAAAGAGACTGTACTGTTGAATTTGAGTTTTTTAAGGGAAAATATTTTTTGCTCAACGATTTTTATTTTTTTTTAAGTCAGGATGAATTTTGCAGGGAAGATTTTTCTTTTTTAAACTATGACTGAAATTAGACTTCCTCAGTTCACTATAAATATTCATTTTTCTATTATGTGAGGTACCTAAACAAAATTATCTCAATTCTCCTTCTTCATCTAGCAGCCTATTTTTCAAATCTCCCTGGGACTAACTGGCAGTTTGGGTTATGTTCTCTCACTGAGAAAAAGAAAGATGTTGGCTTTTGACCATTTTTTGGCATAAGTCATAAATCAAAATTATGAATCAGATGCACTAAAAATCTTTATGTCTTCAAAATGACTTAATATTCCCATTGCACCAGAGGAGTTAACTCCTGACTACATTATATAGAGGATCCTGCAGTAAGAGCTCAGAGAATTGTGCAGCTGCTTTCTCTCTTTCAGTCCACATGGTTTCCTTTTCCTGGAAACAAAGCACAGAGCGTGATCTGGATGAATCTTAAATCTGTCAAAGGCCTGGCCATATACCCAAACTAGATGACCAAACTAGTCATGTATTCTGCAGAATGGTTATAGCCTCTGGACTAAGTTCCTAAAACAGAGATAGCTCAAATCAGTCCTCAGTCCTGATTGCTTTTTTTTAACTGGGTATCTCATAAAACTCATTATTCAAAGGAAAGGCAATAGACTTTTCATTAGTTCTTAAATAAAATTAGAACCATTTTAGTTTATTTTTTTTTCTATACACCAGTCTCTTTTCAAAGCCATAAAGATTGTTGTCACAAAAACTATTTTAAATGTTGAGTGAAAAGTGATTTCTACTATGCAGACTTGTTTGAGCTGTTTTCTCTAATTCCTACACAAATCGGACAAGTTTCCAGTAAAACATCAGATAAAATGCAGTTCTTTCTAGTCCTCTAGGGCATTATTGGAAGAGGTGTAATAATGCATATTTTCAGAGGTTTTGGAAACTATGGCTTGCATAAACCGTTGCTCAAAGATCATTATGACTATTACAGTTAGTTTTGCACAGGATTTTGATTGTTATCAGCACTGAGTTTTATGCAAACTAAAACACAGTCACTAAAGATTTCTATAGCCTTTCATCCCATTTGAATGGCAAGGCACACATTATTAATTAAAGTAATACACAAATTAAATACTTTTTATTTTTACATCAGTGATGAACTCCTTGACCAATTGTTATGCTGCCTCTCTACCTGCTAGAGCTTTAATCCTGGCCTGTCACAGGCAGCAGAAAGAACACTTACAGCTAGGATGCAAAGGACTGCTTTTTGTGCTGCTAGAGGACAATCTCTGTGTAAGGCTTAAACCTGTGTATGTAAAATGGAAAAAGAACATTTCCCTTCCAAAGAGAAGAGACAGGCAAGTATTCATTGTAGAGCACTCATGGTCACTGGTGATAGGAATGTGGCGAGTCCTGAGGAGACAAGAATATTTTTGGTTAGCTCTATGGTTGAATTTGGTATAGGAGTGTGAGAGGGAGCTCCTAATTGTTGATCCTGCAGAATTTGTCACCTTTCTGGAGCATATATGTCAACTGAGAAGGGATCTCGTCCTATCCCCATGAAGTCAATGACGAGCTTGGTAACTTTAGTGACATCCCAATTTAGTCTGAAAGAAGAGGGCACTAACACTTTTATTTGGCTACTTACAATTGCTCATTGCTTCAGTTTCTTTTTTCAAAATAGTTATTTTTTAAACAATTTTAACTATTTAAACTATTTTTAACTATTTTAAACTTTTTGAAACTATTGAGTTCCCTGACATTGAATTATTAATATTTTCTTCAATATTTTAGGCATAAAATATGGAAACCTCTTTATGTTTAAATGTTTCTATTGATTTTTAATTAAATTTTATTTTATTTATTTATTTTTTAAATATATTGCATCATAGTGGCTATTTTCTTCATGGAATATGCTTAGACTTTGAAGGAATACCTCATCAACCAGATTGCCCTGTCTGGACTGGTGGGGGAGATAATCCATTCTTTGTATGGCTATTTGGATTTCTCAACTAAAAAATGTTCTCACTTTCAGCATGGCTAATCCACCACTAATCCTTAGAAGCCTTTTACCACAATGCTTCAAGGGAAGACACAAAAATATGTATTATTCATTGTATACTTATTACCCGTATGTTAATTTCATTTTTCTTACCTTTCATTTTGAGGAACAGCTGACCTCTCCAAAAGTGTGTTAATAGAATGGTTCTTAATTATGTCAAAGAATTACAAGGTAAAGAAAGGTAATTATCCTGTTTTCTTACTGCAGAGTAGAAAAGAAGAAACTGCTCGCACTGCAGGTAAAACTTGACATCCTATTTTTTAGAATCCTTACATCAGTTTGGAGCAGAAAAATGGATATTTGAAAAAAAACAGGTTTTTTTGAAAATATTCTGTTTACCACACAAAATAAAAAAGATCTCTTGGAAATGAAAGTATGTGATTTTCTATGTTATTGTAATTTTAATTTTTTTTTTCTTTTTTGCTCCTATCCCTTAACCTTCTTTACTGAAAGGAGGTTATGCTGTTTGTCTTCACAAACACAACTCTTATAACCTTGACTTGTTCAAGAAGAAAAAGAAGATACTTTCTTCAGTTTAATGTTTTAAGCTGGCTTTCTTTCGGTTTTTGCTTTTTGTTTTGTTTTTTTTTCAAAGATGTGTTTGAACTACAAAGCAGAGTTGAGCAGTGAGAATTCAAATTCATCCATTCAATGCATGTATCAGTTGTTGAACTGAAGAGTTACATTATTTTTTTCAGTTCAAGAGCACACAGCCATTTTCCTGAATTCATTTTTTTAGCTTCATCATTTTTGCTGATGTGAGATTTTTTTTCTGTTTATACTTCAGCATATAGGAACTGGAACACATTCTGACATAAGGTCATCCACAGTGGATGTAAGTGTTTCAGTCTGATTAACTTAAAAATTTCTGATCTCAAGCTCAGGGTCTGGGAGGAAAATGAAAGACTAAAAGAAAGAAAAAATCTTCTCTAAATAATAAAAGAAACAAAAGACCAAAAAACCCAAATCCTGCCCCTCCCCCCCGAGTCAAACAGATGGTCAGAAATGTTTTTTAAAAAAGTGGTAAGAGATTGTGGGTCTCTAGAAGCATCTATAAACTTATTTCTCAGCAAGCACAGAGGCTAATTTTTAAAAAGGACTGCAAGAATCAGAATTTGATCATGGGCAGAGAAACATCTGTATTAATTTATTAGGGCAATTATGTTTCAGAAAGACTCTTGCATTGAACTGTTTGTACATTGACACATAAATATCTTAGTCTCCAGCTCATGGGAACTCTAAAATGGCTCATGGAATTGGCTAGACTGTCATAGCTTAATACAGTACACAACATGTCTTAAAAAGGAAACATTTCTTTTTACAAGCATGGATGCTTTTCATTTTGTTGCACAGCAGTTGGTAGATGAAGCCTGGTGACAACAAGTCACACTGGTGAGGTCCTCCCTGACCCAGAATATGTAAAAACCAAAACTGGACAAACAGAGCCATACTAATAGAATTGTTGACTTTCCAGATGAGAAACCATATCCATGCCTGGAAGTAGTAAATGTAAGAATTCAATCTCTTCATGGAACTGCCAATGAGAAGAGATGAAGAGAAGTGAGTGAGACTTAAGCTCTGAAACATTCAAACAGATGATAAAGGATTTAAAAGATTTTTTTTTTCTCTCTTTGGAATTCAATTGTTTTTGTGAATTTGTTAATTGTGGGTATTTGTACAGTGTGGTTAGTTGTTCTTTTTTTATTTTATTTTATTTTTTAATTCAAATGGAAAAGTAAAACAGAATTTTATTCTCAAATTTCTAATTGTGAATTCTAGAATTTAGCTATATTCTGGGGTAAAAACAATGGTGGGCATCTGATGCCACTACAACAGGAGATATCTGTTTCTCAGAACAATCTAATATTGAATAAATTATACAGATAACAAGGGCATCTTAACCAAAGAACTAAAGGAACACAAGACCACTAAAGAAGGCAAAGATTGATAACATGAAATTCAGGAACAGAAAGGTAGAAAACAATGTCTTCTTTTGAACAGTGAAAAATAATGCTACTCTGTATTCAAATACTACAAGTACCTAAGGCCAACACAGGCACCAGTGATATTAATTAAACAAGACTCTGAATTGACTAAATCTGTTTCTCTATCTTATTTTTCCCCACACATTCTTTGTGTAATAGACCAAATCCCACACATTTCTACTTATTCATCACAATTTGTTTTGGTTCTCCCTTCCTACTCTGTAACCCTGTAGTCAGTAGTACAATAATTTCTTATATTCCCCATTATTCAGGCTACTCTTCTTTCCTCAGTCTATGTTTTATCCAAAAGTTCCAGAAGCAATGTCTAAAATAGCTTTCCTAGATTACTTCCATGCCAACACAAATGTGTGAATTGGATAGTTCAAAGAAGTTTGGCATAAGATTAGTGGTGTAGACTGTCCCTCAGTGGATAGCTTGACTCTGTTCTGGAAGAGCATCTTTAAGGTCTTTATAGGGAAAACATTACCTTTCGGAATATATTATCCTCTGCTAGATTTTCCTCAGCTTATTAAGAGTATACAATAAGTTGGGAAGACACCAAGATTTCCTCATAAACCGTTGTAGAAAGTAATGTGAAAAGCAGAAGTACATTTCGGGACTGAGAAACTTCCAGTGAAGAGGGCAGCATGACTTCTGTAGATCCAAAACCACTTCACTCAAGAACACTTCCAGCCATTCAACAACCTTACTTGCAACTATGCTTTCAGAGAAATTGTCAGTATGATTGTAACTACTACTAATTCTGGATTCAATTCCATTATAATCCCAGCCACTGTGCTGAACAACATTATTAGATTGGAAAGCATTAATGATGTAGAGTAAAACTATTGAGAGGACAATACAAGGAAATGTAGGCAACAGGTAAGAAGGAAGAAATATTATTGGATCAAATCTATAACAGTCAACATATAAAATACTATGTCATACTTAACAGAAAAAAATGAATGATGAGCACAAGACATCAAACTGAGACATAGTAAAGCCACTTATAGAGGTCATCAGAAAAAAATTAAAGCACCAAGAGAATGAACCATCAACTAATCATACAATGTCACAGCAGAAAGTGCATATATTGTAGTGCAGTATAATATCTTAAAATTGTCTTACCTTGAGAAAAGCTGGAGGAAAATATGAGGTTCATAACGAATATTGAGTATTATTAGCAACCAGCAGAGAAAAGGGAAGGCAAGAAAAAACATCCAAAGATGAAATTCCCTTATCAGTGGTAATAATTGGAAAAGAAGATAAGAAGATTTGATCAATATGCAAAATACAGTGGCTTAAATACTAATAGAAGTAAAAGGTACACTATTTTTAATTTTATTTTAATCAGATAAAATTAAAACCTATCCTATCCTATCCTATCCTATCCTATCCTAATCATTATCTTTGTTTTGTTAAATGTCTTTGGTTTTAAATAACTACTTTCCTTGTATTGGTATGCTAAAATGTTTCCTTTATTGGAAAAAAAAAATAAAATTGATTCTGTAGTTTCTAATCTTCATTTAAATAAGGGAAGATTACAGTCTAACTTCAAGGCTTGTCCCCTGATAATTAATTCCTCTTCCAGTATTTTAGTAAAGTTGACTAAAGGAGAAATAAAAGGAAAATAAGTGACATGACTACAAAAATACATTGGATTTTGTTTTACATCATACTGCAAAAATCAGTAATTAGAGAAAGTTTATTCTTAAGGTCTTTTGATGGACCTTCTGCTGGCCATCAGTATTTTTGTTTCCAATTAGCAGATTTAGGAATGGCTCTGAAGACTTTTCAAAACTAACACTAGGTAAACCTGAAAGACTTCAATACTGTTTATTCATACACCTATATAAAATTTTCGGTCCATATTGACTCATCATAAAAAAGATTGTAAAGATTGATTTATTTGGGTCATGACAGCCTTCAAAAATGCACATTATTTTTCACACACAATTCATTGAGAAGGGCAGGTAGATATCTGGAAGCAAACTTTGGCCGCTGCGGCTGCAGGTTCTTGAAGGAATTGATCCTGCAGACAAAGAGCAGTATACAATAGCTCCATTATGCTATAGAATTGCTGCCCTAATTTAAATGAAACTGTGATTTTTAAAAGGGACTTTTTCTTCATACACTTTAGGTCCTCTTTCGTTTTTTGAAAAAAGTGAAAATCTATTATTGGTTTGACAACTAAACTAAATTATCATATGTTATTATGTAAATCACTGGAATAGAGATATGTTGTCCTGCGTTATCACCTAAATTTTCTTAAAATATGATGTCAATGTATTTCTTGTTTAGAAGGTAAAATCATAGAAATGTAGAATCATTTGTACTGGAAAGCACCTTTAAGAACATTGAGTCCAACTATGATTCTAACACAACCAGGTCAACCGCTGAAACATTTCTCTCAGTGCTACATCTACGTGTATTTTAAATAACTCCAGGGATGGTGATTCAACTGTTTCCCTGAGTAGAATGTTTCAATACTTTACAACCCTTCCCATGAAGAAATTTTTCCTAATATCCAATCTCAATCTCCCTTAGTACAACTTGAGGCCATATCCTCTTATCCTAGCCCTGGTTATTTGGAAGAAGAGACCAATACCCATCCCGCTACAGTGTCCTTTCAGATATCTGTAGAGAATGATAAGCTCTGAGCCTAAGCCTCCTCTTCTCCAGACTAAATACCCCCAGCTACCTCAGTATCTGCTCATCACTTGTGCTCCAGACCCTTCACCAGCTCTCTTTTCTTTTCTGGACTCACTCCAGTGCCTCAGTGGCTTTTTTGAATTCAGGGGCTCAAAACTGAACACAGGACTTGAAGTGTGACCTCACCAGCACAGAGTACAGGGAGACAATCCCTGCTCTGGTCTTGCTGGCCACGCTATTTCTGATACAGGCCAGGATGCCATTGACCCTCTTGGGCACCTGGGCACACACTGGATCACCTTCAGGCTCTGTTGACCAGCACCCCAGGTTCTTTTTCACTCAAAATCCTCCCAGCCACTCAGCTCCCAGCCTATAACAACGCAGAGGGTTGTTGTGACCCAAGTACAGGACCCAGCATTTGGCTTTGTTGTACCTCATAGATTTGGCCCCAGTCTATTAATCCAGCCTGTCCAGATCCCTTTGGAGAGTCTTCCTGCCCTCTAGCAGATCAACAATCTACCCAGCTTGGCATGCTCTTCAACCTCAGCTATGGGTGTTTTGCCCTTTAGAACTGCTTCCACCAGCTTTTTATAATGTCTCATAATCTAGCACATAGATTTCCTGCTACAAGGTGGCTTCTTAATGCACTGAGCAGAGTATAATACATGAGTGCTCTTTAAATCTTAGTACCTTTTCAAGGTTTTCTAATGAAGAAGTCACTATTCCTCTGTTCTTTATTTCTGTCCCCATTCATTGATGTTATTGTTTTCTTATTCTCTGCAATTGGTGGCTGCTGAACTCTGGCATTCCCTCTTCTTGCAATACATTCTTAAAACTATTAGCTACAGGGAAGAGCTGCCCTTTTTCCTCTGTCTCTGCAGCTGGGTGTTGAAAGAGCTTAGAACACAACCTAATTTGTCATAAAATGTATCAGAGCTTCTTGTGTAGCTCATTTTGAAGTCTCCATGTTTTGGTACTCTTTCTAAGAGGTTATGTAGAAGTCCCTACACATTGTACTCCATCTGTGAAAATTCCTGTCTTACTTGAAAAAGGGGGTTCTTTGTTTGGGTTGTTTTGTTGTTTTGTTCTTTTTTTTCAATTGCATGCTACATCTAATAGGGAAACAACTAATCAGCTGTCTTAATGCTATTTTGAGAGCTGGATCTCACTATCTAAACACATTTATTTTCATATTTCCTGAACAAGTGCACTAAGTTATCAATTACCTATACACAAGGAAACGGTTATAAATATATTCTCATTTTCATAAAAGTGATTAAATACCTAAGACTATAGAAATGATCATCATGACAATGCCACCACTAGCCTTTAGTAATACATGCCAGAACATTGGCTTCACCTACATGATCCAGAGTACAATAAAGTGTTCTTACTTTTGAAATACAGATTTCTTAAAATAAAAAGTTCTTACTTTGTCATCTCTCTGTGGAATAGATCATCAAAATTTTTACACTTGTACCTTGCTCTGCTGTCTCTTTTAAACAATAGGTATTTTAAAACTAAAAAATGTTAAATATAAAGGGTAAGATTTTTCAAAGTATTATCATAATTTATACCTCTGTCCTAGAAGCTGATGGGTGGGACAAGCCTTTCTCCCTCAAGTCCAAACAATTTATCCAGCAGTCCATTTTTATTCCTTTGGGTGTTTATATGAAAAGACAGATTGTCTCTAAATCCATGACACACTGAGTCATCCCACTTGGGTGAGATGACTATTTTTCAGGCAAGAAAATGTCAAAGTGAAGTGTGAGAAAATCACCCTTAATGAATATTCATGTATCTATCCCATAAAGGAATTTGAGATCTCACAGCAATTCTATCAACAGATTATTTATCAATATACTTGTTGCCACACAGTATACTGTGCTGCCACAGCTTTTTGTTTGGAATAATTTCTGCCTTTTTCTCTGGAAAGCGCCATAATGAATTAATAGGAGAGATGCATCAACTGAGGAGTTTGAACAGACATTTGAAATGTGACTTCCTGAGTAATAACCATGGCAAGTGGCAAAGGCTGTGACAGAATGGGTCATTGCAGTGAGGTAATTTGGTTACTCATCTAGAGCTAGAACTCTGATGCAACATCATTAAAAAAAATCTTTAAAAATAGAACCACAACATTTGCAGTCTCTCTTAGCTAATACTTTACAGTGCTAGAGAAAAGAAAAAAAATCCCAGGTCTTGAAAGAGATATTTAACCCATTTAAATCTTTAACTCCACTAAAAGAAGTCTATAAGCATTCCGCTGAAGTTTGTGTGATTTGAGATTGATCTGGCAGCAGGTGTGAGAGAGAAACTGAGATAAAGTCCAACAAAAGAAAAGGCTGGTTAAAGGAAAGACTTAGAGATCTGGACCAGAAAGATAAATTCAGCCCACTTCTATTTTAAATGACTCAATTTACAAATAGGAGAGGATTTAGATGTTCCTTCATGGCATTATTCCAAACAAGAAAGATCCCTGAAACAACCTAAAAATTCTTTCCTGTTTTAGGTCAGTGAGAAATAGATGAACACAAGACAGCTGCTCACTAGACCGCATCCTAATTCTGCTTTGCCCTTCACTCTCTTTTGCCACCTGAACCTGTAAAAAAGTAGGTAGAAAAATCTCCTAAATCATAATTGCAACATATTACAGTTCCTTAGTCGAGTGAGTAAGATTATGATTCTCTGCCCTATCAGTTTTATGTTGTCACAATGCTCTTTATCTCAGAAAACCTTGTTCACAAAATCTGATGCAAAGCAGTGAAGAATCAATTGCATATTTGTACAGTTAGCCATTAGGCATATAGACATGTATATTCATCACCAGTCTCATGGAAAGAAGTCAATTTCAAAACTTTCCATAATTCTTATCTCGCTGGGAAACAACAGACATGAAAAAAAAAAATTAAAATCTTCTATTCTTAAAAAAAGAGGGAGCTGAGATAAAGTTATGCTTTCCAAAATCAATTAATTGTCCTGTTTAGTACAGTGAGAGAAATGGGATCTAAGTAGTTTGCAAGGCTTTCTAATATGAAAAGAAATGCAAAGGCTCTTTTTTTAAGGGATTCATCTCGTTTTACCAATCAATTGTTTACTCCCTATTGGTTTTTCTGTTTTCATGAGGAGCTTCATATCTTAAGGTCAGAAAGATTAATTACTTAGATGTGAAGTGTTTAAAAGTGCTACTTGCCCAAGTGTTTAAAAGTGTTAAAAGTGCTATTTGCCCTAGTGGCAGGCAACAATCTTCCCCTTCATGATGCTGGCTTGTCATTTTGGATAGGTAAAAAATTTAAAAAACGTAAAAAAATTAATTTTGAAGGCAATATTAGTCTTTTACTCAGTGCTTCAAAACCTACATGGTGTAGCAGACAAGTAATGATTTAACTAGATGATAAGCTTAACTCTTCTGACTTCTACCTAAAAGCCTTAACTGGTTATAGTAGTCCTAGTTGCATAAATAATTCAGAATAAATAGGGAATCCTCATCCAACAAGTGCAAGTTTTTTCCAGCATCCTGTTAGGTTTGTGCATTGAATCACACTTGTTACTGGTGATGTACAGCAGCACTGTGAGCACTTGAGTTCCTCAGCCAAGTGCTGTACATCCCTTGTAGTCTCAGTACTGCCGTATGGAACCCCTTTGGGGCACTGCAGCTGAAGGTACATCTCCTAGGGACACCGCATGTGCTGTACAGCATTCCTTCTGTACTTGATTTTGCTTTATTAGCAGACACAGTGGGGAAGTGTCAGAATAGGGACTGAGGACACATCAATAGCAAGCATTGTGGCTGATTAGGATTTGGATTCAGGGGAGAGCACACAACATAAAGCTTAAATACGCACACAGCACTACGACTGCCTTGTTGAACACGGCCTTGCTGAACAGCACTACATGTGAGGAATTTTAAAACTTTTGGGTTTTCTGGGTGACATAATATACTTTAATATATATAATATACTTTAGAAGTACATTTTATTCCCGGAGAGAAATATGCGAAACTGGTCTTCCCAGGAATTTATCTTATTTTTCTTAGAAGCTCATCTAGGACCATCATAGATAATGAACCACAAGTAGAAGACTGACACATTCTTCCTCCTTCACAGATTCTAGAGTAGAGCAGCAATGAAAATGGGATGACTAATTAAATAATTTTTTTAATCTTCCTAGCACAGTTCTTTAACTAATCTGGCATAATTAGAAGGCTGTCTGTGCATCTGCAGTAGTCAACACCTTCACAGATCTGCTGCACAGATCTTTCAAGCTAGTATTAAAATATGTGAATTTCCTCTCAGTAACACTTATGCAGAGAAATAATATTTCTGCTGAGATCAGAGATATAAGTGAAGACAGATTCAAATTTATTGTCTTAGGGCTTCATTGTTTTCCACTATATATCTTTTTCGGTTTTTAAAAGAAATTCAAAGATCCTATGAAATTGTATGCTTGTCTTCTGCCATACTTTATACTGACCTAAGCAATAGTAAGAAAATATTTTGAGTCTGAGAAATGTAAAAGCTAATTATTTTTTTATTTTTTTATTTTTAGCAATGAGAAATGGCACTAAAGAATACATGGAACATAATTGCAATGCCTGAAAAAGTATTAAGGTACTCCACTGGAAATATAAGATTTAACATATGAGGCCATGACAATGAAAGTTTTCATCTAAATGTTGGACTCCATAGAGTAGAAAGCCCCAATTAATGTTTTAGCAGGGCTCAAAAGCTTTGTTTTCTGTTGGGGAAACCTATTATAGCATTAAAAATACTCAAATAAGCTTTTCACAGGGAAAATGAACTTTCAATGCTTAAAAAATTTCCATGGGGACTTCCTGTTTTGAGAACTTTTAGCACAGATACCCACTGTTGCCTGAAAAAAAGATTTAATAAATATTAAAAAACTTGAAAAATACCAAATTGACTTTTCAGCTAAGTTGGAAGAGGAATTAATTATGGATATTTATGGTAATAGAAATAGAATATGAATTTCTGCAGTTAAAATCTTCTTTCGGTACTATTAAAGCTATCATGGTCTCAGAGGGTGTAGATACAGTTATGCTGGCTTCCAGTACTGCTGTGGAGAACAACAGGCCTTTCTAAGATGTGATTCATCTGACTTTAGTCACCTGGTTTGAGGTGAAAGAAGTTACATCTCAAAAGTTGGACCAGATGACCTCGCAGCGTTGTTCCCAACTTGGGCTTCTTCATGATTCTATTTGTTGATGAAAACATTCCTGTTTTGATTGGAAAGGCTTCAGGAGGTGATTCCACTGTATGCATCTGTATTTTATCAGATTAAACTTCCCATTTTAGAGTTTGACATAACAGTAATTAAAGTTTATACATTTTACTGTATAATCATTAAAACACATGGAAGCAAATATAATTTCTGTCTGAATAGAATGTGTGCACTCTTCTCTCCATTCCAGAAAATTGCAATGTTTCCATAGCAGAAAAAAGACTGTTTTGTCTCTTTTGTATCCAGCAGGAAGTGACTCTTCATTCCAGCAAATTTTTTTCTCTGCATAGAGATATGCTAATATATCTCCTTTTTTATAGCCCCAAAATGGTTACAGAGAAATGTACACATTAAAGGATTTATGATGCATTGACATCTATAGGCAAATTTTATGCGTTGCTGCCTTTAAGTATCTAGACATCTATCAACATGAGAAGAAGTTGTAAATTGGACGAGGATATCACACTGAAAAAAGGATCACAACTCTTGTGGTAGATCCCAAGGAGTGAAAGGTTGCTTAGTCTAGATAAAATTTAAATAATTTTTAGTTCCTGTATATTAGATTAATATTCTTTCTAAATTTTTCACATTTATTTCTTCTTCCTTAATATGTTTCATGCTGTAACAATATATATATTTTTTTAGGTTTTTTATTGTTGTTGTTTTTTTGTTTAAGAAGAAGACTTGCCAAGCTTTCAGTCATTCTATCCTTGGAGAACTGCAATGCTAATTGCCACAGACACTCTCTGCCAGTACCTTAATTTTCACTTGGTAACATTTCATACTCTGCAGCAATGGAAGCTACCAGCTGTGTTGTATCAGAGAGAAGAATCAGGTCTCTTAACAGACTTCAAGTCTTTTTGTCTTGATAAGTAAATGACAGTATCAATGCTTATCAGTGGAAGAAGAGGAAATCTAACAAATAGAAGCTGGATAACGGGCTAAAAAATAAAAGAGAAAAAGCTATTTCTCAAGCCAAACTCATCTGTTTCATGGAGCTTGTGTTGGTAAAAGAACTAAAGTGAAGGTTACTTTATGATGCCTTTGTCTGGTCTTTGATGCATGTCAAAAGCAGATAGATTTGGAATATGCACAAAGCTGGCATGGCCTTTTCCTCCCTCTCTTTTACCCTCAGGAGCAAATCAAAAGGGAGAAGGTAAAACAAGGTGGAGGGAAAGCCTGGGAAGAGATTACTTTCACCTCTTATCATGAAAATTACTGAGGTAAAATTTTTGTGCTAGGTTGGCATTCAAAGCCTTGTTTTTACTGCTTGTATTTTTCCATCTTTTTACTCTGATGGGTCTAACAGTCCTGAATGGTTCTTAAGTGCTGAAAATTACGAATAAAAAAAGAAATGCACAAATCATTTCTCAACAAAACCTGGGACACAGTTGACCCTGTTATATGAGGAGTTCATGGAACACATCCTGGGTAAGCTGTAAATTTAGAGCAGGCTGAAACTGGCTGCTGCCACAAGAACATAGGTCTCCTTCCTAAAACTCTTTCTGAACAATGACAAAAAGACGATTTACAGGATTTTTTTCTACAAATCTAGATGAGTAGTGGACATACTTACATTTTGCATGTGTACCCATGGGTATATATATAAGTACATATATCTCTATATCTATGTGTGTATTATATAAATGTGTGTGTGTGTGTGTGTGTGTACATACAGAAAAATCTAAAGATCACAGATTTTTCTACAGCAATCAAAAATTAATATTAAAGCACAGGACCAAATAGAACTGCATAGGCCAGAGGCTGCATCACCAACCAGGCAAGAGAGGGGATTGTCCCGCTCTGCTCTCTGCCCTGGGGCAGCCTCACCTCGAGTGCTGGGGGCAGTTTTGGGTACAACAATATAAGAAAAGATATGAAACTGCTAGAGAACATCCAAAGTAGTGCAATGAGGATGGTGAAGGGCTTTGAGGGGAAGCTATATGAGGAGCAGCTGAAATCACTTGGTCTCTTCAGCCTGGAGGAGGCTGAGGGAAGACCTCACCCAAGTCCACAACTTTTTTGTGAGGGGAAAGGGAAGGACAGGTACTGATCTCTGTAGTGACCAGCGATAGGACCTGAAGGAATGGCCTGAAGCTGACTCAGGGAAGGTTTAGGTTGCATATTAGGAAAAAGTACTTCACACAGAGAGTGTTTGGGTTCTGGAACAGGCTCCACAAGAAATTGGTCACAGCACCAGCCTGACAGAGTTCAAGAAGCATTTGGACAATGCTCTCAGGCTCAGGGTGTGACTCTTGGGGATGGTGCTGTGCAGGGCAGGGAGTTGGACTGAATTGATCTTTGTGGGTCCCTTCCAATCAGCTTATTCTGTGATTTTATCAGCTTGACTTTGTGATCAGATGAGTGAGAGGGTCATTTGGTGACAAAATTTATCACTTGGAAGGTGGAGATTAGTGTGGTCTTTTGTTTCTGAGGAAGTGTTTGCACTTTTGTAAAGTAGGTATCTTTTACTTGCTCAACATAGTACTTATAGACACATTTTCAAATATCACTGTGTACTGTGAATGCACTAGAGCATGCCCTCAGTAAGTAGAATGGTACTTACTCCTTGGTAAGAGTATCACCAGATGAAGAATATTCCTCTTACCATATGAGAGATATGAAAGCCTGGTCATATTAGCTGAGCTTTGCCTTAAAATCTAACAAAGGTGTTTCTTTACACTGCTCTTCTAGCTTGTTCTAGGGCAGGAGGAAAAATGAAGAAGAAAAGTGAAAATAAAAGCATGTCTTGGTTTTGCCTGAAAAAATTGAATCAAATATGCTTTTCTGAGAATATTTCATCCTTAAGTCCTAGATTTTTCTTTACCTTGTGAGGCCTTGCTTCCAAAATGTGGAGGCTCTTCTTACACTAAATCAACGTTTTGGTTTTCTAATGGGCACAATGCCATACTTTTCATATTCCTAATGCATTTGTAGGCCAACAGATTGAATGTCTCTCTATTTAACATTTACCTGTTTTTCAGTAGTTTTTCACATGAGAGTTTTTGGATAAAAAAAAAGAGCAAGATTTTTTTTGTCAAATCTTGTTAAATATTAGGAGAAGTGAAAACATCACTCGCTCGATTTTACTAATAGCACGGAAATACTCCTTGTTATGGTTAAAACCAGCTTTGACTAATTATACTAGGAAAATCTAGACAAAGACAAAATCACTGGTAGCTTGAACAGATGCAATTTAATTTACTTTCATTCAGAAATGTTTTACCTCTCTGCAACTGTGCTAATTAAATGTTACTTAAATCAGGACCTAGAGATCTCATCAAGCAGTTGATAACAGTGGAATTAAGGAAATAATCCCAATTCCCTTTAATAATGAATTTTTGATTACTGGTAGAAACCACAGTATTCCATCTGACTGTCAACAAGGGGTACATGCATTACACACCTGGGTTCCCAATATTCTGGGAATAGTGAAGGAGAATTAGTGAAGAGGAAAAGCACAGATTCAATGATAACTCTGTCTTATGCCTGAGTTGCACAGGAGAATCTCCTTATGTGAAAGTTCATTCAGCTTCTTAATGGAGGGACTAGAAATTCAGAAAGAGGAAAGAAGTAAATGTTCACCTCTGACTAGGTTAGTCTGGGTCCCATCATAATCGATGTAGAGCATTCTAGGGCACAATTCATCTCAGTCTGAAGTTGATATCTACTACAGGCCTAAAACACCAATGATTTCCCTGATGGATACTCTGATGTCTGATAGCAATTTCTGTGGGTCATAACTCAGTTGTCACAGAAAACTTCAGCAACAGGACAGGACAATGACATAGTAGCTGACATGTGAACAGGTCTCATACAGATAGTGTGGGATACAGTCAAGGTATTACAATAAGATCTAACTTAATGTTGTTTTCTGTGACAGATGGTATTTTATTGCATTATTACACATTGGTAAAAAATATCCTTTTAGTCTAAAATCATCTCTAACTTTGAAAAGAAAGAAAACCCTTTTAATCTAGATAAAGAATTAGGAAACAAAGCATTTCTATAAATCCCTATTTACAATATGTTCAAGACAGGCAGTAATCTTCATGCTACTTGATGAAACTTTACCGATGATAAGTAAATTCTCAATACCTGATAAATTGCTAGAACAATTAATAAAGAAGATAATTTGTAAGCACCTGGAGGAAAATAACTTGTAAGTATTAGGCAACATGGACTCATCAAAAACAAATCATGCTGAACTAACCTCATTTCTTTCACTGATAGGATAACAAGCTTAGTGGATAAAGGAAATGCTGTGGACATACTATGTCTTGATTTTAATAAAGAATTTGATACAGTTCCACATGACATTCTCATAATGAAAACTAGAGAAATGTTGATTAAATGCAATCACTGCTAAATAAGTAAAATTCTGAAGAGGAAAAAAAAATAATAATAAAAAATATAAAAAAGGAGAAAAGGGGAGAAAAGCAACCCACAGTGCAATTATTAATGGTTCAGTGTTATGCTGGGGAGGAGTATCAAGGGTCACCAACAGAGGTCTGCTTTGGGTCATGAATCTTATTCTGTTTAACATTTTCACTGTGTACTTGGAAAACAAAATAGAAAGCACTGTAATAGTAATAATAGTAATAATAATTGTAACAATAGTAACAATAGTAACAATAGTAGCAATAATAACAATAGTAACAATAGTAATAATAGTAACAGTAGTAGTAACAGTAAAACACAAAAATCCTCCCAAATCCAGAAAGTTAAGAAAAAAAAGCAGGTTACCTTTCCTTTGGTAGTTTTAAATGCAGTCACAAATATTTTTAAAAAAACAAACAGAAAAAAAGGACAAATTCCTGTAAAAGCTTTGCCCACTCTTTGAAATGTCAGCAATGTCACAAGAAAGAAAAATTATTTTGCCTGGGTGGGTCAGTCACAATGGTGACTGGGTCTGTCAGAATGGTTCATTTCCCCACACAAGGATCTTCAATTCAATGTTTGGGTTGAATCTGAAACTCACAGGGCTTTTTAAGATTTTTTGGAAAACAATGCACTTCACAATGAAGTATATCCTGGAATGAAGCCAGATTGGGGTGAACTTCCTTTCACAATCATTCCTATCCTTCTGACACTCTTCTGGTTAAGAATGCACATTACAAGATGCACTTGTTTTTCTGACCTAATGAGTCTGTAGTATAGAAGCGATGCTGTTATGAATTGGGTGGTCAATTTTAATGCCTAGTTATGCAAATTTTAACTTGTTTTACATAATTAAGAAAAATCATAGAAGAAATTATGTCTTTGATCAGCATTACCAGCACAAAGGAAGGCTGGGCCCATGATTAACTAAATGTGAATGAACTGTCTGATAGCATTACAAACCCATGAATATTGCAAAGTAGTACTGAATGTACAACAAGAAAGTGATTTGATAATTAACTGCTTGATGCTGATCAAGCTTTAGACAGAGTACCGCATTCAGTTTTTGGTTCCACTTAAAAAAAAAGAGGAAATGGAAAAGGTTAGGGGTGGAATTCAAAGATAATCTATAAATACATGAAGAGATATTAAGATGGAAGGAACTATTATTCTTATTGATTGATAAATTCTTATTGATTGATAAAAAATAATGGGCCAGTGTTGATGGATAAGGAGGAAAGAGAGAACAAATGTGAGAATATGTACTTGGGCACAGGTGATTAAATGACAATGTTATTCTAAGCTAGAGAAAAGTATAGGAGAAGAATAAATGCTCCATAAATGAAAGAGAAGAAGGCCTTACAATTACAAAAAATAATCATAAAAGGGAAAAAACCAGAAAAAGAGTAGAAAGCAGTAAGGGTAGAATAATGGGAAAAAGGAATTGTATGTAGAAATAAGGAAAAAGGTACTGGAAAGAATGAAAAAACAAAAATTGAAATTCAAAGTGCAAATAGAAAGATAGACAGATAGATAATAACCACATGTGTACATAAATTTCTGATTAATTAGTAATAAATGGTGTTAAATTTACAATGGATGCTAAGTGCCAGCTGTTTCTACTACTTCCTTTCCACTGTTGTTGTCTGGCATAGCTGGGATAATCTTTATGTGAACCATAGGGTTCTTTTGTCAGGTGAATGAGAAAAACACTTTATATTTATGTAGGCTGTCCTGGGAGCTCACAGAAGATAAATATTTACACCAACATATTCCAAATTCTATTTTTGAAATAAATCTATAAGCTGCATTATTATATAAGCTATTCCTTCTGATGCTTTTTTCTGTCCATCAAATTTTATTGAAGTACTGGCCATTTGAGGAGATGTGGTATGAGCAGATATATTAACATGAAAAATCTGTCAGACACAAATACTGAAATTCTAAACACATATTAGCCAGAAATTACAATAATCAAGAATTGGTCCTGAGTGAGTTCATAATCAATAAATAAATAAACAAACAAATAAATAAATAAATAAAAATCAAAAATTAAAAAAAGAAAAAATTAAAAAAAAGAAGCAGCAGCAGCATACTTTTGGAGAAAAAATTATATTGTTCTGGTTTAACATTGTCTTATAATATACTCCAGCTATAAAGTTATTAGCAGGGCACCCCCTAATATAATTTTGCATGACATATTGTTTTACAATTTATTGTGTGAATTTCAGTAAGTCTACATTTCCAGTTTACTTCCCCAGTTTTATTTGCTTTAGTCATTAATTTTATTTTGAGTTATTTAGGTCTACAGGAATAGGTTTCCAGCACAATCTTTTTATCAGCTGTATAAAAGAGCACAGAAAGATTCCTCTCTGTTCTCAATCATATAGTTTTAGTAAGAAGAAGATGACAGTATAATCTTCTAATGATAAGTCATGTAGAAACACTTTCACAGTCTTAGGAGTGAAATGTCTTTGTTACACAGTCAGTAAATGAGGAGATATGCAGAAGTAAGATGTGAGTGAAGCAGTTCAGGGCTTCTCTGTCAGTTTTTCTGTAGGTTCCAGTATGGTCTCTTTAGTGTTCATCAATGCAGAATTAATTGTGTTAACATAAGCAAAAGTATTTTTCTCAATGTATCTAATACAAGAATGGATGCTTTTTCCTGTGTATATGTCTATTTATTTCATTAAAGACTCATCTTTCACATATACCTGCTATTATGATAAATAATTATACCATTATATAACAATATCCACTATTGGCTGCAGGTATAGAACAAAGGTCTGAAAAGCAAAAAAAAGGACATGTCTACTAAAGAAAAGCATAGGGACATACATTCTGATTAGCATAAATGTGCTAAAATTCATAGAGCCAAAGGAAACACACGTAAGTATATGCAGCACAGTTGCCAGATTTTAGCTGCTCTCATTGGATGATCGTACAGCAAAAGCATTTTTCTCAAATAATTGCTTTAAGAAGTCTGCGTCCCAACATAGGATTTTTTTTCCTTAAACTTAAAAACCCTGCCAGTTTATATATTTTCCTTCTATGCTACCCTAATCTAATCCAACACCACATAACAATTGATAAAAAACTAAAAAAAAAACGGAAAAGGGACATTGTTACACAAAAGAGGATTTTAATTTTCTACTTGACTACCTGCCTGGACAAGTGTTATGAGGAGCAGCTGAGGAGATGGGGTTGTTATGCCTGGAGAAGTAGAGGTTCGGGCTCAGAGCTTATCACTCTCTACAACTACCTGAAAGGAAGATGTAGCAGGATGGTTCCTGGCCTGTTCTTCCAAATAAGAAGACATTTCTAATGGTAAAAAAAAAAAAAAAGTGGGAGAAATTTGATTTCTCAGGTAACAAGGCACAAAACCATTTAAGCATTTCTAGGTCACAATCAGCTTTTATCTGTTAAATGAACCTTAGCTGCATTTGCATGTCAGTGAAGTAGATATTCATGTCTCTGGAAGAAGCTCCAATTGCTAATGAGCAGCTTTGAAACAACCTTTGAAACAACCCCATTCTGAGTCATAACAAAGATCACCTTTATATTGGAAATATATATTCTAGTACTAATATGGAAAAGTACATTAAAAAGAAAATGCAGCTATTTTTCCAGTCACAAAGAGCACTTTTAGTCCTGTAGCAGGAATATCTAGAAACACTGGGTCAAGTTGTGGTCCTTTGAGACAAATTGTACAGCATCTGATAGAACTATATGGAAAAAGTTGAGAAGTTTGAATTTACTTACTTAAATTACCTAAAGTCTTTACATTTACCTTGCAGGAGGTAAGGGGACCTATTTTTGGGGGACCTATATATAGAGAAGATACGGATAAGAAATTGTGAAAAGTCTCAAATTAAATTATATTTAGTCAGAACAACTTAAAAATAACCAGTCATGTCCTAGGTAAATGATTTTTTTTAAGAAGTAAGAGGTGAAAAACTCCCTGATGGACATGAAAATACTATGTGAGGTTATGCAGTATAGGTTACAAATTAGATATTGGCAGGTGAGTGTTACTGTACCTGAAGCCGTAGAGACAAAGGGGTTGTACTTACCCTGACGAACCTCCTTGCTCCCTAGTTCATGGAAGAGTTTTTATGCTCTTCATGTACAGTGTCAACTAGCAGTTGTCTTTTTTGTTTCAAGTGAAAAGTCCACTCACACTGTGTTCTCTTCCAGCACCAATTTTTCTGTATTGCAGCAGAGCCATCACACTCTTCAGTGCAGGTATTTTGAGCTGAAAAATCATGCAAAAAAACAGAAATTACATTTTAATACTAGAACACAGGGCTCAGAAGAGACCTTGATCAAGTTGTAAGCATACTAATTTTTCTGTGAAGAGGACTAACTTCAAGCAGTATAATCACAGCCTTCTCTGCATGTCCTGACTTGAGGCCCAAGGTTGTTCAGTAGTACAGGTGCAGAAAAAGTCAAACCAGATAAACAAATTACCTGTAGCAACAAGAAACCTAACCTCTGATTTAAATACTTAGTGTCTAAATAGAAAGAATATTGTAGGAAGCTTGTGTTTTTAATCATCTCAACAGCCTGTGTGTGTTAACTGGGACATACCAAGAGACATGAGACACATTTCAATGGCAGAAACACTAGCAATAGTGAATTCAATAATTTCGATGAATATTGGTAAAAAGCAATTTTTGTACATGTTCTTAAAACTAAGTTTAGATACTATAATTATTGCCTCTTGAAGCAGTTATATTTTTAGATAATTCTAAACAGAGCATAAGATTGGCCATTACTGACTAAAGTACATTCAAATTCTTCCTTACAGGAATTGAAAAATAAATTAAAAATTTGCACACACAAATGTATAAACAAGAAGACCTCTACAAAAATTAGTGATACTAGAAAAAAAAACCTCTAGATCTTAAAAGAAGGAGTAAAGAGTATTAAATATGTTATGAAAATATTTTAAGTACACAGTGATAAACAAACTTATGGTATTGTTAAGCAGCAAAATAAAGAAACACTTTGAATTAAAAGCCTAGTCTTAATAAAGTAGAATTATGGACAGGAAAGGAATACCTGAGTATCATGAGCTCTGTAAACCTTAATGTAGAATCAAGCTAAGACCAAAAAAAAAAGATTTAGAGAACAAGCTTGTGAAGGGCATGAAAACTGATAATAAGCCTTTTTTTCCAGCCCATCAGAAGCAGAATGACTGCCAGAGAGTCTACAGCACTGATAGGTGATGGAGGTGTAATAGCAGAAAGCAAAGCAGATAAGACCATGTTTGAAAAATTAAATGTGTTCTTCACATTGATACTCACCTCCGAGGACTTTAGGAAGGTTCCCACAGTGTCTTTTTCTTAGCAAAAAATGTACTCGAGGAGCTATCTTAAATTAAAGTGTCAATAGAAGTGATTTTAGACCAAATAGATAAATGAATAGTAACAAATTGCCGATACAAGATGGTATACACTCAGGGGTTTCTAAATAACTCAAATATGACCTTGTAATTTGATCATAGATCTTACACAATTGCTTGAGTCAGCTTCTGTATGAGAAGAATAGAGGTTAGGAAATTTTATGTCTTTTTTTTAAAGTTCCTTACAGGAACTTGGCAGGGGAGACATAGGACAGATGCAGGAAATTAAGAAATTGCGCATCTGATTCTTTACAGGTAGATTGGTAGAATAGGATTCATTGACATATAGATAAATATAATAAAATGGGGGTGGGAATAAAAATAAATTTTATAAAGTAGTTTCTGGCTCTTTAAAGGTTTTACAATAAATAAGTATACTGGCAAGGGTGATCTTTATCTGGTTGACATACTGTGCCTGGATTTTCAAAAACTTTTGACAAGGTTCTCTATCAAAGACACTTAAATAAATGTGAATCATAAAAAAAAAGGAACTTCCATCTGTTGATGTCTAAATACCTGAAGGACCAGGGGATTAATAAATATATAAAGGATAGAAAAAAGCAGATGAAAATGATTTGTTTTAACAATGAAAATCCCACTATTTCTGAAAGGTTGCAAAACTTACTTGCACAAGTAACTGGGTGATAAAAGTAAACATTGTGCACATGACAAGCTGTGCACACAGGAGAAAGACAAAGAGAAATTCTCACTGCCTACAACTGAATGATTCTAAACCAGACATTGTTTATCCAGAAATATGTTTGCAGCTACTCTGGATATACCTACGGAAATGTCAGTTCACTGCTCACTGACAAATCACCCAAAACCAATCAAATACAAACCCCTGAGTTATTTGAGAAGAAATACAAAACAAGGCAATCTTTTATATAACAAAAAAATAATTATGAGAACCATTAAGTGAACGTATAAGCTAATAGACTTAAAACAATAAAGAAATATATTTTTTGTGTAACATAAACCTAAACTTTGGAACTTGCTGTCACAGGACAGATGAGGTGCCAAAAATTGAGTTCAAAAATAAATTAGAGAAATATGTGGAAACCTATCAAGGGCTGCTAAACACCGATGAGATACAAACTTTAGATTAGAAATTCTCCTAAGCCTCACAAAACTATGTCATACTATGCTTGCTCTTTTTTAAAAAAGGTTTTATAAAACATTTTAAACATTTTATTATTATCCTAAGTAGCCAACAATACTGTCTGTTTTACATAAAGGGAGATAGGAATGGATTTGGATCTCTAATCAGAAGGCTATCTTGTTTAGTCTGCTATTCCTGTGACACCAGAATGCTAAAAAAATATACATTCTTTCAATACATGGAACCAGCAACTCAGGCAGTGTCAATCAGTATCATAATGAGGAAGTATCATTCCTTGGTGGGCTATCTTGGTTTAAACTATGTACAGACCTGACCAAAGTTTCTTACTTGGGGCATAAACTTTTCTACAGAAAGGGGTTTGATTTTAATTTCAGACCATATGCAAATATATAAAAATGCAGATCTAGAAATGAATATGAATTTTAATATTAATGTAAATGCAAATAATATAATTATAAACATAAACACAAGGATAAGTGTAAATACAAACATACATATATATATAAAAGATTTCTTGTGTGTTTCATAGCATAATTTGAACACGTATGAAGAACCTAAGAAATTATTCAATAGTCATTATGAAACCACACACAGTTCAGATAAACCATTCTTCTGCCCTGGAGGTATAGAATAACTGTGGATAAGACAGCTTACTGTTGATGCCTACAAATACTACTTAGCAATAACCCAATTACTGCTACTTCTTAGGCCAGTAATCTAAGGAAAAATCAGGTTTTAGCTAGAATTAAAGAGAAAATATTTAAAAACAATTACTTGCTTTCATTTTCTTGCCTGATGAAACATGTTTTAAAGCTTTAGTTGCTGTAGGCAACATAAGCAGAATTAGAAGGTAAATGCAAACTTAACACACCGAAAAATGTCTAATAGGCAGAAATAAGTACATCCGATTGGATGAAATTTATCATATTTTTGAATAAGATTAAGTATCTTTGTTTTGTTTTGTTTTGTTTCCTTTATGGAAGCAAATACATTATGGAAAACCTGAACTATTTGTGAGCCGGATAATTTCCAAGACAATCTTATATAAACAAAAAAATAATTCTCGGGTTACTAGAGAAAAAATCCCCCAAAACTAAGTACAAGTGTGGACTATGGGATAACAGTTGATGATAGAATGCTAATAATTCTTTTTAGAAGGGTATGATTTTCTTCTGAGAGAATTTCATGAACACTGAAAGACTTCTATTCATTGAAACATTGTAATGGTGAATAGGTTCTGAGTTGCTTATATTTTATTGCTGCAATACCTGCTGCTTCTGTTAATGGGATGTTAGCTTTTTCTGAATGGGAAAATCCTTGATTCTTCATATAATTGATTTGCCATGCCATTTGTTATCAGTCATCTCCAATTGATTTACACTTATTTGAGTGTCACATTTTCATTTCAATCAGTTAAACCGATGACTTTGCATGAAATTTAAAAGACCAAGCACAAAAAATACCAGAAAGAGTCTTGCAAAACACCTCAAAGCATATTAAAGTGTCTAACTGGTTAAAAAAACTATTGAACATCCAACCTGGCCTTGAACATTTCGGGGTTGGAGCATCCGCAGCTTCTCTGGGGAACTTGTGTCATGGTTTCACCACCTGCACAACAAAGAATTTCTAAAACTACCATCTTTCCACTTAAAACCATTCACCTTCATCCAGTCACTATACATCCTACAGAAAAGTCCCTCCCCAGTTTCTTTTTTGGCCCTTTTAGGTAGTAGAAGGGGTTATAAGGTCTCCCAGGAGTCTTGTCATCTCCAGGTTTAGCAGTTTTAGTTGTCTCCATAGGAGAGGTGCTCCAACACTGTTATCATTCTCATATCCACCTCTGAACTGGCTCCAACAGATCCATGTCCTTCTAAAGCTGGAGGCCCCTGAGCTGGATTCAGTACTCCAGGTGTGGGTGTCACGTCAGGCTGCTTTTGATGCAGCTGAGGACAGGATCATGTTCCTGGGATACAAGCCAATTCCTGGCTCATGCCCACCCTCTCATCCAGCACTCTCAGGTTCTTTTTTTCAAGGCATCTTTCTTAATCCATTCTCTGCCCAGCCTCTAATTCTGGTTAGGATTACCCCTACCCAGGTACAGGACCTTACGTATGGCCTTGTTGAACTTCATAAGCTACACACGAGCCCACCTGCCAAGCTTGTCAAGGTTGCCCCGGATACCATTCCTCCTCTCCAGAGTGTCAACTGCACCACACACTTTAATGGCATGGCAAACTTGTTAAAGGTTCACTGGATCCCACTGTCCATGTCACTCACAAAGATGTTAAACAGCTCCCATCCTAATACTGATCCCTGCTGAACGCTACATATTGCTGGTGTACATTGAGCCAATGACTGCAGCTGAGTGCTGTTATCCAACCAATTTCTTAACCACTGAATGGCCCATCCATCAAATCCATGTCTCTCCAATTTGGGGATGAGGATGTTGTACAGGACACTGTCAAATACTTTGCAGAAGTCCACCTAGACAACTCTCAGGGTGACACTCAAATAAGATTACGTTTAAATAAGCTCTTACCTCTTGCTGTAACACTGTTTAAAGAGACCAGAATACACCTAAAAATACTACTGCGCAAAGTGCACGACATGTAGAATTCCCACTAGTGAATTTTTAGGACTGGCATGAAGACAGACCTCAGAGAGTTCAGCGGATCCATGATTTAACACCACTCTCTTGTGAGGATCAGACAATTAAAAAAAAAGCCAGTTTTGGTACCTGAATGAATTTCCTATTAATTTCTGGCCACAGTTGGAGGTGTTAATATTGATCTTGGAATTCTGTGTAATTCATGTCCTTGATAGCTCAAACACCACTTCTGGTCATAAACCCAAACAAAGGAGTTGAAATCAGCAAGTTCATGCCTGGCATCGTATTTGTATTAATCTAAGAAACTGTGTTAGAGCTTACAGAACATCTATTTACCCAGGACTAAGGGCTGTTGGTACTGTATTTTGTTCTCCATTTCTACAACCACCACTGATATTAACTTGAAGCATTGAGTAACACTATGTACCTTACCTTAACTTTTCCTAGTATAGATAAGGAAAATCCCATGTGCTCATATTTCTAGGGGATCTGACTTTTATTTTGATAAAACTCCTCATTTCTAATTTTAAAATTAGCAATTTTAATTTGTGGGCAAGCAGATACAGCAATTTAAAGTACAGGTGTTTTAGGAAGAATAAAATTAGTTTTCTACCAAATAAATACATTTTCTGCAGAATAAGAACTTCAGAAAAATAAATATTCTATTTGAAAGAAAAAATAAAAACCTGGACTTTTAAGAACAGATCTTTTATAAAGAAAATAAGGTAAAGCATTATCTATTTCATACTGCATAATAATTTGGAAAACACTTGAATTGAACATTCCATGAAGATTTCACTTTAACAGACAGAATACCAGAAGAGATGCACAACAGGTTTTTTTTCATACTGACATCATTGCTATTTCTTAGGCTCTTCAAAAAAAAGAGCACAGTGTTGTTTTGACAAAACAGAACATTAAACTAAGGATCTAGAAATCACTGGTTTAGTTACCTAAATTAAGAATGAATTGCTTATGGCACCAGTTATTGAGCAGCAGGTGTCAGAAAGCCATATAAATTTGCAAATGAAAATTGAGCCACTCAGAGCTTCAGGAGTAGGTTTCAGAAGGTTATAAAGATAGGACTAGGCTTTAAATCCTAGATATCATCTTATAAGTGTCTCAATTAAATTACATTTTTCAGAATTACCTACGCTGAATGCTTAGCAATAGGTGATTTCACACGGTATAACAGACCACTAATACACAAAATAGATGCACAAAAGAACATTTGGCTTGAAAATCTACCGAGATGAGGCATTTAGAATTGCCCTAGGAACATGCTGCATGAATCTAGCTGTAGCCAACAAGCTGAACTGCACGTGTGATGAATTAATTACTATAATTTCACTTGTAGATAGGATTCAGGGCAGAGCAGGGAGAAGATTATAGACAGACAATCATAGGGCTCAGGGAAAGGTTCTGAGAAAAAAAAAATCTTACTAGCACAGTAAAGAGACACTAGAAAGTGTTCCCTTTAAGCTGATTGTATGAAAATCAGGCTGGACCAAGAATAGAGGTTTTTTTTTGTTTACAGTACATGTGTCATAGCTCTCCCATTGGGATATACCCATATCTCCAGTCTCTTTTAGTCTGTCTTTCCTGTTTATTTCTATGCTCACGTCAGTGGTGATGCTTCACTGCTCATGTGAGTGCCTCCATCTGCCTATGAACAAGAAATCTTTCTTAAAACATTTAAAGTATGTTTCTTATTCTTTCTAGGAGATACACCAAGTTTTATGTAGACAGATATATTTGGTAGAGCCTAAAAATCAGAAGCACCACTGGCAATCTGAGATCCACAACATTTTATTTTCCTTTTGTTATTTTTTTAACTTGTATGATAACAGGACTGATTTGATTTCATAGGCAGTTTTAACCAGCTTAGTAATTCAGTTTTTCTCTAATTTGTTTTCAACTATAAACATAAAGGAGTAGTAAGACCTTAAATTCATCCTAAATACCAGAAACACTTCAGGTCTTGCTGGATAAAAATAAGAGACATATGGGATAAATTAGTTGTATCTCCCATTCTGTGATGTTGACAGCTTAAGAGTTTTCTGAGATTAGTGTCCTGCCAATGCCAAATACATTAAGAAAAACGTCACAGTACAGGCTTTTGTTTATTTATTATTTCATCTGTAGAGAAGAAAAATAAGAGCAGATGAGGATAAATCTGATCATCCTTAAGTCAGCTGATAATGTGCCTGAAGGACATCAAGGAAAACCTGAAGCATTAATAAGCTAATGTGTACTGTATGCCCCACTTCATTTATTCAATTTATACATTCTTCAAGAAATATGCATTTGTGCATTTATTCACTTCCTATTCAAATATGATTAAGTAAAAGAAGTCTAAAATCTAGATATTCTTTCTTGTCTCAGATGTTTATTTCTAGAGAAATGTAGCAGTGGCTAATTAACAATTTGCATAATTTTTACGTCCTTTACTAAAAAAACCTGCTTGTAATATGATTCTTTTTTATTTCAATTTTCTGATCAAAAAACACAGGTAACCAAAACCATCCAATCTGCCTTTACATGTTGCAGACTTAGGTTATTCTTTTGTCTGCTGAGGCAGAATGTAGGACAGGGAAGTAACCAGTCTTCTAATCTGCTCTTTGAATGTATACTGAATTATTACTGAAGAGAAAAGATTATTGATTTGAATGCTTGGATGTATTTCTGTACTCTAAACATATGCACACACATGCACACCTATAATTACTCCCTTTCTTTTGTTATAATGCTTTCCTCCTGGTTCAGAATTAACAGAGGCTTCTGACTACTGAATTTTTTTAGATGACTGCATACCCATTTTGACACACACACAGACACACAGTCTGCAGATTACATTATTTCATATATCTTTTAAGAAAACGAGGCCTAAAATTTGCAAGCTGACAATAAATCATTTAATTTTCATTAATTTTATGACATATGTGGTCTCTGCATTTGTAGCAGCTATAAAACATGTTAACTTCCTAATAAATCCCGAGTAATGCTCATCTTTCACCTTTTTTCTTTTTTCCTGTTGTTTTTTCTTTTTTTTTTTCTTCAGTAGGAAACAGTGCACAAGTTATTACCTAGGGAACAGTTGTTTCTGTCTCCTGTACAGATCCATATCATTCTCAAATTTGCATTCTGATGAAGAAGAAACAAATGTTACTTAAATCCTATGAAGTGTGTTAATTACACTGAGCTCCATGAAATTATGGGTGAGAGAGCCAAAAAGAATTCTACAATTGCATCGTGGGTCTCTTGAGCATATCTTGTCAGATTAATGTCTTTGTCACTCACATGATAACCTTAAAATTGCTATTCTCCCTAAGCAATATTCCCCGAACCTTAGTGATATGGAAAATCTCACACAAAGCTAACTAACAGGTGCAGTTTATATTGTTTACATAAATAATGCTGGTACTTTTATGAAAATAAATAAAAACTTAATTTCATTAGCAACTGCAGGTTGCTACTTTCGCTTAATTATTTTAGAGTCCTTCTTCTGTGCTTCTCCATACAACCTATGGTGCAGGTGCCTGAGACAGAACCTCTTCCTAGAACGTCTCCAGAACACAGGCTAAAATCACATAACTACCTAGGATGAAATGCTTTTTTTTCTTTTCCTTTTTTTCCTTCTACTTCTTTACAAGCCTTAAATAACCATAGCTGACTCATAACTTGAGTCCAAAAGCCACTGTGCTATACAGCAGGAACAGAAACTGTCCCTGAAGATTTGACCACATGGATACGTGCCCACAGCTCAGCTCAAGGTTTCATAAAAACAAGTAATAGGGAATATTTGCTGTGCCAGGGCTTGAGGTGCATGCTTCATATTCCCAGCAGGGGACATACTCCACCCTCAGAAAGCTGCAAGTGTTCTCACAAAGTCACAACTATGACTGGCGAAACTCAACCCATTGGAAATCTATATTAGATGTCAGACCCATCCAAGAGACAAATCTAATCCTTTTGGCTAAAAAATAGCTCACAGCAGTCTGCTGCTCCTAGTTTACTGATATTTGGAAGAATGGTTTGGTTTGGCAATCAATGTCCTAGAGACACCAAAGACCTTGATATTATCTTTTTTCTTTAAGCCCCTAAAGAGGATTACTGTGAAGAAAAAAAAAAAAAAGGCGGAGGAAAAAAAGAAATTTTGTGATGCTATATGAGTGCTGTTAGTATTTAGGTTTTTCTTCCATAAAAAATAAAACTACTAGTAAAATTTTAATTATTCATATTGCATTGTAAAGAGTGGTAAGCTGTACTTTGTTAAATGAGAGTGATGGTGCACAATCAGATGTTTCCTATGCTATAAGAAATAAATTTTTAATCAAGAAATTTCTTTTTGTCATACCAATACTTCAGAAATTGTAGATGATGAGCTCAAAGGAGAAGAAAAAATCCACTAAAATTAAAGAAGCATGTCAATTTACACTGGTTAAGAAAGCAGACAAAAATGTTTGAAAATAGGAAGGTTCCGATTTTCGTCAACTTCATACTATAAAGTGTTTTTTACCAGTGACATAAAACCAGGCTGGCTTTATATGTCAACTGTAAAACATGACCATTTAGGCTTTCTAATTCTGGGAAGGAAAGAGTTATGCTTATGGAAGTCCATCCATCCAGTATCTGTAAGGCTACCAGATCTATAAATAATGGAGAAAGGCCCTCAAGCTAGGAATGCCAAATTTAGTATCGCCTAATAAAAAGATAGGAGTAAAGTCCTGAAATCCCTTTTCAATTAACTTCAACAGAAATGGGGACCCAGATTGAAATCTAGAAGCCATTGGTAGAGGTTTCTTTAACAATCTTTATAATCTTTGTACAAATAACTTCTTCCACATCACGATTAAAATGTCTGCTCTTGCTGTGCATTTAAAACCTGATCTGTTTGTTCAAATCAAGGCTTTTTGAGCTTTGCTTAAAGTCACTGTAAGAAGAGGAGGGGAGAGACAAATCCTCATCATTACTTTTTAAAATTACTTAAGAGCAACTGACAGCTGAATAAAAGAACTGTAAGGACCTTTGTGGAAGTCTGTCTACAAAGTAGATTGAAAAAGTGTTTTGTTCTAAATCCTAATCTCTTCTGTGGTCTCAAGAAGGCTAACACAAGAAGATTGCCGCAGAAATGAGTGATATTTGTCACTAGACATCTGCTAAGACACAACCACAGCATACTTTACTTGATGGGTGGCATGTAATGGAGGTTACCCAATCTAATGTTTTCCATGAAAATTCAAATCCAGTGTTAAGAGATTTTCTTACTGTAGTTCTTAATGAAAAGCACCTTCTGGATCAGTTATATCAGCAGGCTGACAGGAAATGAGTGGGATATCAAGACTTGAAAGCAATAGTTTTTAATCTCTGTGATTCCCAGTTTTACCATACAGTAAATAAATTACAGTGGTGGTGGCAGACAGTGATAGGAAGAACAGGGCACTGAGAATATTTGTGCACAAGCCCAAGACTTGTTATCCTGAAATCACATAAATGCGAATCCTTTCTTTGAGCTCAGTCCCACTCTCTCTGTGCTGCATCACTGTGAAAGTAAATGCAGAAGTGATATTCTACCTGGTTGTAGTGTCTTTTCAGGAGATCAAGCACTGAAAAGCAGAAAAGAATTTGAGAATAGGTGAGAGACTGCTAAGTTAGTCAAGCTCAAGGTAAAGGGTGAATGACGTCAGTGCAAGCAACTAACCCTTTGAGTTTTGCCCTACACTAATCAGTGGAAGTGGAATTATATAACAAAAGCTTTATATATCTAACCAATTCATTATCCCTGTCTTTTATTTTCCACTACAAAAAATGTACCATCCATCACTGTACCCTCTTATGTGGCTAGGGTTACTGAGATTGGGACCAGTGAGGAAGGAAGGCAAGCTGTTTCCCATAAATCTTTCTTATTCAGGAGACCTTGTATTGAAACTGAAATTCCATTATATTTTTCTTTCTGCATCTTATTCTCCAGTTCGATCTTAGCAAACTCTGATTCCCCAGCCACCCCAGATGTGCACCCTCAGGAAATTTGCAGATGATACCAACAACTGTGGTGCTGTTGACACATCTGAATGGCGGGATGACATCCAGAGGGACCTGGACAGACTTGAGAAGTGGGCTCATGGGAATGTCATGAGATTCAACAAGGTCAAATGCAAGCTGCTGCACCTGAGCTGGGGCAAGCACCAGTATAGGCTCAGGCTGGGGAATGAACAGATGGAGAGCAGCCCTGCAGAGAAGGACTTTGTGGTGCTGCTGGATGAGGGGCTGGACATGACTCAGCCATGGGCACTCGGCCCAGAAAGCCAAACCTGTCCTGGACTGCAGCAAAACCAATGTGGGCAGCAGGGCCAGGGAGGGGATTCTGTCTCTCTACTCTGTTCTTGTGAGACCCCACCTGGAGTGCTGCATCCAGCTCTGGGGGCCCTTATCACAAAAAAAAGCAACTGTTCTAGTGTAGAGGATGACCACCAAGATAATTAGAGGGATGGAGCACAGTTTCTATGAGGAAAGGCTCAGAGAATTGAGATTATTCAACCTGGAGAAGAGAAGGCTTCTGTGTGACCTAACTGCAGCCTTCCAGTACCTGAAGGGAGTTAACAAGAGTGATAGAGAGACTTCTTATAAGTGCAGGTTATGATAGGGCAAGGGGGAATGGATTCAAACTGAAATAGGGTAGGTTTAGAGTAGATATTAGGAGGAAGTTCATTGCTGTAAACTGGTGAGGCACCAGAACAGGGTGCCCAGAGAAGCTGTGGATGCTTCATCCCTGGAAGTGTTCAAAACCAGGCTGGATGTAGCTCTGAGAGGCCTAGTCTAGGGGAAGATGTGCCTGGAGGATCTGGAACTAAATGATCATTCCAACCCAAATCATCTATCATTCTATGATTCTACCTGTACCCAGAATGATGGCTCAGAGACAAGTTAGGGCAGTTTAAATCACACTTGTCATGATTGGATTGATGATCTGTGAAGGATCCCTGGTTTTGATCCTTCACTGCACCAGACGCAAAAAAACAAACACACTTTTGTGCTGTTAGCATGAGAGGTAAAAAGAGACAGTCCCATCCTTGTGATTATCAGAACTGGTATGTTTAATTTGCTTCTGTACTTTTCTGTCTCCTTTGAAAAGCAATGTACTACAATAAAAATCAAAAACTATGTAAAACAACCTGTTATATGTTTTTCTACTTACTACTTGTAAAGGTCCAATTGGTCAATAACTGTTCTGTTATAAAGAACATCTGAGTAACAGAGTGTTGCACTAATGTATTCCAAGAAATTACCATACACAGGGTTCACTGAATGAATTATACAACACAAACTGACAAATGTCCCAAAAACTGATTTTGCAAACAAAGGGAAAGAAATGTGTGGAAGAAAGCCACAATACTACAAAATTGAAGTCCTTTCCATTTATCCCTTCTTCCTATTACTGCCATACAAAGAATTCAATTGATCTTCCTTAGTGCTGTAAGTGCTAAACACTGATAAAATATAGAAACAATCACATTCTTCCATATATACAGATAAAATCTTTCAAATGGATTTGCAGATAAGAAAGCATGCAGATGTGATGTTTAGGGACATGTTTTAGCAGTGGACCTGGCAGTACCTCTAGTCCCTCTAGTGTTAGGTGATGGCTGGTCTCAGTGATCTGAAAGGGGTTTTCCAACCTTAACAATCTTGTTTTCATATGCGTGTCTTCTTTTTACAAATAAGAAATATACATTTAATTGTAATATCCTCCATTTCACCTTTGTCTCTTTAAGAATTCTCACTTAAATAAATTTTAAAAGGTGGTGGGGTAGAAAGGTTTGGGAAGTGTTCACAGTGTAGATACCTTCTGCTCTAAAATTGCTGCTGTTCCAAAGGAGCTAATGAAGTACTGTAACTCCACTAGCTCAGTCTGACAGCCATTACTTGCAGCTCTGCAAACACTGCATTAAATCTCTGTGTATCCTTGGTGACTGTTATTAGTAGTCCTGGGTGCATTTCACAAGACATTTGGAATTCAGCTAAGAAAATTTTCAATCAAAAACAAGCTATAATAGAGCTAAAGATATTACAATCACTCCCTTTCTCAGAAGAAGAGGGAGAGGAGAAGAAAACAATTCTTTCTGCCTAGAATTGTTTGATTTTGATAACACAAGATTTCTAAAAGAGCAGTTCCAGACCAGCATCTTCTCCCTTAACCTCACCAGCAGTGTGCAGTTTTCTTGCATGTTTGAGCATGGGAACTGTATTTCATTTAGAGTTTTAAAAAATACCCAGTACTCAGACCCTTTAGAGCATCCATCTACCTCTTTCAGCACCTTATGTCTAACATGAAGTAACTACTTAGGCCTTTAGGCCAACACTCAGTTCTTACCAATCTGATCAACACAAATGTCTATAAGCCAGTAAGCCTCCAATATATTAATATTACTTATACTCCCATGAAGAAATATTTTATATGATTGTCTGACACGCTTTGTTTTAGAGAAATTCCAGACACTGAATCCTGGTATCAGTTGAATACCTGAAATTGAATGTAATCAATTATTTTTAACATGCCTTTTCGATGATTTTTAACATGTTGTTTTGGATCACTCTGCCTTAGTTTCTCACTCAAACTTATTAATGTCTTTCAAGTAGTACAACCCAGGATAAAGGAAGGTAAATAGAAATTACTTGTTTTATTTTTCAAGACATATTACCATAAATTTGCCAGCATTTCATATAAAATGCCACATCTCTGTACCACCACTTCTGATTATGCCAATAGCACCCTTTTTTAAAAAAACAATACTGAAATAGATGTTTTATATCTTATTAGTTACTTTGAAATCTCCTGTTTACTGAATTTGCAGTAATAGTGCATTTTGTTAGTGTATACATCTTTTTGGTGTTGCTGACTTAATGTAGCCAGATACATATGTGAGTTATATTTGTTCACAAACTTACATTTATTGATAAATCTCTGCTGGCTGACAGCATTGTTCACATTGAATGTCCAAAGTGAGATCCTCAAGAATACACATGGGTTTTTGTTCAACTGCTAGTGAATTCTGGTTAAAAAACTTACATCTCCAGCAGCAGTGTGATTCCCTGAGCTCTGCAGCAGGCAGGATTTGCATTGGCAGTGTATGTCTAGACTCGGGGTGAGATACAGTTGGCCCATTTCTCTGCACAACATACAGTACTGAGCCACAGCTGTTGTGTTAATCCCTTGAAACTGGTGTGACAACCCCTTAAATTTTTTTGTGAGAACCAGTCTCAAGAATGAGTCTTGATTCCTTGCAAAGTAAAAGGGTGAAAAACACATTTTTTACTCTTTACACCTATGTTTTATATCTAAATTCTTCAGCCTGAGTTGAGTTCAGCCTGTTTTCCCTTATCTTCTCATACACTTGAATATAGTGCTAACAAAACAATAAATCTGCTATGTAGTTTTCCTCTAAACAAACTTTACCAGTGGCATTTTGTACAGGCAAGACAACAGCCCTTCTATCCCTGTCTTGGTCTGCTGATAACTCCAGATAAGACCATTCTGAAAAGCAGTGCTTCTTCTGGGAAACTTCAAGAGAATTTGAAATGAGGCCATTTTTTTCAGTTGCTTGAGCCTTCAGTTGAAATTAAAGATGAATAACAGCATAGTCTAGTCTGTCTTTGTTTGCACTTTTAAATATGTCCATGAACTTAATTCTGGCTCAAATATCGAGTTTCTGCTTTCCTAGTTCCTTGATGGCAGGAGAAGATTTTTGAATAATTTCACCATAGAAGACTCTGGGTTTTTTGCCTTCCATGAGACCTTTTTATTTCCCTTGATTTAAAACAAAATATTTGGCTAGTCAAAGTGACAGTGTAACCCTACGCATCCCACTTATTTTATTCTTTTCCCTTATGGTTTATTCAGGAGCTGGTTCTGCCTCCAGTGAAACATCATCAAAACTCAATTTGACTTCTGGGAAATGGGAATACATTTTTAAGTGGCTATTAATTCCAATGCTGCACATGCAATATAATTTCCAGGACAACAGGAGCACCTTGTAAAAACTACTTCCTCTTATTCATAAAATAAAATAAAGGAAGAAAAAAAAAAATCCTTGCTCAGTAACACTGATGTGATTATGAAACATTTGCTGTGACAATAACGATACATGGATGCATTTGGAATTTGTACTTTAATCTTTTTCTTCTTAGTAGCGTGTACACATATGTACATGCGAAACAAATATGTGAATCTTTATGAGTGGAGAGTACCAGACATTTCACTTTTGACTTTTGCACATGAACAGATATTTTCCTTTCGTCCCCAGTAATTTTATTTATCTAGTTGATTTTGGGCTTCTCCTTTTATTTTTTTCTCATCTCTTTTTTTCCTGTTAGTGATGGATAGAATTAGATAACTAGAATCCTGTAACTGACACATCTTAAGATGAAATCCTCTAGAGAAAAATCAAAGGCAGATATGAAGAAATGTTACATTTAATTCTGACCAGGGCTCTATGTAAAGCACTGTGGCTAATCAATACTGGCCCCATTAATTCTTATCCTGGACAGATGATTATTGCTTCTGTTCTTTCCCCGGAGCTAAATTACTTTGAAACAGAACAAAACCTACTCATATGACTTAGTCCAAAGACATAGGAAAATATTTTGTTCTACACTGTCAAATATAACTCATAGTTTCACAAACTGAGTAGAATTTGGTTTTATATTTCACTCCTCACCAGCTCCAAGTACCCTCAAAGCTGTTTGAAATTTTTAAATACTGAAAGCAGTGACTGTACAGTAAGTGTGTAAGCCATAGCTCAGCAATGGTAACACAGAAACCTCTGTAGTAGAACCTGCTTTGCTGGGTGATGGAAAAGCTGGGCAACCTTCTTTGTGGGATTCTGCACTTCCACCTGCCTTGCTAACTAGCAGTGGGCTGCAGGTGGTTCATTTAAACATTTCATTGAATGGCATGACACATCCTTTACGCAGCAGTGCCCACATTAGGCATGAGTACGCATGCCAGTGAGCATGATAAAGAAACCATATTAAAGTAAATCTTTAGGTAAATATAAAGAACTTGAGATTCAGCTGGTGGACATTGGTGTTGCTTCACTGCACCCAGCACAACACTGTTGATTTCCACCAGCTGAGGATCCGATTGTGTTTTGACACTGAGCCAGGCCTCTTTCACAATTGTCTTAAGTCATTAAGCTTTATACTTAAGTGTGTGGCCCTATTAATTGTATTTACATAGCTAATTTATCAATTCTTTAGGAGTTCTGCTCTGTGAAGTGGCAAACTTGTTTAGGTAGGATTTTCCTCTTAGCTCTCATTTAAGCATAGAAGAAAAGTAAGGAAGAGAAACAACATTAAGTTGCAATTTCTTTTTTTCTTTTTTTAGTTCAGAAATCAAAATGTAGGGGGAAAAGCAGCATTGAACACACATTCAGAGGAAAAACATAATATCAGATTCTAGAGCCTACCTTACTATTATTTTTATCTATCCTTTCTTATAAATATTCATCAATGCTGTCAATGCACATTTAGAGGATTGCTTACAACCACAGAATCAATTCATACCTGTAAGTATTGTCATGGTACTGCAGTTAGTGGAATTAATGTTCCTCTGAAAAAAAAGAGAGGCACATCTCCGCCCTAAATCACCTGTGATTATTTAGGTCTATATATTTCTACCTTGCTCTTAAACAATGGCTTTTGGCCAACCTGCCTCCCTTCTTGGCAGTTGGAAGTCTACAAAAGCAAAGACAACACTGTCCTAACAACAAAGAGATTTCAAGTAGTACTCAACAGATAAAACAGATATATCTATGCATGCCTCTGAACTTCATCTTTGAAAACAAAGCATTTCATTACTCTGGTGGACAGAATCAAGGAAGATACCACCTGTCCTGGCATTTTTTGAGGGTATGAAAAGTTTACCTCTTCAACACGATGATGACAAAATAAGACGAAAATAATTGTGGGTTGAGATAGGAAGATCACCCACCAACTACCACAGGCAAAACAGATCAAATGTGTGGAATAAAACTTATCACCAATTAAAAATTGAGTGAGAAGCTAGTACAAAATCTAGAACAACTTCCTTCTTACTGCCTTCTTCCCAGGCTCAACCTCACTACTTCATTCTCAACTGCTCTATCCTTTTTTTCCATTATCTGAGCAGGGGTTGATCATGATGCTTTGTCTCCACCTCTCTTTCCTCTACACACTCCTCCTCTGCTCCAGTGTGGGGGCTTCCCCATGGTATACAGTCCTTCAAGAATTTTTCCAACAGGACTCCTTCCCACAGACTGCATCACTTCAAGAACTGCTCTAGTTTGAGTTCTCTACCATGGGGTATGGTCCACCAAGGACAGACTGACCCAGTGTAGGTCACCCTAGCACTGCATGTCCTACCAGAAAATCTGCTCCAGTGGGGAGTCTTCTCCACAGGATGTCCACATGTTCCAGCATGGGGCTCTTCATAGGCAGCAGAGTGCATATTCCCCTGCAGTCCTCCATGGGCTGCAGGAGAACAACCTGATCCACCATGATTACAGAGGAATTTCTGCTCTGGTGCCCAGAGGACATCTTCTTTCATCTAGGTGTCTGCAAAGATTCTTCTCATGTGTTTTTCCTCATTCTTCACACTGCTGTGCAGCATTTTGGTCTTAATACATTTTCTCTGAGGTGCCACCATCCTGGTTGAGGGGACCATCTGTGCCCTTCAGTGGGTTTATTTGTGCTATCTGAAGCTAGTTATCTGACACAGGGCAGGATCTGGCCTCTATTTGCATAGACCAACCCTTCCACCACCACACCTGCAGTACTAAAAGCGAGGCACATAAACCTAATTGAGAAATCAAATTTGCATTTCAGGCACTAATACATTAATCTTGATAAGGGAAGGAACAACAGCTGTCCTTTCTTAAGACAAAATTTATGAAGAATCTGTATTCAATTGATAATGGAAAACCAGCTTTTAAACCTAATTCCTTGACCACTGTTTATAGCTGCTCAAATTATTCAAGAAAATACTTTCCATATTTGTTCCAGAAAAAAAAGCAAATTGATACTGAAAGTGACTGAAATTTCTTCATCAAACTTCAGACATCTGCAAACTGGTGACCTGCAGCTGAATTGATACCTAAAAACACTCTTTACATTTCAAGAAAGGAGAGAGGGGTTCTCTTGGAGTGAAATTCTGACCAAATATGGATTGCCACCTAAATGTAGGAAAGCATCTTCCAGTAAAAGTGTTTGTTTAAATTACAAAGGTAGTTTAGATGCCTATCTTTGGTCACATAAATTTCACCACATGTATTCTATATCCAGATTTCTAGATATTGAGATACTTAATAAGCTTGATGTAAGCTTGATGTGTTCAGACATGCTGAGCAAGCAGAACTGCCTCTTCAGTACAAAATGCTGAATTTAGTAATAGACTGGTGGTAATGAGTAAGCTAGAGTGAGAGAGAATGAGACTCAAACCCCTGCTCCATAAATATTGCAAAAAATTTTTTAAAAGCAGAACATTTTTTATACAGATGGACTTAAGAAGACCTGGTTTGAATACCAAAGGTCCTATTGGTTAGCAGATGGCTCTGTTGATAGGAGTTCAGCTCCCTACAGCAGTGTGCAAACTCAGACAAGGTCTTGTAGGGGCATAGGTGCATGCTCTAACCAATACATTGCTGTGCAAAAACTGGAGATGGCATCTTCCACCAATATTTTTCAGGAGGTTCAACCAGACAGAATGATCTGAGAAGCCAAATGAATCAGTCTCCAATGGGCAATTCAGAGAGGAAGCGATCTTGGATTTTGTCCTGTTTCCAGCCAGGAAGGGGCACGTCCAAAGCCCAGAGGTTATTCTATAGCACCTCTCCGCTGGGAGCAGAGAAAAAGGAATGTCTTCCAGGGAGGAGGGGTTCCATTCCTGTTGAGTAAGGACACAAGGAGAGCTGTTCAGTATCTCTGTTGTCAGGGGGATTTCTGTGTGAATTGTTCCCCTTTCTCTTATATCCTCTGTCATTAGTACTGCTGCTGTTACCATTCTTTTTCTTATGCCACTGATGTTTCCTGTAAATTGTTCTTATCTCAACCCATGCTCTTTGCCTTTTTCCATTTCAGGGAAGAGGAAAGGGGGGAACAAGTGGTGCATGATTTTAGTAGGGGTACTAAATAGGAGAATACCATTCCTAAACCATGACATTTTTACATTCTGACAGTGCTAAAATATAAACCAGAGCCTTATATGTTTAGTGCTCCCTAGATCTAGGCAGTTTTGAGTAGACATTTAAGGTTCTTAAACTACTTTAAAACATAAATGTACGGACTTCCAGTGTTAGGCAACAGGTTTCCAATGTGTAGGCTATAGTTCTTCAACTGGCATTTAAGTTTTTTAGTGTATATCTTCCCATTTCTGATATGAAAATGAATTACACCTTTTCTGCCTATACATATTTTTTTTATTTTATATTACATATATTTATAAATGGAAATCTTAAAATTAAATAAGATGAGAAAAATTTGGGAATACAGTGTTTCTAGCAAACACAATTTAGGGGTTTTTACCGCAGGAAAATATACTTGGCTGTCTGGTTTTGAACTGCATTTGAATAAAGGGGATCCAAATATGTAATATTGCTGTACACTTTACTGCAATTAATTTAATTGCAGAAGGAGGCATGTTCTGGTCTTCACCTTGTCAGTGCACATCACACTGAAGAGGCAAAGACCTGAGTACTATTCTGTGCAGTCTAGGCACTCACATTCCCTAGGTTACTGCTTCCTTACTTCTTCATGTGGCCAGCAGCTAAGCAGAGCTGTAAACAGAGACTCAAGGGTCTTTAGCAAGGCATGATAATGTGCCATCCTCAGCATGTCAAATGTGGTACATAGCTCAAAGTTTGCCTTATATGTATTGCTTCTCCTGTGGTTATAATTTATAATTTTTACAATGCCCAAAAGAGTATTTCTAGGCAAGGAGTAATTCAGCAACCCAGCAGTTTCATTACTGCAGAGTCTGGTTCCTGTGTTCAACACATTTTACTTTGCACTTGCAACACTCTGCAGTTCTTCAGGCAGGATGAATGCTTGGATGTACAAAGGAAATATGTTACCTTTAAAAAAAATAATTTCCATAATTTCTCACAGTGAACAGATTTAATTCTTATAAAAAACTAACAAAAGCTCCTTATCTGTAAAGCAAGACAGCTTTAACCTCCCATATCAGTAACATCTATAAACTATTTGTTCTGTTCTTGCTAGCCAGTCAAGTAAAGGAGCAGGAATTGCTCCTTACAGATTACAGCCACTACTAGACCTTTGTTACATGCATAAAAATGCATGTCAAACTTAAAAATATTTTGGATGCAGAAATCTCATTATTCCCTTTTGCAAACAGGTTTTCCCCTTGAAAGTGGACCCACAGCTATTCAGCAGATTCTAAAATCTTTATAACTGTAGAGATTTACACTTTCTATTCTGGGTTTGCATTGCTTTGTTTGAAGATTTTGTTTCGTACTTATTTAAAACCTTTCCTCCTTATTTTTTTAACTTTTTTGGTAGCATCTTCAAAAACTATGCTCTCCCAACCTGCCCTTTCCAGTGTTCTAAATATAAATGTAGAAACAAAGAAACACATATTAATAAATAAAGAAGCACAGGTGTGCCTTGCAGACAGTAAGTTTTTTAAAGTCCTTCCTGAATTCTTGAATCATTATTCCTGCATAATTTATACTATGTTACCATGTGCAAACACTGAACCTGGCCCACAAAGAAGGGATGTGAGTTGATTCAAAACATACACCTTATACTTTCACAGTAGAGGTCATAAGCTATTTAATTAATTTCTTTATCCATATTTTCTAATCAACAGAGTGTGAAAGAAAAGCAGAAGATATGCACTTCATTATTGCCTTTCCACCTCTGTTGTTCAGAGGTAGACATACTGATAGTACACTGGTTGAACACTGAATCCTCTTCAGTGTCATTATTGCCCCATGAGCTTAAGATTTTCTCTATGAAATGAAAATGAGGAGGGGAAAACAATGGTCAAGAACCTGCTAGATTCATATACTGAAGGAAAACAAAAGGAAAATGAGTTATTTTTGCTAACTGCATTGGCTAAAAGCACAGCATGGTACACAGCCTGGTCCTGAGAGCAGGTATGTTTTATGAAGACATATTTTAGTAGATGGATTCAGAAAAGTGAAAAAAAAAAAAAAAAGAGACTCCTTTGTGTTCAAAGTAGCTTTATTTTGTTTCCCATGCAGAAAATGCATTGGACATAATATTTGAACTTCATTCTCCAAAATCATTGAATGTATCAACATATTGTGAAATTATTGTATATTTTCCTCTTTCCTGTATAATATTTTGTGGGTTTTGTCTCTTTTTCTTCCTTGAAGAGCAATGAACCCTTTAAACAGACCTTAGTGTGATGAGATATCCTTAGCTTATCAACTAAATGCTCCCATGGTTGCTCATTTAGTCCTTTCTTCAACAGGACATTTGGAAAAGGCTGTGTCTGGCATGGGGTAACCCTGGCCTCTCCTCCCAGAAGTCACTCCTACAGCACCACTCCTACTCCCCACAAATCTTACCATGTATAGTTAACATGCTGAGCAATACTGGATTTTTTATTTGTCTTTTTTTTTTAAATTATGAAAACTGGGAGAAAAAGGTAATGAAAATACTTGAAAAAGAGAATTTTGTCAAGTTTTCATGGAGGCATTAAAGACCACTGACATCATGTTTTGCAAAAGGAAAAAAAATTTTGGAAACACAACATTTTCAAAAACCTTTACCTATTTTTCTCTTTATCTGCTGCAATTTTAAACCAATTTAATGATATTTAGAAATAAAAAGAAAGTGAAAAATATGAGATTTAAAAGTTGAAATTGTTGAGATTTTTAACACTATTGATTTGAAGAATTGCATTTTAGAAATGTCAAAATTAAATCTGTGATTTTTTCTCTTTTACTATTTTTATCCCAGACTATATTGGAGTGTAATTTTATAAAGATTTTTTTCCCCTCTGCTACATGGAAATGACTCATTCTCTGTTTTTCAGAACAGCTAAAGATTTAAGCATCTGTCTAAAGTCCACATTGTGAAATTGCCTTACAGCTATAGAGAGTCATTTTCACCTGAAAACTGAGAATAATATCTGTGAGGAAACTAGACACATTACTATTGAATATAACTCAGTTGCTTGAAATTTTTCTTTTGATGAATCAACATTTTCTGCTAAAGATTTTTTACTCTAAAAAGATGTTCAGTTAATTTTGTTTTAGAATATGTCATGTCCTGTCATGTCATGTCATGCCATGTCATATCTACAGCTTCATTGACCCTGCTTGCTAAATCTAGTTTTACTCCTTTTAGAGATGGAAACAGTATATCAATATTTTGATAGTCATTTGCATAAAGTATCCTGAGAAACAAAATCAAGCCTAGACTCACTTTCTTTTTCTAGAAGTTTTTTCAACAATAGTTTGTGGGTTGGGTGAATGTTTTTAATGCCAGCAACATAAAATCTTTCCCACAACTTGCACAGTTTGAAATCCCTTGCTAACCAGCGCAGCCTAGATGAGAATAAATAGAAGGGAAAGAGGACCAACTTCTAACTTGAAAATATGGTATCAGAGGGTATCATATATGCATGTTATGTTTGTACAAAATATGGGTTTCTATTCCTGGTTCTAAACTTTGACTTTACTCAATTTGGCTGTATTCATGACCAATTACAGTTTATGGTACATGCATACTCATTTGGCATATTTTTATTTCTGAAATGTCTTTCAAAACCTTGATTTGGCTTCTAGTTTCAACCCATTTTTCTTGGTGGAAAGATTTTTTCTCAATTTGTGATTTAGAATGCCCATTCATCTCTGTAACCTCATTTTTAAGTTTTTTCTTTATCATGTGAAATCTATCTGGGTATATTTTGTATCTCAATCAGCTTTTCTTTATCCACCCCTCTTCTGGAATGTTTATGTCTCCAGCACACTAAAATTAAGGAAAGAGCAGAATTACATATAAGAGTAGAGGGGTGTTCAACTAATTTGTTTAAGCTGTTGAATGAATAGATACATATTTGGGTTCTTCCAGGCAGTTTTCACTGTAGTAGCCTGAAGTGCATGACTTTAATAGTTATTGATTGGTCTTTATCCATTTAGCCATTATCCCTTCTGGGATGGAATAGAAATGAGCACTACAGACTTTCCTAGCAGGCTCAGGGAAGCCTGTTCAAAATATGAATAAGTCATCAACAGTCCAACGCAGGTAGAGCCAAAATACTTTGTCAGGTGGATCTTCCTAGATGCAAACCAAATTATTTTATGCGTGGTTAGTTACACAGTATATTTCTGCATTTACTTATATTGCTATGCTACATTTAACTAACTAATGGCTCAAGAATTTTATTTGCTAACTTCATCCAAAGCACCTGCTCAAGGATTGCAAAAATATAAATAATTTCTATGGCATCAACAAAGATAAAAACAAACAACAAAAGCCCAAACAATTTCAGCTACATAAAATTCAATATTTATTACAAAACACAATGATTTTTTAATAAAATCACTCTAAAGATCTGGCCAGAAGACCAGTCATTAGGGAGAGCGGGACATATTGATGTACAACTCTCAGTGACACTTCAGGACAGATTTGCTGAGGTGAAGGTAAGGTTCTGGGGCTGTAGCCAACCCATCAACATGTCCTTGGGCAGCGTGCTGAGATGTGACATGGCAGTAACCTTACAGCTGAACAGTTGTGCTGACCATATTGAAGCTGGAACCATCCTGATGTTATCAGCAGACAGATATCATGGGATGGTTTGCCTCCATCACAATATGATAACATTTAAGCATATATTTAAGTCTTTGCCTTTTTGATAAAGCAAAACAATAGCTGTCTTCCAAAAGAACATGTTAAATGATATATTAGTAAAAATTATTATTTGTAATTCTCTAACTGTTTAAAAATATATGCCAAATGAAAAACTTTATTATTCTCATTTTCAGTCATCTTCAGTCTTCTTCTGTGTGGTAATCTATACTTAAATGGAAACAAATAATTTTATGTAGTAATAACAATTTACAGGAAGATTGTGCCCAGATGTTAGCTTGCACAAGAACAGTGACAGGGGTTGTAGGAAAGAATGGGACAAAAATAATATAGATTTCTTTAGAAATGAGAATAATTTTTCTTTAAGCTATACTAGTTTAAAGAAAATATGTACAAAGTACTGTTATGACACAGACCTGCTGTACAAACAAATGTGTGTCTTAATCCACACACAGACGATACCACAAAAATATCATACGTTCAGAAGATGGAATTTTGTAATAATTGTTTCATAACTCTTAACTGAAAACTATCTATATAAAAATTATAAACTGAAATTTAAGTACATAAAAGTACATTAAAGTATCAAGTGGACAAATAGAACAAAGGATGTAAGTCCTCTGCATGATCCTCTACTCAATGAGTTTAATGCTGTCATAATACTCCATCTGTTTAGAGTGACAACCGTATTAGATTGACACAATTGGAAAAGGAAGTGAACCTTATGCAGCCCAGCTGGCATACATTTAAAATAGCTGACTTGATCTTAGCTCTTTAATATAAATTAGATAAACGTTGTGATTCATATAGGAGGAAAAGCAAAAAACTTTAAAACCACTGCGTATGGTCTCATGTAGAAACAACCTAACTTAACCAGTGAACAGTTGACACATATCAATATAAAAGAAGTTATCAAATTTAATGAATGCCTTTAAACGTGACAGTCTTCCCCTCTGACTATAATCTGGACTCAACCACAAAATAACAGAGGGTATCACATTAAATATCTTTATTGACAACTTCTGCAAGGAGAAAACACCCAGAGCCTAATCAGCTGATAGAGAAAATGAGTTTTCTCAGTTTAATTTGAAAATCATGCACTTGACAGTTTTCAATGTGCATGTTCAGAATGACCACAGATTTAAAAGTTAGCTGACATTTATCTGAGATGACCTTTACAGAGCATTCTCAAAGCCCTAACTTTGCTGATTGTTTCCTTAAATTGCTGCCTCTATTCAGCACTGTTATAATCCTGTAAAAAGTAAGAACAGACCAGAAAATGTCCCGATCTTGAACTGTGTTTGAACAAATAATCTCAGTGAACACAAGAATTTTTCTTTTAATTGGGAATATAAAATAAGAATATTAAATCAGTCCTTCACTTATTATACCAAATGCATTTCCATAATAAAAAATCAACCTAAAGTTGAAAGTTTCACTACTATTTACTGTTCTAACATTTACTCTTTATTGTGATAGAAGGTATCACTGTATCTGTACTGAAGGGAACCTTCATGAATGGTTTTGTGTGTTGTTATCAGTCTAAGTCAAAGAGAAACCTCTTGGAGGTACTTGCATGGAAGCAAGCATAAGATCAGCTTAAATCATTTAAAAGCATTCTAGCTGATCTGCTCCTCAGGGTTCCACTCCACTCCTTTACATTTTCATTGCTGAGAATTAATCCCTGTTTTGCTTTTCTATTCCTTTAAATAGATAATGAGTGCATTGGTAAAATATCACAAATGGCTTTTACAAGACACATCCCTAAAGGAGAAAAATATCCTCCTCTGAAAAGGACATAAGAATTCTGATAAATACACACTGAATAGAAGTTTTCTAAAAAATGCAATTCAATATTGGACTACTGGCAGCAGAGTTAGATCACATCCATATACTTCTAAAAGTATGCCTTATTATTCACTATTGATATTATAGGTCCTCTAAATAAAATCTAGAAGCATAGCAAATTTAGAAAAAAATAGTTACAGTACAATGTAGTTTTCAAGTCTATGAAAACATTTCTTGTGTATGTAAGTGTCTGGAAAAAATGGTTTTCTTCATTTTACATATTTTCAACATTTCCAGTCTGTACTTCTCCCTGTCTTGATGCATATATTTTAAACCATTTGATAGCATGTCTCTTTTCACTCAAAATAGTGCAGCCTTCTGAGAAGTATAACTGATAGGGCAGGATGCAGCTGCTTGAACTGTAATCAGTACAAAATGAATTGACCATATTACATTAAATCTTGGTTCATCAGCTTGCATCAGCCCTAAGGTTTTGTCACTGATGTATGATAAATAGTGAAATTTCTTGGGTTTTTTGACCCTTTGCATTTCAGAATTGTAGCTTATACCATCAGCTAGAAAGTTTTCATAGTGCTTGCTTTAGGAAGCTCATTTTCTGTATACTTCTATCTAAATAAAACTCCTCACTATGGATTATTAGAAATGCATTTTAATTTTTTACTTGAAACTCTTATGGCTTTATTCCATTTCTTGTGCTTGAAATTCTATATATACAATATGCTGTGTGGTTATTTTTTGGAATTTAATTCCCTACTGACTAAAGAACTAAACTAGCTGTCAGCCAATTTTCTGACTACTGAAAAGTTTAGAGTTCAAAAGTTAAGACTATTGAACTTCAGGGAGTTTTTTATTTAATTGAAACAAAATTTCAGGACTGAATTCCAGGTAATTACATATTAAAATATTTAAAATCCCTGTGCGATTTTAAATACTATGAATAAAATCCACCTATTTTTCTTATTCTTCCATATACACACATTTAAACACACACAAAATTACTGTCTGACCTGTACCATACTTTGTTTTTCTGTTTTAACCAGAATATAATCTCCTTTAAATCTTGAAGGAATACCATAAGAACTCTTAGGAAGACACCTATGCACTCTCACAGTGATTTAGCATGTACTGCATGTACTGCTAAATCCACTGATTTAGCATGTGCTAAGGTTACATAGGATGAAGCACGAGCATAGAGTGTCTCTAACCTGGTTTCAAGACAGACCATGGCCACTAGTCATACTACAAACATGAAGCTGCTACTAGATGGCCTACCTAGGGGAGGAAGACTTACATGTATCTGTATTCTCAGAGTAATCTATCTTTTGCTCTCACTGAAGTTTCATAAGTAACATTATGTTTCCAGGAGTTTCTTTTGAACTTTTTGAAACAAAAAAATGAATACTAATGCACCACTCTCATAATTTAATATTTGCTTAGATACTTAAAATTTCTACTCTACCTAAATTTTATGTCCTGTGGTTAAAAAAATGTAACTGCACAAACATGTATGAATTATGAGTCACGGAATCACTGAATGGGTAAGATTGGAAGAGACCACTAGAGGTCATCTAGTCTAACACCCCTGCTCAAGCAGATTCTCCAGAAAACAAAATAATATTGAATTGAATAGACTGAAGAAGTAAGTGGGGAAAATTTTCAGTATTAATCTACTCTGATTTATAAGCTTTAGTATAAATTGATCACCCAGATGCCTCAGAAAGTGTGCAAGAACTCCAGTTCTCTCTTCCCTTCCATAAACTGAAGCATTGTAGAAAGAGTAAATTTCATCAGCAACTGTCTACCAACTCAAAGAAATCTAGTATTGGATATAAACATATGTCATGACCAACAAAATTGAAAACAGCTCCAGACACTGAGGAACTAAATGTGTATCATGATTCTTAGTTGATTGGGAGACAGGAGACAGGTTCCTATTCCCTTGTGATCCTACATGGGCATTGCTCAAGTAACTCCCTGGGGAAGAAGGAGACACTAAATAAATCCATGCACAAACATGTCAAAGTAATCAGATAGGCTGCATGTCTGTGTGGAACAGAGAAGTTTCAGGACATTAAAAGTTAGGAAAGGGTAGATTAAATAAGCCTGGGTGTAGGTGGAGTGCATCTACTACTTTTGAAACAAAGCAAATGACGGCAATCACTGAGTGGAAGCATAAAATGTCTTCAGAACATGTGCTCACCAAAGGGAAAATTTCCCTGGCAACCTAAGCAATGGACCTGTGACATGCATCACATCGGTTCTTTTTCACCTACTACATTGTATTTTTTGAATTAATAAAGTAGGAAAAGTGGGTCACAGAGTGGAACATTTGCACTGAAAGAAATTGTCATGTAAGTAGCAGGAGATTATTTGCTGTAGTCTGAGGTCAGCATGCATCTTGCTGAAACAGCTCAGAGTGTTTTATAGCTGCTTTTGTACGTGGTATATTTCTATTTTATAATTGTATCAATGTACTACATTGATATAATGATTCTTGAACAGCTTTTTTACCTCCAAGTATCATACACCAGTCCAAGGTTTCCACTTACAGGGAATATTAACTATTCTATGAAATTAACAAAAATTTAAGTTATCTTATCCAGTGAAAGTTCAATAGCACTTGCAAAGCAGATCCTGGAAGCATCAATTTTCAAAATTCAAGTAGTGCAAAATCAGCTTCCATCTGTTAGGATAGATAAAGCAACAGTTAACACATTGAAAAGATAAAGTGGGTTTATTGGCCAACATTCAGTAATTAAAAGTCCTTAAAAAAAAAAAAAGAAAAAAAAAAAAAAGAAAAAAAAGCACCACAAAGTGAACATGGCCTCCTCAGCTGAGGGTTATTTTTCCAGGTCAGGCAACATTGAAACGGAAGATATGAACTAAGATCTCATTTATCTATAGGTTTGGTGGTATCTATTTTGCCAAAAGATATTTGTCATCATATAGATATAGAATAAATTATATTAATTTTAAATAATCCCTAAATAGAAAGTAAATTGATTACAAATGTTGAATGGCTGTACTGATTAAAAGCTAACATTTTGAAGCACACTTTTGCGTATAGGGAATATTAATCTGCTTCCGCATTGTTTCTAGTACAGAGCTCTTGGGAGCTGAATTTTAGCCATGTGGTAACTCCATCACCATAACAAGGAAAAATAGGTCAGACCTGTATGAGGCAAACCTACAAAAGAAAAAAAATCAAGTCCCTAGTAATTTCTTTAGCTAGAAGATGGTCCTGTGACATCAGAAAACTCACATAAGATGTCAAAAATACTAAAATGGAGAAGAAAAAATATAGACAAACATCTCATAGGCAGGGCAGTGTCTTCTACTTGATGCAGGAGACTACAGCTGTGTCATAAAAAGGTGTTTTTGCAATCTACTACGCCTTTATGATATTTAGCTGGCATGTGTAAGTAAAGGGAGTCTCTACTTGAATGTTTATACTGCTCAGGGTTATTGCCTGACTCTGCCACTGATAGGAGCTATAAACACACAGCGCATTTATTAGTGTAATAACATGCCAACAATATCTGTATTTGTATGGAGGCATAACAACATTTTGTACCCTATTCCTCCAAGGAGAATTTGGATAAAACTTTTTGAGGTCCTAACAGAAGTGAGATGCATAGATAAAGGAAGTTTGGGATAGGACAAATGGTCAATTATTTGAATTACAGTGTTAAAAAGGTTGGACATTATGAAAACTTCATCCTTGCTTAGAAAGGAACTTAAATAAGAACTTGATGACTCTTAAAGCCAAAGGTGTTATACAGATGTCTTTAGCTCAATGCAATGTAAGCCATATGCTTTATGAAATACTAATTAAAAAGCTGTAGGACATAGGACATAATATAGGACACCTTGGAGAATCTTTTCCTTGCTAGATTTATTCATTCCAACTTGAAACTGTTGTTTTGTTAGCATTCTTAATTCAGAAACTGGGAGCCCTTGTGCAGTTTTTTTCTCCTGGGTAATGTTAGAATAGAAGGATGGTTTCCCTGAAAGCTTGAAACCCAATGGTAAAACTAAAATGCAATGATTTTAAAGGAAATACAGGAAAACATAGCAATCATCTTCAGCTCAAGACTTGAGCACTATTCTGAGTTGTTTGGTCATTGTCAAATTTGTCTATAGTATCACAAAGAAGGGGTAGATAGGAGAACTGCAGAGATGAAGTTTTGTAGATTTTAAGAAAACATGCAATTATAGGAAAGAAATTTCAAGGTTGAAAGCCAGACTGAAAGTTACACCAAAAATCATTGAAAACAAAGTATAGAATTTAAAACATTTTATATAAAAATGTGACAGATAAGGAGAAGGACACGAGAGGCCCTAGTTTCATGTACAAAAGACCAAGATGCAAAAATGTCTGAGATACAATTCTGGGTGTAAAGCAGAGAAAGATTGTAGCTGTTGAGGCTAACGAAAAGGATTCTATCATGACAAACAAGTTATTGTGAATCTAAAAAACAAACTAGGCCATGAAAATATACACAAAAAGTTATAAATAAGACCTTAAATCAAAAAGATCTCTAAAATGTAGCTTTAGTTTTGACATGAAAATCTCAATCGATGTCCAAGGAGGCAAATGCCTTTCTTTCAGTGGCTGATCTATGTTAATGCAACACATCCTTTTCTATTCTATACTCCTTTGCCCATATATGTTAGTACTCTCCTGGATCCTAAAGCTTTACAGCTGGGGGAGTTATTTTTTAATTAATTTCTCAGACCCTGACACAGTACTAAAGCTATTGAAGTTCATAGCACAACACCACAGATCTTTTCAGTCAACTTCAGTCTGGCAGCTGGGATTAGTGAGAGTATAGCAGAAACTGCACTGGCAAATGATGCTTTTCTTAGCTACAGAAAAGGACTGGCAATCAGACTGCTAGAAAAGTCCTCCCTTCCTTCCCTCATAAATACATCACAGGACTGTTCATGTTGCTATGTTTGTAACAAAGGAAATGAGAACTGAACTTTTGTTTTTAAACCACAGCTGTTAGTTGTGACTATTTTAAAGTACAGTGAAAAGTAATAAGTTAAACATTATTATTAGCCTAAAACAAAAGAATGAAAAATTTAGAATCTTAATTTATTTTGAGTTTTTAACTTGGAAGAGAATTCAAAGGAAATCTTTGAAGAAAAAGGCTTTTAAAGATGAAAATGTTTCATCTCAAAAGCACTGAAGCATAAGATTTATTGTTTCTTTTTCTTTGTGAGAGTTCATTGAAATATACTATAATAAGTTAGTGATTTTGTGACTGCTCTTCTGTGAATGAAAACATTACTGCAAGAAAGATGAGCATGGTCAAGTGTTGCTAGGATGAAAGGGGTCACCACCATGTTCTTCTGCACTCAGGACAGCAGCTAAGGAACTTGTCTGATGGAGAGGAAGCAGAAGAATTACAGAGAGAAAAGAGTGAGTCACAGGGAAAATGAAAGTGCAGAGAGTTGAGAGAAAATGTATGCAGACAGAAAATTAGAGACAGGAGAAAAAGGTATGTTGGAGCAGAAGATCAACCAAGGCTGCAGATGTGAGATTCAATTTAGTTTGAGAACAAAACTGTGTCAGTAGGAAAATGAGAGGACAGATTTACACTGGAAGATGTCAGTCAGGTCACAGGAATTGCTTCACACAGAAAATGTATTCTTGCTTACATATTCAAAATATCTATTTCTCTGGGTCAAAGTATTTTGCCGGTAGCAGATTATTTTGTAGGAATACAGTAACATTTGAACATCAGTTTTTGAATTGCCACCTCCTTTGAACATTTTTATTTGACTATGTAGCCTCCCTATAAGCTGTTCTGCAGAGAGTCAGGTCTATTGGACACTATCAATCTACTCTAATGGTTATGGGAAGACAGGAATATTTAAAAATTCTTAATTTGAAAAACATTGAACTAGGGATTTAATACTAATAGGCAGTTATGGAGTTCTTAGTGGAGAATCCAAGTCTTCCCAACTAATCAGCTCCAAAAATATATACTAAAATAGTTAAAAACTTAAATGAAAATCTACATGAAAATTGATTACACAAAATGTCAAGCAAAATATTAACAGAAATATTTCTGCTGGAGATGATAAAAATTTCTTGAATTATTAAATTCTCCCTGAAGAAAGTGTCTCCAAATAAATATTTCTTTTTATAAAATAACAATTTTTGATGGAATAATTTGAAAAAGAAAATTCATTTTGGTTGAAAGTAGAAATTTTAATTTATTTTTTCAATTAATATTTTTACTTTATTTTAGTTCTCATAGCATTTCTTATTGATGACTATAATAATTGCAACAATAACAATAACAATAATAATATAGTAATAATAATTGTAATAAATAACATTTACTTTGAGGGGAGGGAAGTTTATCCTTTCTTCTCTGTCTTTGTTTTTTAACACACAAGGCATGTGTGGTCACAGCATGTGGTTATGTCTCTTTTCCAAGTGCAGCCACAGCAGCATTGCAGCCTGTTTGTGAAACTGTGTTTCACAAACACCTTGAATGGCCCCAATGTACAAAAACAGGTTGCAAAGATTGTAACTAGAATATTCACAACTTTGCCCCTCAGGATTGTCTTAGTTTCTCATGCAGTTTCTTCAACCTCTGCCAAAATCACTGTAGGATGATGGTGCAATGAAAAGGGAACTGTACATGCTCTGAGAATCCCTCTCCTTCCTGCATACAAGATTTCCATGAACACTGAAGCCATTATCTTTCCTCTGCATCTTCCCCACCTTGGAGCAAAATACTTCTCCTATCTCCTTAACTACATTTCCACACTCTGCTTCTTTGTTCATCTTTGAAGGAAGCAAAGCAGATCTGCTTGCAGGTTCCTGATTCTCTCCATATATTGTGGTTAGAGATTTCCTGTTGTTCATTTCTCTTGCATATCCTAAAGCCCATTTACTTCCTCTATGTTAACTTCCCTGTGTTTTTTGATATTTTGTTTCTGTCATTGTTCCTATGATGAGGCAAGATACTCATCTCCTGACCATCTGCCTCTGGTCTCTGCAGTTCTCTAACTGGAACATTTTGGGTGTAGCCAGAGCACAGTGAAGCCTCCAAGCCCACTTAGAAGGGTGCAGAAGGAGGCTGTTTCACACAGATGCAATCCTGCAGTGCTGATTCAATTTCCTGACTCCTCCACAATCCTGATAGGACATGTGAGTGGGTCACCTGTGATATGTCTCTTACTGGAGAGGATGGGATGTCTGAAGAAAGGATGCATTTTAAAGGGCCTTCTATTCATAAGGAACCAAGTAAAGCAAAAAAATAGCAACATTTTATCATGGCTTCTCCATAGGATGTGCTGATGTTCCTAGTATGAAGTACGATGAAATATGACCTGAAATACCAAGGCAAGAAAAGGTACCGAAGCAAACTGACTGATATGAAGCAAGACCTGATGCCCCGCTACCTACAGTATCCTGTCACAACACACCTCACGATCATTAAGAAAAAAGAAGGCCAAGCATCTCATCAGTGACCAGAATTCTCCAGTTTTCTATCTCATGGAGTTCTCCCTCATTCAAAAAAAGAAGGGAGTTCACCCTTCTTTTCATCTGAGTATTTCTCAGAAAGGCAAAAGATCCTGTAAATACATTTTCATGGAACACTTTTGAAATGAAAAAGTCTGAAAAAATTAAAACAAGGAAATAAGAACGATTATAGTCTAAGTGACTCAACGGTAATTATCTTTGGCACTAAACAACGTTTTAAATGGTGAGGCAACCTAAATAAAGTGAATAATATGTGTAAAATTCAACTATTTAATTTGATTAAATAGTAATGAAAGGTATGGATGCATTAGTGTATTTTAATATGTTCTTTAAGTTAAAAGCTATTTTTATCTTTATACCACATCACAGCTTTCAAACAGAATTGATTTCAATCTTTATTTGTATGCATCCAAAAAGGTACAGAAAAAAGTATATGATAATGCATTTTGAATTATTTGAATACTTCAGTCCTTTATTTCCACCACAATCCTCATCCTTATCCACTGATATTTTAATAAAGCTGAGGCAGAGTGCATTTTACAATCGATTGTGTGATAGTTGCGCCTTCATTTTAATGCCTGTTGCGCTTGTTTTAGGATAAGCTGAGGTTTGCAGAGGATGACTGAGGTATACCAAGATGCTGAAAGCTCATTGCAATTTATAATTTACAGTCAGTCTTGGAAAGTTGAAGAAGAACATGGGAATCACATCCACAACAGCCATATGGCCCATACAGCTACACCAAATGACATTATAAGAGTATCAAGTAATCAATGTCTCAAAATGGACATAGCTTAAATGTTTAAATAGCCTCATATTAAAATATATTTAGCTGTTTAACTCAAAGAATGTGAAGATCCTGACACCTATTGACACATAGCATTTGCATCGTCTCACAGTCACACATCACTTTCATGAATACTCCAGAGATGTGAGAAGTTGCTGAAACTGTCTGATAGAGCAGTCTGATGGAAATGCAAAATAAGTGATGCTACATTCTCTATTCATGCTACATTCTCTATTCTTGCTGACTTTTTCATCAAGAAAAGGTTGTCTGTCTTGTTTGACATGGTAGCTCACAGTTTTCTCCATTGTCTATTATGTTTAGGGAAGACTGGCCTTCCTGACCTCTGGAGAAAACACTTATACACCCAGCTGAAGAGAAAACAAACCTTTTAACTGTCTCTTCTTCCAGCTTAAAAGTCAGTGAGTTCAAGGGAACAGAAGCTAGTGTAATTGATTCTCTTCTCAAGATCCTTTCCTTTGTAAGTTTGTCTTTCCCTTAACGCCTAAGATAGGTTAGGAAGATTTTTTTTCTGTAAAATAACTTTAAGTTCAGTTACTATGCTATGAAGACAAGTGTTTATAAACCTGCTGGTGCCAGAAAGATGCTTGTCAGCAAGCCATCCATGAATTTGGAGGGGGCAATTGGAAGGGGACTTTGGCCTCTCAGAAGTCGTAACAGTTGTGCATACTAGTGCAAAATGTTCTTCAGTCAATGCGGCACCAGTTCTACCATCTCTGATTATATAAAAAGAAAATGCAGTTCACAGCAGTGGAAAGAAACCATTTTATGCTTTTGACATGGGACTTTAAGCAATAATTGTAAACCAGTGCATAGAATCTTTTTTTCTGCCTCAGTTTGTATGAAGAACCAGAGTAAATGAATCTTTTGATTATTTCCTGTCTTCATTATCTTTTTCACTTAAGCTGGGCTAATCAACCATGCTCCATGTCAAAACAGGATAAAATAAATTGTCTGTTGAGATACCTGACTGTAATGGAGAGGCTTCCTGGAATAATTTCTCTAGGTCACTTATTGTAGAATCATAGAATATCCTGAGTTGAGAGGCACCTCAAGGATAGTCAATTCCAACTCTCAGATCTGCACAGCTCAATTCAAGAATCACACCACGTGTTTGAGAATGTTGTCCAAACGGGCAAACAGAAGCAAACCACTTGATTCTTGGTGCAACTATAAAGTGTTGTTATAACAACACTAAGAGGTTGTGAACAGGCAGTAGAAAACGCCATGTCTGCGTTCTGTAATACAAAATCTTTTTGTGCAGCTGGAGTTCATTGAGGAGGATGAGGATCAGCAAAAGTGGCAAAGAATCAGCATATGCATATACATGGCACTGCCACTTCCCTCGTCTCATGGTAGTTGTGCTGTATTTCCAAAGGGAAATAATTGTAACAGGCTACCTAACAGACTGCTGTTTCTTGTCCAAACTAGGGTGGGAGAACCCTGATGTCCTGCTGAGCATGTTGCACAGTTGATTTGATTTAAAATTGTTTTGGATTTATAGTCAGAAAAGATGGTGCTTATGCTGTGCATTAACAGGATTAAAAGTTTTCTCTACTATGGCAATCTTTCATCTACACAGAATTCTAAATAACCTACCAGCACAAACACAACATAAGCATGGTGTAAAATGCTTTCATAAAATAATATGGGGGTTTTTCCAACATCCACTCCTCTCCACCAAAAGACAATATTCACACACGGCATCCAAATGTGGGTAGCATAAATGGCTGTACTTCTCTACTGAAAATTAATGGCCCATGAGTTAAAGCACAGGAGTTATTTGGAAGTTTACATATTTGGTAATTGACTTCCTTAATTTCTGAGTGTTGTATACACTCATTGCAAATTTCCTCCTTGTTTTATACATACTTGTATATGTCATATTTCACTTGTCATATTTCAGTGTTTTCCTCCTTACAATTACTATAGATGAACTATTAAAAACATTCATATCAAAAACCCCAAGAAATATTCAATGTTGGGGAAAACAATATGGTGCTAAAATTTTGGGGTATTTTGTCTTGTTTTCAAGGTGTTATAAGGAGCAACAAAGTAAAAAAAGACAAAACAAGCCTGAAAATGAGAAATACATTGGCAGAGACTTTTAAAATAATAAGTACACAGCAGGGTGTGGGGCTACACTACTGCCTAATAGTTGTTAATCTGAATAAATAATATGTTTTTAATCATCAAGTGGCATTTAATTAACCTGCAATAACTGGCTTATTAATTCTCAATTAAATCATTATTTGAAACACTTAATTCAAATGTGAATGATTATATTTTCTGCTACCTCCTATAAGGTATCTCACTATTTGTAATTAATTGGAGGTTAAAGTTTGGCATTTGCTCTTCCTCCCTGAACATCAAGGACAGGTTTAAAAAGCTTCATGCTGTTTGTTAATTTAAGTAAACTAGAAGAGGAAAAGATGGGGAGCCCAGAAAACAAAATAACCCAATTATCATACACTCTAGTAGTGCAATGTGATTTATTTACACTTAATCTCACACTTAAAAAATGCTCAGGGCCAGATCCTCAGCTAGAGGAAACCGATAATATTGACTTCAATTAAGTTACTTACTAAGATATTACGCATTCTGGTTTATATTTTGGGGTGTTGTTTTGTTTTATTTGGGTTTTTGATTTGATTTTGGTTAAATATAGGCAATCTAATGAATTTTGCCTAAGAGTCAGAAGCAAAAATTAATCCCTTTCCAGGAAGCTTATGGTCAGGAGTACAAGAGGGGATAATATTCTGGTCCTGCAGTGGGATGTTCATCCTAGTACATAAAGAACTTTTACTAATTTTTTTACTTTTACTAGCTATTTGAACAAAATCAATGACCTGTAACTGGGAGTAGAGGAAACTGGGCAGAGGAAAATATGTCACTAACAAGAAAGACTTTGAAGGGTTAGTCAGAAATACAGACTTTTATCTATGAAGGATCATCTTCTTACCTATCCTCTGTGCAGGACACCTTCAGTGATGATTCAGAACCTCTTGTTATGAAACATTTCCTTTGTGTAACCTACTCCCCTCATTTCATTAAAGAAGATACTTGTGGAGACTAATTTTCCTGGGGTAAGATCAGTCTTTAGTTATTTGAAAGAAGCTAAAGAAATCTATTTTCAATGATAAATTCTGGAGTGATCTAAAATGGAATTAAAATACATTCCAAGACAATGCACAGCTTTCTTCCATTAACTGCTTAAAGCCCAGCCAACATAAATAAATATCAATTTTCAAAAAAATCTGTAAAAATCTAAGTTCTGAAAAGGTAAGGGTATTGTGTAACTTTCAGCAGAGATTCCACTAAAAGAAGTGTATTAAATAGATGTGATAATGAGCTTTCATAATAGAACCTATTTTTTTCATTCACAGGACATTAACTCATCACAGGAATTTATGTTCTATATAAGATGAAGTTAATATTTTCACCCAAACTGGAATTCTGTGTATTTTTATTATATCCATGTGTTATCAAGCCTTTGCTTCTACATTTCTTTTGCTTGTCTTAGTTTTTTTTGATCTTCTCTTTTTTCTTTCTTTTATTTTTCTATCCTAATAAATTACCTTTTCTCATTTTCCAACCAACATGTTTTTCAAATTTTTTTTCCCTGGCAGTATAGGATATTTGCTCCTACAACTATCACTAATATTCCAGAAAATCTCTTATCTCTAAACTAAAATGACTGATTTTTTGTTATACATAGGAGGGAAAAGTTAGAATAACAGTAAAGATTTTTAATTGACATGGTAGAACAAACATGATTCAGAAATTTTCTTCAAAGTCATTTATTGATACAGGAATGAAATTAGACACTAATTAAAAGAAAAAGGAGACAAAATCTAATGAAAGCTATGCCCTTCCTCCTCCTCCCCAGTTTCTTCTCTTTCTCTCCCAGAAGGTGGTGCAGAACTGCAGTATTCAGATTCACTTCAAGACACCACCCTTCCTTCTTAAAAATAAAAGGAAGTAGAAGGATAAAAGATAAGCAGAGATGTCCCTGGGTGTCAGAAGAGGCACCTTTAGGTCTTCTATTTTCACCTAAGGTATGTCCATTTTTATTTTTTCTGTATTTTTGCTGCAGCCAATACCTATAGAAACAGTGGTTTTTTTGTTTCTTGACACTGGAAGCTTTTCCAAGAGCCTCTTGCTTTCAGACACCAGATGCAATCGCTGAATACTAAACTTCCAATCAGAACTACTCAGTTGTCTGAGGTGACGGGGTTAGAGGAGATAAAAAACCTCACCAGTAGAAGCCCGTCTTCTAATTTCCATCAAGGGATACTTTGAAACAAGTTCAGGTATTTTACTACCAGCATATCTCTGCACTAATGTAGCATTTCACAGAGTTTCTGCAATAACTGTCGTTGGGTCTTCTCATAAGAGCCCTATAATAGTCATAAATATTCCTCAGGAGAGCCAGATAGACTCTGAAAGCCATATAATAGCTATCATAAATGAATAATAAAATGTAGAAAGGACAAGCCACCATGAAAATGGCAAATGAATATGATGACGTGTGTGTTGTACATGAGTTAATTGTCTGAGTTTTATATTTACAGAAAATCCCAGCTGTTTTCTGCTATGCCAGCAGTATTTATGGAAGAGGAAACATCCTCTGGAAGGTTAAGACTTTTTGCAGAAAGTATGAAATAATTACAGAGTGGAAAGCTGCCACCACTGTTCTGTGTGTACTACTTGTGCATTTTCTTAAATTGTTTGCTGCGATGACAAATTCTGGAAGTTACAGTCCAAGCATCATCTTTGTCCTGCCAGATGGTGCAGATAATTCTTACTTCAGCATAAAAACAAAATCAGGGATTTCAAAAATAAGTTAACACATGTGGATAGTATAATATTGCACTTCAAAGCCTCCCTTCGAGCCTTTTTTGAGCCTCCCTTTGCCAGTACTTTGACAGAGAAAGAATATTTGTCAGATGCCAGGTTTCCTTAATGACAATCAAAAATTTGATTACCTTGATTCAAAAGTCATCCATTATCCCCTGCATAACTTCATCGACTTCAGTCCAACAATGTATGGTGTAGCACATGACACAGCTTAGGAAGTGGTTCTATTCTGTAAGTAGTCCCAATTAAAATCAAACTCACTGCATTTGCAATGAAGTCTTTAGTTTTAATTACGCTGTCATAATCAGGCTTCTTAAGGGGACAATATAGCTTCATAATCTTGAAAAGACAGCCAAAACAGACAGCTATATACAGAAAATGTATACAGAAAAGTAGAAAGGGAGGAAAATTCAGATGACATCAGTATACAGATCTGAGTGGCAGAAGTCCTGAAATCTGAGACCTGAAATCTCTTTCTGTATGAAAGGACCAATATAGGAGCTTCTATTTCAGAGTGGCTGTGTATGTCAGCACAAAAACACTGACAGTAAAGCACATTGCAAAGTAGAAATACATGATGATTGCTTACATAGACAGTAAGGGGAAGTTTGCCTAACAGAGGCTCAATATTCTCCAAAAATGCCTTGTGTCCTCAATTCAATCCTTTTCGATTTTTACACAAACTAAAACCTAAACTTAAGGCAACTCAATCAACACCTAAAGACTGATATATTCCTTTTTCCTCAGCTTTTCATATTAATCTTAACACAGTTTAGTAAATCAAGAAGATACTGTAACCATTTGAAGAATAGGATGGTTATAGAGAGCAAGCACCACCCTATGTTGAAGATTGTTCCTTACATGGTTCACTTAGATTGTCTTATGAGCATGAGGCTCTTTAAATAGACAATGTCACAACAAGACTGAATGATACAGCCTAGCTCGAGATTTCCTACGTGCTTGTACTTGAAAGTGAAGGTCTTGAACTTAGAAAACCTGCCCTTTTGATTGTGGAGTTAATTTTTTCCTGTTTTCCTATTTATGAATATTACTTTCTCTTGAGTATTGTTCATCTTAAAAAATAGGAGTAATTGAAGTCAAATCTGTGTTTAATTATGTGTGTAATTTACTGATATTTAGATATGTTTAACCTCATGCTGTGTCTCTGGCTTGTTTTATGAAATCGAAGGCACAGTTGTACAGAGGTGATTTTTACTGGATGTGAATCATTTTTTTAATGGTACATTAAGCCCTGGCCCTACACTGATCTCAAGTTACTTGAATCTGTTTTGCATACTGAAAATTATGGTCAGAAGCCATTTTGTTTTGTGATTCATAGGTTTTGGTTTTCTACTTCAGAATTAAATTTTCCTTTGTTTGAGTGACACAGAAGGTAGAAAAGGAACAAAAAAAAAAAAAAAAAGAGAGAGAGAGGTAGTTTACAGGAACATGTGAGCTGATTAATCTCCCTGATCCTTAGTAAATGGCCAGAAGCTGTGTCAGGGGAGGTTTAGGTTGGACATCAGGAAAAGGTTCTTCACTGAGACAGTGGCTGTGCACTGGAACAGGCTCCCCAGGGAAGTGGTCACAGCACCAGCCTGACAGAGCTCAAGGAGCATTTGGACAATGCTCTCAGACACAGGGTGTGACACACGGGGATGGTGCTGTGCAGGTTCCAGGATCGGGACTCTGTGATCTTTGTGGGTCCCTTCCAACTCAGTATATTCCAAGATTATATGATGCTATGACTTAAAGAGAATAACTTAACTTTTTACAGAGCTGGACATTCAGATGGCCAGGAATAAATGTCCATAGAAATACAAAACACACAACTGCCAGAAAAGTTGAATTTTCATTTACTTGTCTTTTCATATTGCAGAGTAAGTACCCAGATCCTGATATCATCTCCTCAAACATCAAAAAGCATCATTACACAGGCTGCACTTCTGTTTTTTATTAAGTTAACTGGAATATGGGCTACTAAAATATTGTAATTTGACCTGTAAAAAGTGAGATGCCTTAAGGATACCCGATTTTCAAGAAAAACAAGAGTTTTTCTATGTCAGGATTGTAAAGTGAAAATAAAAGATATAGCAGAAAACCATGAGGCTTCCATAAAAGACAGTATCTGTCAGGTCTTCTGACCACATTGTACAGAACCATGTGAAACCTCCAGTTGTAGGGTGAAGATCAGCAGGGAGAATCTGATGCTGTTTGCTTGCTCTGCATTTTTGTATGCTGGTGAAATCAAGGGCTGCATAATTAGACCAATTTAGCACAGGTATCAAATCTGTAATACTGTCTAAATTATGTACCCTGATTCAATAGGAGAAAATCTATAGGGAGAAAATATAATTATTAACATGTGTGAAAAATACTAGACAATAATATTTGAAATTTTTAGTCAATACCTTATCATATCAGAAAGTTTTATTCAGGTATCTAGGATCAACATTTCGAAAGTCAAACCCCAAGCTTAGGTATTTAAATTCATATTTAGCTTTTAGGCTCACTGTGCATCAAAGAACTCATATTTAGGTAATTTAGAATCTAGACAAGATGATCATAAAACCCAAAACATACTTATTACTCTAACAGTCTTTCTCTGCTTTTATAATTATTGTTATCCATCTGTAGACACGCTCTTCTATTTTGAGTATTATGGTTAAATAATATAAAAGTACATTATTACTTATGTTCAGAATGATAAGTAGATGGAATCTGTTCTTTTTTTAAACTTTTCAGAAATGTCTGTGTAATTTGGAGAGGACAGTTTGTGAAGAAACAGACGCTTGGAGATCACAAAGGCACAATCCATATGTCTGGATTGTATTATGATGTAGACCACAAACATACTCCTTCTACTAAATAAATTTATATGTGTCATTTCTATTAGGAAAGGACAAAGTATGTCCCATTTTTACTAAATGTTTCAAATATACTTAGAAATTTTATCTTGAGATAAAATAAGGATATTTACATAATTCTTTTTAGAAGCAATATAAAATGATAAAAAAAGAATATGTGTGTGTTTGTCTGGATGTTGTCCTTTTTTTATTTATCTTGGGAAATCTCTGCATATGTGAAGCAGATAAATTAGTGGTGTCTGTATCTGAAAAACTCCAGACAGATGTGATTTCAAGAGAGTTACCTTGGAGGAATGAGCTTCAAGAAAAATGACTTCATTTACAAGTGGCAAGTAATGTTAGTCTGTGCACTAAAAGACCACATATTTTGTTTCTTTTTTTTTTTTTTTTTTTGTTCAGACCTACCTGTTTAGTTTAGGAAAGCTAAAATTTATACAAATATATCAGTGAGTAAAAAGGACTTCACTTCCTCATATTTTGACATTGATGTCAGTCTATGCAGTGTTTAGTCATTTTTGCTCCTGAATTCCCTATTGTCAAAGGTTTTAAAATTAATGCTAGAACATCCTTCACACTCCAAACTCAAAAATCAGTCTTTGGTATCTCAGAATCTGCATTGGCTTGCTTCAAAAGTATTCACAGTTTACTGATCTTGGATCTGCTAGGTAAAAAGTAAATTCTGAAATGGCTTTGGGATGCTTCACCTAAAAGATAAAAAACTTTCTTGTTTGCTCCATGTAATAATCTTGGAACGCTACATCTACTAGCCACAGATCCAAAATATGATGGCTTTTGATTTTTCTGGAAAAGCAATGCTTGTCCATTCTGTTAGAGAGAGAGGATCTCTAAAAAAGGGGTTTTGCAGTGAAAAATTTCACACCGGTTGTGAATGTGTAGTATTAAATTACATACTTTGCTTATTTGACAGGCAAGAAAAACTGAAAAAAATAATTTTATCTTCAAATTTAGAACCTCAAGAACAGAAAAAAGGTTTTTGGTTTTTTGGTGTTTGTTTTTTTTTTTTTTGGGGGGGGGGGAGGCGGGAAGTACAGTTTTCCTTGGCTTTTATTCACCCTGCTGATTTCCTGTTTTAAAGGGTTTAGAGGGTTTCATAGTTATGCCTTAAACTGAAGAGTACCTGTACTTCTCACTTATTCCAAAACAGAAATATTTTGTATGCAATGGCAGCCAAGTCCTTTTTTTTTTTTTTCCCCAAGTGCTATTTTGCAAGACACTCTAGAAGCATATGCATTATTCACATCCTAGATATGTAGATATTTGTCAAACCAGGGAAGGGGGAATGTATTTCCAAGGGCTAATTTTTGTCTATAAAGGCTAATTTCCCTAGAGTCCCTCAGAGTCAGTAGAGGAAGCTAGTATGATAGTACCCTCTAGAGAACAGTTCAGAGCAGGAGACTAATTAATCTCAGAGGGGGAGGTTGTGCTGGTGTTGGCTGGGACAGAGTTAATTTTCTAACAGTAGTTGGAATGAAGCTGTTTTAGATTTGTGTTGAAAACAGTGTTGATAATGCAGAAATGTTTTCTTTGTTGTGGAGCAATGCTTACACAGTGACAAGGTCTTCTCTGCCTCTCACCCCACCCCTCCAGTGAGGCTGGGTGTCCATGAACTTTCACACTTCTGCCTTTCCAGCTCTCTCCCATGTCCTACCAGGGAGGAGTGAGTGCATTATGCTTAGTCGCCAGCTGGGGTTAAGCCACAACGAGATTAACCACACTAGACTGACTCTAGGCAGGCTTGATGAATGATCCCCACTGTGGTCATACACCCAGATTGTGACAAATGCACAGAAGTCACCTCTTCTTTTTATCATTTATTATCCCACCAAAGACAGTCATCTGCAAAAGCTTGCCAATAAGTATTTTTACATCATTATCATAGACACAGGAATGGATTTCGACCTGGTTCCCAAGCGACTTCCCTACTACTGTGCTGATGCCTGTGTCCTGGCTGCATACTTTGGCTGGTTAATATATTTATGCTATGCAGTCACCTTTTGTCTCCAGATCACTTTTAGAGGTAAACTCACACCTGTGTTCTTCAAGGCTGGTCTAGAGCAAACTAGCTGCATCTACAACAAGCAGAACTTGACACAGACTTGGATTTCATTCCTACATGGTAATCCTCCAAACAAAAGACATATTTCTGTTTTTGTGGGCTTAAGGTTTTTCCTGTTGAAAACATAGCTGGTGGTGTGAAGGCTTTGTTGCAGCCTGTCAGAACTGAATTCTTATAGCCTGCAGTGCGTTGTATGTCCTGGTGTCATGGTATATTCAAGGATTTGCGGATCAAGTGCACATGTACAAAGTGCTGTGTAGAGCACATGGCAACAAGCCTATGGTTGTTGTCTTAACCCTTCAGCCTTTTGGAAACTCTCAGTCAAGCTATTCCCAGAACCATTCCCAGGTTTTATTTCAGAAGGATCTGGTTTTTTATCTCTTCAGAAGGAAGTTAAATAACTTCCAGACCAGATATGGCTAGTACGTATTTCTGACTATTGTCTGATCTCAATCTTTTTGTATCAGCAAAAGATATTAAAAATAGACTAATGTCTCATGCAAATTTTATTTAGCATTGTGACATTGATCAGGAGTCTGTTTTATCAAACTAAGTAGGAGGAAATGGATCTTATAATCCTGAATGGGAAGGAATTATCCATGTAGCAGTTTCTCCCTTTAATATTAACACTTCTAAAGAAAAAAAAAAAAAAATCCTGATCACTTTAGAGGAACATTTTGGTTTTTTTTATGAGTGCAAGCAAATTTCATTTGCACACATACCAGCTCCTCTTTTGCTCTAGATCCCTCTGGCAAACAAAACCATCACTTATGTGGAAAAATATCTTGCAACAGAACCCTAGCAAATTTTCAAGCGAGACACATGCACTTTGCAGAAGACAGTTCTTCTGTGACAGAGGTACAGATAGTGGATTGCTTCTGTTTTACCTAGAGTTAAATTAAAACTACAATATTGTTATTTAAATCAGCTCTATGTGTTTCATTTTGTTGTCACAATGAACAACCATATGCACCAAAAAGAAGAGAGATTTTTAGCCTCTGGACACAGAGGTATGTGAAGAAAATCTAAATGCATGTAATCTCCAAGAAAAGTTTGATGTATGGTTTGCATCAAGACCACACTGAGAGTAAATAAATGTAGTTTAGTGGGAAACTTTTACTTGTACCCTGAAATTAAGACAGCTGGATGAAAGAAAACTTCACTCCTGTAAGGATCTAATGTGATGAAGTTATTGTTCCAGCTGCTTCTACCTAAAATAAAGGTAGAATATTCACAAAGCCTTACATCAAATCATATAATTTTAGCTATTCTACAGACATGGAGGTGTGTCACCACAGCAATTCTCTCTTTGACAAGAAATAATGTTACTAAAATGTATGCACTTACAACTTTTGTAGACAGCAGCAATTGTCTCCTATATATTTTAATGACATCAGGAGCATGGATCTCAAAAAAGCACCAATAATTTTATTACCAAGGTCTGTAGGCACTACAAGAGATCAATAAATTTTCTTAATCCAAATAATAATATGTGTATCAATGAAGAAGGACAGGTAATTAAGGGTAAGAAAAAAAAATACACATTTATAGGACATTATTTTTGCAAGTTCCACAGAGACAAGTTGTTTCTTTTTTCTTAGCAAAACAAAGCTTAAAGAATCTCACAGTCTGAAAAATGTAATGTCCTGTCCAAGTAATTACTTATTAAGTTCAAGATAGATTTCAATCTGCCAGAGATAATGAGGTTTTTTTCCGTCTTCCAGTACTACATTCTAAGCATGGTTAAAAAAAAGTAATAAACATACATAATCATTTTAGAAATGAACAAAAATACAACAAGATTTTAAAACTCTGTTTTGTCAGGCAGGTTTGGAGTTTAAACAGTATGTAACAAGACTCTCTTAGACAGGAGAGAAAAGCCTTATTTGTCTGGAACTTGGAAAGCACTATGTAAGACTAACATAGCTCTGTGGCAAAACACAAATGATTTTTAACTGTTATTTCCATTATTTAAAAGACAGGCACACCCACAAAAGTTGGTTTTTCTTTTTTCTTTTTTTTAAATTTGATATAAAACCTTCATGAAAAAGCATCTGAATATCTTGTTATGACTGCCGGAATTAAAACAATTTTAGGTCTGTGATTCATACTGGCACAAAGGGGAAAAAATGTTTTTAAATCTATTTCCATAAGTTCTTTCATAACTGATCTTTAATTTTGCTTGAAACATAAATCTGGCCTTCCTAATTTGCAGCTTAGATGATTATGAAAACCTTTTCATAAGTGTTGAAAAACTCCTTTTCTGCTGCCCAGAAAATATCTGGCCAAATTCATTGCAGCTCATCTCTCTTATCTTGTAACTTTAAATGTATGTCGAATGTTCCACTTTGGTCTTAGAAGCCCAAAAACTGTGTGTGTGTGTGGGTGGGGGGGTATTTCTGTCTTTTAACAGTGACTTGATCAGTGGTCTTAATCTAATCCCTGAGAGGTCAGAGCACCAAAACACAAACACACGTTTTTTTATTCTGATAAGGCTTAATATTTAGCAACCACTTGAGTATTTTGCATTCTGTTGGTCTGTGCCTCCCATCTGTGTAAAGAAAAAGAGAATGTTTATACCTTCTTTTCTTCCCTCACAGATGTTGCAAGATTTAATCAGTTTGAAGAAAGATGGGGTTTTAATTGCGTTGCAGGGAATTGAATGCTTATGATATGTGAGAAAAGATACAGTCTGACCAGCAGTAAGACTCATAGAGAAAAGGCTGGGTCTTTCAAAGACTAGTGAACATAAAAGAAAAGGCAATGTAGTTTCCAGGCTTCCATTTTAACTTTTTTTTTTCCTTTTTTTTTGGTGAAAATTTCCTTATTTTGTGCAGTATTTGTTTTGAAACTTATTTAAGAAAAGGGAAGTAGTTACATATCAGTATTCCCTAAAGATATCTTCCTGCTGTTTTTTTCCTCCTTTTTTAAGCTCCGGAGTTAAGGAATGCCATTAGTATTAGTATTCACAAACAAAGATGTAAAGATGAGATATGCATAAAATAGCTTCTTTCATCAAAGAAAGTTCCCAGGGCTACTGGAATTCGGAGAAATAATCTTTCTTTTATTTCTGATGAATTATAAAAAGTAAAAATATTAATAATTAAGGGCAACCCTCACAACTCCAAACCATAAAATCCAACAAACTAGCCATGAACAAAGGAAAGAAGCTGTAAGAGTCATTTGGGACTGATTTGGAAATGCTTCCTGATATTTTTAAATGCTAAATCTTTTGTGCATATGTATACATAACACTGATGCCTTGGGGAACTCAGCTGTTGGGATAAGTTTTAATAATCTATTTTTGATACTCAGGGAAGCATTTCTCAGTCTTCCTGCTTCCATCTTGCAGAAACTTGTATGCCAATAGGGGTCATGGGTGTCCTTGCAGATGTGACATTCTAGATACGACCTTTCAGAATACAATAGAATTAAGTATCTGGAGCAGATGACAGGAAATATTAAACTTCTTCTCTACAATGTAATTAAAATCCCATATTTTTTCAAAAGGAAAAACACCATTGTTTATGACCTATATGTTGAACTTGTTCACCATTCATAAAATAAAAGGGAACTTCTGAGACAGATTATCTGGGAGCTTTTATTTTAAAGTATTAATGAAAGACATGTTTTTAAAAAGTAAAGATGTGGGAAAATGGATAAGTAAATACTGCATAGATGATGCAATCCCCAGATAAAAACAATACAAAAGGTGAGAAACTGTAACATATACAGACTCACAGTTGTCTAACAGTTTATTCTTAAGGGAACTAAGAAAGAATTTCGATGTTACCAGATTTTTACATCTGAAAATTACATTATTTTTTCAGTAGCAACCTGTGGTACTAAGGAGGAGAACTTGTGAAACCTGCATGTGCTCTTACTGACTGATTACACTTCTGTTAAAGCTAAGCTAAATAGAGACTAGACCCAAAATAAAGAATTATTCTTGCATTATGAATGTTTAGGTCAGCGTACTGGAGGATTTCACAAAGATAAATCTTATTTCATGGTGCTTGGATTATCATGGCACTATGGCTCTTTTTATGTAGTTCATGAAAAATTTTGGTATCTGGTCCTAAAAGTAAATAAAGAGGCTTATTTTTAAATCTTCATTTTTTCAAGATACCATTGTTTTTTTGTCACAATGAAAAGAAATTAATTTAATAGGTACAATACTTGTTTTCCACCGAGGTGGCAGAACAGAGAAAGATCTGCTTTTTCAAATGTGTTTCTTAAATGAAAAATAGTAGTAAAAATAATCCCAAATCACACTCTTAATCTTTTTTCAGGAGGGATTTGACCTTGTCAGCATTTGTTCAAGAAACATAATGCTGTGGGTTCTTATCACTTTTAGATTACAGTTCAGAAATTGAGAGAGAGGAGGCCTATATTTAATAGTCTGGTATATCCTCATGGGCATTGTCTCACCTGATCCAGCTCAAGTTGTAGATTTGTCACTGTCTTAAGCAAAAAAGGCCAAATGACAGCACAGTGGGCATGCAACAGATGTGGAGCACTGGGAGCAGGCACCTTTGAGACTGGAGATCTAGAGTGCGTGTCTCAGGGATCCACACCTTAAAATGTCTTCAGAACTTTTATTTTCTATCTCCAGATGCCCTGCTCCAGCAATGCCCCAATAGGACTGGTCTCTAGCTCCCAATGTCCCTACTTTGCCTGGCCATGGGTTCCTAGTCCTGGCCCAGTGCTGGCCTGTGCCAATCCCCACGGCAGAGCCTGATACCTGGTGCTGCTCCCGTGCCCCCAGCTGCCCTGCTCGTGCCTGGATGGCTGGATCCAGTTTCAATCCCCCCAGCTACAGCACCCTGCCCTCCAGTCTCAAAACCTCCCACAGGTTTTGCTTTCAAAATAAAGTTTCATTATTTGCCACATCAACTTTGAGCATTCACAGCATCCTCTAGATCTAAGTTCTGACTCAAATATCTGTTTTGGATCTGGCTTCAACAACGTTGCATTTTTTTACCTCTTTGTTCTTATACTGGTGGGGAAATGAGCCCTGAGAACCTTTTTATTTTTCCATAATACCCAGGATTATATATATGCTTATTACATGTCCCTCCCCTGTATTTTGAAAATTAAAGAGGTTCCCCCCTCCCCCTCCCCCTCCCCCCACCCCCATATATTTGATCATTTTAGTTTCTTTCTGAAATTTTCAGACTCCTCTGAAGTTCTCCTGGGATTGAAACACAAAAAAATACAGAGTACTTAAGACATCAGAACCATATTGAAATAGTGACATAATTATGTTGCCATTTTAATTCCTGATTCCAGTTTCAATATTTCCTAACAGGTAGCTTTTTCTTATTTTATTGTAATTTTTATCAATATTGAGCAATGAGGTCTTGGAATGGACATAATCTCAACATCCTAAGGGACTAAAATTAGCTTCTGCTCATTTTTACTCAGGTTTGTAGACTCCAAACTGCTTGTTTTGAGAACAAATCCAATTTGGTAGTGGGGTGAAACAAATCAAGTGGGGTGAAATATGAAAAGTGAAAGACATTGGATGCCAAAGAATATACTGATGCAGAAACTCACCCTTTTACTATCATTTAAAACTTCAATAAAGACCAAATTTTATTCATTCAGATATTTTTCCAGTAAAATTAAGCTTTACCAGAAAACACCTTTTTATTGCACATAAATATTTCTCTCTAAATGTCTTGAAATCAAGGCATTTCAGTGAGACCAAATACAGGACTGATGAAAATCTGACAGAATTCTCATCTGCTGTTAGTGACTGACAGTTCAAGGTCTAATCAGTATTTTAGATATGTTGTGTTTTTCCCCTGAGTATGAACTCTAATTATCCATGGTGCCAGGACAGCTTTCTGTGGGAAGCTTTTCAGTCTCTGGTCCCAGTTGCTGAGCTCCACCTCTAAACAGGGGTCATCATTTGGCTCTGTGGTCAGAGCTTAGCAGTATTAAGAGTTTTATACTCGTCTGGGCTTTTGGGCTTTCCAGGATTTTTGGCATGGAGATGTTGAACTGGATGAAAGTGACAATTTCACATGGCTAACAGCAGCAGTCGACCTGACAAGAATGTTAATTCCAGTGTAGCAGCTGCTGGAGATCAGTGGCATGTGACCATAAGAAGCCCCACTGGGAAGACTGGCTTTGGCCAAAGATTCTAAGATGTCCTGACTACTGAGCCAACTCATTCCCCAGCCTTTTGATCCCCTCAAGAATTTAATATTTGCTTAGCAGGTGCAAGTCCAGCCTCATTTATTTTACTTGATGGGGACAGAGAGAAGAAGGGGAAAATGCCTTTTGTTCATCATCAGCATTTCTGTTCATGCAAAATTTTTTAAAAATTGGCTTCTGCATGATATGGTTCAAGACCAAATATAGAAATATCATTATGTTGGTTTTATTACACAAAATAGAGTATCTAAATTTTGGCCAGTTGCTGTTCCAACCATTCCCATCTTCCCTGAAACAGGCATGTAACACAAAGAGGCTCTGAGGACAAAAGTAAAAGATTGTCTGGTGTCCAGGGTGAATCAACCATTAAGGAATGCTAAAAATCAAAGCAAACAAACAGCAAACAAACCTGCCAATCAACTGCCCCCCACCCCTCCCCCCCCCAAAAAAAAGACCAAAACAAAACACAACAAAACAAAATAAAAAAAATACTAAAAACAAACCACAAAAAACCTTTAAAAAGCTTTCAAAGTAGACTTTGACATGGATTTTTTATGTATTATTTTTATTTAAAATAGACATAAAAGATCTTTGATTGAAAAGCTGTATCCAGAACAACAGCAAGAAAGCAATATAGTTGTTTCACACAGCCATATGGTCTTCCCAGGGCTTCAGCAGTTAGACCCTGTTAACCCTGATCTAGGTTTATTTCTTTTTTTATTTAACTTTCTGTTGTTGGTGGAAAGTGCTTACACATGCAGTATCAAGCCATTTTGTACAAATCTGTACTAATACTCTTAAAACCACACAGCACTCAGAATCCAGGATTAAGGCTTTAAACCAGATGAAATATATATTGGGATTCCAAACAAGTTTTCTTTCTTTTTATAATGCAAATGTGTTAATGCTTTGACCTCAAAACTGAGAGACCAAAGCCTAGATAACTATCAAGAAACTGGCAAGGCACGGTTCCTCCTGTACAGGCCCTTCAAAAAAACAGGACTCCCCCCTCCTAAATAGCAACAAAATGAGATATCAAGGGCTTATATCACAATAATATTGTTTTGCTTCACTTCTATTCATAGAAGCAGAGAGCATTGCAATATATTCAGATTACTGTCTGTTAAAACAATTTGTAATTTCACAAAGTACAGTATTTTTTAAATCTGTAGTTTCTTAAACAAAAATATTTTAATAATTGAATACAAAATACTGAAAATGTTAAGACATTTTTCTGGCCTGAAAAAAGTTAATAATAAATAAATAATAACAATAAATAATTCTATTTAAACAGTAGCTTTTATTCTTGTGATTTTAAACATACATATTTTGTCTTTCATTAATGCATAATATTTAGTATTTATTTCACTAATGTAAAAATCCAGATTTTAAAAAAATCACATTATATACTCAAACCCAGCACTACAATGCTGCATACAGTTTTATGATTAGCTAAATAAAATCCAGTTTCTTATATATTAGACATTCCAGATGCTTAGAAAGCCCTTTAAGTAAAGAGCAATATTGATTTTGTTAATCTTCTTTTCATGGTTTTTGTTGTTGCTGTCAAAATGTCCCAAAAAAGGAAAAAAAATCATGCTATATCATGCTATATAGCAAATATCCCACGTTTGTTTATGGACAGGAACGAATAAAGGCAATACAGAAGTTGTGAAAGGTGCTCTAATTTGATGACTCTGTTTCTTACTTGCAGCAAAAGTAGCTGCAAGTGTTTTATGTGCAGTACGATGCCATAGAACTAACAAATAGTCTCAGCCTATTTTCCCTTTTGAAGGTTTCTCAAATGTTTGATCAGCAAGTCATGTCAAACTGGTGGAATTGGTGTCTTTGGTCTATGGTGTAGTCTCTTCTCACGGGGGTTGTTATATTCTGCCAGAAGGCTGGTAACAAGAAGAGTTCTGTGTGAGTCTATGCTCCAGTCTGTCCTGTCAACATCTTTATCTGTGGCCTGAAGAAGATGAAAGAGTGAGTTGTCACAGAGTTTGCAGATGTCACCAAATTGTGACATGCTTAAGGGTAGTGCTGCTGTAGAGGGGCACTAGGCACAGGCTGCAGGAATGGACCAACCTTATGAAAATCGAGGACAATTGCAAACTCCTGCCACTGGAAGGAAAAACAAATTGGACATCAGGGACTGAGCAGCTGTGGAGTAGCTCTTGTGAAAAGGACATGGGGACCTTAGTGGACCAACTGTGGGCCAACAGTTTTCTTGGAAAATGGCCAGTAGTCCAAGAGAAGTGATTGCTCCCCTCTATGTGCTACCTATTGGACCATATGTAGAATACTGAGGCCAGCTCATTGCTGCAATGTCCCCTTACCCCTGTCAAGGACAAGGAAGAGTTCAGTTCAGTTTCTTCAGCAACAAGGTTCTTCATGGTGCTGCTGTGTGGGAAGACAGGAGACAATGGACATAAATTGAGTAGAAGACATAATTTGCATATGATATACTGGTTCTACAGAGAAAACTTCTTACTATGAAGACAATAAAGGAGTGGGACAGTTTCCCAAAGAGACTGCAGTGTTTAACCTTGGATTCTTCACAGCTGGATAAAGACTTGAGTAACCTGGTCTGGTGTCATAGGTAAAGCAGGTTTGATGTTGAACTAGAACCTGCCTGAAGTACTGCCTAGCCCACAGTGTTCTGTGATTCTGTGATGCTGCTATTTTCTATATATTTTTTAAAACTTCCTTACTAGTCAAACTAATTGTCTACTTTTTCCAGTATCTTGTTTCTGACAGCAATCAAAGGCAGCTGCCTATGCAGTACTAGAAGGACAAGGTAACTAAGAAAGAAAGAATTCATGATCGAGAAAGAATTCATGACCAGACTTTGTACCAGGACTCTCTTTTTGTTAACACTCCACCCATCTACCACCCCAAAACTTTTCTCTGTTCTTTTGTAGTATTTTGTATTTTATTTAAAAGAATTATTATATTTTGTATTATATTAAAAAATAAAACAGTAGTATTCTTGTAGTATACAGTAGCATAACTGTAGTATTCTTTTTGCGGTATCAAATGGTCAAGGAAGGCCTCCAGTTAAGGGCAGAACAGTGTATGAGGGCCAGTTAATTCTACTTTCCCTATGTATCCAGCACAAATAATTTGCAACAAAGAGCTACTTGCCTCAGTAGTACTAAGACAGTCTGATCTTTTATGTGCACTCATAAGAGATCATCTGTATTTGCAGGCAGCTATCAGCTTTCATATTTGTAAAAATTTTAGAATCTCAATACCACCAAAGCAGTCAAAACTAAATCAAGACAATGTCTGAAAGTCATGTGCACGTGCATTCATCACTTAGGTGGGAAAGAAATTATTTTCTTAAGGCAAAAATGAGATTTGAAGTTTATTGTTGACTAAGTAAAGTGAAAATCCCCAAACTATAGGTTAATAGTGATAAAATTGATAGCCAGGCTTTGCCCTTTAGCCAGATGCACATCTATAGAGACACAGCAATCTTTTTTCTTGCAATCTTGCCAGGGAAGGGAAAAAAATGAATTACCAGAATTTAACATGCTATATGATTTTGTGAATAACCCTTCAAGCTGTCAGTCTTGGTGCCAAAACTACTGTGTGACAGCATTAAGCAACAGGAGCATGGACTCATTTCAAGCCCAGGTGCTGAGTGATTTTAAATGCATGAGCTCCTTGTTGTGAAACAATCATTCCCTCTGAGGCTGTGTCCTCATCACTCCATGAGCTGTGCTCATGGTGAATGTGCATTTACTTGTCTTGTAGCTAGTGTTCACATGCAAATTTCCAAGAAAACAGATCTCCTCCTTTCTTTACAGGATGCTGGCCTTGTAAGAAGTAGAGCATCATAAAAAATGCTGAACTGGAGGGTTCAGCACTTAGGGCAAGAGTAATAAAAGGAAGTTAGAGAGCAGATATCCTCTAATCCATGCACAGCCCATACACTTGTATCAGATAATGGCAGAAAAAAACCTCCACATTCAAAAAGAAACTAAGAACACTGACAGCCATAGAAGGCTTAGGAACTTGCACTAATTTATGACCCATGCAGCACTCAAATGTTTCAATTATTGCAGGATTTTTAATAGATCTTAGAAGTCAATTTCTGAATGAAGGATGAGTAAGCATTATACCAATTGTTTCTATAGTAAAGCTCAGATTAATTTTCAATTCTTAAGGCTACATTCATCCATCATGTAGTTCATCTCATGCAGATTCAGTTGTCTAAAATTTATTTGTCTTAGTTAAAGCTGGATCCCTTTTACCACTGAGACAAAATAGACAGCTCAAGATGAGATTAATCACCTTAGAAGGATGCCTATTTCTTTCTTTTGACTATAAAGCAGGAACTAAAACAATGAGCTGAAAATTACACACTTAATCTGCGATTTCTGAAGTATGTATTTGGCAATTTGTTGACTTAGACAGTTTTTCCACACAACTACTTTAATATTTCTGTAAACCATGGGGTTAAAAAGTGCAGCACAGATTGGGGCAATAAAAAAACCAACATGGATCTGTAGGGACAAAGAATGCTTTCAGGTAATATTTTCAGGAAATAAGGATTTTTTTTCTAACTTTTAGATATTCATATTAGATGAGATAAAAGCATCCACAGCATCTCACTTAAATTAAGTTGAAAATGTTGCACTTATTTACTTCAGAATTGAAATTTCATTATCTATTCGAAGCATCTGTTTTCTACTGTTTTGTGAAAATTACCATATAGTGGATTGTGAGAATGCTTTAACAAGCTCAGACAGTGATCTGTGCCAGAGCTGGATGCTCATCAGTAAGTTGTGCTTCTGTTGGGCAGCACAGGGTAGCTTAGGTTAGTCCACCCTCAAGTTCAGTGTCATGCTGAGAGGGGAGTCCAGCAAGAGTTTTTTTGCTACCTATTTGCTGTTGTACTGGGTCTGGCTGAGACAAGTTCATTTCCCCACAGCAGCCCTGGCAGTGCTGTGCTCTCCATTGGTAGCCAGAAGGGTGCTGATAACACACACTGTTTTTGCTCCTGCTGAGCAGCACAGGCACAGCCTCAGTGCTGTCTCTCCAACATTCCCTCAGCATTGGGCTGGGGGTGGGCAAGGTCCTGGAACACATCTAGGACAGCTGACCTGCATTAACCAAAGGGATATCCCATACTATAAGATGTCTGCTCAGGTATAAAAGTTAAGAGGAAGGGGTGGAATTCTTTATTTACAGTGTTTGCCTTCTGAAGCAACCACTACATGTGCCCAGCTTCTCTGGAAGTGGCCAGACATTTCTTGATGATGGGAAATAGAGAAAAAATTATTTTTTTCTTTCTCTTTGCTTGTATGGGCACAAACTTTCACTTTTGTTTTAGTAAACTTCTTTATCTCAAGCAATGTGTCATTTTCCACCTTATTTTCTCTCCCCTGTCCAGCTGAGGAGGCGAGTGATAGAGGAGCTTGGTGGGCACCTGGTGTCCAGCCAAGGTCAATCAAACACGTCTATACAGAAATAGAGCAGAGAAATAAAGCAGAATGAATTAGTATGTCATGTACACCATCACAGAGTTCTAAAAACAGAAACAAGATGTATTTATAAGAAGGAAATAATATTTTTATTAGACCAACTGGTAGAAAAATGCACTGCATCAGTGCTCTATTTTTCCAAATATAGGATTTTTTATATATATGCAATATATAGCCATTATTCTTAGCTTTGCTAGCATACTTTCAGAAGAAGAAAATAATAGTGTTGCCAAAACCCAAGTCTTCCCGTTACTCACAACAAATAGTATCTTATTACTGAAAATCTTAAAACTTTTATAAATAACAGCACAGCCCTAGGTCAATGGAAGAAAGTTGTGTCATTAATGTCCAACAAACTATACATCAGGCACTGGCAAAACACAAATGAGTGAAAACCTCATCGTACTATTTGTTGCTAATTCATGAAAGAAATACATCCCCTCTCCAAACCCTACAAATGAACAAACAAATAGCAAAAAAACAAAACAAAATCAAAACCAAACCAAAACAAACAAAAAAACCCTAAAAAACAACTTTGAGTCCATTCTAATGCTGTTAGTTAATTATCTGAGTATTTTGTCTAGATAACTTTTGGGAGTAAATGACAACACTTTAGCAGGGGGAGGCTGCAGAGGCGGCTTTTGTGAAAAGGGGTTGGTTCCAGCAGACCCACTGCAGGAAAAAAAGCCTGAGCCACTCTGTCAAAATTGTGGCACTACTGGAAAAATGTGAGAAGGGAGGAAGAAAGTGTGAGAGAATGGCCCTGTAGACAGCAAGGTGAGAGAAGGAGGAGGCAGAGATGGTGCTCCAGGCACAGGAGCAGATGTTTTCCCATGTGGAGGATCATGGAGGACCATGGTGGAGCAGATGTGGAGCTGCAGCCCATGATGGACCCCACACTAGAGCATCTAGACACTGCCTAAATGGAAAGCCCAGTCTGGAGAAGAGGAAAGGTGTGAGGAGGGAGGAGAAGCATAGAGAAACCTTTACAGGCTGATCCCAACCACCATTCCACCTTCCCACTGCGCTGCTCATGTAGCTTAAGGTGGAGGAGGCTTAGAGGAATGAGAACTTGGCAGTGAAGGAGTGAAGTTCAGCTTTGAAATGGAAGAAGAGGAAGCATAGTTTAAATTTCTGAATTTGTTTTCTCATTACACAGCTCTACTTTTAATTGACAATTAATTAAATCAATTTTCCCCAAGCAGAGTCTGTTCTGCCCATGACAGTAATTGGTGAATGGTTTCCCTTTTCTGTCTTGACCCGTAAGCTCTGTCATCCCTGTTATCTCCCCCTGTCCTGTGAGGAAGGGGAACAAGTGAGTGGATGGGTGATGTTTCTGGTCAAGGCTAACTCACCACAATAACTCACAGCAGATGAAGGCAACATTTATAAAACATCACCCAAATTTCCAGATACTGATGTATATTACTTGTCTTACTGCTGAGCAATAGACCAGACTCACTAAGAGTTGAGAACACAGCTTGCCCCAAAATTAACCGTACAGAAATTCATAAATTGCCATTATAATAGAATGAATTACTCATCTGTCTGTAACTAGACAAACAGAGCTGTTGCAAATAGGCTAGGTGAGATACATTAGAACTCTCAGAGGATATTTTGCATAGAATTTACTTGTGCATAGAATTTACATTCTTTAACCGGCTACTTTTTCCATTTGTAGAGATAAACATCTATAGTTCCTGATCCTAGAAGAATATTTGTTTTTCACATTATCTATTAGAAATTCTGAAATCTCATATGAAAAAATCCTTTATGTGTTTCTCAGTAATTTTAGGAAATTTAGATGTTTTAACACCTAGCATTGTGTTAAATCCATTTCCTGGTTCTAAGTAAATCCTCAGTCAGCCTCTTTCTAAGGCTGTCTCTATTGCTCTTCATAAATCTCATCAAAGGACTTTTCTCTCTCTTTTGACTAGGAAAAGGTATTTAAAGTTTTTAAGTCTCTAAATGCTTTAAAAAACCTTGGTCACAGGTGTATTCTTAGAAATGGAGATATCAGCACGCAGAATAAAAGGAAATTTGTACTATACTGAGACTTCTATATGGAAGTCCAGAGGGGAATCACAAGTTCCATTAAGGATATTCTCAGACTGCACTGCTTTTAAAAGGCACTGTAAAGCTAGTCATTCATACTGTTCTGTGTGTTATTTGGTACAACTACTGACTTCTCTAAGCTACTGTTTATTATTTTAACAGTCTCTGTAAATTTTTTCTAAAGCTATTGTTGCTCTACAAATATATTTTTTCAAGCTTTGTTCATATTTTAAGATTTCTCCACTAAGAGAAGAAATATTAACTATTGCTAAGAGTAATAGTTAATACATAAATTATATGTATTAACTATTAACATTTCAGTATCAACAAGCTACATCAGAAAACTGCCATGTGTGAGCTATGCTCATGTAATATATGGTTACAGAGGACAATTTTATCTTCACTGCAGTACCTCAGTTCCTCAGAACTCTTACTTTACAGTAAGAAGTCTTAGCTTTGAAGAAGAAACTACTACTGAAAGTACTACTACTACTAATTTGGTTTTGATGTCAAAGGGTGGACTGGTCTAATTGGTGGGCCAATTAGATTAGATCAGTTCTAACACCTATGTGATAGATCTATTCCTAAAAGAGTCCAGTGGAAAGTAGAATAATTTATATTTTTTAGAGTGATTTCCAATCATCGTGCTTCCATGGCACTGAAAGAAGAAAAATATTTACTATAAAACACACAGGGAAATGCCACCTACCTATCTCCACTGCATACCCATAAAAAATAATGATCAAACACAAATATTCATTTAATGTCAGAAGACATAGAAGGAAATTTTGAAATGATTGTAATGACAATGACTGTAGCTTGAAGCATGCTAGATACAAATGTAAACTATTAATCACAATGGCAAGGAAGACATAAAATGCAGGTTGTTAGTTCTCACTAACTGACAAAAGACTAAATAAAGAATTTCAGGCTGAATGGTCCTTCCACATAGTATAGTGGAAACTATAAAATATCAAATATAATATGACAAAAAAGTATCTTTCACTACAAAAGCCAAGATCTACTATTCAAAATGGAAAAAGGGATGAAAAATCACCCTTTCAATCCAGACTGAAAAAAAAAAAGTGTGTTCTTAGTGGTCAAAAATACTACTCTATGTTTCAGGATTAGAGGTGTAGGAGCTCATCAACTCTAAGATCAAAGCACAAGTGTTTCTACACTTTGTAGACACAAAGCTTTGACACATCAAGATGGAGATGCAAAATTATGGTGCACAATTTTCCCTATCTCTAAATATGGACTACAACCCTTTTCCATTTTACAAGAGATTTTGCAGCAGTTAAATCATTATTGGTTTTAATATTATCTATAATATTCAGATATGTCTACTTCTCAAGTTACTGAGCAAGCATTGTTTTATACTTGAGTCATGCCTTCACTGAAAGGGCCATTTTGCTATTTCAATTATCTGTGGGTTTACTAGTAATGCCTTCATTGTCATGAAGGTGTTCTTTGATTGATTAAATATTTACAGACACAAATTTAAAAAAAATAATTAATAACTATAACAATGCTTTAAAATTAGTGGAAATGAGAGCTATATGCAGATGCTAAATGAAGCCTTTGGGCTAGAATCCAGCATTACGTGTATTGTTTTTAGGAAAGGTCAAGGGCAATGTAATAAACATCTTTAGTACAAATAAACATGGTTCCTGTGGTTTTGACCCTTTTACTACATAAAAAAAACCAACTTCTCTACAAATCTTTGTAGCATAATATTCTAAACTTGCTACCTTGATAGACCCAAAAGCCACAGACAATTGTAATGTTATCAATCAATATTTTTAACACAGATGAGCATCTTAAGTCTTATAAATTTAGTCAATTTTAGTTACATGTAAATGCCATAGATTTCACTTCTATCAATCTATTTGTACTCTACAAATGGATAATATATTATCTTTACAGTGTCTGTTGATTTCTAGAAATAAAGTTGCATGGGTTTGGTCTTACTGTACCTAATAGTATTAACAATTGGTGGCCTCTTCGTAAGAATTTGGATTTCAAAGACTTATGCTTAGATTAATCCCATCTTTGCTTTTAGAGATAGTTATTAAAAATATCAACACCAATGATTTCAGTTGTGTTGTCATGTAAAAAACTAAGTGCAAGTACAAGGAAACAAGGAGGGGTAATCTGCATTTTTCTATAACTATAATGTCCCTATCACTGCATAATTTATTTTTAAGCATGTAAAAATATAAAAAAAAAACTATGGAAGCAGTAGAAAAACTGTCACTAAGGAAGCAGGAGAAAAAATGTGCTTCTCCAAGAGAGTACTTATGTATGTCCAAGTATGTAACTAACTGAATGGGACATGTTCTTAGTTCTCTAGAACCTATAGATCTAAAATTAAATTTAGATTTCTGTAAGAGAAATTACTCAATTTCATGTAAACATAAATAAATAGGACTATCAGGCAGTTCTTTCTCAGAAGCTAAGATTTCCAGATAATTTTTTCCAGAGTATTTTAGACAACAAAAGACACTGATGTGATGGCAACTTCCTCTGAATATTGGTCATCCATCTTTCTTTGGAAGCAGGAAAATAAATGAAAATTAGGGTCTTAATAATAGAAGCACATATTGTAGTGCATTGACAGATTTCTTCCTTAGAGCTTGGTGAGATGATCAAACTGGTTCATCTCTCTCTTTGCCAGTTATTGTTTCAGAGTCCACTTTGAGCATAAGGAAATATAGAACTTGACACCAGATGAGATTCTGTTCCTTCATATCATATTTCCATGTGTGATAAGTCCTGACAAAGAAATGGGAACTAGTATCTGAGGAGGTTGCTTCCCAGATATCTATTACTTACTTCCAAAGGGATCTCAGAGAACTCTGTTCCATAACCAATGGTTCTGTTAATAACAACTTACATATATGGTGTAGGATATTTCCTAATTTTTCACATTTAGAGACATGAACATAAATCTTAAAAAAAAAATTACAATTTTTTTTTTGTTTATTAAAGTTTAAGATCTCAAAGTATAAATTTAATTCCATGCTGAAAAAAATTAAGACTTTTAAGCAGTCTACCAAAAGGAATTGTTTCCTGAGGTAGAGAACAAAATATCCAAGACAGACTTGCCACCAGCTCTGTGTTTAGATGACAGAGAGAGTAACAGAGGGGAGAAGTTAAACCAGATAAGAGTATGTGTCTTCTGTGTGTCTTTCACAGCCCATTCAAACAGTCAAAGATCAGGGTTATAAAATTCATCTTTTCCAGATTCTTTCTGGTATGCTACCCTAGTTCAGAACCTAAAATATAGATTCATAAAAATTGTATCCTTTATTTGATTTTGAAAGAAAGACCAGAAAGTACCTTCCAAATAATTTTCAGCTCTAAATGGCTCAACTTCTCTCATTTCACCTTTTGTTTCACATGAAAAGCTCTCTTAATGAAATCTTACTTAGACTAATGAATATTGCTGGGCAAAAGAACAGAAAATTCTGTCAAATAATAACATAATAAATAATAACTGTCTCTCCCAATGAGCATCCATGTGCAATTTTGAGGCAAATCATAGAAGATTGGGCATTACCTATGCTTTCAGCCTTGAACTTTTTCAGTGTCTATGTTTAGGTTTGCATTCAAGTTAGATCCCAGATCTTCAGTGCATCCGTGATATAGAAATTAGAGCATGATCTGAGTGAAAGCAAATTAAATGTGATTTACTGACAAAATACTTGCTGAGGTAAGAAATCTCTCGTTTGAAGGTGTACTGGCACACACATATCATTGAGAAGTGTGTGTTCAGCTTTAGATCATTTGCTACAGAGGTCTTACTGCTACTCCTGACAGCCTTGAATTTTCAAATATGAGGTAAGGTTCATAATGGTTCTCTTTTTAAGAGACTGAGATGTAGCAGCTGCTCCTCCTCAACCTACATGAGGAGGCTGAAGAATTCAGTATGAACAGCTGCCTGTTTCCTCAGCACAAAGAATAAACACATGCAAATAGCAGTGATGTGTAAACTTCTGCATTGTCTCCACATCACCTACTGTGTTCAGACCAGTTTTCTTCTGACTCAAGCAAGTGAGAATCATAAAAGACCTGTGCAAAAGGGATTGAAATAATTTTCAGGCAGAACAAGACAAAAAGAAGGAAGCTCTCTGGATCACTTATGTTACTGTCAGTACTCTAATCTGTCAAGATATCCAAAAAAAAGCTTTTAACTAATTTGGAAGCTGTAGCGGGTAAACATATCAGCATAGAGCTCAGCCTCAGCAAAAGAATCCTCCTTCTCAGTTATAGGAGTTTCTCAATGATGCCGTTGCATTTCACTTTCCAGAGCTTGGATGACAAACTCTGAACCTCTGTTTCACCTCAGTGTGCTGTATATAGGACTTAAGTGATTAGTCTTTTGCTCAGTCTTTTTGTTTGATTCTTTGGTTGAATTTACATATTGTTTATGGGGAAAGATAACTATGGGTAAATAGAGGGAATTTTTCACTTAGTAATTATTGATATTCAGAAGGTTAATTTCATCAGTGACTAATGTTTTACACACCTCTTTTACAAAAACACTGCTTATGCTATCAGCTGAGATTTCCAATGAAGTTTTATCTTATATATGCAGAGATTTATATATAAATTAAAGTAAAATATGTTATTAAAATATAATCACATTTTCACATTATTATAAGCACTGTAAGTATAAGCTGTAATTATAAGTCATGATTTATAGCATATAATGATCCTATTTATTTTATATTGCATATTTAGAAATTATTCCTACTTCCACTTATATTCATTTGATAGCAAAAGGTGTTCCCCAAACTCTATTTCTCTTAGAAACAGAATATTTAGTTTGACTTGATAAAATTTTTTTCTAGAGTCTAGTCTTTTTTTTCTAGTCAGGCTCTGCTGTGCATTTATATCCTGACTGCTGGATCTACGATAATAACAATAATTGTCATTTTGTGTGAAGATAATCTTTCACAGAAGCTGGAATATTGACTTAAGTATACAACTATCACTACTCCCTGCTGGTCTGGTTATTGAGCCACAGGTCTTGTTTAGAATGCTGTAATTATGGATGAAGAATATATTCTTTTCCTTGAAAAGAAAAATATTCTTATGAAAAGAATACCATCAAAAGGCTTGCCTACATTATGGATTTTTCTATGGGTATTGTTGGACCAATACATGCTATATTTACTTGCTTTAAAACACCCATATGGCCTTGGCTTGGTTTCTAACAGGACTGTACACCAAAACAGTAGAAATTCATGTTTCCCTAAAGAAGATTTCACTAAGAGACTGAAGTTTTATTCAAGTGTCTTCCCATCCTTTTTGAATTGTGGGTCCTAGAGTTGTGCACAGTATTTGTGCTGAGGCTGCACCAGTGCTGATCACAGCAAGAAAATGAACTCTTTTGTCAGTCTGGTGATGCTGTGTCTGGTTTTCCCTCTTGGCAGGCAGGGCTGACTCATATTGAGTGTACTGTTGATCAACACCTCCAGACCCTTTTCTGTAGGCTGCTTTCAAGCCAATCCTCTCCCTTGAACTCGTGCCCAGCATTACCCCATCCTGGGTGCAGAATCTGGTTCATCTAACTTCATCTTGTTAAATTTAATCCCATTATTTATAGGCCACTCTTCCAATCTATCTAGAACCCTCTGCAAGATGTTGTTCTCTGGGAGGATTAAAAAAAGCTCCTATTTGGTATCATCAGCAAGCCTGGCAGTGGTGTACTCTATTTCTGGATCCAGACCGTTGGTAAATACATTGAACAGAACAGGCCCTAGAGCTGAACCCTGAGGAACACCACTGATGATCAGTCTCCAGACAGACATAGTCCCACAGGCAGGTGTATCCCCAGTCCCTACAGACCTCTGATCTCTGCCCTTCAGCCAGTTCTTCACTCAGCACATCATGAACCTGCTCATCCCACAGCTGGACACCTTGTATGCTTGAATGCTGTGAGGGATAGTTTTAGAAATCGTACTAAAATCCAGGAAAACTACATCCACCCTTCATCCACTTGATCAGGGACCTTAACAGAGAAGGAAAAGAAGTTCATGGAGACTGTATCCTGTGGGAGGGACCCCAAGCTGGAGCAGGGGAAGAGCATGAGGAGGAAGGAGCAGCAGAAACAAAGACATGGACTTACACAGACCCCATTCCCCATTCTGCATTGTCCAGAGTGAGGAGGTGGAAGAGTCATGACTGAAGATGAGTCTGAGAAAGAAGAGAGATAGAGGGGAAAATGTTTTTAGACTCGTTATTGTTTTGCATTATCCTCCTTTCATTAATTGGAAGCAAATTAAATTCATTTCCTTAAGTTGCTCCTGTTTTTCCTGTGACAGCAAATACTGAGTGGTCTTCCTGTTCTTATCTAAGTTCATGAGCTTTTCATGATATTTTTTTCCTCTTCATGTTGATGGAGGGGGAGTGATAGAATTATTTGATGACATTTGGATATCAGCCAAGGCCATACCACACAATATTAAAAAAAAAAAAAAAGGGGAATAAAGGAATTTTCTGATTATCTAGAATGTACTATAGCACATCTCTAAACTGTAGTTAAACTTTGCTCACAGACCTCAAGAAAAGTTAATATATCAATCAAATATTGCATGCTTTCTTGAACTTCCTGTTGAGTATCTTGGTACTCATGTAAGAAGGTGGTAGTTATTCAGTACTACATCCTATTTAGTATGAAATGTCCTTCCTGTTTTCCTAATCTATTCCCCTTTCATCTAGATAGATCAAATTCTGAAAATACTGTGTCTGTATTTTCTCCATAAGGACTGGAATATATTTCCTGTGTCAGATATTTGCTAGGAAGCTAAGGTAAATTCTTCAGTGAGTCATTCCTCACAATCATTATGGGTCCCTAATTTATGGATATTCCTCCAAATTGTTTTTTGGAGGTACTACTCTCTATTCATTTCACAGAGAGAATATTTAGATAAGAGTTTCAAATTACAGGCATAGCTTTCAGATACGAAGATAAGGCAATGATAACTTTTCTTACAAAATATAAGGAAGATATCGAGATCAAGATAAAGAAACATGAGATCATTGAGTGACAGTAAAGTTTTTCCTTTGTGTTTTTGCACTTTGACATTCGGAAAAATGAAAGGCAACATAAAACCCCTCAACTTTCTTGAAGGTTCTTGAAGCCTGTGAAAGTTAAGTTAATTCAATCTTTAAGGGAAAATTTGAATACCACATCTGTCCCTTGTGTATGCTAATGATTTTGACACTTATAAATAAAATGAACAGTGCAGTGCAGAATAATTGCTTATTTCCAAAAACTTCATAAAGATTTTTACTATGTATAGTTACCCTGTGTGCTTGGATGAGTGCTTTAAAGTCTCCCTCAGCAGGCATTGATACAGTAGACCATAGCAGCACTAAAAAAAAAAAATTATAGCCTATTATGCCAATGAACTGTGCATGAAGAATCTCCTTGGTAGTATTTATTGGTGCAATACACTATGACAACCGTAGAATGTACAATAATGCATTTGATGGAGGAATCATAACAGTTATATTAAGATCTCATGGAAATTAAATAGCACTGTCCCATGCACTTCAACCAAAATCATAATAGCTCTAAAGTGTCTCCTGTGATCACCACGGAGGAAATTGAGAATAATTGTTACTGTGGCAAACCTGATCATTGAGTACGAGGTTTTCCGTTATACATTGTTTTCAGTACATCCTAAAAAAAACCCCATTTAAACATGCAACAAGTTTTTATTTAAAACAATAAACCATAAGACAGATTGTTTTTTCTCTCCATATTTAACTAATTACATTGCATCTTGAAGTATTATAGGGGTCTAAAAAGACTGTGTGATCTTATTGACCATGTGTGCCATAATCCTCCCTAAATACAAAAGCTGTGTCAAAATAATCCAACAAAAGCCAGGAACTACAGAGCTAAGGCTTCTTATTCCGTCCCTAATACGTTCTTCATGTCTGGGGGTTGCATTTGATTTTCTTTGGTTCTGGGCAGACTGGCTAGTAAAATACCAAGCTGATTCTGAACGAGACACATTGTTATGTCTCTCTTTTTTACCATCTTCATGAGAAGGTGGAGGATTGTGCAGTTTTCATGAAGGAGTTGTTAATTAGCAAACTTTAAACTTAGTTTATCTTCCCAATAAAAACTCCTGCAATATAATCTATTTTTACAAGAATTAATACTCGGTGTTCTTTGTTTCCACAAATGTTTTATATGGAGTTCCTAAAAAGAAATGAGGTTTCCCAAATCACTAGACACTTCTGAAGCTTTCTGAAATCTGTACTGCTGTAGGAAAAAGTGAACAAATATAAAAAGGTTATATGGTTCTTTCTCATAGCCAGAGCAAGAGACATTAGAGATTTTATTCTTTATAACAACTCTTAGAGAAGACTGCTGTAAAGAACAAATTCTGCAAGTGAGATTGAAAACTCAGGCTGTTAAATGAAGTTCCTCAAGTATACAGAAACATCATTGTTTAACATGGATTTAAAATAAATATAGATGTGGAAAAAAAATATCTGGACATATTGGAAGAAACACCAGTGATTTTGTCAAAGTGAAAATTTCCTTTCAGAGAATGGAAAACAAAGAACACCCCAATAAACACTAATATTTTATTCTACTCATATAATCCTTTGTGTGAAATATTGAGGTAAAATGATTCTTCACCCTTTCCATGCTTTTGTTTTTTATAAATATTTTTTTTATTTTGTGCATGTTGGTACTGTTTGGAGTTTTTTTGCATAGACAGCTTGTATTTTGTTTGTTTCTTTGTTTGTTTGTTTTGTTTTCCTTCTCAATGGATTTTTCACAGTGAGATCTAGCTTTTCTTCTGCTCTAAAATCATTTACATATCTGCAAAGTGGGTGAAAAACAACTTCATCGCTTGGTTGGTTAAAGTTTGTGAGCAGTCTGTGCATGAGTAACCAAAGTCTGAGACAGTGGATAATCGGGGTGAAAATACATTTTAAAAAATAACAATTCATTAACTTTTAAAAATTATTAATTATACATTAGATAATGGGGAAAGGCTATGAAGCAGCTAAGTGTGTACAGCGTATTTTGCAAAATTCACTTCTGCATTCATGTTACTCAAGTTAATCTGGGAATAAATTTATTCCCCAAATTGAAACAACCTCCTTTGATACTGCAAAAGGTTTCTGTATGGAAACCACTGCTGAAAGCCTCTGTTTGTTAACTACAGGACAGTGCCTTGGGAATACAGTGATATGTTTTCTCAGTCGGAAGTTGAGAGGTCCCTATAGCCAGGCTTGTAGAAGTAGTTCAGCCTCTTTAAAACAGTAGAGTGTAAAAAGGATGTAGTGAAGGAACAGAAGTGTTTTTGTAATATGGTCCTTTTAAAAAACATGCTCTTTCAGAAGTTCTCAAAAAATAATTGAAGCTACATCTGTAATTTGGTAAAAGAAATAATTTGTTTTGCTATTAACATCTGTTAACAAAAACACAAACAAAATTAACTCAATCTTTTAAATTAGTTCATTCTGAGCAAAATCAAGCTATGTATTATTTACAGTTTTATTCAAAATATCACCCAGCATTTGAAGGGGTTAAATAAAATCCAAAAACTAAAGAAAAGAGAAAGTTGCTCTTTCAGGGATCGCCTCTCCTCTGTATTCTTACAGATAAGCCCTAAGTTGACTTTTTAAAGAATGACAATAATTCTGTGTAGAACCTTTTGGAGAACATTAAATAGAATCAAAATATGATCCTAAAGATTGAAAAAGAAAGTAGCAATTATAGTTTAATCACTCCAGTTACAGAGCTTCTACTTGCTTATTTCCACATCCTTCATTTTTTTGCCTAGCATACCACTGTTTCCTACACCGTCATAATAAAAATAAATATAGAACATATGCAACTGGCAAATGGACTTGGTTTTGAAATACTTACAGCTTTCATGTTGCTCACCAAAGATGTAGGGGAGAAAACGGTTCTGTGCTGTTTGTGACTCCCTAAAGAGTCCTTGTAGAAAATTTAATGCAAATGTTATTCTATTTTTATGTCACATACTGTGCCCATAATAACTGAACAAATTATTGATTTTCAGTAGGGACATTATTTAAAACACTTATTCTATGCTTTCTGGATCAGTACTAACCATAAGCATGAAGAGTGCTCTTATTAAAATGCATAACATATTATGTCACTGGAGAAACTGCTGAGTTGACAGTAACATGCTACTGACATTGGATATCACTGCCCTGGTCCTTATATTTGAAAGATTGAAACATTTATAAAATTTCTACATATAATTTTACAATAGCATAGTTTAAAATTACTATATATATTTTAGGTCATTAAGTGCTTCACCTGTGGGACTCATAGCTGCAGAAATTAAAATCATATTACCATCAGAAATGCCGATAACTCATTCTAGGTGGGACAAGGAGGATTCAAAAAACTCCCTGGTTATCAGTTTGCATGGAAGAGCAGAAAGAAGGGCATATTTCTCAAAATATAAAGGCTCTGAAATCCCAAAACACAGAGGATGATGTAGCTTACAAATGCCATCCCCTTATGCATTTCATTTGCCTTCCTTCATTTGATACCCAGTTTTCCAGCCACGTTCACAAACTGGCACCTTCTCTTGTTTAAAGCCCATGCAGTCAGCTACACCTCACCTCGACCTCAGCCTCTAAATCCTCCTGATAAAAGAAATTCTCATGGCCTGGTCACCACTGCAATCATATTAACCATGTTTGCTGCTGACTTACAATACACATTAGTTAAATACACGCTATTCAAGGTGAGCAGTTTGCTCAACTATTGCAAAGCTCAGGACACTTGTCAGAATAATGTTTTTTTCTGGTCTATAGTAAAAAACCTCAAAAAACTTGAGGCAAAATTATTTTGGACTGAAAGACCAGAAGCATTTCTTAGATATTCTACTGTAGAAGTATTCTGGTTCATTAGTGGCACAATCAGAAGTACATAGAAGATAAACCTGCTGTATGAGTGAGAATTGACCACTTCTACTTGTTGTCTTCCTTACAATTCAATAGAAGGACACATGAGTGTACATCTAAATGTTACAGGGAATTGCCTATTGTGAGGAAGCCAGTCTCTAATTCTACCTAATAAAAAAGAAATGCTATCAAGGGCAATCCTTTGTTAAATCAGTCTGCAACAGGTGGAACCTGTTTTATTTTTATTGACAAATTCTCTCTACCGAACAAAAATTTATGGGCATAAAAGTGTTTTGAAACCATATCATGTGTCTCAAATGAGATTGTAGATGTTGAAATATAACATAATACAATTCCCCACTCTCCAGATTTTCTTTCCTTATGTTTCTATGAAAGGACAGACTCAAATTAACACCAGTGAAGGTCATGAGTCACCTATTTCATGTAGTAGTATCTGTCAGGAGAGAAATTTTTCAGATAATTTAGTCTATGTGCGTGAAGTGTAATCTGTGTAATTTCTGACCACTGAAGTTGAAATTATGTTGAGAAGTAATTTTTTTTAATGCAGACATTGATACTGCTTCCTATTAATTCTGATAAGTGATGTGGTAAGAGAGACTCTCCAAAGATTGCTTGAACCTTTATGTGATCAACACAAAAATGTTAGTAGACTATTTCAACTTTTTGCCTTATGACTCTATTATTCATTTGCACGTAACTACAAAAGTGGAAGCCACATCCAAGCTTATCTATTAGAAAAAGCCATTGTGTGATATATTTTGTCCCTTTATTTCTCTTGTAAAAACAAACTGCCCTTCCTCAGACTTCCAGCTGACTAAAAGCTGCAGCTACGTTATTTTTTGTATTCAATGACACCAAGTCTGATTACATTTATAATTTGTATTTGAAGGATATCAAAAGCCAGACCCTCATGGCTTTTGTTTCTTGTCACTCGTGGTTTTAACTTTCTCTCTTTCAATATCATATCATCTTCATTAGAAGGAAGTTATGGATTATTAAAATATGCATATAAATAAAGGGAGGATACAAGTGTTTCATAGAGAGGGAGTACCAGCTTTATTCTGTTTTATTCCCACTGAAAACCTGCCATTTGTTCCTGAGACAAGGGGTTTCTCTAATTATTATTAATAAAATAGAAGGAATAAGAGAGATTAGCAACTACATTTTTAAGTAGATTTTTTGTCAGCCTACAAACGAAAACTGATACTAAAATCAAACATAACTCTTGTACTCCACTACAACAGTCATTACTTCACAGTCTGTAGTGAAGAATGCATAATGAAATTTTCCTGCATGTGTTAAAATTTCTCTTCATGATTGAATTATCACTTATATTTCAAATTTTAAGAAATAATTTTTGTTCTTTGTTGAGTGCTCAATGTCATCTTTCCTTTTGTTAGAAAGTAAATTAAATAACTCAAAGAAGCTTTGTGCAGAAATGTTTGCTCCTTTGTTCAGTCCCAGAATGTTGGGAATACAGATAGACTCCTTTCTTTGCAACAGCAAGTGTAATAGCTTTGACAAGAACATGAGAAGGATAGTTGTGAGCAAAGACAAAATGCAAATAAAATGGCTTAGGGCCCGGTTAGGGAACAACTAGCACAAGTATGAGCTATTATTACTGTCTCAAGCTTTGCTGAAGACATTTCAAGCTCCAAAATATTTATTTTGGAATTGATTTGAAAAAGTCTGAAAAATAAAAGAAAATTGGGCTACTTGCCACTACTTTGCTGATAATTTGATACACAAAACAGCTCTTTCCTGAATTCAGAAGAGATAGGCTTGAGCTGCATTTCAGTAGAAATTAGAGAGTGAGTGCTTTCCCTAATTGGGCAAGACACTAATATCTTATCATGTACAAATAGCAAAATCTTTATGAAATCATTTTGACTTTTCTTTGTTCTTCTTTGAAATGACACAAAACCAGCAAAGCATAAAAATCTATGGGAGTTTGGTGAATAAGATGCCAGATTCACAAACTGTAGGACTTCAAGGGATTTAGTTCAGACTATTAGTAATTTGTGTATTTCCTATCAGCTATTGTCTAAAAAGAGCAAAATCTGTTTATTTATCCTTTTGTAACATCTTGAGGTACAGATGCTGTATGATGGTTGGCCTGGAGCATATCACAATGAATAAGTAGAGTGGTCAAGACCTTTTTTACCGAAGCCTCGCTCATAGTTCAGCTGCCAGTCCCTCTAGCCAGTCCCAGGGCTTTACAGACCTGCAAAATTTGCTTAGGCATCAATTTCAATAAGAAGGAAAGGGAAAAGAAAACCCAGGAAGCAAAAAATGTTTGGTTTAAAATAGGAGCACAGATCACAGATTTAGCAGCACCAAAACCTACACTGCTGATAACACTGCCCGTACAAAAACAAATAATCATTCTGGGAGCTGTGATTCAATTTTCCTTCCCTAAACAGCTCCAAAAGAATAAGCAGGGAGAATATCTTAGGTACTTTCTCCCTCTTTATCTCTTGTGACAGAAAGCTTTATGGATTTCTAAGCCGTTCCTACTGTCCCCCAGACTTTGTCAGTATTGGTGAGATAGCAGAGGTGGAAGGTACACAGAAGAGTGTTGACAGCTCTGCTTGGCTGCGTTATTTTTCCCCACATGTAATACCTGTGATGTCGCATTGATATAACTTTCTTTTTGCAGCACTCCTCCATTTCCTGAGTTATACTGACTGCCCTTCAAAATCACAGCCAGGAGGTAAATTAGCAGCGTCTACTGGGCCTTTTTTAAACAAAACTACCAGAATGACGCCTCACAAAAGCATTCTGTATGGCAACACCCTGACAAAAACGGGTGATCCTACTCAAGATACAAGCTTCCTCAAGTCTGACTACATTTCAAAAATGCAGAATTATGATGTTGCCCTCCTTCCTGGCAAATCCTGCTTATCGCAATCATCGCTTGGTGAGGTGTTCCACATTCTGATCCAACAGCTCAGAACTAATACTGTTTTATTTTAAACAGTAATCTAAATTATAACTGCTTCAGGGATCACTTCAGACTATGATTACAGGTTGCACTACCAAAAATCAGTGATACAGGTGTTAAATTATCATGATAATGGTCTCCTGGTGCAGAGAAACAACCCAGAATATATTACAGCTCCATTTTCATAACACCTCAGAAGATTCTTTTGCATGGAAGTGAGTGAATTCTTCCTGTTTTCAGAAGCATAAACAGCTGGTGACCTCCTCTCTCTGCATTATCATACAGCATTTTAACTTTAGTGGAGATTGCAAATAATTATCATAATAATTATATTTATTACAGCACTGCAGAGCTGATTTGGAACTCATCAGGTAATATGAATTACTTTTTAAAATAAAGACTTAGTATAAGTCAACAGAAAAAAGAGCTGTGAAAGCCATGTAACCAGTGTTTAGATAGATGCATTGTTTACTGAACTCATCACATCTAGGTCTTGTACATGTATCAAGAGGAAAAAAAGAGAATATTAATGAGCGCTAGGCTCCTGACTTACTTTTTCTAATTACTTTACTATGAGATGAATTTGCATCCAAGACTTTCTATTTCCTGCTAGTAACTGCAAGTGGAGTTGAAGATGCCTGCTCTGGATCCAGACATACTCATAAGATGAATCTCCTCCACACTGTCAACCTAGCAGTAATTCTAAATGGTAGGCTTGATTTCAGGGTCAATCCAGCCCAGCTGTGGAGAAAGGAGCGCTGTTGCAGAACAGCTAAACCCCCACAAAATCAGGAGTATTTACTCTGCACTGGATGGTTTTAGTGGGAAGGGAAGGAGAGAGATAAAGTTCCTTAGTCTGATAAATCCATGTTCAGTGTTAGCTGGGTCCACAATGTTTCAAATGAACTGCTTTCAACACCTGAACAAGCACCATTGCCTGTGCAAAGCCCAGCCACCTCCATTTTACGTGCTCTAACACATCTATGCTCTATCCATACGGATAAGTTAAATGTCTCGGTGTCTGCTTTCCAGCACTGAGGTGGCTGGTGTGGGACAACCCTAGTTTTTGTGCTATTACCCATAAAACAACAGTGTTGCTTTCTAAACATGCAAACAATCTGCAATCCTTGATCACTCAGATTCCCCAGCCTGGTGAAATAAATGGGAATACTGTCAAGTGGCCAAAATTATTCCTGAGTTTCCATCAATTTGGTAACAGAGTGAGTCAGGGTCATGGGGTCACTTGCATATCTTACTCTCCGTGCCGACTCCCTCAGGGATTCCACCTACTCTGACCACGACTTTTTTTGCAGCCCCAGCTGAAATGGCAGAAACTTTTTACAATTCCTGCTAGACCTGCTGCTGAGTAAGACCCTGAAAAGATATTTTTTGCACCAAAATCTCTCATGAGAATAAATCCCTACATTGAATTCAGACTAATTAATGTTCTTAGTTGCAACTACTATTCAGAAGCAACAATGGAATGTAATCCTGTTTCTTACTTTCTTTGAAGAATTCTTTCAAGAATTTTTAAATATACTGAGAGCACAGAATGGTTTACAGATAAACGATAAACTTGATGAAGTCTGTTGCCTCAAAAGTCTCTGTCTTTAACATTGATGATGGACACTGGGCCACCTGGAACCTTGTTTTGGAAGACTATCACTAGGGGGAGAATAAACTCCCAGATGAATCTGAACTTGTTTGAAACATGCCTCTCCACCTGGATGCACATGGGACCTCATGGGAGCCATGCTAAGGTAATGAAAAAGCTTGGTGGTGTTATTGCAGGATCTCTCTGTTATTTTTCAGTGGTCTTCGGAGTCTGCATGTCCCCATGGAATGGAGGTTGGCAAACGTGACAATCCTCAAGAAGGGTAAGAAGGAAGACCCTTGTAATTACAGGCCTGTCAGTCTCCCTTCAATAGTAGAATTATGCAGTTACTGACATTTTTTGAAAACACTTGAAAGTCAACACATTCTTTGGTTATAGCAAGGTTCATGAGGAGAAAGTCCTGATTAAGAAACTTAATTTACTGTCATGACAAGGTGACTTGACCCATCTAGTTGATCAAGGGAAGCTAGTTGAAGTGTTTTTTTCTTTTTTAGCAAAGCTTTTGATACTGTCTCTTAGAATTTTTCTGGAAAAGAAGTTTATTCAGCTTAAAGAAGAGAAGGGGTGACCTCATCACAGTCAAAAATTTCCTCAAGGTGGGCTGCAGAGGGGGAGGGGCTGACCTACTTCTCTCTGGTGACCAGTGATGGGATTTCAGGAAATGGAAGGAAGCTACACCAGTAGAAATTCTGCTTGGACATTTGGAAAAAGTTCTTCACTGAGTGGGTGGTCAGTCACTAGAACTGGGTGCTCATGGTCCCAAGCCTGGCAGAATTAATGGAGTGGCTGGGTGCTCCTCTTAGCCATATGATTTGGTTTTGAGTGTTACTGTGAAGAGTAGGGAATTGAAACCATTGTTCCTTATGGATCCCTTCTAGTATGAGTTATTCTGAGAGTATGTCTGAGAAACCAGTATGGAAAATACATTGATGTCCCAAGACTTGGGTTTTAAAAACCCTGAAAAGTAAAAATGGGTTCCATGCTAACCATGAATTATTATGAGCCACTTACTCCTAGTTTTCTTTTGCCAATATGAATTTCTAACAATAGAAAAAATTACTGTCTTGTAATACTAATACATTTGCATAGTTCCAATGAAGGTGTTCCACTTGCTTATATTTGGCACTGAAATTTTAAGTCCCTGTATTATCCATGAACAAGGTGATGTAATAATACCAATTTAATTCTTCAGAAGACAGACACAAAATCGAGTGTGTTGCTGTCTGTGGAAGTGTTTATCCAATTTAAGCTTATTCTCACTGAGGTCATTTCAGTCTATTGAATAGCTCATAACGCAGAAAGCAAGACAGACTTAACAAGGGAAAGAAAGAAGATTAAACAGAAAAAGAAGGATTACTTAAAGAAGATGTTCTGTGGTGAGGAGGAAGCTTTGAGACTTGTAAACTGTGAGGTTTGGCTCACCACTCAGCACACTGCACTCATGTATCACATATATACATGTACAAATATTGGTACCACTGATTTAGTGGCCATCAATACGTTCTGACTAAACAGAACACTAAGTAGAAGAATTTGTAATTCAGTTATTTTCAGAATAGTAACTAAAGAAATTTAATCTTTAATTAAGGAACATCAAAACACATCTTTTCTTCTAATAGGAAACACCTGCAACACACGAAAATGATTTGTTGGGATTACTAGATTTTTCTAATGTTACAGAGACAATTGACTGCACCCATGTGCACATTTAATGTGTCTTTCAATGAACAAATACATAGAATTGCAAGGAGATTCATGAAAACATAGAGAAAATGTTCAGTAGTGCATTATAAACACATAGTTAATGATTTCAGAAGACATCTTTGCCGGTGCTGGACAAGATAACAAAGATAGAAGATTTAATGGCCTAGGCCTGCAGAATATTTACCATAAAACCATTTGGTAAAAATTACCTCAATGACATATCTAGATGATACTTTATCTTAAGCTGAATACCATAATTTTTTCTATTTCTATGAGTTTATAGGTATGCCACAGAATGCTAATTTTTTTTCATCCAGTTTCTCACACCTGTACAAATAAAATACAGTAGTCGCTATTTTTATTCCGTTTTAAGGAGAACAGTTGGGTTTAGTCCAGATTTCTAGATCTAAATCTGTCCAGTGACAACATAAATTATAGCACTTGGAAACAACGGTTGCAGTATATTTCCTCAGACTGCACTCAGTGTAAAGGCCTGGTTACTATTAAGGATAATTCACATTTGTAAGATTTTGAAAGCAGAGGAACTCCCATGACAGAGAAGACAAATGGGAACAATAGTGTTTTGTGAATCACATAGCATTTGCCATCCTATGCACCTAAGGACAATTAAAATTCACATTGAACCTTAAATAAGGTTTCTATGATGTAAATAGTCTTATTATTCCTGCTTTACAAATGAGGAAACTGAGGCCCAAAAAGAACAATTAATTTTATGAATGACACATACAAATTATTTCAGCAAATCAATACAGACCTATAGTTTGACCTCGTAAGTTTGAATCTTATTTAAATACTTTGAGAAATAAATATCACATGCTTCCTTTCATTAAATTACACCTTGTAGTATTGTTGTTGTTGTTGTTATTAGAAGGAAAGTAAAGTTTATTAGTGAAAAAGTAAAGTTTTCTCAATTATAAAAAAAAATTCTCCAGAGAATCAACAATGATAAAACTGAAGTCTCAACACAGGATTGAAACCCCTGAAGCTATTTCCAAACCTTCAAGAAATTCTAGCATACTACTTGTTCCATCCTGAAATGAAATACGAGCATGACATGCAGATACAGAAGCCACAGTTTATAACTCAATTTCCATTTTTCCAAATACTCTTGCAGATCATCCAGCAAATGGTTGAAAGCTAAGTTAACAATTCCTGCAGGTCAGGACAGTTTAGCAAGGAGAAGAAAAGACAGAAGTGGAACAAGTAAAACTTCTGCAGTCACCTTAAGGAAAGGATGCTAATGGCCAGAAGTACTGCTCAGAGAATAAGTGATCTGCTACACAATATTCTGTGCACCCTTCTTGTGCACTCTTTTTTCTTGTTTGCAGTGAGTGGGAAAGATTAGGAATTGATCTTATAAATCAACAACTGTGACTCAGAAGTTGCAGCAACCTTGCAGACTGATGCTTTCTAGGATCTTAGCTCACTCCTCCAAGAGTAGGCATTGCCACTTCAAATAAATGCTAGATAAAGTCTTGCTTTAAGTAAAAGGACCATCACAAGCTAAAGGCAGACAGAATGTGTGTCACTCTATTGGGAATGGCAAGAAAAATGACACAGACTCTCTTGTGAGTTGAACAAGAGAGTTCTTCCAAGGTTTATTACCTCAGATGTTTTTTATAGACCGATACCTAAAAGTACGGAAAATAAACTCTTATTGGTTAGTGAACTAACACATCACCATCATTGGTCAGTGGGGTTCACCACCCCTCGACTTTCTCTTGCAAGAAAACAAGGAACAGACAAACAGCACCTGCAAGGCTGTCTTCTATCTCTGAGGATTGTTTTAATTCCTCCCTATGATTTCCCAGGCCACTTTCTCAGGCGAGACTGAGAAAGTTATGTGGCCTGCTATTTCCACAGGCACTGTGCTCCCTGCCGTTGCTCATAGTTAGCATCCATAAATGTGAACAATCACTGAGCAAGCTCCCAGTACAAGCTTGTCAATGTGGCTTATTCCTGATCAGTTAAAGTTTGCATTTCAGGTCTTCTCATCAATGTGAATTGCCAGATATCCTCTGTTACTCCAAGGAAAAGCAATATTTTATGTATTAACTCTGTATCTGCTTTCTTTCTGGTCATCTCTAGAAGTTCCATCCAAGTCTTAGTACTGATGTTAAATGAATCCTCACATGGAATTTCATGGATATCACCTATAATAAGTATGTTCTAAGTTGGGTTGTATTTGAAACACAAATAAAAGTACAAATTTTTCTTTTGAGGGCCTTTTGTTGTCTCTGAATGCAACAGCACATAGCAAAGAGAATGTTCTTGATAAAATAAATATTTAAATATCCAGCAGATTTAAAATACCAGCCATCTAAAGTGCAATAACTTTAAACAATACAAGGAGAGAATATTGTGGCTTTTTTCTGTTCCTGGTGCAAAACCTGGGGAGTTTATTGGCCATTTCTGGCCTGACCTGACATACAAATTGCAGATGAATTTAATGGGTTTATCTGCTTTCATGTGAAAGGAAACTTTATTAGAATTTAGATATTTCAATATTTCAACACCAAAGTTATTGTCATTTTTTTACTGTCTGTGAATTAGTCAGAAATTTGTCTGCTTTTGTGAAACCAAGATGCACCTTACACATTTTTTTCACTGACTCATACTTGCTGAGTGCTCTACTTTCATCCTTATCTAGATGAGTATCTGTGTGCCGTTACTAATTGTTTCTTATGACTTCATTGGTGTACTTCAGCTGAGAAGGCAGCTCAATACTTGTTGTGGTCGACACATTCTATAGATTATTTACCCCATATTTTCTGTTCTTTTCCTAATAAATGATTTTAGAACAGTCACTGCTGACCTAAATGCTTATTGCTTTTTTCTGCCCCATTTCCTTTATCAATATGCCCACTCCATCCATTTATGGTGCTTCATAAGAGGGTTTTTATAATAGGTTTTTTTATATAATTTATTATATTCTTTTATAATTATTTTTATCATTAATTACAATAATTTTTCATCTCTAGTACATTTTTTAAATATCTCTTTTTTATTTCCTTTGAGCAGATTTTCCAGGGGTAAGGTCATGTTTTATGAAAACTATTTATACTATTCATTGTTTATGTTATTCCATAACATACATTATTATGTACATAACTTGCTACAGATGTTTATTAAAAGGGCACTGATACTTTCTGCCATACTTGGGAAGATTATATATATACATAAAAATATGAGAAAAAAAATAAATTCTAGTTTATGTGCATCTGTGCTTTGTATTTCTAAACCAGTTTGCACAGTTTTCCTGTATGTGAAAATATGGATGTTGCATGATATCTGGCTCACCACCTCCAAGAAAAATGCATTGCACAACAAATAGTCTGCAACAAAAATATAGTAGTTTACAACCCGTGTCAACAAATAATGCCTTCCTTGGGGCATGAATGTCAGAGCTAGAGCATAGGCAGTTTTTTATTCTGTAAAGCAAATGCTTTTAAGCGTGTCTCACATCCATTTCTATATAATTAAGAGAAACAAAGCAACACAAAACTGTGAAAATTATGAAATGCTAATTAAAAGTAATAGACACAAGATAACAAATCATCAATTCAACACCATTTTTGTGCTTTGAACTAGTTGGTGTTGTCCCTCTAATTAATACCATGCCATGTTTTCATGCTTCATGTATCCAGTTGCTGTGCCAAGTGTTCATCCATTCAACCACTTCCCTCAGGGGTTAACAATTTTAGTCTCAGTGTATTTGAGTGATAGTGTTCATATTCTAAATTCAAAGGGCATTCACTTCTTGCTTTGAGTTCTATATGAGCTAGCTGCCTTTTTATTTTTAACAAGATAAAAGGATACCTGTGGTTTCACTGAAACTATATAAATTCCTGAAATCTTATTTTGCTAAATCATTGAGCTAATATTATTCACATACTAGCAAGTGCTTTGGTCAGAGACACAAATATTTGCAGGCATACGTGCAAAGCTGTTCTAACGGTGTTTCAACAGCTAGTAAAATATTTCCTTTCCTACACTAAAAACATAAACATTCTAGTTTTACATAAAGTGATGGAATCTTTGTCTGTCCATGAATCTGCATAAGAAGGTAAGTGTTCAAGGGCTTATGCATACAATGAGATAAAAATGTAACAATATGAAACATCACAAGATAATAAAAATAGGAATTTAAGCAGAAAAATTATAGAGGGTGAAGAGGACATAAGATCATATCATTCTAGTTCAAATTGAATATAATCTCAGTAAAAGCATATGAATATAATGCCCACCAGAAGAGAAAATTCTCATCCTCATACCCTTGCAAGGAAGCAAAAGCATGTTCAGTGTGAAGTTTTCCCATGGTCAGGCAGGTGTTCAGCCATCCCCAGGAAAGCAGAGCTCCATCATGTGCAAAAGTGACTTGGAAAAATAAACGTCATCACTTTGCAAGGCCCTCTCTTTCTTCTTCTTCTTCCCTGAGCTTTATATGCTGAGCATGATGTCATATGGTCTGGAATACGTATTCCTTTGATCAGTAGGGGTCAGCTGTCCCAACTAAGTCCCCTTCCAACTTCTTGCATACTCCCAATCTACCCACTGGTGGGGAGGGCTAAGATGCAGAAAAGGCCTTGACTCAGTGTAAGCACAGCAGTAACAAAATCATCCCTATGTTATCAACACTGTTTCCAATTCAAAACATAGTCCCATGCTGGCTACTGTGAAGAAAATTATCCCAGCCAAAATCAGCATATGATTCAAAAGCAGAAGGGAGCACATGATACAGTGAGCAATATCCAGCTGAGTAGCAATGCATTCTGTCTTGTTGTGCTTTAGAAAGTTCAAAATAAAAGAAAAAGGCACCTGGAGGAAGGGGACAGGTAGATGTACAATAGGAGGAAAGACAGTTGAGGGGAAAGAGTCAGTAGAACTAGGACACCCAGAGGGAGACTCTGGTCCACACAATTCTAGGCATCACACCAATGCAAAATATCAGAGCAGACTTCCCTTTATACCCTACTGCAGCAAGTCACCCAGTATTCCTGGCTTTTAAGGTGGTACTGTCAGATTGGAAAAAAATGTTAGGATGTACATGTCCCTGTATACGCTACTCCATGAATTCATGTGAACATCTATAAAAGTAATCTTTTTCATACATGTATTTATACCTGTATATATACGTTTATATATCTGTGCATGAGTAATCAGTTTTCTCTCATCTGTAGAGAACAATTCCCATTATGAAAGGCATCTAAGATTAGAAAGGCATCTCTCTCTTACCAGTAACTGTGGTGAAGATAGATGACTAGTCTTAACTACATACCTAACAATTTCATAGTTCAAATTAATTGTAAGCATATAAAATGAGTTCTGACTCTTAATTAGGTGAATTTGTACATCTGTATTTTTACTTAAATAGGTATGAAATAACAGTTCTAAATTTCTCCTCAGTAGCTAGTAATACGTGTTTAGCATTAATGAATTTGCACTGGTGGAAGAAAGGAACCAGAATTCAGAAGCTTAAGTTATCATTTCCATATTATACTTAATATACTTAATATTTCTATATTATACTGTTGTTCACAAATATGTTTCTTCTGTTTCATTAAAGCTGTTTTCGTATTAAAGGTGTAAAAAATCAGACATTTTTTGGGGGATTTTTTTAGTGTAAATCAGATAAATTTCTTGTATAGCTATTTTTTCCACTTATATGTCTCTGTAATTAAACTTTTCTGGTTTTTCTTTCTTTTCTATTTCTGAATATAATGCAGGAGTCTAAGTGCATATGTGCTATCATACACTTTAAGAAATGAACCTACAAAGGAGTCATCATAGCAAAGGAAGTACAGGCTATATATAGTTGAAACTGGACCATGATAATACTGAGGTCAACTCTTCTGTACAATTCATCAAATTTTGTGATGATAATTATATTAGAAATCAGTTGTCAACCTCTATAGATTTTCCAATGAGTACATGTATAAATCATAGTTAAAAAGAAAAACTAAATGGAAACTGAGTAGAAATAACAAGACAAAACTTACTGCTTGAAATTATCATTGTTACTACCATTTAAAAAAAAAAAAAAAAAAGGCTGATAGCAAGGATTCTGCCACCTGTTCTTACACCTTATTATGGGAGCCCTACAGAGAGATGTGCCATTTTCTGGGCACTGAGAGGGATAAGGAAGGGATAAGTTTTTAGTGGCTAGACACCCACAACCTCAAACAACAAAGGAAACAAAAAGCAACAGCACATAATGCACGTGCAGTGCCTAAAGGGCTCTCCCAAAGGCATTGGAAAGACTAAAATTCACAGGCACTTTACCTTGATGCTTAGCAGACAGTGCTGTCCAACTGGTATGATGGCATGATGCAATAGGAAAAATGGTGTATTTCTGTTTAAGATTTACACACCTGCATTAGAGGGAAAACTCTGTAATATTGTACTACTTTTTTATCAATATCTGGCATATGCAAGTGAGTGCAATGCAGATAATTCCTAAACAGCTTTCTGAACATCCCGTAGTCCACAGAGTGCAGACTTGTAGCTGACAGTAATGCCAAATTGGGTCCCTAAAGCAGAAGAGTGCTGTATCTGCAGTAACCAGCCTGGCCTCTTACAACTCAGATGTAATACCAGAAATGTGCTGAATTACATATGGAGCTGAAAACTTTTCTTTTTATAATAAAATAATACAAATATTTTATCTGAAAAAAAGAAAGTGCTTGGCAGATTGAAGTGCTTCATTCGAAGATGTTTTAAACTGAACCAGACTTTTGAATCAATGGTATAAATCCATTTTGTCTTGGCTCTACTTCCCTATTGTATCTCCATCACCATGTTATCACATATAGTGATGTGCGTACACTCAGTAGCAAAAGCTGAAGACCAGATGAAGGTAAACTGAAGATGCAATAAAAACAGGTGTGAATGATGGGTTGAGATCCCTGGATTTCAGCTGCTGGTAGCTTGTCAGAAAAGAGAATGCCACACCCTGACAGAAACAAAGTCCTTCTTTAGATTTGATTGTAATGCTTTTATGTTAGTTTATTTTTTAATAGCTTGCCATAAAAACCCAAGCTAAAATAAAATGTGTTATGAAAGCTACAGGGACATCAAAACAAAATGGAAGTGGTTTATATAACAACTGCAACAAAATTGAGAAAACATGTTGAGTCAAATGTACCAGAGCAGGAGACAATTCTTTTGTGTGTTCAGAGAGGCTTGAAAAATTTTTTTTAGTTAAATGTTCAAGCATTTACACAACAACAAATCATGCTAGATTTTAGAAATGTCTGAATCTATTATTCTCAGTTCTGCCCTTCAAATTACCCCAAATTTTCTGTTTCATGTATGTGCATCGGTGCCCTGCAAACTGATAGGGACAAAAACAGCTTCATTTCCTACTATTTTTTTCAGTCTTTATTCTTTTCAGCCTCATTGCAACCGGATGGCCAAAAGTTAAATACACTGGAAACCAAGAATAGAAGTTTTTGCAGAAAATCTAACTGTGACCCTTCATGCCTGTTAACTGTGTTTTATTTTGCCTGGTTACCAACTCTTAGACAACTTGAAATCAATTTTGAGTATTTGGTTGTATGATTATCTTTACAGATTGTCAAAATCACCACTAACTTCTGCAATTTTTTTTCTCAGTATCTTAGTTTTTTGTCGGTTGAGAAACAGTCTAACAATTCAATACTGAATTCAAAGTCAAAATGGCTTAGGTAGAGGATCACTGCTACAACTTGCAAATACTGACTTTACAAATGGGGATTCACAGTATAACAGCAGAAAAATGTGACCTGTTGTAAACTTCTTGTATATACTTACCTTCAATAGGCAAACTGTCATGAGTGCTTCCCAAAAAGCTACAAAAATACAGAACTGAAAACGCTTTTCTTAACCCTCATTCCCTCTTCTCACTTAAAGCTGCTTTTGCCTAGAGTTTTATTTGTACTCTACATTTAAAAATTCCTGGGAAGGGATTTCATCCCATCAGTGCTATTTATATAATGGTAATTTGACTAGCAAAAAAAGGAAATCAATCATCTAGCCATATCAGTAAACACTTTAAAAATAAAGAATAGATGATTATGACAAAAATAAAAATACTAGGTCTTCATAGAAATAAAATAAAAAAACCCAAAATATCAACATGTGGAATGAGGTGTTAAATTCAGTTGGGTTGTTTGAACTTTATTTTTGGCAGTCCATGGCCCCATTGTGAACTCGCAATGTTATATGGATTAGACAGAGTTACCAGGAGCCTACTTCTGATGTCAAAGGGATCCCTTACTCAGAGAGAGACTCACCAATCTGATTCTGAATTTTTTCCCCTTCATATATAAGCTGTATGTCACAGAGAATCTGTATTTCTAATCAGAATTTAAGCATTGTAAACCCTACTATTTTCTTTAATCTAATTTGGTGTTTAAATAGTTGGGAAATTTTTATATTTTAGTCAATGTATTTGGCCTTAAGCTTTACCTTGTAAACATCTTGAGCACATACACACTTCTTTTTCATCTCTCCAAGGAAAGATCCTTTCAAAATTACATCATAATTGTATAACTGCAAAAAATTATTTACCATTGAAATATGTTTTACTATATAACCCTTTCTTCCTATAAAGTGTTGGGGTTTTTTGAATTGATAAATTATGAAATATAATACCATATTTCAATGGTAAAGAATTATTTCATTTCATTACTATGAACCATCTAAGTACAAAAAGGTTATGACTTCTGACAGACAAACTAATCCTGTAGATCTATTGATTGGGAAAGGATGGAGATGTTGAGAAATCTGTGATAGAGAAAAAATGCAACTGGCCGATTCTTGTGACAGACTCATCTTGTGGGCATCCCCATCTCCAGCACAGCCATCCGTGCTTTTTATTTACAGCTATTTCCTTTTTGGTCACTGTAGTGTAGTTTCCAGGTTCATTATTTTATCACTAGCAAGGGTCTTCAATTTTTTCCAACATGTGGACCATATTTTTAGAAAGTGACTGTCTAATGGATACTTTCCTTATCTGTGATCAATTACAGCCTTAGGACAAGTTTCTTACAGGGATAAGGAGGTTAACCAAGCTCATATGCAATTGAGTTATACCTGTTTTATCCTTATAGAACCAGTGAGCCATACTGTCTGTTCTGTTCATTATTTCATCTCTCACTCCTGTGTGCTCTACTTCCTTCTCTTTCCTTGCTCCCTGTAATGGGTTTAGATATCCTAAATCTGCACCATCTAATCTCTGTCTCCCTTTCATTCTTAGTGTCTTTCGTTTTTTTTCCCTCCCGGGGCAGAAGTGGAATAAAAATATGGTTTTTTTCCTCCCTTCTATTATTTCATCTGTGTTATGACAAATCTTCTGATAAATAAAATACCTGAATACAAGGAGGGAAAAAAAAAAGGCTTAAAGGAGTCCTTCTTGCTGTGCAGTTCCCTGGATAAATATGCTTTAGAGCACTTTTTCTCTGAGTGTTTATTTAAAGATAATTTATTACACTATTAAGGAAACAAAGCCATCAAACCTGCATTTTCGTTACTCTCAGTGATTTTATCTGAGTCTTCAGACTATAGGCAAGTACTATGGCAACTCCAACTATATAACTAAGTAATTCAAGGTAAATAAAGTAATGAGATTCTCTCACAGTTTAAAATGAGATTCTCCTGAGTTCAAATCAGAGCAAGAGCCTATCTCAGCTGCTTTGGAGGAAATAATCTTTCCTCACTGGTACCCTGGGGAGCCACGTCAGAGTAGCTCTCTAAGCTAGTCACTAGGTTCACAGAACAGGTTCTGCCCAAGGCATGAACAGGCTCATGGGTCAGGCCCTGGAGCTATAGGTTGTGCACAGTATGAAAGCAAAAGTATGAAAGCAGAGGGATGTACCACATGTTAGTTCTTCCATCCTAAGGAAAGTGTTATTATATAGACTCACAGACTATTAAAATGAGGGGTGTACAAAGGATTTCCTAACACAGTGCAGAGCTCTGCTTCAGAAAAAAATCCCTAATGGTTCTACTATGGATTTATCAGAGAGTGATCATGGCTAAAAAAGATCTGAATCAAGCAGAAAAGGTATCTGGCAAGCCCATCACAGAGGATTACTAAGCAACAAACAGAGCACTGAAACAGCTGTAGCAAGAATGATGCAGAATTTCTTGAGGCACTCCCAACCTAGCTGTATGATACCTGTAGAGAGGGCCTGATGTGTTTTCATCACTGTACCCTCTTCACACTGGCTCTGCAAACTCTTGCCTCAGGGCCTGTCCCTTAGAGCTCAAACTCTTGAGCCGCACCCCTCCTGTGAACAAAAACACTTAAAAAAATGTAAAGAAAGTGTCAAATATATCTCATGCAGGAAAAAAATTAAAAATTCAAATATGTTAAAACATTTACTATGTATAGATTGATATTTACAGAGTATTTTTATTGAATACTTAGGCTGGATTTGTGACTATTAAAACTTCTATTAAAATATTATATTTTTATATAAAATTATGCTTTTTCATCTAATTTAATTGTATGTGAGTAGGCAAGTAGAAATGAATTGCTGAAAGTTTTAATTCAAAGAAAAGTACTTTCCATAGTCACTGCATGCCAGCTCATTTGTAACCCTCCCCACTCATTCATAACACAACACGGTACCGTGTTCTGGGAATTAGTTATACACAACATGATACAGAAGAAAATATTTCATAACAATATAGGACAAAATTTTGTCCTCACCAATTCAGTCATGGATCAGTAAGAGCATAATTTCATCTGGTGTATTTGTCATTGTGATCAATGCCATTATTAATCACATCTAGAGCATTATATTTAATTTGGCTTCTGCCCTAAAGGGCTTTCCTTCCCCTATTCCTTTTGTTAGTTGCATGGTTGCTGGTCACAGAGTATTCCTCCTTTTTGCTGTCTTTGCATTGTGTGGAAGCAAAGGCTCTGAGGTGGCTCTGAAATCTGCCATATCCATTTTGATTGCATCCAACAGAGCTGTGACTCCTCAGACTTTTCCACAGAACACAGGTTGCAGCACCTAGAATGGGATGCTAATTAAAAACCCATTATAGGTACAGCCTTGATGAACAGGTGTGAAAGACAAGAAAACTCACATCTGTAGTTTTCCACTGAAACAATACTTTGTACAATACCAGAAACTTCAAAAAAAATACTACATAAAGTGGAGAAAATGTATAAAAAGTGTAATTTAGAACTATATAAACACAGAAATATTTTGGTTGAAAAAGACCCTTAAGGTCATCAAGTCCAGCCACTAACAACACTTTCAAACCCTAAGCACCATGTCTAGACATCTTTTTAACACTTGCAGGGTTGGTGAATCAACCACTTTCCTGGTAAGCCTGTTCTGATGCTTGACAACTCTTTCAGTGAAGAAAACTTTCCTAATATCTAATCTAAACCCTTGGCACAAGTTGAGTATGCTTTTTCTTGTCCCATCACTTCTTGTGAGAAGCAGAGACACCTCGCTTCAACCTCCTTTCAGGTAGCTGTAAAGAGAGATAAGGTCTCCCGTCAGTCTCCTTTTCTCCAGACTAATTTAAGGACTCGTAAATCGGGAAAATTTTGTCCAAAAGAATGTTTAGCTTCTCATCCTCTTGCAACACAAAGAATTTAATATATTATGCACACATAAGAAATATTACATTTGTCTACTCTTTTTCAGAAAGGAATTGGGTTTTTTGATTCAGAAGTAAAAGAGTTTGAGATCTCATTTTTGAGTTTATTCTGTGTGAGCCTCTTCAAAAGAAGTCACTTAACAGGCCTTGGGAGGACTCTCTACAGGGATAAGAGCATTTCAAAACTCTCTGAAAACTCCAGGAAGACAGAGGTGTTCCTAAGGAAAGTCTATCGGCATCTTTTGACTAGTGAGGGAAACTAAGGTGTTCTAGGCCATATCTACCTAATGTTGTACAATGCTTTCTAGTTTAGGACATTTTGGTCAAAATATTCATCCTGAAATACTGGAGTGGTGTTCTTTCTCAGAATATGGTGACCCATCATACTGCAGCATCCACAGATGAGGAAAAGCAAAGATAAGATATATCTCCTTTCAGGAATAAAGACATAAAGCTTTAGTGATATGGACTCAGTTCTGGCCCCATATATTAGGATTCCTCTCTCAGGTGTACTTTGGAAACTTCTTTCAGATAAACAAAGGGATGAAAGCACTGTGTCTTGCAGTGCAGTAGTTATGAGAAATAGTGCTGAAAAATATAAGTTGGTTACCTGATCAAGACTGAATACAGCATCAAGGCAGTTAGGACAACGAATATAAGTGAAAAACCAGGGGCCTAGACCAGGCCCTACATCAACAACATCAGATCTCTTCAGATCATTTCATTTCCTAGGAGAGGGAGCCAAACCTCTGGGTGGTGCTCTCACAGAGAGAATAGAGGAGCCCACACAATGGTTGAACAATATCCTCATGACCTGGATACTCAAGAGAGGAAGATCTCACCAGCAGGAAAGATCAGCAGTGGAGCACCTTCTTCTCGCCACTACATCAAGATACATCACAGGTGATACCTTTTACTATTATTAATTTCTATTACTATTTTAAAAATTTGCTTTTGTTTTACTATATAACCCATTCTTCCTATAAAAGGTTGGGGTTTTTTGAATGGATAAAGAAAGATTTTTCCCTCTTGGAAAAACAAAACAAAAAAATACAAAAACCAACCAATCAATAAACACTAAAAAAACCCTAACAAACAAACAAAACAAATAAACAAACAAAAACAACAACCAGAAAACCCCAAAACATAACAAAATAAAACAAACAAAAAAACCACACACACACAGACAAAAAAACACTCTATCTTCATACTTCTCCTGGTAAAAAGAGATTTTTATTACTGAAGTTTTTCTATTATAGACTCCTTGAATAAGTCATTTTAGAACTGAAAAACCTTGGCTGGAATTGTCAAAAAGATTAGATTTTAAATTTTTTTCCCATTATTTTGTGTAGCATTACCTTCAGGCTTTAGATCTTGTTAAGAATTTCTCTTCTAGTCTAAAGAACCCCTTGACATTTCATATTGTCTATTTGTGTAAGAATTTATAAAGAAGGATGCCAGTGCTTCTAAGCAGGAAAACATCTTTCACACACAAGATTAACTTCCAGGTTGGTGGGCTGAGGAGAAATTTAATGTTCATTTTAAACTACATAGAAAGCTTTTACAGTGAAAACCTGTAATAATTAGATGAGGGAGCTTGAGGTGGTCACACAGATCTGTGTTCTGTTCCACATTAATTTGCTGCTGTCATACAGGTGGACTTGAGATTTCCCCACTTCCAGGAGCTCGTTCCTGTTTTCTTGCTGCTATTTTTCATTCTTTCAGTAATATCAGTACCACTTTTTGTGGCACTGAAATATAATTGGAAGCATTTTAGTAGCTTTAATACCTTTAGTACCCTTAAGTAGTTAAAAAAAAACAAACAAGCAAACAAACAAACAAAAAACCAAATCCAGAGATTAGCACAAATATAAAATTAGTACATGGGAAAAGACAGAAATCTCATGAACTAAGTCAAATTCCAAAAGCAGCATTATATTTGGTGAGATCCTAAGATGCAGATTCATGTTCCAGCAGCACTGAAGATTGCAGGATCACATTGTCACCTCAACTCTTCAAATTTTCTGGTGATACATATTTAGCTTAGCCATGCCTTGTGGTAGCTCTGCTGTCTTGGCTGAACTTGCCTGTCTGGCACCAGAGAGCCCTGGTCTGTCTTCACAGAGGCCACCCCTGCAGCCCCTTTCCTGCCAACATTTTGTCACCAACAGATAATACGGTTACCCATAAGCTAGTGGGAGAAAACAAAACAAAACAAAACAAAAAACAAAACAGAAAAGGAATAAAAGAAAATAAAAATTTATGGAAAAATTGGTTGGGAGGGATTTCCTTTGCTATTGCAAATTGATGCTTAGCACTGTACTGGCAAAAAATAGTTAAAATAGTGAATTGAGTGTAAAGATTTGACAGGTCCAGAGGTTTGGAGTTATTTCACATATTTTTTCACTCCATCTTGTAAGTAATGCCATTTCTTTTGTCTCTTCTGCAGTGCTAATACACCATTGATTCCGCATAAAAAGGATTCCTTTCCTTATTACAAGTTTTAATGGGCTTTAGGCAGAACCGTGCTCCCTGTCCTGTGTAATTCTGGCTTGCATTAGCTGGTGTGTTTGAGTCCCAGAGTGCCACTGCCTGGTCTGTGCTCTAACAGTCATCAGCAACTCATCAGCAAGAATAATAAATTTGGCTTTTGCAAGTGAATTCTGCCTCCTGATTGCAATAGGCACTGTTATTTTAATGCAATCACAAGACCAGAGAAATAACGATAAGGACAGTTTCTGTGGACCTTGTAAAATAAGTTGCATATTAATTATTTACAGTAGAATAAAATTAACCTCTTTCATGCAATGAACTCCAGATATTATACCTCTTCAAATCACCTGGGGTAAGTAGAAGACTATCTAGGGCAAAAGGCCTTACAAAGGCCAGCCTGGATGGGGCATTGCCCATGGCAGGGGTGTTGGAACTAAATGATCTTTAGGGTCCCTTCCAACCCAAACCATTCTATGATTATATGACTCAATGACAGCAGGAAAGTGTCTGCCATCTATAATTTGGATTTTTTTTTTCTCATTTTCTAGACTTTAAATATAAGCCTTAGCTTTGCAAAAACATCTTCCTCCTACTTTTAATGTGTATTGCATTTCCAATTCCTTGTACCATAAAAATATATTTTGCATTACACAGCTCTTCTTTTCACCTTTATGGATCAATTAGGTTACGCCTCTTCTGTGTTCCCAGACAAGTGCCAGTGAGGCAATTTCCAAGCAAACACAGTAGTTAAGAGTGCTTTGGCATTTTCCCCAACTATTTCTAAAAAGATAGATACAGAGGACCTTAAGAGAGATGAAGCTGGGTTGAATCTAATCTGCCTACAATGAAATATTTTGAAGATAATGAGGGGAGAAAGCTGGTGTTAGAAATTTACTATTCATTATCCTAGTGGTGAATTAAGTAAAAAATAATAAAAATACAAAGACTTCCTGTACTGTAGAACAAATCAAGTAATCAGAAAAATCCCAGAGGTGAAACAACGATAGTAACTGATTCCAATCTACTTCAGTATTTTCTAGGACCAACAAAAAAAAGGCTTCAGCCTTGCCAATATTAACATTTGCACTGTAAGAGTTGGCCAATTTAATACACTTAAGACTATTTATAAAAGCTGTATGAAATTTTTCAGTGAAATTTCTGAAATATCTGTACTGCCCAAACTGTAGTTCCATTCCAATGATTATTTAATTATCCATACAGAAAGGAACAAGCTAGTATAAATGAAGAGAGGATACTTACCCCCACAGCTAGTAAAAATCTGCTATGATGTTCACTGGGCTATGGAAAAAAAATGCAGAAAATATGTCTTTAACTTTTATTTCTCACATTGTAGATAAATAATCAGATCCTTTGATTACTGGAAATGTCAAGGTGAGTTTCCCTTTCACAGTAAAATCCAGCCTACACTGAAAGAGTTTAATGAATTTGCATTTCATAATGGAAGCCTTTTTCACTGTGAAACTGATAGTGTATTTTAGCTCAGAGCATTAAGCAAGAACATGTGACTTGCAGCATCAAGGACTATTCATAAAGAATACATCAGTTGTTTGTGGAATACCTCAGCATTTACAGCATTAGCTTGGGTTTTGGATTCCTACTCTACTTCATATATTATCGGCACTGAGTTTCTCAGAAAAGCTCTTAAGAAGTATTTATGTGCCTGACTCCTAAATCCAACCTTTCTGGATCCATTTACTGTACTATTCAGAGCTTCTCAGGGCAACTTCAAGAGCAAAATAACCTCATGTTTTAACTTGTCAGTGCCAGAGTGCCTTCCAGCCTAGTTTGAGTTAATTCTCTCTGGAAGGTCTCACTTAGCTGGTACCCCTGAGAGAATATCCCCTATATCCAGATTTATTGGAGTACTCGCCAGACTTCCAGAAATTATGTAGCAATAGATGTTTTCAGCTCATTTACTTCTTAGTGGGTATTACTGGTCTACACCTCCCCTATACAGAGGGTGGATTTACCTCCAATATAGAAAAGAACCAGTGTAAAAGGGCTTCTTTCAGAGCAGCTTCAGAGCATCAAGTGGGTAGAAACAGCCTGGATGCAATCACAGGGAGAGCATGGAGCAGGCTGGGTTTGACAATAGTTGTGGCAGCTGTCGCAAGTCAGGAGTTTGCAAGGATTGCATCAGGTGGATTGTCCTCAGTTTTGGGGGTATTGTAAGACTGCTCGGGGGAAAGCATGGCCTGGAACAGTTAAGCCTAATGCTAAGCCAGAGAAATCCTCTCTTCACGCCACTGCACTGGAGTGTCCTTAGGGGCTGCATTAAGAACTGACTGTGCCTGGGTAATTTATAGATGTAGTTTGGTGTGACCTTAATACCAACAGAGAACTAGAATACGCAATCTAATTTAATTTTGAGTCTTGTACAGACTTCACTGTAGACAAAGAAGTGTAGTATTTAGCTGGCAAATGAGGCCTAAACCTGTGGAAAATCAAGTCAGTGAATTTCTTAATGACATTTTCCACTTCCCCAGCGACCTTTATCTGATGGTCTAAAAGCACTTTACAAAAACATAACGTTTCTTACAACCAAAATTAGTTGGAAGATTATGTTATTTTGTATCTTTCCCCATGGAAAATGTTGGCTTCTCTCTGAAAAATTAAAAGCTCGAAAAACTCCTGACTAAAAACTTTTGACTTGAAATAAAAGCTCTAGGTTCAAAGACACTGCTATAGATTTTTGGTGAAGCCATATCTGCAATCCCTCATTCTTCAGTTCTGCTGGGTGGACTGTGCTTGGTGTTAAAACTGTATCTTTTTGTTGTTCTCCAAGGTCTCTACTTCCTCCAAATAAAGCTCTAGGATGCTCTTGGCCATCTCTGACTATCCTGCCTAAGAACATAAGTGATAAATCATGTCTGGAGCCATTATCTCATACTCCGCACCACTCTTCACTTTCACATGAGCATGGCCTCAAAATACTAATTTATTAGAAAAATCCCTTATATAGTTGGATACCAGTGGTAATGGTCAACAGGATTGCAGTGACTCACCCTAAATACCTCCAGAGCATCCTTGAGAAAAGTGAGGCAGTTTTATAAAACATGCTATGTATGCTTCTTGGCTGATTATTACAGCACTTAATCCTTCGGCTCTGAGGGAATGAGGTGCAATGACTGCCATGAACTACCTTTTTATGTGACAAAGGTCTGCCAGCCCAATCTCTCACTTTTACCACTTTTCCACTTATGGATGTGTAGTCTGGCTTATGTCTGGCCCATGGGATTTTTGCCCAAGATCACTGAAACTCAGTGGTGAAGAGAGAAATAGCCTCACTACACTTATCAGATACACAAATTCTACCATGCACCTTTTAAGACTGCTTGTGTATTTTGTGTAATCAAACTAAATCAAACATTAAAAAAAACAATGCAGAATTGGGAAATGCTGATTACTTATATAAAATTATATATTATATAAAATTATAGAACTGAATTTGACTCTTCAGTCAGAAGAATATATGACAATCATCTAGTCCAACTAAAACTGAGCAATTCAGGGCTGATCAAAAAATAAACTATTTTATTAAAGGCATTGTCCAAATGCCTCTTAAACACTTGACTGGCTTGGGACACGCACCACCTTTCTGAGAACCATGTTCCAGTGTCTGACTACCATTTTGGTAAAGAAATGCTTCCATCTGAACATCTCTTAGTGCAGCTTCAGACCATTCCCATGTATTCTATCACTGGATACCAGGGAGAAAGGATCAGCTCCTCTTCTCCACTTCCCCTCCTCCACAAGCTGTAGAGAGCAAGGAGCTTACCCTCAGCCTCCTTTTCTCCAAACTAGACAAGCCCAAAGTTTTCAGCTGCTCCTCATAGAACATTTCTTCTAGTCTTGCCTTGTTGTCCTCCTCTGGACACATTCAAGGACCTTCACATCCTTCTTAAATTGTGGGGACCAGAACTGCACACAGTATTCAAACTGTGTGCTCTGACATTACCAGAATTTTCTAATATCTGAAAAAAACCCTGGCAACAAAATTGAAGGAATCAGTACAAAAGTTATTCAAAGACCACAGAGGCTGATGAAAGGTATTAAAAGAATGAGCATAACTGAAGAGATGACATAACACAGTAGAAAACACAGCAATCTGCTGGGAATAGCAAAGATGTGAAATGAAAGAAAAATTGCAGAAGAGATTAAGATAAATAACAAAGGTTTTTTTTCTTCAAGAACATATTGAACAAGAGGTCGTTGGAAGAATTCTAAGAGCCAGCCTGGGTAATTCACTGACTGAAGAGACAGACATAACTAAAGCACAATCAAATAAATTCTTTGCCTCTGTGTTCACACATAAGGTTTTGGGATGGATGTCAGAAACAGACATAAATTTCCCAGGAGAGGAAGAAAAAATATCGAAGGAGGTACCATTCAGCCAGAACAGGTGATCAAGGAATTAGAACATCTGAAGCATAACAGATCTCCAAGACCTGGAAATATTCCCTAGACATTTCTAAAGAGAGTTGCAAAATAATGGGCAAACATTTCCAGACAGAGCTGAAACCTTTTTGAAAACAAGGACAACATGACTAGACTATATGAACAAATACAATTTGGACTAAATAAGGACAAAACCTGCTTCATTCTGCTCCAGTGAGTGTGGAAAGTGCAATCACAGCTAAATCAGCATGCTATTCCCACAGCATAAACTCTGTGAAACCACTGTGGAAAGGAATTTACTCACTCAGAATATAAAACCCAATGAATTTGATTTTTTTAGGATTTTTTATTTCTTTGTCTTTAGGAGGAGTTATATATTCTAAGTCAGTAAGTCTTACTGAGCATAGAATTCAACTGACCAAAGGGAGATTTCTTCACTTGTGCCAGTTTCTTACTTCTCAGTAAATCTTTTGTTCAAACATGAAGGCAGAGAGTGTTAATCAGACTGTGCTTTAGCTGTAGCTGTCTCTTCAATCAGTAAATTGCATCTTAGCTTGCTGCTGTGTCTGAAATAGTCTACCTTACAGTCAGTGAAAAAAAGAAAAAAAAAAAAAAAAAAAGCATGAGCTTCTAGGGATTGAGTCCAGTCAGCCTGGAGCAGACAGCCAAAATTGGCCAGTTGAAGCACACCCGAGGAGCGTGTCTAGTTCTCTCATTGTCACTGAATAAATTTGCAAATAGTAGCTCACATGTACATATTCACATTATAGATGTCAGAAGGTGGGCAAGATAATTCCTGCTGCAAAAAATTTGAAGCTATAAAGTGTTTCATGGGCAAATGTTAATTCAGCCAAAAGCTATTCCTCTATTCTTAGATCTTGCTGATGTGGTTCCTCATCCTATTCTATCTGGGCTGTAAAAAATCATAAATTTCATACTTAAAAACGATACTAGCATGTAAGAAAATATTATTCTAGAGAAGCAAATTCGCATCACAGGTCAGAACTGTTAGAAGGGGAATCAGCGATAATGTCTATTTCAGCCATTTTGTGCCTATCTGGTAACAAACATGTTTGGGTGCTGGTCATCATCATCTATGCTACTAAATTTTAGAACATTCTCTGGCATGAGTTTGGTGTTCTCCATCTAGCAGTTTTTTGGAACAATTCCCAATTGATTTATCTGCAATGTCTAAAAATGCCCCTGAACTCATGTGTACAGATAGCCAGAAAAATCAGACTACAGGATACATAATGGAAAATTGCACTTAAACAGTGACAGTATTTTTTCATTTGGATAGAGGCATTGGTGCAGACTATGTTTGGTTCTCATTTTATTTGAACCAGCTTGAGCAGTGTCTTTGGCATGCAACAATGAGAACATACCCTTTTATTATGCAGCACAAGCTGGCATCTGCTGTGCTTGTGAACTCCAGAAGGGTCACTGTTATTGGGTCACTCCAAAGGGCATATTCAATGACAAGAACAAAGGTGAAATCCAGATTATAGTGGACAAAGTCGGGAGGGTGAAGACAAAGCAGTGGGAGGCAGCAGCCAGTGTCTCTTTTTTCCACACCCCCCCCCCCCCTGCAGCTTCTTTTCTTATGTTTTCTGAGTTGTGTATTCACCCTGATGGCTTTTCACTTCAGCCACTCTATTAAAAGGTTCTCCATTGTTCATCTTCTGTATGGAAGTGAGTGGAAAAGGATTTCCATGCTCTGTAGCTCACACTGCATCACTTCTGTGTGTGCCCCAAACAAAGATCAATGTACCACAGAATCTGCATAATTATGTCCTCTTTGACAGTAGGTTAGGGAGACAAGGCGAGCTCTCCTTGTCTCAGAGGAGCAGCTTGAGTGCAGCACACCACAAGCATGGAGACAACTGCAGGTTGTGTATGTATTTTTCACATACACAAGATGAAATATGCCAGTTAGATTTTACCTGATGTACCACAAAAGGAAAGAGAAAAAACTTCAGAGACAAACAAATAAAAAAATCACAGTCGCATTTTTAAAAAAAATCATATAAACCCATTCTCTGTTGTTTCAGAAATTTAAGAAAACAAAACAGTAGTTTTTATTTTTGTGAAAGCTGTCCTCTTTATTTCCGTATTTAAAATTTTTCTACCAGATTCACAACTAGAAGGGAAAAGGAAGAGATATATAAACTATTGGTTTTTTTCAACACCTCTTTTCAAAAATACAGATAAAGGATGGATTTAACTCTAAACTGTCACAATAAAATGTTACAAAAAGCTCAGAAACAGGATATCCATATTGATAGGAAGGGTAGTACAGCCAAGAAGTACATCTCCATAGAATCCTGAAAGTACAATTTCCATGTTGTTTCTTAGCATTTACCTACAAAATAAATTTAAAAAAAAAAAAAGGTTTGTTGAATTGCCTTCAAACGGAAACTGAAAGGTAAATACTTACCCTAAGTACAGTCAGTCTGGTAAGGCAGAAAAATGATGCAATAAATGAGAGTTTAAAATACTCAGATTCCTTCAAGATAATTCTTCAAGTACTTGCAATGTCAGTTCATCCATTATCCCCCTCAAGTATAGCTGAGCCTCATGTAGCATGGGGCTACAGAACTCTGACATGAAACCCCAGCAGCTCATGGCTTCTCTTCATGAACACTAGGCAAACAAGGAGATTTTTCATAAGCAAAAGATTTTCAGTTTGCTAAAATGTGCTATCCTACCCATCTTCTCTCACAGACTGGATGTCATTCCCTGTTTAGTTAGGAATCAGTCTTCATCTTTTGCATGTGGAGACAAGTTTTTTAGATTCTACAACTGCAGAGAGTTCAAATAAAATGTAACTGAAAGCCTGCATCCTCATCCTTTTTCCTCCATCTCTCCTTATGAAACAAAAGTATCCTATCCTTACCTAAGTCAATAACAAATATCCTTGTTGACATCACAGGGTTTTGCCTTTTGAAAATACAAAAATGCATGAAAATCACTTTACATTTCTACATTTCTTTAATCTCTCATTATATAAAAACAGATACTAAGAAATATTTCTTAGGATTGACTTAGAGAATAATTTCATGTCACCTTTTGCAGGCTTTAGTTGGTAGCACTAGAGTGTTCATCTCTTTCCAGCTCTTGCAGCAATTCATGATTTTGGGTACTGGAAATCAAAGAGGAAATGTTTCTGGTAAATGTAATAAATAAAGGTAATGGTGCAAAGCTGTGAGAGGGTGCTAACATTAGTCTTAAGGAATGCACACCAGCAAAAAAACACTTGAAAAATCAATAGAAAGGTCTCACCTTTCTTCAGACATCTAAGTGAGCAATACTTTGAAGGGAAATAACATAATTTGGAAAAGTCACTGTGATGGTCCTGCGGCTCTTTCAAGTGGGGATATAAAATAATATACCTTATTCTGAGAAAAGTTTTCAAAATGCAAAGGCCTTTTCCTATTTTCTGCTTCCTTCAAAGTCATGTTGAAGCACTTACAGCAAATGTCTGATGGATTTTGCAATCAGTCTGCCATCAGTTCATATATTTCTTGTGAAATACATTGGTGATAGCAAGCTATTCATACACTATTACAAAATAATTTGTAGCCCTCTGTGAGTGGCTCTGCTGTCTATTGCCCCACAATATTATTTTGGGGTGTTTTTCTGGTTTTAATTGTAACAACAATAATGTAAGAAGTTTACACAACAATTTAGCCTACATAATAAACAACTGTATTTTGGTTTTTTATAATTCTGGTTGTAATTGATTTTTCCTTGTCCCCCAAATTTTCACATTTGTTGAAACATATTTGTGAGGCTGGGACTGCCGCTACATCAATGAGCACTGAGGTGAAATGAGACAACTCACAGTGAATCTTCTCTTCAGTGGGAAAACATTACACAAACCATTTTACAAATGTAAGTTCAGAACATCTCAATTTTGAATTTTTAGCCACTTATGGAAGAAAAAAAAATTTGAAATGGTTAAGGCATCTGATTTCCTAAGAAAACAAGTGAAATGAAAAGACTGGTGTTGAAATACCTCTAAGACTTTGTGCAGAAAATTTTAAGAAAAATCAGTGTACAAGAGGACCATAAAAAGCCGGTAAAAATATTTTCACAGTGCTTTATATCCCAGTTAATTCATCCTGTTTTTTCTGTCTTCTGGTTTTTTTTCCCTTTCCTTTCATAATATATCTTGTCATCTTCAATTTCTTTTGTCAAACTTAAAGTATTCAATAGCGATCTTACCAAACAGACTCCTGTAGGATTTGAGATTTTGACAATCCTTAAATTATTTTCTCTCACAGCATTCGGCTATGGGAGAAAGATGTATTTTGCATTTCACACATGGAAAACGAAAGCATTGACAATCTAATGATATCGTGGGAAGAGTGGGAGCCTCAGACAAGCCCTGCCTTAGCCTCAGATTTTGGCAACAGTTTAAATTAAAAAAATTACTCTGGCCTCCAAGTTCTTATGATGGCAAATCAGGACTATTTCTAAAACTGAATTTGTATTAAACAGTTAAGAGACAACAGACGAAAGGCCTTAATCAGAATTACTCACTACACAGGATAAAACTAAATGAACTACTAGTCGATTACAGACCAGTATAAAACACCACACGACACTGAGGCACCTATATTAAAGCCAGAGAAAGAAATAGTATTGGTTAGGAGTCAAATGTAACTTAACCAAAACCACCATAATGTACACAGAATCCTTTCACTTAAACCCTGGGCAGTAACCACAAAGCAGGTATCCCTACCCACAGGAGAAACTCCACACATTTCCAGGGAAGATGTAGAAGATTTCTGCTTTGTGGGAGTTTGGTGTTGCTTCTGTAGTCTTAAAATGAGGTGTCTGTTGGTCAGAAATCCAGTTTATCTTTCCAGATCTCACTTCAGCTGTGAGATGTTTATTGGCAGCTGGGAGATGCCAGACCAGTGTTAACCCCATGACACCAAAATAACTCACTATAAGACAGCTTGTCCTGTTTGAGTTATCTCACCGGTTAGCAAGCAATAAAAAAGCTCTTGGTGGGGCCTGAGATGCCCTGCTACAAATTAATAGACCAAAAATAAAATTCAGGCATCTAACATCAAATACTCATGCAGTTGAGAAATCATCATCCACAAGTCGTTATCCTTAAGACTCCCACTCAGAATATCTTGCCCATATTTCAAAGATTCTTTACTTTGTGACCTTTAAAAAATTCTTCCTAGGCAACTGAAGCTGAATTGTAACACATGTACTTTAGGCACTCAAACTCTAACATTTTTGAGTAACACAGCACCTAGACATTAAATAAAGTTATTTAGAGACACCAGCCATTCTTTCCCTTAAATTCCATGCAGAATTTGATCATACAGATGCTCTAGGAGCAAGACAAATGTGCATATTAAGCTTTTAGCACAGAAGACAGAACTTGAAAACAAACATAGCTAGAAGACCAAAGATTAATTTTAACACTGATATGGTCAGTTTTGTGATTGGGTTTGTTTGGTTTTTTTCCAGAGCTGGCTCTCAGATCTTGCCTTCTGACCTTATTATTTCATCTAGTTAGGGAATAAATAAATACAAATTATGTAGTGTTTAGTTAGGCTGATGAAATTTAAGCACTTATATTTGCCAGGCCTTTTGTCAGTTAGAAAAAGCTGTATCTCAATATATTTCCAGTCTTGATTTCTTTTTTTTTTTTTAACCTCAGCTTTAATTAGCTCACAATAACTTTTATTATTTTAAAGGAATATGTCATGAGGTAAAAATGAATGGTGGGGTAGAGGGACAACATAACAGTGAAACATCAGTGGGATTTAAGAGACCTTTCTCCTCAGTGAGGTGGAATCTATATATTATTTTCCCAATATTTTTCCTCTCTCTCTCTCTCTCTCTCTCTTTCTTCTCTCTCTCTCTCAGATGAACCTAAAGTCCCACATGCTATTACACATTAATTCCCTTTGACAAACACTTTGACAGTTATGCCTTCAGAATGTGAACATTCTGTTCTGAGAAGTTCATTGTTTTTTTCCTAGCAATATTAATTTACTACTACATAGGCAGTAATAATGTTTCTTAAATTCTTCCACGCTTTACATATTTTAAAAGCTTTTCTGAAGTAATAAGCCTGCACACTTATACCTCATAAAATCAGAATCACAGCTATTGCCTGCTTTTGTTTTACTGAAATTTGGGGTTTTTCTGCTGGTTTCCATGAGAAAACAGTTTGAGGCCTAGCTGTGGATAGAGGAAATCATTCTTTAACCAGTACATCTCAACCACTCCCTTATAACCTGTTGGGGTGAGAAAAGTTCAAGCCAAAAGCTGTTGATTTCCCTAGAGCCAATCAAAATGATAGATGCAGTGGTGGAAGATCACAGCTGACTGGGTTTAGTCCTCTCATCACTAGCTGCAGATGGCATGCAATTTAAGGATGCCCATTTGGTAAAATTTACCAGTTTCTCTTGAGATCACACATATGGGTTTTCATTTAAAAAACAATTGTATCAGGAATAGTGTTTTAAACAACAGATGTAAGTATTGACAGTGAAAAAATGCCCAAAAATCAGAATATATCCACACCGGAGAATGGAAAGAATATGTGTTATTCTTTAAAGAACTCCATTTGATATTTTAACTTTTTTTAGAAGAAAAGGACAGAAAATGACCATAAAAATACAACACTTGCCAAACTTCATAAATGAGATACAAGCTTTTGTTTTTACAGTTTATGGCCTTCAGGCATTTGACATATTTTTTTTTTTCCAGCTTTGTATTTAAGAACCAAAATCTCAAATCCTCACATAGCAAAGAACTGGTTTCAAAAGAGTTATGAGTTGGGCTGATGTCTTTGCTTGCTTTGAAATCTAGATTTAACTAAAAGAAAATATGCAAACATTGTTTACTGTAATCTTTCCTTAATTCTGAGCAGATATTTTTCTAGTGTTTAGACTTTGGCCAAATGTCTGGTGTAGAATTTCAGTCAGTTGCATGACTAAAATAAAATAAAATACATTAATAATTAATTCTGCAAAGTTATCAGTAAAACAGCTGTCAGGGTAAATCATAACAGTGAACTAAGATAGCTAAAGAAACAGTTATATTCACTGTAAAAATCCACAAAAAAAATAAAATCCAAATTTATATAACACAGCATCAAAGACACTTTTGAAAGTAATCTGATTTCACTTTTTAAGTGTAGTTATGGCCATTTCCTGAGGAGAAACAGCTGTGTCTTCAACAATGTAGGCCATTAACATTAGGCCATTAACTATGCTAACACGACAAATGAGAAGATAACATAACTAAGAGGTTGGGTTTGGAAATGGTTGAACATGTACCTTTGACAGTGATTAGTCCTTCATTGAACACAATTGTATGTATTCTTTTTCTCAGTCTCCTGATTTAAATAACCTGGGCTACAAAAAGACATGGTAATTATGACATCAGAAAGCAATATTCATAAGTTACATAACTTTAAAAAATGGTAGAATTTGGTTTGGTTTTATTAGTGAGGTAGATGGAAATGAATGTTCTACAAATTCAATGAATGTGAAATTGGTTTTTACAAAGGAGAAAACAAAATTATCTCAGTGATGAAATATTTATAACACCATTATGAAAGGAAAACCATGAACATAGGACCTTTAATATTCTATAATATGTAGGCAAATCAGTTGCTGTCATACACTTCTGCTATGTTGTTATATATATTTCTACCTAAAGCATTTTCACCTTAACCTATTGAATTGACAAATTGCTATCAAATTTGAGCATGCTAAATCCTGTAAATAGTCTTCAATAGGCAGAAACAAAAGTATTTCTGTGGCAAAAGTACAAAAAGAAGAGAAATGTGTAAAAATCTGAAGATATTAAAAAATGCTATTTATGACTTTTACTGGTTTTGTTGCATCAAAATAAAAAGAAGCGTTAGAAGAGATCATGGCTCAAGTGTCAAAAACATACAGACTTCTTAATCTAATACAAACCAGATTCAGAGGACCATTACAGATACTACAGTACAATCTGTACAATTAAGTTAAAAAAGATAATACTTTGAGAGAACAACAAAATTAATTAATCTCTGATTTCAGTTAGCTTCTTCTGTTGCCACTAAATAAATAAGAGTAGATCATGTTATGTTCTTTTTCTCTTTTTTTTTTTTCAGGTTTGGGGTTTTTTCCTCTTCTTAAATACCTTTGGCCAGATATGCAGCTGGCAAGGACTGGGGGAGACAATAGAAACAGTCTCCAGAGCCTGAGGCTGGGTCACTTAACATTAAGTCACCCTCAGACTGAGATAAATCCAAGTGTGTAAGGCTATGCATAGGGATAAGAGAAAATGTGACACACATTGCAGTTAGTCAAAACAGTTAATAAATAAAGACTGTACATTTGAATTAACACAAAAATAATAGCATTCTATGAATTTTAGAACTTTGCAATATAGACGGCCTCATAATGATTAATCTATACTATTATTGCTTTTCTAATAAACTGCTTACGATCTTTTGCAAAATGTGAAAAGAACTGATGCACCAGTGAACTTCTGAGCCTTTTGTTAATGAATCAATTGATATAATCAAGGGAAAAAAAGTCATTGTCTTGAAGGCACCAAGCAGTCTGGGAGTACCTCATAGGTCACAACAAATGGAGCATACCACAGACAAGGAAGGGGGATTCCTAGGTTTAAGAATCTTGCTAAAAATGCTTTATAAGACCTGTTAGAAATGTATTCTGTTATGTCCTGAAATACATAATTTCCATATCAGAAAGAGAAATCATTTGCAAATCAATATTGGAGGGAGACCTTGCAGGATATTTGAAGGAGCTGAAGGGAAAGGAAACAGAAGAACAGTTAGAGCCTCTGTAAGCATCCCTCACTACATCAAGCTGAACATGAAAATTAAATTTGTCTGTCTATCTAGGATGTTTTTGTGTGCCACTGTTTGTGAAGGGGATACTTTGAGCTCTTATTTGCTGAAAGAACTGGGATTACTAGTGGGATTATCCACTGTACCACTGACTTGAGCTGAAGTTTTGTTCTACACTCTCAGCTGGACATATCCAAATGAGAACCTAAGCGCTTTATCCTGGGATGTGAACAAAGTTTAGATCCTAAAAATGCAATCAGTTTCAGCTTGTATCTGATCTCATAGGTGGCCCAACATCCATAGATACTCCACTGTTAGATGATCATCTCTCCTGTTTGTCTAGGGACAGATTCATCCTGCCTACATCAACATGAAAATTATGAGAATGGCACCTAACCACCTTAGTTATCCTCTTTAAAAATTGGTGACATATAGATACATACAGAAAACAAATCAGAATCCTAAGCTTTAGATTCTCTGCACCAAAAAAGATCAGTTTTAATGTGGCTGGAAAATTCATCACACCTCAGAGCTGTTATTCAGATGTTAAATGTCTTCCCTATTATGTTCATATTAATGGTTCAATTCAGAAGTTTTCTACAGAGCATGTGTAACACATCCCACTAGGATTGGTTTCATCCCAAAAGGTAGTCGGAGCCTCATCCTTAGTTTATAATGAGCTGAATAGTAGTATCCCTTCTTTCCCTAAAAAGCAGGACACATGAGCTGAAATTCTTTCAGATCTGGTAACTTTCTATCACAATTCTATCATGACCCAACCCAAGGTCCTTAACTAATGGGATATAGTCTTTCTGAAATATTGGTACAGACATTCTTACTGTCGACACTGATCAGGAAGAAATTCAAGATTCATTGGCACCGACAGTATATATTATATGTCATTTACACTTACGCCTCTTCTTATCACCTCTTTCCATACAATTTTTTCCAACATGAGGCACAAGTAATATGAGGTTGCTTAGCATCTTTTCATTGATTAGATCAATATCAGCATCTAGACTGTTATAGCTGTCTCTGTTAAACCAGGTGAGAGATGTTTTAAAGAGGAAAAAAAGGAACAAATTTGAAAATTGATGATAGGTGTAGCACAAATTATTTTTAATATTAAAGACTAAGGGAGATAGAACTGACAGAATTGGTTAAGAAATAGAAAATGTAAGGATTAAAAAAATGCCAGCACATTACCAGAGAGGTGGTCCAAGGTTTCACATTAAACTCTATGCTTTTTAATACATTTTATTAATGATCTGAAAGAAAAGATTGAGTGCAGTCAGGTAGAAAGTTGACACAAAGTTGTCAGTCAAGACCAGAAGGTACAGCAAAAATCATAAGCAAAGGAAAAACATCTATATCCAGTTTTAGGACTCCTGGTTTCACAGATGATAACTGCTTCAAAACTACCTAAATTAATTGCCTACTCTGGAAGAAGTAGTAAGAATCTGCTGCAGTCCATTTCCATGGCTTGGGATCTGTTTGTGTCCCAGTTGGAACACAGGAACTCTTCAAACTTAGAAAAGTCTGTAAATAAATCAGTGAAATACTTGCATAAAAAATATCACCAAGCTGTTTGGAAGAATAGCATAATAATAATTAATGTGATAAAAGTTAAGAAGACTTTCCAAAATTCAGAAGTGTGGTCTTAATTCTAGCAAGTGCTGCACAAATTAGCACCCATTAGAAAGATTATTTGGGAATTAAAGCATGTAGAAAAAAAGACAACAATAACAGAATTCAGAAAAAAAAATCTAAAAAAAATAAATAAAAAGGTAAGTTTGGAAGAGGGAGGACAATACTGAAAACCAGCAGTGAATTAGCTCACATATTAAATTTGTGTGCTGAGTGCACTATTAGGTTTTAATGGCCTGGACAAGGGAGTCTCACCTGTCTGCTCCACTGCCACGTTGACCACATGCCCAGGAGCCAAGTTCCAGCTCAGCCCTGGGCTCCCAAACACTGCCTGGGCTACATTATAGGGATTCCTGTCTCCAGCCCTGCTGCCTGGATTGACTTCATTCCTGTACTGTAGGTAGCTGTCTCAGGGATGGATCCCTTGGATGTACTCTCCATCTTGCCTCAGAGCTTGTCCCTTTCCCGTGTCTTGCTGCCCCTGATGGAACCTGTGATGTATTCTGGAGCTGGTGGATTGGTTGCCTTGTTGGGAGCTAACAATGGACATTGTTGTCGGCCTGTAGCTCTGCCCACTGTGTTCAGGCCCTATAGGACCACATCCATGGTGAGAGCACTACCTGCTCTAGGGTCACCATGGCTCCCTGTTGCTGCTACTTCAGGAAGCATCCTGCTGCTGCCATTCCTTATTCATCTGGGAAGTGGATTTTTAGATGTCTATCTTTAAAATAGTAAAATTAGTCTGAGACCCCTTATTTAGTCTACAAAATAGCCTCATTCACATTAGTCCTGTTGTGGAAAATATCTGGAACTTGCCATTGTCTCATTGACCTGAGCACCTAGATACTGCTCACCTAAATCCACTTGTTCTGCTGGATTTCACCTGTAAAATAGCACTGCAGTAACACAGACTGGCAGGGGTGAAGACTTGTAGGTTGTTTAGTGTTTGAGACTCTAGAGAAGAAAGAGTATCTGATGAAATGAATAACTCAGTGCTCAGGGTCTGAAAAAGGTATGCTTAACAGGGCTTTACATCACTCATTTTAAATAATAAATTATGAACAAATTATTAATTATTTAAAATTATTAAGGAATTATTCTTTAAAAATTAAATAATTGTAAAATAATGACAATAATCAATGAACATCATCCCCAACTTTGCATTAAATGAGTGACATGGTTGTTTATGTCAATGAAGACAGTGCCACAGGAGGAGTTCCAGTTGCTGCGATCGATAGATACAGCTTATACTTTAGATTTGGATGTTCAGTGATTCCGTTCTCTTGAAATCAGTGTTTTTAAATGGATAAATTGAGTGTCCTTGAGAACATTCAGGGAAAGATTGGTTCCACCTATGTGTAGACATCTAAACATAAAACTGATTTAAAGCAATCTTATTACTGTCATTTTGCATTGTTTGATTTTTGTATCCTTTATGATTATCTTTCAGATACTTTTTTTTTTTCCTACAACATATTCAATATGCAGATGAACCATTATCTGTTAACATCCTGAACGGCATTCTAAAATGTCAAATGAATTTCTTCTTAATATTGTACAGTAAGGAAGAATCCCAGCCATTGCTAATATCCATCATATAATGCATTATATACTCTTTTCTTTTCTGGCTTCATATGCTTATCTCTTGATGAAATGTAACACTTTTTGTAAATATGATCCTCCATGGTCTCTTTTTCTGAATTGCTCACATTTATAGCAAAACATTAAGGTCATATGAGGAGTTACAGTGCAGAAAACAATTCATATCTTGTTTACTCCTGGCTTTTTCTTTTACTTTCAGGCAACTTTATGTATCTGACAGTCTACAACTTGTTTATTTTGCAACACCATTGCATCTTTCACAGCTGTCTCTGTGGAAATCTTAATTGCAGGTTTTAAGGTTAAGTTCCTGCTTTTAAAAGCTGCATCTTTGAGTGCTCATTACCATGCAGAATGGGCAACAAACCTCTTTGGGTATAACTCCAGTTATCAACAGACTGATGGGATTCAACCACTCACCTTAGCTTTACTGTGCTGACTACGGTACACTCACTTTTTGACTGAAATTAGTCAGGAAAAATAACAAGGCATTACAAAGTTTATGCTTTAACTCACAGAGAAAGACAAATTATTTTCTTTCTTGTCCTGTCAAAAATCTTTTATTTATTTTAAACTCTTTCTGAGTGTCTGAATCAGTTTACCTTATCCAAAAATTCAAATTTGGTTTGGGCAAAACTCTCTCTCATTATGTGTTGTAGATAATACTGAACTAGTCAGAGTTTCCATCCCAGTCCTCCAAAATCTCACCAACCCAAACATCTGAAAATGAACCTACTCACCAGAGGCATATCCTCAGATTTTCTGGCACACTGGAGGCAATGCTCCCCAGCTGCTCCTGGAGCCCCAACCCCAGAGTGGCCACCAGAGAGGAACTCCCACCTGGGGAGAGGGCCCAGGAAGGCCAAAGGCTGCCAAAACTGAAGCATGAGGTAAGCACAAGTCTTAACCCTGTCTCCTCTTAGAAGTTATGTCAGCTGAACACCGCTGGAACCAGGAGTGGTAGCTGTGTTGGTTCTTACCACATTTTTTCTGTCTTACTCTACTCCTCCTTCTAATTCCCCCTTTGAAGGGTTTTGAGTAACTTAAAATCAGATGAGCTTGGAGTTTTTTAACTTGAACAGGTGGAGCTAATGCTTTCAGACATGCTTTATGTTGATTGAATGCTGATCTAAACTTTTGCCAAAGTTGTCTCATTTTCTGAAGTTGCCAGTAAAATTTTTTGTTGTTTTCACCCCTCGAGACTATCTTTTTTGTATTTCTTCCATGAAGACATTGTAAGAACCTCTGAAAAAAGCACACAAGCCCTTTTAAGAGGCTCTTTGAGCGAATCTTACGAGGGCCTTACGTAAAGATAAGGCAAATAATATGTAGAAGGGACTAACTCTGAACAGTTTGGACACAAGTCACATGTCCCTGGAGAATAGGGATCACTCCCTTGCAGTATGTAGCTACTGCTGTCTTATTATCATCTGGTCTAGGCTGATAGAAATCACTCTAAGTCAAATTTAATGCATTATATTAAGAGAAAAAAAAAGAAACATTCATTGTGTTCAACTTAATATAGAAAAATGCTTGAGCTTTATATAGAAAGAAGTATGCATAATAAAAGTAAATCTGTATTTATTTCTTTAAATAAAACCAGTATCTCATCAGAAAAGGTAGTTTTCATTCAAGTAATTTGCATGGGCGCTGTGGGAGAGTACATAGTTTATTAGTTTATATTTTTTGAATTAATTAATCCATCTCAAGTGGGAAATAATTAAGTTCAGTATTGAATTCAGTCTATAAGGTGGCATATGTGAAAATCCTACAGGTCTCCCAAGAACATTAGTGTCCCCATAGCAGAAAACAACAGATGACTCATTTAGACCAACATCCCATAGGCAGCAGTGAATGATTAGAGAAAGATGATGAACAAGACAAGGATAAGTGACATTTTCTCCATTCTCTGGCTTTCCTCTTCCAGGCATCAACTGTCTATGGCTTCTAGAATTGAAAGTTTCATCCAGACCTCTGTCTTTAGTAAGCAGAGAAGGAACTTTACTTTCTAAAAATTTTTGGCACATTATGAGATTTATCAAGTTCCTATGAAAATAAAATTAACTTTTTAATTACACACTATATGAAAAAATACTTCTTTTTTACTTTTATAAAGCTACTGTTTCTTTATCTGCTGAGCTGCTCATTAAATCTTGAGTTATGAACAATTACGAAAAAGTTCCCTATTCATTTACTATGTATTTTTTTTATTATTTTGACATATTCTTTGTGTATATGTTTTTGACAGTCTTCTTTTCCTAAATCAGTTTTTACTGGATACCCATTAATTTGCAATTGTTTTAGATGACATTTTTCCCACTCTCTTTTAGAGGGGCAATTGTAAAACTTAAATTTCAAAATCTGGGGGAGATATCCTACAACAGGTATCTACAGGGGCTTTGATCTGATCTGAACTACCTCTCTCAAGACAGCTGCTTGCTATCTTGAGACAGCATAGCATAACAATTGCAGGAACTCAGAGGATCAGTTTCCCATCACTTCTTTGACCCTGAGGAATTTGGGCACTGGTTCTCTTTTCAGATCACTGCACTCACTCTCCAGGCTGCAGTTCTCATTTCCAGACTTTCTTCTGAGACTCAGTAAATGCAGCTGTGCTGGAGCTTGAAGCTCCCACAGATTTTGTGGTTTCAGAATTTTTCCCAGAGTCTTCTGGGTATCCTGAAATGCAGTTTATATCTTCAAGAGATTGTGGCTGTTAAAAAGGAAAAGATAAATGTTTTCCAGAAATTAACTTTTTTTTTTAAAAAAAAGTTATCTATATTTCTTCCAACATGAAAGGTAAGAAATGATGGTCAGGTTTCTTGTAAACCCAGGTCCATCATCACTAATAAACACTTTCAGAAGACAAATCAAAGACTTCCATGAGGTAGGGATGGAGAATGTCTTCTCTCAAATCTCCAGAAAAGAACCCCTTTGAAAAGTTTTGTCACGGCTGGTCAAGGCAAGGAGAAACATCTGCTGTCAGTATTGCTTAAGAAAAGTAACCTGACTGACAGCATGACTACTGCAGGTAGCATTAGGCATAAGACTGTTCACAAGGTGAAATAGAGCACAGTAGCTTGAAAGGATACAGTAAAATCCTTAACAAATACACCTTTGGAACACTAAACGGTGTTTGCTCTATAAATTGTGTTCCTTATGGTTTCTGTAAAGTATCTTGTCCTCATGACTCCCTTACTCCTTATCAGCCTGGATTATTCAAAAATACTGTTCTGGAATTTCCAGCATGGGGTATCCCCTGAACTTACTACTTCAAGCATTTTGTATTAAGACATAGGCAAGGACTATTTAGCAGTATTGTGGGATCCAAAGGGCAACACACAGATTGTAGAGGACACCTGGGGTTGAGGGGTTTGTTTCCCATGAGACCAGTATATTATCAAAAGACATAGCTAGCTATGAAAAATATAAATGTGAGCCAGCCTGTCCCTTAGGGTGCAGGACTGACCTCAATCCTATTTAATTTAACAGTATTGACATAGGGTTCATGATGTGGGTTAGGGAAATATAGACAAGTGAATTCAGAGAGGAGCAAGTTTTCTGCAATATTAGATGGCAGTAGCCTCAAATGGAATCCTGTAGCCACTGTATGATGCTATGCCCTACCACATAAGGAAAGATGATTTCTTTTCAAGGGAATGTTAAAATGGAATGAATGGAAAAAACCAAAACACCCACAAAATGCCTAAACATTTTCTTTGACATCTGTGTGTTTATGTACTCTTTGTACAGGCTTAAACTGCTGGCGATAACAGACATTCAAAACCTAAATTATACAAAAAGCAGGGTACTATAAGAAGCATAACTTCAAAAAAAAAAAAAGATCCCTAAGGATTAGTTTAAATAATGATGTATTTGTGTTGCATAAGCAAATATAATAGTCAAATATTTATGAACAGAGTAAATAACCACATCCAAAATCTTTGTTTAAAATAAAAAATGGGTCAAGAAGCTTTCCATGTAGCATTCTGATTATATGAATCTGTGAACCTCCTGGCTTTCTGGATCAGAGCAGAAGTCTGTTCAACATGATGTTCTATTCTGACATGTCCAATGCCAAATGTTTCAGTGGAAGTAGCAGTAGTTCCCTAGAGTGAAAAGTTACCGAATAAGCTGCTCACTAAAGAGTTTTCCTCTTGCCTGCTATAATTTGGAAATAGCAGCATGTTCCAAGCTATGAGGGTATCATAGATTCACCAGTGCTGAGGATGGAAAGGTTTAGTGTAAATCGTCTAGTTTGACCTTCCACATATTGCAAAGACCTTTCCCCTAATTTTTCTATCAAGTAAATAAATAGCGTAACCAAATCACCAGATTTTTTGTGCTTTTGATCCTATTTTGTAAATAGGAGAATGTTCTTTATCTAAGTAAATGAGTTAAACTCTTTTGTTGTAGTTGATTGTACTTTCTTTTTATTATTATTATTTTGTTTTTAAGGAACATTGATTGGTATGGTTGAATAATCATGTCATTATTATTTTAAATTATAATTTAAATGTTGTCTGCTTAATGTTCACTGATTGTTCCCACTGAATGCACATTATGAACAAAATTTTTCAAAAGTGACTGATTATTTTTCAAGACTAGAAGCTATTTATTTAGGGAAATCTCTGTAATTTACATTTGAGAACAGAAAATCTCCAGAAGCTAACCCATCTTCCCAAAACTATTTTAAAAGGCCTGATTCCTGCAGTCTACAATGTCATCTGCCAGAAATAAAAATTCTTCCCTGAAACAAGGTGAAAAAATACTATATGACTCTCAGAGCTATGTCACAAGTCTGAAAAGAAAGGCCAAAAGGCAGTCTGTTTCTGATAAAGCCAATGCTGAAAAATCGTTCTTCATTTGCAGAAAGGATATTCTCTGAAAGCTTTATACAAAATGAAAATGCACCTTGTGTTGCTGAATAATAAATTTATTTTATTCACTGTCTGTTTCTTTCTGTAGTACAATATTAAAGCAAATAAGTGTTCCATTCATCCCATGTGGCATGTCAGGGCCCATATTGTTCCATACAAAGAATGTATTTGCATCAGGATCAAATCTTACCCAGCCAAAACCTCTGACATGCATTTTAAGCCACATTCTAGATCTAGTACTAGCCTGGAAATAATGTAATATACAGGAAGGGGACTAAGGAAAGGAATAAGCTGCTTGCTTTTATGAACAAAAAGCAAACCACAGGTGGATGGAAGAAGAGGAAGGAAAAAATTGATAAAACATCTGAAAGTTTGGTAAAAAGTTGGTGAAGGTTTTTCAGTATTTGTCTACAGAAGAGAGATATTTGATGTAGTGAGTAAGGCAGACAGCAGTTGTCAAATTCCTAAGCACTTGAACCCTTTCTTTAGGTGCTAGATGGGAATTTAATTATATACTAAAGAGGACCTTCTACATAATTAATACAAATAACATGCATGATACTTTATCCTTCTCTCTCTCCTTTTTTTTTTCTTTTTTTTCTTTTTTTTTTTTTTTTTTTTTTTGTTAAGCAGTTGTTTATTCCCATGGTGAAAAAAATGTTGTCTTTCTGGAGTATCTTTTCCACCATAATGTTAGGACAACTTTTGGACAGTTCATTCAAGTTTCAAGAAGTAGTCATGTGAGTTATCCAAAATATTTTATTTTGCCTTGCCACCATATTCCTGTTAAAATAGATCAGATCATTAGATTAATTCATCATCATCATGTGGCTGTGAGGTTCCAGGATTCCAGAAATAGTAAACACTTGTGGAATCTACAATAATTGAGAGGAACAATAAATTACATTTTAAGTGCTCATCAAGGTGAGAACAAGGCACTTCATGACTCTTCAAACACCTTTGTTAGGAATGTTGCCAAGCTGGAAGAATGCACAGGTTCATACAGAAGGTGCTATGAGTGCTTTTGTGCTGGAGGAAGCCTGTGATTTTTTTTAAACACACCTCTCCTAGAATTTTTTTAAACAAACCAAAAAATACGTAAAGTGAAAACATATTTCCTTGGATGGAGATTTGTGCTGAAACCTCTAATATACAATGTGCTTGTATTCCAATTTGATAATTTATGAGGTAGTGTGGATAGCTGCTTCATTTAACTTGGGGTTCAGGCAGGATGAAGTCCTACATTTAGCTGCAGCTAAATGAAGAAGACGCAGCTTCTTACAAAAAACTTCCCTCAGCAAAGCACAGCATCAATAACTTAACATTGAATATTGCAAATAAAGCAGCTGTTACTTAATTTTTCAACATACACATATGCAATAGAGCTGGTAGAAACAACATCATAAAACAACTGTCTGCTTTTGACACAGTTTTTTCACAGTTCCACCCTCATGCAATGCAATTCAAGGAGCTGAAAATGTTTGCCTTTGGCTTTAACAGGACATATTAGCAGGACACAATTTTTGCAGTATCCCCTGCCTGGAAATTCTGTTGCTTGATCTTGAAAAATTCAGTTATCATTCCATTTGTAAAACCTACTTGAACTCCTTTTGCCATAATAAAGATATCAGCTTAATCCCATGCTAAGTTAATTAATTGTGTGTTGCTGCTTGGTGGTAGCTTTGCTGGTATTCCACTATGCCTAGAATCAGATGATTTTGGCCAGCAAATCCCAAGGGATCAAAGGTGCATCTTACCTGTGTAGTAACCAAGATGGGAAGGACTTGATCACTCCTGCCAGGAGCTGATGACAGGAGACCCAGGACATGGCAAGGGCTCATCTTTGCTTTCCCACCCTTGCCCCTTCATCCACTTCCTGTGGGTTTGGCCAAATCCGGTGCCTCGGGCAGCACAGCTCGCAGCAGCTTGTCATCCTCAAGGGTACTCTGGGAACATGGGGGTCCAGGTCAGTCTGGGAGTGAGAGGGATAAAAGAGTGTCACCACCTTTCATCCTCCTTCCAGACCCTGGAGGCCATGAAGAACGTACAGTTCCTTCTTTATTGCCCATGGAACATTAAGAATGAAAAGGATATATCCTGTTTCTAAAAACCCTTGTTCTTATAGAAAGTTTTGGGTTTGTTTTTTTTTGTTTTTTTTGTCTTCTGGTGGTTCTTCTCTCTCACTGTACTGCTGTAGGTTGCTCCAGCTGAGTGGGCTAAGAAGCAGATAGTAATAATTATTGAAGATGTTATACAGGAAGCATTAGAATAAAATGGTATTTTAAAAATGTGTATGCTACACTGAATCCAAATTGCATTTCTAAGACGCACAGGTCATTCTTGAGTGTGGTCATATATTATCAGGTGACTTAGATAAACCTTGAGAAAGCATAATAGACACAGAGATCCACTTTGAGATATTCTGAGTGGAAATTGCTTCCCCATTTATTCTCTCAGCAAAGAAGACAAACGGCTTTAGAGGAATTTTTGAAAGGGTTTATCCTATAAAGATAAAAATCCAAGGCCTCCCACATATCTTGTTTCTTCTCTTTGTAGCTGACATGGTTTGGTAAATTATTAAGTTGGCTGAATTCTGAAACTATTGAAACAAAATATCAGGCAGAAATATTACCACAACATGGTTTTGGGTAAGGAAATCTGGTATTGTCTCTCCCTGGAACTTCCCATTATTCTTTCTCTTGTCTTAAAAAAAACTGGTGGATATCATGCTGTGAGGAAAACTGACAGAGAAAATGTTAACCATGAGATGATGGTACAGGACATCTGAGTTCTAGAAACCCATGCATATTTAATTAAATTACAGGTTTCTAGATGTTAACTGTATCCAGTGAGATCTATTAGCAGAAACTGGAGTGTATGCTCAGAGTTCTGACTTAACAAAGTACCTTTGATTTGCTGAAAAATACAGCTAAGTGAGAAAAAAATTAAATTCAGACATGCTAAGCATATACTTGGTCTAATGAATAAATCCTTGAAAACAATGACTGAATGTAAAACAGAAAGAGTTTGTTTAGTCACTTCAGGTTTAGAATAAATCTTTCCTCTAATTTTTGTCTGTTTTATTTTGGTGAGGAATTGCAAAAATCAGGGAGTTTCTGCTATCAGTTATTCTCTCTCTTTCCTTGTTGACAATGAGACTTAAACGCTATTGTGGTGGTTTGATCTGGCTAAATGCCAGGTGCCCAAGAAAGCTCTTCTACCACTCCTCAACTGGACAGGGGAGAAAAAAAAATGAAGGGCTCCTGTGTCAAGATGAGGACAGGGAAAGATCACTCACAATTACCATCAGGGTCAAAACAGACCCAACTTAGAGAAATTAATTGAATTTTTTACTAATCAACATCAGTGTACGATAATGAGAAGTAAAACGGGACTTAAAAGCATCTTCCCAGACATAGCCTTCTTCCTGACTCTCTGTCTCTTTCCCCTGAGTTCCCTTCAGTGAGTGCCCCTGAGAGGGGCAGTGGGGATTGCAATCGGTTCATCACCTTCTGTTTCTGCTGCTGCTTTGTTCTCAAGAAGAAGAGTCCTTCCCCCTTCTCAAGTGTGGCATTCCTCCCATGGGAGCCAGTCCTCCACAAACTTCTCCAATGGGAATTATTCCCATGGGCTATAGCTCACCCCTCCATTAGATCTCCAATTCCATTTTTATCTCTATTAAACAGAGTAGTCCTAAACTGGATGTAGTATTTTATATGTAAGCTCACTGGGGCTAATTAGAAGGGAAGAATACCTTCTCTTGATCTTGTGGCCAGTTTGTTAGCAGTATATATAGTTGCATACAGTTGCATACTTAGTATGTAGTTTGTCTTATTCAGAAAGAAAGCACTGTGGAATTTTCTCCCAACATCATGTGCAGCATAACCCTCAAGGTCTCTTCAGAAGGGCTTTAACTCTCCTAGTCCCTTCCTAACCTCTGTTAATGTGTGGTATCATTTCTCCCTTGGTTCAGATAACTTCACTTGCTCTTATGGAACCTCAAGAGCTTTCTTTTTCTCTGTTGTTGAAGTTCATTGCAATCTCTTTGGGCAGAGTTACAAAATTTTTCATGGCCACAGTTACTCTTTCCAGTTTATTCTGTCTGCAAATGTTCTAAATGCAGTTTGTGTTCTAAATTCAATTTATGCTGCTGTCAAGGTCACTGAAAATGTTGACCTTAGGTCCAGCTGTGGACTTCTATGGTACTGAACATCTCTCTGATCTCCAGGAAGACATTTAACCATTGGTAATTGCTGTGGCTGGTCCAGCTAATATTCAAACCTCAAAACAAACACACCTAATTATTTTTTCAGCACATTCTTACTCACCTGTGGAGAATGCCAAAAAAAACCCACTAAAGTCAAGGAAAATTTCATATGCCACTTTGCCTTGTAGTATACCCAGTCATTAAATTGCATGCCAACAAAAGATTTTTTATGCACACTTTGCTCTTGAAAAATCCATGTTGAGTATTTCTGATTGCTCTTCTTGTCCTCCACTTCCTTGCATGTGGATATGAATTCCAAGAGCATGTGTTTCTTGTTCTTCCCAGGGACTGAGACCAGCCAAAGTTTCTCCAATTCTAGAACTCCCAAGCTGTCTTTAGACTCTCCTAAAAAATCACCTAGCTTTCCTTGACATCTTTCTCCTTCATGGCAGTGACCCAAAGAGTTCCAAGCAACATCCTGAATTAGAAAAAATATGCAGTTGTAAATTTCAGAATCCAAAATATGCTGCTTGCCTTCTCATTTCACCTCCAGGTCCTTAACTTAATCATTTTGGAGACACTACAATTCAAGCCACATCTAAGACTGCCAGCAGGTCTTTCCTTTTTGTGGGTAGAGCACTATCCCTGGTCATCCCAGCCAACACTTGCATTAGGAGATATGCTAGAAGTATAATTACTCCATTCCTGGAGAGCTTTAACTTTTCCCTGAGGATATGAAATCTTTCCCTGGCTAGTATAATTACATTGCATGTAACAAGAATGCATGGTTAATGAGAGACAAAATTTTACATGGTTATAAACTACTGTTATTCTCTATTACCAGAGTTCCAAGAGATACATTTCGTGGCCAAATACAAGGAAGGTTTTTTTACCAATTTTGTTTGGTTTTTTTTTAGTACCAATTTTACCGATTACATCTCACACAGGGCAGTTTGGTCACACAGGGCAATATGTGCATTACAGCTTTTTTGTGTATTTGCTTTTTAATATTCTGTAAATAATTTTCATTCACATAGTAACTGTACAAACACTTGTTATAAAAAAACTATCTTCATGAGCAGAAACAGTAATTTTCCTGAAGAGCTTTAACTTATTCCTGAAGACAGGAAATCTTTTTTGGCTTATATAATAATTCAAATTGAAATCTGGTCCAAAAATCCACAGAAGCAAATATAGTTTATCTACAAAAACTGACTTTGAGCCATTAATAATCAATGACATGTTGTTTTATTTCCAATCCAAAAAGAAGCAGCTCAAGGCAAGACAAACTCTCCATTCTTCCCCCAACCAGGATGGCAGTAGAAATGTGGCTTTGGATGAACCCACTTGGAGCAGCAGTAACAGTTTCCTCTACTTCTGGCAGTCATGTAATAGATGCTCAAGGCTGTGGAATACCACAGTTGACAGAAAATTTGGACAGAGTCCATATAAACTTAGAGCATAATTTTCAGTTCATCTTTGTATAAGAAGAGGAGAATGAGGGCTTCCACTGTAAGCTCTGAAAAGGCAGGGAACTTAATGAGTGGAATAGTTTTGACTAATATTGATTAGCTCAATGTTGACATGGAAGAAAAGGACAGTATCACTGGTAAACAGTCTAGTTTACTTAGTAAAGCTCTCTGTTTTCCTTGGACATGTCCCAAGAATTGGTTAGGGTGAGCTCCACTTATTTGATTGGATCTGGCACAGCTATAGCATGTAGTAAAATATTTTTTATGTACACCAAAAATTCAGACTGTAGCTAAGATGTAAATCTCTCATAGTTGTATATACTTTAAAAAAAATCTCAGTGTTTGTCATCAAAGAAATTACAGTGACTTAATGAAGCAATAAAAATATAATATGTGGGAAAAAATTTAAAAATTAATTTGGATTAGTAATGTGGACAGAAACAAATAGCTCTGTTATGCTGAAATGCTGATTATAATCCAGACTTTTTATTGTGTTACGATAAGGGCATTTTAAATATTTATCTAGATTTCAAAAATGTTTCTTCAATATGAAAATACAAATGAAAAACATTCATAGGGAAATAAATAATGTCTAGATGCCATTTCAATATTTGTAATTTAATGGATGCTCCAAAATGTGATTAAAGATGCGCAGATGAGAATGACAAACTTTTGATTAGCAAACCATGTCATAGTATAGAATTTGTCCTTTGTTATAGGTGAATGCATCTATGAAAAAGGTTTGGCTCAGACTGTAGTTCAGCTGAATCTGTGCAACTCAGTTTTAAATCTTTTACCTTCACGTCTTTCTTCTTGAGTGTGCGTTGCTAGATTTTAAATTTTAATTTTCACATTCCATTAAAAGATAGGCACCTTTTTCATGATGCCAGTTTCTTTAGTTACTTAGAAAGCCAGAAGAGAAAATATTTCCTAATATTTTTAAAAACAAAAGCCTTGGCTACTATGGGGATTTTACTGTCACACTCATTCATGTTCTACTGTGAGTGTCAGGTGCTAGTTTTGGTATGCAGCTTGAGATAGAAATAAAGTGCAATCAAATGGTTTTATGCAGATTTTTATGTGCAAAAATATTATAAATGATCTTGAATATTGGACATGGAGGTCAATTAATTATCTTAAATCAAGACTAGTAGTTACAGTGATATACTACCTATTTACCTAAAATTTTATTAAAACAATATTCTTCCTGCCAGAGAATTTGACTTTGAAAAATCCATAGTTTAAGCAACTATCTGAATCGTATAACAAGACTCAATTACACCAGGTGGTATTGACTGATATATTTGGTAATGTAATAGAGATGCCAACCCTGACAAAATTTGTTAGTTTGAAAATAGGGCAAAATGCCATTTTATTGCAAAGCTAATGAAAAATATTGCTTACAGAATGATGAAACCCATCAAGTAGATTTATAGCATACGACATTTGTAAGATCTCAAATATTTCAAAGAGATTGGAAGGGCAATATGACTATTGTCTACTCAGTATAATGAACCAAAGAAAAAGGAGCTTTGACATTCAGACTTGCATGGTAGAGGGCTAGAAACTTTCTGAATAGTAGAACTCTTAAAGAGAGCAGGCTGTTTCTTGAGCTTATGCAGACACTGTCATGGCTGGACCACCACCTGGATGTTTTGCAAGCTCCACAATTCAAAGAGATACTGCTTGGGGGGATTAAAGGCTGTGAGTCGGATTCAGTGAACCCAAATCCCAGCAGAAGTTTGGCAGAGGAATGAGTCAGTTCCTGGGATGCCAGCATTAATGGCTGAGGTCCAGACACTAATCTCAGATGCACGGCACGTGTCGCCTCCTATCTCGATTAAGCCACGTCTGAGGCTTGCACACAGAGTGCATAACAGCAGATTTTCCAAGGCATATGCTGCTTCCAGTGCCATACGTTTTAGTTTAAAATCTGGTCCATAAGGTATGAGTATTTTGTTGTTTTGGTTTTTTTTTCCTTCAGTTGTTTGATGAAGACATAAAAATACAAAAAAAAGAAAGCAAAAATTTATTAACAGCACTCACCCTGTTTTACCCCCTCTGGCTTCTTCATCTTCTGTTCCCCTCCTTCAAAAGGATTCAATCAGAATCACACTAAAGATGCAAAGAAATTAAAGTAATAATAGAAGCAGCACAGGAAGATTATTTTCCTTCATTTGTTGTTTGGTATATGTGAGACATGACAGGATTCGATAAACTCGCAAGTATTTACTCTTTAAGCTAATTCTGCAGTGTTGTAAAACATGCAAACTGCAGGCTAGAGAGAAATGAGAGAGTCAGCATAGCAAAACTCGATTAGAAAGTTTGATTTGATTATCTGTTCCTTATTTGCATCACACTGCTGTTTCACTCCAAGCTACCTGACTGGAATATTTTCCTGTAATCTGAGTTTGGAAACCAAAGCTATCAGCAGAATAACAGGCTGCAGGAAGCACAGTGTTTTATGCTGGAACATTCCAGCACACTAATTGCTGCTTTGAAAATCATACTCCAAACACTTTCTTGCTTCATTTAGTCTCTTGGTTTCAGTGGAAAATGTCCAGAAACAATGCAGTTGAGCTTGAAGATGAGAAATGGGAGACTGAGTGGCTGAAAGGTACCGTATGAGTGGATTGATGCAGTGCCTTAATGTACTGGCCTTGAACTGTACAAACTTCATGGTGAATTCAGCCAGATTAAGGAGAGTGAGAATCAATCAGTTTCAGATGGCTTTAAAAGTTGCAATAAAAGAGAAGATGGTGGTCCATTCATTGTCAAAGACCTACATGGAAGACCCTCTTGTGTAATAATAATTAAAAAGACTCAACTAGAAAGGTTAGTTTGAAAAACAAGGAACAAAATCACCTGACCCTTCTGTTCTTAGAAGAGAACACATTAGCTAAATGATTGATTTTGTGCTTAAATTTTTTCTTCTTTTTTTTTTTTCCTTTATTTCTCAGCAAGTATTGATCTCATACTCTGTATTGCATTAAACACCCCAAAGTATTATCAGTTGCATACTTAGCCCAGATTTGGACAGCCAAGTGTGAGACTCATTTTAAAATAAGTCCAGTCAATTTTCACTTTTGGATAAGCTATTTTTAACCTTTCACATTACAGCATGACAGAAACCAGAAAACAAACTACTTTTGGCTATTTTAAAATAAAAGAGTCTGTATAGGCTACATGCCAATTTTTATAACCATGTGCCTGTTTTGCTCATGTATAACCACCAAAAAAGAATTAAACAGTTGAAAGGAAAAGGATACAACCCTACTTCTGAAATGATGTAACAAAGAATGATCTTTACTGTCGCTCTCCCTGATTTTGCATAAGCTTCTTTCTTGCACACTGGAATCATATATAATGTAGATGAGATTGGTAGGGCCAGAAATCTTAATTTATTTATTGTATAAGCATAATGCCAGCCACCTCCTGTTTTCATTATACCAATCTAATGCCAGCCATTTCCTGTTTTCATTAGACCATTGTAATGCTAGACTCCTACTGTTCTCATTAGTGCAGGACTGTGTAATGGCAACCACCTCATGTTTTCATTATAACAGAACTGTATGGTGCCAGCTGCCACTTATTTTACTTTACAGAAGAGCATTTGAATAGTCCATACTTTTTTCAAGAGAATATATACAGATATGTCAGGCACCCTAGGGGTCTAAGGCCCCTAAGAAAATGCTGGGAAACACCCTTCTTGACAATTTTGTTGCAGGAAGAATGGCAGAGTTTATACAGTGTGTACAGAGAAGAGGTTAAAGGCTGGGGTTAAACTGTTGTGGAACAGGTTTTAAGTTCTAGGAACTGCCTTTCTAATCCATCACCTATCTGATCTTCCTGAAGATGGTTGCAATAGTTCAAAGTCTGGATTAGAATAATAGGGAAATGTAAGTTAAATTCCTGGTTCCAATACACATTGCCTGTGCAGACCATAACCTATAAATTCTGTCACATTACTCCAGTTGTGACTGGTCTGGAGATAATAAGATTTTCTCTATCTGAAATATTGTTTTGGTTTTCTTTGTTTTGCTTCTGTAATACTTTTTCAATACGAAACATTTCACTGCTTATCAGTAGTGCTTAAAAAGAAGCTGTGACTCCTTCTCTAGGGTTTTCAAATGCTATTATAATGATATTAAATAATACCAAGAACTGCCTGATGACACAAAAATCTTCAACTGAGACTTCTTAAAAATATAGATTGAAAGCTGAAAGGGTTCTGTTACTAAGGTACAGTTAAGTTGTTGTTACATTGCAGAACACTAGGACTATATTTACTTTTTGTAGCAAGTATCAGAATAAAATTTCCTCTAATCAAAAAAAAAAAAAAAAAAGTACAAGAATCTGTACATTTTTTTTCTGAAAAAATTTTCTATATTATTATAAAAAGTTTAATATATATAAAAAGATAAAAATGTTCAGATGTTCAGGTTTCTGCTCATACTGAACATAATATAGATGTCAAAAAAAACCCTCCAAAACATCCCAGTGTCACTGTTCTGTAAAAGCTGTGTAACTTCTATATGGATACCTTGTAACATCACTGAAAAAACATACCTAGTTTACATAAGGGGACTGCAGCCTCAGCTCTATAATGAATGAATGAGCTGCATATTAGTCATGAGGTAGAGTTACCACATCTACTGGTACACACACATCTGCTGCCTCTGTTCTGAAGCCTTGGGAGCTTCAAGTGCTCGCTATCACGACCAGAAAAAGCACCACAGTGAAGGCCATTACTCTGTACCTGACCAAAATTATCACTTCTGCACAGTGACTTTGATTTTAATTATTTGTGTGATGCCAGCTTGTCATGTTTTATCGGTTGTATGTTTTAATGATTTATAGCTTCACTGTAGCTCAGGAGAGGAGAAGAAAAGCTCTGTGGACATGTATTATGAAAATAAAATTTTACTGCTACTATAAATGCTGGATGTGGTGGGTTGACCTTGTCTGGATTCCAAGTGCCCACCAAACTGCCCTAACAGTCCCCTCCTAAGGAGGACAGAAGATGAAGAAAATAAGATGCAAAAAACCCTCGTGGGAAAAGATAAGGGCAGTTTGATACAGCAAAAGCAGGACCATGTGCATTAACAAGGGAAAACAAAAGGATTATATTCTACTTCCCATCAGCAGGTGATGTCCAGTCCTTTTCTGGGAAGTAGGACTTCAGTACATGTAGCAGTTGCTCCAGAAGACAAATGTCATAAATAATGAATCCCTCCCGCCTCCTCCTTTCTCTTAGTTTTCATATCTGAGAAGATACCATACAGACAACCCCTTTGTTCAGCTGTCCTGGCTGTGTCCTGTGCCAAGGCCTTTCCCACCCCCAGGGTACAGCTGTGCCAGCCCTGCTCAGCAGGAGCCAAAACCCTGTATGTTACCAGAACCTTTCCAGGTACCAGTGCAGAGCACGGCACAGTGAGGGCTGCTCTGGGGAAATGAACTTGTCTCAGACAGGCCAAATACCCTTGGTACTCGCACTGATTTGTCTGGGAGAAGAGAGCTCTTCAAAAGTGTTTTTGTTCTGTGTTTCCAGTCTTGATGGAAAAGTTGTGTTTTCAAGAAGAGTGTAGTGTTCTTTGTCACTCTCAGATTGCTGTATTATTAACATCACTGAATAGAGTAATTGACAGATGTGTATAAGTGTTGCTAAAATGATTAAAAACTCTGGAAATCATAACCTGTCAGTGTTCCCTGGGAAACAAAGACCTTTCCATCTGTTGGGGGACTCTGTAAAGGAATGTAATGAGTCACCTTTAAAATGACAGCTGTCACCTTAGGATTTGAGCCTCAAAGGAAGTGCAAAAATATAACGAAATATATTTAAACTGTCAATCAAAATATCTTTAATTTGTTATTATTTTGATCATCTCACTCTGGACAAGGTGTGATACCTTATAATTTTTCTATGATCTCTAGTGTTTGGATTATATCCAAGTCAATGGGAAGACAGTTATGTTTAGCAATGTTACAGTTTGATAAAGCACTATATCCCTGCATATGTCTTTGCACATTTTCTGTCACAGTCTTCACAATGAATAAAATTTTACAAGGATAGTGACATGTAATAGCAGCACATTTGAAAATTACTTCTGAGTCTTGGAAACCCAATAAAATGGAAACTGAGTGATGGAACTGAAGGATGTGAGGGGGGCTGGGACGTACCACTACTCCATCTCCTTTTATATTTAAGTTGCTTTAGTAAATGTAAGTGGTTTGTCATTTCTTTGCTTGTACCATTTTTTCCTGTTTCTGATATGTTTTCTGAGCTAAGGCAGGTGGAGTCATAACATTTTCTGTGAAATAAAATGCAAATTCCATTATGCTAATGGACCAATAAGAACTGAATTAGATTAAGCAGTGGTGGTAAATCAGCAATTATACTGCTTTTTTTTTTTTTTAATAGCAAGATTCCAGCAGAAATAAAATGCAGTGGTAGTCACCACTAGAGGAGAAAGCCTAGGGCTGTTGATGTGCTTTACTGAATTTAGCATACATTTTACCACCACTCAGATGCAGTCTTTCAAACCAAGGATGCTGAGCAAAGTGCTTTGAGTCAGCTGGTAACACAGTATATTAATTACAGCTCATAATAACTTCCATTTTTACATAATTGTTGCATGGTTATACATGTTATGCCAAATAAAATCCTCAGTCTTGACTGGTGATTGTGATTAATATTTATGCCGCTGTTAAAAATGAGCATGCTTTTAGCTTCACTGACGCTGAAGATTTTCTGGATTATTTATAAAAATGCAACAAAAATAATAACTAAAGAAATTCCCAAACTGGGCAAACAGGTGGTTCTTCAAATAGAGTTCTGATTTCTATCTGTCTGCAAGAAGACATTCTGTGCTAACAAACACAGGCATTGAACCAGGATTGGTCTTTCTCCAGACCACCCTTCAAGGCTTGGAAGTGTCAACTAGCATTTGCTAGTATGCCTTATAAACACTCAGGATGAAGGAAATAAAGTGAATGAGGGGAGCTGGCATGCACTTACAAGAAGCTATGGGATTCAAGATTTGGCAGCTGCACCTGGTGGCTCCTTGCAGTTGCGTGTTGTCATTGCCCATAGAAGCTTGAAATTTTTCCAGGCAGGAGGTGATGTGAACATCACCTTAGACTACAGGAATTACTGGTTATCAGCAGAGCTGTCTCAGGTTTACATTCTTGATCCCACAGTAAGCTTGGCAAATCTCCATGAAAGCTTTTTGAACAAGAGTGCTTGAATTAGATGTCCTCCAATTGTTTGTACTTCTCCTACTGTTGCCATAATATGACGGGCCCCTGACATTTCACCTCTGCTAAAGGGATAAGATGTAATAGGAGCTGGAAGTCTGCCTAAAGCATAGCACTCCTTTTTCTTCTCTATCTTGATTTCTACTGCCAGCCACATTAATACTTGAAGCTGCAATAGTTTTACAATTTAGGAGTGCACAGAAAGTTATTAATAAGTGCAGAAGTTGGAATCTTTTTAAAAATATGATTAATTTGGAAATTAAAGGAATGACGGTGCTGTTATCATAATACAGGCTTTATCTGGGTTTCTAAAACTTCCATTATCCTCTACTGTTTTAGTTCACTGGAACAGATATGTTTAGAAAAGGGTGGTGGTGGATTTAGACTCATCAACAGTGTTACTTGACTACATTGTGGAGGGAAAAGTGCCTACAAGCAAGGCTATAGGCTATATTTACTATTTTTCCTGGGTAATTTTTTTTTATTTTTTTTGTGGTGGGATGGTGGGGAATGGGGTAGTTCTGGAGTGTACTTCTCAAAAACTGTTACTTTTTTCAAAAAGTGGGTGTTCTTTTCCTTTAGAAGGATTGCTGTGTTTTACTTTGTCATGTCCAAAAAGATGTACTAACAAAATTGGCCTTCTGTCCATGTTGGATCTCTAAATGAGTCACCTAAACAGACTCTGCTGAGGTAACATCAGAGCACTGAGTGGCAGTGTGGCAGTGAGCTGCTGTGTACCAGGGAGCGAGGTTCACTTACACTGGCCAGTGGAGGTGCAGAAATTAGGGTGGAAGCATAATTACCAGCCTCTGGAGTCTCTTCCAGAAGAAGACAGCACAAAAGAAACCTAGAGTCTGAACAGGACCCTTACTCTGGTGCTCTCCAGTACTACTACAACCCTTAAACGTGGCAAAGTCACAGCGCTTTCACGACGTTTATCTTGTGGTCAAACATAAAAGCTTATTAACAGTATCTCTCTTTTAAATCTCTTATAATGGTACTATAATATTGTCAAAAATAGTTTCGCGTGTACTCTGCTGTATTTACTATATTCACATGGTATTCTACAAATCCTTATTAAATGATATAGGAGTGTTTATATTACTTTTGCTCTCAATGTAAAATGAGGCACAAGGGAATACAGAATCATTCATATAGCCAGTGCATCTTCAAGCACAGTGACACAGAGGGTATTCAGAGTAAATACAATTTCTCATCTGGTCTGAGACAGCCTCTAAACATATACTCATAATGAAATACCACTACTTTAAACTGCATTATAGTTAGAGGATGTTGAATGTATTAGTTATCCAGAATACACATATCAGATTATTTTTTCTCATACTTTCAGTAAAAAAATCCAAAATAAATAATTTTCACTAAAGATGAAATGGCTATATCTTTAGTTATCAAGAAAAGATTCTTATGTAGAGCTGCCTAGTTTATTGCAATACTCCTAATAAGATTCCCCATTGAACTCACAATAGTGAATGAAGAATTTGATCATAAAATATAAGTATTTAAATCAGAAAATAAAAATATTTTTATTTTTTATACTTTTAATATAGTTAAGAAGCTTTAATCAAATTTTAAACCAAAGAATTTCAAGAAATAAATTAAGGTCTTACCTAAAAATATTATGATGAATATTTTTTATTGTAAGGTAAGAAGTGTGAAGATGAATAAGAAATCTATTCCAAATTCTCTACATTAGATAAATTTTCAGTGTAAAGAATTTTAAAATGGCACATAAAAAGAAAGGAGTGGTGACTAATAGGGTCACTTGTGAAAATCATTACAGCATGCAGCATCATAATTGATGCTTGTTGTACAAGGCTTAAAAAATATATGCATGGGATATTTTCCTATAGACAGTAATAACAGAAATAGATGTCATTTCCTGATGGTCAGACACGTATGGTGTTTTTATTTCAATGCTGGTGCCAGCCTAGTGATCCATTTTTATCGCTCTCAAATCAAGCTATTGAAAAGACTTTAGTGAGGGATTACGCTTAAAAAGATGGGAAATGTACAGGTATTACAAAATGTAATTGCAAATTTGTAAAGGAGTATTTCTTGTTGCAGACATTTCTATACTGCCACAGCAATCAATTGATTTCCAGACACAATTTCAGTGTTGCTTTTAATTTGGAAAACATTGAGGATTACTGGTGAACTGTTCCCCTAGTTCCTCTGGTAGCGGTTCAGTAGGTGCACTATAATAAAATTTCCATAGAGTTAGTGTTCAAATAAAATATGTTTACAGAAATGGAATTTTCATTACTCCTTTCCTCCTTAGGTCAACATCTGAATCTGGTGTCCAATCATCTATGTTTCAAGCTAGTCCTACGCCATTAACTCTTACTGAGATTAGTTTCAGAATGTTTACAGACATTTTGGAGTCTTGCCCATATCAAAGGTATTATCTCTAATGTAAAGAACCTAAAGGGAGAAACTGTGTCAGAACACCATTTTCACAAAGTAACAAAGAGCCCAACATTTGACTAGTATGTATTTAGGAAGACAAAAAAAAATCTTCCTAAAAATATTAAAAATAATACGTCTCCCAGACAGAGAAAAATGTTTCCCCAAAATCTGAACTAAATGTTTTTGTAAGCCAGGCATTATCGGGAACCATCAACAATAAATAAACCAAGATGTTGTGCTCTTTTCCCTGAATCATAACATATGCATTATGGAATATACATCTCAGAAAATTCTTCGGTGGCTCATTAATTCCCTGATCCATTTCTTCATGCACTACTGAAACTAAGGTGACCTTTCACAAATCAAACTATGCGTACATCAGACAGTTGTCCTTTCTACTGGAGGAATTTCATTTTTAGGGAAACATTACTAACTGAAGAAACAAGCTTTCAGCTGCTTTCATGTCTTAGACTCAATAAAGGATAAGGATAGGGTATTTATCCCATGAGTGAACACCCTGAAGCAGTAAGACGTGGTTGGCTTAAAGGAGATCTAAGAATCTCTGTTTGACAGACTGGCCACTTTCCAAATGAGAAATCAATGACTCTGTATTCTGGGTAAAGAAAAGCCAGGATGCTTTATGACTTGTTCTACATATACTGTGGATCCAGCCAAGCTCTGAATCACACACAGTTGAAGACAGTAAAAGTAACATCCCATGTCCAGTGAGGTCATCAGCAGCATAAGGTACATTCTGTCAGGACTTGCACAGACAGTGGCTTGCTAGATTTTGGAAATTTGCCTGTAGAAAGACAGATATATGTAGCGGGGAAAAGGGGAGAAAACATTGTTGGGTTTCAGCTTTAAGATGGGCAGCTAACTAGATGCAGGCTGGTTTTGTTTCTGGCAAGGAGTCTTGCAGAAAAAATGCAATGGGTAAAAGGTAATTCTGTCTGCAGGGATAGCACATGCCTTTATAATACCTGTAGTGTTCTGAATAAATTGAAACCCTATTTAGCTGTCAATAGCAATGCCTATAAACTTAATTACTTAAAAAAAACCCACAAAACAAACAACCAACCAAAAGTCAAAAAATTCCCCACTTAAAAAAAAAAAACCTAAAAAATCCCACAAAACAAAAAACCTAAAAAAATCTGGTTTACAGGCTTTACACTATTTGGTATGTCATTGCTACAATTACACAGGAGCAGACATTCTCAATATCTCATAATCCTCAAATACTGCAAAACCCAACCAAACGAAAGAGGTTAATGAAAGCGTTAAATTATAACAACAAACTCAAAAAACCAGACATAGGACTTAGTAACATTTTTCCAGAAATTTGTCACATTTTTTACAGCAACATGAAGAAAATTACTCACACTCTTAAGAAAGACACAATAAAAAAAAGTTAAAAAGCAAAAACCAATTCTTTGCATTCTTCAGGCTGTCCTCCACCTGTATACTCAAGCAGTGCTCTGATCTCTCCTGCTAGGCTGACAGTCTTTTAAGAACTTACAGCCCCACCCCATTTGTAATGTTTCTGGTGAACTCACACCAGTGTATTAAACCAAAATATCCTTTATTCAGCTTCATGTTTCTATGAGCAAATAATAGCCTGTAGGGATTCAGTGCATCAGCTGCTTAAAAGATAAACCTACCCAGCTTGATGAAAACTCTTCTCCACTTTCCTGTTGAGAGAAAACGGTTACACATTTCTAATAAATGAAGCAGGAACTGTCATTTTTTTGGCAAACTGATAACTAGCTGTAACAGCCGCATTGCCACAAGTTGCTTTTCCAAAGTAATTACCATCAGGCTCCCTGTGGTATGCAGTGTTTAACACATTTCTTCTGTGTTAATGAATGCAAAAGCAGGCAACACCACTATTAGTAATCGCTTTTTATTCGTAGTCCTCATTTTCCAGATAGGTCACATTAAACACAGCCATTAAACAATAGCGGTTGAGAAAATCCATACAATGTATGCTGCTTTTGTTTGGTTTTTTTGTGTCATTCACCAGTCATTGGTGCAACTTTGAGCCATATGGGGAGACAGGGGCTGATAAATGAGAATGCCAACCTGTATCACAATTGGGCCAGAGAAGTCAAAACCTTAATCAGATTTCATTCAATTACACTTCAAGTCAACAAATCTTGATAGCCAAAACTCCCATTTAAATTAATGCAATAATAACTGCTGCCTGATGTCAAAAGAAAGCAATTAAACAATAATGAGTGGGTGTATGTTATGCTAGGCTTCAGGCTCCTCCTTGACCTCAGCAATTTCCCCTCCATTTGACAGCAAGCAACATGAAAGCTTGTTTGAATGGTGAATCTTGCTCCACTGTGATCAAAGTTTGACTTCCAGGGGTAACTCGGATTGGGAAACGCCTATTAAGTGCCAAATCACAGTTCAGGATAATCTGTTTCCTCATAAAGAAGCCAATTAAAAAAAAAAAAAAAGGTGGGGGGAAAAGAAAGCTCTGATTTTGAGTTCTGATTGGCCAATTGTATAAGGAACTCCCAGTTGCTGGCTTTTTTAAATTAAAAAAAGATACAGAATGCCTTATTCACTATTCACAGTGTACAGTACAAATTTATTAGTTGCTTTACTTGCCTCCCTTAATTCCAACTTTCCTTTTATAAACTTGTGACAGATATTTTCTTTCAGTCTTACAAAGCATGTGTGTAAAAAATGAGAGAAATAACTCATAAACTTTATCTTTCATTGCTGCCTCTTTCTCTGATAGTGACAGTAGAGATACCATGGAGAAAAAACACTTAAAATTCTTTTGTGTGCAGTACGTCCTTCACACACAATCATGCTAATTTTGACTGAACCAGCAAAACTTACATTGTATAAGCTCTGCTGGTTTATTGGTTCATTATGTATCCATTCTAAATTGTGAAATAAATTTTTTAACCTGGGCTAATCCTTTACTGGGAAGCAGTATGCCAGAGTTCTACAAAACAAGGCAGTTGAAAGACAAATTAAATAAAAGCAAGATTTTCTAAACTCTTCTATAAAGCTGTGAGTCATGAATTCTGAATTACCTCAGAGTGGTAAATAAATAATCACTACTAAATACAGATAATGTGTTAAACAGCTAAAGCTAGTAAATCACTAGTGACAGAGAGCCTTAAGGTAAATTCCTCTTACATTGGCACAGCCCTTTCTCAGGATGTTGTGGTTTTATGTCTTTAGAAACATACAATGAATTGTACAATTGGTTACTCAGTGTTAAAATAATTTATAAAATACACAAATCTCCATCACTTGACTGCATTTACATACTGGCTTGGATTTTGCTGAATAATGGATCTCACTGGCAGAGCTAAAGACTTGGTGCACAGACACTGAAGTGGTGGGCACCACGGAAATACGTAGAAAAGACTGATTAAACAATAAGAATCCTCTCCACTATGGAATTTCAAGCTATCAAGCTATCAAGCGAAACCAATCTCGGGTCTCCTGGCCAAAAAAAAAAAATAAAAATTATATAACACAGACAACACCACGTTTTAGATACATAAATTGTCCAAAACATGGAGAGTAGCTTGATAACACATGTACAAGATCCTTCCTTTCGCATATAATTGCAGACATTTTTTAACAGGAGCTAAAAGCGAACTGTCAGAATTGGTGTCTCCCAAAGATAATTAATTGTAGGACTGACTAGCTAAAATCACAATTTAAATGCAATCCCAAAACCAAAATAGGCTGATGGGTCAACCTTTTTCTTGAACTGATGAAAAACTATGGCATGTGGTATTTCAGATTGCCAACCCCTTTTATAAATGTTTTTATAGTACAGATTAAATTTGAGATACCAAATACATAGCTTTTAAACAATGTGCCATAGTGGTATTTCCAGCAGAGTATCTGAAGTATATAAGGAACAAATCCTGAGCTATTATTCTTCTGCTACTTCTTGTACTGTGGAAGTTAATTTATTCTTTTCCAAGTTTCATCTGAAGGAAATTCTGAATTTTTCAAATGCAATAAAAACACTCTTAAGAAGCAATAACAAAAAGTAAAAACTATATCCCAAGTTATTCTAAGTTATTCTGCAAATATTATTCAGATCAAGTGAAAACCTGACTAAAAACACCCCCCAGAATAAGCAGTATTTATCTAGAACTGCAGTAAGCTATTGCACAGTCTAAAGAATCAGATAAAATACTGCTCATGCCACATTGGCACTGACATATTTTTCAGCTCTATAAACTTAATACCAAAACTTTGAAAACGGTGGCATCTCTGAAGAATTCAATCAAATATCCTACACTGAACAGGCTGGCTGCATGTGTTGGGGGAAAAAAAAACCCAAGGAGGTTCCAGATGTTGGTTTGAGTGTAATTTTTGTTATTAAACATGGGTTTGCAATAGAAGCTTCTACAAGGACTTGCACATAACCATGACTGATGGACGTATTTGTAGGCTGTTCAGTTAGCTCCATCAGCTCACTCAAACATATTTTGAACAGATTATGTACTGCAGTACTTCGTAGACCATACATTAAACAAGAGACTTTGCTCTGAGGCGCTGCTTCCCATATTCCATGGGGAAAAGGAAGCAGGAAAAAACAAAACTCATAGAGTTCGACAGCTACTGAGGCAACACTTGCCATTTACAATATAAGCCCAAATATTTTTGCAACACAACTATATATTAATTTAATAAAATACACAATATAGCTCTTATACACTCAACAATTTGGCTCATATGCACTGAATCTGCAATAAATCAATAAAAATATGTCATTTGATGTAAACACACTGAATCTTCTTACATTTGCACATTTAAATGACCATGTGATTTTTGTGGATGTCTGACATTTTCACTTTCCTGAGCTATTTTAGTGTCCACAAATGAATAAAAAAGTGTTAATAATGTTAATTTCTTTTCTGTATTACCCTTAAGGTAACTTTTTTTCCCCAAACTTTATTTCACTTTCTTTTCTTTTTTTTTTTTTAACTTGTCACTAACTATTTATAGCTTTGTTGGACACTAAAATGCTAAATAGATATTAAAATCTTTTTTTTTTTTTTCATTTTATCAAGTGGATTAGCTTATGTGTGTGCAGGACAAGATGGACTATATCATTTTACATTTAACCTTAATATGATATGTAGTGTTTCATTAATGATGAGGATATGTTTTCTTGAATAATGAACTGGAATGGTTCTTTTTGTTTTATTGTTCTTTTTTTTTTTTTTCTTTTTTATTTTTTTCATATTTGTGGCAGATAACTTTGTACATAAAGGTTTACCACAAATGAATGTTAATGTTTGGCGTCACTTGGACTACTACAAGAACTCTTTATAGGACTTTCAGTAGAAGCCTGTGGTGGCTGCTGGAAATTCACCACAGATCAGCATTATTCAACCCTGTTTTTCTTGGGGTTTATACGTAAACAGTAAAGTCAGCATCAGCTATTGAGGACAGTCTTAAAGTATCAGACGTATTTCCATTCCATCTTTCTCACACCTTCCTATCAGATTGTCAAAATGGCACTGTCTTTCATTCTTTCACTTTGTTCTTGATGTACTTGACTCTGTCCTAATGAAAGTTTGGTCAAAATGAAACCAGTGTTATCTGTCAAAAAGAAAGAGCAGTGAAAAGAACATACTTGTGGGCACTTCAGATGTTCACTAAAAGCCTTAAAGCAGCATTGGTCTTCCTTCATTCCTGTGATTCTGTTACAACCAGGGAATTTATTTATTTATTTACTTTCACTCAGCAGAAGAGGAATGCAACTGCCAGCCTGTCCTTATTTTCCCCCTCACTTTCTGATGGCCACAGGGTCGCTTCCCCGACAGTCCTGCAAGAGCTTGTCTATTTCTCTCACAACTTCCTCGGCATCCACCGACTCCCTGCCTAGATCCCGGGCTGAACGGTCTAACTGCTCCAGAACAGAGTCCATCTCACTCGAGTCTCGGCTCACTCGGGAATGCACGTCTGCAAAGGCCCTAGCCATCTGATCTGATGCAATGAAGGAAGCGTCCTTTGACTGTTTACTGGGCGATAGATACTGACTGTCAGCTGACAAGTACTGGCTGCTTGGTTCAGCCAAGGCTCCTGATTTCACTTCACAACCATCCAGTGGTCCTTTTGTTGAGGTGCAAGGCTCAATGCATGTCTTGGTTGGGCTGCTCGATGCTGAGGGAACCTCCTGAAGCAGAGGACTCAGGGCACGTTTGGCTTTTAAGTAAGGTTTAACATTGGCAATGAGAATAGTGTGCTCTCTCTTGTCTTTCCCAAATGTACAAAAAGTCTTTTTCCCAGTGGGATTCACAGTTTCATATGTCTCAGTCTCAACATTAGCTTCAACTGTGGGTACAAAGAGATTTGTGCGATAATCTGCATTCTCAGCCTGACTGGCTGCAGGGAACTGTGGCATCCAACACCTGTCAGAATGACCAAGCACTCTGCATTCATCTGTGCAGTTAACACATTCTTCTTGTTCTGCAAAACAAAGGAGAAAGAGAAAAAACTCCAATTATAAGTGGATTTATTTAGGCTAATGGATACGCTATGATCATCACGTGATGGGCTTACTTGACATCTGGTTACTTAATTATGGAGAAAAAGAAGAAGCTATAATTAAAATATTTCAGAAGGTTTGCATAAACCTGTTAGTTGAGACAATAGATTTATTTAACTCTGTTCTCCACATATTAAAGCATTCACACAGCCCAATGGAAGTATAAAGGGGTCATTAGAGACTCATTCTCAGTGGAATTGAGCTTCATCTGTAAACTAATCTGCTGTAGAAATCTTTTAGTCTTTGTTCTGTAAAACTCATACTAGAAAAGAGTGAACAGTACTTAGGGAACTCAAAAGGAATTATAAGGATTAATTTTTCAAATCAAATAACTGAGCAGTGACTGCCTTTCTGGTAATACAAACACTTCATAAAAACCAGCAAGCTGTTTTTTCTTTTTTTGTCACCTCCATTTCATTTGTAATTGTTATGTTGTGTGACAGTCACAAAATAAAAAGGTTTTCTTAAAAAGCCTACTTTTCCTGCTGAGAACAGAGAACTAGAATCTTCCATCAGTATGCATTAAATATAAGCTTGTCAGAAAGTGCATATTGCAATTTTATTAGACATGAGTATGGATCATGTAATCAGTTTTCCCCTTTTTTGTTTTGGTGCAACTAAGTGAAAATGGATTTGCTCAATACATACAATTTGGAAGAATGACAAATGGTGACACACTATTTGAACTGATGATGTTTTCAGATAGGATTTCTATATCCTTATTTCTGTCAGAGAATATAGTTAAATGAGATTCCTTTGCTACACTTTTAGAACATAAGTTTCGTACTTCTTGTTCTACAATTCAAAGAGAAATTTCTGTTTTGAAAACCTCAGCTTGTGTGTCATTTACATTAAATAGGTTACATTTGGACCAATATTTACTGTCTTATATTTGTACTCACAACTCTAACCAAATATCAGGAATAAGGAAAATAATAAATTGAATAAATCCTTCTATCATGTCTAGGTTTCAGTGAGCTATACATGGATCTTTAGCTATTAATAATTTTTCTTTCACAAAATGGGCAGATGGGTTCAATACTCATATTTTGAGGAATTTAGTATTTAAAAAATGCATGTAATTCCAGTTAGACAAAAAACTGCTTATATACCTTTAAATATAAGGATGAAACACACATGCAGAGACATACAAAGCAAACATGTTAACCCAAAGATGAGAAGAATTTAAGCAATCATCATCTTTCTAAATTAGAAAATAAATTCCTAGTAATCTTATAACCAGAAGATATACCAGGATTAATGGATGATTGCACTGCAGAAACATGAGAAAAGAAACATCAAAGGTGATCTGTGGGAATCCAAGAGTGTAAAAAGTTTTTCACGTTTCTAAAAAAATATGAATAAACAGGATTTAAATTAAACTAAAATTGTATTGTATCACAGTGATATTAAAATGGGATAATTTGCTTAGAACTGATACTTGTTAATGATAGAGTTGTGTGAAAGTGTCATTCTTTATATATGCTCCCTTCCTTGAAGAATTTAAAATTTAAGTCTGGTGCAAACCCTGAAAAAATACCAAAAGAAGGAGAGAATCAGGTACAGGGGCAGCAGAGGAAAATGCTTGTTGAGGAAAAGGATGTCACATAAAGGCTTTAAACATAAAATTCATAGAGGTGAGTCAGCCTCAGCTATGTACCTGGTAAAATCATGGAACAGATCTTCCTGGAAGATGTATCGAAACATATGGAAGATGGGGAGGTGATTAGACACAGACAACAAGGCTTCATTGAGGGCAGATTCTGTCTGACTAATCTGGTGGCTTTCTGCTATGTAGTGAATGCATCAGTGGACAAGGCAAAGTCTTTTGTTAGGCCTTTGATATGATCAAATATTGCTATGGCCACAACATTCTTTGTGCTACATTGGAGATTGATAGATTGATGATGGACTGTCAGATCAATAAGGCAGTGGCTGGATGATCACATGCAAACAGTTGCAGTCAATGGCTCAATGTCCAAGTGAGAGGTGTCCATAATGAGAGGTGGCCCTCCAGGGTCCACATTGGGACCAACATTATTTTTTATCTGCATTAATGAGATAGACAGTGGAACTGAGTGCACCCTAGGATCACAACAAGCTGACTGGTGCATCTGGTTCGCTGGAGGGAAGGGATGCCATCCAGAGGGACTGTGACAGGCTTGAGAGGAGGGGGCCATCATGAAGTTCAACAAGTCCAAGTGTAAGGTCCTGCACCTAGGTTGGAGAAGTCATCAGTATCAATACAGACTGGGGGATGGACAGATTGAGAGCAGACCTGTTGAGAATGATTTGGGATACTGGTGAATGAAAAGTTGGGGACATGAGCCAGCAGTGTGTGGTCGCAGCCCAGACAGCCGATTGTGTCCTGGGCTGCATAAACTGAAAGAAAGCACATTTAGATGTGCATGAGGTAGAAACTGTTTGATATAAGAGTAGTGAGACACTGGAATAGATTTCCAGAGAAATGGTGGATGTCCCATCACTGAAATGTTTCAAAGTAAGGTTGGACAGGACCTTGAGCAACCTGATCCAGTGATGGACATTCCTGCTTATGGTAGATATTTCTAGATCCTTTCTGACCCAAAACTTTCAATGATTCTATGATCTCCAAGGAAAACTAATCCATATGCTGGTTTTAGTATCCAATAAAGACTAAAATTATCATGATGAAAAACAGGAGTAAAATAACCCCAACCTTGGGACTGGAACAAAGTGGCAGAAATGAAAAGATTTTAAGGAAGGAATTTAAGTTTGTTGTGTTTGATTTCACTTGAATGAGATGGCATTGGTATGCATAACCGCAGAGACAACATATGTGTGGCAACTGCTTAATGAAATGGGAGCCATACAAATGAAGGACATAGCTATACACCTCATTCCACCCATTAGTTCACCTCCACTAAAGTTCTCCGTATCTAGTTTTTCGGAGCTTCTACAGCACCAAACAGCTGCTGCTTTGAAACAGCCAAGAAAAACTGCTACTCTCTCTCTCTCTCTCTAAAAAAAAATCCCCAAACAACCAAACCACCTCCTAAAAAAAAACCAAAACAAACAAAAAAAAATCCACCCAGAAACATAAAACTCCACAAAACAAACCAAATCAATATATTTTTAAAAACGTCCCCATCTTCTTGATCCTTCAGAGTAGATTTGTAGCAAGCTCAGCCTCTAACTTTAAAAGTGGACTTACAGAAATAGGAGAAATAGGTGTTTTCTTCAGGATTTTCCCAAACAATACCTAGCTATTTTTCTCTTATATGGAATTCATGACAATTCTGAGTAAAAGCTTTCTGGCACTTTTAAAAGTTTACTTAAACAACTAATCAGCTTTCCAGCTTTTTTTTTTCCCAACTTTTATGTTGTAAGCTTAACTATCCTTTGTATAGATATTTGTAAACAGTTTTGTTGCTTTATAACAAAAGACAAAAATAAAACCCTGCTGCATGTTAGCTACCATAAAATGCGCAGAATTGCACGATCAATGGACCAGTACTTTTCTCTGCTCCTCTATTTTCAATTACTCTATCAAAGCAAGATCCCTCTTTGCTCCTTCCTTTCTCACACGAAACCAAACCAAAAATCACAGTCTACTTCATTATACCACAAGAAGGCCATCTCTAGAGGGAAAACTCTCTGTGTTTCAGGTACTAGTTCTATGTCATATTATCATAACATACATTAAATAAATAAATAAATAAATAAATAAAATTATTTTCTATCTTTTATCTATGTATATTGAAAACACACACAAATATATATACATAAATACATATATATGAAATAGGGAACTAGAAAATTCTATTTTGACACCAACTGTTTTTCTAAAATTTGGCTGAAATGTATTTCTTTTAAAAAATAAATATTCCCTGAACTAAAATTGAAATGAACAAACTCAGATGAAAGGTAAAGATCAGAGAAGTTCTCAGTCACTGGAAATAAGTACTGTAAACTTATTCAGTAGGTATTCAGTACTGTGCCAAAAACTATGCTTTGAGATTTTCAACACTCATTACGTTAATTTATTGCAACCAAGTTGTGTTTGAAGATTTATATTTTTAGCTCTCACACTCGTTCATACACATACACTGCTATAAGTAGGGGCCTTACACAGCGTTTAGATTATTCATTATAGCCAACAAAAATACAAAGTTTTCTGGCAATCTCTATATTAAAGAGATATATATCATATAGCATATATATGTTATGTATATATTGCATGCTCTGTCTTCTTTCCCCTTCTCACTTCCTGCATTTGTTAAAGCAATTTTTATACTTGCATTCCTACTCACTGTATTGACTAACTTTCCATTTCTGCTCCCTGGACATGATAGCAGTGACTGAATTAAATATGAAGCCAAAAAAGAACAAAAAACCATGGAATAACCTTGAATTGAAACCCACCTGCATTGCATGAGCTTTGGTGCTCTAGCCCTGAAAATCTCTGTCTTTTCATTTCACTCTTTTATGTCACATCATAGGGAACGGATTTTGAGTATTGATTATCATACATTACAAGCTGCTTGTCTCACCATTAGCCTGTAATTTTGACTGCTACAGCTATCGCACAGTGAAGAAAATCGAACAGGGATTTTTGCACTAGAAACTACTAACATGAAGTAAACTATCACCACCAAGGGCCAAATTAGTACATATGAGAAAATAGAATCACTTCAAAGGTAAAAATATATATATATATCTAAAATAGTTTATATGCTGTGCTGTATTGCAAGATGTGCTGGTAGAGTGATATGCACCATCGGTCTTTATCTCTGTGCTTGTCTCCCTCCTGTTGAAAATAAACCCTTAACAGTGCATGTGTGTACAATAAACAGAAGCAGTCTAGAGGTTTTCTTAACTCTCTGGAGCTCTAAGGGTAAACAGTCAGAAGTGCTTTATGCACTTAGGGGAGAACATACACTAAAATAGAACTGCTAAATTATCAGCTGTAGAAAGAAAAGGAAACAAGATAACTGTAAACAACAGTCACCTAGATAGGAAACCTACTCTGGATGGAAATTTCAAGATGGTTTAGGGTGAAAGTTAGATTGGCAACATATAAACTGTAATGCAAGGTATGTATTTTGGCACAGCAGAAGACACATCTTACATATTTTATTCTATTACCAGAGGATTTAAAGTCTGCCTTCCACAGCAGACTAAAAGAAAAGGATTATTTTATTGTGTTATCTACAATTTCCTACACTTCTTTATAAATATTGTGAACAGAATTAATTATGGGTACTGATTTCACCCCAAATATATTGCTCTATGAACCTAATTAATTAATACTTTAGATAGCTGGCTTCTTTCAATGGCTAAAACAGATATCTTATTTTGACTCTTTAATTATACGGAATTTGCATAATGATAACAAAGAAGGAGCTCAAGAATTATCATTTTTTTAAACAGTGACTCAGTAGAAAAATCAAGTCAATAAATACAATGTTTTCTGAAATTTAACTTATCCCTAGTTATTTAAATTACACATACATGCAAAGCAGAAAAACAAGTATAAGGTAAAAGCAAACATTTCCAAGAAATATTTTATGTACTACACTTATAGGATGAAGAACACTATAGTCTGCATTGAAGTACTCCATACAATTTAATACTAAATGTCAAGATTCCCATATATGGGAAATCAGACTATAAATATATGTACATACACATATAAGTATATGCTTATAAATATATTTACATAAATAAATTCATCTATATGTATTTAAAGTTATTAAAGTTATTAAAATGATTATTATCCCTATACACAGGCCTGATATATAAATAGTCATAGGCTTAGACCCACAGCTAGATCTATGCCATCCTATTCCTCACAAAACCTGTAAATTATTTTATCAAATTTTACTTGGAGTTAAACAAGACAGACAAAGTTCATATCACTATAATTTATAAATTTGAACTAATATTAATTCAAGTGCATTCTTTCCTGAGAAATTCTTTCTCACAAAATATTTAAAAATGCAGCTTTTTATTGTCATTTGTTCATCAATAAAGACCAAATAAAAATATGGCTACATAAGTACATGAATAACACTAAATATTTTAAAATACCAGTAGCTTTTGTTATTTTTAATTGTCCTAGGAAAGTTTATCTTTCAGATATCCTTTTGCTTTCTTCCAATGGAGGATGTCTAGTTTTTACTATTGCATAAACACCTTCTTCTAACTATTTTTAAAATTCCTTTCTATAAATGTGGAAGCTAAAAATAAGTGTTAATTGTCAGGGATGCTACGTAGGTTGATCACATTGACTGGAATGCCTATCAACAGATCCAAATAAAAAAGAAACAGAGGACCCATTATAAAATATATGCTACCCTCTTTTTGAAAACATGCATTTCATAGTACCTTCACTCTTGATATGCTGTATTCTTCATTGTGTTACAGAGAATGGTAAAGCATATCTTTGATGACCCTTTTTTTCACATGAGAAGGATCTGTCTATGAAGGCATACACAGAGTTCACACTGACTTGTGTAGGAGATCAAGTCCATTCAGGCTTGATATGTATTTGTGTTCATTATTGAAAATATTTCCATCTAGAATTTACTCAGTTATGAAAAAAAGTGTAAAAGTCTCTGCAGCTGGTCTAACCACAAACACAGCATTTACTCCGAAGGTAGTGAGGCACTGGAACAGGTTATCCCATTCCTGGAGGTGTCCAAGGCCAGGCTGGATGGGGCTTTGAGCAACATGGTTTAGTGGAAGGTGTCCCTGCTCATCACAGGACAGTAGGAACTAGATGATCTTTAAGACTCCTTCCAACTCAAACCATTCTATGATTTTATTTAAAAAATCTCCACCAACAGCAGTACTTGTTTTAGACTAATAAAATAATGTTAGGCTTCATATTTTTAATACCTTAAATAGATGTGAAAGATCTGTATTTTCTGTACATATGTGTAAGCAGATGGACAATAAATGCCACATAATATCTAACAGAGAATGTAATTAACTCTGCTTTTCAGAACTTCAGCAATTCCTAAAATATGACCAGAAAAACGTCACAGAATTTACATTAAATGGTGGTGCTTTTTTTTCTAATATTTTTTAAATTTTTTTTTATTTTTTTTTTATTTTTTTTTATTTGAGACAGGCAATTGCCTTTAATAAAGAACTGTAAAGGCTATAAGTAGATATTTATGACAGGAGACAAATAATGTGTGTTTTGGCATGTCCTAAGCACCGGGTCTATATGACATTTCTATTGAGAACAATCAGCTAAAGCACTACCTCTGTGGTTGGATTTCTGTTTAATTACAATTGATTTTGACATAAATGAGCAGAGATAAACAAATACTTCTATACTTCTCTTGCTGTTATTAAACAGAGCTGTCTCCTATCTGAGTATTTATATTGGCTTGTCTTTATAAAGGCTCCTTTCAGTCAGGCAAAGCAATTATGCAGCTCAGATTAGCAAAATGACTGGCAGTAAAATGAGAGTGGACTGCCATATTTTTAAACCTCTTGGATCTCATGTTTTTCTCCTGATATTATAAATACAAGTTTTTGAGGTCTATAATCCTTACACAGTTTCTCACAGGTGGTGTTGGGATTTTGTTTAGTTTGTTTGTTTTCTGGATACAGGATAAAGACAATATATATTTTATATTGTTGTGACATAAAATGCTTCAAAAACCATAAAACTGTGATGGTCTATGGATTTAATTCTAGTCCACATTTGTCCCAGACAATAAATATTGAAGGAATACTTCAGGATTACAGGGAGCACAATGGAAAATTTAAAACATTTCTTACAGAAGTATGCTTTAATTAAATTATTACAACTTAATGAAAAGTACATACTTTTATTTCAAAACAATATAAGAGAAAGAAAATATTTGTGTTACCTGAAAATTTTCCATCCTCACAGCGGGCTGGTCCACAGATCCCAACAATGGGTCTTTGGCCTCTGCCTTGCTGTTCTGGAGGCAAATCAGACCTGTGAGTCACAGACAGGGATAGGCACTGCTTCCAAAATTCACAACAATGTCAAAACTTCTGCAGCAGAAAAACAGCTTCTACCCATGGCCCAGACACAGCTCACAGCCCTTGAAATTTTTCACTATTTTTCTCAATGGTACAAACACACAATTTTATAGTTGGCAGTGAACTGAAAATGTCTAACTAGTAAAAAGTATGTCTCATTTCCTCCTAATAGAGGAGAAAAGAAGAAAATGGATTTCCAGTGAAGAATCAAGAAACTTGATTTCCAGTGCTTGCCTATAATGTGACTGGCCCTGGTCTTAATTTGTGGTGAAAAGACCATACAGCAGTCATGAAATTGTCATTTTACTCTCTTCCCCATCCCACATAAGAAAGTTTTCCTAGCCCAGGGCTGCAGGTAGCAAATACACAAAGGCTAGCTGTGCCAGCCACGCTCTCAGCTGAGAAGCTACAGGGAAACTTTAGCAATATGACACATTGACAGTCTTAAACTGTAAATCTTTGTTGTAAAGCCCCAAGCTGTTTCCTGAGAAAGAAGGAAAACTAAACTGCAGTAATTAACAGAAGAGAACAGCCTTGTGGATCTTTGAGAAAGCACATTTTTAATATAGCAATTTTCACTCTTGATCAAGGCAGTGCCAAAGATATTAGTGGAATTGTTTCAGCACTAGCTTCCACAAAGCAATGACTCTTAAATCTGAAACCTAACAGAATTTGTGTAATCATTTGCACAATTTGCATGATATTCAAATTCTTTTTACTAACTTTATTGTGAGATAGTCATAATTATAGTATTAATGATTTCTGTATCTAATTTAGTGAATTTAGTGAATTTAGTGAATGCTGCATATTGTAGTGTGGCAATGCTTATAATCTAGTCATTAACCAGGACCATTGTGAGCCCACCTAGACAAATATTAACAGATTGTATAGTTAGAGACAAAAGGCAACAAGTGATTATGACAAACAAAAGCAATGAATGGGAAGAAAAGACAACATTAATGAAAATATAATCATGCTGTTGACATTTCCTAAAATTACCAATATAAAATCTCCATCATTTAAAGGAGCTATCTCCATCTGTCAGACCATCAAGCCACCAGCGTTGAGCTGTATGTTACACCACTGAACCTTCCTTGCCAGTTGCCAATTATCTCACTGTACAAATCTTTAATTAGAAGGTACCAAGCTTTTCACTTTGCAAGCTTGCCTCAAATTTGGATATGATAACTTGTCACAGATATTGACTGAGGAGGGTGCCACTGAGGAGAGAGACATGACAGGTTTCTGAAGAAAATTCCATGTCCTTTTGATGGCTCTGTTTACATCCTGACTGTAGGTAGACTGTTGAATGGAAGTCTGCCAGCCTCTGTGTAGGAGCCTGGTTTTGGCCAAAAGAATTCAATGCATTAACACTCTCCAAATGCTACCTGTTTTCCTTTGCAAAGTCTTATAAAAATAATTACAAAGGCAGCATGGATGCTGCATCATTCAAAATCTGGACACTTTGGTGAGAGTATTTTCCTCCATATTCCTGCCAGTATGCCTGGATTTACATTAAAAATCTCCTTTAACAGCCATAATGAGACCATGTGGGTCTTATACTGAGAGATGGAAAACCGAAATGGGTATCACCCTCTGCTTCAAAAGGCTGATGTCATAAACTGGTCATATACTTTGCTTTCATGGAAGGTTTACCACACATCTGACAGAATAGGAGGAAGAACACTTTTCATGATGCTGCTCTCAGAAAAATCTTTAGGTTCTCTAGACATCTTAAGGAGCTCTCCAGTGGACATAGAGATGCAGAAATATGTTCTTATAAAAGAATGAAATTTTTAAGAGTAGCATATAGAGTCTTCTCCATGCTAAGTAACATATTCATTATCATATGATTTGAGGGTCCTTTAGGCTATTATTTAGGAAATTGCTGGTGTGTTGCTACCACCTTTGAAAGATTTGCAGAATGGGATTACCCTTGTATCACTAAAGTGAGGAATCCACATTCTCTTAGCAATTTAAGTTTCATACTGCTATCCTACTTAACTTTCTGCCTGGATAGTGCTCCAATTAGATCAATCAGAAAGGATAATTAAGGATGTCTTCTTCAAATCTGATTCTCTAAATATAACCAGTTTGGCAAAGAGAATTATACATGTAAACAGATTCAATACTGCATTTTCAGATTCTCCATGAACAGTGGATTAGTTTCTGAAAGACACTTACTGAAGATACCTTCAGAGTATTCATATCTTCCTTTTCCCAGATCCTTCATCAGGAACTCTAAGTTACAGATCACCTTCTTATATTTCAAGGATTGAGAAGATTATAGATATTAATACCATTAATACAGAAAAATCTCTCCTACTAGTTACTTTTATGTGCAGCAGTTCAGCTGCTCAACTGAGACTCACCTTTTTACTTGTCATCTTTTCATTTGTTATAGCTTCAATTTCTGAATTGAAGTCAGAATACTTTTATGCGAAAAAAGATAGCTTTAAGAAAAATTGTCAATTTGGGGAATCTATTTCCAAAGATATTGTCATTATGTGTTCTTTGTTTTCACTAATATCTTCACTTTTTAAGCCCGGTAACTATTGGAAGCTATTTTTCTGGTGTCTAGCAACCTCTAATCTGAGCCATGTTCTTATAAAACATGTATTTTAGTCTTGGAGATAGACTTAAAAGCTAATTAAAAATATCACCGCCAAGTAAGATGCAGTCAGGGTAATTTCTGTTAGCTGTGCCCTCAGCTTACTTATCTGAACACCCTACAAAGGAAATCAGCAGTGAGGCATTAGATAAGTTAAACACTGCTCTGGTAAAGCAAGTAAAAGATGCAGCTGTTAAATTTAAAGCTGTGGAAGGATTCAGAATAAGCCAGTTAACATCAATCTATTGACATCCTTTAAGAAAATCTTTACTCTGTAGAGATGATGAAGATACTACACCCCTAGAAATGGGGAAGACATGGTATAAAATGTAGTAAAACTTATGCTAGATGTGGATCATTGTCAACTTTCTCAGGGTATTTAAAGCAATCTTTTAATTTACTGGAACTTATCACTATAATATTTACTTGATTTATGGTTCCATATATGCCTTAAAATATGACTTGATTTTAATGGGCCCCCCTCCTTCCAGGCTTTTTTTTTTGTATTGGAAAAATAAGGCAAGAGACCTGTACAGCTCTTATTAGCTTGAATTCTGGATATCACAGATAATGGAAAGCAGAGAAATCTGAGCCCAAATATCTACTGCTTGATTCTTCAAAAACAGCCTCTGGGTTTCCTAATAAAAATGTAGCTTTGCTTTGTTTTTCTTTAAGAAGAGGAATTGCTTTAATTCCCAAGGAGACAAAAATAAAGCACCATATCTAAAAGTAAGGCTCAGCCTGACCTTGAACAAATTCTGTAAGGAATTAAGGTAAGAAAAATTTGGCTTATGGGAAAAAAATAATCAAACTTTTCATTGTTGGTTTTTGTCTACCTGTTACACAGGTGCCTGTGCTCATGCATGGTATGTATACCACTTCTCAGGTACCTAAGAAACAGTCTAGCAGGGCTCTAAACTTATTTGTAAGCTCTCAAGCGACTCTCTGCAGTTCCAGCTGAAGATGGATACAAGGCAGCTAATTTGCTACCACCAAGGGAAAATGTTATAACATAAAAACACTCCCTCCCTTAGCTTCAAAACTGTCGAGTGCCTAGGGAGCCTGACTATTTGTAGAGCTGATACTATGCATATGCTTCCTCTGTAACTGTTACATGCATACATCTGGCATCTGTCTCTGTGTTAAACAGACTTAATTGTCCACAGTATTACTCTGCAGAAACCCTCTAACCTAGATGGGTAATGTGAAAGAAATAAATGAAAGGATTGATACGAATTTTTTTGTGGCATTGTTTTTGCATTATTGGCAATATATGCAATGAACTCTGTACTACGGCGATAATAAAAATATTTTAGCTGTGCCTTCTGTGTAACTTTAGGTAGAGATTAAGTTCTTGTCTTAGCATGACATTTGCACTTTGTACAGTTTTTTAATCAAATGGGGTTGTTTTAGCTGGAACTCTTTTTTTTTTTTTCTATTTATTCTTCTTTTATTTTTTTTCCTTTACTGGTTGTTTATGATCACTCTTTTATCCACATCAGACTTTAGAGAATTTAGTCATTTGCTAGACATAGCTGGACTCATTCTGAAGATATGGCATTTCTTTTTATTTTAGGTGTGATTAGGGGAACTCTACATGTTAGTACATTATTCAGAGCACTGTTGCCAGCAGAGCCAAGACTCAGGCAAAGCACTTGTTTTCAGATTTCAATATATTTTTAAAAGATCAAAGAGCATGGAAAATCTTGCTCTTTGGTTAGACAGACCATGCAGAACAGTAATACTCTGAAAGATGGAGGTAGCTGCATAGAACTAATACTAAATTGAAGGCCTTTTGAAGTCACTTTAACCTGTGTGTCAATGTTCATCTCAAAATCCCCCGCCAAAGTAAAAGAAAATGTTTTTAATTGAGAACACACAGAGATATGAGTCCTTCCTGCAAAATAAGAGGGGAACAAACAAACAAACAAAAAAAGTTGCTGGTTTGACATCTGAAATTAGTCATAGGTAGCAAAGATGAAATATCCTCAAGGTCCTTCTTCAACTAAGATTTATTTCTTTGAGACTATAATAAATGATAAATAATAAAAAAATCTTTAAGACTATAAAGCATAGACTTTCCTAATGCAACTGTATCTTCCCAAGCCTATTTACAACTCAGAGTAAATCTATTCCCACAGCTGAGATCTTCTGAAGAGCCTGACTTTTTCCTACCATGTGGATTAAACCTTAGGGAGTAGGAAGACAGGCCATAGGTTTTTCACTGCTCCTGTTAAAGATTTATTATCATGCAACAGGGAAGCCAGTCAGAGAGAGCTTCCATTTAAACTCCTATTTGAGGGAGAGTTCTTGTCAGTCAAGGGACTGAATAAAAACCCACAGGATGTAGATTCAGATGATGAATATTAGTTTCATCACTGACATAGTGGCAGCTATAAAACATTAATTTCATTCAAGAAACAGAGAAAGTCACATAATCTGTGACAATTGAAATTAGGCTAGAATTCTTATGTCATCTCTGGAGACAATGGAGAGGGATGGACTCAGAGAGCCATTTAGAAAGCCATTGAAAAGCTCCAGACCTAGGACACTTTATAGGTAGGTACCTATCTTCATATGCATGGAGCTGACGTTCTGAAGTTGTCTATGTCTACAAGTTAGGGATACATATCAATTGGTCTGCCTTTTCCTATAAGCTGAGTTAAGCTTTCCAGCACTCAGAAAACTGTGTATTTTGAGTCTTAGAGCCCAATATTTCCTAAACTAAAGCTGATGGGATTGAGGTGTGTAACTAAGTAACATGAGTCCCCTTTTCCACAATGTGCTCTTTATGCACATTGTGCTACCACTGCAAACTAATACTAAGTGATAACTAAGTGATACTATGCACATAAAACTTCTGGGAAATCCACAGAATATTTATCAACTCAAGTTTCATAGTATTTTCCCACTGGGCTATTTTCAGGAAAAAGGAAACAAATTTCCTTCTCCCTTTTTACTGTGCTAGCATGCTTACAACAAGATACTACTATTTTTTTACAGAACTAAGACTTGTGACAAATTGCTGCACTTTGAATGCCTGAAGGAACACATTTGGATCTGATGTTCTTCACTGAAGAAAATTGTAGCTGATCCAGACCCCTCTTGCAGCTGCAGCCCTGATTCCAAGTTCATATCAGAAGCATAGCAGGGAGTGACTTTGCTGATGTATTGATTCTTCCACAATTACAAAAACAAGACATTTGATGTGGCATGAAGTGCCTTTTTATTTTATCTTTATTACAGAAATTTAGCAAGAGAAATCCAGATCAGATGATCAACTCTACTTTGTCTCCAGACCAATAGAGCAAGCCAGCATGTTGCCAGCTTAACCAGAACATCATCCTGTCTCCTGAAGGAATCTGGGGGCAAAGCCAAATATTCTGTCCAGACATACCTTGCTTTTTGTAGCCCAGGCTCTGCTGGCTCACAAATCTAGCTGAAACCTAAACACAGCAGAGTACTGGACACCTTGAAAATCTATTGATATAGAGCAGCTTATTTGGAATTCCCACCAGACATTGATTCCATTCTCAGATATCTGATCTCAAGATTTTTATTTTAACGGCCGAGCAGGACTGAGCCCTTTCATTCATTAAATCTGTTGCTTTCAAAACCAGCCCAACTATTCCTTCTTTAAATAAATTCTCAGTTAAAATTTGGCATGTGCTTTTTGATTCAACAACATTAAGTTGGTGTTTCTCAGAGCCAGACTATGATGATAAACAGCTATCAACTTTGTTCATAAAATACCAGTCACAGCCCTCTGAAAAGCTGATACACTTATTTAGCAGTTAATTTTTCTTTAAACATAATCAAGTAGAAAACCAATTATGGTAATCCTGTAAGTGGATCTATATTATCAAATGGTCTCGTGAATTTTTACCACAGCTAGATTTAGGGACTGCAGTCTATTGGTCTTCTTGATATACAAATAAATTCAATTCCAGCTTGGTGTTACAAACTGTCTTGAACGAGTTCATTTGCAGTTCATTGCACCTGCACTCCAAGAGGTTTTTCAGGGCCCTTTAGTGGACAGAGAAGTAAGGCTCATATTCACAAGAAACATTGGGACAGAATATGCCAGGCTAGATATTTTCAGGTTTAGACTATATTTTTTTTTTTGGTAGCTAAGGGCTATTAAAAAGAAAATACTTATATTTAAAAAAAGATATAAGTAAAACTAGTATGGGAACATAAAGGGCAATTCTTTGTTAGGCTAAACACTCTTAATAAAAAGAAGATCTTATGTAAGTCTGATTTTCAAGACAAAAAAACAAAAGATAAAAAATAATATATTAAATTTAAATGTTTATGTAAACCATCTTCCCTAAAGTTTCCTATGACTAATTCATTAGAAATTAATTTGTTTGAAATCTTTCTTTGAAAAAATCATATCTAAAGTACTATATTTATTTTGCTTACTGTGAAAATGTGTTTTATAAAACAATCAGTAAATGTTGTTCTGGAATGTAATTGCCTATTAGATTTCAAAGAGGAAATCAAAGAGGGGAAAAAATACAGGATAAAACATTTCACACAGAGAGGCATATGTATATTTCAGTCACTTTTTATTTTCTGATTTTGGAGAGGAAAGTAAAGCATTTTCTATAAGCTTTCAGTGTCCCAGTTAGCCTGCTCTAACTATGATGACAACATGCATTTTTGATGACATGGATGAATACATCTAAAATTCAAGTCTTCCTTCTAGCAAAACTGCAATCCGGTACAGAAGGTCAATGACAATCTGCCTTTTAGGGCCAAGTGCTTGTGAGTAGTAAAGCAGCATTTTCTTGTTAGGATTTTTCTCTCTGCTCTGCTATCTGATTTCTGCAGGGACATGCATCTATTTACCACACTAAATCCCGTTGTTACCTTTTGCATGTAACATATTCTTTATTCATTTACTAGAAGTAGACAAACAGAACTGGCTTTTTTCTTTTTTTGTTAGCAGACTCTATAGACACAGCCAATGCAGATCTAGCTAATCCCCTCCTACTTATTGTTCAGCAATCAGTTTCTGCCAATAGGATTTGGAAATCCCAAAAGACAATGTTTAAAGGGGAGGGTTAAACTCAGCTTGTGTAATGCCATTCCCTGTTCATAGAATAAGTCATCATATTCAAGGAATCTGTTCCATGGAGGGACCTAAGGCTGCCAATCAAAATAAATTAAACTAGATGGACAGCAATCTGAGTGAATGAGATCTCTGCCATGATCTGAAGCAACTTCATTAATGGTGAGAAGCTATGTTGGTAGAGACAGCTCTTTTAATCTTCTCCAAAAGGACCTCATATTCCTTGAAGAAAGTTGTGTTTGGGAGGTCTAGAGTTAAGCTCCCTGAGAAGCAAGGATATTAAGAGAAACCTGCTGGGGTACTTGATTTAACATTAAAGTGAATTTATCAGCTACTCCCAACTTTTTGAGAGACTAATTGAATTATCAAAGGCTGCAATGGGGAATGTAAAGCCTTCTGAGAACAGATTTGTAATATAGATAAAATCCTTAACTCATGCCTTGTGATTATCTTAAAATGTAGAAACAGCCTGGGTGCTAAAACACACCTGAATTTAAGATTTCTTTTGCCTGTCTAAAGCCTTTCTCTACTCGCTGAAATTATGGGAAAAGTCAAGTGTTTGGGACAGGAAAAAAGACAAAATTATTTTAAAACATCTAAAACATTCAGGTGTGCTTGGTGGTCACAGTAAGTTCCATCAAATTTGTTGCTCATAAAACTTATATTTACAGCATAAGTTTTAATCTTTCCATTTTTAAAGGCTTTCAGAAAGAATATACAATTTCCCTCGTTTTCAGTGAGACCACACCTGACTAAAATCAAAGATGATTGCATCATCTGCATGAACTAGGGCATATAATAGTGAGGGAAAAGCTGCTAATAGTCTAGACAATAATTTAATCTGTGAAAGTTCAACTTTGTCTAAAATTTTGCAAGACAATTATCTGAAAATTTATTTTTGTTTTCTAATTTGTCACTTTCACTTATGTATTGGTGTGGAATTGTGGAATAGATCCTGGCAAAAAAGACTAGTGGATTGGGAGTGTCTGAGTCTGAAAGGGTTAAGGACCAAAGGCAATTTTTTGTATGCCACTGACATTTTGCAAGAGATCACTTTCGTATAAATAAAGAGTAATGTTCACAAGGATGTTGTTGGATTCTTATCACAAAGGCAAAACTTTTTCTACAATATCTACATTGTCATATGCTTGTCGAGGAATATATGAAAAATATTTAATTACCCTACTGACAATTATAAAAATACTTATAAAGGTAGAAAAAAAGCCATGTTAAAATTGAAAGTATGAGTAAAGCTTTCAAGGCTTGCATGGCTGAACAAAAGATGTAAGACTAATTTTGCACCTGTTAACCTCCTATGCTGCAATCAAGTGCAGTTACAACAACCTGGAGGAAATCACTGCATGAAGAGGTGAAAAGAGGTGATTGTAAGAAGTGTGAATACAATTCTATATCCATAATAAATTCATTTCAGAGTGCAAGGATATCTGTTAAAATGCTTTCTCTTACCAGCAGCTTTAGAGATATTTGAGAAAAAGCAGGCAAAGAATCACAGAAAGAGGATAATGTAATAAGATTCTATAAGGCATCAGAAAGAACATCTACAGAAATCTTATTCTATGATAAAAGTGTATTCTGTCCCGTCCCATGAATACAACTGGTGATAATTCTGAATAATTAGTAATTATACAAAGAACCAACAGCTTATCTCTTATGCACAAAGCAAAATATCTGTAGCAGTCTCAACACATGCTGTGTTGTTATCATTGCCCCTTCTATGGAGACCTTTATTTATTTTTTATTTATCTCCCTTTGTATTTATCTCCTTTTAATGGAGACCCTTTTATTTATCTCCCTCTTATGGAGACCTCCGAAAAGAGTGCAGAATCCATCATTCAGTAAAGTGGGCCTGGGACCAGATCAGGAGAAGCTGAAGTGCTATTAAGTATCTCTAATTTATTCCTCTAAATAGAAATGTTCTGTTTTTATGTGAAGGGAAAGAGAGAGACAACAGCCCCTGCATTCAGTTAATGTATATTCTTTCAATATATGCAAATCAAATATTTTTTCAGCCTTCCAAGAGCCTCAGAAGTAAGTTTGCTTGTCCCTTATTTTTGGAGAGCCATTTCACTGCCAATTACAGATTTCACAGAATATTCTAAGTAGGAAGGAGCCCACAAGGATCTTCAATTCTTAAGTGAATGGCCTGTACATTGATTGAATCCAAAATCTTTGCATTATTAGCACCATGCTCTGACCAACTGAGAAAATCTTAGTGGCCCACATCTTTTCACTTTCCATGTGTCACCAAAGAAAAATTAAAGTTTTTCAAAATTTTGAATATTTTTTGCAAGGCTGGATGGGGCTTTGAGCAACCTGGCCTAGTGGAAGTTTTCTCTGTCTATGGCAGGGATGTTGAAAGCAGATGGATCTTTAAGGTCTCTTCCAGCACAAGCTGTTCTATGATTCCCTGTTTCTATAATCTTTGTCCCACTAATATTCCTATTCCTGTTCTGCATTCTGTCTGCCTTGAGATGCTCCAAGGGGCTGTTTGTCTCCCTGTGCTTGGTTCTGCTGACTAGACTGGTTTCTGTTGCACTGCCTACAAAGATAACATGGTTACAATAACACATAGTGCCATGAGCAGTGGAACTAATTAAAGCTTCTTTTCTGAAAATTTTTGTATTGACTAACATGTCTCGGAAGCCACAGTCTGCTTGAAGCTTTCTAAGCAACTGAGGCATTGTTAATGACTCTCTTCAGTCAAGTCTTCAGCATCTAATAATCTGTGACATCAGTTTTCCACTGATACTGAACACTTACATAGTCCATTGCAGCTGTCTATATCCACAAAATTTGTGTAAACTTACTTTTGAGTCCTGCATCCTGGGATAGATATTGGATCAGAAGTTATGGGTAATAAGGGAAATGTGCAGACATGGAATGTAATTTCATGGATTTATTACTAAAAACCTCTGAAAATATATCTAGAAAAAATCAAGTTATTCTTTTCATAACTGTTGTTGAAAGACTGATTTTCCTACATAGGATTTCTTTTTCTCCTTGAATATCTGAAACAGACTTAGGAGATCATTAATGGTACCATAAACCACTTACTGGCCAAGTTTTTCAAATATGGCTTTCTAAGCAAATCAATGTAAAATATGTTTAAATGACAGCTCATGGAGAAGCAGATTATCCTGATTATCCTGAAGAAGAAACTCACTGATAGTTATCAGACTATCCTGAAAAAATTCTCTGAAGTGTCCAGGTTGACTCTGACACTGAATTGACTCAGACACTTCCATTTGATGTGCAGTACTGCTCTGTGTTGTTCACAGGTACACACATTTACACCTTTACAAGGAATGTCAGAGGGACACAGGCACCAGATTCTGATCCTTGCATGCCTCCAAGGAAGGTGTCCATGTGTGAGACAGGTGACCAACTTCCCACTCTAACATACGGAGTGCTGCTTAAGAGAATCAACATCATGTGCATGCTAATGTGGATATTTACAGTTGATCTAAATCCCTAATTAGGTCTATGAATATGGATCAAATTGGCACTCCAAATATCTAAATGTAGATTTAGGTTACCATCTTTTGGCAGAAATACTTGAAAACACTTGGTTCCCTACCCTAAATAAAGTCTTCTGTAACAAGACACAGCAAATAATTTTGTCAGTGATTATGAGCAGAGCTGCAGAAGTGGCATCCAATTGGTTTCTTTTTGTTTCTGTGTTAGGGAAAGTCCTATTTTGATTAATCACTCTTGCTATAAAAATGTGCTATTTTTTCACAGCAGTTTTCAAGAAAGTTGTCTTGAAATTTCTTGGAAGACACGCTCCAGCATGCTGTGCCCAGCTGTGTCACATCACATAGAACACACACAATTAATGAAAACCATGTCATCCTACACTAGTCAGGAAAAGACTAATTTAATTCACTTAAAAATTTCTATCCCTTCCATAAGAAAAAAATATCACCTAGTGCTACTTTAAAAAATCAAGCAGATTAGCTTCTGTACTCACACTTGGAGTGTGAGTACAGAAAGAAGTTTCAAGGGATAACAGGACAAATATTCACCACAAGAGGCCAACATATTTCTATTAGAGCAAAACATAAATATTAGGGAGAAATAAAAAACAAAACCTGAAGAAATACTTCTACTAAGAAGCATCCATGCAGCATGAACTATATTATAGACCTCCAGGATACAACAAATATAAGTTATTGGATACAATTTTAATCAAATCAGCATCCAAGATCACATAAGGACAGCAAATTTATTAATATAAATTATCAGGCCAACAATCTTTAAACCTAGCAAGCTTAAGCATGTAATTTTCTACATGAGTAGAAAAAAATCTTTTAAAATGGAGAATTTGTCAATGGAGAAATAGAAGGAGTTCAAAGCACAAGCAAAAATTTATAAGTATGTACATAATATGTGTTGGCAAGCATGCAGCAAAGGGAATGTGGGATATATACCTGCTTTGACTAAAGGCAACATCCTATTAAAACCAAAATAAAATCAAAAAGGAATCTGTGATCATAAAAATTATATCATCTGCTTCATAAAACATTTTAAACTAAACTTTTAGTTTATTTAAATGGTGCTGGTTAAGCTCAGCTGTGTTATGTACGGTTTGTTTGATTGTTTTGGATTTTTCTCCCCAACTGATATTAAACAAAACTAGAAAATAAAATGTTATTTGTCTAATAAGCTCTACACAAGACTGCATTTCAGCACATTTTAACTTGGAAATTGTTTTACCAACATTGGTTGTCATAAACAGCAAAATTACATGTCTGTAATTGCTTCTACAATCTCAAGTAAAGAATTAATTCTTCTTGGTGGGAAAAAAAAGTAGTGAATTTTAAGAGATGTCCAGAAGTGGACTCTAGCTAAGGTCTAACTGCAGTTGTTCCACACATCCAGAATTTTAGTCAAAAGGAGGTGAGCTGACATGAATGCAGCAGGACTTTTTATCCTATGCACATATAGAGGATCTCCTTTTGGGGATAAATTTGGATATCTGTGATGATGAACAGGAGAAATACTTTCTGAAAAGTATGTTTGCTTTAATGAAATATAAGCTATTGCCAAATATGTAAAAGAAATATATCATTAATAACTACTTTTATTTATTTATATTTTATTCTTCAGTCTTTTGTTTCTCACTTGATCTTCTGTTTTTTTCTGCCCATGTTTCTCTTATTCTGTTCCTTCTGCAAAATGTGTAATGTTCTATCAATGCTATTTAGAGAGCTGGCATATGGTTTTCTGAAGTCACCACAATTTTATTTTTTAATTGAAAAAAAATATCCAGAACTAAAAATAAACCATAGAATTAATCTCCAGATCTGAACAAAAACCTGAATGGTTATCACCTTTGGTTTAGTTTGAGTGTTTTGATGAATTCTGGGGGTTTCCCTCAACAAGTACAGATTTAATAAACTCATAATTGCATACTGACTGCAGCTACATGACACCAAATGAGAGTCAGTCACATTCACTCACATAAGGAAAAAGCAGTAATGCCGTTTCAAGCTTTACGGTTTTGGTCAGGTACAGAATTTCTCCCAGCACAAACTGGCAGGTTGTAAATGAAAAACTTTCTCATTCTCAGCTGAAATTTGTGTCTTTCTGTAAAGTAGGTAATAAGACAAAATATTTCATGCTTTAGCAAAAACTGCCTTTACAATAAATTTAGACTAGGTAGTAATGAGGTATATTGTTCAGGGTTTAATCTGCTCTTTAAAAAAGAGGGAAGTCATTCTTCTGCCCTGCTCTCAGGTATTAAGTCCGTACATCTTTTATGTTGACAGTTCAGCTTCAGGCTATAAAATAGAAGAACCTGTTCTACATCCACTATTTAAAACAAGAGCAGAAAAATTAAACCTCCATCAATCTGCTGTCTTTGTTTTATGGCTTATCTGTGGCAAAAAATGAATCATAGCTGATTTGTTCTGATTCTACAGACAGATCCATCAACCTACCAGCCAGTACCTGTGAACCGTGCATTCCTGCAGAGATTGGTGCTAATGGCGTAGCTGGGATTTTAAGCATAATATAACATCAAACTACTGCTATTTACTTGCAATCTGTAATAAGAATCTATTTAGAGAAGGTACATGCACACAGCACACCCAAAGTAATATGGGTTCACACAGTCTTTTTTTACACATCTTTACTTCTTTCAAATAGCATGCTTTCTTTTTCTATCAGGACCAAAACAAAGACAGTGATATCATTTTGAACAGTTTTTTTGATGTCCAAATCCTTTAAATGCAAAAAATAATACAAATATGCAGTTTCTTCATCAAATTATTTGCAAGGTCTTCAAAAAATAACTGTCCATAAAGCTCTGATATGTGATTTTTTTAAGCTCCAACTTCTTAAAAAACAAACCCTACACATCTTTATAATCTCACATGTATACTTTGGATCACAAGAGAAGACAGCTAACAGATGAAGTATTTGCTCACCTGAAAGAAGCAGATCAACAGACTGAAGTCTACTTGTGATGGTATGTAGGGTGAGGATAGCAAAGGAAAGCAAAGTCGGGAATGCTTGAAAAATAAAATATTTTTAGTTAACAAGAAGAAAATTAAACTTTGGAGAAAGGATTCATTTCACATCTGAATCCCTCTTCCAAAATGGTTTCTGATTTTGTCTTAATCCTGTGAATAGCCATGTCTGAAAACGTGTGGTAGCAGCTGCAATAAAGCACACGATCCCTTTAGTCAAGGGCCACTACAGAGTGTATTCACAAATAACTCTCACTCAGGTAAATAATCAGGGTAGAACAGACAATACAGTGTAGCAGTGATGCAAATGATTTAGTGTAGTGCCTACATGTAGTTTCAGCCCCCTTTTTTAGATAGCTCTATCTAGAAACTTCTTAATGCATTCAGACCCAGTGCTGGAAAATATCAACTAAGTAGAGAAAAAAAAAAAATTGAGACATTCTTAAAATATTATAGTTTTGTTGGCTTTAAAGCATGACACAAGTGTGAGAAATATAGAAAACATGCAAGTATAGTTTGATGGCATTTATTCTGTAAAGATTGTGAAAAAATGTATCTTGTATGGATTATCTGGATATTTGCAAAGGATAAAAAAAGCAGCTAATGACATAAGCTATCAACAACTTCCCATGAAAAGAGCTTATAGGGTTTCTGACCTGATATGATATTCATTTAATCTAATTTATGAAACTGCTTGAGGAAACATTCAGCTGCTTTCTTGAAAGACTGACTTGGGGATTATTGGAGCTGTATAATTGTTCAACTGATCAGACTTAAAAAGAAACATTTTGTTTTACATTAATCTTGCAGAAATGGGCAATGAATCTGAGAAATAGATTGCTGTCTAAAAGTCTTGCCAAAAAATGTCTAGCTGTGAGCAACCACAACTATTTTTTTTCTAGCAGTCTCATTTTCTTATTTTCAATCTTTATTCAACATCTGTTTTCTCCCCTCCCCTGTAACATAATTATGCAGAAATCCAGCATAAAACAGGTTGAGCAGTTAATAACAGGCAGCTTAAACATTTTTTTATTCCCATTGATGCACTGCAGATGTTTCCTTTTTTTTTTTTTTTTTTTCTCTGGCTTCTCATCTAATTTGTATACATTCCTATCCTGATCTTGAATATGCTCTCATAACATATGGAAGCACCTGAAAGTAAGTCTGGAAAATGCACATGTTTATAAGGCTCTAACTGGATATGTAGCACATTAGCAGGAAAGCAGAGTTTGTCTAGATGAAGTTGAAGGAATTTGACTGAGATCTGTAGTCTGCCACAAAAGAAAGACTTCCAGACCTTTTAAAGATATTCTGAATAAAGATTTGTAGTCTTTCTATGTACGTGTCTATGTATATGTATTCTTTTTCCAAGATAAATTCACTTTGCTTTTCATTTGACATAAACTTATCTCAAAAGAAGTCATGGCTCCATGATAAATATTCCTCCTTTTACAAACACTTCATTTCAGTAATTAGAACTTGACATTTAGACTAAAAGAGATGGAAAAATCCTACACTGCCAGATATTCAATACATCCACTAAAATATAAGGGTTCCTTCTTACAGAGGAACAGGTACAAGATGCTGGTTTTCCCCTTAATTTCCAAAGGATATTTTTATTACGATAAATAAAGGATTCTAATTCATCTGGAATAAAAATATTCAAATAAGTTGAGGGTTGTCATGTCCCGTAACCCAGTGAGGGTAACTTTGGAAAAAGTACTAAAATTCTAGGAAATATTCAGTTCAAACAAAGGAAAAAAACCAGAAGATACAAATTACAAAATACTATGCAGAAATATAATGGATTTCATTTTATGTGGTACATGTAAAAAAACCACAGTGAATGTATTTGAATGTACAACCTATTGTAATTAGAGGATTCTGTCTTCAGATTTGCATAAATACTGTAATTGGAATTATTCCTTTAGTGCTGAATGAGTTTATATGAGATGAATCTTAGCAAACCTGGTAAGGGTAAAAGTTTTCCCTATGGGTTTAATAATGTGTAACTGCTCCTGTTTGAAAACTGAGGACTGGAAAACTTGGGGGTTTTATTCACATTGTCACTGATTTAGTTCTATATTCTTGGTATGGCAGAAAACTATTGTATATTTTCCATATATTCTGGATGCTTGTGCAAAAATGTTGATTTTAACATTTTTCAGCCTATCTGCTGCATGAATTTTTTACATTTATTTGCACTCCATATTTAATGCATTATATACAATATGGATGAGATACTACCCTTTGTTACTGAGACACCACATAATCTGATGTCTGCTGCTGAAAGAAAAATATTTTCTTTCATTTTTCTCACAAGACATGATGAATGGTTAAAAATTAGCACAGAAGACACATGTAAATTCCTAGTTTAGCTATGAAACCTTTTTTTCTTTAAGAGGGTCACAAATCTGGAGCTTCTAAACTTTTTGTTTAAAAGTAAAAGAGAAATTCTGCCACTGAATAATGACATGTCTAGTAAAGTGAGTTTGAGAAAGATGAATAAAAGCATGTTTCTTAACTAAATATGCATTTTAAATAAATCTGAAACATTAGTATCTTTTTTGAGGGGCAAAATTACATTTAGGAAAGTTATGGATTATGAAATTATTTAATTTTCTTTAGTTTCTCTGGAAGATGGCTAGTTTATCTCCAAGGCAGAAAGTTAACAATCATTTTCAACTTAAAAAGAAACACCAAAGAACAAAAGACCAAACCCAGAAAAAAAAAAAACCACAACCAAAGCCAAGCTCCAATTTGAAATGCCCCTTTTTCAAAAGGTAAGGAAAAGCATTTGATATTTTTTAACAGCTATCTAATGCTAGAAGCTGCTTTAATAATGAAAGATTACATGGATAGCTTTTGTAATGTGCCCAGTCAAGTTAGCCATAAATATGTGCATACAAAACAGAAAAAATCTTTTGTAATGCAAAATATTACTTTGCGAAAAGATATTATTTTCATGAAGGAGTTCTTCGGTATACTTGAAAGGCCTATCTTGATAGTTGCACTTTTAAATCATCGAAGTTGCAGAAAACTCTTGTTGTTCCACATCGTCCTTACCTGCCCCCAGAAAAGGAATCAAAGCAGAAGAGGAAGACTGGAAGCAGAAGTATGTGGGAAGAAACTGAAAGACATCCTGCATCCGGTATATCCTGAAATTACCCTCAAAATCTGCTTAGAACTACCTGCCATGGAGTGTGTTGCAATTTACAGTGCCCTCCTGCATGCCTAGAAAATTAGGATTCCTGGAATTAATCCATCCAGACTGCAATTTAATGAAGTTTATTAGATTAATTGGAGGGTGGGGAGGGAAGAAAAGTGAGAAAGAGAAAATAAAAAAAAAAAAAAACCCAACACATAACAGCATCTTCAATACAAACACAAAGAGCTCTTTTATATGGGATTGAACAGGCTATGCTATGGTTTATGGTAGAGTTTTTCTGCACACCATACCTGAAGGGAGCCTACAAGAAAGATGGAGACACTATTTACAAAAGCATGTAATGACAGGACAAGGAGGAATTTCTTCAAACTGAAAGAGAGTAGCTGTAGATTACGTATTAGGAAGGAAACGTTCGCTGTGAGGGTGGTGAGGTAGCGGCACAGGTTACCCAGAGAAGATGAGGATGCCCCAACTCTGGAAGTGCTCAAGGACAGGCTGGATGGGGCTCTGAGCAAACTAGTTTAGTTTAGTGGGAGATGTTGCTGCCCATGGCAGAGAAGTTGAAAGTTTTATAATTTTCAAGAGCCATCCTAAACCATCCTAAATCATTCTATGATATTATGAAAAGTATATTTTATACAGGTTTAATTTGTCTGTTCTTTTCTTTCCCTTCTCTTTCAATACACAGAATTCAAGATCTTTTTTCCTAGTATTCACCATCAGCAGATTTTGTAATTGCTGTTAAGTAATGTTTCATGTACGACTCTAAAAGTATAGTTAATACATATACACAAGATCACTGCAAGGTTCTACCAAGATGTGCTAGCTCTCAGAATAATGTCTTCCTGTCTTTGTGGGGAGAATTTTTCCTGACTTTAAAATATGCTTTTTACAAAGTTGAAAAGCCTCAGTTAGGGTTTGCTGATATTTCATTTAAATTGTTTTCAATATTTGTGTTCTTCTATGTATTCTGACAATTTTTTTCTTACCTCCAGATTTCACCACTTTAAAGTTTTCTGACATTGTTGTCAAAGTTCCCAAGAAAAAAGTTTTATCTGGTATCTGCTCCTTGAATCTCTAGTCTTGTAAATATTCTGCACAAAGCTGCTTTTACAATGTTAATATTATAAAATATGTATTTCTATACAGAACAAGCTGTTCTGGTATGGTAATTTAAATATTAGTGCCTATTTATATATCTTTTAATAAATAATAGAAAAATAATTAATTGATACATTGTTTATAATTGAGTCGTGCAAGGTATGTGTCTACAAAAGGCCTCAAACTTCAATATAGCTATTCACAAAAAAAAAATAAAGAAATTTATCCCTAAGAAAATGTTAATTCAAAAAAATCTGAATTATGCCCTTTGCAGCTCAGGAAGACAAACAGTGTCTGGAAGGTGGCTGGTTCCAATCCTAACAGGAATAGACATTCAAATAAGTAAGCTCTCTTTTCTTTGCAAAATGAGTATTCCAAAAATGCTGAGAATCACCAACTGTAATAAAACTGACATTCTCTATTCAGTCATCTAAATCCTGAGTAATCTCAGGAAGGTGTTAATTAATTAACATTAAAAAAAAATATCTACACAAGTTTAATATTCTTGAAAACTCAGTCTGGACTTGGTCATGGACTAGACATGGTAGTAGACTGGGTGTTGATCTAAAGAGAAAGATAAAATGTTAATTATTCTTATACTTCTCTACTTCTGTGCTGTTAAACCACGAGATCTGTCTAGCTTCTTTGATCTAGAGAGAATGTGCTATACCTTTATGTCAGAAATGATCAACAGTGGTACCTAAGACCCACACTTGCAGTGAACAGTATAATTATCAGTGTACCTTCAGGTCTTACCTAAATATCAGCATTGGATCATTGTCATGTATATTACCTGATATAATTCACATGATATGGACCGAAAAGTGAACATTAGCCGACAGCTTTTTCTCTCTTTATCTCAGGAAAATGATGCTGCCTTCACCAGGGACATACTTGGAAAGCACCAGCTTATGAAGGCATATTTACTAGTTCAGCAGAGCAAATGGTCCTAAAAGACTCACAAAGGTATTGTGAAACTCTCACAACTATATTCTAGTCTCCTGGGCTGAAATTCTACCAGTATAAAGAATAAAATAATCTGTGTTCTGGGAGGGCTACATTGCTTAGATATGTAAATTGAGAAGTTGGCCTTTTTATGCTCCCTACATAGTCTGTGGAAAAAGAGAGGCTCTATCAGAGAGAATTTCAGTTTAAATTCTTAATATAGAGATTCAAATGCTATTTTAGTAAGCTGCACTTTTTTTTTTTTTTCTTTTTTTATTTTTTATTTTTCCCCTTTGGCTACCAAAACTTAGGAACAAGAACTTTTAACCTCGTGAACTTCAAAAAAGCCAAATGAAATACATCAATACTGGGAGATGCATGGATTGAGAGCAGCCCTGCTGAGAAGGAGTCAGAGTTTCTGGTGGATGAAGAAATGGATATGATCCAGCAATGTGCACTCATAGCCCAGAAAGCCAAAGGTATCCTGGGCTGCATCCTGGTAGCCTGCTGCCAGCAGGACAAAGGAGAGGATTCTGTCCCACTACCCCACTCACATGAGACCCCACCTGGAGTGCTGTGTCCAGCTCTGTCATTCTCAGCACAAGAAAGACGTGTTACAGAGGGTTTAGAGGTGATCCAAAAAAATAGTCAGGGAGGTAGAGCTCCTCTTCTGTGAGGACAGGCTGAGAGAGTTGGGTCTATTCAGCCTGGAGAACAGAAGGCTCTGGTGACACCTTACAGCAACCTATCAGGATTCATATGGGGTTTATAAGAGAGACGGAGAAAGTCTTTTTACCAAGGCCTGTGGTGTCAGAACCACAGTCCAATGGTTTTAAACTGAAATATATGTTCAGATTAGATGTAAGGAAGAATTTTTTCACAATGAGGGTGTTGAATCCTGCTTTTGTTAGAGAGGTTAGACTGGATGATCTATAAACCTCCCTTCCTACCCACACCATTCTGTGATTCTCTCACTACATATGTCACTTATCTTAACTTTTATGTTCCTTATTAGCATGAAGTTGTCACAAACAACAGCCTATACAGCCTTGGCTACAAAACTGTCTCAGCAAAGGAGAAAGTAGTAAACCCTTGCTCCAGTATTCAATTCTCTGTGACATGCCATAGTTCAACCAGAATTACAAATTTTAACTAGGATTGGACATGCCATAGTTCAACCAGAATTACAAATTTTAACTAGAATTGTAGTCCTTTGGGACACAGGCTACCAAAAATGCATTAATTTAATGGCGCACTCAGCTGTTTTCTCCTTCTAGAGAAAAAATGAGAGAACTTAAGTCAAGAGCTTATTACACTGCTGGAAGGTACTCAGAGACTGCTGTGATGAGTATCAACAGAATGAACAGAAATACCTAATACACAATAAAAGCTGTGTAGGAAAAGGTTGACTTTCAGGAAACTACCTGCTCTTTTCATGATAACTTGGCAGTATATGTGCAAGGCACAAATATATATATGTATATATATGTGTGTGTGTGTATGTGTATGTGTGTGTGTGTGTATAATCCTTTTTTTCCTACTACAGAGTGATTATAGCAATCTCCTCTTTTGCTCTATGCCCATTTCACAAGCTTGATTTCTTCAGAAATAGATGCATGCCTTTCACTTCCAAATTGAAAATATGGCTGAAAAGCCTGGATGCTTTTGAGTTACCACATTTTGCAAGAACAAACAAGAATACTAATCATGAGCATGAAATGGCTAACATGAACAAAACTAGCAACAGACCATCCTGCTGGATGGCAGCACACTAGAATGAGCACAGCATGAAGATTATTATATAAAAGATAAAGAGTGAGGTGGATCACAGAGTGCAGTTATTGTTACACTTTTTTCTTGCTGGACTCTTGTTTTGAAGAGTAAATTTAAGAAGTAATCTGCAAAGAAAAAAACCCAAAACATTAAAAGAGGGTTAGGACAGGAAGGATTTGGGGCCATTAACCCTGACAGATCTGTCTTTGCCCTAAGAAGTCCTTGTGCTTTCATAACATTAGCCACCAGTCTATCTCATTTGGAAACAGATGAAAATATAACCACATTTCACTCATGGACTACTCAAGTTTTGTTAAATGCACTTTGACATTGCTTTCCTGATGAACCTTAAGAGAGTACAATTATTCAAATTGAAAATACTAATTTTTTTTTTTTTTTTTAACTCATGTCTTCCAGCAATTTAGGCTGTGTCCAAGGTTGATCATGTAATCACCTTCAAGTGTATTGCCCTAATCTACACTGAACTGCCAAGAAGTTGCAAACTTAGATGTCTCAAAAACGAAGATTACATTGCCATAAACAAGGACAATACAGGATGCAAAATATTTACTGGAAATTAATAAGAATATTAGAAGTAATGTCTCTGATCAGAGGGGAGTGTCATGGTTTAACCCTGCATGGCAACTAAGCACCACTCAGCTTTGCTCACTCACTCCCCACTGCAGCAGGATGATGGAGAGAATTGGAAAAAAAAAAGGGGGGAAACATGTGGGTTGAGATAAAAGCAGTTTAATGGGTCAGAAAACAAAAATAAATTGATGCATAATGCAACTTCTCACCACTCAATGACCAGTGCCCAGCCAGCTCCCGAGCAGCAGCCCCTGGCCAGCTTTCCTCACAGTTTATATGCTGAGCATTGTGCCATACAATATGGAATATCTCCATGGCCAGTTAGGGTCACTTGTCCTGTCTGCACCCCTGCCCAGCTCCTTGTATCCCTCCTGCCTTCTCCTTCGTGAGAACCTGAAAAGTCCTTGATTTTGGGTAAGCACGACTTAGCAAAAACTGAAAACATCAGTGTGTTATCAAACATTGTTCTCATACTAAAAACAAAACACAGCACTGCACCAGCTGTTAGGAAGCTAATGAACTCTTTCCAAGCCAAAACCAAGATAAGGCGTCAAACTAATGGAATGAGGTTAGCCAGGAAAAAAAAAATAAAAAAAATAAGAAAGGTAAAACTGTGTAGGGAAAAGTGGTGAAAAGATTAAAAATACATACCTTATGCAAAGTGAGACAAAAGGTGATCAAAAGGAAAAATGCTAATTATAAGATCAGACGTAGAAACAACACACCGTAATTAAAAGGTAATTAGAGGAAAAGTCAAATAACAAGGTGAAAAACTGTATGTGACTATCAGGAATGATTTAAAATACTGAATACGAAAGACAGAAAAGGTAATACTGTAAGAAAAAGTTATGCAACAGTGAAACACGTGAAACAGAGGGAATGTTAAAATGCTGGGGGAGAAATGTAATGTCATGATTGGATCAAAGGATTGTGGTAAAAGTCACATCATAAATGTGAATAAGAATAATGATGAAGATAACTGCAGATTTTTTTAAAAAAATATAAGTTAGGAACTAAGAACTGTTATGATGGAAACAAAATAAAAATCACAAAAAGAACAATTTGATCCACTTGGAAATACCACTAATATCTGTGCAATTTGAATAAATGTATACTTCCTAATACGTATTTTAGTGCCCATCAATAGCAGATAAAGTATTATGCAGAAATGCATGCATAATAATAACACAAGACTAAACCATTCAGCTCTATCACAAATAATAATTATCTGGGACACTAGAAGATCATGGCAAAAGCTAATCTAATAAGTCTTCCATTATCCTTTAATACTTTAAAACTGTGCCGTGAGCTAAACAGTTGTCAAAATTGAGTTCTGTTTACACCGAGCTGAGTATCAGTGAAACAGAGATCACTGCTGAGCTCTAATTACAAAAACAAATTGTTCTCTCTGTAATAGAGCTGCAGAGGTTAGTCTGGTTCTCCTTCTGCCCCTTCCTCACTCCCCCAACAGATTTTATGCTGATTGGAGACACAAAGATGGATGGAAGATCATATGTCATTTGTTGAGCAGATAGGAATTGTATGAGGGGGGACATAATACAGCCCTGCCAGACAACACTGATTAGCTGCTGTTTTGCAGGGATGAGGTCACAGAGAGCCCGGTGACTACTTTAAACTGGATATTGTATTTCATTTTAACTCAGCTAATGGCATACTCCCTTCTCTCAAAAGTGCAGTGGCTACCAGATAAGCACAGTCCCTTGGCTTTCCTCCTTCTGAAGGGAAGTAAAGACTGCAGAATTTATCCAGAGAGGCACAGGAAGTGTACTCTGCTCAAGTTCACATGGACTTCCACCCTCCATGAGGTATATGTAAGAACTGCAGTTGTACACACTCCACCTTATGCAGATGCGAGCTAGCTAAGCATTTGTGGAAAGCTGACTAGCGTGCAAGTCTGCATCAGAGGACTGAGTTCAGATTTTGTATAGTGAAGTTCTGCCCATATGAACATCCAGCATGAATGGAAGTAGGAGAGCTCACTAATTATCATGTCTTCTACGTTTTTATTCATTCTTGCCGGGCAGAGTTAGGGTTCTATTTGTTTTTCTGCAACGAAGTCTTACATTCATAGGCAGTTTGATATCCAGCTCCCCATTTCACAGCCCTCTTGTCAATAATTTCCTCTGTCACAAGCACAGGTTACATAGTGTCTGGCACCAATACAGATTTTCATGTCTGAATAGAAAATGCTGATTGTGTGCTAATAGCTATGGTTGCCTGTGCCACCACGTCTCTACGATATGTAATTCACTTGTTGAAAGAAATGCTATTACAATGCAACTAAATATAACACTGCTCCACAGCAGGTATCACTGTGGTGAGAATAGCCCATCGCAGTCAGATGGTAAAAATTTGTTTTGCACAAGCCAGTTTCTGCTTGTTCACTGTCAGAGAAATACATTTTGCATCATCACTTACGTTGTTTTCCTTATCTGGCACGATAGCTACAATCTATATTTCTCAGCTCTGTGCCCCAAGGACTGAAAGTACCAAAGTAGAGGGAAAGAAAATATGCTAAAAAAATGCAGTACCAACCCATCTCTTGAACAGAACTAGAGTCATCTTTGATTTCCAACATGCTCACAGCTCTTTCCAAGACAGATGCTAAATTACTACTTTAAAACACTGAAAGCCAGCAGGAGAAAGGCTCTTATTTTATGAATAACTGCTACCTAATACACACAGCCTAGCTCAGGAAAGAATACTGTTTCATTATGGCTAGTACTCAGTTTTGCATCTAGAACTCAATCAAAGGAAAGGTTACTGAGAAACTTTATTATGATGGCAAAGCATACTATTCCTTTGAATGATGAATTACTAAAACGAAAACAAAAACCGAAAGAAAAGGCAATTAAATCTACTTAATTCAACATTCTACAAAACTCACCAGATCTAAAAATCTAAGGCTCATTTAAAGCAAATGGAGTGGGTCATTAACAGCTTATTGAAGATGTCAATCAACTGGAGATGTGGCAAGAATTTAAACACAAGTACTGGCAGTTCTCATGCCTGATTTTTTTTTTCTTTCTGTTTTACTAAGGAGAAAATTTCCATCTTGCACCCTATTGGAACTAGAAATTCCTCCTAAAGTAGATTTGCATTTTTAATTCTTTCATAATGTATCTCTTCTAATACTATAGATGTTTAGAAACTTCATGCCTTAGGAATGCCTACTTACTTTATCTGGGGTAATTAAATAAAAATAATTTTGCTATTATGAACTTGGAATTTTTAAGGCACATGACTAGGTGCATTGCAATAGCATGTGTTTATTTAATTTGTAAAATATGACTTTTATAGATTTAGGAATCTTTAAAATTCTTTTTAATTTGTTTGTGTGTAATACAAGTCTGAATTTTCTCCTGAGAAATTAGTTATTTCACAGTAACCATTTACAGTTTGCAAGAAAAATGTGTTTTTTTTTTTTATACCCTTCTAATAATTTTAAATGATAGAATAGAAAGTCACTACTCTAAAAAACTAAAAACTGAGCAGAAATCTGCACTACTTTCTCAGCCCAAAATGATGAAGTATTGGGTATTTACTAGCAGAATGGAACTTGTAATCTGGTTAGGTCTGCAAAACAAACATAAATCTCTATATAATGACTAAGAGTGGAATTTCTCAGATCTTATCTTTAAATAAGTTTTATAAATTAAACATGTACTTTTAAATAGAAAGTAATACATACACATTCATATTAAGAGTTTTATATCTCATCCTTTACACAATGACAGTTTCCATCTTGCTGCCTATCTGGCTTGGTAACTTGAAAATCTAACCTACTGCTTAAACGTTAAGGCCTATGTTTTTTGCACATGCAGAATGAACATTTATTCTGTGTGCCAAACAAGTAGCTTACATGAAACAGATAAAAAAAAACAAAACTGCAGATAATGTAATTAGTTGGAGAGAATCTTTCAACATCTTGCCTATTTGTAGCAGAAATTATTATTCAAAAGTTGTGATTATTTTAGAAGACATAAGAAGACATAAGAAGACATTTATCTTTTTTTTTTTCCTGTTGCAGCATCAGTGGAAAAACACATAAAAATCTCTGTGTCAAGAAGTGCCTAGTTTCAGAAAGCTTCTGATGAAATGCCCACTTCTTCATTTGCTTGAAAGTAATATTTTTACTTAGATATGGAAAAAAACTCATGGCATTTGCCGTCTTTTTGCTTTGTTTTAAGCAGTTTTGTGGTGTGGATTCATAAGTTTTTGGGCTAGGGAACATCCCTAGTGAAGACCTACCTTCCAACTGAAGCAGGCTTCTCCTTTCTTTAGGCTGTGGTTCCACAGTATGTAAAACTAAGCCAGATCATTCCTGACTGCAGTCTACTCTTTGCTTCTACCCTGTTTCAATTTTACTGTGAGTAGATTCAAGTGCCTAAAAGAACATATAAAAAAAATCAGTCCACCTTCCTGAACCAACTTGCTGAAGGATCACAAGTCCTCTGTTCTTTAAAATTCTCGTCTGGACAATGTAGAATGTACTGTATGGAACCAGGATAACTGATTTGAACCAGATAAAATTGTGAAAGTAACATTCTAATGTTGGAGACACTATGAGAGATCCCATCCTTACTCATCAGGGGCTAATACTTATGGACAGTCATTTGTATTTTTATTGCTCCTTTTAATGTTAAAAATTTCCTTCTTCTTTTGAACACATTAATGCCTTCCTAGGAACGATCCTTCCTGGGACCACAAGTTGCAAGCTTGCTACATGCATTACAAACACTGTGTAAGTGGAGCTGCTATGGGCCACAAACTCAAGGACTCCAGCCTTACATCTCCTGAAGTAGTGTTGTCACAAAACTCACTAAATCTAAAGGGTAAAGAACAGCAGATTCAAGGTCAGCCAGCTGAAGAAGGATGGGATGCTGGATGGAGGAAAAATGAACATTCTGAATATCTGTATGATAGGAATATTTTATGTTTCCTGAAATTATACACCCTGTGCTTACTCAAGTAGTACATCTCAAGATCTCATCAGATACACAGAGAAAGGAACTGAAATTCCTTTGTTTTTACCTCAAGAAGCATTATCTTTTTTTTTTAATATTGGATTGGATAGCAATCATCAATGTGATAATCTTGTCTCACTCACACTGTTGTACTTAGCATTATGCAGAAAACAGGCAGGGACATAAGCATAATATCCACAGAACAAAAATAAATAATTGTTTAAGAGGACAAGCCACCTCAACTTGTCCTATCAAAAATTCATATTTTCCATTGGTTCTCCATTTATTTTCAATGCCAGTTCAAGAACCTGGCCATAATATTTAAGACTTTGCTGAGCAGGATGCATCCAAGGATAATTCTCTGTTCACTGCACAATGAGACAGCTGTGTCCCTCTAGGCCACTCTCATGAGTGTGAAGCTCTCAAGACTAGAAATAAAACATTTTCAGTTGATGTCTGTCATTTGATGGAAAAGACACATCACAAGAAATAAACAGGGGCTCCAGTCAGATTCTCCTACAATGAGGAAGCAAAGAATAATAACTAAAGTAAACAAAACCAGTAGTTTAAATGCAGTAAATAAAAGCAGCCACATCTGTTAGCTACAGGTTGGAAAGCCAAGCCTCTCATTAACACCTCCATGGCTACAGCAAACTTGCATATTGTGGATCTGCTGGGATATACCATTCCTCCTGCTCCCTATCCACATACCTAATTCCTACTCTCCTAATGCAAATCAGGGTGCAATTAAATAAAAATTATTCCAACAGAGTTGTGGGGTCCCATTCAGGACACTGTCCCAGTAAACAGTTGAGCACAAGCAAGTTTCACATCAATATCTGAATGACTGAGGTAGCTGGCTGTCACAGGCTACAAGAAGAGGCAGCTGGAATTGTGCTGAAGGGTTAGATAAGACCTGAATCCCATGGGCTTTGGCATACTGTACTTAACAAATTAATGTCCTGTACCTTTCTTTGCCTTTCACAAGAAATATGACTTTAATTTTTTTCCTTTTTTTTACATCCTAGCACTTTTCCCAAGGAAACAAGATGGATTTTGTTTCCCTTCATATAACACTACTGCCTTTTTTTTTTTTTTTTTTTTTTTTAATTATTTGCCCATACTCACCCTCCTTGTGCACTATTCCTTGAAGTATTTGGAAGAGCTCCTTTGGAATGGAACCCATTTCTGCTGGATAGAACAAATGGCAGGATATGCTTGAAGAGTTACACGGCTTGCAGTCACCGCTGAGAGTAAAGCCTATAATGCTAACTCTCAGCATGCATCAGGGTGGAATTCAAGCTCAGCTGAACAGACTTGCAGGTATCCTTGTCTACCTTTGAGCTGTTCAACCTGACAGAGCAGTGTTCCATAACTTTGTATTCAGACCTGTTTTGTTCTTTTCAGTAAGGAAATCCTGAATACAGCATTGATGGCATCGCTCGTTTGAATCAGCAAGCAAGCCATTAACAGGACTCGTCTGGGTCAAATATTCCACAACTTTCAGCTGTTACTGTAACCTCTTTGTTAAACTGAAATGGAAAGAAGTTATCTTTTCCTAAGGTTCCAGATGAAGGAATTTTAAATAAATATATATTGTAATTGAATGAGAATCGGAGAAAAAAATGTTAAGCCTCTTAGATAAACTGCAAGACTCCTATTCTTGTCTGAGAACATGAGTGACACTCTATGGGACTCAAGATGTTGATTCCTTTTCTATGGATTCTTTGGCTGAATCTGGCTTAATAAGTGTAAAACTGCCACAGCAGAAAACTGTCTATTTAGTTTAACAGCCCTACCTATAATTTCCATGCAGCTGGAGTCATGCTGAGCACACCTTTGGCCTGATCCAGCTCTCATGTTGCAGACATGATTCAGAAGTCAGCATAGCCAGGATTCATGGCTGTGTGATCCTTCTTCTTAGCATAATGTTCTTCTTGGATTTTACCTTGAACCTTTACAGAAACTCTGTGAAATGGATCCTTGGTGATTACACAATGAGGTGATTTTTCTGCACTGCAGGGTAAAAAAAATATAAAAGTCGCCAGGTTGTTGAGCTCAGTTTCAGGGTCAGAGAACCCCTGATATTGGGGTGCCATGGTTTGCTTGCACAAAGTAGGAGTGTGAGGGTGTTACCTGATAGGATCTGAGCACTGGCTGAATGAGGATGCATTACCAACACGCTTCTTTCATGTATAATGACCTTGTGTTTGTCAGACTCAACCAAGAAGCTGCAGCATTCCCCACAAAGCTATAGCAGCCTAGTCAGGAGCTACAGCAACCCAAAGAGATCCTGGACACTGAAGTCCATAAAAGAGGTTTGGACATCAGGTGGAAAAAGCATCTTAAGAAATTGCTTTGATGAAAGACCTCCATAGTGAAGAGCAGGGAATGTAAAAGCACACCTACTTCTGTCTGAGACTACATTGAATCACTCTGAAAAATTAATCCTTATCAGTTAAACAGACAAAGAAGATTTTCTCAATTGCATCAAACCACTAAGTAGATATTCTTATACTCTTCTTGTTATACTCTTACTCTTTTCATTACTTTTTTTCCCTAATTCTTTTTCAGATCTAAAATGTCCTTATTCTCTTTACTCTTACTCACTTTGGCACCTTGGATTTAAGTTCAGGCAAAGTGACAGACTGTACTTTAAGGCTAAATAAAGATAAAATAAATAGCTCTAAAATGATTTGACTAATCCACGTGTAATGTTAATTTGGACAAGTTTTCACAGCTACCTCACTGTATAAAAATAGAAAAAAAAATAAGATTTGTGCTAGATTGAGAGAAAATGGTAATAATAATGTATGTTTGTATTCCTAAGTGGAATCCTGCAACAATAGGGTGTGAAAGATCTCTAAAAGTATTTTTCCAAGGGTGAGAAAAGTCAAAATGACAAAAGGGTAAGGTACAAGACTAAAATAGGCATTTGAAAAATTATGTAACAAGGGAACAATAAAAATATCATTGTTGCCTTTGATATGTGATATTACTAGTATACCAAGGAAAAATGGACAATGTCTGTACATGTACTTAAAAAGGTTATTCTTAGTTCCCAAAACTCCCAGGAAGTGTGAGAATAAAAACCAGGAGCTGAAAATAGGAAATTTGTGGCAGTCATCAGAGACAACCAATAAAAGGTGTGGGTGTTTTTTCCAGTAAAAAGGAAGCACAACATTGAATTTTACTTGAACATTAGTTACAGGTATAACTATCAAGTCTCTCGATCATAAAAATTCATTATGAAGAGGCAGACTTGAGTCAATTGAATCACAAGCAAAAGATAAAATTCTAGATGAAAATGAGAGAGCTAAGGATCTCTCTATAATTGATTTGGAATAATTGTGTCTTCTTTTTTTCTTTTCTGTCTTACTGTAATGGCCTAAGAAAGAACTGAAAATGGCATCACATTTCTGCAGCATTTCCACATTTCTGTAGGGTGCTGTTTCTACTTTCTGAATTTTAGATGTTAAAGCTCATATTCTCTTTTGGGTTGAAAATTGAAGAGAGAAGGGTATATTTTAATAGCAACCAAGGAAATGTTTGCAATGAATGAAATATATTCAAGTAGACGAGGCATTATGCAAACCAGCAGAAGAAAAAGACTGGTGACGTTTGAATTGCCTATGATAATGTTTTTTAGATTGAAGACAAGTAACAGGTATAGAAAAGCATGTTATCTCAGGTAACTTGTCAACTAGAGTTAAATCACAAACAGCAGAGTCAAAAAGGAAAAAAAAAATAGGGCAGAGTAAAAGTTGATGGTATTCAGAGAGGGAATAGCAAAGATTTACTTCAGCAAATAAAATCCTAATTGAACAGGGAACATAAAAATTCGTAGCCAGACCAAAATCAAGTATCTACTTGATTCTACACTTTTTGTGAAGTCTAAAAGATAAGAACTCCAGCAGCTGGTTCTAAGAGAGGAATGTGATGTAAAAGATACCTCACAAATGTAATAGACAGAAAATAGCCAGTGTAACCCAGCATAATTATGATTCCAAAATAAAAATGATATAGGAATGATAAAGTACATTGCACTTTCAACAACTAGTCAAGGAGCTCAGGAGAGGATAAACAGCACTTACTTGATTTACTTTTTAGCATTCATCAGGCTATGTGGGAAAAAGTAACTATAAGTTACACTGTAATGCTGGCCACAAAGCTCTCAGATGTCTACAGAATGTCTACAGAAAACAGAAAAAGGAAAGGGAAAAAAAAGGCTACAAAATCATTTAACTAAAAAAAATAACTAAAAAAAAAAACTTGAACACGACAAAGCTTTTTGAAAGGAAATTGAAGAGGACAATTAAAAGACTAAATCCTTGCAGATAGTATGACAGACTGCCTAAAGATACTATATTAGGAGTTCAAAGAAACAGTACACCACTTATCAAAAACACTTTTAAAGGACAAAAATATAGCCAGCATGGTGAAACAGCAGACTAAATAAGGCCATTAAGAGTAAAAAGATACTCTTAAAAAAAGTCAAAATTGAGAGCAAATAAGGCTGAGAAAAATGCATGAAGTCCAACACATAAAATGTTACAGTATTTTAGGGAAGTATGACGAAGGTTTTGAAGACTATTTGTTCATGACACGGAAATTAATGGAAATTTTTATCAAAAAAAGACAGAAAAAATGGAAGTCTGCCAGAGGATTGGTGAGGCTAACTGCATATACAAAGTGCTGAAAGAAGAGGTCACAAGTATTCACTCCTAAAAAATAATAATAAATAATAAAAAAAAATTATATATATATTTATTTTATTTTATTTTAATGAAGGAATCCAAAGTGATTCCTACATTGCAGATATTTTGGGGATAGAAATGAGTCATTAAAACTGCATGGAACTAAAAGATTAATAGGGTAAAATGACTACTAACAAACCAGCAGACCATATGGAATCCAAATATGAAATTGGAGAATTGTAACACTGTCACTTAAATTAGCTTTGGTACCAAACAAAAGTGAGTAGTAAAATCTGAGACTCTGAAGAGCTGCAGATAGATGTCATGCAATTAATTGAATGACTACAGTAAAATAGCACATAAGATTCAGTGTCAACAAATTCAGGTAATATGCATGATGGAAAAGAGTAACAACTCTAAATACACAAGCAAGGGACTCTAAAACTGATCTCTGTATTAGTCTGGACAGTTAAATGAAGATGTCAGCTCATAATTCATCAAGAGAGCAGTTAGAATAAGAAGGTATTTTGGAAAAGGATAGAGATTAAACCACAAAACATTACTCTTTTAATCCATAGCTGCTGTGTCTAGACTTCTGTACTCAGATCTGCTCATGCCATGTTCAAAAGAATATAATAGAACTGAAAAGACAAAAAAGAGCAGCAAAGATGATCAAAGTTATGAAAAGGCTTTCATAAGAGAAGAGATAAATAGACTAAGATTTTTCAGCTTGAAGAAGACACAACAAAGAGAAAATATGAAAAGATTTTTGAATCGTGATTGTCACTGAGAAGACTAATAGGAAACAATTATTTACTCTTTCTCCTAAAGCAACAACTAGGCATTGCCAGTGAAACTATCAGGTGGCAGGTTTCAGTCAAAAGCAGTGTGTTTGTACACTCACCAAAGCTGTAGAGATTGGTGTGCAGGACAAGACAAGGGTCTGTAACAGCATTACACAAAATCACAGAACAGAAAACCCCACAGGTTTGACAAAAAATGTTGTCTTTAATTTTCTTGCATTCTTTCCTTTAGACTTTTAATTGCACAGGGCTGTAATTGTCCTGAAGTCTTTGTGCAAACGCTGGAGTAACAGGAAATTCCACAAGGTGACTCAGATGTGGCATTTGGGTGGATGATTGAATTACCTTCAGCTGCTGTAAGTGAAGGGCATACATATAATACAGTTGCCCTAGACTGCACAATGAGCTGGAGTCTGTTACTCCATGTGTAACTTCCCTTTTTAGGCAGCGTTGTTTTCATATGCTTTTAAACCCCTACAGATTAATATCTTATGTACCAAAGAAAATGTTTAAATCAGTGTGGTAGTTGCTGAATCAGTGCTTGCACTGCACCTTCCCAGCAATTTTTATTACTCTTGCTTTCATATCCATTATTCTGAATGTCAGGGAGCTATTTTTAAGTACTAGCTTAGTTCAGTTTAATAAAAGATATTAAATTATCGGTACCAAAAAATTAAAAGAATTTCTTATTAAGAATTTATTTTCATAAAGTCAAATGCATATGTATCTACCAGCATGACTGCTCTAGACAATCTACATTTTAAAATCTACACTGGAATGGTGAGATAGAAAAAGAAAGATGAAACCTGAATTATGAGAAGTTACAGAAAGTATACAGTTAAAAATTTCATATGTCCAATAGAAAATTTACCTACCTTTTTTTACCAATTTTTTTTATATGTCCAATATTATTACTAAATTACTGCTTTAAGGTTAAAGTCCTTCCTTTTCAAAATCTCTTCTATTTTTTCCAGGAATAGAATAATCATAATATTGAATTCTTATCTTTCTCAGAGTGAAATTTTCTGATGGTAGTAAATAAGAAACCTTACTTAGCTTTCAAAAAACTGAAGGATCTAAAGCCCTAATCAGAAAGAATATTAAGGGAATAAATTGGCCCATATTAGCTCTATTCATACAAGGTAAGGTATAGAGATATTAAAAGCTGTGTAAGGATGTAAATTGAAGACATTTTTGCACTACTTTCAGTAATAAACACTTTTGTTTTCCAGTTCTGCAAAATAGATAAACTTAGAATATTTTGTGGACTACAAATTTAGCTGTAAATAGGAAAGCTTAAATTATTATATAGGACCTTAATCTAAATTACATTTCCCATAATTTCTGAAATAGCAATCTGTAGTAATTTAAAACTGTCTAATTAATATTTTCACAAGAAATCATTATTTTTTTAGTATTTAAATGGGGGGCGGGATTTGTTTGGTTTTTTTTATAAACTACTTCTCCATTTTCTCATCCCTTGTAAAAGAAGTTAAATATTGAAGAAACCAAACAAATATTTTGTTCTGGATAAAAAAAATAGTAAACTGAACCATCAGAAGAAAGGACTCAAATTTTCCAAAGTACTGAGAGAGAGAGAGAAATAACCCAGATAGGATGGTTACTCTGCTACTTGTTTTCATGTTAACAAAACTGAAAGAGCAAACAGAAAAGCAGAAGACAGTCATAAGTATTTGTGTGCTGTACAATATAGAAGATTTACTTTCTGAGATAGTTCTGAGAGGCACTTACAGAGTTAAACAGTTGTTATTAGGGTTAATCTGTACATGAGAAAGGGTGCAACATATTCCTGACAACAGCGTTCAATTTGCCAAAAATGCAGTTCAATCTTTCTCTGTGTGAGCCTTGCAAGAAAGCAGACTATGTTCTCCATCAATAACACTGATGCTGAATAGCAACTTGTGAGACCAGATCTATATTGTGAAGCATTGCTGGCAAAGATATGTCATCTGGAAGTGTGAAAAAATATGACAACCCCGTTTCTCACAGCGATTTGGCAGAAAACTCTGACATTTATGTTGTTATATGAATATATATTTAGTTTAGTTTATCTCTTTCAGGGACACAGTGCCCTGGTGAAAGGTTAGAAGGAGACCTCTTTGAGCCAGCATGTGTAACACCTCCAGCAGCTGACTCTGGTGATGGAGTTGAGAGGAGAGTGGCAGGTGTACTCACGTAGATAAACCTCATCTTGCCACCATAGTGGCACACCCTACAGTGGGTGTGATAAAACAGGACAGACTTGAAGTATCTTAGACAAATATTTACTTTGATTTAATAGGATTGCTACTGTATGTTTATGAAATGCCAGTTGATTCTTAAATGTATTTGCTGGGGATTAACAGCTATTTCAGAATCCATTGCTATTTAATGAACATACAAGAACTGCCTTAGATGTTATAAGGAGCTAGGCTTAACAAGTTCATGAATTACTTCCATTCACCAAATGACAAAAATTTACTGAAGATTAACATTATGTAAGGTACAGATATTTCACACAGAGATTAATCCTTAAATTAATATATTTATTCATCCCTTGATATTTTATTAACTTAAATTAAAATAGCTCCAGCAGTTAGATAAACAGGTTAAATTATTTTTGATTTTAAGAAGTCCATATAATCCAAGACCATGCCTTTCTTTTCTTGTGAGTCATTTCAGTAAAGCATTTCAGCACATAAGGTTTTTTAGAAGGTTGATCTCAGATTCTAATTTTAAACCTCCAACACACTATACTCCATTCCTTCTGGCACTACCAATTTGGCCATAGGAATCCAAAGCAAAAGCCAAGTAGATAAATATTTAGGCAAAGCATAAAAAATAATGCACATTATACAGTTGCCCAGTTTGTGAGGGAAAAAACAGTTCCCATCTGCAAATATGTCAAAGAGGGAACAATAGCCATGCAAGCAGAAATTGTATTTCTGCCATGGAAGAGAGACTGAACACCTCTACAGCATGACAGATGAAATGGGAAATAGTTGATAAATAAATTCATGATGGTGTCTCCAGAATAAACTTGGGCTGGAACAATTAACACCTATAACATAAATAAGAAACACAGAAGCCTAAAACTGGTAATAAACAATAGTCAGTCAACAAAAAGCTCATTCCCTCAAAACCTGAGAAGAAATCCTTCTTTCACAGGTTTAGATATATACAGTTATTTATATCAGTTAGTCATCTTTTACTGAGAGTAAAGAGGATGTGATTCATCTTAAACAGATCAAAAAGAATCATACTCCAGAAGTACCTCACTCTCCTCAGTAATTCTAGAGAGCTAATCAACTAATTAACAATAAAGAATCAGTACAACTAACTCAGATGTAGGTGAGATAGTAGGTGAAACGACGGTGACAAGGTTTCTGAGAACATGAGGCTGTTTTTCCTTCAACAAGGTTGAAAATGTAGGGGTTTGGAAAGCTTTCTTTTCCTTTTTTTTTTTTTAACTAACAAAATCTTCAGGTCTTTCCAACTTGTATTTATAGAGGACTAAATATCTAGAAGAAAACCTGTGCCTTAGTTTCAAATCTATTTTGGAAATGTAAAATTCAGTCTAAATGAAGATGCCATTAACTAGAGTTTAATAGAGTTTAGTAATTAAATAGAGTTTAGTAACTAAAATCTGGATTTCATTAAGATTTTGAAAAGTACTTTTAGCTGTCTTAAATTTATAATTTTATTCATTTTTTATTACTTTCCAGAGTATTATGTTCACACATCTAAATGAAAAATTTCATCTAAGTTTTGTAAAAACTTTTTTGTTTTTTTAATACAAAGGCTTATGCATTTATAACCCTGACATCAGATTTTATATTTTTTACAAGTTTTATTTTGTAGATTTATAACAAAGCAAAACAAAACAATAGCATACTGTGTTGATTCAATATGGGCAAGGTGGTACAGGTCTGCTGACCACGATGAACTTCTGCAAAAAAGCAAGCACCTATCTTATATGAAATATTTCCAGTTTAGAAATATTTAAATGCAGCTTTTCTCTAGGAAAATTATAAATTTTTATCACTTTTGGCAGAGAATTAAATGTAACAAAAGAACGCTACCTCTAACACTTTCTTATTTCCTAGGAAATCTGAATGTGTTTTGATTGCTTGTTTGGTTTTCTTTTCACCTCTATGTTAAGTTCCCACACCCTTAACTTCTAAGTTAATATCTTTTTCCTTTTTCTTTTTCTAACTCTCACTCTGTCTTTCCACACTTCTGTATATCAGAAAAAGACGTTTAATAAGTTTACAATAAATCTGAGCTTCTACTGACATCTGAATATATGTCTTTAAAGAATTTAAAGTAATGTTTAGGTTCTAAGTAGCAATGAAGTTCTCAGGCTTTAAATACTGGCTTATTTTGAGGCTTTAAACACTGGCTTATTTTGCCATACTTAACAAGGTTACCTATCTCCTGAAATCAATGTAAAATAATGGTGAATTAGTGATTGGAGAAAGATTTCTAAGTAACAAAATGACAGTGAGTTCACACTAATCAGTAACTGCCTAGCCTGTGCTTGTGAGGCTCTTTTCTTGTGTCAAAAATTTAGCAACATACTTCTGCTATTTCCCATATAATAAGAAAAAAAATGTGAATGCACAGGAAATAAAACATATAAAAATGGAAATAAAGGAATGAAAATATACATTAAAAATAAAGAATGAATAAACAGACTCCAAATGTAACAAAAATATTATCGATGTTTTTGTATTAAAAAAAATTCATAAGAAAAATTCACAATTTTATATGTGATAGGCTTAAACACCTTGTGGGATTTTATTTTCACAATTGATATAATGAAGAAAGAACATTTTGAGAGAAGTTTTATTAAAGTCAAAACTACTTATTTTCTTACTGCAAACATGAATGCCAAAAGAAACTTGTTTTGTTTTGGTGTTTTGGGTTTTTTGGTTGTTGGGGTTTTTTTGGTTCTTGGTTTGTTTTATTTTTTTGTTATTGTTGTTTGGTTTCTGTTTGGTTGGGTTTTGTTTTTTGATTGTTTTGTTTTTTCAGTTTCTTAAAATTATTTTTATAGTCCAGTTCAGCAATGTGCCCTGGTTATTTATGTACTCTGGTACTTCTGAGAAGCAAAAAAGCAGCCACAGAACGCTAGTAACTTAAGCCGAGTTTAAAGCTTTCCACACAGCAGCAGCTTCAGTGTTCAGCGTAGCTTTTTTCCTCCATCCTGCTCTACTCAATGTGCTTCCACTCAAAGAGAAGTAATTTGTGTGAACTTTTCTTACAACAGCAAAATACCATAAGGATAAGGGAGAGAATCCTTGCTTCGAGTCAAATTAGCAATGTTGAAAATAAATATGACTTGCTAAAACTAATCAGAGACATGAAATTCAGGAATATTCCATAAAGCATAGAAATACTCCACAGACTGTAGGAATATTCATATTCAGCAGCAGACACAGATCCAATATACACTTCCCAGGGCCATGAAGATTATCTGCAAAAGTCTCTCCATCGGGTCAGAACAGACACAGTCCTGTTTCTGTTCGCTTTTTATGTTTGATTTGGACCTTGAAAGGTTGTTTGGACTCTGTAGCTGCCTAGAGATCTTGTCAATGCTCAACCTAAGCTGCACTTTTTATATAAGAACTGTATTAATTTTTTCAAATAAAAATTGGGTCAGATAGTGCTATACATTATTAGATAGATATTTAAAAACTTTATTTGTAAAGTACTGCTTTTCAATTATATACTCAATTTTAATCTGACAGATTTTGCCTCAGAGTTATTATTCTTTCCACAACAACTTCTCTGGTGAAAATTGAGAGTTTTGCCTAAACAGATTTGTGAATTGTTCTTGTTGTAGTTTTAAAACAAGCAAGCATAAAATGTTGTAAAGCATTACATTTTCTATAATGTTAAAGTATAGATTTATATAGATTACAAAATTTTCAGGGATATAAGTTAATTCTTAAGTCTTATTTTTGTATTTATGAGTTTGTATGTGGACATACGTAGACATGCACACTACATATACAATATTAATAGTGTTGCATTAATGATAAAAAATATAATAAAAGACTATGCACTTTTGATATGTAATTATACAAATATCCCCACTAATTAATATGAAACAATTTATGTATTAAAAAAACCTAGAAGAATAGGGTCCTAAATTTAAAAAATACCTACCCTTGTCTTAGATAAAGGGGTATTATCTGTGCCACAGTGTGACTTGGTTATACTGGGCATATGCTTTCTCCATTTCATGCTGCAGAGGGGAGCAGATGGAATTAAATATAGCTTGGCATGCAGCACAGGGGCAGCCATGGAGCACTATTTTTTAGTACCACGCAGGCATTATCACCTCTATACGTTAGAGATGAAACACAAAAAAAGGGCATGTCACCTTCAGGAAAGGGTAGTAGTCAGGGAACATCTGTTATACATGCAGTGTTCCCTGTAGAAAGAACTGAAACATGATGAAATATGCATCAAAAGTTCCCTATGCACTGAGGTACATTAAGTCCCTTTCAAACCATATGAAGCCCACTTGGGGAAAGGAGGTTATTTGAGTGCAGCAGCTGGAATAGGAGAAAGCAGCAGCGGGGAATGGAAACCAGCTGTTCTGCCATTCTGGAGATCAGATTGGACAGTAGGTGCACAGAGGCTGATACATGGCACTGTGCATCACTGAAGCACAGAGGCTAGAGAAAGTTTCACTAAGTTACGTTACTTGTTCTGCAGTTCTGTCTCTGAGCCACGGCCATGTTAAATGCTGGGTATTATTGCTGGGAAGCACAACGTAATCCACATTCCCTGAAATTCTCTACCATGGTGAGTTCTTCAAGATGAAGAATATGCTCACAGAGAAGCAGCTGAGTAAAGGATCAGAGCAAATATTCTCTTTCAGTATGTTTTACTCAGGATTAGGCAGTGCAATACATCCCCATATTTAATTTTGGCACCATAAAAAGCAGGATGAGAGTGAATCCTCTGGCCCTGGATGGTTCAAAATAAATCTAGATTATCACTGAGAAATTTAACCTGTATTTAACCTGTTTTGAAAATTTCCAGGAAAGGCTATTCTGTAACTTACAGGGGTAGCCTGCTTCAGTGCCTATAAATCTTTATAGTAAAGTTCTCTCTCAAATATAACTTAAATGCTTCTCCCAGAAAATTAAACAATAAGAAAAGAAAAAGAAAGACCATCCTATTTATAACAACTCTATATACACAAAGACCTTTATTATGCTTTAGCCCAGTCCTTGTTCATTTAAACACATACAGATTCTAAACAAACACTTCTTTCAAACTTCACCTACAGGCGATGTTTCACAAACTTCTATTTTCTGCTGTTAATATGCCTCTTTTTTGATTTTGAATTCTTCCAGATCTATCTCCAAAATATGCCCACAAACTGTGTACAGTGGATGTATCACTAATTAGTGCATGCTGCAACGTTGGCCCAAATTAAATTAAACCATGTTTCTCCTTCTGGAAACCACGGCATAGGAGAAAAGTAGTATGTAAACAGAAAAAGGGCCATGAAAAGGACAGTCTCTAATAGAGTTCACAGACATTAGGAGATACTCTTTGTTCCAGAAGAACAAAATACAATTAGTAGTATTCCAGCTAAAGCATTGCTGAATGGAATAGTTAAGCCCTGCCTCTTATTTAAGACACTTCTCTTTTGTCTTTCCCAGCTGGACATAGAACTATTGATAAATACAATAATTCAGATTTCCAACTAATATGTATCAGCTTTATGGTAACTCCATCTGCAGAATGCTGCTTCTTTTAGATAAAAAGATTGTGGCTGTAATATGCAATGGGATTTTGTTAAATCTTGTTCACTATTGCTGTTTATCATATCAGTATCTTCTGCTGACTTAATAAGAGGAGATAAATAAATTATAAAATGATTTAAAATGAGGAAGAGAGAAGATGTATTTATTTTAATTGTCTTCTCTATATAACTACATAAACACACATACCCTCATATATATGTTTATTTTAAACTCTAATTCTGTGTAAGCTTAATAAAAAGAAACCCGTAAATACACCATTTAAGGACATTTTCAGACACAGAGCAAGAGTCAGAAATAGACTCTCTAGTCCTGTTACAATACTTTCCTTGATATTAAGTATTCATCCAATATATGAATATATGCCCTAAAATATTCATTAACAAAAGTAAGCACAAGTAGAGAAGATCCATTTATCACCCAGGGAAATGCATAAAGCCTGATACTATAAAAACTCTCTATTTTCTGATTTCCTTGTTTCAAAAGTTGTTGATCTTTCTATGCCCCCACTTTTCTTTCAATTTATAAAAAGAATCTGAAAAGAAGGAATGTTAGCTGAAGATAATGATTTTGACATAGAAGGACCTCATCTTACTGAGAATGGCAAATCCTTCTCTTGCTCTTCTGGTGGGAATAAAGTGAAAAGATAACTTATGGATTCTAAGCCTTCCAAGAACAAACTGCAGTACAATAACTGCGCCTAGACCCAGGAAAGGCAGTGTCAAAACAGAAAGTATAGATAGGATGTAATGAGATTTACACTAGTGGCAGGGGAGGGATATTCTGTTTTGTTGCCTCTGAAGTTAAGCAGAAAGAGATGAGCACCAACAGCTACAGCACCCAAATATTAGAATCTCAGATACGAGACTTATGGTAATAGACTTGTGATCTTGAAGTGCATGGTATGAATTAATTTGCAAATAAGATCAGCAAAGAAAACTCTTCTGAAATTTATGAATACTTTTATTGTTGCAGTCATGAACTTTTCAGATGTTAGTAAGGGCCTATCTAAATTGATTCAATAGTGAAACGTCCAATGAAAATAAAACAGGTCAAAAATACATATAATTTTCAACCACCGAAGTAATTTTTAATTATAAAATAAGTAGAAATTATGTGGAGGGGAAATGAAATTACCTAAAATGCAGCATGACACACCAAATGGTGCAGAGATGAAGCTGTGCTGAATGGCTGTAATCCCTTTGAGTTACAGTGATACATTTGTGTGTACTGATGAAGAAAGCTCCTTCTGTATGTTTTGAAAGTCAGTTATAGAAATTTTCTCCTCTAAATATTGGCTAAATACACTAATTGTGGGATATGCTGTTCACAAAACTTCACAGCTACCAGATATGTATGATGGCAATAATCTGCCAGGTGCTGAAATGTGCACCTGATGAAAAACCCAGTTTGGCAGAACACAGCGCCAGTTGAAATGCAGGATAATGGGCAATAACAGACAGCAGTAATAGGCTAAGGCAATCTGATGCAAACTGTATTCACTGTCACTTCAGTTGCCAGAATGTTTGCACCACTTTTCTATTTTGTATCAACAGAGGCAGAGAAGTCATGAGGCATAAAGTGATTCTATCCCATCTCCATTAAAACGCCACTTTACTTCCTTTTCTGACTTTTCTGTTTGTTTAGGACAAACATCTGCTTCCTCAGACTTCTCCTTCCTTACCTGTGCTGCTTGAAAGCCAAAGATGCTTGTGTGCTTCTGAGAAGAGCACACTGTGGTGATGCTGTGCCTGGGAGCCCTCCCATCTATAATGAGGGAGCACCGAACAAACTGGACTCTGCTTTGAAGCAGTCATACAGCTTTAATCGCAAATCTGGACTTGGTATAAAAATAGCTGAAATCTAAAAGATGAACTTAAATTGACTGGTAGACTAGGAGATTGTCTGAAAATAGAATCTAAACCATGAGAGATATTCATGATAATACTCTGAGTGAACAAAAGTTGGCAGATACGAGAGTTTTCTATTTATTTTGTCTAAATCCGTCATATATTTTGCTGTAGACATTATACAGCAAAAGATATGTCATAGATTACTAGGTATTAATATGAGAAGAGCTGACAATTATCTGTAGAGAAAAGGAAACTGACCTGTATTTTTCTCTCTAGTTCATTAACTTTGGTTAGAAGGCAGAACATAATTCTGATTTCTCAAAAAAAGGGAACTATTGAACCATTGCACAGTCTAGCTCAGCCCAGGTAACAAAATCGTGCAAAAGTGTTACCTAGATCATCTTTAAATGCTTGAGCCAAGACACAACACTTGAAACTTTTATTTGTTTCCTCTGACTAAAAGGGAAATATACTCCCAATTGAAGTTTCAATATCACCATTCACAAGCACTTATAAGGAGTATGAAACCAGTAATAATGCTGATAATTCTCATTCATTTAGAAGTACTGTTTCACTGAACAAAGTACTCACAGCAGAAAAAAAGGGAAGAAGTAATGTCAGTGGCTCCAATGTCATATTGAACTTGCTATACACACACCAGAATAGATATAAAATAATGGTATTATTCTTCATAAAACTCTGCACTCTACCTACATTTTTAATCTGAAAATGCCATTATTAGAATAAGGCCAAAATCAAATATTTTCAGCTTGTTGATTAGAAATTCAGTCAATCAGAAACAGTTAGAGAATAGAAAAGTTTTCTTTGACCTATGCTAGTCCTCATCTAGGATCATACATGTGCTTGCATAAAACACAGAACCAAAAAAAACCACAAACAAACAAAAAACCACAAAAAAAAAGAGATAAAATATATAGAAAAGAACAAACAGAAGCAGAAAACTCGAGGCTCAAAACTTCATTTTGTGTGGGCTTCACCTCAAAAAATTTCCAGTTTCCAGAATTTCCAGTTCCAGAAATAGGTTCTACTACTGAGACATATCAAGAAAAAGAAAGAGACCCTCAATACAATTAAGTTATTATAGCTTCCCTGGAAAACAAGTCATCAGATGAAATTGAAAACCGGATACTATGTGCAAGTAAACAGCAAGTTAGCATCTTACCTGACCATGTTAGAAGTAAGCAAGTTAAAAAGGATGATAGTGCTGGACATAAAGACTCTTAAGTGGTGTCAGAGCAAGAAGGGCAGTCTGAAATCTATGCTGAGCATAGAGAGAATGTCATAGATGTTCTGTCCAGGGGAAAAAACCTATGGGAGGAAGCATTGTTGAACAAAAGATTTCACAGGTTGTGCCAGTTCCTGGAGATTCCTAGCCTCCATCAGTTTCTCAGAAGAGGCCATCACCAGTTTCACAAACTTTGAAAAGAAATATTTCTTCACAGTCTTCTTTATCTATTATCTCATTAAGCTGTTGTATTCATAAAAGAGCTCATCATCCCCAATGGCATGGAAAGCATCGGTGATGATGTCAGACAGAAGAAATGTGCTTGATGAACTTTCTGCACTTATCAGTCTAGACTGATTCTAACTCAGTAAAACAGAATGGATTTTAATTATCCAAAAGACTATAGCAAGATTATGCCAAGAAAATTAATGGATAGTCCAGAAAAATCTCGGTAAAAATTTTTTGTAATTTCTGCTCTGCTGCAGATGGATAATGCAGGATACTTGGGTTCTAGGATCTCATGTTTAGAAATTGAGATTATAAATTAACAGATTGCTACAGACTTGTTATGTGAACACGTTCAGTGGGTAAACACAAGTGGTAACAAACAGTGTTTATAGAATCTCTAGAAATGATATTTTTATTCCTAAGATTTACATGCAAAACTGCATCAGTTGTGATGCAAATGTATTTTTGTTGTGATGAAGAAAGAGCTATTATATTTTCAAATTACACTTAGTATCACTTTTTTCATGCAGATACATTAAATTCCTTTTATACTACTAACAATACCCTAGAGTAAAAACGGTGCTGTTTTACAGAGAAGCCTGATGAGCCTAGCTAGAGCTAGGTCCTAGAGGAGACTGACAACTACGCTGAAGAGTTCAATTTTACCCTTCCTCCAAGCAGTTGCCTCCATCTTTTTCTTTATTCTCAGAATCCACACTATTGTCAATGAGGCAACAGCATATGCAGAAGTAGCTCTTCTATGGGATGCAGGTGTGAATGGCAAGAAACTATGTTGCAAGAAAGAGGCAATGCACAGTGATAAAGCAAAACCTCAACAAAAGCGACGGAATGGGGAGATATTTAATCCCTTGAAGTTTTTTTGACAAGGACATTTGCACTAAAACAAGAAAACACAGACAGAAAAACAAAACAAAAGCAGAACAAAAGGAAAAGGAACTAAAGATTCCTGGGAAAATCTAACAAAGGTAATAATTTATGAGTAACTACAGAAAAGTCCATAACTTGGTATTTCTTACTGATTATAATGTAAGCTTATGCAGGATTTACTAAGAAAAATATAAAATTAACATCTTGCTGCTTTACTGCTCCCTTGTAGATATTATTGTTTATGTTTTATGAGTTATAATATAATTTTCAGGTTTGGATACCTTTTAAAGAAATACAGATTGTTGCTGTTATTCTTAAACCATGTCAAACGAAACAATTACTCTGTTATTTAAATGCAAAAAGTGAATATTACATGCCACAACTTTGAGTGAAATAAACAGGCAATTTGACAGATGTGTTCAAAATTATTAATTCTTTTAAGACTTCTAAGTAGGGTGATGTCAAACTGTCCAAACTAGTGATAGGGTTTAAAGTGTCAGCGACAGAGGTGGAAATAAAGACAAGTAAACAAAACAAACTTATCCAAAACCATTCTATAAAAAGAGTAGCAGGCATGTGGAACAAGCTGTTTAGTAAGACAGCTGATTAAGATAGCATAAGTAAGCTTAAGAGACAGCTAGATATTCTTATGCAGAAAGTGGCTTGTATATCACAGAAGAGAGGATAAGGCTGAGATAACTAAAGTGGGACGTGCTTACTGTAACACAAGACTTACTATCATGATAATTTTTACAGTTTGGGCTTTTCTTTCTGCTTTCCTTCCATTCAGGCCATTCCATAAGCATTTTATTAATTATAAAATTAATTACATCTAATTTGCATTGTCTTTCTCGTTTGTGGAAAATGTTTAAAATCACTACCAGACAAAAGTTTGTATCTGGATATGTTTTCCTTGAAACCAGCTATTTCAATAGTAAACTGACAGGCTCTATCATTCACTGTTTCATTAATTTAATGGAAGTCATAAGGTAAGCTTGACTGCTTCCCATCTCATGCTGAAATTAGAAGACATCTTGTCTACAAAAATTTTTTTCATAAAATTTCCCTCTTCTCTGTTACTGAGAGAAGCACAACTACTGTAGTGTTACCAAGACCCTCTTTATCTCAGTTTGTCCTTTTAATTTTCAACTATCTGGGCTAGAGTTGATCAAAACTGTAGTCTAAATACTGGTACAACTAGAATTCTTATTACTGCCATGGGCAGAATTAGACACATGACAGTAATGTTTAGAATTACATGAATATGTCAATCTTAAATAATTTTTAAATTAGGATTCTCATGTCAAGATCCTGACTTCACTGTTAAACCAAACAATTTTTCAATAATTTCATAATATTTAATTATTGATTGTTCTAATAGCAGAAGCTAAAGTATTTTAAATATCTTTAAAAAACAATAATCAAGCATAGAAATTGGTTAATAGAAATAGTGAATTCCCATCCTTGTATATAACCCAGAATGATGACAGAACCACAGCTTCTAATATTGATTCAGGCATTGCTGGAGACAATTGTTTTTAGCAAGCTTTCCATCTCCTTTTCCCAGAAAACAATTTTTCTCTGAAATAAAATTAAATTCTTTTTCTATCCTAATCACATATATCATATTTCTTACCCTCCTTCAACTTGGCTTATGACTAGAGAACGCAATTTTATTTATCTTCTTTCAAAAGAGAAATATTACATTCGGCTGAGAACCCTAATCATACTAAGCTCAATGACAAGTAATCATCGATTTCATTGGGAACACCACATAGCACCACATTTGTTACTGCAATGACCTGAAATCCCATAAGGTGCTGGATGGAGGTTCTGTTTTCATAATATGACAATGATTTTATTATAGCACACTAGAGATGGAAGAGTTCATTAAAGCAAACAAATTTGTATCATTACTATTTTTAATTATATTTGGAAGGAATAAAAAAAATTTTAAAAAAAAAGGGGAAAAAATTACTTTGTCTCTCTACCCCCATTATTTTATTTTCATCAGTAAAGAAAGTCACATAATCAGCCACTGCTGTAGTTCAGTGGCTGACAATACTTAACGCCCACAATTCAATATATGTTTAATAAGAACATAAGGAATTCATCTGAGCGATTAGAATAAATTTTCTTGTTGACTAGGGCAGCTCACATAGCTATAATGACAAAGGTAAACCTGCATATAACTCTTTGCATTACAACGAAAATAAGCATGGGAATGGTTGGCTAATGTGCTTACTAGATTGCATGTATTTTGACCAGATTTGGGTTTGATGCTGCTCGACAAACTGCAGTATTATGAACACTGGCCATATAGTCCTTTTCACACACTTTTTTAATCTGAGTACTAAATAGTTTCCTAGTGAAACTTTAAAAAATTTAAGGCTCTTTCGTAGTTATACTTGATAGATGGAAATCCAGAATTTTTGTCTTTGTGTCACAAAACTGAGAGAATAAGACACACACTCAAATAGCTTCTTTAAAAAAAAAAATCCTGCACAGCATCTTTATACAGATCAATGTCCAATTATAAGCAGAGAGTTGCTGTGGCAAAAGGTCAGGAAAAAATAATCTTTCCAGCATTTATTACTTGGAAAATAAGGTCAGATATGAGGTCAACCTCCAAATGTATACAGAATAAATTATACTGCAGCATTCTAAATATTCTGCACTGCAAAAATTATACTGTAATCTCAACATAATCAGAAAAATTAAGTTGAACATGTACTTACTGATGTCTGTACAACAGATGAGACTAAGGTAAAAGGTGGAAAACCCAGATTCAATTAATCAACAACTAATAAAAAGGTTATATTTCTGCTTAATTAGAAATACAGCTTCCTATTAAGGCCTGACTGATTTAATAATTTCCTATCTTTAACACTGAACCACCCTCCCTACAACAAACTAAAATAATGGGAAACATACAAATATTTAAAAAGCATTCAGTGATGCACTTTATTGCTTGCAGTATAGAAGCAAAACAGAAAGGCAGAGAATGCTGGAGTGCTTAGTCTGTCTGATTCTCTAAAAAAACCAGAGGTGTATCTTTTGAAATAAAAGACCTCCAAATTAGATAAAGCATATCTAGAATAAAAATGAATTGGACACAGTTTGGGGAAATAAATATGCTTGTTTGTCATAATGAATGTTGGCAGAGAACATTGTCATTGTCCTGATCTACGTCATTTTAGCTGTTTCACAGACACTCTTAAACTTTGCTACCTTTACGGTATGTAAACGAAAGTATACTGAAAATAAGAGTGTATCAGTATTTGATATTTCTCATACTACTTTTAATTGTGAAATCAACATTACAAACAGGAAAATGTATCCATGAAATGAAAACATCTTCTGATTCATTTTTACTCTTGTCTTTTATACAGAGTATTTTCTTTTCCTCTTCTCCAAACTACACGACGAATGTAAATGACTGGTGCTCTTTTATCTGTTACAGTCATGTCTAGTTTGAATTTTCAAATCACGCTTTGACAGAAGGATTGTATATAATATATCACAGACAATGTCAGTGGAGATAGAGTATATTCTAATCACTTTCAAAAGTATTAATTTTTTTATTTTTTTTTTTTAATCTGCTTTGGACACTTGTGGTTTCATTTCATGTTCAATCTGAAAGAAACTGGATTCTTTGCTCTGGGCTAGTGACAAGATTTACTGTTTTCTCTGATAATATTATCAGTAGGCTATTCCTCCCTGATAACCCACAATACTAATAGGTTAATAATGATGTTTTTACTTTACACTTTTGTAGGCATTGTTGGCTTCACTCACCTTGTTCAAGTGGCTGGCTTTTAGTTGAAGTAGTTTTCATCTTGAGTGCCTCCCTAACAGACATGTCACAGCAGGAGCCTTTGTTAGTGTCTTGGTCACTGTCAGCCTGATCACTGTCCCCATGCCCGCTGTCCCTCAAGCTGGCTCTTTCTGGATCCTTGAACGTGGAGCTACTGAAATACATATGAAAAAAAAAAAAAAAAAAAAAAAAAAGAAAAAAGAGAGAGAGAGAGTGTTGTATTTACTTGTTCTAAGTTGAATTGTACTCTCTGGCAAAGCAATTTTGACAAGAATGCAAATGGGGAAGCCAAGAAAGTTATTTAATAGGCCTTACCTTTGAACAAACTGCTGCCTGCTGCCCATGTAATTGGGCTCTGCGGGAAAATTGTCTGTCTGTGAAAGAGAAGGAAAAAAATACGTATAGTTGTACACTGGACAAATCTCCTGCAGAGCAACAAGATTTCCTAGAGGAGAAATGATTAATAATTCAAAAATTCCCTTAATCTTCAGATTTGTACATTTTAATTAAATTGGAAAATGCTGGCATGTAATTATGTGCTCAGAACAATTAAATGATTCCGGTCCACAAATTACCTGCTAAAGTAAACAATGAGGCTCCAATAAGTGGCATTCTCTGTTAGTAACCTGACAGATGACACTGTTTATGTTTTTTCATTAGATAGATATTAAGACTGATGGTTATTGAAAATGAGAGAAAAAATTACTCTTGCATATTAAAAAAAGTGAATTATTCAATAATACTAATTTTTAATCATAATTACATCATCTATTGGGACTCTGAAGCTCTTACTGCTGTAATACAGTTTTGTATACTGTTACATTACACTTGAATTGAAAGAATAAACAAAAAATCAAGAAAATTTATGGTTGATTAGCTGTGGGGTTTCCCAGATGCTACTGGAAAAATGCAAGTATGAAAATATTTGGATTTTCTCTCTTTAATTTTCATCAGTATTAATAGCTATGTCAGAATAATGAGAACCACACATGCAAACAAGAACTTTAAATGATCACTGTTGACAAGTAGTTTTTAAAAGAAGATACTTTCATTAAATCTGTCGTGTATATTTTTAGCAGCACGAGCCAAGTGACTGTAGAAGCAGAAGTATTAAAAGGATTCAGACCAACATGGAGTCCTGCCAAAGGGAACTGAATTCCCCTTGTATCATTAGCTGAAGTTCTTTGGGAGAAAGAGAGACTGCATCATTCAGAAAACTCCGCATACTGTACATTCACACACGTCACTTCTTCTTGCAGCTGACCTAGCGACAGAGCTTCTACTGTTTTCTGCATCACTTCACATCACACCACTCTGCTTCGCAGCAGCTCCGGCTTTCGCAGCAGCATCCAGCGCATCAGCATCCGTAACACGGGCAAGACTCAAATAATCAAACTGAGGGCCCAAGGTTTAATGTCATGCAGCAAGTGCTTACAGAAGTGACTGGGATCTTGGAGATTTGAGTTTCTCTGCCAGTCCCCACACCACTTTTCTATCTTTTTGTTTTATCTGTAGGAGGTAATTAGAAATATTTGCTCCTTCTTGTATGATTAGAATATTTGAGCTTGGAAAAGAGGCAAAAATTTTATCCTAAATTTAAGTCACTGCTGTTTGCAACAGAAATTGGGCAGACACCCATTACTCTCAAGGGACTTGTGAAATAGATGAGCTTGTATACCATGGATGTCTTTTATGTTTTAGAGAAGGGATGGAAAATACAGAACCATCTTCCATTCAGCATGTATGTCAATGCATATTCTTCTAGTTTCTAATTCCTTTAGTTCAAAAAAAAAAAAAATAAATATTGTAACACATATTATCTTCACATCCATCATAGGTTTAGTATATGCAATTAGAATTAAAGTTCATCCTCACATTTAGTATTTATTAAGTTAGAAGAACAAACATTGAAAACAAAAAAAAAATGGAGGTGTATTTCAGCATTCTTATGTGTATCTCTCAAATGCAGCACATATTTTGGGAGCAGCTGTATTTCTGCAATTCTGCTGGTTTCTTTTCTTCTCACAAGTTTTTGTGCAGCAAACCTACCTGATATATATACACTCATATACAATCATTATGGCACTTACAGAACCCAGTACTTATCAACCTGAATAAATCTTTAAAACTTTAGGACTTATGTCTCTTTTCTATGTCTAATATCTCAAATAGAGATAGATATCCAGGAAAACCGACCTTATGCTTTTACTTACGTAAGACATCTGTCTCCTCCTAAACACAGCTGCTACCAGAATCAACATTTCCATTTTTCATGACATTGGCAGTCAAAATGCCTGATATAAACTGTCTTTTCATCAATTCTCTGCTATTAAAAGTCAGACTTTTGCCCTGGAATTAATTATAACTCCTCCTTTTTGATGGTGCTAAAAACTTAAATGTAAACTGGACCAGTAAGAACTGCTCATATTTTTTGTCTCTGCTTTTTCATAGCAAAAAAGCATTTCACACATCCTGGATGAGACAATACACATATTTTAAAATAGAATGACCCCATCTTAACTGCTGAGAAATTCTGCATTTATGGTAATCATTAAAGACCTTTAACTGGATTCGAAATTGACTAATTACTGTCATACAGTATTTTGCCGCAATACAATGAATTGCGTGCCATGTTACAGCAAGTTCATTATTACAAAAAAGTTATTATTACAAAAGAACAAATGTAAGTACTTGATGACCATATACAGACACAGAACTCAGAGTTGAATACTGTTCTTTCTGCTCTAAAAGCATTAGTCCTTCTTCTATGAATTATGAAGGTATGATGCTTGCGTTGAGCTGTAACAGCGCTCTGAGATACAGGCAGCAAAGGGAGAATTGTTTCATGTATGAAAATATCTATTAAAGATTGTGATAACTAAAAAAGTATTTAATTTTAGCCTTGGCAGTTTGGAAGAATCTTAGAAATGTAAACATCTGCTTCACAATGGATGAGAGAGAGAGAAAGACCAATGTCTAACATGTCTAACTCCCTTAAAATCTTTTTTTTTTTTAAATCCCAGTTGAAGTGAGAGGTCATATACTTAAAATTTTTACACTTTAACATTTATGGAAGTGATATTACACATTCCAGGTCATGCATTAATCATACCTCTTTACATTGCATAGCTGTAACTCTAAGAAATGAACACTACTTTAAAAATCTAAAAAACCTGTTGTTCTTTTCTGGATATGCAGCCCTTTCTAGGACAACAAAATCACCAAAATGCTGGACTTCCAGTTTAGGTTGCAGCTCACCTGCAGAAAACCACCTAAAATCTAGTCAGCTACACTAGCTAATCAGCCAAGATCCCTCAGAGTGCCTTTGAGAAACACAAAATATCCCATTTGGTCATCTAGCATTAGGTACCTAATACTCTGTGGAGTATTATTGGCATAGGGGAATCTTGACAACCAGCAAGATGTCCAGTGAAATAGCTACAGCTAAGTAAAATGCATCATGTCAGAAGTGAATTGCCTGGAATTGCAGTCTCCTGATAAATAACCAAAAATTATTCAAATTACATCATTAACCTCCTGAAGAACAGAAGAAAACAAACTTCACCCTCATTCTCACCCTGCCTCCAAAAAAATCTCCAGGAACAATCTGTCTCTAAAAGTCACCAAAGTTAAACAGTAAAGTTTTCTATCTCTGTGATTCAAGACTGAGGGCTGAAGTATCAATTAGGTCACCAACAGCTACCAGAGCACAGGTTCTCCAGTAGCAGGACAAATATTACCTAAAATTAAAACAAAAGCAGAAACATCCACTGCCACCAGAAAATTAAAGTCTGTGGTGTGAACCTAGCTGTCCAAAGCCACCTTAGAGAAGTGGTCCTGCTATTATGGCCCATTTTCACAGATTAGTGGAACCAGCTCATTTCCAAAGAGAGTATGCTGTTAAACCATTCAACAGATATTCTTTTTTTGACAGTTGCTACAACAGACCCTTACAAATACTCTCTTCTACCTATCTGTTATAATATGTGACTCTAGATCAAATATGAAATTTTAGGAACACTGTCATTAGTGTAATGTTGCAGAAAAATGTCTGAGGGTTTCTGCATGCACATTTGATACAGCTTTCTCAGAAAGTGAAGTTCATTTAAAAAAACCATTTAAAAAGAAGTCAGAATGCATAGGAACCTTTCAAAAGCTGTAAAAAAATTAAAAATAAAGGGTTACTTCCTTTCAGAAAATATCGTACAGTTTGATTTTGTTACCTTTTACTTCAAAGAATTGAGGAGAAGAAAAATAAAAGATGAAGCAAATTAAATCTGTGCAAAATATACTTTTCATAGAATCATAGAACATTTTGGGTTGAATGAGACCTTAAATATCATCTAGTTCCACACATTCTCTCCCAGTCATGGGTAAGGATACCTTCCAACAGCTCGTGTTGCTCAGAGACCCATCCAGCTTGGTGTTGAGCACCTCCAGGGATGGGGAACCCACAGCTTCTCTGGGCAAACTGAGCTGGTTGGATTTACTGGTATGGAATTTCAAATGAGACAATATAATTGCTAAAGTCCAATAACAGGACTTTGAAAATCATTAAACGGCCAGTGTTTGCATGAACAACACATAGAATATCTTTCCAAGAGCCATCAGCTGTCTACAGAACAATTCAGTTTATTGCACCTGTCAAGACTTGTATGTTATGACTACAAAAAGGACCTAGATAAACTAAAATTGTTGCCAAGTATAGCTCTCACATGGTGTATTTGGAATATTAAATTTTATAGACTCAGAAATAAAACCATTCAAAAGTTTGAAAGTCAACTGTTAAGTTTCTACTAATTAATTCTGGAGTGGCTATGGCTTCCAAAAGTTTAATTTAGAGAAAGGAAAATGAAAAATTATAGCCAAGAACAGAGTATGAGAAACAAATTCTTCATAGAATCCATTAACCTTAAATAAACTTGTAAGAAAAAAAAAAAAGTGAAAAACCTCATCACTGGAAACAGTTTGAACCAGCCTGGGCCAAGCATTACACAATGAATTATGGGGAATATTTTTAGCAATGGGCTATATTCATCTCTGATCCCTTTTTATCTTTTCATAAATTCATGTTCACAAGGTATATGTGTTTACTTCTGTTGAAATATTAAGCTGTTTTATAAACACAAAGGAATTCTACAGTGGCTCTGCACACATTTTTTTTAAAAAAAATTGAGGATTAGAATTACAGCACCATAGTAATCAATCAAATTTCAAGAATTATGCTATTGCTCAGTAGAAGAACGTTCAAGAATTCCTGCAAAAAGGAGACTGTGTCTCTAAAATTTGAAGTTCCTTGCTATTTTTGTCTCTTTACTTTTTAATAAAAACATTTTTTGTGTCACAATTTTGAAGATTTCTAGCAATATTTGGTGTATTCCATACTGTTTGAATAAAATTATTGAATTTTTTTTTTAAAAAAAAAGAGTGTGCAATTCAACAGGTCTGTCTAATAAAAAAAAAATAAAAATCAGTGCCTACAAAGAAAAAGGAAGTGAGAAAGAAAGAGACAGGGACAGAGAGAGAAATTCAATATTTAAGTATTCTTGACAAATTATGCCTAGAAATAATTGTCATATAAGGGAAAGAAGTACTCTAAAATATGAAAAAAAGAACTTAGGAATTAATCAGATTTATGAATATTAGACAACTAGAATATTCATAATTTTTTCTCAGAATTACAAGAAGAAATATCACATTTTCTGAAATGATTTAATGCAGCTCCATTTTATGTAGATGTTCATACCTGGAACTATAATAAAGCAAAATGTCTTTCCTGACTCTAACTTATTTTTAATTAAACATTAAATGCAAAAATGAAATGAAACATCTCTCACCTTTATTAGACTGCCACTTAATATCTAATTCAAGCATCTTCTGTGCCTTTTCTTGAAAAGCTGAATTCCAAGTATTCACCCTTCCCCCATGAAACAAAGATCTTATATAATGGCAATCTCTTCTGGAGGCAAAAGAATTGTATTCTGCCAAATTGAGTTTTGAAAGAGCAGACAATTGTCTTCATTTTGTTAGGAGCAGTGTGGGTTCAACACAGTACAATTTTTCACAAAGACTTCTCAGTATAAGACTGCCAGTGAATGTGTATACTTAGCCAGAAATAGTAGTTTTTGGTTCCACAGGATTTACTTCATTAAGAAAATTCATTGTCCCAACAGCAAAAAACAAAAAAACAACTAATCCAAAAACTGGCCATAAACCTCTCATAAGTTATTCTACCTTTTTCAGGGACAAAATTAAATAGGCTATTTTTAAAAATAATATCCTACTATGTGCTCTCCACTCTCATCCCTTTGAAAATGCTTCTGAGATATAATTTATATGACATGGACATATTTAGGAAATTTCACACTTGCTGCAAGATGTGTATTTTGGTGTTAAAAGTCCTACAGTGTGTTTATGTGAATTTCTGACATACATAGTATTCTTCAAAAGCACATTGAAAACACAGGGCAGTAAAAAGAGTCAAATGCACAAGGAAATACCATTCATGAGGCTTCTGTACTCTTTATTAAAGTGTTGGTTGGTGGCTCGTGTGTTTTCCTCCTGAATGAGAAAAGTAAAACTGTGAGAGGAACAGGTCCTGAGCTCAGCACAGTGACTTCTGAGAAGTGAAGCTCTGAGGACAGACACTACCATCCTTTCCCACAAGCAAAGGAATGCAGATCTCCCTGTATGAATGCCTAATCCATACACTGTTTTCTCTTAGCAAATACCATATTTGTCACCAAAAAAAAAACAACTTATTGTTGATTTATTGGTTAAGGTGTCATACTAAGGCATTGTAGATTATTTCAGTTGTTTCTACTACTGGTTTAATGAAACCAACTATTTGTTAAATTTTTGTAAGAGTTTATTCTGCAATGCACAAGACACTAAAGATGGCAAAAGCCTGGACTGTGGGAATTTAACACAGTGCAAGAATTAGGAATCACAAGGCCCTGAAAGTTCTTCTCATCTCACTGATGATTGCACCAAGTAGGAGGACTTGAAGGAGCAAGACCTTTGTGAAGAAGCTAAAAAGGTCACTACAGAATGACATAATTTTAAGTGATCCTTGTAAAAATAGTAGATCTGAGTGACATTCAAAAGGTGAGCTGAGACCAGACTCTGATCAGATTTTTAGATAGGAAATAAAAGATTTAAGCATTTCAGGAACAAGCTTGTCTCTTCGTCGGCAGAGAAGTCAGCTCTACAGAAGCCTTCAGCTCCTCTACCAGTGCAGGATGTGTGTTTAAGGTCAGACTCCTCTCTATAAGAAAAGTCTGACAAAGAAAAACTGTAGAAGTTGGACCCAAAACTTTCTCCTTCTGAAAAGGGAATCAAGATTTTCCAGACCAAACTCAAATTGCTGCTTTTTTTACAATGATTTCAGGTTTCTGAGCCTTATTTTATTTTGCACCAGAGAAACATGAAATGAAATGTAATAAAATTAGCATGATCTCAGAAGAGGATGCGGAAAGTTGTCAGATGTGACTAGGAAAAAGGAATTGTAATATGAGTTCTGAAGTTGAACTACTTTTTGGAAAGGATGGGAGATAAGAATGCAGAAAGATGTGCCAAACATCACACGACATAAAGAGCTCAAGCTGAAAGTACAATAACGCTATCACAGCGTCAATAAATAAACATAATGAAATTCATGGCACATTATTGCATTGCTCTGTACTGCCACTATTCATTTAAAAATGATGAACACATTTAAAATAATTCACAACTTGTCAAATGCCTGTGAGTGGTGCAGTTAGACTGGTGCTGTAGGAGGCATTTGTAAAGGTCTTACAAGAGAGCTTCATACAACATATAGCAAAGTAAAGATGGAAGTATGGGAAGACAACACAATAACTACACCTGAATCTGCTAGTACAGTTGCATCCAATATATTTACACTGCTCACCAATGATATGTACTTACTGAAGCTACTCTGTCAATAAAAACCACATTAAGAACCTTTTGAAAGAGCTTCCCTGTCAATTAGGATGTAGATACATTCTATCGCTCCAGTTTTCCTGTCAATTTAATATACTGGATCATATTAACAGTACTGGCTTGTCAATAAGGCAAATCCGAATCCTATTAATAGAGTTACAGTACCAATATAATCGGCTTCCCATTTATTGAGCTTCCCAGTATTTGGGAAAGCTGTGAAATGGGATTATAAGGTTCGGTTACATACATCTGTCTCTATATTACATAAATATTTCAGGAATTGTATTCCGTTGTGTAAAGAAATATATGTAACCACTTTTTTCTATTATAAAAACTTCAGATGACAGAACAGTGTAATAGTTTGCCATTGCTGAGAAAACATTAAATTATCCTCATTTATCACATTGTTTCCTGCTTTCACTAAGTAAAACTGCTATTTTATGAGACAGTCTACTTGTGTGCCGCACATATAGAACTGCTAAGAGATGTACGCCCTTTACCCACTCCCCCCCACCAAAGTATCTGCTTCAGAACATAAAAGGAAAGAGATAAAACATTTTGAAAACAAAATAAAAAGTGCTCCACAGTTTCAATCTGGTTTTAGCCCTTGTGCTGTGCTTGTGTGGAAATGAAACATGTAAGTATAATTCTAGTGTAACAGAAACCCCCAGAAATAATGAATAAGAGGTATTAGCTCATGCATTAAAAAATAGCAGAAATTCAGCAAACCTTCTATTTAATAGAAGTCTTAATGAAGCTGAATATTAGTTCCTTTTAACCACATTCAATATGAAATAACTACTTTTGCTCGATTGGCAGAATATACAACTGACTGTCAAACCTGATTATATTAAAAAAAAATAAAATGAAAAAAAATAATTGCATTAAAATATACTGGGTATTTTCTTATCAAATTACCTCTCTAGGTCTGACTTGAAAATATGGATTTAAAAAAACATGGTTCAAAAATGACAGTTAAGGGTCAATGAATCAAGCTGCCCATTATATTTTCTGGTAGCAGATGGGTGCAATGAAACCTAATGATTGAATTTGAAACGCTTTAATGCTCCTTTTATCTATGGCTCCAACCATGTTGAGTCTACCTTAGTATTCATAACAGATACTATGTTTACTGCATAACAGACTCAATTACAATTAGCTAACTAGAATGAAATCTGCACTTATCGCAATATCCAGCTTATTCTAAGAATATCATACCATGAACTCAAATGACAATACATGTAGGAGAGTGTCCTTGATAGCACTTGTAGGTTGGGTTTTTTTTTTTTAATTTTTCATGTTAAATATGAAGTTTAGAAATTAGGGAAAAACTTAAAGGAAAAATTTTGAAAATAATGCCTTGAAATGTAAGGATATGATCAAAGTATTTGCTTAGAATTTAAAAATGTTTAGAACCCTCTTTTTCTGCATGGGAATAACAGTTTCTTTTCTTTCTTTCTTTCTTTCTTTCTTTCTTTCTTTCTTTCTTTCTTTCTTTCTTTCTTTCTTTCTTTCTTTCTTTCTTTCTTTCTTTCTTTCTTTCTTTCTTTCTTTCTTTCTTTCTTTCTTTTTCTCTCTTCTCTTTCTTCTCTCTTTCTGTCACATTCTACAGTGCAATTTTGATCTCCTGGAACTTTTATTTTTTTTAATTTTTAGACACATCTGTAAGCTGTTACTTAGCAGGAATTCCCAGTGAAGCCAGCAACTAGAGTGAAATTTGTCCTATTCTTACCACTGCTTATTTCCTGTTTCTAAGAGCAACATAACCCAAATGTTTTCTGAACAGATAAAAGCTTGTAAACACTGCAGTACTGAATGGTAGAGAAGGAGATCAAATTATGGCCTTTTAACACTGTTAATCTGTTTTGTACTTATCATATTTAGTAAGGAGAAAACAGAGACACTGGATATTTAAAATCTGTTAACTTTGTGTTAACATCTATCCAGTATGTTTACCTTTTTCTATCCAACCCATACCCTCACTAAAGGCAACAATAAAACTCCCACAAGCCATGACCTGAGGTCCAGTGAAATCAATGGGTGTTTTCAAACTGGTTTCAATAGCCCTTGGATCAGTCTGCTTACTTTAATTACTGGCAAAGCGAGCCTCTACATAGCATGCTCCATTCCCACAGATACATATGTTATATGCTGAAAAAAGTTGTATTTGAACAGCTCTGTAACAGCAATGATGGGGAAAGGTGATTAGGTAGGCAGCAAATGCTGTACATGGCACAAAATTCCAGCTCTGTGTTTCTTCCCTACAGAGTGAAAGAAATTAGCAACAAAGATGGAGCAGGATATGGTTCTGAAGCCACACTGCCTGCACAGAAAACACACACAAAGAGGAACACTGAAGCTTTCTTCCTAGGTGGTGGTCAGAAAAAAGGGGTAAATCTAGACCACCTCCTTTTCTTTAAAGCTGCCGCCTTATCCCCTTCCTCTTTCTAAAATCCTGCACCAGAAAATCAATGATTACCTTAAATTCCCTAGGAATTCAGAAGAAAATTACAGATGTTAAAACTTACATTATAAGTTTCCATCTAATTTCTTATTTAGGTCATGCAACTCTTTATTTAACCTTTTTTTTAAAAAAATACTCAGCAAGGTATTCTCTAAACATTTTGCGACAAGGTACAAAGTCCTACTTTCAGACAAATACTGTTTGAATAATTATTTTCTCTAAGCACTAGGAAAGCACTAAATATGCTACCAAAATAATGGCGGAATTTATGACAGAATAGTAGATTATCAAGCTTTACAGACTCACACGGCCATGCAAGATTTTCAGCTGTAAAATGGTGATGAGTTGATTTATTATTTGTGACATAACATAAAAAATTTAGGCTTGCACAAATTTAGCAAGAGGTTCTGTCCCTAAATATATTTTAAAGTCATAACAGTCATGTGTCTATGATGAGGTACCTCATAAAATGGGAAGTGTGATTGAATACACCATTACACTATGAGTATAGTAGTAGTGGTCAAGTAGACTTGGACAGAAAAAAAAAAATAAGGCTATTCTGATATAGGGCTGTGTGCATGCATCCACAGCTCAGTCACTTCAATGTTAACCTACTGCTACATCTTCTGATAGGACTCTATATTAAATTGATTCAAAACAAGCAAAAAAAAAAAAAAAATAGCTACCCATCTTTATAGGATCACCTCGTATAGGACACAACACACACTCAACTAAAGACTGCCGTGGGTAATCTCTAACTGCACAGGTATTTAAAAGCTGACTTTGACCTGTAAGTTCTTAAAAGACTGGGAAAAAATGTTCTGGATTGCCCTTCTCATTATGGCTTGACACATCAAGACTGTGAAATCAGATCTTTCTGTAAAATTAAGAAGATCCACATAAGATATGGTCTCTGCAAAGATTCCAGGATTAGATAAAGTCATCTTTCTGTTCCAAAGCACTGTTGGTTTGTCAATATCTAGGACACTGCTGCAGGTTTCACCAGGGATAGAGTGACTGAACATGAATGCTAATATTTGACTGAGGGGTTTGTTAGAACACAGGGATTTAATTATGGACTTCCTCTCTATCTAATTAGCAGGATGCTCACTCAGTATGTGAGCAGTTTTTTTTTTTTTCCAAAGTGGAATGCATTGAACACCAAGGATTTATATATATTTTACTTTTTAAAATTTTATTTATGACCTCTCAAAGAAAATAGTTAATGAAACCTTCTCTAAATAATGTCCAGAAGTCCTCAAGATGACATTCAGAACTGTGTGTATGTGGAGACCTCTTTCAAAGTGGGAAAAGACTACAGGTGCAGCGCAAGAAATTTCAAACAAAAGTTCATGCAGAATGAGAAAAAAAAAAAAAATTGGGATTGTTAATACTGCTCTTCCTGGATAGTCAAACCAGACCATATGTAACACAGGCTAATACTGCTCCCTGCAGGTGGATCATGAGCCCACATGAAGCCACACCAACTTCCAACTTGACTGGAATTCAACATGGAGTTAGGTGCTTAGCTACTGGGAGTGATCTCCAGGAGCACAGCCTTTGAATGCAATTAAATTACTTATATGCCCTCAAAATTTGTTTTCAGGAGGAAAAACCCACTAGAAGATGAATTATTTCCATGGGATTTTGTTCATTTACATAATTTCAGGGCCATCTTAGTTTAGTGGTGTTTCATCACATTGTGCTATTTGGAATAAACCAAAAGTTATAAAATGTTAAGGAACTACCATATTTTTCAGTTCACATGCAGCTTTGTTAATGTCTTGATAAATTTCTAAGAATTATTAAATTCGAGTTTGTTTGGTGTTTTTATTTAAATCTTTTGAGGCATAAAGCAATAAAATACAAAAGATCCTTCTAAACTATGCTAAAATCAAGAGCAAAATAATTCACTTTCCATGAAAACAGAATTAGTATTGTGCTCCTAGGATGCTATGTATCACACTTCAAGCACACAGACTTTGAAAGGCAGTGGTATAGCATCCTAGTCCTAAAGGTTTATACCATCATTCCTTCTTTAACCTTAGCCACAGGATAATAAACAGCACCAATATAATGACAGTCCAAGCTACCAGTAACCTTAAGAATGTGTTAAAGAATAGACTGGCAGGAATTAATCTGCCATTTTCACATATCTGCCCAAGGGAAGTATTGTAATTGCAAAAATTTACTCTTAGACTGCTGAGACTCATAGTAATTATGCTTCTTTTTTAATAGAAATAGCCACAGGTAGTAACAAATTGGGTTTGGAGATGGGAACTGGGCATGCATTCTAACCCAAATTACTATGTAATTGTCTTTATTACAGAACACTATAGAAAACCCAAAACTTAAATCGAAATAAAATCTTTCTTTTAAAATGTCTTCTATTCAGCATGCGTGCTTATTTCTTCATTCACAGGTATCAGCAAGACCAGTATGACTGAAAGTAATTTATCTAAATATTTTTGCCATTGCTAACTAAAATTCCTTAAGCTTACATTTGTTTAATAGAAACAGTTTCTTCTTGCTTTACAAGTAGGTCAAAATCTGGAAATCCAGATACTTATTCTTAGGTTTCTTCTGCCAATATCAGGGGATGAAGGAAAGACTATTTGTTGTCTATGCATATATTAAATGAAATTAAAATTCTCTTCAAAATTCTGGGAGGCTGTTTGAAATAAATGAGCTCAAGAAAGTACTTAAAATGAGTTATTTCATGCTTGAAGGAATTATTATTTTGTTACATCACATCATTGTGATGTGTGAGAGGTATACTTTTGGGAAAGGTGTATGTGGTGGCCAAGGAATAAATAACAAAATAAATTCATACTGTTGCTTCTGCCCCTTGCAATACTATCACCTGTTACATCTGAGAAGAAGCTACATGTGGTTTAAATAGACAAAATACATGCACCGATTTAGACAAAATGAAGCATGTACATTGAAAGAAATAACAGGCAACATCTTGTTTTCACCTCCTTTACACCCAACAACTACAAAGATGACTGATATTTTTCTTGCCTCGGAGCTATGAGATGCAAAGTATCATATGCTTTTCAATAACTAACGCAGTCCATGGAATCAGTTAAGTGCTCTTTCTTTTCACATGTTGCATGAATTTTACTTTGTTTTAATCATCACTGTCAATCCTGAAGTTTGATAGCAAGGTTCTATCATGAAGTGGAAAATGAGGTCCTTCCTTACTAATACTCTTGCCTCAGGAAAAAAGTGACAACATCATTTGTCTCTAAACTTGATGCTTTCTAGTTTGCAGCAAAAGGTGCAGGTTGACAGCATCTTCCAAAACAGTGCTACACAGCTCTGTACAGATCATACACAATATAAAAAGAAAATAAAAAATTAGATGCACATTGCTCATTAATAATGCCTTTTATCCATCTAGATTTTTCTTTTGATTCCATTCTGCTCTCTTTTCTGTGTATATGCACATATGCATGTGTGCACACAGTTACATTATCTGGCCCACAGCCTAGAAATAGAATAGTTTCTAAGGCTTCGTGGTTGTCATTTTAAAAAGGCTTTTAATTTCATTATTTCCCAAGCACTCTAAATTCCACTATATTCTTTTTGTCATTTGATCCACTGAAATGATGAAGAGATCACAAAAGAACACACTTGGTACTTTACAGCTGGGGCTGGATAATCTGGCTCATGATCATCAAAGCTGGATTGTTTTTATGATCTTCAAATCTGCATATCAAATTACTCAAGTCTCTGCAAGAAAGCAAGACATCAGGACTATCTCAACAGAATACGAGAAAATGTAGTTGGAGGCTAAGTGAAACTAACAGCTTTTGGAGCTTTGCAGTGTTCTTAAAGCAAAGGAGAGAAGCAACAGGAAGCAGTTCAGGTAACACAGACTAACAGATTCTGGGCTGAATTCTGCACATGCTTATGCACATCAGCAACCCCACACCTGTAAATGATCTATTTAATTTTATGGTTCTATTGACCTTAATTAAAATGATCACCGATTAAGTGTTTTAAGGATCCTGGCCTGAAAGAAATAATATTAATTTAATTATACATATATATGTACATTTCCATAGGCCTCAAAATTACTTATAAGCTGACTATAAGGACATGCTTTTTTCTAGGTTTGTACAAAAAGAGCTTTTTTGACTCTGCTTGTAGTCACTCAAGTGCTGAATCTGAGGTACATTGTTAAAACAATGTTTTTTTCTTTGTTACTTTTAAAATTTTATAAAATTTAAATATTTTCATTAAGAATTAATGAACATTTGTTTAGCCCACTTCAGCTTACCTTTTTTTTTTAAACTGACTCGTAGCTAAACAATCATAAGTGGTTGCTTAGCAATCAGCAAAGAGCGAGACAGAAATATAGTAAGTAAAGAAACTGACTGACATGTTCTGTGTTTGAATCATGGTACTCAGTAAATACAACAGAATAACACCAAGAGAAGTTTAAAACAAAATTCTCTTAATAAAAGAAAACAAAAAACTGTCTTTAGGAACAAATTATGCATTTAAAAGCTACAAATTGTTATTCACACGTCTGTCAGTATAAAAAAAAAATCCTGTAGCTATTATTAAAAATACATTAAAATCCTTCAAATGTTCATGAAACCATTATTTACCTTTTGTTTTAATTCAATTGTCAACTGTGCTTCCAATGATTTTAAAAACAGTATATATCTACAAAGGAAGCAAGAGTTTACAGCTTTGAAGACTTGAAATTGATTTTTAATGCACCAGCTTTCAAACACTACAAAGGCTGCTCTCTGCTGATAAAGACAGTAAACAAGAAATTGTCCTTTAAATGTTCCCTTTAATGTTTTTCTTTAATTAAAAATCAATCAAAAAACATTGCCACATAAAAAAAATTAAAATTAAGACATTAAAAAATGCTTTATGTTTTTGACACACAACACAGTCAAACCAGAATGAAAACTTATGATGTTACTTTTGTTTACTTGTATTAGTTTAGACTTTTTCTTGCACTGTAAACATTGTTGATCAAAAAATAAAAGCACGTAAAAGTAGTTTATCACTTAACTCTTTTTATAGAGTGAAATGTTAAAAATATAATGAAATTAAACTAGAAATTATAAAAGTACTAAGGTAAAATACTTTTAAAATATTTTAAGATTATTTTAATATATTCCTATCCTCTAATCAGACCAAAGCTTATTTATGTAGATTAGTTACATCTAGAGTCTCATTTATCTAACCTGTATTTATTCTCTGATCACAAGGCTTGTTAACTTAAATGATCTTTTATTGTTGTGATTCGTTTTCCCACAATTATGCGGTTTAACTGCCTGATTTTTTTTTTTTTTTTAATAAATATATGCACATGTACAAATGATACTCAACAGTATTCTGCTGGATGCTCAATGAACTGTAAGAGCCATTTTGATGCAGTAAAAGTGCCTGGAAGTGTTGCAGGGCAAGGACTGGAAATATGAGTAATCACAGTGTCACTAGAACTAGTACAGGCAATACACATATGTCGTACACAGATCAGTAGATGGTCTGAAGCACTCTCTGAAAATAACTCTGCATGACTATCACTGCATGAGCCTACAATGCATCGATTAGAGGTCTCGCCCACACGGCTGAAATGATGCATTTGCATCTCATGACAAGACTTTTCCTTTCCCCTTTGGAGTTCTCCTTTGGCAGGCCACAGAGACTGCAACACAAAGCCACCCAGCAGGGAACAGGATGAGATTAGGAACTTTTCTGTTATGGGTTAAAGTATTTTATGAACATGAGAAATTCTGATCTGAAACATATGCTACAAAGCCAGTACAAAAGTCCATGACTAAAATCAAATATCTTAATTTGAAGGACTTAACATGCCTAGATTGCTTATACCTTATTATTTTGAAAAAGGACCACTGTGGGACTGATTGTCTTAAGGCTTGGAAAATGAGACATACCCTCAGTGAATCAAAGTGAGATAAAAATTTATCTTTATGCTGTTCCTCTGTAAAAATAACATTAATAATTGGCTGAAACCATGCAAATTTTTCCTCATATGTAGAGGGACTCCTCAGTTTTGAGGACAAAAAAAAAAAGAGATCTCATGTCAAGAAGTGGATGAATTGATCTATCCTTTCTGTACAGGTAATACCACTACCTAGTGGAAGTAAACGAGTAGGATAAAGAGATGGTTCTTGTGTGACCTTATTAAGAAGGAAATGTATCAGCAGCCTTTGGGATTTAGCTAGAAAATATATGACTGCTCAAGAAGGTTATTTAAAGCACTGTCTAATATCCTAATTAACAGGGACATTCACAAGAATTTACTTGTTCTTGAATGTAGTACTTAATATTGAGTATTTTATCTAAAATGCTTAATAATTTACTTTTTTTCTTTCTCATAGGATTTACAGTAATTAATCCAGAATCATCTTCTGTTAGAAACAAAAAAAGTCTACAGTAGACTGAAAACAAAGGTTGCACTATGACAAATAGATTAGTGGGGCTTAGAATGCACCCTGGCTAAAAATTATGGCAGCTGCATATTACTGTTTCATCTAATCAACAAAAGCAGTGACTAGTTAATATCCTTGATGCCCCCTTAAAAACTTTACAAATAAAACACTTAAACTCAAGGAACTTTTTCCCCAGTCATTTTGCCACTGTCTTCCTAGTGCCTTTTTTCTATTTCTTTTCTTTTTCCTCTTTTTTCTATTAAGGCAAGAGTCTGAAGTCCCCTGAGAGTTTTACTTGTTTCCTGTATTTTTGAACCCTTTAGCATTAATTTCACCACTTCTCTTACAGCTGAAGTAGCCATACAATTGAAAGCATAAAGCTTTCAGGCTATCTGCTCCAAAAAATTTTTCCCAACTGCTCTACACTGACCTTTTGGCATCAGAGGATTGCTTCTATATTTTAAAGATAAAAACAGAGCTGTGTTTCTGCTCTGGTCAACAAATCCTTGTTTAGGTTCTCATCACTGAATTTTTTTACCTATTGGAAAACATTAATACTAGTGTCAAAATGTCTTTTCTTCATACATGCACTCCCCAGGCTTGAAGAAGTATCTGAAGAAATCTGCCATGAAACATATAAGTTTTCTTCAGGAAAAAAACCCCAAACCAAATCCAAAAAAACGACCCACATACATCCACTTTCTGTATGTAGAAGGAGCGCCTTGCATGGCAAAACCTAAAACTAATTTAACCTGACATTTTTCACTTTTGTAAAAACAACAAAAGAAAGAAAAAATCGGCATGGTATTTAGAAATATATATGCAAATATGAGCTGGTATGTTAATGCTTCCTGGGGAGGAAGGTAATGAACAGAAAGAAAAAATGCAGAGGAAAAAAGACAAAAGAAATACTTTTTTTTCTTTTTTTTAATAAAATCCCAGCTGGTTTACATCCAGATGTTGTGACTTGGGAGGAATTTTTTAATTACACTTTTGTCTTATTAGAGAAACTACACTGTATCTGTGCTTTCTTAATACCGAGTAACATTTGTGAATATTTCACAACTACTTATTACTAATTTTCCATGTAAAAATATTTGCTGAGTTTTAACAATAATTCTGTATTATTCACAGTTTGAAAAATATATGAAAATGTGTGGTAACATAAGCTCAGCAGTATGTTCAACAGAATATTTAATTTCTTTTCCATTGTACCTGTTATGCTGGGTTTAACCATCGGACTTGATCATCCTAATATTATTGCCCAACCTAAACCATTCTATGATTTTATGTTATGATTCACATTATAGCTACATAAACATCTAAATTCCAGTCCCCTTAATTGTTTCCAAAGATGCTGTAAGAAAAAAACCTCAAAGCTCAAAATGAAGGGCCCAATCATACTATTCTTGGCTGCATTCCATAGAGGTCTTAGTCACAATTCACTCTTGAACCCCTAAAATCATGTATGAAGTCAAAATTATGCTATTGACTGAGTTATGAATAAGAACAGGCCTTTTTATCAACATGGGGAAAGATAATAGAAACTTGAGAAAATATGTTGGTAAAGATAACTCTTCAAAGGATTGATCAGTCATTGAAATTGCACTGCTAACCACAAATTTGTAGGTATCTTTCCATCTAAGTTTAGATAGTGACAGTGAACACAAAGATGTAGAAAGCTCAGACAACTCTAAGAGCAGTTGAGAGCTGTGACAATCAATCTTGCATAACTTGTTTTGCATCTTTTATAAAACATCAAGTTCTACAGAGACACTATTATTCTTAATTTTTTGTTAACAAGAACTTCTGTTCTGGAAAGACTTTTCTTTTTCATAATATATATTTCTACTTTAGACTCTTAAATTGTTTTTCTCTATTATTTTTATTGTTCTTTACTACAGCTCTTCATCTTGGAAAGTTCTTTAAATTTCAAATAGACCTGTATATTAAGAATGATCGTTTTAAAATAGTAGTGCTATAAATATCACCATCAGGGAACTCAAGATCAAGACCAGAACAGATGTAACAGAAAAAAAAGGAGTTCAATTCTGCTTCCTCTGTCTATCTCAGCAGCCAGTGTAGATGCCACAGTGAATGGTGTGCTGCCAGATCTTGTCCTGAAATGTATACGTTTCGTGTCACTATACTATGCAGTGCATCTTGACAAAAAAAAAAAAAAAAGCTTTATGGAAGCATAGGAAAAGTTTTCATCCTGAAATTCTTACATAGTCAATTCTAGGATGGATTTCATCCAGTGAATGAAACTAAAGCTGCAGAACAATGTAACACAAAACCTGACTGTACACAAAACTGCAGACTGTGTTTATACAATGCAAGCATTCAGAGAAGTTATTTTGCAAGACATCTAGCCTTGCAAAACACTGTTAAAGCTACAATAATGATACCTAGGCAGGTAGCTTAAGGGTTGAATCTCACAGCTTAGTGTCTTTAGATACAGCCTTAGAATATGCAACTGTGAATCTTTGGAATATATAGAACTTGCAAATGTTTAGAACTGCTCTAGTATCCTCTTCAAGCAAAATGTTACCTTGTACAAGTTCTAGTGAGAACAGAGAATAATACTCCTCAGTTGAAGTAGTAGATATGAAAAATAAAATAATATATACCTGTTTTCAGATAGGAATTTAAATCAATGAGGATGAGTGCAACTTCTGTGATGAAAGCTGCTTCTCCTTATATGCAGCAGCTGCAGATTTCTTTTTGTAATCTTGAAATTTCTGAGAAGAAGTTTCTCAAAGTATGAAATAGTATATTTAAAGACAGAAAAACAGCACTAATATGGTTCACATTTTTTTTTAATTCCCTGAAGACTCTCTCTAAGGTACTACTAGACACCTGGCGATGAAGCTGCACTGGGACTTGACATTAATCTATTGACACATCATAAACATCAGGTGCCTGAAGTATTAAGAATGATCTGTACTTTATCTTGAAATGCTGTGGGAGTGCCTGGTACAGCAGATACAGCGATTCCCAGCTCAAGAGCTTCTTTCAGCAGTCATTCATTTTCAGCTGTTGTTTAACAAAAGCTGTGACCACCTCTTTTTTTATTCACACCCACCTTATTCCTGATACATTTGCAAAACTCCCCAGTTGCACCACAAGTATAGCAAGAAATAATCTCTAGGATGATCAACACTACTTGCATATTGCAGATAGTTTTCTACACTACAGATATATCACTTTGAGAAACCTATTTCTGGAATCCACTTGTGTAAAGAAACTATTAGTTTTCCTTTATCCATCCATTCTTACCTACTGGAAATCTGCAAGAAGTAGGTGTGTCAGGGACAGGCAAACTGACTAACTCAGAATTTTGGTAGGAGAGACACACATATGTGTATGCTTGTACTTTTTTTTCCCCGATATCTGCACTTTTAAAAAATAAAGCAAAATTCTGTTTCTTTTAGTCAGGTGAGTAGGTCATCAGAATGAGATTAATCAAATTTTCCCAATAGCCTTTAAGGGCTACAGTGAACAGAAATCTTCCTTCAGCCATGCTGAATTTCCATTTTCTCCTGCTTTCCTTCTCCCCAATAAAAATTAAGAGTTTGGATCTTTAGTGTTTCAAAGGTCACATGGAATTTTGACCCTGGCAACAAGAATTGTACAGCACTGCTCTATATTTAAATATTTTTAACAGACTTTTGTTTGAAAGCACTGTTTTTAAAGTATCTTTAGAAAATGATTGCTGAAGTTAAGATCAATGAAACATGCTCAAGTGTAGATGTGTAACTTCCCAGTACGTTACTAAACAATGTTCTTAATTTAGACATCAATCTTGGGTGTGCATCAATTCACAAATGGTCAATTTTCAGAGTGCCTAAGAACTTACAAGTCTCTTGCACCAGTAAAAGCTGAATATATACAGCATCTTCATCTGTACATCCAACATTTTATACGTATATGTACATAAGCATGTTAGAATTATTTAATTTTTATGGTACTGAAGAAGCTCATTGATTCATATATAAGTAACACATGCAATCATGGTACATAGGTGGATGCTACAAAGTAGTGAGCAAACACAAAAGCTGTCAAATTGTGTGATTTGTGTGTAACAGAAGTCACTTAAAGAGAAGCAAGTTTGTACCACTCTTACCCATATCAGGAAGTATTTCATTCAATAGCTGGTCCTTTTGGGTCAGTCTGAAACCCCTAGTCACTAAGTAACACTTCACTCCACAGGTATTTGTTTATATAAATTGGGCTATTAGTAGAGTAAAATACTATCCATGAGAAACAAGGGAACCATAAGGCCCGCTGACTTCTCTAGGTCTTACTAGTAAGCAAAAGGAAAAAAAATATTATGCACTCCTAATAAGAGTGAGAAAATTTGGATCTTACTGAGAAAGAAATTATTTATTTGCTATTAAATATTTATAGAATCAATTGGATGTGCTAAGTAATAATATAATATTTAGCATGTATATACATCTCCAAAGATACATAGTACATATATAAAGTTTTAAAGAGAATTAAAGGGTTGCCAAGAAAATGAGAATGAAGAAATGCAGTTTCATTGTATGAATTACATAGTATGGGACTATCATGTTTCAAAAATATATCTATAAAAACTAATGGGAACATTTGTTACAGACCCCTTACACAATTGTTTACCTTCCCCTTACTGAGGTACTGAAGAAAATTGCTTTACTGGATTGATTAACTAAATGAGAGGATAAAGCAGCTGGATTTTGTTTCATCTTCTTTTTTTTTTTTTTCCACTGCCTACACCTTTGATTCCTAACTGTGTAATTTACATATGCAGACACAGGTTTCTTGGAGTGATTAAAGATATAGTAGATCCAGAGAGAGGGCTGATTCTTTACTGTTTCTCCTTAAGTCTGCAGTTTAAATTTTACATGAGGCAGAAGTACAGGACCAGACATAAAGCAGTGCCTACATTCTAAATGCAAATTTTATATAAAATTTACTCCAGGGATGTGGAGATGGAGAATACAAAATGTATTTTAGTAATGCAAAAGTACAGGGAAGAGGATCAATTTTCCCCTCCAGCTACTTTAAATCTGAGCTTTTCCTAAAGAGAAACTGACTACACTGTTTCCTACTGTGTCTGTTTTGCCAATACAGCTACAAAATATAGTATCAATAAGTATGTTTGAACAGGTTGTGCACTAGGTAAAATGGAATGTTTCCTAATCTACTGACTGGACCATGCAAACCTCCAAAACACTCTGTGTAGATAACGAGGAAAAACAAGACCAGCATTAGATATACCAGTATATGTTATGAGCAGTTCCAGTTAACATTTTCCATAGTCATCATAATGAAAACTCTTATAGAAACCACAACACACTTTTTAAGGGAGGAAATTCCTCTTTTAGCTTTATATAGATTTCAGGGGAAAAAAAAATCATGATTGATCTTATACAGTGAACACTGTAAAAAAAAGGAATCATATTTTCCATAGGGATTTTACACTACAATTGAAACTTTACTATTCAGTAGCATCAATACATTAATTAATTGCTTTATATAGACATTACATGGTTGTAGGAAAGTATAATTATCTGTCTTTTAGTAACTATTACACTTGTCAGTAGGAAAAAAATGTGGAGTGTTTTTCTTTTAAGCTTTCTGACAACTCCATTTTACAGTAAAAAAAAAAGTTGACATTACTTAAACAAGTGTCATGGAAAGTTATTTGTTTTTAAAGCATGAATAATAAATCAAATTATCTCTGGATGTGCCCTAACCTAAACTCTTTCCTAAAGTGTCACTTTTTGTTAAAATCAATTTCAGATTTTAAGTATTGCTCCACTCACCTAATTGATAGCAACACAAATTCATGATAGGCATAAAATGAAATTGTTTCTGTGACACAACTCAATAGTCATTTGAGGATTAGTTTACAGTGACCTTGTACAGGCAGCCTTCTTTTTCTTTCTTTTTTTTTTTTTTTTTTTTTCCAGTTATAAATGTTCCATTTCCAGGTCATCGGTTACTTGAATTTTGGTTCTTTAAACTGCCAATTACCTTTGGCCATTTCTATTCAGTTTAAAATATTAGATACAGCTGGCAAGTAGAACATTTGGTGTTCACAGATCACAGGGCATGGTAACTCCAAGGTATTATGAATCTTCTTTAGGTACATCAAGTGACTACGGTGCAGCTTCTTTCCCACTAGCTGCATACACAAAATGAGTCTGTGTCACTTCTGATACACTCAGCTCATTCCCCTATGACTCAGAACAGCATATCAGGAGAACCACAGGATAAAACAGATATGACATTTCAAATATATTTAATAGTCATTATCCAGAGCCTGCTTTCAATCCGAACGTTAAAAATCACTTTGGAACATACCTGTAGTGTTTGAACATTAAGCTGCATTAATCATGAAGTAATACTTTAAATTAAATCAACTGGAGCCAATTTCTGCCCTCACCTTCACTCTGCAAGTTCACTGCTCTGAAATAAATCTTCTGAGTTTGGACTTTAAACTACCTGCTAAAAATTAAGTCATTCTTTGATTAGTACCCTATATCCAATGGTCCAAATTTTGCCATTTCTCACATTCTCAAAAGTCAGTAGAGGACAGTGGGGATATAATTGGCAGCAGAATGCAGCCCAGCTATAATTTCTAAATGAGCTTTGGTAGAAGACAGAGCATGTAAGTCTTTCCCTATAAAGCAATCATCAATGTTGACTCAGGCTACTGGAAATCTGACTAGTTCTTTTGCTGGTTTATGACAAGATGTAAGTTTTGTTAACATTTGGAGGTAGGAGGGAGTCACCACATACATTTTCTTTCTATTTGACTAAGCAGAATTTTCAGCACTGAAAATTTAGTTGTTTATGGGGAGAGGAGGAGGCAATGGGGCCCCAATGATACTGTCAAAAAATATATTTATGGATATATATTCTAAAGAAGGAAATTAAAAAAATTTAAACCATACATCTTGGAACAATGGCTCATATTTACATAGAAGATTGGAGGGCTATAATGCACTGTTGCAATAGATGTCCTCAGTGTGCAGTTTCTTCCCTGTCCTGTTAGTTACTGCAGGTGGTATTGCAACTTTAGAAATGCCCTCCCTCTTCTCCACCCCAAACCAAAGAGAAGTGAAACCTGTGGAAGTGCCCACCTCTGTCTGATTGTCTCCTGGGAAAATACCCCAGCATGCCTCAAATGAATTAAATGCCTACCCACACTCTCACGTGCAGCTCTTTGGCACTGCCGTAACTCTGTGTTATAGCGGGCATTTTCTTTTGAATCACATGGGAAACATCAATTTGACAGCAGAACCAGACCCACCAGATGTGGTCTGGTTCCACTTTCATTAAGTCCACCTCTCTTTAGTGACTTGTGTTGGTCCCTCCAGTGGTGCCTTACAGCAGATTGCACTGCAGACAAAAGGGAAAGTTAAACCAGTGTCTAAAGTGAGGTCCAGGGTATTCTAAAAGTCTCCTACCTGAATTATGGACATCCGGCTCGGGGGAGCCTCGCTGGCGTTAGTCCCTTGCCCTGTGAAGCTGGTGTGGCAGCCCACATGTCCCTGGGGTACAGTCAGGTTGTTGGAGGCGGGCTTCAGGTACATCACCTCAGACCTGGGAGAGCTGAGGGGCAGGCGGGTCTGGTAGTCAAAGTACATGGGTGAGGTGGCCAGGGATGGGCTGCTCACCACGTTCATGACATTGAGGGGACCCCGGCTGTCCTCGCCCTCACTGGGCACCAGCATAATGTCATTCTTGCTGATCTTCTTCTTCTTGCCCTTGCCCCCTCCACTGCCACTGCCTCCTCCTCCCCCGCCACTGCCTCCCCCTCCTCCCAGCTGAGGGTGGCTATACTCGGCAATGCGACAATTATAGGTGCGGATCTCCTTGTTCTCTCGCTTGCACTTCACAGCAATAGTGATCATGGCAGCCAGCAAGATGATGGAGACAGTGCTCAGCGTCACAATCAGCGGCAGCGACAAGTCCCAGTGTGGCCGCCGATGCTGCTCGCCATTCACCTGCGGCTCGCCAGCCTCGGGCAGGGGCCCTGCCAAGGCCCTGACTATGAGCTTGGCCACAGCGGAGAGGCTGGGCTTGCCATGGTCACTGACTTTTACCACCAGTTCAGCCACAGGGCTGAGCTCCTCCCAGTAAGGGTGCAAGGTGCGTATCTCACCGCTAGTGGGGTCCATCTCAAAGAGGTGCTCCTCATTGCCTTCCACAATCTCATATGTGAGGCGCCCACTCTCCCCAAAGTCACTGTCCAGGGCACGGACGGTGCCCACAGGGTAGCCCACCCCAGCATTGCGTGGCACCTGCAGCTCAGCGGTGTCATTGATGAGGGCGGGCAGGACGATGAGGGGTGCATTATCGTTGACGTCGAGCACGGTGACGCGCACTGTGGCATTGCTTTCACGATGGGGTGAACCCGAGTCTTTGGCCAGCACGCGGAACTCAAAGTGCTTTGTCTGCTCATAATTGAAGCTCCTCAGGGCATAAATAGCACCATTTGTGGGGTTGACAGAGACATAGGTGTAGATGGAGACATCTCCCACATGCCCAGGCAGAATGGAGTAAGACACTGTCCCATTTTGGCCCAAGTCAGGATCCTGGGCCAAGACTGAGCCCAGGTACTCTCCAGGGATGTTGTTCTCAGGCACCTGTAACACGTAAAGATTCTTGCTGAAGCGGGGTGGGTTGTCATTCTCATCAAGGATCCGGACAGAAAACGACTTGGTGGAGTTAAGCGGGGGATTGCCCCCATCACGTGCCACGATGGTCACATTGTACTCGTCCTGTGCCTCACGGTCCAGGGGTCGGTCGGTGACCACAGTGTAGAAGTTGTCATAGTTCTCCTCCAGGGTGAAAGGAACGGCACCGGGCCCGCCGCCACCGCCCAGCACCCGACACTGGAGCTGCCCGTTCTTGCCTGAATCACGGTCGGTGACCCGCACCAGGGCAATGACAGTTCCTGGTGGGGCAGCCTCACTCAGAGCTCCCTGGCGAACGGAGACAAAGCCAATGGTGGGAGCATTGTCATTGCGGTCGATGAGGCGGACAGTGACCTTGCAGTGAGCAGGGATGGGATTGGGCCCCAGGTCCCGAGCTTGGACATCAATCTCAATGAGGCCACTCTCCTCATAGTCCAGGTTGCCCTTGACACGGATGAGGCCACTCTGCGGGTCAATGCTGAACAGGTCGCGGACACGCTCAGGTGCATAGCCACTAAAGGAGTAGAGCACCTCTCCATTGGTACCCTCATCGGCATCAGTGGCATTGAGGTCGATGACTGCCGTGCCTAGTGGTGCGTTCTCTGGCAGCTCTACCACGTAGGAGGCTGCCTCAAAGATGGGGCTGTTGTCATTGGAGTCAATGAGGCGCACGTTGATCTGCACCGTGCCCGAGCGTGGTGGGTCACCGCCATCCAATGCCGTCAGCACCAGGGTGTGGTGACTCTGCTCCTCACGGTCTAATGGCTTCTGGATGACCAGCTCTGGAAACTTTGTGCCATCACCACGGGACTTCACATCAAGAGAGAAGAGGCCGTAGTCGTCACGAGTGAGCAGATAGGTCCGCAGACCGTTGTCCCCAGCGTCTGGGTCGTGGGCGCTGGTGAGGGGGAAGCGGGTGCCTGGTGCAGCATTTTCCGAGATGTCCATGTCCACTTGGTCAGAGGGGAACGATGGTGCGTTGTCGTTCAGGTCCTGAATCTCCACTTTGATCATGCAGATCTCCTGGTCATTGGCAAACACCTCGAGGGACAGCTGGCACTTGGCGCTGCGTCGGCACAGCGCCTCACGGTCAATGCGCTGCTTGGTGTACAGCAGCCCGCTCTCCCCGTCCACGTCCAGGAGGTGCGGGGCTGAATTCTCCAGCACCCGGAAGGTGGACTTGGGGCCGCGGCCGGGGCCGCCACCGGGAACGCCACGCTCCGCGGGCAGCATCCCGCCTCCCGCCGTGCCTGCCGCCAGCCGCGCATCGCGCCCGATGTTCCCGATGACCGTGCCCGCTCCCTGCTCCTCCGGCACCGAGTAATTCAGGTTCTTCAGCGACAGGGCGGGAGCCCAGCAGAAGAAGAAGCAACAAATGGAAAGGTACATCCCCGAGCAGGGGTGGGGGCGGCAGAAGCAGCAGCGACGACCAGGGCTGTCCCCGTCTTCTTTGCCTCCTGCGCCGGGGTTGCTCTTCCTCCTCTGACGGCTCTTTTTTTCCTTCCTTTCTGGTTTCGATTTTTTTTTTTTTTTTCCTTCTCTTTCCCCACCCCTATATTTCAAGTTCCCGAACCTGTTGCTCTAAAACATCTGCAGAGACACAGGATGAGAGGCAGCAAATAGACCATGTAGCTCAGAGGGAGGGAGCAATCGGGGGGGTCGGGGGGAGGGAGGGAGCAGCTTCGGCAGCGTTTCAGCAAGAGCTTGCCTTGCTTGCAGTCGCCTCGCAGTTACTTCGTCTGTCCAACTTCGGCAGTGGGAGGGTTTCAAAAATCAGAAAATTTGCAAAAGATCTCCTCCAAGCAGGCGATGTGCTCCCGATCCTTGAATCCCAGCAGATGTACAAAGAACAATAAAAATAATAACAATAATAAAAAAATCGGCGGCAGTGGTTGTTTTTCTAAAAACGATCAGAAATACTTTTTAAATATGTGTATTTATATATACATAGGAAAAGGGGGTGGTCACAGGTCGGTAGCAGAGGTAAAAAAAGCTTATTTGCTACTCATCGCTTGTGATGCGACTGATGGAGTGAAGGGGTAGGAGAGAGAAGGGAAAAAAAGTCTCAGCTTGTTGTTGAAGCCCTCTTCGTGTGCAGTGAGCGGCAGTGAAATGTCTGATTGCACCGCGGGGTTGTTGGTTTTCAGGGAGTGTTTTGCTGCATTTAGAGATCTAATCTTGCATTGCTTGCGGCGGAGAGCTGCATCTCGCTGCCGTCGGTATTTCCCCCCTCTCTGTCTCGTACACCCTGGATCACTGTTTCCTTCCCGAACCAGAGGGAGAGGGAATGAGGATTGCAGGGCAAGAGGGGAAAACAAAACACATTAAAAAAAAAAACCCAAAAAACCCAAAAGCCAAACCATCCCCCCAGCAAAAACTAGTGTTCTGATTTATAGCTTCCTTTCTCTCCCTCTACTACCAGCCTCCCACCAGTCCTTTTGGGGTGAAAAAATTAAGAAACCCACCAGTTGACCTTCATCACTAGTAGTAAATATATATTTTGAGAGAAAGCTCAGCCCGTGCTCAATCAGCAGCACACTTGGGTTTCTTTAAGACAGGCCAGTAGCCGCCGCCACCACCACATCCTTTCTCTCCGTGTATCTATGCGTATGTGTGTGTATGCGTGTCTGTGGAGCTGCACTTTTCTCGATGCAGTTTAATTCCAGTTTGCTTTTCTCCCCAGCCGAGAGGAAAGCAACAGGCAACCCATGGCTGGACGCATAGATTAAAAAAAAAAAAAAAAAAAAAAAAAAAAAAGCAAGGAGAGCAAGAGAGGGGGTGGGAGGGCGGGGGGAGAAAGAAAAGCCACCACACACACACACACACACTCTCTCTCTCTCTTTCTTAGTCTCTCGCTAAAAGAGAAACAGTCTCTGTATTCACAGGGCTGCGCTATCAAGTGCCTCTCTTTTCTTTCTATTCAGCGTCTCCTTCCAATGACACTGCCGCCTAGTCCTCTTCATTTAGGGGAGGGGAGAAGAAGAGGAAAAACAATCCTGGCGATGAATAAAGTGGGAGATTTTTTAATCGATTAATTAATCACTTATATCAAAACCTATGCAGTTCCGCGATCAGTGTGCTGCATTTTTTGCAGTCCTTTCAAAGCTTTTCAGTCTCTCTGAGCATCTTGGTACAGGGGAGAAGAGCGGCAGCAATGCCAGATGCGTTCCCCCTCTCTGATATACACCTTTCCTAGTGATACACTGTATAGGTAAATATTGGGAAAGGGTAGCAAAATTTTATTTCAGGTTCTTTTAACAACCTGAAATAAATGAATGGCAAGTCCAGAAATGCAGGTGTTTCAATCTGCTTGGATGAGTCAGATCCAGCGGAACAAATCATATTCACTATCGCCTCATGTTCCTCCCTTCACAGACATTAGTTGCAGCTTCTTCCTAACGCTTCTCTGACTCACTCTATAGACAGGAAAAAAAAAATTAATCAGATTTATATTTTGAAGAGGGAGGAGGAAAGAGAGAAAAAAAAAAAAAAAAAAAAAAAAAAAAAAAAAAGGAGAAGGTGGGGGTGTCAGATCCAGCTACACTTTTACTATACCTCTTTCTCCGGGAGACTGAGGATCAGGAAAACAAGGCTGTTATCCACTCACTGGCACAGAGGCGCGTCTGTCTCCTGCTTTGCTGAGTGTTTTTAACCACCTTTCCTCAGTGTTATGTGTGAAATAAAGCAGAGATCTTTCACATTAAAAGAAAAAAAAAAAGCAATAAAAACATAGGTTTCCAACACATAGCTCACAGATCTAGTTCCGAGTCTCAGTTCTGCACTGTTTTTTTCTCCTTTATTTGAGTCCGTACCCAAAGTACACAGTTAATTCTGCAACGTGTGGCAGGGAGGCTTTCAAACGCAAAAGAAGAAAAAACAAATATTCTTCTCTGCCTCATTGATGGGTGGCCCCTTGCAAAGAGACGGTCGCCAGTCTTAGCCAGGCAGCACGCGGAGCGAACGCCGATCCCCGATAAACCAGATCCATTTCGCCAGCCCGCAGGTAAGTGGAGAATTCAGTGAAAATTCAACAGTTGGAGCCGCGCTCTGCCTCGCGCTCGCTCGCTCTCTCGCTCTCTCGCTCTCTCTCTCTCTCTCGCTCGCTCTCTCTCCCTCTCTCTCTCCCCCTCCCTCCTCGCCTCCCTCACTGCAGCACTCGCGGGGCCGCCGCGCCGCGCCGCGCTCGCCCAGCGCCGCTCGCCGACTGCCTCTATTCACCTCACGCCGCGGCTTAAACATTGATACGGATTCCCCGCCAGCCAATCGGCGGCGGCGGCGCCGGCCGGCCCCGGCGCGGCCCGGCCAATGGGAGGAGGCGGGCGGACGGGCGGGCGGGGGGCGGGGCCGCGGCGGGCGCTGGGTGTCATTGATTAGATCGGCCCGGAGGGGGACGCGGGGCGCGCGGGCGGCTCGCGCGGGCTGCGGTGTCTGGCCGCCCGCGCGCCGCAGCGCCGCGCCCCCGGCCCCCGCCGGCCCCCGCCGCGTCCTCCCCCCTGCCTCCCCGCCCCCATTATTTATTTATTTGTAAGACGTGTTAACAAGTCCTCCGCCTTGACGGGTGGGGAAGCGGGGGGGACGCGACGCCCCCGAACTCGCCCGAAGCACCGCGAGGGCGAGGACTCGACTCCGTCGCACGGTCCCCGAGTGACGGCCGGCCCGGGGATGCGCGGCGAGAGAAGCGGGGTGTGGATGGGGGGGACACCCCCGCCACCTCCGCCCCGGCCCTGCGGGAGCCACCCCGAGCGGGTCTCGCCTTCCCCGAGGGGCAGTTCCCGAGGGCGGGAGCCCATGCCCTGCCCGCGGGGAGCGGGGCGGTGGCGGCCGCGCCGTGAGGGGCCGGGGGCAGCAGCAGCGGCCGCCCCCACCCCCGGCGCGCAAGGGAGGCTCCCGGCCGGGGGCGGCGGTGGCGGGGGGAGGACTGAGGCTGGAAAGGTGCGTGCTCGGATTGCCGGAGGGCCGGTCTCGACCCGTGCGTACGGAAATGAAGCTGCCATTTGTGACGAGCGTGTAAGTAGCAAGAATCATTTAGGGGGAAAGGAGAAAGAAAAAAAAAAAAAAAAAAAGGAAAAGGAAAAAAAAAAAAAAGAGGAAGAAAATAAAGTCTAGAGCACTTACAAGGCGCTCCTGAATTATTTGAGGAGCGTCTCTTAAAAGAGTCACTTAAGGCAGCTGTTCGTTTGCCTTGCTCAATAGGATAACCTTCAGCCCTGAGTTATTATGTCCATAAATATAATTTGACTTGGAAAAAGTCTTGCAGATTTATAAATTCAAATAAGTGTTCTTTCCAGACCCATCTTCCCGTCCTGAGGACCTCTTTGTAGCTGTGAAACGGATAGTTTGCCATCCAGAGCGAGTCTGCTGGTAACCGTTATAGAACTAATGCCGTGTTAAAACGCAGTGTATAAATAAACTATACATACATTAGTGGCAGCAGAAAACCACTACTCTCAGCCGAGCCAACTTTCTGTGTGAGAGCGACGAATAGATGAAATAAAAGATATGTTTACAAAATGGGCTTTGCTTTCTGCATGAGGGCTTCAGATTGGCTGAGGGAATTTAGCGTATTCGGCTAAGTCACGTATTTGGAGAAGTTCCCTATAAAAGCAGCACAGTATTAAAAGTGGAACAAACACCAGCGTAAGCCCCTGAGCTATCAGGAGACCTCGTTTGACTGCAACTTGAGTCCTCTGCTTTCTTCTCCTTATTCTGCGGCTTATGCCAAACCTCCAGGATGTCTCAGAATATCCAGAGATTTTTCCACGCCAGTTCTGCTAATTGAGGGGGGGAAAAAAAGGGTCATTGCAATTATGTAATGGCTCCCTCTAGCGTGCCAGAGATACTGCTGCATTTGGGGTATAACTCGTGTGTGTGCAGCCTGTGGGGCATGTGTGTATACGTGTGTATATACACACATACTGCGGGTTACACACTGTGCCTAACTGTGTACACATGTGGGGTAACACTAGTTTCCTTTCAGAGCATAAAAGCACACCAGCAGGAGTAAAAAAAAAACAAACAACAAAACAAAAAAAGGTTTGTATTACGGTGGCAATATATTTCTGACAGTGTTTCTCATGTTTACTTTAAAAAACAGCCTCGAAACCCAGGATGAATCTTTTTTCCTTTTTTTTTTTTTTTTGAGGAAGAGGAGGCTAGTGTCTTCATCACTTATTTCTCCATCCTAGTGAGTACTTTTCTTCTTTTTTTTTAATATGACTCAGCATTACACAATAAATACTCTGACTCCACAATGAATTCAATACATTTGAGGGCACTCTGCAGTTTGTAAAACAGGTACTCAGGACTCTGAATTAAGGGAAAAACTATATAACCCTTTATACAAGTAACTTGAGTCTTTGCTTGTAAAATCTGTCTTTTTTTATCAAACATCTTGCAGCTTACAACAATCCATTGATACCAACGACATGCATGGAATACTTAGAGGAGAAATAAAAACTGAAACACTAGCACTGGATCTTCAAACCTCTGACTGAGTGCCAGGAGATAATGATAAATGAAACTCCTTGCTCTACAAGTCACTTTGGTTTTGTGGTGTCAAGTTCAGCAGGACTGCATTTTAATATCCATTCTCAGGTATGGCTGATTTTAAATTATTTTTAATGATTTCTTGGAAATCATGCCATCTTGGCATCTTTACAGATTGTGTCTCTTAAACCCAGTAGAGACTTAGATGCCTAACTGGAAAAATACACCTTAAAAAATCATGCCCACATATGAATATATGCCTCTGTCAGGCTGATGTTTGTTGCATCAGACAGTTTATAACAACAAAATGGCATTTATTGATTTTAATCCACCTGTGAAAGTAATGAATATTTTATTAGTGGGATGATTTTACAATATATCTATAATACTTTTTTGTCAATTTTTTAGCACACATTACATATTTGATAGCTTAGACTGGCATCGTGATTTCATATTTATTCACCAGAAATTGTTGTATTTTTCACAAAAAAGAGTTGGAAATTAAATGTATGATGATAATGCAAAGGAATGCAAATAATACCCATATGTTGTGCCATGTCATTATATGTTGAATATGTAGTTTGTATTTATTGCTGAAAAAACAAACAAAAAAGAAACAAAATAAAAAAGTGCTTACTAACAGCTTGGAGAGAAAGCTGGACTGTGGAGAGGCTAATACATAGAAAAACACAAATCCTTAATAATAGAAATACACATATAGAAGATTTGCACTGTCTGCCAAACCAAGAAAAGCACATTAAATACTCTGTATAAGAGAAGCTTAACAGAGGAGCAAAGTCCAGTAGAACAGCCCTAACAATTAACTGTGTGTAGAGTTAAATTATGCTTTGGAATGCTACTTTTCAATACTTCAAGTGTTTGCTTATTGGGAGACATAGTTTGATGTTAACCAAAATAATAAGTAGTAAGAGGACACATCTCCAAACATTTTTAAAATTGATTTTTTTAAAACATAACAGTATTCAGTATTTTTTTTTTGTGTGTGCATGATGAAATCTAGTACTTTATTACTCTATCTTTAGCAAAGACAGATAAACCTTTATTCTTTCAAAAAATAAAAAAGGAAATAAATAAGAAATAACCTCAATCAGAAGTGTTGAGATGAAAATCTATTGTCTTGGTGTGGAGGGTTCTTAAGCATAGCACAGAAGTCTCAGAACAAATATCCCTAAACAACTAAAAGAAAATAAGGAGGCAAGGAAAAGATCAATATAGTTAAATGTCAAGGTTCAGTATTTAAGTTATTTGAGCCTAAAATGTATCATTGGGAAAGCCCAAATCCAATCAGCTTGAGAACAATAGAAAGAAGTAAAATTAGAAAGGCCAAGGAGGAAATTTGAAGAACAGAGAATCCATATATAAGACAATTAATTACCCACTAATAAACAAATTTGTGCTTTACCTGTGTGAGGAAGCCATGACAAAACTGTCCAGCCTATTATTTAGCCATACCTATAAACCAGAAAGTACTGGAGAGAAATTATATTTCTGCACTCTAATACTCACAGAAAATTAAGACATTTCCTCTGGTCAACTGTTTTTTAGTAGCAAGGAAGAGATGTGGGTGTGTATAAGGTGTCAGTGGTGATATTCTTAAAGAGCAGAAAGCACCTAACTAAATGGTAGTCATCAAGCATTCTTACAGAATCTGAAAATGAGGTAAATGAACTGTTAAAAATATGCAGTCATTAAGATCAGTTACTATGTCTGAGGATTAAAACGTACAAAATCCATTTCTCTTTTAAAAAGACTAAAAGGGTGATCAACAAATTGGTGTGGCACGATTTATTTTTCATAGCAGTAATATAAAATGGGTTAAAATAACAATTAAAATGAGAAATTGTATGGCATCTAGGGAAATGTAAGAGAAGCATTGTCCAGAAGCTCAATGAAATCTATAGAAACCATTCCACAGATTTGATTCATCCCATATTAGCAAAGTAGTGTAACTTGCATAGACCAAAAGGACATTCTTTCTGTTTGTTAATATTGTTTTGAAATTGTAACAGAGCAACAGATGAAACCCCTTTTGTTGCTCTGTATGTAAGCAGTTTTATGTCAATTTAATTGTGAGGTCACACCAGCAGGACATGTAGAAGAGAGAAATGATGAGAAAGAAAATACAAAATAACAGGGCAGTAGGTAAAGGCAAGACAGGGTGTCTGTAAATGATGTTAGTGGTCTAATGGGAGGATAGGACCCAAGAAGAGAGAGGAGTAGGAAAAGGGTGCTGAAGCAGGGTACAGGGCTGTTTAAAAGGCTTCAGGCAAATGGAATTAGTAGGAAGGAAGTCTGAAATTCTCACCGAAAGAGTTGATACCTGTGGCTTCTATATAGGAATATTATGGTTATAGTTGTACCTGTGTCATTTTGGAAACACAAACAAACACATTCATTTGGCTTACAGAAAGGATGAGTTTTAGGCCAGATGTAAGGTTCTTAGGATCTGCATTCTTATGCCTCTTTTCAGGCACATTATTTAAGGATTATTTAGTACAATATACAGAAACATTTTTTACTTTTTTATTGCAGTGAAAACAGGGCATACTGAGATAAAACCCAGTGTGTTTCAAACAGACTGAGAAGTTTTCTTAATGAGTTTTTTAAAAAATAATTTCTTTAAGAGCAATTGAAATACTGAAAACCGGTTTCCTACAGGTGTGTATTTTAATTTTCCCTCTGCCACTACTACCAGATTCCTCCTGTGTCTGATGGTTGCCCTGCAGCTACGAGTGGCTGGCTGAGAGGTACTTGCTGCTGGGCCAGGCAGCAGTTGCCTGGAAAAGTACAACAGCTACCTTTACATCTCTCAGGGTATCAATTTATGTTGCATACATAACCACTCACTGAAATGAAATTTAAACTAAAACCACCTCTAAAGCACTTGCAAATTTAACTGAAATTGTCCAGTGCTCATAGAGTTGCTGGGCAGAATGATGACAAGACAGAGACACTCAGATAATGCTCAAGGGGGCTGGTGTGTTTACTTGCATAGCCTCCTTTAAAAAAATAAACCATTTTAAAATAAAACACTTGATCCATTTGGTTGTAACATGATGCCAGTGCTGGACTTAGGATATGGCATAGTAATATGATCATATGACTTGGCATGTTAGCATAATGCACACACTGCAAGTATCAGTGAGATAGGAATATACTGTAAATATAGACACTAGATCTTGTAAAAAAAGAAAAGAAAATACCTACATTTTCAATTAAAGGATATTCTCTGAAGCATTTTAAAACTTTTCTGAAGCAAATATTGTATGGATTTTTCTTAAACCTGACGATTTTGGTTTGCACAGTAAATTAGATCAAACCATATAGAGATCAACAATATGCTTTGCTTCACTGAATAATAAAGTACTTTACTGATGAAAATCTGTTTTGTCAATTGTTTGTGACAAGTTTGTTAGAGATTAGAGCACATAGACCTGTCACTAATATACTCATTTAAATACTTGTTTAGAAATTATAAAAAAAATTAAATTCTATTAAATACTTGGTTTTGTAGACAGAATTAATTTGATTGCAGTTATTGTTAATGGTTAATGTCTCCTATGTCTTCTAAAGATTATGTGGCAGGACAGGACAGTTTTTCGTTGTTCTGTTCCCCTTTGGCTTCATTTGCACTCTGGAAATATTATGACTTCCTTGGGAATGGTCAAATAAAGAAATTTATGGAAATGCAGGATAAAAAAGGAGAAAGGAGGAAGAAGGGAAAGAAAAAAATCAAGAGTGAACAGAAACTCCAATAAATGCTGAGAAAAGCAGGGAACAGAGCTACTATGTAAATCTTAGAGGGGAAGGAAAGAAGATACTCTCTTGGGTTTGGGGAGTGGACTGTGCATAACATGCAAACCTGCAGAGCAGCCAGACTGGGACCATGCACAGACAAGAAGACCTGGTGTCTTACATCCAGCCAATGGATGTTCATCTGCACATTTTCTATTCTAACTTTGGATATTTTATCAAGCTTTGTTTTGGGTAGAATCTTATCTTTGAGATTTAAAATTTTCCTGGGAGTGCAGATAGTGCTAGCTATAAGGAAAAGGTAAAACTCAAAGATCTGGCTAAATGATTTATATTTTGCAGATAGAAGTACTGATACAGGACAAAGTTGGAGAAGCCAAAATCATAGAATCATAGAGTGATTTGGGCTGGAACGGACCTAAAAATTATGTAGTTCCAATACCCCTGCCATGGTCACAGACACCTTTCACTAGATCAGGTTGCTGAAAATCCTATCCAGCCTGGCCTTGATTGCCTCCAGGAATGGAGATCAGCAAGTCCTCTGGGCCATCTGTACCAGTGTCCTGCAACCCTCACGGTAAAGATTTTTTCCCTAATACCTAATCTAAAATTACCCTCCTTCATTTTAAAGCAGTTCCCCCTTGTTCTGTGACTATAGGCTTTTGTAGTTAAAATAATATTTCTAGACATATCTGATGATATGAAAGATCAAGAAAATAAAATAAAAAAGGAGGCCCTTACAAAAGTCTTGATAAAGGTATTTCATGAGAGCTGTTTAAGGGCAAAATCATGTGCTGGAAGAACTCTAAGAAAAAGACCCTACCTAGTAGTCTTTAAGATTATTCTCAGTGAGGTTTGGTATGGAAAAATATTTTAATTTTCTTCATTAAAACAAACAATATATCAAACAAAATTACTGACCCGACAGCATCTAGGCAAGTTACTGGATATTTCTCATGCTTCATATGTAGGAAGATCCCAAAGAATATAATTTTATTATTAATAATAATTAATACATTGGAATTCACTGAAATCTCAGTACAGCATGTCACTGAATCTCTTCTCTCTTCTAGTATTTCAGTATTACAATTGCTTTGGAGCTAATGTTTACTGTCTGTAGACAAGGAAATATGGTAAAGTTCAATGCCTCACTTTCTCCCCACAAAGCACTACTTAGAGATTGAAAACTGTTACATCAGTCAGATGTGTCAGAATTTTCATGTGAAGGAAGACTAGTGTATCCAGAGCTGAAGCTGCCACCTGCCAGTATTGGTAGAAAGCAAAAGATTGAGGAAGACTCCAGAATAATTCACCTGTAAAGTACTTAGTAATCCTGATCCACAGAAATTCACCTCTGCCACTATTCTTACAATTACTCTCCAGGTGGGATGAAGATATCGTCTTTGAAACTTTTGAATTCCAAGTGCAGCTGGAAATCAAGTTCCACTTTCCTGAAGAGAGTAAGCTTGAACTGTAAGTACCACATGATCTGTGTGTATAAATTTGCAGGAGATAAAGTTCATACTGGAAACAAAACCAGTAACAGCAACAGCAAAGGAACTAAGCCAGATTTCTGTTATCAATATATTATATATAATAATATAATATAATAACATAATAAAAATTATATAATGATATACTATTGTATGTATCTATATAATATTGATATCATGTACTATAGTTATTTCCATATTTATTTTATTTTCATTTTAGTTTTTCTTAGCTAGCATTTTGCACACCTGGAGAAAATTTCAAACTCTCCTAAGGGTGTGTGAAATTTCTTATACATTGGACACTAAAGATTTTACAAGCTAAGTTTACATATTATTCAACCCTTTTGTTTCTAAAGTATTCCCTTATTTAGTTATGCAGTTAGTAGCTCTACTTTAAACAGGACTGATTGCAACTCTGTAAACAATTCTGCTGTTAAATCTCTCAGAGAGATGGAATCCCATTTACTCTCTCCTAGCTGTAATTTCAGAAGATTAAAAGGAAAAAACCAAAACCTAAGGCAAAAACAACCAAACCAAAACAGGTAATGAAACTGTCTTTGCTCTCCATCCCAAAAGTTCAGGGACACAACTAGGAATATATTATGATAATAAAAAAATCTGTTGAGTCAAGTGTTATGTTTGTATGCCTTTTGCAAGGAAGCAACATCTTAAGATATTTTGTAGCTGATAACCTTTCTTTGCCAGCTTACACATATATTTGAAACCAACCCTCCAGTCTTGTTCCTGCTAACCATTTTCATTTGTATACTCCTATGTGAGCTCCAACATAAACAAGACTTGTAAACAGCAGACTATAGATAAGCTTTCAAAATGTTGTGTGGCATTTTGCCCACATATCTGTCAAAGTAAAAGGTTAGAATCTTCACTTTTTAAAGAAAAACATACCAATTAGCAGCAAGGCAAGGCTGTCTAGAGCATGAGGATTTCAAAGTTTGACACGACTGTAGGTGCAACACAAGCCATTTATTTGTACGAAGCTCCCTTTCATCTCCTGATGGCAGGAGAGAATCCAGAAGAGGGATCTGCCTGTGAGGAATTTGCTCTCAGGTACTACAGAATGAGGTTCTTGCCCAATGTGTCCAGTATATAAACAACCAGGTAATAGGTTTGGAGATGATTGTTTTGCCTTGTTTGACTACCAAATTGAGGTCTCTATACTGGTTTCAGTGGCATAATCACCAAATAGGATTGTCAAATACTCTTATCCCCACTATGCAGGAAAATAAGGGATACTTGAGGGCTTGTTTCCTGGCATGGGCTAGTGTGACTTGAGGTCACAGCAAAAGCTGGAGAGTGATGACAGCAGCCTGTGTGGGGCTGCTGGTCCCTGTCCTGATGGGGCATTGGCAGCTGGTGCTCAAGGCCATGCAGGACTTTGGCTTCATCCCCTCAACACATTGGCCATCTGAGATAAGCTGAACTGACAGTTGGCTGCCAGCACAGAGCAGTAGGGGTTTGTGCCCCCCTTAGAGCCAGGGGTAAGCGAGAGAGGAAATAATGTTTCTAAAAGTCATAATTCCCTTCTCTGTTTGCTCCTGGGATGGTGCTGCTATACATCCCCCTTTCTGCAGGCAAACTGTTGTCTTACAGTCTTGTCATAAGTGATTAGTCAGAAGCCAGTGCTATAAAAAAGCCAGAACAGAATGTAATAACCAAGGTGCAAAATTAACATTTAAAAAATCCTATAACCTGCTGCAAAAACAAAAACAGATCCTAAAATTAAAATATGAAATACTGTTTCCTTGAGACCACTAAAAACACTTAGTGACTTTTTCTATCTTCATGGAAGACATATTAAGCAGGCTTGATTTTTTAAAATTGTGAAGTGTCTGTGTCCTGGAAATTAGGTCCTTTAAGCCATCTTAACAATGAGTACATAAAAAAAAAATTTACTCTTTAATTAAATGCATATTTTGGATAAACTATGCAAAAAATAAATTAAGAAAATAAAGTAAGATAAACAAACAAAGAAATCTATGCAGATATAAATCTTGGGCAGCATTTCTGTCCGTAATGTTAATGTGTTAGGTACCAAAACAGGTTTAGTTTTATGTAAGAAAGTGTATTCATGGTTGCTGCCCTGAGGAATTTAGTGTCAGTAAATTAACATAAATGAATTGCTACAATTTTCTGTTTTATTATAATTTCTAAAATTGTTAGCAGACTTAACGGTTTTACATACATCTAGAGATAACATCTGAATTGCAAATAAATCACTACAAAATATATGTTGCAGACAGTTTTATTTAATGTGCAGAGGCATTAAATATTTAAAGGGCCAACTTCTACCATGTGCCTGTTCCACTAAGTATGTCCACTGTGGTGCATAAAGGAGGGTCTATTATATTGGGAGGGGTAATATTTTAAGGTGAAATTTGTTTTACACTACAGGTATTTAAATTAGAGCTAATGAGTCAGTCATGTTACTAAAATAGCATAGTTATTTTAAATACATTTATTTAGATGTAGGGAATATAATAATTAGTTTTTTTATCCTTTTTTTACTCTGTATTTTTTAATAGCTGGTTCCTGTTTGGCATGCAATAACTCATATCAAACCTAAATGAAACGCTTTTTGGAAGATTGTTCTTTAAAGCTTTACCAAAGAAGTAAAATTTGCATTCTTAATTAAAAACTTATTTGAAAAGACAAACTAAGGGTATATAAGCATCTCTGAGGTACAAGAACACACCACTTGGTTATGGCGAATGATGATCCAGGATCACTTACATCGTTTGTGTAATGCCCTAAACACACCCTCACTTCCTGGGAAACTGTCTGCCAGGGTGCTGCAGTGCACACCCTCCGTAATGCTCGCTTCCACCTGATGTCTGAGGGCACAAAGCTTGTCTCAGAGCTCACCAGTCAAGTTCAACATCTCAGCCTTATTTGAAGGTGCTTAATGACTCAGGATATCAAAAAGAGAGTTCTTTGTGACAGTTGGTTGACTGGTTTTGGGGTTTTGTCTCAGAATAGTCTGACATAGATATAGTTTATCTGGAGAGGGACTGACATCTTTGGTGGATAGACTTGATACAGTGGAATGAAATCCCACAAGAAATAATGACCATTTTACACCTCAACAAGTTTCTGCTTCAGTTGCAAGGATTTTCTCTTTACTTAGCTGGCTTTAATGAAAATATATGCAAAATTTGTATGTAGGTAATATTAATTTATGAACATAAAGAAGGTCACACACTTTTCTTTCAAGCAAGGGTGCCAAAATTAAAGTAGATTAATTTGTAGCGCTTGGTGCACTAGTATTAGATGTTCTCATCCTACTGTGATGAATGTCTATCAAAAAACCTGCATTTTGGAGAAGACCACATACAACCACAAGAAAGAAAAAAATAATTGCTAATATGAGTTGTCAAGCTGTATGAAATATATTTGGTCACAAAAATGTCTGAATTAAGACTTATTGAACTCTTATTACTGCACATAATTGTATAGAAAACTGCTGAAGAAATGCACTTTCAATTGCTTTGCTGTTTTCTTCCTGATCATTGTCTCTGATTTTTAAAGGCTGTAGTCATGTTAGTATAGCATTCATCTTTTCAGCAGACATAAATTGTCTCTATGATATTATGACTGTAGTCCTGATCCTGCTCTCTCGCAGACCAAATAGTTGCTTGTTTCATTTTCCTATTAAAGGCTCATGAAAGCATAACTAGATTTCAGCCTTCACCTACATGATCATCCTGATATTGTTTGGCCCATGTGACACAAAAATCACAGAAGTCCCCATGCAATTGAATTTATAAAGAAAAGCAATTAACTAATGAACCTTTAATCTCAACTTCTTTTAGGGTTTTTTTGGTTGGGTTTTTTTTTAACAAATGAGTGAGGAGAATTCTGAAGTTTGCTTGTGACTTTTCTAAAGCATTTCATGTAGAAAACTCTTTGGTTTACAGACTTTATGAGAAAGCATTCACAAACAGGGGCCATTGTTTATTGTCTTGTAGTAAACAGCAATTCTCTCAAAAAACTGGCTACAGTACCCTGGGAATTGGACCCAAACATGTGAAAAGCCACTTATCATAGAGTAAATGCATGAAAAAAAAAATGTTAAAAACTCACAGGAGGATTTTGAAAGTCCTCAAAGACATCAAATTATTGTCTGTGCTGTCTAGTTCAAAGACTTTAAAATAAGATACAAAACAAAATTACACCTGTCAGACCTAAACAATACATCACTAAATCCCCACATACACAAAGTGTAGGGCCTTTACTAAGAAACTAAAATAAATTTGAATATTAATACTAAATCTCTTTATTCTGTTTGGAGACATTATTCTTTTTCAGTATGTTCATTTAGAGTTGAAGCTGTGGATGCTCTCTGGTAGATTCTAATACATGTTTTCCTTCCAGTCACTGGAACAAAAAAGAAAAATTACAATAATTAGTGTTCACACCTTATCACATAAAGGGAGCAAAGATGGTTAATATACAGAGTTATGCAAATACCAGTATGTTGGGCGACTTGCTGTTGTGCATAACTGGCATGAATTTAAAATTATTAATTCACTTAATAGTTGGCTATAGTACAACCGAGGCCTAGCACTTACCCTTCTGAACAGAACAAATTTTCATTGGGTTTAACAGGTCCTTTCCAGTATTAAGCATATTTATGCAATTAATTAGGAAGAAAGAGATGATAAAAGCATGACCTTTTTTCCTTCTGTGGAGTAAATATCAGGTGTCAATATTAACAGTAATGCAGCCAACATTTCTAATGTATCAAGACAACTATTTGGAATATTGACCTATGGAATAAACAAGTATTGAGATTTTGTCATCCCTTCTAAATGTCACAGCACTGAAAATCACACAGAGAGAAAATTGGTATGTTAAATGGAAAGTTTCTGTGTTCCACAGCAACAAGGAAACTGAGACCTGTGGGCTTAACAACAGTGCTTGACTCTTGTCATATCATAAACAAAACTCCTAACTTCCTTCCCTCCTTCCTGCCTTCCTATAAAATTTTGCCATTCAGTATGGAGGCAGCAAAAGTACACACTGTAGTACTCAAAATAGGGGTGATTTTTTAATTGTAGTATAGTATATATATAATGTGTATATATATATACATATATATATGTATGTATGTATGTATAAAATATATAATGATTTTTGTTTGGGGTTAATAATTTGGAAGATTTCTATCATACCAGCTAATAAAAAATTATCCTATTAAAAGGTAATGAAAATTCTTTAAAATTAAGTATATAAATATACTTGGCTGCCACACTGAAATTCTGCTTTAATTTGGTTCAGAGATATACTGAAAAAGAATGGATAGTTTGTTTCAGTGAAATTTGAATTTTTAATTTCATTTTTCAAATACAGTGCTTACAACCAAAATATTTAGATTTGGTCATTATCAACACTAACTCAGTAGCACCACAAAGTGGGAGTAGAGTCTCTGGTACATTTTTACTAAAACCAGTGCAATTACACCTGACATTAACAGGTGTGGTTGAATTTAACAACATGTTTTCATTATAGGTATCAATATTTCTAGCATTGCTGGTGTATTTCAAAGAAAGAATAATGAAAAAACTTCTACTAACACTTTTAGAGCAGATAGATAAATAGTTGGCATGTGTCTCCAGATGTGTGAAGTGTCACAAATGTGAAAGCATGTCTGAGTTAAAGCAGCTAGTGATCAGGGTTGTATGTTGAGCTCTCAATCAGATTAATTCCTTTATCACTTTATAATGACACATTTTTATCTCTTTTGCTGTTCAAATTACTTTGATGATTTGGAGAGGGGGATTGTTTTCCCACAGTAGCATCAGATACAGATTTTTTTTTTTTTTAATTTGTCTATATATCACAGTTTATGAAGATACTTCTAATTAATCAAGTTAATGGCATATCAAGATGCAAATCTTGTGTGGCCAGAGTTTGTTTTGTTATTTCTTTTGTTAGTTCATTTCATAGCTAAACAAAAAGAAATATATTACATACACTGCATTTGCTTCAGAAAGAGTTACTGATTTGCTGCTGCAAGTTTTTCTTTCCATTTCCCACTGCTTCTATCAATAAAACTCATAGCAGTTGCCCTTAGATGCTTCTGGTATTATACCACCATCAGCAGTAAATATTTACAAACATTAATTTAACTGACAATAGATTATAGAATCTTGTTTAATAGCTGAATTATGGGGGAGATTTGTATGATAAACAAGCTGAAATGCCCCTTGCCTGAGGAAACTCCTAGAAATAAAAGGTTCTGTTGTGTCTATTTTTTTTTTTTGTTTTTTTTTTTGTAAGGATGAGAGAAATCGAATTGCTGCCATTAACTTTTGCTTAACATTTTTAATTGTTATATACCTTGCCTATGATTTCTTTCCATGATCCACTTTATTCTTTTTTTTTTTTCTTTTTTTTCTTTTCTGCTTTACAGATTTAGGTGTACCTGTCTTTTTTCAGTAGGAGCTGTTTTTCTGAAAGGCAGCATATTGATTTCAAAATTAACTGTGGCTCAAGGTTCTTATGAGAAACTCACAGAGCTCATATAATTTTTTCAGGGGTCAAATGTTAGTGAGAATCAAAAGTAAACTTTACTCCACCATAAAGTCCAGGCTGTGGTTTAAATACGTATCAGCTGTTTGTGGTCAGCCTTCAAAGGAGAGACAATCTGGTGAAGGAATGAAATTTGTCAATTATATCTGACTCACACAAAGTAACTGCTATTCCTTTCCTTTGCTGCACTATAAATTTGGAGAAGAGAATTGGAGGCATTTCTTTTGTTTACTTAGTATGAATGTATTTAAATTATACTTTGTATATTTATTTACAGTGTGATGCAAAATGATGAAGTAAATTTCACAATTATTTCTTCAACTCCATTGTTCTACCTGCAACTTCACAAACACCTCGTATTTTCAAAAACAAGCCTCTTGCTCCAAAGCACTCATAAACAAATTTACACAGAATGCACAAAGAAACACAAAAGAGGAGTGTTAAGTTGGTTGGCAGGTTAGAACAGAGAGGATATTTTAGACAGTGAGTAGTTCTGGGAATAGAAAAAGGAAGTCATGTATGAGATATGTGAATGATACAGTAAGTAGGACTGTATCAGAGCCAGGAAAGAGTAAAGACTCAGTCCACTGGTAGACTAAGGCAGACTCTTGCAAAATCTCAAAATTTCAGAGGAGAAATTTGACCTTGTCGAGTAATGAGACAGAAAACCACCCGAGGTCCACTGAGAGAGGACTTGACATGATCAGAGTTGTGAACAAGAAAGATAACCTTGGCCACAATGTTTGGAGTGGACTGGAGGAGGGAGATTAGAGGGGGAAGAAGGTTACAGTGGCTAAGAGGTCGCAGCAGGTAAGAGATAATGAAGGCATGAAACAGACAGGAACAGAAGATGAATAACTGTAGGTACTGTAGATAATACAGAAGAGACTATCTGGACAAGGAGCCCAAATTTAGATACTTGAAAGTTGATTATGTAAAAAAGAAGTAGTCAAGGCTTCTGCTGTATTTATGTATTATTCTATTGACATGCTGCAGCCAACTAACTGTAGAAAAAGTCACAAAGCTTTCTAGATCATCCGTATTGTTATCTGTCTCTATACATTCATGTGTATTGATAGACAGCTATTTTTATATTTTGACTGTATAGAAGGAATATGGAAATCAGGTGACACAAGTTTATTTTGTTGGCTCTACTATTGATTAGACCTGTGATCTTGGATAGGTGCTGTGCTACAGTTTCTCTGTCTGCACAGCAGTGAAAGCAGTTCTTTCCTTTCTTTGTAAATTTCTAGATGAAAAAGGGTAGATACTGTTCAGATATAGACTTCTCTGTAGAACTCAACTCAGAAGATGCCATAAGGCCCACATGGGCACCCTCACAAGCACCACTTGGGTAGAAGTGGTCCTTTTGTAGTGGCAGCATTCCAGTGCCTGATACTGGGGTGGGTCCAGATGTGTTTGGGGTTGCAAGAAAGTTGAAAATGACTGTGCCCAAGTAGGTAGTTTTGACTGGAGGTGTCACAGCTCACCGGTGTCTGAAGCCATCAGAACCAAAATATATTTGAAGACAAACTTCACCAGTTGGCTCTGTAGATTACATGTGGCTTTGAAACATGTGCTGTCAAAATATAGTGATGGTATTCTTCCCTGAGAACGCTTCATTCAATATGCCAAAGGGCTTTTTAATATATTGGTAAAATAAGACATAAAGCAGACAAAATACCTATTGAGAATTTTACTCCAATGTATTTGGAGTGTCACAATTCTAGTTCAGAAAAACTACAGACAACAAATGATCGTGCCATAGAAGACAGAAAGAAAAAAATATAGCTAGCAGATTAACCATAAGCCTAGAAAGAAAGAGCACCTCAGCAGTAAACACAGACATAACAGTGACTATAATTTTTGTTAAATCACTGTTAGACTCTGCACTGATGAGTAAAAGCAAAAAAGGGTAGAAGCTGTAAAGAATATTCTTTCCTCTGAGGCACTTCTTCCTTAACAATATTCTTTGTACTGCTGGTACAAAAGCTAAGACCCCAAGAGGATGAGGAAAAGGGGCAAGGTCTTCACTATAGTGCTGAATGTGGCTATAGCTGCCAGCTTTTCACCAGCTGAAATTCTGAATGCCAGAATTCCTGTGGAGATAATTTCTGTGGCTTACTCCTCCTGATTTTCTCCCTGTAAGCTATGAGTATAGAAACCTGTTTGCAGCATCCACTGTTCAGATAAGTTAATGTTTAGAAAAAGAAACCCAAGAGATTAATAGCATTAATGAAACATTAACTGCGCATTAGAAGAATAGTCCAGTAAATAATATCTTTTGAATTTACTATACAAAATCATGTTAGAGAGCATAAAATTCTTAGAGGGATAAAGATCACTCAGGAAGAGATCTTTCTAATGTGATAAAGGAATATAATACAGAAAAAAACATCTGTTGAACATGTAAGATAAACTTTTTGACTTCCTAAATTAAATTGTTGCCATTTGCTGCTGAGACAATTAGCAGGTGTCAGTTAGAAGACACAATAGATTATGTACCCAATTACTTTCTCTTTTTAGACAACAGTTTGCAGTCACAAGAATGTGTGAGGAGTTTTAATCAAAGATTAGAACTTTTTTAATTAAATACAAACGTATGCGACTAGTCATTTGACATTAATTACTGTTTTAGTTGGATTCCTTTTGATTTGTAAAAGGCCCTGAGCACTGCAAAAATTATGTCACATCATAGAAACTGCTGATTATTAAAACAAAAAGTTTTCTGCATCAGCCCATCACTCTCATGAAAAAGAAATGTAATTTCAAAAGTGAAACGGCTGGCTTAGAGGAGACCAATGAGTTTTGAAAGCAAAATAACAGATGGTACTTCAGCTGACTTCCCTTAGAAGGGACAGTGAAGGCACTTAATTGTAATGATTGATAAGGTCTTCTGTCAATGCTCAGCAAAACTTTCAAGGGGCTAAACAGCTGGCATGAGGTTCATGTGGAGTTTTAACTAGCTGACTACCCTTTGGGGTGTCTTAAAGCTAACTAGCATCACTGATATTAATAGAGGATATCAATCAAAATGAAATGCTCTTGCAGAAACTGATCTGAGACTTCAAGTAATATTTTAATTTGTCGGCCTGCAGAGAGGAGGATAAATGTTAACAGTGTCCTTGTGAGAAAACTTTAAATTCAAGTCCAGTGGTGGCATCAGTATTTGTGAATCCTTTTGTGATTTTGGCTTTTTCATACACTCCACTTATTCAGAGTAGAGTGGGAACAATGACAATGAAAATCCTTATCTGAACAGCCTGCAGAAAGAGAAGGGGGAAAAGAGAAAGACATAAAAGGAGTAGGAATAATTCTTAGCTCATATAAAGATTAGGGGTGAACTTCACACAAACACATACTCAGAGTCACTTGCCTTTCGTGGTGAACTTCTAGAGAGGTTTGTATATCTGAAGGTGAATTAAGAAAGCCCCTAACCTGCACTGGCACAATGCAGTTTCTGAACATGGGGCTTGAGTGCACGTATCTGTAGTTCTTAGCCTACCAAATGGTACTCAGTGCTGAGCTGCAGTGTCTGTCTGCCACAGAACTTGTTCTTGGAGATGACAGCTTGCCTGAAACTCAGAATGGGAAATTAATATCTCACGGAGAAAGTCTGGAAATGTTTGAACCAGTGATTGCCAGCAATGCCAAATACAAATCTGGACTTGTGTGTCCCTATTTTGCCACAGTCTAATCATACTTATAAATTTTAAATTGGCAAAGCAATTAAAAGCCTGTTTCAGACCCCAAATTTAAAAAGCACTGAGACTCTTTTGTGGGCAGAAGTGTTGACATGGTAGAAAGAAATAATATTACTTAAATAAATATTACCAGATTTACATGCAAGTCTGCTTCTGTGCCATCAGCACAGGAGGTTAATCTGCATTTTGAGTAATAGTTAAATGGGGTAAAATATACTCAGTGGAAAATTGAAGTCTAGTTTATAAACTGGTCTGAAACTCAACATATCAGAGTTAATTTCTATGGCAGTCTTCTTATATGGCTATCAAAGAAACATCTTTCAATTTCTTTCTAACTCAATTTTCTAGCTATATAAAGATGGCAGTACCTTTCTGCTTCACTTAGTAGATGATAGGACTCTGAAAGCAAAAGTTATCTGTTACTGGCATTGGTGCAGTGTCTGGGACAAACAGATGCTCCTAAATATTGTCATTATTTCTAGCATAAACTGTATTTATGCCTATTTTTCTAGTTTAGCCTCCAGCCTGCTACAGTATGAAAATTACTATGGAAACTGTGGTAGTAAATGTGGTATTTAGCAACCACTTCTCATACCATGTCTAGGTTAAATCTTTTCCTGAAATGATCTGAATCACTGTATATTTCCTATAGGAGTGAAACCTCTCCTTTCCTGGACAGGAGAGTTGACTATATTCAGATAAAAAATTCCATTTAAAGTGAAAAAACTCTCAGTTGTGTATGAAGACAAGCACTGTAGGAAACTTTAGGTCTAGAATGAATGAAAAAATGTGTTCTTTATTATTGAAGAGATATTGTTTTTCAAGGGGAAAAAAAAACCACTGAGGAAAACACAAAATTATCATAACATTTTGTATTCATTGCATCAGTTATTTCCCAAAGAAAGCCCTATCAGTTAAAATGATGAATTTTAACCTTTACCAATTCTTCTAGAGAACATTCAATTTATATTCTTCAGGCACTTTGCTACTTGTTCACCATACTGATGCAAAATTACTGTTTTTGTAATATTTATAAAGATCTAGTTACAAGTTTTCAAGGACATATTTAATTTTTTTTCCCCAAATCTAAACCCTTTAGTATAACTTAAGAAACAAATGGACCAAAAGTTAACATACAGTATACTTACATGCCTTAATACATGAATATTTAAATAAAGTATTATATTGAATACAAGTCTGGTGGTCAATAGAAAATACAAAGGTCATATTATCACAGAGCATAGAAAGCTTTAAGAGATGAATACCAATGAATAAACATTTCTGCATAGAATCTTTTTTCCTCATTGCTCCTATGGGATCACATAATGCCTATACGAAATCAATGGTTTCAAACTCCCTTTATGAAACCAATCCTGTAACTGCTTTTGGCAGAACTAAACTTGAAAAAACAAACAAGCTAGCAAACAAAGATACAAAAAGCACCTGGCTTGAATATAGGTTAAATATTGAGCTTTGTTGCATTTGTGTCTCAAACAATTTCTGTAGCCATGGAGTCAATTTTTTTTCACCACTTTAGGACTCTGGGCACCCTTTTTAAGAGAACAGTAGTTTAACAAATGAATATTGCAGCCCTTGATTACTGCTGCAGTGATGCAGCATTCAGTGCTGTTCTTGCTGTGCAGTCTAAGGGTGTATTGAATGATAGGCCTGAGATGCAAAACTGCCATCACACTGAACTAGGGGATGCTGTGTGAGAGGGTCATGAAAGAATGGGATGACCTAGATGTTTACTTGCCTTCAGTTTAGATCAGTTTTGTAGAGTAAGGTTAACAGTTGTAAATTCTTCAGAGAAGAATTTTCTTTTACTTTTTTTTTTCCTTGTTTTATATTAATCTACTTTTCAAAATTACATTTCTGTTCCTTCAAAATAAGTGGGCCATGTGGATCTCTGCAGGGGATTTTTAATTTTTTCTGGAGAGAATTCTGAGCAAGCACAGAGATAGGAAGTGCAGGGGTTTGTCAAGGGTGAGAGAGAAATAGGAGGCAGTGAGAGGTACAGCAATGAATTGGTATCCTGCAGGTCAAAATACTGAAAGCATTGTTAGAGGATTCAGGGATGACTGAAGCAGTGTCCCTGTTAACTGCAGAGGATTGTGGATTTGCTCCAGCTGGGCAACTTCCAGAAGGAACAAAATAAAGTGTCGAAGCAAGGACCTACCTTTAAGATCATGGAGGAACTAAAGTGAAGAAAAATGGTTTAGTTCATAAGTTAATTATTGCATTAACATTTTTTTATCATCCTAGTAATTTTGAGTTTTTCTGCCCAAAAATGTAGCTATCCTAGTTGAAAGAACTGATGAAGCCTGTATTTTCAGTTTCTTTCAGAGAGGTCACTCTAGCAGATAGATCTAGACTGGTTCTCCTCAAAGATTTGGCTGATTTGGGGTCCTACCAAAGTTCTTGTAGATTTCAGTATATCTGAAGTACTCAGAATGTGTTTCAGGTTTTGCTGTGGAGCATACTGAGTAGTCTCTGTTATATGAAATTTTAATCTAATTATCAAGACACCTACCAGTTTAATGCTGTGAGAAGTTTGGTATTAATATACATGGCCTCCAGCAAGAGCTTAGTTATAAGGGGAATATTAGCAGTGGAAATGTTAGTCACCTCCTAAGTGATACCAGAGATTTGCAAATGTCATTGGTACAAAACCTTCCCACATAGATACCTAAAGCAGTAGTTGTGCCCTAAGAATAAGCTCCAAAGTAAAGCTTGTGTTGTGCTAGTATATGTTATTTGCTGTAACCCAGGAACTGAAGTTTGCTGAATTAGACACCTCAGAACAGACTATATAGATATTGGAGTATCAAACAGAGAGATTTCAAAATCAGTTTGAAAATCATAAATTTTGAAATTTTAAAGTTTGAAATTATAAAAATAGATTTCTGAACACCCTTTCCCTTCCAGTTTGAGAAGGTAGCTCTGAGACACACTTACCTGCCTGCATGAGGCTGGACCTCATGTAGCAGTCTGCCTTTCACATGAGTAATGCAGTGTTTAGAGCAATGCCACAACAGCTGGAGATTTGGAATAAAACCTAATTCTTCTATTCTGTAAGGCATTGCACCAAGTAGAGAGGAGCCAGATTTGCATTCTGGTGTATACTCTTGCCATCCATATTTTTTTTTATCTTATGGCACTTTACTGTAAATTGGGTGGGGAAGTCACTGCCCAGTTCCCCCTGCTATTGAGCACTTCAAGCACTGTTCTGTATTCTTCCACAGCTGTTGTATGTAAGTATAGAATTCTTGGTTGGTACCCACCTTTTGAATTCACTCCGAGCTCTCCTGAAGAAAACTTTTGATTTAAGTACGGGCTCAGTTCTTTCCTAAAGTTAGTTTGTATTAAGTTTGAATACCTACCTTAGAATGAACAGCAGTTGATTTGACTATCAATCATTTAAATAAATTTTTGAAAAACGTTAATGTGTATTTTTTCTACATTCCATTATTGTGCAGTGGGGAAAAAAACCTTTCTGTGACAATGACAAAAGTGCACAGATCCATTTTAAGCTTGGCTAACTGACACAGGAAATACTCTATAAGTAGATAGCCAGCAATTTATTCATCCACATTAGGAATGAACAAGAAAATGAAATAAAAATTCCCCTGCAGATTTAACAGAAGTTTTCAGTTTGACAGAGGGATTGAAACTGTAAGACAATAACATTGAACATAGTGATTTTCTATTGCATTTACCTCAGGTAATAGCACAGTGATATTTAAACAAGTTAGTAATTATATGAAAGATGTCAAATAAAAAACATTCGAAATTCAAATTTATATAAAACTCTGTGAGATATGTTAGAGCTTCTAACTTGTATAAGTAGGTAACACAAACCCAAAGACAATTCTTCTTCAGGATGTCATAAGAGTTGTGGCTACAACTTTGGTAAAAAATAAATTTGGTAACAAAGATGCTGGTACATCTTTGGTAAAAAATAAAGAGCTCTTAGACATAGATTTACTTAGAAATCTCTCATTACATGTCAAAGTCAGTACATAGTACATCACTTTATCTCTAGGGAGATGTTTCACCCTATATTTTTGCCAGTCTTTGTAACTATTTGTAGCTATTAAAGGGATGGATGAAGAATGCATTTTAATTTCTTATATGGGGTACATAGAAGACAGGGGAAGAATTGTGCCACAGTAGCACACCCTTGCACTTCAGGGGATGCAAGTAAGACATGTCTGAAGCTTTTCTAAAGTACCCCATCTAAAATGTTTGTACTGTAGATTGCTTGAATTAATGGTTTCACTCTACAGATTGATCCCTATTGCACTATACTGCTTCCTAATGTAGACATTCCTTCTAATCCCTAAGTCTTCCATCAAACTATTATAAAATCATTAAATTTACCAATATTGTTCATGAGCTGCTACTGAGTTTGTAAATTTTATTTTAAATTATTATTTTATAATATTTTATTAAAAATTAAATTTTATTAAAAAAATTAAAATAAGATTAAAACAATTTAAATAATTTAAAAATAAGAAATAAAAAAGGTTATATTTTATTCCTTTCCTAAGCTGTTAAATTTGTGTCTGGTACAACTAAACAGAGTATCTCAGTGATATCCAGGCAGTGGTATATCAGAGGAGTCACTTGTTTGCACATCTGAAGAGGGCTTTTTCCTCAACACAATTTCTTCTGCAGTTTGGATAATTGTCTAAAAATACTTCTGTGAATCAAAACAATGGGGATTCATGCTTTAGAAAAAAGTGTTTATGTTAGAAGGAAAAGTATTAATATCTAGAAACATAATTGATGGGAAATTTATTGGTATTCCATTGAGGACCTTGATATAAACATCATAAACAGCATTGTGAGGGATCACCACTTCAATGGAAGATTGTGATCTGAGAAAAACAGAGTATCATGGATAACTACAGTGTTGAAAGAGAATGAAAAATAGTTGTATCAAGTGCAGTGTCATTATCTTAGAGGGCAATACAGTGGGAGATAATTCAAATGCAAGAGGAAAAAAAGCCAGAACTAGCTGTAATAGTCTATCAGGAACAACACTCCCTCATGAAGCAATTACAACCCTACTATGTATCAGGTAAAATTACTTCAGTAATTCAGTTAAATAAATAGTAACATCTCCATGCAAGGACCCCTAGGTTTGAAATTTTATTTTTAATTTTTTTTAAATCCTACAATCTGCTGAAAATATTCTTATATTCTAAGACATTTTGCAGGATTATTTTTTCTGAGAAGCAGATTACTTGGAGTCTTGAGATTCTTCTTTTCTGGAAGGAGCATTTCCCATGGAAATACCAACTGAATTCCTCTATTAGGGCAAAAGAACTAGGAATATAAATATTTGATGTGTAGATTGTTGAAGACAAATAAAAACCACAGAACATGTGCTGGAGGCAAAGGGATAAGAGAACCACTGATAGAAATTATTACTATCCTCCTTTGCTTTCCATCTGCTGGCCCAAATAATTTAAAACTGTAATAAAAAGTAAACACATATGTGCTGATTCCATGTAGGAGAAAACCACCAAAAATGAACATAAATAGTGGTTAGGTCTTCTGTTGTTGTTTATGTATTCTCCCTTGCACCAGAAAACCCCTGTATGCCAACGACAAGTAAACAAAAGACAGTCAAAAATACCTGGAGTAAGAATTAATTATCGAATTAGAGCTCTCATTATTCATTTGTAAACAAAAAACTTGGAGTCAAAAAGAGCTAATGTTTGAATTTCAGTAATGAAGACACAGCCAGTGGGAGTGACATCTTCCACCTACACAGCCTTGTCAGCCTTGGTGCATCTAGAATATGCATTATTCAGAGCTCTGCAATAACATTTCTCTCCAATAGGTCTCTAGTCTGTCTAACATCAAGCCAGTATCAAGAGGTTAAGAACTACTGTCATGCATGAGGTGAGTCATTTGCTGCTGAAATCTTGAAAGTAAGACTAGTCATTAACACGTATATTTTTGGCAGCCTTAACTGTTCCTGTATCACAACCCAGAACTCCAGGAGATAAATCTCTCAGCTTATCCAGCAGAAATTTCACTGCTCCCTGCATACTCACTGTGGCATTCCTCATAAGACAGAATGAATTGTGTTTGTTCAACAGAGCAAAGCCTTCAGGCCAGCCCCAACTGTCAGTGTCTCAGAGAAATTCTTTGGAGTCATCTTGCCATGAACGTTTTATCTTTTTTAGAGGTAGGGGACTTTTCCTCTTGTGAACAAATCTTATTGTTCCCTGATTTGGAACAACAAGGTTCAAAAAGCAAATATGTTTCAAAGAGCTGCAGCCTGTAGGCAAGTGGACAAACAATAAAACCCTGTTTATTCCCACCTCAACAACTGTTAACACTAGTTGAAGTCAGGAAGATACCCTAAGTGATTTTTTAGACTGCATATTATGTTGCATGCAAATGATAGAGCATTGATACAAAACTTGGAAATAGTTTTCTCTGCTAACTTGTGAATAGATGATCATGGAGTCATAAAATCATTTGGATTAGAGGGGACCTTAAAGTTAATCTGCTTCCAACTCCCCTGCCGTGGGCAGGGACACGTTCCCCTAGACCAGATGCTCAAAGCTCCATCCAACCTGGTGTGTTACTCTTAATTAATTTGTAAAACCTGTTGCCCTTTTATGTCTCTGTCTACATTTATTTTTCATGTATTTTTTTTATTACAATTCTTTGTGGTACTTATTTTCTTCTTCCAGAATTAAAACTTCACTAAGTCTAGAGAAGGCCAGGATAAGTGAGTACTAGAAATACTGTAAAGAAATATTTTCAACCCAAGTAAGTAAATATTTTCCAGCTTTGAAATTATGTGAATGTAGATGTACTGACAATACTTTGTCAAACATGGCATGGAGTAGAAAATGTTGAAGAAAAGAAATATTTTGATTGGATGCAAGTGTTGTGATATTTAAGACATTCCACATTTTAGTTTATTTTATTTTGTTCTAAAATTGTCTAATATATTATTTCAAAAGCATTAACATAAAACTTTCATTGGAAGCTACTAATTACTCTTTTTGGATAACCACATGGGGCCTTAATTAAAAATCGTAATACATTTCAAAATGTAAATGCATATAATGAAAACACAATTCAAATTCGTTGTTTGATAATTGGATTTTATTACTTAAGCTTAAGGAAATAGATATATATTTTCTAAAAAAAAAAGCTCAGAAAGCATGATATTTCTCAATGTTGCATTTGTTCTCTGCTATCCAGCAGTGAAAACAATAATTATTATCAGTTCTTCATGTTCTTAGAGTTGGCATTGGTATTTGTTTGCATGAAGAATGCAACCATGCAAAAGCACAGTAGCACTTTAGAGGAAGAGAGGCTGCCAAAGACTCTGGTGAGGCTTGCCAAAAAAACACTCACAGTAGGGTGTCTCTACTAGCTCTCTCTGTGTATATAGGTCCTGCTCTTAAGGATAATCACCTGCTACTGAATAGAACTATTCATTGAGGCTGAGGGAGTGACTGAAACAGTCTCAAACCTTTCAAAATTGCAAAGTTGCCAACACTCTTTTTCTCAGGAGTCTCCTGATTCCTGGTTAACTGTGTCTTGGTGCCATGTTAATACTACCACCCGGCCTTGGAATTAGAGTCAGCTTGTAGCCAGGTAAAAATTGGGATAGGTTGCCATGTGCATCTTTACATCTATCTATGGAGGTATGTCCTCAGTCTTTCAATGTATCTTAAAAAAACAAACAAAAAAACTCAACCAGTCTTCAGAGAAAATTCTGTTCTGCTCATGCTGTCATCCTTCTTTATTTTACATGAGACAAGGTTAATTGAGCTGAGAATGAAAAAGGTATGGGGAACTCAGATACATGTCGCTCAGCTGAGAGTAAGTAGCTAGTTCCCCTGAATAAATTCTTGTTCTGATGTTAAAGAATTCAGATGTAACGAGTGAGATGTTGATTTTGAGAGCCCGCACACCGTGGGGGAATAGACGCCAAAGGGAATGATTTTGAAAAGTGATAAATTGCACAGGAAGACTTTTGAACTGTAGGCTGGCAGTTAAACCATTGGTCTATTAAGGAGATTTTTAAATCTTTAAGCAATTAATGCTTCCTTCTACAACAGTATGCTAAGCCTGAGACACCATCAACAATTTGGTGAGGACAGTTGCTGAAAAATGTTTGCTTTGGCTCTTGATATTAAGCCATTGTAATTAGAAAAGACCATAGAAAGTGTTCTCTGACTGTCCTTTGAGTAAGACAGAAATTATATTATTTCTCTGTGTCCGAATAGAAATGTATTGTCTATGCCATTTGGTTGTGAAGACAATAATTCTAGGAAGAAAGATCTGAAAAAAAATCATATTTAATACTTCCTGCTAAAAACTAGAAGGGAGTTAGTTACTCATAAACTTTTTATCTGTTCTGTTTCTATCTAATACCCTGCCTCTTGCTTCATGGAGGTCCTACATCTGCAGGCAGGTGGAACATCCTCTTTCCTGTGGCTGCTCTAAAATTTATGGCTAATGGTGGCTCAGGGCTGGTAGCAGGCCTTCAGCTTCTGTGAAGAACAGTTCTGAGCATTGAGCAGATGTAACAAAAAGAAATACAACATAACAGTATTTTCAGACTTTTCTGGAGAAGTAGATAGCTCACTCACTTACTATCCACTGATCAAGCCTGGACTTTATCTGGGCAATGGGCATATATCTTCAGTAGCCAGGCCTCAACAAGTATAGCCACTTTTAGCAGTAGTACACTTTAAGCCTCGCAGGAAGGCATTTTATAGATTTAGGTACTGTAAGGATTAACAAGTGCAGAAAAGAGATGACCTAGATAATGATCTGGGCTGTAGTCAAGTTTGGGCTTCTAAATCCTAATTTAGACTAACCTTAAGTGATCTCTGTATTCACTCATGTTAGGCCAAAATCTTATATTGTATCTGGCCCATAAGTTCTAGCTCTTTCTTGTTTCTAGCTTGTGATGTTAGGTACTTAAAAACTTTTTTCCTTTGAGTTTGGAACTTTTTTTTTTAATGTTTCTGCATGGAAAACATCTGTGATATATATATTTGTAGCAATCCCCTAATTCACTAGGAGCTGTTTCTCCATTCAGAGGATTACTATGTAAATATATTTGCATAAATCTAAGGAAGTTTACTTTTAAAAGGCACAGACACTTGAATTTTAGAACCATTTTTATTTGTAGTGTTGTTTCCAGCTATGATAAATAAAGGTCTGAATTGCAGCAGAAAATGTGGAAATCAAGACCCTTATCCTGCTTTGAATTCCAAGTGGGCAGGAGGTTTGCTGGTGGTTCAGTGCAGGATCAGGGCCCTAAAATCTGAACTTACAAGGGCTGACTTTTTTTTTTATTCTGCAGTGTTCAAATGGACTGCTTAAAAACCCTATAAATGCTTCATCTAGACAGCAGGGCACCATTTCAGGAACTGATTGCCCATTATAGTCCTGACAATAAAACAGGAAAATACCCCAAGGGAGAAGGAGCAGGGCCTTATGGCTTCCCCATTGAACTCAATGTGAAACTTATAATTTCCTGGCCCCACTTTGCAGAATGTGTCAGTTTTCAGTGGCCATTATGCTCCTAAGTCTCTTTCAAGGAAATCTGAAATGAAGGGACTTAATACAGTGCAAAATGACAAAAAATCATAGCATAAATCTGAATTCATAGATACTAAAGAATATATATTTTTTCTTTATATTGTCTTCCCTCTCCCCCAGAATTAATCAGCTAGAAGAAATACTATTTTGATTTACATTTTCTGTGCTAGATTGTGAAAATGTGCTTGCAGTACAGAGAAGTAAATATATCTGTTTAAAAGATCTTTAAAGATTATTTGTTTTCAGAAATATTTTTAAAGAATCTCTGAAACAATATATTCAGGGAGAACAAAACAGACATATACAGACTCATACATTCTCCTTTCATACATCACAGCCAAGAAATCAATATATATACCATGCCTCCCCACGCTGAATCTTTCCCGTGAAACTTGGAACACTTTGGTAGCAGAGAGCACCTGTCTGGATAATGTGAAGGGATAAGGGAGTATGTTAAACAAGGGCAGAGGGAATTGGGGAGGGATGCAGGAGACACAGATCTAATTGAAGCAAAACATTTTATTAATCTAGAGTGCTGTCTCCAGGCATGCCTAAAATCTAAATAATGATACTGAACTTCAAAGGCCCTATTCTCCATTCCTTGTGCACTCAGTACTCCTGTTTAAGTCAGTGGAGCTTCTAAGTGTATAAAAATGCAGAATCATACTGTGAATAAGCTGTTAAGAATCAATTAGCAATAAAATGCTGCTTAGAAGGAAAAAAAAAGACAAAATCTCAATGTCTGTTTGGTCAATTCTTTCTAATCTATTAGTAGCATGAGTAGTTTGAACATCAAGGTGTGTAATTTTGATGCTCTGGAGAGGAGACCAACCCATCTAAAAGCCTGGATTGCATTTGAGACTGTAATTTTTTTCCAAATGATTTATTCCACTAGTCTACTCTACTGCTGTTGGACAGTCAGCTTATATAGCACATCAAGGATAGTACAAAGTTGAGGAGCTTCTCAGGTGGCCTCAGGGATTTAGCTTGTGTGTTTTAAAACTCCTCTGTTTCAGCATCTTTGCATATTGAATTATGTTGATTGCACTAAGTAAACATTAATTACTTGATGGTTTCATAGTGCTTTGAAGCAGTAAGCTATTCTGAAAGTGATCATTATTAATTATAATATGCACTGTTGTTATTTTGTCCTTATTTTTTAAAAGTCAAAGAGCCATTTATCCTCTCTTCCTTAAAGTTATGCATTTAGAGAGAGCCACAGGACCCAGTTCTCCATGCGCCTAAATGACATGAGGATGTCATTTACTGAGACAGGAAACAGTGTGGGAAATACTGTTGCACCCAAAACCCAGTTGTTATATTCAGAACTCCAAATCCAAGGCATTTTTCATTTTTGCTTTCCTTTAGCAATATCATCAAAATGGACAACCTAGCTCTCTGAACAGTGGAAAAAGGATTCTTGTCTAGTTTCATGAGTAATTTTATGTGTTAGGTAGGATATAATCACTAACAATACTATGGACCACTATACTGAGCATGATGTCATACGGTCTGGAATGTCCCCTTGGTCATTTAGGGTCACCTGTCCTGGCTGTGTCCCTTCCCAACCCCCCAAACACACCCAGCCCCCTTGCCAGGGTGGCAGTACGAACTGCAGAAAAGGGCTCTGTGCAAGCCCTGCTCAGCAATAACAAAAATATCTCTGTTTTATCAACCCCATGCTCAGCACAAATCCAAACATAACCCCATACCAGCCACTGTAAGGAAGTTAAGTACTCCAGCTAAAACCAGCATACTGTCTTTCTCAATTGCATTTAAATATGAAAATTAGCATGAAAATTCTGCTATCGATTTCAGTTTTAAAATTCTTGCGACAGATTGTTTTATAACCCTTCTGTCATTAAAGAAGCTTCATTAGCCTGCAGAGGTTGGCATAATACATTACTAATAATTGGCTGCTTTTTATAAGAATATTGTTTCATGGAGAGATGGGAGTTCATCCAAATCAATAGAATTTCTGAGAAAATGTCTCTTTTAGTTAAATTGATTAAGTTTCATGATCACAACATACAGGAGGCAAAAGTATTAAGATTTATTTGCTTTGTTTTATAACTAAACCAAATTAAAGCCAAATTGCTTTCTATATGAATCAATGTGTTTGGTGTCCAGGCACAGGTGGTGGGGGCTTCAGGGACCTCTGTGAGGAGTGCCCAGGGCTGCCCCAGGCAGGACACAGCTGGATCCAGGTGGCTCCAACCCACCCACACAGGGTCTGCAGCCAAAGGGTCTGTGGCACCTTGGGGAAGACATGTTTAAGAAAGGGTAAAAACTGTTGCACAGCAGCTGTGTGAGAGAGGAGTGAGAACATGAGAGGAACAAACCTGCAGACACCCAGTTCAGTGCATAAGGAGGAAGAAGGAGCTGATACTCCCCTGCAGCCCCTGGTGAAGACCATGGTGTGGCCTGTGGAGGACCAGAGGGAAAAGAAGATCTGTATTACAACCAGTGGAGGACTCCATGCCCGAGCAGGTGGATGTGTTGTGGAGAAAGCTGAAACTGCTGGAGGGCCACACTAGAGCAGGAGGAAAGCAGGAAGAGAAAGAAGTGACACCCAGGAGGTGCTATGGCCTGACCCCATCCCTCCATTCACCACCTTCATGCACTGCTCAGCATGAGGAGGAGGTTTGTACCTGGGAATAAAGGGGTGTGGAACGGAGGGAGATTGGTTTCCTTTTGTTTCTCTGTAACTGAGTCTATCTTTAATTGGCAATAAATTAAACTTCCTCAAGTAAAATCTGTGTTGGTTGTGAAGGTAATAGGTGAATAATCTTGTCTTCATCTCAACCTATGGGATTTTTCATTTTATTTTCTCTCCCATCCTGCTGAGGAGAGGAAGTCAGAAAGTTGTTGTGTGGGCACCTGTCATCCAACCAAGGTAAACCCACAATAAAATTCAATATTTTTGTCTTAAAACACATTTGGGGATTTAAACTGATTTCTGTGATCGTATGAAAATTTTCCTTTAAATGTTGTCATAAAAAATAAAATCTAAGTTTTCCTTTTTTATTTTTTGTAATTTTTTTTCTTACTTTCCTTTTTTTTTTTTTCTTTTTCCTGAATGTCTCTTCTTCAGTATTCTCTAAACAGCTTGTTATTCAATTATTCATGTGCCTGCACTTGGGAATTTCAGTCTGGTTTCAGACCTCTGTTGCCTTCTTCACATTAGAGGGCAGAGCATCACATCTCCAATCTTCAAATTTCAATGGTCTTCCATACACCATTTAAAGAATGAAGAAAAAATAAATCTTTTCCCTTTGCTTTCAGTGACAAAAGAACAGTTATTGTTTTCACCAACCTTTCTCTTAGTGTAAAATACACTGAAAAGACGATGGAAAGTGCTTCTTTATCAGTTGCTCTTCTCTGTGAACTTTTTCTCAGGGGAGACAAGAGAACTAAAGAAACTGCTAATGCTAAATTTCTGAAAAAATTCTGTAAGCAAAACATCTAAAAATAGTACAGCAGTATTTGTTAGTGAGAAAGACAATGTAGAACTAAAACAGTCCCCTGAACTGAATATATTATTTTACAATCACAACTGACATTTCTATGATTGATGCTTTTTAGGTACAACCTGACCAAAAGTTTTTATGCAGTAATTAATACAATTTTCACATTTAAACAATCCTGTGAAGCTAATGAGTCCATTTCAATGGATGAACATATGCTTTGGTCTGTGCTGCAGCTGAAACTTACTTAATAGAAAAGACACTTTTTTATCTAAAGGTAACTTCAGCACCACTAATGTACACTTATTAATATCATACGGTAGAAAACTGGGGAGGAAGAAGTGAAAAAAAATATCATTACATTTTTAACTTCAAATAATATGTAAGAAATGCCAGCAGGGATGGGATGAAGCTAAATGCCACATATGGAACCAACCAGTGCATCCAAAACATTTTATCAATATTAGTGTTTTTATTTTGTTTTATCCTGGCTGCCTGGAGATTCCAGTAGAGAGAGAAGTTCCTGTGAGGGTAAATTGGAGAAGACTATGCTGGGAAAGAAGCTCCATCAGAGAAAAGTTGCTTGTGGTGGGTGAAATGCATAAGCAGAAACTGGTGTACTGAAAAGTTGTAGCTAAGGTCAGCCGTGGGATTTTTTTTGAAAGGTTGTTGGAGTTTTTCTTGTGCAACAGTAGGTCACCAAAATTGAGAACAAGGTTGCTGGGGTATGCTGCTGGGGGATAAAGTGGTAACAGATTTTCGTTGGAAAATTCTTGTGACAGTTTTCAGGGCCAGTAAGAATTTTAAACTTAGTTACTGCTGTTATTAAGCTTAAAGATTCACTGCAGATTAAAAAAAAAAACCCCAAAAAAATAGCGTGTAATGCAGTTTCAGTCCAATGAAGTTTTTGCTAATGTTTGCTTAATGTCTACTATCACAGTAGATGAGTTGTAGAGTAGTAACTACTTCAATTATAAGACATAATAGAATGAGACTAATAGATTTTTTAATGATTTTTTATGTTATTATTTAGATACATAAAGAAGTAATACTTCTACAGTTACTTTTTGGTCATCAGACTACATTACAATAAGAAGATAACTAATTAAAGCTGATGGTCTGTTGTTTTTGCTGTGCATTTTTCTATTAGTTTTCCTCACAGAGTTCTGGCCCAGATCTTTTTTTCACACATTACCAGTCTGAAACAAGCATCTGCTTGGAGAAAGCAAGAAGAAATTAGATATCAAAAAGGGGGAAGAATTTGAATATACCCGGTGATGCAAGGCACTAAGCGCCTTAGTCCATATTCACAATTCTTTAAATTCAAAAGCAAATCTGCTTCACAGGTTCTTTGAGTAGGTGAAGGTGTGCATACTCTGGCTACCTAGCACTGAGCACATTGACACTGAGGTCAGGGCTGAGTTTCCTTGTGATTGTTGTTCTCGTTCAGAAGTAAGAAATTTTTCATGCAAAATCTTTTAGATACTCGGTCAAGAAGAGACAGTATACCCTAGTACCTGGGTAAATTGACACTATACAGGTGTGTACAATTAGTGCTGAATATTACATGCAGACACAATGTCTGGAATTATGTGGGACTTCTTACCCCACAGCAGAATATTCTAGACATTTGGATGCAGAAACATACTCTGGCCCAAATTACTTTCTACTCTGCATTATTTGGAAAAATGAACACATCTTTTCACAAAGTGTATTAAGGAATCCTATTAGAGAATGATGCTCTATTTTTCTCACTTCTGTCTTATGAAGTCATAAAATATTCAATCTAATATTCAGTTTTTTTGGCACATCTGTTTTGAATTGCTTATGAGTTGCACAAAATTCCTGAGATGAAGAGTGCACTAAAGAACATTTATTTACTCCTTATCCCAACTCAAGCCCTGAGAGAGAGGAGCTCTGCATTTCTCTATAACATGTTGAGACAATGTACAGCCAAAGGAGAATTTCAGATCCTGGAGTCTGAGCCATTTCAATGGTTCACTCCATCAGCTGTTTGAGCAGTTTGCCCAGATTTGTTAGATTTCTTTGCTGTAGAATCTAAATACTGTTACAGATGGAGTAACAGGTTCCTTAATCTTTTCACTGCAAAGTAGTTCTTTTTTGAAAGAATTTTAATAGCTTGATATTTTCAAAGGCAAACTAGCAGCAAAAACTTGAGTTTAAATTATTGGCATTTCTACAACTGGAGGTAATGTTAAAATCAGTCGTGATAGTTGAACATGAGAATTTATGCAATAGGTTTGAAGTTCTATACATAAGCATTGTGCACTGACAAATACTATTGCTAAACAGAAACTACACACATGACATAAAGTATTCTTTAAAGGAGAGGGTTTAATTTTTTTCCTTCTGTGATACAAAACAAAAAATTACCATTAATTTAATATTTCATCAGCCTGCTTAAATGTCTTTCCCATTTATTATTAGATCTGCTATGAAAAAGAATTCTAGATGATAAAAACTTTTGTTCTGTTTTTATAAGGAATTCTTAATTTAGAACAGCATTTAATTCTAACTAATGTTGAATTAATACAAGTCTTTAAAAATTGTCTGGAATATGATGCCTTCTTTGTAAAGTTGTGTCATATCAGTGATAAATATTTGACTTCTTTTCTTGTACCTTTTATTATTTTATTTCTTTACAAGCCCCAAAAGTTATTGAAGATTTTCTGTAGCTAAAAACTACGACTAGAAGCCTCTCCTTTCCTTTGTCCAGGCACACCAACCCGCTGTATAGGAGCTTATCCCCGGATGATTTTCTGTGACTCCATAGATGATTCTGTATGACTGTCATATATGTCCTTGAGTATTCAACTACTTAATCTAGTTAGTATTAGCAATAATTAGGAGTATTTTTTATGTAATGAAGTCTTTCCCACATCCATCATGATAATATTTGAATTAATTTGTTCATCTCCCATTCTGTTTTGTATCAGCTTTTCATATTTACTGATTTGTCTCCTGATTTTATTCTTTCCACTGCTCATCAAAATATCCAACACTAAATTTCCAGTAATAGCAGTGTTTGTCTACATTTAAGTGTTCCTGTTTATTGTGTTTGTTGTAGTTACTGTTGGAAGATAATATCCATTAAAGTTCCCTTTCCAAACTTGCTAAACTTTCTTATACATTGGGAAATGTAATTTTACATGTATAACTGTTGTTAAGTGACCATACATGGATTTCCAGCAATTCAGTGAATACTAAGAAAATATGGATGTTATATAAAAGTAAATTTCTCAAAAGCAGGTTGAAAAGCAAGAATAGTTTTAAGAAAATGCTCTCTGGTAGAAAATTACTAGAAAAGTTATGTTCTTGATACAATTTATTTTCAATAGAAATTGTAGCATTATGAAACCTGTTCTTTAATGATCATTTAGGAAAAGAAGAAACTAGCTTTGAAATAATTGAAACAAAATGAAAAATAGAAAGGCTTCTGGGATACCACAGTATATTTTTTTTCAGTAACTTCTGTCATAATTTTCTTTTTAAGTCTCTTCGTTTCATATTTTATATATGTTTTCTTTAGAATCTCATTTACTTTTTATTCTATAGCTCTCTTTTTCCTTGTTTTCCAACTTACCTAAATTTAACAGAATCACAAAATCAGAGTGAACAAAAGAATTACCCTCTTCTTTCTCAGCTTAGACAGTATCTGCAGCTGGTATTATAAATGTGAAAGTGAAGCTTGTAAAGCGGAACTGGTTTTGTTCCCTGTATAAATAGCAAGTAAGCTCACCAGTGGAGTTAAAATTTTAAGAGGAAAGTACAGTTTTAAGCCAGCATCGTGCAATTGCAATAGACTTTTCAGTACCTATTATATTTTTCCCAGTATTTTAAGCCACAAATCTTGCAGCTGTTGTTATTCAAATGCAAATCCTTCAATAGAAAATTAATATGAAAGCATATAAAAGAAGCAAGTGGCCATAACTGCACAAAATTAACAGAATTCTAACTGAACACTGTTTTCCTTAAGAAGCTTTTTTTTTAGGAGACTTTCAGATTTCCAAGTCAAAAAAAAGAATAGGCCTTAGGTGTTTGTTTCACATCAGTGAAGTTTACTATGGGCAATTAATTAGAGAAACCACAATATTATCAAGAAAGATTCTAATAATAATATTTGTTGTTCACACAGAAAAATAAAGATATGTTCTAAGATATTTTGGTTGTCCCTTCTAGTTATTAACCAAAAGAAAATATCTGGTAAATCGGTATTTAAAGTAGGTTTAAGAAGACATGAAATACACATATTAATGAGGGAGTAGGATTTTTAACTTTCCTTGTTGCAGACATTTTTGTTACTAATCTACTTTGTCTTCCAGTTGATAAAAACAAGTAAGGTAAAGCAAGGAGTAAGGGTCTTGATATGAAAGAGTAACTTCAATTGCAGTTACAAACAAATTTCAATATTTTCTAGTATTTTTTTCTATAAAGCCATGTTTTCCTCTTACAGTTTCATAACTAATCAGGAAATAATTTACCAAAATTGCTGGCCATATCTACTCTCTATTAGCTTAACAATAAACAAGACATTCATTTTATTGTAATTCAGTGCTGGCACCAAAAGTAATATGAAATGAGAATATGGGATTTAATGTATTCAACTATAATGACATGTATTCCAAAATGATTAACAAGTTATGGTGATTTATTTAATTGAAAACATATTTGTATATTAATTTTACCATTTCTTCTAAATTTGAGTTCAACTTCCGTTATCTTCACATTTACCCAGTCTTTCATTTTCAAAATGTCAAACCCAAGAAGTCTTACTTGACTTAGAAACAACAGGGTTGTAATTCTATATGACTGCACACTGAAAATATTTCTATTAACACTAATGGTCAAATTCAGAAGAGTGTTTTTTAAACACTTTTTATTTGAAGCGTTTGTTAGTTGTTGACATTTTTAGTTTTCCTGATTGGTTCATAAATAAAATTAATTTTCTAATGGAGACCTAAAATTCATACTGAGATTTGAAATTTTTTTTTTTTTTCACCAGCGGCACATCCCACTGTAAAAAAAAAAAAAAAATCCTTAGTTATTTTTTCATTTTCTTCCTCCCAGTGTACCTGCATATGTCAGCAGCCTAAATGAATCAAAGGAATGTTTCATGTAGACATACAGCAGTGTTTGACCTTGAAATGGAATCTTAGATCACAACACTGCTGATGACTTGCGGATAGAAAAACAGGCATAGCATATTGAGGAGGAAAGAGGAAGTGTGAGACGAAGTACAGTGAAATGAACAGAGAATGCTCTTTGTAGTAGTCTGAACTTTGAAGAAACACTCAAGTGTTTTCTTAAATGTGTGATTATACTTAAATTTTAAATTAAAATTTAATGTATTTTCTTCCTTTTTTTGTCTATACATTCTATACATTGCTTTTTCTGATACTGTTGGAGAATGGGGCAAAAGGACTACACCTAAAGAGCTGTAGTTCCACTTAAGTCAGAAAATAAACTCCAGATTAATTCTATTTTCTAAAATTTTCATTCGTGACAGTTGATCATAAGCATAAAAACCCTCAAAATTTCTCCTATTTTAATGGACACTGCCTTTAGTCTCCCCCCTACACTTCCCTCCTCCAAGGCCTAATTTATATTTCTTACTTGTACCCAGGAGAGGACTTTTACTTTTCAGGATCTGGCCTTTCCACTATCATTTGTGCATCATATTTAGCTGAGAGTGCAAATATTATCATCCTCTAAGGTTACTTGCATTTGCATGCCCAAGTTGTATTGTAAAATGACATTTAGCAGCATTTACTTTCTTGGCTGCCATTTCTTCATCTTGCATAATACATTTTTCTTACATCACAAGATGAGGCTCAGGAAAATTGTAAAGTTGGAGTACACCTGTGGGATGACAGTGTGATAGACAGCTGTGAAATAAATGCAGACTTGTGGTGAGCAGGTTCAGCTGCAACTCCTTAAAATGGCATTTTATAATATGGGAAGCTTAAATGGTAGACTGTTGAACAACAACAGGAAAACATTACATCATGCAAAACTGTAGTACAAGGGGAAAAATGACAACAGTGTACAAAGCTGCAGCTGATCCTACTTGCCATATGGTATGTCACTCACTGTAATAACACTTACATTCCCTCCATAAGTGCCCTTAAATATCAAGGAGTGAATAAGGCATTATGCAAATTGCAAAAGGGATTTATAATCATATATGTTATGAACTTTGTACTTTCAGGAATTATTTTTCTCTTACATTAACAGAATACTCTTTAAAAATGTGTATATCTTGGAAAATTCCCACAACTAAATAATTTAAAATTTGCCTGTGCAAATGGTTAGAAGCAAGGCTTCCTTAGTCAATATAAAATAAAAAAAACCTCCCAAACTATGAACCCATGAGCAAATAGCTGCTATAATTTCTCTCCCTCTCTCCTTTCAAGATCCTGTGATTTTCACACAAATACATTTTCTATATGTTTAAGTACATTTTTGAGAGTATTCTCTTCTTAGAGATCCTGATGAGAGACCAGATAAGTTGTTTGAAGAATGATAATTTAGTCTTTATCTCTGATGTATGGTAAACTGTTCAGCTGTTCATTATTTCTCACAATGCGAAATCTAGAGAGCCTTCAATGCAAGTTTCATACAGCAGTTTTGGAATAAACAAAGGAAGTACTTTGTCATATCATGCCTGTAATTAAATTGTGGAACTCATTGCTGCAAGATGTTTCAGGAGCCAACAGTGTAATTAGAATCTTAAAATGACTGTGGTCAGCCCCATTTTCTCTATTGAACACAGAAGTCTGGAGCCTTCATCTCAGGTAGTCCCTCGGGCTCTTACTGGTGCAAGTGCATGCCAGGAGAAAGGACACTCCAAGGCATGCTGATCCCTCATACTCCTGACTGTTGAAGAAAGGATGTTGGACCTGGTGAATCCTTGTCCTGATATGATCTGCTGATTTATGGTAGCTACATTGGACTGAATTCAGGTCCAGCATTGTGTTAATTATTTCCTGTGTCTTTCACTGGATACCAGAAGAAGGGAAAATGAGAAGAGAAAAAAAAAACAACATTTACCTGATTTTTTTTCTGTCCCTGAAAAAATATGAAACTAAGTTGAGTGTGAGGCAAATATAAATCATGAGTTTTCTTATTTTTTTAAAGAATGGGTGAGTTTTTAGACATAAGCAAGTCACTTTCTATTCTAGCAGTCTATAAGGGACAAATTCAGTTCTATATTCATTATGTGAACAAAAGATTGTTTTGACATTGTTTTCTGATTTTAATATCTTCTTCATATACCCCGCACTTCTTTTGTATGCTGGAACTGACCTTGTCCTGTGGAATCGAAACAGAGATAGGAAGTTAAATATATATTTTTTACTGTTTGCAGTTCATAAGATCTTCCCTGATAGGGAAGTATTTTTCCATCAGTAACTTGGTGAAAAATCAACCCTTTTCCTAATTTTATCTGTATCTTTTCTGTGTGTACACTGTCACTTAAGCAGAAATCTTACCGGTTTATCTGTAAAATTCTTAAGTACCTTTGTGACACAGCTACTGTGGCAAATCAGTTAATATGCACCATTAAGAAAAATCCTGCAGCGACAGAGAAAAAAGCAACTTGACTATACAAGTTTCTTCTATTTCTAGATTATACAGAATAATCATTCTCTAGGTATCAATTAGGGCAGCGAAAGTGGTTTGAGGTTAGAATCTGAGATCTTATGAGGTCATACTGGATGAGATATGTTCAGCACACATGTCATCACTTCTGAGGTGGTTCCTATAGTATTATGTCTACTATATTTTCATTTCAGCTCTTTGGTAGATTTTTCATTTTTGTTTTTTTAACTTTGCAAGATAGTGGAGTATATACCATTAAAAGGTAGATCTCAGTGTAGGAAATGTCAATCCTATGCACATGAGTTGGGACATTGTTTTTTTAACTACTGACTGACAGATCAAACTCCTTATGAGACTTCTCTTGGTCAGTAAATATCCTAATTTTTCTCTTCATGCTTTTAATGTCCTTACTCACCGTGTGGCTTATGGGAACTTCACTCATTTCATCTTCTTCCCACAGCTTTTATGACCCTGAGAATTTTCTCTGATAAGTTTGTAGGATTATATTTTTCTACAAGCTATTTCCTCTGAAATGACAGGTTTCTTCTGCCAACATTTCTGTCATCACTAATAAAGGATAACATTGGAGAATGCCCTTTTCCACAGTTTAGTACAGTATCATTTGTTGCCTCTCTCTGTTCTTCCTCAGTAATACTCTGACTGAGCCAGAGCAGCTGACCTGATGGTTTCATCATCTGGGATTTCAGACCTGTCTGTTCAGTCACAGTACTTGTAGTATCTGGGGATCAGGGTCAATATCAGTCCTTGGCAGAGTTTTTACATTTCAGGGTACTATCTTGTCTGCCTGATTTACTGATAGTTTCTCAGGAGCTGACAAGAGTGAGCTTCAAGTACATATTGTTCAGCTATAGCATTGGAAGAAAATGTTAGTTGGAGAAAGCAGATTATCTAAACAGAGCCTGATGAGTCTGTGTCCCTGCTCATTGATCTTTCTTAATCCACGTTTGCTTAATTCATTCTAATCCATGACCTTTGCTCCCACTTTAGCTTTGCAGTGTCCCACATTCAGCAGCACATCAGGCCTCAGCAGAGTGTCAGTGCATTCTCCAGGAAATTGTCATCCTTGGCAAATTGTCAGAGAGAGGCGACCTGGGCAGCAGCCAGGTTAACTGGCGTTTCTTTACAGAAGATTAAAATAATAACAGTTGTAAAAGGATTATAGTTTGCTAAGATTAGAGTTCTCTCTACCCCTATGTAGGGGTGCCAGTGTTTTCTTGTGTTTAAAAAGTCATCTTTGAAATGATAAAATGAATGGCAATTGAATGGTAGAACATAGCCAATGCATCATCGATTATCTATTAAGTATCAGACACTGGCTTTGTGATAGCAGTATCATAGAAGTGAAAGCTCATAGGTTGTAACAGAAAAGTTTGTGAAGCATAAGAAAGTTGGAATCTTTGGTGACACAAAAGTATTATTTTACTGAAAAAAAAAAAGGGATGCATTACTATTTTTTTTCTATAATCCACCAGTTAACATAAAGTAGCTTTTTCATTGAGAGGTTTCTCCCATATTAGGACATAACAGTAAAATACTGTATTATAGGAAAGCTTTTCAGCTGACTTTCAGCCTTGGAAATGTAGATAAGGTTCACTCCAGAGTAGGACTGTGGATCTAAAACAAGAAAAGTTTTGTTGGGGCTTTTTGTTTGTTTGTTTGTTTTCATAAACGTGCTTTGTATTCTTTAACATCCATTTGAGATACACTCCTTGGAATCTCATTTATAAATTATATACTCTTCTGCCTGCCTTCATTTGCACAGCAGATCATATACAAAATGATGTAGCTTTGAGTCTCTCCAGTGTACTTTAAACAGGTATTAACTTATGCATCTTTAACCACACTGAACTTACTTAGAATGAGACTGGGTGAACATAATTTGAAGTGGATAATTAGAAGAAACACAGGTAGAGCCAGAACAAAGGAACAACAAATGTAGATAAAAATGTTAGACAAAATGGTTCTGAGGAGTTACATGCAGCAGCTCTGCAAGCCCTGCGGTAGTTGCACAGTAACTTGAACACATAGTACTTCACGTAGCAAATAGAAAATGACACTTGCCAGAATCTGACCTTGACAGAAACATTGGAGTAATATTTGTAGTATGATCAAACAACTTAGCTCTTTCTGCTAGTTTTTATTATGCTCTGTGTTTTCAGAAATGGAAGGAGAGGCATGTTGGAAATATATGGCATTTAGTTTTTAACCTCTTTTATCTACGTTCTTGTTTGGTCTTGGCACTACATGAATGTCCGAGCAGTTTAAAAATATGAATTTCTTTACTTTTGCAGGGAAACATTATTATTGTTGTAAGATAGAAAACACAAAACTGAGGCACAAAGAAACTGAAATTAAGTCTTTAAAAGCATTTAAGAATCTAGGAAACCAACTGGGCAGAACTGAGATGTTTCAGTCGAAGAAAATGGCAGGATGGCAGACTCGGGAGTTTTCTCCTTTCAAGATAAATTATTTTTTTTAATTTAATATCCTGTTACTACACATGCCAAGGAGAGTCACCAGATTGCTTGTGCTGGGCAGAAAGGATATGCAAGATTTACGAGTAATATTTAGGCTGGCAGAGATCACGGATGTAAATTCTTCTGCACTGTATCCTACTGGTTAAATCACCTTTCCAAGAAACAATTCCTCTGCCATGTTAGTGTAGAGGACCTTTAACCCTGTCCCTTGGAAAAGGAGTTAGGTGATGAATTTGGGGGTCCCTTACTACTAAGCCTCTTCTGTATTTTGTGCTTAAAAATAGAAACATCATGAGACCTAAAGAAAAGTGAGAAGAAATTTGGGCATGCACTGGACATACATTCTTATTTCTACTACCACCTATTATTACCTTATTTCTATTCCCTAGGCACTGTGAGAACAAGCCTGTCTTTTAGTTTCTTATGCCTGGACTGCTCTAGCATTAAAATCTTTGAGCTCTAATGTAAAATTCATAAAAAAACCACCAAGATCGGGTTTTATAATTACTCAGGTTTATGCCCTGGCCTTTAAACTGCCATATCAGATTTCCCCTTGACTCATTTACTTCTCCCATCATTCTCATGATCTTGGCTAAATATTGGCTGTATCTCAGCAGCTGATGTGATGGGGTCCCTTTATTGTTTTGATTCCCACATGGTCTGTAATCTGAAAGGTATTTGCCTAACAGGTGGGATCTCTATTGCTTGCATAGAAGTCATAGAACGCCTTTCTTCCATTTCCTTCTTGGCTCCTGCCTCACTTAGTAACTCTGGTTTGGGATTTTTTTTGGTTGGTTGGGTGGGTTTTGTTCATTCTTTTTTTCCCCCTGAAACACCTGTCATTGCTATGAATTACAATTGGCATGGCTACCCTGAGACATAAAGAGAAGCAAGAGTGTGGGTTGTAGCACATAATCACCTCACTTAGGTGCTCAACCATCTATAGATCTTTAAAACCAAGGACTTAATTATTAGGACTGGAGTTGCATTAGGTTTTTCTGTAGTTCTTACCGCAAAACAGGCTTCTCCAGAGACACTGTCACTGGGAGTGAAAGAGTCTCCAGAGATATTCTATATTCAACCTCTTAAATCAGGTTTTAAAATTCTAAAAAGAAAAAGATCATTTCAAAGTTTATTAGACATTTGAATCTAGGTGAGTTGAATTCTACTCTTATTAAAAAAGGACTTGACCTTTTTATATTTATTGTGTATTAATTATCCTACTATTGATCCTTATAGAAGTATCTGATTCCAGTGGTTTTCTTGTAGTTCATTAGTGTTAAGAGGTAATTTGTTTCTCCTTCTCAGTTTTGGCCTTAGTGTACTGAAAACCTGTGGTTTAAAAATGTTTGTTCCCAAGTTCTCTTCTGACCTAAGCAATTCCTAAATTAAATCCAAGTGTGTTTCACTGCACACCCCAACAAATGTTTTTGTAGACTTTATAGATTAGAGGGGTTTTTCCCCCCACCCTTCCCAGTCCATTATTGTCTATCAGGCTGGGGAACTTCCTACACTCCTGTGTCCTTCATCACTGCTTCAAAATATGTGATACATGGCCACATTTTCATGCTATAAACAAAACATTCAGGTGGGACGAAACATAATTCTCTCATTATTTTTGACATGTTGATTTAAACTTCTTTCCTCAAACCTCAAATCAATAATTATTTATATACACACATACACACTGACAGATCAACAAAAATATAAATATGTGTTTAAATACACACTCCCTCTCTCTCTGTCTTTAAAAATGGACCCTTGTATAAACTATACTAGGTCCAGAAAGGATCTAAAGCCAAGAACTGCTCATGCAAATACAACTAATCTGCCCTGGAGGAGACTATTTCTGAGGCTTGCTGCCAAGCTTCCCTCCCTTGGGTGGATGCAGTTAGAAGAGCAGATCTAGTCTGACTTACTACAAATTGTACCCACAACTTTTCTATAGTACAAAATATTGCATGCCATCAGACTGTTATTTTGTTCTTCTTGTTCTGTTTCTTATTTCATGTACCTTTCTCGTCATTTTACTGTAAACTCTTTAGGGTGGGGCTTATTTTTACAAGAGGCTTGTAGACCCCCTTTCCATTACACAAGACCATGAAAACAATGCATTAGTCCCAACTAAATAATCTATAAACTGCTTTAATTAGCCAGAAGAAATATATATAATGTATTACACAATTTATTTGAGAAAAAAAGTGCTTTAAAAGATACAAAGGCTAAGAAGTTGGGTTGTTTTGTTTTTTTTTTGGGGGGGGGTTGTGTTGTTGGTTGTTTGTTTTTTCTTTAATAGTCCCAGAATAAAATTTATGTAATCCTTAATTATACACAGTCTAATTAATAATTATTTTCCTTAAAAAATCTTTATAGATATGTACATACATTGAACATGAATGCCTATAGGGCTGAAGAAAGCCAACTTCTTTATAAGGGATTTCTTTTGAGCATATTGAAACCATAATTTAAATTTTTGCATTCTTAGAACAAGAACAAATGAAGGCAAACAATGAAATTTGCAACAAAGTTAAAAATATGAGACACATCTTCTGTCTGCATATCCTTTGGAAAATATTAGCTAATTATATTTAACACAGAATGAGAACATAATTCCTGCTGTTTTGACAAGTAACAAATTGCATATTATCACCTTGTAAATAATATTATTAAAAACAGTTGTCCTTGTCTGTGGTCTCTTCTTTGTAAGAAAAAAATTAATTTGAGGCCCGTCATTCACAAGATGTGCATTAGAATATCAAAGCAGCAGTCTGAAGATACTGAAAACTGAAAATCCTATACACCCTCTGCACAGAGGGAGAAATTTGGTGTTGTAATAAGAAGATAAAAGTAAAGGTTTGTGAAGTCTATGGTAGCAGCATGATCCCTTGTGATAATCAGATTTTCAGTCATGATTAATTTGACTCATTTATTCAACTAATAATATTATCTTGACTATAATCTAGGCATAATATTGGTTTCCATTGAGAAATATAAATTGTACATTATTAAGCATTTTTAATTTTTATTCGTTTACTAATTAAACTGTATTGCTCATCTTTTTTATTCTTAAAAAATTCCATGGAGAGATTAATTTTAATTCTTCATGTTTAAACACATCATCTTTCATCCAAAGATCCAAAGGTGCTTCACAGTACAAAAACTAATTTGTACTCTATGAATGATCTCACAGCAGTCCAGTGAGATATATTACTAGCTGTTATTTTTTTAAGGCTGTTTTTCAAAATAAAATGTTCACATCCTTCAGCAGGATATAATAACACGAGCATCTACATGTTTGCAGAGTTCTTTTCAAGTCAAGGGACAGCACTTGCTGGTATCACAAAGATTCGATCCATGCAGTAACTTTACTGAAAGTTAATAACATTAAAAGTAGGAAGGTTTTTTCCTGTTAACTTCAAAGGGGTCAGGTTTTCATTTAATAACAGATAATGGTAGGAGTGTCAGAGACAGATGTAGAAAGGGAACAGCCAAAATCATCAGGTATTCTACCAGTGAGATGCAGAACACACAGAAGTTTGATATGTAGGTTTAGTTGTTTCCCAATTGCATTCTTAATGTTTGATTTATGTTAAAAAAAAAATGTGTGTAAGAGCGTTGCTTCCTTCAAATTTGAAGCCGGACCAAATGCTGGTTCAGTTTAGATCCTTAAAGTTAAGAAGCAACACAGCAGTAAGAACCTACTTTCATGAGGATGATGCAGTGGAGACCTCTGTTGATTACATGTCATTGTTGTAACCACACCTCAGAACTGATGAGTAGTCAATGAATCATGACAGCAAGTGTGACTACAGGAAGTTAATAGACTGCTACCATACATGGCATTTATCTTTTTATGTTCAAGTACATAAAAAAAAATGTAGAGCTAAGTTTTACTTTTCTTTAAACAATCTAGAGTTATTAATTTTTCACTTTTTAATACACATTTAAACCAAGATAATGGAAATCAAAATATGGACCTTGTAGTTGAAGGTAAAACTATTTTAAAATGTGCTATAATTATTAAAGGTACGATTAAACCAAACACGATGATCTCAAAAATACTAAAATGAGCCTTTATGTTAATCAGATCTATGCACAGAGACAGAGCATCCCGGCAGGCCTGTGATTTCACTGGCGTCACGGAGACATGGCAGGTGGCTCCTACCACTGGAGTGTTGGAATGGAAGGATACAGGCTTTCTAGAAATGATTGGCAGGTGAGACAGGAAATGGGTGTTACCATCTATGTCAGTGTCCAGCTGGAATGCATGGAGCTCTGGCTGGGGATGGATGAGGAGCTGAGAGCTTATGAATCAGGATTAAAGGGAGGGTAGAGAGGCAATATTATAATGGGGGTATGCTACAGGCCATATGACCAGGAAAACTGAGCAGATCTGCCCCTCTATATAAATAAGTAGGAGTATCACAATTCCTGGTCTGAATGGGGAACTCCAACCAGCTTAACACCTGTTGTAGGGGCAACATAGCCAGGCATGAGCAATCCAGAAGGTTACTGAAATGCATTGATACCAATTTCCTTCTCCAGGTAATAGGCTATGAGGAGACTCATGAGCTACTCTGTGGGACCTTAATCTGACCAGCAAGGGCAGCTCTGTGGAGAAGAACTGGGGGTCCTGGGGGACAACAAGGTGTCTGTGAGCCACCAGTGTGCCCAGGTGGCCAGAAGGCAAATTTTTCTGGACTGCAATAGGAAGAGCATTGCCAGCAGGTTGAGGGAGGTGATTCTGGCCCTCTACTCAGCCCTGGTGAGGCCTCACCCAGAGTGTTGTGTCCAGTTCTGTACTCCCCAGTCCAAGAAAAGGAACTGTGGCAGAGAACCCAACAGAGGGCTCTGAAGATAATCAGGGGTCTGGAGCATGTCCCTCAGGCTGAGGGAATTTGGCCTATTTAGCCTGGAGAAGAGGCAGCTGAGAGGGAATCTTATCAATGCACATATATACCTTGTCAGGCAGATGTCAAGAGGACTGAACCAAGTTCTCTTCAATTGTTCCCAGTGACAGGACAAGGGGCAACAGGCACAAACTGAACACAGCAAGTGTCATCTGAGTATAAGGAAAAGTTTTTTACTGTGAGAGTGACAGACGTCCTCATGGAATGTTGCCCAGAGTGGTTGTGGATTCTGCTCCTCTGGAGGTATTCAAAACTAGCTTGGACACAATCCTGTGTAACCTGCTCCAGCAAGGAAACCGAGCTAGATGATCTCCAGAAGCCCCTTTCCATCACAGCCAGTCTGTATGTATCTGTGTAAAATACATGACTGAAAAAAAATGAAGTCCTTAGGTACAGGGTTTACCTTAGGGTATTGCTTAAGGCTCTCTCACTGGAATCAGAGATCAGGTGCTTGGCAACTCAAAGGACTGAGTCAATTATGTTAAAAAAAGGCAGTGGAACATTCATAAAGTGCATGTAACAGCTGCATGAAATGGCAATATGCTATTATTACAAGGAAAATAAAATGGATCATTATAAATGAAACACGCAGAGGATTGTTATCAGCAGAACAATTGTTATGTATTGAGCCATCAGAAACACCCACTTGGAAATCCTTAACAAAATGCTTAACATTTTATAAATAGAATTTCCAGGGAATTTAGAGATCAATACAACTGTCTAGCCACCTTCCACCTGTCTGGAACTGCCTTCCAATAAGAGTAAAATAGGGAAATAATTTAAGTAGCTTTAAAGTGGAGCTTAATACATTTTTGAATGGATTATAGGAAACAGGAAATGCCTGTTAGAGCAGAGGATAGGAATCAATGGCCTGGGAGGCTTTTCAGTACCATATCTTGTGCTCCAGAAACCTTTTTTTGTTGCCTTTTCTCCAGTAAGCATAGGTTCATCACAGAAGATGGGTTTTAACAACTGTTGTAAAGAAGTTGTTCTAGCCAATAGTGGTGTTGCATGAACATTTACTCTTCAAGTAATTCTGATATTAACCCTGTTGCAGTGGAATAGGAATCCATATTTCCTGCGTCACTGTTTGTAATCAACAGCAGAAGTGTCTAAGATCAATAGCTAACATGCAGCATGGCCTTACAGTGAATTAGGAGCAGTGTGAAAACAGCAGTTGCTCTTCAATATGCCTGTGCCAACTGAGATCAGATGAAATTTGAACATTTAGTTTCTTTGGTCACAACTGGAATTTACATACACACTCTCAGTAGGAAGACCTGTTAAAAAACAAATCATTTCTGGGGTTAAGTCTGTGTTTATTCATCTGCCTTACATGCACCTCCAAGGAATATCTACACAGAGAAAGAGGAGAAGAAGCCCTCAAGGTCAAGTGGGGATCCAAGGGAGTTCTTCCTATTCCAGCTGAAGAACAGGGAAAAAACAATCAATGCAAATTCTTCTTGGCTGATGTGCCGCAAGTTTCTCATTATGGTAATTAGTGACGCATGAGCACTGTTAGACTTTGCTGCATGTTATATCCCTTAATGCTCACTATTTACTGTAGTGCCCAGAGGCCCTAATAGGAACACTGAGCCAATGCAGCACAGCTGGGAGGTTGATGGGGCTGCAGGATGGGGAAATGCTGCTGCTGGTCTTGCAAAGGGATGCAGGCACCTCTTGTTCCCTCCATCTCCTGTAGGGGCCTCAGCTACTGAAATGGAGTGAGGGAGCAAAACTGTCACCCCTGCTGGGCTCAAGAGCTGTGTGCACATGGTGCTGCACCTGGGGACTTTGATCTCTCTGTGGTGTGGGAGTCCTCTCCTTGCACTGTTCATAATAAATAACTGCTTATTCTTGACAAAGACCTTATAAAGGATGTGAGGAGTGAAAAGTATTCTTTTTCTTAATCTGGTTCTAAATGTTTCAGTTGTCGTTCAGAAGCAGGTCACCCACTTGTAAACGTTATTATATTGCCAGGGACAGAGAGACTTTGGACAATCTGCTGTATAAAGGCTGATTGCACAAGTTTAAGCTGCCTGAGGGCTGCTTTAACTTATCTTACTGATTTCTTTTCTGAAACTCGGGGTGAGAGGAGACTGTACTAAAACTGATTAGTTCTATTTATTTTATTTTTCTCTTTGCCACTTCGGGACAGCCACCAAACCCCCTGTTTGGGTTGACCTACTGGAAAGCAGTTCTGTGGAGGACTAGGGGTCCTGGTGAACAAGAGATGTCTGTGAGCCAGCAGTGTGTCTGCTGGGGTTTTTTAGCTATTGAAAGTGTTTTACCATATTCACCGAAATACTTGATGTATATATCACATAGGTTAGAGAAACTATGCATCAAATGCTTGGCTGAAGATTAGAAAACTGTTTTATCTCTTAGTCTTAGTTAATTGAGACTTCACTTCTAAGCTTATGCTTGGTACTCTAATACAAATGTTAGAAGTTAATCTTTTAAGTCTAACTATTCACCTAGTCTTTCCTTATGTCAGGGAGACAGAAGGCATCATCAAAGATTTATCTCATTCTGTAACTGACATATTAGACATTTCATATAAACTATGCTCATGAGATTCCTTTTTGTTCTTGTAGATCTAGGCTCAATAGGTTACTATGTCTAATGTTAAAATATGTAGGTAAGATAAAATTAATTGTGCAGTATAAAGCAGCGAAATGGGATTTACATGCTTCCCCCAATGAGGGTGAAATACAATGCTGGGATTTAAATGAAAGATTTGCCTAGATGCTGTCAACCACAAGCAGATGGTTGGTATTTTAATGTAAATGTAATATAAAGAAATAGTAGCCAAAAATATTGGTGTGTATCGTGTTCAAATTTGTGTTTCAGCAGACATAATGAGTCAGTAATGAGAAATTATATATCTGATAAAACGGTCAGCTTAATATATGAAATAGGGCAGAATGACAATTTTTGTGCATTATATGCTTCTGAAATGGTGAAATAATTTTTATCAATGTGCTGGTTGCACAGCTACTGTTTCTGCTATTTATACTATGAAAAAAACCCTTAAAACAAAGCAAGCAAGAAACCAAAAAACCCTAAAAAAACAATACCAACCACCTACAAAAAAACCCTACAAGCCCAAATACACCAAATAAACAAATCTCTGTTATTACATACTTAACACTTTATGTATTTTCACTTTTATTTAAAATGTACTCATTTTACCATCACATGCCTTTATGCTGTATCAATTCAGAACCAATTATTCAAATCCAGAAAATTCGTTTTGAAATGTGCATGCCACATGGTAAACTTACCTGAACATATTTAATGAAGAAAAATATCCAATTTTGAATGTACACTATGAAGTTGGCAGCTTTTTCTATGTTATGTAATAGCTTAAAAATGCACCTTAACAGTTCTATCTGATTAGTATGAATGATTCAATAAAAACACCTTAACTGCATAGAAACTGGAGATGATATAGCCTAACCCAGCTGTCATGCAATTTATAAATACAGAAGCAACTACCCACATCTGTTCTCCTATTTTCTTTTTTCAATTTAAGAAGGAAATTGACCTTACAATCTTCAACGTGACTTCAGGTCATTGTTATTAGTGATGAGAAAATGCTGTACTCTTCTTTTGACTGAGTCTGGCAAACCTCCCAGATATTTTACAATCACAGAATAAAAGCTCTGAAATGCTGCACAATATTTTATTTTTTTTCAGGTTTAGGCACTTGTTGTAGTACCCTGTACAGCTGGCAAATAAAAATCTTTTTGCAGGAAGTCTTTGAGCTTTTATTTTTTTTTAAATGATGCTTATCCTTTGAATCCCTGAATTCTAAAATAACTTTGCTGGAATAAATAAATTACTAGGTGTTCCTTTTAGGCAAAGCAGTTAGTAATTTCCATTTAGGGATCATGGGTAAAGGAACAGTATTTTTATTTTTCAAGTTTCAGGAATAAAAAATATTTGTGTGTAAAATTAGAGCTGACTTGAGGCTCATTCTCAAGAAAGCACAGATCCACAAACACAGAAATATGGAGATTTCTATTCTCCCTGCATGAAGGAAAGAGTAAATCCAGCTTTTTGCAGTATAATTCCCATTAACTACAGTATTATTCATGCATAATCCTGTTTAAATTTTTTGATGTCTAAGTTAAAAAAAAATCAACAGTTGAAGTACCCCAATAAAAGAATTTTGTCATAATTCAGCAGCATCCAACATATCTCCATAGGAACTTGTTTGACTTCTTATCTGCTATCTGCAGGAATTTGGAATCCATGCATAAGTCTTGATGTTTAATACAATAATTAGCAGACTATAAGAACTGAAAAAAAATTTGATGAATGTGTTTATATGCATATGGGATACAAGGATGCTGCTCCTGGGGGCTATGTTCTTATCTCCACTTTTTTAAACTGTTCAGTTTCACATGGTATTAAGAGAGAAAGATATTTCTCCTGTATTGGCTGGTTAATATAGGACACACACATGATTTTTGAACTGGGACTAGGATTGAAGTTTCCAGGTTTTTTTCAACATTTAGGCAAGTGAATCCTGTGTAGAAATTTTCTGGAGTAAAATGAATATTTAACAATCTTTAAAGAGGACAAACAACCGTTGCAAGAAAAATATACTCCTTATCTTTCCATTAAAACAGATTGTTGTTCACTGAGAAATTTGATAAATCTGAGCAGAAATACTAAAATAAATTTTCATTCAGTGGCAAAGATCAGAAATTTAACAATGCAAAACCACAACCTTCTTGCTTGTTAATTTTTTGTTATTATTGTTGTTAAGAAAATATGTCATCTAAACTAGTTCTATTACAAAGTCTTGACAATTTCTTTAGAAAACAACATAAGCTACTTCAGATGTCACAGCATTCCTGCATTTGTCCCTCAAGGAAAAGGGGGGGAGAGTAAGACATACTGTAGATATTGAGGAAAGCAGATTCATTTGCCATAGGCAAAATTTTATGGCTCTTTAACCAACCCCCTAGGAGAAAAGCTGGATAAACAGATAGGCTTTGTGGCACAATTTTAAGACTTAACAGATTCAGTCCTGTTGAACTATAGGGGTAGCAAGACCAAGAGTTCTTTGTTGAAAAAAATCTAGAAAGGGTCATCACAATTAGTCATCTCCAGTTATTAAATAGGTTTGCCATCTATCTAAAATATGGAGGTAATAAAAGGAAGCAGGAGATTTCAGTTGTGCAGGGACTTAATCATATAAGTTTAGGCAGATGTGGGAGAAGGAATATTTATTATCCAGTTATTTACCAGGAAAGTTTTATAATAATCATGAAATGTAGTAGTAATGTAGCAATATAGACAACCCCTTAAAATTAAAAAGATGTTAAACTCTAGAAAAGGGTTTTGTTTTGTAAAATGAATAGATGACTGAATATGCACTACACAGTACCTTTATTACTTTTCCCACCATTAGCTGTTATTTGATAACCCTGTTATTAATAAGTAAAGACAAGGTCTGACTTAAGCTTTACCTCCATTTAACTGCATAGCAATTCTTCTAATTGACTGTCTGCAGCTAATTTGTTTTATTTTTGTTGTCTGTGTATAGTGAAACCATTGTTTTCTACAGATAACAGAAACAAGCAATTCTACTCCTTCAGAATTAACTATTTATGGTATATTCCTACCAGATAAGGTAATGTCATAAGGTAGAGAAATACATTCCTGGTACAACAGCAGAGGGCTTGAAAAATAGGGGTGCAGTGTTTGGCATAGGCATGGACATGAGATGAGGGATGGGTCATAGGATGGCACGTCAGACCCCATGGTAATAATTCACTCATGGTCAATTACAGAAATGCAGATTGTGGAAAAACTGGTTTAAGGGATAAAAAATATAAAGAAGTAGGATCTGCCTATATATTAAAAATACCATGTAAGTAAATTTGGAAGTAAGCTAGAGATGCAGTCCAGTAAAAAAAAAAAAAACCAAAAAAAACAAACACAGAGGTGCAAAAAAAATTAGCAAATACAACAATGACCCTAAGTGTTCCATAAATTGAAGAAGAAGAAATGGTTAAAGTAAACACCATATGACTTTCACTGAAGGACTCCAGATGCTGGCAGTTTACCATAACAATGCCCCCACACATCCTCCAAGACATTAAATGTGAAGTGTGAAGGAGGCAAAGCAAAAAGTTAGAAAAGTCAGAACCAGACCTGTTCCATATGGTCTTCATTGTTCTACTACTGTTTTGGATAACAAGTTTGAATATTCAGAGTCAGAAATGTTTCTAAAATGCTTTAGTTGCATGCTAATTTTTCCTTTTAACATTCTTGTATTGGGAAGCAATGAGAAAAAACCTAAGCTAACATAAAAAGTGTGATGATATCACATAACATTTTTCACAGAGTCACAGATAGGGAAGTTTCAATTGTTTAGCCACAGAGAGCTGGTTGCTTGGGCAACACAATGGATTTGAAATTCAGATTCCTTGATTCTGCAACAAATGTTCTGTGTAATCCAAGAATAGTCACAAATATTTCATTGTCCATCTGTTAACTTTATTTCATTCCACCTTTGGTATTTTTTTTATTCAGATTTATGGCAGTGGGTTTTAATGTTTGTTTTGTCTTTTTTTGTGTGTGTGGTTTTTTTGTTTTTTTTTTTGTTTCTGCGGGCTTTTTTTTGGGTTGTTTTTGCTTTTTGGTATAAGACTGATCAGGAGGATGATTTGCTGTTGATTAGCTTTAGAAAGTGCACAGAATAAGAGTAGATGTCTGTTTGATTATCATCAGGTGTTCCATCAATACCTATTCAGCAACAATTCTCAAATATTTTTGCTAGTGAACAATGTTTTTGAAAGTCAGGATTTGAAAGAAACACCTCTATTTTTCTTACATCTCCCCCCAACAAGGATCTGTTTTGCCTTGAATGCAGACATGAGGTTGCTATTTCAATAATGACGATGACAGTGAATTAAAATATGATAAAATTTACAACTCAGGTATGTATTACTGAACTGTGCTAGGACAAAGAAGCAGGTTCTTAGAACAAATCAGGAAAAATAATGGTTCTTATTTTAGCAAAGTCTTCTAAGACAATCAAAACAAAATAAAAAGAATATTTTTATAATCCAGGTCTTCAATAGGGCTTTTATAGTATTTGAGATGATTAATGTCCACTCTTTATTACCAAAAGGAAAATCAAATGCAATGTGTTCAAAGGAACTGGAATGAAGGATCCATCATTAAGTGAATGAGACACTTTGATTATCCATGGGTCATTAGTTCAATATGCTTTAATGGCTCCTAAAGAGCTGTTGCACATTCTGAGAGTACTTACTGACTGACTTAGCTTATAAATGCATCGATATAGAAGAAAAAAATATCAATACCAGAAAATCATCTTGGTAGGTCTATAGCTTCAGAATATTCTATATTGTCTGTGTTATCATCTTGGTAGGTCTATAGATTCAGAATATTTATGTTCACTTTTCAGTTATTATAGTCATAAAATACCTATGTTTTATTCATGGCACCAGCTATTGGTCATAGTGACATGACAAAATCATTGTTTGAAATTGTTACTCTTTCTACATTTTTTGAAATTTATACCACATAAAATTCAGGTGGACAACTTGTAGAAATTAAATTTGCTCTCTTAACATGCAGGTTAGATGTATTTTAAATGGCCATGTGTAGTAAAATAGTCCAGAAAATTCCTGCTCACTAACTTGGGATCATTTAGCGGTCTTTGCTCTTCATTGTTTTAGAAGATTCCCTCCATTTTCTGTGGGAGATTACTTAGACACTGGCATTGATACTGTTGGAAATACAAGCCATTTTTTTCCCTGCAATCTTGTGTTGCTTCATGTGAATGTGGAACATAATTCAATCTGGAGCTTCACCCTACTTAACAAACGTTTTCATCTGTTCTGACTGACCCTCAGATTCTCCTTCTGCAGTTACTGCACTGGCACATACATATAGTACATACAAGCTCACTAAAAATAAATGTTGGGTTTTTTTTTTTTTTCTTTACAGTTCCTTTTATGTCCATTCCTGCCCTAAAAATTACTAAATAGGCTATCTCATGAATACCTTATTTGGGGAAAACATACATACCTACAGGCTTTCATGAAATATAAAAGATAGCATTATCATATTTCCTAGATAAAATAAGGCAGCAATTGCACACTGAAGTGGTGAAAATGTTTTCTTGGGATCATATGATTGAATTTGGAAGGGGCCTCAAGAAGCCATCTATTTCAGTCTCGCTCTTGGAGCAGGATCAGCTCTGAGACCAGATGAGGTTACTCAAAACTTTGTATAGCTGAGCCTTGAAGGTCTCCAAGAATGGATACATGACTTCTTTGGACAACCTGTTTCCCCACTTTACTGTCCCTATCAAGAAAAACTTTTCCTGACATGCAGCCTGAACCTCTCCTGTTTCAAATTACACCTATTCTTTATTGTTGCTCTCCCCAGCACAGCTGTGAAGCATCTGGCTCCATCCTCTTCATTAATTTCCTCATAAGAAAAGGAGGACTGCTGTTGGCTCTCCCCAGAGCTATCACTTCTCTAGCAGGAACAAGCACAGTTCCCTCAGCCTATATTATTTTGAGACTATTAACTATATTTTTAAAATTTGTAAATATGTTCAGTAAACCTTACTTTTAAAATCATTGGATTAGCATGCAACAGCCTTAGGCTTAGATTCAACAAATGATTTATGAGCTTACCTGCTGTGAAAGCTATTACCATCTAATGTTAGCAGTTAGAAGTTGAAAGCATAAATATTTTGTTGGATCTGGGCCACAGCATTTTCCTTGCTTGTTCTCACTTTGCCCTTAGTCATACATCTACCCCAATTACAGTTAATTTTATATTATACGCTATTCATGCAATCTTTTTCCCATATGTCCTTTTTATTCATACCAAGTAATTCACTGGCTCCTGAAAGAATGTGTAGCCTCAATCAGCAATACATGATTTGGCCTCAGCATAGTAGGCACCCAAAGGATATCTTATATCTTATTATGCCTCTTCCCTCCAAGTTCTGCAAGCTTCTTCCTGTTTTTGTTTTTCGTTGTTTCAGCAATTCATCAGCTCCTTGGTCCTGTCTCAAAGGATGTACCAAATTTAGCACTTTTTTATCATTAGCTCTTCTCCAAGTCTCTTGTCTCTTACCCCTAAGACTATTTCCCTCAAATCTATCAGTCACAGAGCCATTATTCCTTCTACTTTCTGCATGTCTAGCACTAGATCTAGTTGCTTTCTAAATCCTGGATCCTCTTATGCAGATTTCTCTAGGACACCTTATTTGAAATCAGCAAGAATAAATGGCCTACATCAGGTCATCTTCTATGGTTGTTGGGTGTCATGTCCTTTCAAGAAGTGTGCTTTATGTCCTTCCTGTCTCCTGTGGGAGAAGGGGAACTTAATGGCTCCACTTATTAGCCAGACAAGAAAAAGGGATTTTCTGCAACAGCAGTGTGCAGTTGTTGTGAGTTGACCCTACCTTCTCTTTCCCCACAACTGAAACAGAGGAGGTACAAGCTGGAAGAGGCAGGACAGAAATAAGATTGATACCAGCACAATAGCATAAACATCCTGGATTATTATGGTAAAGAAAGGGCAGAGGAAGGAGGAGTAAATGTTATGGCTTTGTTTGTTTGTTTTAAGCATGGAGACTTTTGTAATCAGACAATATACTTCTTATGTCTGAATGTGAAAACACATTTTAGTACCAGCATCACATCCTGCCTTTTTGATATTAAAGGTGACTTCATTTTTCTCCCTGCATGCTTGCACAGTCCAAAATCGGAACCTTCTCTTTCAGTTTTTACTTGCTTTTAGCTTCTATGTCCTGACTTGAAGAGGAAATTGTCCACATTACTCTAGGTATCAGCCAAGTTGATGTAGTAGTCCATCGCCCTCCTACTACTCTGTACTGGTTGCTGATTGCCATGCTGAAGTTAGACATGTGTGCCTGGGGATTGTTAGCCTTTTTCCCTTTTTCCCTATAACAGTTACTTTCTGTGGAAGAAAAGATTGGGAGTTTTTAATTTCCCTTATGTTATGACAGGGTTTCTCTGCACACAGAGAATGATGAGATCCATGAAGTAATTGCATGCCCTCTTGCCCAGGTATTCAGGAGCAACTGAGAAAGGACCACAGATGGGAAGGGTCCCCACTATTGCCAACTGGAAGACATATATTGTACTAGCAAAGGTATAATGTCAGTTAAATTCTCCTTGGAAAAAATTTGAGACAAAGCAGAGTAAAAAGGTATTATCCATGGAAAAGAACACAGGTTCAATTGACAAGCTTGATTTCCAACTCTTTCACTAATTTTTCTCTGTACATTTTTCATTTAATTTCAAACCACTTAATTAAAAGTGTGTGCTTTTGTCACTCTGGCCTGTATTTTCATGCAGGATTTGTATGGTACAGCTGATTCAAGCCCAGTGTGAACTGCTGTTGGGTCTACTAAAGAGACAAAGCGTAGTGTGATGATGTTTGTTTCTGCTGAGATTTAATGGCTATTTGACTTGGCAGCTGCTTTCTAAGACATGGTTCTCACAGGGGATCTCTCCATTTCAGCAGCCACAGTATAAGCTTCCTCTCTGGTACTGAGTGTCAAACATCTGCTCTCCTCTTATCTTTCCCTTCCAGTTTTCCCTGTCTCTGGCATAGTTTACTGCGGGACAGAAATCTCCTATTTACCCCTTCAGGATTGTGACAGAGTTTTTTCTTTCTCAGGCCCACTGAGTCATTCCTATGACTAGGAATTTGTAGATATTTCAGAAAAGGCAGGGAACTACTGTTGCATGTACTTTCCATCTCTGCCACTATTGCATTCCTGCTATTGCATTCTCCTCCACAATGATCCTTCAAGTGCCAGGAGTGATCCTGACAGTGCCACAGGCACCATCACCTGCTGAAGGGATGAGTCAGTGGCAACATTCTAATAGTACTTATTTTTGCACCCATTTGGCTGCATTTTCACTCCAGTTCACTTACCCATTTCCTAACACACTGCATTGCTCTACTCTAATTCTGCCTTCCTTCCCAATACAGCTTATTAAAATGTAGCCCAGGACAATTAGTTGTGTGTTTCATTTTTAATTTTTGCTAGTTCAACAGAGAGTTTAATAGAAAGGGATTGCCAACTTAAATTTCTATATCTTTTCTCTAAGGGTCTGTCTGTAGGATCCAATTAAAATTTTGCATTACTTGGTCCCTACCTTTGTATTGATAATTTTCTCTCAACTTCTCTACCCTATTTCTGAGAAGGATTTTCATTCAATATACCTTAACTTTTGTGAGCAAACCTCTAAATGGAAATATGTCTGTGTATTTTATGAGGAGAAAAATGCATTTATCTGTATGTAGAGATTTTAGTTTCATGTTTCTTCAGGAATTTTTACAATTGTTTTTATAGCCCATACTTAATCTTCAGCCAATTAAGTCATCAAAAAAAAAACCTGTAAAGAAATAAAATAGTGTATTTTCTTGTAATTTATGACAGTATTTGAGGGCTTCTATAAATATATGAGACTCCATTACATTCTATTAGCAGAAAAAACTCTGTCCTCTACTAGTTATGCTTAGGACTGGAATTTGGATCAAAGGCTGTTGTCCAGTAAACCAATATCTGTTAAGGCTCTCATCTTTGATAGGCTCAGGCATCTAAGCTTTCAGTGAAATATAACAGGCAGACCTTCAGATCTTGCATCAGCTCTTGAGTTTTCACGAATAAAAAACTGTATTCTGAAAAAAAGGATCTGAGTAGGAGTTTAAGATACTTAAATGCTGCTATGCATGCATCCAGTCATACAGTTAGACACAGACACTGGAGGTAATGGAGAAATGCTGAGCAGATGGGAGGAGAGGACATATGTGCCTAAGTGGGTTGTGCAGAAGGGGTTTAAGAAGTGTGTCATGGGCCAAGAGTTCATTTGAGAATAGTGGGGCATCATGCTGGCTTATTGTTTCTTAATGTCAAATTATAGTCTTGACTGATGGATACAGCAACACCTTCCAGTGTTTGGCATTTATTTTGCTGACATTTTAGTGTGTAGATACAGACAACTTTCCTGAGATCTAGTCTAAACTTTTAATGAGAAATGTCATAATTCTTCAGAAGAGTTCAGGAAAGGACACCAGATATTCTGAAGGAATCCACTTCAGCTGAATCAGTCTGAGATACAACCTATTGGCTCTGTAGAAGAAAAAACTGCACACACTCTTTTCTCTTTTTTTTTAGATTTCTTCCTTTTCTGTGTTGAGTTCTACTCCTGAAGAAACAAAGAGGTGCCAGCACTCTCTAGTGCCTGGTCACTGTTGCTCTCTGGCTTTCATGTTAAAGAGTTGGTGTCAACTCCTTAAGAAAATTCTGATGTTCCAAGTAGATGAATTATAGTCTAAGAAAAAAATGCAATGGAGATATTCCTCTGCTAACTAACCAGAGCTGGGGTAAAAACAGTAGTTAGGTAATTACTGCTTTAATTTTATGTCAGAAATAATATTCAATATTTTGTATGTTAAATTCATATGCATTTTTCTTGGATCAGCTCAAAGATTATTTTACAGAGACTTCTATTTGTTGTAGAAGTGTTTAAATGAAGACATAAAGAATGGTCACAATGATTGCAAAAGGAAAACATTTCCCAGACATTTTGGCTTCCTTCTTGATTGTGGAGGAAGATCAGTATTAGAATAAATGTGTATGTGATATTAATAATGAGAAAAAGAATACATACAGGGACTAAACTCATCCATAGAATTTGCATGCCCTTTTAAAACTCAGGTTTTTTTGTCTATTCTCTTCTGAAGACAGCATAGCAAAAGGATGGGTTCACTAACACTTCAAACTTGCTGGAAATGCTCCACAGAATCTTGCACTGTGCTTGTCCAGAGACAAGGACTGATTTTGAATTTAACTGGAGAGCTCTGTAGTGTTTCTAGAGGCTAGCACATGAAATTTTTCTCTTTTATCTGAAGAAGAAGACAGACATGGTACTTAAAACAAAATCTGAGGGAAGATCCGCCAACATCTCCTGAAAAGGAATTTCAGCAAAGAGCCAGACAACAGGGAAATGCCTGTCTCTACTTTTGCTGGCCAGATTGCATGTAAAATTCACACAGACACAGCATATAGATAAGGCAAGGGACACACACGTACTCCAGAAGTTGGTTTGTCTATTGACGTTGCCTCCGTAGCAGTCTCATCCTGACCGTATGCCAAATAGCTCCTGGCAGATGCTCAGCTCAGTGGGCCTACATTGCTGAGCAGCTACAGTTTAGCAAATCCTTGTAAGTCTGTGAAGCTATTGGTTCAGAAGGGATCTAGCTTCAAAGATAGATGACGATTCCATTAAGAAGGAAAACGACAGCTCCAAGTTCAAACAAACAAAAGCCAGTCTTGAGTACACTGTGCTGATCTTTGGCTCAAGAGACAACTAATTAGTCCCAAACAATGTTAAGGCAATCGAAAATATGATCCCAAAGGGAATTATAAAGGTTGCCTTTGAGGAGGAGAAGCACATTCTCTAAAAATGCTCAGATGCTCCTCGACCTTAGGTACACTGTGGGAATATTGCATGTTAGAAACTGCATCTTGAAAAGTGATAGAAAGTTATATTATGTGGGCAGTTGCTTTATGTGTAACACATGGGTTATAATAAATTGTTAGTATATGGCACAGGATAATTGTCCATGTTCTGGCCAGGACAAGGTTAATTTTTGCTGTAGCCAGGAGGAGGCATGGCCAGGACCCTGCAGGTTATTCTCTACCACCTCTCATCATTTCTGGAGATGGGGGAAGGGCTCTCTTCAGGGCCAGAATATTGCTGGGCTCCACAGTTAGAATTTGCACGTGAATCGCTTGCCTCTCCTGTACACTTTTGTTGCAATATTGTTGCTGTCAGTGTTAATTGTCCTACCTCACTGCTGTTTCTATTAAATTGTTCTTACATCAACACACGGTCTTTATCTTTCTTGCCTCCAATTCTGCTCTCTAGCCCACTGCATGGGGAAGGGGAGTAGCAGGCAGAAGTGAGCAAGCAGCACATGGTTTGGAGTGCTTTCAGAGGGAACACCAAATTGAAGAATAGCATTCCTAAACCATCACAATATTTTTACGCACAGTTCAGGACTTTTTTTTTAAAGTAGACAGCTGATTTTTGACAATGATGCTAGGCTGTTCTGCAGGATGTCAGTTACTGTTTTTGGAAACTTCCACTGATAGAAATTCCACAATATTCAGAGACAAATTTTACCCACTCTACAGACCAGAAGTTGTGCCTAAACTATAGATTTCTGCAGTTTAGGAACACTGTTTCTTGTCTTTGCTACACAGACAAGGAATTTAGCCTACATTTGCAACTTTTCCTATATTTCAGGACCAAATTTTTTTTTGTATAACAAGTTTCCCTAGGTTATTCTTTTCTTATATATTTATTCAGTCCTGATGAGATAGCCAAATGAAGTCTTTACATCCTGTCAGGGTGGAATTCTCAACTGCATGAACCTAAATGTGTCTGTCACCTCTCTGACACAAACACACACAGCTGAAATGCTGTATTTATAATGCAAAGTCATGGGAATCCATAAGAGTTGCTGGAAATAAAGGTCGTGTTTAGCTGCCCACGCATCGGTGCCTAGTGTCATCTGAAATACCCCATGTAACTGAAAGATCCAGGGACTGCCAGGTATGACACAACACCAGTGGGGAACATTGGCTCTCCTGACATGGGATCTGGATGTCCCTGAATCCAACCCTGTGTAACCAGGAGAGCTGCTCATTTGACAGTGTGTGTATGCCAAATTTCAGGTGAGCTGAGCAGCCCCCTGGGCTCCACTGGCTGCAGTTATTTAAGACTCTGTTTCTTGCCCACACACACAGATGCTAAGGGCCATCTGAGATGCTGTAGCACACCTGAGCCATGCAGATGTGACCTCAGGATATGACACAAATGGCCAATGGTGACATGTTTTTCTGGAGGGCAGGCACCATACTATGAGGTATATCAAACTCTGATAGACACCCAGTTACTGCAAGTAACTGAATCAGACAGGTACTTTGGTATTTTTTAGCAGCACTGCTGTCTAACTCATTGATTTCAGTGTTGTACATGTGATCATTTTTATCTGCTTTAAAGTGTTATTTTGTTCTTGTCGCATTTTGAATTGCACTCTATTTACTTTTTACTATTTTTTCCTCTTGGAAATAATTTTGCATTCTAACCCTGTGCTTCAATGTGCTTTGATCTGTTCCAAGTTTGGTATAATTTGTAAATTTAATAAACATTGCCTCTATTTCACTGTCCATATAATTAATAAAAATATTAAATTATTCCAGTTTCAGAACAGATATCTATGGAACACTGCTTGACACAACCTTCTGTTTTCACTCCACCTCACCACAGTACCTATTTTTCAGTATGACTCTCTAGCTAATTGTACATGTAACTCGCAATATTTTGATACAGAGGAATTTTCACTCATTTGCAGCGCCACATACATTACTCACATTATGGTATATGACAACAAAACTTTTTTCTCCGTTACTACAGATTGAAGTTTTTTTGAAATTGCGTATTTAGTTCTCAAATCTGCTGCTACTTAGCCTCTTGGTCTCTTCTGTATCCTCACCAACAGACAGTCTGTGAAAGAAGTTTTCTGAGTTTGAAAATACAATGATATTCCTATAACACTCTGGATATCTCTTCTTCTAGGTAATCTTTAATTTTGTCTCATTAATAATCTGGAAACAACTATCCTGCACTAATATTTTTTATTGCTTCACCAAGCTGAAGTCTCTCATGGTAAATTTCACCAGGTCTAGATGAGTAATTTACAAACTAGGAGGATATGACCTTTTTTCTCAAATATTTGAACTTCATTTGAGTGTTGGTTTGGTTTTTTGTTTTAGATAAGGGGCTTTTAAAAGGCTTTTTTTGTTTGTTTTTTTCCAGTGTAAATACTATCATTGCACAAATAACAGGCAAAGATTTACTCTAAAGTAAGTCTGAAAGGATGGTTCATGCTTTACCCTTAATTATTTATTGACAGATGTTTATAAACTTGATTAACAGAATTAATATTGTGAACAGATGAACAGTGTTTCATTTTAAACATAAAACAAAGGTTCTTATATACTACAAGCAAGATATTGGAGGAGATAACTAACCTGCTGGAAGTACTCTCTGTTGCAAAATTCTGAAATAACAAGCTTGTAAGTTGTAAGAAGCACTGCATACACAACACTGAAATAATGTTAAGGCTGGGCCAGGCTTCCTTTAGTTTTTGTGGAACAGAGAAAGAAAACACAAGAAGAAACTAAGACAGAAATGCCAAGCTACAATAAAATGGTTTTATCAAAACAGAGCTGTCTGGTGCATACCAGATTCTCTTAAAGATGAAATACAAATAAACAAACAACAGCAGATAAGACTACATTATCTAAGCAGGCTTGAAAACAAACTGTTGTATGGCCTGGACAGTCTGTTATACAGACTCAAGACAGATCATAAACAAGCTTCTGCAATTTCAAAGGAAAAGCTGAGCCATGATTATATTTGCTTTAGAATTTCAATATGCAGAAAAAAGAAATAGCTTATTAACTCTCACACATAAATACCTATGGAAGCATCTTGATAAAAAGAAATCCTTCTGTCCCACTTTGATATGAACTAAGATAAAGGAAATTCAAACTAAATTTCTATTACATGTAAATATTGTGTAGGGTAATTTGAAAATGCTGTTTTTACAGGTGAACCTTGGGGTACTGAGTATTTCTTTCATAAGGATGGAATCACCCATAGGTGATTTTAGTTCAGAATGAATCAAGTGATTTTCACATTATGTTGTCAGAAACAAGCTGCTGAAGTTATTCTAAAATTTCTGGTTAAATGCAACAGACTGTATAAATTACCATAAGCTGTGGGAAGAAACTGGAAGAGCTTGTTTCACATTATATATGAGCCCTGTTATAATATGTAAGAACTTGCACAGATAATCTACTCAGTATGTATAAAGTTTTTAATCTCTTTGGAAAAAGGGACAAAAAATATCTGTAATATTTTCCTAAATGAAATCTGATATACCTATCTTCATGACAAGGTTCTGTGAATATTAAGGGAATTAGAAAATTCACTGGAAAATTCACCAAATGAATTGTTTCAGTGAAGCAGTATCAAGGAGCTTCTCTTTTTGCACTCATGTGATTGTTTGGATATTTTTCATTAAGTATTTTTGAGAGAGTTGTTTTTGAACTTGAAATGCTATAAATTATTTAAAAATTTCATTAAGAAACTTTCTAATGTATGCATGGTTTATTTGGTTTTAAGAGATAAAGACTAGAACCAGTAGTCAGAATATTTTTATCTCAGTTTATTTCTTTATAACACATTTTGTCATTTGAGTCATAACATAGGAGGGGGAAAAAAATAGTTGGAGAAACTATAATGAGTCTCAGTTCCCAAGTTTTCCAGTCATTTATGGCAAAATGATGAGGAAAAACAGAAAACCAGCACATGGAAGAGAGAGAAAGGAGCAGAAGGATGTAAAGCTAAACTAATTCCTTGTGCTTTAAAAATATGTGGTTGGGCACATTTTTGTTTAAACAGAAACAAACAAACAAACAAACAATATCTTGTTTTTAGCACATTTTTAAATATTAAAAAGTATTTTTTAAAGAAAATTGTTGTACTCCACCTTCCCCTATTACTGAGATTAGGAAATTTATTTGACTCTGTAACATAGTCCTAATATGAACTTGCCCTCTAAGAGAGAATGCAGGTATGCCAAGTGTAAATTTTTCAGATAATGTGTTATTTTTTGCAGCCCACAAGATAAATACTTCCACAGAGAAAGACACTTAAAATAGCATGTATGTATTATTTAATATGCATGATGTAATATAAAGTATTATTTATATGGTATAATTATTATTATTGTTTTATAACTGCTGGGTTAACATAAAAACTGGTTGTAAATCAAAAAAAGGATTATACATTACATGTGTTTATATCATCAGGGAATTTCAATAAATATTAGAATAAGCTTAGTTTTAAGCACATGCTTTTTCTTTTATTTTTCTTTTTTTAAAGTTGGTTTCCTGTGATATTTAATGTCTGCATATGGAACAAATGGAAAAAAATGAACAGTAGAGTGTCAGCATACAGGAAAACAACTTTTAATATAATTGCCATTTAAGTAATTCAGTAGCTGCTCTTATGTCTGTCTTCTTGATGGTTGAACTCTGCTGGGCTACTGATTGATGTTTTTTGATTGTTTTGATCAGCATATACCTGGACTTGATTAATGAAGGTATACAAAGGAAGTACAATTTCCCACTGGGATTCAAGGTTTACTGCACTAGAAATTTAGAATAAATGTAGCACCTTATAATATGAATTGGATTCATTATTATTTGATTTATTATTTCTTGGTACGTTTCAGCATCATATGATAAATCCATCAATTAACCTTTGCTACACCTAATATGTTTCATTTAAATTCTGTAATTTCATATTTGTCTTGAAATTGCATGCTTATAAATATGTTGAAGTTTGTGATTTATCTAAACAACCTGAAATTAATGATTACATAAGATGTATGCTAGAGTTAACCGATGAATTACCTTTATCTAGAACATGTATTTTATACTTATTCTAGTGTTCACAGACCTTGCAGTGTTTTCACACTACCTGGGTTTATCTGCTTTATTTGACTGCTGACAAAGTATGGAATTTTAATCTGTTATTGTAACAGTTTGAAATGAAGAGAAATTTGTGTTATACTTTTATTGCTGCCAGAAAATCTGATTGAAAGTACTGAGAAAGCAGCCATGAAGAGGAAAGCGCAAGCAATCTTCCATTCTCTGTATTATGGCCTGACACATATTAGATCAGTGTCTTTTTGTACAACAGACAGTCTGCCATAATGAATACCAATTTCATGCATGTTACACACAGGCAAGTCTTTTTCCTACAGTTTTCTTAAAAATCGAACTGGATTATGAAGTCTACTTCAGTTGCCACATTCTTAGCATTGGGTAAAAAGACATTTTGTTCAGACCTCCCCTGGAAAAAGCGTAAATTTAAAAATATATTCCTTTGAAAAAATTAACAACTTTTATGGAAAGGAAACTCAGGTGTGCAGACTGAAAAGCCACAACTTTGCACTGCTAACAGTCTCTGACTTGAATTATAAGGGGATCAGGACTTGCCAGCCTGCCACAGAGACACTTACCAAGCAATTTAGATGCAGCCTTACTTACTGAACTCCACATTAAATGCAGATAGATTTTTTTTGCTCCATATATTTTGACTGCATGTTCTCCAGGGCTGTGCACAGAAATATGACAAGCCATTCAGGTGTCTAACATGGGTAACTGGTGTCTTTTTAGATGCCCTACAGTGTATAAAACATTCCCACAGGAGTGCACAGTGTGACACAGGGCCTAACAGTGGCTCCCATCTTTTGCAGGGCCATCAGGAGGCCAGATGAATTTTTTAGGGTGTATGTTAGAGTATCAGGTACTTCTGTTCTGTCTCCCGCATCTCCTTACCCATGAAGAATATTAGAAAACATTTTCCCTTGTTAGATGTGACTGCTTCTGCTTTTCCTGGTTCTACTTACTTACTGTGATGTTACATTTGTTTGCTGTAGAGTGATCATACTGTCACATTATGTCACACTGTGATCCTACTGTGATCAGTAGCCACACAATGTATAAGTGGAGTTGCATTAACTCCAGTCCACATATTTTTTTTTTGGTAAATTTGTCTACTGCCAAACAATTTTAGTACAAGAATTGAAGAAACAGAACTCCCCCCTCCCTGCCCCCACACCCGAGAAGAAAATAGAAAATACTTGGTAGCTAAGAGCCTTATTGCTAAGGTAGAGCAGCTTCTTCCACAGAAATATTTTCATCCCAAGATGCTCAGTACATGGCATGAAAGTCTGATTTGAAGCTGATGTGGTCTAGGCTTTCTCCCCATGGTTTTAAATAGATGCATATTTATGGAGCTGTTCAGAAAAAGCAATATGTATTGCACATATATTCTGATTCTTATGTTTTTTCTTGCAAAGGAGAAGTCCCAGTCTGACTCACTGTGTTTTTCCACGTATTTTGCCTAAGTGACACAGAACACAGACAAGCATAGTAACTTGTATATGTAAACATTGTAGCTGCTGACTTACCTTGAAAAACAAAGACTTTCAAATAGTTACCTAAACACCTTTTTCACAGAACATGAAACTACCTCTAGGAACCCAATTTTAGCATTTCTTGTCTGGTAATTATACCCATGCCTGTGTAACTCTATTGTTACTGAAGTGCAATGAAGTAAATATTTCTTTCCAAATGTCTTCTTTCTAACACAGGGTTGAAATTTCACGTTCAATAAGACCAGCTGTTGGACAACTTTATCTTCTGGTCACAGGCAGCTCTAAGTGTATATCCCAGAGGAGCAGTAACCAGGAGGCTAGGAACATTCCTGATGTCGGTCTGTCTGGTTACCTTAGCAAGTCATTTCACCACCCTGTGCTTCAGTTTCTCCATTTGTTAAAGGAGGGACACAAACTTTTGTTGAAAGCTTTGACAAAGATTTTGTTTTTCTGCAGACTAGTAGCATGTTAAGACCAGTCTTTCATGTACCAGAGAAAAAGTACTAAGCATTTTTTTGATGATCATATCTGTACTGCCTGTTATATTGAAATTTACAAAATTGCAAAAAAACCTGAGGATCACTGTTTTTCTCTTTTACCCTGAAGGTGGTAAAAATAACTTCCTTCTCAGAAGTGAGAGAAAAAGCAAAGCTAATCAACAGGAATGGTTATAAGTTTGACAACTTGAAAGAGTACCTCAATTAAAAGGATAAATTAGCTGAATTTCTAGAATCTGACTTACAACATAATCAAAGAAAAACTGTGTGGAAATCTTGCATCTCAACATCAGTTCAGTTTTGAGGTTTTTGCATGTTATCAACATAGAATTTTTTGCTGCTATTGCTTTTGTCATATTTATAAGAAATCTCAGGAAATCATGGTTTTATAATGAGTGCAAGCCAAAAATGTGTATCAGCCCCAAATCCTTCCAGTTTTATGTGGCTTCTCCACAGAGACTTTGTATTTTACTGTTTTTCAACAATTTTTATGTAAAAGTCTAAATTTAAGACATAAAAGTTAAGCAAACTAAAATTAAAACAATTTCTCTTTTAACATTTCTTGTAAGTAACAAAGTGCAATTTTCAAGGAAAAATAGTCTACACTGTTATTCTCAAGAATGCGTTTAACTGTCTTGCCCATAACTAAATTCAGATGTCACTGCTAAAAATGATTATTCTAGATCACAGTTACTGTACAAAGGAGTGATTTTAGTACTGCCTTCACCTAATGTTTTAGCAGAAGCTTCCTCCACAGGACATGTAAGCAGCTGCATTAAATTATAGTTCACACCGGATACAAATAATTCCTTCCTGACCACAGCATGGTATCAAAGTATACCCCACAAAGAGAGATCTGATTAGCCTTATCGTTATCTCAGCTACTATAATTAAAAATATTATTAGTTGGTATAAAATTATCTGTCTCTAAGACCTGGTGGAAACAAATTTTTTCATTATTTTCTGCAATACTGATTCTTTTTGCTAAGACTATTTGGTGTAGAAGTATACTTTATAAAACACTGCATATTTACCTTCTATTTTCCTTATATTATGCTATTGTGGTGTTTTAATTTACTATGAGACAAGCCAGATTACAGTAACAGTTTTTTGGTCTTTTTTCCTTATGTTTTATGTTGTATAGGTAACCTGATTCCATTCCTTTTCAATATTTATCTTTTCCTTACTAAATAATTTAACCATTTCCATGCTTTCATTACATGTAAAATCTGCTATACATCTCAGACACTTTTACAGAGCCTATCTGGACCTATTTTACTCCCAGATGTGTCTTAATGTCTTTATGTGTAAACTAGTTTAGCATAAAAAGCATAATGATTTCTGAGTGGCTGTTGCAGGCCGTGCAGTCAATGGCCTGTGAACTCAAGTTTCTCTAAGTAAACCACAAATAGTTAGGTCACAGTAGCTGTGAATTTAAATATTGGAACATCTTAATTGTAGTAGTGCTCTAATTTTAAAGTTTTGCATTATTTCCTGTGAGATCTCTAACAAAATTGTTAACTGGTTCCATGATCTGCAAAAAATAAATTTAGAGTACTGACTTGGCAGCTGCTCAAGCCTCCTTTCTTCAGTGTTGTTTGGAGAGGAGGGCAACTCAGAGCATCTTGCAAATGAAAAGTAGTACATCTTTAATCAAAGAAGCAAGAGTGCCTCCACAAAAACACATTGTTTTGGGGTAGTGGAATCAGTTGTACCTGGTCTAGAACTTGATGATCAGCCTTATGATTTCTGTGATAAAGTTTTGTGGGAGCATATAAAAGTTATGGATGCTAGCTTTGGAACAGGCTGCAGAGAGCTGCAGAAACTGCAGGCCCCATGGCCTATCAGTCCTGCCTGAGAAGCTAGCCTGTGAAATTCATGGGAGGATTTCAAAACAATCCTCAGAGACAGAAAACAACTGCCAGGTGCTGTTTGTCTGTCCTCTTGTTTTCCTTGCAAGGGAAAGTCAGGGGGTGGTGAGCCCCCCTGACCAATGATGGTGATGTAGCACTTTGCTAACCAACAAGAGTTTCCTTTCTGTACTTTCCACGTATCTGTCTATAAGACAAGCCTAGAGCAATAAACTAGGGAATTCTCGTGTTGTGACTCCCTTGAGAGTCCGTGTCATTCTTTATCGCCGTTCCCAATCAGAACGACATAAAGTGAAAGACTTTTATGCCTAAAATGAGAGTTGGGTAATCTGAGTCCTCCTAATGCAGAAACCATGAACTCTCAGAAACCATCTGGGTCAGCTGCTGCTGGAACTGTGCAGGTTCCTCTAGGCTTGAGTCTCTGAACTGCAAGAGCATTTCTGCACACACCTAACCCTGGGTACTTGGCGTCCTCCAGCTAAAGAACCAGCTCCAGAAGCCAGGGCAGGAGTTTGTCCTATTTACACATGTAGGAATGGACACTGTATAAAGATGCACAAAGAAACCTATGATATGTGGCTTCTTTAAAATAAATTGAGGGAGAAAAAAATACAACAGACCAAAACTAGTCTCAAAATGTCTTTAGGCTGAGTTATCAAGCTGATCTAGAATGTCTTGACTTAGGATTTCAAAGTGCCCATTTCTTCTACAAGGCTAAATAAGGGAGCTTTTGAAGGTCAATTAAGGTATAGACATCTTCCTTAATCATCCCTATTTGCTAGAGACACATATGGCTCACTAGAATTTTGGCATAGATTCTGGCACTGTGTGTCTCAGGTAGTACAAGTAAATATATTAACTGTATTTAGCCAAATTACAGATATGAGCATATCAAAGAAATTTGTCGGAAGCAATTTTTTAAAAAGCGAAGAAAACATAACTGTACTGATTGCTTCCATCTCTCATGTAAGGGATTAATATTTTATTCAGCTGAAATACTTATAAAAATGTATTCTCTAGCCATATGGAAAGTCTCCTCAGTATCAAACATAGGACAGTATGCACCAGAAAGTGCTGGAGAAAAGAAGATGTAATAGTGATAAAATAATGCCACTCTGAAAAATGCAAAACCATTTTAAAAGATTCATTGCACTAGATATGAAAAGTAATAGAATGACAACAATCATGAGCAAACACAGCATTAAAGCTTTAAACCTGTCCTTATAATACCGGGTTTACTTTTGAATATTAAAGAAATAAAAAAAGTCCTGACGCAGGCTATACAAATTAAAGAGAGTATCACTTCCTAAACAGGCATTTTTAATAGGCCTCTAGGTTATTCTTTTCCTCTGGTCATGGTATGGCAATTTCTGAATGGGCTTCTAGACCTTAGCATGAAAGTAATTTCCAGAAAGAAGTAGATCCAACTCTTGTCCTGGCCTTCATTATTTTCTTTTGGTCAGTAGTAGCTCACGAGGTTGACTTTTGGATTGCCTCTCTAATGTTCCTGATGCTAATGTTCAACTGCACAGGCAGAGCAGATGAATTCCAAGTACCTTGGAAAGAAATATTGGAATTCCAAAATCTGGTCATAAAATGACACCTCGGCATGACAAAAATTATATTTTTGCCTTCCAAGAATAGTTGCATAATTGGTATGTCTTAATACTTTTCCATACCGGATTTTAAAAGGAATGGGTTTATTTTCTTGTTCAGTATTGAAGCTGAATAGGTCTCACATAGATATTCAGCAATTTCAACTAATTTGCTTAGACTGTTTTTAAAAAAAAAAGAAAAAGAAAAGAAAAAGTATCAGTCATGTGAAAAGATTGAAAAATTTCTTTGAGGTGATTTAATTCTGTCTTCCCTAGCTTGTATGTTTGTACAGCAGTCTGGGCAAAATAAGAAATATTAAGGTAATAATGTTCATCATTGAAGCTGTATCACTGAAATGACAGTCTTAAGAATGAGAGAGAGAGAGAGAGAGAGAAAGAGAGGGAGAGAGGGAGAGAATGAATACCTAATGCTGTAATTATTATTACTAGTTAGACTGCTTTACATTCTGAGAGATTATAAAGAAACAAAGAAATAAATTATGTCTATAGAAATAATTATAACTAATTCATAAGAGGAGGAACTCACAAAGTGAAGACAGTTATAAGGATGATCTTTTACATTTTTCTTGCAGACAATATACCAAGAAATCCCTTTGTACCATTTCTAAGGCTGCCAAATACTTTTTCTCTACTCTTCTTTGAAAGAGTTTGGCTACCACAGTTTGTCTATCACAGTCTATTTTAGGTACTCTATATTACTCCAGAATATAATTGTGCCACATTTCTCATTGGGAAGACTCACACTCTCTTTTCAGATAATTTCATCTGACCCAGAGTGCCACAGCCCGCTAGTGAATTAAAGAGCAACATGAATGTTCTCTGGAAAAAAGGGGGTAAGTACCTCAGAAATGCTCAAGTCTGAACTGCTAAGCCCTTGCTTTCTAAACAGAGGGAAAATGGCCACTGCTTTTTAGGAATGACCCTGGGTCTCTTCTACCTTCCAAATATGGTCCTGACATAAATATCCAAGACCACACCGTTCAAGGGATAGTGTTCTCACTTCAATATGAGATGATTGAATTCCAGAACAGGGATGAGTTCTGTGGATTCTTTTAATTCATTAGGATAGACAGAATTGCTGCTGATTCTCCCTGCTGTTCAGCTCAATACTTTGTAAAAAACCAACAGACACAGTCAGTTCTAAAAAAACCATATAAAAGAAATAATGATCTTTTTCAAGGCACCAAAATTTTTCATGGTGCCATGGAGGCTGGGAGGTTGCAAAAGGGGAACCTCCTCAGAGAGTTATACATTAAAGACTGTTGTCCAGTTTGAAATGTGAGTGAACTACGTTATTTGTGCAAATTTCTTTTAAACTAGCAGTTCTGGGAGACTGTTGAACTCAGGGACATGAGCTACTACTTTTGAACTAAATTCTAATATATGCTCTCTTCCTCTTCTCATTGTAAAGATGAGAGCAGAGAGGAGGAATTATATATACTTTTCTTCTTTTTGGAGTAGCTGGTGTCACTGAAGTTAACTTCTCAGTCAAATTCCTGGTATATGAAGGCAAAAAATTAATATGTCACACAATGCAGTGACTCACCTCCTTTGCACTGCTTTACTTAATCTTGAACATCCCCTTCAGACAAGCTAGGAAGGTTCTCTGTTTTCATACATTTGAAATCTGAAAGGTTTTGTTTGTACTGTTTTTTCATATTTTTGTTTGTTTGCTTCTTTATCCAGTAAGAATGGAGTAGAGAAAACAGTCTTTAAGGATTATGATCCTCAATTTCAGCATCATTATGAGTTGGGAAATGGAAAAAGGGCAACTGGATTTAAATAAATTAGACTGACACAAAAGGCACAGAAGAATAAAAGCTACTTAATCTTAAAACACCTAAAATATACTTTAAAACTCAGTGCAATTGAAATCCAAAGAAACAGGGAAACATGAACACAAATATGCTGTTGACTTACAGGTGATTTATTCTTTTTTTCTGTAGATAGCCTTGAGAATCCTTGAATTTACAGACCATAAATCTAATTCTGATATTTTGGGAGTTCTATTCTATTCTAGATATTTTGGGAGTAGGAAAAAGTATTCTTAAATCTTAAATATTAAATCATTAACTATATAATGACCAAAACACCTATTTTGACAAGTATATGTAGTTCTGAATTTCAGTAATTTTCACATGTTTAAGTGAACCTTCAGCATTCCTAATAACAAACTCCCAATTGCCCTATCAAAAATTCAGGTTCTTATGCCTTAGGAGATCTTAAGTTTGGAAATTTATATTATGTCTAGCTGATTTTCTCACAATCATTAAGCAATATATTCTGTATTTCCTGTTGAAGGAATATACACCAACATCTTGGATTACCCTCTACTCCTGAACATTTAGTGAATATTGAACTTGAGTGTGATTTAGATTTCCTGGCATTATCTGTGTCATGCTACTGTAAATAAATAGCTGCTTTAACTTCACTAGTGCACAAAGTTGAATGTCAGAAAACCATATTTGCATTTATACACAGAGTAATTACATGCTGATGAGAACAGTGTAATTAGGGATACTAATGTAAAATGTTAACCAAGAGCTCATGTGTTTGAAGAAATAAAAAAGAAACCAATAAGAGCAAACAATGAAAAATATGCTGAATATCTGTAATGCTTTTCAACTAGGTATCCAAATTCATCCTTATCTGGTAAAAAGAAAAAAAAAATATATATATATATATATATATATATATATATATATATGTATATGTATATGTATATGTATATGTATATGTATATGTGTGTGTATGTATGTATATGTATATATATATGTATATATGTGTGTGTGTGTGTGTATATGTATGTAGAGATATAGATGATATAGATATAGATATAGATATGCAATTTTTTTTTTTAAAAGATCTGAAAACACAATGAAGAGCTGGACATCTTGGCTGACTTAATGTGTCTAGATTTCCCTGATAGAGAACTGGATTTGAAGTGCTTGGGATTACAATCAAAATGAATTTGATGGTTCAGCTCAGCCTCTAATGGATTACAGTAAGAAAGTCATCAACTTTATATTACAGAAAAAGCTGTGATCTCCTTCCATATTTAGAAGAAGCTGAAGTCCATCTTTTGATCCCAGAAAGAATGCAAAAAAGGAATTAATATCAGTTTTCATTCAGTAGAGTCTGTTTTGTGAGTACCCACTGAAGAAACATTTACAAATATCAACTTCACAAGATGCAAATCATAATTTTACAATGCTGAAATTAAATGTTGATAAGTAAGATGTTAGAAAAAATGTTTCTGATATTGCTTGTCCCTTTTCTCCTTTTGTTTTCTGATGCTTTTAGAATTTCCCATCTGTAACTGGAACTGTGTGAAGTATGGGTGATACTGCAGCTAAAAAATTAAAACTTTGAGACGATAACAGACACCAGTTTTAAGAAGCAGAGTGGCCTCAGCAGTGCCTATGTCTTTCCTTTGTAATATGTCTTCTCCATCTATAAGTATGACATTTTCTGGCAGGAGTTTTTGTGGAAATAGATAATACTAAGCTAATAGGAGAGGATAGTCATGTAAAGTGAGTTCACTGACATAATTCACATTTTCAATCAGGCAAAAACAGCAGTGTCAACATAATTTCAATTCAGTATGATTCCTGTTTTGAATGTCAAGTACTCAACAAATGGCTCACAAGTAACTATTCTTAGAAACTGTATGTCACATCACTAAATAAAGATATGTAGGCGAAAACAGTTACAGCTCTTAATTAACTCATAAACAGAAAACTGAAGCAAAACCCTTTTAATGGGATTGATAGGAACTGTGACTTCATCTTTAATTTTCAGAAAATTGACTTCTTTTGTTTTGCTGTGATACCTATAAAATTTCAGTTTCTGTGTTCTGAATGATACCAAGCTGACCACACCATGAGTTTAGCCTATATATTCAGCAACTCAGCCAAAGGTGATTTTTAGCTGCTTGCATTAAAGTAGGAAGCTTGATATCAGAAATCCTGGGAAAATTAGATCTGTGAGTTTTTGTTTCAAACCTTTGTTTTTGTTTTAACCTGGGGCTAATAAATAAAATGTTGTAGGTAAATATTTCTGTGTACTAAAGAAAAATTTTCCATCAACCCTCACACTGTGAAACTGCAGAATGATGTACAGCTCAAGATGATGTGATTCAGGTTCACTTAGATGAATCCACCACAAAAGCTCAAAATCACTTAGGGGAGTTAAACACAAATGACATGTCAGTTTACTAGTCTTTCTAGTCTTCAAAAGATTCCTAGGATGTTTTCAATTTTCTCTCAACACATTTGCATATTGTTCTACCACAGCAAGTATCTGATTTCAGTATATAAGGGTAGAAACTGCAGAATCAGAGGGAGGGTGTTCCCTGTATCTTCTGATGAACTAGGGATTAGGTATGCCAAAGATCAGCCTTATTAACCATATTTATAAATGAAGGTGAGGAAAAAGAATTACAGAATGGGTAAGGTTGGGCCACAGTGGGTCATCTACCTGCTCAAGCAGGGTAATGCTAGAGCACATGGCACAGGATTGCATTCAGACAGTTCTTGAATATGTCCAGAGAGGGAGACTCCACAACCTCTCTGGGAATTCTCTTCCAGTGCTCAGCCACTGCACAGTAAGGAAGCTCTTCCTCATATGCAGGTGGAACTTCCTGTGCTTCAGTCTCTTCCCATTGCCTCTTGTCCTATTGCTTGACACCATGGAGAAGATCCTGGCTTCATCCTCTTGACACAGTCCCTTCAGTTACTTACAGACATTGATGAGGTCCCCTGTCAGTCATCTCTTCTCGAGACTGAACAGGCACAGTTCCCTCAGCCTTTCCTCATAAGAAGGTGCAGATGGGACCTCTTCAGTTACACCATTTCTAAGCACTAAGACTTTACAGAGTCATAGAATTGTGACAAATTGTGTTCCAGAAGAAAGCACAGAACTGTGGTGGGCCACAGGTACATTTTTTCTTTATACACCCATCCTGACAGACATAAAAAATTAGAATAAAAACTGCAGCCACAAAAAATGATCAGGGAGATTATTGTTATATTACCTGAATGCATGATCTGGTCTCTTTTAAGGCTGGAAAAATTTTCTGGCTTTCACATGAACTCTGTAGGTTCAAGATAAGGATAGACTGGAAAAGGTACATGAAAGTTAGTATTTAATTTCCCCAGATTTCTGAATGGATATTTTTAGTTGCTGTGCTTACCTCTGATTATACACCTTGTACCTTGTGTCTGAAGTCAGCTCCAGACAACAGCAGCTACAATGCCATCAGATTTATGGATAGCCAGATACTGTGGGTCTTAATGTCAGTCTCTTAATCAGAATACTTTCCAAAATGAACTTTCATGGCTTTAGTTCCTGATTTAAGGACAAGCATCGGAATGAACAAGTTTTATTCAACAGCAGGAACAAGTAAGCCTATATTTAAAGGCTGCATTTTAGTATTCAGTGTTTCTTAGAAAACAGACAACTTCCTAGTAAGAAAATCTGAGCTAGATTTGTTACTAAATGAACATAGAGGACATCTTCAGTAAAAATATAGTGACAAATAAAACATGCTGTCAGCTAAATCTTGATTTTATGGAATAGAAAGAGATTATCTATCTAGGTCCACTGATGATGGTGTTCTGTGGAGAGCCCTAGGCCTTGTGATTGTCATGGATTTTTATAGCCATTGTAGCATTTCAGACAGGACACAAGAATACATTGAACTCCCTGAACACATTTATATGACATCAAAGCTTTTTGCTGTTTTTGCAAGCCTAAGAGCCAGATTCAGATTTCTCTGTCCTTACTTCCCCATAATGTGCATTTCTAAACTCATAGATATATAGATTGTATAACATTTCCAGGTTGGTGTCTGCTCTCAGAACATATTAACACTCTCGTTCTGAAACAGTTTCCATGAAAAAATTTTCTGACAAGCAGGCTATTTTTAAATTGGTGTGTTTTTCCTTTCATTTATCTCCACTACAATGGACTGTGTTATACCTTTTTTCTTCCAGCTTGTGCTTCTATATGCCATTCCACATTTCCACATCATTCTCAGACTTTCTGTGAAAATAGCGAAGTCTTTTTGAGATCTGTTATTCAGATATTCCATGGAGTAACAAATACACCTTTACACACACATCAATACAAAGTTCAAGCAAAAGAAAAAAGACTGCTAACAAATGCAGTGTTGCACAATACTGGTTCCTAAGGCCACAATTATAATACATTTAAATTACACTTATTTATAGCAGTGATGACCACATGAATTTTGTATTGGGTCTGTCTGGGATGGAGTTAATGTTCCTCACAGGAGCCCTCACAGTGCTGTGCTTTGTAGCAGTAGCCAGAAAGGTGTTGGTAACACACCAGTGTTGTGGCTACTGCTGTCCCACGCTAGCACAGCATCTGCGCTGTCTCTCCATTTCACCTTCCCACCAGTAGGCTGGTGGTGGGCAAGATCTTGGGAGGGGAAATGGCCACAACAGCTGATCCAAATTGACTGAAGGGATATTCCATACCATATGATGTCTATTCAGCAACTAAATCTAAGGGAAAAGGATAGGAGGGGGAAGATTTTGATATTTTATGTCTGTCTTCCAGAGCAACTTCCACGTCTACTGAAACCCTTTTTCCTGGGAAATGACTGGACATCGCCTTCTGGGAAGTAAAAAATAAATATTTTATTTTTGTTGGCCTTTTCTTTATTAAACTGTCTTTATCTTGATCCATAAGGCTATTTTTCTATCTTATTCTCTCCTTCGCCTGTCCTGCTGAGGAGTGGAGTGATAGAGCAGCTTGAAGAGCACCTGGCATCCAGCCAAGGTCAACCAACCACAAGTATGGACAAATTTTCATTTCATTTCTTACTCTAATATGACATTATGTAGTAATTCTGTACATGAAGAGTACATGAAGATATTTCAAATTGTCAGTTTCTCTTTATGTCATTGAACACTGGCTCTGCAATAAAGAGCTGTTGATTTCCTGTAAAATTAATATTTGCCTAATATTGCCAGTAAAATAAACAAAATTAATTTGTCTTTTGAAGCTTGAGACTTTGTAGAAGACCTTCATATAGTATTAGAATTCAGAGCATTTTCAGAGGCAAAACTCTATACTGTAAAGAAGATATATTCAAATGAAAACAAAAGTATTACTTTTGATGAGCATTCAAGGGAGTTCATTTCAGAATAAATCTGTGCAGAGCTATACCTGTTACCTGCCTAAAGTTCTGTCTCTCAAAAACCTGATGCATGGTAATTTTCTTGTATTGTATGCTCCATAGTAAAATGTGCATTCTTCTTAACACATAATTAGTTCTCTTGGGGCTTACACAAATTGCAGTTCTTATACACCTGTGGCTAGCACAAAGTAAATTTGAGTATTGAAAGCTTTAGGATCATGTCAATCTCTACAAGCTGCCCACTTGTGATAAGCATAGACTTGCCCTTTGAATGTTTTATTGAGCTACTAAATAAATAAATTAATAAATCATCTTGCTCTGGAACTCAAGATCCAAACATCTATTAATTCTATGTCTAAGATAAAATATGCAACCCACTGCGAACCATTTTATACAAATATGTCCATGTTTAAGATATCAATGCTGAGTTTGGAGCTGAAAACTGCAGCATTGGGAAGTCTGATCTCTTGGGAGATTCACACAAAGTTAAATGAAGAGAAAATTATTTATGCTCACCTGTTCACCCTTTGAGAGGAAGGCTTCTATATGTTTCTCCGTCTTGATAGGTATGAGATATTAAAGTAATTGCTGAGTCAATTTCAGTAGATTAGTTAAAGTTCTTTATCTGAATAATAGCAGCATTTTTTTGGTTGCACAAAACCCACTGTAAATATGACATTTAGTTATTACATAAGGACCTTGTAATCACTACTCAGTCAAGCCAGAAAAGATGACATGCTCTCAAGATCTTCAAAACAGAGTATGACTAATTAATTAAAACCTGCTGTCAGTTTTGAGGTTTAATCCCCAGGCTGGATGACTATTTTGTTCTACCTCTATGAATGGCTGTTCTTGGCTAGATCTAAGAATTCCATGAAAAATTTCTTCTGTGCATTCAGCAGTATCAGGGTGGACTATAGGATCCTTCTTTTCTAGATGACTGGTTTAAACCAGACCTCAGAGAGAACTGAATTGCTTTGATCTCTGTGAAACAAGCCTTGTGATATATGGCTGTTGACTCATGAAAAGAAACATTAGAACTACTTGTATTTGCCATATCTTCTGGAAATCGTAGCCAAGTAATCTAGCACAGCTACACTCAAGTGTTAAGCTATTATCTTTATGGTAAGTTTAATTTTGTCTGATTTTTAAGTGCTGTGGTTTTATGCGAATTAAGAGAGGACATCACAGGGCAGTAAATTGTCACTTTATTAAGTACTACATTTGCTTTTCAAAACCTACATTTCTTATACACATTTTAAAACTCAATTTATTAACTAATAATTGAAAATACACTTCTGTGTGCTTATCTTCTGCCTCTTACATCATCACTATGTGAACGGTGGCATACTGTGGGATCTGTCTCCAGGTATTAGAATTCTGGGATCAATCCAACAGGAAAAAAAAAGACCATATATGCTAAAGCATGCGGGTAGGAAGCATTTTTAATTGTTTTACACTTTTATAATAAAAATAATTCAGTCTTTTGAAAAAAATAAGAAGAAATGCCTGTTTGTTAGCTGTTAGCACCATTTGGTTTTAAGAAAAGAAATGTGCAGAAACAGTGGTGGGAGATGGGTAGATAAAGGGGGGACAAAATGGAAAGTAGAATTTTTATTGGAAAAAATTGGACAGCTTTGTATATCCTGGAGTTCTTATATTTATATTATTATTTATATTCCCTATATATAGACCAATAGTAGCTGTTTGAAAAGCTCCCCTTCTGTACTGCAGTAAGTAGATTATTTGTTTCAGCGCAACTAATGGGCTTCTATATGCCCATCTTTTGGACTCTCTTCTAGAAATAAATTACATTCCATGATTGCTTTACCCTCTTGGTCCCATTACACTGTGGGTTTGTTTTCTGGAAGGACAAAAAAGTGCGTGTCTGTGTTTGTGTATGGGGTTAGTCTGTCCTCAAATTTAACCAGAAATATTCTTTGGATGCAATGGAGTCAGCTTTGGAGTACTAAAGTAAGTCCTGAAATTAGCTTGCTTTTAAATATGTGTTTGAAATTTCTGTTGTTTTCATATCTAAAGTGGAAAACCTACTGACTGCGTAAGTGACAGAATTTAAAAACTCTCTGTACCTGCATGGTGTGTGCATCTATGGGAAGGCTCTTTACTGCATAGATAAATGAGTGAGATAAAGGCCTTAGTGAAGTGATGTGATTAAGAGATGATGGAACTGTTGGAGTAAATCCAAACAGAATAATTTGACTTTCCATAAATTGATTTGGAAATTAGTAAAAAAACAAACAAACAAACAAACAAACAAAATCAATAATTTAGGAACAGAAGCAAATTAGTATTTTTAAATTTAATTAAAAAAGAAAGGAAAAGGCAAGATAAAAGGATATGATGTGGTCGAGTGGGAACCAATGAAAAGTATAATTTCATTGGAAATTCTGAGGAATGAGAGTGAATATAGGATAGTCCATCTGTGAATGGAGAGGAGAAGGGAAGAAAAACATAGAAATGCAAGTCCTTAGAAAAAGATCAAGTCTGTAGGACTCAGCACTAATTTCTGCTGGGAGTTGAGAGGATGTTTTTAAATGTCTCTTGAAGCAGATAAGAGTTTTACTTGTCATTTATCTGAAGCTGGTACTATTTCAGATCTTTTCACTAATTGCACTTGATTTTGAATCAGATTTTGAGACTTGGTGTGTTTTAGTCTAGATATCTGCCCAGGATAATCTGTGATTCTCTGAAGCATATTCTGAAAATGTCTTTACTAAATATTCCACTTCATGTTGTCATTAACATATATTTGAATGGCTCGGGCACAATTCATCTGTCTTAATGTTGTCACTTTAAAATTTTTCATCCAAATCTGAACTAGGCTCCTAGATTTTCTTTTTAATTAATTTAAAAAAAATCTTCACACAAAGATGACAATTCATTTAATCTTGAAATATACATCTTAAATATGCTAGATCTATTGCCCTCCAGTTTTGCCTGTTTATAAGATTAAAATCACTAGTTGAAACTTTGGTACGGAGTTCAATCAGAAATATCTTTGCCTTTTTGTTTCATTATAAGCAGTTCCTTTCTTTAATCAAACATAAGTATAGTTTTCAGGAATAAGGCTGTTTTGGAGCTCATATTTTTCACATTTAATTTTACCTATTCCCATCTGTTACTGTTTAGATGTTTTCTGCTAAGTGTTTTTCATTTTGTATTTCTTCTTATTTCCTACACTTGTGCCATAAAATCACTTTCACCGTGAGAGAAGCTTCAAGTAACAATCACAGCATTTGAGCCTCAGAGGTGTAGTGAAGTCAAAGAAAACTGTGAGTCTAATAAAAATTATATAATACAGAGTCTGTAGGATCTTAAAAATCCCCAAGGAATAATGTTAATTTAACGTTCAAAATTCCAATAGAAGCTTCGTAAGAAAGAAGTATTCTTTTCTAAACCCTGCTTCACAGCAAACAGATCTTAAAAACTGAGAGCTATTACCTGTGGGTCTCTTGTGGATATATCGAGCTGGTATCTCAAGTTAAGTGTCCTCCTTTATGGAATATCTGGATGAGGCTAAGCTCCCATGTGTGAGCTGGAATGTCCACTGTCTAATATAAGTTTCTAAGCTCTTCCACTCCCAGATGAAAGTCCAAAACTCTGCATTTTCACAACAGACCATTTGTTTAATTTTCAATACCTTCCCACTCCCATCACTCCACATGTTTTTTAATAAAATATGTTCAACAAATCCTTCCATTTAAGTGAAAATACGGTTTTATATACTGTAGTGAATGTATCAGATTTCTTGACTTCAAAGATTTTAAACTCCACCAATTTCTTAAGATCTCAGCAATGTCCACCTCTGGTTTACTTCATCTGGGAGATATAAAGAAACTATTCAACTATGTTATACTTTCTGTGATTGTGTTCTACTTTCCTATTTTTCAATAATCTCAGTGAGGGATTGAAAAAATATATTGCATTGATTGCATGTCCCTGTCTTATTCCTTCATTTTTTTTTGCAATAGATTGCTCATTTATAGTTTCCATTTAATGAGATTGTACCTACTACGAGAATATGTTATATGTCATTGCTCCACTTGTTTCAATAGAAATCTTTTCCTGAACTCCCAGCTGTGAAGGCCAGCTCCCTAATTTAAGTTTGAGACACTCATGTTTTCCATTCTATTAGTCTCTAAACTTTCAGCCATAAATTTAAGTGAAAGCACAACTGGAGTTTATAGCTCTTGAGATAAAAATCTTATGCTGTTAAATTTCTTAGGTAAAGAACCATTTTCTGCTGCTGGGGGTGTGAAGCTCAGGCAAGGCTGCTGCAAGGTGTTTGTCATTCTACAGAGATGAGAAATTATTGATCTGCCCTTCATACAACAATGGAAATGGTGTACTCTAGTTTCTATTCCTTTGATTCTGCAGTCCCAAGCTGCAGCGTGTGTTGCTGGTTCTAGTCCTGTTCTTCATACCTGGGGCACTGCAGAAATCACCAGCTGTGCAGGAAGTCACCCTCTTCACGCAGAGAAAGGTGCCTCACGTGAAACACTTATGCAAGACAGATCAGCAGAAGAGGCAGTCAGACCACCTGGGTCTAAGCCCACAACATCTGAAGGCTCCATCCTGTTTCAGTTCCCTTAAAGGGAATATTAAAACTCAGCTCCAAAAGGAACTAAGAAGAATAGTATGACTACCACTCCTTTTTGCACTGAAGGTTGAATTCAAGCTGGAAGATGTTTCTGGACTTTTCCATTTTTTCTCAGTAGCTACTACTTTCTCATTCCTAGGCAAACTTCCAGAAGCTGTGAATCGCTGTGCATCATTAAACTGTCCATAACTGCATCAGTTACAGCTAATTAATGTTATGCTGTGTACACAAAAACATAGCTAACACTACAGCATGTATTAACAAGCAACAGAGAACACAGGCCTATGTAGGTGTTAACAACAGTCAATTGTTTTATTTTCTGTTTATTTTAATTTATAATAATGTATTATATTATTAATATAAAATATTATAATAATTTATTGTAATTTATAATTATTATTATTGGTGTATTTTTTCCCAAAACATCCATTCCTATTTGATAACACAATCTTCTACCGTGTATTATTCTAAGTTATAAAGGTGAAACTAACTATAAGGGCAAATGAGGCAAGGAATTAAATTAACTTTCAACCTGCTTTCATCTTTTATAAGAACAAACAAACAAACAAACAAAAAACCCACAAAAAACAACAAACCAAAATATGTTTTGCTCATATTAGTGAAAGGTATTTCTGGCACATATCTAAATGTCTTTTGCACAGAAGGAAAATGAGATAAAAGGACAAATAGTAAAAGGTAATGCTGAGAATGTTTCTACTGAGGCCTAGTTTGGGATACAGGGATGTAGACTGTGTTCACAGTTTCAAAGGGAGAAGTGTACACCTGCTTTAGGGAAATACTAACTTGCAGCTGCATTGTACTACATTTCAATGGAATCCCACTGCTCTGATTAAAAGGTGCTGTTCCACAGCCGCATTATCTCATTTGCTTTGAAAGGAAAAGCAGCAGACTTGATCAAAACAGGCCTCCCCATGGCTGCATTCTCAGAGCCACTCTCACAGCAGAAGCAGATGACGGGGATGAGAATTGCTCTTTGCTAGAATTGTTAAATAAGTATCTGATAGAGAAAATACTTCTCACCTCTTCTTTGTTCTCCAGTCTTATGGAAGAATTAGTAGTCCTGGCAACTATCAATAACGTCCTTCAACTCTCCCTTCTCTCCACTGGGTTTCTATGAAGCTGCTGTCTGTGAGAACCATAATATTTTGTTAGACTTTATGCCTGCCTTCTAGAAGTGAGTAGTATGGTTAATTATGAATTTATTGAAAAGACCAGAAAGTAATTTACAGTTTTTCTTCATATTCATGAAAAGAGATGACAAATTCATTTAATTGCTATTAACATATCATGTTTTTTATTTGACTTATTTAAATCCTGACTTTTTAGAAGACAATGTGAATCATGACAAAATTCTTAACTTAAACAATGATTTCATTGAAAGTAAAATATTGCCTCAGAAAATTTAAGTCACTTAAGAAGAGATGTCCATCATCTTGCTACACTGGAGCTCAGCTTAAGAATACCGAATTCTTACGTGACATGTAATATCAGTGAAAAACACCACAAGACTGGAAATCACTGTCCTCAATATTGTTATGACAATCAGGTTATTCAAATACAAGTGTATGATGGAAGTGCTAGTCCAAAGATCTGATAACAAAAATACTGTGTGCTCTAGGTAGACATGTCTGAAAAAGTCACAACCCTTTTCATAGCCATTAGGATTTCTTCCATAAACTCTTTCATCAGAGGGTTATAAAATCCTCTATGTCAGCTGTCTGCCTATCCAGATTGACTGTAAGAAATTAGAATAGAGGTGAGCAAAGATATGTGAATAAGATGCAGGTTGGTTGAGTTTCATGCTGAAAATCCAGATATTCTTGATTTGGAGCTTCCAGGTTCTTGTTGGGAAAGTGATGCAGAGTGATTTGTTCACATGAACACAGCTAAGCTATGGCAGAAGATATGTTGAATCTTCTCAAAAGCAAGAGGAGAGAGCTGGACAACTGTGAATGCTCTAACAAGACCCATAGGCATTTTCCTCATAGGAGCTGGGCAGGAAGAAAATGTCATCACAGATCTAATTAACACCACCCAATATCCTGCTTGGTAGCAGTACTAACCTCTACCATTACTTTCTTATTCATCAGTGTTCCTAATAGAACACTCTTTGAGATCAAAAAGTTTAGGTCAAAAGCCAGAATCAAAGATTTCTAGGGTCACAGTGGATAATGTAACCTTTTCTGTATTTTCCAAAGTCAGAGAAAAATCTCTGTCAAATGTAATTTGTTCCAGTCAACCTCATTATGTGGTCAAAAGGTGGAAATATAAGGCAGAGACATGTAGGAAAACTTCTGACAGTGAGCAGAGGATGGAGTGTTAATGTTTACACTGTTCTGTCCAAATACTAGCAAGTTAGAAACTTGTCTTCACTGCAGGCTGGCTTTGCTATATTATTTTTTTTATTATTATTATTTTTTTTAAAAAAATTATGTTCTTATACTGCCAACAAAGCAGATTGTTTATGAATTTACTGCCTGAGTACACCGCTCATACACTTGCACAACTGTTACAACTTCCATCCTGTGCATATCTGGAAAAAACTGCTGGCCGATTTTCACAAGCATGTCTCTCCAGTTATTGCATCTGATGCATGACTCAGGCTTTGTCATTTTCACACAAGTTTATTTTTATACATTCCTGAACTTCTCATCTTTTGAAGGAAAAATATAAAAATAAAAGGATTCCTTTCCACAAAAGATTCACAAACCCAGAATTGTACTTAAGTTTAAATAAGTTCTCAATACCTCTTAAGCAAACTTCAAGCTTTGAAGCTCCAGTAAATTTGTTAGGCTTTTAGAGCTTCTAGCTAGTTCTCTGCAATGAGCAGAGAACACTCTTAGTTCTTGATTTATGACTTATATTAATATTTGTTTTAATTTTAAGACATGCTAAATAGAAGGTGTAAATGGCAAGTTGGTTGGAGGGTATATTACTTATAAAATCAATCTCTATTGAAATTGATTACATAGTCAGTGAAGGAGTTCTCAGTAATGAGTAGCTTGAAGACATGGTTTGTACTCGGACTTCCTAGGCCAAACAATTACATTGTAGATAATCCATTGTGCCTCTGTTTACTCTGCTTTCTGTAACATCCTATGTGCTAAAAATGTTTTATTGACTTGAGAAAGTAAAAAATATAAAAATATATAAAAGATTAATATTCAGTACTCCTAGAGCTGATAATGAAAGTAATGTCCTTAGAAATCCTTATAATCTTCATGATTAATTTTATATAACATTGTTTTCAGGTGATATTTTCTATTTTACTCATTTATTGCTCTGGCTCTTAATGGCTTGCTCTAACATAATGAAAAACTTTAATTTGGTCAACTATAGCTAAATTCATTTAGTCCTTCCTCCAAACACCTAAGTGGGTGTAACATATTGTGGTTAGATTGTCATACTGAGAGCTGTACTGCTTCTCAAGGAGAGGGGGGGAGAGAGAGAGAAGGAGAGAGAATGCTGACTTAACTTGTTTCAGAAGCAATGGAAAATCTTTTAGAAGATAATGATGAACAATAATGATAGGTAAGAGAGCAAGATACAAATTATCAAGCTGACTTTCAATTCAGGCTGCTTTGTAGACTTCATCAACACAACTATCATGAAGAGGGCAGATAAAAGGTGAACACAAGTTCTCAGTGCTACCCTTTATCTCAGAAAAAATCTATTGCCACCACCTCAGAAAGATTATTTTTGTGTATGAGGAGCACTGAGTTATCTGCAGAGCTGATACATGGAGTGAATGACAGATTTGCATATGTTGTGAGACATTTGGGGTGATTTCATTTATATTCCTGGGGGAGAGTATTTGTTCTGTGAGGAAGCAAGAGTGCCCACAAGCCAAGGGTATTCAGCAATTTATGGAGCCTCTAAGCCCTTGAACTGAATCTTTAATATTTTTATGCTCAGCTACAGAAGAACAGGCAAGCTGGATTTGGGCTGGAATATTTAAGTCAGAAGTCAGGAAAGATGCTCTGCAAAATGACCCTAACAAGACTACTTCAGGTAGATGGTGTGAGAGGAGAAGATTCTTTCAGTAGAGGCAGACATTTTTGACCTCAGTCACTAAAGTCAGCTTCCAATTGTTGTGCAGTTATCCATCCGCAGCATACTGATGCATATAAAGCACCTCTGATAAAAGGACTGGTGGTTTCCCACAAAAAAAGAACCTGTAGCCTCCCCTTCAATCCTCCCTAGTGATAACTCTGTGTTCGACCCTTTCTCAGACCCCAGTGAGGCTGTTCTGTTCTTGCTGCAGGACAAAGGTGTATTCCTTCCTGCCTTTCTCAGACCCAGACATGGAAGATTTTCCTGGCTGTTCACATGAACTCTGAACTAGATGATATTTCTATTAATCTAAAAAAAAAGTGTTGTTGCCTTTCCTTAGGCTTTGTCTGACCTCAGTCTTCAGCAGTAGGAGGTTATATCACAGATTTTGGAAAGAATTACAGGGCATCCTCTTACCACCTACCTCCCACAACTCACTGATATTTTCTCTGCATGTGTATTCCTTACTAAGTGCTGCCTTTTATTTGGCTTTTGCTGAACTACTGTCTGACTGATTCAATGATCTTTAGAGTTAACCTATCAAAGCAGTTAAGATAGTTAAATCAAAATTTACCAGCCTACTCAAATTTACTTGGTACATTACCTACCTAATGATTTCGCATTTCGTACGCTGTCTTAGCTTCTAATTCAGGAAGGTCATTTGAACACCAAAGAAATGTGAAATTGTTTATTGATTTCTTAATTATTCAATGCTTATGGTTACTTCTTCATATTCCACTATGTTGTGGTTGTTTTGGTTTTTTTTTCACTTGAAAGTTTAACAAACCAAAGTATTAAAAACAGAACAAAACAGTCTTTAGTAACACAAAGGTCAAGACTGTGCTTTCAAAACATTGCTATTCAAATATTAAATTTTTTAAATTCTCTTTGAAGGCATATTTCCTTATTCAAGTGGCTAGCTTTAATTTTACATATTTATATAATGTGGGTGCATATATCTATATATATATCTATATCTTCTCTATGGGTCTCACAGTGCTGTTCTTTGCTTTGGTATTTGGAAAGGTGTTTATAGCACACCAGTATTTTGGCCTCTGATGAGCAGAGCTGGCACAGCATTATTGCTGTCTCTTCAACATTTCACCCTCTGCATCAGGCTGGGGGTGTGCAAGATCTTGGGAGGTGACATAGCCAGGACAAATGACCCAAACAGATCAAAGGGGTATTCCATACAATATAACATCTGCTCAGATATAAAAGCTAGGATAAAGGAAGAGGGAGAGGCTTTCATTACTTGTGACATTTGTTTCTGGAGTAACAGCTATATGTGCTGAACCCTGCTTCTTGGGAAGTGGCTGGGCATCGCTTGCAGATGAAAAAAAAGAGAATAAAATGTTTTGCTTTGTTTTTCTTTTGTTTAATGGTACTTTATGTTTTTATCTTGACCCATGATTTTTTTCCCATGTTACTTTCTGCTCCTGCTTAGGAGGGGAGTGACAGAATGGCTTCATGGGTAACCAGTGTCTAGCTGAGGTCAATGCACTGTGGGTGCTGGAGCAGAGTGTAGGGAGGAAAATCTTGAAGTTGAGGGTGACTGCAGAGTCAGGCTAACACAGAAAACATAGTGCTGAGGCAATGATGTTCCCTGTCGCTGTGTGCAATTGTCAGGCAAACCTTACAATTTCACTAATGTGTCAATCTGAAAAGACTCATCTTGATCGATACTTTTTACAGAGAAGCATGCATAAATAGTGATAGGTGTTAAAGAAAATAGGATTCCCTTTTCAAAGAGGTTTTCAGCCCAAGTGTGGCTTTATATTCTTTTGGTATCTTGTATTCCTTACACTACTAATGGACCAATTTTATTGAAGCATCTTTTGTGCAACTGCTGAACAACTAGACTATTATCCTAAAAATGCTCAGTTCAATTCAGAGTGTCCATTTGCTTATGTAAGCCGAAATGCTACTTTCCCCCCAACCCCCCTCTTGATTATATTTAAGTTAGTGGAATTTCAGTGACTCATAACCTTTCAAATATAAGAAATGCAACACTGGACATTTACCACATTCTTTACTTTATTAGCACAGCTAATGGAATAATTTACACCAACCAATGTATTTGACAACTTTCCTCCTACTTTTTTTTTATTTTCCCATTTTCTTTATTATACTAGATAAAACTGGTCACACAGAAGTCAGCAAATTATTTAATTGAATTTAACTGTGTATAGTTGAATGATGTTGATGATGTTGTTTTCATTTGAACCTCTAATTAGAGCTTGCCTCATTGTTCCATGTTCTAATTATCATCATCATACTTCAAAACAAATAAACAACAACAACAACAAAAAAATCATTGTTTTCCTATACAATCAGTACTTATAGCAATTTTTCTCTATTGCAAATAAGATGAATCAAAGGACGTCTTGGACTGTTAGTGTCCAAAATAGCATGAAACTGTAAAACAATGTTTAGACAGCTACATCATGTTAACCAGTTAATAGTGGTTCTCAAGAAGCTAAGATATAATTTATATGGGGTTGATCCAAATACCATTGTGAAAAGCAAACCTGGTCTCCAATATTCCCTCTATTCCATTTTTTGGTTCCTTACAGAATAGTACTCTACAATTGCACTCTGCTGCCAAATTATGTACAATACTATTTTTGTGAAATGAACAAATGACTTCTGAGGGCTAATTTGAGGCCATTTAAATAATTTCACTTGTGACCCAAGACAGATTTAAGCCCAGCCCTTATGAAGGTGGTAGGCAAATATATTATCTTATGGTATTATGAAACTTGCTCCAGGGCAGGAAGATTTCAATAATATAAAAAAAAAAAAAAAAAAACCTCCTAAAATTAAAATATTAATAATTTACAAAACAGAAACCTCAACTAATAGTCTCTGTTCATTTTCAATACTGCTGTGACCTGTAGGCTATATTACAAAAATATGTTTTTATCCGGTATAGCTTTTGCAGCAATATGCGTAGTAGGATACCGCTTTTCAAGAAGGCATCTGTATAATTTTGCCAGTCGCTAGTCATAGCAAAGCCTATAATTTTTAACTGATTTTGCCTGTTAGTCATCAGAAATCTGCTTCTCTAAATCTCTCTAGCTGAAATTCAATGGGAGAATAGTCCACACAGGTCTGACCTTGTGTGTCACTCATACACATATGTTGTCATGTTAAAGCAGACTTTTAACTAAAGTGTTAAGATGTCCAGCTGTTCAGAACCCCAGATTTGGATATCTGGTTCAAGACCTGAAATTTCAGGCTAGCTAGGCACCTGAGTCCCACAAAACCTGTACAGCATGGTGTGTGCAAGTACTTTTGAATTTAGTAACCTGTTAAGTAGTAGGGCATAGTAAGTCCACATGTGTCCATGTCTCTCTTAGGGCTGCAGATGAATATCTCTGTGAAATAGTTTTACAGTCTGAAAAAGTTTTCTGTATTAAATATTGGAAAAGCATCATGGTATTTTTTTCCTTGGATTGTTTCTTTGTTATTGAATGTTATGAAAATATAAAATGATCTTCTGCGTTGCTGTTTCAAGTCAGATCGGGAATAGTTTTTAATTTTCCATCTTGCTACACATTGGGGTTTATTGTGTAGTGTTTTAAAGTTCAAGAATTAGATAAGTTTTGGATTTAAACTGGACTGAACAATGGGCTACTGGAGAGTAGCTGGTTAATATATGGTCTATGCCATTAGACTATGTCCTGCCTGATGTAAAATCCATATGAAATATTTACTGCTTGACTGTTTTGCTCTAAAGGCCCACTTCTATTGGACCATGCTGCTCAGGAAAATAGGCTGAGCCAAATACAGGAGAAACCTCAGGATCCTTCTTGCCAATAAATGTATAAAAATTGGGCTACAGAACAAGGGTCCATTTTGCTGGCTTTGCTTGGAATTTGATGATCCTGTTTACCTGACAGAATAGTTTCAGTGTCAGGAAGGAACAGGGTGTTCAAAAAAGTATTCGAAAATCTGTTGTTCAGAAACATTTTTAAGCTGTCATTCAAATGCCATGTTGTAAAATCTTAAATTCAAATCTGCTGTGTCAGCATTGAATTTAATGTGTTGGGTTTTGGTCTCCTAAACAAGGACCTTAAGAATATATTATACAGTGAAAAAGCCCCAATACTCTGATGGCTTCATTCTCTAAGAGATAAGAAATTTCTATCTCAGCCATGAAATCTAGATAAGATTTTTCTGTACTTTTCTGATCAAAATATCTGCATCTAATTAAATACCAGAGTTTGAGTAATATAATGCAGATTAGATTCCATGTAACTCAATCCATATCAAATTATTATTGTTTAATAGAACACTGTGTCTTAGCTAATAGTGCTCAATTCTCTATTTTGGCAAGGGAAATTGGTGAGTTTATCATTTATAAAAACAATTCTAGGGAAATATTGGGAAGTATTTTTATATACAGCAACAAAGTCACATGGTACTTTTTTTACAAAAAAATATTTACATAACAACTCTGTTCAGTCAATAGGAAGCTCTGTAGTTATAAAAATTTCTAGAAGTGTTAATAAAATATTTAAGCTGTGTTGACTGGAACCTGTAAAGTTTTTAGTAATTCCTTTCTTCTTGATGTCACTAAAGTAACTGTAACATATATCTATTTTTTTTTCCTTTAGGTTTTAACTGTCTGTTCAGTTTAAATACATAATCAGTAATACTTCCCACAGATAGAAAAATATGTAATTTTACTAAAAATTATTAAAAAATTTCTGAAAACCCCAAGACATAATACTGTCTAAGGACTTTCTGATGAGAAAGGCTCTTTGTACCACACCCATCATTTTATTCCTTGTGTTTATTTTCTGTGCACAGACACCATGGATAACATTAAACCAAATAATTGGCCTAATGCCAATAATAAATAATTGTTAAAGAAAATAATTGCTTAAGTAATGAACATTCTTTTCCTATGCCATGGTTAGCAGAGAAATAAACTATATCCCTTGCAGAGGATATTCAGCCCCCCGTGATCTCCTTGCATTCTCCAGTAAGTGTGGAAGGAAAGTATCCTGCTTAATTAATTGCTTTAATTAGCTGCCTAAAACTAAACTAGGCTGTTGAGTTTTGAGGATTGTTCTGGGAAGAATTTGCCAGGATAATCCTTGGGGGTTGCAATATTTCACTAATATAATACTTACTTTAGTTAAGGAACAGTATTTAAATGTAAGAGATGCTGATTTTGCATATTTAATCTTTCTTTGATGTTAGTATTCAGAATTTTTTTTGTTGTTGTAATATTTTTCATTATTTATAACTAGTTTTAATCCCTAAGTCATTCATAAGTAAAAAACTACACTCAATGAAAAGAACTTTTACAAAACTGTGGGATCAATATGACAGACTTTCCCTGAATTACTTGTAGCAATTATTAGAGTTTAATTTGAAGGAAACAAAAGATGTTGAATTTATCTTCTTGACTTGAAGATCATTTCTCCAGTTACTTTTGAATTACAAAGATTGGCAAGAGCTGGTAATGACATTTAGTTCTTAATTTAGGATTGTAATGGTCAAAGTGCATGTCCAGAGCACTAAATACAGTTCCTGAACTGCTAAAATGTAACTCAGCTGTATTCCAATCTTTATTCAATTTGTACTTTAGACAGGTAGCTGAAGGAGAGAAATAATGGCTATATGCTACATGGATAGTCCTCATTTTCTGGAGCCAGTGAGGGATGGGTCTGGCAACTGGGAACAGCCAGTATTTGTGTTCAGTGATATTACATGTCCACCCATAATAATGAATAATAGGAGTTTTAGGAAGTGTAGAACAACACTGGTGTCTTTAGTGTACTGATACAAAAGTAATTTGTAAGAGCTATTGTCATGGCTTAACTCCAGCCAGCAAGGAAGCCCCACATCAGTGCTCACTCCACTGCAGGATGGAGCAGAGACTAGGAAAAGTGAGAAAACTCGTGGGTTGAGATAAAGACAGTTTAATAGGTAAAGCAAAAGCTGCCCATGCAAGCAAAGCAAAGCAAGGAATTCATTCACTACCTCCCATGGGCAGGCAGGTGTTCAGTCACCTGCAGAAAAGCAGAGATCCATCATGTGTAAGAGTGACTTGGGAAGAAAAATGGCATCTCTCTGAACATCTACCACTTCTTTCTTCTCCCCCAGCTTTATACGCTGAGCATGATGCCCTGTGATCTGGGATATCCCTTTGAGTTGGGGTCACCTGCTGTGGCCTCCCAGCACTTTGTGCAAGCACAGACTCTGCACTGGGAGAAGGAGAAAAGGCCTGGACTCTGTGCACTCAAGCACTGCTCAGCAGTAGCAAAAGCATCCCTGTGTTATCAACACTGTTTTCACCAAAAATCCAAAGCACAGCCCCATAACAGCTACTGTGAAGACAATTAATTCTACCCCAGCAGAAATCTGAATTATTTGTAACTATGATGACTTATAGCTATTTACATCAGAGCTTCTGGAGATTACACTAGAATCCAGCACCTTATTGTTAGTAGGTAAACTTAAGATAAAAGTAGCACATATCATTTTGCTGAACATAATAAAAGGTTTCACGGAACAAATGAGTATCTTTAGAACAAATGGTATCTTTGGCTTTGTAGCTTCTCCATGTTGTGGAGAAGACACAACAAGATCTGTGGCATGGGAGCAGCAGAGGGTCCATTACACTTTTCAAATTAATATTGGAAATACCATCAAGCAGAATCAAAACCCACTCGTATCTCCAAGGCCAGAAGTCTTGAGCAGGTGATAATATGGATCCATGCTATTTTTCATTTGAATAAAATATAAATTTTCTGCAAAAAACTGTTGTGTGCTATTCATGTTTGTCTGCTTTTACTTTCTTGATTTTTAATCTGATGGTAATATAGATAATTTCTTTACCTACGGAAAATATTTGTCTTCTAACCCTTCTATGAAAAGTTATTATTTCTAAAAATGGATAAGAGTTAAAATACTGGAAAAAGTAAACTTTGCTTTGTTTGAAGACGTGCCAGCCTCATAGAGGAAGAGAGATCACCCTGTTACTGAGAATGAAGGAAAAAAAGAGGCTAAATAAAAGATGTTTGCATAATGTTTTAATAGGCAGGTTCCTTGGTCAGAGTGTGGCTTTTCTTTAAACTCTTGTGCTGTATAAAAAAAAAGAGGAATTCAGTGCTAGACACACTGAAAACTGATTAATGTTTGACTATTTACTTCCAGTTCATACAGATAAGCATGTTGGCATTGAGCAGATAATGTAACTAATTACTTCTAGAAAGAAATATGAATAATTTGATTCCTCCTTGGGTGTTTGTACAATGTGAATTAAATAATTTATTTTTTTTTATGAATTCATGCAAATTCTACTAATTCCAAAAGTCTACATATACCTAAGAAAGGAATATCTTAAGGTATTCCAAAATTAAAAAAAAAATAAAAAAATAGAATGAAGACTATGTGTCCAAAGCTCTTTCAAGTGCCTTTCCACTGTCCTTTTGAAGATATAAATGCATTTTCAGTTCTTATTCATCAAGAGTTTTAAGGATGTATTAATTATTTGTCTAAAATGGACAGATTCTGCAACTTTTTGATCCAAAAATAAAACTGAAATAACATTAACTTACTGTGACTTTCAAATATTGCTCTTGCAACTATACCAAGAACCATGATATTTAGGGAAAGAAAAGGGGAAAAAAATCCCAATTCATATTTCTCCTCATCTATGTCATAGATGGGATCATACAGAACTAGAAAAAAGTGGATCCAGCTGTGACACTGACACACTATGTCACCATAGACACAAAAATTTCTGTAAGTTAAATTCAGAATAAGACTTTGGAATGCATGCAGAAGCAAGGGATGCTAAAAGACATTCAAAAATTAAGTTGTAACACTGAGAATCTTTATTATTCTACTTCTTTTTCCATTGGTGTCTTGAAACTCTGATTTTCTCTGCCTAAATCTGCTTATGAATCTGATTTGCAAAGCTTTCTGAGATATATTTGTACTGAATTAAGATGCTCAAAATTCCCCTAAAATGCTGTTGTTGTAAATTGTTTTTGCTTTTTTTTTTTTTTACTCCAAAGAGTAAAAGAGTAGATGACAGTAAAATGTTTTCTTTATTTAATCTCTTTTATTTCAGATTATGCAAAGACATGAGCTCAATTCACTTTGCCAAAGAAAATAATATCTCATATACACTTTTACAATATTTATCCAATACAATAGCAGTGAGATTATTTGCTGTTTCATCTAGGGGAATTCTCTGTCCATTTATTGCAAAAATTAAATGTTAAAAAAAAAAAGATTAATTTTCTAAATATTGATCAGATAATCAAGAACAATTATACACAAAATTTCTATTATGATAGTCCAAGATAGCTTTCCAAATTCAATAAACAGTATGACTATCTCTGGGTTGTGTTTTTGTCAGACAGATTGAACACTAAATTTTTTACTTTAATTAATGTATTGAAAAGTATATTGTGGCTAAGAGGGATTCAGAAGCAGAACTTTGTATAGGAAATGGATAGCAAATGGATAGTTCCTCAGATATCTAATCCTGAAGAACTTCAGGTTATAAGAAGTCAGTTTTAATTTTAAGTGATCACACCTAATACAGTTTTTTGGTTTTTTTAACACAATCATCTGATTTTCATCAGACTTTGGCAAGCAATCACTCCCAAAAAAGCATTCTCATACTGTTCTCTTTTTAACTTTGTATTCTCAGGTTCCTACTTTACTAGGTATCTTGGCTTCAGTTTTGAAAATAAAGACATTCTTGGGAAGAAAATCTTGCAACTGATCTACATTTGCAAACTTATCATTTTCATTAGTATTTTTTTTTTTCCAAATCACTGGTATCTTTACAAATTTAATGTAAGAGAGAATATGTTTTAGATTCAGAAGGAAAAGGAAAATATTTAACTGAATAAGCAAAATCTCAGGATACAAGAAACCCATGTTTAAATTGTGAACAAGAATTAAGTTTCCACATCTTGGATGAGAGTTATTATAGTATCTTTAAAAGGGTATTTGTTTACATAGAGGAACAGTTACAGAACATTGTGTGGTTAAACTATCCACTTTCAAAACTTCATTTATGTTTTATTATGTAAAATTTGTTGAGTTTCATTTTTATCCAAATGTGAAATTAAAAACTCTAAAACCTTGAAACTATTATGCAAATAGCAGTCTTGTTTTCCAGTTATCTTTATAAACCTAAAATTTATGTTAAATAATGAGAAAAGTTCTAGCAAAAAACTTTTCTCAGACATGTTTATGTGTTTGGAGTTTTTCCTCCATTGGGGAATGGAGGAATTATGTGGGGTTTTTTTAAATAACCAAAATTATTTTTTCAGAGTATTTTAGCATGTTTCAATTCTGTGACTGTGCCAGATTTCAAATGACATGTCAGCTATTCTCTGTGTCTGAAAAGCTCCATATTTAACTGCTGCTTTCTGCTGGGGGAAAACCAGCCTCTCAGACCCCTGAATCTGGGTACCTCATCCCAGAACATTCATGTTCAAACTCCAGCCCATGCAAGGAAAGATTTTCTGCACTGTGGTCAATGATATGCTGCTGATGGGAAAAGCTTTAGCACATAGTCAGTTTATAACAGATTTTGAAGGTCCTTTGCCTTGCTGCTGTAGTCACTAATGCAAAATATCTAGATATCCCATTTTAATTAATTGCCTAACTTTTCCTCTGTGGTTTTCCTCTCATTTTCATCATGCTTTATAAAACAATAGTGTATTTTACAACATTAAAATGTTTCAGTGATGATGGGAAAAAGAAAATTAAGATGAACCCATAATTCTAGAAACATTAACAAAATTTTGATTACTTTTTACTACAGTACAGTACAGTAATCTAATACATTTTTTAAACTAGAACATCGTAAAAATGAAAGGTTATTCAATAACAATTTTAATTACATCAGCTCTCCAGAAAAAGGACACCTCTTATACAGACAAAAAGCTGTACTGATGTCGTGGTTTTAAACCACTACAACTGAATAACTATTTTGCATATGATCCCACATTGAAAGAGTTAGATCCTGAAATATTTTAAATGCATTACTGATTACAGACAGATGCATTCTGACTCACAACATTTCAGAGCTAATTGAAATACTGACATGGTGTTTAGGATGACAATTTCCCTTCTTATTCTTGCAATCCTACCAGTTGGCCACAGCAAAATGTCATGCTGCATTAAAATATATCAAGATTCCCAAAGCTACAATTTCCATTATATAAAAATCAAAGGAAAAAAAAGGGTAGTATTTTGCAGGAGCCTTTATTGTATTATGTTTTTTTGGCACTGCCTATATTTCTATTTTATATCCACTTTTATTTAGTTGTAGCGATTGAACTTTGGTTATATTAAAATTTGTCCCGTTAAAATGGAGTACCATGCCCATCATTCACTACTAAATGCTGACATAAAACTTTCAAAATATGTGAAACATTTATAATAAGAATAATAAATTGGAAAAACACAACCCAAACCGAACACCTTATGCAAAGAATTCTGGGTAGAATTTAATCCAATACATATTTATAAGAATTATAAATCCTGTATATTCTACACAGCTGTTAGGAAATAATTATAATGTCAGATGGCAAAAATAACACTATTTTTCAACATTTCTGTGATTCTTAAAGATCTTTATCTTTAATATTACCTTGTTCTCGGTGTTGTTGGGAATTCAAAGCTTTAGGACTTCATTGGACTCCTGATTTTCTGAGGAATGCACATGCATGATATATAATAAAAATACCCTTAAGAAACACATCATGTATTAATATATTAAAAATTTATAAATTCAACAACTGCGAACAAAAAGTATGGTTTATTAAAAATTTGTAATTAAACAGTAATACTGTTCTTAAAAGTGGTTTAATAAGTCAGAGTAGTATTAAACATCTCAGGTATTTATATACTAATATTGAAGAATTTGTAATGCTGAAGGAAGCACAGAAAGTAAGACAAAACAACAGCAGAAAGAAAACCTAAGAAGTTATTTTAGAACTAAGAAGTCTTTTTTTTCCTTTTTTATTTCATTTTGCCCCCTGGTTTTAGCTCTACTATTTACACAAATATTTAGTGATAGTGATGATGATGATGATGATTATAAGGATAATAATGGTAAAGGAGAACACACTGTCCTTAGGAAAACCATGAAATAAAGAAAAAGCTTTCCTTTTTTTCCTGGCATTGTTATTCCAAGTTCAGTTTGTGGAATAGAAATTATTCCTGAGAGAAAATCTACTTGCAAACTTGGTAGTTGGCTTTCACTGCCATTCAGCCATCAGAAGTTGTGTTTTAAAACTTAGTATGCCCACTGCACAATATGCATTCTTAAATTCAGCTTCCTTCCAAGAAAAAGGTACCTGAAATTCAGGTGGGGAGAAAGAGCGATTCAGTAAGCCTACTTTTGTGGAATGAATATATAAATCTTAATCTGAGTCATAATTCATAAATATTAATCTCTCTCCTTTACACTGGAAGAATACTGAATATCAGTTTTTCTTTACTTAAAAACAGATGGGATATAAAGCATCAGACACTGTTGATTTAAAGAGATGATTTGTCTTAGGATCAGCCATCTTCTGCTGTTTTTTATTAAATTCTCCTTTCATTAACCCAGTAATTAGGAAACAACCTCTCAAAAGTTGAATTCAAAATTTTGAAAAAACTAAATTCCCTTTAGTGAATTGCTACAATATATGATTTTATGAATTAACTCCAGATATAATAGTTCAACAGTTTAATGGATTCCTATGTTCCTATACATATATTGTATATTTATTTACATATAATGTAAATTTAGCTTTAAGATAATAATATTCAAGTAGTCTCCTTGAATACAAAAATGAACTTTGCTAATTTAAAAATAATAGCTTATTTTATCTACTCATCATTCATGATATATAGTGTACATTTTTACCAAACATAGGCTGTAATACTTTGAACAAAATACTTTTAAATATTAAAAAGAAAACTAAGGAAACAGATGAACTTTCTTACGTGTTATTGAATTTCTCATTTCTTCATAGAAAAATTCAACAGCTTTTAACATAATTCCAGTTGTTACTGACCAATTCCACCTACTTTTTCCACAGAAATCTTAACTTTTACTTAAAAATAAAAATAAAGTAACCCCTCTCTCCTTCTTATTGATTCCTAAGCAAACATGAAGGGTTATTATTTTGTTTTTTGGTTTTTTTTTTTTTCCCTTTTCAGTACTGGGAAAACAGAATATATGGAGTGGTAAGTGTTTTATAATAATTTTATAGTCCTGGAATTCTGATTGCTGCTGTGTTTATCTCTAATTTCAGGACACTGGGTTAGAGGATAATCCATATGAAGATTGTTTTTGCTTCATCTTTCCAGCCCATTATCCTGACTTCTTGGGAAATAATTAACTTGAAGATGTATCAGGGTATTTCACTCAGCAGCTTTTGATCACTAACAGATTATGAGTACTATAAAGGGGATTGATTTGGACATTTTAGGTAAAAGAAAATTAAAAAGAGTTGGGACAACTCGAAGTACTTCTGTGAAGCTAGAAATCAGACAAGAATCCTTTACCTATGCCATGGTATCTTTTTCATGATTACTTACAGTTAGAGTATTTATGCAGAATAACTCTGTTTCAGGTCTTCATCAAACTGCGGAGGTTTAAAATGTCCAGGTTTTGTATATCAGTGTATATCAGCCTTAGCCATCAGAACTGCTGCACAGAAGTGCTCCTTCTCCATTTTACTTTAGACAGTCATGGATAAAAAGCATAGAAATAGCTAAGGGAAAGCAGCCTGGTCTACTCTAAATCAAGTATTCTAGCCATCTTTTGCAAACTGAGCCACTACTTCCTTGAAAAACTTCCAGATCACATCTCTATGCCCTCCCCACTAAGTAAAAAGATGAGAGCAGAAATATTCCGAATTTGACTGGAGCACACCTACTTATTTTGCCAATGTTTTATGTCCCAATCTGATTATTGTTACTTCAGCTATTGCATACACAAAGTTACCCGTTAGGAACCTGTGGTCAGAAACCCTTAGTCCCCTACGGAATCTCAATGCTTTGGTTTGTTGGGAAGGATCCTCCTGTAGTGCTCTTTTCAGTTTAAGGTTTCTAATGTCACTTCAAAGGTAGTTTATTCTTCTTCAAGCCTCCGGGAAAATGGGATTTTACAAACTTTTGTTTGCTTTGTTGTTTTGTTGGTTTGTTTTTTTTTAGGAGAAGCTTTAGAAACGTATGCATAAGAAACAGCTCTGCAAAGCTATAATTATCCCTTTTTTTTTTTTTTAACATTTGAATTTGTGCATCTGTGAATCCTCCTATTTGTCCTGTACTTTCATAGGGCTTAGAGGTAACATGATTTTTTGCATTGCCCTTAAAATGCTCATTAAAGTAGATCTTTGTATTCAGAAAACTATATTCTCTTCTAATCAATATACTGCCATTGCATAAGCAGTAGGTCCCTCGTGGCCTCTTTCCAGATCTTTTCGAGTAGATCCCTTCAACAGCCTCAACTGACATGTTTCTGCTGATTAAAACATGGGAGTCCAAATATATAGGTGTCAGGCTGAAAGGCAACAGTGAGACTAAATTATGGCCTTCTCATATTTAAACACAGCATAACACTACTAGCTGTGCTTTTTCCCATCTGTTTTACAAGGAAGAATAAAAAAGGAAAGTATTCATTGTAGCTCCAGGTGCTTGCAATGCACCCACTTAACACAGATGGCAGAAGGCCTGCCTGTCATGGGTGGAACTTCCTTTGCCAAGCAAATTAGAATTGCAGCTAAAATTGTATGGATCTTGTTTTGCCTTTTTTCCCCCTTTTATTTTTTCCCCCCTTTTTTCTCACATTCTGCCCACAAGAGATAGGACACTTATTTACTGCATATGATTTATGAAGTGCAGACTTTTTCTGATGCATGATATAGATAAAAGGCCATCTTGAAGGAGGTGTACCTGTCTTCCACCTTAAAAATTTTCAGGGTCAAAATGCCTAAGAGATGGCACCAAATTCTTACAGGAATTTCACTTGTAGGAAACTACTTTGCTCAGAATTTAATTATAATCTAGGTGAGCACAGAATTTTAGATATGGAAATGACCACCCAAATCACTAAATCCAGCTTTCTTATTACAGAAATCCTCCCAACAATTAATATAATACCTTCATAAACTCCTACACTAATCAATCAAACTGGATTGCCCCAGCATTCATTGGCTATGATTTCTCTGAAGTGGGTCTGCTGCTCACTAAGCTGCCAAGTTGTTAATATACTTGAAACAACTTAGTATCACATAAAACCTCAAAGGCCTACTCTGATTCCTAAGAATTCTGTTTAAAATGCTCTGCATTTGTATCACCCTGTGGTTCCAAAGACTTGTCTGTTTCCTCTAACATTTTGTCAAGAAGAATTTAGAACTAAGGGCTGTTCTATCTCCTTACCAATGATGGTATTCTCTTTCTTGTCAACAGGATTACTGTGTCCTTAGCTCATCTCTTAATGGAGATCAGACTAACAAAATAAATTAAAGCAGAAATTGCATGCTCTGAAAATCCACACGATGTTTGGAAATGCACACTTGGTGTGGGAGACTACACAAACTATTAATATCTCTTCATATGTATTCATGTGTATGCAGCAGACTTTAACTTGCCTTATTGACTATATCTAAGGAATTTTTAAATAGGTCTGGCCTGTTCTGCAGATATAGCCTAAACTTATGAAGATATTTTTGTTTCCCAGGCAAGTATTCATCACATATGTTACAAATCTCAGTCAATGTGGCTACAGACTAACAGAGGGCAGCTTTTCTGACAGCTCTCAGACTTCCTCTTGTCCAGTGTTCCTTTGATATTTTGCTCAGGTAACACTAATCAGAAATATACAGTTTGCATAAAGGCATCCAGATTACCAGAATTATTATGAGATTACAAGACACAGAAGATTGCAATGTGTCTGTTTTTTGGGAGATTTTATATTGTTTTTCATCCTGTGATTGGCTACCTAAATGCACAGGCATTTGGGGGCAGAGTAGAAGGTAAATTTGGAACTGCACAGAGTAGGATAAATTATTCTACTAGATTAAAATATGCCTATGGCCAACTCTTTCCTTGGAAGCTAAAGAAGATATCAACTGATGTGATGAAGAAGTACTACCAGTGATAACTAGAGACTGACAGAATAGTTGGAGAAGATGGGGGATTGGTGTGATTTGCATAAATAGCCTGTTCCAAAACAGATCATTAAAAGGAATTAGAAATACAAATTAAGGGAGAGACTGAATTTTGGATTAAAAACTTGCTTCAATTATGCCATTTTAAAAAGTGAATAATTTAGTGGTTTGGGTTTCTTGTGTGAATTTTTTTTTCTCAACTAAGTCTCCAAAGAGCCCTCTACTGCAGGGTGTCATGTGGAAATCTTTTTCACACAGATTTTCTGGTGCATACAAAAAGACTTATTATACCATAAAAACAGAGCTTTGTAAATCCATTCCCTGGTGTGTGTCCTCTGCAAGAATAACGTTTGGACTATAAGTTAAAAATGATCAGTGATCAGTAGCTTTGCGCACTGTCTTGATATTCGCAACGTGCTGCTTGCTGAAGGGAGACACTTCTGCTTCTGCTTCTGCTCGAGGTCGTGCTCTTATCAGCATTATCAGTAGCTTTGTAACATTCAGCCAAACCCCTAGCTGAGGTCAGAGGTCCTCATTTCAACCAGGACTGGTGCAACCATGCTAATTTACTCTGGATGTGAGTGCAGCCCTTATCATGGGTAAAGTCTAGATGCTTAGCAGGAATTTTCCAATATTTGCTGAAAACTGAAAAAAGGGAATATCTTGTAATTAATCTGCATATAGGTTCAGTTTTCTTCTCTTTGACAAAGCTATTTACAGTCATGATCATTATGCACATTGGTAAATTATCTGGACTGTGCAGGATCAATGACTCTAAATATAACAGGAGAATAGAAGTAATTTATGGTATAAAAAGAGGCAACTGCTCAATTTTGAAAGTTTATTAACAGAACTGTAATTATCAGATTTAATATTAGAAACAATAACAGCTATTTTTTTTAAAGCCACAATTAATAGGTAGAATTGCCTAGATATTTTTCTAAGATTTAGAAAGTTTTAATAATTAAAAATTATTTCCCCTCAGCCTTCCCCTTTTAAATGAAAGCATTTAAATGGAATTAAAGAGACAACATATTGCAAGTTCTATTCCAAGCTAAAATATACACAGGATTAGTATTCTGAAAGCAAATTATTTCATAATTTTCTGAGTGCCTTTCCACAGAAAGGCATCGTTCCTTCTGACAAAAGTGTGATGATCTTTATACCTTTTACAGAGGCATTCCATATAATCTCTTCTTAAATTAAAACCCCATGTTGTTTTTCTCATAGGCACCATTTTCATCCTTTGTTCTGTATTCATCCCTGTTCTCTTGAAGCTAAGATATTGAAAAGGATAAATTTGGCTTGATAGCAGTATGTATAACGATGCTACTGTAGGTTGCTAGGATACCATTTGGTGGTCAACTGTCTCTGGTGCAGCTGCTCTTAATAGCCAGACTGATGGACATATTTGCTTTTATCCCCCTCAATGCTTGGGCTGCAGAAAGTTTCCCTTCATCTATTAAATTTTGAATTTTGGGGGGTAGTAAGCTTAGAGACAAAGACATGGCAGAGGGAGACACGTTGTTACTTAATTTTATTCTAGCAACAAATGTGTTATCCCAATGAATTGAAAAGGAATCATACCAATCTCTGCAAGTTTTATAACTTTTGGTACATGAGCTAGCACAAGATCTAATCCAATGTCCATTACAGCAGCTGAGAATCTTTCACTGATTTATTATGACTCTTCTACCACCCCTTGTCTTTTTCTCTGAGGATTTTGAGGGCTAACAGCAAAAGATGCAGCAAGTTGAGTTACATAACTGAGCGATTTTAGTTGGTGGGGTCTAAAAGGTCATATGCTTTGTAAGATACATGTGAAGGAAATGTGTAAGAAATTCACACTTGACTTTCTCAAGAAAGAAATGTTTTTTTTTTCCATGAGAACAAGTAATTGTTGCTTTTGTTTTGATAGAATTGCTTATGAAACATTGAATTCTGGTGCCAATTCCTGAGTGCTGACCACTTCTAGAAATTAGTCAGCTTTACTGATTCACAAAGTATGAGTTTTCTACCTTAAGTTTATGGCATTTCTAAAAAACCACAAAAAACTAAACAAAAACAACAACAACAACAAAAACAAACAAACAAAAACCCAAAAAACCCCCCCAAAAATAAAAACAAAAATCCACAACAGGCTAGCAAAAAAACACCCTTCCCAGCTGGTAGCTTCCATTCCCCTCCTGATCTGATTCCTGTTCCTGTTTTCATTCAGAAACTCTAGGTAATGGGCACTGTTATGGAAGCAGAAGAAAGAAACACTATACCAAGAGTACCAGTAGACTAAAACCTTGGTATTCATATATTTAAGATGTGAAGAATTGTGATTACAATATGGATTTTTTCATTTTGAAAAGAAAAATTCCACCAACCAACCAAGCCACACGATGTTCTCTAATAATGTGAATTGCTTTCCGAACTTGATTTACGTCAATGGGAATTTTCAGTGAATTTTAGGTTGAGTGAGATCTGAAATTCCAGTCTTAACCTCAATAACAATAATTTAGGGAGTAAATATTTACATATTAAAAGTATTTCTCCCTGTAATATCTGTCCAGCATAGGGAAAAGTGATTATATTCACAGAGCAATGGTCTTTATGCAAAGTTGTCATTACTAAAACTCCAGTAAAGGTAGGAGACAACAACATCTGTGGTAGTGACTTTACGTACCTGACCATAGTCAATACAGAAGAAAGAACAGCTCTAGTATGTGATTTAGCTTGCTTGTTTTAGACATTTATCTAAAAATGAGATGCATTGCACATATTTCTCCTGAAAGACTATAAAAGGAGCCTGAGGTTATTGACAGCTATATTTAGTTAGATTAATATTAATCTTAATCTTTCTTGTAGGTTAACTTCCTAAACTAGTGGTATTTGGTTCTCTCTGTATTCAGAGAAAACAGAAAATTGCCTTCAGAGAAGAGTTCACCATGATTATTTTAGATGTCTCAGAAAAGGATGAAACTCCCCTTAGAGATGCCTAGCTTTCATTTGACTGTAGTGGGAACCAGTATTGTAGTCTAGACTAAGTACCAGACTTTCAGAAGCCTGAGGTGAGGGGATAGGAATACCAGCTTTAATGGGTATCTATTATTTTACAAAACAGCATATCCTACAAATGTAATGAGCCACGAGCAAATATTGGTAAATGTTACAGAGGACACATGTTATTTGGGATAGCAGATGGGCATCAGGTAACAGCTGATTAGGAAGCTACTCCCTAGTGTGTTCAAATATATCTGGACAGAAGGTGCACAAACAGTATTGCGGCGCACATGTGAACTCAGTGAAAAAATTTGGCCACATGCAATGCTGCTGTCCAGTCTCTGGGATTCCTGTCTCCACATTCCTTTATGCCCAGCACTGAATTCATGATTACTAACATCTGCAAATTATACTGGCAGTGTATCATCATTTTCTGGCAGCTATGGCTGCCAGTGAAAGACTGTACGCTTTTCTTAAGCCATGGGCAGTTTGATGTAGTGAGGTCAATGCAGTTCATTCTGAGATTTGCTGGGTTCTTGGCTACTACAAATACAAATAACTCTAAACCCGCCTCCAACAACAACAAAAATCAAGCCAGGCACCTTAAAATTTTATTGTGTTTCACAGATTTTTCTTATAACCATTCAGATACTAGTAAACAGCACCAAGAGTTTAAAAGCCAAACCTAATACTACCAGTAATAAAGAAAACAAATGGTACATTTTGTGCAAACTGTAATACCTAGCTCTTCTGTGCAGCTATTTTTTTCTGTAACATTTTCTATCTAATTTCTGGGGGAGAGATCAAAAACAAGTTTTGGTGTTATAATCCAGTTGCTTCCAACATCACTAGCACAAAAGTAACAGTAAATCTACCTTTTTTGGCTACAAACTCCTGGTGATACTTTATCATTAGGAGAGCACAAAGAAGGCATTTTGCATCAGTACACATATACCTGGGTCTTCAATCATTTAAGGTGCAATGAACCCCAGCACTAACAGATGAAACAAGGAAGGCACTCTTTTAAGAACACTCAACACCTTGGATCAAAAGTTAATGCAGTGAACACAGCCCTCTATCTTGCTGGGGAGCCTAAATGCTCTGAGTTACAAGGATGCTCAACAATTTTTCTTGGTATTTTCTTCCTAAACTCTAAAACTGAGTTTAAATTGATGAATACTTCCATTAACAACAAGAACAACAAGTGTGTGTCATCAAATTGACTCACAAGTGTTTTTCAGGTTTTGTGCATTTTTAACTAAAACTTGTAGGTTTTTGGGGTATTTTTCATGAAAGATAAAATTTAACACCAAAATTTTAAAAAGAAAATAAGCATATTTTCCATGAAAAACAGGGGGGAAAAAATCTGGGTGTCTGGTTTGACTCTTTACTTGCAATAAAGTAGAGCATTTTCACTCAACAGCACTGAGGAGGAGGCATTTCTGCAGTGTGAAGTTCTGTGGCTGCTAACTGCTGAGGTCATCACTTTTGAGCTGAGATCACAACTAGGGAACAAGGAAAAGAGGAAGTTCTTAAGAAATACACTGACCTGAATTTTCTGTAAAAGTGATTTAAATAAAAGTAGTCTATTGCTACCTTTATTTGGTGAAACGTTATTTATACCAACGTCACTACTAAACCACCTACATCACTGATTTGTCCTTTCAGATGTACACTGATTATTAGAGCATAAAGAGAGATGTAGTTATATTTTTTAAACGGGCAGCAGTGTATGCTGTATAGTACAAGCATGGCTACAAGGATCTCAACACTGAAAAATATTCCTATAGCCCAAAGTCATGTACTTCTTATGGCAGAGGAGCCAAGAGCAGTCCACATACAGAGGATATCTGTGTTCCTTAGACAGTTATTTATGCACTACTTTATTGTGGACTGAGAGTGGGATGAGCAGACAGCTGAGTCCTGAGAGACCTGCTGATGTTGGCTTAAACAGCCAGTGCTGGCTCATTTCCTCACTTCTGGTGCAGATCCAGAAGGCTTTCCACCAGGAGAGCTTGCCTGCAGCCATTCACATCACAGTTTCTGCAACAGATCCACACTTGAACTGTTCAGATGCCACAGGTTTGCCCATCTGGTGCTGTTAAACCTATGGCTGTCACTCCCACACTGAAACACAGCAATGACTTTCTCCACCCTTGACATCTTGCTGAGCTGGCTGTATCCGATAATGCAATATCTGCTTATAGCAAGGGAATATGGATTCTGGCGAAAGCACTGGAACTCTTCATGAATCTGTCTCTGCCTGTGTCTCATTATTCAGCTTTATATCACTGCTGATCTCTGGATTGCATTGCTACTGATGCTTATGTCCTAACCTGTCAAAACTAGTGTCAGCTGTCTGCTTCTGGTTTTGCATACTCGCCATTGGTTCCTCTATCCTGTGGATAAACAGCCTTTTTGTGATTCAGCTGTATTAACAGAAAAGGTTACCATTGCCAGTTTAGCCCTGCTGTTCTTTTTCCTTCTGCCTGACATTATTCTCCCCAGTAGATCCCCTTACACAAGCAAGCTACAAGTACTCTGTAATTTGCATCAGTCAAAATGATCTGGACTATAGAAGGCTTGGTATTTGCACATTTTAAAGTACCCCAGTTTGTTTTGATTAAAGTGTCTTTGGAACTAGTGACTGAGAGGAGGCAGAATCTAACAAAAGGATGATGATGGTCACTTACAAGTGAGCTATGCATGGTAGCCTAGTCACAAATTTTATGCAGAATGCCTGTCAATTGTTAGCTTTAAAATAAGTCCTATGTGTGATTTCATGTCACCCAAAAGTTTTCCTTGCATACTCACCGCAGATAGCTCTCCACTGATACATATATTTAAGAGAATATTCAATGAAAAAGTCCTGATTTAGACAGTGGCTTATTGTCTATAGAAAAGGCTGCATTTCCTCAAAACTGCATCATCCACCTTGGAATCTATTCCTGTTTGGCATCTAAACACATTTTTGGTGCTGTATAAAGTTTGAATATGTTAATACATGGGTAGCAGCAATAACTAGATAGATTTGAATACAGCCACCATGAGCACAGGTACAATTCTACAGGAGCAATATCTGATGGTCTGTTCTGTTCACAGGAACAAATACCTAGGTTACTTCTGCACTATGTTACATGACATGAGAAGTTGGCTATTCACAATATTTTTTAATGTCTGCTGAAAATAATTTTGGCTGCAGAACTCACTTGGCAATACGAAGGGATTTCTGTCTTCTTTCTGTCAGGAGTTACATGAATGGCACAGCTGACTTGGAAAGAAAACATAATTTGCTATCTGTATACCACAACAAAAACCCCAATTTTTTCCTTTTGGAAAGTTCTTTATAATACTAAGCCATAAAATGTTTCTGGAACATGGATTTTTGGTACAGTTTGTATACTCATACTTTTGGATTCTCACATCTTCACCAATCCAAAAATTTAGCTGTTAATCTCACACTGCTATTGTCAGTCATTATGCCAAGTCTTCCTGTATTTAACCAGATTAGATAATATTCTCTTAGGCAAAAAATAACATATATTTGTGGTAATCTCAGAAATTTCCATATAACACAATGAAGTTGCTGATTTTTCTGCAATATCACATTAAGGATATATAAATACTGAATGAATAGAATTACTTTTCAGCAAGGTGTTACACTTCTTTAGAAGTACTGGTCAGTTTTAGAAAGCACCAATAGCAACATTCCATGAGATCTTAGTAATAAATGTTCAAGACTAAGTTAGAGGTGCGAACAGCAATACAAAGGCCGCTGACAGCAAGCAGTTATTTGCACAGTAAAATGAGTGTGTGTGCTCATTGCTTAGTCTAAAAATAACTGGTTCATTAACTATAAATGAATCATTAACTTGATCATATTGTTAAAGTCAAATGTAAAAACAGATAAGGTATTTTTTGTTTACATTAGCTGGTGCATGTATAGGTGCATGTTCATATTTAGCACCCTTGAAAATGCAATTTGATGTCACATTCTACAGGAACCAGAAGTTTTTAGAGGGTGAACAGGGAAAGGAAACCTAGGCCAGGAGAATAAGAACAAATTTGTTTTCTCTCTATTGGTGAATCTTAATATTCATTAAAAGCCAAATACCAATATGAGGCTAATAAATCCTGTAAGAAACATTTTACCACTTTGTGATTTGTATAATTTGCTCTTGTGTGAACTAATAGTAAAACTATTGAGTTAAAATGTTGGAGAAAATACTATGTGTTTTAATAGATATTTAACCAATATTTTTCTACTCTTCTCCATATCTATCAAATACCACCAAATATTTACTCTTTTTGAGGAGACACCAAGATGATAGTTGGAAAGAACTTGCTGTAGCAATTCCTTGGAGTTCCTGTGTCATGGAATAGACCGGATGGAAGACTAAAGGAAATCCTTGTCTTCACAAAAGGGACTTAGATCAGTTGATTATTTTTGCTAACCTGCTCACCAGGGTCTGAGGAAGCAGAAGGCCAGTTACCTTTGGAAAGAAGTTCTTTCCCTTCCTTGTGGAAGTAGCACTGTGACATATTTTCCAAAGAACCTTCATATGAACTAAATAGTGCTGACTTTGCTAAGGGCAGGCTGGGCTAGGGCTCACAAACCTATGAGGCTTCTCCTCTCAGTCTGGCTGCTATTGTCATTTCCAGATCCAGACAATACCTGAGGACACACAGGTGTCCCAAAGATAAGCACAATAGATGTGACTGGCCATGTGTCAATGCACAGACAGCACAGCCTTCTCCAGCACCCACGTACACACCAATGCACATAGACACCTGAACACAGCCCAGGATTCTTCCTCTTCTGTGTCTCACCAGGTTTGAAACTAATCAGTGAAACATGCACAAACCCCCATTTTCTTGATTGACAAAACCACCTCAGTTCATGGGCTTTAAGTCTGACACCCATGCCCGGACCTTGGGATGCTCAGCCAGTCTCTGTGTCAGACCTTGAATTCTAGTCAGATGCTGGTAGTCTCCTACACATGGTCTGGTCCAGCTTGACAGTCACTGGCTAATCACCCTCCAACACACATCACATGGAGAGAAGATAACAAGAGCACACAGAAAAATGACTGCACAAATTTTTCATTTCATTTAACTGCAGGGTTGGCTGTTCTTTGAAGTGAATCCATGGTAGGACAAGTTGTCATCGGCTTCAGTTATACAAGCCTTGTATCAAATTACAAGAGTACCAGGTCAATCACCTTGAAATTTTGGGCCATATCACAAATGTATGAAGTTCAGTAATGACAGGTGAGCTAGTCTCCTCCAAACAGTGGCCTCTAGAGTTGCTGATCATTTATAGCATAATGAAAATAATTAATTAATTAATTAATTAATTTTATTAAAAATAATTAAAATGAGTGTCTCATTTTTATACAAGTCATTTGTGTGCACAGACAACTCTTGTGCATACTGCTTTCCCTTTTACCCATTGTTCTAATCAATAAATTGCTCAGAAAAAGTGTCATACCTCAGAATGGCAAAAAATGCTTTGTAAAGTTGTGCTTTGTAAAGATTTAAAAACTTGATTTTCATTACATGATGGTAAATAAGTAATTTATAAGCAGAACCATAAATAGAAAGTCCAGATCAGAAAAGGATAAACATAATGGAAGTGATTAATGTATATCTTCTAATGTGTACACTGATGACTTAATCAGTTCCATCTCATTTCTATTATAAAACAAATGTCTATGCACCTTTTTGTGTGTTGTTGTGTCCATTTATGAAAATGAAGAAAAAAAAATATTTACAACATCATCACTGTCTTGAAGCTGTATATAACAAGGTCAGAAACTGTTATGAAGAAGTACATGGTATATGTAATTGAGAGTGGATTTTGTAACTCTCCCACAAGCTTGCTCAAGAGAAATCCATGTACAAATACACAACAAGAAATTTTGGGGATCACCATGGAAGTCTTTTGTCAGGTATTTAATTATGCATTTTTTTTTTTTTTAATATTCAGTGATAACTTGTCTAAAACACTGTTAAAGTACCATACATTTTCCAGCATAAGAGATTGGAATGTCTATGCATTATAGACATATAGAGTATATATATAGACATTATATATACTGGATGTTGGTACTCTTTTCCCTATCAGTTTACTCCTAATTGTGGAATTGTATGTCATCAACACTAGGATAAGTTTCATATGAGGCTGTTATTCCTTTGTGCTTATTAGAGCAAATATATTTTTAATTATTTTCTGTATGTTTCTCAAGACTTTGAATCACTGTATTGTAGTCAAAACATGCCTTTTGTCTTTATGATACATCTTCCCTCTTTGACACTTTTTTTAGGAAGTCATGATGGTGAAGCATGTTAAGGTGAAGAAATGGTCTGTGAAGGTAAAAAGGAATTAATCGTGACACCAAGGCTAGTTAAAAGTTTGAACAGGCTTGAAGAACGAACATGAGATGCAGCATCTGTGTATCTTTATAAATCTGTGCTGTGCATAAACTGCCTGAGAAAGTATCAGACACTATGTATTGCATGCAAAAAGTGAATACAAAGCAGATGGGTCACAAACATTTAAAACTCAGATTTCTAGCTTTCCAATCTCTTCTGAGTATAATCTTCTTGTAAAGGTAAGATTTATTCCACATTAGTTATTCAAAATAGCCCAGGAAAACTCTGGAGTTGAGTTGATGAATACACAACTTTGAGTTATAGATGATGAAATTGTGAAATTAGCTTTCATTATTGAGTTCCAGTATTGAATCTTATGAACCTTCAAATCCACATGGTGCAGAACAGAAGGCAAATTTACATCAATTAATTGTTTTATGAAAACCTGATAAAGAAGCACTGTCCTTGAACCACTTAGACTAATGAACCTAAATAAAACACGTGCATGTATCTGTGTATATAATTCCATGTTAGAGGATATTAATGTCTGTCATCAATCACAAATCTGGTTACAGTTGATATGTGAAATTGCCTTCACAGACTCTAAATGAGAGAACAGTCTAATGTTTCTTTAGTGTAGGCAGAACTAAAACAATAGAAGCCAGGGTTAAAAAAATAAGAAAATTAGGGAAAGCCACATGTAGCAGCTGAGCATCTTCTCTAACCATTAAAATCTGAAGAACAGTCCATCAGAAGATGATATGTTGAAACAGCATCTGCCTAATAACTTTGCAGGATGTTCTACCTCCTCCCCTTTTCCTCAGTCCTGCAATACAAGGATCATGGCTTAAATTTAAATAGTATCAGGATGTTTGTCCAGATCCCAGGTTTTGATTAACTGCTGTAACAACAGCTACTACAGAGAGGAGTCTACTTAAAAAATATTTGTGTATGTATATTGTATGTGTGTGTCTGTGTATTTCACACTATCATACACATATGTGTGTGCATATATATTTATGTTAAAAAAATATTTTTTTCTTTAGAGTAAAGTACAAGCAGTGTGGTGCATGAAGTGATCAGGGCACAAAAGCAGGACACTAAATTCCTGACTTCAGAGACTTCTGTCAACCTCCTGACTCCAAGATTAAGTTGTTTACACTGTTTCTCCCCTCATAGTGCTGTTTATTCTGTTTATTCATAACATAACTCTTTGGGTGCCAAGGACTGAATCTTACTCTAAGTTTAGCAGTCCAAGTACCTACACCTGTGCCTGAGTTAGTCATTCTGACAGGGAGTAATAGGCAGCTCAGAGGTAGATGTTCACTTAGCAAAAAGCTACACTTGATCATATGATCTTGAGATGTTAGTTGTTCTTGAGCTTTAATTATTTATCAAAATGGACAAACATGAGTTAACTGCTTTGGTAATAAACTGCCCTTCACAGATGGGAATAAACAGTGCTGTAATGCCCATGTAAATGTAATGAACATTACCACTCAGATGCTGGAAAAAAAATGCACCAGAGCTGAAACATTAGGGCAGAAAGTCGGCAAAATGTGCCCAGTGGTTAAGCAATAAACAGGTGTTTATTTTGTTACTTAAAACTTGATTTTCTGGGGATTCAGTGAGGATTTTTTCATCCTGTATGACTAACGTCCTAGATATTTGTAGACAAAAATCAGAGGTACAGCTATTTCTAAACCAGTGCCTTGAAGTAACCAAGTACTGCAATAGCTTTGTTCTGGATATTTTTTTTGTCTAATTGATAATTTTGCAGAAAGTTCAATAAAATACTGTTCTATTAGTCACACTGTCCAAGATCCATAATGTGTTATTAGACATATTTCTATATTTTTCTTCTTTTTTGCATTCAATGAAAGGAAAGCTTGGACAGTGAAAAGAACTATGAATTAATGCCAACTTACAGTGGGAGTTATTTGTCTAATTTTTCCATGTACCAGAAAAGTTAGTATGCTACTTACTACAAAATCTTATACATTCACCTCTTTGTAACACACTAGTTTTTAACTTGCATTTTCTATACAGATTTAAGAATTAGATTCTGATAGAAGTGATAGAGTTCCTCTATGACTCTCAATATATACTCTTATTTTGGGTAAATTAATATTTTTTTGGAGTTCTCTGTATGTTTGAGTGTCTTCTTTTTTCAGAGGACAATTATTCCATGTAAAAATGCATGAGAAGTATCAGTAGTTTTGTCCTCCCTGTCACTGACCCTTGCTGATAAATTTCTCGAAGGAATTCTGTCTACAGGTTTGGACTGAGGAAGGCTAAACTTTGTAGAAGGAAATCTATCACACAGAGAACTGTGCTTAGAGCTTGCTTATTATAAGACATGAAAAATAAATGGTTTTAGTATGAAGAACATTTTTTTACCTAGAGAATGACTTTGGGCATAATGGATTGCATTCAGGAATCTTCTGTTATTTCAGTCAATGTTTAATGTATTTGCTTTCATTTTTTGCCAAAATATAGTCCTAACTTTCAGCATTTGCTTTACTTTTAGCTGGAAAATAATATTTAGAAATGCAGTGCATTTCACCCTTTCTAGGTTAAGCCCTAGAACTTTTTGTATTGTGTATTTATCCACAAGAGAAAGTAAGTTTTAAACTACCCAGAAACCTACATGGTGTATTGTCCAAAAATCTCATGGTAGCTCAGGATAATATGCATTGGGCTCAGCCTTAAAGGGGTCGGTGTTTGAAACAGAAACATAACTTAAAAAGAATAAAAGTAATGGGTAAGTAGAGAAAGTACTGGAAATGAGCTACTTTTTCTGTGTAGTCCAGAATATATTGCAGAGGAGAATAAAGGGGACACTGTAGTCATTTATGACCCAAAAATCTCATCAAATAAATTAAGTAGTAGCCATGGGAAGGCAGAGGTTTATTGCCTCTGTTTATTCAAACAACTAACATGGGCTGATGTTGGCACTGAAGAGACAAAAATAACATTAAAATATAAAATAGATTTTCATATAGAAATTTTAAAAACCAACAATTATTGGATTTTGGGAAAATGAAATATTAACCACTTTAGAGAAGAATCTTTGATAAGGAAGAGAAAATGTAGGAAGACATACTGCAGTTATCCAGAGCAATAATTTTGGTCATTTAGCTTCAAATACCTTTTTCAATTTCGTAGAATCCAATTAGTCATTCAACACAATTTTTACTAAGGCCTGAAGTGATAGTACAAGAATGAATGGCTTTAAATTAAAAAAGAGTAGGTATAGGTTAGATGTTAGGAAGAAATTCTGTGCTAAGACGATGGTGAGGCACTGGATGAGGCTTTTTAGAGAAGCTGTGGATACCCCACACCTGAAAGTGTTGAAAGCCAGGTTGGATGGGTGTTTGAGCAACCTGGTCTAGTAGAAAATGTCCATGCCCATGGCAGGGGTATTGGAACTAGATGATTTTTCACGTCCCTTCTGCTGAAATCTTTTGACATTTGTAAAATTGTATGATTTTACATACCTGACTGCAATAAGATTTTATGTAAAACATCCAATGTATTTAGTTAACGAACATATATAGGCATGCCTATGTGTTTATAAAGTCACAGACACCCTCAAAACATGTGACAAGATTTTCAGTAAAACCGAGTCTTGTATCTTTAGGAGTCTTGTCATTAAACACTGCTTTTCAAGTAAAAGCTGACTACTTTCAGTTCTAAAGATGACGACAAAGTTATAATTTTCTTTTAAAATTAATCTGAGTGACTACTGGGGATAAATATATGTGATATTTTTAAAATCTAAAGATACCATAGCTATCTCATTGACCAGTATAACCAAAATGTTAACAATATCTGACATGACAGCATTGCAACATGCCCACAGTGTTGCAAAAGACAGCGTAAAACATCTGCTGTCCTCTCTAATGCTAAATAAAATCCTTTCTATTGACTTTGGCATATGGTCTTTTTTGCACCTTGATTTGGGAAGAGGCATCTCTCTAATAACCCTGATAATCAGATCTTAACAATAGGAATTATTAGCTTGGGTAAGTTGTTGATAATGAATTGTATAATATTTAGGAATGGGCAAGAGCAGCTTGGGGGTAATGGGGTCCATCCCCATCAGACTCTGATAAAAAGTCAATAAAATCTTCCTGAGCCATAATTACCTCTTGTGCTAATGGCTGATGATGTGCACCAAGCCCATCATCACTATGCAATACATTACACACCAGGCATTACACTAGGCAATAACAGCAGGTTTGCTTCTCAGCAGTGTGCATGCTGCGCCTGCACAGTATCCTTTGTAGGGATTTCCCTGGCTGCTAGCCAGAAGTGGGCATCATGAATTCATGATGAACAAACCCAGAGGAGCTGAAACCTTGAGCAGTGTCAGTGTGAAATGTGTGTGTGTCTGTGTGTGTGTGTGCACGTCTCAGAATACAAATCTTAGATTACAAGGTTGCTATTCAGTCACTATATCCATCCTGCTGAGCAAATAAGGTTTTGATTGCAAGTCAGTGAGTGGTGCAGTTTTGTTCTTGCCACAGCCCCACTGAAATTTCCTTGTGGTAAGCAATGTGCAAGACTAATGGCCCTTTTTTCCGTCTTCCAACATCTAACACCTAAATATCCTTGTGTTATATTAATAATGAATAACCAACAAATTTCTTGCTTAGTATAATATTATTCTCTTATAGCTCCTCATTGTTATATGCATGCGTATTCACATGCACATGCACACACAGAGAATAAAATCTATTGTAAAATTTTCTGTTGAAATCCCTACCAGCTTAAAAAAACCCATTAGAATTGCCACAGGTAATAGGATTCAATATATCACCGACTCTGTTAATTCCTTTATACTTAATAACATGAAATTGAAGACATATCTCTTCTATACCCCTTTCTCTCACCTCCTTAGCATCTTTGCTTGGTGCTTCTGGTCACAGGTTTAAAACTTCTCCTTTTGTTATTGTTCTACAAATCAAGTAAGATACATTGTATAATGAAGAAACTCAACATTGTTTTTCTATGCTAAAAATTTTATTAAAAGTTATAATTATTATGAGCAGTTACCTGAATTTTGTTGTGTTGCTATAACTGGAAGCACCAAATGGTGTGCTAATGTTAATGATCCAGGTAATTTGTGGGTTTCATGGGATTGGTTTCTTTTGGGGAAGTTATTAGTCTGGATATGCATAAGTATTTAATTGTGTTCAGCAGATTCAAGAGATTTTTTTTTATGAAGCTAAATCAAGGGTTTTTTTGTTTTTTTGTTTTTTTGGTGTTTTTATTTTTTTGTTTTTTTTTCCCTGCTGGTATCTATAATAATTTTATTTTGCTTAAAATTCTACACTGAAATTTTGGGCTCTATTTGGCCTTTACTGTAGCTTTGAATATTCACCACCACCCTCTTGGAAACTATTACAGGTCAGTCAGTTATGAATTATCAGTGTGCTTGGTATGCTGAAGAGGGTGGCTGTCACCATAAAATGCATGGGTACAGCAAGAACATTAGAAGAGGATTATGTCATTGGATCAACAGTCCATCTGTATATAATGGATGTCAGTATCATGACTTTTGGCATTGGCCAAGAATGAATGTGGAGGTAAGACTATAATTACAGGGGAAAAAGCCACATTTCTGAAGTGATGTGAATAAGCACCTTGCTTTTGTCTTGTCATTTTTCTAATTTCTTCACATACACATACACATGCAAACACCAAAACAAAACACAAAACCAAACCAATCAACCAACCAATCAACAACAACAACAACAAAACCCCACACAACCAAAAGCAAAAACAAAAAACCACAAGACAACAACAAAAAACCCCCAAACCAAGAAAACCACACCCCCCAAAAAAACAGAAAAAAGGAAAATTAGAAGATTTAGAGATTGAGTTCAGAAGAAAAAAAAAAATCTTATTTTTTTCTTTCTAAATATGCTTTTACACGGTCACATAATGATCACATATATGTGGAGATTTCTTTTTCTAAAAGTTTTGGGTTTTATTTTCCCAATATTTTCTCTCTTTTTTAGAAAAGAATACCAAAATACTGTGTTTTCAAATTGGTGGAGAACTTGTTTATTTTTGTCTGCTTTAAATCTAATTCTTCACAGAAACTATGTGTGAGTTTAAAGTGTTTTGGAATAGCCTAGAATCCTATGAAAATTCTAATTCAACATCCAAATGAAATCTTGTTGAAACCTTCTTCTTTCTTCATGTTGTACCTCTCAAATGCATGTAGGCAGTTTGACATTGAAAAGCCACAGTACTCCCTTGTTTAGTGAAGTCTGCAATAGAGAAAATATTATGCCAGCTCTTTAAAGACAGGAGTGCTTCCCTCTCCACTTACACATGCAGTTCAAGTTGCAGTCACATAATTGGGTCTCAGAAATTGCCTCTCTTTCTCGAATCCCTATGCCCAAGTTAAGAACTACTATTAAAGGTCTTACTTTCATTCTCCAATTGCTTTTCTCTCTGAAAGCTTCACTGTGGATCCCTAGCAATTTGCTCCCTTTTATCTGTTGATTTTCAAGTGTGTTAAGTTGAAGTCAGAGAGTACAGAGCTCACCTCTTTTTCAAGCTTTTCTTATGCATGAGTTTTGGGTATCTTATGATATTTTAAAAGTACAATTCTGAATATTACATTTAGCAAAATGCTGTGTAATCACCAATTATACAGTCTTATACAATTATTATTTTTCAATCCATGCATACGATAAAATTCTCTCACTTGATATATTTATTGCTCACAGCACTAAAAAAAAATAGAGACAAGCTGAAGATATTTGGGGTTATAATCTTGTTGGGTTCTTTGGATTCATCTCAGCTGCAGCTCTGCTTTTTTCAGCAGGGTAAACATGACTGACATCTGAGTTACAAAACAGATATATAGACAGACAGATTAACCTCTTGCCTCATAAGGACTGAGCCTACAGTAGTTTTGAATGAATTATTTTTCATCCACAGCTGTTGGTATCAACAGCTTTATTCATTGCACATGTGTGTGTTTGTATGTGCTCTGTGGTGAAAAGACTATTATTTTTCAATATCAGTTCGCATTTCATATATGAGTGAAAAGGTAATTGTATTTTCTTTTTATTTCAAAATTAAGCAAACTTTTTTTATATCCCTCAAATAAGTAGGTTTTAGGGAAGCTAAGTATTCATTATTCTAAAAATAAGGTACCAGAGAAAAGTAAAATGTCTCTAAAAACAACAATGGGTTTTATCTCTAAATAGTAATCTAGAAGTTAGGCATAGTTTTTCTGAGCTGCCTGTGTATTAATTGAAGAAAATGAATGCTGTTAATTCTGAATTTTTGTCTCAGTTATCTCCCTGATGTCATGGCATTGTGAACTCATAGAATCATAGAATGTTAAGGTGTTTCAATGGGCGTTAAAGATTGTCTAGTCTCAACCCACCCTGCCATGGACAGGGACACCTCCCTGTAGACCAAGTTTCTCAATGCCTTATCCAACCTGGCTTTGAATACTGCCAGAGTTGGGGGGATACACAACCTCCCCAGGCAACCTGTCTCACCACGCACACAGCAAAAAGTTCTTCCAAAATATTTAACCCAAATTTCCCCACTTTCAATTTCAATCACTGCAGTTCCTGAGGTAGTGTCCTTCTCCAGCTTCCCTGCGGGCCTCTTTGGAGCTCTCCATGCAGCCTTCTTTTCTCCATGCCCAATAGCCCTGACTTCCTCAGCCTGTCTTCACGGAGGGGGTGCTTCAGTCCTCATAAAAATTTTGTGCTGCTCCATTGGACCCACTCCAATAATTCCATGCTCTTCTTATGTTGGGGGCACCAGAGAGGTGGATGCAACATTCCAGGTGAGGTCTCACAAGAGCAGAGTAGATGGGAGGAATCACCTCCTTTGACTTGCTTTTGATGCAGCCCAGGATACATTTGTCTTTTTGGGCTGCAAGCTCACGTATCAAGTTTTTAATTAACCTTCGCTCACTGGCACACTTCCACTTTCTAATGCTTGTTTCCTAGACCATATATGCTTGAGGTGAATTTCCTCTTGCCCTATTCTATAATTTCTGAGATCTCCCTTGTTTCCATCGTCTTGAACCCTTGCTGTCCAGCACTATTGAAGTCTACTGCCCTTTACCATGAGTTGTGTTGTCTCTGGTTTTAAGCTCTCCTCATCACTTTGGACAGCCTTTTGCAAAGATTATCTTGGCTTGACTTTGTAAGGAGCATCTCGTCTTCCTCCTCCAGTCCTCTGTCCTCAAAGTGGGTCTCATGATTGTGAAAGCCAATTTCCTGTCAACATCACCAGCTGTACAACCAGATTGTCGACCTGCAGGTGTTGAAATTAATACAATTGTATGACTTTGGTGTAACAGAACTCAAAATCAGCCAGGGTTCTGAGGGTAGTCATATTTAGATTTTTTTCAGTCCAAAGAAAGAAGGATTTTTAAACAGAACTTTAGTTTGTTTTTGATAGACTAAAACATAGAATATATAACTGAATAAAGAAAACAAAATTTTCTTGAAGTAGTAAAATAAACCCTGCCAGAAAGATCTCCTGGCTTTTGGAACTTTGTTTCCTGTGCTGTTAAACTGGTAGAGAGGTCTCTAACATGCTTTAGTCCAAGCAGAGTAGACAGGCCCTGCCAGGGTGCTGGTAAAGTTTGAATTTAGCACAAGTCAGACACGCTTCTCAACAGAGAACATGTCTCCAGCCTACCTAGTTTGGAAGCTGGAGAATATAATAGTATGTTCATGGGCCATTCCTTGTGTAAGAAGAGTTTAGGAAACATTTTTTTTTTGCCAATTAAATGTGGTAAACATGATTAGGAAATGCAGAATAAAATGGGGGATGGAGAGGAGTATTAGAAACTATTTTTCTTCTACTGGCTGTGTCCTTGCAGACAGGTTCTGGCTCCTAGCCCAGGCACTGAAACTCAGTTTTTTTAACTAAGAGAAATCATATTCACTTCTTCATAATTTTTAGGAAATTATTTTCTAGCTGTCACCCCTTCAAATCCATTTCATAACTCATGCACAAATTGTTAACTTTCAAATCTTTCGATATTTCTAGATTCTTTCAAGCCTTTTCTCTTTGGGTATACTCATTTGTTCTCACCAACATATTTCCACCCCTTGGGGTGGCTTTTTCTTTGCTTTTATTTTGCTGTTTGGTGTTTTGTGGGTTTTTTTGGGATTTGTCTTTTGTTTTCCTATTTTCTGGAAGGTTCCATGTGTCTCAATGACTTCTTAAAGTATGATAATCCAAGGACGCACAAAACATATGATACCTTTCCTTAAATAGGGCATTATGCCCAAGTTAGTTGGCTGATTCTCAGCAGGGTTGGTTAACTTGGGTGGAGCTCCATGGTGAGAGATGTGTTGTCTTTGGTTCCAGAGCAACAGTGCTTGGTTCAACAAGTGCCCTGCACAGTATGGTTCTCAGCACGGTAAAACCCTTCAGCCTATCATCAGGAATATGAGCTATAGCAACCATCTTGAAAAATTTGGCTGATTTGAGTCTTCTAACCCAATAAAAATAGGTGACTTCTGCTGCATTTTTCTTTAGGTGTGATATTTCCCAGTCTAATTCCATTAATCACTTTAGAAACCAGTTCGTGTGAAAGCTGAAGCATGAAATGTGCTGGCAGGGCATTGCAGCAGGTGCATAGCCACCATGCTCTATCATGTATAACTTTGCAGAGATGAGAAATACTAAAGACTTTGTTAAAATCGTTATCTGTAATCCTAGACAGGGGGTAGTAGGCCAAAATTTTTCTCTCTGCTGAAGAAGAATCTTGTTAGAAACTAATCCAAATTATTGATGGGTCATTTGAGGCTCATTCCCATAACTCCAGGCCTGGATTTTCATGACAGATGGATGAGTTGACATTCTCGATAGGAGCTGTGCTCCCTGCAAACACATAGTATGCATACATGGTATTTTGCCTCTCTGAAGTCTTGAACGTCTGTTTGGATGGCATTTTGCCTACTCACAAGCCAGTACAAAAGTCAAGCAATGGTAGGTTTATGTGGACAGTTTCCATTACCCTGAAAATGTCACCTTTTTTCCAGGAACTCCTCATTTTGTGCCAGTGTTACATATTGGCACCACATGCCTCTTTACACCTAATTACATGAGTTGACACTTACATGACAGAACAGAAATGGTTGATCTGTAGAGGGTAAGAAAGGTTGAAATCTATGGTTACCCTTTCAAATACAGGTAATATATTTTCAGACTTGTTGGAATGTCAGTATACAGGAGGAGTCGTGACCCTTTCTCTCTCTCATGTTCAAGTAATTTTCTAAAAGTTAACAATTGTCATTGTCTCGTGTTTTGGCACAGATTAATGTCTGATAAGACCTTCTACTAAGAAATATATGTTATTCGTGTACGAAACTTTTAAGCGGAAAAAACAGAAAGGTAATTAATTGTTCTGTTTCCTGTAGAACAGGATAAGGAATAGTTTTCTCTTGTAAAATCCATCTGAAATAAAAAGTGAAAGTAATTTAGCTAAATGCAGCACACAGATACCTGTTTTGAGAGTTCTATAGTTATGCTCATTATTTTCTAATGCGATTTTCCATCTTATCTGTGTACAGACCAATATAGAAAAAAAAGGGAGTGTTTAAAGCAGTCCTATATGGTTACCACTGCGCTTCTTTGTACATTAGAAAGTCAGCTGCATTAGCATGCCTCTTCTCTTCTCTTCTTTCTCTTTCTCTTCTCTTCTCTTCTCTTCTCTTCTCTTCTCTTCTCTTCTCTTCTCTTCTCTTCTCTTCTCTTCTCTTCTCTTCTCTTCTCTTCTCTTCTCTTCTCTTCTCTTCTCTTCTCTTCTCTTCTCTTCTCTTCTCTTCTCTTCTCTTCTCTTCTCTTCTCTTCTCTTCTCTTCTCTTCTTCTCTTCTCTTCTCTTCTCTTCTCTCTCTTCTCTCTCATTTCTTCTTCACAATGCTGGCAATGTCTACTATTTGCCCTGAAAGTTTATGACCAAAAGACAATGATCCAGTTAAACTGGATAATTTTGCAGGAAAATGACCAAAAATCCCAAGCAACTATCAAGCCAACCAAACTAAATTAATAGCTAGTTGTATCTACTGCTCATCAATTCAAAAGAAAGCTGTCCATTTGCCTGCTCATACCCTCATTGCTTCAGCTAATTCTGCAATGAAAATGTAGCCATAATTAATCTACTTTAAATAATGACAACACTAATATAGCAACAGATATAAATAAAAGTAATTATCTTTATGATCTAGCTGCATAAAATTGTTCTCTTTCAATTTTGTTTAGCCCTTCCACTCCTCCAGAAGTAATCAAAGTAAACACAAGAGAGGAACATGTCCCTTTTACTAGTTTGTGGCATGGATTTATTACACAGAGGAATAGAATAACATCCTACAAAGTGGTTGCCTAGTAAATGAATAATCTTAGTTCACACAATCTCTCCCAGAAATCTTACTCTTACATCTGGTTATTCTTTCTAAAAGGGATGTAATGGTATAACTGCACTCTAAGAGCAAGCATTTAAGGTTGTATTCTAAGGTTGCAAGCAGTGACAATATGACTTTGTCTTAAAGGTCTATTGAAAAGTCAATATATGAGTTATAAAGAGCTTGCCTGCTACAGCTACAATTGTTTAAGAAGGAATTACTCCTCATCCACTAAACACCTCTCATATCACTCTCATATGTGAAACAATGTTCAAGACTTTAATTTATTCTAACTATAGGCATCCACTTGTATGCCCTAATGATTATTTAATCTAAAGTAGTAGCTCAGACTTTCTTGATAGTTGATAAAGAAATTGAAATATTTATAGGCAGTGATTCAGATGGAAAGAAGCAGCTTCTAGAGGTGTTCTCTTTCTCTTCAGTGTCTGTATAGAAGTCCTGTGATTTTTGGTTTTACACTGTAATGGAATTAGATGGGACGTAAGTTTTTGGGTTCATTCTTAGTTCAGTTCAGTACAAGTAAATTAAGTTTGCCTAAATGACTTGCATTGCTTCCTTAGAACAATCTGGTTTATTTGGCCTGAAATGGGCCAGCAGTAGTCATGAATCCAGTTATCACATCTGAAGTGAGGAGTGATAACTAACAGCTATGGAACTGTCATCTGCTGAATAGCTCCAGCTGTTCTGTAAGATAGCATCTGGCTATATCCCAAAATAACAAGAAAGTATGAAAAAAAATCAAAAAATATTCAAATAGTCTAGCTTATTCTTTTAGTTACTTTGGGGCATTTTTTTCTTAAATATAATATGTGTAATGTAAAAAAGATGTTACTTTTCTAAGATGTTTACTATTTAGTAGATCAGTTTAAAGGTCTAAGAAATTAAATATGATTTTGTGTAACTGACTTCTAAAACCTCATGTATCTTGGTGAGTGAGAATAAACTACTTCTTATGCTTAAAATATTATCTTTGCAACATATTTCTTTGCAATCATTTCTTTTGAAATAACTTTATTACTTTATAACTTTTGCTTAAGGCTTCTGTAAAGGTAACTTTAAAAAATAAGAGGAAACCCCTCAAAAAACTCTGTTAATATTTGCTCAGAGATATGCATGAGGTTTCTGAAGATTGTCCTCTTTTGTGAGAAACATAATTGCTAGAAAGGTAACTGTCTAAACTGAAGATTTAAAGAAATCTAAAGATCAGAAGGAAAAAAAAATGCTGTTTTATGGGCAAAATATAGTTAGTATATCTTTTAAACTGCGCAGGAGGCCAGATCAGACGGTATAGGTTGGGAAAGAACGGTGTCAAAAAGCACACAGATGAAATACAAGCTGCATATAGCAGTGGTTCCTGTGGCTCCTCTGTGGTTCCTGTGAACTTCTAGGGAGTTCAGTGGTGTTTCGGTAAAAGGCAATAAGGATGAGAAATGAGTAGTATGTTCAGCTCTGTGTCCTCCAGCATTCATTGTTCAGCTCTGAGGGCCCCAACATAAGAAGGCAGACTGTACATCAGCCTTCCAGTACCTAAATGGGGTCTATAAGAGAGCAGGAGAGGGATTTTTTACAAGGGCAGTATTTATAGGACAAGGGAGAATATCTTTAATCTTAAAATGAATAGATTTAGATTAGATATGAACAGGTACTCTTCACTGTGAGGGTGGTGAGGCACTTAAACAGGCTGCACAGGAAAGTTCTGAACGCCTCACCCCTGGAAGTCTTCAAGGTCAGCTTGAATGGACCTTTGAACAGCCTGGGCTAGTGCAAGGTGTCCCTGCACATGGCATGGGAATTGGAACTAGACAAACTTTAAGGTCTGTTCCAACCCAAACCATTCTATGATGCTATGATTTAAGAAAGTGTAAAAACCCCCATTTCCAAGCCAGAGAATCCCAGCTTGTAAGAAGTGTTATCCTTCCTAGTTACAATAGTGTTTTCAGTGGATGTCGTGCTCTACCCTTAGAGCATCAAGTTGTCATTTTTTTTTCACAAATCTCAGATGGAAATATGTTCCTTTTGTGACCTCACACTTGACATTACAAGTGCTCCAGAAATCTTCTAATGTGAAGCAAGTGAGCTACTTCAAAGTCTAGAGGGGAGTGAGATGAATGATATTTTGAGGGGCAAGCAATTTTCTATAGAAAAAGTCTAAAGGTGACAAAAAGTTTCTGGGCCAGAATTAAAGAGTGTGCTTTGAGAAGTCCAGATGCATTTTGCTAGGATTTACAATTGATCAATAGTGGGTTGGGAGAAGAGAAAAAAATTTTCAAAGTTACTGAAATACCATCAACTACATATTCATCAGTACACTTGCTGTTTCTTGGTATGATAATATATTGAAGCAATTCATACCTAACCTTTCCCCAAAACAGGCCATGCTCTTTAAAACTTTTAGCTGAATATGCACTTAAAAATTGTACTGCTTCACTCTTTTCCCCTGAGAGTTACACCAAATTTGTATGGGAAGCTAATCTGTTTTACCTTGATAATTATCTCAAATTCTGGTAAGTGTACACTATCAAGAACTACCAACAACTGATTTTCCACTAGCATTTTTGCTTTTGGTGTTCATGATGTCGGTTTGTTTGAGAACTACAAGGGTTTAGAAGGCTGACGAGGCTTCAAAATACACCCATCAATTCCTTAACACATGAATAAGCTTTAGAAATATGGAAAGAAAATATCAACCACAATATCCAAATTTCATTAAACCACACTAATTTTACTCACTTTAAAATTCCTTTTTGCTCTTTCTGGGTTTTGTGAAAAAAAGTGAAGTCATTTAAGTTGTGAAGTTATCCTCACATCTCAAAATTTGTAATAATCATTTTCTACCTACTGAAACATACCCAGGGTATTCATGACTCACAGAGGCATTCCTTGGGTCTGGGATCTCTGTGGATGCCTCAAAAGTTGTTCTTCCTTTATCCATGTTAGTTTGACGTGGTCACATTCAAATGCCTGAACCAAAGTACTATTTCTCTCCTGACAGTTTAATGAGTCGGTCAGCTAAATATGGAAATGGATAGCTGCCTTCAACTGACAGAAGTTTTCTGTTGTCAGCATAATCATTTACTTGCCGTTAGATTTATTATTTCTTTTCAGATTGTGATTAAAATGTTCAAATTATATGTATATTGCTTATCTGAGCCAGCTTTCAGAATGTGATTCATTACCTTTTTACCCTTATGTAGTAAGAAACTGTGACCATGGTCTACCCTTGCATCCAGCAATATTTTTCTCAATCTTATTTTTGGGGAACAATGTATTAATCAAGGTCTAAATCAACTGCTCTGATATCTGCTTTTTGCTACATATAGGTCCTTTTCTCTAATACTGCCTTCGAACATGTAACATATGAGGATCTTAAAGACATTAATAATGTCAGACACTATTCTATATTCCTATTTCTAATTACCTGTATATCCTGTGCAGTCATAATGGTAGCTTTTACCCAAGATTCTACTTTTTAGTCTAGGTTAAAACATAAGTCTGATACAAGAATTTCTGGCTTCAAGCAATTTGGCAAGTTCATTTTGACTGTGCCTTTCCTGGATATTATGCTTGGCTGAAGGAAGAGTAATTTTTCCCATTCATATTTTAGCTATTGGAAGTGTCTTTATCACTACAAGAATCTAAATTTCCTCACACCCATTCACTAGAAGTTTATAAATATTTATCAAAATTAAGTCTATTACCTGATCATAAGATAGATTTTATAAATACATTTCCATTCCTCTCTCAACACAACATAAAAATTGTAATTTAGCATAAGAAATAGCCATTAATATGCAAAACTCACAGATTCTGTATGAGATGGATTTTTCTGTTGTTTATACTACCTGGCTGATGATGAGAAGTAACCTATATAAATTTTCCAGTACATGATTTCCTCCTTTCAGCACGGTTTGTTATTCACAGACCAAAGCTTGTTGCTGTCATGGGTTTAGTGTTACTTGGCTTTTCCAGAGTCAGTGGCCTCAAGCATGGAAATGGATACTGGGCAGATCTCTTAGTTGTCTGTTGCATTACTAACTTCTTTCTGGCTTCCATATGAATGGGAAATCGGCTCTTCAGCAGTCTTTGCCTCCACTTCATTTGGAAATGTCATCTGACTTAAGCTAGTTTAGGCACAAAAATGGTGGAGCCACAGCAGTGTAGGACTCCACAGGCTAATTTCTTTTTATTTCCTTCTCCCTGAGAAGCTTGTTTACAGCTAGTTGTTGTATGGCTTTATAGTGTTTCAACATAGAAATACTATTTGGTCTTTTTCTTTAAAAACACAAGGAGACTTAGGACTGGGGAATTAGTGCTACCATGAAGTAGAGAATGAGAATGAAAATATAACTTTGAGGATACTACTATTTACCTTGTTCCAGTAAATTTGGACTGGTAAGTTCCTTGTTAGAAGAAAACTCTTAGTGTCTCTCTGTTGCTTTTATATCATGCGTGACTTGCCTGCAGGGGACGGAGTGAAATGTAACTTTATTTACTTTGTCTTAGGGAAAAACAGAGACCTGATTAAAGAGGAGTAGAAGAAGGAAAGTCTCTCTGGGCTCTGTTCTGCAACATAACATCTCAGTGGTTGCTGGAATCACAAACTCTTTGTGTCTCTCATGCTGTTAGTTATATATCCTCTTCTTTAGACCCAGGAGCACGTTTTAAAATCCAAGGAGCTTAGAAATGTTACCTTAATGCTGTTCCCTCAACAATGCTGAGAGGAAAATGAACTTGGTTACCCTGTTTTTTGCAAGCCATATTCTGAAGTCTTAATTTAGATCTGGTAATCATATAATTGAGCCAATTTCTGTGAACTTTTATTATTTAGCCACACATTCTGAGCTGGTGAGAGACAGCATTTGAAATATATCAGATGCTCAACAGTCATAAAATACTCCACTGAAAAAAATCCTAGTCCATGCCAAAGGTTTTGAGGTTCAGTCTACTAATTGCAATTCAGACTGTTTGAAGCATATAGAAAAGACAATTAAGAACAAGTTATTTCTATTTCACACAGAAAACACCTGCTTTTTATAAAGAAAATAATAATGTGGAGGAGCATGCTAATTTTGCCTTGTTGTCATCACATTAACATACCTAGGGAAGGACACTTGTGCAGTGGGATGTCTGTGTATTTGTACTGTTATATATTGCAGCTGGAAATGTCAATAGATGGCACAGGTCCTTCCCCAGGAACTGGAGTCTCATCTGTGGCTGCATAAAACTTCAGCTTTATGCATTAGAATTTTCTAGTTGCTTAAAAAGGGAATGGTAAAAAAAAAAAGTTTATTTACTGACTAATTTGTACTTTCTTGATATGTTGGCTAATGCCGATAATTTAATTGAATGATTAAAAATATGTAATCTCAAAGAGAATTTTAATGAAACAATAGTACAAAAATCTGTGTCTTTTTAAGAAAAGATCTCCGTAGATAGATACCCTTAATTATTTTCGGAAAATATATTGTTCTCTTTAAGCTGCTAAAGAATCTGTTTCTAATATTATAGAATTTAAAAGAAAAAAAAATAAAAAGAGACCAAAAACCTCCAAACAACTTGTAAATCACCAGGGTAAAAATGGGTGCAAAACTGCTAAGACATACACATAAAATTTATTCCTAATTTTTTCCTTCCAAGTTTGAGATCTAGTTTGTCTACAAGACAGATGATAGAAAATATTCTATTTCTTTAAATCTTTTCAGACTTCAAGGGGAAATAGTAGGAAACCCCAAGAAATCATATTAAACTACAGAAATATACTAATATATTAATTTCCACTGCTAACCTCCATGTTCATACCGATTCTATTTCTAGGATAAGAAAATTATAACATTGGTCTTATGATAATGATCAGGTAACCAGATCTAGTCTGATGTTCAAAATTACTGATAACTAGCATGATGTTTTTTATCTTTTTATCCTTTAATACTTTTAAAAAATTCTTTGCACATAATAAGAACTTACATGTTTCAGAAAAGTTTAATTTTAGTTTAAGGACCTGAGGCAGAACAGTTGACTCATCAGGGACTGTAATCATTGATTTCTGCCCTAATAAGGTCAGAATGCAAGATGTCACTGAACCAGTTTTCTTGTTCACTCATGTTATTCGTCAGCCCAGATTAATGATAATAGCAATAGAAAAATCTGGTGGATAATAATAATAATAAAAACAATAATGGCAAAATCATTAAGTGGCTATGGCTCCAAAGTCAGCATCAGAATGTGAATCCTGCACTCAAGGAACCTTCTATATAAAGATGCTATGAACTTGTGGCTGTACACACAACCTAGTACCATGAAGAACCACATAACCATGAAGTGGAATGATTGTATTTGACTTTCAGGCTCCAGTATCAAATGAATGCAATGCTAAAGGGTAAAACAACATTTGTTACTCAGCACCATTCATGGGTATAATACTTAAATCCCACTGAAATGGTTTTCTTTCACACTATAGAACCTATCAACAGCAAATGGCTGAAAACTACATTTTCTAGTATCTGTCTCCTTTATGCACTATTTTCAAAGTGCTCATGAGTCAGAATGATTTAGGCATTCAGAATGGCAGCAGTTTACATGCTATTAGCAAAAAGTAGATGATTGTAACAAGCTGCAAAGCATCAAGCATATTACTTCTATCTCTATTTACTCCTACATGTCAGGTATTTCAGTGATTAGAAAGGCATCTGAAAATCCCAAAACGTGTTCTGTGAAATTTTCATGAGTTAGAGCTTGTGGGTAGTTTGTTGCTTAGCAAGAAACTTATATAACTGCAATCCATATCTCCAATAAGCTGTTATTATAATTAGGTCCAAAATATTAATTAATTTTATCTTCATCCGATTTTTATTTTGTTATAAGAATATTGGCTCAGTAATATACCACTTTAAAAAGTAGAACTATTACTTATTTTCAAGAAAGACTTATGAAATATATATGCAGTAGAGAAACTAGCCATTTTTTAGGAGAAAAATTTATAATCAAATTAACTTCATTCATCATTTACAAATACTAAATGGATACTTAAGTTTAAAAAATAGAAGGAAAAGATTTAATCCATTTTGAATGTGTGAGGTACTTTTTTGCATTTAAACAGAAGAAGGCAGGCATGGTAACAGAAGCAGAAAACCCTAACAGTGTGATTTAAAAGTATATTTAGAAATTGCACATAATAATATAAAATTTATTTATGCTTTGGTTCATGATATTTTTTTATCAATTTCAATATTAGTGATATATGGAAAATATTTATTTTTATTGTGTATGATTTTTTTTCTTATGGTTAAAATCTATTTCTAGGTACTTCTGTTATGGAAATAAGAATATTTGAATGGGGAAGTAATGACCAAAGAAATATGTAAAACTTTAATTTCCACCTGAATTGAACTGGAACTCATGATAGCAATCATAGGCATTCTCACTCATGGAATTAGAATGTCATGTTAATAAAGACTGAGAATTATGTAGGAAAATAATATTAAAATTAAATATGTGCCTAATTTTAGCTTTGTTACATAGCACATGAAATACTGTGCCCTGATGCCTCTTTCTGAAAAAATTAGACTGCAGATCAATAACCAACACTGTCCATTCTAGGTGTATTTTTGAAGAACAAAACAAATCCAGAGAGAGTTTTAAGGCCAGCTGAAGATGAAACAGCACAACAGCTGTAAGTGGGCCATCCAGAACTGATTATTTTTGTCATTTACAAAAGGAAAATATATCTGATCTACAACTGGACAAGGTCATACATTGTTATGAAGGATATATGACCAGCTGTTTTAGACTCAAGAATCTGTTCTTTTTTGGGACTGCTGAAGTCAGGCTCAAGTTTTGCCAAAACCTTGGTGGATGAGTAAGTACACAACTTAGTAAAGGACAAGAAAACCTTGATCATTTTGCAGCCTTACAAAGGTAATATTTGTGAAGTTCCTATATATATAACAGCTCCTATAAAGACAGACTTCACTAAGTATTATATTCTTTCAAAGAGATTTTATTTTTTATCTGCTGCATGAATGTTCTATCCTTTGTATCCTATAGCAAGTGAATAATTGCTCATTAATAACAGGCTAGAAGAACAAAATGTAACTGAGAAGTCCTCTTGTTATGCAGTGTCTAAAAATTACATTTAACATCGAAATTGTTCTGCTGGCAGCTAAAAAGAGACATTATCTCTAAATGCCTGAAAGCTCTAATCATGAGAGGACACCAGGTGAGTAGTGCACAAGCTGGAAAAAAAGATGGACCCTGATGATAAAACTTCAAGTACAAATTTAAGGTGAGAAGCAGAAACAAATCTTAAGGAAGAAACAGAAATAGATAGAGAGTCAATAAATGTTCTTGTGAAGGCTCTTGAGAAAGAGGTCTTGATACAGCAAGGGAGATGTCTTACAGTAAGTCACAAGAGTATGAACCAGCACAGCAGCTGGTCTGTAGTTAGGAAAGCTTCATGTAAGTAGACTTAAATCATCCTTAAATGTACTATTTAGAGGCATAAGTAAAATATATTATTCAGAAGACTGATATATAAGCAGTTAAAACACATATGTGGGCTAAAGAAGTTACAAGTAGCATCTACTCTTATTCATGCCTTAGCTATTTTAGCTATATTTAGACAGCATAAGCTAAAGCTAGTAGAAAACTTATATGAATGAAACATAGTAGCACCATTGCAATGTACTGATGCTGTTTTAACGGTAGCAGCATAAACCAGGTGAATCCAGATGAATCACCGACTGAAATTACTGAAAATAACCTTAAAAACAAGAGAGGTTCAAGGCTAAATAATTAGAAATTATTCTGATTTTAACAAGAATGAGGCTAAGAGAATGTTCAAATAACAAAACAAAGTCAGACTTGCGCAATAATAAAAATCTAAACATTATTTTGAGATTCTCATAGTAACACTGGGAAAGCATCTGTAATTTAATGTAAATCTTTAATGCAAATTACATACGCCGTATTTTTTTTTTGCATATCTTCTGCAAACTTACCAGTAAAGAGTTGACCATGATGGTGATTAAAAGATTGTTCTTGGACTGTTGTGGCTCTGATTTCTCAATCTAATTTCAGAATTTAAGCTATGTTAGAGCTTTCCCATATTGGAACCTAAACTGGAAGTTAAACTGAGGTGTAGAAATTAAAAGAAATTTTTCAATTAGTAATATAGATTGAAACTAGAAAATGGACAATTAACTTGATAGCGGATAAATACGGTATTTATAGAGTTATGGAAAATTCAAGTCTGAAGCAACATTCAGCAGAATACTCAGCACAATGCTGAAAACTTTGTTAGCAAATGAAGAAGGCTACAGTTTTCAACAGATTGGAGTTTGTAATTGAAATAATTTTTTTAACCTATGTATGACTTATTGATCTGATTTTGGGGCAGAGGTTGTATTAAGATCAGTTCTGATCTGGGAGTCCTGTTATTCTAGTGTTGTTGAATGTTAGGTACTGCAATTTCCAATGAGATGCTAACTGGGTGCTTTTTTTGGCTTATATAAATCTTAACCATATGTGAACATAATAAAGAAAGTGGGTAGACTCTACATATGGAAAAGACTGGCATTTCATATACCTCACTTACGCAATGAATTTTACCCTATAAAATTCTACACAGAAGTAACCATGGGGTTTGCATTTTACAACAAAAATCTGTTTCTACTAAGACATTTTCAGTTAAAAATATAATCCTTAAGACTCAGGCATCTGTGACATATTAGACTAATTGCAGCTGAGATTCAGGCAGATAAGTTTTCAAAAGAAGCATAAACTAAAACACAGAAATAAGCACATCTGTTCTCCTTCACTGGTATATATAACAACAATCTTAATTTACAGGACAATTTTCTAACAGAGATATTTTCTTCTTTAATTCCAGACATTTTTTCTAGACATAGTTGCTATCAATAGAAGGGAAAGAAGGAGAGGAAGAAAGTGGGTTTAATTAGCATCATCTAGACTTTTTGTAGTAGTCTCCGCTGAGGTTTGTCTCTGCCCCAACCAGTTTAGATTAGAATTTCTGATGATAGTTTTCCTCTAATAATTCCTCATTCCACAAAATTAAAATTACAGAAAAAATTACATAATAGAGGAAGATTCTGAATGTTTTTTAGGCTCATTGCAGACCTATTTTTATACACCAATTGCAGAGATTCATTAGCAATAATGATTAATAAGTTGGATAACCGTATTTCTACTTCATACTATCATAACTGTAGAAAGGTTAAATTTTATATAGTGAAGACTTTTTGTAGAAGTTCACATTTTTACTCTGGATGTAAATTTCTCTGTTGTCTCCCACGTGGGATTTACGTTACCTAACTTGGCATCTACTGTGTTGATATCCACCCTAGACGTAGTTAGTGAGGTTACTTTTGAAATCTCTATGGAGCAGCAGATTCCTCTAATGCAATTCATTCCATCCTGAGACAAAAAAAATGTGCCTCTTTCCCTTCACTAAAGGTCTTCAGGTAGCTAACACAGAGGCAGAATGTGTGAAAATGGTATATACTTTTCATAAGTCTTGCATACATTTTTCAATCTGAACATGCCCAGACTACAGTGGAAGATTGGACTTAGTGTACTTCTTGCAGCCTGTGCAGCTGAAATCCTAAATATATTGCTGACAGATGGGAAAATAAAAAAAAGCACTGTACTGAAAATTAATTTTTTTCTCTGACAGAAATGTGACAGTATATTTGCTTCATCTATTTGGTATTAAGGAAATAATATAATTGTTCAGATAATGTTTAAAATGTTTAATAATGTCAGTTTTGCATCTTAAAATTAGAGTATTTCCTTGATGCCAGTGATCCTAAGAACTTTAATGACTGGGTGAGAACCAGGGACCTGATTCCAAAAAGACATGTGTTCATATTTGTATATGTCAACATTTAACAGCCTGATTTGTTCAGTATTATTTATAGTACCTGATAGTAAACAGCATAAATAAACAGAAAATACTTCCAAGCAGGAGAGAAAGAAGGAGAAAAATAAAACGTTTATAAAATGTTTTAAGTCAGATGAAATAACATTCTTGCAGGTCTGAGTGCATTTCCATCATGGCATTTATTTATTTGAATGTTAATGCATAAACGTATAAAGCTAAAAAGCTTTAGGCATCCTGTGTATGCTTAAACAAAATAAACCAAAAGAAACAGTAAGTTTTCTATATGAAGTGAAAGTGCTGTGAAATACAGAAATCAAATTCTCCTTTCTTGGGGCAATGCAGATCTCTTTTCCTTTGGCTTATATGGGCAGTAGCTGGAATCTTAGAGTGAGGAGTATACACCTTAAAAGTCATCTTTAAAGTTATTTTATGAAATACTGCTGGTTTTCTGCTTTAAAGGTTCCTGATGAGGTATTATTTTCCATTATGATGAAACATAATGCTCCTCTCTGTTATGACTTTTTCAATTTTATTGCATAGATCCAGAATGATCTTCACATTTCTATGTAACTTACGTATATTCTGAAATAAAAATGGCTGAGGAAATGTGCAACTACTCATTGCAATTTTTTAATTTTTTTTTTATGGCAACTAGTCAGTCTTGCAGAAATGGGACTAACACAGCACATATATTTTTTTACTAAGTCAACTGCATACAGTAGTTTACAAAAATATTTATTCCAAACTTTAGCTGTGGATGTGCCTACACCGGTGAAAAAAAGTAAACAGAACTTAAAATATGGTTATAACACTCAGTATTTTTAATTCCAAAGCATATTTCTTCCAGTAGACCAACATTTCCTCTGAGCTACTTTTGCTTTTTCTGCTTCCCCTCACTGTGATGAACATGTTCAGCTAACCTGTTACCTATTCACTTATGCACTGCCTCTTTGTAAGAGTGCCCTGATGCTGTTTCAGTGAGCAGGATTGAAAATAATTAATTACAAACATCAGAGCAGATGAACTAAAATATCTAATAAAGTCTCTGAAATATCAAAGAATACGTGTCTGGGTGTCCCAGGAGGTTAATTCAGAGGTTAATAATCAACTAAATAGTATCAGGGATGGATCTTCAACACTAAAGCAAACTGACTTACTTTGGTTGGACATACCACACCTTTAAAATTTCAATTTGCTTCCAAAACTGACAAAAGGACAAATAGGTGGAATAGTCACATCCTTTTCCGTGCAAACCATCCAGCCATCCTGTGAATAATCTGGGAAAGGACGAAATAGTTTCAGCCAAAAAAATACCACACAGCGATCTAACATAAATATGGTAGAGATTATCAATTATCTCTACACCAGAAGTGTTTGTCATTTGATTTTCTAAGATGTATCTGCTCACAGAATCACAATCTGTTCCATTAATGGAGATGACAGCACCACTGGAAGAATTTAAAATTTAAAAAAAAAAACAAACAGAAAAATGTTATTACATTTGCTATTGATTATGTAAAGTCTAGTGATTCAGTGCTTCCACACATTGCTGCTGATAGGCAAAATATAAGATTTTGTGTCTATGCATGTTGCCAGGTTTTGTGTTTGCAAAATGCAAAACTCTTACCCTGGGGCAAAATAGTCCTGTTGCCCATCCTTCTGTAGTAGGGCAAGTGTAAGGTAGAATGAACAATTTATCAGCTCAGAGACAGAAAGCATATTCAAGAGAAAGTAAATTTGGTAGCTGCTGGGAAATATTAGACATGGTGGATTTTGGTGGAGGTTTTTTTTTTCCTTTTGGTTTTGAAGTTTTTGAAGATTTTTGGTTTTGAAGATTTTTTTTTTTTTTTTTACTGATCAGCTTTCTATGAAAAGAAGAAGCAATTTAAGTGAAATTTTAACTAGTAAAAAAACGTGTTAGTTTCAACAAAACTTTTTGACAGAGTTTCAGTGTGGAAAGTGTAAAAGTATTTTGCATTGGGAAAATGAAATGAAAATTTATAGTGTGTGTGGTTTTTTTCTTTTTGGGTTTTTTTACAGTGAAAGGAAAAGAGTAAGAGAAGAAATATATGTAGGCACTTGACATAAAAGTGAAGAATGTGTGAGAAAATATGCAATTTTTTTTGCATTTAAGGAAAAATGAGGAAGTTATGAGAGAAACTAAAAAGGAAGTGAATGAATTATTAAAGAAAGATGTGATAAGAGTGTAGAAGACATGAGTATTCATGCCCATAGACTGTTTTAGGCCTTAGTTGTAAGGGAGCATAAATCAGATTTTCCCATGTGTGTGAAAAATATATATGCAAAAACTCCTTGTAGATGATTTTTTTAATGTTTATTGGATTAAATTTTCAGTGCAGCCAAGTGTCAGAATGGTTGGGCATCACTGGTAGCCAGCCATCTGAATGAATATTTCTTAATGCCAAACTCTAACTAATTGAAAATTTAATTTTTTTTAGATCTACTTGTCAAAATCTGAGCACATGAGCTTCTAAATCCTTTAAAATTGTTAAGTTTGTATTTGCTAAACTTGAAAATTTGTCCTATAACATTTTTGTCTAAGATTCATAGTTTGTAACTGCATATTACATCATTCTAAGTGATTTTGTCATTTGGTGGCACCTTGATATATGCTGGTTTCTCTTCTCTGTAGATGAGCTTTACAGATCACTATTTAAACTGAACATCACAGCAAACAGAAGCCATTCTATGGAGATGCAGCCAGTGACTACATGTATAAATCCTAATTTCTTCCAAGGAATGTCATTATAAAGCAACCCTCTTACACACTTACCTCTTATAGAGAACATCCAGAATGTCAAAACTATTCTTTTCACCCCACGGTCATCTGGTGAAATCCTCATACTTCTTCCAGAATGAAGAATGTCTCATCTTTCTGACGTTCATTCCATTTAGAACATGGCTACACAATACTGGACTTAAAAAGATGTTACAGAAGCAAAAGGAGTGGGTAAGGAAGAAATTCATCTGTAAGGATGCACAAAAACTTTGATGTACTTGTAGCAGCAAGTTCTTCTCTCTATATATATACGTTGCAAATATAATTATGAAATAAATTATTTCTATATGGTGTGTATATATATATATATATTACTAAAGACATAAAATATAAAGTTTCCATTGCTATATCAGACCTTAAACCATTTGATCATTGCACTGACAGGTACTAAATTCCATTTGTACCGAGCCATTCATCCAGAGGTACTTGGCATGTTGAATTAGGAATTTGTATCTGAATTCTAGTTGAATTACAAAGATGCTATTTTGAGGTTTTGGAAAAATATTCCACCATTTACTCTGATATTTACATTTATGTTTGCAGTCTTTATCAAAGCACTTTGTTTTCTTCACATGTGATGAGTACTTGATATTCAAGCCAATAAAATATTTTTATAATCCTGCTGTCTTTTATGTTTTTAGAGTTCATATCTGGTCTTCATTGACTTTAACTGTGTAATTTTTATCTGTGTTTAAAATTTCTGATTGCCTTCTTTTTAAAACACATTGTGTCAATGAAATCTAGAAACACCAGTTCTGTTAAATGTTGAAATTCATATCCTGTGAATAAAGAAAGGACTTCACTGAAGACAACATTAGTTGTCTTTTTCCCTCTTTGATTTGGAAAGTCTACTGAAAAGTAGATATGGTAGAAAGACCTAATGAGTATCATCAGCATAGGGAGGCCAAAAGACTGCTGGATGAAGGTTTGCAGAGTTCTTTCTGTAAGTTTGTGATATTTGGAAGTGCAGTGTAAGTTTCTGAGCAGGTTCCTTAGCCACTGAAGCTCTTTCCTTGAGGCAGAAATCTCAGTGATAGACTTTGCTGTTTCTGGTTGACAGTGGTGCTGCTTTCCAGTCACTCAGAGCAGTCCTGTCAAGTACTGGGCAGTTGTCTTAGGATGAACCTGTTTCAAATATCACAAGCTTAGAGCTAAGTAAATTCTGTTGGTGGTTTTGTTTTAGAGATGTCTTCTCTCACTATTGCAGAAAGAGATTAATTTGTACGAGACTTTTTTTTCCCCCTCTTTGACTAGGGAACACCTAAAATTAAAGTCACTTATAAAACACTTCTTTGATTGCAGTGGATGTCCTGGAAATATCACTATTCTATCATGGGAAAATAGAATCCAAATATGACACAGTGGATAAGCCTGCAAACTGATCTTTTGATGCATAACTAATATACAGAGAAAAACCAGGTGGTGTTCTTATAAATACAGCGTGATAATGAGCCCATTACAAGGATCTTCAGTTTTGATGTCAGAACTATAAACATACTGATCAATAATAAAGGCTAATTTTGTAAGAGTTCAAATATGATATTCAAATATGCACAACAGTGCAGATGTTTCTGAAATATCTCAGGTTCTGCACCAGTCAGTTTTTAATTGTCTCACTAATCTTTACTCTTTTAAAAGTTAAGCATCTGGTCTAGAGACTACTTAGTGAAAATGTCACTTCCCCTGACACTGATTTTAGAATGGGACAAAAAAACTTTTTACCATATTTACTTCAATCCTTTGATTGTAGAAGAAACCTTGATACGTGTTTTGTCATAATTCAACTTAAATGAAAATCATTGTCTTTCTAGACAATTTATCAAAGAAAAATTTGCATGAATTTTCTCACTAATTGTTTGCATGATGAATTTTCAGAAAGTAGCACTATTAAATTTCATTTATGTTCATATAATGAGGGATATGAAACTAGATGTATTAAAATTGGAATGTTAAATATAACTATTGAAAATCTCAGTTAAGCTAGAGATAAGTTTGTTCCATTGTCATTCATTATTTCTGTATTTAGTTCAGCTGCCTGAAGCATTCCTATGTGGTAGTTCAGGTAACTGAGAAATACCGACTTGATGGAAAGATCACATACAAAAATCTCTTACCTTTTTTTTTACTTGGAAGGTCTCATGACATTATATGCTTAGTTACTCCTAGCCTTAAGAGTACATAAACTGATTTTTAAAACAGACTTTTCTTTTAGACAAGAAAAATTACAGTCAAATTGTCACAGTGATATATCCAAATTATTCTGGCACTTCACAGTGCTTGTATTCTTCATATCCTTCACTAAACCTTAATAAATTATAACCTAAAAAAAGTGTCTTTTTCTTTTCTGCTCTATAGACATATTTAATTATTTGAAGTTGATCCATTTCATTTATTTTTTTTATGAGACTGAACAGTGATTTCAATCAATATTCAATATTTAGGGTCCTTTAAATTATATATATATAAAAATAATATATATATATATATATATAAAGGCAATACAAAGTCTTATACAGCATTATACAGTCTATGCAGCATTATAATGATCCAGGCGATGAGGAATAAAAAATTGGCTACACTCGGTCTAAGGATTTTTTTAATATTTATATTTATTATCTGATTATTTCTAATATGCATTCTGGATGATGCTTCTAGAGAATTAACAGGGCAGGGATTTGGCCACAATCTCTTTAATCTAGAGGCATGGATATAGCCCTTGAAAGCTTGGTCAGCTCCACAAATTTACTAGTGACCTTCTCTGCAGGTAAATCAAGTGCAAAAGGACAAACTGAAAAATGATTATTGTAGGCCACTTTCAAAACACATTTCCATAAAATGAGGAGTGAACACAAAATAATCCTGATGACATCATCAATATAATGAAAATTAAAATATAGGTCTGTTTTCTTGGAAAGTACCTAAGATATCTTCTTTAATATATCTGACATTAAATTTATTTTAAAAATTTCTGCAGAAGAGTTAGGCTGTTGATTGCACTGCTTGTAACTAGGAGTTTATTTCCTCAGTGTTTCTTTCCTGTTTTACAATCTCTAATTGTCTTCAGATGGAGATGGGAGGATAGGAGAAGAAAAAGTCTAACTTATTTGGTCTTCAACACAGAAATATTTCTGTTATCAGTAACTCCGCTGAAAAGACTTAGTTATTGAATTTCAAATTACAGTTTAATTCATTACTCTCATTGAGACCATCTAAAGGCAAATCATAACTAAAAGCCATAATGGTCTTTCTCTTAGAAATGTTCTGGTTCTGTGACATCAGTCATAGCTGTTAAATGACTCTCAGATTTTTGCTTCTCTTTCTCATAGCAATATTAACAATATTGAAATGAAACTGACTCCAGTTGGAATATTAGTGTTTGATTTTTATTTTTCTTCTTATCAGTAGAATTTATAAAACATGGGAATGCCTTCAAAATCAGAGCCTGTCATTTAGTTTGCAAGGAAGAAAAATAATATGACTAAAAGAATCTTCTCACAACCTAAAATTTTGTTGCAGCTCAACTTAGGAAAGGAACATCCAGATTTATGTAAAATATCAGATGTGATATTGTTACACCAGTGAAATAAGCAATCAAAAAACTCTCATGAAGTTCAAAGAAGCTAGAATTTCAGGTAAAAATTATAAAAGCTTTCCAGGCAGTCTTAAAATTCTCAGATTTCTCTACAATTTTTGTTATATGATTATATACCTTTTATTTGGAGTTAGAGCATCCTTCATATGATTCAGCAGCATCTTTGAAAATATTAGGAATACAAGATTATTTTCTATGTATGCCACTGGAACATGAAGAAGGGTTTATACACAATATTAATAGGTTACTCATGTCTATTTTCACCTAGTAAAGAATCACTCTTTTTTATGTAAAATTTCCTGTGTAATATCAAATAGCTAACTGAAAAATTTTGCCAAAAAATGTTTCACATATGCAGAAACAAGATTTTTGTCTAAAAGGTCTTTCCTTTTCAATTCTGTTATAAAAGACAGAAAGCATTGCACATAATGGTAATTGAATCTTTGAAACTAATCATATAAAGAGAGACTTAAACTATGTAATACCCTTTTTGAACAGAAAATCTTATTTATCAGGAATGTATTTCTTTCCAGATTATTTACATCATCTTTTGTTCAAGATAGTCAGCTTATTTATGTTAAAACTGGCAATACTGATAAGGTTATCATTTAAAGTTCTCAATCCATTATGTATCCCAAATATCCTCTTTATATTTATTTGTATTGTTTTATATCATTCTTTAGAGAACTGCTTTTATTGTTTAATCATTATAGGTTAGAACAGAAAAGTAGCAAAAAACCCCATGAAACTCCTAAATGCAGTATCACATAATATTTTATTTTTTTAAAAAAATTTAAAATTTACAAAATTTTCTCTTGCAGAAGTGGAAAGTTTGCCATGTACATTGTTTGGATCTCATGTAACCAAACACAGACAGTGGGCTCATCACCCCAAGATCCTTTTACAACCAATGGAAAGAGGCACTTTAAGGGATTCTACTGGATATGGCCTTAAAATTGCTCTCTTCTTCTGTCAGTACAAAAGCAGGTTTGCTAATTGATCTATTTGTCCACTTATCTTCTTAACAGTAAGCTGGACTGGAAATATTTGTGGTTTTTACATTAAGATAAATCTGTGGCATAGACTCTGTGACCTTACTCTATAAGTAAGTGCAAGAGAGGATTTTTCATTCTATAAAAGTATATTAGCTTTTAAAAATACTGTAGCTTTGCATTTTTTGTTCTATTGAGAATCACTAGAAGTTATTTCAAAACATTGAAACATATAGTAAGAACCCCAGTCAACTTTCTTATGCCATTTGAATGCCTGAGTAAAGCTATAGGTTTTTAGCTATTGGCCTTTGAATTTGAGTATTCAGCTCATACATTTCTATCATTGCTGCTAAATAATTTCTTAAAAACACATCACATGATTATTATGTAGTTCTGATCTCATAAAGATGAGAATTCCACCTTTTGTGTGAAGAAATCATTTGGGATTTACAGCATTTCCTTTGAATTTTCAGAAGTCATTTATATATAGAATTATTTTTTTTTGTCATTAGCATAAAGAATTCTTTTCAGGCTTCATATCACAGGTCTTAGAAGACGAGACTAACTGTGACCCTAAAGTTTTCAGTGGCAGCAAAATGTTTCATTCTGAATTTGATTGCGCATGCAGACACAGAAGGCTGTGGGATTGTTACTGAAACGTGTCTGTGGCTCCTTGATGTGCTTGGACCACTGTATATATTATCTCTTCTGAGGAGATTACAATGTACAGCAAGCCCTAAATACCTCAACAAAATTTGAAGAGGCAAATCGAAATGCAGTAAATGAAGGTGATTAGACTATTTTCTAAAAGGCACTAAAGCTCAAACAAACTCATGCATCCATAGAAATGATGACCAGCTTCTGAACTCCCTTAACTGTTAATAGAGAGTGGGAGGTTGTGAGAGCATTATAAGGTAGTATAATCCATGTTTGTGTTGATCTTGGCCTTCCTTAGGTACCTCCTGATAACCATAGTTGAAAATGGGAAGCATGATATGCAGCTGTTCTTTGAGTTTTAAGTGGTGACTGTAATTGGTAACCAGAAGAAAAAGACCAGGTGGTCTAAATTCTGAAATAGATAACCAGAGATGATATTCAGTCCTTCTGGCCTTTCCTATTTATTTGGCACCCCCCTCAAAGTATTAAAAACTCTTATAAATGTTAGAAATTGTAGAAATTGTTATTGACCTGTGTGTTAAGTAGCAAATATTCACTATTCTGTGCCTGTCTGAAATGAGGAGCTGTTGTGTAGATGTAAGTTGCATATCTGACTGGATGTGATCCCAGGTGCCTGCAGTGGGGCAGGTGAACAGCTTAGAGAGCAGTGTTTATTCTCTGCCTTGAATGTGACATTAAATAATGAAACCTGCAACACTGAGGAAGGATAAGGCTAACACTGTGCTGATGAAATGAGCCTGAGAAATAAATGGTGTACTCTTGGTTGGTGCATGAGAACTTTTTTGGGCTTTTTTTATTGATTTAAAACCTAGACTGTAACATAATGGCAGATGTGACGTAACTTGGAAATAACAATTATTAGCAAGAGTAAAGAAAAACTAATGATGCAGACAGTGTTCTTGGGAAAGCAGAAATCTGGACAAATGATCTCTCATTATAAAAGCTGGAGAGCATAACAACCTATACTTCCCAATCATGAGGTTAGCCTGAAACTGTTAAAAAAACCAAAACAAAACAACCCAGATATTGCTGGAAAAAAAAACCAAATCCAACCCATTATCAGATCTAAGATTGAACATTTTCTTGATATTGAACCTGAGATTCTGAGATGCATTCTGAAAGGTAGGAGAAGTGTTCAGGTCAGCCAAGCTCTTACTATTTCTTCAAAAGAAAATAGTCTCATTTCTGGAGAAATTCTTGGAAACAATTCTGAAAATAAAGAAAGAAAGATTGCATCTCTGGCAGAAGGAGAAGCCTGTGAGAGTGAAGGACTCTGCCCTGGAACATGGATGACAAGGGAAAGAACTTAGATTAAAAAGGACGCTTTGTCTTATTACATGGACAGTGATTTTGACCTAAAGATTTGATTGTTGTTTGATATCATTAAAGGGTTGATGTTCTTCTGTTTGTTTTATGGCTTATATTTAATATGCCACTTAATGGACCTGCTGATTATACCTGTATGGAACGCATGAGGTTCTTTTATGTGTACTGAAGTGCATTATGGCCACTTACTGGCACTTAGCAGTATTAGCTGCCTCACTATTACTAATATTGACCTTTAGCTTCATGTGGTGAAGAACTGAGGAACTGCCAAGACTCATTTTTTTTTTCCTTACAAAATAGAGAGCAATCTGTTTCAATAGTTGCACTTCCAAGCACAAATTTAGCTTCAGTGTCCTCTGTTACCCCTGAAGTTCACACACTGCAAAAAGTGTGTACTTGCAAATATAGTCCAAAAGGAGATTTGTAATTAACTGTTCCGAGGTGTGTATTTGGTTGTTGTTTTAACTCTCACCTGCACAGGTTGTTCACTGCTCGTAGTACTAGTATGAAATAACTCTTATCTGTGCCTCCTGAGACTTTTGAGGCCAGTCTGGTAATAGATTCTTTGGTTTAGATCACAATCTAAAACATTCAGAGTAGGACCATTCATATGCAAATCCCTAAACTTATTCTGGAGGAATGTCCTTGCTAAACAGTGGCAGCATTTGGATTTTACAAAATTCTTTGTCCTGACTTAATTCTCTTTTTGTCTGTCTTTAAAAAGCAGCGTAAAGTACCAGTAGTACAAACCACTGCAGGTTATCTGTTCTAGAATCAAGACACTATAGCAGAAAATATTTTATAGTATACTGCACCAAAGAAAATATACTGGGAGGAGAAGCCTGTCCTTTTGCTTGACATGACTCTTATAAAGTATATTTTTATTATAAAATCTGATTGAAATATCACTTTTTTTTTTTTCTCACACTAGTGTCCTGTTTTATTACACCCTATCATTTTAGATGGGTATGGATTTTACTCAACTGACTGCCCATAGTCATCTGTTGTCATTTTAGATATTTATTATTGACATCTTGTACTAGTTTTGTACAGAATATAATTATTTTATTCCTAGTAGTTTCTATGGTGCTATGATCTGGATTGGCAATTAAAACAGCATTGATAACACAAGGATGTTTTAGCTACTGCTGCACAGCTCTTACACAGTGTCAATTTCTTGTTTACCACGTTTCCTCACCAGCAGTGGGGATGGCAATACATCCAAGGAGATGTGGGGGGACACAGACAGGACAGCTGACCTCAACTGATCGAAGGGTTACCCCATACCATATGGCATCATGCTTAGTAAATAAAACTGGGGAATGAAAGAGGAAGGGCAGATGTTGGGAGAGATGACCTTTGTCTCTCCACATCACCGTTACATGCCGTGGAGATCCTTTTTCCTGGGAATGGCTGAATGCCTGCCTGCCTGCCCATGGGAAATGGTGAATGAATTCTTTGTTTTGCTTTGCTTGTGTGCATGGCTATAGCTTCACCTATTAAAAAGTTTTTATCTCAACCCATGGGTTTTCTAGCTTTTTACCTCTGATTTTCTCCTTCATCCCACTGCATAGGGTGAGCAAGCAGTTGTGTGGGTGTGAGCTGCAAGTCCAGAGTAAAGTCACAAACATGCAGAGGACACATGCTCTTTTGCAGTGGCACCTAATGCTAGTAGTAGCACTTGGATGCTGAACAGAACAGATTTGGGCATTTCAAGTGGAATTTCCAGGTGTGGAAAAGTGAACACTCTATGTGCTTGGCGTGTGTTCAGAGAAACTAAAAATCCTGGCTTACTTTAGTCTGACCATTATATCTTTTCAGATGCTTCACAGAAGGCTTAATGTGAATAAATAAATAAATAAATAAATAAATAAAGTAGAAAATTATGATGGGGAAAAAAGCCTCAAAACAATAAAATAACAACAATCCCATAGTAATTCCATATGATTATCTTTTTTGACATTTAAATTGTATATATTTTAAAGAGTGACTCATCTGTATATTGTTTGGATTAGGACATGAGTTCTTAGTTAAAAAAAATTCAGATTGAGTTTACTTACAATGAAATTCTGTTTTTGGGGCAGGGGAGGAAGGGAAAGGAGGAGTTGGTCATGCTTGTATGCACCCAATTTGCAAATGTACACTTCTAATTGGTTTTTCACAGCTCCTGGGTTAGGCAAAGGTCTCAGATAGAAGGATACTCATTAAACTGTTATTTGACATTTCTTCCTCTGAAGAAAATAAGGAGGGGGAAATCAAAATTGTAACCTTTGTTAGTAAATAGCAATGAACATTCTGGGAAACAGCTTTTAAAATAATTGGTACAGTGTGTTGATGTTTAGAAGAGAAAGGAAGCAAAAAACTCCTAAACAAAAATGGTAAATGCTGAAAAACATATTCTTTTTATTTTTTCTTGTGGATGCTCTTGTACACTGAGAATGTTAATAACTAATCATTTGCATTTGTCTAGTAATTTTTCATCTGTGTACTTTTGTTTTGGCAATTGAAGTCCAAGGAGACATACAGAACTAAAATCTACTATGTATCAGCAAGACTTAGGATTTATATTTACCTTTTTTCATATACGAATTATTTGTGTAGGAATGGTGTTGGACTTTGAAACCTTTACAGGTATCACCTTTCCACTTATGTCTGTGGGCTTAGAGTGAAAGTATCTTTGATGGTGTTACTTCGGTAGCCTCCATTTTTTGACACTAACTGGTCATGAAGCAAAGGGTCATCAATATATATTTATTCATATTCTCTTTGTCAATTCACCCTGAAAGAACTCCATTGCATTATTAGCAAAAACAGGGAATCTCAGGTCAGAGATACTACACTTCTTCCCTCTTCCTACATGCAGAGTATTCTAAACCAGCTTTATGCTGCTTGAACTATCAGATAAAATTGTATTCCATGATTCTGTAGTCAGTATCTTAAGGAAAAGCAGATCTAGACCACCTTCATAGCTTCTACTCGTTGTTCTAAACCAACAAGTGCAAAGCTGCAACTGAGCTGCCTGAACTTAAAAAAAAAAAAAAAAAAGGCAGCCAGGCATCCACAGAGTTTCAGAACACTGGAATGGTCTGGAATGCCTCTGTCCTTCTTTTGGTTCACATATATTCTTTGCAATGGGTGGCAGTCTTCCTCAGAAGTAACATCAGAGCTAGTTTTGTACACCAAAGAATGAAATATTAAGTAAAGGACCCTCTTAGTTATAGATTCCTTTAATCCTGAGGCTGCAGAATTTAATTTGCATTCCATATGTTTAGTACAAATCTAATCTAAGATATATTTCACCCTTCATAAATTTTCTTTAGGTGTTCTCCTGCAATTCAAGATCTAGTGTATCACCTATTAACAAAATTTCTTTATCAGAAGTGCAGTTATTAATGAAATTTTGCATGGGAAAGAATATAAATATATATTTCACTACCATTTTAGGTCTATTACTGAAGCGTTAAGAATTAGGCAGGTGCAATAGGTGTCTAGGATAGATTTTATTTACAGCAATGTACAATGCTTCTCTGGGATGGGCATTATCTGTATGAATACACCTAATAGCAGCAACAGTTGAGAAAATATTGAATTACATGACTGAATTAATTGTAGCAGTAAATTAATTTTTAATCCTAGTCATATGTTGTATGGGCAGTCAAGGGAACTGCACAGCCACCCACATAAATCAGCTTTTGATTTTTTGTTTATTTGTTCTAAAGGCAGAAATTGACACTCTTTTATAATAAAGCCAACCTGCATGACCCTTGGATACACTGAACATTTATTTGCTATTTCTTCCATAATCTACACTAGGAAGAAAAATAAAATTATGGTTTCATTTCCATAGTTTTCCTCTGGCTCTGAGGTGCCTTCATGTGCATTCCAGAGAGTTACTACTTTGTTTCCAGGTATTATCATCTGAGACACTGTACACTGAGAGCATTAGAAAAACTGACTCAAAAATTACCTCTATTATTCAGAAGAAGAAATAGTTTTCTCTCTGTCTCTTTGACAGAAATTCCTAGAAGCCGAAGTTACCTGGGTTTTTTAAAGCTTAGTCTCAGTTTATGAGACATCTAGATAACTGTAGGCATGATTAGTGATTCTCAATTGGAGCATCTGTACATTCAAAATTTTGGCTATATTTGCAAAGGAAATACAGGAGAAAGCCTCAAAACATAATATTGTTTGAAATCTGCTTTTGATAAAGAAGTGAGGTAGAGTAACCTAAAATTCATGTCTGACTATATGTGAAGTGTGCATATTATCAGACATATTAGTTACATGATTGAAATTGTTCAATTAACTGTGAGGATTTTTATTGAATTTCATATAGTTTAGGCTACAGTAAATACTTAAAATCCACACCTTATTAGATTTCATTAATAAAAATTGAATTTAAAAGTAAAAATTTTAGAAAACTCAGTGTGGATAGCTCTAAAAACAATATTTTCAAATGTTAAAACATAAAACACCATAGCCTAGGACCATTCATGCTACACATTGTCTAACATCATAGGTCAAGACAGCATCATGATAAGAACATGCATGCTTTATATATATAAAAAAAAAAAGTTAAGAGTTTTCTATCCCGAATTCATATATCTTCATTTTATAATATCATTTTCAAATTAATAAGTTTCTCATCACTGGTTTTCTGTGAAAATAATTCCTCTGAGTCTTCCTGTCAGTGTCCTAGAAAAGTAACCTGTGACCATTCCTCAGTTATTTTGGGAAATCAATATATTTATCCAGCTTCACAAGGGAAGCTTTATCAAAGATATTAATCTAGGAAAATGCCTAAACTTAGAAAATTAAAAGGTTATATTACCTTCAGAAATTAGTCTAAGCTAAAATGAGATCCCTTAAATCAACAGACAGAGATAAGATGTAGTTCTATCTTCTGCTTCTAAGTTCTTTCATTTTCTGGGGCTTGATACACAGCTGGAACATTCTCCTGACCTGACTCAGGTCAGGATCTCACCGTATTCCTCTTTAACACACTGACATCCTCGCAGATATATCCAGCTTAAAGTGGAAACCTACATTCAGAATGGCTAGAGCCAAGTAATCATTTACCAAACTACAGAACTGAGGATTATAAGGAGCTCAAACACCCATCTGATTATTTCCTTAAAAAATGAATAAGAAGAATTTGTCAAGAATCAAAACTGCCTCAAATATCTATTAAGAGGGTTTTTTTGGGTACTATACTTCTAAATGCCTAGAAAAGAGATCTCATTATCTTCCTTGGAAGACCATTTTTGTGCACAAAACCTTACCATTTCAAAAGTGCTGAATTCTAATTTAAAATTTCTTCTTTAAAAATTAAGCCAATTTATCTGCTCCAGTGACCATAAAGCACAATGGAGACTATGGGAAAAAAAAAAAAAAACCTTAGTGAGAAACTACTTTTATGTATTTCTATTCATTTCTTTTTTTCCTGTAAAAAACTTTCCTTTTATATACATTTTTTATGGAGACCATAGCATTCTTGTGGCTGTCCACTGGGCTCTCTTCTGTTTTCCTTTATCCTTAAACTATCTTCCCTGAAACTGGAAACAGTACTCTGGCTGAGGCCCTTATCAGTGCTGAATAGAGTGAAAAAGTTTATTTCAAGTATCTCATTTACAATTTTATCTCTTTAACCGTAGAGAAAAAAGGATTTAGTACATATCAAGACAGAGCATACAGCATGGTAATAACCTGTGTACTAGATCCATTCAGATGGGTTTCACCCAAGGCTTAAACGAGAAAATATTTTAAAGTGGTCTAAGCAGAACTTTTTACTGCACTTTCAGATGCTAAAGAGTACCTTTGGGCACCTTTCCAAGACCCTTGGTGCTTTGACTGCAGTCATACCTTCCCTTTAAGGGTAGATGACCTTTGAAGCAATCATGCTTTTCCAGTTCAATTTTATACAGTTATAATGTTATTTGGAAATTTCGGATCTATCAAAAGAAAACAAAGCAAAACAAACAAAAAACAAAACAAAAAAACCCCAAAATTATTATTCTTTATATACATATATACATATATACATATATTATTATTCTTTATATATATATATTCTTGATAGACACACAATTTTACTATAGGTGAGTTTTTCATTCCCATGGATTTAATATACATTATAAACTTTTCATTCTCTATATTTTAAGTATTTGAAACTTTCTAGTGCCCTTTGATAATGTAGGTTCATTTGTTGTTTTTTTTTCTGCACTGCTGAAAAAGCAGCAGACAGGAAGATGACCAAATGAGAGAAGTATTTCAACAAGCAATACAGACATATTAGACTTTTTTTGCACTCTCTATAGATAGTTTTCTAAAAAATTCTTTCAAAGTTTACTGCATAGCATATAATTATTTTCAGGTGTTCATTTCTTCACAGCTTGTTCTGCAGAAACATAGTCAATAGAAAAAATGTAAGATTTTACTCATCCCAAACTCTTATTTAGATGGATATTGCTAAGTTATTATTTTTCATAAATTTCTCATTGTATTTCTTCTCTGCTTTTTATCTTCTGAAAGTCTGAGTGCTTTTCTAAAGATAATGGGTGCACCACATAGAGGACCAAGGCTGTGTCTGTCAAAGAAAAAAGCAATTACCATAAAATGTAATCATTAAGGAACAGTACAAACATACCTAACAAAAAAATCCCAGATGCCAACGAGACTGTGAAATTCTGCTGCCTGTGGACTAGGCAAAACATTTTCTGAAAGATAGATGAGAAATGTGTGCATACATATTGCCCAAAGGTTTGGAAAATACAGAGTTTTACAATTGTTTTACAGATGCTGATGCTTCCTTAGTCTGAATTTCTTCAGGGTTTTACAGGTTCAAAGGGGGAATATTTGCTGCACACAGGTATCAGAGATATGCATCTGCCACTGCCTGAGCTCAGGGTGTACATTTGGTGAGCACAGAATGAGCCACCCACATTTCTTCCACTTCTGGAAGGCAAAAGTAGCCATTTCTTATCACCTCTGCAGAAGTTCTTGGGCATAAATTACCTCAGACAAAAAAATTATATTTAAGACTACTCAGACAGCATAATCCTTGGATACTGAGAAGATAAAAAACTACATTCTGAATGCGTACTTATAAAAATTAATTTAATTCTGGTCACCACTTTAAAGGTTTCCTCATAGCTAGGGAAGATATTAATGCCTCTTTTTCAAAAAATGAGAGTAAACCACTTCCTCGTTAAATAGTGAGGCTGAAACTACTTGTTTAAATCAAATGAAATTTTGAGAGCTGGGATTATAGGGTCTCCAGAAATCATTAAGTTGAGGTAGGGGTTTAAACCTATTAGGTTACATGACAAAAACCAACTGTCTAGACACAAAGGAGCTCAGAATCCCGAAGGCAGGAGGAGCACCCCAAATAATACCTGCTGAACTATTCCAAGGTGTCTCACAAGGGGCCATTGGCTTGTCAAAGGCCCATCTGTAGAAATCAGAGGAGCAATGGGAGGCAATGACAACTTGGAACCCAAACTGAGGGCTCCTGAGAACAAACACTCCACACAGGCCCCTGCCCAGGAACCTCAGCCCCATTTTACAGACATGGAAACCATCATGAAGAGCCATTGGGAATCACGGAATTATGGAATAATTAAGGTTGGAGAAGACATCCAAAATCATTGAGTTCAGCCTATGATCTTTGCATTAAGATGATTCTTGTCAACTAGACCATGGAACAAAGTGCCACATCCAATCATTTCTTGAACCTCCAGGCATGGTGACCTAATCACTTCCCTGGGTAGTCCATCCCAATGTTTAAAAACCCTGCCCATAAATAAAATCTTCCTGAAGTCCAACATGAACTTCCCTTGGTGCAGCTTGAGCGTGTGGCTTCTCCTCCTGTCAGTTGTCACTTGGGAGAACAGATTGATCTCCACCTTGTTACAACTTCCTTTCAGGTGACTGTAGAAAAGCCATGAATATCCTTTTCTCCAGATTAAAAAACCCAGCTCTCTCAGCCACTCTTCATATAACTTATTCCCTTCACCAACTTTATTGCCTTTCTCTGTATTTGCTCCATCACCTAAACACCAGAACAGAACACAGTACACCAGTGCTGAGTACAGAAGGGCAATCACTTCCCTGGTCATTCTGCCCAAATTATTTCTGATACTAAATCAAGCCAGAGCAGCTCTTTGGATAATCATTAAAACTAGGGGTTGTTACCTAAGAGTGTGAAACCTAGAGATTTCCCTGCAGGTGAAAAGCAATTCAGCATGACACAGGACTTATTTGGGGATATTTAGAGAAGGAAATGAAGGAGGAAGAACAAAAATGAGGGATTTAAGTGACTTTGGGAGGAAGAAATGTGAATAGAGAACAAAGGGAATAAAAAACGATGTCTGTTTTCCTGGCTATATCTTGCACATAACCACCACGGTTCATCTTATCTTCTCATTAAATTTCTTTCTAATTCTTTTGTCTGTGAGGGTTCTCTACCCTGTGTATGTGGGAATGGGGAAGGGGGACAGGGGTATATGGTGATGTGCATCCAGAATCAGACTAGGAGACACAAAGATGTCTGTGATGCAGCAAGAGGAACAAGTGCAGGTGTACAGGAAATGTGGGACCCCTAGTAATGGTCAAGACAAAGTAGCTGGAAAGAAGTGGATGAAATGGTCTCTCATGGTCTTTATGTCTATGAATTAGAGCACAGGGAGACTCACTAGGGGGGCCAGGGAAGTCCTCATCAATTGTATGTTTCTGCAATAGTCTAGATCAGCAAAAGGAGTGGGACTGCAGCCTCAGGGTCTTGCAGATGCCAGCAGCTGGTGAAACTTCATGTGGCCCCTGAATGTTTACTCAACAGTGTCTGCTCCCAGCTGCTGAAGAGATCCACATTGTATCTGTGTCTGTACATAGAATCACCAGTAGACCCCCATCTCTCTCTGCAAGAGAGAAAGGATGAGGCCATTGGTAGTGCCAGTGTTTTTGTGGCTGATATGTGTGTGTCTGATCTGTGTGCCTGCGTGTGTGTATATGGATACACATGGTGTATGTGTGTGCTTGGTGTGTGTGCCTGCTGAGAACACATCTGCAGTCCCACTGCTGGTCAGACCTGGAGATACTGGAGTACATCTGCCTCATCCCTCTTCATCTGTTGAATATATTTTCCTCTAACAGAAAATCTACTTTACAGATAAATCAGAGAAAAACAACAGAGGTAAAGAAAAAGCATCAGGAACTAGAGCCTTTGATGCCCTTTCACTCAACACTGACTCATATGTTCCTTTTTTCTACCAAGGATTTTATTCTTGCATCTACATTTGTCAGAAATGACAGATGACACAGTATGTCAGGTCTCCATGATCCCTTTGTTGTGGTAGCTCTTGTAGCTTACACAAAATTGTTTTGTAGAGGAATGTTAGGACAGAAATACTCCACGTGCATCTGTGAAAAAAAAGGCCAAACAGTATTTAGCTTTCCAATAGTAAGTTACTGAAGAAATTTCAAATGGAAAGAGACAAGCAAAAATTACAGATGTAAAAAAAACATACCCTCAAGTTTATCAAAGTTTCAGAAAACTTATCTCTACTTATCTCTTTCTAGGAAGAAAATGTGTTTAGATATTAATTAATTAATGGGGATTCCATTCCCCACCTCCCCCCTGCCTGCAATCTAGACTCTGTTTAAATCATCTAACAGCTTAATTTAACTGATTATCAGTCAGAATTATAAAATTCTTATTTGGATGACTAGGAGTCTTAGAGACAAGGCATGGACTCTAGAATTTGATTTTCTCTTCTGCTTGATCTCTTTGCCACGTTCTGGGTCATTGCAACACAGCACTAGAAAAACTCACAGAACATCTCACAACATGCAGCATGTAGCCTCAGATGTTAAAAATGTTAGAACAGCACTCAGAGGCAGACAGATGTATCATAGACTTCATTTTTATAAACGCTGAACCGAACTGAAAATTCACAAAAGCAGTAATTACATGTTGTGTTTGTAGCAGCACCACACAGATCCTCCAGACATGCAGGGCATAGAGCTGTGCCATGTGGGCACCAGAAGCACGCTCCTGAACAAGCTTGCAAGGCAGTTTGTGTCCCTTAATCTCAGGACATGTGTACAGCACCCTGTTCCTCTGCCACCCAGCAGCTACACTGATGCTGCTGAGCACTGTCAGGGCACAGGTTCTTAAGCACAGATCTTGTGTGCAGGAGTACTGTCCTACAGGGTTATGGGTGGTAAAATCATGCTAAGCCTCATGCATTCAGCTAAATCCTCTTTAACCTTTTTGCCCTCCTCAACAACAAAGTTAAAAATTGATCTCTTTGGGGAGTCATTCACTGAATTCCTAGACTAGGAATCAGCAGGAAACAAAAAGGGAAACCTGAAGAGTCTGCTGTCACCTGTCTCAAAAAATACAGCTTTTTCTGTGTGGTGTTAGAAAGAATTAATATTCCTCTAAATGAAAATAATGAATGAGATTAAGAGGTCATTCACCTGCAGGATTGCTGAAGATTGTTTCATTTATAACAAAATTATGAAGTTTGTGTCTTTTGGCTCAATTATAAACCTTTTCTGAGCATAAAAAGAGCATGAGGAAGTAAAGTCAGATCCATGACTGCAGAACTAGGTCTACCAAATGCAGCCTCAATGTGTTGCCTTCTTTTATCAGAGCTGTAGAAAGAATCCTCTTGCTTCTGATAAGAGATAGTACTTACACAAGTAAACTTACCATGTGAATAGACAAGATAGGCATGGAAAAATATTAGTTCTATTTTATAGGTAGATATTCTGGAACAAGTGACTTTTTTTTTTCCTATCTGTATACCGCAACTAAGACAAAAATCTCATTTTCCTCAGCCTGCAGATTCATCTGTTTTGTCCAGAGACAGAAGGGTATGGGGGGTTTTGTCCATTTCTTCTGATTTGGCCCAGAGTACTTCCATGAACTCCTCTTTGGAACAGTACATCTCCAGCATATGTCTCACATGCCAGACAGAAACTCGAAGGTACTGTTTAGCCAGGATAATCGCTGAGCAATTGAGCAGATTGCAAAATACGCATTGGAGTGTATTAAATATTTTGTAAAATGACACTGCAATCACAACTAAGACTCTACAAAATAAAGTCCAATATATTACTGTTCTGGAGAAAAATGACTCTTTATCTACTAGAGCTAAGAGTGTAATTTATCAACATTAGCCTTGATGGGGCATCCAGTGCAGTGTGATTGATTTAAATGTGTAGATTTTTAATGTTTTGAACAGGTGGCTAACTTAAAACAACAGTTTAAACTTTTATAGCATCTTATCATGCTGAGGCAGCTCATGGTGTTTTACAATGACATTAAAATTAAAATTTAATCTATCCTGCAGAGTTAATAATTAGCTAATGTCAGTTAAAAGTCAATGAAAACAAATCAGCCTTAAACATAAGCTGAAAAAAAGGGAGAAAATAGGGATCTCCTGATGTCAAGAGGCAATGAGATCTGCCAAGCAGATGCATGGATGTGAAAAGAGCAAGCACCCTAAGTGACATTTCAGAGGGGGTTAAAATTTTAAAAGATTAGTTTTGATCTTGGCTGCCAGGCCTTTTTATGGCTTCATTCACTTTTTGATTTATATAGCACCGTAACTGTCTTTGGGGATAGGGTCAAGAGGTAGGTGGGCTATCTTTCAGCAGTCACTAGGATTCCGCTTCTACTCTCTCGCCCAGTGCATTCCAAATTTGTTTCTGCAAAGTAACAAAGTGACAAAAATGTAAAGATTCCTCAGCATCTTACAGCCAGTTACTTGGATGTGAATTCCTTCATTCTAAATCCCACTTAAACATTAGAAACGCAATCCCCTGACCTCTATGTTTTACAAGAGTAAAACAGGAATAGGTGCCTGTTATTGTAAAAGGAGGGAACACGTTGCATTAGTGCAGGAGAGGTTTCTGAGTTGTAAACCTGGTCTGACGTCAGTGCAGGATTTAAGTCTTGACCCTCTCTATTATATAAATCTTGCACAGCATGCCGTCTGTTCTGAATCCCATCTAATCCTCCTTGTGCATTGTATAGAGAATCAAGGTATTTTACTAAAGGCTATGGATTGCACTTAAGAAATGAGTTTTGTTTCTACTTTGAAGAAGTCATTGGTGATGCATTTCCTTCTCTGTAAACTACTGAGATATCCTAGGAAACTAGTTTACTTCAGATCCCCATGAATGTGTTGTGAGAGTTAGTGTTACAAGGTCTCCTTGCAATGTACCTTCAAGTCAACTGTCTTTTCTTTTTTCATCCGTAATAAAAAGGGAATCATAGTGTTTTCATTCCTTATTGGTCTGATTCTTACTGTTATCACAATGACTGTCTACTACTTGCATGAAACCAGTTACTTACCTTTCAATTGTTTTAAGGAAAAGGTGAGAATATAGCATGTTATCATACATTTGGTATCTTAATCCAGCTAACAGATGTAATGAAAGATGACAGTATGGTTACTTGCATGTATATTCCCAGAACATCTGGAGAATTTGCTTTTACTCCTTGTTATGTGTGCTAGCCCAATTAATCCATCACAGGTGTGGTACAGATCTCTCAATTCTCAAACATTGAAGGTGTAGCTCAAGAGTTGACTTGCACGCTTGCATTCTTCTGCGGCTCTGCCTGCATCTTTTTGTAGATAGCAGGGTGAAGAGCTACCAGATGCTACTGTTCACTGGGCAAAACAGAGGCAGGCAGATAAATGAGGATGCTGCCAACTCATGGAGGTGCATGTTTACAGCCCCCCATGTCCCCCCTGTTGCAGGTTACTGCCATACTACTTTTCCAGAAAGAAGAATGTGTTTCAAGCACATGTCTATATTTACAAATTCTAAAGTCCCACTATAACTCATCACATAGGTGTATGTTAGACAAGAAACTGTGAAAAAAACCAGTGATTTCTATTAGTTCAGCAAAGTTGCAAATATATGAGTATCTTATGGGTTAGTGCATATATTAGCAGGAAAATGCATGCAAAAGTATGTGCTGAAGAAACAGCTCCCTGATTCTTGTCAAGCTGCCAATATAGACATTAGTCTTGTAAAATTTGGGCACCCTGTAGGGTTTTTATATGTCATCCCAAATACCTAGTTAGTATTATAAAAATCAGCTGATGATAAGTTCAATTAGGTCAAGAGAGAGATTGTACCTGTGAAGTGTCTGATGGCAAGATCTTTGCTAAAGGAGACAGCTATTCAAGGGAATATCAAAGAAGGTACATGAATGCATAATTAAGGGGTGACAGAGGTCAGCAATTAACACTTGGACATTTATGTTTCTTTCCTCAGGACAGGACAGTAGAATCAGAGGAGAAATTAAGTTCAGATCTGACACAGCAAGAGGACAAAGATACAGTTAATTTCAATTGTGCTTTAAAAACTATTTTAATATGCATGTTATGCATTTTATGCCTTTTGTGTCATTCATTAGTGAACTGAACAGATACAGATATGTATTTATCACTAAAGCATATACAGAGCAGATGATTTTTCTATGTGATAATTACAAGGACAAAATAAATCTTAACATATTAAACACCTGAAGTACAGTTTGCAGGTACTTGTAGTTTGGAAAGATATGTACAGCAGGAGAGTTTGTTATAATTTAAAATGCTTATTAAATGTCAGTAGTTCTAATAAGTGATTGATATCTAATTATTGTGTCATATGTGATAATTTTTAAATGTTAATTAATGCCTAAAGACTTAATAAGTGCTGCTTGACCTATTAATTATGTTAGACAAAAACTTACAGTAATTGTTTCCTAAATGAAATGCTTCAATAAAGTGTTTAAAGTGTTACCTTACGATGCTAACATGGTGGCAGGCTGATTTTTTATAAGCCTGTGATTCAGGGACAACCTTTCAACTTCTGCTTCACACATTCACATAGAACGGAGGAACTGCGCTATTTCCAGTTTCATTGAAAGATTTACTGCCCTCTTCACTCTTTTGGAAGTGAGACATTAATACTGTGGGCCAGACCCTGCTGTAATTTAGCCAGGCACAGCACAAGTGTTGCCTTTTGTGCCCATCAGCGCGGATCCGTCCCTGGTGGCGCTCAGCCTGATGTCTGGCTCTTGTTATCTCCTGAGCAGGCTGGCAATGGCGATATATTCTGGGGTCCATCCTCCCCTCAGAGAGAGACCGGGTCTAAGAAAGATGCAGTCATTAAGCAAAGAGAAGGAGACAAAGTGTGGTCCAGTGAATACTCATTATAAAGGATGGAGGGCTGCTTCATGGATTTCCAGGTGGATGGAACAAAGCCATGCCACTTTTTTAAAGATGCTATGCCCTATTGTTTCTTGCTCCCTCTGTAACAGAAGCATAGAATTTTCTTCCCATAGCAGTGTTTTGAAGTTTAAATTATTAAACATTGTAAGGTGTTCATATGCTCTGATAGCTGGGAGCCAGAAAAGACATCACAGTTTCTTTATAACTGCAGAGGAGTAAAGTGATTACTGTTAACAGAGTATTCATGGAAAGCTTGTGAGTCTTCTCAGATTTATATTTATAATGTTTATATATGCATATATATTTTATCAACTTGATTCATAAATAATATGATTTATATCTAAATATATATATTTAATTGACTTCATGAATAACTTATGAACATTTTTATCTTTGTGTCTAAAATTTAATAGAAAAGAAAGTCCTAATTTTTAATTTAACTTTAAAACTTTATCTGGATTTTTTATTTTGATATTAAAATTGAGAGCAATTTTTAAAGAAAAGTTCCTGGGTTCTGGAGGACTATATCTTTCAGGTACTTGTGTGGTCAATTGGTACTTTAAATGAAAACATAATGTAAATATTTGGAAGATATTTGTTTTTTATGTCTGCTGTTCAACATAAATTCCACATTCTAACCTTTGTTTCTTTTAATCTCTCGTAGAATGTGTGCTCCTTATCATTCCCATAATGTTTGATGGAGCCATCTCAATTAATTCTTTACAAAGGTTCTATATTCTTTTTCAGAAAGCACTTTTCAGAAAAATATTCAGATGAGCTACCAAGGCTAGTTTATGTTCCTCAAGATTAAAACTCAAAGATGAGCAGTTTCCTGTATGGATGCTGTCCTTCGTTATTTACAGAATGTACTAAAAAAGTGTACCCTTTGAGGCTAATATTCTAGTATTCTGACTTTTGTATTCAGGTACTGGTTTATAATGCTCTGTCCCTGAATATCTTATATATATATATATATATATATTAATATATATAATAATATAATATAATAATAATAATATTTTGTCTCCTAGAGTGTTATTGTACCTTGCCTTTCATACAAAGCTCTCTTTAATTGTCTCTGTGAGTTGCACAAGTAAGAAGAAACTCCATTTAAATACCTTGGTTTACTTTGGATAGGTTTGATCTAAATTAGGTAAGAATTGGAACCCCTAAAGAGAACTATCTGTGGTGATATGGATTGAAAGAGGGTTTTCTTAAGGTCCCTGCTTAGTGAATAGACAGATTGTTCCAGCTGGTGAAAGAGTATAGAATACAAACATAGTCTGTGAAAGGAAAAAAAAGATCGGGGAGAGTGTTCTAGCTAACAACAGCTAAATATAAACCAGTAAAATAAAGAGGTAATCAAACTTTTGTTTCTGCCCCCTATGGTTTTCTGGAACCTGCCACAAAGGTTGGATGCAGACATGCAGTGCCACCTCTCTGGAAGGATTACTTGCCCTGATGTCTTTGTACTACGATGTGCGATTGTTCAGGTTAACTTGCACCTTCCCACTGCATTCCAGGAGGCAGCAGTTACACAGGCCAGGGCATGAGTTGGTTTCTTAGTAAACTGTGTAGGTACAGTGGGGCCAGGATAACACAAGCCACTGTATATCTTGAAAGAAGGTGAGGAAATGCCGCGGAATGTCTGGATATTAAAATCTTCACAGAGGTTCTGATATATAACTGTAAGTAGCAAAGGAAAAAGGCCACTATGAGAAAAGGGGAGCTTTTCCTTTTCCCTTCCTTGATAGGTTTCCCTCCTCCAATGAAAACTAATAGCATCTTTAACGACTGTAACTCTGATTAAAATTTGAGCCCATAAAAGTATTTAAAAAAAAAGAACTAGTTTAATTTAAATGCTATGTGCAACTTAAAATTATATGCATTTTAGCTCATGACTGACATAAATAATAATTTTTGGTTTGTTTTCACCGTTCTTAGTGGGGTACTAATGTTGGAATAGATTTTTGGGCTGAGCGTGTTGATAAGAACACTGTTCAGTGATTTTGCCGATGACTGTTTTGGTGTTCATCATTTTTCAAGTGTGCCACATAATAAAGCTGGTGTGAAAGCCTTGTGTGCTTGTTGGATGCACGTGAAGGTATTTGAAAATAGGTGAAATTATGTTCAGTTTACGGCCTACAAACCGTGGAGGGGTGAAGATAATCACTCTGATGTTCTGATGCAACTGTGCAGAGTATTTAATAGGCACTATATGTGCAACAACTTAAAGATGAGTTGGCAAACTCATCAGATTTGACACAACTTGAGCTATTAGCATCAGGTAAATGAGTCTGCAATATTTGACTTCTGGCAGGCAAGATATTATGACTTAGGAAGTCATAATGAAAAACATTTCCAGGCTTCCTTTGGTCATTTGGGACTCTTCAAGTTATTTTGGGGGAAAATAAAACAGCTTGAGGGTTATAGCAGAGGCTCAAATATTGTTTTCCAAATGGTAGAACTAAATGATTTTGAAGCAGAAATATTAGAAATCAATGGAATAACTGTTTGTATGTCTAAGGATTTAGTCTTTGATAAAATAAGCAAAAAATGCATAATTGAGTAAAAGTCTCTACCAGCAAAGTGGGTAAGCAAAAAGACAATCAGGTTTTTTTGATTACACTGGTTGATCTAGCACATCTACTTGGTAAGAAAGTAATTAACAGTGACTTAAGTAATTAACAGTGACTAGATTAAGCTTAATATGGTTTGGTTTGGGGTTTTATGCATTTAGAAATCATAGACCTTATTTCTGGGTTTTTTGTTTTGTTTTTGGTTAGTTGTTTTTTGGTTTTGCTTGACTTTTTTTGTTTGCTTGCTTAGTTTGGGGTTTTTTAATTGATTTTAAACCTAAAGAGATGTAACATAGAAATATATCTGTATGCTTTCTGCTAGCTAAATTGTTTGGAGTAATGGACAGAGCATGATGAGCACAGACAGAAACACACAGAGGCTGTCTTTGTACAGAAGGTGACCAAACTCTATCTGGATGGATATATTGCCTATGTTATAGAAGGCACATGACAAATATTGAATTCAAGTAAGGCAGAAACGATTTAGATTTCCTTTAGTAACTTACAGAACCTAGTACAAGTAAGGAGTCATGGAAAGGAGCTTGCTCCTCATAGTTCCAGATGAGATTAAAATACACAACATAAAATTAAGCATCTCATTCCTGAAATATTTTTAAAATATTTATGTTTTGCAATCCTGAAGAGATTCAGATGCATTTTCATGGCTGAATTCACCAAAGAAAGTAGGAAGCTTTAGCTTCAGCTTTGGGATCTTAAAAATACTAATGGAATTTTGAAATATCCTTTTACTAAGAGTTACCTATTTTCCGACCATCAATACATGCAACTGACTAGTAGTAAAAAAGAAAAACAGAGAAAAAAGAAAAAAAAAAGAAAAACAAGCGCTAGAAAGAGAAGAGGACATCTTAAGTAACAGTAGTTTTTACTTAAGAAACTAAGTTTTCAACACCAGAGTTACATGTATAAAAGCACTGATATCATAGGAAGGAGCCTGAGGGAAGGAATGAGGAGATTAGGATATCCATGGACATTGTAGCAAAAATATGTATTAAAATAAAAAAAATCCCTTCATGTAGCAGTTGCTTCTTTTACAGTTCTACCCTCTTGTGAAATACGTTCTTGAACATGACACGTGGCTGATTCTAACCTATGTGGAAATCATGCAGGTCATTGACTCACATATATAGAAACCTACCAGCATCTAATACAATTTCAGAATCAGAAAACCTGCTTCTGTGCACCTGTTTCAACTTCATATTCCTGGCCCACCTGCAGCTCACCAGATGTTCTGCTATTTCATTGCTTGCATGTCTCTATGTATACTTGATTGTGTTTACCAAAGAAAATGCTTTGAATAAAGTTATTGGAGACATTTATTTATTTCCCTGCTGAGTGACAAACCAGACTAGAGATTTGAAACAGATTTTCATCATGCTCCTTCCAAGAAGTGATAAAAAGAAAACCTTAATGTTAATAAGGGAGTAAATGAGTCAATATTGTGTGCAACATAATATAAAAATTTACCAGTGTAGTGTGGCTTCACAAAATTCATATTTCATTGCTTTTATATAAAGTAAGAAATCAATAAACAAGGAAATACAATTGATATAGAAGCTTACCATTTGGAGCTGTGGAAAGACTTATATTCCTGCAAATATCCTGAAAGAATAGAGAAAATGCTCAATGAGATACTATATGAAAATGGAACAAATAGAAAAAAAGAGTCTGGTATGCCTTAGGGTGCTAGAAAATGTATGATGAACTAGTTATATCAATATGCATGTGATTTTCTAAGGAGGTTAGAGTTGCTCTTTTAAAAAACCTTCTGGCTAGTAATTTTAATTTAGATTGCTACCTTAAAGGGAATATTATAAATAATTACAGATCACAGTTAGATCCCAGATAAGTGCTGTACCACTAGGCATAAATATATTGAATAAAACAGTACTAAGAACTTTTTAAGTCAATAAGGTCCAGATTGTCAATTACTGGCATTGTAAGCACACTGGAACACAGTGCCCCAAACAAATACACTGAAACTATTTTACTTGTGTTCATCTTTTGCTAGCTGCCACCCTTTCACAAAAGAAAGTACAGAAATCTCACTTATGTTAATATATCCTTTTCTGCTAAATGACCCTTATTCTGTACCCACTGAGTGTTGATAAAAAAAACAAGAACTCAAGGAATTTGTTCATATTTTTGAGATTTAAATTTGCTCACCAATTACAAAATATCCATACTTCACACATGAATATATCAGAGAGACAGAACTTTGTAAACAAAACTGGTCACATCAATACACTGATAGGCTACTGCTATCACTGCCACACTAGTCAGGGTCACATGTATTCACATCTACATCTATTCTTGACAAAGTCCAGAAAAACATATGAGAAACATGTACCTCACCTCAAGACTTGTATTGTTGAAAATACCAGAAGTATTTCCACAGCAACTCTAGTGCCTGGGTTTGTTTGCAAATTGACCTGAAGGCTCCATGTAATTGAATAAATAATCCTGCATCCTATATTCACTATGCATATTTGCTGCCGTGTGCAGCTCAAGGCAAGAGAAGACAATGCTTGGCACACATCCTTCAGAAGACTTTGTCCACCTATTCAAGAAATGTAAATTTTGGGGTTTACTCTCAGTGGTTTTTGTTACTTTTAACAGATTTATTTACTAGATACTGCATATTTCATATCTGAAAAAGGCACCTGAAGTGTCTGCTGTCAATTTCTTTTGTCACTGTTTCTGTATCATCATGCTGTTTCTGCCAGCATGCTGACAAGAAAAATAATTTCCGATTTATTGCAAAACAGAAATCACTAAAACAGTCACTCTAGTCAGTATTATGTGGTACAAATGCAAACAAAAAACAAGGCACTGTCATTGTTGACAGTTGGAGTTGTTGACATTAATTGCCGTATAACTACAGGATCCCTTCACCAGATTATTTTTTTTTCCCTTATGCTACTTGAACTTGTCTTAATTATGCAGATATTCCGATTGGAAAGTCCAGAGCTCACTGAAAAAAACCCCTCTGCTGTAACAGGTGACCACCCAGTACCCCTGTTCAGATTCCAGCCCCCCTTGCCCACCCCATGGGTCCCCAACTCATTGGCTGGTTCCACTGGGTACTCTGCACCCACTCAGCACTCACACACTCAGCCCTTGGGCACCCCAAACTCATGGCTTCCCCCAAATGCCAGTGCCTGCCCTGGCCCACCCAATACCCCAGCCCTGTTGTAAGGCACATGCACTCCCTTGTAAAGTTTTTTAACCTTTACAGATGCATATTTTACTCCTTCTCACTGCTTATTCCAGCTTGAAATTTCCTGTTGAATTACATATACCTATCTATGGACATCAGTTTAAGTTCATTAGGGAGAAATATAAACACACCTCCACAACTACCAACCCTTAAAACTCACACATTCAGGGATTTGTGCACTGATCTCCAGAGACATTGGCATACAGAACTGGAGCCCTGTCACCTGTGGCTGCTTTTCCATATTCTAAAACCTAGACCTTGCATCACTCATGCATGCTATAGAGAGTGAAATTACACAGAAAATGGTAAAAAAGAAACCTTATGAATAGAGTAGACTGTGTTAGTCAGACAGAGGGCTTATGCAGATGAGTATTTATAATATAAATTCTTTTTTTCTTTCCTCCTGTTCCTCCCTGCGTTTTTCTTCCCTGATGCTTTCCTTTGCCTCACACAGGATTCTCCCTATATGAATTCCCTAATGATTTTGTGCAGTGCCCCTGGTGCCCCTGAAATATCCATCCTGATTGTTTCCCTCTTCTCATGAGTTGCAATGCCTGTATTCTCCTACAAAATTTTACCTATGCTTTTTAATGACTCACCAATTAATGCTTGAGAAATTTTGGTATAATTTATCTTCTCCCTTACTTGTTTTCTTACCATGTGTTTGTGTGTCTTTATTGCTTGCTTTATCAGTATTCCCTGAAAAACTTCTTTATCTGATGATCCTAATAGACCTGTATTGGGTTTGTGTGGCAACATTTTGGTAGTGAGGGGTAGAAGGTAGTTCCTGTGAGAAGATGCCAGAAGCCACCCCCGTGTCTGAGAGCCAGTCTCAGGTGGGTTAAAGATGAATCTGCCACTGGCCAAGCTCATCAGCAGTGATGTTAATGCCACTCGAAAAACAGAGTTAACATAGGGAAAAAACCTTTGCAACACCAACTGAGGCCCCTGACAGAGAAGTGAGAATGTGTGAGAGGAATTACCCTGCAGACACCCAGGTCAGTGAGGGAGAAGGAGAAGAAGGAGAAGAAGGAGAAGGAGAAGGAGAAGGAGAAGGAGAAGGAGAAGGAGAAGGAGAAGGAGAAGGAGAAGGAGAAGGAGAAGGAGAAGGAGAAGGAGAAGGAGAAGGAGAAGGAGAAGGAGAAGGAGAAGGAGAAGGAGAAGGAGAAGGAGAAGGAGAAGGAGAAGGAGAAGGAGAAGGAGAAGGAGAAGGAGAAGGAGAAGGAGAAGGAGAAGGAGAAGGAGAAGGAGAAGGAGAAGGAGAAGGAGAAGGAGAAGGAGAAGGAGAAGGAGAAGGAGAAGGAGAAGGAGAAGGAGAAGGAGAAGGAGAAGGAGAAGGAGAAGGAGAAGGAGAAGGAGAAGGAGGAGAAGCTGCTCCAGGCTGTGGAGCAGATAATCCCCAGCAGCACACGGTGAAGGCCATGGAGATCCACGGTAGAGCTGAAATCCAACTGTGGACCACAGAAAACCCTACACTGGAACATGTGGGTGCTGAAGGAGGCTATGTCCCTAAGTAGTCCTGACAGGACATGTGGATCCAGGCAGACTTGAACCCAGAGGAAGGCAGCAGCAGTCCTCAGGGACTGCACCCCATGGGAAACACACACTGCTACGGTTTGTGAAGAACTGCAGCCCATGGGAAGGACTCACGTTGGAGAATTTTGTGAAGGATTGTCTCATGTGGGAGGGATCCCATGTTCAAGCTGGGGAAGAATGTGTCAAGTGCTTGTCTGAGGAGAAAGTATCAGCAGAGAAAAAATGTGATGACCTGCCCCCATTCCCTGTCCCCCTGTGGTGCTGTGAGGAAGGAAGATATAGAGATTTCAGGAGTGAATTTGAGAAAGGAGGGGTGCGGGATAGGTATCTTAACTTTTACATTTTTATTTCCCATTGCTCTACTCCTGTTTGATTTGTAATAAATTTAACTGATTTCCCCAGGTTGAGTCTGGTTTGGTGAGTAGTAAGACTGAGAGAGCACAAAGTTGAATAATCATTGATTTTCCGTGATTGTGTGTATGAAACCTAATTTTATTTAACTCCTCTTGTACTTTGTATAGCTTATTCATTTTTGGTGGATCTCCTCTGGATTCATTTAAACATGTCAACATCATCTGGTAATGCTAGCATATAATTTTAACCTTGTGATTCAAATGTGCATAGAAATCCTCTTAGTTCTTTTAACAATATTTAAATAATTTCTGATCCACCTTACTGAATTACAAAGCACATGGATCATAGTGTTGACTCTAAATTCTGTTGTTTTTCATCCAGAGAGCCTTTTTTTTCATTTCCCCATCTGGCTTTTGTATGTAAAAATTAATTTTAAATCCTTCATTATATATATTTTTAAATACTGGTTTTTTGTTTTTTGTTGTTGTTGACATGAACATCAGTAACATCTCAGAAAACATCTATTTTCCCCATCTCTTCTCTGCTACCTATATCACAGAAAGGGAACTATCTGCTGGTTGCAGATTTGAGGTGATTTATAGTGTCACTGTGTTATCCAAAGCTCTCACTGCATTGAACTACTACTTCCATGCAGCATAGTGTTCACTTGGGCTTTGAAAGCAATTTAGATGACAGGTGCAGGCTCTTTGCATGTGCCCCATACTGTGTGCAAACACAGCCTTAGGAAAAAATTCCCATAGTTCTGAAAGAAAAAAAAAAATAGTATAAGGATCTGAAGACACACAACAAGTCTCATTCTTTCCTCATCACTCATTTAAACATAAAAAAAATATGTTAGAAAAATCCATAATAAATAATATTTATTTAGTTTACAAAAATCTTCTAGTTATTTGGGATTTGACTCTACTATATGACTAGTGCCATAATGAGACCTTGATCCACTGAAAAGTCTGTGATTTAACTTCACTTAGAGTCACCTCAATTTAATGAAGAGATGCAGGTGTTCAAATGTATAAAAATATGTCAAAGATCCAGTTATCATTCATAAAATGTTTGATTTATACAGTTTGATTTATTTGGGTAAACACAGGTGAGGAGTGGAGGGTGTCTAAGGCATAGGACTAGCAGACAGGATTGTTGAGGAGCTGTGCCTGTCTGGAGCAATATCTAAATAGTCCTACAAGTTTAGACACATGAGTCAAGATTATTTTGTTTTTTTATTTTGCCAGTCATCTGAAGCACTTTTTAGGTTCTGTTGGCACAAGGTCCATTCAAGGAAATCTTTTAAGTAAGAGCATGATTACATGATTATTTTGCATGAGAAAGTGTCAGGAAGCTGGAATCATTTATTCAGGACCAAGCTGCGAATAGCCCTGAAGATGTATTAGGGACAGAATAATGAAATACCTGAAAAAGGTTAAAGAGAACTAAAAAACTCAGCACCTTTACAGAAGGTAGGGTCTTCATAGGATCATAGGGTAATTTAGCTTGGAAGGGGTTTCAGGAGTTCTCTATTCCAGCCTACTGTTCAAAGAAGAGTCATCTGTGAAATCTAATCATGTGGCTCTGCATTTAAGTCTTAAAAAAATGTCCAGGGATGGTGACTGCTCAGCCTCTGAGCAACCTGCTCTCATCTGGGTGAAAAGGTTTTCCTTTACATCCAGTCAGAACACTTTTAATTTCAACTTGTCTCTTGGCTCTTATCACACTGCACTGTGAAGGACAGTCTTTGTATTCTGAAAATCCTACCCATGTGTGTGGAAGGGGAACTGCTAGATCTGCTCCAAAGCCATCTTCCCTAGGCTACACAAGGAAGACTGTATTGCTCCAAGGGTTATTACTTCCCAAACATGTGACTTTGCATTTGTTTTGTTTAACCTTAGGAGGTTGCTATCAACCCAGTCCTCCCACAGTTTGTCTAGGTCCTTTCAAATGTCCCTTCTGCTGTCAAATGTATCAGCTCGTTCCCCACGATTTGGTACCAAGACTGAAGAGTCCACCACATGGTCTCTTCTGTTGTGTCCAGGGAAGATGGTATGTACAAAAGGTCCAGAGGTAGACCCTTACAACACTGCACTTGTTACTGCCCTCCATGAATAGCCCAGCTTCTAATCAATTTTAATCTAATCACTTTTTTATCCACCTTGTTGAATACCCACTCCAACTATGAAGTCTCAGTTTTGATGTGGGAAAATAGTGCTTAAAACCTTGCAAAAATCAAGATGAATGCAATCCGTTTTCCATTCATTTAAAAATGCATGCATTTTATCAAAGAAGACAGACCTTTTGTAAATCCTTGTTGAGTGTTCCCAGTTACTTTCATGTGCTCATAAACTTACTCCATGATTTTCCCTAGGCCAAAAACGAAGTTGACCAGAATGTTGTTCTCTGTATTAACTCTTTGGCAAGAAATACTTTTTTACAACCATTTACTCTAATTTCTTAATATTTAGGCATCTGAATCACCTGAAGTGACAAAATTATGCCCTCTAAGGAGGCCAAGGTGTGGTGATTGGCCAGTGGAGTAGTAACAAGCACAGAACAATCAAAAGTTTAGGCAGAGGAACAACTACTAGCTATGATTCTTTAAAGAAAAAGAACCAAAATACAAACCTAGCTGTTCAGCTCCAGGCACAAGCAGTACATGCAATCTGGTTACGGGGCCTTGTGAAGAAGCCAGTGTTGAGTACTTTGAAATACCTGCAGTGAATATCATCAAAACTCCAGCAACAGGATACTTTGTGTTCAGAAAAATAATTTCTGGTGGCAAAAAAATACCAGACAGGGATGAAAGCAGCTCATAACCTTAGAGAATGGAGAGTCTGTCAACATCCTACAGGGCTTTTTTGCCTCTTTGAAGGGGTGCCAAATACTTCATGAGGGTTCCAAATAAATCACAAAGAAAGAGGTAAAACAAGGCCAAAATGAGACCTAGTCCTACACTGGTCAGATAACAAGGAAAAAATGCCTAACTTTGAGAGTATAAACTGAACTTTGTATCAGGACAATTTTGTGCTAAGTTCAGTGCATCAAAGTAGAATATCAAGAAGAAATATTCTTTGCCCAGGTTCACCTGGGAAAAGTAAAATATATAATCTCCTAGTCAGAAACTAATGCCAGTTGTTAGTATGATTGGAACAATAATAAATTCTTCAAGATTGAAGTAATTCAAAATAGAGGATTTTATGGCTTAAGAAATCCCATCTTGTTTCTGAAAGAGAATGAAATTGAGAGTTGTATTTGTACTCAGAAAATGACGTGGTCAGGTAAGTTCATTCTTCAGTTTTCAAGAAGGAAACTAAACACATTAAGGATATTGAAAGTGAGTATGACAGTGTGTCTCTCTTGGTATGATGGATAAGTGTAAGAAGCTACAGATTGTTTAAGCATCATTTAAAAACTGCCCTGGTGGTTAGGAATTTGAATGCACAGTACCTGCCCTTGAATATTTGGAAAGCAATTATTTAGCTGTACAACAAAGGCAGGTAGCAAAGGAAGAACAAAGATTTCTACATGGAAATGTTTAGTGATACAACTTCTCTGCCATTAAGTTATATAACATATTTCAGAGCTTGGTGAATTGGAGGATGTAGATTGCATTTCTACAAAGTCCACAGGTGCCTGAAAAAAAGTCACAAATCAAAACCAATTGAAAGACTATATAACAATCTTCATGATCCTTGGAAGAAGTGGCCAGCATTAATCAGGCTTGGGCAGTATGTATGCAAATGCTGAAATGCCAGCTAAATTTTGCAATTATTTTTCTTAGTGTAGAGCTAAGTTTAATTTTTTTTTGATTACTAGCCAGCATGGAATGCATGAAACCAGAAAAATCTCAAAAGGATATTGAGATCAGACTTCTTGGCCTTCAGAAAAAGAACATACTGAATAAAAATTGAAGTCAGTTTCTGGAATTTAATCAGTTTAAAAACTGATTTAAAAATTAAACTGCAAAAAAAAATATAATTAAATAAGGGAATACACTGATTTATCTAATCCCTTATAGCAGTAGTCAGGTGTTATTCATAGATCTTCCATGTTCCTGTCTGTGAACTTTAATATTACTCTATGAACCTTCATATTCCTCTCTGTAAGAAAACCAAACCCTCAAATTATATTAGGTTTTCAAAAATTATATTCTGCTTTTAGAAATAACAGAGAAATGATGTAACACTGAAAAATATACCCTACAGCTTCCTCATTAGAATTTCATACTTTTACCTCAATCTTTAATTAGAATTTAAAGTTGACATCTAAAGCAGTAGTTAGAGAAAAATCACAGCCAGATTACCTGACCTTTAGCTGGTGTCCCTTTCACCTGAAGGTTTGGTAACTTTTTTACTTTTCGGGAAAAGAACAATTTGCTTTGGGTTAATGTAATTCTGTGCCTCGAGGCATATTTTCAAAACATATGTAGATGTAAATACTTCATTTGTAAGACCCCACATTTCTACAGGCAAATTGACATTTGCAAGTGCAAACTGGATGGAGAAAATGGAGTTATCCAGTTTACACATTCAAAAGTTTTGAGTTCACTTGGGCAGACGTGGCATAGAAGTAGGAAAGCATTCTGGGGATGTTAGTTTACAAAACATGCACAGCAAATTACATATTAGGCATCTTGATGTGATAAGAAAACAAATATAGATTATTTCCTTGTAGGTGAAAGGGAGAAAAAAATCAAAGTTCTCTAAAGTTCACTAGAAAAGAAAAAGAAGATATAATTACTGGAAACAGGACCAGCAGGTCCTACTTATTGAATCACTTTTTATTAAAGACTAGAAAAAGGCCAAAAACAAGGGCAGGAATATTTTTTTTTTTTTTCCCAATACAGAAAGAGCAAGAGAAGGAGTTTGTATTAATCTAGCTTGTGGTTTATTTAAGAAATAATTTTTCATGAAGTTAGTAAAAGCCTAAAAACAGAGAGCTTTGAGAGCTTTTTTATCCTGAAAATAGTCAAAATTAATTGATTACGATGACTGTTGGGGCACTTTTGCCCTAAATGTGTAGAGGTAAATTTTAATAAATTACATCTATGGTACTCCCATGGCCTGTGTTACATCAGTACTTCAAGAGGAGATAAGTAGCCCACTGGGACTACCTTCTGACTGACAATAAAAAGTGATTGAAGTGGTAAGCTAGGGCTCTATTATTAATTTTAAAATTTATATTATCTAACTATTAAATATCTAAGTCAGGCAGATGAATCCCACCCAAGTCTGCAAGTAGACATCTGGAGAGCAACAGTTGCACCAGATGCTGCAGAATTCTGCTTTACAAGCCAAAAGAGAAAGCTTTTGCTCTGGACTATGCTAGATCTGAAACTGTTGCAAAAGGCTGTTTGTACAAGCTTGAGGCATTGCCTGAACCTACAGTAACCTCTAAGGTTAGAACTGGGACTATTTCTTTGTATTCTTTTTCTTTCCTTTTTCTTTTTTTCCTGTGAGTTATGTTTGTCTACAGTTCCACCAACTTCTTTTTTTTAGAGAGGTACGAGGAGAAGGAAGCCTGATTAAACCAATTTTCTCTGAATAATAACTCTTTCAACTATGGAGTGTGTCTCCTGATGTCTGCTAGAAACTTTCCAAGTTCTTTCTATTTTTCCTCTCCTTTTTATTATACTGTGAAGTATAACAGTATAAGACCTTCTACATTAATGCAGATTAATTTAATGAGGTTATTCATGGTCACTATTCTTCCTTGTAGAGGTATATCTTGATATATATTATAATAAAATATAATCTTATTTCTTTAAAAAAGAGTGCTCTGGTAAAAACCATGTTTCTCCTGTAGCATTGTCAAAAAATTAGCAATTAACCAGACTGCAAAGTACTTGTTCTTTGTACTTGTGCCATTTCTCAACATAACTTTTTCTCACAGGCTTTTAATATTTTTATTCTTAGTAATTTTAATCACTATATCCATGTCTGCTTTTTCATAAATTCCCGTCTGTTTTCCCAAGCAATACTCTGAGAGACGCTCATTATAGATTATTTTCACTAGCTTTTATTTTCTACCATCTTACAGAAAAGGTTTTTAACTTTGCAAAGTACAGATATTACTGCCATATTCTTTATTATTTGTCAAGTTCCACTTCTGCCCCTCCTCTGCTGTGAGGATTATGAACAGGGTATCCCTCTTGTATATTTTATAACATCTTTGTCTGATGGACTACTGAGAGAAGTGCCTCAAAAGTACATGGCATATCAACCAGATAAAATAACCTGTGATGTTGCAGTCAAGTTTTCATGTATAATTCTTGAGCTTCAGAGACCCAGTGTAATGTGAACCTAAAATTAATTTATCACATCCCCTCATCTGATCTACACTTCATTTACATTTGCAGTCTTCAATGTAAGGAATCTTTCCATAAAAAATATGTCTTCAGGGGTTTACTTAAAAGGAATTGGTAGAAAAATCTTCCTTATTATATCAACCCTGGGAGCATAAGAGGCCCTGTGACCTTGTTTCAAATAGCTCAACTGAGTTCTCCCTTCCTCTGCTTCCTGACCCTTCGCAGTGCAAATCTAGGCAAAAAAATTGATGGGACTGTATCTTTCTTCTGGATTTGCACTATTGCTGGCTTAAAATGATTCAAGACTTTTGGGGTTTAATACTTTGTTTGCACTTTAAAGGTGAAATTATGAAAAAGGAACAAACCTTAAAACATACCTTTATTGTTTCTTCTTTCTTGTGTAAAGGCATTTTTTTTTTGCTATTTGTGAGCATCTCATAATTTTGTAAAATAAATTATATATATATAGACAATATATATAATATATATATAGTTTATATTTATATATATATAAAGGTAACAGATGAAAATTCTAAAAACTGCCAAAAGCAAATAGAAATCTAAAGGTTCTCACCTCTGTCTAAATAATTCCACATTCTTTTTATTCTTCAACTCTTTTTTTTTCCTGTTTAAATATTATTGTTAAGAGGTTCTAGAAGGTTAACATTTTACAAACCTGTGAAAAAATGTCCTTCTATCCCAAAAAAAGGGAAGATTTCTAGCTGCTAATAATGGGTTTTGACAACTGTATCTCTAGATATCCTACTCATTGCAGACACAAGAAACAAACTTCTGTATGCCCTTTTAGTAAACACTTTTCGGAGTTGTCTGTTCTTGAATTGAATTGCATTTCAGGCTTGACACTTTTTTGCTTTTTTCTTGCCTCCTGACATGACCTCCAATTTCAAATTATTGTGATTTTTTTCTGTTCTGGGTTGTCTAAATGAAGTTTTCTATGTCTTTTTCATTTGCTTCAGTTTTCCTTAATTTTAGCATGTCTATCAGGGACAGTTTCATCAGTGCATCATAGTTCAGGTTATTGTTCTTGCTCCTTCTCCAGTATGAACTACTGCTGTTTTCTGGATGTTGTTACCTTCTGCATCTAACATCTTTTACCTTTATTATCTGACAGAATTTATTTGAAAAAGGAGACAGATTAGGAAAGGCCTTTTAAATTTTCACATTTTTGCCATCATGTCTCATTTTTCATTTGTCTGGAAGGTTTTTTTGGTTCCTCTTTAGGAAATAATTTATCATTATGCTTCTGAGGGGTAGCTTGTGAAACTGGCCACTGCTATAGGTTGCCACAATGGCCTTAGGTCTTCTGTCCTTGCTCTATGTCCATACAGTGCCTCATCCTGTGGGATAGCATCAGCCTTCAGAAGCATCTACTAAAGGCAATGGAAGCAAATTCCTATGCAGTATTTCCATCTTTTCAGTGATGGACGAAGTCAGAAATACCCTGTTAGTCCACATAAATACTGATCTCCCTACCTGCATCCACTAAAATTACGTGGTTGCAAGTATTTAAATGCAACATGCCAGTGCAGTCTAGCCTGCAGGTCACCAAACACCATCATTCAGCCATTAGAAGAATCTTATTTATAATTGTCACATGGAAGATATTTTATGTTCAAATTACATTTGTTCAAACTTTTCAGCCTGTCTCCTCATCTGCTTACCTTCCTGCAATGGCTAATCACAGTCCCTTTGCAGGCAGAACTTTATGTCAATTTATATCCCATGCAGCATGAGATAATCATCTCATGTAGATAGGCTTCATCTGTACAGCTGAAAAAAGAGGGACAGGACTGTGGTCCCAGTGTCGCTGAGCTTTCAGTTTCATGGTGAGCTGCATGCCTAATTAATTCCAAAAATGATTTTCTTAGAATTCAGCTCTGGCTTCCTTCCCCTTTACAATCATTATAGTTCAGTGAGAAAAATCCAAGGGAGCTCAAGTAATCATGAGTGATCAAGATTTTTAAACTTCTGTGCCCTCTGTGTAGTTCTAGCCCTTCAGCACTGATGTTCCACCAAGGACCACTCTCAGCCTCACCTCACTAATCTTGCGCTGATGAAATGCATCTTAGGTTCTTTCTACATCTGCATTAGACAAGTTCATTAAATTTTGTGCAATGCTCAGACAGTGTGCTAATAGAGGGCATGTAAGTATGCAGATAGAGAGAAATAACTGCTGATTGCCTGAAAGAAGTCTGATCAGCCTAATTCTGGCAAAGTAGAATTTCCATTCTGTCAGACTTGTTTTTTTCTGAAGTAACCAAAAGAAGCTGAACTACTTTCATGCATCCTCTAGTCTTCAAAGTACCTTAGAAAGTGTTTTGCTTAGGATATTGCTCCTATTTCTGAGAACACGAATGTTGTGTTTGGCTCTCTATGTGAAGAACTGAACTATAAAGTTTGGGGGTTTAATTTAATTTGTCAAGATTTAGTCTAAGTTATGTATTGCATATGATATACTTATTTACATTTCTAAAATTATGTGCATTCCATCCATCATGTAAGGTTTGATTTGAAGAGATTTGAACAGTCTGAGGTACAGCAGCTATTTGGAGTGTAATTAAATTATCTCACTTCACTTCCCTGGAAACCTCAATTAGAAGAGAGATAATTCTGTTGCAAATGAAGTGTGTTTTGTTGATATGTAGAAGAAAGAAGAATAAATATGGAAGGGAAACAGTTAGCAGTGTCCAATGATGGGGGGAGTATGTAGCATATGAAGCTGAGGATTTTCTATTAAGAAGAGGGTTTTATGTCTCAAATAATGGCTGTAATATACATAATCCTTCAGGAATTACTATTATTGTTAATGTAATAAGAAATAAGTTAATAGCACTTCAGTTCTTTCAAGAAATTCTGCTATACTTACCTTATTTAAGTGTCTTACAATAATGATGTGACATATCAGAGATTATGGTGCCACATTGACAGTGAACAGCTTCCTGTGGAAGGACTAACATAAGAGGATCTTCGTCATAGATCAGGTCTCTTTCTCTCCTATTCTGCTAATATTAAAATAATTATTACTGTCAATGTAAGAGGAAAAGCAAAATTATTTTTCTTCAGGGAAGGATCTTCTGAATTCCAGCAATGGCAACACACCGCCATTTTGAGAAGGTACAGGAAGAATCCAAACAGTTCATCCCATAATCTAAACAGTTCTGAAACATAACAGCTTCAGGCAAGACATTTAGTGCTCTTGATTTACTTCCTTAAACTTTTTGTTCTCAAATTCTGTCACGTCTCTGTCTAGAGGAGTGAGCCCCTTATAATGAGATGATGTAGTTTAAAACTCCTGCTACTGGTGGGAGACCCACATATACAGTGATCAGAAGAACATATGCAGTGATGACCAGAAAAAATGTGTCATTGCAATCTGAGATGTGTCTCCACTGTGTGGTTAGTGCAAGATGAATTTGCTTTGTATCTCTCTGCCCACTGCTACCCTCCTATGAGTACCTGGAAACCATCTCTGGCAAAAAGGAGACAAACTCAAGTGGTGGAAGCGTGTGAAAAGATGCACAAGCAGCTGAAGCTCCAGCAGTACATTTGTACTGTAAATGTACTGTATTTGGCTGTCTAAGATCTGTGTGAATGCTTTTCTAACCTTCTGTGCCAATTTAAAAGCAAATACAGCTTGCTTAATCCACACGTATTTTAAACTGGCTTGTGCTTTTCAGAGTTCCAGAGTTCTATGTTCATGAAAGTTCTATGTTTATCAGATGAATATTTAATATAAGAGTAAACCAGATAGGAAATATCCCTCAATGTAATGGTTTACATTTATCTGTTTGACTTGAAATTGGAACTACATGTAGTGGAACCTCACCTTGGTCCAGATGTAAACTCCAGTGTGAATTCTTTCTCAGTACACAACAATATATATGTGCATGTAGACTTCCTTCTCTGTCTTCTCCAGAAGTACAACCACTGAGATCATGGTAAAACTTCTGATTTCACCAATCTCAGGTTTTAATTTTCTTCCTTATGTCTGGCCTTAGTGAAAGCTTATCCTCAAATACTTGATATATTTTAAAGAATGATCTGTAAATTGCTACCTGGCTTTATTATGATCAGACACAAATATCAGAATATCACTAACAAATGGATTGGAATTTTATGCTTGACAGATTTAGCTTTGCAATTAAATAATTTCTGATGACTCTAAGAAAAAGGACTCATCCTGGTTACATTGACTACATCTTTCTATAATCCAAGTACATACAAAGGTATGACTGCTCCATATACAAACTGGTGACTACTTGCTTACTTCTTTATTGTTTTTAACACCTCACAGGCACAAAATATATTTGAGCTCAGAAATGAAATCATAAACCTTTCTTAAGATTGTCAGAGCAAGTCCAAAATTAAAGACAAAGACATGATATATAAAGGCTCCAGAAAGCTTTCAAAGAGGCTGAGTTTCGCGTGCCAGTAATTTCTTAACAAGGGCAACAATAGATATAATATTTGCAAAAACTTGTCTCTTTTGAATGGAAAGAAGTGTAACAAATAGGCAAAGATGACTATTATGGCTTCAGATCCTCTCTATTGTCAATGTATTTCTTTTCTGATGGTTATATATAGTGCGAATGGTCACACTATAACTTTTGAGACAATGCCAAACTTTAGTTTTTAAATGCATTTGATTTTAACAAATCTTCCATAGTAAGGTTTCTCTTGGTTGAAACACAAACATGCTTGTAGAATGTGTGAATTTGGAAGTCCTGTGTGTTACACTAGAAATCTTTAACTATCTGGTGTGTTAACACAGTAATTGTATGATTCAGTCAGTGAACTACCTGAAGACGGTTATTTAATTTAAAATTCCAGTGTTGCCTTCATTCCATAAACATTATAGATTATTAAATGTGTGTGTTGTCATGAGCAGAGAAGTTTTTACTTGAATTGTGGAATACCCATTAAAAGTACAGTGTAAAATTTAATGTGCATTTTTACATGACAAATGCACTATGTATAGGCTTTCAGGGAAAAAAAAATCAAAAGTTTATTTGAGCTGACAGTAATAGAATTACTTTAGTAAAGTGGGTCCAGATTTTATTGTGCATTTTTGGCAGGACTAGATTTTTAAAACAAGATCATGATCTACTGTGAATATGATACAATTTGGAAGGACTTTATTACCCTCCATGCTGAGCTTTCTTTGTTTATTTGGACCTTATTTGTGTGCTAGACAACATTTTTAAATCTTGAACATTTTTAGCTCTGATGATCAGCTTATAAAGACAACCCTCTGCCTCTCAGAATATATTCTTCACACAGCACAAATGAAACTTTCTCTCTTTTTACCCCTCCCCAAGTCTTTTAAAAAATCATTATAAAGCTAAGGATAAGAGATGTACATAAAATTCCATTTAACCATTGCACAGGTTATGATAAAAGCCAGGCTATTTGCTTTGTTCCCCTTAAATCCTTCCAGAATGCTGCTGTGAAAGTCAGTTTTATCTCCTGAAACTCAGGCCATGAAACTCCCCAATTAAAATTCTCTCACTGCCTACCATCCCTTTAGCTGTGTTCAAGGTCCTTGTCTTCCCCATCAAGGCTGTACTTTCATTTCTGCTTAGTGTACTACTTTTCTTGACTGCCCCCAAGATTCCCACCTAGGTGCTGCTTTCAACCCCTCCTTCTACTTTTATCTTTGTATTTTATTCCCACTTCCCTAAGTTGGAACTGCAGCTCAAATTATTCCCTGGCAGAGGCACCTACAGTGCTTGTATGTCACCACTCCTTAGCCGTGGTCTCCACCCTTGCCTTCCTGTTCCTCTGGTGAGAAGAGTTTTACAGCCCCTTGCTTTTGCCACAGTGCATACCCGGGGGACTTTGAGAGCTAGAAGCACAATTCTCTGCAGCCTAATTTAAGAAAGCTCTGTGGTTGGGAGTGAGAATTTCTCACATTCCTTTTGGATTGAGTTTAGGAAAAGATCACAGCACAAAAAGACTCATGGATTACAGAGACTGCTTTAACTTCCATCAGTTATTCCTTCAAGGTTTCACACAGTGCTCTGGACCACTGAGGATCGCATGAGCTTTTAAAGTTCTGGGGATTTTATACAGTTTCAGCAGCAAATATTCATCATTCCCACATCTTCATTAAAAAAACCAAAAAAAAATTTTAAAAAATCTTCAATTAAAATAGGCAATTTGCTTCAGTGAAATGTAGGGTTTTCGTGGTTTGCTGGAGCTTCAGATCAGGACGTAGCTTGCACATATTCCATATGTGGCATAATTTCAAAGAGACGCTATGTGAATTGAAGATGAAAGTTTGTGTTTTAAATGTCTATCCCATGCTTGCTATCCATTGAAATAGGAGGTATAAAGAGATGAACATTAGAGGAAAAAATAAAACCTGTCTGGTTTGATAGCTTATATTGAATTTATATTGCTGTACTTAAAGGGTAGTTTTGTGTTTTCAGGTCACGTAACAGCAAGATGATCCATCTATATCTACATACATATGGACATAGGAAAAATGTATACAAATTAAAGACTAGACATAATCAGGTTAAAATAACCCATTTGATCCTAAGTGGAATTAAAAATCTGCCCGTTGCCTTTAATTTAAATATGAGAGGCAGATGCAGCCTCTACCTGCCTTGAACATGTTGTAGCAATTTGTCCAAGATAATGAAGTTTTTCACTTGCTTATTGCTAAGTTTCAGTAATCTGGAAAACATTCATGAGGTATTGTAATTCCTTATTAATTAGAATACATTTGATATGAGTAGTATTGTTGGAATTTGGAGAAAGGATGTGAGTGATTGAAATGTTTGGATTATGAATTACAACTTGTTCAGCAAGCCTGAGAGAATAACAGAAAGAATAGAAGTCATGAGTTTATATATAAGAACAAGATCATGGCTTGACTTAGACACAAGATAATCTGCTCACATATATCTACTTTTCTTTTCAGAAGTTTTAATTTCCCAGAATTAATCAAAATACAAAGTAAATGACTGAGTTTAAAACCTGAAATAAATAAAGAAAAAAATATTCATTACTTAAAAGAAACCTTTGTACTTCCAAAAGAAGGTACTTCTACGTGTAGGGACAACTTTGGCTAAAGTCTACCTTGCTGTCAGAAACCAAAAAGATCTGCAGTTTGTTTATCTTTGTTCTGCATATATCTGAGTATATCAAGGAAATTATAGAGATATTTTTTTAGGTCAATTAAAACCAAATGAAACAAACAAGTAGCATGACCAGGTAAGAGTAAAATTTAGTCTCGGAATAATACAAAAGAAAACAATGAAAAGGAGTCAATTAATTAACTTGACTAAGGAATAAATTACATTAATATAATCATGTACTAATACATTTCTATGAGAAACATCTCTTGTTAAACTTTATTTAATTTCTTGATGCTAGAAAAAAGTGTTTTTAAAATTAGAAGTGTGTATCTAATAATACTGGTCATTTATCAGATGTTTGAAAGCATGATATTCTGGTTTAAAAATTAATACTATATAACATCAGTATAGCATGTGATATATGAGAATGAATGAATGAATGAATGAATGAATGAATGAATGAATGAATTCTCATTTCTCAAAAAATGAGAATGAATTTGCACTTCTCAAAAAAGTAGTTTTAAATAGGGGAACATCCTTGAACTCCCTCCTAATTGAGTTATGTAGCGAAATCCAATCAGTTTTAATAACTTTATCTGTCCCAAATGCAAGAAAACAAATACTCATAAAGCAGATGTTACTGATGTTCTCTCTAGTTGGCAACTGTAGGTGTAAAAGAAGAGATTACAGGTGACCTTGCCCCTGATAAGTCACAGTTTTACTAATTACCAAAGAAGAGGAACAGCCTTGTCCTTAATGGGTTACAGCTGTGACTAATAAATAATATTAATAAATAATAGTAATAAATAATAAGTGTGATAAAAGGGGTGGGTTGGCTGCTTGGGGGGAGCTTGAGGAAGAGGACTTGGAGAAAGAGGACTCCTGAAGAATAATACAAGGAGAGGTGCTGCAGTAAAACATCTGCTGTGGGGTCAGTCTCAGTCTGATGGAGTTGGAGCCTGCACTCAGGGTCCAGCTGGGTAAAAGCCTGAGGTCAGAGTCTGCAAACTGATACTTGCAGTCACAGCCCAGCAGGAAATAACCAGCAGTCAGAGGCTGCAGTTGGACCCTACAGTAGGAGCTTGCTGCAGTCAGGATGGTTAAGCTGTAAAGAAGAATAAACTGGGACCCTTTCCACTTTGTTAAATGAGAATCTGTGTCTTGGCTCATTTCTACCCCTAATGAGAGGTCTGCTGTAACAAGCAAACCCTGAGTTGTTTAGAAACTGCCTGCTTGAAGTGTCCTCACACAGTAGGGATGGACATTACTTTCATTTTCATGTATATTTCCTTCAGTTTTAATCAATATAAGAATGGTAATGCATATTCTCAGGTTAATATAGGTTAATATTTTTGTTGCATGAAACTGAAAGTCTGTACGTTCATGAGAACATGAGAGAGTTAATGGATGTTGTAGTGCTGCACAGGACAAAGCAGCCAATTGTGGTGCAGCTTCATCTACACTACCCTTGGAGATGGTTTCTAGAGCAAACTTTGTAGAATAAGACCCCAGTTTTACTTTGGAGGAAGCATCAATTTACTCCAGAAAGATCCTGACATCTATTTAATGTTACTATGGATCACTGAAATCCTAATAATACATGCTAAACAACTCAATGAATAGGAGTTGTACCTTGGAAAGTGGCATCCCGAAAATATTTTTAAAGGTGGTTCTGGTGGATTGACCCTGGCTGGATGCCAGGTGCCCACCAAAGCCACTCTTTCACTATTTAGCAGGACAGAGAGAAAATATAATTCTCTTGACTCTTGTGGGTTGGATAGGGGCAGGGAGAAATCACTCACCAGTTACTGTCATGGGCAAAAGAGACTTGCCTTGGGAAGTTTATATAATTACCTATGAGATTAGACTAAGGAGCAATAAAAACTAAATCTTAAAACTGTTTCACTCACTATTCCCCCCAAACCCTACCTTCTTCCCAGGCTCAACTTTTCTCCAAAATTCTCTTCCTCCTCCTCCTCAAACAGCACATGGGGGTTGCAGTCTGTTTATCACATAGCAGATTTTTTTCTCTTTGAATTCTATTATCTGACCAGCATTAACATCATTGCTGAGGAGCTCAGTCTTGGCCCTGTTGGGCACAGGGGAAGCTTCTTGTCAGCTTCTCACAGAAGCCACTGATGTCCCACCGTGCAATCTAAACCCTGCTGAACCTACCCAACACAGAGGTATTGTACAAAGATTTGAAAATATTTAACCAGGATAATGCTGTGCTTTTTCCTTATGAATAAAAAACTTAAGAAGCAATAAAATTAAATTGAGATTAGTACCATGTCTTTTAAATTTAAACCTTTCTTTGAAGGAAAGAACAATCTGAAAAATATCAAAACCAACATGGGTAAAAGGGAGATAGAATACATTGTTTCATTTATAGCACGTTAATCTTTTGCACATTTTTTGATGGCATTCAAATGCAGTCCCATCATTAAGGCTAAAGTACTTTCTAAGAAATAGAGGGACAAGGATTTGCAATAGCTATATAGGAGCAACGGTGCAAAACAAACAAAAAAAAAACTTCTCATTATTCTTAAAATTGTTTATAAATGGATTGCGTGACAACTTTCTGCAATAGCAAGGATCTGAAATTGTTAAGCCATACCCTTTTCAATTCTATGTGTTTGTCCCAAAAGGTAAAGCATTAGGTAGAGAAAGGCATTATTCTGTCTAAGAATGGCTTTATACTTCAATTCATAGAGATTAAAGAAAAAGAAAAACAAGAAAAATGTGAGATGTTTTTCACAATCTCACTTAATGGTAGAAAATGAGTTATTCTGATATGTGATGTCAACTCTGTTGCTTCACATTGGAGAAGCAATGTGTTTGAAACTCCCCTGTACAGAGCTCTTAACTTCATTGATTAATACTAAATTTCTTTGGTTTCAAATAGTTTCAGAACTGCTCACTTCTCGTACTTCTGTTTATAACAGAATCATGCTAAAATTTTATTATCTTTTGCAAAGGAATTTTCAATACCAAAATGGAACACTGAAACTAGATTTGGAGAAGAAATGCTTCTCACAAAATGAAAATTCATTGTGAATCTTTTGGAGCCAGATTTATACACTTCATAAAAATGTGTACACAGGGTAACATAACAGAGACAGTTTCTAATTGCTCATTGAAATCAGCATGGGCCCATAAGTAAGGGCTGCAGGGCTCCAGCTCTTGACTTTTTAATCTGTTTCCTAAAGGTATCTATTTCTCATTGGAGGTGAGATGAATGTGTACCTACTAAGTGTGAGGAGGATGGTAATGGAAATCAGTAGTGTTAATTAAATTACAAGAATTAACATATCCAGTATTTCTTCATCCTCTAAGCTTTTGCAACTGTTAATGAGAGTAAAGAGTGTTTTATGATTCCTTCTTCTCGCAGAATAATCAATATACAAAGTCTTTGCCCAGTCAAAAATGAAATTTGACTAATTATTCATTTGTTTGGGGCTCCTCCCTATTTTTCAGGAGAATCAATAATTTATAAAACATAAACTGAAGAACAGACAAGAAAAATAAAGAAGAACGAACTCCTTTTAATTAATCATAACAGAATCAAATTTTGACCCTGCATTTTTGACCAAGAAACCATCATTCCAGTCCCTAGAACAAAAGAAAATTAGTGGAAAACTTGTTCAAGAAAATAAGCAGAATGAAGTTATGCTTTGGGCTTATTTTAGAGGGATATTTTGTTTATTTGTTTGTGATTTTTTTTCTCATAATATTTATAATATATTATTTCTCCTCACTGGTTTGCTTGTTTAACACTTTATGTGCAGCTGCAAAATTGATGAAATCTGGACAATTATTTTTTTAATGCTTTAGGAGCAAGAGTTGCTAAAAGTTATGGTATATTCACATTAAAATATTGATGAATAGGATATTGATAGGTAAGACAGGCTTTCTATAATGAGGTACAGCATTTTCTTCTATCAGATTTTGTCCTCATTTCAGCAACACACTTGAGTTACCTTTTAAGTTTCTTTACTTCTGGGGCCTTATCTACTTGGACAAATTGCATTTTTTTCACTACGGTGGTACTTGGTGAAATCTTGCTTATATTTGTAACTTAACATTTTGAAATTTCTTTAAGGTAAAATAGACAAAAATGAGAATTTGAAATTCTAGGTCTTTGTGATTTCTCTTCACATTTACATTTTACTTAGCATATGTTCCTCCATCTGTTTATATTTGACTTTTCTTATTGAGGTTAATTATTGTTTTCCATCATAGCTAGAGTTTTGATTTGTGCTTTTTTTTAATAATTTTCTGAGGCAGCTTTCACATTTTGGAACAAAATTTACCCATTTATAACCACACAACTAAAACTATTGGTCAGTGATTTACAGCAGGGTTTAATATTGTATGAAGTTATAATGGTCTTTGTTAAATTTTAATTGTGATAAACTTTCCATCTTTCACTGAACTCTACTAACAGGAAATTTGTAAGAATGAGATTCATGCTGATGCTAATGGGATATATTAGAAAGGAGAGTGTTGAAATTACTGGTCAAAAATACCTGTTATTACATTTTTTTTTGTTTTTAAACCAAACCAGTAATCCTTGCTACTTGCAAAATGCAGCATATTTCAAGAAGAACATCAGTTTCTGAATCACTGTTTCACCTGTTATTAAAAGAGATCATATAATAAATTAATATAAAAATCAGTGGGTGAAAATTTTGAGCTGCATCCAAAATAGCGTATAAGTGACCTTTATTGCCTTAAATTGTTGGTCTTCTTCATATGGTATAAATGAAAAGCAGCTATGGCTGATAAAACATATAATAAGAAATCAATATTATCGAATACCAGTGATGAGTGGTTCATTTGCAGTTTCAAACCAAATGAAACATTTTGTATTTATTACTCAGTTTGTTACAGGAAGAAGTAAAGTCCTTAGATAAGGGATTTTTTTTCCTTGCTGCTCATTGCACATTTCTATTTTGACAGCAGAAACAAACAATTGTTTTCTTAGTTGTTTTAGGACCAATGTGAAATGAGAACTGACACAAGAAACATAAAAGCACAATGAGATAATTACATTTTATCAATCTTTTCTTTCTCAAAGCTTTCTGGGGCTTTAAATTTTCAGTAAAATCTTTTTTTGCTCACCTTGAGGCATTCTTTTTCCATCTCATTCACAAATGTTATCTTCTGTGCTGATCTCACAGCATAAATACATGCATTTACCCAATGCTGATCTTTTGACTTATGACTGGTATAATTTTTTATGCCACAGTATATATTCTTTTTCATCATCACAAAAAAGGCTTACGCCACTTCTGTAATCAACTATTTGACCTTCAGTGACTTTTTCCACATTCACACAGAATTTGAATTATTCCTATTGTTAAAATATTTTTACTTTAAAGATTCTCAGAAATGATGCTGAAGTAAATTCTATCTTGTGTTGTATTTGTTTTTATTCATTAAGCTGTGAATATTAACGAAGTCAGCAAATGGGACAAATTTATGTGACTGTGAGTATTTAAACTGAACTTTTGAATTTCCCAACAAAACTCTTCTATTTGCTAGATGAAACTGGTGTGGACTGGATGTAAATTTTTGTAACACCTGATCTAAACAGACATAGCACATCCTAAATGCTTCAGTTAATAGAAAGACATGGGAGAGGAACACCAATTGCAGAGTTGTGTTTTTGTACACAGACTGTTAATCAGAATAAAAACCTTGAGGCTTAGAATACAAAACAGAGGGGCTGGTGCTTGTTGCCACTGGTGCTGAATAGATCACATGGACACAGCTCGAGGTGTGGTGAAAAGAAGAGAGAGTTTATTTTTCCTCCCAGGATTTATAGGCTCTTGACCATGGCCAGGGATTGGATGGTCAGGATAACACTTTCTCACTGCACTGGCCATGAGAGATGCCCATCACAAGACGTGTAACAGAAAGAATGTACACATATCTGTGTTAACAGTTACTGTCCTGGGAAAGTCCTTAGAAAATTATATTTGAAAGGTGGGGCAGATAAAAGGGTGTCCCAGAGAGGCACCCTGATGGATGATACCCAAGATTGGTAACTGTGAGCTGAACTATGGCATAAACTTATGTAACTTGCTGCACAACTTTTCCAGCTCTCCCTGTGGGACAAAATTCCACTCTACAGACTGGGAAAACCACAGACGATGACAATAGGAAGATGCCAGGCCTAGTGAGGCAAAACTGGGTAAACTAGGCTAACAAAAATTCACAGCATGGCAAGCTGTAAGAAGGGAAGCAACTGCTTACACACATGATATCCCAAGTTGTAGGGATGGCATGAACACCTTGTGGATACCCAGGACATGACTGTATAGAAGTCATACCTCCAGAAGAACAGTCTGGGCACCCCCAAGACAGAAGAAAGGCCAGAAGGATGCTGCAGGGACCTATATGGTGGTGACTATCTTTCTTCTTAATCTGTCTGTATCTTTTTATTTTCTCCCCAGCCCCCTGCTTTACAGCTGAATAAAATCTCTTCTAATTGACTTTGGCATACAGTCTGATTTGCACCCTAATTTTGGCAGAGGCATCTTTTAATAATCAGTTCCTAGCATTATTTCAGAAGACCCTAACATTATTCCAGTGTATCATAACAACAGGATATGATTTCTGACCACAATAACACAAAAGTAGTTAAAACAAAAATATAGCATTATTTCTGTTTTTTGTTTGTCTTGTAGATGCTGGAAAGGAAGCTGTGACCAGGAATCCCCTTTATTAGGCTTAATATATCTGTGATATGGACAAAAAACTTATTTTCCCACAAGGATATTGCCAAATAACAATCATAAAAGAAGGAGGTGTATAAAAAACAGACTGGAGGGGAAAAAAAAAGAAAAAAAAAATTTAAAATATTTTTATAATCTGGATTTTGTAGATGTGATACTGTGGCATTGAAATAGTAAGAATAGTAACCCAAAGGGCAGAGATCATTCACACACGCAGATATTTTTAAAGGTACAGGTTTGTGGTATTGTGTGTGCCATAGCAACAGAAGCATAGAAAACAGGAAAGAGAGCTGCTCTGTCAGTATAGGTCTCTCTTGGAGTAATAAACTCTCTTAAAAACTTAGATCTTTTAATTTACTTGCACCATCTCTATGAGAGTGACAGGACTATATCATCACATTAAACAGACAAAGACAGATGGTTAAATTTTGTATATTAAATTCCATTTCTTTAGTTGCAAGTTAGTAGTAGTGGCTGATAGCTTTGCACCTGGTCTCATGGAAAATAATTACAGGAAAGCATTACACCAACAAATCTGTCTACAAAAAAGCCCCAAATGTGACAGGGTAAACTGAGATCTTGGCTATTAGTACTTGTCACTCTCTCTCAAAAATAAAAGAAAAATAAAATGGAAGAGCTAAAAATTGTGTATAAATAGCATATCTAAAATCTACTAAAATATTAGACTTTTTTATGTTTCATTTTTACTTACACGAAATGAAAAAAGAGAAGTTTGTGAGAGGAAGTGTACTTTAAAATAAACCTCGATGGATCATGGATTTTTTAGGCAAAGTGTTTTTTTGGCAAAAATCTGAATTAATTTAAACATTTCCATTGAGAACTTTGGATACAAAAGAAGAAAAGCTATTTTAAAATCTTATTTAATTGAGAGAAAGAGAAAGCCAGAACAAACCATATGTCTTTGTTACAAAGATATACTTTTGCTAGGGGATATATTTGAAAACTTGCATTAATTATATTTAAATACCTATGCAAATTATAATGAGCTAAAACAAAATAAAGTAATTTTTTCCAACTGTTATTCATTCCCTCTAACATCCTTCCAGTCAGGGTGTTGGTCCAGTATGGGAGAAGTATAGAATGAATGAGGGTCAAAATGTAAGTCTTTCCCAATTCAAATTAAAAGTTCATCTGTTTTGAACTCAGCAGGAAATATTATGGGTTTAACTGGGGAGGAAGGAAAGTCTCTACTTCTGTTTATAGAAACATTTTCATTATATTTGAGGACTGAAAACTAGTGTGAAGAACAAAAAGATATAGCGATGATAGTCTTTTCATTATTATACTTATATAAATGTTGGACTTGAAGTAATTTCGATTTATGCTTTTATGTTCCTTTATACTTATTCCTACCAACTGAAAAAGGAAATATTTCTTGCTGAAAAATGAAGAAGTAAACAAACGAAATAATTTAAATTATTTAAAAAAATAATTTTAAAAAGCATCAGCCAAAAATTCAAATCAAATCATACCAATCCTAAATGTTTAAGAACTTAAGAAAGAATTGACTGTATTTTCTTATATACACTGAAATCAGCTCTAGAGTCTGTTGATATTTCACTTATTCCTTGACTAGATGACTGAAGAATAAGGGATCATTCACAAATGCTCCCACTAAACAAGAAAAGCAGAAACTTGTTGGAGAGTAATAGGAAAAAAAAAATATTGCTTTCAATATTTTTAAGGATCAATTAACCTCTTCCTCTCACCTTTTCCATCTACTCAAACTTGGAATTTGTGAACTGTGGTTTAGCCCCAACATCTAAAATAGCATCTGAAAATGAATAAATTAAAGCAGTCTGTCTCTTGCTACTGAGACTGGCAAGGGCATATCTGAAAAAGCTAAACAGGAGAATAACAAGCATCAGACCTGCAGCAATCTTGACAGCACACTACAACCCTGATAGGCAGCCTGCACAGAGGGGAGAGTACAAAGACAGTTACAAATGGCAAGGTGCACATTTATGAATACCAATAAAATTCCCCTTCTGCTCTATCATTGCTTTAAGGTGCTGTTTTTCAAATAACCATTTCAGAAGTAGCTTTATAATTGCTTTCATTTTAAATACCTAAATTAAATATACATACATAAAGAAAGGAACATTTGTCTTTCACCTTTTTTTTTCAGAAGTATGGCACTTTTTAAAGTAGCATTGCTGATTTATAAGCAATAGGACTTATTTTCAGTCATATCTGTGATTTATAAGTTAGGACTTCATATAGTTTGGTTATTAAGATCTATTTTATGAAACCCAGTTTATTTGTTAAAAAAGACGGATTTACTAGGCAGATTTATTAATCATGGCATAGGAGTATAAACCAAAGTCTTGGTTCAATGTTATATTTATAAATTAGATTCTTAAATCAAATTCCAATTTTTATGTAATGGGATTGGTTCTAGAGATGTGCAAACAGTAATATATATCCAATCCCACTACTACCTGAAGATAATGATCTTGCTTTCATAAGTAATTTTGTTACTCACATCAATGAAAAAAATCCTATCGTTAATCAGATGGACACAATTCAGAAAGTAACCCCATATCAAGGAGTGAGACAGATATACTGGCTTTCAGACAGGAAATAAATAGTCTAATCTGAAATATAATAATACACAGATTTTGAGCTCTCTTTCTTCATAGTTTTCAAGATGTTGAATCCACTGGGACTATTGTTACCACTCCAGCAAGAGAAACAGTTTTCATTTGCTGTCATTTGTCTCTTTTTTATTCTGAAAAAAAATACAAAAGTTATATTAAATTCCACCTTTCCAACTTTCACTCCTAACAATTATTCACTTTCTTTTGGAAGTCTTTATATGTTCAGATTTCTTTCATGCCCAGAAATACTAAGCATTTGATGGAATGATACACACAATGCTGTAAAGAGCAAACAGTATACCAAGATGGTATATAATTGAAGATTTTACTTTTTAGTCAAACTCATCTATCCTAAACTAATTAATAAAATTCTAGAAGTACTTTTTTGCCTCATTATGCAGAGCCATAGCTTGGAGTGTCACATTTATATAAGCTGAAAACAGTATGGCTGAAAGGTACATTTTCCAATCAGCTTTCTGGAAAATCTTTGACTCCAGACATAGTAATATATGAAATCAAAAAATGAAACCTACCATGTCAATTTGTCCAAAAGAGTAGAAACTGGTCTTTTTCTCTTTAGCAGTGTCTTTCTAGGTTAAACTTGTCCTGTTGCTTGTTAATGTCCCTGGTTCTGAAGGTATGTTGCTTTCAAAAAACAATAAATAATTCCATCCTTGGGGCTTGACAGAGGAAGCTTTGAGATGTTTCTGTGAGCTTGTTCTGTACTCTCTGAATACACAGTTTCTCTTTAACTTGGGACACAGTTCATAAAATCTAGTTGACCCACTAATATCCAGACTAAACGGAAATCTACCATCAGAGTAAAGACTGTGTGTCATGTGCCAAAATCAGAGATAAAAAATTCTTAAAATATTGGAAACCAGACTGATTCTCCTTTTGCTTTGTAGATAGACTTGCTACACAGAGGGATAAAATGCCTTCTGTTGTGACATTCCTCAGATACTGTGTACCTTGTGCCAAAGAGAAAAACATGAGGAGGTAATGTCCTAGAGACTGCTTGACTGGATATTTTGAGTAGCATAGCAGAGTCCTTCTCAGCCCATCTTCTCTCAGGATGTCCTTAGTGGAGCATGCTTTCCTTTTGTGTTTCTCCAGGATCTTTTGCCTTTCTCTGCAGAAATCCCAACACATCTGTTCAACAGCCCCACCTCCAGCTGAGAAGAATGTAGTGATGGATTGCAGAATCCCGTTTCACATTCTGTTAATTTTGGCATTACCTTCCTCTTCACATTTAGAGTACAGTAATTTTAGATTACATTTGTTCCACCATTTCATCCTTTTGTAGTATAAACCAAAACTGGAATACTTTGGTTTGAGTTGAAGTAGTAGTAAGGACCATGAATCCCTCTTTTTTGAGATGATATGTTGAAGTGTTCTGCAGCCTAAATAGGAGGCAATCCAAAGGCATAAAGTTGAGCATGCCCCCTTTAGAAGTTTAAATTTGGGTGGCAAGCACACACTTGAGACTTATGGCAAAATTTAGCCAGGCTCATTTTGTAAAACACGATATGAATGTTTTCAGGAACATTTCCCTCTGACACCTGCAAAATGAAAATGGAGTTGCTTTTGAAAGAGGAATATGCAAAGTGGGACAGCACATAGTTCAAGCTGTTCAGTGTTGTACTCTCTGTAAATAAAAAGTCCTTGTATAAGAACTGTCTCAAATATCAGGTTTCTCCATAACCTCCAGCTGTAAACTCTAGTTAAAAAAAAAAAAACAAACTTTCATACTTCTTCAGCCTGTAATAACTCCTTTCTTCAAGGAATTATTTGTTTAAAATGTTCTTGGAACTGACGATATTTGGAAATGTGGTGGTGACCTCCTCAGTCATTGTGAAGAGGTAGAACACTTTGCCTGATTGACGCAGAGTTCTGAACCTATTGACAGTCTGACAATCCTCCCACAGTAGCGAGATTTCTATTTGCATTCTGAAAATAGAGAAAGAAAATGAAGGAAACAGGAGGAGATGAGAGCAAAGAGTGAGTTAATGAAAGGGAAAGGAGACCATATATGGTCTTTTTCCTGTTACATAAATATGGGTTTATTTCTTAGTCACATCAAGGCATGTAATGTCAAAGAGGTAAACACTATTTTGCAATGATAACACTAGGGATACAAAAGCTATTACAAGAAAAAACACCCCACCCCTTCTCTACAGGCTAGGCAAACATTGCATATTATTTTGTTTTAGCCGTGGAGAAAACAAATTCCATCTCAGCCAGACCCAATACTTGATACATATGAATATATGTAATACATATGAATAAAAATGAACTACTCACTAAGCTTTAGCAGTTAATTACTGAGATTGGTTTAACTGTAGTAGAAATGAGAACACATAATACACCTTTCTCCAGTTAGAACAATGTACACAGAGCTGGCCACACTGTTCATGAAGAGCACATGTATTCTATTCTTGTAGGACTGGAAGACAATAGAGGAAACAGGAGAGGATACTGCAGAAAGACCTGTTATCTAGGAGAGAATTTCTAACAGAGCTGCTCCTACTCCTCCCTGCATGTACCTGTACCCACCTTGTCCCTTTTCCCCACGAACTGACATAGAAGAAGGTCACTCTTGGAAAGACCTGGGATTTCAGATGTGCCTAAAAACATCAGTTACAGAAGGCAGCACTTTTGTGGTAGAGACTTTCCTCTTTTGACTCTGCAGCCTTTGACATTGTCACCATTTGTGTTGAAAAGAAGCAGTGATTTTTAAGTACCAGTTGTCATGTCATCATTGTAAACTTCTTATATTACTGCAGAGGTACATTTTAATATGAGAAGCAGAGACATTTTTGGATTTATCATGAGGAAAAACACAAGGCAAAATAAATATTAAAACAAACATATAAAACAGAAAATAGTGAGGGTGATGCAAATACCTGGCAAGACCAATAAGGTAAATCTCACAGGAGAAAAATATAAGAGAAAAGAAAATGAAGAGAAATTCGGTTGAAAGCACCTAGTAACAGAAGAATTATATAAGTGCATAAGCTAAAAGCTGGGGAGAATAAGTTAAAATAACAAAAAAAAATAGTGAGGGAATAGGAAAATAATAAAGTTAGGTACACCAACTGAAAATAATAAAACAAATCACTAAAGTAAGACAAATATTACTCTGAAAGGAAAACTATGACAGCATCTGGGAATAAAGGAGAGACTTAAAATAAGACATGTATATTGAAAATGTAGCAAACAGACTACATGAGGCTTAATGCAGGCAAAGTGAAAACAAAAGCAGAGACATATTTTCAATTAGATAAGTGAAACTCGGAGAGATTTGACTGACAGGCATTTGATTATACAAATAAGACAATATCTAAACTTTAGACCAAGAGAATGTTTCAAGAGCAGCTTGAGCTTTCTTCAAGTTAGCTCAGTGTTTTCCAAACTGTGATAGTGTGACTATAACAAAAAAAAAAGAAGAAAAAGAAAAAAAAAGTGTCAATTTATAAGATTAGAAAGGAAATAAAACAAAGCATGTGCGATCTGAAGTGTTTCGCTGAAATATTCTTCCCTATGCTGAGTGTGACTCCCACAAAAGACTCATAAATACTTCCCCACTGTTGTAGTGGGTTATTTACTTTGTGTTAGCGTCCAAAGTGGACTGTAAGGTCAGAACTCTTATTGCTCCATAGACTATTTACAGGCTTCTGAATGTGTGGGTGGTGAGAGCAGTCCCAAAAGCACCAGAAGACTGGCTGGGCATTAAAGCCAGCTGGAAAGGAGCTTAATAAACCAGGAAAAGTGTATAACCAGAGTATGGATACATACTATGTGAGAGAGAAGTTGTACAATTTAATGGTGCCAAGATTCCTAAAATCCATGGTATGTTCTGATCTGGTTTAGGGGACTTTTAAATCCCTTGATGTTTCTAGGAACTTAACAAAAGAAAATAGTCACAAAAGATCAAATATGGGCAACGAAAGCATGCAAGAGCTCTTGGAGCTCACTCAGCTGAGCCTGATCCTTTTTATTGGGAGAGAAAGCCAAGAACAAGATCTTTCCTGCAGTCAAGTGGCATGCCCAAAACATATGCACTTTCTCCTAGCAAGAGCTAATCTTTGTCCAAACCTTTCAGGAGAAAGTCAGTTTTGAAGTGACAACAGAGAAGGACGTAATCCTTCAAAATATCAGAGCTAACAGGAATGGCTTTCACAACTGGAGGCTAAGGAAAGATCAAAGCATGAGTTAATGCTTCTCCCCTTTCTCCCTTTGAGCTACCAAATACAATTGTGCAGCAAGCTGCCTGCCAATTGAGCTTACAATGAATACATTCAACAACATTGTCTGGTTCACTAATTTTTTGTGTATTATTTGTTTTAATCCAATGGATAATGAATTTAAATTTGTTCTATGCTGTCATTAACATAACACAGTGGAATGCAATGCTAAATAAGTCCTGGGGACAGTGCCAACTTTGAGAAAACCCCCTAAGAGATCTCAAAGGTACTTTGGTTTTGTCCAGTAATATTTTCATGGCCTGAATGCTTCACAGTTTTAATCTCTGTTTTTTATCCTGTTTTTCATTTAAAAGTCTTAAAACCAACCAAAGATCATTTTCCTCTCTGAATATATATTGCTTCATATCACTGCTACTCAAGAAGCTGAGACCCATCTTGCAGACCAAAAGCCTCAGAATCTGCGCTTCATTGCAGGTTCTGGTGCACCTCATCTCACTTAAGGAGAACAGATTCAAGTTGGCTTTCATCCAGAATAGGTCAGGAGATGCACAGAGTGAGCAACAAACATAATATCTTCTGTTTTCATTACATACCTGTGTCATTAGGTGCAACTTGCCCCAGTCATCCTTTGCATCAAAATGGTACAAGCTGAAAAGCTCCACTTCTTCCTTTTTGTGAGAATATTTCAAAAGCTTAGCAGTTGAGGCACTTACCTAAAATGCAAAATTGGGTGTCTTCTTCCTCTGGTTTGTAGAAAGGTCTTAACCTTGAGTCTTATCTCATGCTTTAATGTTATAACTACCAGAAAATCTTCATTTCCTACCCACTCTCCTATACAATACATGCACCCCCTGACCACTCACTGCATCTGACATACTCAGGAGGACTAGCCTTTGATATTTTGTCTGCCTTAGCTTAGGTAAGCTCATCTACAAACAGGAAGCCTGCCTGTCTTCTCTGTATTAATATTTCAGTACATATATACTTGCTCAAGTCCTGTGCATCTCACTGGAATCATCTTACTGAATTTTAGTTATCTAAAAAGTACAAATGTATATCTTAGTGCATAACTTCAGAGTCTTCTTCAATAACCAATGAAGACAAATAGATTTTTCCAGGGTTTATTTTGTCTCTCTTTTGACATCTATCTACACCATGAATCTATACTCACTAGTACAGATTTTAACAGACATATGGCTGTTTTCTCTATGTTTCTCTATGTTTTCTCTTCTTTTCATCCAAACTAAACAAACTCAGTTTGCATCTTCTGCTCTATATCTCCAGACACGAGCCCGCACCCAATGTGACAGATTTTTTGCATTGTGGCAAAGCAAGGTTCTGAATAAATCCAGTCTTTCTTTTCTATTTTTAATTTTTTTCCCCTCTTGGGTAAATGTTGTGTTTTGTCTGTCAAAACTCTGTACAGTCAAATACATAACTTTGTATTACTGTTAAATTATCTCACTTTTTGAATTTCCATACCCAGGTGAGGCCTAGTTTTCACCATCTAAACCTATCAGGTAGTTTGCTAATATGCTATGTAATCATCTGGTTTTCACTGTTGATATGACGCCTTATAGTTAAATAAATTATTCTTAGTCATAATTTGTTTTAGTATAGGTTTTTCATACAGGAAAATGTATTGATATAAGCCAATGATTCTATAGAAAGACAGTATAGTTTCAATGTCCTAAAAAAAATAAAAGTCAAAGAAGAAATATTTTAACTGTGCAACAGCACAGGAATTGAATGAAGATGATAAAAACAAAATGAGAATCACTATCAAGAGTTTTCTCTATTTTCCCTTAATGTTATCAACAATTTATGCTCCAATACAGAATATTGACTATTTTCTTTCAAATCTCTCTAGGTTTTTATCTGGAGATAAAATTTTTTGAAGGTTTCTAGAGAAAGCTTGGTTTTGAATATTTCTTAAATTTCATGACATATTATATCCCATTAATAAACCTTGAAACATATAATGTTAATTTAAAATTGTAATACACAAGATATTACAGAAACATTTTAAATGTAAATCTTCAGAAATAACGGGCACACTTTCTCTGTCTGTTTTTTATTTATGTGTATGTTATATTTTCACTGCCTGGGCACTTGGAGGTATACAACACCAATTTTTTACTAACATTAGCTCTTTGGTGATGTCAATGATTACAATAATGCAAAGCAGGCTTGGCCTACAATCAAACAATCTGATTGAAAAAACAGATTTAAATAAACATTATTTGGATATTAATCATTAAATATTCACATAAAATAGTCAGGAATAGTATTAATATTTAAAAAATGAACAGGTATTTGCACCACTTATTTGCTTTATAGCTGTGGAAATTCTACCAGTGTTTTTTTGAGAGGGCTTAAACAGAGTGGAGGTAAATTAGCCACAAAAATGAATCAGGATGTAATATTTGCTGCTGTACAAAAACTATTGGTATTGGTTGGTAGACAGTCCCAAACAATGATAACAAATCCCTAAAGATACTGGAAAAAATTCTATTCTTGCTATATACAGATTATGTTAGAAATCAGGAATTCTTCCTATTAATTTTTGTCATAAGACTAAGGAAAAACTGTTTAAAACAGTTTTATATGAGTAATAATCTATGAAACCATACAGAGAAAGACAAAAACCAGTCAGTATATCCCAGAAAGGGAAACAGAAATCTAGAACATACAATGCTATATCTAAATACGTTAAATATGTTTAAGCTTAGATATAGAAAGGGTTTTGGTATTCAAATAGTGACATTTTAGAGCAGGATGGGTGAGAAAACCTACACTTAAGATTGAGGTTGTGAAGTATATGAAAGACGTTAGATGTCATATAAAACTTGCAGGAGACAGGAATGAAAAAAATACTCAATTATTTAGTTCTACTCAAATATTATTGTATTCCTACATTAGGTTGCTAAGTAAAAGCCAGTCTCCTGTTGTCAGAGGACATTAATTTCATAGGAGCCACTCTGAATGTCCTCCACAAGGAGACCAGTTTTCCCTTGTCTCTTTTGTTTGAGAGGGGGTGATTTCTCTGCTTCTGTGGGGTGCAGAATCACAGAAAATTCCATTCCTGTGTCATGGCATTAATCCAGCTGTTGCAGATGGCCATAAACTCTGCTTCACTAAGAGCTGTACTCTTGTTTTTTCTAAGGTCCATTGCAACCATAACTAACAATCTGAAAGAATTCTCTTACGTTTGAGATGTTACATTTATTATAGACACTACTATGGTCTGTTATTCAGATAATAATAGTATCCACTGTGAGTCCAATTAAAAAATAAATCACCTTAATTAAAATAGGAGTATTCTGAAGACTGATTGTTATGATGAACTGTATTGCCTTCCCTCTTTACTGAGAGAAGCTGTGATGGTCTGCTTTCTCACTATGTCATAGGTACTTAAAGAACAGTCTCCATCTTATATTTTTGTAGGACTCCATCTTAATATTCTGGGGTCTACCAAGTTGATGGGGAAATAAATACTATTTTTTGTCTTGGATTTTTATATATTTATTTTATATATTTTATTTTCTTTAATTCAGTAAAAATAGAGCATCAAAAAAACTTGTAACATCATTTTTTTTGGAAGCTTAATTAATAATATTTTATGTTTTTCCATTAAGGAAGATGTACAAATATTAATTATTAAATATTCTATCACACCTAAAAGTTTGTCTCATTTCTTTTAAACTTATATTAGCGCTTTATGTTAAACATGAGCGCTTAAATGACTTTGCCAATTGTTGAAAGGCATGCAAAAATAACTGCTCAGGGCTTGGAACTGATTAAAATATTATGGTAAATACAATTTGAAATGTTTTATCAGTCACAGGAAGCTGTAAAAAGCAAATTCAATGGACTCACCTGCGCCCCTAACAATAATAAAAAGGAAAGAAGCCACTGTAGTCATTCAAAGAATAAAGCTTGTAAGTGTATATTCTTTATGAAGTTTCTTATTTGGAACCGTGGTGTCCATATTAATATACACTTGCAAGTAAACATGCACCAAATTTACTGAAATATGCTCTTTTACTCTAAACTGTGTTAAGGAAGGCATATATATCAAACACCATTTCACTCCTTCTGCAGAGATCATAGCTTGGAGGAAAGTCTTAAAAAAGAAACCCAAATTTTTATTTTTTTTTTCCTAAATGCATAAATACAGTAAAACTAAATATTCTCATCTCTAATAAACATACTAAAAAATCACTTTTACAAAGAGTGAAAATGCAGCTTGAGATTACTTCAGAAGTGATACTAATATTTGAGGTTTGGAGGGGAAGTGCTAGAAATATGTCCTGTTAGAGGGAAAAATGTCTAGAGATACAGAAAAATAGACTCTCTGCCAACTTAGTCATCTCTGAAGTCCAAAGTCTTTAATGATTTCTACAAAATGTCTACGTCTCTAACTTTTTCTCTGTTTTCTGTTTATAGACAAAGATATTTCTTAATATGATTTATCTACCATTTTTTTGTGTTATGTGATAAAAAGCTCACCTACACACCCACAAAGAAGCTCAGGGGGACAATGGCACCTGGAGGATGACAAATACTGTCCCACCCAGTAACTGATGCACATAGTTACTGTGTCACCCATTTTCACAAGTCTAGAGGAACACAATCATATGTGACAACAAAAGGTGGAGGGAACAGAAATCATGGACTGAGGAAAAGGGACATGCTGATCAGGTCCCATCCAGGACTGTCCCAGGAAGACCTCACTTCCGAGTCCAGACATGAAACCCATCAAGATAAGCCATCAGGGGCAACTCTCCTCAGTTCTCTCGTCTCAGAGAACCTGTTCACAGTGGGTTTTGATCTGTATTTGTATGGGACATTAAGGAATCCAGGGAGAAAACAATTCAGGATTACACAGACATGATGGGAAGAAACCAGGCAAAACAGAGGTCTAGGTGAACTCAAAAATAACAAGAGTGGGGAAATGGATAAGGGGATGGAATGGTCTGGTTATGACAAGCAGATTTCTGGTTGATACATTTATGGGGCTTGTCCCTGTTCAGCACAGTCATCCTATCTCCTCATTAAATTAGATTTCTCAGTCTTTTCCTTTGTTTGTGTGTAGCCTGAGAGCCAAGGGGTCCTGATCATTGCCTACAGAGCTCAGGACTCCTGTGTTTGCATGTGTGACTGCTCTGGTCTGTACCAGCATCTGGAGTGGGGCAGCAGCTTTGAGGACTCTGAGGTGCATAAGTCTACAAACTTCTAGACAAAGATTTCTGTTTTTTTTTTTTCTAGGAATGTTTTCTGGTGTTTTGTTTTGCATTGTCTTGAAGTGCTTGATTCAACAAAACACACTACTAATCAATCTGCTTCTGAGCTGCCTGTGACAGAACAATTTTCAGTGATCTTAAAATTTGGAAAAAAGAGCATCTTATTGCATACCAACGAGAATACTGCACAGGCCACAACCAGGCTTTTGATTGCCATGTCTACCTCTTAGAGGTGCTCTTCAGAGTGCCAGCTCTTTGATAGCAATTTTATACCTATCCTGTTAGTACTAGGAAGTTATCTTCTTTATCAGACCTGAAAGCAATTTCATCACAGAAGTTTCATGGCACTGTGACTTGCAAAGTATTTTTATGTAACTATTGTGTTTCAAGAATGGTGTTCCTCAATTTAGTATTCCCACTGAAACACCCCAGACCATGACCTGCTTGTTCACTTCCTCCCTTCCTCCCTCTGCTGCAGAATGGAGAGAATTTGAGACACAAAAAGGTAAAGCTCTCGTGTTTAGGTAACAACAATTGTCTAGAAACAGCAATAAAATGAGAAGATGGACAGTGATAACAACAATATTTATAACAGAGTGTACAAGATAGGCAAACAATTCATATACAATTACTCATCATGAGGACTCCAGCACTACCCCACTGCACACTCCAGCAAAACAGACATGACTCCCACTGTGCACAGTGTGAGCTCCTATAAAATAAACTGAGGGTCCTGGCTAAGGCCCTCCTGGGGGCTGCAAAAGTTAACCCTGTCCTGGCTGGAACCATAACAGTAGTGCATTGGGGCTCACAAAAGCATTACAGGACAGTGGAACCATAAGGCATATTTAGAAAGCTGAAAAAATAGAAAAGTCAAACAGTTTTCAGTGATTTTTCCATTGCTCTTTTCTTTCAGAAATAAACTCAATTAACGACTTGCAGGACCAAAAGAAACTCTCAACTGTCTTTATATTTCATGCTCTTCCTTACTAACTCCATGGCTGAAGGTTCTGCAGTGATTGTTCAAGTTATATGTTTTACCTTTAAGCATAATAAAGATTGTAGAATCATATAATCATAGAATAGTTTATGCTGAAAAGGAAATTTTAAGGTCATCTTGTTCAACCCCCTGCAGCTAGAAGGGACATCTTCACCAGATCTAGTTTCTCAGAGTCATGTCCAACCCAACCTTGATTATTTCTAGTGTTGAGGCATCTACCACCTCTCTGGGAAATCTGTTCCAGTATTTCACCACCCTCACTGTAAAACATATATATCTGTATATATATATTTAGTTCAAATATACCCTTGTTTAGTTTTAAACCATTACACCTTGCCCTATCACAACAAATGCTGTCACATAGGCCCGCTTCAAGTACTGAACGGCTGCTAAACAATCTCTCTGAAGCCTTCCCTTCTCCAAGCTGAAGAGTCCCAACTCTCTCAGCCTCCAAACCTCTGATCAAACAGGTCCACATCTTTCTTATGCTGAGGACTCCAAACCTGGACACGGTACTCCAGGTGGAGGTCTCAAAAAGGCGGAGTAATGAATCCCCTCCTTCATTCTGCTGGCCGCCCTGCTTTTGATGCAGGCCAGGATAGCACTGGCTTTCTGGGCTGTGAACCTGCCACTGTTGCCTCATGTTCAGTTTTTTATCCACCAGTACCCTAAGTCCTTCTCAGCATGGCTGCTCTCAATCTGATCATCACTCACCCTGCAACTGTGACTTGCTTCCAGATGGATTTCTAGCCACTGATCATTGTCCTGTCTCTTGTGTCTGAACTTCTTCTGCCTTCCACTCTTGTAAAGTCCTTCTGTCCTAGGTTCAAAATTTGGAGCTCAGTGGAGAACCAACTGTTATCAGGAAACTAGATGAACACCTAAAAGTTATCATTATCAAAATCATTAGTGTCTGTAACATGATCATATTTATTAATAGTGCTGTAGTTAAAATACATCAGTAAAGAGACAGAAAATTGTCTGTAGAGGCATGAAATAGAAAGTGTCTTTTGGAAAAATCACAGTGATATATTTTAAGTGATTCAGCCATGACAGAGATTACCAGAGATTATATAAACTAATCACAGCATGGCACCCAGTTTTTCTGTCCTTATCAATGATTTCAGGAAATGATACATACCTTTTACTTGTTAGGCACAGATCTCACAAGGTATCATTCATTAATCACAGCAGAGTGATCAGACATTCATGAAGTAAAAATATGAAATGATTAAGAAGAAAAAATACATGGTCATGTGTGTAGTCAAACAGTAGAGAACATAGAGGCCACTTTTCCCTTGTTTTGTGGAACTAAATTCTGCCAAGTGGTTTAAATCCACATTTACAAAATGCAGTTCTCAAGCTGTCTCATTTCTAAGCACTGCTGCTACATGTGCTTGTCCAATTGACTTGAGAGGACAGCAGGGCAATCTCACAGCAAAACCTTTCAGCGTTTGGTCTGGTAGAAAACAATTGTAGGTGGCACTGAGTCAGGTGAAGACAGAAGCCAAAGGAAACTGTGTTTTCTCTGTCCTTAGGGGGATGCTGTACTCTGAATCAGATTAGGACCACAACTTCAGTGTAATAGCAATTGACAGATGAAAGCATAAGGAAAGTGTAGATGGTATTGCAGAGAGAACTCTCAGAAGTCAGATGTCAGAGTGAAAAGATCAGCATTCACAGTTCCATAGCTCTTTGATCTTTTCAAATTAGTAATTTACAAATATAGGTCAAACTTTTAAAAGAAAAGCTTTCTTCTTCCTTCTGGGTCAATCTTGTAAAAAGAACAGTTTAAGTATAATGCTATTCTGTTTGTTAAGCCATGTATTATTTATCAGTAATAAATTAGGAATTTTAAACCAGCTACATTTACAACCCTTCAGTACCAGTCACATTTAACACATGTATCTTGAGAAAATTATATTTATAAAATCAGTTTTAATAATGTTGTTGCAGGAGTAGGGACAGGGTGTAACAACAGAAATGAATTAAAAATGCTCATGTATTATTGATACTGAATATATAATGTTTATCAGGAAAGGAACAGCAATAGTTTAATAAGATACTATTCTATGGATATTGATGTGTCAATAACTCTCAAGTGATTGGTATATTCGCTTATACCTCATTAAAGATTTACTGGTGTTTAATTCCAAGCAGTACGAGACACATCTGGAAAAAGAGGCAAACTTTTAATAATATTTCCTCCTTTGTTTATTTTTGTTATAATATATCCAGTGATACTTTTTAAGGAAAGTGTTTGTCACTCAGACTGAAATGTTGTTCATAGTTTATTAAAGATTTATTGCTGTTTCATCCCAGAGGAACACTTGCATGATGTGCATTACAGAATTCTAAAGAGTAACAAAGTAGCAACAAAGAATAGCCCTATTCATTAATATGCTATTGTGTGATTTTATAGTATAACACTAACTATGGGACATGGCATTTATTCACTGAAAATGGGATAAATGCTTTTCATATTTTATTAAATTTTCTGGGGAATTTAATTTCTAAGCATTGTTGAGCCTGGCATTACTAACTGAGGATCCACTATGCCCATTTATTTTGGATAGAGTACCAAAGCAGCAGGGTGGTATTGCTACACAAGAAAATCTGGTTTGCTTGTAGTCCTGCAGCCTAACTTCATGGATGACATTCAGAGAAAAAATGTCAGTATGCAGGAGAAGAAAGAGTAAAACTAAAAGGAGAGAGATCTAAGTTAATTGGACTCCTTTTGCAAAAGCTAAACTGCAACTTAATGAAAATGATACAAGACAGAGTGCACTAATGGAAAATGAAGGTGTCCAAATCTGCAGTTCATAGGCTCTCAGGATGCAGTAATATGGCACAAAGCTTTTTAGGAGTTCTGGAAAGAAAAGCTATGTTTGGTATAATTGTGAAATGAGAGGCTTTTGTACTGAAATGTGTTTTTCATAGTTTATCATATATAACAGTTTCTTAAATCTATGAAAACTGACTGCAGAATACCAACATATTGATGAGGTTATATTATAAATCTAATTTTTATTAAGTTTTCCAACTTTCAAAAAAATACCTGTGCTAAGTGTAAGTCAGTAAGAAATCAGCCTACTAGTATTTCACTGCATAATTTATTAAACGTGATAAAGTTCTTCCCTGCTCTCAACTGCCTTATTTGAATCTCTCTCTACACAAAAGAATATACAACATTTCTGTAAATGTTATATCCAAAGGAAGAATTAATATATCCCTAGATACCTTTGTGACTGTGCAAAAACTTAGTGTCCTTCAATGACAACAAATAATGTTTGCCCTTCACTTTCTTTTTGTAACCCATTTTAGCTTTTAGACCTTTGTAGTTTTATGCAGATTTAACGCTTCTTCTCAGCTACCATGTATTAACTTCCAAAAAAGATAGCAATGGAGTCTCCCAGCAGATCTCTGTGTATTCTGAAGACTCAAGCTAAAAAAAAAAAAAAAGAGACAAAAGCATTGAAGAATTCTAAGCATCAAAAGTTAAGACTGCAAAAAGCAATTTTACACAATTTAGCAGTCTATAAAAATATGAGTAAGCAGATATCGTAAATAACTAATAGAATACTGAAACTTTTTAGAACATAATGTAACTAGGCTAAAAAGTACTGCAGATATAACTCTTAGCAAATCTTTCAAAGCAACTTCAATTAATCTTAATTTTTACTGTAACATTTATCAGAATTAACGCAAGAAAGATTATATATGTGTGCTATTTATATGATAATGAAATTGTATAAAATCTGCACTATACACGAATAAAGCATTTATATTTGCTTATTTTCTTGCTGTGTTTATTTTGCAACATTGTAATTTATTTTCGTATCCCATATTTATAAATTAGGAAAAGCAATCTATAGAAGTTTTTATCCATAAGAGGGTCCATACCATTAGGACTTTTACAGTTCCCAGTGTAACCACACATCAGATGTCTCAGTTTAGGTAAGTTATGGTCATTTACTAAGCAGCTGGTAAACCTTGCTGGTGAGAAAATAGACAATTAGAAACATCACCAGTGCTATTGGTCTCAGAGTTATTATTTAGCCGCTGTTTTCTTCATGAGGATGAAAGCTTCTTAATGGACTGAAAACTTCATTTTCTTGGATAGTGCCAGTCACCACCCATGTGTGTGAGAATGGATTCTTTGTTCCTCCTTTTCCCACTTTTATTTGGCTGTTATATTTTCAATATCATGCTTGTAAAGTCATGGTGAGAATGGGTAATTGTCCTGGGGTGACTTTATGATACTGGTATCCCCAATGGTCTGGTTTATGTTATATATTAAGTTCTGCACCTTTAAGACTGGCTTTGAGAGCAAGAGAGGGAGAAGAAGAAGCCTCAGTTTGTGTTAAAGAAAAACATCACTCCCCCACATCCCGCTCCTGGACTGTGGTGTCTGCAGCACAGACAGACAGCGGGACAGAGCTTCTCTCTGGCTTTTAGTTAGTTTTAGCTAGCTGAGGCAGAGGAGTTCCCTGGACTCTTTTTTCTTTTTTTTCCTTGGATCTGTGCAAGCCTACTCTGGACTGAACACCCAGCCAAACCCCGGGAGCTCAGGCCTGTGGCACACCGGGGCCTGGGCCTCGGCACTTTCCAGCACCAGAGGGACTGATAAGAACCTGAGTGAGCCGAGCTGCACCACATGAAAAGAACTTCCTAGATTTGCCATCTCATCGAACAGTGAGAGGTTTTATTGTTTAATATTATTCAATTTCTGTTAAATTAACATTTTTTTCCACTTCTCTCCAAAGAAATCTCTTTTTTCCTGAACCAGTTGAGGGGAGGGGTCATTTGAATTTTGCTTTCCTGGGGGAAGCCCATTTGGAGGTTCTCTCCTAAATTTGTCATAAACTAAGACAGTAATGAAAAAGATGAGGCACAAAAAGTGGCTGAATATCAAACCTTTTTAACTTTTTACTGGCTGTCAAAGAATGGCCTCATACGGTCCCAGAAGTGTCTCTTGTAGACTAATCAGACAGCACCATACCAATACCAATGTGAAGAACGCGTACAGCAGCAAATAATTTAAAATTAGAGCTGTTTTATCCTCTGTCATACATTTTTGCCTCTGTTGTTATCTAAAAAAGTCACCTTCTTTTTCTCATGTGTTCTTCTCCAAATTCCTGGATAGTCATAGCAATGTCAGAAGCAGTTTCTAAGCTACTCCTTCAGAGACAGAGGAATGAACAGAGTATAAACACTTAAATTCACGGTAGCTGTATGTCTTTTTCTCCATCATATCAAGATGCTTCTGTGGTTTTGTGTAGAATTCCATTGTAAAAGTATTGTTTAATCAAGTTGGTCATGGCTGAGTAAGTTGTGTCATTATTACCTGCAATACTGGTGCTATGTAAGTGCATTTGATCGAAGCAATCCATAATAAAACACAGGATTTTTTTTTTACAATTGAATTTATGAGGAAACTTGTCAAGTGCTAGTAAAGTCCCAGAACCATTGGAAAAAAAAAGAATTAAAATTGGTTTTTGTCTAATAAAACGGCTGCAAATGAGTAGTTAATTTTTAATAGTCACATTTGTTTAGTCTTGGAATAAACTACCAAAAGAAGTAGAAATTCTTTGCTTTGGAAGTTCAGCAAGTGTCTCTACAACACATGGTAAGTCAAGTGCTTAATAAACTGAGAGTGTTGCCTGCTTCTTCAAGAACTTTTATATTTACTGATATTAGATTTTTTCCCCCAGATTTCTAATTGAAAATTGTTTAACTAATGCAATTTGCAGCTGCAGGGTCATTGTGTTAGAAAGGAGATATTTTTTTCCAAAAAATGAATAACTATTTTTTAATTACTACTAACGAGATTTGAAAATGCTGGCAATTATATTAGAATAAAGAGAGAGTTTTCAGAGTTTTCTTGGGTCAGTCAGAAACTCAGCACCGAGTTCTTCATGATGGCAATAGAAATTTCTTTGCAAATCATGCAATACATATCTATGATTTTTTTCCCCTAATAAAAATACTAGTAGCAGAATTTTTCTATAGATTCTTTGGGCTTCATTGATAAAATACATTTACTGACAAAAATCTCTCATATCCCAATATAAAGGACATAATTTATTTTGGTGTACTGGCAGTAAAGTACAAATCCAACAGGCTAAGGTCCGCAAAAGACCATTATTGGTACTACTCAGTACAAAGCTCATTCTTACTGCTCGAACAAAATTTCTGGTTTTATTAATAATATGTATTATTGACTACTTGACAAAATCTAATTTGCACATGGATGACAAGTATAAAATTTGGAGAGCAAAGTCCTTTACTTCAGATACTTAATATATTTAGTCATAAAATATTTTAACCCTTATAATCATTCTCATACTATTTTTAATAGAGGAAAAGTATTTATAAAAATAGACAATACTTACATATAATATATAATATATAATATACTATATATTCTATATTCTATATTCTATGTATAATATTACATATTAGATACTACATATATATATATTACATATAATATCATTTAGATATATGAAATTAAAGATTCCATATATTAATAGTGTGATAAGTCCTTTCCTTTGCTCTACCAACAGCCAAAATTTTATTTGCCAAGATCAAGTGTTTTGGACAGGTATTTTGTAGGTTTTCCTGGTGTAAAATTTTACAGTTACATGAATATCTTAAACCATGGTAGAGATAACCATACTAGTCTTCAGGCAGTGTCCTGATACTAGTGACTGCATAACCTGAAACACTCATATTTAAGAATTTTTCTTTTCACTAGCACCTGGCAGCAGAGTATCATTATAACTAATATCATTAAAAAAACCCAATAAAATTTCGTGTCTATACAGTTCTATGTATTTATTATATATAATATGTATATTCTTTTTATGCTTTTGTTTAGCTTTCTTCCTAATATTTGTGTGACCAGTGAATTCATATAAGAAATAAGTTTTTTAAAAATATGTAAATTGGTGTCTCTGCAGGAGATTATCTAAGTCATAGTCATCATTATGCTTCTGACATTCCAATGCTTATGTCTTTACAAAAATACACATAGCTTATTCTATGAGTGATACTTAATTGAAGGACTCTGACCTGAAGACAACTTGCTGAATTCACTGCATCATGAAACCATTTTCATACTCATATCTTCTTTGTAGATGATTTTGAAAGTTCTGTAAATTTCTCTCTTCCCTTCTAAAACACTATGAACAGATTGCTTCAAAGTGCCTGTTTTAATCCCTTAAATTTAATTACATTATTCCAGTTTTATATTGGTGTCAGGCTTCATCCCAGTTTTGGTTTTGTCTTTTTTTTAATGTATTGACTTTTTCCTTGGTCCTTGACATGTTTAATCACAGGTCAACTCTACCAGAACCTGGTAGTAAGAATAAAGAAAAAGCTTCCCTCAAAATTTTGCAAATTCAAGGTCTGACACTCTTTAACAAAATGCAGTTGCACCTAATGTGAAAGATTTGTAGACTTAAAACTTATAATTTTACAGAGTTTAACAAGCACAAACAAAAGTGGTGTTATGTTAATAACATAACTGGACTATCAGCTTGTGTGTATTGAGCCTTAGTTGAAATTATTTCATAGCTTTTTGTCAATACAAAGAAATAGTGAACAGTGTTCCTGGGAGACCATCAATCTGAATATTTATGAATATGGGAACAATTATTAAGATAAAAGCTTCTCTTTGCTGATCACAGAGTGCTCTCTTCGGGTAAAATAATAAAACAAAATAATATTGTAGCATAAAAAAGGCAGGGTTTGATTAAGGTCAGCAAATGTGCTGCAGGCATTGAATTTGATAGTCACATCTGTCCACAGGGCAGACCATTTCCAAACAGAATTAAAAAATGCAGATGCTCTACCATGGGGTATATGTATAATAATACCACACATCTTCATTGGTATTAATTAATGTTTTCATAGCTCTTTAAAAGTGAAACGTTAATCAATTTTATGTATTAATGGATTACTTAATAATCCTGGGAATCCGTGGGTAAATATTTGAATCTTGTTCAGAAAAGTTATTCTAAATTTGCGAGTTAAAGACGTCCATGACTTATCGGGCTCACTCACCTTTGCTGTCTTGAAAAAAGAAGCTGTTTTCATTTTCTCTTAATATTTTCATAGGCCAAATAACCATAGGCCTAACCAAGGCTGTTGTACATATTTATTTTAAATTTTCCCTCCCACTCCATTTTAGTACAGAATGAATACACAGAGCTGTACCAAAGATATCACTGATCGCTTTTTACACAGATTATCACTGCTCTCTTGACACAAAGACTTTCTCAGAAAACTTAATGGTTATTTCTAATGAGCACTGTTTGACTTACTACTGAAAGCACATTTTTATCTAGGACTTCTTTTTTGATTTTTTTTTTACCTCTTCCTGGTCATTCTACACATTTTATAAGATCCCTTAGCTCTGTTCTTCAGCTTTCTACCATTATTATTTATTGCATTAGTTACTGTAAAATTGTTTAAGAATTTAAATCTATCTAGGAAACTTCAAGTTCAATACATGCAAAAACTGACCTCAGATCATTTGCCCGCATCTCCTGCCTCCTGAATAGGTGGATACATATGGGTGAGAAGCTCATCTGCATTGCTGATAATCACTGTTTTTACACTCTATTTGAGAACTTCTCCTGGTCACTGCATTATGATTATTATTAAATATTATGTGGAGAATTATAGTGCTTACCAGTAGGGTAACCAGGTATTCCTCAGATAATAATGTACGGATTTTCCCAATATTCCTGTTAAAGATGTGTCTGTGTTGCCCCATCCTACAAATGGGTAGTGAATCATGGAAAGGCAGAAACTTTCAAATTTGAAGTGCCTTATTATATACGTTGACAACACACTTTTTTTGAATCTTTCATGGCATCACAGAATGTGGTCAGTTGGAAGAGACCCACAAGGATCATCAACTCCAACTCCTGGCCCTGCACAGCACCATCTCCAAGTGTCACACCCTGTGCCTGAAACCATTGTCCAAATGCCTCTTGAGCTCTGTCAGGCTGGTGCTGTGACCACTTCCCTGGGGAGCCTGTTCCAGTGCCCAAACACCCTCTGAGTGAAGAATTTTTTTCCTGATATCCAACCTAGATCTCCCGTGACACAGCTTCACGCCTTTTGCTTGGGTCCTATCACTGGTCACTGGAGTGATTAGCATGTGCTCCTCCACTTCACCTCCATACTTCACTACAGTTCAGCTTGCTGTGTTCCAAGTTCAGCAGTTGTGGACTTCAGCTATTGATACATGATCTCAGTAAATAACAACTTTGCAAATCACTCCCTGCTGGCTCACCTGGTAATATGTGAACTATCAGGCAATGTTGTTTGGTTTGTTTTTTTTGGTTTTTTCCGATGTAATTGGTTGATTTGGTCATTGTGGAAGAAAATAGACATAGCAAGAGGAAAAAAAATGTTAACATGAACAAACAATATAATTTAAAGGATTTCTGAACAAATGGTTTCTTTCATTTCCTTTCAGCCTGTTGTGTTGATGGATTATTCTTTTTATCAAAAAGCAAAATATTCCATTACAAGTCATTAGAAGTATTTTATAATACAGTGCAAAAACAGTTGATATGCTAAATTCATCAGTCATAAATTCGTACCAAATCAGCCAGAAATACGGCAAGACTAAATAAAAAAGGCGATAAATAACTGAAAAGGTCTTAATCACAACTTCTCTGTAGTTCTTTCAGTCTCTTTTCTCTACTGATATTAGTACTGCACTTTCCCAACCAGGAACATTATTCTTTCTCTTTCTCTCTCTCTCTCTTTCTCTCTCTCTCTCTCAATTCTCCATTTAATTCAAAATTCAGTTATGCCCAGCAAGATAGTACTGTCTTGTATACCTACTGATATTAATTAAAAAATTCTTACTAATTTGTGCAGTCAAGCTTTCATTTCACATTCTGGCCTTCCATTCACAACTCTTACAGTCCCCTGTATGTTCTCTGTGCTGGTGAACAGACACATGGCGCCCGTTCAGCGGAGAAGGCAGGAGAAGAATGAGGGTTCAGAAAAGGAGAAGAAATAGATGTTTCTGTATTTAGATAGAACAGACAGTTTCAATGAGAATATTTGACTTTTGTTGTTGATCTTTTTCTTCCTGTTCAGTTTTTTTTAAGAGGTGACTCATGAGTATGTTATTTGCTGCTTCGTGAGAGAAGTGGCATTAGTATTTTATTCTTCACATGATCAAAACTTTAAAGAAAAAATGCATAATCTCCTATATAAAAGAATCAATGCTCAGCAAAGGATAAATGTGACAACTTGCAACTTTAAGCATAAATGTTTGAGAAGGTGAAATAAACAACGCATAAGAAATTCAATAACTTCCTTTTCAGGGTAAAAATGGAACTTCTTGATTAGTAGTAGCTGTGTTTTTAAGAGGGCTCTGAAACCATTAATCTTGAAAAATTTGCTTAGAATTCAAAGGAAGGGGTTTTTTTTTTGTTTTTTTTTTGTTGTTGTGGTTGGTTGGTTGGTTGGTTGGTTGGTTGGTTGTTTTTTTGTTTGTTTAGTTGGTTTGGGGTGGGGGGGACACAGTTGGGGTTTTTTATTGGTAATGGTGTCCTGGTTTGTCAAAGGAGTTTCATTTCACTGTAAGGCAGTTTAGAGATTATACAAAACCCAGCAGTAACATCTAATCACAACCATCCAAATATAGCCAGCATACACGTCTGTCCAGATGCCTACACACGGCTTCTGGGATATTCCCTATGGATATCCTTTCCTTAGGAGCACAAAATTCCCTATCATCTCTGTTCTCCACTTGTTCGTGTAAGTTTCTGTGAAAAGAGAGCACAAGACAGTGTGCCCAAGGTTTTAGGTTCCACAGCAAATTGCTTATTGGATGAGGCAGAAATGAGACCTTATTTCCCTGCAGAAATTATTGCACTAACTGCTATGTCCCAAAATTATTTGTAGAACCCATTATGTTCTGAACACACAACTTTACCTGTTCAAGGATTTAAAGGACACGATTTGTGTCTCATCTCCACAGGCAGACAAATCAGGAAATAGAACAGCCTGGGACAGGCTTGCCCAGTTACAGCTTAAGCCTCTGGTAGCATGCATTTGATGTGAAACAATCACTTACGTGGAGTGTATGCCACTGAAAATCATATAGTATTCTTGACATGTTCATTTTACAGTTTCATTGCAGTAATTTAGGGAGAGAGAAGGTCACTTGAAAGTCTGCCTTTCTTTGACCTTCATCAACAATACATGAAAGAGACTTATGAGTCTTGTCTGACACTTATATGATAAATGAGTAGCTCAAGCATTAATATATTTGTAAAGAATTTTGCTTTGGAGTTGCCTGTTGATATATGCAAAAATACTGCAAAATATGATTTAAGGTATTTTTCATTGGATCTCCTAGAATTTCTTCTCTTTTTTTTTTAGCCATATGTCAAAAGATCAATACATTTAAATAAAATATTCTGCACATGCTGCCTCTTCCTATTACAGCGAGCAATACATTAAAGTTTCTATGAGTTGCTGATCCATCCTGTAGGAGAACAAATTCTTCCATAAGTAATATGATTTTTTTTTTTTCTTATTTATGATTCAAGCAATCTGTCAGTTTGAAAACTATGGAGCTAAGTCAGCAATAAAATTATATATGTACATACTTATTTCTATATCTGTTTAACATGGCCATTATTTTTTGTAAGGTTTTTCAGTTATTAATTCTAAATTGGTTAGAGTCAAGGACTGAGCATGAAAGAAAGAGTTGAAAAGAGGAAGGGAAAGACAGATGTAAATGTTTATAAAACAATGTAAATAAAATGTGATGGAGAGAAAGTATAGAAGAGCACATGGAGGACAAGAACAAACATTTCTGGGATAAGAGGAATTTTCTGCTGACTGGGAATGTCAAAATCTCATACAATACTCCTGTATGGATAAGCAATTCTTCATTACATTTAAGAATTTTTAAAATTTTTTTTATTTAGATAAAGCGATGTTGACACCTTGCTTGATTTAATTTAAAATGTTCATTTTTTCCTTTTCTTTCCTTAATCTGAAGATCCTTTGCTCTTTGTAATCACCCTGTCATATGAAAGACAAACTCTGAAGCCACTTCAGTACTTTTCTTTAGCAGAAAACTGTGCAAACTAATCTGATACAGAACAGTTTTAGTGTTCAAACTGGGCTCATTTAGACCCACTGAGAGCCTTAGAGAAGGTGAAGGGGTGTGAGTTGATCTCTTTATCAAAAAATTTTTTTTGGACTCATATGTAAATTCTAATTCAGTACTAAATATAAGCAAGAATATGAATTGAAACATCTTGTGAATAGAATTTTTCTTGTGTTCATTTATACTTAAAGATGTTCTGATAGAGAAGTATACACTCTGCTTTTAACCATGGTCCTGCTTTTCGGATTGATATAGGGGAAAAATAGAGTAAAAGAAAACAACCTAAATAAATTGTCTGGAAAGAAGAATGTTAGTCATTGATTAAAGTGAAAGCTACGACTTATAACATATTTCTTTAGGTTATTTTTATAACAGTTTTAGGATTTTTCAGGTTAATGGGAAAGGAATTAAAAAAATTTTAGGTTTGATTTGTAATAGATAATTCATACAATGTGCTCAGTGATACACAGTCATGTCTTGCACCCAAGAAGAAAAATAGAGTTCTTAGAAAAAGTTTCCTGTCAGTGTGACCTATTGCACTTATCTATGACATTAGCTGTCTGAAAACGCTGATAATTTTTTATGTAAGAGATATTTATATAGTTGAAGATGGTATTTGGAAACTTAGAATATTTGCCTGAGGGTTGATCTCATCTTAAGATAAATATACAGATAGAGCAAGTATGGTTTTATTCCCTCAGTCAATAAATGTGTATTTCCATAAGTCAAGGGCATTGAAACATTTGGTCTGTGCCCTAGAGGTCACAGGCAGTTTGGAACTCCTACACTTCAGTCTGGATGCCAGTACTGTACAATTATGGAAAAAGATATTATCTTCATCATATTGTTATCAAAGGGCTAGTCAAGTCCTTTGGCTCTGATTGAGAGCAACACATGGAAAAGTGCTGCATATCACCTTGGGGTGGTCGATCACTTCAGTTATTTCTACTGCCCATTGTAGTTAAGTCTAGCTCATCACCCAAAGTATGAAGATTTTCCCTCTTGTTTTCCCCTCTATTTTTCCCCACCTCTCCCAGTTGTTTGTATCTATGTATTTTAACACAAGGAAGGACTATCGGGATCATCTAGTCTGAATTTTTTCCTAAACCAAGAGACCTGCAGGCATCAAGCCATGGTTACTTTGAGTCAAAGTAAAATGTTTAGAAACCCTTTCAACCACGAATGAAGTTAGATGAAACGGAGAATGTAGTCTGATCTAACATTTTACTACAATACTGAATAACTCATGTAGTCATTTTTAATGTCAGTGTTCAGTTTTTGACTGATTCATTTCTTACCTGGCAAATGGAAGAGCCTATCATTATCAGGCCTTTTTTTTTTTTTTCTTTTTTAGCCCTTTTATATTGTGAAGAAGTCATCTTTGATATTCCATTAAAAAAAAAAACAAAACAACTTGAACCTGAGAAGACCATCTTTCTATATTCCTTCACTGTGAGATAGACCTTCTGTAAATATCATTAAACTGATCCATCAACTTATGGAAAGGATGGATGGCTTAAAGATAAAAAGAAACCCCAAAATAATAATTTAATTTTTACACATTTTGCATATGTACTACTTACCAAGCCACAGTGTAACAGGAATGTATGTACCATGTATGTACAGACTGGGGAATGGGAGGCTGGAGAGCAGAGCTGTGGAAAGGGACCTGGGGGTGCTGGTCAATGGCAAGTTGAACATGAGCCAGCAGTGCCCTGGCAACCAGGAGAGGCAACCCTGTCCTGGGCACAGCATGGCCAGCTGGTATAGGGAGGGAATTGTCCCGCTCTGTCCTGCTCTGCTCTGAGCTGGGGTGGCCTCACCTCCAGTGCTGGGGGCAGTTTTGGGTGCCACAATGTAAGAAAGACATTGAACTGTTACAGAATGTCCAAAGGAGGGCAATGGACACAGTGAAGTGCCTTGAGAGGAAGCCGTATGAGGAGCATCACTTGGCCTGTTCAGCCTGGAGAAGAGGAGCTGAGGGGAGATCTCATTACATCTTCCTCATGAACAGAAGAGGAAGGGCAGGCACTGGTCTCTTCTTTGTGGTGACAGCGATAGGACCCAAAGCAAAAGGCATGAAGCTGAGTCAGGGGTAGGTTTAGGTTGGATATTAGAAAAAGGTTCTTCACCCAGAAGGTGGCTGGACACTGGAACAGGCTCCCCAGGGAAGTGGTCACAGCACCAGCCTGACAGAGTTCAAGAAGCATTTGGACAATGGTTTCAGGCACAGGGTGTGACTCTTGGAGTGTCAAGTGCAGGGCCAGGAGTTAAACTCAGTGATCCTTGTGGGTCCCTTCCAAATCAGCATATTCTGTGATTCTCTCACTATTTCAACAAATAAACCTGTTTAAACACTGGATTAATTTTACATACAATTCTTTAACAAGTATAGCTGGGAAAAAATTTCAGTCAGCCAGACAGATCATTGATGGTAGAAGCTGGTATGTTTTCTCTATTTCCATAGTACTAGGGTGATGTACAACACCCTGGGCGTCATTCCCACCCGATTTCCATGTTTGAACAGAATTCTTGAAAGTTTAAGACTATGTAATGTTTAATGATTAACCAAATCAGACACTTACAAATCACGTGTGCATCACTGCATCACTAGACTCTATCCTAGCACAACAAAAACTGTGTAAACTTCATTTATCATGCAGTGAAAGTACAAGTCTGTGAGTGCTGCTGACAGAATGCTAATATGTTTGAATGCAGTCATTCTCTAATCAAACAGTGGAGAAACCCTGGGGAAAAAATTAGATTGAACATTTTCCATTTCAAACTGGTTTTATACACTTGTCTCACAGAATACCACATGAGGATGGGAGCCCTTAGAATTTCTTATTATTGCAAACACTATTACAGATGTTTTCAAAAAGCCAGAAATATGATGGCTGCATATAATATGAAAATGACCCTTTCCCCATTTTATGCCTAAATTTCTAATTGACACTTTTCAGTCACAATAAATTAAAATTGCTAAATCCATTCCTGATTCATGGACTTCATTATTTATCTTTTACTATTTAGATTTATGGAGAAAAAAAGAATATGTTTTTCTGTACACATTAGCCTAATTTAGCCAACTAGCCAGAAATTAATTTGTTACAGTCATAAAACCTTGACAATGAACCAAGTATAGAACATTCCCATCTCACTTGCTTTAATGGCATAGACCTGCAACTTTTAGTACTTCAAAATACCGATGGAGAAAAGTTAACCTTTTAAAGAGAGAATTCTTTCAGGATGGATGTTAAAATTCACCGATATTGTGCATCCTGGCAGTAAAATTTTTGGTTTAATGGTTTTCTTGGGAAGGGACTCAACTGACTTTATTTTTTTTGGGGTGATTTCCTCCCTGCAAGTCCTGATAGATAGTCCTGAAGGCATATACTGTTGGCACTGTGATAACAAAAGCAGGGTTTCTATAATGTTTTCAAGCAGAATTGCTAATGCATAGAGTTACAAAATGCACTATTCAATGTTGTTGTTGTATGTATATGGCATGTAGTAAAAGCTCCTTCCAAACATGTTAAACATTGATCTTTCTTCTTAGTTTCTTTTCTTGGTAGTCTTCACATTCTTTCTTGCACATTTGTGTAAACATGCACACTTTGCATATCTAAACTTAAATATAGTCCAAATCTTTTTTGGTAATTCAACTAAAAACAACTCTTTAAGATCTCTTTTGAGAGAAGGGTTATATCTAGCAGCAGATGGAAGATGAATCCAGGCCTGAAAGGATTTTGAAATCTTTTTTCCAATGAAGAACTGATGGGAATCTGAATGAAACTCATTCATGAAACAATGAGTGAATTGTCAGTCCTATTCTTTTGGGAAGTTAGAACCAGAGAGTACATTCACTTTTCATATTTGATAATGGAAAAAATCACTCTTCTACTGTGAACTCTATGGAAGAATGAAAAAAAAAACACAACAATTTTTGCTCTCAAAAAACACAATTCTCCTATTCTCCTTACTTAATACCTAGTTTTATTTAAGCCATGAACAGCCTCATTTCCAGTGGATCAGGAGTGAATTATATTTTGGAAACCCACAATATCTTCCTGTAGTTAAGCTGTGGGTTTGGAATATACTGGAAATGGATATTTCATAACGGAAACCTCCTTGAAGCTCAGTTGTCATTGAAGTTCTCCTATGGAGAATAAAAAATATTGATGGGATACCAGAAACATGTTGGAGTTTAATGTTTTGCCACAGTGAACACTGAAAGGTTAAGGAATCAAGAAACAATACTGATGTAAGCAGCAGGAATGCTGGGAGATATCTTCTGCTTGCTCTTATCTCAAGCCTTTACATTCATTCTGTCAATAAAACACATATTTGTTAATGATGACACAGCTTGATCTTTAATGCATTATTTAACTAAAAAGTCCCAAATAAACTCATATTCTTAAAAGCTGTGATGTATTTTACCCACTTTCTGGGGAGCTTAGAAATTAAAAATCCAGGATAGATTTACAATGCAATTGCATTTCATTTAGGAGTACAATTTTGATTTAGAATTATTTCTCATTAATTATTAATTCATCTATACATTAGTACAGTGCTTGTTTCTATTTTTTTGTTTGTTTGTTTTTGGGTTTTTTGTTTTTGTTTTTGTGTTTTTTTGGGGCTTATTTTATGTCAATTTTTTTTATCCTAGCCTGCAGACTTCTCAGCATGGCTCATATAATACTGATGGTTGAAGATTTGTTTTGCTTTGCTTTTGCCTCTGGATGTTTTTATTAATTGTAAAAGCTGTAAAGATGTTCTGGAATCTGGTTACCCAGGCTGACAGAAAGCATATTTTTCAGTTATATTATTATTATTATTAGTAATAGTAGTAGGATTAAGCATATAATAATTCATACCACATCCTTGTGTACCACTGTCTCTGTCTATAAGCTTGCCATATTTCAGGATAGCTTTGGGGTCAGCCAGAATTTCTCAGAACAAGATCTTTTTGTAATACAAAAGATATTTTGAGATGAGAGGTGTTTTGAAGAATCAGAACATATAGAATTATTTAACTGTGTTCCTTCCTAAGGTTTTCCAAGAAGATTCATAAGTAAATAAAAAGACAAGAGGATCTCGTCTTATATTGCTCTGTTACTGTAAATTTCCTTGGAAAGTACAATTGGAGGTTATCTCAGGTAACTTCAAAAATAGAGTGTCTGTTTAAAATTAGCATCTAGAACAGTATGACACATTTTGTATGCAGAAGATATACAGAAATTATGACATAGAGAGTATGTCTGGATAATAAAAATAATCTAGAATTTCTGGGACACAAGAGATAAAGTATTGTTTCTTTATATAAATTTTCTTTAACATTCTATACTAGGACTAAATCTAAATCTAGATGTGAATATTTATAGTAAAACTTTCAAAAGAGGAAAAAATTGTACAAAAATGTCTCTCTTTTTTTTTCCAAAGATAATTCTGTCATCTGTTTAAAAAATTCTATTTGATAAGTTCCAGGTAGGCAGAAATTAAATTAATTAGTGGAGAATAGTTGAAACTATTCAGGTTTTTTCCTGTCAATTGCCTTTCATTATGAATGTTTTTTGTTAGATTATCTGAGAAGTAAAAACAAAATTAAAATAAAATAAAAACTGTGATATCCATTCCCTGATTTAATCACAATAAAACAAAATATGTTAATTTACCGGTCTAGGTCTCAGTAAACTGGGATATGAATTGAGTATTTTCTTACCTCAGCTTCTGGCTACAATATTAATCAATGCATAGGAATTGCATTGAAATGCATTTTAATCCCAATATCTTTTATAATTAGTTACAGGGCACTTCCATAGTGTTAGAATGGCTTTAAAAGAGGGAGGGAAACTGTTATTCTGCTATGAGGAATCTGCAAATGGGTTTGACAATGACTGACTGAGGAAAGCGTGGATGAAACAGAATTCCAGGCAATGACTGAGATGATGTTTTAATAATTATTCTAACCTTCCTTTTATCAAAATTATTTCTTCCTGGATTTTTTTTTTTTTCTTTTTTACCATTGCTAAATTTTGCAGGAAGGGTCAACTAAGTTCGGTGGATTCTGTAGAAACAAATGTGCAAAGAGGTATCATAAGTTAGAAGAGCTGAGGCAAAGCCATAAATATAAGTAATTCTGCAAGAGAATATAGAGAAAAATGAAGTTGGAAAGATTAAAAATGGAAACAACTGATTTAATTGCCTGAAGCACCAAAGAAGTATGGGGAAAAACATATGAGACCTGCATGAGGTGTAAGAGAGATTATATAAAACTCGGTTTGCAAAAACCATAGATGGTCTTAAATCTCTAGCAAAGCTTGAAGAATGAAAACACTTAATGTGCATATCTTCCAAGGGAGCAGAAAGTAGAGGAAGACTACTAAAATGTATTTCAGATAACTAATCAGTATTTCAGTGGCTCAACAACTGACAATTTGCTATTTGGATAAACTTCTGTGAATTTAGGAAGAAGAATCCAGGTCGTAAGCTATCCTGAGAACTTTATGTCTGTTCAAAACATGTAAGATGGATGTGCTTCAAGCTCAGACACAGAGGGCATGTGAATATATACAATACATAATACATAATATTATGTATTATGTTGTACATATATTCATATATAACCTGACATTGCAGCAGTATTTCCTTTGAATATTTTTGTATATTCTACCTCCAACACCGATTGCCACTTTCAGATTGTGCTAAAATCTGTCCAATATGTTTACCTTTAATAAGATTTACTAATTGTATAATTCTGGCATCAAAAGCTCCTAATAAAAGTGAAAGTGTCTAACTCTGAAAATGAAGAGTGAAGAAAAACTCGGTGCTAAAATGTTTCAATTTCTTGAAATGCCTCTCATGTTACCTGTCATTTAACTGTGTACTTCTAGTCTGGCATGTGCTTGAATTTCTTCTTAAATGGGTATCTTCAAATGCATACCTAATCCAATACCCACAGTCATGCAAAATTTGTTTCTTTGTTTCCTCTTTTTTAAAATTATTTTTCTGTCCTTTACAAATATAACCTCTCCTTTCTCTTGTTGTAGTAATTCTCTTGACTACAGCCACCCTTCCTGCTTTTTATGAGAGAACTCAGAGAGCTATAGTCTATTACACTGCCTATTACACCCTCTTATTTTGCTTACAATTAATATAATTTAAATTTAACAACACATCCATAGTTCCCCAGTCTAACAGATGGTCCCCAAAGCTAACAGATGTCATCTTATTTATTCAGTACCTGATATAATATTTGTGACATAATGATTAGCTTTTGAGCAAATAACTTTGTTGTCAAAAAAAGAGAATAAAGATTTAACAATAGAAAGAAGAAAAAACCCTACACTCACACTATGTTATTTCATCATGGAATCATAGAATGGGCATGAGCCAGCGATGTGCGCTTACAGGCAAGAAAGCCAATATTTTCCTGGGCTCTCCTCTGAGGAAAGGCTGAGAGATTTAGGTTTGTTCAGCCTGGAGAAGAGAAGGCTTCTGTGTGACCTAATTGCAGGCTTCCAGTACCTGAAAGGAGCATATGAGAGAGAAGAAGAGAGACAAGACCATGTAGTGATAAAATAGGGAAGAATGGCTTCAAATTGAATGATGGTAGGTTTAAATTGGATATTAAGGGGAAATTTTCTCTGTGGGTGTGGCAAGGCACTGGAACAGGTTGCCCACAGAAGTTATTGATGCTCCATCCCTGACAAGTGTTCAAAGCCAGGTTGGATGGGTCTTCGAGCAGCCTGGTTTAGTGAAAGGTGTCCTGCCCATGGCAGAGAAGTTGGATCTAGATAGTTTTTGAGGGTCCTTCCGAGTCATATGAAAAGAAAATCTCTGTTCTTCTGCACATATATAAAAGACTTAGAACTGATTCAGGAATTTGTTCTAGTTTAAATAATTCATGCCAACGCATCATAAAAGTTAAGTCCTGTTGAAGTAAAAGTTTCAGCTTTACTGAAAGGAGGGCTAAAAATGAAGCAAAAAAAAGACTTGAAAATACAAAGGAGAAACTAGTTGTCAAGGATGTTCAGGGTTAATTTTAGCAAGTCACTTTAAGTTACAATTATTTAAAATGTTCAGTATGTATATAGTACTTTTCAAGTGTAATCATTCGGAAGTGATTTTCTTTGACACTATGGACTGAAAGAGAAATAATGTGTTTTTAAGGAGATTAATTATATCTATATAAAATACTAAATATTTATTTAATCTTCAAATTCAAATCTTTTTATCCTGCAAGAGATTTCTGTCCTTGTTGAAACTCTCCTGGGTAGTTATGAGATTGAACTGAAAATGCCAATTCCTTATGCAATAAGCTGTCAATGACTTTTTTTTTTTTTTAATCAGTGGAATTGTAGATTACTCAAAAAATACTTGTAAGGACATGTTTTTTACAGCTGTTTTGGATAATTTTATTTTCTAAAGAAAATAATTATGATGTATTATTTTCTTATTATTTTAATTTATTTATTTTTCATTTACCCAAAGAACATTTCTTTTAAGACAGGGATGATCCAAGGAATGTAGTTGTACTTATGCTCACACATGTTAGGCTACAATACTATTGATGGAAGCAATAGATGGGGTTTTATTTTCTTGGGCTGTAAAGTCTTACCTGCCTTCTGTTTGCATGTTCTCTGTTCTGGGCCCTGAGTCTGTAATGGTTTTCCATGAAAGAAAGTTGAAATTTTGGAGAAACATTGGATTATCCTACACAATGTACCCAGAGAAACACCAGTCACTCTGAGTAGATTTAGGAATAAATTCATAAGGTAAACTTTCCTTAAGCAGGAATTTGTGACTAGAGGTTGCAGACACAGCACCATCGGTACTGATATAGAAAAAAGGAACAGCATAAAGATGAAACTAATATAACTCAATGTGGATGGAACTATTTGACTTGGAAAGATCCAGATCCCTTAATGGGTTAACTAACACCTTCATGTGTTTCATACATTGTATTCATCATTATCCAAGATGCTTCTTTGCCCTTCATTAGCCTCTGTTTTAAGCTCTAAGTAAGATATTGAGGAAAAATACAGAGGTAATGTCTTTTATTCAGACAAATTCCTTAAGATACTACCTTTGTTTGGACCTCCACCACAGAATGACAATACTACTAATAACAACAATAGCACTTCATATTGTTCTCACTTTATCAGATAAGCTTTATTGCTTGGTGTTGTATACTGAGTGCTGACAGACATCAGGAACTGGGCTTAGAAGATAAGTGAAATCACTGTGACACATATCTGGAAAGACTTTTGTTCAAAGTGCTTCTATTCTGTAAAAAAAACTGTTTATAGAACATCAACTATTTGAATATTTTTCTGTATAATAATTTGTTTCCTGATATAGCATGATGTAGTCTATATACTTATTTTCTTACACTAGAGTGAATGCACTGAGAAGAAATCTGTTAATGTCAGAAAGATATGTCATAACTCAGTGAAATTTACAGAGCTAACATAGGGAAACAGCAAGGTTGAAGAATACAACAGAAAGATCTAGTTGTTCTGTAGACACTTGATACACAGAGCCTTTAAATACTGAAATCACACTTCTGTCCTATTGCCACCAGTTTCATAGTCACTGAACCTGGGCCTACTTTTGTTCACTCTCATTTTCATATGCATGCATTATTTGAATGTCCACATAGGAACCTTTTAAGTTAGCGTACAGGTAGTCTTGACAATCGGTCTTGACAGTTTTTTATTCTATGTTTTCTATCTTTTAGGGATTTTAGAAATGCATACTAATTAGGTTGACTTCAATCCTTCATGAACATAATTTTCTCTCATGCTCATAAACTTGGATTTGAAAAAAAATATATATATTTGAAATATATATAAATATATATATATTTACTAAGCAGGTTTTCTTCTGATGCAAAATACAATATTGGCCTTGATTTTTTTCTATTTTCCTTAATCTGAAAAACACCTAATCAGGACTGAAGGTTCAATTCTATTCTCTGTCCTCATCAATTTTAAAGCTGTTGCATTGCCTTAACTCTATACTTAGTGAATTAAAGCTTTCAATTTTCTGTATCATGTCTGCAGAGCTGAATGACTCACAATAGCCCTGAGGAAGTACTAGTGTTTCTTATAAGCTAAGTAATATGAAATTTTGAATAGAAGGTTATGAGTGAAGTCCAGAGCTCATAATCTCTAGCTTTCACCTATATGTAGGTGCATGGTGCTCTTCTCACTAACTAAAATCTGGGGTAGATCTTAATTGCCATAATACTAGCAAGGTCAGCATCTCCAGACAAAGGAGGGGAACCCTTTGTGGTAGAAAATTTTCTTCTTTGCCTGAAAAAGTCTTTCGAAATTTTTCTTGTCCATCCTTCTCTGAAAGTAGAGGCTCTGATCTTGATTCAAAAGGGTATCTTGGAACACCAGTCATTCAAATCTTCCTGTTTAACAAAGTGTATTTTTAGTGGAGTGATTAGTTATTTGGCTTCTAGCATTATCTGTAGCTCTACATCAAATTCACAGGAATATCTAGTTCATGAATGCTTACGTATGTACAGGTACACTTAGAATCAAGCAGGTTTTAGTCATGCACAGAGATAAATATTTGGGATATTCATTAGCAAAGGAATTCACAATGTGAGTTTTGAGGAGTTACCCTTTTTTGTAAGTCATTGCATTCAGATTTTAATACCCTTTAGATAATAATCATTAAATAGGATTTTGTTGAGGTGTTTTGAAAATTACTGCTAGTTTCCAATCACATTATTTAATCTATTTGGGAACAAAATTCCATAGCATTAAAAATATATTTTAGCTTCTTTTTTGTTTGTTTGTTTGTTTTGTTTGTTGTTTTTTTTGTTACAAGCACCATACAGAGAGGTATCCCTGAAAATTTCAAACATCAGTAGAGTAGAATTTTCTTGTATTCTGAGGTAATAGTAATTCAAATGGGAGAAGAGGTAAAAGAGTAATGTTAAAAACTTCACTATATGAAGAATGAGAAGGCAAAAGGTAACTGAAAAACAGTCCAGAAGTCAACAACAAGAAAATTTTCTGGCACTCTCCTAAAATTTAAAAAAAAAAAAAATTTCTAATGAAACTCTTAGAAAATTAAGAGTGGATGAACAGATCTGATGCAAAACATATATGTTATAGTACTAAAAAAAATGATAGGAAGTGATACAATGAAAAAATAAGTGCAGAAACACAGAAAATGAGATGCATAGCAGAAATGGCAATGGGAAACAGGTGGTAAGGAAACGTTGTGCCAGCTTGATAGCCAGCAAAGTCTAGTAGAGTAAATATTGTTACCCCTGAAAAGTGCTGTCATACCAGTAAATACTTGAAGAGAATATATGCTTGTGAAACAGAATTCATGGCATTCTTGTTTTAAACAAGCACTTTACTGGGAACTCTGTTGTTCTTCACTTTCAAATATATCATATAATTGACTGAGAGGGAATTAATTGATATTTATTAAGTATCTGAAAGGAGGGTGCCAAAAGGATGGATGAAGGCTCCTCTCCGTGGTGCCAAGCAATAGGACAGGAGGCAATGGGGAGAAACTGATGCACAGGAAGTTCCACCTCGATATGAGAAAGAACTTCTTTACTGTGTCCAGTGGCCAGGCATAAAAATGGCTGTTTCTTATGTACTATTATTACTATTACTATTACTATTACTATTACTACTATTATTATTATTATTATTATTATTATTATTATTATTATTAAATGATATATATATTACCACCACTTAATAATTTTTATTAACACCACCACTTAATAATCTTTTCTACAAGTTTCACTTTGAAAATGTGATAAAATGACACTTTGATATTTCCTGATCATAAAAGTATTAATTTTTTTAATTTAAAATAAATTTTAAAAAAATTAAAAATCGAGAATGCTACTATGCAGAGCTAATGGATTTCATGAACACTGACAAAAGTTGTTAATTTTTTTAAGATTGAGAGCATGCTGTCAGGAATTTTCTCTTTCAATTAATCTAAAGGTTGTTTTATACAGCTTATATTTTCTGGTTGCCTACATCTAAGAAGCAGTTCAAAACACTTTCGAATATACAGTCTTGTTCATCATATAGATACAACTAATTTACAGTAAATCTATTTCCAAAAGATTCAGTATCTTTCTGTTTAGTCTGTGCATTTCCTTTTTTTGTAGAAAGATGTTTTTATTTCCCTGCTGATGTTTATGTACCTATTCTGTAACTGTATTACAGCTTCATTGCTGCAATCCATTGACTTTAATGGAGTTATTCTTATCGTGTAGTCATTCCCAGAATTATTCTCATACAAGTATAGTCTGTAAAGTCTGTATGATTTCTCTTTATATATAACCTAAAGAAATCTTTTTATTCATTGTGCATATTAAGAAAAAACCAAAGAGCTGTGGGCAAAAAAGAAGGAAATCTTACTATACACAGCAAATTTGAAGGCGTGAATGGGTAATCAACTTTAAACCAAATGACATAGCTGCAGGAGGCACAAGTTTACATTCATGGATACAGTCTTCTTGCTCTGCACTCTTCCAGCATGCCAAAGTAGCTACAAACTTGGCAGAGGAAGCACAGGAATCTGGGTTTCTAACTGCTTTGCATCACTGCACAGCAGTTGGAGCACTCTGGCACATCTGCCCCTTATATGATGCAAATTGATGCAGGAAGTGAAACTTCATAAAAATGTCTCAGACTTCCATTGAGAAGACCAGACACAGAGTTGACATAAATACTTTGCCTGTGTAAATCATGAGTTCAGTGGAGCTGGACTGACTTACATATGACTTACATAAATTTCACATCTAGTCTCAGATCTTGGGTTGTGAAATTATGAATAGAGATAATGTATTGGTGAAAATCAACAGCAGTGTCCAGCAGGAAGATAACTCAAATATAGGCTGAATAATGATTACCTCGACTGCCAAGACAAGGTGAGCAATGCCATGAAAAAAAAGTATAGCACATGGCAATGAAAGTTCCATCAAAAAAGTCATCCTTAGTCATCCTTTTTCTTGTCTCCTGGTTATGTATTTTGCTAGCAATATGCAAAAAGGATAATTGCAGCCACACTGTAAATATTCAGCAAAGAAATGTTACTCAAAGTTCCTTGGCACAGTGCTCTGAAACACTATTTTGCAAATGTTGTTAGTTTTGGTTTCATGTACTTTTTACTCAACTTACACTATAGTACTTAAAATGTTTATGTGCTTTATCTTTTTTACTCTTCACATTTAACATCTCCATGATTCACTTGCTCATTTTCGTTGTTTGGGATTTTTATCCTCTTCTGATAAACAATATTTTATTGATTCAGCTGCAGATTTTAATGTCTCAAAATATACAAATATTGCCTATGTGTTACAGTGCGTACTTTGATGTTCCAATTAGATATTTTATGGATCCAGCTGCATACTTTTGTGATCCAGTTGGATTCTTGATTTTCAATAAAATTGGTAGTCACACTATGCTCTATGTTAATTAAAATGAATACAGTATTTTGATAATCAGTTTGAGGAAACAAACTGAAAAAAAATCCCCAACAAACCTAAAATCTATTTTTTTTTTCTTCGTAATATGCCATACTACATCAGAATTGTAAGTCAAGCAAATTTGTTTAGTTATAATGAAAATACAAAAACAAGGCATCAGGTTGCAATAAGCATGTTGGGACCCATATGGATTCAGGCAGGCCTTTCAGCATACTGCACTTTGCTAAGTATTTTGTAGGCAATTCAGGCTACCAAAAGACCTTCTGGTCTATCTTAAACACAGAATTTACAAGACTTATAGATTTATTTATTGTGTCCAAGATATATTAATTGTGTCTCTTAAATATTTAATTAATGAAAAAATTCCCTTTTCTATTTAGGAATTCCATTATATTGAGTTACTGTGCACTATATCAGTCATCCAAAGGTTTCTATTTTAAGAATTACCACACCTTAAAATTAAATACATATTTATAATTTACTGTATGTTGTTGCTGTTTACCTGCAAACTACATCAGTGTAAATGTTGAATTAGAGATATAAGACATAGAGACATGTAAAGATAGAAAAGGGAACCTGAGGCATGGATATTTCTCTGCTTTGGTCATACTTAAGGAAGGATTGTGTATAGCCATTTCAGCTCCAGAGGACTGATCCTCAATAAAAAGAAACCAATCTCTACAGTACTTTTCTTCTTCTGAAATATATCACAGTGTACCACAGTCAGACCTTTATTTCACTCTGCCTATTAGACTAGCAGAAATGTTTCATAAACTAATCATAACATTGCTATAGCCCAAGAGAACCTGTGGAAGGTAGGTGTGCTTTAGCTCAGTACTTAGCACATACAATCTGTGGATCACCACCGGCAACACACAACTTCTGTCATGTGGGTGTTTCCCTACAGACTCCTGTTTTCAAAGAGGAGTTTCTTTAAGAAGCTTTATGCAAAAATTATGAAATAGATTAATAAGAATAATTTTATGAGGTGGGATGCATTAGGTGCTGTCACTTATATCTTTTTTTTACTGTCTCACTAAATGTATGAAGTTCATAAAATTTTGTTTCCTTCTTCATTTCTTCCAGAATTTCTTTTCTCTTTATCTTACTGCCAAGGTTGTAACCGAATATTTCTGTCACTGTAGCTTATGAAATTCACACAATTATCACTATAATTTACCACACCACACAGATCACAGTCAGTTTTCTTTGCAGGGGCATTTCCTACCTTCTTGATATCTTAGTACTGACATTTATATTTATTTTACAGCAACTCTTACTATTTGACCTGGGATTATGTCTTCTTTGATAAGAAGTATCTGTCTCCCTTCACCTTAAGCATACTTATAAATTACCATCATTTCTCTTGTGCTTCTCCCTGGAGAATCAGGGATTCAGATTCCCTCTTTAATATCATAGGATGATATGGGTGCAGAAACTTTGCTGATCCACATGAAAACTGGGTATTATATGAGTTTGGAGATGAAAGCTAAGCTCATTTCTGATTTGTTTCAGTTTTCTTCTCTTTCTTTATGCATGATGAAGGTCAAAATCACTCAGAAAGAAAACACTGAGCATGTGGGAACTACCTAGAATATTTGAAAAGAAGATCATGAAACATTGATTCATGCTTTCAATTTTTTCCCTGTTTTCTGTTGCTGAAAAGTAGTTTTTTAAATGCTTATGGGTAAGACAGGCTTTATATATATTTATTCAGTCTCTGTGAGCTTCTTAATTTTCTTTTTTTTGTCATAGTGCAACACTACCTAAGAAGTAAAAAAAATCACTAATGCACCATTGACCAAGGATTCCTTGCTTTTATCACAGCCAAGTGTATAATTCATAGATATTTTCTTAAAACTCCTTCCCTTGTGCTTCAGCAAGTTCCATAGTTACTGGTGGTAAAATACCGTAGTGATACTGAAGTTGCTAAATAAAGTTTTTCCTATGCAGATTGTATTTTAAAAAGTTCATATGGAAATAGGGTGCTGAGAAAAGATAGTCTTTGTCCAACCTGCTTGGACTGTTAAAGGGATACTTTACAAAATTTTCCTAACTTATGCCAGCTCTACAGACTTTCAGTAGGCATAAAAACTACTTAGATATGAAAGTTGTTCTACAGGTGCTATTCTACAGATGCAATAATATAACTACAAGTTATTCTACAGATGCAGTTTAACAAAGATGGTGATTACAGCTGGTGGAGGCTCTTGGGATCTTGTTCACTGGCTCACCTCCATAGCAGGTCAGCACATTTTCCACTTTCATAAGTTTTGACTGCCTCTGGGCCTCCATTTCAGCAACTCCCAGACATTTTTATTTTTTTTTGGCCATCTCTTATTCTGTTTCTTCAGCTTTAATTCCAGTTGTTTCTGTTATATTGCGAGTTTTTCTAACAGCACTCAGGTATCCAGATTGCTACTGACTGGGCCAGGCTTGGGTTTCCCATCTGAGACTGAATTTGTACAAGCAACCTATTTTTCCCCCTAGTCATGCTGCTTCAGCTACAGTATAAATTCCTCGAGGTTTTCTCCAATACAGTGTATGATCCTCTCTCTAAGCTCTTCATATTCCCTTTTACTAAACTCTTGAAAAGCTCACCACAGGCTAACTTGTCACATTCATATAGGCTTTCAGTATCTCCTTCACAGTTTGTAGTGAATTCTCAGAGTACAGATATCTAAAACCAAAGTAGATTCTCAAAGGTAACAAATTAGAAGCTTTACCATGGCTTTCTTTTGTGAATTTCCACCTAATTCTCTGAACAAGGCACTAACTTGTATTTCTGTACTTGAACAGAAAAGCAAATTCTTACCAGTGTTGGTGGTTGGCTGTGATTCAAATTGACTGATGAAAGGGAGAAATCTCATTGACAGTGTCATAAAAGACAAACAGGGTTATTCTTACACTTAGTGGCAGATAGACTACGGGACTCTGGCCTCAGGCAGCTCCCTAGCATTTATGACTCCCACACAAGAGTGAATTTTAGGACCTGATGCAGGATAGCCCTGCATAGGTCAAGAAGCTGACAGAAGACACTCTGAAGATAATACTACAAGGTTGTCTTGGGCCCAGCTCCATGATCTAGTCTTCAGGCAATCAACTAAATCCCTGAAGATCTGTTGCAAGTGCAGCCAGAGTTGCTCTGATCTGCTTAGAACATGACTTGTTGCCCTTACAAAATCATAGAATGGGCAATTCTGGTCCAAATCCCTGCTCAGACAGGGTCTTCTGAAAGCATATTTCATAGGATTGCATCCTGGTGGCTACCTTCAGATGCACCAAAATCTGGTTCATGATGTTCTCTTTAAATACTCTAGGTAGTTCCCACATGTTCATTGTTTACTTTCTAAATGATTTTGACCTTCATCATCGAGGAGTCCTCACTTCCTAAGTGACAAACAGCAGGGAAAAAAAGAGGGAATTGTTTTATTTGTTTTGAGAATGGAAATTTTTGAACATTTCATTCTTCAGTTATAGGAAGATGAGAAAAAATGGTAAAAAAAAAGTGTTTTGAGGATAAAATAGTTATTTTGTAAAAAAGTCACTCCCTGACTGAGTCACAAAGAGTGGTTTGGATAGAGCCCTTGACAAAAATGCCTTCTTTAACATTTCCTCTTTGGTTTTGTATATGTGTCCCGGACAGATGGAGACCACAATAACAGATAGAGTGCTGCTGTAGTGCTTTCTGCCAGGACTCACTTTTCAGGTGAACTCCGTGCAGTAATTTAGGAGTAAATAAGTTGTAAAGGATACTTCATTCAGCTCTTTTCATCTCAAGATGTCTCATTATCAGCATTATGGGAAGCATTTTGGGAGCAAGGGCTTACAAGAGTGAATCAGATATGCATGGAATGGTAGAACAGCAGGTTTGTTTCCCTGCTCCTTGGATCTGAATTTGCTGATTTTACAACCTTGAAAATTTTGGGCTTGGTGTTTTGGCATCATTCACTACAGATATAGCCTGTGGTAAATATGGATATTGTTTATTTATTTTCTGTGTGGATTATTTTGATTTTCCATCCAGTGAACCTGAGGGAGGAAGAGAAGGAACACCAACAAACAGCAATGAGACAGTGTGCTGATGGCTTTAAATTAATTTCCTAAGGGCTAAGTAAGCTTTGAGATGCCTGCTCCGTTCTGTAAAATCTGCACATTGATTACATCGCAGTAAATGCAGGATAAGTACAGTGTAAAGGTCAACAGATTAAACATGTAGTTTAATCAGCAAATTATGCAAATGAACATAAATGAAATATACCATTCAACTGTTAAGATCAGTAAAGCATGCAACTCTATTAGTGAAGTGTTTGAGTACTGGCCATCTTAAATCTATACCCAATTAACTAAGCTTTAAGAAAATTCAATTGCTGGAGGAAACAGTTAAAAGAGTTTATCAGCCCAATGTTTGGTCTAACAAACATTTATTGTAATGTAACTACCTAAAATATGGTGACATATAAAATTTAAATTTAAATTTTTGCTAAAAATTTAGCAAAATTTGTAAAAAAATTGACAATAGGAACAACAACACGGCTGCACTTCAGCTTTTTTCCTCTGTCACTGGAGGGTGAATATCAATTAGCAAGTAGTGAAATACTATGACTGCTTGAAATATGGTGATCAATGAGGTGGAATTTACAGACATTCAACAACTAGTGTACACGGCTCAAGTAGCAAGTTCCCTCCTAGCTCCTCATCTAGGTCAAAATCAGCACAGCGCTTAAGTACATCCATAATTTTAGGTGTAGGAGTAGTACCACACAAGTCTTTTGCTCGCCTGCTACTGCTGATGTTATGGAAATAGAGACCTGATATCCAGGCTCAGTTGTATTAATTGCATTTCATAGATTTAAAAATATACAGCCTCTATAAGACTAGATTTCTAGAGAGACAGAGGGTGGGGAAAAAAATCATAGTTACTATTCCCTACTTTCCATCTTACTTTTTTTTTTTTTTTTTTTTAAATCATAATTACAATAATTAGGTTAGAAATTTTGGATTACATCCCAGATATCATTACGTATATGAGTGGGTTTCAAAAGATCATGGTTTTAGCAACAGTGAAGTGTTAAAACCAATGAAGGACTGTTTATATATCTAGAAACAATAATCAGCATTTTCAGATTAGTTAGAATTCTTAGATTAAATGCGAAAAATAAACAGTTTTTGTGTCTCTCTGCCTTTTTTTGTGATATTTTAGTGTAACATTATTTTTCACGTTAGTAAGTAAACAGCTTTTATTTAATGCAAGTAGCTAGAACTAGTTTACAGGTTGAGCTTGCAACGGTATTTAGTTTGGGACAGAAACATGGTTTTCAATTACTTTGTCAATGGTTCCAGTTCATTTTGGTTCAGGTCATATTAGGGAAACTTCTGGAGCACTGTTGGATTTCTTTCAGATGGAACTGTTGGAGGATGTTCTTCAGGGACACACCTAATGCCTTCCAGCTGCAGATGATGAACATACGCAATCAAGGACAAGAATAAAGATAGTTTTTATTCACATAAAAGAAACAGGGAGGGAGGGAACCCATCCTGTATGAGCATTGTATAAACATTACTTTCTCAAAAATTCTTTGGCTCTAGAGATAATTTTCCACTAGTCTTTGCTCTGTGCTAACAATATGTGTAATTACAGTTTATCAAAATTTCCCATTCCTCTCCCCATCTTACTTTTCTTTACCTTTTTGCTGTGAATTTTTTGAGGTGATAAATGATGCAACTTGATCAAGGACTTATGATATGCAATGAACAAAATAAAGGCTCCTAAATGTCACCACATACAATTAGTATAAATGTTTAAATCATTTGCATTTTATTGACTGACCTTTGCTAGTCAGCAATATCTGTTTGATGAAATAACTGAAAAAAAAAATAAAATTACAGCTTTCCATTGAAGTTTTAGCTAGAAAATATCTATGAAAAAATATGCTTTTTACAACTATAGATCATTTGGCTTGGGTGAAGAGTCACAGGGAAGTTTTTATTGCATCCATGACTTGTATATCTCCCTCTGTCAGAGCAAGGTTCAAGAATGAACCTGCTTCTTTCTTCTACATTCACTATAGAAACATCCAATTTCCTATCCACTGAAACTGTTTTAGTCCTCCCTTTTTGCCTCTGGAATGATTTCACACTTTTAGGAATGTTTATCTCCACCCTGTACCCTTCTACATCTAGCTTATGGCATCTGTTATGGTGAAGCAGAGTATAGAGAATTTAGGGAAAATGCTTTTAATTCAGAACAGCGGAAAACATTTTTTAAAAATAGAAATAAAATGGACATATACCAATTGTTATTGAATAACCCTTTAAAATATGCTTTGTCAGATTGAAGATTCTGTTTCTTATTTTGCATTTTAGGACTTTTCCCATGAAAAGAACATGAAGAACAATTGACCCATTCAGCCTTCACAAAAGATCCTTCCTTTAAAAAAAAGTCATCAGGGTTCATGATGGTGATTAAAAATAAATTATTTGAAAGATCAGTTGTTTATTGGATGAACTGTTAAAATGGAAATTAGTAGCCCCATAATACAGCCTGGTCTTAAATAGGAGATATTAGATAGTTTTTCAAGTGCCTAGGTTTGTTGATATGTTCTAGAAACCACATCTCATTGTGCAAAAAAGTACAGAAAAGGGATAAGCACAAAAGTGTGACATTATCATCATACCACAAAATAAATGGAATTTCAGTTTTGGAACAGATACAGACAAATAAAAAAAAATCCATCAAAATATCCCTGTGCTGTTACATTGCTGGGATTAGTTAGAGATGCTTTTGAGATGATTTTTGCCGTAAGTGTCAAGGAGGTAAAGCTCAAAACAGGAAATGCTTTTTTACATGAAAGAAAGATAGTATAATATACCAAGGAGAAAAGAGTACTTTATTTCACCTTGTTAAAATGGAAGGTAAAAATCTTTGAAGGTCTGGACCCAGACTAGTCTAATCCTTTATGCATGAAGATAAAAGCAAAATTGAATGCTATATAAGGATTATTTCAAACTCAGACAAAAATTAAACCAACAAAATACACACATACATGCGTATATACATATGTATATGTAGATATGATGAAAAGGTTTTTCAGTAGAGGAAAGGTAATTCATCAGATTTTGAGTTCTTAAATTTCAAGAAGTGTGAAAATATAAATCTAGCTCTTGATCAGGCATTTGGGGAAATTTTAGCACTCTTGTAACTATCCCACCTTCCTCATACATAAAATTTGCACTGGTCACTCTTATCAAATTATTTCTGTCTTTTGTCTCCAATTTCATTCAGTACAACTCTATCTAGGACTGAACTTTTGGGTAAGTAAGGTAAACTAAGATAAAATATAGCATATTGAAATGCCATTCTTACAGGCACCATAGAGAAAAAATGACAGCATTTACCTTTGATTCAGAGATTGGTATTGTCCATCTGTTCCAGCCTACAGAGGGGAAAGAGGTGTGCCTTATGGAGCCATACTTCCTACTGAACAGTCCAATAAATGGGAACATTTGGATGAAGTAACCTTTGACTTTGTTTCCTTAACCCACTTGTGACTGTGCATGCTTCTGGATGCACAGGAGAACACTTGTGCAGCATCCTGACTACAAATGAGGCATGTCTCAATGCAAGCCTAGTGAACATCCTTTCTGCTTCACACAGATCTGGTCACCCATCATGGTGTGGAACATGCCTTGCACACATCAGCCAAGTAGGCTATGTAGCAATGCTCAGCATGGGAGGAAAGTCAGTGTGCATGTTTGTCTGTGTATGTCTCTTTCCTGTTCCTGTAGGTATTGAATCTATTGATTTTAGCCAGATTTGACAGAGTAGTAGAGGTATCAAAGATAAGTAAATGCCAGTCCCAGTTTCTTGCACTTTTCTCTCTTAGCAGCTGGTGTCTCTTTGCTCTCCATTCTAATTTTCCATCTAAGCTGTCCTAACTACTTTGATATTCAGAGAAGCTTATGAGCAGTCACAGTCAAACAGAAATCCTGGTGGTTGATTTTACCGATAGCCCTCACTATCTCCAAAATGCCATGTTGAAGAAGAACACAAGAAAAAAATTTAAGGCAACATGCATTGCTCTAGTGTTTGAGGTGACCAGTTTAAAATATGCTGTGGGTCTTGAGAGTTATCAATATTTTCTTTTTGTCTGTGTTGTATTTGGCAGCTTTCCTCCTGCTATACATTATGGTACAGAGAGGAGAAGGGGAGAAGAGACCTTTTATTTTGCGCTGATATGGACTATATTTGATCCTCAGTTGACTTTGTTTATAAGACTATTGTTCTATGTAATGCAATATTATTGACAAAACCAATTTAAAAGTCACAATATTTCATTTTGTGTTTCACCAGAAAAAGAAGCAGCCTTATATTAGAGAGAATGATATAGGAGAGTATAAGACAAAATATAAGGCTAGACAGTTCTAAGGAAGAAAGAAAAGAAATGGCAGACTTTAAAGAGAGGCAGATATCTGACTAAGGAAAGAGCAGCACACATTCCTGCAGATGGTGGCAGGAATATAATACAATATAATGTTCTGGGAAACACTTTAACTTTAGGATTGAAACCAGCGTTTGAAATGTTGGTCATTTCCAGGCAGAAGGAATTAATGTATAACTATTTATTTATTAATTAGGAAAGTAGTTAGGCATATTTATGGATGAACAGTTTGGACAGTGGATGGCTGATACCAACAAAAATATTGCTGAGTCTTTCAGAAGTATGTAAGGGAACCACAATGCAAACATATCAGAAGTATTTTCATAACACTTATGCTAAGCTTTTATAAGAAATTGATAGAGCTTGATAGAGGGGTAGATCAAAAATTATTGATACCTAGAAAAGGAAACCACGGAAAAAAGTATAATATATCAGAGCACAACTGAAGTCTAAAATCTGTGACAGATAGACAGATATAAAACAATTTCAGAATTTTTTTCAGAACTATAGAAAAAGTGTTTTTAATTTTAAATGCAGTTATAAAAGAAAGGTATGTTTGATGAAAATATTTATAGAAAAGAAGCACTAAGAAACAAAAGAACAAAACAAAACAAAACAAAAACAAGCAAACAAAGAAAATCCCAAAACACCCCCCCCCAAAAAAAAATAAACAGTAGAGGAGGACTCCATGAAGAAGGTACTAACTGAAAGTCACTTCCTAAAAGGGCATTTTGATGGATATGTTTGATGTTGTAGCTGTTTATTGGTAATACCTTTCTCAGCAGCATAGATAGTTTTTTTCTGAAATGCGAAAGGCTTCTGGTGCAGGAGGAAGGGAAGAGTGGATTCCGTGTAACAAGGCAGAAAGTGGGTCTGCCATAACATCCTTATAGGTAAACTCAGGAAATCTGGATTAAATGAATGTGATGCCTTGGACTGGCTATCTAGAACAGAGGCTAGAGAGAGTTAAAAGAATAAAATGGATATTTATTAAAGGCCTTTAACAGATACAGCTTGGGCAGTGCAGGAGCCAAAGTGGACAACAGTTCCGAATTTTTCGAGCAGATATATATTTGGTCTATTTCCATGTCAGAGATCAATTGTCCAACTACAGCTTCAAGTAATGAAGTTAGCTTTACCCAGTTTAAGCCTCCCCAATTTACTTTTGCTTATACATTTTGGGTCTGAGGCTGTGATGATTGGTTCTCAGTACTGGAAGTATTGTTTTGTTTGACCAAAATGTGATGAGAGCTTCACTAACTCTCTGTATAAGTTCAGAGTTTTACACTAATGCAGTACAGGATCTGAAAAGTATAAAAGCTAAAACTTGAGACATCAAATAGACACTGAATTGGAACCTGAACTGACTGGATGGCAGAGCTCAGAGGGTTGTGATCAGCAGAGCAGAATCCAGTTGGAGGCCTTCCCCAGGGATCAGTACTGAATCCAGCTTTATTCAACTTGTTTATCAATGACCTGGATGAAGGGATAGAATGTGCCCTCAGCAAGTTTCCTGATGATATAAAACTGGGGGGAGAGGCTGACACACCTGGAGGCTGTGCTGCCATTCAGTGGGACCTTGGTAGCCTGGAGAGTGGAATGGAGAGAAACCAAATGAGGCTCAGCAAGGGCAAGGGTAGGGTCCTGTACCAGGGAGGAATAACCAGCACAGGCTGGGGCTGACCCACTGGAGAGCAGCTCTGCTGGGAAGGACCTGGGAGCATTGGTGGATGACAAATTGACCATGAGCTGGAGGTGCCACTGTGGCCAGGAGGGCCTGTGGTATCCTGAGGTGCATCAAGAGGACCGTGGCCATCAGGCTGAGGAAGGTGACAGTGCCCCTCTGCTTGGTCCCAGTGAGGACACATCTGGAGTCTGTGTCCAGTTCTGGGCTACTCAGTACATGAATGACAAGGAGCTAATGCAGAGGGTCCAGCAGAGACCAAAAAGATGATGAGGGGCCTGGAGCATCGCCTATGAAAAGACATTGTGGGAAATGGGCCTGTTAATTATGGAGGAGAGGGGATCTCATTTGTTATCATACAGAAAACAAGATATAGGTTTGTGAAGGTGAATGAAGATATAATTCATTCCACATGCAAAATTATGTCATTAGAAACTGAAGCTGTCTTTAAAAACCTAGTCTCTAGACAACTAAGAATTTTAAAGAGAAATTCAGAATAATATACCAAAGAACAGATGTATATATCATGAAATTGAAATATTTTAGAATAATTTTAAACATGCACAGTATTACATGGATCAGTCATATGACATGAAATGTGCCATATGATGTGAAATTCCAATAAGAAAATTGCCTTTAAATAAAAGAATGAACTAAATATTAAAGAGATCTGAGAGATAATACACTTCAGCAAACATGTTACACTTTTTATGAGATAAGGTGCTGAACAGCCTCAGGAATGAGCCATCCAAAAAGTTCAAATTTCTCTCTGATTGTCTCTCTCTCTTATTAATTTCTTTCTTCACGTGCTATAGTATCAAGTCAACATAATTAATGAATTGATTCCAGAAAAAAAAAAAGTCCAAACATTTACAAATATAGAGATTGTGTCTAGCTAACAAATTTGTTAGCTGAAACCTATTTCCTATGGAAAAGAGAACATTAAGTTCATTAAGAACATTAAGTAGCTTTTTTTTTAAAGACTTCCAGCAGATGATAGGAAAGAGAGTATATACAAAATACAGATAGGGTGTCACCTTTCAGTTACAAAACAAAAAAAATCAGTTAAAGCAAATACGTGTAGTAGGCCCACAAACGATATTGACAGATTAAGACGTGTGTCAAACAAAACCTCTTCACTCTATTCCAGAGATTACTAATTTTCTGTAAGAGTTCTTGCACAGAATCTAAATTCTCATTTTCAAGGATGTCATGGAATTTGCTGATCAGTCCCTATCAGCTTAGTTATGCCACCCTCCTGAGCAGCCTGGCTGTGTATTCAAAAGACAGTAGTCAATAAGGGCTGCTACAAACTTTCTAGTTGTGTCTATTCACATTTTTATACCATTTATTTTTTTATACAAATTTTTAGAAACTTTTCATGCTGTCTCTTGACTGGGGGACTGCTGAAGTTAGGCACTATAGAAAATCAGATAATATTTCAGGTGCTCATTTTTTATCACACAATGACAAAGGAACAGAGCTGATCCAATTCCCTATGCTTTTCACTTTTTATCTCCCATGTAATTTCTCCATCTAGACTACATTATCACAAAAGGCTGTACTCTTGGGCACATATTTACAGACAAATCAGGAAGAAATTAACAATGGCTCACACTTTTATAGAAAATCTATTTAGGAATTTAGAAATTAATAAGAAGTTAGAGTGTTTCTAACATGCCTTGTAAGCAGTTCAATACAATTTCTACATTGTATTACTAAAACACATAGGAAACACAAAGCTTTCTATTTAGTTAGTTCTATTTGTTGGAAAAAGACAGACTCTAATTGTATCCTTTTTGGGTTTTTTTTCAAATGAATCATAATTATCTGTGGTGCGCATGTTCCATGGACTTTTTTTGCTTAGAATATACATTCCTGAATCAGTGATACATCTAGTGTTAAAATTCGTACTTTTCTAACCTCAGCAGTGTATATTACAGGGCCATCAGAAGCGCAGACTGTGAAGAAATATTGCTATGATTGTTTGCTAATTGCTGCAAGTTATTATACATTAGATTGCATTTGTTCTTTCAGTCTGAGGGAGCATTAAATTGATAACAGTGCAATTTAAAAATTAGTTGTTTCTTGCCTACCATTCTCTTTTTAAATATATCAAGGATATTCTTTATTTTCTGGACTTTCTTATCTTTTCTGTGTCTTTCTACAAAAGGCTGCAGTGAGTGTCACAGCAAAGCTTCCTGCTCTCTGTAAAAATGTCCTGATTTATCAGTGAGATGCTGTTTATGAGAACAGAAATACATATATTCTTTTTATGTATGTATATATTTATTTTTGAAATAAAATACCATTTATATCTTCAGCATTTCCTGTCAGGTCTTTCTTCTCTCAGTTGCCTCATAATAATACAAAGAAGGAGTATACAAACCTTGCTGCTCCTTCTACAAGGAAATAAAACCAGAGAACTTGTATTTGAAGATCAAAACTGTAAAAGAAAGAAATTATTTAAAATATTGAAAAAGAATTCTTTCTCCATCCTCTTTTGGAATAATAACATGCAAATATTTTCATTCTTTGGAGATATGCATAATATTATGCACCCTATTTATTTTTTTTTTTGTCATTGCAGTCAGTACTGATACAGTATTATACTGTCCAGATCATATTAAGAGATCCCCTTGCTCTTCATTGTTTGGTATCTTCTAAAATTGAAGATTAAATCCACAACACAGATATGGTCTTCCACTCTACAAGTTTGATTTCCCCAACTCTACTAGCATGTTATCAATTATGAAATATGCAGATATTATATACTTATAATCCTGAGATGCATATTTCCTTTTAACTACAGGGACAGAAGATCTATACATCAAAAGTAATTTTTTAAGTTTTTTTGTGGAATTTCAAAGGGTAGAAAGACAATGAGCAAGTAGAAATGTGAAAAAAAAAACCCCTGTGTTTTTATTTTTATAAAAAACATTTTCATTCATTTAAACAGTCTTTCCCCAGTAGCAGGGTTGTTTTTACAAAGCTCTGTCTCTTGACTGGATTCAGATAGGACATAAGTGTTTTTATAATAAAATCACTATAAACCTGACCATGGGCCAGAAGGATGCTCTTTAGAGAAAATTATAGTCTCCTAAATACATTTGAAACTTAATTCTAAATTAAAAGCACATATTACTTCTACCTGATGGAAATACTTTATTGAGCATTGATATTAAAGTCCAGGAACAAAGGTAATAGAATATGAAACATAGGTTTTAATATCTAGCAGTGGAACTAGAAACAGAAAATCACTGACATTTAGTTATTTCATGTATAAATATTTGGTTAACCCAATTTGAATAATTTCTTAATGATCCAGTGATGTTGCAAGTCTGCTTGCAGTTGGCAAGACTACAGAAGAGATGTGTATGTTTGGAAACATGACATTGACCTCCCTGTGTCACTATTATATTTTTTCTTATTTTGTCACTGAAGCATGCCAGGTTAATGTAATTGTCACTTAGTTTTTTATACATTGCTTTAAAGAACTTGTACACGAGTATAAACCTATACTATTTGGCTTTGACTGCAACTCTTTTCCTTTCCTGGCAACTGAGTGAAATCAATATATATTCATGATCTAATCCAATAGAGCATTTGCCTAATTTCATGTAGTCACATCAAGGGCAGCATTCACATGCTTCAATTAATGTTTGTCTTGACTTAAAAATTAACTTGAATAAAAATTTAAATACTCATTAAAAAAAGGTAAGTATCTTCAGATTTTTTTTTTATTATCCACACCATCAAGCTTATTTATGAAAAAAGAAATTTTGTAATCCTTTTTGTTTTATAAGTATTGTCAGCTTGAGGAAAAAAAAAAAAATCTCATGAGCAAATAACATGTATAGAAATTGTTCATTGATTTTGAGACAATATTAATGTATTGAAATACTTAAATTGTTCTCTCCTTGCCAATGTAATCAGTCTTCCTTTGTGTATTTAGTCTACTGTTTTTCTTTGTGCCTACATACAGGGCTGGAAAGACTAAGTTCATGGGTATCATTCTTTTATGGGAATTCCTCATGCATCACATTAGAAAACAGCAGTATGTAGCCACATGTAACTACAAGTCCTCATGAAAAGTAATAAAATTTGAAGCCATTCCCTCTTGGCATACATGCCTAGTTACAAATCAGTGCTAATTACATTTCAAATAAATTACTATGATATTTCTAATATTCAAACAATATTTTTTCTAAACAAAGAAATCCCCATCTGTAATTCCAGAAACAGTAAGTACCTTGATGGATCAGCTTAAATGCAGAACAGAACATCTTGAAATGTTTTTTTTTTTCTTCCATCTCTGAGATTGTGCTGTACATTAAACTCTGAGAAAATGCCATTTTTGAAAATTCCCCCTTCAGCTTTGCTTCCAGTGTACATCAATAGGCAGGAATGACACAGCCTTTTGTACTACATGCTCCATAAACACTTTCTCTCCTGTCACTTATTTTGTCAAGTTTAAATTTGTTTGTATTTTCTAGGTACTGACATACAATAAAGGTTCTGTAAAACCTCAGTAATTTGGGCTGGATTCTCATTAAAAAGTTTTTGTTTTCATCAGTGTTTAACTTCATCAGCTTTAATAGTGTTGTTTTTGATCTACAGCAACTTGTGAAAAGAACAAGAAGCACCCTTTCTATCATACACTGAATAATGTTCAAAGCAATTATCTCCTCCTTTCTGATAGAATACTGAACATCAGAAGATCTGTGACCTGACTATTTCAGAAATCCTCAAGCTAATATTAATTTCAAATATATGTGGTTTTAATGTTCTTTATCTTGAAGCCTCTGTTTGGTGATCTTAGCCGTGTTAAGACTATCTGAGCTGTACTGTTCCCAGAATGTAATGTACCGTTCTATCTCACTTTCACAGACTTGTTCCATTTGTACCTCCACTGCCTTGCAACAAACCCTTCTTCAGGAGTAATCAGCTTATATGTTTAAAGAAACATTGTCAAGATTTATTGCAGTTTCCAACACTTCTGGTAGTGTCAGGCTTAATAGTTGTATATTTGCCGTGCTTCCGTAGCAGCGCTCCTCAGGCTAACTGCTTGCAGAGGATTGCTGTACATCATATTGACCTGTGGGATTCTCCCTCACAGTTAGGATTTGCCCATTTACCAGCTGGTGCTGTGACACTTTCCAAAACATTTGGAATAGAAGTACCATGGTGGGTCCCTTGAGAAAGAGGGTGATCAGCTTAATCTCTTGCCTACGTCTTGGAAACATAAAGGTAGTAACAACAGAACTCATATAAATGTCCACTTCAAATAACATTATACCTAGTTTTTGAGTACCTTGTGATTTTTTCACAAACCCTAGGCCTATTTAAAGGCCTATTAAGCAGAATGCATATAATGCACTGGTGAGTCACAAAAATATGATTTTCTTGAACAAAGAGAAAATGTCTTTTATTTAAATTCTTTTAAAGGACTTCCAAAAGGAGATTTGGAAGACTCATTGCATTGCCAGACACTTCTTGAAACTGTCTGCAGCTTGACTGTAGAGCTGATACATCGAAAAATTAATTTATGCCAGGCTCATGGCTGTTCTTACAATCTTCAAGGACTTCCAAACGTCACTGAAGTGTTCTTTGAGTCAAAGAGATTTCACAATTGTCATAACCTAAACATATTAATTTGAAAGGTGTTAAAAATGCCTTAGCAAAGTACCTTTGTAGATGTTTCCTGAGTGCTCTGTTTCACAATAGTAGTGGCAGTTATAAAACTATCTGCTATGACTTTCTCATTTCTAGTCTGTTCTGCTCAAATTTGATTTGATATATATTAAAAGGAAATCCAGATATATCAAGGCATATTTTTAGAGGACTTTTCTCATAAAGAAGTTTTACCTGAGTACATAACTCACAGATAACTAGGCAAAGGTAACTCAGCACTAAGTATATAATTGTGTTAAAAATATCTAAAATGAATTAATCTTGCAATTGATTTTGAGGCCAAATCAAAATTTATTTTTAAAACTTGGGCCTGATGGGTATATTTGTAATATGAAGTGTTTGTAGTTAATAATAATAGTAATATAATAATAATAATGGTATTTGAAAGTTGTTTAAACTGTTTTTATTCAATTCTGGGAACCACACTACCAAAAAGATACTAACAAATTGTTAGGAATTTACATGTGAGTAAATATAAGTAAACATAAGTAAAAATAACCAGACTGATTTCTGAGTGAAGATGAAAAGAACTACATTTGTACAGTTTGACTAAATACTGACTTAGGTCACTAATAGTCTAGCTGTGTTAAGCTTTTTTGGCACAGACTCCTGAGAGCACAGCAGATCTATGGTACACCAGAATTTCAGAAAGGCTTTTAACTTTAAGGGCATTCAGTTCTTTCTGACTGTACAGAACAGTGTGAACTGAAGGATATCGACCAGCACAACTTCATGTCTTCACTTCTCCCATCAGCTCTTTAAGAACAACATCCCCAAATACCACTGGCGCAAAGAGTGGGGATAACGGTCTTCATGCACTTTCCACATTTTTGGTGAAATGTAATTGAACAGCATGTTTAGTCTGAAAGTTAAAAGCAAATGTTGCAGGTTTTTGAACTAATCTGGACATTACTGATAGTGACATTCACATCTATCTCAATTGTCATTTTCAATTTTTAATTTCTATGATTCTAGAAAGATCAGTTTATAATGATTTTAGTACAAAATTTAGATACTTGTATGTAAAGGGTATCCACAGATTTAGAGATCTATGGTAAAAAATCACCCCAGTCATTAAAGCATATAAAAATATGAATTTAACATAAATATTTAAATTTAATCTAAGAATGGAATAAATCAGAGTGAAATGTGCAAGCTGAAACAAAATAATCCCATTTCAACTCAGTCTGAAGGTTAACTACATTCCTGACAATGTCAGTTATAATTCTCAGTTTATAGAAATTCTTGCAACAGAAATAGCTGGAAGATGCAGAAACTTGGTTTTGAAACTCTATTTAATTATTGGCTTTCTCATTTTATGAGCTTCTTAAATATTGATGGAGGGGATGAGGAGAAGAAGGGAACAAAGAGGAGAGTCAGAGAATGTCAAGGAATTACATATTGCTCCCAATTTTCAGTTTCTATTAGAACCTGAAAGGATTTTGACTATGGGTCTTGTAATGGAAAAACGGCAGAAAAGCCATGGATTTTTTCAAACTTAAATCATAGAAAAAAATCTTAGAACCTTTGCAATGACAGTTCCAAATAGCAAAAAAGTCATCCTAAAAAACAGTAACATACCCTTCATATTTGTTTTCTCTCGAAGTGGAAATTAGTTTATCTAAATATATTTGCAAAACATAAGAAAACAAGAGGTAGGAAAAACTTAAAAACAAACAAACAAACCAATAGAAAACCCTACAAAACAAAATACTAGAAAAAAGGACTAATCTAAGATATTCCTGAGTAACCTTAATAGAATGATGCATCAAGTATGGACTTGCTACTACATAACATTTTAAAATATTTTAAAGAATCAAAATTTACAATTTGCCTAAAATTTCTTAGTATTTCCATTTTCTTTAATGAGAGAAATTGAGGAGAAGATATCTTCAAATCTGAAGAAACAGTGAGCTTTTTGAGAAAGAGTTCAAAGATAGAAAAGAAATGGTCATAGACCCCTGCATCATACTTCTTTTAGTAGTTACTGATCTAGCTTAAGAGAAGTCACATCCTGCATATTTTCTCTATATTACATTATCTTTGTAATTTTCTGTCAATAGGCAACACTCCTCCATCTTTTTGAATTAAATTTCTGTAAATGAAGAGAGAAAAATATTTTGTTGATAACAGTTAACATCTTTCTGGCTAATCACAATTTCCATAAAGTCCCCATTTTTGTTATAATCAGCCTATTGAAGCTCATAAAAAAAAACCCCAATTCACTAAATCTTGGATCAGAGCTGTGTGTCTTCTGCACCTCTGACAAACTGGAACACATAGGTCTTTATAAGAATCTTTATTCTTATAAATGCTTATTTTCTTGAAATATAGGAAATAAGCGTTTTGGTTGTTTTTTTTCCCTTGCATAGGTATTTATTTTGCAACCCATAGGCTACCATGATAGGGATAAACTATATGTCCTGGGGTACATACTGTCACAGTAAAAACTCTTTTTCTTCAAGAAATTTTGCTGGTTGTGGCTCTCCACCATTTCATCTTCCTTTAGCAGATTTCTGGCAGATTCCAAGTCTTTGTTTCAGATTATCTAGCATTTAGGCAATTTCTTTATGCATAATGCTCATTTTTTATGTGCTTATTCCTTCCAAAACCATTTCAGCACAACGTTTCAAAACTTTTACTCTTCATCTGGGAACCTGGTGACCTCACAGAATCACAGAATCACAGAATGGGTCAGGTTGGAAGGGGCCACAGTGGATCATCTGGTCCAACCTCCCTGCTCTGGCAGGGTCATCCTAGGGCACTTGGCATAGGATTGTGTCCAGAGGGTTCTTGAATATCTCCAGTGAGGGAGACTCCACTACTTCTGGGCAATCCGTTCCAGTGCTCAGTCACTGCACTTTAAAGTTCTTCCTCGTATTCATGTGGGACTTCCTGTACATCAGTTTCTCACAGCTTCTTGTCCTATTGCTTGGTACTATGGAAAACAGCCTGGCTCCTTGTCTTGACACCCTTCCTTTCAGATATTTGTAGACATTGATAAGGCCCTCTCTGAGTAACCTCTTTGCAAGGTTGAACAGGCTCAACTCCCTCAGCCATTCCTCATAAGAGGGATGCTCCCATCCTGTAGTCATCTTCATTGCCCTCAGCTGGATCCACTCCAGGAGATCCAAGTCTCTCTTGTACTGGACACACCTCTCCAGATGTGGCCTCACCAGGGCTGAGAAGAGGAGCAGAATCACCTCCCTTGACCTCCTGGGAGTGCTCTTTCTGATGCAGCCCAGGATATCTTTGGTTTTCCAGCCACAAGGACACACTGCTGGCTTGTAGACAGATTGTTCTCTTCTCATGGAAACTCATGAGAAGACTAATTTGTACCACCAGTTCAACAGTAGTGTATTGATTAGGACAACTTTCAACTACAGGCATTTCAGAGCTCTTTTCAATGTAGCTGATCAATTTAAAGTAGTCTTGGAATGTAAATAAAAACATACAATGAATTATTGAAAAAAAACACTTCTTTCACTGTCATTATGCTGTCAAAACTATCTTAACTAAGTGAACCTAGACAAGTCTTGTAGGTAAACCAGAAAATAACTATAGTATCATTCACATAATTCCATTGCACCAAGGAGAGCATCAAATTTAATAAATAATACCTTGAGGTGTTTTGATCCAAAACAGGCAACATTTACAATCTAGGCTGATGTTAAATTTCTCAGATTTTTCAAATCTCTAACCTCCGTGGTATTGCCTTTGACTTCTTGGATTTCTGCATAACATACAGTGCACAGCCTGATATATTCCTTCTCCTCTGTCCTTGCAGTACCAATGGGAAATACTGGGAAAGCAAGTGTTTCAGTCTGCATTCAACTAAACACATACTTCATTCAACCTGTTCCCTCAGGGGATTTTCAACCTGGTTGTAAAAAAAAAAAAAAAAAAAACCCAAAAAAAAACAAACAAAAAAACTGTTTGGAAGAAATGTACTTAAGTATAAGAATAAATTGCTTAAAACTTTTATATTTTTCTCCTCTGACTATACTTGATAAATAGCAGTTGCTGAAGCTGTGTAGACGCTGACTCCTCCACCAACTACTCTGAGTCATTATTTTAAGTGAAGGTTATATGGGCAGCAGAAAATTAAGAGAGAATGGGTGGGTGAGTTAGGAAGGAAGACTCAACAATTGCTTTTTTCCATCATAAGGAACTGTGGGTAAAAAATTGCAGGACCATTTTAGTCTGCCACAAATAAGAAAAATAATCACCCTCGGAGAACCACACTATATATGAAGCAGTGTGTTCAAAGAACAGAAGACAACAATAAATAATTCTTTCCTCTCAGAATGTTTGTTTTTTTCTATGATTTCAGTGAAAAATGAGATTGCCATAGTGTTTCAGCATTATTCAACTAGCTTGTAATATTACTTCAGGAATTTCTCTCAAAAGCTCAGGCTTTATATATTTATTAATTCATCGCAGTTATGGATGGATTTTTAACTTAGCTAAATTGAAACTTTTACAGTGATTTTGGCTGAATTATTTGATTATTACAATTAGTTTTAGGATCTCTGTCACTGTATGTATATAGCAATTTATAAAACTGTATCTTATCATAGAATCATTGAATGGTTTGTGTTGGAAAGGATCTTTAAAGGCTATCTAGTCCAACCCCTGGCAATGAGCAGGGATATCTTCAACTATATCAGATGTCTTAGAGCCTTGAATATGTTCAGCCATGGGAAATCCACCACCTCTCTGGGCAATGTGTTCTAGTGTTTTACCACTCTCATTGTAAAGAATTTCTTTCTTATATATAATCTAAACAGACCCTCAGTCACTAAAAACCCATTATCTCTTGTATGTCTGTCTCAACAGGCCCTGCTAAAAATCTGTCCTCATTTCTATAGGACCCCTTTAAGTGCTGAAACGTTGCAGTAATATCTCCCTGGAGCCTTCTCTTTTCCAGGACGAACAATCCTAATTCTCTCAACCTTCCCTCCCATCCTGCCCTTTAGTTTGACCAGCAGGTCTTGCTTGACTCAATCATACTGATTTCTTAGTTTCCTTGACTAATTTCCTGCACCAGGGGATCAGGAGCTCTTACACTCTGTGGAAAACATCCTTAGAATCTGTCAGCTTTGTCCTACTCCCTTGCTCCTGAGGGCTGTTTAGCAGAGACTAACTCCTTGAAGAGCTGGAAGTTTGCTTTCCCAAAATTCAGAGTCATGACTTTTCTCTTTGACTGGCCCATATCCCTCAGAGCTGCAAAATCCACCAGTGCATAATCATCAAAGCCTCCAAACTTGAGACCACTGATTAGCTCACTTAATTTGGTAACCAACAGGTCCAGTCCTGCATCCCCTCTGGTAGGGCTGTCTATTATTATTACCTTGCCTTAGAAGTTGTCCTTCATGCATTCCAGGAGTCTTCTGGATTGCCTACAGCTTTTCGTGCTTTCCCAGCAGATGTTGATCTCATTCAAATTCTCCACCAGGACAAGAGCCTGTGAGCATGAAACTTCCTGTAGCTGGAGCAAGAAGACTGTGTAAATAGTCCTGGATCAGCTGGCTTGTACAAGACATCAGCCACAAGGTTCTCTTCTTACCTTGGTCTCTAATTCTTACCCAGCTTTTGACATGCTAGTGGCAAATCTTTGGAGACAAGTCTTCACAAACTATTCAATTTTGTGGAGGAAACACACTCACCATTTGATCCTCACCTTAAATTGATTAACTAGTTTTTTTAGCATGCACGGAATAATTTGAAACAAAATTTCTGTAGAAAGGGGATGAATGTAAGAACCTTTAGGTCACCTCAGATCTATCTGCAAGTATTCACAGAAAGCCAGTAAAATTCCAGAGCACCATCATGTTTCCCTAATAGAGGAATGTTATGTCTATATTTTAAAGGAGAGCCTACGACAAAAACACCCACTGACTCAAATTAAGATGATGTTAAATAAAAATATATATAACAGAGTTCAGTTAGTTTTCATGCAAAAGAAAAAATGCCAGTTATGGATCACCATAGATTATCCAAGAAAAATATTTTACACTTAATATATAATTTCAGAGGTTTATGTTTCCAGCTCATGAGTAAATTTATATGAACTAACTTTGACAGTCCTATTAAAGCCTAAATTAATGGCAAGTGTGTAAGGTTTCTGCATGGAGGAAATACTGTTGCCTTCAATGAACTATGGAGAAATAACAGTAATTTACCTCTTTAGAAGCAGATACCAAACTAAATGAAATTTCTCTTGCTTCTTTAAAGATTAGTTACTGCTTGATACAGCTAAACACATTTTGAATTTTTAAATGTGAATTTTGAAGATGTTTATATCCATCTATATTATATTTTCATTAAAATAATTTTTCTTGTAATCATATTTGACAAGAACAAAAACCTGTGATTCTATAAGAAAACATGAATGAAGGAGAACTGTTTTTAATGGAGTGATGCACAAGACTTAAATGAATGCTTGAAAGCGAGACACGTGATATCCATACATAGGCATACCATTCTATATATTCTGTATATACAAAAGACTATAACAAAAAAAATCCAAATCCCACTCCCCTGCAGCAAACAAACAAGCAAACAAACCCCCCCAAAAACCAACAAACCCCAAACATTAACCAAATAAAAAATCCCAAGACAATTCAGTCAGGCAGAGCCAAAGGGAGTTGCAGTAACTAACATGCTTTTTAATTACATATTTTGAAGCTTCACTTTAGTGACTCAGGATGACACATTTGATAAAAAAATGGTGAATGTGTTTATTTTTTTTCAGTCTAAGATAATAGTATTGCATGAGACAATCCCAAACACTGAAGAAAAGAGTCTCTTGTCCTGATGTATGTGGTAAATAGTGCCTTCTAGAAAGGATCATAACTTTGGGTTATGTCTCCTTAAGGAGCTGTTATTTAAAGAGGAGTCTATAGGGTTCATAAAGGTTAGCATCAGTGACTAAGCCTGTCAGTTTAAGATCTTCAGCCGACTTACTCATTTACTTCTTCTGTTCTCTGAATAAAAGAGAACTGGGAGGAATATTCAGGAATGAAGCACTCACTTGGGAAGTTGAGGAGAAATTTATTGCAGTAATAAGACTCAAAGTAACTTAACACTAGTGTCTCCTGATGTACCTACTGGCAAAGTGTCTTCTTCTTATGGAAAGTCTTTTGCAACCAGAAACATTTTATAGTTTATATAGTAAAGAGGGAAAGCCCCTTACTCTACTGCAGTGACTCTGATGACAAGCAGGCAAAGGTACGAGGCTTGGAAAAAATGCTAAATGGATGGAAAATATTTTTTCACTATAAAAGTATTGGTAAAACCAAAAAAAAAAATCAAAGTGATGACCTTCGTAAATTAAACAGGACCGCTTAACTAAACAAAACCTTCATTTTATTATACTCAAATATAGCAGAGGGGCAGAGTTTCCTGAAGATCCCTGATCATTACTCAAGTGATGGAGGAGACAAAGAACAGGTGCCCTGATGCACATCATTCTACAAAAAAGAAAGGTTTTGTTGGGGTTGTCTAGGTTGAAAACCTAGGTTGCCATGAATATGAGATGGTACGGGGAGAGAGTGAAGAGCAAGCTCAGCCCTGGAATTCAGGACAGCAAATTTTGCTGGCTCAAAGGTATGCTTGGAAGGGTCCTAAAGGATAAGGCCTGGGGAGGAACAGGTTCTCATAGCAGTCCTGATTTAATTTTCAAGGATCACCTATATGGATGCTAAATCTGAACCACAGTGCCTGTACAAATTGCAGGCCGCATGGCTCCTCAGGCTGACTGAGAAAGTATCCTGGGAAAAATATGAGAAAGAATTAAAACAATTCTCAGGGACACTAAACAGCCTTGCAGGTGTTGTTTTACAGCCTCTTGTTTCTCCTTGCAGGAGAGAGTCAGGGGGGCAGAGTGCCCCTGACCAATGATAGTAATGTAGCACTTTGCTAGCCAATAAGAATTTCTTTTCTGTACATTCCACGTATCTGTCTATAAGACAGAGCTGAAGCAATAAACTGAGGAATTCTCGTGTTGTGACTCCCTTGAGAGTTTGTGTCGTTCTTTCTAGCCGTTCCCAATCGGAGCGACACACCTACCCTAATTTAGAGTGACCCATTCCAACAAGTAAGCAGGGAGTGATCCCCCCTACTCAGCCCTAATAAGGCCACATCTGGAGTCTTTGTCTAGTCCTGTGCTCCCTGGAGGTGTAAATATACTGGAGAGGGTCCAAAGAGGATGAAAGAACTGAAGCTGCTCATATATGAGGAAAGACTGAGGTGGCTGGGCCAGTTCAGCCTGGAGAAGAAAATTCTCAGGAAGGATCTTATCAGTCTGCATAAATACTTTCAAAGAGGTTGTAAAGACAGAACCAGGCTCTTTTTAGTGATGCCTAGTGACAGGACCAGAGGCAATGGCCACAAACTGAAACAGTCAGGAATGTCAGGAAACAGTTTTACTTTGAGGGTGACTGTTCACTGGCATAGGTTGTCCAGAGAGTCTGTGGAATCTCTCACTTTGAAGATAGTCAGAAGCAGTTTAGACATGGTTCTGAGCACCCAGTTCTAGGTGCTTGAACATGGGGGCTGAACTAGATGACTTCTAGGAGTACCTTCCAAACTCACACTTCTGTGATTCTGTAACTTTTATACCTAAATATCAAAGCTGATGTGTGTGTGTACACTCCCATTTCAACACATTTTGATCATTCAGAGCAGCAGAAGCTCTCCAAGATCTAGAAAACTCTTTTCCACTGGTCCCAAATTCCCAGATAGTAGTCACCAAAGAAACATGCTCCTGCCAGCCCTTGACTTCACCCAACTACACTATGTGCTAAGAGATAAGATCAAGGTGACTGCAATGAAGTGGGTTACATGACTTTTAAAAGAAGAAAAAAAAAAATTTGTTCCAGACAATAATCTCATTAGTGACAGGATGTGGGGCTTTGATTGATTCAACAACTGTATGTTCAAGGATTTTTTCTGCATTGTATTACCCCTCAAGACATTGGCTAAGCCCTTGGTGTCACATCAGTGAAAAAAAATGAGAAGGGCAAGGATCTGTTCCTTTTTCCTGTTATGGGAGAAAGACTGTTTCTCATCTTTCAACTTTTATTTGCTAGATTTCTCATTTTGCAGTTAAAAATACATGAAAATATCTAATATAGGCAGTTCATGTTCCATTACTTAGTAAAAAAAATGTAATTTATAATTTAGTTATCTAGCACTGTAACTATGCATATTGTTATAAGGCAGTTCTAAAATGCTCAGCAAAAAATAAGAAATCCTAAGGTCTTAAAAATCTAAATAAATAGTTTAAAATAAAGGAAATCTGAAATTGAAACTTATGCAGCTTCTTTTTTATATATGTGATACTTTACTATGTGCTCTAAAAACTGCTCAGTGAATATATCCAGAAGTAATACTTTGGGAAACCCTTAATTTTCACTCCATGAACTGATCTACTTAAAAGCAAAAAAATTCACACTTCTATGTAAATAAAACATCTGAAATAAATATTTCATCTGAGTCTCTCATGAAGATTATGATTTACTTTAATGTTAATAAAGTTTTTCATAGAACTTATATATATATTTCTAATGCTATTTTGATATCATTATCTAACTATATTTATATGCTAACTTATATTGTATGTTTTTTAATACTCTGTATTAATCTGATACCATCATCTTCTGTACTACAAAAATTAGGTTATGATAAGGTTGCTGGGTTTTACTATGGAATATAATTTCATATATCACTTTTCTGGCTCCTTATAAGGTCTCACTACACAGGACATATATTATAGAAACAAAAAAAATAATAAAAAAAAAAGCATAAAATGAATTGCATCTAAATGCAAGACTTCTAACAGACAAGCTAGATGAATTGATTAATTCTCATTTTGGGCCAATGTGGATCAATACTTTAACATAGTTTTTAAGGCTGAACTGAGATTGAAATAGTGTGAAAAAGAAGAGATGATAGATAGTAAATGTCTGGAGCTGGTAGATAGTAAAATCATCACATTCAGGGTCATACACATAATTATATATATTTATATATAGATGCATTTTCAGTGTTTTTCAAAAGTTGAATCTTTTCGTCATTGTGCTTCATAATTTAACAACACAATTTTGAACATTTTGTCTATCAAAGTAGAATCAGTTTCTTCAACCTCTTATAAATCTAGTACCTGTCACTTTCAAGCATAAGCACTGTATTTCTTGCTTTATAATTTCAGCATTACATACACTACTCAATGTGACATATAAATACTGCAGTGTACAAATATGCCACCTTTCTGGATTTATATACTATTTCTTTAAAAACACAGTCCATCATCTTCACCTTGTTCACCGTAACCTTGGTTCTGTATACAGGTACTCGTAGATATTTCACCAGCAATAAAACTCAAGTCTTGTCTGTATCAGTGTGATACATAGATTTGCTTACTCTAACACTTACTGATTTATTATGTTTCATAGAATCATAGAATGATCTAGGTTGGAAGAGACCTTAAAGACTATCTGTTTCCAGCCCCTTTACCAGGGGCAGGAATGCCATTCAGTAGGTCAGGACTCTCAGAGTTCCCACCATCCTGTCCTTGAACATTTCCAGAGATGGAACAGCCACAGCCTATCTGGGCAACCTGGTCCAGTGCTTCACCACCCTCACTGTAAAGGATTTCTTCCTAGTATGTGACCCAAGCCCACCCTCTTTCAATTTCCAGGCATTTCCCCTTGTTCTGTCACTTTCTGTCCATAAAAATAGTCCTTCTTTCTCTTTTTTATAATCCACTTTTAGGTAATGAAAGGCCCTAATAAGGTCTTTTTCATAGGAGATGTGCTCCAGGCTCCAGATCATCTTTGAGGCTCTCTTCTGGACCCACTCTAAGAGGTGCACATATTTCTTGTGCTGGAGAACCCAGACCTGGAATCAGACTAGAGAGAGAGAATTTCCTCCTTGAGCTGCTGTCTGTGTGTCTTTTCATGAAGCCCAGGATGTGGCTGACCTTCTGGGTTTTGAGTCTGCACTGTTGACTTGCTGGTGTATGGTTCATCTTTTCATCCACAATTCCCAAGTCCTTCTCCACAGGACTGCTCTCAATATCTTCTTCTCCCAGTCTGTATTCAGATCTGGGATTGCTTCAACACAGATGCAGCACCTGCACTTGAGCTTGTTGAACTTCTTGTGGGCTCACTTCTCAAGTTTGTCCAGGTCTGTGTGGGTGTCACCCCATCCTTCTGTTGTGTCAACTGCTTGGAGTCATCTGCAAACCTGATGAGAGTGTCCTTGATCTGCTGTCTGTGTTATTGGCTTAGGTACTGAAGAGCATCATCCCCAGGACAGAGAGTTGAGGGATACCGCACATCACCAACCTCCACCTCGACATGGAATCCAGCCAATCAACTCCTTATCCATTGAATGACTGTTTAACTTCTGATATCATTAATTTCTCAAATTGTACTGAACAGTACATATCTTATAGTTAGCTTTTTTACCTTCAGTCCTATTAGTTCTAGATTTTCAAACTGACCAAAGAGAAATTATATTTTATTAACTCTGTTTTATAATGATGTGAATGCAGAAAAGCGCATAGGCAAGTTTTACTCTATTTCAAAAGGAAAATATAGGAAGGGAAAAAATGAATGTAATGCAGTAGGAAAGAAAAAGAAAGTTGCCATCAACATTCATTGATACAGATTGTGCAATAGAAATCTGTTGTTAATCAGCCACACTCTCAGTTTGTTTTTTTTTGATGGAAGGAATTGAAATATGTTTCTTGTTCATTGGAAATCTGTTGAGCTATCTGTGTAAATTTACTCTATATACTTTCTTTTAGAGCTTATAGATGTAAGAAATTTCATTCTTTAGGCAAGCAAGGATATGTTAATTTAACATTAAAATTTATTTAAATATTTTGATGAAAATTTTCAGTGTATTTTCATTTTCTATATGGACTTTTTATTGAAATGATGGCTGTACGGTTATAGTGGTGATTTAGATTATTTCAGTCAGCTCGTTTGGACCAATATTATGGAACTAATTTCTGTACAGAAGTCAAGTACATGTCTTGCATATTTCTCAAAATTTTCTTGTCTAAATGCGTTAGATATCTTTTGCTCTTAATCCAGATTACATTTCCATTAATAACCCCAATTTTTCTTGGCTTATATTCCCAAAAGAAATTGAAAATCCTGGAGTTCATCTTATAGTAAGTGAATTTATTTGTGTCTGAAGGAATTAATGATATTTTGATATTTGATGATTTATTCCATTTCTGGATAAAAACACTCACCATTTTCCTTGTAGCTTCCCCTGATGTACCAGGTAAAAGCCAGGTTATGACATTCTAATTAATTGATCTATCTTTTCATATAAAAATGAACTTTTCTCAAAATTGAGATCATATCAGCTAGGAAAAACCTATCTGGAAAGCCACCCAAACATTTTGTAATTTCATAGCCTGGTTTCCAAAGAGCACTGAATAACAGAATGTCTTGAGGAGCAAAACTAAAATAAAGCTCTAATGGAATTAAGGAACTGGCCATCCAATTATCTAAACATAGAAGTTACACTAGCTATGCATCGTTGCCTTAAAAATTACATTATAAGATTGAAAAATCAGGTTTCAGATGGACTGTTATCATCAGGAGAATTAATACAACCTGTTTCTTCCAGATGTATCTTTTCATAAACAAAGTACTGCTGTGGATTTTTTTATCATGTCTGTATTTTATTTTCATACTTTGTAGTAATATTTAAATGTTGAACCTTTTCTTCCCCAGTGAAAGTCAAATATTAATATTATTCCTGTCCTCATGCAAAATAAAGAAAATTATGCAGTGATATGCATGTATTGTTATTCTCTTCTTACAAAAAAGAGAAAAGGAACACTGAATTTCACATGTGCACTTTTGATTCTGTTAGACTAAATGAAAAGTGATTGGATTATGCTGCTTTCTTTTCTTTTGACATGCAATTGTCATCTCCTCTTAACAGAACTAGATTTTTCCTTCTTAATTTGTATGCCTTGTTATTCTTATTGAAAATACTCTGTGATACTTGATCCTTGTTATTCATTTATGTATACTTAATGATTAAGTTTTTCAAGAATCATTATAAACTAGCAATCCTTTGCCTCCTTCTCTTCTCATTGCTATTTTTTGATTTCTTGATTGTACATGAGAACATTCTTTACCCATGGCCTACAAATGAAGATCTATTCTTTGTGGTACTCTAGGAAAAGGTCAATCAATTGCAATAAAATAGTTTTTATTTTTCCATAGAACTGAATCATGAAAATAATTTATGCTACTTTACTTGATTAGGGACAGTTTGCTACAGAAAAGATTTTGAGTATCTTGATTGCATACTCCATTAAGCACTCTACTCAAAATGTGTTATATTCTGTTTAATGGCATTTACAAACAGGTGAGAGAGTTTTACACATTTCAGGATCTGTGACCTTTCCCAATTTATTCCTGCTTCCTTGGGTTAGTGAGGCCCTCTTTGAGAACAAGATGAGAAAAGCTGATGGTAGGGAGGAATAGTCATGTGAAAGTTTTTTTCTATGCATCTAGTTTACCTTCTAGATGAGATTTTTTGGGTAGCCTTTTTTGTTTGTTTGTCTGGTCGGTTAGTTGGTTTTCCATTTGTTTGTTTGTTTTTTTGGTTTTTTTTGAAATATTTTTCCATTCTTTTCTGACTGGGTGGATCTGGAAATCCCAAGTTGATATTTTCATTCAGAAATCCCTTCAATATATAGTTTTTTCCCCCTTAGTCTATTTTACTCTTTAGCTGAAAATTTTCATGACAGAAATTAATCATTTAGTACAATAAGTAATGTGAATATTTTATCCCAAGAGAAATGTACTGAGGCAAGCAATGGCAGGTATGAAACCTCTGAATGGTATGGAGACACTGAATTCAGAATTAGCAACCATTCTTACTTGTCAATGAAAGAAAAGTGAATACTTATAAATTTTGCAAACAACAATGTTTAAACAAACAAGCAAAAAGGCTTGAAGAGAGTCTGACTTAATGACAAAGATCATCGTGCGAACCATAAATTTAAAATAATATTTTTCAAGAAGTTATGCAAAATTATGCACAGTACACTCATAAGTATGTTCATTGGTGGCTAAATCTGATGATTTTGAAGAACCCATAAACATAGATATCTTTGTTCTGCTTATTCCAGATGTACTGTATGGTTTGAACTACTTCCTTTGTAATTCCCTGTGTATCTGTTCTTATCTGCTTCTGGGGAGCGGAAGACGGTTGGAGAGATGGAACATCCACTATGCTCATTCTTCCAGTAACTGTGCATAATAATTTATGTAAGGAAAACTCATAGAGAACTGCACACTTAGAGAGAAGGGACATGATATTGTTAGTAATGACTGAATACTAAATTTCTATTTATTTGTTTACTTGCCTACTTATTTTTCCTCACTAGAACCAGATTATCCCCTGCTGTTAGTACCTTGGAAAAAGCATCTGATCAAAAGCATTCAAAATAACTGTCAATTTCTTTTCATAAAGAGACGATCAGAAAAAACTGTAGATCTTTATAAGAGTAAAGGTTCACAGTTATTAGAAAATGGCAGACTTTTATCTTCCAAGCCCACCTGAAGAATTGAGCAAAAACATGTTTGTAAGATATGCATTTTCCAACATATATTTTTTCATAAGAATAAATTATTTTGCAAAGGTAACAAAATTGAAACCTAAGATTTAACATTCTAATTGAGTTAATAATAACCTACTTTTTTCCTAGCAAAAAAAAATTATAAATAATTACTTCTTATTACTTCAATATTTCATTGGGAGAAAAACTGCCTAGATCTGTGGTTTTCCTTTTTTTTATTTTTTTTTTTAGCTGAAATAAAATGTAAACGGGTTAGAATACTCAAACTATGAATCTCTGGACTTCACACTCTCATTAGAAATTACTCCCTATAACCTTCCTGAATTAGGAGAGAAAACAAATATAAAAGAAACACACAAAAATATTTCTATATATAAAAACCAGTATTTTTCCTAACTAGTAAGAAAAGCTGAAAACTACATCATACTTTAACATTAATCTTGTACAATTAGAGGTCTATAGTTGAAAGACTTCTATATTTTCTGTGAAAGGATTTAAAATCTTTAAATTATTTCCATGTGAATTATTCTAAACATAGCCTTTACAAAAGAGGAAAACAGTATAGTAGAGAATCTTCTCTATGACAATTTATGTTCTCAGAAACAACACTACCAAGCTCAGATATACAAAAATTAAAATAGAATATTTTTTTCCAGATTCTACATCTTCATATCTGTCTGTAACTGATCACTCCGGGAAAAAAAAAAAACCAAAAACAAACCAAAAAAGTTTAAAACCAGGTTTTTAAAGAAGTTTAAAAAGTCAATATGAAGTGCAGGCAGTGCATTCTGTGGAAAAAGTCATTGTAAGTATTTGTGGAACATGTCATCAAGTTATATTGTCTAATATATTTAACTGATCAATAACATCAATATGTAATAAGTATGGCAATTAGACATACGAATAATCAGAAAAAGAAGTGACATTTCAAACATAGAAGGCTGATATAAAATCCTATGCAAATCAACTCTCTCATCTCTCAAATAATCTCTCAGAAACCAAAACATGTCCTTATATATCTTTAAGCACTGACATTAATATTAATATTTCTTGTAATTCTAGTAAAAGAGGGCAACACTTATTTCTTCATAGAAAATTATTACATTTACATTTTCTAATTAAATGTATTTATCTTCCTAATTGCAGAAAAGATAATCATGGTAATTTTTAAAGACTTATAGAACACATCATTGCCTAAATATAAAATATAAATCCTCTTTTTTCATAAAATTTTGCACTGATCACACATGGAGTGCAAGAACTAGTGTGAGACTAAGTAAGAATTTTTATTGTTTCTGTAACACACATGTAACACAATTCATTCTTTTCTGTATTGGAGTCCCTGAAAATGGTAACCATATTTCCCTTCTGTAGGCAAAAATAAAAGCACACATAGAAATGAAGAGATTTCCCAAGATTATACATGATCCTGAGTCAATGAGTTTTGCTTTTAAAACAGGTACAAAAACTAAGCTCAAATAGTTTATTATTGAAATCTGCATTTCTCTTAAGGTGAAATTATTGTAAGACAAAAGGGATTTCTTTGCACCATTACTCAATCAGTGAGAGGGGGAGTAATAAGGGAAATTGCTATAACCTTCTGACCACACACATTTACTACGTGTAAATATTTTATTCAGGTTTTTGTTTGATTTAAGAGATCTACTGAGGAGCAAATTCTTCTCCCACAGTTCCATTCAGCTATTATAATTTTATTGCCAGCCTTAAGATGGGTTCACTACAACAAGAGGAACTTATGTTGAATCTATCATTCTTGAACTGGAATATTATGATGTTTGGGGTCTTTGGATTGATGTTGGTTATGTTACTACCATGCTCAGCACTTGACATTTGACCTTTTTATCAGTTTTCTTCCAGTAAGGAAAGTAAATTGTTGATTTTAAATTGTTGCTGGCCTCAAATCTGATGCTGGAAGTTAAAAAAATATTTCTCAGATGAATGACTAATTGAAAAAAAAAATTAAAAGAGGAAAAGATTTAAGCAGACAAAACCAGCAGGAATACTAAGACAAATGTTATGCAAACAATAGAAAGAGTATGTTTTATGCATTTGTATAAGGGGAAAAAATCATCACTATAAGCAACAGACTCTCAAAAACCTCTTGTATCTTTTCAGAAGCCTTATTTTAAGCTATAAAATTTGGTCAGCATGAGGGAAGGTAGACTTCGTAAACCCTCCTTTAAAGCTGATTGAGCCAGAATACAGATAGGATGCAGACATTAAGACAGAACTCAATCTTCTGAAAAAATGCAAAGAAAAAAATTTTTACATGTAATTTTTTTGATCCATTGTTTATACAAAAAAAACCACATCCTAGGTTATATCTTTTCTTTTCTTTTCTTTAATTTTGCAAGTATCTATGAAAATATGTCCGCAGACAAATGCACTCTTAAGTTGTTGAGCACAAGTAGCTATTAATCAGCTTTTTTGGGCCATGAGTCAGAATTTTCTGTTTATTTCAAGCAATTCCTTAAGTTTCCACGTGGAGATGAGCCAAGAGTTTTGTACAACAATATTACCAATATTATATTACCAATACCAACAGTATTTTTGCAGATTGGAGGGAATGAAAGTGGCTTTTGCATCGCAAATCCTGTTATTTACCTTCTAGTTTTCTTAGCTGAAAAAATTCTCTCTTGCATTACATAGTAATGTAATATATCTGTAATCACTCTTGTAAATGCCATGAATTACTCCTCCCACCTATCATTGCCAGTTCAGGTGTCCTACAGGTTCCGTGGAACTCTGTCCTTTAGCCCTCTTGGGATCCCCTGGGGTACTCAGATGTCTCTGGAAATTGCTTCCTTAGCCTGGTACAAGTTTTCACCTAGGAGAAAACTGCCCAGAATATGACATCTGAGAGCTGCAGGAGGGCAGGGCAGGATGGCTGAATTGCAAGAATATGTCCCATTCTTTTTATTTCAGACTCTCTTGCTCTGGGTGATGTCTTTACTTAAACAACTTAGTTTTTCTGGCTGCTGTCTTTGACACGAGGAATTATGATTTTTACAGGGATCCTAAGTATGTAAGCCTGGGTGACAGATTCCATTAAATGATAGAAGATCTAAAAGATCTTGGTTGTGTTCTAAAAGATTTGTTGATGCTAACTCAGCTGAGATAAGGATAATAGATCTGTTGCCTGAAAGGACTAACTGTTAGACTTTTGAGAAATATGATGCTCTGCACTTCAGCATGACAATACTTGCTGAAATGTTTTAATTCACTTGCAAATATGCATGTGATTTCTAGAGTAATTAAGCTTTTATGTCAAAAGCTAAGATCTTACTGTAAACAAGGTGAAGGAAATAGGAAACCTATGCCATCTGTGAAGATTTTTTGCTGTTGTTGAAAATCTAAATATAAATTTACATGAAAATACTTAAAACATCAGTGGGATAACAGCTGAAATACTGTTTATGGGTAGAGGAGTTACATTTTTTCACCTTTATCTTCCAAAATTAAACCATGAATTACACACTTAGCTGCAGTAAAATATTTTCAGCATGATTTGCTGCAAAACACTCACAAGGCCATGTCTGAAGACAACTGCTGTCTGCAGTCACAATAATTTTTCCTAATAGCAAAGTACTGGAATTTATGAATGCTTCAGAAAGATTTGGTTATAGTTGTGTGGGACAAAACACGAGGTCATTGGTTGGGTTTGAGGGTATTTTTTGGTTAACAGCTATTTACAGGAATCAAGTACTTCATGGTGGAAAGGTTCTTTTCCTTTGCAAGACTCTCTTAGTAAGTTGACTGGATCAAAACACAAGAAAATAAAGTATGTAACCTCAGGATTCATAAATTCAATCTGAAAATTGTCTAAGATAGAAACTAATAATGAGGGCTTAGCTTCATCTACAACCATTTCTGCACTCCTTTTCATGTTGAGGATTTTGAATGTCTGCTTCCTACGCTTATTTCTCTTTCTGCTCACTGAAATATGAGATATTTTAGGAGCCTTATAATGGATCTCCATATTGGAAAGGATTGGTGTGGTGAAATCGGTAAATTTTAAGTTCAATTTAAATATTTATGCGAGGCACCATCTTTATCTTATTCTAAGCAAGATCCTTTCAATATAAAATCAAATTCTGTCAGAAGAATTTGAGTTCTGGATCCTGTAGACCTAACCCACTTGGATGGGAGTCCAAAAGTGAAAACAGAAACCAGTTTTGTTGAAGAAACACCACCTTTATCTTTGAAAGAAATTAAATGAGATTTTAAGTTTTCTTCTTAACTCCAGGTTTTTAAACAATCTTCTTGACTTGTGGAACAGATATAACTTATCATTGACATTTTATGTCTAAAATTTTACTCAGAATTTTGGTTAAAAATTTTTATTAGCTTTGAGAAGCAGTGAAAAAATTTGACTGAATTTATTTCTTTTTTAGACATATTTTGAAGTAGAAATATTTTTTTAAATATTAAAACTTTGATATAGTGGAATTTCCTGTGTGTGGTATGGAGACATTAGGGGAAAATGCTGGTGAATAATGACTGACTCATCTGTCCATGTTTAACATTTCAGACCAAACTATTGCTAGCACAATTAAAAGCTGCTCTCTCTACAGCCTGATGCTTGGTTGACCATTGCAATCACCATATGTTTGACCATTGCATTGACCCAAAATTCTGACCTTTGGCAGAAAAATGGTACACAAGTTCCTTTTCCTCTCAAGAATTGTTCTGAAGCGGGGGAAAGGAAATGAGGAGTAGGAACAACTTCTCTAGTCTGCGACTGAGCAAAATACAGGCACACTGTAGCAAAGATCTGTAAGGAAAATTAAAACTAGAAAGGCTGTAGAGTTGAGTGAAAACATAGAGAAAGGACAGCAAGAGATTCATCTTTATAAATGGTCATGAAATTTTCTTCTTCTCAATGTAAATTAAGTAGTATTAATACTGCATTGATGCAGGGAACTGTGTTACCATCTTTACACAATGCTGGACTATGTAAACATAGTTACACCACCCTATCAAAAGTCGCAGCTCTATACACTATTTTTGTGATGAAAAGGCATGACAATGAATGATGTCTCTGTGTAACACTAATTTTAGGTATACCTCAAGCAGGTTTCGACAATGGAGTTTTGGCTTGATTTCTAGTTTGTGTTGTGATCTGAAGTATTTTATATGGTCACAGTCATATTGTCTTTTACCTGGACAATATGAAACTCTTATTTTCTTCCCTTGCTTCTTCTTCCTTTTTTTGTTTTAGTTCAACTGAATTTATTTCCACATAATGTACAGGATCTTCTTTCACTTTGTTTTTTAAAATTGCTATTCCTTGACACATTGTGCTCCATCTTTGATATTCTGGCTGAACCTAATGCTATACCTTATTTAATTTACTATGAAAGTGTTTCTTTTTAAAAATAGTGATATGGAAATCTGCTGAAAATGATCAAATACTCCCTCTAACCTGGAAAAGCTGAGAGATTGAAAACCCGAAGGTGTCCGAAGATAGTGTAAGCTAAAATATTGCTGGGATGCGTATTTCACTTAGTCTTGCTTGCTGTATGCTGGCCAACCTTGATTAAGTGTCAAGAATATTGAGTAATCTGGATTCTGGAGAGAATGTTTTAACAGGGTGAAACAGCCATCTGAAAGCTGATTTGCCCTTGATGCAAAATTTATTGCATCTATATGCTAATGACCTTATTTCTGCATCTTCAGCCATTACACAAATTTATACTCATTGAATTTCACCAACTAAAATCATGTTGTTTCAAATTTGAAATACCCCAGAAAGGGAGAATTTGGGTATGAAAATAATGGCATTGGAAATTTAGAGGATGACAGATTTCTTTTTCCACTGTATCCCACTCCAGTGACAAGAATAATGATGTAGCTTGACAATAGATGAAGTCAGATACCGTGTATGTCCTTTTGCATCTACTGCTATCTTAACAGTAAAGAAAGTAAACTTAAATGTAAGGAAAGAATTTTGGTTTGTGGCTTGGAAATAAACTTTTTTAAGTTATGACAAACCCAATGGCAAGGGATTTTATGCTTGGCACAGAAAGTGTTTGGGTTTTTTGATAATGAGTTAGGGGGATGAAAATGTGATGCATGTATTTTCTAGGACTGAAATGCGTTTTGACTAAGTAGAGGAAAAAGTTGTTTTAATACTTGGAATGCATAAGTTATTTTATAAGGATAGTTCTTTAAGCATTAGAATTTTTTTAAGTGTGCTTGTTGAATGCTGGTGTAATTTAATGCCACTTTAATGTAAATATTAATAAAAAACTCTTAAGTTAACATAATATCGTATCATAAGTTAATTGCAAGGGATGTGTACGATCTATACCTAATTAAATAATATGTAAATAAGACATTTTAAAGATAAAAAGCTTATTAAATAATTACTTGTTTAACTTCTTTCTCCAGGTGTTATCAGAAGAACTGACATTCACCTTGTTTCTGTCTTGCAGAATGGCAAGTGTGAGAATGCTTGCCTCATTTCAGAATTAATTATGATTCTAGTAATAAAGATAGCTCACATATTGGTTTTTGTTGGATTTTTCATTTGTGGATTTGTTACCTACTTAAAATTTAGGTTTGGACTTTCAGGGGACAACCCAAAAAAATCAACATCTTAGAAAATATTAGCAATCATAGATTTCATGAACACTTAGAGTAACAGTTTCACTGATAAATTTGTAGTTAAAAGATAAGTCTAGAAGAATAGAAAATTCTACTAGCCACTCAGCTGAGATATAATTTTTACCAAACTAGCATATTTTTCTTTTATAATCATTAATCTTCTTTATTACCTGCAACAATATTTTCAAATAGTCTCTAGCTCTGTTTAATAGGTTATGAATAATTAATTTTGAAGCAATGTACCCAGAATTTTGATAACTTCTTCCAATGTTGTCACAATTAATTTCTACTCCAATAATTACGAAATATTTTAACTCTGTACATAGACAGAATAAACTAGAATTCTAAACTAGAACAGAACAAAATAGAACAGAATATCTCAAATTCAAAAGGACCCATAATGATAATTAAGTTTAGCACAAAAATATTTCTACAAGCCATCATTTTAACTTCCATATATCCTAAGCAACTATTAGCCAAATTCAACACTTTTTAAAGCCCTGACATCTGTGCTTTCAGATAACTTTTTCATTATTATATTTTGTCATGATATTTTAAAGGCAGGTTTAATAATGTGGGGTTTTTTTCTCTGTGCGTTTTGATGCTTCTAAAGGTAGCACAATGGAAGATCACATTTCAGTGGTTTTAAAAGGAATGAGTTCTGAAGAGGAAAAGTATATGTCAATATTTTGGATTTTTTAAAGCTGATGCACAGCATCCAAAAAAAAATGCATTGAATTGTTGGCTGTAGCTAAATCATGACTCTGGATACAAGTGTGCATGTATGGGTGTGTGAGCATGTACCTACAGAGGAAGTCCTGAGAGGGGAGGAAAAAAATTGAGTGCAAATTTAAAAAGGGTTCTTTTAGTGAGTTAAATTTTAACAGCTTTAATTGAAATTCTAAGTGAACCCTAGTTTTCAGCTCTTAGATGCCCTGAAGCACAAATTACTTCTGTGTTTTAAGATGATTTCTAAATTATATACTTTAAGAAATTTAATTTCATTATAGATCTTCTTTTCTAATCTATAATTATTTTAAATTAAGAAATCCAGAACCCATTTCTATATTTTCAGTGTCATCAGCTAATGTCTCTAAAAGGTTGGCAATTTGGTTTTCATTTCAGTTTGAATCCTCAAATAGTTCAAACAATATTTCTTTTTTTATTTTAATATTAAATTGTTTCAGCAATTATGATTTTCATTGGAAAATCAGAATTTATGAATGACATGGATATTCTGGAGCTAGATTTACTTTCTATATTGTTCTAAGGTTTATATATTAACATGCCTTATGTTTCATGGCTTATGATAGTGCTCAACAGATATTCTAATTTTTTTTATTCCTTCATATTACTTTTATTTTTCACATATAAAACAAACAACTAAAAATTTATAACTATGTTTTCTTACTGCCAGATGCACTCATAAAAGGAGTAAGAAAACTTACTGGAATCAGTTTTCAGTCAGGCAGATGTAGCTGCTTTGAGAGTTAAAGCCTCTATTTACATTAGTTTTCCTCTAAATGAATGTAGAAATCCTGAAGAAAGATTTTCTTGTTTGGCTTCCTAAATTTCCAAACCAAAAAAGAAAAAAAAAAATAGAAAAATGTTTTGAATTGGCAGGAAGAAAAAACTAAACAAAACAAGGCAAAAAAAGCAAAGCAAAACAAAAGAGACACCCATCTTCCAAGGGTTTTTAAACCTGAGAATAGCTTCTTCCTAAAAAATGGAAAAAGCCAACATAATTTCATTAAAAATAAAAATTTGAGGGTTTGATGGTTCTTTTAATGGTTTTAATGGACAATACCCTAGGAGTTATAAGATAGAGAGAATAATCTACTTTTACTTTAGAACATCCATCTTTTACTATGTGAGCTGGTTTTGACTGGAGTAGAGTTAGTATTCTTCTCAGTAGCTGTTATGGGACCATGTTTTGGATTTGGGCTGAAAATTATGTTGACAATTCTGGGATGTTTTAGATATCACTGAGCAGTACAGACGCAGAGTCAAGGTTGATTTTTTCTTCTCCTACTGCCCTGACATTGAAAAGGCTGGGGTACACAAGAAGCTGGGAGGGGCCACAGCCAGGACTGCTGACCCCAACTGATCAAAGGGATATCCCAGACCATGGGGTCTCATGTTCAGCACTGAAAGCTGGGTGCAGAAGAAGGAAGCAGGGGACATTTGGAGTGATGGAATTTGTCATCTCAAGACACTATTACATGTAATGGAGCTCTGCTCTCCAAGATGGCTGAACACCTGCCCACCCATGGGAAGTCATGAATTAATTCCTTGTTTTGCTTTGCTTTGTATGTGCGCCTTTTTGCTCTACCATTAAGACGCCTTTATCTCAGCTTAAGAGCTTTCTCACTTTTACAGATCTCTCCTCTATCCCTTTGGTGGGGGAGTGAGGTAGATCATTTACCATCTGGGGTTAAACTATGACACTATGCCACAAATAGTGATGGTTATGAAATTTTCATCTCTCTTTTGATTCCTTATATATTTATGGAGGTTTCAGTCTTTTATATTTCTCACATTACAAGTTAAATAGAAAAGAATAATCAATCCACAGATTTTTTTCTTTTTTTTTTTTTTTTCAGAAAAATAAGTCACAAACTATTAATTCATCTCACTTTGAGGAAAAAGCAATGATGAGGCTTCATAAACATTGTGTTGTAAGAAGGTAAGAAGGAGAAAATCAAGGAGAAACAAAAGTTGAGATCTACCTCCTATCAAATGTTTTATGACTCGGTGACTGATGTGGAAGATTTAATAGTCAGTAAACCTGCCCAGTAAAACATTGCAAGTCAGGAAAGATCTAACTGATTCTTTTTTAAAAGAGAATAAGAGGTTTGCCATGTGCCAGAAAAGATATGTCTCTCTCAATCGTAATGTTCAAAACAGTCATTAGGTGCTTCACAAATTTATCATCACTAATGAAAACATATTCCTAAATTTGATGCTAAGAACATCCCTATCTGAAGGCAGCAAATATATATATAAAATATATTAATTAAAAAAAAAAATAATAAAAAGTAAAGAGTTTTTGTCTTTATCTCCCTTCCTGCCCTCTGCTTTCAACAATTGAAAGCTAATTACAGTACTATTAACCAAGGATTTTCAGAGAGGTAGCCAGGAAAAATCTAGAGTGGTTGCATTTATTCTCCACACTGCATCTGGTATCTCAAAACTTTGTTCCATCTAAGCATCTCTTATTTTGTAGCATATGAGGAAATTTTGGTTAGTTCTACAATCTTTGTAACATAGATCATTCCATGCATTATTAAAGAATCTTGGTCAAGGACTGCCTAATATATTGTACAATTCATGTCTGTACTAACACTGAGACTATAGGCAAAACTAGATGAATTGCATCACATTAATTTTTAATAGTAATCCAGTGTCCCACTCTCTTAAGAGTTGACTCTCTGAAGCATCACTCTATTCAAATTATTTATGTCATTCAGATTAATGTTAGTGAATGCAAACTACGAAATATGCATCTTAGAATAGGAGAGAAAAAAATCATTATTTATGCATTACTTTAGATCATTACTTCAGCACGGTGCCAATATGTTTGGAGTGCTGCTGTCTATCAATAATCTCTCCTACTATGTGAATAAAAGATTTGGCACTGAGTAAAATGAAATTTTTTTCAAGGAAGTTGAAACTGTAAGGCTGTAACCATTTAGAATATGGGTTCACTGAAAGACATCCACTCTTTAATAGGGTGAGAAAACAAAATATGCGTATACATTCTGTGTTTATGGCTAAGATTTCAAAAACTCACAGAATGGTTGTTTTTGGAAGGGTACTGCTGGAAGTCATGTCTAACCTCCCAGCTCAGGCAGGGCCATCTAGAACTGGATGCCTGGGACCATTTCCAAAGAAATTTTGAACATCCACACATCTTTCATGGATTCCAGAGATACCACAGCTTCTTTGGACAACCTGTGTCAGTAATTGGTCACCCTCACAATGTTTCCTGACATTCAGACAGCATGTCCAATGTTTCAGTTTGTGCTCATTGTCTCTGGTCCTGTCACTGGACACTGAAAAGAGCCTGGATCCACCTTCGTTTCACACTCTTTGTGGGTATTTATGTACATTGATAAGGTCTCCCCATGAACATTCTCTTCTCCAGGCTGAACAGGCCCAACCACCTCAGTCTTTACTCATCTGTGAGATGTTTCAGACCCTTTATTATTTTTGTGGACTGTCTTTAGTATGTCCATGTCTCTCTTTTACTGGGGAAGCTCAGGATAGGACACAATATGCCAGGTGTGGGCTCATCAGTGCTGAAGAGAGGGGTAGAATCACTTCTCTTGACCTGCAGACAACACTCCTGCTGCAGTCTGGAGCCATGGACTCTACCAAAAGAGCACACTTCTGCCTCTTGTTCAACTTTGTGTCCAACAGGACACCCAGGTACTGCTTTCCAGCTGTGGGAAAGTAGTGGTAGACCCTACCCTGGGTAGGTCCCAGTACTTTCATGAGCCTTTTTCATGTTCTCTTTAACCAGGTTCCCCATCTTGTGGAGAAATGGGTCCGTATTTTCCTTAGTCCTCCTTCTGTCATCTATGCATTTACAGAAACCCCTCTTATTTTTTTTACACTTCTGTGCAGTGAAATCCATGAAGGTTTTAGCTTTCCTAATTCATCTCTAGAATCTCAAACTATTTCTGCATTTCTCCCAAATTCCAGCTCCTTGCTTCCATCTCATTGCTTCCAACTCCTTGCTTCCACACCCTGTTAACATCGTCTAAGTATGGCCAGGAGCTCCTTGTTCATTGACACAAGTATTCTGGTGTTTTTTTGCCTGACTTCCTATTTGTTGGGATGGACCACTCTTAAGCATGGAGTGGGTGATCCTTGAATATTAGTCAGCTTTCTTGGGCCTTTCTTCCCTGCTGGACCTTATTTCATGGAGGCCTTTACAAGCAGGCATTTGAAGAGGGGGAAATTATCATCTAGGCACTCAAGGAAACTCCTGGATTGTCTGTGCAGTTGCGTGCTCTCACTCCCAACAAACTGAATGGCAGATTATAAACAAGTCACATCGTTGCAGGAAAATGAAGAGTAAAGACCAAGTTCCTCTTTGTACCTTACAGTATCAGAGTTGTGCTATGGTAGTGCAGGAAAACTACATTTTTTGGACCATGCTCCTCAATTTTTAAGTAATTCATTATTAAAATTGATTGTTCATTTAGGGTTATAAAAGTCCAATATCCTACAGACTAGCCGACAAGACATTTAGAGAGTCAGTGTAAAATTTCAAATCTAGTGAAATGTGGAGGTAGGACATTCATGCTGACATTGAGAGGAGATGCAAAAACTGATTCTTTAAACATTGAATTGGAAGGTGACAAAAGTAATACCATTCTTTTATCTTGACAAATATTTGTCATAGAAAAAAGTCATTAAAAAGGGAGAAGTCCTTCTTTCCCATATAAAGAGTATAGTAAGATAAGTACCTGGGATAGTTTTTGTAAGAGTTTTGTTAAGCAGCAGTAAATTTAAAACATAATTGACCATTATAAATTTGGTATATAAATGAGTAACACAGGATTATTTATATTTGATAAAGCCTGAGATTATAGTTTTTGTTATTTATCCTAGTAAGGGAGTTAAAATCTCCTGTGTAGCTTTATTAGTGTCTCTTTGATCAGCAGTCCTTGGCTTTGTATATGAAATTTGTATACTTTGAAGTCCTTGGCTATGTATAGGCTGTTAAAGACTAGGGTCCAAACCTTGACTCATTGATCAAACTCTTCCTAAAATGGATTGGCCTTATCTTTTTGTCCTAGACTCTGAGTCTAATGGGATTTCCCTATCTCCTGGCTGTTTACGCTATCTCATCGGCACTGAATGTCTGCAATAAAAAGAAATTAATAACTAGAAGGTTTCGCTGTTTGCCTCAACAGTGGCAGGATGAACCTGGAAGTGTACATGCTACATGCCTTGGACATACATGAAAGAGGATTGGAGGAATGAGGCTGCAGGGATTGATTTCTGAAGGAGCATCAGATCAGTGCAGATTCTGCAGCTCACCGAATGGTGGCATAGTGTCCACCTCACTGCTCTTGGAGAGATTTAGGAAGCAAACTCTTCCATGAAAATGTAGAAATAATATCTTAATGAATGTAAGTAGATGCAGACGCAAACAGATTTACACAGTGTGCTGACAGCAAGGAGCATGGACTTCAGGGGTCACACTTATTTCATAAGTTCTTTAATAGCACAGATATACATGCTGAAGTCCAGGCAATATGATCCCAGGAACAGACCTCAGAAAGGCCTGACTTTATACTTTCTATCCAACTTGCTTCTGAATCAGAATTAATAGGTCAAATGTTAATTTGCTTATAAATAAATCCTTCTAGGCAGAGGGGAAGAGCATTGCTATCATCTTCTACTTACTACTTTTGTTTTGGAAGACACTGCTTGTTGATTGTTGTTCAGCCAGTCATACTACTTTACTTGTCAAAGCACATAATGATATTTACTCCTTCCTGAATTTATTTGAAAAAGACAATAAATAAGTATTTATCACGATGTTGACAGGTTGAATATTTTTATCTGAAGGTTTCACAAAATCATATAAGCCAAAATAATGATTGAACACATGGATATGGATATGAATAAGTTCATTAATTTACTATTGGTGGTAATTTAATGTGCTTAAACAGAAATAGGCATATATTGACAATGATGGACAGAAATTTGGGAGATATTAGTACATATAGTGTAAAATAGCTCTAGTCTATTTATTAACTACATATCTCAGACCAATAACGCAGAATTTATATGTTTGTTTGCTTAATGGGTTGATATTTGTTGTTGGGTTTTATCTGGGGAGGGGAGTTTTGTGTGTGTGTATACATGGACAGTAATTCTTTGTGGATTAAAACAATAATGTCATATTTGAATGGTTTTAATGATGTTTCACCATTACCAAATATTATTCACCAAATTCATTAATGACTGTTCAGAATTTAGCTTTTCTGAAAATGAGTGCTACCATAAATGTTCTGGATATAAAACTCTAAGTTCAGACTTTACAGGCTGATATTCAGCCCATCTGAAGATAACCTATATTCTCACAGCTAAAGTTTTCTTCTAGTTAGACACCTTTAAAAATGGTCTAGAATCACATAAAGAGTCACTGGTCAAGGTTTGTATAAAAATTTTGCCAGTATTATTTTTTAACAGTAAAACACCACAGGGAAGAAAATGTGACAAATTCTAAATGATTTTTTAAATATTGAAAATTCTTCCATGTAAAACTACACACAATAAAAAGAACAGGGTAATTAAAGAATCTATATGTACTCTAGAAAGGAATCAGAATTTATGTCATGGCAATGGCTATTTACTCTGCTACATGTTGCTGAGAAAATGAAAAAAAGTCACTAATGTTGATTTTTATCTCTTCTGCCACATCTGGAAAAAGGCTAAGTGCCATTAGAGATCAAGTCCATTTCACATAAGTTTATGCAAGCACAGGCATCTATACAATGAGAATATTTTCCTAACTCTATATTCCCGACATAGAGATTCAGATAATTCCAAAATTCAATTCACACGAGATCGATTTTTCAAGCCACTACCAAAAATTCGGGAATAAGTTTGTCGCAACTCTTACTGTCCATGAGAAAAAATTCTCTCACAAAGTATATTTAAATATTTATTTTTATAAAAAGAATAACAAGTGACTATGGCTGCAGTTTCAACTACTTAGAGAGCTACCTTGAGACCTGAAATATTTTGAGTGCTGTATTGTTTTCTTTTGGTAAGTTTCTTTTACTATGATCAATCTACTTTACATCCCTGTTGAATTCTGACTTCTTGTAGGGGTCATTGTTTCTTATTCCCAAAGAATTCTGCTAGGGATGTACAAACTTAATATATTTCTACCATTTACTGTGTTTGCCGAATCATAAGGAGCAAGCACGTGCTTTATGAACTCTCAGGTGGGTTACAATGTAAAGAAATGAAAACAATATATGTGATATTTGTAGAGTCAGCTAGCAGCAAAAAAGAAGGGGGGAAGCATTAAAAAAGCCTTGTTTGTTTTTTATGGTGACTCTCCTAGGAATAAACTGACTATGATATGGGTTTGGTTTTTTTTACAGCTTTGTAAAGTTATAGTCCTGACTGATGCTAAAGATATTTTTTCCCAAAGGTATGGATTAAAAATATTGCAATCAAAGAGAAAAATAAAGGACCATGCATAGTATGTTTCTATTTCCATACTGTATAGCAAGACTTATTTAAATATATTATTGATTGACAGATGTAGACAAAATGAAGTCATGGCTAGTTTCTAAATATTGGATTATTTAAAAACATAACTGTTTCAGAACAGAGCAGTACTGATTAAATTGCCTCCTTTTGTTCAGAGGAATGTCAGATATTAATTTGTCTGAAAACTAGTCAAGAACAAGAGTATGGATCTAAGTTATTGTTAGTATGGAGTACTAACTCCATTTTATTATTAAAATACATAATAAGTATGGAGTTGAAACAATTATTATTTCCACTAAATATGACCTTTCAAATGTACTGCAATACAAATCTTTGTTTAATTATGAATTTTAATTTGATTTAATATATATTAAATACTGAAAACTGATTAGATCCTGTTGTTTTTTCCAATTCCATCAACTCTCAGATCTAAGACATGATTTTAAATCAAACCAAAAAATAAGAACCCAAAACCTGGACATGACTGAAGGCTACAGCTTCTCTAGATGGTTTCTTTGAAGGCCCTAGAGCTACATTAGGGCACCAGTATGCAATTAGCTGGGTAGTTTGCCAGGAGGAAAACACAGACTGCTTGCAGTTTCTATGTGGAAAATATCTAAGTGTATTTTGGGAAATGCTAGGTTTATGACTTCTTGGTTCTTTGGTTCCTTAAGTACCAGGAAAATTGTACATAGGAAACCTAAGGATCCATAAGGACATGAGTGTTCAGTAAAAATTATGACCTCCACAGTATTTCTGGTAGGTTAGAAATAAAAACTAGTTTGTGCCCAGATTTATGTCCAGGGTGGTAAAGCATTAGAGGCAGAGTTACTGTGAGCATCCAGAGTTTCACTGGATACATTTATATTATCAAATAAAATAGGCTCATTTTCCAGCATTAAGGACTACTGGCACATCACAGCTCCAGAATATATACAATATATAGTATATACAGAATATATGGCTTTTTCTATCTTGCCTCCTGGGAGCTATCAATGGTCTAAACATTACCTGCAAGAGTGCTAGTTCACAGAAGTCAAAACAATGCCAGAGGCTACAGCTCTCTATTAAAGAGTGAAGAAAATATCCAGGGTTTGAATCTGTGTCCCAGTACTATTTGTTTTACTGATAATAACAGAGTCATTAGGTTCAAACTTGAAGAGTTTGTGGATTTTGGTAAATCAGAGTTGACGTGAAGTGATAGCTCTGATTTATTAAAACAATAGCAAAAATTGTACCTGAACACAGCTTCTGGGAAATAAATCAAGAAAGTAAGAGGCAGGATATCTTTTATGAACTCTCAATACTTTCAGTCTGTCTTTTTTTCTTATTTCCTTGATAACAGGATCTGAATAACTTTTATATTTTTTGGGTTTTTTTTTATTTATCTTTTTTTTTTCTTTTTTTTAATGAATCAGAGATTTATTCCCCTAAATCAAGGCTAGTCTGCTATTAAATTTTTACAAGTGAAACAGTCATCCTTTGATGAAAATGAGTCATATTTTATTTGAAGTACTTTGTTAGTATTTGTTTTGCCAGTAGGTAGGGTCAGAGACTAAGACACAGACACCAATTGTGATTCACTACAATGGACAACTGCAATGAATCAAAAAAGTATAAACTAAGCAATTTTGTATTTTTTATTTCATCCTTGCCTTGTTCCTTCCACTAAAGAAGTGTTTTAATACATTAGAGGAAGAAAATAATAATAAAAAAGATAATCCCACTACAATTCAAATTTTCATGACAGGGAAATGGATGACAGAACTGTCCATACCCACATTATTTGAGATTTTGGAAGTCTTTATTTTTTAGGATTTTCTATAAAATTTAGCCAAAAAATTAAGCTTTTTTTTTCACTTCTATCTTTCACAATTTTCAGCTGTTTGGGTTTGTGTTTTGACAGACAGGCAAGGATAAATTTCAGAATGAGTCTAGAGAAAAGAACGCGTTGCTTTCTTTGTGCTAATCATACAGTCATTTGGCAGAAAGCCCTAGCTTGTCCAAAGCTCAGAGAGATAATTTTAAATTTGGCAGCATGCTTGCCCTGCTATCTGGAATACCCCTTTTGCCATCTCTTAGAAAGCTTTCTGGAATTCAGCTAAGCTGCAAAACTCAGAAAATTGTGGGTTGAATATGTTCAGGAAGGGCTCAGTCAGTATTACTAAACTAGCACGTATTTTAAGAAGCAGAATAAAATCTGGGTTTTTCCAGGGTAGAGAAGGAAGTTTTTTAAGACGACAAAGCTGTAGATGTAAGCAGCAAACAGACCTACAGCTGTCAGCAGGACAAAGCATTCAGCTTCCCACACTGTTGGATGAAGTCAATGGGCACTTCAGCCTTTGCCTGCTATGGCTGTTAATTGGCGCCTGCTATAGTCAGAGATTGTTGATGCCTACAGTGTAAAACTGAGTTTTTGATTCCTTGATCTAATGAGTATGGATGATTGCTCTTGATTTTACTCAGTAAGCAAGGGGAGAGGTCTACAGTGGACTCTTTATGTTTCAAATTTCACCTTGTCCAGCTTCCAGAACGAAATAGACTTTTTGTGTTTTTCTGCGTTAACTCAAAATCAGTGGTGTATTTACAGCTTCACAAGAATAATGAATCACAATGTTCTTTTAAAAATCAAAAAGAAATTATGCTAGTTCTAGTGTTAGAGGGGAAAAAATAATTTTATTTATAAAGTTTTGTATAAACAAAGGAAATTATATTACTCCATTAAATATTTTAGGTATCTGAAGCTAGAAGTACTCTAAAGACTTCAGGGTGGTGAATCATTGTTTGAGAACCTAAAGGTTTGGCAAAACTACAGTTCACGTGGAAAAAAACTCCTAATTAATGATTCAGATGATAAAGGATGTTTGTTCTCATACATATGCCATAGCACATGGCTTCTGATAAAATCTAACTTTTCAACTTTTTCAATATAGACTATGACAGCAAGAATTTATGATTCAGGGACAAACACTTGTTCAGTCATTATTTATCATAGAAGATTATAATACTTGGCACTTTGTGTCACCTTTTGCATATAGATTGCTAACTTATACGTGGCACTTGCACTGTATAATGCATATTGATTGATAAGGTCTTTAATACCAAACAAGCAAAATAAGGGAACAAACAGAAAACATTATTTTCAAGGTCCAAAATATAGTAAAAATTAATGTTGGTGTGAAACATATCTGACGTACTTTAATTCCTGAATCTCTGGAGAGAAAAATCACAGGAGAACAAATTTTCAGATTTTTTCTACATCTTTGCCAGTAGTACTTTTAAGCCAAAATCCCTGAAGAACATCTTATATCAAAATATTTTAGTACTTGCAATTTGAGCTTCATGAAATTGGAAGAAATGTAACCTAGTGATTAGAAACCACAGAAAGATTTACACAGGATGTAACACTAAAAGTAGACAAAGGTTAGAGACGTCTCATTTGTGACTCAACTGGTTCACTGATACAAGAAAAAAGACGTTTCAGAGAATTAATTTTTGGCATTCAGAAATAACTTGAGACATGAATTGCATCTATATTTCACAAAAAAAAACCCCAAAAACAAACCCAGAAATCAACTAACCACTGTTTTTCTTTACTCTCATTCTGAAAATATATCATCTTCAGTAGTCATACGAACTCTACTCAGGTTCTTAACAGAGTGAAAGTGGATTGACCAGGAATGTCCTGCTCATTGACTTCTAATCAAATGCATTTATTGCTTTAAGAAGCATATATTAAAGTAAGTTCCCACTTTCTTGAAGTACCCTCACCGCAAAAATCTCAATTTTTCCTTGAATGTTTAACAGGAAAATAAATGGTGTCAAAGAATAATAAAGAAAATGTTCTATTCTTTTAAAAATATTTTCGAAGGAAAAATAAAATCAAGCCTTTCCCCTCCCCATTTTCATTAACTCTTTTTACAGGAATTGAAATTTTGCAATGGAGAATAAGAGATATCTGAATTTTAGCTGCTGATAATAATGAAGAATACATTCCTTGTCTGCTCGGGTCATCTCAAGCTAAAATGTTGGGAACATTTTAGCAGATCTAAATCAATTCTGATTGAGAAATGCTGGTGGGGGGTAACATCTCTCAACAGTGGAGGTATGTCCTGTAGACAGGTTATCTGTCTACAGGACTGAGCTGTTTAAACAGTATCCCTTTGTGAAACCACTTCATTTAAACAGAGATCAGAAAAACATTAATACACATCAAGTTTCAGTAGGAAAGTGCAAGCTGGAATCTGGGAGGGATGTAGCAAACCTATTAGATTCATCCAGCTATGCAGTTGTTTCTGGAATGAACATCTATTTCCTTAGCTAAAAATAAGCTACATCAACAATAGTTTTGTCTTTGTTGGACTTTATACTTCTATAAGAGCTCCACTGAGGGGGAGAACAGTGCACCACCACAGAGAGTCATGCCCATAATCAAAGTAGAAATGTGGATACAAAGGGTATGAATTCATGAGGCCTCAGTCTCATGAGGACTAGGTAGGTTTCTCAAGACATAAGCACAAGATGTGTACTAACAAAGCAATTCAGATGTCAAACTTTTCAGCACTCCCTCACACTCATAGTAAAGAAGATGGAGTTTGAAACCATTGAAACCAATGAAAGCACTACATAAAGTAAAACCAAACTCATTTAATATTTCACTTCTATAGTGAATATCAGTATAAATATTTAGTTGTTTCTTCAGTAATGTGTAAAATTTTTTTCAAAACAAATTTTATATTGTTTTAGTACCATTTCACAGAATTTATCTACAGAGATTTAGGGTCTGTTTAAACAAAGAATATTAGATATTCCCAGAGCTGACATGATTATGCTGACTTCTATTTTTACAAGGTTCTATCAATAGTATTCTGACTGCTCAATCCACATACTGTAGCTGTTTTTACAGGTATTCTTCAGCTTTTTTATTTTTTTTCCTTTGTTTGTTATATTATGTAGCTGATACAAGTGTGATTTTAACATGAAATTTGTTAACTGTGTCATTTTGTAGACTAACAGATTTTCAGCATAGATGTGGAGATTGTAATGGATTGTATTGAAGCTAGTTTTACAATGGTCACAGTCTATCAAGTTGCTGGAGGAAGGCAACAAAAATTATTTCATGCCTCTTTACAAACATCAAAACACTTAATCTAGCCATCTTTTCCCTGAACCTCTATATTTTATTCTTGTGTTCTTGTATTTCTTTCCAGAAACATAAGCACTAGTATCCTTTCTAGTGCAGCAGAGATTCCATTGCTTGAGGATTCTCTCACTTATGGATGGGGTATGAGCTTAGAGCACTGATCTGTTATAGAGTTCTGCTGAATTCTTGGTTCTATTTCATAGTTTTCCAGAAATTAATTTGGCCTGTGTTATCTGTTCAAAATCTGCTGCACCACTGCAACATATCGGCACACCTAAGGGCAGACGGAAGAGCAAACAGCTTGGACACTTTACAGGAGCACCTTTAAGGAAGTGTGTGTTCCAAAGTGCTGGATTGCCTCATGGCTACACTTCTGGGTACCAATCAGCTTCATGTAAAATGAGCTTATCACTGGGACAAGGCACTTGGCATGTGGGTAAAACTGGCATGAAATTCTCTGGTAGCCCATGCTTGAAGAGGTGAATGTAGCAGCAACTTGCAAAGGAAGAAAGATGGTTTATCCTGAAGAGCTTCTTGCAGGCAGTGTGATGAGTTTGTAGATTTGATCAGGGACACAAAGGAGTGTTCCAGACCTCAGGAACCCCACAGTGCAGACCTTGGTGGGTAATGTGGATGCTTTTAAATTGTACAAAGGATCTGCCCCTGTACCACCCCTTCTCCCCTCTCTAATCAGGGTTACAGGAAACAGCAAATACCACAGCAGAAAGTGCCTAAAACTGTCTCATCCCATTGTTGAAACTACTGCTCAGAAGAGTGTGTAGACATATATTATGGGACAATTTTTGCACATCTTAACTGCTAAAATGCTCCTTCTCTTTATAGTCCCTCAATGTGAGTGTGCAAGAGACAGGATAATATGCTGAGGAGGGGAAAGAGCATAACCTAGAGGTAACTTTTCAAGAAAGGTAACAGATGGCTGATCTGAAAGCATCAGAGGTTTGCTCCCAAAGTACCTCCCAAAATAGAGTTGGTTGTAAATTAGAATTGCCCTTTATAAACAAGGTGTATTGCTCTAAAATCTGGCCATCTGATTATGGGTGCAGATGGTCTGTTACTGTGGGGATTTAGAGGTGTAAAGGGATACATGACAGGTAAGTGCCCCGGGCTCATGTCTCAGTGGCCTAAGGTTATATAGGCTAGATTCAGTTTGTAATTCTTTTTGAACAGATATTTTTTTTTAAAAAATACTACTCACGAGGGTGTCAGTGCTGTTGTTTCTTTGAGTGTGCAAGTTATGGACACTGCTTCAATAAAGACAAAGGCCATCAATAATTTTTACATGAGCCACAGAACACTTTAAGATATTCTGAAAGATCATGTTTGCTGTAGATCTGGAATATTTAAATATTTGCAGTGTGTAATGTATGTATATGCAAAGGAATCTAGTTATTTATATGCTTCTACATATATATATATGTATGTATATATGTATATATGTATACATATATAGATGTATACAGACGTTTACAAATACATAGTGAAAGACACAGAGATTTATAAATATATATATATGCTCCCATGTAATCAGAATATACATACATATGTACATTGTCAAATGAGGGCTTACTTCTTCAGTCAGAACTGCTGTGTGCTGTTGTTAGAGCACTACAAAGTAAACTGACTGAACAGCTTATCATCAAAACAAAATGGATAATGATCTAGACTTATAAAAACAATGCTCATTAATGTATATTATTAATATATGTTTAGTTATAATACAAAAAAAACCTTCCCTCAATACATGAAATGCATTTATGTGTGCTGTTTATTTAGGCAGTAGTTGTTTTTGTATTAAAGACTTGGCTTGTAATACAAATAATTACAGTTTTAGCACATTATCTAAAAATTTACAGGTCCTTCTGAGCTGTGGACATCTGAGTTCACGGAAACTGTGGCACCTGGTTTAACATGTGGGGAACAAAAAGAAAAAACTGCTCCACTGAAATACTTAAGATGCCTAAAACAATCTTTAAGTAGCTCTCCATTAATTTATGAGACACACACAAAGTATGTAGCACAATTGAAAGCATTCCCTATTCTATCCTAATCACAAATTCAGGGTGAATAAGCCTAAATAGAATCACATATGGTGCTGTTTGACCATTTGTACATGTTTTTTATGTGCCTATTATACACAAAGTTTTTTGTTGGGTAGTGAGACAGCAACTATTTAGAGGTCCAGCCCTGGACTAAGATACAATACAGGTAAATTTCAATGCAATATGTAGCATGCTGTCACATTGTTGTGGCCTTATGGACTCAGGTGAGTCCCTTCATGATGCTACTTGATTCCCTTTCTAAGCTCTAGTTTCTCATGTCTGTGTACATCTAAATAAAATGAAAATAATAGCAAATTGAAGGTCAAGGACCATCTCCTATGACTTCCTGCATTTTATACTAAAAATAAAATATAGCAAAAAATAAATACTATCACAGAGAAGATCAAATGTGGTACAATTTTATTTCTGAAAAATGTTTCTTCACATCTTCAAAATAGTTGGCTTTCCTCTCTTATACTGATATTGTAAATTTGGGTATTAAAATCTGAGATGAGGAGGACATTAAAAGTCTGAGAAATGTTATTGTTTACTTTTCCATATTTATTTTGCAGTTGTTCATTCCTCTAATTTGTATTTATTTGAGGTACTAGGAATTATCTTCCAAAAGGACACTAAGAACCTCTGGACATTGTTAATATGTAACATTCTAAAAATATTTTCCAAAATATTTCTTTGATAGCAGACTAATCCTTTAAATTCTTTTCCTATTTAGCTCAATTACCTCCAAGAAAAAAATCTGAATATCAAGCAGAGAAATACTTTGAGAGAATACACTACAGGAATTAATGTTTATGCTGTATGAGAAGAAGTACAAACATATCAGGAGTCTCAAAAGAATAAAAAAAACAGACCTCAGTAACCTCTTATCCACCAAAGCAATGTCTTCACATCTCTGTATGCATTTCTGGAACCCTTTAGGATGAATTGTTCTTTATAACAAAGACAGGACAAAGTTCGCAAGTAGCATTTGCATGCTAAAAAAAAAAATTGTCTAATATTCTTGGCAGTTCCAAGTGGCTAATGGAAAATGTTACATTTCCCTATAGACTTTATACTACCAATATGCTTAGCTCATTTTATTTAAAAAATGACATTGTCCAGCAGGGTACAAGCCTAGTGACAATAGATGCAGTTTAGTTGTTTCAATAAGTTTCAGTTTTCCTATGAAGACTCTGGCAGTTTAATACAATATCATATAGCTAAAAGTAACTCTGAGGGCACAAAGCAAAGGTGTTTTTTTTTTTTTTTTCTTTTTAATTAAAACTGCCAGAAATAGGGACAATTTTATACCAGCATTGCCTTTTTGAATTGAGATCCAATTCTACTCTTAATGTCTTAGGTGGAATTGCTGGCCAACCAAGACAAATGTACATTTTATTTGGAGAAATGTAAGGGGACCTAAAGGATACTGTTAGCCAGCACAATGCCATTCAGCTGGAGACTGTATGGAAATGCTAAGATCACACTTTAATTCCTATTTCCCACTAAATGCAATATTCCTGATCTTGAGCTATTGAGAACTTTGGCAAAACTTTCATTGGTTTAACTCACAGCTGGACTAGACCCTGCATCACTTGCTCACTCATTAAGTGTAATTTTCTACATCTATGGGCAAGTTTTAAAAAAAAAACATAAACAACCAAAACCCAGACCCAAACTGTTTCAGCAGAATTCTCCCTAGTAATGGAAAATGGTTAGAAGTATTTAATCCTCCTTGAATCTGAGAGGATTAACTCACAAAGTTATTTACAATTCAGAGGATGACTCATGTTTTCACACAAATACAGTTTTAATACTTGGTGAGAACTTTCTTCCTTTGAAATTCAGCCCTGTGATCTTTTAATGAACAAAACTAGTTTTCTAGTCTGTCATACATTTATACCAGATGCAGTATTTGTATCTGTATTTAGTGCTTAAATGGGTATCGCCAATAATGGAATTTTAAATTTATTTAAGTCTGGTCACTACATCAGAGATTTCTAAAGTGGTTGCAGAGTCTCAATTTATAAAACTACCACAATTTATCATATGTCTGTGAGAAAAGTACTTGGGAGTAGTGGAGGAGTGGTGCTGCCTTATTTATTTAAATGCTATGGCAGTTTTAGACCTAACTCTTCATGCATACCCAATATAACAATCAGAAAATATTTTGTTCTTGAACAGACAGGTGGTACTTAATGTCATCTCATATGCTGTTAATAGGTATATTCAGTCTCTTAATTTTATTCTTTTTATTAACCATACGTATATTTATATCATCTATACATTAGAAAATCTGTTGCTAACACATGTTCAGAAGGCAAATTCATTATCTGCACTAGCTTGTTTACATTGTTTTAGACCTATTAGGCCTAAATTTGCTACAGCCTACAGGTGCATTCTGAATCCCAAGCTACCCTTTCCAGACATAATTTTAAAACATTGCTTTAAAAGCCTTGGGAGGCCCCTGAGCGATTCTAGCTAGGTTTAATTCTTTTTCTTTTTTTTTTTTTTTTCTGTATAGCACATTTTGTAAGAGTGTGCCCCAGAGCAGTAAGCAAAATCTATCAATAAAATCCTCTGAAATTTGTCCTTCTATTCACCCTTAGACTTGTTGGATTTTTTTAAAATTTTATTATTATATTAAATTTTATTATTATATTTTTAAATTACTTAACAAATGGTGAATGCAGTTTTGTGTGTTCCCTTACAGTTGGCTGCTTACACTCTTGGTAATCAGTTACTAGTGTTACATCTTAACTGTGCAACATACACAGGACTTGGAACAATGCATTCATAAGTGTGCTCTGATTTTCATGTAATACTTGCACGACTCTGAAAGGAGAGGGGTGATAATACTCACCAGAGTCAAGTAAAATTCAAGATTATTCATTGCTGTTTTAGTGCTATGTTGCAATCTGGACAAAGAGACGTCCTTCTGTCCTAGCCCTGAATATGATCAGCTGTTACCAGATGTCTGAAAGGCTACCTGGTGCCTTTACAATGTAGACAAACATCTTTGATTAAGGAAAGACCACAACTGCATCATCAGTCGTCTACTTCTGCTCATGGTGGCTTCATGTTGGGGTTATAAGCAAACTGTTGAAAGCTTCTCTGCATTAAGCAAAGATTAAGCACAGCAAGGTTGTCATTCTGTGAGGCACATGAGTCTAAGGCAAAATTACTTTCTGTATTGTTTATCTATAAGCTTGGGATCTGTTTAAGGCATAGGGTTGGGCTCTGATCCCTTTTAGAAGGCTGATTCTCAGCATATTCACTGACATAATATTAATCCATGTGCTCAGTCTTGAGGTCTGCTAGGTCAGTAAAAAAATTGACTGTGATATGCAACAGTGTGTCAATTTTGGTTTGGTTTTTGTTTTTTTTTTTTTGTTAACATATTGTGAACACTTTAGGCCAAGCTACAAGCAATTCAATAAAAAGCAATGCAGGTAAAAGTTGCATGAGTCTCTGTATATCTATATTGCTAAAAGGGGAAGGATAAATCTTGAGCATCAAATCTGAAAAGCTATGCCAATTCCAGGAAATTTAAAAGGGATATATTATGGGTACATGCACACAGTTGTTATGTTAAAGTATTAAGAAAGCACATCCCATCATTTAATTTGTGCCAGCCACCACTCTAAACAGTACTTGATCCCGATTTGGTCATTCCCACATGCTCAGGGCTGTTTGAAATAAGCAATGCATTGTGGCAAGCCTGACAGGGGGGGCAGGAGGGTTAGGTCTGTGTCTGTGAGCCATGCCATGTTACCCAGGCTTAGGGCCAAAACCCAGACCATGACACAGAGTCATGAAGTGCTACTGTTCACTCTGCTTATCTGTAATTTGAGTCCATAACTCAGGTTTTTATTCCGAGTAGATCTCTGCAACACAGATCTGATCTATTGAATCAATGTGGGCTTATAATGAGTTTCTTTCAGGCAACTCCAGGATCAGGCATTAGTTCCTGGCCTGTCCTTATATGTCAACTTAAAAAGAGAAAAAAATTAACTATTGTAAACCTGTTCTGAAGTCTACTTCAGGTTTTGTATCATAGGTACAGCTGGAGAAATGTGAAGATACAATATAATCTGTCTTCTGACATGTTTATACAAGGTTTTGCCAGAATTTCTTCTGTTAATGGAATGCTTAATAAATGCTTATTTCATTACTTACTTGTGACAAGAGGATTAAAAAGGTAGACAAAAACAACATAAAACCATTCCTGCTGTCCTTTTATAGTAGTGAGCTTTGATAGATGTATCCCACATCTGCTAAGCCATTTACCCCAAGACAATTCAGGGGAAATTCAATAAAGAAATTCTTCCTGAGCTGTCCAATAACCACCATTACAGATTCGGTAGTAACACAATACTGTTTTCTGCTTGTTGCTTAAGGCATCAAAAAATACATTGACAGAACAGCACAAGATTTCCTATTAAATGGCACACATTAGGAGAAAAACACCCCACCAACATAAGTTGGGAGGTTTTTTACATGTGAAAGCATTTTACGCACATCAGAAATAAGAAAACCATTATTTTGAACCATATTCTCACCCCATACCATGGCATCTTTACTGATTAATCGATATAAACTTAAAAAATATTGCCATGCTTAGAGTGAATAAACTGTACAAATGGGTTTCACAACCTGTCAGATTAGATACACTGCTTAGGAAACCAAGAAACCAATCAAACAAACCAACAAAACAAAGAAAGCTGATGTCTCTAAAGCATCTGCAATAGCCATCTCCAAGTCTCCCTTATTCTGCTAGTAGACTCAGGCAAGGCTAGCAGCAGTCTAGCTTTTTCTATTTTCCAGATTCAGAGAAGTGGAGTGTTTTAAATTCCGTACTCCAGATACGTTTCTTTTCAATGAATGGTTTTAAATCCATTCATAAATGCTAAATTTGTTTCTTCATTTTAAAGGTAAAAAAAAATAAAATGTGAACATTTTTATACTACATGACATTCCATGCATCTAAAATTAGTGTTACATATGAGATAATACTTCTTTCTCTGTAAATTCTGTAATTGTCTGCCCTATGATAAAATATGTCCAACACTACCAAAGGCCACAGGCTTTACAATAAGCTTGCGAGGTCTTAGGACTGAGGTTTGTCAGGATTCCCTTTTCTGAATTTTTTTTTGTCCTGTCCTGCTTGCAGATTTGTTTCATTTGGTAGAGCATTTTTTTCTTCTGATGAGGTGGGTACTGCTAATTTTTTTTTTGCCCATCATTATACAGTGCAATCACAGTTTTATAGCGATAGTAGTAACAAATGGAGTGGGGGTTTTTATGAAGAATGAGGTGTTTATGGTTCTAAGATAATGATGTAGAAAAATGCAGACCTGGTCTGATAGCAGAAGCTTAGAGAAGTGGGGATGCAGCACAGGAAAGCACAGGAATGGGCTGGATACAAGAAGGCACTGGAGACACATACGCAGTTACAGCAATTCATATCTGGAGCTTTATGAAACTGGTTGGAGGGGTAGCAAATAAAATAACAGGAGTATCTAACATACCTAAAAGCTGTCGTAGATATTATATTCAAATATAATATGCAGTTACCAAAGAAGAAAGTTGCAAAATTATTCTTAGTGAATACTAGAAAGAGGAAGAAAAAAATATCAACATTAACATCAACAATGTTCTTCCTGATGAAAGATTCCTGCTGCTGACAATTCACTGTAGCAACTCCTACACCAACACTAGAATGAAATTGATCCCAAGACCTAGAGAAGAATGAGAAGGAATAATACCAGGAAATGCATAAAAATTAAATGTGTCTATAACTCTTTTAATTGTATTACTGCTACAATTGAAACTTTTTTCTGTGGAGAAACATTTCTTTTTCTGTAATAATTTGACCTAAACTAATAATACTTCCTAGATTAGATTTTTAAAATAGCCACTACACTAACAAGAAGTTATTTTCTTTATACAGAAGTTGTCTTTACTCTTTCTCCTTTAACAACATTTTTAACATGGGAATATTGAATAAAGTCTGAACCGAAAGGAAAAGGAGTGGTCTAAAAGCTGTCTCGATTACTAGAACTGCTTATTGCTCAAATGTGTTTTGCTTCCTCTTTCAAACCTGATTAGAGAGAGAAAAGCAATAAGGATCATCTTAGTTCCCCTGATGCAAAAACACTTAGTGACATCCGAGAAGCCCTGAGGTATCCAAGATATCTATAAGAAGCTGTCAAGCATGACATAAAACCTATGAATGATCCGTGTTGCCTTCTGGACTGTCAGTAGGAGGCTACTTGGGATAATCTAGGGAATCTCAAATGGCATTAGGGGTCTCTTTTCTGACAATTTACACCAGAAAAATGCTACTAGATCTGGCTCAGAGGACATTCTCTGAGTTTTGAGTCGTTTTCCTTATAAAATATGACACTATCCTATTTTACCTCCATATCGAATACTGACTTGAAAAAGAGGGTATTCTGATACCAGATCAAATTCAGCAAAAACCTATTGAGGAATACCTTCAGTGCAGGTAGCTGGAGGTGCAGATGCAGTGGGAGCTGCAGGCTGCACTCTGGGTGGCTGTAGCCTGAGGCAAGAGTCTGGGAACTGCCAGCTCTCTGCATAACAAAGGGCTGGGAACCCAGGTTATTTTGTTATTTAATTATTGCACCAGGAATAATTATTTTAATTATCTGGATCTCTTAGACTCTGCCGTGAAAACCCTGGGCTCCAGCCAGTGATGAAACCCTGTGTGACTGTGTGAGTGTTGGGGAGTGGCTGCAGAGGGGCCTGGGTCCCTGCTCAGGTGGTGTGAGATCCAGGAGGGCTGCACAGGGAAGCTTCCTTATTAATCCTCACAGGAATGTCTTACTGGGAGTTATGACCTCATCCCAGTGTGGCACTCAGTGGCACTCTTGTTATTTATTTGTAATAGTGATTAAAGTTTGCAAAATATCAACTTCACAGAACCATGCTTTACCTGAATACTAGCCCAGACTTTCCAAATTTGTATCTGAATTTTGATTCAGATACATGAAATTTCATTCCTAATTTCATGACAGATTTAGAAGCATCTTGGTTTCTCTCTTTAAATTGGTTTTCCATAAATATGAGAAACACTGCTTAGAGAAACTGACTACCTATAAGACAAATAGCAAAGGATGTCTCTGAGGCAATTGCTACACGGAATCACATTGCTGAAAATTACATCACATATGGTACTAATATCTTTAGAATTCAATAAGAAAAGACTTAAAAAATCGGAAGAAAGACTTTAAATGTTTTAGTTTTTAGACAAATTCTTAAACTTTTATATATTAAAATTCTTGTTTTGATTACAAATTTGCATAACTGGATAAAAATCAGCTTTATCAATTCTTTCCTTCACATTATGTTAGTTTTACAGGGACATGAGAGAATTTGCAAGATGATTACCCCAAGCAACAAATTCAGAAATATAATTTTAAAAAAATCCGAAACTTCAGTTTGAAATACAATTCAAAGCCACTATGTTGTAATGTTTTTCTCCATGTGAACTTTCAAATTGTTTTGGTGGGGAACAAAAAAAAAAAGGAATAGTTTTTCTCTTAAAAATTTGTTTTGTATTTTCAGATCAATCCTATTTTAGTCTATTGACTGACATTTTATTTCTGTATCATAAAAAAATATTTTTGATAGGTGTCAAGAACTCTTTTCAGAAGCATGACAATGATAGCTGCCTGATTTGGTACTGGAGTAGAAGACAGATGCAGAAGCCTAGATACAAACGATCTTAAATAAGGATTGGTATTATTGAAGATGAACTTGCAACAAAAATCTTCCTTTATCCCAGTCCCTCATACAGAACAGATTTTAATCAACAGCTGTTATTTGCAGATAAAGGGCACATTTAGTTAGTACTTTCTGTGGTTGAGTAAGTCCCAAATGGAGTGAAGAGAAACGGGACAATCTGGCACAGACCTTGCTGTGTACCAGCTCATCAGTGAAACACTGAGAAATTTTGCTATAAAGACACTTGATAATCTGCTAAATGACATAAGCAGCCGCCGGTCTTGGCATTGTAAAGAGGGTTATTCTTTTAAGGCTTCCTGTTTCTCCACTCTACTAGGTATATTATTTCTTTTCTTTTGTAACAGGGAGACAAAATCCTCAGACCTAATGGGGCAAATCCTTACATCCTTTCTCTTTTCTTATTTCCCTGGTCTCCACAAAGAAATTTAAGTTAGAAAAGCCAATTAGGGATGTAAAGGTTTGATGTCAATGCTTTGGTCAATGCTTTCATTTGTTTCTTCAGAGACTTGTCTTTATACATGGATACCAAAGAAGCGATTAATTGCTTGAACTTTATTAAAAACACAAAGGAGGATCAGATATTCAGGACAAGCATTTTACTAGGGTGTAATGCTTCTACTTTCAGTGCATATTAATTACAAGATTTTTTTTCTGATACATGTGACATTATTTGCATGTTTATCTTCCTCCGGGTAAATCATAAAATATGTTTTCACATCCCATATCTTTCAGTTTTCTGACATTCTTTTTGTCTGTCTGTTGACAGACTAATTGATTTCCCTTCACCTTTTTTCCAAAAACAATACTATTTTCTAAAACTATTTTTGAAGGTTTTATCTTCAAAAACATTGAGCACCTCAACACAAAAGGCCTTTATGTCACAACTACAAAAATATAAGAGCCTTAAAACTTCATAAAATGTAAGTCCATATTTAAATTCGGGCCTATGAGGTCTGTCTATCACTTATGAGTCTTATTCTTTGATATCATGGATGAGTTGAAAATGTCCCTCTATCTATATACTACTGTATCCAAGATTCTAGTATTTTAGCCTGTGTCAGTGAATGGTGAATGTGTTCACTGTCCCTTTTTAAACATTCTTCAGTTGCAATATGAGTATTTAAAAAGTTAAAAGGATGTAAAGATTTGCATGTCATGGCAAAAATCAAAAAATGGATGATATGAACAATGTTCTTCTTAGTTGTTCCTCTCTGTGTTGTATCCTATCTCTACAGCTTGTAGGTTGTATGAGTTTTTGAGGTGGTGTTTTGGAGTAGATAGACAATGATCTGTTTTAGTATGACAGTCTGGCACAGCAGCTTGATACACAACTGCATGCCCAGGCTATCTTCCCTACACATTTTCACATTTTGTCTTTATAGGAAACCCCAAAGAAACAAAGAAAAAGTCAACCTAGGTCACTTTCTGGTCTAGTCTAATTTTATTGCTTACTAGATAAGTTTTTGTCCGTTCTAATGCTACATGTCTTTTCATCACAGCACTGGTGAATTTGATATCATTTAAACTGCGTGATGAAAATGCTCTTGATGATTTTACATTAAAATACACTGTTTTTATAGATAGCTGAGTATCATTAACCCAACAGTTTTAAACTTCAAATTTTTTTCTGTGTTACTGGAAATTTATTTTTCCTAAAATCTTTTCAAGCCAGTTACTTCATTTTCTCATAAGATTACAGTTAATTTTTATGTGCTTTCTTCAGCCTTCATCATAAAACCAAACTGTGATGAAATCATTCCTCTTTGGATCGAAGAAGTATTTTTCACATGAGTTACCCAGCTTGACAAGAGCTTTAATATATTTTCCAATGATGATTACAAGTGTGCTGCTAGAATAAATGCTTGCATTTGTTATATGATTCTGATAAAATAATCTTTATAAAGGATTAAAAGGCAAAAGTCTGTAGAGAGAGGAAAAGAAAGTCTGGCAGATGAATCCTCTGACTTGTAAGCTGTGTGAAATCCTTCTTTAAATTCTATTTTAATAACTCCCTTCTGACTTTTTCAAGTAATTATATTTCACTAAAGAAAGAGTTCATACAGGTGTGCCTAAATATGCTTTAACAGTCTAAACTAGCAGGAGCAGTATAGATGCAAATACATAGAAATTACACTGAAAAGAATGTAAAGAGAAAAATTCTAAGAATCTCAAACAGGAATATGAAGCTTTGAGTAGTTTATATCTCAACTCCTTTCTTGACAGAAGTTGATTTCTTTCAGAAAGACATGAATAACGATAGTGAACATCCTTCCCAAGCTTCCCAAGTTCATGGTACTGAAAATGAGATTATGTTTTGAACAATAGAAAAGGCATCATCAGATGCATTAGGTCAATGTGCAACTCAGAAGTTGTTGTTATCTGAAAAACTTTGGATTATTTGACCACAGGATGACCTACTCAAAACTTGGTCTACTGAAATCTGATGGAATACATCTATCTCAGAGGGGGAAAATATTGCAGCAAAGGAGTTAGTGGGTTTCCCTGATAGAGTTTTGCACTACCTTGGAAGGGGGAAAGGGACAAAACCAGGCTAGTCAGTGATGAGCAATTGGCTACCATGTACTAGACCTGAAACATTTTTACACTAATGCATCCAGTATGAGAAGCAAATGTCACCAGTTTAAACTTTGGCCCAGTCCCTGAGATCTGACATTACTGACATAAATGAAATCTGGTGGGATGAGTCCTGTACTTGGATGGTCTGTTGGATATTTATAGACTTTTCATGAGGGATAGACATGGCAGAAGAGGAAGAAGGGTGGCACTATATGCAATGAAAGGGGTAGAATGTATGGAGAGGCAGAATGTATGGAGCTCTCAACTGGCAGTGGCACAGATGAGAACCTCTGGGTGAGAATCAAGGGGCAAACAGATAATGCAGATGTTATCCTGAGAGTCAACTGCAGACCTCCCAACCGGGGTGACGACACCGATGAATTATTCTTTGAGGAACTAATGGGCTCTTGCAAGTCAACTTCTGACAACTTGACAGAAATTAACTAGAAGAATCACACAGCTGAAGATTCAGGCCAGAAGATTCCAAAAATACTTGGAAGACAACTTTATGGAACAGCTGCTAAGGGAACTGACTCAGAAAGACACCTTCCTTTATCAACTGTTGGTCAACAGTGCAGATCTCAAGAGCAAAGTGGAGATTGGCAGTCTTCTTGGACACAGTGACCAGAAAGGGATTGAATTTAAAATCTCTGTTGACAGGAAGAAAAATGCCAGCAAAAACTTAACTCTGAACATGAGAAGAGCAGACTTGAGGCTGCTCTGGGAATTAGTGAATTAGGTCCCCTGGGAAAATGTTTTCACAGTTGTTTGTGTCCATCAGTGCTGGTCACCTTTTAAATATCACCTCCTAAGGGCACAGGAACAAGCAATTCCCCAATGTTATAAGTCAAGCAGGTGAGGCAGAAGACTGGCTTAGTTGAACCGGAGTATTCTCTTGGAAATAAGGCAAAAAATGAATGTGTATACTCTGTGGAAGCAGGGTCAAGTGACATAGGAAGAATACAGAGATGCTGCTTGCTACTGTAGGGAGAAAATTCATGTAGCCAAAGCTCAAATAGAGTTGAAGCTGCCAGAAATGTGGGTGACAATAAAAAAGAGTTTATTCAAATATATTAATGGAAATAGGCAGTGTAAAAATGACATCAGCCCATTACAGGATGAGGGTGGTCACCTCACAAACAGGGACAGGGATGAGGCACAGGGGTTTAGCACATTCTTTGTGCTCCATCTTCAACATGGATGATGGACCAAGGGAGTCTCAGTGCCCTGAACTGGAGAACCATGGCTGTAAGAATCATCAGCTCTCAGCTGACACTGGAATTGTGTGGGATCTGCTAGTCCAGCTGGATCTCTACAAACTAAAACTACAGCACCATACATGCTGCTATGGATAAAATAAACCCCATCCCAGCAAGACAGATTACAGCAGGTTAAAAAAAAAAGAAAAAAAGTCAAAACTTTTTAGTCTGGGATGATAGACCTAAAATGCTTAGACTTTGTAAGGCCCAAGAAATTAAAGTAAATTTTACATTACAATTAAATAAATACACACCTTAAAGGATTGAAGAGAAAGACAAGGATAAAACATCCTGTCCATGACCCAGCTGATTAAAATACTTTTTTTTTTTTCCTTCCCACCCATTAAGATTTAGTTATTAAAATTACTAGAGAGATGCCTCTGACAAAATTAAGGTTCAAATGAGACCATAGGTTGAAGTCGATAATATAAATTTTATTTAACAATAAATGAGAAATAGAGACAGAGGAGAGGGAGGGCAGGAGAGAAAACAAGTGACAGAGACAGATTAAGTAGAAAATATCAACACTCCATGGATCCTAACAGTCTCCCATTGGTCCTCTTTTTATGTTCTTCCCAGTGGTGAGGGTCCTGAAAAACACAGAGTTCAATGTATTATTCAGGCCAGGTGGGAACGCCCAGGTAACTCCCTTGGGCAGGGGGGAAGTTTGACACAGTCTCTTCCAACAGCCTCTGGATCTGTGGCATTGCTCTGTGTCATGTGCAGTGCTCTGCTGGAAGGCCACAGGTATGAGCCTGTGGGCTGTGGCTTGCCCCTGCTGAACACAGCTAGAGCTCATTTTCAGAACTGCTGCCGGCTTTGGCTTTCCTTGTGTGGGTATATTCTTCTCCTTAGGCCAGAGATAACTAGAGAATTGTACTACATTTATCACAGTCCAGCTTCTGTCAGGAAGCATCTTTGGGTGGAGAATGGGCTTTGGTGGTGGCAGAAACTTTATACAGTTTTGACATAATGGGCAGAGTACTTTTTTAATAATGTTTAAACCATTAACCATAACTTCTCAGACTCTCATACATCCCCCATACTCGTGTATAACACCCCACATACTTAGTAGCTCTCCATACAAATACACAACATACAGATTTAAATGGATCATCTTAGTAATCAGATCATCTTTTAATATTGATGAAAAAAATAACCTGGGAGAGAGTAGATTGTAATTCACATTTTGCATTAAGAAACTGAGGCCCTCAGAGTCTGCAGCATAGTCACAGATGTTCCTTCATGGGTGAAGATTTAAGCATCTAACCAGTCTGGGCAGAAATGACTGCAAAAGTTCCCAGGGGAAGCCTGTGACATAGCCAGGGACAACAACCCCCATTTCTGAGCTACAGACAGAGCTGTAAGATCATACCTGTCTTGTTTTCATGTCGTTAGAGGGAGAAGATAAAGTTGTTCTCTGTGTCTTTTCCTGGAACCATCTCTTTTTCTGATCAAGATGAATAGCCCAATGGTCTCTTGTGTACAGGTAAGACACCCTTGAGCTATAATAATGCTTCAATTTTTTCTTGGGATTTTTTTTGCCTGAGCTTTACAAGGCAAGATGATACCTTCTAATGTGTTAAATGAGCTGTTCACAGTGAAAGATGGAAGGTTTTGCTCACCCAAGAGGAACTAAGAATTGCACGGTACCCTGCGGGATTTGGATCAGACAGTGGCCTGACCATTATTTCGGTTTTAAAATATTCTTCAGTTATATTGCTAAATCTGCTTGCTATGTCAAGAGGTGAGAGGTAGGTCAGCAGCCCAGACACAGAACATCTTCACGTAAAGATGAAGAATTTATTAAAAGCTGGTGATGGGAAGATCACAATTCAGTTTATTAAACAGAAAAAGAGGACCTTTACAAGAAGGGAGGAAGAGGTTAGCTCCCATGAGCAGTTTCATAGTCATCTTCAGTACTATTGTAAGAAACAGTTTTCATTTTGAGTGAAAATAAACCCTTCTGAAACTTTAGAAAAGTTTAGTATTTTCTTGCTTTCTCAATTTTTCATTATTTTGCCTATATATAGCTTTGTGAGTATCCTCTGCCTCATGAAATACTGGTGTTTTTTCATGCCTTTTAAGAAAGACCTTCTGCTCAGGAAATATGGAGGCCAGGCATGCTGCAGCAGCTGCCACCCTCTCTCTAGAGCATCTCATTCTGCTCAACTGATAAGACACAAGCTCCAAGGCCATGTTGGTTTGCTCTGTTGAGTAGATCCAGTGGATATTCATAGTCTTACTATGAATAGTAAGTTTAGAAACCTTGGGATTGTTGTAGGTTCATGATTTTTTCCCCAAATTTTTCAGTATTGCAGACCTTATAGTTTGATCCCTCGGGTTTCCATTTTTTCTCCCTTTCCTTGGTCTACAAGCTAGCAGAACTCCAAAGGCATCCAAAACAATATCTGCCAAACAGGGATTTTTGGGAATAATCTAGTACCACTTCTAATTAAATTAATGCCTTCCAGCTAGCTCATATTTTGTATGTCTGCAATATTGAAAAATACATTTGTATATTTGAGGATTTGAAGTCGAAAATCTTTGACTTGGAAATTTAAAAGAGTAATTTTTAAAAAAACTATCTTCTGGCTTACCATGTAAGCATTCATAATTTCCTGATTCAGCAGTCACTGGACAGTCAGTGGCATTTATTGCATATTCAATTAAATGTCACCACATTTTGCCCACTAGAAGTAGAGGTTGGTTGTCACAGCAGTGCCACACTAATCCTATGACTAGAAAAACACAAATTCTGGTCAGGTTGGAAGAAGCAAATTACAAACTGTCAAAATTCAAATATTTGTGCCATCTGAGATGAGGTAACAAAAGCCTTTGTCTAAATGCTGTGGTGGTGTGGTATTGTAATGCTTCTTGCTACATAGGACCTGACTTTGCTGATATTCATCATCCAGCTGGACTGAAACACCTGCAGAGCTCATACCTATGGAGCATCTTCTGCCTCTAGAGGGTAAAGTGATCAGACATGATTGCACAAAATTTAATATTGTTGATATTTTATTTGATTTTGCTTAGTTATGTAACATTTTCTTGAATTATTTTTCATGAAGGTGACTAATAATACATGTAGGGAAGAATAATAAAAATGGAGGTTTTTACTTTTTACCCTGAGACTTCGATGTTTGATTTTGTTTGTCTGGATAGCAGACCCCAAAGGATCTCAGACAACAGCTGAAAGATCATGAACTGAAATCGAATCCCTTTCAGGAAAGTGGAGGGAAGTAAGAAAAAAAGGAGAGAAGATAAAAAATTTGGAAGGAAATTGAAAACATTTAATCTTATGTTTTTCAGGGTGTGTTAAAAATAAGGCTGCTAGGAATAAACAGCAGTTTTCAATAAAACAAAATGTTGTTACCTTCCTCCTGATGACCCACCAAAAGAAAATAAAAATTTATTGCAAAATATAATCACATCTCTAGCCAAAGTCTAGCCTTGTACAAATGACCATTTGCAGTTACTGACATTCAAAATCCAGGTTTACTATTATGTGGATCAAACAAAAAAGTCATGAAGCTTGTTTACTTTATTAAGAACATAATGTCTACCCAATTTTGACTGGAAAACATGGCAAGTTTTCCACATGTAATCACAACTCAAATAGAACTAAAAATCAATGCAACCCAGATTTTAAATAGTGTGTCACACATGTTAGCTAGCAGAAAAAAAAAAATTCAACACAACATAAATATTTCATACAGCAATGTAGTCTGGATTACAAAGTATTTGAAAGATTTCAGATTTCAAATAGTGCACAAACCTATACAGGATATCTTTCATTCCACAGTAAGCTCAGGCATAATATATGTATGCTGACATGTAGCATTGATTTTTTCTTATGTATGACTGTATTAATTTTTAAAGTTGATGCAGAAAAATGTGCAGCTTTCAGAAACAGAAGTAAGCAAATGAATAAGATCTGGAACAGAAACCACCATTATGAAACTTTTTTAATGGATATGGGCATTTAAAGAAATAAAACATCTTTGCGGTTTTTTAAAATAGTTTTTTAAAATAGTTTTTTAAAGGATAGTTCCTTCTCTTATACTTTTATATTTATAGATTTTATATGGACTATATTGCTTTAAAATTTAGCTCTTGTTCAAGAAAAAAATTCATTTCTACAAGTGATATTGTATAAATCCAGTAGCTGCAAGCAATCAACATTTGATGACATTTTTTTTCGATGAAACAAATAAATAAAATAAATAAAGAAACAAATTCGACCCTGCAGCAAGCTCATTACATTCAAGTTTAAAACTAGTGTCTACTGTTTATTTTCAAAAGCACCAAAAGCAAAAGAATATATATTATGCAAATTATTTAGAAGTATTCATCACAACATAGGAAATGTTGTATGGGAAAATGCTCATATGTAAACTTAAAATGCATCTCATTCTTCATCTATCTCTGGCTCACCCAGCCTGACACCAGACTTTCATCAAGTTCTACAAAACCACTAAGATTTTACATCTTGGAGTTTTTATTGTCACTGCATAGATTGCTGCAGTGATACAGTACAGCAGAAATAAATGATAGAAATGTCACTTTTGCAGTGGGACTTCTAATTGGCATTCTCTTTGATACCTCTGCATCAAACATAAGCACACACAGACTTTCCTCCCAAGTGATATCCACTCGCTTTGGATATGTTTATTTATTCTGGTAAAGGGATATTTCCCCCCAGCCCATCAAATTTTGCTTACAAAAGAGTAGGAATGCCTCATATCATTCATGAAGAAAGCCCACAGATTGACAATTGACTGTTTACTTGATGGGGTGGGTGTTTGTTTGTTTGGTTTGGGGGGTTTGGGTTGTTCTACTGGTTTGTTGTTTTCTGAGACTAATAATCCTATTAAAGAACTTCAGGCAGAGATTAATGACAGTTTGAAAGCATCCACCTCATTAAGGTTTCATCAGTTGCTTTTGGAATTAGAAAATGAAATAATGGAAATGCCAGCTCTGATTCCACTGACTCTCTTGTTAAGGGGAAAACAGCTTCATTTACTAACCAATACAAATAAATCTACTGGTAATTAGACTAGTGTCCTATTAAGATACAAAAATAAGGCCAAATATTGACAATGTAAGTGAACAGATTTGGTGTTATATACTATCTGTGTCTTGTCTGATCAGCAGTTGATTAAGTTAATGACTAATAGAGTAAGCTTTGGACTACTTCAGATGTTTTATGGTGCATTGATTTCCTGGAAAGGTTTGGAGTGAATGCACAAAATGTCCTGTAGACTTACACAGAACTGAGTAGCAAACCTAACATGAACATGGAGAAATGGTTACAAGGCTGTTTATTTCAGCTGCTATGAGCCTGAATGTATAATGCAGGTGCGACAGCTGAATCTCCTTAACCAGGCTGTGAATTTGAGAACTGAAATTCAGTTTCAAATAAGTGATTTACTCTTACTCATAATAAAAGTTTTGTGGTTTTTGTGACAGCATTTGACAGAGAGAGGGATTAGGTGAAGATGGTAAAGAAGGAAGTTTCCCTGTAGATGTACACTATATAAAATAAGCTGAAAAACAGAGCAAATTGTCACTCTTTTAAGAAGATGGCTTAAAGATGATAGCCACAGAACATCTTTTCTACAATTACACTTGGTGCTGATGGCAGTATTTGACTAGCTGAGTAGCTGATCTCCTTTCCCTGGAGACTGTACCAGACTGCTGATCCTGTGAATGAAACCAGAATGAGTATATTTTACTGTTAGATGTATCACAAGGCAAAGCACGAAGCTGTAAGTTGTCAGAAGCAGAATAACATTGCCTACAAGCAGTTTTGAAATTGCAAAATCAAAATGGTTATTCAGAAAAATTGCAATAATAATCATAATAACAGTGATAATTATCAAGTTTTGAGCACCTACAGCATGAAAAACAGCGAAAATCAGCTGTTTATACAAAAATTATACTGATGAATGTCTTAAAATTAAAAATGCAGAGAGAAAATAAATCACATCAGAAAAAACTGGTTTCCTTGTGTTTTGCAGTCATATTTTCTCTCGCATTATTTGGATGTGTTAACAACCTACTTCTATCGGTGAAAATGTTCAAATGCAACATTGTTGACTGTAATAACAGAGTATCTACATAATCATTCAGTTCACCAGATGGAAGTGGAAATATTGATTGATCACCCTTCAGTACTTACTGATGTCCTGGTGATAATGTGAAACTCAAAAGCAGAGAAAACTCACCTGCTAAGCTTGCCTAATGTATTAGCCATTGTCAGTGTAAAACCTGATTCAATTGAAAAAGCATTAAGTGCCCTTTAAAAGCATCTTATGTGTATAGAACATTCTTTATAAAGAAGCAATCTGGTTTAAAAGTGGATTTCTATTCTGGACCTAGGTGTTGGACATGCCATAGAATCATAGAACAATTTGAGTTGGAAAAGACCCTTAATATAACCAAGTCTAACCATTAAGCTAACACTGCCGAGTTCACCACTAAGCCATGTCCCTAAGCACCATGTTTACAGGTCTTTTAAATACCTCCAGGATTGGTGACAGAAGAGAGAGACCTGCCTGTGGGAAACTGAGGGAATAAAAACCCAGGGGTTCCGTGGTAGGGTCCTACTTGGGGGCACTGGCTCAGGCTGTTCTTGGCTTACTGCACCCTGAAAAAATGGCTCGATGGAATGAGATGTACAGAAAATCACGCTGTGAAAAGCCAGTGTCCATAAAGGAGACAGAGGAGTCCTTTATTCAAATTCAGCTTTATTCACATAAAGTGAGAGTGTCCTCTGGGACATACAACTGTGGAGATTTTCTCTCAAAGTTTCAGAGGGGGCAACCTCTCTTGATCCTAAATTCCCGGCTGCATGTTGCCCTCTTCCTTTCCCCATTGGCTGAAGTACTAGGAAGGTACAGCCTTCCCAAACCACCTACCACATACTCTTCCCTTGAACCTGTCATTTTACCCCAAAGTTCAGAAACTCAGGCTCGTGCAGAACTATTTGTTTCAGGACTGAAACTGTCTGGGTTCTGTAACAAACCTGTGTCTTGAATTTGCTAGGGACATTAAGACCCATTTCAAAGACATTAACACCAATACCCTCACCCATCAAATCGTTTGTATAGACATTAGCACACATGTTTCCTATCCGAGACATGAGACTGCTGTGGGAAACCCGGGGTTGAACCAGTGAGGAAACCTGGTCTGACTGTGGAGTGGGTGTGTGGGGAGCCAAGAGGGACATGTCAATCACAGGAGCTGCCCACTCTGGAGGGGCTTTGACCCAGTAAAGTCTCTAGTGTGGGAGTCTGACTGCCAGGGAGTCTTGTGAATGGTCAGATGGGGAAGTTTCCATAACACTGTACTAATGCTCAACAACCCTTTTGGTAATTAAAAGATTTTTCTTTGCCTGTAAAGACATTGCCTCTCAAAGGACACTTTTAAGCCTATTTTTCTTACTTTCTAAATTTTCTGGAAACTGGGATCTAGTTGTTGGCTTTGTGCCTGTGGATGGAATGCCTCAGTCACCACCATCTCAGCTCATCTGTTCTCACCATCACATGTGGGACACGACTGACATCACCTCCTCACCCACACCACCCACTGACAACCTCCTCCAGGGAAGCAGCAGAGCAGCTAGCATCCATCTCAGCCTCTACAGCCAGGCACATGGATTATTTAGGATGAGGTGTCGTAAGGACATTGTTTATTTTTATGCCTCATTACTCCTTTTCTATGAGAATGTGATCCATTCCTTACCTCTGGCAAAACACCTGTGTAATTGAAGTGTCCTAAAGCCTTTCTACCTATAACTTTCAGCAAACCATGCTTTAGATAAAGGTCCACACATGTAGTCATGAAAGACTGTCAACACTGATATATTGTCCAGAAAGTTCATTGCTGAGTGAACAAGACATGCTCTTTATCCCAGGAGCTGTGTACAGTTTCCTCAGGTCTTACCAGTTCAGAGAACAACAGATTAGTTTTAGTAGTTTTAGTGCAAGTATTTTTTTTATTTCTTTTTGCTGTTGTTTTGGTTCTTTTTTTATTTTGTTTTGTTTTGTTTTTCCCTCTGAATCCTTTATAACATTTAAACATATTGCCTTAAGGTTTGGTACCCAGTTCAGATACTAAGTCTAGCTAGAAGGATAATATTCACTGGTCTAGCAAACAGATAGATTCTCATTTTAGTTTGAGGTTATGCTCATCCAGCCTAATCTTCTATGATAGATAAAGCACAGAATTTTCCCTTCTAATACCTGCCTGCTGCTCAGAAACTTGTACTCAAACACACAAAGTCTGTGTGAGAAAAGTTGCACAGGCTCTTTTCTACCTCTGCTTCCTCTTCTTATCTCAAAACCAGCTTGGTTTAGAAACTTACATGTTTATTGCCTTAACTAAGCCCAAAGGTGAACTGTGCACATGGGTATATGCTATGTGGCTAATTTAAAATGTATTTATTAAGGAAAAAGAAATTAACTTCTGGATGCTATGCAAAATCCCTACAAAGATAAAGGCTTTAATGAGGAGTTCTTGACAGCCTGCAGGATTCACAATCTCTCCTCCCAGTGTCACAGCAGATCACATTAGCACACATTCCTCTGTGAAAAATCACTCTATGAAAATCCAGTGTCCACAAAAGAAACAGAGGAGTCTTGCAAGCTTATTCAGATAAAGCAACAGAGTCCTCTGGGGCATACCACTGTGGGGATTTTCTCTTGAGGTTTCTGAGGATGCAGCCTCCTTTTATCCTAAACTCCCAGTTGCACATTGTCTTCTTCATTTCCCCATTGGTTGAGGTACTAGGGAGGTACAACCTTCCCGAACTGCCTACCGCATACTCTCCCCTTGAACATGCTCAAGTTCAAAATTCAGGTTATCTGGGCTCTGCAATAGACTTTGTGCTGACCCATTTGGCTATTACCCTGAAGTTCAGGAGTCAAATTGTCTGGGTTTCGTTGCAAGCGTGTGGCTTGAGGTTGTAGAGATATTAAGATCCATTTCAAGGACACTAACACCCATACCCTCACCCATCAAAGTGTTTGTAAAGACATTAGCACACATCTTTTCCTAACATCCCAAATTGTTCACTATTTAGTCAGCAACAATCCTTATTACTGAACATTTCTCCACTTTGTGCTCACACAGACGTTTCCCAAGACAAGGCATATTTCAAAGGATTTAACAGTCGGTCTCATGGCCTGACTTCCTAAACTCCCTGACAGCGCCTTCAACTTTTGGCAAGCATTTTGCCTAAAACTTGAAGAAGTGTAAGTACATTGGTTTAGATGGATTTTGTCCTAAAGGTTACAAATTCTTTTTGTAAGGTCTAACAATTACTAGAGTAGCAATAACAACAGCAGTTTGCCTTGAGGCATTTATTCAGCAAAACTCTTATATGTTTATTATTTTCTATATACTTATCTGCATTTCTAACAGTACTTGGAGTCTGTGCATATTATCGAAAGGAACTCTTTTTTCTTTTTTTTTGTAATGCAGGTTGCAAAAAGGGAAGCTCTGTAAAATGTATTTATTCACATCCACATAAAATCACATCATATCAGAGTAATAGTTGATCTAGCGCTCAGTGTGACATGTTGCTCATCTATCTGACCAAGGATGTTTTGGAAGAAAATACAAGGAAACTGGTAATGGAAAAATCTCTCCATGCAGAAATTTTTCTCATTTCAGCTACATACCTCAAAGCATGAAAGTCTATTCATTTTAAAGGTAACCATGCATTTTCTCATGGTTCATGTAGAAAGCTAGTTTTGCCAGTTCATCCTCCCTACTGTACTGGTTTTCTACTCTGAATATCAGCATCTTGTGTAAATGTTTATTTCTGAATTTTGCTGAAGGTATTTCATGTTCTGAATTAAACAAAAGGTATCAAGTTAAACAAGAAACAGAAAAGCAGATTTCTTTAATTTAATAAATTAAAATTATTGATTTTATTGTTTTCCATGGAGTCTTAAATACTAATCCAAACTCATATACATTGTGAAAAGTAAATACTCAAATCTTGGTGTCAGTTACATAATTTTGGTTCTGATTTGCATCATGAAATTCAACTACAATGAAGATTTACTCCACATAAGGATTGTGTACTTATTGCAAATAAGTTGAGCACCTTTATTCTAAATTCTATTGCATTAGTGAAAGAAACGTGTGTCTTTTTCTTAGGTAGAAGGACCAACAAAATGACAGGGCTCCTTAAGTAAGCTTTTATTTAGATACCTAAACTTAGATGTGTTCATTCAGAGCATTTGTTTCCCTTGCTGAAATTTGATATATTCTGATCCAAAGTCATGGGATTCATGATGAATTCAGGATTCTAGGTTTGTTAGTTTATGTTGCTCTTTAACATTAAGTACACTCTGATTAGACAGTTAATGGGCTGCTTCCTTTTATTTAAAAACTGGTAGTCATCCTACTTCTTTTTTGATCTGGTTCCTCTTCTCACCTTCTAAAGATTGCCACATGATTTACAGCAAAGTGCTGTATCCATCCCTCATAATTTAAGAATGCTGTTGTTTACTTTCATACACCTAATATAGGTTTTTTTTTTCTTCTCCCGAATTAAAACACTCATACAGAATAATTTACTGAACCATAAACTATGGCAGTTCTTATGAAAAGGTACAAAGTTATTCATGTTTGCAACAGGCATATAGTTATCAAAAGTGTATGAGACTATGTTGCCCTAACTCACCATAAATGTATTTTAGGCCTTTTTTCCTACACATTTGGCTAAAGATCAGTAATACTTACCTACGACCGTAATGAATAAATAAAGTATTTAGGAAAATAGTTATTTTTCTTTTAAAAGATTTGTTTATTTGCTTTTAAAAAAAAATCATTAATTTATTTAGTTTCCCCTAAGTATGACCCTAGAAAACACGCTGCTGTTCTATCACATCTTATCTTCCACAGGATCTGTATTTTGGAAAGATCTGTTGGTAGTAAACAACTTCATTAATATGTATGTCTTTGTAGAGACAATAAGTGATACTAAAATGTGCATAAAAGTGCAACCCAGAACCCTCACTGAGTCTTCAGGTTTGACTTTCGACAGGCAGTTGTCAAACAGAAGGATCATGTTTGTGGTCTGGATTGGATTTGAAACTCGCCATGTAGTCAGTGATGGGAAACCATAGATATTATTATATTACATTTGATCATCATAATCAGAGAATTTTCATTATTTCATATTTTTGTTATAATTCTACCCTATATTTTTTTTTAAACATTTCTTTTACTTTGAAAAACAGGCTGTGTTTGAAGACATTAAAGCCATTTTACTTATCAAGCACCACATAACTCATTTAAAAGAAGTTGTTTGGAAAGCTATTGCAAACTCTCTCAAGAAATTAAGAGATTACTTCAAGCTGCAGAAATTTCTTTAAAGCAAGTTAATATGTAATATTTGCTCAATAAATAGAATCAGTTCAACCCAGAGAAACTCATCTTTCCTGGCCTTACACAGGTAACATACTTTCCTTTGTGGATTATATTTTTCAGGGTTTTTTTGTTAACTTCAGCATCCTATAATGTCTTGCATTGATAATGCTATTTCTTACTTGATTTTTTTTTATTTTATGAAAAATACTCCATATTGTCAATTATTATGACTTCTTCTTCCTACTACTATTATTATTATTATTTTAAAGTTTACCTTGGCAACTCAGAGTCCTTTTATTTGGATTTGTTTTGATTACAATAATAGTACTTTTTATTTCCCCTCATCCTCTCTTTTCAATTAAGACTTCAAGTTCTGGTATCAGATTATTCCATTCTATTTTAAATGCTACATTTCCTATGAAGAAATAGTTATTTGACAAGGGATTTAGAAGAGAACTGTGTGAAGCTATAAGAGAAGACTGTCAGTGGTTAAATTTCAAATTTTAAAAAAATTAGTTCTTAGTTCTTCTGAAGGATAAATCTAACACAAATATCTATATTTGGTACAAACAACTGAATTTCTTACCTATGTGTATAAATCATCCAGCTGTCTATCAGTCCAAACCTTATATGAGAGAGTGATTCTGAGGAGGAAGTTGGGCTCATCTCTGCCTGGAGCTGGCAAAAGCCAGTGGCTAGGCAAGGTGTTGTGAGGCTGGGCCTTGCTTTGAGATGCTGGGCTACTGTCAGTCCTCTTCACACCTTGTGCATCACACAGCATCAAACAGCAGGATGTGCTGACTCCCTCCCTGTCATTTCTTATGTCTTACCACAAATTACATAAAGGTAAAATCACTGTCCAGTCATTACTCAGACACACTAAATACACATGTGCACTTGTCAGCCCTTTCCCATTTAGTACTAATTTTTTTTCTGTTTCTAAATCTGAGAAAAATGGGGATTTGTGAATGAAAGAGAAAATGAGACACCTCCTTCCTTTTCTTGGGATGCCTGAAATTCAGTGCATGTTTATTTCAGATGAAAGGAGAGGATTTTCTCAGATGAAGGCAAAATATTTTGGTGTTGCTCCAATCCCATGGGATGAGATAAAATGATTTATTTTGCCTTTTTTGTTCAGGCATACCAGAAGATATACCTGAAAGAATGGAAAATAAAAAAGATCCCACTCTGAGCCATTCACTTAAGAGCTGGACTCAATGATCATTGTGACTCCCTTAATTTCAGAATATATTGTATGGTATGCAAATAGTTCTACCATTTTTGTACTTCTACCTCTGTTTCTAGTTTGTCTTTTTTCATGCTTCTTTTACAGAAAGTCTTATTTACTAAAAACTGAAGTTGATATACCAGCATAAGTATTTGGAATATAGTTAGAATTTATATTGAGCAGTTTTGTTTTTTATTTTTATTTTTATTAATAGACTTACATCATCTAGCCCAGGATCCAAGGCTCTTTAATGTCACATGCTAACAAAAAAGAGCTATTTCTCAGTTTGAAGTGATTTAATGGAGATTAACATGCATTTGTGTCAAAATGTACTAGTGACTTGTCTGACTCAAAATGGTTTTCTTGCACATACTTTGTTCTTGAATGTTTTAGATAAGAGTTGATGAGGTTTGCACTAAACAGTGCAGCTAGATGGACAGATATTTATAATGCTACAAGAAGATTAATAAGAATAAATAAAGATAATAAGGATGACAATGATAACAACTGTAGTTTATAGTTAAGAATTTCTTGGATACATGTATGAGAAAGATAAAAATGTAAGTATGATCTTAGAAATGTATTGTAACTAGAACTGGAGAAACAAGCTCCTTCCTTCCTTCCTTCCTTCCTTCCTTCCTTCCTTCCTTCCTTCCTTCCTTCCTTCCTTCCTTCCTTCCTTCCTTCCTTCCTTCCTTCCTTCCTTCCTTCCTTCCTTCCTTCCTTCCTTCCTTCCTTCCTTCCTTCCTTCCTTCCTTCCTTCCTTCCTTCCTTCCTTCCTTCCTTCCTTCCTTCCTTCCTTCCTTCCCTCCTTCCCTCCTTCCCTCCTTCCCTCCTTCCCTCCTTCCCTCCTTCCTTCCCTCCTTCCTTCCCTCCTTCCTTCCCTCCTTCCTTCCCTCCTTCCTTCCTTCCCTCCTTCCTTCCTTCCCTCCTTCCTTCCCTCCTTCCTTCCCTCCTTCCTTCCTTCCCTCCCTCCTTCCCTCCCTGAATATAATAATTAAAAGATTTAGAAATAAATTTCTAATTTAAGATGAATTTCCTTATTTTCCAAGCCTCTATTAATGAAAAAAATCAGATATAACATTCTCATGAAAATATTTTGAGAGATACAGTAATATACAAATGCATTTAGACTGAAATGCATCCATATGGATGACAACAACTCTAAAAAGAATAGATCCACTTTTGTCAACAATCTTACAATTTCTATTCATGAATAACTTATGCTCAATTTATGATCAATTTCTGCCCAAGTTCCACTGGAAATTTATACAGCATACCTTTTGCATTTAAAATTGTGCTAGAATAAAACTCCACACATAATACAAAGCTGAAAAAAATACTTGAGGATATACCAGATGAGCATCCTGTTTCATCTGACAACTGAAAAACTAAGTCAAGTGTGTGGTGTTCAGACTAATGACCCTGCAATGCCTTTCACTGGACTCGCAGTTACTTTATTAGGATTTGGCAGCTATCATAACTTGGAAGAACAATGGTAAACTAAAAAAAAGGAAAACATACTGTTCCTTAATTTTGTTATGGTCTTCTTGTGGGAATGATAACCCTAAATAAAACACATGATACTACAAGATTTATATCATCTACAGTAATGTTAAATTAAAAAAAAAAAAAAAAGCAATTTAATGTTTGTCAGGTATCTTAGGAAATAGCTGAAGAAAAGAACAGAGCTGAGAAGAGGCAGAAAAGAAAGAAGGAAGAATTGCAAATAATCAAGGGGAAATCAGAACACAGATAGAAGAAAGACACTTATGGCTAATTGTACAGATAGAGTGTGAGGAAGAGAAGAAAAAAAAAAAACTGCAAGAAAGAAATCAACAAATAGAAACACAGCCAAAATCCTAATATGGTAGTAGGTATTAAATAAATAATGCTTTCCTGTGCTAAATAACAGCTACCAGCATCAGAATTCACTTTCAGAAATAGGACTGGTTTATCATGACAACAAATTCCTGCCACCCATCCAGAATTTTGGGCTGTTTTTTTTCCCAAGAACTAAATAAGTTGGTGTTATTCCTCATATTGTCTATTTTTCTATTATCTTCTTTTTGTTCATGCCTAGAATATGAAGCTGTCTTGTGAAATCACACTTTAACAACTTTCTTCTAACCATTTTCTGAGGTGAAAAAATAACTTAATTACATATATATATGGTAGAATAAATAATGTATATTTGTTCCTAATTATTTTCAGAGTGAAATGAAATGTTAACACTGCACTTCTGTCTGATATTACATAGTACACTGTGTTCTGCATGACACTTAATTGTACTATCTACTTTGCAACACAAAAGTGTTAGCAATTGTTTAAATATAAAGTGTTATCTAGTTATTTTTGCAGGAAAGTAATTAGTGTATGCCAGTGAAACCTGTAGCTTTGCAGTAAAATCAGTGTAATTTTTTTCTAGCACATACTCATATTACTTATAAATGCATTATTCAGGGTTGCTTAAAAGAACCTATGACTCTAATCATCTTTATCATATGTTAACAAGAAAAAACAGCAGAATCTCACATTCAGATCTTGCTCTCCTTCCTTCAGAGCAATGTCTTAAGGTTGTAAGGAAAACAGAAAAAAAATACAAGTCTCAAAAATCAGAAGCCAGTCAAGGGAAAGTGGAAGGAAGCCTAAGTATTAACATTCTGATTCAGCAAACTTAATGTGAAGAAATCTATCAAACCTAAACAAAATTAGGGGAAAAAAAAAAAAAAAACCAAAAAAACAAATACCAAAAATAACCACACACAAACCAACCAAACAAACAAACAAATAAAAAAGCCACACAGATAATACATCTGTATGTCACAGTAATTACAAAAGTCAGGGCAGGACAATGAAAGAGTCAAGGCAGGGCCAACTCCAGCCTCCTGTGGTGGAATACCAGTCCTGTGCTGCTCACAGATGTACAGCACACAGCATCACCTGCATAAGTAGGCATAGTACAACCTGTCTGGATATACTTCTTCATCCTAGAATGTGGAAACCCTGGAAGGAAGCTGCAGAAGGCTCCAATGCCAAACTGGGCTGGGCTGAACTTAACAGGGTTGGCAGAGATGTTCCTGTGACTCTAAATACATTGATGATTATTTGCAGCTGGATTATTTAAAGACCTTTTTGTACAGCACAAGCTATATAAAGTTACCAGATCTGCATGACTGATAAAGAAACTGTGCTGGTTTTGACTATGATAAGAGTCAGTTTTGTTCACAGTAGTACTAGGGGGCTGTGCCTTGGATTTGTGTTGCAAATAGGGTTGATTAACAAAGAAATGTCTTTGTTGCTGAGCAGAGTTTACACAGTGCCATGGCCTTTTCTGCCTCTCTTCTCACCTCACCATCAAGGTGCCTGGGGGTACACAAGGAGTTGGGAGGGGATGCAGTCAGTACAGCTGACTGAAATTGTTCCAAGGTTGATCCCAGACCTTATGACATCATGCTCAGAATAAAGTTTGGGGAGAAAGGAGGAAAGGGGGAACATTCAAAGTAATAGTGTTTGTGTTCCCAAGTCACTGTTAACATGTGCTGGAGCTCTGGAGATGTCCTGGAGATGGCTGAACACCTGCCTGCCCATGGGAAGTGGTGAATTAACTCTTTGCTTTGTTTTGCTGGCATGTGAAGCTTTTACTTTACGTATTAAATAGCCTATATCTCACTCCATGAATCCTCTCACTTTTACTCATCTGGTTCTCAACTCTATCTGACCGGGAGGGAGGGAGGGAGGGAGGGAGAGGCTGTGTGGTGCTTAGTTGCTGGCTGGGGTTAAACCACAACAGAAATGTATGATTTTTGAATACCCTGACACTTTGAAGGGCAGGATTTTCAGATATTTGAGAAGTCTTTTCTTTTTAAAGGACTCTGTCACAACAGCTGATACTGAGATTTATTTTACTGTGCTTGCTCAGATTTTTGCATATGTAATAGCTGAGCTTAACTGCACATTCTTTGAACCATTTTAGCCCAAGTGGATCAAGGTAAAGTTTATATTACTGTAAAAATAGGCTTGTGTCTTTCTTTTATCCTAATATCAGGTAGGCTATGTCATTTAATATTATAAAATTATAAACTAGAGTAATTTACATATAGAGAATTCATATTTCAGTTCTTATTTAGGTTGTAGAAGATGTATTTTCAATACCTATAAAAAAATCAAGGATAAAAAAGTATTAACAATACCTAAACTGTATTAACTGAATTCACACAAGTTGAAGTATAAGCAATGTTTCAATTATGCCTACAAAGAGGTGTTTTAGTTTTATGAAGCTGTATTCATTGCTATGAATATTATCTCTAAAGGAGAGAAGTCCATTTCTCATATAGTTTGTTGTTATGTGCATTGATAAGACAGGGCAAACAAAGATGTTCTATGTTTATGTTCCCACCACAGCATTTGTAAGATTTCTGATGGGAAACTCAGAATAAGGATTAACCAGAATGATAATTTAGCTCATGCCAAGGTAATATTTTCATAGTTTGAAACAGGTTTTAGAAAGAGGAATAAGCATAGTGGAATAAAAGCAAAAAAAAATAAACCCTTGCAGAAAATATTATAAAGTACTTTTTTCACAATAAAAAATTCTAAATTTGTCTAAAAATATTATGAATTATTGCAGAATTAACATTTAAATAACTTTATTTTTATTACAATGCTGGCCTTTAAGAATGATGAACTATTGTCAAATTTTATTCTTAATTTATTTCTGCTTTGGAGACTTCAACTCTTCTAAGTATACAAAAGGAAACACTTTAAAAGCTTTACCCTTCTGAAGGTATTGAAGTAAAGCATTTCAGTACTGCTAGAAAGAATTGAAGGGTTTTAAAAAAAAAGGGGACACAAGAATCTTCAAAAGGAAAAGATAGATTTCACGGGGCATCTGTTTAGCCTACTCTAGTTAAAAATGGCATTCAGCTGTAAAACATCAATATGTCAGGCACATTACTAATATAATTTTTATGACAGCATAACATATTGTGAGTACATTATCCTTTTCCTTCTTTTTCAGCCCCATTCAGCAGACTGTCCTATTCACAGATCCTCAATCAATTGACAATTTTTGGTTAAAAATAAAGCCTCTATAGCACTAATTTAGGTTAACTTGCATCTTTGCCTTATACCTGCAATTAGCATTTGACTGTTAAGTATTCTAAAAACTACTCATATCCCAGTGTAGCCCAGATGGTAGCATACACTACAAGGTGCTTTTGTGATCCCAGAATTTCTGTATCACTGCTACCTGTAGGAATTTAGACTGCAGCATGCAGAACGCAGTAGACTAATGAATTTATTTGAGCTACATATTGTATATGTGTAATTTAGTATAGGAAGGAAGAATGAAATAATCTAAAATTCTTTTCATTGCACTAAAAAGTTTAATTGTACTTCTATGCATGCAGCCCACCACATTTATGTTATAATCTTAGTATTAATAATTGAAATATGTATATGTGCCGAGGTAACACAAAACTAAGTTTAACATTTTTTCCTCATAGGATTCCTGCTTCATGTCTCTCATAATTCCTTCACATCACTCACTCATTTTCTTGTTGGAACTTCTCTGCCTTTCCAGAGTGTATTTGTATCTGAAAGTATAAAACTTCCCCATGAAAGGCAGGCAGCCAAGCCTGCCCTCTCTGTGTTTCTACAATAACAGCAGGTTTTCTTTGGTGCCCAGATGTCGTGAGCATCTTACGGTGATGACTACTATAGAAACAACCATACTGGTATCCTCACCAGATGCCTTGGTCAGCCTCCCATCTTGTCTCATTCATATAAACCAAGCAGCTCTAAGCACCACAGCAGAATTCCACAACCTAATTGAAAACCTCCTTTTCAATTATAGCATTATTAAAGCCAGGCCTACCCTTTCATGGCATAATGAACCAACATTGGTAGAAAACAAGTGTTCATGTCTTGAGACTGGTGTCTCTCAAACATCACCACTCTGTCTCTTCCAGTTGTCTTTGTAACACTGCTGGGCCACGCTCACATCTAGTTAGGGGATAACTCCTCCCAAACTGAGTTTGGATGTCTTCCTCTGCCCACTGGTTTCACTAAGAATTTTGTCTTGCAAAAAAAAGCCCAGTGACGTTTTTTCTATCTTGTCTTTGAGGTACTCAAAGTGATATTGTGAGTCCATTCACGGAAAAGTTCAATAATGTTGTTAAGCAGAACAAATAATTCTACTCTAATGTTTTATTACATTCAGATAGCATTATAGAACTATTACATATAATTATATATTATAATATTATATAGAATATAATGTATCAATTATTATATATATATATATAATATAATAGCTCTATATATATAGAGCTATTGTAGAAATGGCTCTTTTGTAGAAAAGGCAGGTGGATAATGAATATTAGAGAAATTAAAATAATCAATAAGAAAAATCTACATTTTAGCTTCAGTTGTCTCTCAGTTTTTACCTAGACTGTTAGACACTGAGAAGCTCAAAAATTCCTACCATCATCCCTTTTAATTTTTGTTCTTCTCTTCTCACAAACAATCATTGCTGGTAGACTTGCCAATTTACATTTTAATGATTTTTAAAAAACATCAGAAGAAAATTTTGTTTAAAGCAATCTATTGTTTCATTGCTGTGGTAGGTTGACCTTGTCAGCTGCCAGATGCCCACCCAGCTGCTATCTCACTCCCACTCCTCAACAGGACAAAGGATGAGAAAGCTCATGGACTGAGATAAAAATAGGGAGACAAAACAAACTCAAACTGGTGAAAAGATAATTTAATTTATTGTCAATTAAAATAGATTTGAATAGTGAAAAACAAAAGCTAAAACCCTCTTTTTCCATCTTTCCTTTTTCCCATGTTCAACTTCAGTCCTTCATTTCTGATTCCTTTATGTCCTTCACTGAACTAGAAAGAAAGGGATTAAAAAATAGACAACAAATAAGAAAAATTAAAATTATATTCTTTATAAGATTTCATGCTTCTGAAATAACCTCAGGAGTTTTGAATGCTGCTGGTTAACTATCCTAGCAGAGTTTTATAGTTCACATTGAGTCCATGAATTACCTTGAGTGCTATTCCTGGGAAATGCTGCATTGTCCAGATCCCTTCGTTGGAAACCAGACGATTCCACAGCTATTTCTAAACCACATATGGTTCATAACTTTTCCAGTTCTGGCTTCAGTTTTTCTTCTTTTCCTTTGAATCCATGATAAATAAAAAAAAAAAATGTGCAGATATAATATAAATGATACACTACTCAATCTAAAAATCTAATAATTGAAAGTAGCTTCCCTTGATATTAAAGATCATGAAAAGTTTTATCAAAATTATTATTGTCTCGGGACAAGTTTCCTTCAAAAAAACTAGTTTAAAAAATCAAAACTTTTATTATGAGCTTCTAGTTTTCCTTTTACAGAGAGATAATAGGGAAATATTGAATCAATTAAATCTTTATATACAAATTTATTGATTTCACAACTACTGCAGCATAACCTCTGTCTGATAGCAGAACAATATTCTATGTGAATTAAACCAAACTATGTATTTAACATTGGAACTTCTCCGCTCAATATTTCAACACATTAATTCAACTTCCTCAAACTGGCAGCTGTTCAGGTACCTCAAATCTATTAAAAAACTAATAAACTTGTCATGAAACATTAAATTGAGAAGTTATGTAAATGTATAACACACCACTTATTTTCAGAAAGAATTGACGGAAATTAGAAATAGGTAAATCCTTAGCCAGGAGAGGCAAAAGAAAGTATACAGAAAATATTTGTAGAACTTCAGTATTGAATTTTCCTAGTCCTGTATTGATTGCTCAGATTAATAATTAATACTCAATAACTTCAGGAGAAGTTTGATTTCACAGTTGTGGCTTAGGAACGGCATTCTCCAATTTGATGTTCCCACTGAAACACTACAACCCAAATACTGCTTGCTCACTTCCCCCTGCTCCTCCCTTCCCCTACTACAGGATGGAGAGAGTTGGAGACACAGAAGGTAGAGATCATGGGTTGAGATAAGAACAATTTACTGGAAACTACAATGAGATAAGAAAGTGAACACAACAATAGTAATGACAGAGTGTAGGAGAAGAGAAATGTTTTTACTCACCCCATGGAAACCCTGGACAATACCTGATCATTCCCTGGGTCCCGCTGCCCTGATCAGGAAATAAATCAAGCTTTGACTCTCCCCACATAATGATATGAGATGGTATAAAATATCCTCTAGGTCCTACACATGCCCTGCCTACTGCAAGAATCAACCCTGTCCTGGCTGGATCCAGGACAACAGTTTTCCTATGTGTCTGTCTTCACCCTAGCTCAATGAACTTTTAGGTGGAACTGTCAGGTGTATCACAATGCCAGGAATAAAACTCATGACATTAATACTTAAACTAGATAAGGTCATAATTAGGTAACAAAGTAGATGAAGGGAGAGAAGTTATATTTAATTTCTACAGACATCCTATGCACGAACTAAAAGAATGCAAAAATTAAGACTATCACATATGGTTGAGACAGTTGGGGTTGTGAAGTCTAAGGAAAAGCAGACGCTTATAGCAGCTGTCCAGTACCTAAAGGAAGCTACAAGAGAGCTGGAGAGGGACTTATTACAAGAGCATGTAGTGATAAGACAAGGAGGAATGACTTCAAACAAAAAGACTTAAAAAATATTTAAATTAGATATTATGAAAAAAATGAATGATGAATGCTGACACAGATCGGCTAGAGAATTTGTGGATGCCCCAAACCTAACAGTGTTCAAAGTCAGGTTGGATCAGGCTTTGAGGAACATGATCTAGTGATGGATGTTCCTGCTGATGGCAGAGGAGCTGGAACACAATGATCTTTAGGGTTCCTTCCAACCCAGCCCATTCTATGACTTTGTGATTCTATTATTTCATTGCAGTTCATATGTAGTTGAGTTCAAACTGAAGATGCAGAGGGAATGGAATAGAGAGATGAGGAGAGAGTACATCCTGGAGTTCGTCTACTTTTAAAGAGTTTAAGAGCACAGACATGTCTAAATACAGTAGGAATAGGTTCTTGGGGATTAAAAAATAAATTCCACAGCACCTCTCACTCAGCATTGTGTGAAAAGGGTGTTATTGCATCCACAGGCAAAGTAAGACCCCCTGTAATATTTTTACTCTAACTTTAAATCTTTAGAATCAGTAAATGCTAAATAAGCAAAATCAACAAAACCTCTGGAAGATTTTCTGAGGTTCTACACATGTGCTTTACAGAAAAATAAAATTAAATATTCTTAAAGAATTCACATTAATATGATAGACAATAAATAACTGAAGTATTCCCTCTGTACATTTCCCTCCCTTATGGCATTAAAAAGGTACATTAAAATATCATCATTTAGAAAAAATAGAGATTATGAAATGAAAATGTCATCATCTCAGCATGTCCTGTCCATACAAAGCATGGCTACTGTAGACAGTATATTTTTAATTGTGTAGCTAAATTTTCTAGACAACTGATGCTGTTCTTGTTACCCGTCTATCAATTCACTGACAACTCCTCACTGTTCTAAAAGACAGTGTAATCCTTTTTCTTGAATTTTCATACACTTTTCAGTATTTAGCAGCAGATATGAAGAAAGAAAGAAATAATTTAAGAATGTCTCAAAGAAGTCAAAAGAATAAGCTCCCAATGTATCTTTAAGGTATAGTATTTAATGGAAGATGCCATTTATATTTTCCCTTTTTCTATTCAAAAAGATGATTTTTTGCTTCTATTAGTCAAAGTATCACTCCATATATTTAGCCCTGTTACTGGAAGATTTCTGGATGAATTATCTTGTTGAATAAGAATGGATACTCCTCCTAGTTGTGTGTAGAAGCAGAGATAGAAACTCTTTAAAGTTTTTGGTACTTCTGATAGCAGAGGACTTACATTTCCCTTAAAAAAAGAATAATTCAGTTCTGAGAGTTACAATATTGTTACATATTTATTCATGAGAGAAATGTTAATTATTTAAGAAAGCTACTAAAACATTGAAATTTGTATATCATGAGGTTGGCAGCTTTTTTTATAATTGGAAACACTTGAGGTAAATTTTAATTTAGAAATTTGGTTCTGTTGATAGATATTTCCCACTTTTAAAAAATTACCATGTTTTTATTTGTTAAATAAGATTTAAAAAGTTAAAATAGTGGAACAATCATATGTTCATATTATACCAAATATTTCATAATGTCCCTATAAGCTGTGGAAAATGTAGTATTGATTCGAAGAATATATTTCATTCAGGTATTAATATGATTCAATGCTAAAGCAAGATTGTAGTTGAAGATACAGTGAACTATCCAGAAGTTATTTAGGTGGTGACAGAAAGAATACATTGCTGACTGTGTATCACTTATTCAACGTGCTCTGGTAGTCGATGGGAAAACTAACCTATCTGTATGAATTCCCTAGTGCAGAAATCGGATATCAATTCATTTTCTTCTTGTTTGTTTTTCTCTCTCTGGGAGAAGCAGTCTTACAAGCTTCACTTCCTATCTGTAAGTATAAAAATTTGAACAGGGCCCTGACTTAACACAGTTACTGTGAAAATCAGTCATGTCCTTTTTATTATGTTGGTTTGCACTGAAGACACTTTGAACTCTCTTTTTCTTTCTTTCTCTTTCATCTGTGGCAATGGTAATTCATAAAATCCTATCCACTGAATTAAACAAAATACCTGTGGGTTTCATAACTCAAATATCTGAAACAGAGTATGTTAATGCATAGGTAACTTTTTTTTTCCTAGCAGTGTACTATTGAATGCAAATATTTACTTAAGAGTCTATAAAAAGTCAGAACAGAAAAGATGACAGTCCAGTGAATATCGATATTTATTACTTTTTAACTACTAAAACTGAAGGCATTCATTATTGTTATGGCAGTGCAAGGTATGCAAATCACTTGCAATTGCTTTGGGACAAATGGTAGAAATATTTAATATGCCTGTTTCCAATTTGGTTTCTCAGTCCAATATAATGTTAAAAGATTGGAGATGTGACAGGAAGGAGTAAAGCTGCTTGTTTTTCTTGAAATAGCTTTTTCACTTTGGGTTGGTAGGGGCTCTTCAGAGACAGAAGGAAACAACTTTGTCTGTGAAATCTTTTGATCATGAGACAAGGCTTGGAGAACTTGGGAGTGGATGTCTGGCACAAATGCATGCTGAAAGACCCTGCAATTTGCCAGGTACCCTCCTATGGCATGGATTTAATTCATCCATGAAGACGCCTCTGAGGTGACTGAGGGCAGATAAGTTTTTGCAAGGGCACTTGGTGAGGAGCACCTAGCCCAGAAAGGCCCAAGAAGGTGTTGGTCTGTAGTGAAATATTTCTTCTTCAGGAACCAGGAGCTACCTTTGTTCTCATATCTTCACACCTTTCTCACCAACAGATTGCCATTGTCTCCACATAAAGTCTTACCCTGAGCTTGTATATTGTTTTAGTATTTCAGACACATGGTGGTGTGAGAGGTAATAAACCTTCAGTCCCTCAGTCACTTTTGATGTTTTCATTTGAAAGAAAAAAAATGGCAGAGGGGACAGGGGAGCAGTTGCAGTCAAGAAATCAATTTATGTATTTTTTGTGACAATATTTAGGAAAAAAATAAATAGATAAGCACATAACAGTAGCAATGAAACAAAACTTAGAGCACAGACAAAAATATGGCCTCATTCTTTTTTCATCCACACGTGCTAATATAATTATAATCTTTTATTTGGGGAGGATAACCAGACCTATTTATTTCTCTCTCTTGCGGACTTACCTACTTAAATACAAATGTGTTTGAAAAAGATGTTTTCAGACTTGAGAAGCTCTATAAATATGCCACATACTCAATAGGAAAAAAAAAAAGAAAATCAGAAGTGGGAATGTCAGGTTTCAAATATAGAAACTGCTTTAACTTGGAGTAGATAAACCTCACTGGGAAAACACAGAGGAAATTTTCCAAACATACATCCTTAACTCTTGTACAAATCTGTTTCTCTTTTAGGAAATTGTCTCAGCAAATAGTGCTGGAGAAAACATAGTTTTGCTACAGGGCAAAAAAGAGTTACAAACTGAATCAAAAGATTAATTTTGCAACTTCATGGACTAAATCATTAAGAAGGAAAATAATTTGGATGACAACTACACTACATGCTGACTTTAAGAAGGAAGATGATTCTTAATAGAGATGCCAATTCAAAGCCTTGGTAATCCATTAGATTACTTAAATCCTCAGCAAAAATCTTGTCTACAATCTTACTGGTCTCATACTACTTATTTTCTTAAATAAACCTTTATATATATATGGGATTGTTCTAAGAGAAATTAAAATGGTATGTTTTTTGTTTCTATGTTTTTTTGTGATTTTCCAGCATTATTGATTTTCAAGAAAGGTTAACCCTTTCTGATCTAATTAATTATAAATTCTTTCTGCTCTTCAATGATTATAAAAAATCATTGAAGATAATAATTTTGAAGTTTTATCTCTCTCATTGTCTTCATATAAATTCACCTTTGTTAACATAAAATATCAATAATATGATTATAATCTTTAACATTTCCAACACATAAAAATTGTTTTATAATTTATTATATTTCTTCCTTGTACAGAGAATGTAAACTTACAAGTGCAACAGTACATTTTGGAACTGGAGAAACATTAATATTTTTCATGTTTGTCATGTGTTTTTGCAATTATAGTTAGGTTCGTCAAAGTTTTCATCATAATCCATGACTTTCAGGGATTTATAACTAGAATACCGAATTGCTGCAGTCCTGAATTTCACACCGAGTACACAGTCTTAGTGAGGGACACACATTAATTTCATCTTTTTGATATTATTTTTAATATTGTATAGATATATTTGATATTAACATAATGCAAACATATAATCAAGTTAAATTAGTTCCTATGATTTTTCAAGAGCAATGGAGAATTATCACCCTTTATTTTGACATCAACTGTAATGAAATGAGCTTTTTGAGGCATACAGAGAATTTAGTGTCCAAGGCCATGGAGACCATCCCTCTCTGGGGTGACTGGAAGAAATGGGTGAAAAAACTGAAGTCACAAATCCTCAGCAAGGAAATGAAGAGCCTGGAATCTGCAAGGTGAAGTTGCCTGCTGAAAGCTAACCCATGGGTCCTGTCCAAAAGGACAGCAAAAGCACTATCTGGAGTTAGTGAAAGACTCAGCTGAAACATCAAGAGTCACTCAGAAAGCCAAGAACTTGATCACTGCAGGCCACTGGCATAGCTCATAAACAGGTCAGTAGCAGTTGTGGCCACAAAACTGAGGCAGAATACACTATTCTGTCTTCTAAAACGCATTTGGATAAAGAGAACTGTTTCAGTTTTTACGGTTGAAATGTCATTGGAATTTCCATGCCTCGATTAAAAAATTTTGGAAGGATTTCTGTGCCACTTTTCCTAGACTTTTAAACTATATTTTTCCAAGTGTAACCTTGTCCTAATAAAGTTTATTAATAGTGCTGTTGTGCAGGATCCACTAACATTGAACAGTAAATGCTAATATTTATTAATCATCATTCAGTGATATCTTATGGTGAATCTTTGTTCTTTAAAATACATAAATGGCCTTAGTTTCACATAAACTAATTAAAAAAAGTGTGGTGGAGTAATGTAGCTTAACTCATAAAAAAGAATCAGGTCTCAAAAATCCCTTAACTTACATCAAAACTCAAATTTCTTTTCCACTAGCACTCTTTGCCCTCCTTAAGAAATTGCTATTATGACTCAACATAGTGTAGGTCATTGGACTCTAATGAAGTCTACTTTCTTCTGTTTTGTTTTGGTTGTTGTGTTTATTTTTTAATAATTTATGTATTGCATTTACACTGGATGTTAATTCAATTTCTTTTAACAGTTCTTTTGATATAACTCTCAAATAAGAGCTACATTTTGTTCTCTTCTTCACTTGATGTCTAGGGTTTTTTTTGAGCTTTCAGCATTGCCTCTGCCAACACCACAGTCAGCATTTAAATTCATGCATGTATAAGGGACACAGTTCATAGTTTAAAGGATCAATAACATCCTTCTAACTCAGACATGGTAAAACTTTGATATCATTTAAATAACCAAACAGATTTTCTTTTTTATTCAAAATTTTTCTCAATGAGAAAAAAAACACTTCTAGGCTGCACCATATGCAACGTGCATATGCATATGGTGCAACCGCCATAATGAGTTTCCATGTACAGTAAACCAAATATGTTCAGGTTTCTTGTGTATAAATCAAAGTAATCTGGAGGCAAATTGGTGAATCCTGCCTGCCCAGGATGTTTCACAGTGAACTGTAGTCTGGTTTCACTCTCTAACTTCATTAGCAGGAATTTTTCAGTGGTATCTCATGTACATGTGCAGGAAGTCAGATCTCAGTGAGGCACTTTGCAGAGGTGAGATCACTGACTACATGGATAGAGAGAGAAAGTGAGTGGAGGTTGAACTGGGGGGGAAAAAATTCCATTGACACAGACTTTATGGTTTAACTAAAGCTACGGACTATTGAGAGAAACCTTAATTACCTATCAAATAGTTCAAATGTTCAAACAACACCAAGGGAGCTGCTGACATCCTAGCAATGCCCAGCTAAATACCATGAGCATTAGTGTTGTACTGGCATTTGCAGAGCAATTATGAGACTTCAAGTGAAAAGAACATTGTACCTTTTAAAACACAGCCATTTCTGTACAAAGAACTGTTATCTGATTAAATTTAGGAATATTGACAGGCTGTCCTGAATGAATTAGTTTAGAAATATGTTTGGCTCACTTTATTTAAGGCACTTTGTCTTAGATCTCTGGCAGTCTGGTACAAAGGAAACCTCAAAAGCAAATTCAGATGACTAGGAAGGCTCCTTTTAAACAGGTGTTATTGAACATGCCTTAAATTTTGTTAAGGGTTTCCATTCTCTAATTAGATGACAGAGCTGTGATACGGACTGCTCTCCAAGTTGAAAGCTTATTCATGGAACAACATAATTGGAAATTTTAGCATAAATATACTGGAGGAACTTATATTTCTGATTTTATAAATCTGTGAATTTGGGAGACTAAAAAAGAAATTAAAGAAGCTTTCATCCTTTGTTGATGTATAAGAATTCAGGTGACTGAAATATGGCAGTATATCTCAGTAGGAAGTCAAAATAATTCCTGTCAAGTACAGTAGGTAGTATAGAGGTAAAAAAGTATAGAGATCTATTTATTTCCCTTAATTATCCATCCGGTAGTAAAACTCTACTGTTTTATTTTTGCTAATTTAAAAATGGTTTTCCTGTGATGGAAATCTCAGTATTGTCATCACTTATTCATAGCTTTATATGTACTTGAATATACTTGAACATACTTGAATGGATTTAAAATATTTAATTACTTCTCTGAAAAAATACATGTGACTTTTTTCTGTCTCATTCCCTATCCAGCTATGTCTAAGGTCATATTTCAGTCACCTGAATCTGGCATCTTAACTTTTAAGATATATTCATTGAAATACATATATATATGTTTATATATTATATATAATATATATATATATATATGTATATATTTTATATATAAACAAGCAAGTGATATAATTGTGGCATAAATTATCATTCAATTAACTTAATATGATTCTTAGGAATCATAGTTTTAACATTTCATTCTTTTTCACAGTTACCTGCTAATCCATGAGTTCTCAGTTCTGGAAGAGGGAAGTACTTGTTTTTCGATATGAAATCTAGTTCACTAAAGTAGAGGCAAGTTTGCATTTGCTTTCTGGTTTGTATACCAAACACGTAATTTTTATATTTTCTATTTTGCTGTTGAAAAAGAGGCACTTGAGATTTTTAAATTTTAATTGTCTTTTTCAAGTTGACAGTATATGTAATACAAGTGAACTGTGAAACTCTATCAATTCAAATCCCTTTGTTTAAAAAGATCTACTCAAAATGGAAGAACTTAGCCCTTAACCAACTAAAATCATACTTCAAAATTCTGGGTTTTATTCTCTTTCCCATCCACATGTGGTTTCTTCTTTAAAATAAAGACAAACTATGGAAAGCTTAATTAATACACTATGTGAAGAACTATAAATAAATGACAATAATTTTTAAAAGAAATACATTCATTGTTTTGTTGCAATTTCATAATTTCATTAATTTAATGTAGATATAGATAAAAACCAATTATTTATTTTTATAATACTTCATGCAAGGGAAACATGTCTTTTTCATTACTGTCTTTGAAAAAGCCCCAAAATTTAAAATACTGGAGCTTTTCTTTTCTGTAAGATTTCATTCAGTTCAGCTCTTGGTTTCGTGCTGTGAAGTATTTTTATCAATGACCAAAAAGAAATCATAAAATCATTACTGATGAAATTTGTAAATGGTTTGAAAATTGAGAGAGTAGTAAATAATAAAGAGGATCTATTACTCTACAAAGTTATCTGGATCACTTGGCAAGCTGAACATAATCAAACAATATCGGGTTCAATATAGCAGAAAGGGAAGTCATGCATTTAGATGCAAATAAATTAAATTGTATTTACAAGGTGAAACATTCCAGCCTGGAAAACAGTGACACCTAGCAAGAGCTGGGCTAAGATCTAGTCTATCTAAGCTGGAGATCAGTCCTGGAAGTTCAGCCTGAGAAGAATCAATTTTTAAATAAACACACAACACCTACTTTTCAATTGTGCCTTATATTCAGATGCAGAAACTGTCAAGCATTTTTATGGGTAGAGAGAGAGAGAGACCTGGTTTATACATAATAGCCTTCTCACTCACCCAGAGTGACAAACTTTATTTGAGGCTCTTTTTACTCCAGGGGTGTTTGAAGCTCTGGGCCTGACCAAGGGTCTATGAAGTATCTCACGTGGGACTGAGGGTCATGAGCTAAGAATGCAATCTGAAATAATATCAGACAAAATTTTCGTTGCTGAAAATTAAAGAATTATTTTTCTGTTTCCAGATAACATGATTGGCTCTGCTTTTTTCTACAAGATATTAAATGCATTGAATTTTCAGACAATACATTTTGAAATCCAGTGCTTATAGGATAAAGGTGGGTGCTTTCCTGTGCTCTTCCTATCTGGCACATGGGTGAATATTGTCAAGCACACAGAGGCCATGCTTTTGTTTTCTTGCTTTTTTTTTCTTTGATCTTGCTAGTGAAATGGAAAGGCTCAAGAAGGAATGAACAGATTCTGTGGGTCAAAATCAGTTTGCTGAACTGGTATTAATAGCAGGGGGTGGCTTTCACAATCATGGATCCATCTCTGAGTATCAAGGACTGCTTAGAAGAGGTGAGATTCAGTTGACAAAAGTATAAGGGGATCTCCAAACTAATAGAGCAAGAGGGAGAAGGTTTAGTAATCAGCGTTTGACTTTTACTTGAATAAAGAAATGTGTTTGTGGAAAAGTACAGATTCTGGAAGGTGTTCCTGCCACACAGGAAATTTCACTAGATAACAAACTGCCTCTTTCTCTCTTCAGAAAGTTGCTCACTCTATAATTTTTTCCCTGTGGTTTTCTAAGACAGCTTCAGAAACATAAATTGTTTAAATTAATTTGAAAAATGAACTTGAATGAACTCGTTTTGGCAAACTTTGCCTCTATGTCTATGGGAGTTGGAGATTCCCAGAGAATGGCAATCCCAGAGTGAACATTTACCACAGAGGTACTTTAAAAGACCTCTCTTTCTTCTTTCCTCATGTACAGAAACATGAATAGCTATGAAATACTCTAAGTAGCTTAATTATATTAAATATTTCCTAACAACTCAAATCTTTAATAAATTTTTTGAAAAGCAGGTCACTTCTTTACAAATTGCATATAATCTAATAGACATCAAAAACTTTTTTTATTTTCTTGTTTTATTTGGCAACTACTAGTCCATTATTAAATTATTTGAAAGAGGAAGATTGGAGGTTTCGCATTACCTAGCCTCCAAATCAACCTTCTGGTTGAATTCCAGCAGATTAATTCCATTCTTACATTTTATTATAACTAACCTTACATTTTATTTATTAAGAGGAGTAATTAGATCTAAAATGGAATAATTAATTTAAACTGAACCAATTCAACCCCTCTGTTGTTAAACTGAAATTTGGAGAATTTAGACATTATATTTGAAAAATATTAAGTTGTGATTTCAGATTGAAAATGAAGATTAGATTGATAATATTATGCCTTATTTTTTACTCGGAAAAATAAATCTTTTTCTATTCTGTTTTGTAGTGTTTGCTTACTTGTGAGGTAAATAAAAAATTAAAAGACAATAAAATTTTCTATTATAGATCAGACACACAAATGTGTAAACCATTCACTATTATTTAACAAAAAGTAAAAGAAATCTTTTCCTTATCCAAGAATTAGGCTTATTATGCCACACAGTAGTGAAAAAATAATTTTATGAGGCAATGGGAGTAAAAACATGGCTTTTTCTGCAATTAGCATTAATTATATTATACATTGTGTGGATTTATATAAAGTTGAAGATATCTAAATATCGAGATTTATATTCCAATGATTTATTTTTAAATGGCATTGTACTGATTTTCAGCTCTGAAAATTAGTGTATCCCCAGAGGCTTTAGTAAAACTTACTGAATTTTTCTTCCTAAGACTGTGGTCTTTGTTCTGTGTTGAAGTCCGTAAAATTCCTTTAAAAAAGCAAAAAACTAAAACAGCAGAATAATGCATCACACTGTCTTTTTTATGTTCTAACATTCATAACTTTTCATGGGTTTCTACTGTTTCCTTTTTATATATAACACCATTATTTAAAAAAATTAAACACATTCACCACAAAAGAAATTTTAAGTAGTTTGCATTTGTGAGAATTAAACAGGAAAATATAAATACCATTAAAATATTTATAATATTATAAAAAGATAAAATTATTATTAATATTTTAAACAAACTTAGTTTATTTTTTATAGCCATGACTAGCTATCTATATACTAGGCAAGCTGTTAACATTAAAATTCGATATCATACTCCCTCTGACTTTGTCATACTCCTTTGGACTTAAATATTAAGTACACTGGCTGTAGCTTTTTTTTTTTTTTTCACCAAAAATATGTTCTCAAAAGTCATAACAGTTCAGATTTATTTCTGCATTTCTTATTTTTTTTGCCTGTTTTCTTGATGTTTTGAATGTTTGTATGTGCTTAGGTACATATTAGTAAGATCATAATATTTTGATGCTGAATGGACCTTAGCACAGGTGTATTGGATAGATATTAGGAAGAACTATGCAAGTAACTAAAGGTAGTGGTGCTTTTAAGTTACCTCTATAATAAGGTGGTCATTTTGCTACAGTTTATGCAAATTTTTAAATAAAATAAATGTATGCCACATATTTAAAAACCATGAAAGTTAAGATCCATTCTTCTGGCAGGCAATACTGTTTAGAAATACAGTTACCTTGAAATAAATCGTGGTTAAGTTATACACCTCAAGGCCAAACAGCATTTGAAGATGGGGGCTATGAGAGACTGCAAGGGAAGTATTAAGATGTAAACTTTCACACCTGGGTACTTGGCTTAAGCAGATTTTTTCTGCAAGTAGCCTACATTTTCTGTGAATAAAGGTGTGAAATGGCCAAAGAGGTAGAGATCAGGCTGTTAATATATTATTGCAAATTCTGTAGAATAGGTATGAGAACTATCAGTAGTTTTGATCTTGATATTGTTATTAGAAAAATTCTACTACATGAAACAATGGAAACTGTCCCTACACCTGATTAGAATTCAACTAATAATTTCAGCAAAAATATTAGCAATAATGGAGTTCAGGACTCAAAACATGCTGATACACTTTATTTCCAAAATTCTCGAACAGATGGTGTAGAATCTCCTTTTTTTTTTTTCACCTTACAAAAATGTCAGAGGTTTTTTTTATATGCTTTATATGTTTTTATATGTTTATGTATATATATTTTTATGTTTTTCATTTTCAGGTTCACTTGAGCAAAAACTATCCAAAACTGAGAAAAAGGAGTCCAAAAATTAAACACACTCGTTCATCTTGAGTAGGAGAACATGTTCAAAATACCTATTTTTGCATTTCTTTCTGTTTCTTTATGGTCCAAACCCTGATATACATCTGTTTCAGTTCTCCTGGCCATTTCATTTCTTTTACAGGTCTTTAATTTGGCCTGAGAATCGAATTTTAAATGAATCCATTGTTTACAGCACTCTGTCCTGGAATCCAAACATTCAGCCTTGTTGCTTGAATGCTTATTCCGTGCTATTTTCTTTGCTACAGTCATTTTGAATTTTATTTCCAAAGATTTATAGGAAGATTTCTTTTTTAAGTATTCACAAATACTGCAGTTGTAATCACACCTGATTAGTTAGTTGAGTGCCAACTACTTTATGTGGGAACAACTGTATAATGTGAGAGCAATTATGTGATTAGTTTATTTCTTCCAAGCTTAAGCATTATCAAGAGACCAAAAACTTCAGGTTATGAGGTAACTGTTCTTCAGCAACATTGTATGTTGCCACCATGTGATATTAACTATTTTATCATGTTAAGCAATTTGTCTTGGATTCTGAAATAGGAGCCAAATTTTTTTGGAATGAGATATTTTTTTTTTCCTGATGTGTGCTGGCCTTATGGAATATCTTACGGCTGTCTGTGCTGCAAGTGGTGCAGAGCTTTCCCAGCACATCAGAGAAAGAGTTAGCTGTAGACCGATAATGAGTATAGTCATTTTAGCAGAGCTGCAGCGAGCCAATTCCTCCTATCTTTGAGATGATTTCTTATGGTGTTGTATAAGGCTGACACTTCAATGCTGTTTCAGGATCTGAGCTAGCATCTCCCTATGACAGTGTGTCACTTCAGATAGAGGTTTAGGCTGGCTGAGAGCTGGTTAGGGGATTTCCTACACTGTGTTACATTACGCAGTGTGTTCATGACCATCAGTTTCATTAATATTTTATTTTAGAAGTATGCATACTGATACCCACTGGTGTCAGGGAAAGTTTTGGTAAGACTTTACAATAGATTTATTGCTTTAAGATTCCATATAAAATCCTTTTCTTCTTTTCTGTTTTATTTTTCTTTTTTTTTTTTTTTTTTTTTTACCTTTACCATGTTACTTAAGTAGGTAAAGCAAAGAGAAAAAAAAAAAGGATTGCACAAATGAACCTCTGTGATTCCATGCCACTGTGTCTGAAATTTATAACAAAAAACTAGGTGCAGCTCTAATTACATAAAAATTATCATAAAAGTATCATAAAAAGCAGACAGATTTTCAAAAGTTACTCATGTGGGATCCTCATTATAACTGAACTCTTGAAAAAAACACATTTAGTTTCTGAGATGTGAGCTATTAAGAACTAGTTCAATTTTCCCAGTTTTCACTCGTAGTATCCATTTCAAAAAGCCTTTTGCATTATTTCAGATTGGTTGAGTCATATCTTCCAGCTGAAAAATCCCACCCCAACTAATATTCTGTTCAGCTTTAGTGTCAAGCACATACTTGAAGTGCGCATCAGACTGAAGCTATCCTATTGATTTGAATTAACAAGGCTTGTACTATTTTCCCAGAATTTAAAAATAGCACAGAAATGCTCTTTTGGGTCAATATAGAAGCAATTTTGGTACAGTAAATGTTACAACTACCAGCCATAATGTGTTGCTCTGCTTTCAGTCCCATCATTTTCCATCTATGTCGCTGACATTAGCAATTTTATTACATGTAACTGAACAAACTTTCATGAAAGGGGAAGGAAATTTACCTTAAGCTTGTAGCACTGCAACCACAAAAAAGATGAAATATCAATGAGACAAATACTCTCCATTCAGTAAGAGTTCCATGAAAAAGATGATTAGGCTCTTTGGAATACTGTTTGGTAATCTTTACCTCACTAACACTTTTGAAACATTTTGACAGTTACCTTGTAAGAAGCACTTACAAGACTAGTCAATAAGACTAATTGATATCAAAAGCTAAGGGAAACTGAGTTATCTATTGCAATTTCCAGCAAACATTGATCACAAAATTTTACCTAATATATGAATAACTTTTTAAAGAGCATAGTAAAAATCAACATAATAACAATGGTTCATCTCAGCTTTTGGTTAGTCTATATAATTGTAGTAAATTATTTATGTATTGTGGGTTTGCTTTTTATTTTGATTTTATTTGTATCAATTTTGGTCACAGTAAATGGATTTAATAACAAATTATAATGATATTGTTTAACTCTTAACTCCTCTACTCCATTTCAGGGGTTAAAAATTCATATTTAAGAATCAGTTATTTATCCTTGAAGTAAATTATATGCCATGAAAGGAAATACCTACAACAATTTAAAAATGAGAATCTAAGGACATGTAAATTTTTTCTTGACTACAATTTTTTTCTATATATCTTCAAGACAAAAGGAAAGGATACCTAGAATTGTTGCTTATTCAGAGTCCTGGGGAGACCAGTGATGAGTGACCTTTCTCAGAAGTTTATATTGGCCCAGAGCTACTTAACATCTTTGCTGGTGATGTGAACAGCGAGCTTGAGTACAGCCTCATCAAGTGTGCTGACAACACCAAGTTGTGTCATATTACTGAATTTTCTATCATCTCTTTTCCAGGACAGAGACAAACCAAGCATACACCAGTCACTGGAGCTTTTTCCAACTAGAACTGAAACTCAGCAATGTCTTGTCACTTTTTTTATCAGTAGTCAACAGAAATTAATGTTGACATTTGATAACAGACATTGTGAGTAAAAAAACCCATAATGTCATTTAGTTTATAGTTGTGTCCTTTGTTTCCATTATGAGTGTATATAATTGTTTTACACAATATAAAAAAAAAAAAAGAATTGGGGAAATAAAATCCACCAAACAGCTTAAAGTCCATAAGTTTTATATAAAGTGTTTTGGCCATGAAAAATATTCACACAAAAGAACTTTTCTTAAATTGATATCAGCCATCATTATGATTAATTCAGTAGGCAAAGAAGTTATATTGATGCTTGGCTAAGTAAAAAAAAATAATTTCTCCAGTTGGTAACTCCTACACTCATTCATTGAATCAGCTAAAGACAGGCAGCAGTCTTGGTATACAATTAATAAATAAATGCTCTTGTGTTTGGGTGCTATTACATTTCTAGGGCAGTAGAGATAAGACAGAGCATGAAACAGTTTAATGCAAATATGTGACCAGTCAGGTTTGCAATAAAGAAGGACTGAAACAAATAGTGTTTCATTGTACCTTGTGTTTCATTGAACCTTCTCACAGTAACTTTAATGCAAAAATCTATAAATAATAAAAAAACTAAAGGACATGTACTGTACTTGATCTCAAATTAAGAGATATTGCCACTACTACAGAAGGTTGTCGAAAGACAGTGGTCTCCTGCTACCAAATACTGTAAGCACTGAGGTGAAGCCAAGAAATTTATTTTCTAACATCGATCTTATGACAAATTTCTATTGCAATGACTTTATTTCTAATACACCAAATATATGGATGCATATATAATAACTTTATGTGATGAATGTTGATGCTGTAAACTGACAGCAGCTTACAATTCTATCATTGCCCTACTATGTATGGATTGACTACTACTCAAATAACAGGTTCATTGTGCCTTTTAAAGACTGATGTACCTAGAATTTTATTGCTATTATTATCCCTTGTTTTGACAATTCATAGATTTTTTTTTTCCATTATCTAAAATATTTTTTTAAATTTATATTTCTGTTTAAAGGTTGAAGGGCATAGAGTAATCAGCTGCCTATTTCAAGATACCTTCTACCTTTATAAGATGTTCGGTAACTGAACATAGTGTGAGAAGGTGAGAAAACCTGAAAAACAAACTGAAATGCACTTTTTTTGAACCAAATAGGCTGACAATGAGAAGAGGAAGGAGAATTATCTGGGTAGACTGCAAATCAACTCATTGCATATGTTCTTTTCTACAGGATTACTGATTATTTTCTTGCATTACCAGACTACAGAAGTATCAGACTGTGATTTGGAGAAAAACAATTCCTGTTTTTTCTCTTTGATTTCAGGTTCTGAGGCTAGTGTGTACTGGACCAAAAGGTACTCACCATTTGTTTAATCTCAGTGCAATCCTCACAGATTTCAGTGAGATTTTGCATTCATGAAAGAAAATGAAACCACCAGAATTGGAGGTGGGGAGTGCAGGGTATGTCAAGTTTTGCATCACTTTTAATCCTGTGGACTAACATGAGATGAAATAGAAAGTGATGGCATAATGTCCGATGACAGCAATTTTTAACAGAAGATTTTTAAGAGAAATATTATTTTTTTTTATAAAATACACATTCCATTTTAAGGAAGAGAAATATAGGACAGACAATACTGAGCTAGTATGGTGAACTTGAGAATAATGAGAATTGTATTAAACAGATATTTTAGTTTTTAGTGGCACTTAAACCAGTATCCTATCTTCTCACAGCCACTAATTAATGATCACAATACTCTGTTAAAATAAACTTTTACACACATTTAATAAAAGGAAATAAACATCAATTATTAATATCACTTAGCTTCACCCATCTTGATACAATGACTAAGATAAAACTTTGAATACAGATATAAGTACTAGCAGTGGCATAACAGCTTAAACATCTAATATCCTCTTAGTGAACATTTCAGAAGTGTAGACTGAGTATCTTGGCACATGGCTTCTGACAAATCTCATCATGGGAATCCTTTCCACGTGCTCCACAGGATGTCTTATTCCATTTTTGGACATTTTAATTACCCAGAAAAAGAGATGCTTTTTACCTGATTGCATGTAAGTATATATATATCCTTTTGTATATCTCTGTAGCTACAAACAGTGACTGTTTTCTACTGAACAATCTCGTGAACTAAACAAGAGAATGTTATTTAGTTTCCTCTTCTTCTTGTGTCTGTGGTTATCCCTTAGTATTAGGTCTTAGTCCCTAAGGTGGACAGACATAGATCAGCTTTGTTAGCCACTATGGAATCGTAATTACTTTTATGAAAGGTTTATTTAATGGACATAATAAAGAATGATACAAAAAAATAATCTTTTGACTGGTGTATGTAGCGTTTGGTATGAATGAGGTGAATTTCTATATGGGGCATCTCATTGTTTATTTCCTGGTCTTACTGCTTACAGGATGAATATTTTGAATACTATAAAGGCATGTAAAGCCACTACTGTAACCTCACTAAAAGAAATGTTAAGAAATAATGGCATATTCAAAGGGATCACATTGAAGTCTTTCAGAGTATGGAACTCCCACAGCGACTTCAGCAGCAGTTGTCTGTGTTGATTAGCTGCTTGTTTGGAATCACAGAATTTTTTCTGGCCTATAATGATTTTTCTCCCCAGCTATAGCAGTTGATGTTAAAAGCTCACTGTTTCCTACCTGTGTCATTTTCTGTTCATTTTAGTAGTAGTATATCTTATATTTAGACTCAGAACTACCATAATAAATAAATGTAACTATTATGAGCAGCAAGCAGCTTGCACTTTTTCAAATAGTACACATATATATATATTATTGCATCTATAACCAAGAAGAATGTTTTTAATAGATTATTTTTAATTGAATCTTGAATATTTACTACCTTAATAATCTATGAGGCTTTGTAGATGCAGACTAGAAGACTGTGTGCCACACATGGGACTTCTTAAATGCAGAGAACATGCAGATAAAATTGGTTTATATTCAGAGAGCAAAGGATAAATCAAGTAAACTTTTATGAGGAGGCTTGGAAAGAAATTCATGGTAGGAAAGTTGATGTGAGTGATGTGGTATGATAGCTCACAACTGACTGAAATAAAGACATGAGTCAAAGGTGAAATTAAACTGGAGATCAGAAGCCATATTAGTTTATGCAAAATGGCATGGCTCTTAGATTTCTATGGATCTGAGGAACTGAACCTGTATGCTAATAGTCAATGATAACAACTACCGTTGCATTCAGTGGATGCAGGAATAAGTGTCATGAGAAGGATCAAAATCTTTTTACACTTCAGCTGCAGCTAGCACAGAGAGACCAGGTATGACATTGACAAGGAGACCTGTTCTATCTTTAAAAGCCATAAATTTATAAGGAAAAGTTCACAGTTAGCTCCATTGTTTATCTGCTGCAGCAGTTACCAGCTCCATCCTGGAACATACACTGAACAAAACAATGACAGGCATACTAATATTTTAGAGGAATATTGCTCTAGAATGATCACATATTCATCAACAAGCTTGGGGTTTTTTACTCAGTACTACCCAGCCTACTGAAAGACCCATTGTCTTTCACTATTGCAAATTTCACCATCAGTAACAGAACTTTTAAAATTTATTATGGAAATCCTATGAAAGAACACAAAAAGAAACACCTATAAATTGGCTTTTCATAGTGGAATTCTGTTTCAAGTTCCAAATGTAGCTCTGAAATATATTTAGCCAAACATATATTGATCATTGGTCACTTTGCACCCAAAAATTTAAAAGGGATGCATGAAATCTAAAAACAACAAAAAAAAATCAAAATATTCTGGTACAGTATAATAATTAATAGACCATTCAGTGTGCCATCTAAAACTATAGATATGACAATTAAAAATCAGTAAAAGGAAGGAATAACATAGAGATATACTTAATGTCTTGTCTGATAATTTCTCTGGATTTGTTTTAAGAATATTTCATATCTTATATTTAAAAATATTATATATCTTATATTTAAAAATGAACACAAATAAGGCTACTATAATAATATGATTTTATTCAAAAAAAGCCAACAATTTTAAACATTCAGAGGGTTTTACATATTTGAAATAGATGTATTGAAGATGGACATCAGCTATCACTGTATCTGCGTATTCTAGGTGTTTGAACTAGAGTGGAAATGTGAGACACTGACCTTGTAAAAGGACTTTGTTATGCCACAAATATGATAGTATGTGCAATAAAAATACAAGCTTCTTTGAAATTTAATTATTAATGTAAAGGAGCAGAATGAGTAATGAATTACAATTCTGTATTTTAAATCCAAATTTACACAAATTTTAAGTAAGTTAACTCTTTTTACTGGAATAATTTATTGCAATTAAAAGACTGTGTGTGACTGACTATGTTTTTATTAGGCATACAAAAATCATAGTGCTAGATATGATCACCACACAGTACAGGTTAGGACTACTGATTTTCATTAATATCTCTTAATGGTGAGGCTGAAAGAGTAAGTGATCTTCCAGTTAAATAGCCTAAATTAATTATAAAAGACTTTCTGAATGAAAAAAAAAATCATTCTTTTTTTCTCTAAGTAAAGAATAATTAACTCTTCAATTGGAATCTTGCATATAGCCCATATTGCTTATTCAGAGTTAGTTATGGGAGAACAGAAAAAGACATAGCATACTAATTTATGAAAAATTATCATGTTGCTCTTATTTTGTATACCGAACCCTCAGACAAATTTGGATAAAGTCTTCATCCTGTTTTAAGATTATATTTCTCTTCAAAAATCAAGTATCAATGTTAAGCATAAGGTCTTTTGATGATAGAACAAAAAAGTGAATACTGAGAATTCAGGACAATTCTATTATTTATGTCAACAGTTTTTCACATTTTTGTGAATGAGCAGATAGAATTGGCAGAGGTAGTCAGCACTTTTTTTTTTTCTTATCCTTTTTATGTGAGGATCTGAATCTTCAAGCTAAAGAATATTTCCTATGTGCTTCCTCTCTTGATAAATTAGTATTTCAGCTTTTAACATATCTGAAGTGTAAAAGCTTCATCATAAAGAAATGGTAATTCAAAATACCCTTTCCCATATTAGTGAGGTAATTTTTGTGCAGATTGAGAAATCCAAAACTTAAAAAGAGCTTCTCATCTGAATCAAAGGCAAAAATTGGCTTATATTCTCTCATATCTCTGTAAAGCATCTTGTAGTGTACCCTGAACACAGTCTGACTTGTTGGACAAAAGAAGCAGACCAACACAATAATTTCTTCTTCCAGCTCTGTGAATTCAATTTTGGAGTAGGATCAGAGAAATCCAGCTTAACCAAATTGAATTTACTGAATTCAATTGAAATTAGAAAACAGTTTAAAGTTTGCATACACAACAGAAATTTCTATACATATTTGAAGTCTGGCATTGGTAGATTTTGCCTGCTCTTTTCAATTTTGTTTCCTCTTTCTCAAATATAAAAGACAGCTCTTTGGAAGGCCTATGACTTAAGCATGCTTATTAAAGTAGTCTCAAATTAAAGAACATTTTCTTTGCAGTTACAGGTGAAAATAATATTATTTTTTGTTTGTTCTCTGACATTCTACAATGTCATATATTATATTATTATTGTTATTATTATTGTTATTTTTATTGTTATTGTTATTGCTAATAATAGTAATAATAAATTGTAATTATAAATAGATAATAAATATTATTCATTCTTTCCTCAAAACATTCTAGCTACATTTTTTCAAAGAGCTTTAAAAAGCAACACAGTATTAATGAAACAAAAATGTGACGCCTCCCGTAAGAAAGTAAAAACAAGAACATCCTATTGTTCTTTTCCACAAGAAAAAAAGTTTACTTCACAGAAAAGAACCAGTATAAAATAGTGCTTTTATTGCATGTACTGTCCATCAATGTATTGTAGTACAAGTACATATTGCTATTCAAAATATCAGTATTGAACTAGTTTTAATTAATGTTCTTGTTAAACAAAGCATCAAACAATAGCTCTTTTAGTTCACAAGCATTAGATTAGTTTCAAAGGGAATTACCAGGGTACTCATAATTTAAAGGTGAATTCACAGTTTACAGTGTATTAGTACAACATTTCACTATGAGCCCAGGTTTGTTTTCTTGCTCTGTAATGTAAATCTTTCTTCTCTTGGGCTACATTTTGTTTTAATTATTAAGAAAATAAAGGTTTCTCAACATACACTTCCTCAGAAAACAAATAACATTTCAACCTTTGGATAATTCTTTATGTCCTCAGTGGGGTTTCATTTCCTTTGAAGTCTATTCAGTTCAAGTTTTGCTGCTGACAGTTAAAACATGGTACTGCTCTGATCAGGACAGATTACCAGCCAACCTTTCATATTCTGTTCCCCTTATTATCCTGATACTTGTCATCATGTTTTTCCCACATCCTTTTCACAGTTGCCTATTCTGTGTGCATCTACGCACATTGTTACATCACTGTGCTTCATTCAACAGCCCAGCTGCAATAGTTTGGCCCTCAAAGGGAAAATAATGGTAGTAACATTTATGTCCATTTGGTTAAGCCATTTACTATTATGTTTTGTGGTTTAGAGGAGAGATGAAAGCCAGGGGAAAATAGTATTAAGATGCAATAGACAAAATGTCCATGTGCTGTGACAGGCCTTCAAAGGAAGGCTATAAACCAGAAGGATCATTTTGCTGATTATAGTATACTCCAAATGTCATTGTGGAACACCTCTAATCACTAAATACGGTACCTTATACCTATCAAAGTGATAAAAATATCTCATATTATAAGATTGGATAAAAGCACAGCAAGCAAATGTACAGTATTTTATTAGGTTTATTAAGTTTACCCATACTAGAAGTTAAAAAAAGTCTTTTCATAAAAGCTTATTAGTCTTCAGTTCCCATTTTCCCTTTCGTTAGAAGGAACAATGTCTCTTTGGAGAAAGACATGAAAGAATGATTGTTCCTGGTAGTGCACTGGCACATCCCATCTCATAGTACTTGGTCCTGTCCAATGCATGTAAGAAAAAGTGGAAAGAAATCCAGGACTGTGTGTGTTTAAATACATGTGGGTAAGTAAGGGGCACCAATGTGACTTGTACTTAGAAATCTCAGAAAACACAATAAACTGTTGCTATCATGCAGCTATAAACATGTATTTCAATAAAATATAAGTATCTTTAAAACATCTTTATTATAGAATAAATCAGAGGGAAACTAATATCTACCCACTCTCTCCACAAATTTATAAACCATTTTCATTACCTATAAATGCTTGAGGTCTTTATACTGCAAGAGATGGGATTAAAAACGGAAGAAGGTTACAGTAAGTAGAGTAGTTTTGTCTTTTACAAAAACATATCTTTAATCATGTTCATGGCCCTCTCCTGGACTCACTCCAGCAGGTTCAAATCCTTCTTGTCTTGGGGGGCCACAGAGCTGAATGAGTTAATCCAGGTGGGATTTCAGGAGAGCAGAGAGGGAGAATCATCTCCCTTTACCTGATGGTCTTGTTACTTTGGATGCAGCCCAGGATATATTTGGTGCAGTAGGCTTTAAGCACATATTGTCGGCTCTTATTGAGCTTCTTGTTCACCAACAACCCCAAGTCCTTCTCAGGGCTGCTCTCAATCCATTCCTCTACTATCAAAAGACATTAAGTTATAACTAGAAAGGTTACTCAACATCTGAATCTTCAGAGAGTGAGTGAAATGTTTCAAATTATATTATTCAGAGTATGCTGTGATTTTTCTGTGGTGTACTGTAACCCATGAAAGAATATCAACAGTGACTGGACCAGACAATAGTTTTGTTGAAGAAACAAGGACATGGCCAGGAGAATTTTGGACCAGTTTGTTTAGTTTCATAGCCCTTCTGAGGAAAGGCCTTTGATAGACAATTTCCATTGCAAGTCTAGATTTTAGGATGTGTCTCTGCTGATTAAATCTCTCTGTGTACAAATAAATTCCTTGTGCTACATGCAGAAACTAGGATTTATTATTTTAAAGGGTTTTAAAGGGTTTTAAAGTTTTATCTCCTATTTCTTTAGTATCCTGAAATGCTTGTTTTTTTTGTATTGTGTTCCAAGCAATGACTTCAAACAGGTAAATATTGTTTTCTACTGCTTGATATACAGACAAGTAATAGAGCTAATATTTAAATACCAGGCTTAAGATCTTTCTACTATAGAAATTATAGGAAAAAATACCATAATGAAAAAAGTACAAAGCTCTTTGCCTCGCCTTGCCTTGATTCATCTGCACCTTGTCTCGCCTTGGTTTTTCTTCATGCTGGGTTTTCTGGGAATAAAAAACACCAATAACAGCAGAAACAAGCAATCACCTCACATCCCTGAAAAGACAAGAATGAAGCTTTTTGAGTGAACTCAGATAATTATGTCAGCAACCACCCATTTTGCTTTTGCTTGAAATAATTATTACACAGCTGGGTGTTTGCAACAATCCAGTAGGTCTCACAGCTACCGCCTCTGAACAAGCCTCTTGAAATAAAAGCAATATTTACTGAGTTCAGTGGGCTGCAGGTCATGCTAAATATCAATAGAAACTTGTTGGAACTTATTCTCTACCTTTCAAAAATTCTCAGCACATAGCAGAAGTGAGTTCTAGCTTCCTTATTGGAAAAATAAGGTATTAAGTAAATAATACCATGTTGTTATTTGGCCTATTAAGCTCTTATGGCAAGTACAGCAAAAGTTTACTTGGAGTGCAAAGATCCAAGACTCCAGCATTTTTTTCTTTTTCTTAATTTCATGGCCTCCATCTTGCTAGTTAGTTAAGACTTAATGACAATTACAGAAAAGAGGTTTACCTTCAGAGGTTTTCTAGTAAGAATAGTGCTCTCCAATCTACTCCATGTGACTTTGCACAGTGTGCTATCCATTTGGAGAAATCCTATCATTTGTGTCAGATGTGTAGCATTTCAAAAATATGCCTTCCTGCCTGTGGTTTCTATGGGAACATTGTCATTCAAACAAAGCTCCTGCTTAATCAATAAGACTATATTAAAATAAAAGCTAAATTAAACATCTTGAAGAGTTTGAACAAGTTATAAAAAATGAAATAAATTTGTGTAATTTTCCCCATCTTTAAAGGATAATTCTGGAGGCAGGAGTTTTCAGTCTGCTAAAATCACTTCTAGTTTCCTTGTTATCCATTTGAAAGGGTTTTATTTCTTCACAGAATCAATGAATGTGATATTATAAAATATGTATCTTGTGGCCTGAATATAAAAACTTTTTATTCCTCTGCATTCTTCAGAGATTATGAACTTGAGGAGAGTTATCTTTTAACATCAACATGCCATTGACCATGCAAGAATCAGAGTTATTTAGGGTGGAAAAGACCTCTAAGATCATAGAGCATGGTGACCTTATCACTCTCTACAACTCCCTGAAAGGTGGCTGTAGTCAGATGGGGGTTGATCTCTTTCTCCATGCAGCAACTGACAGAACCAGAGGACACAGCCCTAAGCTGTGCCAAGGGAAATATAGGTTGGATATTAGAAAAAATTTTTTTATGGAAAGGATGATAAAGTACTGGAATGGTCTGCCTGGGGAGGTGGTGCAGTCACCATCCCTGGATGTGTTTACAAAGACTGGATGTGGCACTTGGTGCCATATTTTAGTTGTGGTGTTAGGGCTGGGTTGGACTCGATGATCTTGAAGGTCTCTTCCAACCCAGTGACTCTCTGAATTCTGTAAATTCTGATTCATTGAGGTCAGCTGTAAAGCTAACATAGCCAAGTCCACCTCCAAACCATACCCTTAAGTGCCATGTCTACATGTCTTCTAAATACTTTCAGCAATGGTGAGTCCACCACAGCCCTGGGCAGCCTGTTTTAATGCTTGGCAACCCTTTCAATGAAGAAATGTTTCTTGTCACACATTTTGACCTTGGGATCCATCATAACTGATTAAAAGTATTCAGCAAGAACTACCAAGAAACACTTATTTTGTGACTGAATGCAATGAAGATAGGAATCACACCTGGAGGGCTGCGTCCTGATGGTTAGGGGTTTGGAACAGCTGACATATACAGGAAGGTGGACGGTACTGAGACTGTTTTACCTGGAGGAGAGCAGGCTCAGCAATTATTTCATCCACATGAATATCCTCAGGTAGTGTGCGAAGATAGAGCCAGACCCTTTACAGTGGCGCCCACAGACAGGAACAGAAGCACTGGGCCTGAATGAATGAAATACAGAAAGCTGATTCTGAGTGTCAGGAAACATTGTGAGGGTGACTGATCACTGGCATAGGGTGTCCAGAGAGTCTGAACAATCTCACATCTTGGAAATATACAAAACCTGTTTAGACGCTGTCCTGAGCATTCAGCTCTGCTTGATCAAAGGAGTTGAAGCAGATGATCTCCAGAAGTATCTTCAAACCTCAAACATTCTCTCTGTGAAAGTATCAAATCTAGTTTTTTCCCTCCTGACATTGAGGAAAACATCCATTATTTTCACCATTTCATCATTATTTTCCATTATTTCAATTTGTGATTTTAGTGTTTAACATTTGGTGCTCTTGCAATCCTTACAGATAGGGTCCTAGCAGATCAGAAAATCACGACTGTGAAACACATATCAAATTTGGGAGCATAAAACTAAAGCATCAAATATGACTTGCTATTTTGAACTGTAAAACATTATATTATTGAATTAGAAAATGTCTTCCCAAATGAAAAATGTTTCTTGGTGAGAAATCTTTGAAGTGAAAGCCTCCCCCATCTACGTAAGATTTGAACTAATGTACCCACTTCAATAAAATCTCTAATTATATAGTATGAATTCCTTCATGAAAAAGCCAAGCAATTAATCAAGTCTATTACAAACTCTTCAAGCCACTCCAGCTGTATGTGAAGGAGGTGTGAAAAATTAAAGTTCAGTAAACTAAAAAAATTACTCCAGCTTTATTTCTTTCTTTGTTGGCTGTGAGTAATTCTGGAGGATTCACAGTAGTATTCACTCTGTGGGTGATTTTTGAGATGGGTTTTCTGTTCTAAACCCAAATTGTATCCTAAAATTAAAACACAGGTTGGATTTCACATTTTCTTTGCCAAGAATTTTCTGAATCAGACATACTAAGTAAGCTCCAGTGATTTTCTGAGTCACTTGTGTTTTTAGAATTTTTTATAATTAAAGTTTTTGAGAGACACAGTTCTAAGCAGCTGCACTAGACTAACTAGCAGGTGCTCATGCCTCCACTTGAATTAGTTTCTGTCCTACTGTGATAGCTATCTGGGCTGGAGCAAAAATAGCATCTGTGAGTGAACATGAGACAGATTATAATCTTTTATGATTCCTCTACCAAAGAATGTATAATCTCAATCAAACCAATGCATCAGTATGTGTACTAGAAAAAGAAGAAAAGCGGAGATGTTAGAGAAGATGCAAAATATGTTTATCAGTGGGAGCTAAATATTTTAGCTTAAAGTATCCCGTGGTTCCTTTTTAAGTATATATAGACATAAAGTTTTGTGGTCTTAACCTGCCATTGCAACTTTGGAAGATACCTCAAATATTCAAGGGAATGCAGATAAAGTAACAATAAAAACAACATCCTGAAATACAAACAACAAATAAAGTGTCAATAGACAAGGTAATGATCTGAGGAAAAGCATTTGCACAACAAGAATGAAACAGAGGGATGAGTGAAAATGAAAAGGACAAAGAGCACTTTGGATTGAATTATGTAAGTAAGAATATAAGAAACGCAGCACTGATCAACTGAGTCTCAGAAATAAAGGATGACAAAAAAGGATGGAGACAAGGGAGAAATGGATTTTAGAATATTTAGATAAAGATAAGGGGAAAAAAAATAAGAGTTAAACTAAGATCTGAGGAGGTAGAACACCAAAATCATAAGATGGCATATTCTGCATATGAGAGAAAAAAATATGTGAAGCAGATGAAAGTTAAGAAAAGATTTAACAGAGAAAACAGCACAGAAAAAAAAGGGCATAAGAAATATGGGTAAGAATAATGATGAGAAAAATATGACAATATTTCTTTTAATATAAAATTTTAAAAAAACTAGGAGTATAAATTAGGAAAATGTTGAATATAGTCTCTCCATAGTCTGTTATTGCATTTAAGACATTCACCTTTTCATCCAGAATGAGTCTCTGATCATCTCTTTTGGTTGAAGTCTCATATCCTCAAGCTATCAGATGCCATTTGATACTTAGGATCTGGTAAAGCTGTTTCTCATCATTATGTCTGATTTCTGTTTTGTCTTTTTCAACAAATTTGTTGACCTAGATTGTAAGGAAAAATTTAGCACAACTGTCTGAACTTTTTATTCTTTCTTTCTTTCTTTCTTTCTTTCTTCAATAAAATTGATTCTTTTCCTCATCTACTCATGAAACTGATGATCATTTGAGCCTTTCTCTGTGCATGACCACTTTTTTTCTGGGACTTTTGTTGCGAAAGAGAATCCCATAATCATTGCTATTCTCTCTGCATCATATTATACCCAAAAAAAAAGATTTCCTATACAGTTAATACATCATATATAGAATCTTCTTTTCATCTTTCCCTCATGTATTAGACAACTTTATAATAAATTGACTAATTAGAGCAAACCAAAAGAATGAATCTGTATTTCAAACACCAAGCAAAGCATCGCTGTTGATGGGAGCTTCTTCAAACTGTTTTTAAAGACCCCTACAATTTCCACAGGAACATCCAGACTAAATTTAACGTATGAACATGAAAATAAGTTGGCTGAATTGTATTTTGGGATTGTCTGCCCTCAGTAGTTATGGAGAATTTTTTACTTGTTGCAGTATTGATTTTGGTATACAAACATTCATGTGCCAAATTTGCAAGCCTGAATGTTGTCAAAGTTTTAGGAAATATGCATACATCACAATGAAAAACTAAGGATCCCTTAAGTTATCTAAATTTTGGCATACAGAACTGAAACATTAAAAATTGCCAATCATTTTGAATTAATATTGACAGCCTTGAAAATACATCCCCCAATAAGCAGAAAACAAACAAACAAACAAAATATCTTCCAGAACAAAATGGCTATTGATGATAAAGCTTTGGCCACTAGAATAATTTATCTACTCAGTGAAAACTCTAGTTATTAACTGTACAGCACAGGTGCATGGAAAACACACACAATTAATCAAGCCTCTTTCTATAACCTCAAACTATTCCAGTTGCATGTGAAGGAGTATCACTACCTATAACATTAAAATGTTTGTGCTTAACCAAACTCTTTCTTCCAGCAATTCCAGTTTCTATCTTCTTTTTTTAAATCCTACACTTGAGAAACAGTTTATTCTCTTCCTTTCCATATCACCATTCTATGGATATGAATGTGGGTCAGCATGTCCTCTCTTGATTTTCTAGGGAAAATTATGCCACTCCTTTCCATCTTTTTTTGTAGCTCATATTTTCTAGCTCATTCCTGCATTTTTGGGGGGGGATAGTATTTTCTTTATATCTCTCATAAAATATAATGTTTAAAATGTTGTAAGTTTTGCTCCTTATGGTTTACATAATAAAACACTGTTCATACTTCCTAAGAGATGCCCTAGAATGTTTGCCTCTTTCTCCTAACTATCTAATAAAAAGCCTAGTATGTGAATAGATAATTATTCTGTCTAAGCTCATAAAAATATAGATGTCCCTACTTATTTTTATCCCTATTTTCCCCAATTTATTGCAATAATTTGAAATTCAGTCCTGTCTTTCAACATCTTAACTGTCTATCCATGTTTCATGTCATTTGCAATAAAAATCCTCCTCTCTAGTTTATCAGAAGTGTCATTATTGAAGCATTGAACACTTTAGTTTAATATTTTTTAGGGTGTCATTATTTATCATTATTTTGAAACTAGTGAAGGAATGCTTTTTTAGTATTGCACTTTCAGACTTTCATGCCAAACTGCTTCAGACAAAGTACACAAACAAAATATATACGTGATGTGAATTTACAAATTGGAAAATGTTGGATGCATATCTGAAAGCTATCAAGGTTTCTTCTGTCACCTGAAGGAACTGGTGTTCTTCAGAGAAAGTAACATAATAAAATCCTTTGGTTGAGACAAATTAAGAAAATAAAGAGGCTGAAAATCAGCTTATCTTACACTCATTGAATATTTACATGTGGAACTTTTCCTGCAGTCTTTTACTCAAAAAAAAAAAAATTGTGGGTTCTTCAAGCAACATGAATGCTAACACCTCTTGGTCTCAGAGAAAATAATTTTGTCACATTAGATTTGATGGTACATTTTTTCTTCTATTCTTACATATGTCTTAGACTCTTAGTCATATAAAGTAGTTGTATATATCTATAAAGTCTTGTATATATCTATAAAGTCTTGTATATATCTCAGTTAGTCACCCTGAACTCCATATTCAGTCAACAGAAAGAAAGAGATTTTAATAGAGCAAATCATAAAACTATTTTGATGTCTACCTTAGGACATAATGATTTTTTTTTTCCTTTTTTCTGTAAAAGGAATCTTTATTATTAGTCCTGTGTCACAGATGTCGACACTACTTCTGATCAAATCTTTTATTTTTCCATCAAGTTTCCTACTTCCACTCCTCCACCTCCCACACCCCCGCCTCCCCACCTTCATTGCTCTCTTTCCCTCAAGTCCAGAACCACCTTCTGGATGAAAACGCTCAGATGATGTCAGGGGAGAGAATATTTCTTCTCTTTTCTGCGATTTCATATGATCCAAAAAGATTCTGTCAGGCAAACAACCTGTGTTTCTATGTGTTTTCTTGTCATCTTTTCACTAATATTTACAGAATCCATGCAGTAAACTTGCAGCAAATAAATAAACCAGGTATATTTTGCCACAGTTCTCTTAACTAGGAATGACTACTACCTATTTTTTGCGTTTTTTCCCTTTTGAAATATAAGAACTAAATGGGAACAAAACAAAACAAAACAAATTCAGAAATTCATTCATTTTAACTAAAAGAATGATATTGTAGGAGAATAATAAAAATCATGATGGTGATTTTATAGACATAAGAGTGGACTTTTGCTGCACAGTAGATAATTTTGTGCCTTTGAGTTTGGACACTGACAAGAGCATTCAAGAAGATTTCACGGTTTCTATAATGTGTCACCATAGGTGGTGATGTTCTTTTATTGGCAGTCACAGAATTTTAATAATTCTCACTAACTTTTTGATGATGACTTAAGCGTATTGGTTTATGTCAGATATGGCTACTAAGTGCAACCATAAGAATAAATTCTGCTATTTTTCTCCCTTCCAGAGTATATTTTTTTACAGTGTCCTTTGAAACAAAGCGAAACATTACAATATTATATAAAACATTAAAAATATTAAGGAAATGACAACACCACCCAGATTGTTCTAGTAGTACCGTATATTCTGGAAACATAAAGTTTAATTTCTCCTTTGTTGCTTTATCATGTAGAAGGGTTGACACAGGAAGGACAAGCAGTTTTGAAACATTTTTAGGCTGCAGACCATTACATTTTGCACTGCACAGACAGCTCACTTTAAGCTAATGAAATTCCATTTAAAATTAGCTTGTCTAAAAAAAACCCCACAAACTCAAAAAAAACCACCAAAAAACCCCCAAGAGCCCCAGTAGTTATAGTCTCTGGCTTCTTAGAATCGGCTCAGGATCCATGTTCTGCAGAAACTATCAAAATAATTGGTAATGGCGGTAGTTGGATTCATCAGCAATATTAAAAGTACAAAGAAATGCTATTCACTCAGTCACCCAAAATTATAGAACCTGAACTCCTGAGGTAATTGATCACAAGGAAGATAAAGCTGAAGTGCACAGAGTCCAGAGGAAGAGATGTTCTCAAGGAAATGTAAATTAAAATACTTGAACAGCATCCATTATCAGCAAGAAAATGTTATATATATATATCTTACTCAATGTAATTGATAGTACAAAGTTCAGCATTCAATCAAGTTTTGAGAGGTGTCTCTAAAATTATGGAAAATCTTAACACACTCATAGCTCCAAACACGTCTGAAATGCAAGTTTAAGATGTATTTCAGGTGTACAGTTCCTATTTCAAACATGAGTGGCTGATTACTCAGCTTCATTCATTGCAAGCTAGCTGTCAAAAAGAAGGATTGTTGAAGTCAGTTCAGAAATATCTTCGTTCTCTCTGCCAGATTGAATGTCAGATGTTTTCCAAAGCATTAAAAATAATAAAAGCTACTCTGTGGGAAAGGCAAGCAACGCAGTAAGCTCAGATGTCTTTTCATTCACTAACCACTCAGTGTCAAAAAGACAAATAAAGGTCTCTGTCATTGGGTTACTACAGTCCAGCTGAACACCCATGCATAATTTATACTTACTTAGTTGGTTGGTTAACTTCCCAAAAGCTCAGAAAACTTTGTGCACAACAGTCCCAACATATTATTTCTTGGTAAAGCTAGTTAAAATAAATTAACAATTAACAGTCTTTTGTATTGAACTTAATAAATTATTGAATATTGAATAATTATCCTTAATAATTATTGAAATTAATAGCATCCAATTATTAAATTAAATTAAATTATTCACTGTAATGTCAGTCTAGCATCTGAAATAATTAGCAATGTTGCTTATGCTGGTAGATAAGTTGTGTGAAAAATTGTCATTTTCAGCCGTTGACAGTACAGTGAGGAAAGAAGTTTTGGGAAAAAACTTCATAGAACACCACTGTTAGAGCACTTTAAATATATTTTGTTTCCTGATTTCTTGTAAAACCTATGATTACCTCCAATACCTTATTATTCTTATTTTTTTTCTTTCTGGAACAAATGTATGGGACAGAGATTTCTTTTTCATAGTTCAGAATCCAAAGCATTCTTATATTTCTTCTGTTTTTTGAATCAGATATTTCAGTAGCTGCTGTTTACTATCTATTTATTCTGATAGTTTATCTTTCTATGATGTTTTCTTCCTTTTGCTTTGTGGGTTTTTTTGTTTGTTTTCTTCATTCAAATGTTTTTCTGGTAATGCTCTTCCACAGTTTTTTTCCTCAGATCAAAATGTCATCTGTGCAGACATCAGTAACCTATATGACATCAGAAATGTGTTGCATTTTTTCTTAAAACACTCTGTGTACTGAACACAGCCCAAATGGCAGTTTGAGAAATGATGTTTCCCAAAGGAGCTGTTGAACGTGCACAAATAAATCTCCTGTTTTTCTAATGGCAGCTAGCATACCCCTGGTGATGTATGAAGCATAAAAAATAAGCTAACTTGGCATAAGCCATCACCTCCTGAACACCTTCCCTTTGAAACGAGAAAAAAAATATTAGCAAACTAAGTTAAATTTGGGAGCAGTGGAGGTATGTTTACAAGCTGGCAAGTCTGTCAAAAATGTAAATTCTGACAATTTTCCTACAATGGCCAGTGACTCTATGCAATCTAGTAGTTTGATATACAGTGATTTCCAGAGTAATATTCTCATTCAAACCTTACATAAACTGTGGTAATAAAATGGGAGATATTTGGCCTTCTTCACTAATTTTCTGTATTTCTGTATTTCTCAGATTTTAGAGACTTATTCAGAGAGTTTTTCAGGTGTGATGTTACTTGATTTTTGTGATGAATTTGCTCTTGATTAGGCACAGAGGATAAGAAATTTTCATTTCAAAAAATATTTTTTTTAATAAAAAAGTCATCTAATATTGACATATTATGTCATACACATACATTTGCTCATATGTGTAATTCATAGTGAAATGAGGCTCATAAATATCAGTTCTTTCTCCTCCTCCCCTTCCATTCTGTCTATCACTGGTGGTACACAGATCTCATTTTTCCCTTGGATTTCCACCTTAATATTAAGAATGTTTGATTTACTTTGATCAGTAGCACATTCATCTTCTTCCTGTAGTATTGGTCTTAGTGGAAATGAAAAATTTCTCTAAGCTAATTGAACTGTAATGTTATGAGATTGCTGGTCTTTGCAAATGTGTCATAATAATCTAATAAATTCTCATGCTTATGTTGAGTTTCAAAATGTTTGTATTTTATTTCCAAATAATGAGTATTATCATGTTAGGGGTGATTGAATGAGTGCAATTGCATAGGATTTGTGAGTTGTTTCGTGGCTTTACTTGCCTGAAATCCTTTTTTCTTACATTACATTCTTTATGGTTTCACATGAATGCATTTTATCAAAGCTAGAGTGCAACTTTTGGTTTAAAATGGGTGATCTTTTGTGCTTGGGAAGTAATCATTGTCATCTGCAACATCTTTCTCCCTCTCTTTCTCAGGGAATTACCTATGACAGAGAGAATCATAGTTTGGTATCAAATTTTAATTTTATAGTGTTAGTGTTACCTTTCTAATAAATTCCAGATGTTGTCATTGCCCACTGCTGATATTACTGTATAAAACTGTCTTCACAGGTCTCATTATTTCTGGAGTTGCAAAACTATTGGAGACTGTAGATGACCTGGATTTTCAATAAAGCTGTTTTTGTAATTGCTCCTCTCTGTGTCCAAATCAAGTAAAGCAGAGCACGATTTCAGCTAGTGTTTGACTTGTAGCTTATTATTACAGCAACATCTTAGCTATCGTAGTACTGAAAACATTTATATCTAGTTCATCCCAGAGATAACAAAATGATGCCACAAATCTTCTCACTGCTTTTTATTACTTTCAAATGCTGCTTTGATGCTAATAGTCCAAACAGCTTCCATTATTTCACACACAGGCAACATGCTGCTATCACAAAAAAGGCAATTTGAAGGAATTCAGATGAATGCCATTCTCGGATGTGTGAATTTTGTTTAGATTTGCAATAAATTTTTGAATTGCTCTTAGAAACAAAGGAATGGGTTTATTATTTTTTTCTTTATTTTCTCTGAAAACAAATTGAAAAACAGTAATGAGTGGCATGATGGCAACACATTGCCTAATGCAGCCCAGGACACCATTTTGATGCTTTACAGCATCAGCACACTGCTGCTCCAGATCACCTTTAAGTATGCTAGGTCTTCTGCCAAACCATTTTCCAGCAGGACAGTACCTACTATACATTGATGTATGTGACTCTTCCTTCACATATGCAAGACTTTCTATTTCTTCTTGGTGATTCTCATCAGCTTCCCATCTGCCCATTTGTTCCACCTTTTGGTGCTGCTCTGGGTGGTAGCACAACCCTTCAGAGTATCAGCCTCTTCTCCCATTTTTATGTCCTCAGCAGATTTGCTGGAAATGCGCTCTGCACCATCATCTGGCTCATAATGAACATGCTGAGCAGGACTGGAGCCAGTATTGTCCCATGGGGCGCACTGCTGGTTACTGGCCTCCAGCCAGACTCTGTGCCACTGAGCACCACACTCTGGACCTGGTCATTCAACCAGGTTTCAGTCCAGTTCACAGTCTGCCCATCTAGCCCATACATCACCTTTTCTACCAAGGACCTCAGGAGAGATAAGGTCAAGGGCTTTATTTTAAGTTGGTCAAGCATATCTTGCCCTTGGAAATTCTGTGCTTGCTATTCATGTTGATTTTCAGGTTTTTAGGATTAACCACTCGTGGGTTTTGCTTCCTTATTGTTTTCTGAAGACCCTTACGGCTTAAGGCTATAAGATGTACCTTACTGCATGCCTTACATGCCTCTGGCTGTTTTCCTCCAGTATCTTATTTTCAGGACTGGCAAAAGGAGAGGGGATTTAGGGTGACCACAGAAACCTGATGGTCTCCACTGTATAGTACCCCAGATTCTGGAATTGCTCTGATAAGAAGAGTAGAGTATTATTCCTGGTTAAGTCTTTAGTAAAAACTCAATTAAATTTTGTTTATCCCTCTATTTGACAACTTTCCAAGTGTTTTCCAGAGTATAGATAAAAAGGCCATTCAAACACCAATGATACCTCCATGATGAAACTCTGTTGCTAAAACTAAATAACAGAAAATATTGCCTGCTAGACATGTGACACAGAGTCTGAATTTTTCTGATTGCTTCCAGCTATGCAAAGAGCCATTACAGCAAGAAAATTACCCATAAATAAAAGTATCTCTAAAAGAGAGAAATCAACACCAATCTGTGGTTTAAGATTAGCTCCTCTGTATGTGAGATAGTATCTTACTGAGAGTCTATATATCAAGTTAATACTAATATGACAACATTTTTGCCTAGCACAGAAGATTTTCTGGAAATCCAAGTAATTCACATAGAAGAGAAAATTAAGTTTGTGTATTAAGTGCAAAAGGTGCAGACTTCAAATATTTGTTCTGTTGTTATTTTCTCTCTTAAAAATATTTAAAAAAAACAACCAAACAAAAAAAACAACAGTTTTTCTTTCTGCTGGTCATCTTTGTCCTTGCTTTCTTTCATACTTTTAGGGCATTTTTTCTTTCATTACAAAGTTCAAGGATAGGATGTAATAAGAACCTTGATCTCTTATAAAAGTAGAGTCATGGGGCCAAATTGGTCAATTCACTTTTTACTAATGTAAGCTCAGCAATTAACTGTGAATTTAAGTGAGTGAGATTTCCTCCTCTTTACATCACAGATGAGAGAAGAATTCAGTTGAAGTAACTGCTTCTTTTTTATTTTATCAAAATCCATCTATTTAAACTTCTATTTATAACACCAAATAAAAACAAACAAATAAACAAAGCCCAGCAATTAAAAAATTGTAAAATATGGTGAAAAAGGGAAAACACTATATTTGAAATGCTAGATCCTTTCTGAAACTTTAATCCCCAGTGGGGAATAAGTCAATAAATTAGTACACCCATTGAAAAATGAATCAATAATGACACTAAAAACAAGGAATCTTTATAATATGAAAATCATAAAATTTTCTACTCAGCAATTTACAATTCCTATGATACTACTGAATGTATCTGGCATAGAAATTGCAATTAAAAAGATTTTTCATGAAATTATTTATTCAATTAGTTATTAGTTCAAATTGGTTTTTTTAACTAATTTGTTCTCTTTTAGAAACAAAATTAAAACACTGATTATTTATATGCAATTTTTCCTCTTTACATTATAAAATAATTTTCTTTCAAATTTTGTCATATTACTTAATTGGAAAAGGTGTATTTTGAAAAAAAAAAAAAGAAATTTGGGATATTTTTAAAAATATTACTAGTAAAAATGTGCAATGTTTTTTAAACATAATTTCTTTGAGATATTGTTGTAAAACAATAATGGTTTTTCTACTAGTCAGTTGCTAAAGGTGTAAATCATGCTCAGTAGCTTTTATGATGTATTTATTCACTTAGAATTGTGTATTTCTCTTGCTATGTTGGCTACATAATATTTATGGGAAAATGATGAGAGTTTTTAGCATTCTAGTGGAAATCTGCCTGTGAAATCTCTATGTTCCCTGGAAAAACATCTTATCTTAAACATTAGTGCCTTAGTGTCTTAAAGAAAGCACAGGAGCTCTTATTAGCTCATGTAAAGAAGGCATCTTATCAAGCTTTTTCATTCTTCTATCACAGAGTAAGAAGAATTTTTTAAACCTTTACATATTTTTTGAAAACACCTCACTTCCTGATGGGACCTGTTGTTTCTAAGTGTCATTATCAACATCTTCTTATTCTTCTTATTACATCTTCTGTAAGTGTTCTCTGAAGGCTTTAAGGCCATGAGACTTTTGAGCACATCCATCACTAGATGTTGAAAAAACTACCATGCTTGATATATCAGCCATGGATGCCTCAGCAGATTTCAACTGGACAGCAAGAGCTCACTGAGCAGGACTCTGAAACACCAAATCTTGATTGTTTCAAGAGATAGGTGTGAAAAGTCTCTCAATGTCCAGAATCCTGTAAACAAAAGTCATATCCACATCCTACAGAGCCTAATATTATTGTATGTTAATTTGCCGTAGGGGAGACAGAGATCCCTATGTGACAGGGATAAGGTACAGAAGAAGTTTTCTGTAAACAAGATAAGCATTTCAGACAGGAATTGAGATGGATAATTTAAAAAAATGAGGTTATGATAATCAAGTATTTCACAGAAACTATTGCTTGGATACCATTGAACTTAATGAGATTGAGATAAATAAATGGGAGTATTACACCCAATTTTTTAACCAAATTTATTGAAAAATTATGTTAGTTATTTATTTTTTTCTGAAAAGACAATTTTAACTATATTTTCAACATAGATTCAGAAGTTTTAATTGACTTGGTATACACATGCATAAATACTAACCATGTGCCATAGAATCATGGAACCATAGAATCATAAAGGTTGGAAAAAATCTTTAAGATTATTGAATCCAACCACTAACTTAACACTAACAAGTCCACCACTAAACTTTGTCCCCAAGTGCCAATATTTTTTAAAAACTCCAGGTATGGAATTCACCACTTGATAACCATTTCAACAAATAATTTTTTTCAAATATTGAATTTAAACCTCCCCTTGCGCAAAATCTAAGATCAAAACCTCCCAAATTCTACCAGTGACGCCAGGTATGGAGCCTGTTTATTCCCTCATCATTCCCAGAAACCAAAAGATTTCAAGAGAACAGTGCTTATGCTCCTGATCCCAGAGTCTGTAGTCCCAAGGTCCCGAGGTCTTGAATGACCTCAGACTTCTTTTTGCAATTTCATTGCTGCGGACAAGAAAAAAGAATAACGGGTAACAGTTTGAGTGGAATACTGAGGTGGGAAGTTTTCTCATCTTTAACCTGGGTGCCAGGGAGACAGCAGAATTCTCTAAGTAGATTTTGTCAGTAAGTTGGATGTCCTTTTTCCCCCAGAAGAGTGCGTGCTATGACAATAGCTCTTTTTTATTTTGTTTTCCTTAATGGAAGCAGTTTTGATGAAGGGCATAGGCAAACTTAAATTCAGTGAAACTTCCAACCTAGATGAACTTTCATCCATGTCGTTGCTCAGTTCCACTTGCAGAGCCTTGTGCCTGCTGTGCCAGGACACCTGGGAAAGGTGTGCCTGCTGTGCCTTGCAGGGACTCAGCACCATTGCTCCCTAGTCCCCAGGTCAACACATTATGTGGAGAATTCAGTGGAGAGAGGATAGGGAATCCTCCATGGACCATGTCCTGTCTTCCTGACTCAGGGAAGTTAGGGAGCAATTCTATATAGTGTCTCTCCCTGATAACCCTCAGCCTACTCCCCTCTTCTTTGTCACTACATCAGGAGTTCTTCCAGGGTGCAGCTCCCACAGGTGTGCTCACAGTTGCCACCTGGTACTGGCACAGGAGCAGGGCACACCCTGCAGCCCAGCACCTGGGTGGCAGCGTGTTCCCATCACAGCTCTCGCTGGGAAGCTGCATCAGTCATGGCACGTGCAGAATTTTCAAGGATACGGACTGCTGCTGGGTTGATACCCTTGCTCCCTGACCAAGCTGGCTGAGTTTCAGGGCCCTTCCTGCACACACTTCCACACAAACTGTAATGACATGTCCTTGCTGATGTGCCATTAAAAAAATAAGACATTTTCTCAGATTTCTCAGGCTGAGGCTGCTGCTGAAGGAGTTCTTAAACTTCTCTTAGTGTGATGCTATTTCCCCTTACTCTCTCTTCCTAACTAGATCACACACTAGGGGCTCTTCAGGAAGTACGGAGGGAGAGATGGGCATTGTAAGAATGAATTTATACAGACAAGTTGTTCTTCAAGATTGTTCTGAGGTTCTGCTGTAAAAAAGCTATATATTTTTAAGGAACTGAGACAACATCAATTTTCTTCCATATTTCCTTATAGAAAAGGAAACAAAAAGTTTTCTTCTTCCTATTTGTAGTAGGAATGAAAGCTTATTTTCCCAACATCTTTGAACTCTTAGTGCTGAATGGTGAACACTTGCCTCCCATGTACAAATCAATTCTGATAGTCAGAAATGGGCTATTAATATTGCAGATAACTTCAGCCACATTACTGGAATATTTCTTCTTCAGAAGAAAAAGTAGTCTCAGATTTTTTCACATATATAAGAAAGTAGTGTTCAACTTTGTTTCAGTATACACAAAATCAAGATCTCTCTTTAAGATTAGCTGAAGAGCGCTTAAAACCTCCTAAGACTCCTAACATCCATCTTCTTTTTTTTTCCTGTTTTTATTTTTAATTATCCACAAGTCTCATATGAACAGTGAACTCTTAAGTTAAATTTATTATACAAAGTTGATAATAGACTTCTAAATTCAAACCAAAGTTGTGCAATTCACCAAACCTGGTGTCTTGCAATACTATTGTACACTCAAAATATTACCCCATTTGAATGGGTAAGATACCTTTGAATTAAAGCAGTGATTTCTACAGAAAATATAGTAGAATATTAGGGGTTTTTATTCCTCTTAGGTTGTTTTTTTGCATTTAATTTTTTTTTAATGTTATAACCTTTGCAGATAACTTGCAGGCTGTTTAGACATTTAATCTTTTTTCTTTTCTTTTTTTTTTTTCCATGTAACTGCTTTAGATAGCAAGCTTTCAAAGAAAACAACTCTGTGCAATTAAGCTGCAGTATAAGATAGAAATCTCATTAGCTATTACCCATAGTGAGAGGCTGACGGAAGTTTATTCTACATTAGTTAAGCTAAATAGTAAGCTAACATTTATCATCATTTCACTGTGGTTTATGCTATTTATAACACTCAGGATGAATTAATATTGTGATGTAAGTGGTGCCAGAAAATGAAGCTATTTATATTGAAAATCAGGAGCAAAGAAGAAAAAAGTTTTTAAACTGAAGGGGATCTGTTTACATGAATGGAATTTTAATGGAATACCTTCCTATCAAAGCGGAGTATTTTCTCAATAAAGATAATAGGCAAACTTGCATAATCCTGGAATATTGTATTCTGTACTCAATAATCCATGTTTTCAAAAGATAGCATTCTTGGCAAAACTTTTCTAATTAACTCTTATACAAGAGCCTAATTAGTCAGAAAAGTTCAGATAATGATATGACTAAATTAATCATATAGCTGAGCTGGAAGGGACCCACAAGGATCGAGTCCAACTCCTGGCCCTGCACAGGACTACTGTGGCAATCTCACTATATGCTTTATTGCATTGCCTCGTGGAAGAAACTTTTTCCCTTGTTGGTACAAGAAAGGTGAATCCCAGAAAAAGAATAATTTTGGCCTGATTCAGTTACTTAGGCATAGGCATGCACATAGGAAGCCAGTACCATTTCCAACAACCTTGATGCCTCAGACACTTATTCATACAGGTCTGTCAAGCCTTGGAGGGACCCCATGTCTGAAGAAGTTTTAGGAGGCCAGATCTCAAGACAAATAAAATGACATCAGAATCTGTGTTTTTGCTCCTGATTCAGGACATGTTAGCAAGGAATATCAGAATTAATGCATGTCCGCCTTATGGGATAGCTCTCAGCACCACTGCAATGATTATTCTCAACATGCAGCAGCAGATGTCTTCAAAGAAGAAATGGAGTGACTTTTTTTCTGCAGTGTGGAACAGAGACTACCAATTTAAACAACAAGCTGCAATTTTTTCCCCTGTTTTTTTCTCCCTGTCAGATACCATTTGCTCTTTCAATTCTCAGCATGCATGCCCTTTACTTTTTCTAGCTGTGTGTGAGGACAAAACTTTAAGTTTTCCAGAAAGCAGGCATGATTTTGTTCTCTGTAGGATTTTTCTCCATCCTCTATCTTCCTTCCTGTACTTACTGGAAAGTGTGTAGGTTTTTTTTTATTATTATTATTTTATATCAGAAAGTGCTATGAACAACACAGTGCAAGGCCAGAGCCCCAGAGAATAAAATTTTACAATACCTTAAATGTCAGCATGTGTAATCTTCAAGATCTTCATTGTTTCCTTTCATCTGCTTTTTCAGGCATGTTGTTTTATGCAGGAGAAAAAGATTATTAATAATGATATACAAGAAAGTAAATGAGACAAGAAAATAAATGAGTATTTACCAATGAGGGAGGGGAACAGCACAATCCTTACTAATTGGTTATGATTTAAGCTTAATAAGCCATTCAAATAACTGCATGCCTTAGATTTGCCTTGTCAGCTGAGCTCTAGAAGTTGAGTGGCTCTTCAATTCCCAGGATGGACTAATGCTTAAAATGCAGTAGAATTGCTTGAAAATTTATAAACTTCTTTATTAGAATGTAAGTGCAACACAGAGAATGAGCTATTACAAAGCACACTGAATACATGGACTGATTATAGTTATTTTAGCTTTTAAAGAATGTCATGCAAATGCTTAGCCAGTCTTTTAAATAGCTGGAGTGAAATAAGTATGTCTGTGCAGTACACCTTCCTAATACTCTACAATAATGCTCTTACTCTCCTATTTTGTCTGCAACATAAATCTGCAACTCAACTTGTAAGTGAGACTATGAATAATACCACCAAGAAATGGGAGAAGTTAGATTTCATTTTCTCTGTCTTCATAAGCTGGAAGGTCTTTCTGAATCAGCATGTGTCCTGTATGCAGCTTTACTTTTCAAGATGAACAAACCACACTGCCTCACTGACTACTGTGAGTTTGTGGAATATCAAATTATTCACCCTAACTGGGAGAAAGGTTTTCTACCTTACAGAAATGCACTGATATTATTGTCTAGACAATAAAAATTTTTTTGTAAAAAATTTTTACAAATATCATACTAGAACTGATATTCTTAAATATATCAAGTCATGATGAATATTATAAAAAAATCCAAGACAACCAATTAACAGGAGATCAAAGGTCTCCTCTCTGAATGCTATTTTGTGGATTACTGTCTGTGGGTGTTAAGAAGCAGAATTCCAGCCAGTACTATCCCTGTGCTGCAAAGAGCAGGAGTTGATACCAATATAATGTCTTAACATTAAATACTCTCTTAATGTGTTCCAGAATAAGGATTCTTTCTGTTTTGCATAACCGATTCATAATTGGTTTCAAATCTATCATAAGGCCAAGATCCATGCTTGCCTTTATAAAGAAAAAAAAAATCTAGTCAGCTAGCCCTCATTAGCAGCTTAGTTTTGATATAACCATTTAATTTCTCTGTATTCTCTGAAATTCTCTGAATGTCAGCTGACTCAATGAGAATGTCAATAGCAGACTCTGAAACAATGAGTTTTGTGCATATGGAAAAGTGAAATGAAACTTGAAATTATATGAATTTAAATTTGTTGAATTTTATAGGAATTTGTCAAATCATATTATAGTCTTGAACTGTCCTTTAAAATGCTTGCCATCTCTTTTACTATGATGTAATCAATTCAGGAAGGACATTGAAGTGCTGGAACATGTCCAGAGAAGGGCAGTAGGGGTAGATGAAGAGTCTGGATCACAAATCCCACGAGGAACAGATGTGAAAATAAAGGTCAGGAGTAACCTTATGACTCCCTACAGCTTCCTGAAAGGAGGTTGTAGCCAGATGGGGGTCATTCTCTTTTTCCCAGGCAGCCAATGGCAGGACAATAGGATGTTTTAAACTGAAGCAGGGGAGGTTTAAGTTGGATATTAGGAAGAATTTCTTCACAGAAGGCATGGTTAGATATCAAAGTGGGCTGCTCAGGGAGGTGATGGAGGTGTTTAAGGAAAGACTGGATGCAATACTCAGTGCCATAGTCTAGCTGACAGGGTAGTGTTGGGTCATTGATTTGACTCAAAGATCTCAGAAGTCTTTTTCAACTTAATAGATTCTGTGATTCTGTGAATCTCTTTAAATATTTCATCCATTCCAACTATTAATGAAGACAAGGCAGGGGTAGGTAGATCTATGAGGGATGACACTTGAAACATCTTCCTGGGATAGATAAACCACAGTAAATTTTAAGCAGGTAAATATGCCTTAACTGCATTTTGTTAGCTTGCTTATAAGAATGTCATGCATGGCAGTGTCAAAAAAAACATAATAAAGTCAAGCTGTACCTAACCTCCTGCTTCTTTATTCACTTGGCCTGTTAGACTGTCAAGGAAAGAAATTAGATTAGTCTGACATGATCAGTTCTTGACAAACTCATGCTGTCCTTTTTATCACCTTATTATCTTTGAGGTACTTATAAATTGATTTCTTAATAATTTTTTTACAGAATCCTGACAGAAATTTGAGTTAGATGAACATAACTGTAATGCTCTGTGTTCTTTTTTTTTTTTCTTTTTCTTATTTTTATGCAACTTATTTTTTAAGGTTCAGTGTTAAGTTTATTCCTATTAGAACTCTACCAGATACCAGATACCAGAACTCTAAAACATTACTTTCTAGGAGCCTAGACATCTTTAAAAACTAATTCCTTATGTAAAAGGATTAATTTACGATTAATTTAACCAAGATGCACAAACTGAATTTTCCCACTCTACTTTATAAATGATAGTGTGTTCTTTATCTTTTTTTCTGCATAAAAAAATCATAATTTTATTTCTTTATATGTATAATTAAAAAATGGGGAGGGGGGATGGTGGTTGTGTTTATTTATTTATTTTTTTTTAAGAAAAGAAGATAGAATTTGTCTTGATTTTTTTTTTAATCCAAAATTTGTAATGTATCCTTGCCTTTTAATTTCTTATTTTTAATTTCTTTGTCCTGGGGTTTTTCTGTTCTTTGTTAATGGAAAGTCTTTTTTGCACCTCAGTTTCCCTGATTTTATCCCATTCATTTTTCTTTTTCCTAGAAATCTACTTTTGTTTCCATTTTTTATTTATTTATCTAACAATTGTTTTTACTCTTTTTTTACTTTACTTTTACAGAAGAATTTCTGATCTTGTATTGCTTTCTTACTAGGCTTCCTATCTTAGCTGTGGAATTTTATATTCTGCTATTATGAGTATAATCTCAGTTTTTCCATTACTGCCAGATTCTCTCTCTCTCTCTCTCTCTCTCTCTGAAGCACCTTGTCTCGTAGTTTCCTCAGTTGCCCATGTTGGATTTTCTGAATTGTATTATCTTTACTCTTCTTCTTTTCTCCTACCATCAATTCCTTAGAGAAATAATCAGTATTCACCTTTAAGTACTTTTTATTCAACTCACGTTATACCTGTAGTTTCTGAGTCAGTATTTCTGTATGGGTTAGAACAAATTCTAAAATAGCATTTTCCCTACCAGCTTTACAAAGTAAAAAGCAAGTTTTAATAGAATACGAATTTAATTTAGTAGAATGGTTGAACCTAAGCTTTCAGCTGAGAGATGTGAGAGCAGCCAAGAACTGATACTCCTTCCCTTATTACCCTGCGTGTTATGATGCCTTCTGATCAGACCATGGCAGTACCTGGTGAATTGTCAATATCCCCAAAGGAAAACAGTAGGAAAACTGTCAGGCATTTGGGTGAGACTCTCACACCTATATGTAAGTTCAGATTTTATCCCTGGGAAGGAATCAGTGCAGGTTAGTACTTTTTCCTCATAAGAAATCTTTTGACAGCCAAGACACTGTTTTTCTATTCTGGCAAATATGAGCTGTTAGATTTCTTAGATTGGAACTCAAGTAAACTTTTCTCCATTGATTTTTCTGTAACAATTGCCACGCAGTGCATATTTACAAAAAGGTAAAATTTCAGCATTAGTCTGACTCTGTTCTAATTTGGATCTAAAATCTGATGACACTCGTTCAGTTTCCATTTATATTCACCAGAGATTTGGTGAAAGAAGGTCACATTACCACAGGATAAAACTGATGCTTCCCATATGGTGGCAAAATCTGATTAGAGAAGCTCAAAAGCTTTGCCATGAATGAACCCCAAATGGTAATGTAAACCCATTTTTGTATCTGCTTCTTCATCCATCTCTAAAACGCAAGCATAGTTAATACGTGAACAGCTTAGTTTGCTGTAACATATCCTAGTGCTATGTTCCAAGAGAATAATTTTGTAAATTCATATGATGATTTCAATGAGTCAGCTCAGATTTGTACTTTGACATGGACTGCCTTAGAATGACCACACAGCTATGATCTCTCATATGTCTGTGGCAAAGTTTAAAAAAAAATTACAGATGTAAGTGGAATGAATCGATTACAAGCCACAGAAATTATTTAGTTGTCTGAGTCTATATTAATTATGGACAAATGCAAAATTCAAAAAGGGCTATTTTCAATAATCAAATGAAATTTGTTTTTTTAAAGGAGCAGTTAAGATAGTTAACTTTTTAAGAAGTTAGTTATGTCAGAGCTCAAAACAATTGTCACTTGGGGAGTACTGCAAATTTTTACTTGTTTCTTCATTATTTATAGATCCATTAGTTTATTTAATGCAACCAAATTTGTTAAAAGGAGCTATTTTCAACTTGCTATAAACACAACTATGAGACCACTTTTACACCATTTAGGTCTATCAGTTCATAGATATTTGTGAATTTAGTAGTATGGACCTTATTTTAAAACTGCAAATAAGAGATTATTGACTCCAAATCTTTATTTCCTATAAGACATGTCCACAAAGACAAGCCTTGGAGAAAGACAGCCCTTATGAGAGAACATAGAAAGAATACACTCATGCCCATATTCTCTCAAATGTATTTTTGTACTTTAATGTTAATTTCAACTAATGTGACAGAAAGCTTGTGCACTTTTGCTGTAAACAGAAAATGATCCTCAAAATGCTCATAAATCTACTAAGTAATATGTGTATAAATGTGAGTATGTGGATGTAAGATCAATGTAAAATGGTTTGTGAATCTTGCTTATCTATTTGTCTTATATATCAGATTAGACAAATAACATTGTATTTATTTGTTTGTAACACAGAAACAGTCTGTGATTTCAGATTGTCCAGATTCTGAAAAATATTGTGGATTTCTTTCATCAAGTGAAGAACTTACTTTAAAAATAACAAGAAAAAAAAGTGCACAGTAAGCAAAGGAAAAAAAAATCTGAAATCTGTAAGAAATATCTAAGAATTGTAAGCACTGAAGACAGCCCATTTCTAGAGAGATCAAGTCTCCCTTTTATGATTGAAATAGGCCTAAGAATTCAATCTCTATCTTACTGTCACAGGGGTTGAATCAAACACAAAGAGAGCCCTATTGGTTAATGTAACACATCATATATTCTGTATCAAACTCAGAACCTTTACAGCTTACAAATTTGACAGTAATCAGCATGTCTGTTTTCTTGTGACTAACAGCATAAAGATTCAGCTCTGAATATGGATCAACTGTATATTCTACAGTGCAAATCACTTTGTGCAAATCTCCTGCCCATGCAGTAGTGTACATACATATTCTGGACCACAACTGCTTTATAGCCCCTCTGCTGAGAAACAAAACCGAATTACACAACTAAAAACTGCAACATTTTTAAGCAGATTTTACAGTAGCTTTAAATTGCTAGTCTATCACTGAAATCTACTTGAAGAATATACATTTATATTATATTAATTTGGGGTTCCTTGAATGCAGAACCATGTATCGGAAGTTACAATATTAATGCATATTGCATCATATTCAGCATAGTTTACCTGACAAACTCAGTGCATCTCCTTCCAAAATAAGGTGTGGATTACAAATTCTAACCCAAGTAGATATTGATAATACACACTATTGTAAGAGGCAGTAAAATCATCTAGAAGTTATGTCATGGATAATTTAGGTCAGGTGATTTTGCAAAGCTTATTTATATCACCTAATAAAGTTAAAAAGTTTTCTTCATCCACAGTGTAGTTACTCTAAAAAACAAGGAGAAAATAATATATTGAGAAGTAATTAAGCTGGGATAGTCTGCATGCTTAAAAACTGTTCAATTCTTATAAATTCTTACCTCTACAAAGTATAAAATATTGAAAGTAATGAAAAATATTGTGTGCCGTTTTGGTCCTCAGTTGCTTTCTATTCTCCTTCTGGTATAACTTAACTGATGGAAATTCCCCAAAACCCCGACTAAAAGGAAAACCACATTTGTTGTATAAAAATATACAAATATTGTGTATACATAGTTGTACATTTATCCATATTTATGTGTACATGTGTGTGTATGAACACATACATTTATAAGTAACCTGCTAGGGAATCATTCTAAGGAAAAAGAGTTTGGTGTTAAGAAAGGCACAGATATGCTGACCCAGTTTTTCTTTCTGTGCAAATACCTTCATGACAGATAAAATGCATAAAAGAAAATAAAAAGCTTAAAATATTTTGGTTTGTTTTTGCTATAGCTTTTTTTTAAAGCAGGATTTTCCCAGGCAGAAACCCAGGTCAGCAGCATAATGTGATTCTTAAGAGTTAGTCATTAAAACGGTTAACTTGCTCTGTCTGAGGTGTTATTATGGTGCTGTGCTTTAAATTTGTGTCAAGTTTATATGTTTTTCTCACTAAGATCCCACCACTAAGCCAGCAGGCTGGGAGTACGCAAGAAATTGCTAGGGGACACAGCCAGGGAAGCAGCCCCCAGCTGGCCAGAGGGAAAACCCCCAGCATATGATGGTGCACTGAGAAATAAAAGCTCAGGTAAAAGTGGAGGGAGAGTGGATGTTTGTGGTTACAGTGTCTGTCTTCCCAAGAACTTCTGTGCATAGCCAAGCATTGCAGCAAGTGGCTAAACTTCTGCTTGCTGATGGAAAGTAGCAAACTAATTCCTTATTTTGTCTTGCTTGCATGAGAAACTTTTCTTCACCTATTAACCTGCCTTAATCTCGGCCCATGGGCTTTCAGCTTTTGCTCTTCCATTCCTCTCTTCCATCCCTCTGGGGACAGAGATCTGAGCAAGTCACCAGGTGGGTGCTTAGCTGTTGGTTGGGCTCAACTGCCCACACACAGATAGTGTGGATACCTAGGGAGAGAGAATGAAAACATTTTTGAAATTATTTGCTCCAGGAATTACATGCTTCACAACACAATCCATCAACAAATTGAAAATCACTAAGAAGATGTTTAAGCAATTAATTTGTAATAGTATTTCATAAAACTCATAATGCATGGTTGTAATGAATTTGTGAGAAGTTTTTTTCTTGGAGAACAGACTGCTGAAGTACCTGCAAGGAGAGTGTTCATTTTACTCTCAGTTTTAACACTCTTAACATACATGCTACATTGAGCAATAGTTGTGGAAATACAGTCAACATGTCAGTAAAAGATTTTTGGTTAAGGAGAAGGTGCACATCCCCAGAGAACAAATTCTGCCACGTTTTCAGATACACATCACAGCACCCACATATTTCTATTCATTGCTGCTTTTTCTCCAACAGCTCTCCAGATTAATAATGCAGATTCACACTCAAGAAGAAAAAGGGGAAGTCAAATTCTACCATTGTTAATCATTGAAAATCTGTTTTGATGTTTTTTTCTTACTAGAATGAAGATGGAGAAGAGCATAAACAGCATTCAATTACATCCAAAATACACTAACACATGGTAATTCTTAAAAGAATAAAAGGAATTGAAAACATCTTTGTGTAGCAACATTCTGCAACACAGCCATATGGCAGATTGATAGTGTTCTCATTCCTTGTACTTAGGCAGTTCACAAACATAAACCCATTATTTCTGGAAAAGTGTTTGGACAGGTCTCTGTTGTACAGATTTTGGCTATCTCCTATGAGCTGTCTCAAACTGACAACATTCTGAAGGACAATATTCAATGAATTATATTGTTGTGCTTCACTCTTCCAATCTTAGGAAAAACACTTCCAGCATGGCTACAGAAAGATTGGTCTATAGAAAGAACAGGAGGTTACATGAGATTGTGAAGTGATATATTCTGAATATGTAGTTTCTCTAGAAAATTAAAAATCTCTTAATTTTGAAATTCAACACCTTGCATTCATATGTAAAAGTGTACATTAGGAAAATATCCCTATTTTTTATTTAAAAAACACCCAAGATTAAAAATTAGATTATAGAAATTTAAAGCTATTTAATAAATGTATGAATTAAAATTATTTTGTTTTCAAATTAAATTTGACAGGTAATTATTTTTTAATAATGATAGACACTATAATTACTTTTATAATTTTAGAAAAAGAAAAAAAATACACCCTGGAACATAATGAGCTAATTCATTTTAAAGGAGACACTGAATATGAATTGTATGCTATAATCACTAAAACAGCCGGGGGAAGTTTTATATTTGAATTCTATTAATAAAAGTAGGTGGCTTTGCAGCAGTTGTGACTATGGACCAATGTGTCAACATTGCTTTGAGATACATTAGTAATCAGCATTTCACATCAATGTTTTGTCTCAGCAGTTAATAGTTTCATAGGTAATTTATTCTGAAGAGTAAGAAAGCATGACTCCATATATTATACATATTTCTTATCATAATTGATATAAATTAATTTAATTGCACAACTCAAATATACTATTGCAGAACATCTTTTACATCTGGCTGTGTCAAGCAAAGCCATGACAGGAATTAGATACATACATGAAATATACATCTTCTTATGGTACTTAAGAAAGAGCTGAAACATTTCAAGGACGTGTAAAATGATGGCTGCAATAAACTCTACCACTGAGTCTGCAATGCACAGAATAAACCCTATGTATCAAGAAATTGATGTAAAAAGACCATAAATGCCACACAGGGCTATTAAATCCTCAGGGTGAAAATCATTGGCAGTATATACTATGAAAGTTCAAGAGCTTTTTACAGTATACTTAGTAAAACCAAAATCCTGCAGCTCTTATTGAGACAGAACTAGTATTGCCCTCTAAATGTGTCTTTTAAAACACATTTTGGCCAAGAATTTAGAAGTTTTTTAACATACATTCAGATTAATAAACAGGATCTAGTAAAATATTTTATTTTAAAATAGTAGTAAAGCACATTATTTAAATGCTGAAAAATTTGTGAATATTTTGACTTATTTCAAAAAATACAATATTACACTATAAAGTTGTTCACAATTCTAAGTACATAATATAAATATATTTTGTGTTATAGTCAATATAATCATAAAACATATACTTATTCATTTTTTCAATAATTAGAAACAATTGTGGATGTGCATAAATATAAGTAAAGATTTTACATAAACTGAGTAATTTTTAGTTATTTGCACCACAGTATTCCATAGGAAGTTTACCCTATATGGAATATATTCCTTTAGTTTACATTTTTCATGATTTACAATACTGTGTTCTTATTTAAGCAGTTCCTTAGTCCTCTAAGATCACTTTTCTCCTCTAGGATCACTTTTCTCCATTTAAAATATAAAAGTAAGGGTAGAACCAAATCCCTCCTTTCACAGCTACTTTGTCTCATTTCAAAAAACTGCAGGAAATTTAGGTAAGGTTGATGTTTCCTAAATCTGCCTTGACTGCCAGAGAAATTTGTTTTGACAGCATTTGTAAAGCAAGTTGTCAACAAAGGAGGAATCACTGCTCTGAGGAAACTTCTTACTTAATGAAAAGAAACCTCAACAAATTAATAAGCAAAATTTAAAAAAATTAAAAGTACATTTTTTTAATTCAGTCAATAAACTTTTGCAAACTTTAGAAATGTTTAACTTCCTTCCTTCCTTCTTCATGATGCTTTTTATTTGTCTGTTTAAAAAGGGTGTGCTCCATTTGTTCTTCAGCTTCATGTATTTCAGAAACACATAAGCTAACCCCAAAACAAGGAGTGTTCTTGTATTCTGTGAAAAGAGTTCAGTGGAATTATAGGTGAAAAGGTCTAAGTGGGAGTGACCTCCACAGACAAGATTACAGAATATTTAGCTGCTAATTTCATCTAATTCAAGGATAGTGCTGTTCAGAGGCTTCAAATAGTCTCAAAACGCAGCAAAACTTTCAACTTAAAAGTTTTAAGGCTAGTTCTCTGCTCCAATTCCCACTCAAGTATCACTCCAGTGACCAAACTGGGTGTATTGGTTTAGACCAAACTTGGGAAGAAACCTCTGAATGGGGTCCGTCTAGAAAGCAAATTCATTTGGTCCCTCCCCAGTGTTGGTTCAGAAAAATTACTTCCTCGGAGAAAAGTGGAAAAAACCTGTTTATTTAACAAGCAACGGATTCACAAGCATAAAAAGATGAATAATATTAAACAATGGAACCTCTCGCTGTTCTGAAGAGATGGCAAATTCAGAAAGTCCTTGCCGTGGGGTGTACTCGGCTCGCTCAGTCCCTTATCAGTCCCTCCAGCGCTGGAAAGTGCCGAGGCCCAGGCCCCCGTGGGCCACAGGCCTGAGCTCCTGGGCTTTGTCTGGGATTTCAGTCCAGAGCAGTTTGAACAGTTCCAAGGAAAAGAAAAGCCACAGTCTGGGGAACTTCTCTGCCTCAGCTGGCTAAAAACTAACAGCACAGGAGAGCTCTGTCCCTCTGTCTGTCCGTGCTGCAGACAGCACAGGCCGGAGCAGCGTGCGGGGCAGCGAGCGCCGCTTCTGAAAACAAACTGCAGCTTCTTCTTCCCCCCTTCACTCAGAACCAGTCTTAGAGGTGCAGAACTTAACATCCAGCATAAACAGAACAGGTGATTGGGGATACAAGCATCATAAAGTCACACAAATGTGCTACATATAACACTGTGCAACAGGTCTTTATGGTATCACAGTACTGGTATTTCTTGTGTTAGATTTCCATTAACCTGACAATCTTAATGTCTTGTTTTACACAATGTAGATGCACTCCTATTGAGTAACAAACTTTAAAATAGCTGTTATCTCCCCAGGAATATTGGTGCTATTGAAGTCCACATGGATGTGAAATGATGTGCATGATTTGTGGATCATTCACTAGAAGTCTGTTCTGCACTCAGATAAAAAAAAGGAGAAACAGTATCAGAATTATTAACAAAGGCTCTGGAACAAGTAGTAGAAAGCTTCATTGCACTGCATTATAAAGCCAAAACTTTAATAACACGGTTTTTTTCTGATCATCCCTACTTAAATGTACTTAGCTGGATTACAAAAGTGTCAAAGTAAGTAAATCTGATGGGCAGTCTTCCAGAATCCACGAATGTTGTGATTTCTCTGTGGTTCTTTGTAATGAGGTCATTCCTCCCATTGTGACTGCCTTTATGCCACTTCTAATTTCAATCTTAATTTAAAACATGAATGGTGTTCATCCTTATCTCTCTCCCCCATTTTAGACATTGGTCTTTCTATGGAGAAACATTAAACAGCCTGGGAACTCTTCAGTTTTAAGGGGTTTTAAGGGGAGCTATGAGAAGGGCCTATATAATCACGATTGGCATGGTATATATTATCAATAAGGGATGATTCTTCAATATTTGTCATTAAAAAAGGGGACAAGAGGATACCTAGTCATAGGAATAGTCAAAATATTTTAAATAATGCATGATTAAATTATGGACCCTGCTGCTAACAGTACTGCAATATTTAAGATTGATAGATTTGAAAAGAAAATTGATAGAAAAGAGTTTTATTAATGTTGGTTAAATATGGTTATCTGAACCCAGTCTCCCAGAGACATGCAGAAACAAAATCTGGTTCTAATATTACATTCAGAGATGCCTAAATATGATCTCTACTGTAGCCTATTTATTAACAGTGTGTTTCCCAAGGGTACTTCAGCTAAATGTAGTACAGAATAAGGTGAATTTCAAAGCAACAAGCCCACCACAAGCTCCAGTATAATTTGTATATACAAAATGACATACCTGATTATTTTCAAAGAATTACAGTATGCATAGGTTTTAAATAAGAGGCTCCGTTTTGGTTTAGTTTTTCTTTCTTTAAAAAAATTTGATTTTTTAAAATTCGGGGTTTTTTCCCTTTTTATTTTTATTTTTGGTAGAATACACTGCCTTCCTTTCATTTGTACAGTTTTGCCTGTAATACAATTTAAGTTTGCTGTCTTTCCTTTTAACAGCAATGAATATTTTCTGTTACATTCAATGGCTTTATATCAAGAACTTGCTAAGAATTTCATTTTAATTATTTCAAATAATTATTCTTTTTAATTATTTATTTTGTTTTCAGAATCCCAAAATCATGAAATGATCTTTCAGTTCTTATCTGCTACTACTGATAATTTTTGGTTATTCGTCAATCAATGAATAAATCATGTCTCTCAAAGCAGAAAAAAGTAATATGTGGTACTTGGCATGCACCTAAGGTAGAAACAGATATAGTCATGCATTCAGTACAAAAACTAAATAGAAAATATATGCAAACATTAATTTAAGGACCCTGGCTAATGTTTATCCAAGCTGTAAAAATATTTGTCATTGAGAAACAATACAAAAATAAAGAGAAGGAAAAAATGTTTAAATATTAATTACATGCTGAATGGAATGTCGAGAGATGGAAACTCGTTGCTTAGTAAATCATACATTAATTTTCCAGAAAAGCTTTATACATACCAATGAAACAGTAATAGCCATGCAAAGGTAGGTATCTTAGAGATTATTTTTTCACTCTCACCTCACAGTAGTAATAACAACCTTCAGGCATTTCTAAGATGCTTATCATCCTGATATGCATGTACTTGTTATCCGACCTTGTCATAAAGTATTTACAAGTGTGTAGAAAAGAATAAAATCATCAGAACAGTTTCCTGATAATAAGGACTAGCTGCATTTATTTCCTTCCTTGTGATCAGTGAGCCCCAGGAAACACCATGTTACTCAATTGCTATTGTTTAATTTGCAAATTAATTTTCTCTATCCTGCCTCCCACCAAGACCCTGATGTATTAGAGGGGCAGTTGTTGTATCAAGTGGCTGAATTTCATTTTTACAGAGACATAAGAAAGATCCTGGATTTGTCCCTGGACAATTAGATCATGATCCACCCTCTCTACCAGACTGACCAACGCATCCTGACCTGATCCTGGATCTTATATAGTTTGTAGGTACAGGACTCTTCCTTCCTATCTCAGTTATTTCACTTGTTCAGCAGATATCTGTCATCCAGAAGTATGGATTATGTCCATGTGTTACAACTGTACCTGATATAATACAGTGAATTTAGCAGAAAAATCTCTCTGATGTGATATGAATTGGTATGTTTCTGTTCAACTGGTGTTTTGTGTGTCCACACAGGTGTCAAGCAGTCAGAGATGCTGTGCCAGTGCTCGGGATCCATGAATACACATGGATGCTTCATGTTCTTGTGCAGCTGGGGAGTGTGGTGTGTGTGCTGCACTTAGACCTGCCTCTGCCTGCCCAAGAAGAGACGGGGATGTGTCCCTCTGTGCTTGTGTCTCGTCTGAGTCCTGAATGTGGGGGCAGAGACTTGCCTGTGACTCTCCTGTGGCTTTGTCCATGGCTGTATGTGTATGTGAGATATTCAGCCTCATGTCTGGTTGACCCTACAGGCAGGAAAGTATCATCCATTGGCCTTGAATGGAGATCTTGAAATCTCAGGGCTGGACACAGGGGCTGGAGAAATCCCATGAAAGGGAGCTGCTGGAGGCAGCAGATACTTCTAGCATTCATTAACACTTACAAATTGAAAATATACCATTTTTTGTTACATTTGTTATATGCTTGCTTATTGCACCCAGAAGTTGCAAGATATGTATACCACATATTGAAAACTTCAGAAAACATTCTACGCAAAACTAGATTAAAAAATTAATAAAAATTATGTGCAATTATATATTGCAAACCAAAACATCTTTTTTTATATTGTACATAATGGAAAATTCCATTTGAACTGATCAGAGGATTTTTATTATACAATAATTTGGCGAGGAAAGGCAATGTGATATGTCTTCTAGAGAGTTAAAAGAGATTATAAATCATGGCTTTCATCTACTTCCTAAGATATTGTTAACAATTTCAATGTTAATATTCCTTTTCTCTTGTTTTATGTTCATCTGAAATATACTCTTATTATTCCACAGTCTAAAACAGATAGCTTTTTTGGTCTGTTTGGTTAACTGGAATCAAATATTTTTGTATAAAGCAAATCTGTAGTACTGATATTCATCTCCACAAGCCTTTTTTATTTCTTTGTGAGACTTTGCTAAATACCAATCACTTTATCTACCAGTTAACTATTTGTTGCTACAAGTCTAAAAATTTATCAAATAGATTTTACTACTTTACCACAGTAGGCTAATTGAGTTATATTAGGTTGAATCTAAGGAGGGTAAAATAATTTAGCTCTTTTTTCTTCTGTCTGTGTAAGCAATTGAAACAGACACTTTTATATTGATAAAAATTGACACTTTGCTCTTTCACAACACAAATGATTTAACACATGATAAGCAGTGTCACTATCTGAAAACGCTATTTCTAAGTATAAAGTGACATTTTGCATAAATAACCTTGAAAATTAAATTATAACAATATATCCACCCTGAAATTACCTCAGCTAGTTTCAGAGGTAAATCACATATGCTGCTTGTGAAGAAAATAATATTTTTCTTTCTGAGGTGTCAAACATTTGCCAGACATTGATGTGAATTCACACTATCATGGGAAGCAAACCAAGGGCTATTCCTGAATTGTACATGAAGCACAGTGTCCTGCTGCACCTGCAGTGGTTATCATGAATTGTATCCTTCCCAAGAGGAACCCTCTTGATACATACTCATGCTATTAAAATGCCATTTCCAAAGGGCATATTTCTCTGCCAACACAGCACTTGCATCCTTCACCTTCCTAAATTTCTTTACCAGCTCTTTACATGAATCCAGATAAACTTCATCTAATGTAATTGATTTTATGCTACAAGCACATCCATGAATGGATTTATATAAATAACCTTAAGATAAATATAATAACTAGTGAATTAATTTTTTAGTTTTGATTTGTAACTTGAAAAGGTGTCTGAAAGATGTAGAGTTATGTTTCATAGTGCCTGTTGGATTGATTTTACCTGAATCTAAAATATTCTTCTCTTTTCCCCTTTATTGGGTGAAATTTGTTTCACCTTTTAAGGGAGAGTTAAGCAATGAATCTTAAGGAAGCATTTTAATTCAGTTTATCATCAGTGGAGGGATACTGGCAAGCAGAAATGGCAATTAATCATAACAGAGATACATTTTCTTTGAGAAATTATCCACTTGGAATTATATATTTATTATGTTGCAATCACTTGTACACAGGTCCTGATCCAGGCACTGGTGTTTACCTCATTGCAAATGTGTCATGGTAAAAAGTACAGGGTTGTTTAGCCATCAGTGAAAGACAAACTGGTTACCTCAAGCTGCTCAGCTGTGTGTTTTGTATCTCTGCTGTCAGTGCCAAATCCTTTACAACATACCAGAATTGTCCTTTACTCATACCAAATCCTTTACAACATATCAGAATTATCCATTACTCTCATGTAGTTTGTTAGGCACAGAACTGCAAAAAAAAATCCCAAAGATTGAGCCCTGAAGAGCTGTGAAATATTGAGGAAAATAAAGAAAATAAGGCTTTTGTTTAGAATGTTTTTCTATTTTGTACTTTGAAAAGGAATAGAGTAATTTTACAATTATCTTGCATGTGGGTAAATGCAATAACTGCTGTTAGTGGTGATTGCTCATTTTGGTGATCAAATCAGTATCTGTCTGAAAATATTTCAATGTATTGTAAATCATTTTTTCAAACAGTGTAGATCACTAATTTCCCTTGGAAGAGAATCAGCCAATATGTTATTCAAGACACACCTGGAGGGCAATTTGCTTGACTCAAGTTTTGTGAAACGGAAATGACACAATGTTAATTTGCTTTTAAACTCCTTGCCATGTATAGGAATTAAATAAGCAATTGGATGAGACCAAAGTGAATGCATTGAGATATCAGCCATGCAGTCCGTTTATTCTGCCTGATTGTGATGGAAAAGTGCTTTATATCAGCAGTTAACGTGTTCACGTTTTCTACACTGGGCCTTTTCAGAAAGCCCAGTGACAAATTCTCTGCAGATTTATATTCCACTTATATTTGAAGAAAATATGTCCCTGCAGTTACCTTTAAATATTTCTCATTTTTTTGTCTCTGTATTTTAACTGTTTTTAATACTTTACATGATGACTTTGGCTGTATGAGGTATTAGAGGAATATGCAGTTCTATAAAGAGGTATGTTTGCAAATAAAGCCTATAAGAACACTCAGGCTCAGGATCTGATTAATTTATGTGTTTACAAACATTTATATTCAAATATTAATATGCAATTTATGCTATTAATTTATTAATTGATCAATTAATACATTGCAGCTATTTGCATAAATAGGATCTCAGTCTCTATCATCAGTAATGTTAGCAACAGCTGTAATCATAATATTTAATTTACCTTTTGGTTCAACTTACTTCAATTGATTCAGGTCTTTGGAATAACCTCTGGAATCCTGTCTTTTATTATAGGATTTCAGTGCAAAAGTTAGTAGCTAAATTTGACTAGGCAGCCCCCATACCAGATTATCTTTCACAAGCTACCATCTTCATGCTAAGGATTTTGGCTATGACCACCAGCAGATCCAGGCCAAGAACTCCTCCCACATAACCTGGTGCCTGGAGATTTGTAGACTCTGGTCAGACCAGGGGATGTGGCTGCTGTTATCACTTCAGTCAGTGGTGAGTTTCACCCAAACTATACAGAGGGCACAAACACAGATGGTCACACAGAGAGCCACAGACGAGGCACAGCCCCCACATTCAGGACTCACACCAGGCACAACACACAGGGACACGTCCCCTCCTCCTCTAGGGCTGGCAAAGGCAGATCACAAGTGCAGCACACACCCCAAACTCCCGGGGTTCACAAGCACAAACACCCTGAGCACCAGTCTGGTCCCTCTGCCTGGCCAACAGCCCTGTTCAGCTCCTGGCACTCATTACTCATCCCATGGGTCCCTGACTCACAGGCTGGTCTTGCTGGGTGCTCACACACACACAGCCCACACACTTTTCCCCCAGGCACCCCATCTGTGGGTCCTTCTGAATGCCTGCAGACACTCTCCACCTGCCTGACAGCCCTGCCCACACCCAAGGCCCCCACTCTCCAGCTAGTCCACAGCTTGGAGCTTGCCAGCAACTCCACGCTCACATCCCATGAAAATCCAATTTGGAGACAGCAATAGACGCTTGCCCCCAGAAGCTGGGACCTGGTCCCCATGCTGTAACTCACAGTCCTAATCTAGCTGCCATCACTAAGCCCCTCACTCTCCTCACTCATACCCACCTCAGTAGCTGGTTTTGGGACACACACCACACCCACCTCGGTGGCTGAAAGTTAATAACCCCACTGACTCCAGCAGCTGACACCACAGGCCAAGACCATCCACTGTCAGACCAGGGCATCTGTCTGCAGATGCTGGCACCCAGTCACCTCTCACCAGTCCCCCAGTACCTGGCACTGATGCACATGAGATAGGGAGTGAGATTGCTCAGATAATTTGTTAAAAGAAGATTTTATGAGAAAAAAAGACAGACTGAAGTGTTCAGGTATAGGGTTTCACAGCACAAGCATGCTGATCAGCCCTGTTTAACACCTGAACTGCTCCTTCTACACTGCTTTCGTCCCATTCATTTCTCCTCAGTCTCCTTCCCTTAAGCATTCATTAATAAATTTTGCATAGTTCCACAATCGATCTCTGGAATATCTCAGTTGCTCATATTCCCCTTTCTCCCTTTTGTACTAGTTACTATGGTCAGGTTGGCTTTGTCCAAAGGTCCGTCTGTAGTTACTTAATGACTTTTTAATTAATGATGGGAAATCCTGGGAGACTCTGCCTCCATTAGCCCTTGTCTACTGTTTGTCTGTCTTTGTGTGTTGTTCATCACTTCCTCCATTTCATACACCCTTAGAGTATGAATTAAATATTTTTTCTAGGCAGGAAAAATCTATCCCTAAACATAGAAAAATAATCCAATACCATCAAGCATATATGTATTTCTGAAATACTTTGCCACACATATCATGGGGCAACATATTTCCCATTGTCCAAATCAGTAGTTACATGCTTCTTCTGTCAGTAAAAACTCTGTTTATACAACTTGAGAAAATGTTAGAGAATATATCCTAAACTAGAAAATGATAAGTCAATGTACTTCACCTATTGCCTCATATAAGGTCACTTTGACTTTCTCATTATAGCAGGTAGGTGGTTAACTTAAGGGCTCTGAAAATGAGCAACTTTATTACAGCTGCAGTAGAAAATCTGTCAGATTAAATTCGTAATTATAATGTGTCAAAAGCATTTAGGAATTGATTATTTTTTAAAATATATTTTTACACTAAAAACATACTATTATGCTATATTTCTTATTATTACATGTTTTACTGAGTTTTCTGATTGAAAACTTTCAAGTTGAAGAAAATGTGTAGAAGTAGTCCTTATGGCTACACATTGTACTAGCCTTTAGTAGGACAATATAGACTGCTGTGACATAATGCAATTTAACATTTTACATAGTGCTATATCACTAAAAAGTAGTCTAAGTATAATGTAGTGTAATGTTATCAGCAATCTGCAGGCAGAAACAGGCTGTAAATAATCACACACCCCCTAGTCCTGCCAGAAGATAAACCACTTAAAATTATAGACTACATCTTCTGGTTGAACCCCATTGATTATTCCTGGCTACACCCTCTGCATATTTAAAAAAAAAAACAAAAAAAAAAAAACTGTTCAAGAGGTTTATTAAATAGCATTCAGCTTTATGTAGATTTGCAGTTACTCACACAAAACTAAGAATTTAACAGCACACCAGCATGCTTGATTTCTCTGAGGCAGACATATCTAACATGACAGTGGGTTTTACACCTGGTTAATATGGTGTCTTCAGATATCTGACCAGCTCTAATTTGCACAGTTCAGTTCTCTATTTTTAATTCCTACTTTTATTTAGATATTTGTATTCATTATAAAAGATCTGAAGGCGTTAAGCTAAACTTGTATCTTAACACTTCTAATTCTATTGTATCCTATATTGCCACTACTGAAAATAAATACTATGGCTTTCTAACACAGGACTTACAGTACTGGGAAATTTTATGGACAACAGGGAAATAATTCATTTCATAAATATGAGAGAAATTCATGGTGGGGGGAATATTTCATTCACATATTGTAATGTGGTATTAGATTATAGAAGTAAATTCAGATAGATTTCCCATGCGAAGGTATGAGAACACAAATCAATGTATCATGATATTGGGAAAAATGAATTCCAGTCTACTAGCTAAGTACCTGCACAGCAGTTAAATAAGACAAAAGACCAGCTGTAATAAAATATATGCATATCATAAATACATGTTAATTTGAGATAATAATAAATAATTACTTTGTTACACAGCTACATTCAGTAGTATGGCAAGATGGAGAGAGCTATAGCTCATTATTAGATGAAACTACAGTCAGGGCCAACACTACTTATGTCTTCCTAGAACAAGATATATGCTTGCAAACATCTTAGCTTTGAACAAAGTCAAAGTAGTGAATGTAAGCAAACAAAATTATTTCCACTGAATGTCCTGGAAAGTTATCTAGAAAGCACCAATCTGGAAATGAGTATGTCCCAGGAAAAAAGGATATATCATGTACAATTATTTGTGAGTTAAATATTTATATATAGGTGAACATACATATATGTGTGTTCATATGTGTATACGTAATATGTATACAGAAATAAAACTATATATAATTTGTGTTTTAGTATATAATTAAAAGATAGATGATAGATACATACATACATGCATAGATAGGTAGTAGTTAGGTGGATAGATTAAAGATAGAGGTATATGATTCAGTAATTGATAGAATCTCAACTGGGGATCCAAAGACATGAATTTCAACATTATTCAGGTCTTGAAAGAAAGACTGTTTCTTACAGCTTGAATCATTGTAACAAGAGGAAATGATGCCTAGGGAATACCTGCCATGTTATTCCTTTCTGAATCTCTGGTTACTCAGCATGCTTACTTACCCTGCTCAGTAACTGTAATCTTAAACAAGAGGAGACTTTTAGTTTTGTAATAGAAATAGAAATTAAACTATGAATATATATGGCCAGAAGGAGAGCAAGAGATAAAAAAGAAAGCCCATTGTTTTAGGAATTGTGAAATGCAATAGAATAGCCACAATTCCTGAGCAAGTACTAGAGAACAGGTAGATTATTAGAAGAGTAAGCCTAAATTCTCTATTGTAAAGGGAACAATTTCTTGACAGCTTATATCTGAACTGGCATTTCTCTTGAGGATTAGTGGCACATCATTTTCTCTTTCTATTCAGTCTAGCTGTCTCATATACTGAACATAAACATAGACAAAATTTTTATTATTCTCTCTACATCTAGTCTGTCAGCCTGCTGTGAGCGAGAACAGTAACATTCTGAGAAGAAATGTACTTCTTGAATGACCACAGAAATATTGCCTGTAATTTACTTTTAACTGCTCTTTCTTACTTTGAAAACCTTAATTTCTAATTCGACTTGGCAATATCATTTAATTAGCAGCTTTTTCCTGCTGCTAAAAACAAGACAAGTTCTTGCTGAGTCTTATACACACCCGTCTATGTTAAAGTTAAAGAAGCACAAATATATAGGCCTCATTAACTTCTGTTTAGGTTTTCCATAGCAGGTAGCCAATTAAAAACACTTACTGAAACCGGAGGATGACAGAACTAAAAAATAAAATAAAATAAAATAAAATAAAATAAAATAAAATAAAATAAAATAAAATAAAATAAAATAAAATAAAATAAAATAAAATAAAATAAAATAAAATAAAATAAAATAAAATAAAATAAAATAAAATAAAATAAAATAAAATAATTACTCTGCCATCAAAAACAGATGCAGTAACAACAAAGTAGATTTTCTGTTTAGAGGTTTTGAAGGTTTGGTAGAGAGTTGAATAGGTGACTCTGAACTGCCACCTTCTTTACTTATCCAGTTTAAATGATCAATCATATGGGCAGTTTGTCTTTTTTAATTTTCCAATGTGCAGGCTAAAGAAAAAAAAAATCACCTCAAACACCTAATTTCTTACTTACCCTCATGGTAAACTGGGACTAATGATCGCTGTGAACCCCAATACCCTTTTTTCAATGAATTGTACACTTTGCTTCATTTCTCACTTACATTTAAGAGGAAAGAAGAGGGAGAAAGAAAGAAAAATTTCAGATATTACATTTCCCTTTAATGTATTGCAAACTGAACTGGCTCAAATAACTTGTCCTTTGGAACTCGGAAAGAATATACAACCATCAGAGACAGTGCAACAGTGGCTTGTGATGTCTGCAAAATGCTCAGCAGTTTGGTTTCTGGGCCTGGTTTCTGTGGGAACTGTAGCCTTGGTCTGATTACATCACCCTGGGCAGCAGGATGTGTTTAAGCAGCCCTGCAGAGACTGTTTTTTCTCCTGTGGACACTGTCATATCAGCTAGCTTTGGGATATCTCAGGTTAGAAAGGTTCCTCAGATTTCACCAGCTGTTTTTTTTTATAAGCAAATGATCCAGACTTTGGTTTTTTATCTCGTTATCTATATTAGACATTTATTTTTCCCTACTTTCTCTGTTTATTTATATATATCTATATCTATATATCTATATATCTATCGATATATCTATCTATATATAAATAATATATACATTACTGATAGAGTTTAACCCAGCCTCATTATAATATGCTCTAATCCATATAATCATTTTTAGTTAGTTATGGCAGCTGCATTTGCTAATATGAAGGAAATTTGGAAGAAAAATATCTCAATACCCCTCCTGTTCCAATTCTTTTCTAAAAGAAGATAAAAATCTCAGCGAGAGCTTGATGTTTCAAGGTGCCCAGAGAGAAAAAACATGTAGTGGGCCAAGGCTAGAGTCAAATCAGCTATCTGTTTTGACCCTATCAGACGTTTTAAAGATCCTCAGAACTTACTGAAGCTGGGCAGCTGAGCATTTTGACTTCTGTCAGGAAAAAGAAAGAGGAAAAACAGTAAAAAAAACCTAAATAACACCAAGGGACAGAAACTAGACCTAAGATAAATAAAAGAACAAAGCATTAGTGACAGGTATTCCTGTTGCAGTAGAGGAAACTGTGGAAAATAGTAGAAAAACACACAAAATGAATGAACTTAAGTCTTACATGCCTGAAAATAGTCAGTATACAGCTACCAAGGTATAGAGAAAACAAATTTAGCACTAAAAATACCAGCTAATCCTTTAAATAAGAAAGAGGAAAAATTATAGTGGTTTCCTGGATCAATGCTTTATGTATTGTCACTGTATATGAAATGGTGCATTTAATTTCCTTTTTAAAAAAAGAGTTATTTTAAATAATGGAAAGGAACTGAAGCCTCAAAATTAGTGAATCTCATTTTCATGGAATCATAGAATGTTTTGGGTTGGAAGGGACCTTAAAGACTCTTTATTTCCCAAGCCCCTCTCATTTAGAGGGACACCTCCCACTAGACCCAGTTTCTCAGAGCCCCATTCAACCTGGCCTTGAACACTGCCAGAAACGGGGCATCCACAGATTCTCTGGGCAGCCTGTTCCAGTGATTCACCACTCTCACAGAAAACAATTCCTTCCCAGCATCTAAACCAAAGCTACTTTCTTGCAATTTAACTTTGTGGGGATGAATAAGGGGGTTGAGGGTTTTTTTCCAGAGAAAAGATGGTTTATGCTATTATAGGTTATGAAAAGGAGAAGAAGGAGAAGAAGAAGAAGAAAATATTAAAAAAAGGTAAATACTTCATATTTCTACTAAAAATTATTTTTGGAAATTGAGGAACAGAAACAATCATTCTAAATATACAGTCAGCTCTTAAATAATATTTCCACAATATTGTCTGGTACATATTTAAAATTTTCCTTACAAAAGAGTAATTTGAGAATACCTATTAAAACATTAATAAACTTTTTATATATCACATCTACTTCTTCCCTTATCCATTATACTAGTTATTCTTGAAAAGATGGTAAGCTAGTTTTACACGAGCTGTTCTTCACAAATCCACATCAGATGGTTTTGTATAATTTATAGATGCTATACAGATGTTTACAACAATTTTTTGCTTAATAATTTCATGTACTATTCTTTTGGAAATCAGACTCTTCATTTTACACTCTTTTAAGTCCTTTCTGCTACTCTTTCCATAGATGGATACTATATTTGCTTCTTATTCTTCTGTGACTTCAATCCTCAATTCTTTCTTTATCACCAGGTACTGCTTCTATTTTTTTTTTTTAATACTTTTGGTAATATTTCTCCAAACTTATACAGTAAATTGTTTATGCCTGTTTAGATAATATTTTTCCTGCCAGAGAATTCCTTCCTTGAGTCTCTGTTGGCTTATGCACACACTCTATACAGATCTTTGTTTTTAACACTTTGCAAATTTGATTATTTTATTATCTATTGTAACTACCATTCTTAGGTTAAGATAATATAGAGCGTTCATATGAAAATGAAATTATATGATGTTGTCCTCAATATATTTATAGAACAGTTATGTTTTCAATTATGCTGTTAGATATTTTTAATTCATGCCTTTATCTTGATGATTTTACATCTAAGGTTTGGTTATTTCTACTAGAGTGTAAACATCCTCTTTTTAATTTTTTTTTTAATTTTTTTTTTTCCTCTGACTTAGTAAAGTTATCCAGCTGCTGTTTTATTCTTTTTCTATCTTTTTCTGTCCTTAGAAAGTGCCAAGACAATAGTATCTGTGCTTTCAGAAAAGTCTCTTTTAGGAGTTGGTAGGTCTTTTTTTCCATTTAAAAATAATTCCCAATGGTCATTACTTGTCAATGCATTGAGCTGGTTGAAATTTACATTTTGGGCTCATGAGTATGTAATTTTCTTCCCTTCTTTCTTTTAGGTAATTTATTTTACTGGTTTTTAAATGATTCTCTAATTTGTTTCCTGTATGCAAAGTCTGAAATAATTCTCAATGTTTATGTGAATCGAATTCAGTCTAGTCAAACCTCCATTTGTACACTTCTGTTTCCTTCCAAAGAGAGTCTTTGACTAGTCTGCTATCGACCATCTCTTTCTTCTTAGCATTTTAATTGTGGGCACCTAGGTCCTTGTGATATTCCTTCCCAGACACTGAGATCTGATTTACCTCCTTGGGTCAGGAACAGGCCAGTGCAATAGATACAGGTAATATTCAGAATTGAAACTGCTATGTAGACAGCAATAGTTTCTTTAATGTATATTTGCTAAGTCAAATATCTATGCATATATGTATACATGTATTTATTAAATGTCTGGAAACTAAACAGGAGCATAGCCTACTTAGTATGGAATAATATCTGCTGTCTTGGTTTGGTGGGGCCTGTGGTCTGGAGTTTAGTGTCATTTTTATTTTACATGATCCAGTCATCACTGGGGCAGGCGTGTTAGTAGGAAAATCCAGATATCCCACTGTAAGTCAGACTTTTTTCCTGGTTCTCTCTAGCTGGAGGGTGTTGGTATAACATCTGCAGACCCATCCTCTGCACCCTGTTCTTTTTCCTCTCCACCCCCTTCTGGGGTGATGACTTTGTGGGTCGTGCTGCTGAGGAGAGGCAGTGATGAGCCTCTGGGGCATGGTGCTGAAGCGGCAGTGACAAGGCGTGGCTGAGCCCAGGGGGCCATGTCAGTGTGGAGCTGGCACCCTGGAGGGACAGTTTCCTCCCTGCCCAGCCAGGTGAAGCGATCAAGACCAGCAGTACTGGTAGCAGCTGTGTCCAGCTGGGCCAAGAGGGAGCCCAGCAGAGCCAAAAGAAGCATGGCAGAGCAGTAGGAAAACTGCAACAACCTGCAGGAAGACCCCACAGTGTGAAGGAGTGTTAAAAGTGGCAGCACTGGCCCCTGCTCAGAACTGAGCTCAGCAGAGAGGCAGCATGACCCTTGTATGCCCTGGCTTCCAGGGTTTTGTCATTGTCTCACACTGTTTTCAGGCTGGGAGACAGGAAACGGGAGCCACTGGAACTCCCCCTGCCATATTGTCTTTGTACCCAATGTCAACATGGGTGGAGCGTGGGTACAGCCACCATACTGCCTTTGTCTCAGGATGCCACACGGATTCCACCTGCTGGGAGTGTCACCATCTTATTTTTTTTCATGGTGGTAAACAACTTTTTTTAGGGGAAATGCTTTCTCTTTTTGTATAGCTTTGCTGGTTTTATTGTGGATGTCTTATTCTTGCTTTGTGCTTCCAAAAACTTGGAATTAGGGAATTATGGGTTACTTCAACTCATAATATCTGCTTTTTGTCCCTCACTTACTGCAAGGCTGGGGGGAAGGGGAGTGGCTTACTTGGAGTTTAATATCCAGCTGGTGTTAAAACCAGCACACACAGTCTTACACTTAGATTACTGTTACAAAGTATTCTATATACCCCAGGTAACCAAACTTCCCTCCCTCCTCTCCTCCCTCCCTTCCTTCCATTCTTCCTTTTTTTCTTCTCCTGCCCTTTGCTCTCTCTGCTTTTTCTCTCTCCCAGTTTCTCTTTCTTCCTTTCTTTCCTTTTCTTGCCTTTTTTCCCCCTTTCTCTCTCATTCTCTGTCTCAAAGAATAATAAGGACTTTAAGTATCATTCTTACAATAAAAGTGCAAAGGAAACAGGTGTAGGTATAGGTGAAAGAATATGAGTTTTTCAGTTGTCAGTAATGACAACTTCTGTTATGTGAAAACAGTGCAAGCATCGTGTCTCAGAAATGCAGCAGATATTACCTGATAAATCTAGCTATGGCATTTCAAGACATTGATCTCTAAGATATTACCATCCATTTAGAACAGTTAACAGAGCAAGGACATGTAGTTAATTTATTTCTGTTCCTTTCTTTCAGTGAAAATATACCTTTATAGTTTAGTTCATATTTCAGAATATTACAGTTCCTATTTCCAACATACAAGCAAAGATTAATACCAGCTTACGATTTTGTTTTTGTATTTTTCATCTGTCACAATTTAGAAGTACGCTCATGAAACTTGGTGTAGTCAATAGCAACCATACAAAAAGGTGTATCATCAGCAGCAATTTTTAAAATTTGTTAGTGTTGTTCTCTTACTATTTAGTTGAATGGTAAAGTTAAGGATAACATTTTTTAATTTTCATTAGTAGTTGTTTTAATTTTCAGATTGTTCTATTGATTAAAAAACAATGAACTATATAACTACACTTAAAAATATATAACATTTTAAAGGATAAGAATATATGATGATGTCCTATGGTTAACCTAGTAATTTAGAAGTTTCAAAATACTAAATTAAAAACCCAGGATATTCTGGAACACATTTACTTTGATGTTAATTTATGTTAACATTAAAGATTATATAATCAGTATATTATGGGGTGTTCTCAACAATTTCTTCTCACCTTTCCCTTTCCTCTTCTTGGTCCTCCTACGTACCAGTTGGGAGATCATTATTGAAAGCACAGAGGATTTCAGCTTCCACCTGTCACTTGTAGTATTGTTAGTCCACCCCATAAAGACAGAAAAGACACACTTTAAAGAAATTATTATTTACCCTCACAAATAGTGCAAAGACAGTCCATATTTTGCTTTAAATAATTTTACAGTATGCCTCCAATAATAACTGAACTATAATAATTATATGTCTGATCATAGCAAATTCAAATTTTAACTGGCAGAATTCAGTTTAATACCATTTTGTTGAAATGCTACTGAAATAAATTTAATTTTAATCATTCCGCTAATACCCAGCAACAAGTTATAGCACAAAAAAACTTTACTGTGTCTCTGAGACTTTTGACTTTGGTTTCATTCCCTCCAAGTTTAAAAATTCAGTATTGCTCCTAAATTGAAGAGTATTACCATGTTAGACTTTCTCTATTATCACTATATCACATTAGATAGTACAAGATTTTAATGAGAGATTGTTGTGGTTTTGGTTCACCGATTTGAGTTTCCCTGCCAATGAACCAGTTATGCAGTGGGTCATGCCAAATGCCCATGCACCCACTGGAAATTATTTACTCATTTCCTGCTATGAAATATGGATTAGGAGGAGGAGGGCAAAACAGACTCAAAACTTTAAAGGGTATAAAGAAAAACTTTATTAACAGAATTAAAAGAATAAAATGGTAAGAAAATCAGAATAAACCTTCAGAAAACTTCTTCCCCACACACTCTTTTCTTTCCCACTGACAAAGAGACAACCTGGAACTTTCAGTCAGTTTACCACCTGTAAAATAATCTTTCTTCAGTCTACTTAGGAAGAGGAGTCTCTCTTGCTATGCCATGGAGACTTCTCCACAATAAACAGCTCTCTTGTGACTTCAGTGTCACAGTGAATCAGCCACCCAGGAATGGAAAATCTGTTTGCAGTGTTAAAGTCCCTCCCATGCCTTGCAGTTTTCCCAAATCTGCTTTCATGGGCCATGTCAACTTATAGGGTATCATTTTAAAGATATGCTGTTCTAACATAAAAAACCAAAAGTTCTCTCTCTTTTTTTTTGTTTTTTGGTGGTTTTTTTTTTGTTTTTTTTGTTTTTTTTTAATTTCTGGGAACATAGGTTTTTCTTCTTCTATCCCTGGGGCAAAGTTTCTCATCTCTCTCATCTCTCTCTGTTCGAGCCTCTCATCACATTACAGCTTTTCAGCATCCACATGCTTCAGCACAAGTGCCCTTTTCTCATGAGCTGTGGGTGAATGCTGCATCCCCCCATGCACTTCATGAATTACAAGGAACAAATGAAGTCTGATGTTCTCAGCTTAGCCACACAAAAGAATTTCAGCCCAAGATTTAAGGCTATCTCCTCAATCCTCTCCCATCTAGAATTTGGCTCCTTCTTACTGACCTCAGTGTCCCATGTTGTTTTCCTTATATGCCTTCACCCTTTCCTTTTCCTCATTTGGGAGAGAACTGGTGTTCATAGGTTCATTTGTTCTCAATTTTTATCAATGTAAACAGTTTTTATAGAGTTCTGCAGCCCTGAAAGATTGCTCTCATCCAGGCTGTGCATCGGGGAAACCGCTCGCTGTGCCTCTCACTGCTGCTCACATGTTCTCTGCCGACACTGCGCAAGCTGTGCTGGCCGCTGGCTCCATTCAGTGCTTTTCTTCATGTGGAACAACAAAAGGTACTGCTGCTGTTTTTGTCCTCTCCGCAGCACGGCTGGCTCAAAGCAGCTAAACAAACAAAGTTCATTGTGAGCCACGCTGAAGCAGCCACGGCCACACGCCGCTGTCCTGATTGCGCCGATTCTGGCCGCACAGTCCCAGCCACATGGCCACTCCATGCCAGTACAAGATGGCAATGGCCACTCCTGACCCCCCGCTGCTCCTGGCTGTGGATGCTAAATGCAAAAAGCAAGCAAGGAATACAGAGCCTGCATGAAACTAAGTCACACAAGCTTCTCACTCTGGCCTGGGGAAGAATAAGGAAGAATCTAAACAGTCCTCAGAGAAAGACAACAACCTTTGTAGGTGTTGTTTAGGATCCTTGTTGTTTACTTGCAAGAAACAGTCAAGGGGTGGTGTTCCACTTGACCAATGATAGTGTAATAAATTAATTGAATGAATAAAAATTCGAAAAAAAGGTTTAAATAAAGTATATGTAATTGTAAATGATGAAAAATATGAAATGAGAAATCCTCCTCCGGGTCGAGGCAGGATTTCTCTCCAAAAGCTACAGATTGCAAAATCCACCCAGATAACGAACCCCGGCAGACACATCAACTTGGAGGAAAAGACAAGACAAAGGCCATCATAAGGACAAAGAGCTAGCCTGAAAGTCTACCTCTGGACCTGGGCAACACCCGGCCGACTTCTGCTGGAGACAATCAAGTTAAACAAAAGAGACAAGTCCCAGGAAGATAGTCGTCGCTAGAACTGAACACCCCGCCCGCCAAACCTATGCTGAAGAAAAGCAATCAAGAAAGACAAAGGAGGAAAAACCCCGCTGAGATATCCATCGGCACCAGCCTGGATCCCTCGATTCTGCCCTGATGAAATATGTTAAAATACATACAGAATCACTTTGCATTTGAGGAGACTCTGCCCGGACACTTACTAACTCTATTTTCCAAGCCAGGAAAGCCATTCACCTGACAATCAGAGACACCTGGTGAATGGAAACTGATTGGAATTTTAGCCTGGGGACACAAAATCTCTATAAAACCCCAGGCCGAAAAACCCTCAAACGTGGATTTGGGAGCACCTATACCTTGCGTATAGACCCTGTCCACCCAGCGCTGCGCTGCTTATTTTATTGTGGTTTTTTCCTCGCTGTTTTGCTGTTTATTAATTTATAATAAATTTCTCTTTTTTACCCTCAATCTGCTGTTGCATTTATAACAATAGTGAAGTATAAGTTTAATGACCAGTTAGAGTTTTACCTCTCAGACTCTCTTGGACCTGTTTATAAATGCAGATCAAGCATAATAAACTTGGCTCTCTTGGCCAGCCCAGCCAGAGAGTCTGTGTTGTACTGCCTCGCCGTTCCTAACACAGTGCGACATCTGGCCTCAAGGCTATCGCCAGTGCCGAGTGCAGGGCCACTCTCGGCATTGGTCCTGGCCACACAGCTGTTCCTGGTGCCAATATAGGCCCCAGCTGGCATGGCCTGGCGGTGCCGCTGGAGAAAGGCCCGGTGGGCTCTGCCAGGAAGGGCTCCAGCCACCTGCTAGGACAGGACCCAGTGGACTTCCCAGTGAGGGGCTCAGCAGCCCGCTCTCCACCCCTCAGGGAGCAGAGAATCTCGGGGGACTGGCCCTGCCCGTTACCGCTATAAAGGCCACCCGGCTTCCAAGAGAGAAGTTTTAACTGGTTTAACCAGGTGTCAATCTTCAAACCTAGCCAGATGATTGGCTCTTTAAAACCAGGCAGCTGATTGGCTCTGCTAGGAGCTAGTCAGACTTCATTAAACGAGGACAAAGATTTGGAGGAGACAAAATATATTGTCAACAAAATCCACAGGATTTTAGGTGACTTTAAATCTGCAGGCAACAGACAAAAACCCCACACTCGGCGTGAAGTCATCTGTGTTAGGAAATGCGAAATAGTTTTAAGCAGCTGAAAAACATTCTTGAGAATCTCTTAGTGGGTAGAATTGAAAGATATTAAGAAGAGCCGAGAAGTATAAATAATAGAAAGATAATCATACTCAGAGACACTGGGTAATGTTAGTGAGGGTCTGTTACCACTTTAGTAATGCAACATGAATCTTAAGGTTAATACAACAGATGTCACATACCTCTATATAATCTCTGCCTGAAAATGAAAAATTACTGCTCATAAGAAGTCATAAGCATCTCAAAATCATGTTTACTTTCATCACATTTTATCCTATTAAGGTATTAAAACCAAAAAGATAACAGGGAAAACCCTACTAATACAACAATTTATGATAATTAATGGATATTACTATAAATAACCAAACTATATATAATTTTTCATAAGCATAATTTAATGTTACTTAGAGAAATTTAATGTGTACTTGCAAAATACTTGAGAAGAAGTTACTTAAATAAAAAGAAAATACAAGAAAAGACAATTCTGTCAGTAGCAATAAAGTGTGTTAAATGTATCTTATTTTTTATCAGTGACAATGTTTTATTAACATTATTTCTCATTTTTGTTCTACTTAGTAGAGAAGTTTCAAGTAAAAAAGAATATTTAGTACTGACATAGGAATATTGCTAAGTTACCTTCCTGTGTGTATTACACAGAACATCCAGATGCATTGCACAAGGACACAGATCCCATTCCAGATCAGGCCACTGGAAATGAAAACTGGTAAGATGAAATATGACTCACTTATATAACATAAAAAAAAATCTCTGCATTTCTCTTCAATTGAGTATTTCAGTTTATTATCCAAAGTGCTTGGGAAATTGAGAGGGTTCCTTCCTCTTGGATTGCATTGTAGTGATCCAATACATTCACAGTTTTTAGTCGTCAGACTAATGAGAACTTCTTGAGATTTTAATTTTTCACTTCTTCTGTTCCACTTATGTTCAAGGAACCATGTCATACTGATTAATATTGTGCCAGTTTCTGTTCTCATTAAAATCTGTGTCCAAAAATGAGATATTGGAATTTTTCAATGCCTAGTCCATTATGTTAAATCAGGTACTATGTTCATGTATTGCAGTACTGTGACCTATTTTGAATTTTAATTGCTTAGCCAATTTTGGGTTTTTTCCCTAACAGGTTACTGAGGTATAAACAAGAATTGTCCAGCGGATGAAAATACATCCAGCTACGAGGTATGGTACACACTCGTGGGTCACAGTAATTTATTTTAAATATTATACAAAAATGGAAATCGTATCTATTTCATATGAAAGGCTTCTAATGAGAATTGATAGCAGGACACAATTATTGTCTTCTTATGCAAAATTCTGAAATAATAAAGATTAGTTAAAATCTAGCAATATCATTATGGCCTTCTTTTGGGATTATGTGAGTGATTTTAGTATTTTGTTTTCCTGATCTTTAAATGAGAAAAATTGTTCCACACATGAAGAAAAGACAGACAATACTCTGAATTTAATTACTGTCCATTTCAATGAATATATCTGACAGAATTTTGAGATGAGGTGGTGAACAGATATATTTCAAGGGTGAAATTTTAATAATAAAATGACACATATATTCCTTTATGTCTACACTCAAACATTAAATCCATTTTGTACTACTCATAACAATATCTTACAGTAAATTTACATAATCTCTTTCATGCTAATGCAAAGTGGAAAGCAATATTTTGTATTTATTATGTCTGCAATGTAAAATGATGTTTCTGATTAGAAGGGACCTCTGGAGGTCATCTCATCCAACCCCCCTGCTCAAGCAAGGCTACCTAGAACTGTATGTCCAGGACCATGTCCAAATTAAATTGCCTCTGAATATCTCCAAGGTGGGGTGAATATCTCCACAGCCTCTCTAGGCTCCCTGTGCCAATGATCAGTCACCTTCACAGAAAACTTGTTTCTCATGTTCAGGTGGGACCTTCTGTCCTTTACTGTGTGCATTCTGGTTCTGTCACTGGGTTTCATTGAAAGAAAGCTTGGCTACTTCTTTAGAACCTCTCTTTGGATATTCTCACACTAATGAAAACTCCCCAGAGCCTTCTCTTCTTCACACTGAATTATCCCTGCCCTTGTCTCCTCCATCCATAGCTCTTTGTTGGACTCTTCCCACTATATTCATGTCTTATCCATCAGTCTTATACTGAGAATCCCAAAACCGTGCACAGGCTCCACATGTGGCCTCACAAATGCTGATTAAATGAAAAGAGCCACCTCCCTCAACCTGCTGGCAATAGATTGCCTACTGCAGCACAAAATTACCTTTGCATTCTTTGGGGTAAGGGCACATTGCTGGTTCCTTTTTTTGTTGGTGTTCCCCAACTTTTCTCCAGGGCGTATTCTGCCAAACTCTTTCTCATTTAGGCAGCCCCAAGCATATATTATTGCATGAGGTTGTTCCTTATTAGGTGTAGGACTTTGCAATTTTCCTTGTTGAACTCCATGAACTTCCTGCTGGCTAATTTCTCCTGTCTGTTGAGGTTCTTCCAAACATAATCATGACCATTTGGCATATTAGCCATTCCTCACAGTTTTGTGTCATCAGGAAACTTGCTCAGGGATACACTCTGCCCCATCATCTGGATCATTAATCAAAATATTAAACAGGGCTTGACCCACTATTGACTCATGTGGTACACTGCTACGTACCAGACTGTGATTAGACTTCATGTCTTTGATCTTAAATGAATATACTTGTTTATGAGGATCTTATAGGAGACAATGCCAAAGGCCTTCCTGAAGTCCAGGTAGACAATATCCACTGCTCTTCCCCCTCTACCACTTATTTTATCACAGAGGTCTCTCCAGATGATCAAGTTTGACTTTCCCTGGTTGAATTTGTGATGACTCCTCCTGATGACTAACTTTTCCTTTATGAGCTTGTGCTCAATCTAATCTGTGGAAGGTCTGTTGAAGTTAGTAAAACCACTTCCATTAACTTAAAAAAGCTTATAAGACCCAATCATCAAGGGAAAATTTGGCATAAAATGAGATCGTACGTATATGATATCTGGGTAGTAAGCAATATCAGGGGAAGTAAACCTTCAGATACATGAAAGATTAGAGCTATCACAAGGGACAGTTAAATTTCATAGTATTACAGCCTATGATTACTTCACTGGTTCTTTTTACTTTACAGAAGAGCAATTAGAATATTATTAGCATATAGCTTTTTTTATTATAAAGACATAACTGTTACAGCTGAACCCAGACTGAATAGATGATTTTTGAAGTGGACAGCTTGGCAAAACTGCTGTCTGTTTCACTGGGGCTGATTCATCATTCATTTAGTTACACAATGAAAGAAGTAGTTAGACAGTACGTTTAAGTTATTTTCAATATGACCTTAAAAGTCAGGCCGTATATGAAAATCATTGTGGTTGATGTAAAGAACTTTGCCAATAACTCTGCACTTCAAAGAAGGGAGCAGAATAGACCCTACACAGGCCTGTTGAACACTGCAGATAAATGAAAAGTGGCTGATTTCTGCAACCTAAAAGCAGTATTTTGGATTCTTCATCTTGAAACATTACTGGTGGTACATTACATCATCAGCATGTTACAGCCTTTCATGCTACAATGTACAACTCTACCACCATCTCTCATATATTTCATCAGTCTTGGCATGTCAGAAGAGATAATGCCTTTAGGAAAACAAACAAGAAAAATAAAGAAAACAAATATACAAAACAAACAAACAGTCTTTCTCTGTACTGAGAGAAGATCAACATAGTGAAAAGGCAAACACCAGACATGAATAAGAAATAGTATATGAAAAATCCCATTTTTTCCCACTCATAACATTTTGCCTAATAAGTGATATTATCTTTCTGTACAGACCTTGTTTCACATCCTTCAGCTGTCTTGCTTACAGCAGTATTAGCATTTGCATTTGAGGGAGTACATCATAGCGACTAAATTGTGAATATTTTATGGTTTCAAGCTCAGAATTCATTTTCTAAAAGAAAAAACCAAAACATTTTAAGGCTTATTAACATTATCTGGATGTACAAAATTTTGACTCAGTTATATATTGTAAATTTTCAAAGCTAGCCATGGAGAAGACTCTTAAATTCATTGAAATTGCATATTCTACTAGTAGATGGTGATACGATCTTCTTATATAATGGCTTTAGCTAATGAAGAATCCAAAGAAGAGATTAATTAATGCAGTTCAAATGATTGACAGCAGTCAAACTTATGTCATCAGATGAATCTTAAATCATAGACTCATAAAATATTTTGTGTTGAAAGGGACCTTTGAAGGTCAGCTAGTCTGATATGCCTGCACTGATAAGGTTCCTCAGAGCCACATCTGACCTGACCTTGAATACTGACCACCTCTCTGAGCAACCTGTTTCACCACTCTCACAGTAAAGAATTTTTAATTTAATATATCTAGTTTGAATCATCCCTCTTTTAGTTTATAACCCTTGCCCCTTGTCCCATCACAACAGGCACTGCTAAAAGCTTTATTCCCATCTTTCTTATAGGTGTACTTGATCCAATGCTAGGCAGGAAAGAGTGAATCAGTATATACAAGATGTAAAAGTATCTTTTCTGTATCAGGTGAATATAACAAAGGATAAATATGAGATGTTTAATAAATTAGGGAGTATTAATTAATTTTTCCAGAGGTATTACCAAGGTCAGAATATAATACCAGTTCTTCAGAAAAGAAAAACCTGTAAGATAAAATTTCCATAAATTAAGTCTTTCAGGATTTCTTCAGGTTATAGAGTTACAAAAAGTAGTGCAAGACAACAACTATCCACTTAGTTCATTATATCAGATGCAACTAATTGTTGCAGTGAGAATTTTCAAGGCACTCAAAATATGTCTTGCAGGCATGAGATGTCTTACTTTTTAAGCTTTGTAAGCTTGTCCCTGTTGATGACAATTCTTGACCCCATAAGAACAATTTAAAATCCAACTCAAAACCTACTTTAGAGCAACCAGAATTTATCCTCAGTAGAGCTAAAAGACAGTTTACAATCAAGAAACTCAAAGGCTTAAGCCGAAAAATGGACTCCAGAGAGCCCAAAAAGCATGCTGACCTTTGATGCACACTATCTAGACCAGTATGCTTGCTGAACTCAAAATGAGTAACTTATGATTAATTCAGTTCAGGTAACTGTACTAGCTGAAGGATAGCTATCATTATTTAATCAGTTCCTCTCCATGTATACTCCCTGATCAGCCATTTAGGAAAGATTATAGAGAAAATCCGTCGAATGTCATTATCTGCAATATAGTGTGCTTTGGTTTAACTATCCCACCTGTCTAAGAATTTGTTTTATTTTCTAAGAGGGACGCTCTTTGAAGTGAGGAACAAGAGGGAGTTAGGACTGAAACAGTTGTTTCACAAAGCATGAAAAAAGAAAATTAATTAAGAGGTGTGACAGTTAAATTCTCCATTTTACTCTTTTGGTTTAAGTTTAAAAGAAATATGTAAACAAGTAAGGGTTTTTAGATTTAAAAGGAGAGTATATCTATACAGACAGTACTCAACAAGCATAGAGGCTATTTCTGGAACAGATCACAGACCAATTGACTTGCTAGCACAGTGTTGGGGTATGTTAGCAAGCTTTGCCAGTTTAGCACGGACATGTGAATTCAGAAACAGAGAAGTTTCTCATCCTGAAGTGTTGTAATAGTGATTGAGCAAACACATAATTAAGGATTAGTCAAAAATATTTGTTGTTATTACAGCATGAATTGTTATTTATCCCATTTTGATTTTGCTTTCTGAAATTTAGGTTTCCAAGTCCAAGACAGCTGTGTATTTACCCTTTGTTGTCTGTGGCGGTGTGCCTCAGGGGGGACAAAGGGTTACATTGTCCCACCCCAAACCCCTTGTGAAGGGCGGCCCAGGAGTTCTGATTGGGTTTGAGTCCCTGGCGGGGGGTTTCTCCCTTGCTGTGCTTCTACTGGTCCCTGACCCTGAACTCTACCCTCAAAGGTGGGGACCCTTGAGAGTTCTGTCCCTCAAAAACCCCTGCTGTGCCTCTGTTCGGGGCTCTCTGTTCTGGACCTGACTTTGTTCCCATGCTGAATAAATGGTTTCATGAACGGGAGCCCGTCTCGGTTGGTGTTTCATGCTGGTCCCCAGAATCCTGCTGGTTCCCTGGACGAGATCCTGAGGTTGCAGACTGCAACAGTTTTCATAAGAGAGCATCCTGTTGAAGGTCCCTTCCACGTTAAATCTGTCTTTGGTTGGGATGAATTGCCATTTCAAAGAGCTTTCTTTCTTAATTGATTATATATACAGTAAGTTTAACGTAAGTATTTTATGCCATCATGTCTGCCTGGAAGCAGCTCTCCCTGGCCACCAGCTGCCTCTCCAGAACATGGAACTTATGAATACAGTGTCATATGTGTCATCAGCAGGCCTCCAAATCTCTATTTTCTGACATCCTAGGGCATCTAAATTCAAGAGGGGGAAGGCAGGATGTTAATTTGTACCTGAACAGCACTATGTTTCATTACCCTAGGGCTCAAAATATGGCATTGACACTGCTGGTAACAGGGCACATATTTTGCACAAAGCCTCAGGACTCAGGCTGGTTGGACCTTCTCTCTCTGATCCTTTATTAACCTGCCTGCAGCTTTGTTTCACTTGGTTTAACTGTGACAGTAATTTTTCTAATTAACCAGTCAATTTGGTTTGCTTTTGAATAACTTATGAACAGTGTCACCAACATTTTAGGATGATAACTTAATGATAGCATAGAGAAAGAGGTTTCTGGTACTAGAGTACAGGCCTTGAGACCGTGGGGACACAGGATGTGGGCTAGAGATGCATGACTGGGATGAAAAAGGATGGGATATAAACTAACACAGAAGATGCCATAACTGTAAACTATAGGCATTTATTGTGACTTTTTTCTCTGTAGAACTATTACTTGTTTTTCTGTAACAATTGGGTCTGAACTAATAATGATTCTTGGATTAATCTGCTAAAATTGCAATTATACTAATGGCAAGTTATTGATTGTGTATATAAGGTGATTCCTCTTTGCCTGTAAACAAGATTTTGATCATTAACAGTTTTTAAAGTTTTTTTCCTGTGGACAACCAAGACCTGGTGCCTGACTGTATATTGCAGCCTTTGGGTAAAACAGACTGTTTCCTATGCAACTTGATTTACAGATATTTACAGAAATCTATGACGTGGGGCTGGTAAACATGGCAAGTGTGAATTAAATAAGTCTGCAGACTTCAGCAGCAGCAGCTGGAAGCCACAAGAATTTCTAAGCAGTCACTAATAGCTCTACAAAAATATGTTTACGTGACTGAAAACAGCCCACCTGGTATTCGCTGTGAAAACTAGGCTAAAAAAATTTTTGTAGGGTTTAAAGATGAACAAAGCAACAGTTAAGCTTTCTTTTTTCCAAATAATTTTCTAATATAATGAAGTTCTCAAATATTTGGAGTCAATTCAGACTCTGAATTAAAGTATCATTTTCTACTAACAGTCTTATATTCCCTCCTTCCTTGAAACTTTAAAAAATTGATTCTGTGAACATCCTGTTTCAAAGTTTTTGATATCTGCACTGTGTGGTTAATTGATGGTTCCTTATTATTCTAGTACACTCAAATATCATGGTGATATCTTCTAGATAGACACAGACTCTGAGAAAGGTCGTATCTGGAGAACAGGGACAGAGAAAATAACAAACACTGACCAGTTAATCAAAGAAGTCAATTCTTTAGAAAATGTGGCATACCGAGTGTTCATAAGTGTAGTTTACACCAGTGTCTGCTGAAATCAGAATTGCTTTGCTTATTGTAAATGTCAGTTAGGTTATGTGACTAAGCATATGACATACTCTTATGATAGTGTCATGGACACAACTCTGTAAATTTAAACTGCCATTTTATTCAGTCTGAGAGACTGTAAAAGTGTTAAATAAATATTAATTTGCTTAAATATCATATTGTCTTATTTGCCTTTTTACAAGGTCTGAGTTTGTATGCGAATGTGTTTGTGTGATTTCTTTCAATTTTTAATTTGATATTTTCTAGAGACTCTCTAGAGACGGGCAACAGTTCTCATACAGTTAGCTTTGTTAACTTCATTAAGAGTTGTTCATTTAGGTCTGATCATCTCCATTGAAATCCTTCTATCTTCTTGCTACTTTTAAACATTCTTGAAAGTAGGATCTGACTAGATATATGGAAAACAGTGCAAATGTATTACAGAAATTTGATGAGTTATATTAAACATCCACATTGCAGACATTAGCATAAGACAGCCTTATGTGTGTGCCCTTTCTAATTAGTGGGAAAAAGAAGACTCTTTTAGGGCACAGCTGATCTGACTGATCTTAGGCATTTCATTTAGGATGAAATAAATCATCCCTGGAAGTGTTTACTTCTCTTCATCGAATGTGAACAGAGTAACAGAGTCTATCAGGATGAGCTCAAGCGTAGCCAACCACTAAAAATCTTTTTTTTTCTCCCCCTTTTTATCAGATCAATGTCACATTTTTACATGATTTTTGGGTGGATTATTATGTTCCACTACTGCATTATTATTTCCTTATTTCTTTCTTGAATGAATAATTCATCTTACTTAGATTTTTTTAACTGAAATATGGTCAGCACAGAGACAAACTTTCATTTAACTTTATCTGTGATTGCTTAGATACACTTATTTATTTATTGTAGTTAATGTTTTAGGGAAAGACAGATGAAAGATTTTCAAGAAATCCAGTATTTTTTTTTCCATGATTTGATTGTCATAAATTACACAATTTGTGCATGTGGACTTCTAAAGTTACAAGATAGGCTGCATTTCAAATATAAGTAGTAGGCTTTTTTTCTGAAAAGTCTGTCTTAATTATTCACCGTGAATAAAAATTCAGGAGGGTGTTCTTAGTCTTGTTACAGAAAACTAAAATTGTACTTCAGTTATAGTAAATAGGGAACTGTCATAGGATATCTTTAAGAAGATTATTTTAAAAATTCACTGGCTGAGACTGTTATCTAGGTTTTCCACAGAATTACTATTCTTTGAAAGTACCTGATGTTAATATTTTTAATCAATAATGAGTGCATCTTTCCAGGTTTGCAAATTACGGTTGGTGTAACTTAAAAGGTATTCAATTGAAAACAAACTTCTTATAGAGAGAAATACAAGCCTAGGATTTTTAGAATTGCAACTAAAATCCCCAGTGCTACAAAGCAAAGAAACTGTGAGAATCAAACAAGTATCTTGAACTTGAAAAAGCTGGACTACAAAAATCTTGAGAAAATACCTTGTGTGAGTGTTTTTGGCAACTAGGTTCTGCAAATACATGAAAATAAGATCTTTAGAGGGTTTAAAAAGGTTTATGTGGTAAGTGGGACTAGGTGTGAATATGTAACACTGGCTTTCGTGCACATGCATGCAAAATCTATCTATCTATCTCTCTATCTATCTATCTATCTATCTATCTATCTATCTATCTATCTATCATCTATCTATCTATCTATCTATCTATCTATAAATATACATTTTTATATATATGTGTAGATGTCTGCATATAGATATATATGTACATGTATCTATAGCTATACATGTATGTTCATATGAAGGCACATATGGATGAAAATAAGTTTAAGATACCCCATATATGTCATATCAGGTGTTACACACAACATATCTGTACATGTCACAAATACTAATCTCTCTTTTCAAGCCCATGACAACATGATCTAGATTTCTTCTGGAAAGATGACAAAACAAACAATCTGAGTCAGTACTTACTTTTAAAAACCTTGTGTTGAACAAGACTAAAATGTGACTAAGTACCACCATATAATTTCCTGAAATTGGACTTCTGTAAATATTTCAGATTAAACAAATAAATGCACAATAAAAATTAATTCCTTGGAGTAATTTTGACCAAAATATTTTCTTATGAAAAAAGATGAAGTGCATATTACCAATCCATAGATATACACCTAAACATAAAATAAAAGATTTATTAGTAGTACAGTTTGAATTTTATGTTTGATAATGATCAGTAGTCAGGTTGATCTTGAGTTTTTGGGTGTTAATGGCAGTGGAGAAAAAAAATACCATCTTTATCATTATTGCATGACTATTTTATTTTTTCTTTGATGCAACTATGTTGTATGTGGAGAATTATCAATCAGATAAAAGTAATCTTGAATGTTTGAATATTAAAAAAAATGGTACCTTTCTAAGGACTTAGTTATTTAACAGCAGATATAATCCATTATATATTTTTTTGTTCTCTGCCTATTCATTGGGATTTTTTTAATGTTTTCCTCTTGCATTAGTCCTCAGACATTTTTTACTATTTCTTACTCTTAGAGGCACTAAAGATTTGCCCTGTATGATGATAGTAATTTTTAAAGTATTTTTCATTATATTTCTGAAAAGAATCTAAGCAACTAGTATGCTATCCAGTAGCCTACACTCAAATGGGAATTGCCTAAAAATTTAATTAACAGAGACTGAGATGCTAAGGAAGATGTTGATAACTGTAAGACTTGTGTTGCTCAGATGCTACAGTTGGGAGTTCTGAACTTTTCCTATTCTGGAAAAAAAATGAAAATGGAAACTGTAGATAACAATCATACTCAGTTAACAGTGATAAGGAATATTAACTCATCATCCTGTTAGAAGATCTGGAAATGTAAAAATGTATCAACTACAAATTCTTTTCTGTATGTAAAATATGTAGCATTTGTCTGCTCTGAAGAGAGAGATGATATCCTGAAAGAAACCAGGATCTTGAGGAGGACAAGGACAGGACAATATAATACTCATAAAATTCCAGGAGGTCTAAATTTTAAACAGAGAATAGAGAAAGCTTGCTGAAACCAGAAATCTTTGCAATTTTTTTCACTTTTAAAGGAGTAATTATTATATTAATAATTCTGATCAAATCTTGCCATATTTCAAGAAAGGAGACCACATCTGTATTACTTTGTCTGGTTGTGGAATCTTCATCCCTGGAGATATTCAGGAATTGTCTGCGTGCAATCCTGTGCAATGTGCTCCAGCATGACCCTGTTTGAGCAGCAAGATTGGACCAGATGACCCACTGTGGTGACTTCTAACCTTACACATTCTTTGATTCTCTGAAAGACACATTGATTTTGTTTGTTTATTTTTACTAAAACACACTTTAATAAGAAAAACTGGGGGGAAAAAAAAGAGAAAGGAAGGTGGGAAGAAATTTTCAGAATATGGAGACAGCAGACAATCGTGGTAATTTCAACCCCTTTCCTGCAGAAAATTTTATTTTTTTGACATCAAGTCATCTGGCAGGATAAATACAGAAACTCTTAGGCTTCATGTGGTATTTGTGTATTCTTTTACCACTGTGTAGGAGGTGAACATTCCAATTTGTCCCAGGAAAGGACATTTAACAAATATATTTACCATATTGTTTAACATTCATTAGTTAAGTATTAGTCACCAACTAAATATCAGAACTGATAATTGTGTGTTTAATTTGTATAATTACGCGGAATGATTGATGGATATTGCTTGAGATGGCAATATATCTATTACAAATTAGAATATTAGCACAAAACAATAATAAACACATTGAGGAAATTTACTTAAGTCTAGTCTCCCTAATATTAATGGTTATAATTTTGTTCTTCCTTTTGCATAAATGATAGAAGCTTATATTTCTAGAGATACATAAAATTCCATTCTGAATCTATAGTTATGCTAGTGACTAAGAAATTTTTAATTCAGGAGCAATAAGAACCATGGTTAGAAGAGTCCATTCTGATCTGTGGCCATGTAAGTTTTTTTGTAGTTTGTTTTTTTGTTTGTTTTTTTGGGGGGAGGGGGGAAGGTGGTGTGATAAGAAATGTGTTGAAATGACCCACTTAAGCTATTCTTAAAGCCAGTTGTATTTTCAGCAAAATTAAGGCTCTCTTGGCTTACTGAAAACATCAAAAGGATAAATTATTGATGACACTAGCTAGTGGAGAAAAAGACAAACTTTGAAATGTATGCATTAAAAAAATACGTCTATCAATGTGATTCCATTCAGATTCACAGCAGTGATAGAAGAAAAAGTCAGAAATTAATTGTTTAACTAGGGAGCTGATGAAGACAGTCATTTGTTTCTTTGATAATGAGATCCATATTCTGGTCTTTAGGCCGAATTAGTGTAGTTGGATGTTGGTCTGAGCACAGATTTTTTGAAGAATTATAGACCATGAAAGTTAAGATTCAGATAATATAAGAGGGAGTTCAAGAACTACATACTAAGTCTCAAATTATGAGAGGGTGCTCAAAATTTCTGTAGTCTAAAAATGCATAAAGATTCAGTAAGTTTTTTATGTGTGTTAGATCATTAGTTTCTTTCTGAAATGGGTTCTTATTTTTGTCAAAACAGGAAAACATGGATTTTTCACCTATTTTTCCTATTGCCGCACAATTTTTTATGCTTTCATTCTATATTCAGTCCCAAAGATACATTAGTAGTTTAGGTATTTGGAAAGTTAGCCTCTGAAAAATTCCTGAACTTGATTTTGGCTTGATTCCAATTCAGTTCATAGTCATGTAAAATGAATAGCCCTTAAAAGAGATTTTATTCTTTGAAAATTCAATATATGCTCTAAAGAACTGGAAAAGTATCAGAGAAGTTCATGAAGCATCATTGCAAAAGGATGAAACAGTAGATCTTGCTATCATGTAACGTGGGCTCCATTGGCAGCATATAACAAATACAGTTAAACATTAAAATTCATTTTTAACATTAAATATCTTGTATGTCTGGAACTTATGCACTTTACATATAAAACACTCTAAAGGTCAGGAAATCAATCACCTGTGTTTTACTTGTCATCTCTATTACTTTAAGCCAATATAAAATAATGAATACTTCTTTGTATTACAGTTCTGTCTTGTCCTGATTGATCCTCTATAAAGCTATTATAAAGGTCACAATATGATAAGTCAAAGACTACTGAGGAACAGGAGGGCACGAGGTAAGATAAACATGTCACCTATTCAGGAAGGGAGTCAGGTTATTTCCTATATTTGGAGGTAAATGTTAGCTAAACCCAAACCACTTTGGTGTTAAAGGTCTTCCTATATTTCCATTGTGTAACTTTATTTTTTATGATTTAAACATGTGTATAGAAATATTATCATTGGGTTTGTCCTTCTAAAATGTTAGATAGACTCTTAAAAGTTAATATTCTTGCAAAATTACTTACACAATATGACTTTATATTGAATGCTTATGCAATCATTCCTCTTAAATGCATAGTAGGTATTTTAATAATTTGGAATGAGAGTAAGTTTTAATTTAATTTTGACTCAAATCATATAATTGTTTATAGTGCATGAGAGATATGTCCAATATACTGAATAATTTTTGTGATTTACATACATACACATATTTGTGTAAAGACAGTGTATATGCACATAATTATAGTATTTTACGCTAGTTATATGTGAAAAAGGGATTGAGTAAATAGGTAGAGTGAGAGTAACATATATGTTATCAACATGATTGTTACATTAATGAAGTAGAAAAAAGTTAGACTTTATGGTGTTATTTTAAAATTATTAATTTATGTCAATAACCACAAGTTATGTCAATAACTACAGAAAATTTTGCTAATTTTCATTGCACTCCCTACAAATTAATTTAGCATTCTATTCATGCAGTTGTTATATGCAATTAATTGCTATGAATTATAATATACCATGTGGTTTGTTGTTTTTTTTTCCCTGAGACTTATAATATGATCAAAATTGTGTACTCAATAAGAAATATAAAAATAATTTGTTAGAATTGCAGCTGACTGTGCAATGATAAAATTCCATTTCAGGTCACATCTATTCCAAGAATCAATGTTTTGATTTTATGACCAAAATGAAATACTGAAGAAAAATAATGATTATACGAAAATTAGCTTTTGAAAGTTTTTTAAATTTTTTTTTTAGATGCTGTGAATGAAGAATATGGACATAAATAAGCACACACACTTGAGTGTCATTTTGTGGTTTTGCTAAGCAGTTTAAAGTTTTATTACTCTCTTTGAAAAATAATCAAAATAATCTTGAAGCAGAGGGAGCAAGGTGGAAGTAGAGAAAGAGGATTGTGCAAAGAAGTTTGTTAGACAACTTCTTTGATTTCTAATTAATTGAATTTGTTTCAAGTCCAAGTTATAATCTTCAATAAAACTTATGCTGGAGTGAAAGCAAATCTTACTTTTGTGAATGAATCCTTTAAAATAATTTTCTGTAAGAAAATATTGAACTGAAAGTATTGAACTCTGAGATATGGACTTATTCTGAAATGCTATGGTGTTTCTTAAGTGATATACAAAATTAGAAATTATTTGAGAAATTTCAAAAATAATTTAAAAAAATTTATTACTTTAATTCCTGAGCTGTTATTTCCACAATTCTATGGAAAACATCATTAATACATACAATGAACTCAATAAAATATTTTAAAACAAAAAAAACACTCCATAGCTAAAACCCTAACAAAAAATATCAAATAAAATATCCCCAGGAATTACAGTAAAACTGAGAACTTCAGGTTTGGTGTCTACTTTTTGTGGGGGTATTGTTATCCTTTTATTATTAACATATGCAGTTACAACTGCTCTCTTGTTTTAACTGGAAATTATTTTAGACAAGAGAATTGCTACAAATTTTGCTTTCTGGTATCGGAGGTATGAAAAAGGTGGGCAGGTATAGACTGGAATTTCAAAAGGCTGTTTAATAGTAAAGGGCTCTCTACAAAATGCTCTAAGTATAGACAAATATTTGACAAAATCTAGAAGAAAAGCTTAATAGTTCTTTCCTCCCTGAGTTTTCTATCTATTAGACGATCTTAATTATAAAAAATGTCACTTCCTTGATTTTTTCAATAAAGAGAAGGTATTTTGTTTTGCAAGCATATGTTCCAGGTATTTTTCAATGTTTGTAAAAATTAATTGGAAAAAACTTATATTTCATTTGCACTTTAAAATGCTTGATTGCACTATTTATTATATGAATTAGAATAGGAATTGAGATATTTTCTAAATCATTTATATATTTTTAATTATTTTCTGAAGCATTTAGTTTTTTCAGATTCCTTCTCCAAGGGGAAGAGCTACACTTTTTACTGAAGAAAATCTAGTTTGGTTTTGGACAAAAAATCTAGAACCACTCAACATTTGTTCCATCTGGTTTTTAATACATTTTACCATTATATGTTTTGACTATTTCCATTATCATTTATTTCAAATTAATGAATATCTGGGCATGAATAAAAGAGGAAGAACTAGGCCACTTTACAAAGAAAAGCAATATAGATACATTTTCATCTCATAAAGATCCTCCTCTTCAATGCTCATAAGCCTTCCAGAATGACTTTCTTACACTTTGAATGAAATGCCATGTGGAGAGTTCCCATTTTAATTGTATCAATGTTATTACTGGAGAGAACAAATTATTATTAAGAGAGGACAAATTGAGAGCTTACTTGGACATAGTCATGGGCAAAATGGACGTGGGTAACTTGTGGACAGAAGCAGTAGAACTGTTCTACTGCTTTTACGGAGACGGAGACGGAGACGGAGACGGAGACGGAGACGGAGAGGAGAGGAGAGGAGAGGAGAGGAGAGGAGAGGAGAGGAGAGGAGAGGAGAGGAGAGGAGAGGAGAGGAGAGGAGAGGAGAGGAGAGGAGAGGAGAGGAGAGGAGAGGAGAGGAGAGGAGAGGAGAGGAGAGGAGAGGAGAGGAGAGGAGAGGAGAGGAGAGGAGAGGAGAGGAGAGGAGAGGAGAGGAGAGGAGAGGAGAGGAGAGGAGAGGAGAGGAGAGGAGAGGAGAGGAGAGGAGAGGAGAGGAGAGGAGAGGAGAGGAGAGGAGAGGAGAGGAGAGGAGAGGAGAGGAGAGGAGAGGAGAGGAGAGGAGAGGAGAGGAGAGGAGGGGAGCAGCTTTTACCTCTGCCTTCTCAGCATGCTGCAATTACATGTTGGCATCTTACAACCAGATTTGTGGGAGTCCATTCATCCCTGTGAGGCCAGAACAGAAGTAACAGGCATAAATACCAGAGGGAGTGTATGCCTGAGATTCTGAGTACTTAATCAAAACCAAATAAACAGGCAACTCCAAAAACACACCCAGGGAAATACCTTGAAAATCTTATGGGGATACAGTACAACTATGCTGTTGTTATTATTCAGTGCTTGGTGTTTAGGCACTCCTTTTATTCTACAAACAAATAAACTGCCAGAGGCCCTGATAACAATTCAAAACAGATTGAGTCTTTAAACTGGTAATAAAACTTTTTTAAGGAGATATTAATCACTTGATTAAAAAATTTTCTAGTCTATTAACCAATCAAAATTAGATATTTTGAATTATGGTGTTAAATCATAATTAATATAGCATGTAGAGGCATATTATGTTGTTTTTGGCAAAGGTATGATCACTCAGTAGCATATGCATGAAGTACAGAATTTTTCACAGGAGATTTCTTATACTTCTTAAAAAGACAAAAAATTATCTCAGATGTATGGGTATGGTAGTTATGAGATGAAATACTGACACTGGGATACTACAAAGGAAAGGCAGATCAAAACAGGACACTGCAGTGTGTAGACATCACAGAATCCAGAGCTTCACCATTTTTTGAAGGTTAAAATCTCATTAGTTCCAGGTCATAAATCCATACAGGTTAAAAGAAATATTTCTATCTAATAGAGCTGTTTTTATTACCTATCTCTGAATCATAAGAGTATAGAATTAATTACTCTGAATTACACTGTGAAGTACTACAAATTCCATAGCTGACCCCAACCCATGCCTCAATATTTTTTTCTAACATAATAAATACAATGTAATAAAAATGTGTAATTTAAAAGTCTATTTCCAAACATGGAAACAGCTAAGAAACATATGATTAGAAAGAGCACTCCAAATCAATGAACGCAATGAAATTTATAAATTTAAAAATAAATATATAACTCTAACTTAAAATCATACTAGTTATTTCTTGAATGATTATTCTGAAAGTACGAATAAATTCTAGTCAAATTAGTGTCATAGCTGAAGCCTGCAGTAAATCATTCCCCCCTCTGAAAAAGACCTTGATTACATCCTCCCAGCACTGCCTGACTAGTATGAGCTTAAAAATAAGCAATAGATGGACTTCGTTTTGCCGCTGCTGCTAACACTGCTGCAAACACAATACATTTAAACCATATTAAACAGCAGGTGCATAAAGGGTTATATCTTGTTTATAACAGTGGCCAAAAGTAGATGTTTAGGAGGAAATCATCAAATCATTTAGGTTGAAGGAGACCCCTAAGATCATGGAGTCCAGCTGTAAATCTAGCACTGCCAAGGCTTACACTGAGCCATGTCCCCTAAGGACCACATCTCCACAGATATGAGATTAAGACAAATACATGATGCTAATGTTCAGAATGTTCTCTAAGGTCAGACAGCTTTTGGCTCAAAAACTTCTTAATATGATTTTTATGTAAGTAATAATGCTTCATGAATTATTTTTTATGAACTCTTCTACTTTCTTTTTGAAATCAAGTTTTGGGGTTTTTTTTTCCATTTTCAATACCTGCAGTAAGAGCTGCTCATTAGAAAGGGATCAAATCTGTGTTTTAAGTCTGCAATTAGATAGGTTCATTTCAATGACCATAGATTTTATAAAGAGAGTTGATAAATTGTACCACACATCCTTCAATTACATCTTTCTCTGGGAGATTTCTTGTGGGCTTTTAAATTAATGGAAGTTTCACTTCCTAGAATTAATTTCTGTCTTCTGTTGCATCACATTTCAATTCCAATATCTTCTGCAAATAATACTGAATAAAACCCTGAGATTAGCTCAGTTGGTTAGAGCATGGTGCTAAATACCACCAAGGTAGTGGGGTTGACCTCCATATGGGCCAGTCACTTAAGAGCTGAACTTGTTGATCCTTGTGGGAGCTCAGAATATCCTGTGATCCTGTTTCTGTAAAATCTGGTGTGTAGTCCACATAATTTGCTTCTCAATTTTATTTACATGCTGAATAGATTATTCTTAAAATACACACCTAAATTCTACTCCTCAGTGAAGGTGGCCTGTAGAAAAAGATTCAGTCATCATCAAACATATGGTTTGGTTTTAGACCAAAATTAAGATCTCAACTTTTTTTCTGTAGCATTTACTAAGAAAACTAATTTCAATACTTATAAACTTGAAATACTGTGTTATGTACCCTACTTGTGGGTATTCCATACAGATTAATATATTTGAACTTGACAGAGGTATTTCAAGAGAAAATGTAATACAATTTTGACAAGCATTATAAGAGTTAAAAGAATGAATATAATTTATCACATGATAATATTCTAACATTCACTTAATTCATTCTTACCCACTAAGTACTTTACTCATTCTTAGTCACATGACTGTGTTAAACACATGAATTTAAATACATCAATCACTAAAATGATTGTATTGTAGTTAAGGACAAAAAAAGGAGAGAACAGAAAGATGATAAATGTTTTTAATTGGTCACATTTTATATCACTTTTCTCACTGAAGAAAGATGTGCTCGTGATGGTGATTATTTCTGACTTTTTTCCAAGTGTTTCTTTTGACACTCAAATGGTCATTTGAAAACCAAGGTCAAATGTCTGTGGGTGCTTTGAAAATGAACAGTAATATTAGTGTGTAGCAAGAAATACACTTATTATTAGTAGTAGTTAATAAACCCTTAATCTCTGGAACTTCATCTACTATGCATAACAGTACTTGGGTTTTTTTTCTGGCTATTTTTGGGGAGGGGTACTCAGATTTATTTTTTTTAATAGCCACTGTTTTCCATTTTGCACTTTTTTTTCTTTCATAAAGTGATTAGAAATTTAAAAGGTGATAGTCAACCAACATAACCTAAATATTTTTTTTTCCTGTTCTGGACTCAGTGAAATTCAGTGAAACTTGAAATTCTATGTATATGAAATTCTGTTCCACTGAAATTGCAGAAAATTTAGTCTAATGTACATACATGTTCATGCTGAAATACTGTATTTCTATTGCCCTTTGTGTGTTTTTCGTTTGTTTGTTTTTTGTTTTTTTGTGGTTTTTTTTTGTTTGTGAGTTCTTTTACTCAAGTGTCTTGTTTTTCAAGAAATTTCCTGTCCAAGACTGTTGGAAAACTGTTAAAGGCCTTTTTACTATGGCTGGTTTAAGTTCCTTTAGGATACTGATGTGTGATTTTTGAATTATAATTACTGTAATTGGAAAGAAAATAAATTCAGTGTGGCAATATACTTCTATGGAGTTGAATTTGGGAATGTTTACAATACAATCTGTTTCAATGTTGGACTTGAGAAACATCATGTTTTGGTGAGTTGGTTTCTTGGATGTTTTGTTAACTATTTTTTCAAAAGAAGTGAAAAGAAGAATAAACTCAGTTTTGAAGAATTTATGGGGTTTCTTTGGGGGGGGTTATTTGTCAAGTTAAAAGTTTTCTTAAGTCTGTAGCAATGTATTCCTTAGTGTGGTTGGGCACCCTTCTCACCTTTCTGTGTAGCATGAGCCAAAGAAATAAAACCATAAGTTTCTTACACTGTTACAGTAAGTGAAAATTTATATTGCTACAGAAAACTGAAAAAACAAAAATCCAAACCAGCAAAAGCCTCCTATTTTGTTTTCTAAACCAATATTCAATTTTTTGCCTCAGTGCAATTCTACCATGAATTTGATTTCTGTCATCTTTTTGTTTTTCCTAAATTGCAGCATGGAAAAAATATTAGCAATATTCAGTTTAAGACAGTTTACATGAATTTCCCTATTACTATGTGGGTTGTCCTTACAGCCATGAAAGATAAGCTGGAGCACTGATCCAACATTCATGGAAATAATATTCTTGACTTTTACTTTGAATTTACATACACAGACAGTATCATAAACAGCACAGATTTCCCTTTACTTCCTTTGCCCTTCCATGCCCATATATATTGCATACATACAGTTGTATCTGTGCATGCAAACCAGTCACAAAATTACAGGAGTTTCTTCATCCTTACTACAATGAACATTGGCAACATCCATAGCATTAAATCACTGTCAAGACCTACACTTCATATAACAGAAGATGGTGATGGATTGGGATCAAGCCTTTCATCCAAAATGCTTGAAATTATCAAGGTCTGAATTCCCAGCCATTATGCACACTCATAATAGGGGATGGGAAAATCTGAGCTTTTTTCCACTGTCCTATAGATTGAACAGCATACCTGTACACTGCATTTCATTGTCTAATAATCCATAATCTAGAGAATGGATTCTTCCATATTTTTTCCTCAGTAGAATAACTTAGTTTTCTGAAATTTTCTATATAATGGATCATTCTATTGTCATGTCAAAAGCAAACAAACCAACCAACTTACTTTCTTTGAAGGCAATATTAGTACATGTCTTTTAAAATCTGACAAGCCTATGTAATGTCAAATGTCAAATCAGCAAAAATGTAATAACAAATACAGAAAACAAGCTTTATATTACTAATACTTGTCCCTTCATGTGAAATACTTTGAAGCAGAATTAAAAGCCGTTTTCATGAACACTAAGGACCTAATGACACCAAAAACTGTTAATTTCTCTGTATTTTTATTGTTGCTAGTTTGTTGACTCACTTTCAATGCACAGTAATTCACAGCAGTTTTCTGAGTGCTTCATGTAAAATCTTGAGAGGATGCAATGTATTAATAACTGCCCTAAGCAATGCTTTTCTTCATATTAGAATCTTGACATATTCACATTTTAAGTCTTCCCTTGCTTTCTAAGATTTCTGGTCTACAAAATACAAAATACTTCAATATGTATCCAAAGTATTACAAATTTTCTAACCCATCTATAACTATCTAAAATTTCAACACTTTTTGTTAACCACGTGTAGTTATCTATGACACAAATTCCACAGAGTGCTGATATCCATCTGGAGTAGCAGAGAAAGTTCTTAATTCTAAATAGCTTTGAGTGCCTATATATGATCACCTGAATCAAGGCCCTTTGTCTTCCAAATTTTTGTTTACACATATTTTTCACATAAAAATTTGAAAATATCTCCTCTTAAGGTCTGGTCAAGATGCATAGTGCTTCCAGGAAACATATTTCATTTTGATAATATGGGACTTAACAGTATTGTAAAAACATGCCATCTAACAAATACCGTGAAATTATTTACAAATCAAATAATTTGAAAACCAAATCCCTTATTTTTTTTCTAAGAAGTACAAAAGAAAAAAATTATTGGAAAAAATTCAAAACATTTGTTGAGGTGAAGTCTGATTCATTATAAACATATTTTAAAATCTCAAATTGTTTTCTAGAGATAAATGACATCTACTATTCAATACAATATTTTTGTGACTATTGTTTCTACATTGATCTCTAGCTTCTTGTAAGCTTTTAAGATAATCTACACAATTTTTAAAAATATTGGTTTTGAAAGCATCAAAAATGTGATATAAATGTATATACTATTTTAAAATTATATGAAACTATGACCTAAACATACTATTTGAAGAAGATGATATCTAATAATGCTTTTTAATATAGGAGAGAAAGCATAAATAAAAACTGTATTGGCAGGTGAAGCAGAAGAAAATTAAATAAAAGAAAATTGTTACAATTGTTGTAGATTTTTAAGTTGGATAATTAGTCATTACAGCAGACTGTGAGGAAACAAGGCATAAACTCTATTTCCAGTAGATGCACCCTATTTCAAACAAAAGCATGATGAACTTATTGCAGGAAAGCTGTCTGCTACTAGAAAAATCAAATAATTTTATATTACCCACTCCTTTTGGTCATAAAATGTATGAAGTCTTATAAATTACTATTTAAAAACTTTGACAAAGACAAATTTGGTGAAACATAGAATCAAATGGTACCTACATTTATAAAAGTTGTTTTAACTGAATTATATTTTAAATAAATAATAATTTGTCATTTTTGCATTACCTTCATAGCCTACATCCTTTTCTTTTCCTGCAAATCTATTTTTTCACATTTTTCTACATTTCTACACCTCACATAAGTGAGTATATCCCATGATTTTGCCATGAAGTTAATAGCTAAAGCTTGAACAGATTGCAAATGATTCACTGCTAGTGCATTCCTTTTAATGTCTGCATTAAAGTTTTGATTCTTCTCAGAAGTTAATTAGAAAGAACTCCACCGTAATAAGCAGATTTATATGACCCTGAGAGGAAGATATGTCTCTAAATAGGCATGTTTCAGGTATTGATCTTTATGAAGTGCTTAGATAATATCTGCTCCCTACGTATACTAAATCTGTTTGATGTGTTCTGGAGAGCAATCAGACAGAAAAAAATTGAGTTTAGATGTCTTGGAGTTTTACACAAATATATAACTTGATAATGCTGCTCAGAAACATTAGACGGATTGCCAAGTCAATCACAAACATTCCATGACCCAGCTTCATAGGCTGGGAAAACTGTTCCTAAGAACTCCCCTGGTACTATGAATAGTTCATTAATAATTCTTATAAAATAAGTCCATGGCATTGGACTTCTTTAGTCACAAGGTAGCTTGACTTAGTGGAAATGAGTAATTAGATTTTGGTAATTGCCAAATTTGCATGAAAATTTGATATTGAAAATAAAATTGTAAAAGTGTATGTGAGGTTTCAATGTAACATGAAAGATCCCTTAGATGTTAATTAAGATTTCTGTAATTTGAGGAAACAGCATCTATATGGTTAAGCATAATATACACTGATAGGTATAATAGATGCATTGAAGCACATTTTCAGTAATTTTGTCCTCAATCCCTCTTAATGGCTATAGCCACTATACCTGGTAAATAGACCAATTTTTTAACATATCAAAACACCTGCAGGTCTTTGCTATAAAAATTTAATGGAACACAGATAAAATGTTGGCTTTATGAGGAACTTGCCTGTATAAGGGAAGGAGTGACCTTCTGGTGCTTTGCATGTCAGTCTGGAGTGTTGTTTACCACACAGGAACAACACATGTCTATAGATTCCTTTTTAATATTGTGCTATAACTCCTCAGCAATGTTTCAGGCTAAATATAAAAGATAGGCATTTTTATCTGTATTAAAACAGAATAATAGACAGTCCCCTACACTGTTCAGCTGTTGTTACCACAAATAGAATTAAAAATTGGTTTATAGATTAAGGCTACATTTTTGTAGTGTTTGCATTAATGACAACAGGAAAAAAAAAAAAAGGAAAAATATGGATTTTGGTCTTGTCAAAAATTAAGACTGTCAATAACCATGTGCCTAACAAAAAACCTATTACTATAGAAGAATCATTTCATTATGGAAAGGCATGTGAACTATGTCTAGCTAAATCAAAAGTATGCAGCATTTATGCATTTGAAAAATTAAGAAAAATTCTGGCTTCAGTGAAGAAAAATAAGATCAAGGGGGTGAAAGTGAGTTTCACCTGCCCTAATACTGGAATTATTTAGATATGGAAGTCTTCATCTGAGATAGTAATTTAATTTTTTATAGAAAATAAATGAAAAACCAGACAAATAGTTTACCCTAAGGTATGGTGTGTCTTTTCTATTTTAGCCAATTATTTTTGAATAAGATTAACTGCAACCTAGAATGGCCTGTTCCTCTTCATTAATTACAAGAGAAAGCTACAAATCAAGGGCTTTGCTCAGTTTGTCAGAGTATGGTGCTAAGAATAGCAAGGTTGTGGGTTCAATCCCCGTATGGGCCATTCACTTAAGAGTTGGACTTGGTGATCCTTGTGGGTCCCTTCTAACTCAGAATATTCTGTGATCTGGAAATAAAGATTAAACATTTCTGTAATTACATACAGTCTCCATACAGTAGGTGCTGAAATTTTGGCAAGATGAATTCTATCATCAGGTACACTAGCAGTAAGAGCTTACTCTGGGAGTGTTCTGAGTCAAAAGAGATGTTTGACTGGCCTCTACCCTGACCTGGACGTTTGAAAGAATATAATTTCCCTTAATTCTTAATTCAGCAGTAGCGAATATAAAGAAAACCAGGACATTGCGCAATTTTCTGTATCACATACCTGAAAATGGAGTGGGTGAAAGTTATGAAAAAGGTAGGGAAGGTAAGGTAAGGAAGACCCTTACCCTCTGAAACAAAGAACACTGAACTAGGGAAAGTGACCGCAGATGCCACAGTCTTACTGAATAAAAGTGTTTTCAAATTAAGCAGGGAAAAAGTCGGATTCCTTGTCAGAAAAAGTGCAGCACCATCTCACATATTCTAAATGTCAGAAACGTCATTATGAAGCCAATATTCCACTGAAGTATTTAATGGTCACTAACTTTTATGGACCACTGAGAGTGAATAATAGATGTATAGATATTGGTTATTCTGTGCAATATAGTCCCATTAAAATTTATTTTGAAAGCTGGTTAATCCAAACCTAGCAAACCAACAATCCAAGGGGCAGTGATGGGAACCCAAAATCAACAACACTGTAAGGTTACCAAGCTTTTATCTATCCTGACTCAGTCAATGCTCTCAGGCGCATGGTGTGATTCTTGGGCTGTCCTGTGCTGAGCAAGGATTTGGAATTCAATGGTTCCTGTGGATTCCTTCCAACTCAGGATATTCTGTGACTCTCTGCATGAAGTATTCACCAAGACTGATCTAACATCTCTCTTCAGTGAAGCTTCCATTTGCGAGTTTCAAATTAATATCTTACATATTAAGATAAAGAGAACTATTCTGTCATCTTTAATTCAATTGGATGTTTGTATAAATATCAGTATTAAAATAAAGAACAAATCCCGTATCTGCCTTCTGGCATAGTCAAAGAACTGATTGCAGCTGATCCAAAAACTTATCTAAGAATATTCATGCCTATTTGTGTTATGGGATAAATGTCCATTTTCAATCCAATGCTAGCTTCCCGTGTCTGTGGTTTATATTCAGTGGTCTAAGAGTTATACAGATTTTACTCAGAATTTAGTTTAAAAGGATGCCTCTATGCTCCCCTTACTTAGTTCTGCTTCTATCTCAATGTGCAATAATGAGGAAACTGATATGCTTTTTGCCTTGGGCACTATAACTTGTGCTTTGTTTAGAACCAGTCTGCATACTATTACTTTAACTAAATACATGTCAAACTTAAAAGTAAGCATAGTGATTTTTTTGAAAATATTTTTTTTTTCAGAGACTTCCTTTCTTGTCCTTTTTTCCAGCACCTAAACTTTAAATTATGCCAGTCAGAATATACAACATAACAAAAATGAGAATTCAAGCCAAGCTTTTGCAAATGTCTTCTGACACCATGAGAATATAAAATCAAATCAAAGGTAAAAATAAATGTTGTATTCCAGGCACTGGACTAGGGGCAGCTAGTTGCATTACCGAGGTGACACTAAAGGTCCCTGTGGGAAGGTGTTCAGTGAAGAGCAATAAAACAGCCTTTGTAAGCTAATTCTCAGAGCAGCAGTTGCCTGACACTGCCCAACAGCAAAGGCAAAGGGGATAAAACAAGAATAAGAGAATCAGTATATTCTTACTATGCCATAGAAACAAGAGGGCTTTTTAATAGCAGTTATAAGTGAGACCATGACAATAATAATTTTTATGGTTTTTGGGGTTTTTTTTCCTCTCCTGTTTTTATGCCTGTTTTAGGGGAAATGGTAATAGAAACCCCAAATCATGAAAACTGGAATGATAGAGACATGTTGATTTGGTAGTGTCATTCCTAATGATTTTTGCTGTCATGCTCTTGAAGACTCATGAAAGAGTAGAGATGACTTATTATGTGTGGATGTCTACCTCTTGTCTAAGTACTATTTTTTTCTTGTTTGGCCCATCTCAGTTGTGCATGCCAATGTTTTGATCTATAGTGTCTTAGTACAGCACCCTTTCAGTCAATTACAATTGAATGTTTTGAACTAGTTTTTTTCAATAAGACTTAATCATTTTCATGAAAGATTTAATTATCCATCTTCCTTCCAGGAAAATAAATCTATTTTCCTGACATTTAGTTAAATTAAGGCATTGTGGTTTCAATTTTTAAAAAAAAGTGTAATACAATTTGCATACTAATCTGAGACTGAATGGAGAACATTTGTTAAGAATGAAATAACCTGTTTTAAAAATTAATTAAGGCCACACACTGAACCCCTTCTCTTTGGTTTCTGTTTTGTTCTTGTGTGGCTGGGTTTTGCTAGCAGGGGGGGAAAAGGGGTGTTTTCTGTGAGAAGCTGCCAGATGATTCACCCATATCCAGCAGAACCAATGCCAGCTGGCTCCAGGATGGACATGCTGCTGGACAGACCAAGACAATAAGGAATGGCAGTGACACCTCTGTGATAGCATATTTAAGAAGAAAAAAAATAAATAATATTGTGCAGTTATAGTTTTTAATTTCAGTTGAGAAGAGCAGGCTGAGAATGTGTGACAGCAACAGTCCTGCAGACACCAAGGTCAGCACAGAAGGAGGAGGAGGTGTTCCAGCTGCCAGAGATGAGATTCCTCTGCAGCCCATGGTGAAGACCATGGAGAAGCAGACAGTCCCCCTGACACATTAATGGAAGTGCAGAGATTCACCTGCAGAATGTGGGGGAGACCTATGCCTGAAAGCCTGCTGTGAGCACATGGGCAGCCTGTGCTGGAGAAGGCTCTTGGCAGGGACCTGCAGGCCTGTGAAGAGTCCACACTGACACAGGTAGGTTTACTGGTAGGACTTGTGACCCCATGGGGTACCCTCATAGAAGCAGGCTGTGCCTGAAGGACTGTACCTCATGCAAAAGTGACCCACACTGGAGCCATTAATGGAGACTTGCTGCCAGAGAGATGGACTCCCATTAAAGGAGTGTCTGGAAGACTGCCTCCAATGGGAGAGACACCACATTGGCTCTCCCTGAGCAGCGGGAGAGCAATGCGTGATGAACTGCCTGTAACTGAACTCCCCAGTCCCTGTCTCCGTGAGCTGCTGAAGGGGAGAAGGTAGAGCTTGGGAAGGAGAGAGAAGTGAAGGAAAAATGTTTTTAAGATTTATTTCACTTCTCATCACCCTGCTCTGATTTTGATTAGTAATAAATTCAGCTGGTTTCCTCAGTTTGAATCTGTTTTGCTTTTGATGGAATTTGGTGAGTGATGCCTCTCGGTCCTTATCTCAACTCATGAACCTTTGTTATATTTTCACTCCCCTGTCCAGCTGAGATGGGAAGTGATGGAACAGCTTTGGTGGGTGCTTGGCATCCAGTCCGGGTCAACCCACTACAGTGCCATATTCACTGTAAATGAATGTGTGCCAGTGAACATGAAGAACTGATGCAAAAAAACCCGAAACAACAGAATAAACAAAAAAAGAGTTGAAAAGAAATCTTTGAACTACCAAGTTCAAGCTTTGCTTTTAACAGGCGTCTTCTATTATATAGATATTTTTGTATTAAATTTAGATAGTATGCTAATTAATATTTTTATATATTGTTTTAAATTTTATTTACAGTGGAAAACTGCTCCAAAGCTTCACATTGATTTCACAGTGACCTTGTCTTTTGTAGCCAAAAAATAATTATAAAAAAGCTTTTCCCTGAGTCTGTTCCCTTCCTTTAAGTGTTTATGTAGCAAGCCTCTTAAGAGTTCATATTAACTTGCCACCTGCCTTGCTTAGCCTCCTTGTTTGCATGAAAAGTTGTCCATTCCCTGATCAGTCTTGTACCCCTGCTGCTCTACTTCTTCAAGTCTCAAGTGAAAAGGAAGCAGAACCTTATTTTTCACCTTCTGGTAAACATTTTTTTCACTGGAGTTTTAGAATAGGAATTAAATGTAAGACAGGATTTTTTCATTATATTGTGATGTTGCAAATGCATTTTGAGGACCTTGCTGTTCAGCAAAATATGAATTTTTCTGCTTATGTATAGTGAGCATACACTTTCAGCTCAGGGTTAATTCATGCAATTATTACTAACTTGAAAGCAATAAAGTAATTCCAGACTGTTAAGTTCAGATAAATATATCTTTATATACAGTTATAAAAAAAAGAGCTTGGAAAACAGTTTTGTTTTAGAATTAATGTCGTGCTGTCAGTTTCCTACAAGTGTAAGGTTATCAGATTCTTCCAGAACTGTTCTAAAACTGTAAATGTTTCCAATTTGCATTTATCTCACACTGTAAGTTTCCTATTTAGAATTAAGTTTGAAGAAGTATCATAACTTGAAAATGAGTGAAAACAGCACAAAAGGAAAGTATGTCTATATGAATTAAAACTTAATAGCTAAGTGTAAAAGAAAAATAGAGATGACATGTATTCCTTTTTTACAACGTGTGAAAAAGCAGACACCTAGAACTGTGGCAGGTTGGCCTTCATCAAGAGCCAAAGTCCCACCAGTATTTTCCCCTTTCTTAAACACATTTTCTCTAAGGCACCACCACCTTGGCTGAAGACATCAGCTGTGTCCTGCAGTGGATCCATGAGAGCCAGTTGGAACATGTCGTGTCCATCCAGGCACACCTGGGGAGCTGCTACAATAATTTATGCTAGATCTTTCTTCTTAGAAATTCAATTTCTAGCACCAAATATAGCTACTAATGAAGAAGTGTACCTTTCCAAATGCACAATATGGTATAAATTAAAATGGCTTAAAACACTTGATTCAAGATGTATATTACTAAAATAATCAAGTAGTTCCAATTGTTTTCCACCAAATGACTAATGGTCAACAATATTTTAAAGTTCAATTGGAAGCTTGTCTTCAAACTGCCATATACTTAAAGAATGAACTTTAGGCATAAATTTAAGTGGGATGCCCATAGGAATCAATGATTTGATCACTTCTTCCTACGTGGAAATCCAGAGAAGTTCAGAGAAGATAATAGAAATGGAAACTTTATGACCGTGCTTGAAAAATTCTGCAGGTTTAGCCCGCATGTCTCTGTCTCTTTGTGTTTCTTGCTTTTTTTATTTTTTATTTTTTTTCCTGACATATAGCCATATATTTACTGGAAAATGCATGTAGTCACTTGAAGAAAGTGAAGTTATTTGATGGACTGAGGACATAAAATTGAATTTACAAATTTGTCAGAAATTCAGAATATTTAAGTTCTGCCCATTAAGATACTACTGCATTGAAATTTTACCATCTTTCTGAAAGTTTACATGCCTGACCACCAAAGAGGTAATCAAAATAAATTTGGTGTCACTGAGGACTGACAGAGAATAATGCTATCTGCTTAATTTAGGTGCTAGTTTGAGATTTTTTTTCATTTGTTTTTATTTATCAGTAATCAGTGTTACCTTACCTCAACTACCTTCATTCGACTACTTTCATTCTAGCTTGCTGCTTCAGCTGTAAAGATAAAAAAACCCCAAAACTTTAGCCGTAGAGAGAACTTCATTGCTTCCTGACTGAGTCACCTCCCCTGACTGTTTTCATGCACAAATTCCTCTCGACCATTTCAGGAGCTGACCAAATGACTCTTCTCTGGAAATGACTGATGAGTAGTACAAGAAAAAGGCTGCTTTAAAGTTTTTAATTTGTCAGGAAGAGAAAGACTGATCAGCTCTCTTTGCACATCTGCTGACTGTCATAAGCATCATGTCCCGGAGATTTCTATTGACTATAAAGTAAATTAATATGAAGTGTGAGGTGCCTTTTTCCACTTTGAATTTGGTCTTGCTAATATCTGCCAGAAAGAGGAGCATACTAATAAGCTTTTTGCATAAATAAGTACTGATTTATGGGGATTGCAAGATGGGCATAGGAAAGGTTAAACCCACATTTGAGGAGAGTATGTCTAAATAAAGATACACCTTGGACAAATCTAATGCCAACTTTCCTCTTGAGACTATATAGTAAGACATACCAGAATTACAGAATGAAATGAGGACTGAGCAACAGAAATCTGTCTCAGGCCAAAAGGAGAACATCTCAGGTTTTGGACATGGTTGCATTTTACATTAGGTTATTGCTAGACTTAAAAACAGGAACAATAAAATTAACTCTGAAACAATAGATAAGAATCTCACAGCTCCACCCACTACCTTATGGAGCGATTTAGTCTCTGGCTGACTAGCTTGCTGTCTTGACAGATCTAGCTCACCTCCATCTGAAAGGTAAAAAATCTTCCTTTGCAAGGTATTTCATGGCATGACAGGCAAGATATAATTTTGCCCATGGGGAGGTGATTTCAAGTCTGTGCAGATTTGGATATAATTCTTTGAGTTTGTATGTGCAAACTGCCGAGAGTTCAGATTGTGAGATTTCTGCTTCAGAGACAAATGTTCTAGAAATTGTAAATGCTCTAGAAATTGTGGAGAGGCTTATGCCTATTAGACAGAAGTTGAGCATACTGAAAAAAAAGGTTCTATTGTCATTTTCTCGCCTATAGACTCAGTGAAAGAGATTCAGCTAATAGGATGAACAGATAATGAGGACTGCCTCTCCTCTACAGACAGTGGACAAAAATATTGAACACAAGTGCATGTGATCCCTAACTGCCTACCTTTTAATTTTAGAAAAATTTGACTGCTTTTGGAAATAAATGCCTGCAATTAATATCCTAAATTAGCATTTACAAATTTAAAATGATGGTCTGAATTCCAAAAATGGTAAACAACCAAATTAATTAATTGCAGGGTTTAGTAGCTGAAAATCTTGGTTTATTATACCCAAACTGACAGAGAAAACTCATATCTAAATGTGGAGCTCACATCTTAGAGAGATAGAATTATAAAACTCCCTTTGGGGAAAACAAAACCCCAAAGAAACAAGCGCATAGCAAACTTCATTTACTCAAAATATAGTCTAATCTCTCTAAATATACCTGAATTGTATTATGCTATGTGACCGAAAAAAATTATTCGTGTTTCACTTTTCACAAAAGCATAAAAAAATCAAGGTTGGAAGGGATCTTCAATATCATCTAGTCCAATTGTGAACCTCACACCACCATAATCACCTCTAAAGCATATACCTAAGTGTGACAGTCACACACTTTTTGAACAATTCCAGAGACTCAACCACCTCTCTGGACAGCTTCTCCAGATAACCAGGCTGCTGATAAGTGACAGCTTCTTCATTACTAGTGGGTTCATCTCATTCAGGCCCACAGTTGGATGGCTGTCTAATTTGCATATCTGATTAGCACTAGCCATTTCCTCCTGGATTATAGGGCCACTAACTTCCAGCTCTGGGAGCTGCATATCCTGAGAACAACTGGTTTTGGTATTAAAGACAGATGGCAATCTGTCTTTTTTGTCTTCTGACACTGCAACCCTCTGCATCCAGCAAAGGATGGAAAGTATTCTAGTCTATTGTTAGAATGTATTTATATATAAAACATTGGAACATATATGTATGCTAAATATAATCACATAATATCCTGAATTAGATGAGACCCACAACTCTGAAGAAAGTGATCAATTTTCTCCTGAAAATGTTAGGAAGAGAATTTTAAAAAGGCAATTAAGACAAGAGGGATTATATTTGAAATCAATAACCTTGTGTAAAGAACAAAGTTTCTTTGTTTGGATCTCTCTTAAACATAAGAATTTTTTTATGCAGACATTCTACACATGTAGATCAGATTTAACTAAAGAAGATCAGATTCAATGGAGAAATATCAAAGGATTCATCAAAAAAGTAGATGACTTCTTGCTTATTGTACAATAATTTGTCCAATAATTTTATGATAATTTGTATCAAAGAAAATTGAGAACATATGAAAGCTGTTTTCCTCTGTCTCTTGTTATATGTGAAAAATATGTGGGGAATAAAAATCATTCAGGCATTTAAATTTAAATTTCTGAACCACATATTAACCTGCTCTATATGTAATATGAGTTACTTGTGTAATTTGCATTAAAAAGGGTTTTCTTATTTTTATGTAATAATTTCTTCTCTTTTTCTTTGATATGTCAATAAAATATCACATGTATATTATGAAAAATGTTTCATATTAAGTGATTTATATATTTATTTTGAGTCTGAAAATCATCAGGTTACTCTACATTCCAGTAATTTCAATGGCTTTTTACATATTTTATACCACATATTTAAATTACTTTGGACAATGAAAGACTGATTCTACACAATTACCAGAATCATGCAGTATTCAAGTGGTAGTTGCTTCCACTTAAACTTTCACTTAAAGTAATCATTTCTTCTAAGAGCCTTGCTGAGTATACTTGTAGGTGTTACCTGAAATAGCTACAATGATTTTCATTTTCATAATATTTTAGTTTATATTTCCCAGTTAGGGAATTTTCAGATACTGATCATGTTAACATGCCCTGGAAATTCATATGTATAGTCTTGATCATACTCACCATGACTGCACAAGATAAATCCTTACTTCAGGTTTTATCACTTATGACTGTAAGTATGGAATTTTATCTCAGTAGAAATTTCTTAAGAGCTTGGTCAATATCTAGCATCAAAGGGATGCATCTTCTTCAACTCCTGTTAATTTTTGCTGGGTTTTCACTGAGCACAGATGAAGTATCACAATCAAGTCTACATGCTCTGGAGGCCTTTTATTCCTATTTTATTTTCTTTGTTTCCCTAGTTAAACTTCATTGGCTTCTATGAAAGTGAAAAGAACAACTTTATGGTTGTGAAAAAAGTCATGAGAATGGTTATGGGTGAACTGTTTCCTCAATCAGTCTTTGGAGGAGGAGGGGATGTATTTTTTCATACAAACTTGCATTTATGCTAGGGCCACATACTTCACATGTCAATATTGTTGCAATTGAAAACAAATCTTGTCACTGTATTCTACCAGATGTTACTGCCATACAGATCAATGTATATCCAGATCCTGTTTTGAACATTTTTTTATTCTTAATTTCACTTCTGTTGACAAGGCTGTTTAGAGCTGTTTAGTAATGAGAGAATGGTATGGAAGGTTAATAAATATTTAAATTATCTTCTGTTAGATTTAATTTAATTTTAATAGATAATATTAATAAGATTTTTGAATGTTTCTCTTTGGCAGAACTTTTCTTTATGCAATTTCCATGTTTTGTGTTGTCTCCCTTTTTCTGATTTTTGTAGAGTGAAAAGAGAGGGAAACTAGGGGATGGAATTACAGCATAGCAGAGATATATTTTTCTAACTCAATCAATAAATGTTCCTTCTGTGCTCCAGAATATGTTATTTCACATTTCTGATCAATTTATTTTTGGATGCACAAGCTGTAAAGGAAACAATGATGTTCTCACTATCAGTGTGAATGACTTAATAATAGACCAGTTTAAGACCAAGTTACTACACAGCAGCTGGAGATTTAGCTATGAACCCAAAACTGTGATGATTTTAACATTTACTATAACCCTCTTCTAATGATACTTGGGAAAATTTTAATCCAAGTGGAAGAATTTATAGTCCTTCAGTTCAGTGCTGTAACAGAGACTGTAATCAGTCTGTACATCGAAGTATTAAAGTCAATTCAAAATGCATTTGAATTTTTCCACAGCAAGTTGGACGAATGTTACAATCATTACAAAAACCCATGCCTAACGTCAGATGAAGGCCAGAAATAAAATGTGTGGGCTTACCTTTGCAAATAAGAAATAACAGCCGGAATTAGCTATAATTGAACATGTAAGTATGTCATGTCACGAAGAGGAAGAGTTTTATAAGGTTAACTGGTAAGTCAAGTCAAGGAGGTGATGCCTTTTATAAACAAGAAATATTCACCTTTCTTAGAGAATTTGAAAGTGAGCCAGGTTTCAGTTAAGGCAAATGGGTGGGCTGTCTCAGAGAAATGTAAGAAAACTTGTTTTGGAGAAAAATGTTAAATAGATGCAGAAAAATGGAAGGACTCTGAATGACATATTTTCTCCCTCAGAATAGTGCTTTCTATGAGATGTAAGGCATATAAAAATATATATTTAGGGTTGTTTTTTTTTTTCAGAAACTTTGCAAGCAAGAACTTCCTTATTAATCTAACTGTAGTAAATTAACTGTGTTTTTCCTTCCTTTTCTTACATATGCCTCTATTTTGCTACCATGATGTGTAACAAAACATCAAAGTGTTTTTCTGAATAAATATGTGTGTTTATCTATTTTCTTCAGCCTGGTCTGTATTAGGAATTACTAGATTCTTTACAAAATGTGTTGTCCAAGTATAAAATTCTCTATTACAGGATGGTGAATGTTTTTATGTATTTTGAGAGACACCAAACAAGTTCATACAGAAGAAATTCAGAGGAGTACTGAAAACATACGAACAATTTTTGGGTCAAGGAGTTTTTGTTTTGCAAGGACTTGAACTAATGAAATTAACGAAAATGAATGAAAAATATGATCATCCCAGGTTGCCTGGTTCTCTTTACTCATCTAATTTTGATTGCAGTGATAGACATGACAGTGGGTTTTATGTTCCCAGCTATGAAGCCCTTTTAGTTTTTTTTAAAAAAATAAGTGGTCCTTACCCAAGGGTTTGACAAATAATCAAACAGAGAGAGAGAGAGAAGCCTTTACAAATTTTCATCTCCTAGGACATTTCTCAGGTTCTTGAAGCATACTGTCTACCTGGCCTAGAACATCCCTCAGAATCTTCACAGTCCAGGTGGACACTTGATACCCAAGGCACCAAAGAAGTGTTTTCTACTAATCAGTGTAATCAGTGTAATAAGTAAGGCACTACAGGAGCACTGCCCAAACCCTAGAATCTTCAAGAATTGGTTAATTATGAAAGTGATCAGCTTGGATATTGATGCCCTGATTCCTTCAGTAGCAATATGTTCTGGTGAACATCTAGTGGCAATCTTGTGCTTATTCACTAGTTTCAAAATACCCTCTCTTCCCCAGAGCTTTAGAAAGTGTTGCCAATGGATTCATGGTGCTATGAGCTCTTGTCTCTGCTGTATCCTAGGAGTCTTGTCTTAAAAGGATATTTGAGAGTCATTCTGGCTATACAGTGAAGTTTAAACACTCATAAGTTTTTCTCAGTCTTTTCAACAAAGTAATATGTTGCAGTACATAGTACATAGTATATTTTTTCAGGGTAATTTCTGCAGTAATCCTGTGAAGCAGCTGTTTTTTTCTGCCAGATGCCATCTGAGCTGTATGCTCAGTAGTGAGGCTTCACAACTAGAATAAATTTTCTGCTAATGGAAAGTGCTCATATCTGTAGAAACAGTGTTGTCATTGAGTAAAAGGTATGATAGTTTCAGTCATATGCAGGGTTTACAAGGCATTAAAAACCCGTAAAACCTTGGTAGCTCTCATAACTAACTCTGACCAGACCAAGTGGCTTGAGGAAGAGCTCTCAAAACCTAATTCTTTCATATGTGTATTTCAACTTCCCTCTCCCAGCTCCAGGGTTGTTTCCTTAAATGAGACTTTGATCAGACCTTTGGTTTTATGTGGGCACAGGAGTCCAACTCAGTGAAATTTTTTGCAGAATGGAGATATGAAACTCCATTTATCTCAGGAGAATGACACATATCATAGAAGAATGAAGTGTGAGGCAGTCTTGTAGAAGATTTTACTCAAAAGCTAACAGCTGTATGCCCCACGGAAACATGTACTTTTTAAAAACTTGTTCAACTGGCATACTTTACCTAATGTTCTAGTTTTGTATTCAAATCTTTAAGAGAGCAAGAAAAAACTAAAGTGACAGAGAAAATTATGTTCAAATGCTCATTTGAAGTATGACCCATCTCCAATAGCCCCCAAACTCTGAGTCAGTAGCTCAAATTTTGATTATTTCATAATTAATATCTTCTACTAGTGTTAAAATAGATAAGAATAGTATAAGCATTATGACTGTGATTAAGTATTACTTTGTAATTATGCCAGAGAGTACTAGCCTTGTAAAGATAATACAAGCCATATGAAACAGAGGACATTAAAATTTCCCTTACTTCTTCTGAGGTCAACACTAGTATTACAAATGAGGATCTTAGATTAGATGTTTATCATCCCATATTTGTTCCTTAGACTTTTGTCCTGCTCTCTCCTGTATAGTTTTGCTACCATGCTTGCCTGCAGGGAAACCATTCATGTCTTTCTTTGCATCTCTTGTTTCCATTTGTACCATATACAAATGTTTCTGAAGCTGCTTTCTGATGCATAATTTTGCACACTTTTTTAGTAGTAAGGGACAGAGAATTTTGTAATTTCTTTCCCTCAGAATACACACAAATGAACTCTCCTGATATTTATTTTGTCACTTCCCCACTGCTCACACACTGCTCATTAGATACCAACATGCTTCTCTCCTTCACATAAATTAAAATAATTTGTATATTAATTATACCTTATCTAGTAAAAATTAAACACCCACAATTATTCAGAGGCACCACAGACTTATACATTGTTAAATCACTGATGAATGGAAAAGAAAGCACCTGAAAATTAATTTGCAGTATACACGTGGTATTGAATTGTGAGTATGAAGAAAGCTTTATATTAATCATACTATTGATAGATGTTTTTGACAATACCTTCTGTGCAACCAGTTCCTGAGGATTAGAGATTAAATGGATTTGGTATTTGAACAATGAGCCAAAATTTCAACATCACTCTGTTTCTTAATTTCTCTACAGAAAACTCAGTCTCTCAAAAAATACTTTAAAGTGACACATACAAAATACAACATAAAGAAGCATAAGCCATCTTATGTAAAAAATATGGAGTGCCAATGAAAATGCATTTTAACTTTTAAAGCTGTTTAGGGGTCTACCAGTTTCACAGCCTTGACTATTACTCTGGGATTAGAGACTTAAAACAGTTTCTCTTCTAGACTGTGACAGAAGAGAAAGTTGTACCTCCCTCTGCTTTCATAGCCTACTAGACAAAGGTTTCAGAAATCACACCGTATATTCATATTGCAGTTCTTATTTTGTTTCAAAATACCTAAGCTACATCTCCAAAAGCAAATCTTAATAGATATAATATTTAGAGAGAAATCACATTTCTCTCTAGAAAGAATAAACATATTCTTTCTCTGCTTAAAACTTGAGGAAAAAAAACTTGTCTACTTGGAGCAGACAAGAGATATGGAAGAAAAAAAATAAGAACTGTTCTACAGTACAGTATGAAAAGTGTTTTCTTTTAGGATTTTACATTTTTCAAACAACATATATTTCTTTCTTTGCCTAAAGAAATTCTAGACACTGTTAAAGGAAAATGACACTACTTGTTCCCGCTACATTTTAAATAAGTCAAATAAGAAAGTTTCCACCTGGACGAAGTAGTGATTATTACAGAACCAATTAATCTGTGAGTCACTTTGTGCAATGAACATGAGATGCCCATCTAGAATTGAATTTACAGAATTTTTAAAGAACAAAATCTTAATGAATTCAGTCTTTAGCACTCAGAAAATTTTGAAAACATAGGCATTGGCAGACACCATACTCAGGCTGTCTTCATAGAATGAAGAAGTTTGCACACCAGGGAGGTTTTACTTCAGAAATTAGAAAGAAATTAAGCACGTTGAGAGGTAAAACTCTTGCCCAAAACCATCTACAAAATAAGAGTATTCTTTTATTCACACATAATTTCTGAAGAGCTTCTCACTTCCTTTATGTTTACAATTCCCTCCTGAACTTCATTTTTGGCCAAATTTTCTACAGCAAACAGGTCTGAACTTTCTCTATGCTGCCTGTTAGTAACCTGTGGAAGATACAGAGTGACTGGAAGTGTTTATTTGGTAGTTTGGTTCATCACCAAGTATAATTTAAGCCACAGTACCCTCTGAGTCAGTTCCAATATTTCATGAAAGAGCAGTGTGAGGCCATTTTTTTTGTGTAGACAGCCTCCTAGAACTGCAGTGATTTGATACTTCTGCTCCACCTTTCTCAGTCTCTTCACATCAACTTCATGATCTTATCTTTCTTCTTTTCTGCATAGTTCTTATTTTCCATTTTCTTCCAGAGTGTTTTGGTTTTGCCTTTTCTTTCTATAATCCACAGATACATCCCATCCTAGGAAAAGAAAAAAAATCCTGTATTTTTGCTGTTGTCACATAATTTATTTCTCCTAAGTTATATTTTCTCCTCCATCTATGTGCTCAGACTGGAAGCTCTTCAAAACCCCAGACAACAAAAAAATGTGTGCTTATATTTATTGTCTACTGAATCATTTCTGTGCTTTATAGAGTGGCTGCTACTTCTACTACTGAAGTACTCAGTCCTTTTCTACAAAATGCATTTTCTTATGTTTTAAAGAATGTGCCAAGCTAAGAACATGCCATATAATGTCAGTTAATAAAATATGTGATGTTTAATACCTGAAAATACATGGGTTTTTGTAGAAACAGATGGAAGAACAGCTTTAAGCAAAAGCAGAAAACAAGTGTAGCAAAAAGAAATCTGAGAAATGCCAGGAATCTGAGCCCACTGTTTTGTAAGTACTAAGATGATACCTCTTATAATTGTGTTAATAAATTAAATAAGTTTAATGACCAAGAAATCATTTATGTGGACAATATGGATCACAAATGTGACCATAACTGTGGTAGCAGAAAACAACACGTAATAAGAATCAGCAAGATCTAATAAGAGTTAAAGAAATGGCTTTGAACTGACATAGCACAATTGCTAGTTAACAGTTCATAATTATGAGAAAGCAAATTTGCAATACATCTGCAGAATCAGGGTATAAGTGTTGCATCTGAAAATTCAAGCAGAAGATCTGAAAAAATAATAGATTGTTTCTTGTCATTTATATTCTGATATTGTGTTGTTCAGACTTTTGATTCTCTTCACAAATTAGCTTGTGAAATTTGCTGAGAAAATTTCCGTAGAATCTAGCAAAGTTGTCAGGCAAAGTCATAAGTGAAAGAGAAAGAAAAATTAGAATCTCATGTTTTCTCAATTATATGAACATTTTGTAAGTATAACCTTCTGTGACTGTTAAAAAAGCAGAAGATTGTTTTCAGTCTTTTTCCCTGGAGACATTTTCTTCATAGAGCAGATTGGTAGAAGCCGCTGTCTTACTAATGTTCTGGTCCACATTAAAAAGCAATGGATTAAAGACAGAAATGGCTCTTTGCCTAAACTGCTTAATAAAAGTGAGTCAAAGACCAACCTCTCTCCTTGAGGCCAAGTAGTTATCAACTAGTTTATATCCAGACTTGTCTAGCTGACGGCTTGGCCTTTAGACGGAGAGAAATAGAATGTTACGGAAATTCACAACATTGCCATGAAATGAGATAACAGAAAGCAGTGTATATGGTGAGGTGTCAAGGACTTCAGTTTCCTCTCCAGTTTTCTCTTGTCAGTTCTGAAGAGGTATGTCCTTAAGCAATATAACTTCTTAAGTCACTTTGTGACACCTGGCATGAGGAGCAGAGATAGATAGGTCCCTGGTTTTTTATTTAGCAGTCTCAGACATCATCAATTCTGCCTCTGGTCGACAGAGCGAGACATAGCCAATTATTCCTTGCTTTGTGCTTGTCTTCCAGGTTCTATGTATAACAGAGATTTTAACAGTCAAAGCTTTGAGGCATAGTCAGCTACCCCCCAGTCATTTCAAACTAGGGCTCTAATTTCAGTTAAAATATAATTGCTGTTGAATACAGCATTCAGACCCACAACTGACATAGGCGCTTACCCCCTTGAGCATGAGAAGGCTAGGACTGAGTCATATACATATATATATATATATATTTATATAGAGGGAGATATATATATATTTATATACATGTCACTGAAAGGTAAAATATTTTTGTATCTGGGATGCATATGGCATCACTTATACATCTACAGATTGGTTGGCCACCCCATCAATGCAGTCAAATGATGAAAGCCAGAACTTCTAAGACACAAACCTTAGTTCAGACACTCCTGTTGATAAGATGAATTGTACCTTAAATTACTTACTGACACTATTGTGACTAGCTTGCATGCAGATATCTACAATTTTATTATCTGAAGTAGTGCAATGAATCCCAGCACACAGGCTAACTAGTCCGAGATAAGTCATATGGTGTTAACACTTGACAAAGCTGGCGTGGCTGATAGAGATCAGTACAATTTCTTTGAGGATATTGGCTGAAAATCTAATAATGCAGTGAATCCTACCAAGCTGTAAGGAATGAGATTCTGTTCCAGGCTGTAGAACCCCTATTTAGGTACCAAAACATTTTTTCTTAAAGGGACTGTGATATCCAACTATATCACTCCTCTGGAATGACAGTCAGGATGCAATAGCCCATTGCATCTCAGACAACATTACTTTTCTGTGGCAACTGAATCAAACTTTATTTATCAGGTATTGGTTTATTATAATAACACTCTGGCACTAAACTGTATGTAGGTATTTTATGGCTCCCATGGTCTTTATCTGAACCTATCACAACAAGTCAGGCATTGGAAAAGAAGCTGAGCATTAAATACTTTTTAAGAGCATGGTGATAAATAGCTTTAAAAATATGTTTCTGTATAATAATGCCAGATTCTCAGTTCATATCTCCACTGAAAGATTAAAATAATGGACCAGGAAAAAAAGTCATTTAGTATAGTGATTTCACTTGTGGAAGTGTCACAATGAAAACATCTCACTTGAGAACATTTGTTTTTGAGTATTTGATAGGCTTTTATCTAGAATAATGATAATTCACTAATAATTAAAACTCATTCAGTTCCTGGCCTGTCAAGGTCTCCTAAATTTATGTCTGTGTATACCTATATCTCCATGTCCCTGTATCTATTTATATGGGGCTAGGATTAGGACATCCAAAATCTTATAAATACCTCTTCTGGATTTTTCCTTTACTGCAGAAAAGGAGATTTTGTGTTTTCCCTGGTTTGATTTGAAATGAAGCCTCTAGTACTCAGTCAATTTTTTCTAGAATAGCTTCCGTGTTGAAAAATAATCAGATTAAATTCTGTTGTAATCACACCTTTTATTATCTGAACTGCCATTCAAGGCCAAGTGAAGAGTCTATTGAAAGAGAAATAAATGATTAACTTAGTTTAATTCAAAGATTTTTTTTATTTTTTTTTTTTAATCTACATAAGACCATTGCACTGGATATTATGTTTAAAGTAGTTTCATGTTTGTCTTGTGTGCATACAAACATCATACAATCAGATCATTGCCTTGTGGTAGAAAAACAAAGTAAAATGACAAAAGCCAAGAAAAATAAGAAGGAAATTGTGCAGATCAGTATTTGGAAAAGTTGCTCTTTTTTTCTAGAATAATTTGTTTCCATGAATAAATATTATCATAGTAAAAATAGAAATTATAAAGCCAACACAATTATATGTGACACTAAAATAGAGAATATCCTGGAATCCAATTTGGAAGTCATAAAAATTCAACTTCAAGTTTTGTATTGACATGTTCATGCATGCAACTACATGTCTGTATAAATTTTTCTCAAATATGCACACTCTTACTTCACATACTTTGTTATTGTTGTTGTTGGAAAACTGAGAATGAAGCATTTAACAGACTATAGTCACAATAGTATTGTAAATGTGGTACCCCTCATAAAAAAATTTTCACAGAAGCTATACAAAAATGGGTTTGTGGGCATGGTACTAATGAAGTGTTTGTTGCTCTTTTCATATTTGTGACCTGTAAGCAGTGAGTGTTTCTCTCTTTTGTGACTGGGGCATTTATAAATATATGCTCTCTGTGGTTTAATAGAAAGCTGTAGAACTCATGATTTTCTTTTCTTTACTGCTTATTTTCAAAAACTTCATTATATTTATGTGTTTTTTTCTTTATTGATTTAAATCTGTCAGTGAGCTCAAAATATTTTTCAGAAATGACATGCAGTGAGACAGACACATGTAAACACAAAAAGACAGATCATTACATGAACTGGTATTCTAAGAAAATAAAAACAGGTAAAAACAGTTCATCAGATACATATCTCTGTTTGCAGTATCTTTTTTTGAAAAAATGTGAACATATGTAATTTAGAATGCTTTCAATATACTGTAATTGGTAAGTGACACGACAATGACATTGAGTACTTTCAAATTATCTTTCATATTTAGGCCCTCTATATCCACTTGATAGACAGTGCTGTATTAAACAGTTTCTCAAAACAAAATTAGACTAAAAAATAGAGATTTTCTGTCAATATGTACTTCTAGAAATGACACTTTTAATCTTTCTGTGTCTGTGAATAGTGGATGTTCGAAGATTCTTTCATCATAAGTGACCTTTATTACTCAGTATTCTAAACAGAGGAGGACTTATGTCACCCTGAAAACTCAGTTTCTGAGCTTGCTAACATAGTTTTCTAAAGGCTTTCCCAGGACAGTAACTGTAAACATAGATATGAGTACATTCTTTCTGTTACACGTCTTGTGATGGGCATCTCTCATGGCCAGTGCAGTGAGAAAGTGTTATCCTGACCACCCAATCCCTGGCCGTGGTCAGAAGCCTATAAATCCTGGGAGGAAAAATAAACTCTCTCTTCTTTTCACCACACCTCGACCTGTGTCCATGTGGTCTATTCATCTTCAGCAGCAACAGACTTCAAAATAAAGAACAGTCCTCCAAGATTAACAAAATAATAAAAATAGTGACCATTAGGTCAATCATCTTAAAGGAGAGAGGCAAAAGGAGGTATATATACATATACACACACACACACACATATATATATATATATATATATATATATATATATATATATATGTGTGTGTTTCTTTTTTTCCCGTTAATTTTTTTCAATATAGTCTGGATATGTCAAACTCAGCTTTGTTTTTCAAAGAAACTCATTATATCCTCAGGTAAAGTTTTATTGGAGTCTCTTTTTTTCTAAAGCAATAGACACTTTCTTAGCAATACAGTTTTACAAAGCTCACAGACTCATACAATTAGCCATAGATTAATGGGATAATTTTATAAATATTTATATTTATTAACATTTTTCTGATGCAGTTTATGGTGAATTTTTAGCATTTTTTTTTTCAAAAAAATTTATTTTAGTCTCTTTTTTGGGTCATCTTTTTCCAAGAAGGTATCTTAAAAATGGCAGTTCTTGCAAAATCTGAAATTATCAGTAATTTTTCTTTAATAGCTGTTACCTGAAAATTCATAGGTTCAGATGCTGTCATTCTCTGGTTTCTGGTCTAATAAATTGCATTCTTATATTAGGACAGGCAAATAGTACCTTCTGATTTACAAACAGTGGATAGTCATAGTTCAAACAAATGATTACCAGATAACAATTTATGTATAATATATGTGAACAGTGAACCAGCATGTCTTATTTGTTCACAACAGATTAAAAAGATTTAAGATTTTTTTGCAAAATTTTGTTTGTGAGCAGTTCTTGCATTTACAATGTGTGTTATTTGTAACTGGACTGACATTTCAGTGAAATTGTTTGTGATTCAGACTAGAGTATGAAAGCATGATTTAGACTGTCATGAATTTATGTGGGCCTTCTGGACAAAGATACCTGAGAGCAGTGCTACAGAATGTTTTTTTAACATAAGTTCTATAAGATAGAATAGACAGAAATTCTTCTTGGTCAAATCATATAATCATGGCACTTTATCTATAGGGTTTGAGAAAATCCTAACCCAAGAGAGCTCTCTAGATATTATTCCTTACATTTCCTTTGTGAGCATCATGATTAAAAAAATTTTCTCTCTGTCCTGGAGCAAACATGTTAGAACCTTTTCCTGGATGATCCCTGGTTCTTTACTGTGTTTGGCTCAAGTTATGAGATACCATAGAAGGGAAAGCAGAGTAGAAGTTTTCTTCTAGAAGATCAGCTGTGAGTGGGAAAAAAAGCAAACCTACTAAAGGTGTTGTTCACCTCAGATTTTCCTCCTATCATCTGGATGGCCACAAATTCAGGCTGAAAGATATTGAGCAGCTAGACAATTGGTTTTGTGCAACTCTTATGGCACAATATAGATGTAGTGAAATGAGGCTTGTAAAGTGAGAATACCTCTGAAGAGAGCTGCACATATCCACATGATCTACCTTCTTGATAGGGTGCCTCTGACTTTGCAGTCATAAGCTGTAGAAAAATAAAATAATAAATAAATAAAATGCAGAGGATTAATATGCCACTTTAAAAAGTCAAACAGCAGATAAACAGACCCATTCTTTTAGAAATACCTGCACCCTCGAGTGTAAAACTGTAATCTTAAAGTTGCTCTGGCAACAGCAGGAGCATTTCCATACCTGACAAGTGAACTGGATGAGCAAGTCAGAATTTTTATTAACGTAGCACATGTCCTCAACAAAGTCTCCAAGCTATAAAAATCAGATCTAATATAAATAACATGCATCAACAATATTCATTATTAGTTTTATTGAAACCAAACAGTAGATGTTAAATAAAAATCGATACTTATCATAAAATCAGATGAGAGGCATCATGTTAAAATAAATTTAGCTTGCAATCAATGTACATCTTTAATTGAAAAACCTGAAGTGAAATCTCAAATAGCAGGAGGGCAATAGAACCAAAGAAATATCTATATAATGCACTTCAGAATGGAGCTACCACATTTGTTGCCATTCTTATTTTTAAAAAAATATTTTTTGCAATCTTGAGAGACAGATGAAATTTATCATATAATGATAATAACATTATTATCATTAGTTGTTTAAAATGCAGAGTTGAAAAACTGGAAACCACTAGTTTTTCTTCCTCCACCTATTTTCCCATATCATTTGCAGCTCTGATTTTATTTTGATTCATACAAGCAAACACCACCAATGACTTTGACTCCTCGTGTTCTCTAAATATAGATCATTGCAGTCTCTGTTATTCTGCAAAAGTCAACAGAGGGAAAATTAGCATTTTACTCCAATTCTGTTAGCCATATGCTACATTAAATGATAGCTATAGCTTTAGGGATGGAATAGTTTCTGGTATGTTGCATTCTACTTTATTGGTTTTAATGTCTTTTGCATTAAGTCATGACTAGGAGCCTCTGCAAGGATTTGTTACCACTGGACAGATATGTTTGATGGGATATGACAAGGTGGATTTGTAAAAGAAATAAAAATAATATTTTTTAAAAATTGTTCTTTAAGCCTAATCATGAGTTTTGTATCCTATTAATTACACTAGAAATGCTCATATTTGTAATTTCTTGATGACTGGGAGTAAAGGGATTTCAACCTAGTGGGAGGATAGTTCTACATCAAAAAAGTATCATAGAACCATAAAATAGTTTGGGTTAGAAATGACCCTAAAAATTATCTAGTTCCAACACCCCTGTCATGGCAGGGGCATCTTTCACTAGACCAGATTGCTCAAAGCCCTGTCCAGTGCTTCCAGGGATGGAACATTCATAGCTTCACTACATGCTCTTGTAAAAAGTCCCTCTCCAGCTTTCTTCTAGCCCCCTTTATGAATTAAAAGGTTGCTATAATGTCAGAGCCTTTTCTTCTCCAGGCTGAACAATAGCAACTCTCTGAATTTATCTTCATAGGAGTGGTGCTCCAGGCCTCTGACTACCTTCTTGGCCTTCCTCTGGACTTGCTCTAGAAGGTTCATGTCCTTCTTATGTTTGGGACCTCAGAGCTGGATGCAATACCCAGGTGGGATCCCAATGAACAGGAATAAAAAAACAAAAACAAAAAACATCACCTCCCTTGTCCTCCTGGCTATGTTCTCAATGCAGCTGAGGACATGGTTGTCTTTCTGGGCTCTGAGTCTACATTCACAAGCCATGTCAAAATCCTCTCTTACCAACAGCCCTAAATCCCTCTCCTCAGGACTTTTCTTTCACTCCATTCTCTGCCCAGCCTTTATATGTACTTGGGATTTCCCTGACTCAGGGTCAGGACCTTGCACTTGGCCCTGTTGAACTCCATGAGTTTCTCATAGTTTTCCTGGGCTCCTATTCCCTTCATAGTTTTATCACATAGTACTCTACCAAGCAAATCCCTGAAGAGACCAAAGTCTGCTTTCCAGAAATTCGGGATAGGGAGATTACAGTGTGCCCTCCTCTCCATCTCAAACTCCACCAGTTCATGATCACTGCAGCCAAGGCTGCCCTTGAGCTTTACATTCCCCACTAGTCCCTTCTTGTTGGGGAGAGCAGAGCAAGAGTATAGCACCTATAAGGATAGGTTGGCCCTCAGCCTCTTGGAGAAGGGAAGGAAATGAAATGTATCTCTATCAGTGAAATGTATATATATGTATGTATATGTATATGTATATGTATATGTATATGTATATGTATATGTATATGTATCTATAAACACTTTTGATTGTAGGCAGATGTTCTGGAAGAGAAAGACCAGAATGAACTCAGAATTTTTAGGTAAAGTCTTTCAGAAGAGTTTTAGGACTGATAACATCTTGACTTCCTGTGAGATTTTACTGTTATCATCTATTACCACTATTTTTAGTGTTAGTTCAACAAGATCTACAATAGATTGACAAGAATCAGCCGTATTGAGACGAATAAGTCTGCGTGCACACGCACATGTATGTGTGTATAAATTTTCACTTACACAACATACACACACATACTCTTACTTATATGAGAGAGACACGTTTATGACAGACGGGAATATCTTGAATTTTTCCAAGTACTCGTTATTTCACAAGGGACTCTGTTGAATCTGTTCTTGTGGTAGAGGTAATTACTTGGCACCAGAATGATACTGTACTTACTGATCCATCCACAAAACCCCCTTGCTCTATAGACCTTAAATTTTAAAGACATCACATAATATAAGGATTAAAAAAAGAGCTATAATAACTGGATATTTTAGCGCAGACACACTGTGCAAAATTTGTAGAGGTTGTGGTTTCACCCTAGCCAGTTGCTCAGCCCCACAGCACCACTTGCTCACTCCCCTCTAGGGACAGGGGGGAGAGAATCAGAAGAGCAAACACAAGGATTCTCTTGAGTTGAGATAAAGACAGTTTAATTGATAAAACAAAAGCCATGCACACAATGAAAGAAGAAGGAGGAATTCATTCACTTCTTCCCCATGGGCAGGGAATCAATGATCTCCAGGAAATCAGGGCTTCATCATGTGTAACAGATACTTGAGAATACAAACATCATCACTAGGAAAGACCCTGGACCTTCCCCTTTCTTCTCCCAGCTCAAGTGGATGGACAGCAGGATGGGGACTGAAGGAGCAAAGTCCCTCCCGCTCGAAGCAAAGATCAGATTCATGACCACCCAAGGTACATAAGTCTACAGCACATGACGAGATGTGTCCTGGAGTCCTGAGAGAATTGGCTGATGTAGTCATCAAGGCACTCTCCATGATTTTGGAAAGTCATGACAGTCAGGTGAAGTCACAGGTGACTGGAAAAAAGGAAAAAATTGTACCTATCTTTAAACAATGTAGAAAGATGAATCCTGGAAACTAGTGACCTGTCAGCTTCACCTCTGTCCCTGGGTAGGCCATGGGACGGATCCTCCTAGAAGCTTTTCTAAGGCACATGGAGGGCAGGGATGTGATTCAGGACAGCCAGCACAGCTTCCCCCAGGCCAAGTCCTGCCTGACCAACCCTCTTCTATAGCCACTAATCAGAATGTGGGGTTTTTTAATGCATTACTGTAGAGGCTACTTTTAATGAGGAATTTGAAGGTCCAAAGGAAAGAGCATCTGTCCTGGGAACTGACTACTCTTCAGTACCAGATCTACACAGTCTGCAGTATAAGAAGGAACATGTATGCTGGAGACCACATTGGTGTAAAATGCAGCACTAGGTCCTTAAAGAAGAGTGAATGTCAGAAACTTCAGATAAGCATAGCTAGAGTTTTTCATTCCTGAGTATGAGTTGTCATAACACATATCTGAAAGAGCTTTTTTCTGCATTTTTTTAGGGCAGAAATGAAATGAAAACTAAAGAAACCACTGCTCTGCTGCTAGATAACCTCAGAGGCATGATCCAAAAAAAGAATAAAATAATGTTTTGTTTTCATGCAGTTCAGATATCCTTCCAGGTAGAAATTATTAATTGCCATGTTCCTGAGTTCCATTGTCCTATGAATAAGAAATCTTGGACTTATTCCAAATTATAGATCACCTGCTGGTTTCTGTACAGTTATATCAGCCATTCGAGGAGTCTGTTTGACTTTTAAAATGCCCTCTGGGGTCTGCTCCCAGAGTCTGCACACTGGAATGAGGACACATGCTTAGGGAATGTCTGCTGTGTGGAAAACTGATCAGTTAAGCAGTCTATGGATGTTTATTCATTTGTCTTTATCTTCACCATCCTAACAAGAAATAGGAACATTAATCTACTACTTGTGACTCTAATTATTCTAACAGTAGCCTGTAGGTAAAATCTGAAAGTATAGCTCTATATGCAATATATTATTTGTTACTATATTTTTGTTTTTATTGTTAGTCAAGATTCTGAAGTATTTAGTCTTATTAGGTCATTATTTCAGATTTCAACCCAACTGAATAAAGAATTTAAGACTTGGCATCATCAACAGCCTTATAATTATGGTAGTTTTAATGAAAGCCATTTTGCATGTCATAGTTGTTGAAAACCTGGCATCACTTATGTCAATGAGGTTATTGCCATTGATTCCACCACAATCAGTATTTCACAAGTGTCTTTCATTTTGATGCTTAAGCTTTAACTATTGACAGGCTTAATAGAAGCCAGAAGCTATATTTATTTAATTTGCTGATGAAAATAGGCCATCTCAGAGGCAGTAACTTCTTAGCAGTATTTTGTCGTGCTTCACATGAATCACAGAATCAAAGAATAGAAAAATCACAGAATCACAGACTGATTGGAAGAGACCTCTGGAACAGACCATCTTGTTTAATCCTCCTGCTAAAGTAGGTTCACCTCAGAGCAAGTTGCACAAGATCACACTCAAGTGGGTTTTGAATATCTCTAGACAAGAAGACTGGATGGTCTCTCTGGGCACCATGTTCAAGTGTTGTGTCACCCTCACAGTAAATTTTTTTCCCCCAAATTCAAATGGAACTTCCTGTGTTTTCATTTGATTAAGTTTTCTCCTTGTCCTATCACTCATTGGGTACAATTGAGAAGAATCTGGCCCCATTCTCTTGATCCTCCCTTAAGATAATTATTTGTATTGATAAGATTCCTTCTCAGACTTTTCCTCAGGCTAACCTTGATTTGCTCCTTTAGCTTTTTCTCATTAGACACTTGCTCCCATCCACTAATCATCTTTGTGGCCTCCCTTTGGAGGAGTTCCTTGGTTTTCCCAGAACTGGGAATCCCAGAACTGCACACAGCACTCCACATGAGGCCTCACAAGGGCTGAGTTGGAGGGACAGGATCACCTCCTTTGATCTGCTGGTAATGCTCTTCCAAATGCAGCCCAGAATATCATTGGGCTTCTTGGTTACAAGGGAACATTCTGGGTAATGTTTAACTTGTGTTCCACCAGGAATCCCACATCTTTCTCTGGAGAAAAAGAAGCAGTGTTCTTCTTGAAGGAGTAAGGAATACATTGTCCTTTAATATTTCAGGAAAATAAAAAAGTAATAACAAAATATTAATAACAAAATAACAACAACAACAACAACAACAATAATAATAATATTTAAAATAAATACAACCTGCTTCAAACCCTTTCTATCATTTGTGTGATAAAATAAAGAAGAATATGTAGATCTGGTATTAAAATTAAAAGGCTGGTTATTTCTAATTTATTAATTTTCATGGTTGTGAGTTAGTAGTCCTGTGTATTATGGTTAGATAGCATATGTGTAGCAGAGTGAAGAAATTTTATAACTAGATATCACATTATTATTTAGTAAAAATGTTAATATACAGCTTAGATAATGTTTTCAGAATGCAATACTAAAGATTTAACAGCTGCATTACACTACCATATATTTGAGAAAACAGCTGACTACCAAAGTACCCCATCTCTCTAGAGGACCTTGAAGATCAAAAATGGTGGCCATACTATCTTGAGACTTGATGGTCCACATCAGATGGAATGCTGTGCCAATGGAAATAATTTTTATCATAATTATCAAGTTTATAAAATTTTCTTAATATCTTCTGGAAGGAAATAGAGCATTAGTCATTGGCATAAAAAATGTGTGTGTTCGCATGTGTGAAGATGTAAAGAAGATGTGGAGAATGGTATATTGTTTATGGAATTGGATTGATTGTTTTTTGACCATTTGTTGATAGTGAAACATAAGGAATTGGTAATTTGAGACTGAACATATCGAATGATGGAGCTGAAATTGCACTTTGAAATGTGAACAGTCTGTAAGTCCACAATTTGCACTATTATGATCAGACCATAAATAAGCAGACAAAAAACTGAGAAGTGCTTATATGAAATGTGCACAAAGGTACTTTGTGATTATTTGAAAGTCAGCAGAGGTAAACAATTGCAAATGTTTGGCAGTATTAAAATTAGGGGCAGGGAATTACAAAACCTGGAAGAGAACTGGAGTTGTTACAAGTGTTTTTGCAAGGGCTCCATTTAAGCAGTATTTAAAATTTGGGAACAAACAATAACAAAAAATTGTTTTAATCTTAAATAGAACGAAAATAATACATGTATTTGGTATATGTCACATTTTGTAATCATGTTGCTCAATGCTGTAGTTTTAATTGCAGTACAACACTGAATGGCACAGTGTAGTAAAAATGTCCCACCATTAATATTCCAGTAGCACAGAAATTCCTCATGCTAACGCTGCTCCCATCTTCAGCAAATATGAATTTCTCTCCAAAACGGTTATTTGTTTACACTACTGATCAGAAAATTCAGTAAAAATTTCCCAGTCTGTGTGCATACCTTTAGACATTTTGTATAAATGCACTGATTTCTGTATAAGATGATAAACTCTATGCTATAAAATACTTTGTTGCAGCTCTGCATGACACGGTCCACATGGTATATAGATTTATAAAATGAATTTGTGCACACAATTTCACAGCTGTGATATTTTCAGGGACAGAAAGAAGAAATTAAGAAGTCTCAGTATTACTGGTTATCTATATTCTTTCCCTGCATTTAATTAATGAAGATGAAGTTATAGACTCAAAGTTCTATCCACTGTTTTGGATGTGTTTACCCTTTATTAACCTGTTCTAGAGTAAGACAGGTCATGTTCATATGTATCCAAAGCCAAGATGTAGAGAACTCACTCAATGACAGATTTTTTGAATCTAAATGTGAAGTAGCTGTATATCAGTATAATTTCAGATACCATACCATAAATATGCATTAAATGTGTCTTTGTGGTTCTCCCAACAGCAATATCTTATTATGCATATTTGTGTGTGCAAATAGCAAACTTGCACACCCGTTTATAGTACTGAGGCTTGCTGTGAAATATTAAAGCATTCAGGAAACATAGTACTTAAAATCATCTGTTAAATATTTTATTTTATTGTAACTTAAATTTCTTTGGAAGAATCATAGTTAGACTTGGCAGCAAGCACCGAGCTGTATGTGCATTACAGGATGCTTGCAGCATTTAGTATTATAATGCAAGCCCCACCTATGTAAATAAACACTTCAGAAGGAACAATATCATCTGTTTATCATTTGTTTTGGAAATAAAACAATACACAGGCAGATGGTAGCTAGAAGGACATACAAAGACATCAAATAAATAGCTTTTTTATTTTACAATCAGAGAAGAAATTTTAGTTTACAGAAATCCTTTCCAATTGCTAAGAAGAGATTGTTCATATAAAGAAGAAAACTGTGTAAAAAATATAATGAAATTCTTCTAGAAGCCTTCTAGACAAGTGGAATGCAAAGGTGGTAATGGAGCACAGCTCTAACAGGCTTCAGTATCTGGGGTCTGTGTTGAAAAGCTGAGAGATTTCACCTAACTTAGTCTGAAACAGTTTTGATGGCAATTTATGTAAAATAAAAGTTAAGGATGGGAGAAAAACCTTGGCATTTAAAAGGGAGGGGACTGAATTCAAGGACCTGAGGCTGCTACAGTCTCCAAGTGTGCCTTCTTTGTGTAATGGAGGAACCATCTGACAGCCCTATTAATCATCAAATGCCAGCTATAAATAGCATGTGGAGTTTTTTCCCTGAATAATCATAGAGTATTTTGGGTTGGAAGGGACCTTAAAAGGCCACCTATTCTAACCCCCTGCAAAAAGCAGGGATATCATCAACTAGACCAAGTTACTCAGAATTCCACCCAGACTGACCTTGAATATTTCCAGGGATGGGTCATACACCATCTCTCTCTACAACCTATTTCAGCATTGCATCACCTTCAGTGTAAAAAATTTCATCCTTATTTCCAGGCTTAATTTATCTTCTTTTAGTTTAAAACAAATACTCCTTGCTCGTCTGAAACAGGCCTTACTAAAAGGTCTGTTCCTCATTTTTCTTATAAGCTCTCTGGAAGGCCTCGAGGAGGTCTCCTCAGAGCCTTCTCTTCTCCAGGTTGAACAAATGCTACTGTCTCAGCCTGTCTTCATAGGAGAGTGGCTCCAGCCTTCTGATCATCTTGGTGGCTCTCCTCTGGACTTTCTCTACTAGGTCAATTTCCTTCCTGTTTGGAGGGTCCCAAAGCTGGTTGCAGCACTACAGGTGGGGTCTCACCAGAGAAGAGTAGGGGAACAGAATCCCCTCCCTGGCCCTTCTGGCCACACTTCTTTGGATGCAGCCAAACTTTTTGGGCTGCAAACTCACAGTGCCAGGTCATGTCCAGCCCCTCATCCAGCAGCACCCCCAAGTCCTTCTCAGCAGGGCTGCTCTCCATCTGTCCATCCCCCAGCCTGTGTGGATATCAGAGGTTGCTCCAGAATCTCATGAGATTCACATGGGCCCACTTCTTGAGTTTGTCCAGGTCCCTCTGGATGGCAGCCTGTCCTTCAAGTGTGTCATCTGCACACCACAGGTTGGTGTCATCAGGAAACTTTCTGGGAGTGCACTTGATCCCACTGTCAATATCCTTGATGAAGAAATTAAACAGTGCTAGTCCTGGTACAGACCTCATGGAACATAACTCATCTTTGATGTCTACTGGGTCATTGAGCCAGCCATTAACAATTACATTCTAGATGCAACCATTCAACCAATTCCTCATCCACCAAACTGGATCCATAAAATTCCTCTCTCTCCAGTTCAGATGTTGCAGAAAACTCTGCCTTACATGCAGATGACATGTGTAACTCTTCCCTTGGACACTGATGTATTCACTCTATTCTAGAAGGCCACTAGGTTGGTCAGGTCATATTTGCCTTTGGGAAACCATGAACCTTGTCTTGAATCAATTAAATAAATTGCTATAAAATATAATTAGCAAAATTCCTAAATCATCTTCTCCTAAAAAAGATCTGAACCCCAGACACAAGAATATGTCCAGAAACTGCATATTGCAATAGACATTCTTCTTCCATAAGAGTATGTAAACAAAGGAGGGAGAGGATGTAAAAATGTCTTTGCTTTATAGATAGGTATTTGGGAAAAAAAAAAAAAAATAATAGACATGATTGAGAAAAAAATACTTCTATATAACCTATTTTTTATAAATGGGATCTGGTTTCTTAACAATTTCTGTTCAAACATCAGTATCTTTTTCTCTCTACCTATGTTTTCTAACTAAGAGATCTATGTGACTTGATACAGTCTTCAGGCAGCGTTGATGATCACAGCTACAATTGACTATGAACTAAAATTATGACTTAAATCAGCAAAATATGCACAGCCTGCAATTCTGCAACAATGGAAGTGCCAACACCAGCACAGGTAGTTGCTCAGTTCCTGCCTCTACCAGCACAGCTCAGAGCACTATGCTCCACTGGTGGTGTCCTCACAGGCTGAGAGTTACCAGTCAGAATCTGCAACACTCAGTTGAATGAAGGCTTCTCTACCTTTGCCAACAGGTACATTGAGAAAGTTTCTGGTAAAGGTCTGATACTGGGTGTACACATTGCAGAAAGCTGCTTCTAAGCTAGGCTCCAATGGAAAGAAACATGCTTCTCTGTGACAAATGTAGCATTCTAAAGAAAACATCCAAGACTGACTAGGTTGAATTTATACTGAAGCATTTAGGTTTATTTTTCTCTCCACAGTTCATAAAGGCAGTAATGAATACATCAGACTAAGATGGCAGGAGTTTCCCACTGGACCCCCACTGTCTTTCATTTTTCTCCAGGACTAAACTTAGTAGTTAAACCTAACTATACCAAATATGCACATTTTTTGACTCAGAACTTACATGACATGCTTTTTATCTTACTGACTTGCCCTGGAATGCATGGAAAGACATTCTAGCACTACAGCAGTCAGTCTGTGTTCCCAGTCCATCAAAATCCCTACCAGTTTAATGAGCACATGGCCAGTGTTTTTCTCTATTGACATCAAAAGGAATTGCATTAACACCGTATTATGTACAGTTTAATGAACTTTGTATAGTTCTGGGAAGGCAGTAGTGACATGTCTTTGAACATAATTTATAATTCATAAACATATTCATGTTTGGAGGCTCACTCAAAGTAATTTGTAGCTAACCAGTTCTAACACTGCTGCCAAGAAAATGATCAAAACAATAAAATTGGCATTGTTACAGAGATTTGGATTATATAGAATTAATGATGTAGAGGGAAATTTACTGGTTTGTAGGGAGGTCAGCATTGAATGCCTATATACTATCCCATGTCCTGCTTAAGCTACTGCCTTTTTTCAGGCCTTTTCCTTACTGGCAGCAGAGCTTAAGTTTGAATTTTATCCTGAAAACTAATGTCAATTTCAACAATTCCCACAGATTTCTGGAAGAAGTTTTAATGCATTTTTATTAACATGTAGAACAAGAATCACATTACTGTTACATTGCGGTTGGCTACATACTCTTCAATCTAGGATCAAAGTCTCCTTTAGCCTTTCATATGGGTGTTGTGTTTTGTGGTTTATTTCTGGTTTTGGTTTTGGTTTGTTTTGGTGTTTTTTGTTTGTTTGATTGATTCTTGTTTTTTTTTTTCATGCTCATTTTTCTAAATAAAACTCCAGTAAAAGAGTTCTGTGGTCTGTTCTATATGTGATTTTTAAATATTTTCCTAGTCATATGTATTGGTTTGCATAACAAGGTTTTGGAAGTGTGGGGGGCTACAGGGGTGGCTTCTGTGAAAACCTTCCAGAAGCTTCCCCTGTGTCTGACAAAGCCCATGCCAGCCAGTGCCAACACAGATCCACTGCTGGCTCAGGCTGAACCCATCAGAGACAGTTGTAATACCTCCGAGATAGAACATATTTAAGGGGGAAAATGACTGCACAACTGCAGCTAAAAAGAGGAGTGAGAATATGTGAGAGAAATCACTCTGTAGACACCAGTGTCGGGAGAAGCTGCAGGCATTGAAGCACATTACCCTGCAGCTCCTGCTGTTTTCCTGCAGCCCATGGAGGTCTCTGGTGGAGCAGAGATACACCTGCAGCCCATGTATGACCTCATACTGGAACAGATGGATGTGCCTGATGGAGGCTGTAACCCTGTGGGGAGCCTGTGCTGAAACAGGCTCCTGGTAGGACCTGTGGCCCCATGAAGAGAGGAGCCCACACTGAATCAGTCTTGCTGGAAGGATTTGTGACCCTGTGGGTGATCTGTGTGAAGGACTGCAACCTGTGGGAAGGGCTCATAGTGGAGAAGTTGCTGAGGATTGTCTCATGTGCGTGAGACCCCACGCAGGAGCAGGAAAAGAGTGTGAGTCCTCTCCCTGAGGAGGAAGGAGCAGTAAGGACAACATGACAACAAGGACTGACCACAACCCCCATTCTCTGTGCCCCAGCACCACTGGAGAAGCAGAGAAAATTGAAAGCAAAATTCATCCCGCGAGAAAGGGAGGATTGGAGGGAAGTTTGGGTTTTTTCAAAATTTGTTTTTATTTCTTGTTATCTTTGATTTGATTTGTAATAAATTAATCTTATATCCCCAGTCTTAGTCTGACTTGCCCATGATGCTAATTGGTCAATGATCTCTCCCTATTCCTATCCTATGAGTCCCTTGGATTTTTTTCTCACCTGTCAGGCTGAGGAGGGCACTGATGGAATGACTCAGGTGGACACCTGGCATACAGCCAGGGTTAGCCCACTATATCATGCCACTTCTTTATAAATGGTCCATAAGGGCCTGCAAATTTCTACACTTGTTAAACTGTGTTGCCTTTTGGAAAGTTTATAAAGAGGAATATTTCAATGAGGCAGAGGTTTGCTTAATAAACAGAATCACAGAGTAGTTACTGTGTAGTAAAAAAACCCTCAAAACCCAAACAACAAAAACATTACTGGCTGCATATCTGAGAGCTAGGTCACACTAAACCAAATTACAGGCTCCCCTGTTACTGATTTGCTTATCAAGTAGAAATGTGAATACTCCAGTGAGGGTATTTCCTAAAAGTCTGGCTTTCAGCAAGGAAAAGGGCTAACTCCATCAGTGTTTCTGTGTATGTGGGTGGGAATTTTTAAAGTAGGTTGCATGCCTACATTACAAACCAGGGTGTGCCCACAGGGAAAGACTGCTATCTAGGGCAGCACCTGGCTGATCTGAGCTGGATCATCATGAAGTGCAATGCTCCAGGGGTGTAAACATTGATAGCACACTGATGTGAGGGGCATCTTCTGCACAGGAAGTAATTCCCAGAAAACTTGTAGAAACTAAAAGGAGAATGACACAGAGAATAATAACAAACAAAATTTTAAAAAGTTTGCCTTTTTGGTGTTATATAATGTCTGTATTTCCTACAAGAGAAACTGCTAAGGAAAGATTGCTAATTTTAGTCATTCATTTGAAAGCTCTCCAGGTGAGATGTTTTGTTAAAGAAAATCTGAATGGCAGCCTCTGGGAGTAGTTACCATGCCTTTTTTCTCTCTAAACACCCAACATTCGTTATTAATAGTGTTCTGGTAGTACATTTGCTAAACATACCCCTTGAATTTACTTTTATGTCTAGGCACAAATATGGGAAAAAAACCCACTTATAATACTTCTGTCTGAGGAGCAGAATTATTAAAAAAAAATATACCATCATAATGAGAGAAGTCTATGATATTGCTGTAAGTCATGAGTAGATGTAAGGAAAACAACATTCTGTTTTTGTGTTATATATATATTATTCTCTCTTCCTCTCATTTCCCAGTCCTCCCTTATGAAGAAAAAGAAAAACAGTGAAAGGAGATATTGGGATTGGAACCATTGCTGTCACCATCGTTAATTGCCAACACAGGAGAAAGAAATAATCAGAAATCTCTAGCCAGTAGAGAGAAAGGATTCTAAGGAGAGACTATTTGGGAAAGACATATAGGAAATTATTTTCTCCATGTGGGTAGTAATTTACTAGCTTTAAACTTGAAATATGAATTTCTAAGCCACATAGTCTGAAATAATGTTGGACAGCTGCATCTATCCTGTACCCCAGTCTCTAAATTAGGTGTTAAGAGCACAGTAGTTATTGAACTGGGGGTTTTTCCCCTTAACATTACCATATTCCATGCTTAAAATTTTTAATTTTTGTCAGGAAAACACTTCAAAAAGAAATTACCTTTTTCTGCCAAGATGATATTTATATTACAGAGGCAAGATGACTGTTGTTTTAATAGAGATTTTACAGATGATTGCAGGCTATCAGGCGCTGGGGGATCACCTCCCTGTAAAGATTCTTGAATATGTCTGTGTTGGGAACATAATTTAAAATTGTACCTTTTCTGTCTTTTACAAGTATAGCTCTGCAAAGCAAATAAGCAAGCCTGTTGTTGTCAAAGATTTTATCTTGATAGTCTGTTTCTAAATGTTACAAAGACCATTTTTCCCTCACCTCTGCTTGCTGTTTATTGTTGGTACCATCCTGCAAAACTATGATTTAATAAGATACCTGAAAAACTATGATTTAATAAGATAATTTCTTGACATTCACTCCAAAGCATATACTTATCTTTCCTCTACATTCTCTGAATACTGCTTGATCATTGATACAGTTATGGAGCAGAAAAGACACTTTAGCTTTTAATAAAGCTACCTGAGGAACCAAAGCAAGAGATTATAACTTTGCCAATGAACAGTTCCTCTATACCAAACAGACCTTGTAACTGCTAGATATTATTTCCATATATTTAGTGATACTATCTTTGTGAAGAAATATCAAACACTACATATATCTTATATTAATACAAACGTCCAAACTTAAAGGGAGGAACTGGATAAATGGTATCTGATTATGCTTCCTCTTCTTACTTCTAAGTATTTTTCTCTATATCAGGTTAAAATTCACAGCAAAAAAAGTGTTTATTTTCTAGGACTATTGCAAAACAAAATGAATTCTTTTTAATTCACAAGGATTTTTCTACACACCTGTTGATTTGTTCAATATCTCTGGCTATGGAAAAAATAATAATAAAGAAAATAAAAATTCTAGGGACCATAACCCTGGTAATTTCAATAAAATCATCATTTGAATAAACAGGTCAAGTAGTCTCTTTTTGTAGGGTGCTTAAAAAGTACTCTGTGTGCTTTGTGTAATCAAATATTAGACTATTAGAAGTAAAAGTGAGTTTTTATTCTACCTAGTTAATACAGCTGAGAAAGTGTGAAGAAAACAATATATAACACAATAAATAACTCCTTTCTTTCACTAGATATAAGATGAAACTGAAGGAAAGGGATTTGCATTACTTGGGCTTTCTTCTACTATAGTTCTCAGACATACTATTCATTGGTTTTGGCCTGTATCTCAAAATCACAATCTGACCCTCAGTGAGCTGCTGACTGAAGTTAATAAATTCAAATGGTAATGCAGACATTGAGGATCAGGCCTTTGGATACAGTTGAAACAGTTTTCCATAGTTCATGCACACAGTCAACTTACAATTCCTCATTCCACCTTCTGTCTCTGGGCTCTAACATTTTCTCATGAGGAAGGCTTCTTTGGAAAAAGGACCTAGAGTTTCACACTAACTGTGATAACTACAGTGGAGATTTTGCCATTAAGTCAAGCTGAAACTTTCAGAACATGGTGCTGAACCCTATTAAACCATTTTTCTTCTTCCTATAACCACATTTTTGCCAAACCAGGCCTAGGAAATCCATGCCAGCACAAATACTGTTCATCCATCCATTTGCATTTTACTTGGCACTCATTCTTCCCTAAAGTTCTTTTCTCCTCTGTATCTATACCAAAACCTTTTCTTTAGTTATGTGGCTGCTTTGTGCTGGCTGACTTTGCAAAAGTCTCACTTTTGCTTACAAAAAAACTCTCGTGATTTAATGAAAGAATGTGGCATTGTGAGTCTTAGCCCCCAGTGAAGACGAACTGTTATCTCTACTGCAGCTTTTAGAAGAGTTCTTCCCAGGGCCATTCTATTTTAAACTTAATTAGATGCTTCAACTTAGTTTTAAAAAAAGAAGCAAGAAAACTGACTACTGGGAGACTGGCAGGTGTAGTGTGGCTCAGTGTCAGGAGGCAATGAAGGTTTCTGTGTTAAAGCTGGCATTTCAGTCCCTAATGACATTACTGCAGAGGATGAGTCAAGCAGTATTTTACCTTGTAATCGCTCTGACTTGGTCTTTTTTAAATAGAAGTAATAGATAACAAAATAATAAAAATCAATAAAAAGGTATAAAATATAATAAGAAACAGCGAAATCTTGTAACCATCTCCAAATTGTTGCCAGTCACAAAAGTTCCCTGACAGAAATATCCATCTTGGATATGCTATTCTTTTGTACAAAGACAGCTCTGCAGAGGGGTGTAAATCTCAAATGCCACATTTGTAAGAACTAGGTCATACCAATTTTAATTTGTGACCACAAAGCTAGAAGGAGTGATGATAACTTGAGCTTAGGGAATATGTACTGAGAGTAGGGCCACAGTTTACAAAAGTACCTGGCAATTCTGCGTATCCAACAAGAGAAACTTTAAAGGATTTGATGTTCAGAATTAAAATAATATTCAGAAAATGCAAGATAAGCCTAATGCCTTGTCCCCAGCTAAACATGCACAGATAACTAAAACATAGAGGTCACTTTTGAAAATCATGCCAAAGAGGTTCAGTTTTTAGACTAAGAATCAACAGCAAGACTAGGCAGTTCGTGCCATACTCTCAGGTTAATTAAGACCCACTCTTAGTGTGGGTCTACTGGGATTATCTCATCCTCCATAGTCAATTAAGTTAACACAGTTTGTAGAAAAATAACAAAAACATGAAGATGTGGTCTCATAATTATCTATAAATGTTGTCCGCTCCCAGGTGTTCATAGAAAAAAATGCAAGTCGAGTAACGTGTTTAATCTGTCATTTGGGACAGTAACAAGATGTCATGTCTCTGGCCAAAAAGTAAAAATGGCAAGTTGCAATGGAAGGAATGGAGAATTCTCTTTCTGCATGAATATCAAAGCAATCCTACAGTCGTAACATTACTTAGCTCAGCTGCATACATGAAGCACCAGAGGAGAGAATACCTAACACAGGCATACAGACACAAAAGACTGTCCTCAGTTATTAACTCCAGAAATGCTGATGTGTCATTCACATTCTCCTCTCTCTTCCTCTCGTGTTCTTAATTTCTTCTTTCACTTAGGTTTCTTCATTCCTGTTTTCTTGTTCCTCTTACTTCCAGAGAAGAGAAAATGAGCTTTTATTTTCCCTTCCTTTTTTAACTTTTTCTTTTGCCACAAACATAAATTTTACATGTCTTTGGCACTTAGAATAGTTTTATTGAGATCTGTCAGCTTTTTCTCCTACATGCAGAAAAAACAGAGATGCTTTGGAAACATAATGCACATATTTGCCAGGAGAAGAAGGCTATTGTAGTATGAGGCTGCTTTGGTTTGGATTGGTTTGGGTTTACCACACAAAAATAAACTATCATGGTAAAACATCTATCTGCAGTTTATGTTTATGTCAGGAGATAAAGTAATACTTGCAGAGTTTATTAATTGTTCATCTAGGAAATCCTAATCTGCTTTCATAGCGACATCTACACTTAAGTTTTTGTTTTCATTTGGGAACAAGACTCTTTCTTAATCTCTTTTAGAAACCTGTAGCATCTTTCTTAGGATTCAGGTGTATTCATTTTTCTGTAAACACTTATTTTTCTTTCTAACCTCTACTGTTCCTTCTCAGTCTGTCAATATCTGTCCCTGAACCTTAATTTTATAACTACACCTGTGTATTTATGACCTACTTTTTTCAGTAAAGCACCCTATCAATATACCTTAGTTGCAGCTAGCACAGAAGAGCTTATGGCATTTCTGTTTTCTGTCAGCTCAGAGTTCCAAGTTATTTCTGATTTTATGTAGTTCTAAACAAACTCTTATAGTGTGTGAAAAATTAGTGTTCACCCAAAGTTCAGTTCCAAGTTTAATTTTCAAATATTCAGATTAAGCAAAGATCATGGTAAAAGTTATCAGAAATGACTGAGAAGGATTCTGGGGTTTTGTTATGACACATTAGCTACAAAAACTTTCTTTGGTGTCTTATCTACAGCAGAGGATACATTCACCTGCAAGAATTATTTATTTCGAAAATACATTATAATAGCAATTTATAGGCTTCTTTGTCTGAGAAACTCTTAGGTTGTCTAATTGACTCATTGCACCATTTTGCACTTTGGACCTCAAAACATATTATTACAGCCTCTGAAGAATAGTTCCTTTTTTTTTTATTCTACAGAGAGAAAAATATAAATTTCAGTCTCCTGGAAAGTAATTCCCCCCTCCAAGTCAAGAGGCAAGTGGCAATGTAAAATGAAGACTGAATAACAGTTAGAAAAACCACATTAGAAAGATTATCCATAGAAACATACAAAGAAGAGAATTTAACTCACTTGAAGCAAGGCAGGAATTTAGGAACAAATTCTACTAATCTGTAATGTGAAGTTATAGTTTAGATTTCTTACTGAGAACATGAAGAAAATTATGGATTATTCAGAAACTCACAGTGTGAGAAATTAATAAAGAAAATTATTCAATGAAATACATGCAAAAGAGTTTTGCATGTATTTGTGTTTGATCTAAGAAGAACTTAACTGCTAAATTGCCTGGCTGTATACCCAGGATATTGTCTATAAGGAACTATCCTGTTGACTATCTAGCTATACTTTCATTGTCTGTCAATGAATAGTATGCAATGTAGCATTTTATTTTGGAAGGTATATTTATATCTGATTTGGGGCTGCTCCTCCTTTTCCTTCTCCACCTTAGTTTTCCTTTTTTATTTTTTTAATTTTTCCCTCCTTATACTGCTCTGTGTTATGTCAAAGAAGGCAAGTTCAAAAAATGTGCCCTTCATTCAAACTCATGGAGATTCTCAGCTCATACCAGAATTTTTACCACACTGTGAAAAACTTTGTCACCTGAACAGAGGATTTTGTTCCAGTCGTGAATGTTATTACCATACCAAAAAAAAGACAATCACCAACAAATTGTTTCATTCTGTTTTTTAATTACATGTAATTTGCTTTATTTATTTAAGTATTCTTTATTCCACCTTCATTGTTTGGTAGATAAGAACCCCATTTTAACCCAACGAAAATTTCCTTGGGCAGCACAGAGTTAGAGGCAGGCCTGATGTTATAATGGTATAAGATGTCACTGACATGCACTGCTGTGGGAATAGAGCTGCAACCTGTGGCTGGGGGCTGGAGTTCTGAGAGCCATTCTTTTGCTTTCTATTCAGGAAATTTTGCCTTTTCCCTTCCAGTGTAAGAGAAGTAACAGAAGTTATCCTTTTTCTTCATGTTTTCCTCATTGCAGGTGTATAGTCCTCTCTACAGCTGCCACTATGCTTCCCATGCCTGCAGATTTTAAAGTGATTATTGAAAGAACTGGGTAAAGATGCTCTTTCCAACATCTCTCATAATGGCATGCTGGGATTATGCAAGGAGGATGCTTGAAGAGACTTTCCTGCTTCTCTTATATAACATCCCCTGGGCTGAATGAAGCTGGGCCAACCTCACTCACCGTTTATGTCCTTAGGATCACTTCAAAGCATCAGATGAAACTAAACAGGACTCTGAATAAAGACAGGTAGTAAAGATGTGTTCTTTTAAAGAGTGCAAAGCTTTTCAGATGAAGAGATGCTAGAATACCTCTGTTTCATATAAAATCAGTAGAGTTTATTAATTATAAACTGTCATTGAGATGTGCATAAACCTTTGAAGAACTTCAGACAGTGGACTTTTGTTTTCCTCATTCAAGTTGCTCTCTGGATATTCTTACACAATTGTTATCAACCTCTGCTGCTATCTTCTTGTCTCAATAGTCGTCAACAGCAACAGATTTTTTTATCGGGTTATCAATGAACTGAAGGCTATTATCAAACCAACAAGTGCAGAAAACTGGAGAAAAGGGAGAAGAAAATTCCATGAAGGTCATTGGTACAGAAACTATATTATTAACCAGAAACTATACATCCTATAAGGCCTTTGGTGAATATGCAAACTTAATTAGTGATTCTCATTTACTTTATAAAAGACAAGCTACACATCCCATAACAATCATCTAGGAATGAAACAGATAGAATGGATTAATATGAGCTTTGCAATTCAATTGTCTTAAAAGTAAAGCTAAGGTACTATTTAAGCAATGTGAAAAACCCTATTCCGTTGCAATGGTTATGGACCCTTTACGCCTGTTTTCTATTTGCAATTGTGTCAGTGTGTGCTCTTATAAATAGTTATATGTCTTAAAGAAAAAAGGAAATAAAAGTAGGTTTAGGGATTCACAACAAGATACAGTGAAGTAAGTATATTTTGTGGGTTAGAAAAGGGTTTATAAAATAGCATCAGGTAAGACAGTGAGTCTTTTGTATTCAGTTAGGATATTCCATTTTAGGTCAGGCACGCTGAATTACTCTCTTCTTTCCACTACTGAAATTGGCAACCTACTCCAGAAACACACACAGAATTGAAAAAAAGAGGTCAAAAGTAGCACAACATACATCAAAGGGATTTGGAATGATAAGAAGACTGTTAATCAGCCCCTGGTTGTTTACTGACAGCAGGAGATCTGAACTAGCCATTTAGCAGGTTAGGAGGTAATCATGCACAGATAATTGCTGCTCCTAGAACACCACTTTTTAAAGATGTGGATTACTACTTAGTAACTGTGCCCTGTTTCAGACTCTTCCAGCCAGAGTTGCAGGCATCTGGCTGTTGTAACTATAAAGTCTTCATGAGTTAACAGCAAATCACCAAAACAAAAGGAAAAATAAAGTCCTTAAAAGCTAAATACATCAATAGCAAATAAACAGCTAATCCAATCTCGAGATATAGAAAAAGTCCTAAAGATCAAAATGTGTGTTCCAATTACAAGCTGCCTGCAGGTGCTCAACAAGAGATGAGAACAATAAACACATCAAATCATTGGAACATCTAGCAAATCCGATGTCATTTCAACAAATACTACCATTAAAAAAAAAAAAAAATTACATCTCAAAACCAAACTCCTCAGTGGTAGTAAGCAAAGAATTAAAACTCACATATTTCACTTCCATTCTAATCAAGTCAGAAAGCTTAAAAATTATCTAATTTGCTCCTGCTTACAATGTTAAGTTACTTAAAGCTCATACTATCAATAAGTTAATGTAATGATCTTCAAAATTTTCACTGGTATAAAACAGGATGTGTTACATGACAAAAAAACATGGCTAAATAAATATGTTTCTTGCTTAAGAAAAAAAGAAATAGCAACAACAAAGACAAAGTCTGGATTACAGACACTGTTTTATGCAGATATTTAGTTAGCTAGCCAGCTCATCTTTATATATCTCTGGCAGTCACCTGGTCAGTTCAGGAGACTGTTTTCAATTTAAAGAGGGAAATTAGTTCGTTTTGGAGATCAGACATAATCAATTGCAATTTGTTTCCATCATTTTCATGGTTATGAATTCTGTGTATATGGTTCTGCGAGAGCTTTTCTGTGGAGGTCCTGAGCTGACAGAAATAAAATTAAATAAAAACCACTTAATAATTATTTGGAGAATTTAAAGTATACGAGACCTTGAAAAGAGCTGAGAAACAATGTTTTACAGGAAACATAAGACTATCAAAATACACTAGTTTCCTTTTACTCATACTATTATTATTCTTTGCTTGCTAAGATGGAATGTTTAGATATTGTCTAGATAATGTCATAGAAAATAATTTACTCTGAAAAAAATTATAAAAAATACATCACAGAATTGGATTGTACTAAATGACAAAGTTTAATTTTTCAGCACTGCAAATCTATATTTCTGAACTGAATCAATACTCATCAGCTCTCCTACTCAAGGGAAAAACTTGACAAGAGAGAAGCTCGGTCTGCTTATAAAAATACTGAGAAGGAAAGCAAGATATCAGTTTCAAAGGGCATTCTTCTCAATACAGCTATTTCTGACTATTTAGTTTGCATTTTTTGTTGTAGTGGGTTTTACTTGTTTGTTTTTGTTCTTCCCCTGACAAGAGTACCAAAATTACTGAGGAATATCGACTATTGAATTTTTTCACTCCAAAATCAAAATATACTCTCTCTATCTGAAATATATTAGCTAGCAACAGAGAATGTAGAGTTGAGAACTCAGAGCTTCCACATCTTGTGGTGAAATAAGTGGAAATAAAACATTATAAGGTGTACAGAAAAAAGTTTAAAATATTTTTCCTTTTAAATTTAGGTTAAACAGAATTTTTTTAACTAATCTTAATTTGTTTATATGAATTCCACACAATATCATGAATGTTAGCTCTTATTTCATGCCTTCTATCAGTCAATTCATGTCTTTAATGTGCATCCTTTTAAACGTATTTAATCCTTCAGACTTGTGATTTCAAATCAGTTCTATATATTGCCTTATTTTGCAGAGCTCTCTTGTGTGATTTACTGTGATCTCTCACAAAGTGAGAAAACATTTCCATATTTTTTGTCTGAATTAGATGTTTGGCCTCTGCAAATACTCATGACTTTTAACTTCATTTTCTGTGAGCATTTGTTCCAATAAAATCTGGTTGTTCAAATGAACATGGAGAGCAAATAACAAAGAACAGAGATCATGGCCAAATCAAGTCCATTAAATAATGAAAATAAATATTTGTCTCTGTTTTTCTTTTATTTTCTATGCTTCTCTGTCAATACTACATTATGTGGATGGTTTATGTTTCCTCTAAACACAAAAGTAAATTTAAGTAAATTAAGTAAATTAAAGTAAAATGAGACATTCATACTGTTCAGTTGAATTTACCTGTCCGAGAGGTCATACCAGAAGAAAAAACATTGGGAATCAGTACCTTGATGTTGAAAAAAATCTTCAAAAACCAGTTTATATGATTAGGCTTATAACAAGAAAGAACTTAAACCAAAATGGTATCATTAGATGTGAATGTATCTCTTCCTCTGCTATCCACCAAACCCATAGAATAGAATTCTCTGCAAACCTCTGATTTTGCATCACTAAGTGATGTGTCAAGAACAGGGATTAAGATGCAACCTTAACAGGTTTTCAGTGGCTATAGTTATTCAGTCATGCACAGACTGAGATTTTAAAGCTCTTGACATATGTCCAAGGTTTGGCTCACACAGACACATGCTCTGTGTAGACCTAATGGAGCTCACTCCAGCTCCACCTCTGCCGCTGTATGCAGATTTTTCTTTGGTGTGTGCTGAATGCCTGTTGTTCATCTGAGTCTCATTTAATCATGTTGGCAAAATGAAGCCAGCATGTGTCCAGGCCAGAGATACAGAAAATGTTCAAGTCCCACAAGAGTAAAGCAGTAATGGAGACTCACATAATTCAGTACTTCACATTAATGATGGAATGTTCAGGCTTTGTTTCTTGTATTGTAAGACTATGGAAGAAAGGGTTCTGTAGTATAATAATAATAATAATAATAATAATAATAATAGTACATCAACAACATCAAAAATAAAATGTAATGGTGAATTACTGTTAAACTGAAGTCAAAGGAAAATCTCCTATTCCTCTCTTTTCCTTGTGTTTCTAATTTAGATCAGAATCAATGCTTTAATTATGCTTGTAGTAGAACGTGCCTGGCACTGAGAACATAATTTTCATTTATCCGTTAAGGAGAAAAGTAAATTGTTGAGCCTGCATCACTCTGCATTCTTGTTACCAGGCTGACTTGCCTTTTCTTGGAATTGCTCCACAATTGAGATTGCAATTTAGTTTTTGATTGAATGTTTTGCACATTGAATTTCACTTTAGATTTTCTCTAGCTGTTTTAAACTGAAGCATGAGTTCAGTTTACTAACTATTTGAATAACATTGTATGCAGAGCATCATCTCGGTGGACAGAAGCTTAAGGAGGGTAGAGTTACTGAGACCTCTCCTAGCTGGCCTCACTTACATTTGGATGAATGCAGCCAATCGTCCTGTTAAAGAGAGCTATACAGCCTATGGGATGGTAATGAAACTGCTGCCCTCCCAGGCATTAGGGGAGGCTAACTGCAGGACAGATGTTCCCTTTTGGCAGTCCATCTCAGGATGAAAATCACAGGTGAAAATTTTAGGAAGGCTCTATAGAAGTTGTTATGGTCTAGTCAGTTCACAGATATGAAGCCATTTTAAAATGCAATAAATTCACTTTTGCTGTCCAAAAGGATGCTCACACTTCTTTTCCCCAGCTACACATTCATATTTGCTAGCACTAGTATTCATGAAGCAATGCAAACTGATCTACATGTCATATAAATCAAGAAAACAAACAAGCAGTTTTGCACCAGATCAGTAACATAATCTGTTTCTTTAGCCATCTGGTTGGAAAAAATTATTTTAGTCTGTGCAGATATAGGAATCAGATTGCTTCTTTTGTCTGCAGGGCAGATTTATGGTGAATTAGAGTGATAGAGTAGTCATGGAGTCAGCATCCTATTAGCTCATCAGTCACTCAGCCATTGCAGGGATCCACTTTTATGGGTCTCATGCTGGACAGACTGAGAGGAGCTCACTAACAGAGATTCTCTCTTTAATTTCTCACAGAAGATACAAGAGTCCTTGGGCTTCTGGGCCTAGACTCTGAGGAAAAATGAAACACAAACAAAGTCAAGTTTCAAGTCTCAGCATACATATTGGGATTAATAGCATATTAATTAAACAATGTTGCAAAATAACAAATGAATCCTGTTACTCCTTGTAGTAGTTCCACCAAGGTCATATAAGTGCATGGCCAGGAATTTCATCAGTTTTTTTGTTAAAGCACTAGAGATTTGCAGACCTTTGAAAGTAATGAAAGTGCTACATTGTCTCCACTTTTATTTCATCTTTTTCTGATGTGAAAGCCTTCTCTGAAGACTGAGGTGTTGTCTGTTTAGGTGTAATCTGTTTCCAGCATGAAAGGTCATAAGTAAGAACTTGGGAATACAAGGCACTACACAGCAAAAAGAGGAGTTTTATGAGGAAATTGCTTCCTCTAAACCTCTTTATGAAATGAAAAAATATATCCAAGTGTTTTTGACTATGCAAAAATGTCAAGGAAAAGAAAAGCCCTTCAAACTAAGGCATGACCTATTCTAACCCTGAAGGGGAATGTAAAAGAGCTGGATCAATCAGGAAGATCAATCTGGTCATATATTTATGAGTACATAGTCATATACAGGATTGAACAAAACCGTGGAAATTTTGTAAAACGGAGTCACTTTAATTCTCTATGTAACTTGTACTGAGAAGAAATCATTTCAGTGAAGAGCTCTAGGTAACAATCACCCCTGAAAAGTTATGGACTTAAAACCTTAATTCAAAGGCATTTTTGACTGTTTCTTTTGCAATTCCTATATATAGGACAAAGAGAAAAGAACTTTCTGTAGAACGCCTTACCATTCTTGTTAGTGAAATTCAGTCATCCACAAAAGATTATGCTCTTCTCTCTCTTAAAGAAGTGCTGTCTGGCTCAGCCCTTTTCTGAATTCTTCTAAGTTCTTCCCCTTATCTTCAGCCATTTGACTGTACTTTAGTTCGCTGTAATATTGAGAGTTTTCTTTGGGAGAAAGCAGCATAAAAAAAATACCTCATTTTGTTTTTCTTGATTAATTTTGCATCCCACAGTACCTACTTGCCTTGATAGATCAGAAAATCATTTCCCAGGAAATAAATGAATTTAAACAGCACTTATCCTAAGGAGACGGTAGCAGAATTTTTGCAGCCTTTTTCAGAGGTACAGGGTTTGCAAGAAGATTGTGTGTCCATTTTATTATTTCAACACTGTGGTTTAAATCTTTAGAAAATGTCTGCCTTCATAAGTTTAAAATAAGAAAAAAATGTTCGGGGTTTTGTTGTTGTTTGTTTGTTTGTTTGTTTGTGTTTTTTTGCTTGACTCATGAGGCTTAAGGAAGATTAATATCCACCCCACATTTTTTTCCAGATTGACAAGCACAGTCATGTCCTAGTATACTCCCAATTTTATTTACTAAAAGAAAGACAGAATTCAAATAACCACTAGAGAAATTACAAATCAGAAGGACAGAAGGATTTTCTTGTTTTATCAAAAAGCAGAGACTTATGCAGCAACCAACAAAAATTAAGAAGGAGTCAAGAGAATTACTTCAAGCTTAGGCATAGATAATAGGTGATAATAATTAATTGTTAGGAAATGAAGAAAGAATTAGGTTTTTAAGATCTGAAAGGAATGAGACAGGAACTCAGGAGAGATTACAGTCTGAGAGACAAAAATTAAATTAAAACAGAGTGTGAAAAAAAAAAAAAAAAGCATGAGAAAATATTGACCAACAGGAAAAGCTGGGTATTGGATAACATCAACCCTTGCTTGCAGATCTATACTGTGGAACTCATTGGATTGGATGTGTATTATTTGTAAATGGGTTGTATGTAGAGGATGTGAGCACAAAAGGTCACTGTCCTTTGTATAGTCCTGTAAGTGTATAGTCCAAAATGTGCTTCAAGCAGCTAGCTAAATGTGTGAAAAATTTTTAAATCAAATATCCCTACCAAACCATTCATCTCTAGGTGTCAAACTGCATTTAGTTATTTTATTTTATTTTATTTTATTTTATTTTATTTTATTTTATTTTATTTTATTTTATTTTATTTTATTTTATTTTATTTTATTTTATTTTATTTTATTTTATTTTATTTTATTTTATTAATTTCATACAGAAAATCTCCAACACCATTCAACATCAGAAGAAGAAAGGGCATAAGCATGCAGAAAGAAATGCCATAGGTAGAGTAGGTCCTTTTTCAACAATAGCTGAACAGTGTCAAGTTGAACACTGCTGAACAGTGGCTTCTAGGAAATGAATGGCAGGTGGAATTTTGGAGCTGTAAAGAGCTGGGAGCAGAAAGGATAATTCTGACAAGCAAGTGGTCATGCTGACATTGAAAACTGTTGCATTCTCTTGTTTTTAGGAAACATAATTAGGCAACAAGCAATCAATTCACATCACACAATGGTGAATGTGTGTTTCTTTATTAAATGGTTCTGTTTTCCTCAGGTAGTATGCGTGCCAAATGATGTAATTGTTACCATGGGAACTATCCTCTTATAATAAGAAATTTAGAATAAAGCTCTGAGAGCTTCTAAAACGCCACCTGACTTGCATGTATTATTTTTCTTCTTAAAAAGTATAAATAAATGGTAAAAAATAAATACTGTTCTTCCACTTGCCTCTTCAAGTAGCACTTAATTCTTAAAATAGACTTGATGATAATGGTTTCACTGTTTCTGGAATAGGTTTTGCTTAGTGTGAGTTCCAGATACATGATCATTTATTTAAAACTGAAAAAAAAATGGAAAATGATGGGGTAAAAATATAAAGTGAAGAAGTGCTTTAGAAAAATGGATTTTATAATGGGCTAGTTTAGAGTCAAAAGAATTTCTAGAATTTTAGAGCTTTAATAAACTACTTTTCAAGTCACAATAAAAAAAAAAAAAGTGTTGTATTTATATATTAGAATCAGAAAAGTGTATCCAATACTCCTCCTCCTTCTAGTCTATTAATCTGACAATCTTTCTTCCAAATGCTGGAAGAGGAGAGGAAAACATTTGCTACAAAAGCACTTGAAATACTCTTCTGGGAATCTGAATATTTTACCAAGACTAATATTTTTCAAATGTTGTAATTTTGTGGCAAAATAACACATTTTATTTTATATCCAAGGGGAATGCTTAGCCATGGTCCTTTTACTTTTCATTTTACACTAGCATACACATAAATCACATTTCCATCGCTGGTTCTGAGAACCAGAAGAAAAACAGTAGTGCCTGACATTTCTTTTTCCTTTGTGCTTTATAGCTAAGTGAAGTCAGATGTGATTGATTCATCCTTAAAATATCTCTTACTCCAAAATATGACTTTGTAAAATAATGCATTAAATGTAAGTATTTAAAACCCTTTTTTTGAGAACTCTTTTAGCACTACTCACTGTTTGAAATCTTCTGTGATTCAAAAATAAGTGTCTTTCCACATGGTGCACAGCAGATTCCAATATAAAAGGATAGACTGCAAGGTCTCCTCCAGGCAGCCCTAAGCCATCAGTTAACATTTCTTAATACTTTGGTTTTTTTTGTTTAATATACGGAATGCAAATTTTCTGTATAAACACAATTCATGTGAAAAAGAAAATTTTCTCAAATTTCTTAAGTTCTGGGAACAGCAATCTTTTGCAAAGTCTATGACTAACACGTGGAAGTAAATCTGACGTTTTAATTAGAATGTGCCGTACTCCCACAACATCTTTCATTGCAAGCGCTTTACTGACATTTATTAATTAGTGGCCTGATCCGGCAACCCTTACTCACCCGCATAATTCTTAGTTGTGATTGCAATCATTCAGACTTTTTGCATGACTAAGATTTACAGAGTGTATGCCTGTTCAGTAGTAAATGAAGCTCAAAAAGGTAACTGAGTAGGGATTCAGGAAACTAATTGAAAGTTGGCTTGATGAGGGCAGCCATGGGTAGTTATGTGTCCCAGAATGTTCCCGGCTCTAGCAAAAGAGGCTCAGACATGCTTCTTTTTAATGCCAGAGCCCTGATGAACCAGGGTGCCTCCTAATGATGAGTTCAGAACAACTTTTTAACTGAGCATGAAGTCTCCCTGAGAAGGGAAAGGTATAAAGGAAAAAAAGAAAACAAGGACTAATTACGTGACTATGAGACAAAATAGTAGAAAACGAGGAAGAGTATTTGTGTCACAGAAGCAAATGTATAAAAATTCCTGTATTCTGTGCTGGGATTTGAAACCATCCAAGGGAAAAACACCCCTTGGTGGCTCTGATCACCCACATCACACAGACCCTTCCAACCGAGAGTTCCCTCCTTGGTGGGGTGAACCAGCTTGGAAGGTATCAGGGAAAAGGGTTAGGGGATTCTGCAACTCAAAGAGTGCTTAGACAATGAGAGTGTAAATAAAAGTGAGGGAAAAGTGTAGCTGCCACCTGGCACAGGATCCTGACACACTTGAAGGCTGACTCACCATCTTGTTGCAGGGAGAAGCAGTTGGGGAATTTAAGAAGGAAAAAACCATGGTATGAACGCACTCACCCTCACCACTTTGTTATGTCATCTCCAGCTGATGTGTGCACAGTGGATCAGGGAGTCAGATCTCAACACAATCTCACCCACTGACTCACCCAATCTCACCCAATCTTACCCTTTTTTCAGGTTCTTACCCTTTTTTCAGGTAATAAAAGGTATTTGCATGCTGGATGAGGACAGGACATGACCCTGATGACATACAGCTGGTTAAGTAAGAGCTTGCAAAAGCATTTTCATGGAGATTTCCTGGATTGGCTGGATCTTATGCAGCCTGTTCAGGCGTGTGGAAGGACTGTGCAGACAGACTAGACACAAAAAGGCCTGGGAAAAAGTAGTAGAAGTAAGCATGGTATATCCTCATTCAGGATGTGCACAAAATAGGAGAGGATTCCTGCATTTGAAGTGCTCTTTACTTCCTTGAGCAAATTTTGGGGAGATGCAGCAATCAGACCATGCTGTGGACGGTTCATGTAGCACTAAGCCAGCCTCTGCCTGCCTCCCAAGACTGTACTTAGCACACTGAGGAGAACTTTATGCCTTGCACACAGGGTTCATGTGGCAGGTGTTTGGCTAGAAGGTTTCTCCTTTTCTTGATGTGGAGGACTTGATCTCTTCCTACTGCTTCTAAACCTGAATGAGCTCCTGGCAGGCAACAAGCAGATCAGTGATATTCAGTGAAGACCTCTCAGGCTGATGGCCAAAAGCTGCTAAAACCCTTGATGCCATAAATGGTGCAATGTTTTGTGGTTTGTGGTTACTTAGCAAGACCATGCTATGGCTTCTGTCAACACATTTGCCAGCATCCTTCCCATCTCAACAGCAGTAAAAAGACTGCAAATTCAACTTTCCAAGGTTCCTAATTCTACTCTGGAACAGGAGTTTTAATTCTTAGGATTGTGTCACATGCTGTCTTCAGCCCTTTACCCTTCTCTTTCCCATGTCTATATATCTGAGAGGTGTTTAGGCAGCTATGTGCTTCACAAATTGTCAGCAACAACATTGAATCCCGAGTCCAGAGCAAGTAGAGTGAGTTATAGCCTTTTAAAAAGTGGTTTGAATATATTCATGTAACACTTCCTACTTATGTAAATGGTCTGAATGATTCTAGCAGAATTACTTGGGAGCAAAAATTGTGAGGAAGGGTTTGAGCATTAATCATTTATCAGTAAATGCTGGGTAAATTCTTGTTTTTCCAATAAGAAATTATTGTCAGTAAAGACCTGAGTTTATCCTAGGAAGTACAGAATTTTTGTTACTAAATTACCTAGTTTGGACTGTTAGACAAAGCTTCCCCTAGGGAGAGAGGGTTACGAAAGGAGAGGATGGCATCTACAGATATTTATTTAGGCCATTAAGGTCTAATTCTCTGCCTGGAGAAGCTTCTCTGTCTCTCCTGACAGGAGGGAAGCTTCCAGTAATTAGGCACCTAACTTACACACTGCTGCAAAGTGGGCTGAAGCCAAGTCGCTGTGCAATCAATTCTACTCCATGTGTCCAGGCCAGCCATGGAAATTGAACTCTCATAAAATCTGTTCTTACTGTAACCTCTGCTGTAACCTCCCCTGACTATTCTGGGCCTGGTAGTCTGCATTACCCTGGCCCATCTCCGATGTAGCTCAGCAGCACAACTTTGGTCCAGACTTTTGACAAAATCCTTAAGTGATGAGAAGGTCCAGAAAGTGGAGCTAAGTAGGATAAGAGGGAAAATTACAGGCAGAAGCATAATTTCAGATATGGAGCCTGTGAGTGTCATAAAGATTCAGGAAGAAATTTGTCAACTTGTTTGTCATTAAAGAAAGAAGAACAGTCCAAGGACATACTTGATGTCATTCATGTCAGTCTGTTGTCTGTCAGTGGTCTCCATGGGGTGGCAATTTAAAATTCCTATCTTGAAGCTAGGAACCAAGGATTCAGCAACTTATCTTAGTAACATTTTAGGGAGCAGATGAGGCTGATGATTCTCTTCTCTAATGCCTCTCTGGGCAACAAACACTTTTCTACACCTTTGTGGGGATGTTGAACACCCTAATCTTTATCCCAGGAGTTCAAAATACCTAGTTGCATATTTCATGTACTAGCCAATAAATTATTGCTTTATGTCTTTGTTTGTATATGTTCTACTTGCAGACCCCTCTTGGAGAATAATTAAATATTCCCAAATAAAGTGATGCAAAGAAGGGCAGTAACACCTGAGGGAAAGAGTCAGTAACTTTGAAACTGCTAATCACAAAGAGTCACATTAGATTCTTAAGAATCTCGCACAGTAAGAGTCAAGACTTACATTGACTGAAACTGTCTAGATTCTTCAAGTGTCATGGTTTCCTATGTTCATCTATAATTTTCAGAAAATTTTTCTTGTTCTCAGTATTAATCTTTTGCAAATGTTGTGAAAGGTCATAGCTTTCACAAGTAGTAGCACTGTTTTCAGAAGTCAGAAGAGAGATTGGTCATCAGAAACATTTTCTTTAAAAAATATCCTTCAAGATATGAGGGAAAAACTGCTTTATAGTATATTGTTTTCTAATATAATAGTATTAAGAAAAAAGATAAACTTATATTTATTTTCATTATTTTCTTCAGTCTTATCAGAGATTCTTTGAAATTTACCATTGCCTTTTCTTCATTTCTTATTCTTATATCTTTCAGTATTCTATAAGGTTCTGAATTCTTATGTTATATTTTCCAGTCCTAATTTCTAGCTGTTGTCCTAATTTACAGTATTCATGCACATTGCTATTTCTCTTCCTTTTGCTGAGATTAAAATGAAAAGATGGATTCAAAATGGTCAATGACTTCTTTTTGTTTATTATTACGAAATAAAATCATGCTTCACTGCTCACCAGGAAAAATAGATTGTTTAACTTAATACCGTGCTAACTGAAAATATTTCAATAAGCTCTGTCAATGAATCATCAAGTTAATAAAGTTATTTAAGAGTGTCTGTTTCACCTGCCTTCATGTATTTTTTTAAGACTGTCTTCAGTGAGTTATAATTAATAACTATAACATGTCAAAGCTTACTAGCTTTTCTACCCTAGATGCTTTAAGAAAATTTTCCATATTACACTGACCCATTGTATACTTATAAAAAATACTGAATCTTCCTGATTTGTTTCTTACTACAAACTGAAACTTCACAATTTTTGTGGCAGACAGAAAATGCACCTAAAGAATGAGACTTTTTAATAGCCCTGACTTCCATAAATGTCTTCATCTTTATGATTATAACCTAATAATTTTTCCCGTATTAAAATCTCAGTTAGAAGCATGACTTGCCTAAACTCAGATTAAACTCGTTAAACAGCAAAAATATGTTTTGTTTTAATATAAAAACAATCAGATTATTTAGAATTTTCAACTTTGCCATAGGACTGGGAGGAAGAAAGTGATCTTTCTTTCTTTCTTCCTTTTTTCCTTTCTTCTTTCTTCATTTCTTCCTTTCTTCCTCCCACTTTCTGAAAAGTAATTATACAAATTTCCAGAGTCTTTCACTCTCTAAAAAGTATTTTTATCAACCTTTGAAGTGCAACTACACATCTTCCTCCAGAAAAGCAAATGTTCAGAAAAATCTAGTCACTTCAGCCAATTTTTCATCACAAGGACAAGTAGACTATAAGAATGGAGAAAATTCTAGCCTCTCAATTGAAACTAAGCAAAAAGTCTTGAAAATTGCAGTCTACTATGTCGTTGTAAGAAATAATTTCCTTTGCATGGCTTGCTAGTCCAAAGATTTCTAGAGAAAAAAAAAAACTCTTTTCTCTGTCATCGGTCAGGCTTGGCTGTGGGTTTTACCAGTGCCTCATGAAAGGCCTCCTGCTGCTTATATCTTATGTTTTCAGGGAGCTTTCAAAGCCAGTGGCACTTTGGTGCTGCTGAAAGCTTTTCTTCTTCCTCTGTCTTGTCCTCTTATGCACTGGCACCACCGAGTTGTTTAATATTTAAGTGCTTTTTTGCACCCAGAATAGCTCCCAGTCCATTCAGCAAGCACCTCTGTCTCAGATAGCATCAAGCAGCTGCATTCAGTGCACCCACCCTCAGCTCAGTTCAGATTAACACAGCTGAGGGGTCAGTGAGTCCCAAGTCATGGTGCAGGATCTTGTGTTGAGTGGATTTTTCTCTATTTTCCCTGTACTGCATCCCCAAACCATCCCTCTGGTGAGCAGGCAGAGGTGTTCCAGAGGAAACAACAAAGCAATGTTTCCTCCTTGGCATAAGATCGTGCATTGCCCAGTACAATTTGCTTCCATACATTAGACAAAGAATGCATCCTTAGCTAAATATATTTGGACCAATGTTCTACTGAAACTTTAAGAATAAACAGAGATATTGCATTCTTTCTCAAGTAGAATACAAATAACATAAATTTAGAATGACTCAATGCATTTTCTTCATCTATAGTCTTGACCACTTTCCTTTAATGTCTTTTCCAGAAAGATAAAAGGACATTAAAATTAAAAATTTTTATGCTTAGAAAAAAACTATAGTTTTCTGTATGGGATCTTACAAAATGCCATTAAATACTTCTGTTCATTTACTGGACAGATTATACAAGTAATACTGCCCTGTCCAAAAGATGTGTTGGTAACTGTGGCAGTGAATGGGACAGTTGGAGCTAGCAGGGAAAATGGTTTCCTTTTCATAAACCAAAATCCTCAGTTTGCTGCTCTGTAGAGAAATCCCAAGCCATGACTTATTTTATCTTTCATTTTGGATTCACTTCCTGAAAGAATCATTTCGGATGTTTATGAGTAGTTTTGTGATTTATAAGGAGAAATAGACAGAAGAGTAAGATTAAAGAAGTAAAACTGGGATATAAAATAAATAAAAATAAGCTAAATTATTTTTGAGGGAAAGAGAGAAAGAAAGAAGACACAATTATCACTCTAAAAATTCCATGATCATTGATTAATAAAAGAGAAGAATTTCATAAGTGTCAGTACCCTGAACCCAGAGGGACCAGGCACAATACTTCTGACAACATATTTTTGAAATATATATGTGATACAGTGTGCATATTTGGAGAGTTTGTGTCCCAGAGGAGAAGGCTGCATCTATACCTTTGGCATAGAACTTTGCTGTCCTGAATATATGCTGAAGATGTCTGTTCTGTAGAGTCACCTCTACAACCCTGGAGCTACTCTAAGCTGAAGTAGATTAATATATTACCAATTAAATCAACAGATCTCTGCCAAGTTACATTGACTGAGGTACCAAAGTTGCTGGAGGAGAAAGAAATGGCCCAGGTGTCCCAGAAAACAGAAAAAAATTAAGAAAATGCAAATCACTTGAGGGCACATCAAAACACACACAAAAAACTCATCTTGCTTTGCACCAGGTTCTTACAGAAAATACTGAAGTGCTTTACAGCAACTGCAGTACATCCATGAAGGATTGAGTTCCTATAGTTAGCCAATTAATACAAAACAGCAGAATGAGTTTCTATAAATGTTCATTCATTTACTTGTGACTTGCTGGCAGACACAAATCAAGTAATCTGTAAACAAAATAATAGAAAATGAGGAGACAACCATACTTTAGGATGAATTCTTATCTTACCATACTCTGTGTGTAACCTCATTGTTCTCAGCAGCAGTCAGTTGTTTCTTGAATAAACACAGTTTTGGAAAACAGACTCCTAGATAAGCAATAAACACTCTGCTTTTACAAATTATTATAAATAATAATTCACCTCCCTTCCAAACACTGTCCTTATACCTACTTGGATAGAATTGTTCACAAAAAAAGCTAATATAAACTTTAAGTCTTGAACCTATAATATAAAATAAAACTTGAGCATATAGTTGGCTTTACAGCATAGACTGAATTGTATTGCCTTATATTTATGACAAGTTGTCAGGGAATTACAGTATGATTATGTGATATAACTGGTCAACTGAATGTCTTACTATGGAAAAAATTCAGCAGGTGTCCTGGTCATAATTTCTAAAATATTTTTAGATTGTATTGTAAGTATGTCAGCCTGCAGCTAGATCAACAGGACACAGGTCATTTGTTGCTTCTGTGCTCTATCTGCTAACCTTGCCCTGATGTTTCCTTTACCTTAGATAGTGTGGCATGGCAGTGGATGCCTGCAGATTGGCAACTGCATTATATCCCACATCTCCATCGATTATAATCAGAACATACGCACTCAATTTACGTGCAGACAGCTGCTTTGAAAAAAAATTATTTTATGCTTTTGCATCTTGAGTTGATGCCCAAACACAAGTTAAACACAGCACTGAAAGGAATTTAAACAATAGCATAGAAGTGCCTTCCCATAGAGCAATTTGGGTTAAACCCAAATGCCTGCTAGTTTAAAGCAAGTTAAATGACTTGTGATTAATTTAACCCATGGCTAAGAGTGACTAATCAATCTTCTAGTGTAATTAAAAGCAGAAAGGTGTGGCCAGAAGAATTGCAAAATGATGCTCGGTTAATGGCCAGGGCAATGATAACTGGGGTGTCCAGAAACCTATAAAAAATAGATTCAGCTCATCCAATTTTAGACATTGAGTAGACCTCTCCATCTGAGTTAGACACTAAGCTTCTTTTTTATTCGACAGAGAGAAATACGAACAGGTAGGGCAAAGTTCATCTTTCCTAGTTTATTAGTCTACATTAGGTAGAAATAAATGTCTTCCTAACAGTGCCTATTTCTCTTCACTGGCAATAAAAAGAACCTAGGGTAACTAGTTTAAATTCAAGCATCTACATCGGATCAGAGGACTCCCACCTGGGTGTCTGTAGATAATAGTGTGTCTTATATCACAGAGAAGCTCTGTACCATCTGCTCCAGACAGGCTTGTCTAAAGCTCCAACCCCACCAGAGGTAGCCTTTATCGACATGCCAATTATGGGAACAGCTGCATTAGTCCTTAAATTTGCCCTGCAGCTAGAGATGTCTAATCCCACCCAGTTATCTCATTATGACAAATGTTTTAAAATTGTAGTACCCACAAGAAGAGAAAGTGCAAACAGATTGAATAAAAACCCCATAAAAATTAATAATTGGTTCTCTTCAGCCATCCCAACATTTGCAATTGTAAAAAAGATCATGTATGGAAACAAGTACTATCATGAGGGAATATGAGCAAATACTATATATCCAAAATAAGAGACTTAAAGGAGGATTTAGAATTCGGATTAATCACAGTTAATTATATCAACAAGCATATCACAAAGCAAATGGGAAAGAGCATCAAAGGTAGTGAAAAAATATGCAAAATATTATCTTGTTTTGCTATCAGGAAAGCATTTAGCAAAAGGTATTTGTTCTGCTGTCATTGCAGTGTGTCTTTCAGCAGACTGAAAGTTTAAACCTGCTAGAAGGTACCCAGCCTGTTGTTTGGCAACACAAGTTGCCAAGGCAACAGAAGCCAGTGACACTTTTCCTTCTTTCTGATGGATTCTGCCACTAAAATACAGAAATCGAGGTCCTGAACTGAAATGATGTCTCTTAGGAAGACATTTTAGGATGTCATGAAATCCCTGTCTCATAAAAAAGGACAGAGGTATTCTGAAATATTAAATGTGTTTCTTTGTTTTGCCAACACTTATTGATGTGTCACAGTGCATTTCATTTATTGTGATGCTACTTGGATGGATGTTTGGAATTTTGACATACTGCTCAAAAGAATACTGAAGAGGGTACTGCTATTATTGCATTAGAAATCTTTATGTGGGAAAAAACAGGTAAGAGATTTAGACAACAGAGATTAAAATATATCTGTAGTTAACAATTTAAGATCTATTTATATCATCTTGCACAACTAGGTGCACATATGGAAAAACAGCAAATTTTTTTGTTGTACAGTTTGCAATGTTTAAATAACAGCTTCAAGAGAATGCTTTTTTAATTTTGGTTTGATACAAACAAAAAACATTCACTGAAGCATGGAAAATATCTGAAGGGAATAATCATAACTATCTTAATGTGAAAGAGAAAAATCTTAACCAGAATCCTTCCTCCTAGTGTAATGGAACTCTTGATTCATTCCCCAACTCTCACTCTTTTCTCTCCTAGCCGTAACTTTGCACACATTCCCCCTTGTTTAAACCCCACAAGATTTTCCTTTGTGAGTCATTACTCAGTTCAATGTAGAAATTCTTTTGAATGTTGCTTAAAGCTATTCTACCATTGATCTGCACAATGGCATGTCTCCCATAGCAGATGGACTTGCTTTCCTCTTAATAAATGTCCCAAATGTTTCCATATCCTTTTCAGGATAAATTTACAGAGAACAAAATTGTTCAATTAATTTAATTTTGTACTTTAAAAAAACTCTATAATTTTTTATTAAGGCATTTACTTTGAAAGTATTCCGATATCTTTATATAATGAGAGTGAAATCAGACTATTGCATCTTTCGATTAATACACAAATAATTTAAACAATTTTGTCTTCGGGTTTTAAAATTTTCTCTTGTCTCACTTAAGATAATAATTGTTGTTTCTTCATTGTCTGCTCATAATGTTATACAATTTTGAAGAAAAATACATTATCAAATGCATGAATACAGCCCACATTCCTGACATCAAATGAGTCATTCTATGTGTGAGCCAAGCATATGGATAAAAATTAGTTTACTGGAATGTGATGAAAGCAAACCTGTATCAAACAGCAATAGTTACATATGCACTACACCAAATTAGTTATTCCAAATGGCACTACAAGCAGTATGCAACCCCTTTGCATGTCACAAAAGCTGAACATGCTGTTTCCTTTAAAGCTGAGGCTTCATCAATAGCACTTACTTGACTCATGTTCCCTAAACAAACACAGGGTCTTAATGGAATCAGGTGAAAGAAGACTTTCAAGTGAATTGTCAGTAATAAGGAATGATGCACAATTAATGTCACAAGTATTTTTCACATTTTCTATCTAGTGTTTTTCATGTTAGAAAGTAAAATATAATACAAAAGTATCTGAGTTCAGAGCAGAATTACAGAATGGAATGCTTAGAAAATTAATTTAAGACGTACACAGCAACAAAGGAGAACAGTAATTCAGAAGTCTAAATGACAAAGTAGAACTTGGTAATCTTTTATGATGATTAAAGTAGTTTAAACTTGCAGATATGTTTAAAATTATTTGATATTTTTTCTATGTCAGATGTCTATACAAATAGACATATATTTAATATATTAAATATTAGTAATGCTATCATTTTTTCTTGCCTAAAATTCACATATAATTTTATAAGTGTTGCTGTTGAGGTCTTAAGTAGTTGAACACAATTTTTGATCCAAGTAGAATACAGTAACAAATCAAAGAGTGCAATTTTTTGTTACAGTGTTTTTGTCTTTTGAAACTGCTTTTCAGGCACTGTTTGCTGCAGAAAATATGTCCAGAAAGCATCATATGTTCCGTGCCCTCAAACAGAATGAACCAATCATTCAAATTCAAATATCAGTCTCTGAGGCATACATTTATCTGCTTACCCCTGATGGAACACTGGGGTTTTAGCTTCAATTTACTGATTCCTTCTAAACTATTTTTTTTTGGGAAAAAGATGTAGCTCCCTACATATTATATTTGTATCCCAAAAAATCATGATAATGGAAATGAAAGTTTTAGGCTTCAAACTATTTGGCTGAAAACCTTTCAGGCAAGAAACTGAAAGTAAAAGCTAACTTTAATAAGGAATATTTGACTAGTAGTCAATCTAAGCCACTGTTAGCCAACAATAATGAAGAATTTTTGAAAAACCCAAAATAAAAATAACAATTATAAAGCATGGGTGATGTGACAAGAAGAGAGAAATAAATGTTAGCAGTGTGAAGAATTGAAACGGCACCTTGTATATGGAAAATTGCTGCTCTATCAAGAGTAGATGTCTGAACAGAACAATGAGGGTAGAGGACTGAAAATGAAATCAGAATGCGGGTTCTGACAACATCATGAAATGAGGGATGGACACAGTTTCTCCTGAAATAGTTTTTAAAATCTGATCAATGCAATTTGACGATAACATGCATATTTGCCTTGTGATACATTTGTTCCATCCTGTAGTACAGAATGAAAATGTCCTACGCTTGTTGGCACATGGCTTGTGTGCTCTCTGGAGTCACACATTAAACCAGAGTACCTATTCACCCTTATTCTGAGGGTATAATTTCCCACCTCCTCCACACACCAGCGTATAAATAGACTGCAAGTGCCCCTTCAGCCTCCAATTGCTGACTCCTCTTTTAAATCTAGTTAATCACGGATCTTGACTATCATTCCATTTATGACTGTGGACACTGCACTTATATATTTAGTCACTACAACCCAGGATTTTGCTCTGACACGGTTTATCATTCATTTTTTTAGCTAAATGCAGCTATATATATATATATATATATATATATATATATATATAGGTATTTAGCTATATTCTAATATTTGGTTTCATGCATTAAATTTTCTTGAAGAATAGGATAACTGGGTACCTAGAAATTAGAAGAAAACAATGAACAAATAATGAGAAATTTTTAAGAGAAAACGGAATAATTTTTTCTCTGTTTATATGAAATAATTAATGATATAATCATCTACAAAAACAGTTTTTAGTTATCCAGGTATTTTTATTTATTTCTTAAATATTGGTTTTCTCCAAATAATTTTAGTAGTCTTAGTAAGAAGGAAAAAATCATTTGTATACATTTATCTCTTTATATTTGTTTATGTACACACCTATTTAAAATCTCTTGGCTTAACAGGTTGTTTCTTCTAATATTATTTAAAATTTGAAATTAGTTAAATAAAAATTCTTATGTAATCTATTTGCTGGTCATAGAACTATGTGAATCCTTTTACTATTCTACACAAGTATATTTGAAAGCTCAAAGAAACTTTTGAAGTTTTTACAAGAAAACTATTACAGGTAGATAAATTAGAAAATTATGCTCAAGTATATGAATATGTAAAAATAGACTAATTTTTATTTAGAAATTGAAATTAACATTTTTGTTACTAGTCTCAGTAGTTTCCACCATTATGTATAATTTACAGGATAGCAGATACTAGCAAATGATATTCAAGTACAGAAAAATATTAGATTTTAATAAGGTCTGAATTCTAAACATAAATGTACATATTAATAATTATTCCTGGTCCTTTAGATATGAAAAGTTAAACTTTTAGTAAAACAAAAGACTAACACTTTAAATTGATCTTACTTGGCTAATAATTCTGCAGCTGTACTGACTTATAACTAAGATCAACAACTGAATAGTTTATTTCTAGAGAATGACTATGCAACTTGACTGGTTGGTTGAACTTTATTTGTATTGTTGGTAAAGAATTTTTTATCACTTTAAAATGCTGATTTTCATCAAACCACTACTTTCAATCTTTAAATTGAATGAAGTTAGAACATGTTTTCTGAAAGTCTTTAACAATTTTTTAAGTACCATTGCGTTTTTAAATATGAACTGTTACATATGTTCCTATTTTCACAAGTTAGGCATATTTTAAACATGTTCTTACTTTAATATTGATTTTTTTTTTTGATCAGTGGTTATAGTAGGCTCACTGTGCTCTAGCACTGTAGTGACCATTTCTTACATGGAACTACTACAACAGGTTAAAATTTTCACACCTTGTAAAGCTCTAGACATCCATAAAGTAAATAAAATGCAATTAGCAGAGGTTGATGGCTTAATATAAAGATTTCTAATAGCATGCAGTCTGGAAAAAGTTGAAATTTACCTCACCAAGCAGTCATTTAGACCAGAAGGCAAAATTTTTAAGTTTAATTGCATATAGGTTTCTGAGTGTACATTTTACTGTTCGTGAAGACATGGCAAAGTTTCACACTAAGACACAAAGAAAAGTTTGATATTTTAAAGGACCTTTATTGGCTTAGCACTTCAACAGTATATATTTTATATGCCTATAAATGTCTGTTATACACCTAAAGAAAAAATAGTATTTGAATTGTGTGTGCTCTATGATACAGCTCATATATATCAGAGAAAGATGAAGAGGATATCATACCATCTAAATCTAGACTTACAACTGAAGTATTTGTAAACCAGGCTCTGACCGTGTCTCCCCTGGGCTATTCCAGTGGAATATCTGTTGAGGGGCTTATTCTGATAATGCAGTGCTCTTAGGGTTCTGTGTATATTAACTGTAGTACTACTAAAACATTGTGTAATGTTCAATTATAACTCTGAGATATTCCTCCTCTAAATTATTTTTAGAACTATTACAGAAGAACATAATATAATTCCTTCTTCAGCTCCGACAGAAATATTTACAGAACATAAATGGGTTTGGGATGAACACTTAGAAAAGTTAGGGTCATGTTACTTATTGCATAAGGAATTAATTGTCTGTGGCCAGAGTTGAGTTGAGGTTAATGGCTCTATGCCCAGGTGGTGGTCAGTGACAAGTAATAACACGCAGGGCTCTGTCCTGGGACTAGTGCCCTTCAATATCTTCGTCAATATCAGAGACAGCTTTGATCAAGTGCACCCTCAGCAGGTTTGAAGGAGACATGAAGCTGAGTGGTCTGGTTCACACAACTGAAGGATGGGATGCCATCCACAGGAACCTGGAAAAACTTGAGAAGTAAGGCCACAAGAACTTCATGGGGTTCAGCAAGCGCAAGTGCAGGTGCAGAACCTCTGTTGGAGCAATCTCAGATATGAGTACAGACTGGGGGATGAACAGATGAACAGTGGCCATTCAGGGAAGGACTTGGCTGTTCTAGTGGATGAAAAGCTCTGTATGGGTAGACAGTGTTCACTACAGCTCAGAAAGCAAACCACATCGTAGGCTGCATCCACAGCCCCTGTAATCTGCCCCTGTGAAAACCTGCCTGGAGTGCTGAATCCAGGTCTGAAGTACTCGGGCAAAGAAACACATGGATCTGTTTGGGTGGGTCCAGAGAAGGACCATGAAAATGATCTAATGGCTGGAGAACCTCTCCAATGAAGACAGGCTGAGAGAGTTAGGCTAGTTCATCTTGAAGACAAAGCAGGTCCAGGAAGACCTTTTTGCAGCCTTTTAATACATAAAGGGAGCTTATAAGAAAGTGAGTGGGAATTTTACATAGGCAGGCAGTGATAGCACAAGGAGGAAGAGTTTTAAACTAATAATGGAGAGATTTAGATTAGATACAAGGAAGACATTCTTTACAGTGAAGATGGAGAGGGACTGGAACAGCTTTTCCAGAAAAGCTGCGGATACCCTATCCCCAGAAAGGTTCAAGGCCAGGTTGGACAGAGCCCTGAGCAACCAGATCTAATGGAAGGAATATCTGCCCATGGCAGGGAGTCTGGAACCAGATAACTTTAAGGTCCCTTTGAACCCAAGCTCTGATTCTATTATTCCCTGTGCCCATGGGAAAAGAGAATTAAAAAAGGTGGAGGGAATAAAGGCAAAAGAGCGGTCATTTTGAACCAGTGTAAAATTTGTGTTGTATTATCCCAGATTGAAAGAATGCTTGGAATGACTGGGGCTGTGGTAATCACATTTAGCTGGAGTTTCTTTCAGCATTATTTATGGCAATAAACATCCTAACTCACTTGAGTACAGCTGATCTATGTATTATCTGAGTTACACTAAAACAGTTATTGGAATTTAATTTTAGAAACCAACCTACAAATAGGCAAATGATAATTGCTCCATTTTATTTTCCTATTTGGTGTATAACAGTATTTTGTGTGAGTGAATTGCCCATTAATAGTCTCAACATGCTAGTTTTGTAAACAAGATAGACTCTTAATTATATTTTATCTAACTGCACTGAATGTACCACAAATTAATGTGCTACATTTATCAAATGGTATTAAAAAAAAGTGAAAGAAGAATTTGATGCTGTCAAGAATGAAAGGTAACTCTTCCTAAATATTTTGAAAACTGCAAATTTTTGCAGACTGTTTTCAGCGAGACCTTTATCAAAAACAAGTCTGAAGTAAATTTACTAGGTGTTCCTAGATATATACATAGAATTTTCTTGGTTCTTTTTTTAATTGAAGTTTTAATTTATTTATTGTATTTATGTACATGTATGTATGTATGTATGTATATGTATATTTACCTCCTTGAAAGACTTTAAGTTTATATAAAAGCTACATGCATTAGTAAAAAATGTTTGTGATTGTTTTAGTATTTTTGAGAAAGGTTTAATATAAATAATCCTATTGTGTGATCCTTACTTATACAGAGAAATTTTTTGCTTCACACTTGATCTCATCTGCTTCTTCATCAATGAGAACTATTTCTGTTTGTGACTGTGACTTTCTTCTTCAAGAGGGAGTGCACTGTATCTCCCCAGACAGCAGCATGCTATCATTATTACTCACATATAGGTCAGACAATTGGTGCAAAAAGTTTAGATGTGCTTAGGTATAGAATTTCCTAATTAAAATATTAAAAAACTGTAAAACTGTCTCAAAAACAGAGAAGGACATAGGTCAGAACAGACACAAACCTCTGTAAAATAATTATGGGAAGATTTTTGTTGCCTATCAGTATAGGTTTCTGGTACCAAATATTTACTCTATTATTCTACTTGACCTCTAATTTGAGATATCTTTGTTCTTCTGAAGATCATGTCATATGTGTTAAGGCTGTGAAATTAACTCAGACATCCTAAAGTACTTTAAATGGCACTTGTTGGTCATAATTCTTTAAGCAATAATTAAAGTCCCAGCTCAGCAAAGTTGCTGGAGAACAGGATTTAGTTTCTGAAGGATAGGTGGCTTGTGCCTTTTGGGATGCTCTTAGGGATTTGAGATAGGGACTTAGATCAGGTAGTTACAATATTTTCCTTGAAGGCATATATATCAATGGCATTGATATATATATGTATTTTATATATCTAGATCTAGATCTAGATCTAGATATTATGGATAGATATTTTATGGAATAATCATTTTTTCAATTATCTATGGTCCCCCACTACTGCTTGGTTATGGCTCTACCATAACCCTGTAAGAACAAATGAGAAACAAGTTGTGATTCAACCATATTTAACCTCTCATTTTCTCCCTCTTTTGTGCAGGATGGATGCTACTGAAATTAGCACTACAGTTTGTGCAGCATGATGCTCACCTGTTCATATCCCAAGGAAATGCTACAAGCAAAGCCCTGCTCATTTTTTTACTCTCACCATTTCTTCCTGCATCAACCAAACAATTGAAAACAGCATCTATTGAATGTTACAACCTTCCCCCCCATGCCCCCCAACACTTGAATGTTCTTAACATCTACAATTATATTTGAATTCCTGCCTTTATTAAGTTGTTTAGAGTCTTACGACTGTATTAAAATTTCCCACACATAACATCAAACTGAACTCTTTGGAAATAGTAAAAGGAAAGCTTGAAAAAATAGGAATGTCTTCCGCAAAATGGAAGGAATATTCCAGAGGATTGTGAAACTACACAAACACAAATCCTTCAATCCACCTTTGACATTCAGTTTTAGTCCTAGCAAATTTTATAAGTGCTTTAGGTCGGAAGTTAAAAATAATGCTTGTTCCTAGTATTTTCACAGTTACTTCAATCACAGGGATCAAATTGAAGAAGAACACATAAAAAAATAAATATTTTTGATCCGTTTCTTTTTTCCTTCATAAGGCTGTTTTGCATGGTCTAAATAAATTGTTTGCTTTTTTTCTCAGTAAATCAGTTCTCACTTCTGATAAATTGATGTCTGGCTAACTAAAAGATTGTATTGTAGGTGACTCATCTATCACCTTTTTAAGCCTAAATTTTGCATAATTTAAAAATAGAAGATGGAGCAGAATGTGTAAAATATATTGTACCAGGATTTCCTGCCTGTCATTCTGCTTTTTCAATAGGAATCTCTATTTTGGGGAAACCAAGTTAAATCTCTATATATCTCATTTGTAAACAGATAGTATTTGCTCTCAAACAATGAAATGCAGATTGCCAGAAGCAGGCATCAAGATGTTATTGAAAAATTCCCAGCAGAACTGAGGTTTTACTCAGAGGCTTGCTACTCCAAGCATTCTTGGCAATTCCAGAAATAGATCTGCTTGTGGCAAGATAAATAAAATTAAATTTCTGAAGTCCCATTTAAAATATAAGCAAAATGTGAAGAGGAAAAAGAAGAAAAAAAAAAAAAAGAAGAAAAAATCAGACAAGCAAAACAAATACTAATAAAGGAATTCAAAAGAAATGTCCCTGCTAGCTGTTTAAGTACAACTTTATATAAAATTATATAAAGTAGAACAAACTGAAGGTACTGTTTTCCAACTCTGATTCAATTCCTGTCAGATTATTTGAAATAGTTGCAAACTGTATTCTTTCAGTGTAGAAGATAATAGTGTAAGTTGAATATCAAGAAATACACTTGGACATCAAAATACAACCAATTAAGTTAAAAACTATGAGGTCAGATCCTGTAGTCCTTCTAATTTTTTACAGCAGGTGAGTAAATGAAAAGATGGATGAAAAGACCCTCTCAAAACTAGTGTAAACCTGTAGCTGAAGCAATTTTTGCTGTTACTCTTTATGCTGAATATAATTCTTGAAATGAAACATAAAGTTCTAGTCAGGATCAGTTGCTGACTTATCTTGAGAAAGTTCAGCTTGTTTTGGATGTATTTGGTTTTAAGTTTTAACTCACATGCAGATCAGAGCCTTAGAAAAAAAGATTGGTAACCCTGTCAGTGAGAATTACTTTTCTGTGGATAAAGAGCTGCTGTCAAGAAATACCTGAAAGCCAGCTGGATTTTAGAAAAGCAGAACTTCAAATCCCTTGAACATGAGCCAGATCTAAGATCCTTAACTTGTGTAGGGTTATCAATTCTCTTATAAAATATTCACTTTCCCTATTTATGGCTTCAAATCCTAAATCTCAAAGGATAGGTTCATAGACAAATGTTGCATATAGGTAAAGTCTTATTTTATAAGGTCCTTGTTACCCTTGTGAAACCATGGCTCAGGATGGCTACTTGGGCTGAGCAGAAAAGGACTGTGGGAAAGTGGCTCAGCTGAATTCGAGGTAGGAAAACAAGCTATAACACCATGGGGTGTTCATATCATGGAGTATGGTGGTTGGTTGGATTATGTTTGTTATGATTAAAACCATGTAGCTGAAATTGGGCTGAATGATTAAAAAGGCCTGTATTTTGAAATAAAAATTCATTCTTTTGCGCAGGTCTGGGGATTCTGCGTTGCTTTGCTTCATACATATGAAGACAATCATTTGACTTGAAAGTGACTTTTAAAGGTCATCTAATCCAACCTCCCAGCACTGAGCAGGGACAACTTCAACTGGATCAATTTGCAGCTTGCCCCACGTTTTCTCTTCTTTAGCATTCGTTTGCTTAAATCATAGAACTGTGCAATGATAGAGCTGTTGGGGGTAGAAGTGGTCTCTGGAGAGCACCAGCAGAAGTTTGGTGTAAGACTGCATTTCAGAATAGGGGAGAAATATTCCCATTTTTCCATATCTATGTATTCCCAATGTGGAATATCTAACCTGTAGGAAGAGCTGATTGGAGGGTTTAATACTGATTAGATCCTCCTAAATACATATATTTTCCAGGCTATAGAGATACATTTCCCTGCATATAGAATCTATGACTGCCTTTTGCAGATACCAAAGACTTTGTAGCAGACAAGAAAAGGAAATATTTTGGTGTTCTCAGGAAGAATCCAAGCTCTGGTATCTTATCAGATTCAGGCATCCAACTGCAATAAAGTACACTTCAAGCTATAGGGCTTCCTGCTTGGGCCTTGCTTATTGACTCCCTGAAAAGGATTCCATTTTGCTAAAATAATTATTTAGTCAGCAACAGGAATTGAGCAAACATGATTCTGCAGTATGGCAGACATTACAGGACTGGCAGAATCTAGTTTGATTAAATTCACAAACATTTTAGACTAGGAAATAATGGAGAGCATGAATGAAATTTAATCTCTTCCTTCAGAAAGTATAATATAAATTAATGCCACAAATTTCAATTAGTTATGACAGATGTGCAATCTTTGAAACAAGGGAGCCTCTGCTTTTAAACTTGATAATATCAATAAGAATATAGCACACCAGTATTTTGTTCATGCACTTTGAGTGTATGATTTTTCACATACAAATGTCTCTGTAATTTTTAGATTGTACCCACACACACCTCTCCATGGAAATGGTATGCTTTTACATTATTTTTCTCCTAACTACCCATCACTTTATTTAATTTTAAAATATTACCTGCCACTTCAGAAAAAGCACATTTTTTAGGACAATAAATTTCAGGATAACCCCACATAACAACTAGCACTATTGTACTGTGAGTTGCAGCCTATAAATATGACATTTCAAGAGCTAGGAAAAGGTAGGCATATAACACTTGTAAAATTCTCATTTTCATCAGTCTCTTGAATACCTAGATCTAGGTGTTAGAGTAATTCAAATAAATGACTCATTGTAGTACTCTGGTTATATTATTTCATTACCTCAAAATAGAAATTTATTATTAAAATTCTATTATGGAACAAATTTTATACTCAATCTGTTCTCCTTGATGATATCCCTTATTGCTTTATTTGCTTCATTGTCATCCTAATTAACAAAAAAAAAAATCAAGAGAATCTTACTTGACTCCATTTTTGAGGAGTGCTACATAACTAACAATTCTTGATGAATTCATGACAAATTCAAAAAAATTGTAGGCATGGATTCCTCTTGAAAATATTCCCCACGATTTTGACCCTAAAAGACTTTCCACAGTGTTAGAATCCTATCATTAGATATCATTTATATTTTTTTGCAGCTTGTGATTCTGTAGTAAGCTCAAAGTGCAATATACTGCTACAGTCTTAACCAGTATAACTGAGTCTGGTGGTGGATGCTGGTCTGGATTCTCTGATATTTGAAGATGAATGCTTTAGCTGCTGTAAAACAATCTTCCATGCATTTTTTTTTTTTTCTTATATGGAAATGCTTCAGTGACTTTCTTTACTTCTTGAATTTCAGGCTGCTACACATACATGGCACATTTTTTAAAATATTTCTTTAATATATGTATTGTCTCTCACATAGCATTAACAGCAAGGAACTTCAAAAGTTATCTCTGGTCTTTGAAAGCTTTTATTTCTTTTGTTCAGTTTCACCAAGGACAAAAAAGGACATTGACAGGGTTTTTTTCATTGTTTTGTGAAACAAAAGATTCCCATTAAGGTGAATTCTTCCCAAAATACAAAATCAGAATTATTTTTTTCTTATTTAATATATATATATATATATATGTATGTTTAATATGACTGTGGTCTTTGAGAAATTTATTGGCAACCTTGATTTATAATACACAATGACCTAATAAGGAATTATGAAGAAATATTAGGAATTAAGGCTTATGTAGATGAATGATGAACCAGGAGCGACAATTAATTTTGTATAGTTTTAACCCTAATGTGATTTTCAGTTCACCAGCTTCTTGCTGCATAAAGGCTCATTGTTCCCATATCTTCCTCTGTCAGGTCATCTTTATGCTCAGAAATTAATATACTTTAAAAAAACAAACAAAACAACCACAAAAAATAATCTTACCTACAGAAGGGCATTCATTGACCATCCTTCTTAAAAATACTGACTTTTTGACTTGTCTGGGGCAGAGTCAGCAGCCAGATCATGAGCTAAGCTGGCTGTTTTCACAGTAAATGTGCTATGAAGAAATTGTTGTTAGGGGTGGAAAGGTGCTTGGCCATTCAGAGAAATGCAGACCAGGTCACTGGAATCTGCCAGTCCCAGTCTGCAGTTGCTAAGAGTCTAGAATAAGTATGGACTGTGACTAGATATATAGAACTGAAGTCAGAACAGTGCTATATGCATGGAATGGATCCTTGTCTTTGTAACTGTAGTTGTGATGCTCTGGGTTATGAGGGCTACATTTATGTGCGCTCTGAGTGCTCTTAGTAAGCAGTTTCCAGTGGGCCAGGAACTATCTCAGTAAAGATCTCTGACAAACAGTGGGGGAGAATCAGATCCAGAGGCATATACTGTGCAGGCTATGTGTCTGAGTCCAGGTAACAGTGGGATTCACATAACATATATATCTATTTATTCATTTGCTTTTATAGATACAGCTAGATGTTTCACACATGCACACATACAGATACATGCACACACATACATACATATGCTTATGTAGATATCCTTATCAGTGTCAGCTGACAAGGAAATGGTAAGAAGCTGCTTTATAAGTTCAGGCTGGAAATTAAGAAAAAGTTCTTCACACAGAGGATGGTCAGAGACAAGCTTTCCAGGGAAATGGTCATGGCATCAAGACTCTCAGAGCTTATGGAACACCTGAACAACACACTTACTCATGTGGCTTAATTTTACACAGTCCTGAGAAGAGCAGGTAGCTTAACCTACTCTTAATTGGTCTCCTCTAGCTTAAAATATTCTATGATTTTAGATTCTATGATACATATAACCTCTATATATCTATGAAAAGGTTTTCCACTAGAAGATCATCAATCCTGATCAGCCATGGAGAGAAGCAAAATGAGACCATTGATGCTTTTTGTTCTTGCATGACTATGGAATGCAACACTCTGTCTCTTGATTTGTGTGACCATCAGCACATACTGTATACTGTTTTATGTACATTGTATGGATATTTTCTGTGTCTACTGGGTACACATGCTTAGTCTTGCTCCTAGTTGGACTTGGAGGCATGGAGCTGCAGGAGCCTTACCAACAATGAACTGCTAGACAAGACCCAACAACAGAGGCTCGTGGGTCAGGTAGGTCATGAGAAAAGAAGAGATGAGTTCAAGGAGTCTCATCAGTTGCAGCTGAGGTTGTACCAGAAACTGTCATTATCCAGAATAAAACTGACCACCCTCTTTAAATGGTTTCCTTCTAAACAGGAGAAATGCAAGATGCCAGCAAATACTGCTCTTCCTGACTGTCCACTGAGGGCAAGTGATGCAAATGCTGCACCATGGCACTTGCATAATTAGAAGAAATAACTCTTCTCTAATTTTTTATAATTTTTTACTAAGCCAGATTTGGTATAGAGGATGAGGGTGAACAATTTTAAGAGAGAAAGAAAATACAATTTTTTTTTGTTTTGGATTCCAAGTGAAAAAAGTCCTTTTTCTTTATTTGGACTAATAGTTGTCATTCATATATGAATATATAACTCACAAAGCCCAAAAGGAATGCTATGAAGTTTCTCTGAAAAAGTAACTAATATTTAGCATTTTTCCAGGTAACTTTTTCTGCTGTGTCAGACTACTGAGGTTGAATGTCATTATCAAGTTATGTTACTACTCATGCATTTCAAAACCAAATTGTCTCTGCTGCTTAAAAGAAAATGGTGTCTTTAACCTTTGTACATATAAAACATTGAATTTTTTTGAGAAGTATTTCTTTATTTTTTCATGCTAAAAAACTCATTTATGAAGCTGAAGGATCCAAATTACGCTGTCACCTCTATATTTTTCAACCAATTTAAAACCCTTTTCCTTTGCCAATCTTATAATAAATGCATTATTATAGCAGAATTGGTGCTGAAATCTTCACTGGGTCTTGCAGCTGAAGTCTCTGCATATTTGTTTTACAGATTTGGCTTTTTGTCTACCTTTGTTTCTGTAGGGAACTTAAAATTTTATTTTTTTCCTAAAACTCTTTTCAGAGAGTTCTCTTTATGAAGCAGAAATACAAACCTCTCCCCTGCAAGAAACCAAAAAAAACCTACAGAAATATGCAGTTGGCAAAACACAAAGAAATAGTTGTATAAAACAAACAAACAAAAAGAAAAATATGACATCATTTGAAATCCAATTTCTTTTTGTATAAATCCTCAAAGAAGGACATAAGGAAAAGTTTTTTGATGTATTTTCTGCTTTAAGAGAAGCAGAAGATCAAATTTTATTATTACTTCCCACTTAATTTTTTTAATTAAGTTCTTACTGACATAATTGTAAATTTTTTGAAAGTACTTCAGTCACTTTCATGATTGGCACACATGAACAGCAGAATGCCATCCAGAGGGACCTGGATAACCTTGAAAAGTGGCCCATGGGAAACTCATGAGATTTACAAGTCCAAGTGCAAGGTGCTGCACCTGGGTGAGGGCAATTCCTGGTATCAGCACAGGCTGGGGGATGGACAGATGGAGAGCAGCCCTGCCAAGAAGGACTTTGTGGTGCTGCTGGATGAGGGGCTGGGCATAACTCAGCCATGGGCACTCAGCCCAGAAAGCCAAACCTGTCCTGGACTGCATCCAGAGCACCGTGGGCAGCAGGGTCAGGGAAGGGATTCTGTTCCTCTGCTCTGCTCTGGTGAGACCCAACCTGGAACACTGCATCCAGCTCTGGGGTCCCCAGTGCAGGAAGGACATGGACCTGTGGGAGCAAGTCCAGAGGAAGGACACAAAGTTGATATTTGAATGCTGCAGCTCTTGTCCTATGAGGATAGACTAGGAGAATTTTGTTTGTTCAGCCTGGAAATGAGAAGACTTCTGTGTGATCTGTTTGTGACCTTCCAGTACCTGAAGTGAGCCTACAAGAAAGATGGAGAGAGAATATTTACAATGGTATGTAGCGACAGGACAAGAGCAAAAGCCTTTAACTAAGAGAAAGAAAGAGTATTGTTTTAATTAGATATTAGGAAGAAATTCTTTACTGTGAGGCACTGGAACAGGCTGCACAGAGAAGTTGTGGTTGCCCTATCCCTGGCACTGTTTGAGGCCAGGATAGATGGAGCCCTGAGAAACTTGATCTAGTAAAAGGTGTCCCTGTGGCAGGGGAGTTGGAACTAAATGGTCTTTAGGGTTCCTTCCAACTCAAACCATTCTATGATTCTAAATTTCATTGTTAGTTACACATTCTGTTGTGAAAACTATGACATGACCTAATGGGAGTCATACTCTAAATAATTAATATCAGGTAATAAAACTCTTCTTGCATTGTAAAACATAAGTAAAGGAAAACCCAAACATCAAAATTAGGGAAAAAGCCACAAAAATAGATAAAAAGTATAAACACTTCTACCTTGTTTGACTAAGCTTTTATCTAGAATGTTTAAAGCATGTACCAAAGTAGCCTATCTATGTATTTTGTGGGTTTTTCTTAACACAAGAACATCTACTTTATACCCTAACATAAACCCACTAAAGTTATGAAGTTTTTTCTTCACTGTAGTTGAACAGATGTGCCAATGCACAGATCTCTCTTTTGGCAAAAATAAATAAGGGATGGGGAGAGATGGAAAAGTGAGGGAGAGAGAATTTTTTCTATTACTTTGAATATCACCTTGTAAATGTACTGTATTTTAAAAAGACTGCAGGGTAAATACAAATTCTCTAGTTGTGCATTATAAGAAGCTTGCTTGATTTTTATTGGATCTCTTTTCTTGCTATGAAAATTACCAAAATCGAAGATTCAATTTAATTTATATAGTCAATTAAATTCTGACATTTTGTATGAATCTTCAAAATACCTGTAGGCTATCAGAGGAGAGTTGTTCATTTGGAAAGGCTACTATATCTCCTCCTCCACAGCCAGCTGTATTCAAATAACTAGAAACATTTGTTTTCCTTCTCATTAAAGTTGATCTCTTCCCATGTTTAATCTGTAGCATCATGAATACTGCAGTACCACATTTTGTTTACTATAATATAAATGTTGAATATAGTTTGAATTAATATCCTTGCTATAGAAAGTGTTATAAGTGCTAAAATTATTTCATTTCATGAGTTCTTATTGGGGTCTATTGAATTCCGCTGCACACAGTAGTAAGGAAAATAATTCACCAGTGTGAACTTTTATAAGGTTGCCACTTATTTTTTTTTTCCCCAGGAATATCTGTAGTAAGTTTTACCTATTTTTCCAGCATAGCTCTAGGCTTATATATTAAAATGTGGTAGTTGGCACATACAGCCATGACTTAGAAAATGCTCAGACATCAATGAAAAACACGACAGAGACTGATGATGAAATCCTTATGGAAATATATAATAATCCCTGGCAAAGAAAAGAAGGTTTAAGTTTGGGGCAGCACAAGATAGCTGCAAGTGCTGATAATGGTAAGAAAGTCCCTCAATTCTTTACTTGTCTTGATCACTTATTTGCTGTGTGACCTTAAGCAATTGCGTTTTCCTCAGCATATTTTGGTGTGTTTTTCACATCTTTAGGGCAGGGATCATTTCAGAAAGCAAATCACTCTCTTCAGCTCTATTCATATCAGATGGCCTCTGGAGTCACTTAAAGGTGATTTGTTTGCTTGTTAGTTTGGGACTTTTTTTATTTGTGTGAGGGTTTGTTTGTTTGGGTTCTTTTAAGAAGTTATAATAGAAAAAATGATACATAGCTCTTTATTTGCTATAACATGTTGCTATCATATAATTACCATTGAACTTACTATTTAATTGAAAACAAAAAATGCAGACTATGGGAAAGGCTTTTTGAAGATTCTGTAGCTAGTTAAAATTGAGGATATGACTACTGTGATCTAGTTTTCATTCCATGGTAAGTTCCTTCAAGCAATTATTATTGCTTTAGGTAAGGATATACAATAAAATCAGAAATATCCTGAGACTGCAATCCAAAAAATCAATTAATTTGTTTAAGTGATGAAAATATTAGGATATTCAAATATAAATGTACAATTCAGCACTGAATTGAATTGGTGTCTGGCTAGTATGGATGGTTTTTAGACCAAAAACTGTGAATATGGTAGGAAAATAAAGATATCACTTGTAAAGAAAGAGTATTTCTGAAAAGTATTTCCTTAAAATCAGCTATGTAGAAGTCCTACAGAACAGAAAAGGCAAACTAAACCAAAACACTGTTTTCACTTGCATTTCTTCATTTGGCTTTCTAAAAGAGAAAATTAATATTACGTATGAGTAAGAAGTAATTAAATTAAGCAACTGTGACATTTGTGATAATGATACCAATTAACCAAAAGCAAAAAGGATATGTTCAGTGAAATTCAGAGCTAACATCTGAAATATCATTAATATGAGACTTCTTAGTGGTGTCCTTTATTTAGAGCTGTGGTGTTTATGTAGAAGTGAGCATTTCAGGGGTAAATTTAGTGCAAGACAGGAGGAAGATTATTAAGAGCTGTTCTACAGTATAGATTATTAAGAGCTGTTCTATAAGAGCTCCTATTAATAGGAGAATTCTGATCTGAGAGTATGCCTGACATTCATTTGTCATCACTGCTGAGGTCTACCTTCATCCTTTATCTTTCAACTCTTTCAACTCTTTCAGGAAGTCCTGGCTGAGTACAAGTTCGTACACGCACAGCAGAATCTCAGACACTGCCTATTGCCAAGTAAACACGAATAAACTTTTAGAGTGAACCACCATCAAATCACACATTCCCATCACAGAATTTAATGGGCATCTATACTGAAATCACAACATACAGTGGATTATGAATGAACTGCAAACCACTTCCCATAACAGTGTGGACCATCAGTAATTTCCAGACCAATTAGACTGTAATAACCCAGTGAGAACTGTCTTGTTTTGCGTTATATGGAGGCAAAACAAAAATAAACTCTGCAGACCTATTTTCCCAAATTACAAAGGGCAAGAAACAAGGTAGGAATAAAATAACTAGACCCATAAATTGTTTACAAAGAATGAAGGTTTAGAATATATTTTTCAATGTTTAAGTTGCTCTATTATAAACTCTTTCATCACTTAAATTTCAAGTCAGGTAGAAGTGGCAGAAGATTAGTATTTATTCAAAGATTCATATGAGTATTTATGCAGCTCTGAATATGTAAACACCTGTTTAAGTGGCATAAAATTTTGGTCATAGAGTAATTTCACATATATAGACTGTGATTAATAAAAATTAGTTTTTCAGAAGTCTCTGCAGTTTCACAGAATATAAAACAGGATGTTTGGGGTGTTTTTGTTAAATTTAATTTCTCAGATTCTACCTGGTTTTAGCAACAGAAGTTAAATATATCTATAAACTTTAAGTGGTCTTTAGATCATGGAAATCTAAGACCAAAACCAGGTACTTAACTTCTCTTTCATTTCTGGTTTGGTTTGGGTTTAGATATGCATGTCTAAGAGACCATTATGTCCCATTTGAAGCCATAGTAATACACTGTATTGTAACAAAAGCATGCTAAAGAAAGCATTATACAGAGAAATCCTGTTACATGCTGTTTTTTTGAAGAGACATCTGAAGACTTCTAAATAAAAAGTGACTACTTACATGTATGTTGATTTAAAATGCAAGTATATCAAAATTCTTATTTACAATACTTACTATGGTCATGTCAATGAAGATTGGTATTCCCCGTTTGATGGCCAAAATCTGAATTAGGACCCAACTGGGACTTCACATATGAAATTTTGGTAACTTTGAAAAGTGTAAAGCACAACTCCATTAGGTGTTAGCTAAGATCAACACTGTCAGTTGCTGCAGTCTGTTGCACTTTGAATTGTAGCAATCTGATCACATTTCTGAGACTGAAATGACTTTGAATAGTGTTCAGAGCACTTACTTTAATAAGGCATTGTGTTTTTTCTTAATAAATAAAAGGTGGATATCTAGTTTATTAGACTTACTGAAGCAGTATCCAAATGAAAGCTGCTATCAAATTGGCATAAAAAAATGTTATATCTCTTTTAAGTACGTATTTCATTAGTATATATCTATTTACATTTTTATATATAAACTTGAGACAAAGCTCCAAGGTAGTTCTCAATTTGGAGATTTATTTATATTTTCTATAATACTTTTACTTCAATTCTACTAAAGGCAGATAATACAATTAATAGTTTTAATAAGATGATCCCTGGAGTGAACATAAGAATACATATAATTGAGTATGAGAAAATAAATAGAGTTGTAGCTTGTGACATTAAATTGGATGCTAACAAACATCTAGGCTGTAGTCTTCCACACAAAAAGAACATTTATTTTTGAAATCATCATGACAATATGAATAAGTAACCATTAACGAAAATGTAATTATATCTTTTATGAAAAAAGAAGGAAACAGACATGACTGTGTATGTTAGTTTCAGTTTGTGGCTCAGACCTTGTAGAACTGTCTATTAAAATTCTCCTCTGGTCTTTGTGGAAATTCACATATTTTGATTTAGGTTCACGTTGAAGTCGGTATTTTTATGCAAAATCCAGGGACTGCTACAAGACACATCCTATGGTGGAAAAAAAGAAGAAAAAAAGAGGGAAAAACAGTGACTGTAAAAGTAAAAGAAACATGTTATTAATAAAAATTAAAAAAAGATGGATTTTTTTTCTCCTTCTGTTTTTAAATTGTGTGTAAACATACACCTTCTTAAAAATGTTTGTTGCCTGACATGGAAACAAGAGATGATATTGATTGTCCACTGCATCATTAGAATAAGGAGTCAAAAAAAGTGCTTAGTTTCATATTAGACTGTGACCTTGATGTCATTAGTGAATGCTGAGGGACATCTATAACTCCCAGGAGGAATCATTTTTCTGCTAAACAGATTTCTTCTGAGCAAATCATGCTGATGCATCCACTGTGCAAGTTTGTGAGAAGTTGCACGGCATCAGGAAAGGTGAAAGTCTCTCCATGTGCCCCCTGTACATCTTGTGTCCACAGAAGACAGAGAGATCAGTATAATTCATCTCATTTTTTTCCTTTCAAAGCTTCTCACCCAATCTTTTAGGCTTGTAAGACATGTTTTGTTATTAGAAGATATTATAGAAATCAATTATTCCAACTACAGTATTAGAATTAAGGATATGCTTTTGATGAATAGCCATAGCCGTTGTTTTTTTTTTGAGGAGTAATTGTAATACTATTAATACATTGTTTTTAGGAATATTAATTCTGATAAACATTTTACATCAATTCCATTACATTAAAAAACAAAATACTAATTATTACTCCTGGAACAGTGGCTTTATTATTCTAGTTGTATCTTGCCTTGGATCTTGTATCTTGCTAGACTGTTGCTTGAATAAAAAGATAACAATAAACTTCTTGGTTGGATACTTCACTTTCTTTAGATTTCCCACAGGGTCCTGTGAATAGACCTAAAAATGTGTAGTCTTCCTTGCGTCAGCCATGAGATACCTCATGGAATTTTTGATTCTCCTTATTTGATAGGCTGTATTTCATGACCCCAGCTCACATTACAACAAGAGTTTCACACATAATTGTTTCCACAAAGGTCTTAATTTTCTTGGTGCTTTATTTTTAGGTGACTAATCTGCAGCACCACAAAGACCATCATTCCCAGTAGAATGTGGCAGAAACATTATGATACCTGTTACTTCTATACAAGCAAACAGCTAAATATTGTTTGCCAAACAGTAAATGAAAATACTCCATGTGTGCTATCCCTCCATTTTTTGCCAGCTAAACTTACATTTTTATGTTAATGTAATGCAAATGAAGCTAGCGTGTAAAAAAAAAAATGACCACGTAATTTTGTTAGCAAAAAGCAAACTTTGCTTACTGTTGGTAAAACAAGGGTAATAGAGACAAGTATTGCTTATACTGCAGTTCAGACATTTAGTACTGTAAATATTTTAGAAATAGGTTGCCCAGAGAGGTCATGGAGTCTCAGAGTCTGGAGGCAGCCAGAACCTACCTGGACAGGTTTGTGTGTAACCTGCTCTAGGTGATCCTGCCTTGGCAGGGGTGTTGGACAAGATGACCTTCAGAGATCTCTTTCAAATCTAATGGTTCTGTGATTCTGTGAAATAAACCTGTACTTCAACTGAAGAAGCAAGCCAAAGTATTTATTGTGATAATGTTGTAAAGCCTCAGTCAGTGGAGTGGAGCTCTCCTCACTGCCATCACTGAAGGGCTATTTCTCATCTCTAGCTCTCATGGTTTAATCCCCAGGTGTACTTTAATCACTGAAGGATCTAGTAAGAGCGCTCCCAGAAAGCCAGGTGGCTGCTTAGGGATTCTCCAAATGTGAGGCTACATATTCTTAAAGATAAAAAGCCAGATTGCTAAATTTTGTGAATCACAGTTGTGCACCAACCACTGAAATTCACTACCTGATGGTGCATTTAGACACACTCCTAAATCTTTTCCTGCTGGCATTTCTGTGTGGTGCCTGTGTGGTTGTGTAAAGAAAAAGAGCTCCTCTTTACAAACTTACCAGACAGGATCTGGTTCCTGCTGGGATACTTTTCAGATCTTATAACATTTTCATGTCATTTTGACTGATGGAAAAATATTAGTTTACCCAGAAAGTATATTTATTAAATGCGGAAAGACTTCTTGCTTGTTTAAAAATGTGTTTGATTCTTAGCTTACAAATTATTATGAGCTGCTCAGCAAGAAACATCACAGGAACTTTCATTACCTGACCACTCTTATAAAGGCCATTTTTGCATATTATACCAAATGGAATCTGTGTCAGCTATAAAATCAAAGAAACATTTGGAATGGAATGTGTCTCTAATAACAGTAATTATATTTAGCACTTACTTTGCAATTTTCATCTGCAAAGCACTTACTAACAGCATTAGATACTTCATTCTCACAGAACCTCAGCAAGGTAGGCAGCTATTAAGCCTCTCTGTAAAGGGATGCATTATTGGCTGGCAAATGATCATTCACTAAATAGAATGGAAAAGAAAAGAATAAGCTATTTCAGCTAATACAGAGGTTTTAAGCAGAAAAAACTTTAATTCTAATAGTTTTAGGAGCAAGATAAATTGCAGTCAAATAGTTCTGTTCCTTAAAACACCAAAATCTTAGCTTAATCAAAAATGGCTTACCATACTCATAGTCTTATATGATAAATTATATAGTCTTATATAATGATATATCATCACAATGCAAAAAGTTTATTTTTCAGCCTACAATTTTGATTAAATTGTCTGCACACAATTCTGTGTCATGTGCTCTGGGATGACCCTGCTTGGGCAGGCAGGTTGTACCAGATTGGCCACTGTATCCATTCTGTGATTCTGTGAATATGGAAGTCAAATGGAAAACCCTATATTCAGAAGCTGTTTTGCTGAATCACTAAGTTTTTCTAAGTAAAAAAAGCATGAGGAAAAATTTCTTTAATCCTCTTCCTACCTTATAGTCTTTTAGTTCCTGCAAGTTCTCCAGTACTTCACTGTTACCTCAGGGAGGCTTATCTCAGAAGAGTACTATGCAGGATACATACCTCTGCTTCTTACACTCCTGGCAGTTAGGAGATTGTTGGCTGCTCTCCAGAGTAAAACAAAGGAGATAAAATCTGCCTGGATATTTATTAAAGTATTCAATTTTTTCTATTGTATCAGTTTTATACAACTGCATTGGTGATGCCTGTCATTTATGTAACGGTAAGAGAACAACTTGTGAAAAATATTGCATGATTTAAACCGGTGTTACTTCCATTAACAGTCCATAGAGATTGGGAGTGTGAAATAAGTCAAATGAAAAGCTATGAACTTATCTCTAAGATAAATTAATAATAATAATAATAGTAGTTGCAATAGTAGTAGTCAGCTTTAACAACTAACTAGGACAGTTTAAAAGTAATCTCTCTTAAAAGAAGCAAAACACAGAAAAAAGGTCTTAGTTGGTAAACCTATTTTTCTTCAGGATATTTTTTTGTATTGAAATGTGTTGATCCATTAGTACTAGAACTTTACACTGATGAATTTTTATAACATGTTTTTTTTCTAAAGCTTTATGGTAGGAGCATCTTGAAAGCATTGCAATTCCATATTGCAATTACATTTTTTAATATAATCAGACCTATGAAGACAATATAATGTAAATATATTATAATTCTCTCTGCTTCTGCTTTTCCTGCCAGAGCTAGCTGTGTACCCATTCATCTTTGTTACATTCCATGATCTCCCATATACTGCTCTGATCTCTGCATGCCTGCATTTTCTCACACTTTTCTGTGCATTTCTCTTCATCTTGCTCGTTACTTATTTTCAGCTTACATGTGCTCTTCTTATTTTTTTTGCCCACTGTACCCCATCTCATCTCCCTTAAAGTTTCTGTTTCAGTCTCACTTGCATGTCATTTATCTGCTCCCTCAAGTCTTTTACACCCGGATACTCTTTAACACTTTGAACTTTTAATTCTGCTTCCACTAGTTTTCTTTTCCTTTTACTTCATATGTAAACGTGTTTGAGTCCTGGTCCCTCAATGTGACTTTCTACCCCACATTATAAAAATTAAAATCTAATTTTTTTCAGTCTATATATTCATCTTTCTGCTGATGCATTGAAACTTCCACTGAAGTACTCGTGCAAGGCTAAAGCAGAATTTTCTGAACAAAATCTATCAAATAGTTAGACTACATCTCTAAATTTACTATGACTACTGTTTACTATTACTTTTTCACACAATTCATCATGATTGGTTGTAATCACACAATAATACACAAATAATCATTATGTCAAATAGTGAGTGGAAGTATATATCAATGTTCTTTCCATAAAAATTTGGAATGTTATCCTTCTCAGGAAGACAAGAATTCTTTAAGATCTGTGGATTAAATCAACATATACAGCATGTTGTTCTGCAACCATTGTGACACAGCTGACTTTGAGAAGGCATATTTTATTCCCAACATACATAAGAGAATCAAATAATGCAAGATAAAAAGAATATATGAAAAAAATTGTGCCTATACTAATGCAAAAGCAGATGATGAATACAATTTAAATTTGAGTGTTCAGTAACAAAGTCAGTAATGGAGACAGTGGGAGGGTGAAGGAATTAAGAGAGGCAAATGAGGACAAGACTTTCTTTTTAATTAGATTTGGTGTGAGATAGAATATAGATAGGGTAAAATTACACCTTTCCACCAAATGTTCTGAATATTAAGGATTGTATAAATGAAGGCCAAGGGGCACAAAATTTAGAGCATATAAGTACACATAGACAAAATAATCAGTAAATTTAGATACAATAATAGTTGCAAAGTCCACATTTATTAAATAACAGAGCTGGACAAACTACTAAAACTTATCTATTTATTCAACAAATATTTTTATCACTTTTCTGCTTGAGAATTTTAGGGGATTGGAATTTCATTTTCATCAAAGTCACTGCCATAAAATACTGTCTGAAAATATTAAACTTTCGAAGTGACAAAGACAGCTAAATCTGGGTTTGCAATTTCTTAAGTCTGTGATAATTTGCCCTTAAATACAGCAAGATTTCATTTACTCTGTAATTTAAAAATATCATCACCACCCATTTTTCCTTTTCTTTCGAATATTTTGAATGAGTAATCTTTTGAATATTCTGAATGAGTAATCTAAAACCACTAAAATTAGTTCTTGTCCATAAACAGCATTTTGTATTTGACTCTGCTCTTATTGATCTTTTCTTCCTCTACCAGATTTTTAAGAACTATTTTTTCTTATTTTAAGGCCACATCATTTCCTTTTTAAATGTTTTTACTGTGGAAAATCATAGTCTCAACTCTTGTTGACTTTTGGAATTTAGAAATAGAATCTTGTTTCCTATTTAATTTGTAATTTTTTTATTACATTTCTTTTCCTGCTCAAATAAGGTCAAAGATTTTACTTGTTTAACATGAAAACACCATCTCTGCAACTGAAAGACTTTTAGATGTTCAGACGTTTTCTTGTTCTATCGAAATGTAGTTTTCTAGGGAAGTCATACCCAAGGAAATTTTTAATGTAATTTAGATCAAATCTTTGAAATATTTCAAACATCAGAACAAATTAAAATGATATACACGCTAATTATTATGGATTGGTGTCAGAGATTCAATATATATATATAAAACATGTCATTTATTATATAAAAATATAATGAGTGTTTCTCATTCAGAAATGAAGGAATATTTTTCTAAAGTAGTATAAATTAGAAGTAACTGAGCACAATTTTCTGATAAATGTGGTTTAATATTTTTTTATTTTTACTTGCTTCTATTTTATGTTTCTGTTTCAACTTGATCTATTATATTTCAGAAACATTCCTAGAAATTGTTTTATATATTTATTATTTGGGGATTTTTTTCTTAGTTTCTGTTGTTGTTGGGTTTTTTGTTTGTATGTTTGTTTGTTTTATTTTTTATTTATTTTTTTCTGTTACTTGAGCATTGCTTGAGAGATGTAGATCATCCTTCTACAAAAGCTGTCTTTACCAACACAGTTAACAGGATCTCAGCAAATATTTTTAATCACATGTTCAATTATGTGACTTGGTATTAACTTTAAAATAACATTCCTCTGTGACTTTCATAAATGTAAATTTTAAATTTTAACTCTTTCAGAGCCAGGCAGTTGAAGAGTTCTTGGTGACTATCTTTCTTTCTGTATAATGTTTTCAATGTTTCTGGATGTATTTGTATTTGTATGAAAAAAAAAAAAAAAAAGTTTATTTTTGGTCAGTCTTCCTTTCTAAATTCTTTCCTTTTATTTTTTTTCTTCCCTTGTAAATGCTGAAAATTTCAGCACCTGGTCTTCTGATTGCAGGAGTCTCATGGACACTATTAGTCAAACATTCATTTTGATACCAGATTCTCGGTCAAAAAATTATTTTTTTTCTTCTGGGAAGATTGGTAGCAACATCTTATTTTTGTTTTGAGTCTTTGCTTCTTCATTTGAGACCTGCAATCTGCTCCTCAGGATTATCTGGACATTTTCATTCAAACTCCCTGCTATGGGAATTAATGCCTCGGAACACTGTGAGTGCCCAGTAGAATGTGTGACTTCATCTCCAACAACAAAACTTCTTCAGTTGTTCTAAAGGTCTTAAATTCATACATTCTTGCTTATGACTTGTGCTCTATGCTAAACACAGAAAGTTTTGAAAGACATTAGTGGAGTTAATACAGTATAGAGCTTTCAGTGGTAAATTTTATAGGTTCATTTCACCTAACATTTATGTGTTAGACATCTGAGTCTGAGCAGTTCACCTCAGGCTTCATTTATGGTTGTTGAAGATAAATATGCACTTCCAGAGGGTGACTGCTTTGATCTAATTTGCTTGGCTTTCATAGGGCGAGATTAATCTCTCTCTGGAGATGCCTGCTTCTTTTCATTGACGATAACACAGGCCCAAGATGACTAGCACAGCACTAACCATTGAATTTTAAAGCACTGATGTTCAGGCAAACCAGTCCTCCCTGACATTTCTTTTATGACTGTCTGCACTTTGATATAGTAACTAGTCCTTACAATTCAGTAAGAGTAGGGGATGTTAAATGTCTTTGAAGTCTAACTCTTTTGATTGCTGTAGATTTGTCAATTTTAGAAATAAATAAAATTTTTAAATGGTGAAGAAATATAGTTGCAATCATAGGAAGATGGCAGAATGACTTGGACAACTGGAGTGCCACAATGGATGCCTAGAAAATTTTCAGAAGTGATAGGCAAGAAAGGAGAGGTGGTGACGTAATCATGTGTGCTGTGTTTTGATAGACAGTGGTGATGATAGGGTTGAGTCTTTGTGAGTAAGAACCAGGGGAAAGTCCAACAAGGAAGATATCCTGGTAGGCGTCTGCTATAGACTGCCCAACCCAGATGAAAAGGAAGATGAAATATTTTATTATACATAAAATAAAATGAAGTCTTACAAAGCCTAGCCCTTGTTCGCATGGAGGGTTTCAATTTACCACATTTCTGTTGGAAACACAATATAGTAGAGAAGAAGTCTAAGAGGTTCTTGTAGTGTGTGGAAAGTTATTTCCTGAAACAGCTGTTGAGGAAGACAACTGTGGAAAGTGTCCAACTGGATTGGTTATTTGTAAACAAAAGTTATGCCAGAGGAGATATAGATTGGATATTAGGAAACATTTCTTCCCTGGAAGAGCAATCAAGCATTGACACAGGTTGTCCAGCAAAGTCCCTGAGTCACCAGGCCTGGAGATATTTAAAATATGTACAGGTGTCATGCATAGGGATATGGTTTAGTTGTGCACTTGACAGTTTTATGGTTGGAATCAATGACCTTAAAGTTATTTTCCAACCAAAATGATTCTGTGATTGTATATGGGGTTCTTTATTAATTTTTCTATTCTTGCTGTGTTTTACAAACTGCGTTTTTAAAAAACAAAACTAAAAATTTCACATACACCCTCACATACGCACAAAAGAAATACTTTCCCCTCTTCAAATATTGTCTTGGGAACCTTTCAGAGGACTGATAGCACTCCTAAACTTTTATTGAATTCACTTTTTTAATATTTTATTTTTTTAAATTGTATTTCTTTGTTCTTTATTTTTGTTGACAAGACTTCTTGAGCATGACATTCCTTAAATATAAGGTTGTTTTTCTTGTCTAGTTAGCCATCCAGTATGTATTTTCTCAGAAAATATTGCCTCTAGACAATTAACAGTTCCAACTTGCAAACAGTTTTGATATCATGAAAGATGCCTTCTAATTATTATTATGAAAAAAATCTAAATTTAACTATTTTCATGTAGCTTCTACCTTTAAGAATAGTTCTTAAGATAACTATAAATATTTTCAACAAAAACTTTCTTAAGCTAAAGAATAGTATTGATGTGGCACTTCATATGCTGTGTTACAAACTGTTGTGGAAGAAACAACTTGAAAAAACTGTATTTTAAGCCAAGTGTTTTCTCTATTAACAGCAATTTTATCTGAAAAATTAGCAGAAGAATACTTGAAGCAGGAAAAAATTATTTCAAAATCTCCAGTGTTATATTAGAATGTTGCTTTTGTTGCTATATGGGAAGTTTATGAATAAATTTGACACAAAACTATTGAAATGCAGTTTCTTCTAATAAATATATAACAGCAGAGCCACTGTGGAATTCAATGAATTACATCTTCCTATATCATGCTTCTAGGTGGGATTGCAATGAAAGAGAAGAAGAAAAATCCCTCTCCATTATCAGGGTAATTAGTTCTATAAATTCCTTTATGTCTTCAGTGAAGAAATGGGGTAATTACATTGTGAAATTTCATTTTCCTAAGGGGACACATTAATTTATGGGCACATGTAATACTTGTTCCAGCACAAGGTTTCCACATTCTGTACATGTACTTCATTATGTAGAAAAGAAATATTTAAAGCACACAAGATTCTATGTATAGTACAAAGTGTGTCTTTTTTTATTTAGGCAAGGTATTTTTAGCAAATCTCTTTGATTCCAACCTTCATTAAGTATACTGTAAGTCTTAAAACAGAAAAACAAGTTATTTTGCTTTTATTCCTTAGGAGAAGAGTTCAATTTCTACGTAGATATTAAAGTTCATAAAATATCATTAAAAACAGTAAGTGTGGTGGCAATTTAATTATTACAAAACACTGTGGGTAGGATTAGGGCCCATGTTTTATTAAATTTTATTTCATGGGAAATATACTGTGGTAATTACTAATACAGCTTTATCTATCTTTCTATTATTCAAGGAGTAATATTACCTCTGTTAAAGGTTAATAACATTATTATTACTTAATTCACTAGAATTTATTGAATAATTTGAGCAGTCTGAAGTAGATACTAGTCAATCTGAACAGACTTTCCTTATATCTTCTTATGTTCAAAATCTTGTGAATGGGCAAAAAAGGGAAACACATTACAAATAAAGATGTTGGTGTCATCAAAATCTTAACAGTCCAACTCAAAAATCGTTATTAGGCTAGATCTGATTATAACAGAGAAGAAAAAATTAATTGTAACCTAGTTAAAATGATTGTGTGGACATTCTTTACATTCTACTCCTTTTTCTGGTTTCAGTTCACCTTCTTCCTGCTACTTGGTGGTTTTATAATGGCAGAAGTGGTGGGGATGCTCTGAGAACTCATAAGTAGCTGGAGTCCTTTGCTGTGAGGAATGTGATGTTCCTGTTAATGTCTTCTTCCTCACTGTAGGATCCACTTGAGATCCTTTTAATGTGTTTATTGACACACTTTTGCACTTTTTCTGTTTCTTCAAGAACTTAACAGTTTCATCTTGTATCAAAATTACTATATATGTTGCCCTCTACATATGTCATACAAATATGTATTTATTTTCTTTCTGTTGACAAAATCAGTTTTGCTCCAAGTCTTGTTTCTTTAGATGTCCATCACTGAGTTTTTCATAGTTGTGGAGTCTCTAATGCCACCCTGTGCCCTATCCCCTAAAGTCCTATTGCTGTACTTCTCTCCAGTTCCCACATCCCAAGGATTTTATTGTACCAGACCTCTATTCCTCTGCTCTACATCATTATGTTAGAGTCATAAGCCTCTCATTCTGCATAGAAGAACTAATAACTCCTATTTGCATAACATTTTTTTTACCTTACAAAGACAGCAAAAGTTAAATAAATTAGACATAGATATCTGGTCTGTAAGAGAAATTGTTGTTAAAGATAAACCAAGTGAAACAAAGCTGCAGGCAGGTTAAGATAACTTTAGACAGAGCAGACCTGAAGTGTCAGCCCTGAAGCTAGGCAAACTCAGTACAGAGCTTACAGCCTTACTAGCAAAGGCAATATGATATTAAAGGGCTGCAGAGTTACACCATTAAAGTTAGCAAATAACTTAATGCCTGCGGTACTGACTTTCCTTGGGAAGAAATTAGGGTGGCTCTGCCCTAATGTGTAATGATGTATCACATTTGGTGCACAGTGGCAGCTGGCTGCTCTTTTCAACCTGGACACACAGACCCTAAATTTGTGCCTCTTTCAGTGGTCTTTGGGGCAATGAGTGGTCAGACTCTGACCACCAGTGGTCTTCCCTTGCAGCAGGCTTATAATGCTGTTTAGATTCTGCCCTTGCTGAGTAACATGCTGGTTTTCAAAAGAGCCTATATACTACCCCAGCAGCAGTTGTAAGAATGAATAGGACAATTCCCTCCTCTTTGAGTGCACACCAGTAAAACAGATGGGCAGAAGACCCAGGGACTGTTTTAAGAGCCATCAGATTATTAGATTTTTCATCCTGTAAAGGAGTCAGTGGTGCACATATTTCTGGCTGTGTTCCTGCTTCCTAGTCCTTATTCATAGAGTTTTGTTCCCACACTGCCTTGCTCAGGGGAAGACACCTCAGCAGTGTACCTTCTAAGACAGTTTATTTCATAAGGGTTGAGAGACTCATAAGGGCAGCACCATCTGTTTTTGCAGGAACAGATTTTATTACAATTTATTATAATGCAAATGGCTTTAGCACTTTGTTCAGGTAAGTAGGAAAAATTCACAATTTATCTTGGAAGGGAAAAATGATCTTCTCTCAGGAGCTCTGTTGTAGTCACTGTTGGCCGGTACTACATTGCTGACCATATTAAATATGTACAACTGATTCCAGAAAAATGTCTTACTGAGAGCTAACTTGGGTATAGATGTAGAGTACACTGAATAACATTGCCTGGCTATGGCCCACAGGCTTCTGCGTTCATCTGCACTGCATAACCACTGTATAACCAACAGGATTATGTCCTGCCAATGACTTGGAAGAAAACATTCATGGGCTCATATATCTTTTCTCCTCCAGGACAGAACTGGGAGGAAAAATTATATCTTTATATCTCCCTTTGAAATATCTTGAGTATATATCTAATGTTATGCATACTCCTAACTGTCCTGCTAAGGCTTTTGCTGTTGTTACACAGAGAAGAACCAAGGGTCAAGGTCAGTCACTTCCAAATTATTGTCAGGTTGAAGTGGGAAGCAGATATTAAACTTCTCCACAAAGACCTAAAATGTAGATGCAAAGTTTGAATATTTAATTAATTCATCAAGTGTGATTGTTAGATTATGGTCAGTAGAAGAGCAAATCACATTAAAACAGTTGAACTGAATCAAAAAATAGTGAAAAGAATATTGTGTAAACCACCATATTTAAAATGTAAGCAGTACTGTTGCCTGTACTTACAAAATTAGTAAATTAGTACATTTTATCATGAAATAAAATGAGGTCTGTTTGAGTGAATATATCATGTTTTTATAACAATATATAGGTCTGGACCGGTCAAAGAGCCAAATGACCTGTTTGGTTTCCATAAGCTGCATGAGACAGGACCAGAGCCTCATACAGAACAGCTTATCACCTCCAAAGTCTCTACAATTTGTGATTATCTACGAGTAATTCAGCAATTAGTAGTATACTCATGAACTATCCTCAAGAACTGAAAGTCTGAAGAAATTGCACCAGAATGGAATTGTTCAAGGATATTATTACAGGGATCCTCATGTCTAGTTAGAATATATTTTAATCCTTTTTCCTAGATGTCTTCATCTTCTGAATTTTCAACAATTGGTGAGTAATCAGAATGATAATCACGTGATCGGGGAAATAATTTTGCTTGTCACATTTCAGATATAATATCTAATTGTGTTATTAACTCTGTAATGACAAAAGAGTTTGCCTTTCACATTCTGTATATGTGAAACCTAACATGCATCCACAAAAAAAAAAAAATAGAATTTCTTTTTTTTAATGGGTCCCATAAATGTCATGGCCAAGATTTTCAGAATCTCATTTTTGGCCCCTATTTACTCAAATTTGTTGCAATCAACAGAAATAGCTCTGCTTATCTCATTTCTGTCATAGAAGTATTCTTTGAGAAATAATGTAAATGTCAACTGCAACAGTGTGACTCAGAAGTGTGGGAGGCATCATCTCAGAAATGGCCCACAGCTATGAATCCTCCTCCAGTCATAGAATAACTTTAGACTTTACCATCATCCACCTTAAGTCTGGAACTCTTTGTTATGGCTTGGGAGCACAATGTTATAGGTAGTCTTATTTTTCATTTGTTCAGGTTTGTTTCATGGTGAAGGGAAACCTACCAAAACAGAGAAAACCAGGCCTACAACTATGTTAAAGCTAAGAAGATTGTTTTATTCTTCAAAAAGTTAAAGATAAATGTCATTTCAGTATGTCTCACTCTGGCATCATCTTGGGGAAAATGCTGCATATGAATACCTTTTTCCACCTTCCCTTCACTTCTCATTTGCTCTTCATTTCTTCTTTGACAAATGGAAGGCAGAATATCTTTATAGGTTTATCCAAACAATGTATCTCCTAAAAGATTAGAAATGGATTCTGCAGTAAAATTCATTCATATTTCATAATCATTTTAGTTTGGAGCATCAAGAATCTTAGAAGCTGAAACTGCTTCCAGGAAAGTCCTGATTAGATGTGATAGTCAAAATAGTCTTACTGGCAAGTGTAGGTAGCTCTCCTAAACTTCTGCTAGTATTGATTAGAAATAAGTTCTGAGTAAGATAGGCCTGAAATTACCATGAATAATGAGGAGCCTAAGCCTAGTTCTCTAATTTCATCCGTTTTCCTGAAAAATGTTGAAATCACTGATTTCCAGTTCATGTTGGGAATCAGAATATGGTTATTGTTAACTTGGTTAGCAATTACCACTGTTTGTACATTTATTATTTTTAACACAATATGCATTGCAGACTTAGAAAATGGGAATATGAATGTAGATTTGGAGTTGGGACATATCTTAGAATTACTCCCCACCTCCCAAATCCATTTGCAGAAGCAATTATATATAATAGCAATTATATATAATATTTTTATACAAAACAATCTATACTTTCAGCTGAATAGTTTGTTTTGCATCAGATTGTATCAGATTGGTCAAAATTATTTCTCTAAACAAATTGCTCAGTTGCATTTTGGATCTGCTGGATTGGCTTCTGGCAGTGACCTTTTCCACTGCTCCAGAAGCATTTGAGTTCTGTAGCTTTCTGAATCCTAACTCAGGAATTACAGTTAATCAAGAGGCTGATGCTGTTAATACTGACTCTAGGACAAGGGCACAGAAGAAGAAATGTCTTTTTCAGATACTTGGTCATCAGTTTGAAATCCAGCCTTGCAATTCCTTCAAGTACTGGCTGCTCCCAGTTCCTACAGCTAACGGGAAGAGGTGCACTATAACTTTAATTGTTCCTAAGATAGTCAGTCCCATGATTTAATGATCTAGCTATGGCAATCTACATTTTTCCCATTGGCAATCTCCAGAGCTGTACACTTATTGTGAAGTAGGTGTAGCAGGTGGAATGACCTTCTAAATATGTATAAAATCTTAATCCACTTTAAGTAGCTAAGAACAGTCTCACCTTTACAACTTCATGGTCTGGCTAGCATAGCTGCTAAATCTCAATGATCTACATTACTAAGAGATATGACAAGGTAAATAAAACACAGTAAACATTGCTAGGTCATATGCCTTAACACTGCTTCCTCACAGGGCTCACACACTGGAGGTCAGGAATGAAAACTAGAGAAGGCTAAATATAAATATGTTAAAGCATAAATAATTTATGCTACCATAGCAAGAACATAATTAAGGTGACATTATGTTTCTTCCAGCCATGAGGCATCTTTGTGAAAAGATAAACAGAAAGTCAGGTGAATTTATCCATGGACAAAACTAACATGATCACTCAAAAATATTTGCAAAAGGGTTCCCAAGATTGCTTATTGTGCTGTTATGCTGATAGTCATATGAGGAAATTGCTAACAATATTGTAACAAAAAGATTTCATGAGGTTTACAGATTAGAGATTTACTTGTCAATGGATATGAAAACCATTTTCCATTTTTTTTTATTCTTTCTACAAAGTGTTTTGCTCACATTGTGTATTTATTGTGGTCTCTTTTATTAAAACTATTATGTTTGAAATTGTTATTGAATCTAAATTTGTTGTAATTAAGTGCCTGACTTGTACTGAATTTTGAAAAATAGTTTAGTAAGTGGAAATAAATGGATTATTTAATAACCTCTTTCAGCAATTTTGTTATTAAAACCAAATAGTTATGCTTAGAATTGATAGTATAAATGTAATGTGTCATAAAGTTCTGAGAAAGGTGAAACTCAATAACCAAAAGCAAAACCAGAAGTCAATATGGCTGCTCCTGATTATCTTGCTCATGAAGCTCTCAGTATTGGATTGAGGGTCAAACTGGAATAAAGTGAAAAAGATTGGTTAGACTATGCCAAGGTTGAGGGTTCTATCCCCACACAGGTTGTTCATTTAGGAGCTGGACTTAATTCTTATCTGGAACTCCAGAAAAACATCTCCCCTTTTTCAATTGCCTCTGCCAGGAAGCTGTCATCAATGCACTCCACAAAACTATCTTGGTTGCTTCTGCTCTGTGACACTTCCCTCCCAGTGGATATTAGGATGATTAAGGTCTACCATGAGGAGCAAATTCTGCAAACATAATGCTTCCTTCATTAGTTGGGAGATATCTGCAATGGTAATGCCCACATTGATCTGATCTCTAATCCCAACCCATTATCTGTCAGCTTGCTCAACACCTGTTCCTAGGCAGAGCTTCCTGCACTCACACTCCTCTCACAGAAGGACAGCTTCCTTTCACCACTGCCCTGCTCTTTGCAGTTAAAGTTGCACAGGAGCTCTTTTATTGATTATATATCATCAGAAAGTCATCCAAATTCATACAATAGAATCAAACCGTCCACAGCACAGGGAAGACTGTTGCTTACCCAAAGAGTCATGCTGCATTAAAGAGCAAGGCTAATTCTTATTTTACAAATTTTTCAAAGAATTCCACGAGATTATTTTGGTTTTTGAGATCCTACTTGATTGCAAGTAAAAGGAGACTTATGCCTACAAGAGATAATCAGGTAATCAATTCAGTTTTATATGCTCCTGAAAGCCCAGGTGTTCCTTTTGTGGATTTCGATGAAGTTCTGTCATTCTGAATAAGAGATGTTAGGTGATATCAGTCAGGAATGCACCTCAATTTGAGTTGTGATGTAGAAGAGAATTAAAAAGAAGACAAATTGCTACATTTTAACTCAGAAGAAAATTTAAGAATTATTTTTAAAAATATCTTTAAAGAAAATAATTACTATTTCCTTTGCATAGAGATTATAATTTTTTTAAATTATGTTGGATTATAATTTTTTTGTATCTTGACTTCAGATAACAATGTAGAATAAATATTTTCTAATCAATTTAGAAAGAACATAGAAAAATGTATGATTTTCATGAAAAATACATTAAACAGAAACAAAGGAAATAAATATTGATGCGTGTTCACAGCTTTGCCTAATCATTTCAGGTCTATTATATGCAGAGATAGTTGTTGGTACCATTTAAAATGAATCTTTAAGGCACACCAAATACTCTTTATTAAAAAAAATAAGATGAAGGTAATAACTAAGAAGGTTATTTTCATTTAAATTGCCATGGAATAAAGAGATAAAAAAAAGATTGGCGTACTGTGGGAGAAAAATCTATAAGTTTCTGTGGTTGCTGGCTTGTAGATTTTTAAGAAACTGTGCAAATTGTAAAAGAAACAGAAGCTACTGACTGTTGAAAGCATCCTTTTTAATAGTAGCTAAGTTCCATTAGGACAGGTTATGTGTTTTGACTCTTGCTTCTTATAAACAGCATGATATTTAAGGTCCCAATACATGGCATTAGTCCCAGACTTTCAGATGGGAGTGAAATCCATTCAAAATCAAATCTGTATTTGCCTGTGATCTTCCCCTTTGAAATGGCTGTCATTTAAACACATTTCTTACTAAAGATGTAGAATAAAAGCGACTTATATCCAGGTGCTTTGTTACACTTGCATCTGAACATTTCCTTATTTTCTGTTTTCCCAAGATGTGAGGGAGGATTTACCTACAGCAAAGTACGTCAGGTGGTCACAGGGAAAATGCTGGAACTTCCAGGACACTTCTATATTGCTAGATCTATTCAGTTCTTGGGGTTATTTTAAGCAAAGAATTACTTTTTATTTTAAACAATTATGACATTGGGTACCTTGTTTCCTAGATAACAAAACAAAATAAAAATGATGCACTGCATTCAGAAATTTAGTTCCTAAAGCACATGTAGGCATTTTGAGTGTAACCCAGGTTGGATAAAAAATACCTGAGACCATTTTTGTGTGATGTTATTATGGAGAACAGTTTCCATAGTGTCCTAAATTCCCTAAATCAAATGGATGAAATTACTTAAAACTTTTATATGAAAACAGATTTTAAATAGGAACATGATCATTTCCAAACAAAAATGATCAATCTACAGACCAACAGCCAACAGGCTTCATATACTGTCAGAGAAAAAGAATGTATTGTCAGCTGAGTTCTGCAGATTATCCAGCTCAAGGTACCTCAATAACCTTACTGGTTCTGGTTTTAATATATATATATATATATATGCATACACATATATATGTTTAAATGTCTCTCTCTCTCTCTCCCTCCCTCTCTCTCTCTCTCTCTCTCTCTATATATATATATGTATATTTCAATCTCTACTAAAGAGTCTTTTGACATTACTTCAAAGAAAGAATTCAGACAACTCATTCTTTAAAGATGTTCTTTTGCCAAAATAAGATGCACAACAACTACAGGATGTAACTGAGAGCTTGCTCTAGTAAAAGAGTAAATTTTAATGGAAAAGGTATTGCCTTCTGATACCAACTTTCAAAACAAAATTTTTAAAATCCCTTCACTATCACAAAGAAAATAATGGTGTACTTATAAAAAAATTATCTGGAGGAATTTTACCTGAGTTGTAATATGTAGCAAATTCTTTTCATAAGTGGTCATTTTTCTTCCTCAAACAGAAATAGGCACAGTGACAGATGACTAGCAACACTCTCACTTCACACACAGTATTTTGCTATTTACATGGAGATGTTTTGCTTTTCTTTTTCATAAAATACATTGTTAAAACAATGATAAAAATGTATCTGACTAGTGAGCAAGTGAGCAGCAAATGAAATCTGTGAAGACTTGTTTCAATCTGCAAATAAAATTGGCAATATATCACATAAATCTTATTATATTTTTGTTTGTTTGTCTTTTAAGTTGTAAGTTGACATATGTTTTGTGCTAATTAAATTCCAATTTAATACTGGATGATATTTTATTAACATGCAAAAGAATGCTTCATATTTAAATTTTATGAGTTTTATAATCAACAGATATATAATATTGTTTGCTTAGTTACCTAAAAATAAAAGGAAAATAGTCATATTACACTTTTTGTGTCCATCTTAACTATGTGCTGTCTCTAAGTTCTGAACATTAGATAGCATACAGCATGCTATCCAACACAGTACTAATATTTTAGTCTGATGTCCTTTAATTTCTAAGGAATGTCATACTGTCCTGTGTAGCTTGTCCCAGTATTAATGCATTATTTCTTTCCATGGTCTGTGTGCTAGAAGATAGAAGGTTGCTGACTGTTCAGCTTGTTAAATAATACAAGCAAGATTCTGAAAAATGAAGCTAAATTAAATTCCAGGGCTTTGATAATTAAACCATGTTCACAAATTGCATGTCAATGCCTTTCTCCATCATGCAGTGTGATACAGGCAAGCACTTCTAATCTGCTGCTGCTCAGAAGAATTCTAGAACCTGAGTCAGTATCTGCTCCTTGAGACAGCAGTGGAATATTCAAGTTAATAATCAATGCCAAGTAGAGTACACAGACTTGCATCATCTTGAATAATGCAGTGGCATCTCTTTACATTACTGCCCTGTCATGTGACTGGAATGTTACTGCTGGAGCAGCCTGGAAAAGATTTGAATCCTATGATAATATGTAGGGAAAACACACCCTCAGGTCTCTTTTATAAAGAGATCCTGTGAGCTGATTTTCTAGCAGGAAATATTGTGTACAGTAAACAACCTCAGCTGTCCAATAAGAAATGGCATAGTTAAAATGTGCCCCACATGAGTCCACTCATCATTGAGCTGCAGAATATTTCTCAGGTTTTTTTCCTCATACATTCAGGGTTTAAAAAGGTACATGTAATTTTGTTTATGCAAGTTCATATGCACCAGATAGTGATTACATATTCAGGTATCTCAGGATTTTGACAAGTTTATAAATGTAATGTTCTGAGTAGGTTCTGTGGTGACAACAGATTGGCATACAAACTTGCAGACTTCTGAGCCGCTGGCTGACTGCTCACTAGATTGCTCAGTTTATATTTCAGATCTCAGCTGAGTTATACAGAAGCCTTGTTAGCTCTTTGGATTATATCCTGAGCTACTAAAAAGAAACTCTTTGAGGAACAGCTTTTTTACTACCAACCCACCAATATAAAGGGCATTCCTACTTTAAGAACATTAAACATAATCTGTGACTCTAAGTCTAGCGCCTTAAACTATGACTGAGATTTTTTGTAGTGTTAATCATTAGCTGGAGGATTCTGCCTCACTCTTGACTATACAGGGACTGTAACTTTCTAAAGTTTAATTCCTAATTTAGGAGTGCTGAAAGACAGGTGACATATTTCTGGTTTCTGTGTCTGGTCAGGTGCTATTAGTTGCAATGATTTAAAATATTTGAAGGTTAAAAAGAAAAATTAAAAGTTGTTTTTAGGAACCACCAAAAGCCTAATTTCCTTTGCCTCTATCCATGTTTCTTACCTGATAGAGTTATATTGAGTTGGAGTCTAGAGCTTTAACAAAGAAGTTGCAGTAGGGCACAAACAGCATATTAACTTCGTATCTTATAGACATCATTTGAAAAACTGTTCAATACAGGTGTTATTTATGTCTGGTCTCCCTTTCATACCTATAAAACTGAACAGATTTCATAAGAAACAAAATATATTTTGTAACTAATCTCAAATATTAAATATCTCTGTCCATTCTTCAGGAAATGAATTATAAAAGACGAGGTAGGTGGTTATAAACTTGCCATATATTTTCCTTTTACTGGAGAACAGATTATGCCTTTTGCATTGGGAGAGACATTTTGGTGTCAATAAAATCTCATCTTGTTCTCCTCTGTATGATGCTACAGACTTAAAAGCTCAAGAAGAAAGTGGGGGGTAAAAAGTAACACTGCAGACTTTTTTCAAGAAAACCTGAGTTTGACACTAAATTTGAGAAAGTTTTTCTGTAAAAGAAAAGTTTTCTGTTAAGTTGAAACATAAAAGTTCAGTATTGATTATTATAAGGCTTTTGCTAAAAACATGCGTTAGAAATGAGGATAAGGATAAATATACTATAGATAGTATAATCAATTTTTATAACATTCTATGGAAGAGGTGATAAAGAGCCTCAGAAAAACTCCTGAAATTACTGAAGTTACAGTTTCTTTATGGATTTAACAGGTATTAGAGAGGGGAAAAAAAGAAAAATACTTGTTCTGTCATATCAGTAAATATGTGTATACTAATTATTCTTAATGGACAATGTAGAATGTAAAGGTTAATTATGTAATTTTTTCCAGACAAAAAAAAGCACCCACAAAGTCTATGTAATGTAACTGTGATTCTGGATGTAGGTTTCAACAAAGCTTTGAGTTATTTGGAGTTAGGATTTTACTTCAAATAACTTTGTGAGGAAACACTCATTCCTGACACTGACAATAATAAAACTACTACTACTATTATAATAATTCAAAATGAAAGAGCATTAGAAGAACATACATGTAAAAATAAGTGATGTGTAACAAAATGAACAGAACTATTGAATGAAGAAAAACTGTTGCTTGTTTTGTAACAGTTATATTTAAATAACTGTTTTTATATGTTATATATACTGTAAATGTGTTCTAAAACAGTTACAATGAAAGTTACAGGACTGTTCCTATGAAATTGTCCCCAAATTAGTTCTTGGGGTAACTTTCCAATTTTAAATAATATTTTTTTCCCTTTTCTTTTCTTTTTCTCTACCTTATTTCTTTTTCTCCTTTTTTCTTTTCTTTTCTTTTCTTTTCTTTTTTCTTTTCTTTTCTTTTTTCTTTTCTCTTTTCTTTTCTTTTCTTTTCTTTTCTTTTCTTTTCTTTTCTTTTCTTTTCTTTTCTTTTCTTTTCTTTTCTTTTCTTTTCTTTTCTTTTCTTTTCTTTTCTTTTCTTTTCTTTTCTTTTCTTTTCTTTTCTTTTCTTTTCTTTTCTTTTCTTTTCTTTTTTTCTTTTCTTTTCTTTTCTTTTGTAAGAATAGCTGGGGATTTGAAAGAAAGACAGCAAGGTAAGAGTTTAATGTGTAAAAAGTATATACCAGAAAAGTAGACGTGAAAATTGCATTTGCTGCATCTATTTTTTTTGTGCACTTATGGCTTAAGAGGAACAGTTCTGAAAGCTCTTTTTTTGAAAAAAAGACCTGCCTTTTAACTGAAGTGCAAACCATATAAAAGGTACCATTATATTTTTCTATCTTTATGGAAAATAAGTCTTCTTCATCTTCTTGATGTGAGAATGAAATACATATAAATGTAGAAATTAAATCCCTTAGTGTGACTCTCAAAATACATACTCTTTTGAAAATCAAAGTTTAGATCAAAATAGTAAAGAAAAACAACTACAGAAACCATATCCTCAGAACTTTAAGAAATTATTTATTAAGCAGCACACAAACATTTTCCTAGTAGAAAAAGAAATTTACTTAGGGAGAATTAGCTATGTGAATATTGACTAGAGCTTTGAAATGATGAGAAGGGTTTTGACAAAATACCAGAGAATTAATCATTAGTTACACTTTTATCTTGGGATTTACAATACAATTTTGTTTAATTACTTCTGATGTTTCAGTATCATTCTAAGAACTACAAGAGACAAAGAACTGGAGGGTACATGCTCTTTTCAGACTTGTTCTCAGATGGAAAATAATATCTATTAGAACTCATAAACAAAAGTTGATATTCTTGGCATTTCTACACAAAGGAGATCAAGGATTGAGCTGGCATAGAAAAGCCTTGCAAAAGTGGCCCTGCCAGTTTAACATTAAATGTCTTTGTGAAATGGCTTGGATTGTTACAGTTCAGTGAATCACAAGTCATGTATGAATAATATGAACAGGATTCTGGCTTAGTTTCATCTCAAAATTTGTAGGATACTCTCATGCATAACTAACTTTTCACAAAAGATAATATGTACAGAAGACAGTAGGGTTGTTCTGTTGTATAGCAAGATTTATCAAGCACACTCTTCAATAATATTTTACTGTAAAATATTTTATATTGAAAAACAATTTTATAATGTGATTTCCTTTGAGGAAAACTTTTAATACAATAAACTTCCAAAGATAGAAATGAGATTTCATTTTTCAGTTTTCACCCCATCTGAAATGGCATGTTTTATAATATGAATTAGATACTATTATGGTCTTTCCATGTAAAATACTTGTGAATCATTTAAAGAGAGAAATTAATTTGATCACAACTTTTTTATTTTTTTGCTTGCTCATTTCCTGTATGGAGTATTTATTTTGTTATCTGAGGAAAAAAAATATAGTCAATTTAAATTTATACATGGATAAGAAAATTTCTTCCCGGTTCTAATCTATTAGCCACCATCAAATAAGTAAATGTAGAATATAGAAATGGAGAAAAAAATAAAATTTTTGTGCAAAACCAAACTTAATTTTATCCTAATTTACATGCTTTTAGATTTATATGTAATGATGTTTAAAAATATTTCTGCTTTTAATTTAACTCTAATTGCCAGTGTTCTGGAAATTCGTTTTTCTAGTTTGAGAAGAAGAGACCAACACTAAAGGTTTGAAAACAGGATAACTTTTTGATGGGAACTATACAAAGATAAAAGTTCTCCATAAGAAATCAAAAATTATATACATGAGAAGCAATTATTCTATGTCTAGTAAAGCAAGGACAGCTAGAGATGAAGTGGGAAGATCAGCAACATAATGGTTATGTGAAGTTTCTAATAACAGTTTGAATGAACTTTAAGGAATAGTGTATGTTTCATGTTTCTTTTATATACACCACAATGGTACAAATTCATTTGGAAATCTCAATCAGAAACGTACCAACATGCAAGAGTAGTTAATGATTTATTGTGTGAAACCCAGAATTGGTAGGAAAATGACATAAATCTTGCATCTCTTCTGATACTCCTGTAGCATATGACAAGCCCCTACTCAATGACCATGGCATGGTATGATGATGAAATTCCCACTATTCTTCACATTTCTAGAATATTATTTCAAGTGAACAGTTATCAGTCTTTTACCTGTTCAATACCAGCCTTTCAAAGTGACACATTAAAATTCAGCGAGAATGATCCTCTCCTAGCCATCTCCATAGAAATGAGCACTTGCATGTGGTTCACAGGTCCTGAAGAAGTCCACAAAAACGATCAGAGACTGGGAGAATCTCTCCTGTGTTGAAAGGTTGAGCAAGTTGGGGCTGTTCAGCCTGGAGAAGGCTCCAGGGAACTCTTATAATACCTTCCAGTACTTAAAAAATGGTTCATGAGAAATATGGGGACAGACTTTTTAGCAGGGCCTGTTGTGGTATGGCAAGGGGTAAGGATTCTTCTAAAGAAGAATCAGTTTAGATTAGGTACAAAAAAAAAAAAAATACCATGAGGTTTATGAAAGACCAGAACGGGTTGCTTGGAGAACTGTTGGATTCCGCATGCCTGCTAACACAGAGCATCAGGCTGGATGGGGCTCTGAGCAACCTGATGTAGTTGAAGATGCCCCTGCTTTTAAAGATGGTTGGACTATATGACCTTTAAAAGTCCCTTCTGACCAGAGCTATTGGATGATTCTATGAAAAAGAGGTTGCATTGTTAAAGACAGCGGTGGTACATGCTTGGGTTAAACAGCAGACACTCCTGCCAATATACAGGTCTCTACAAACAAAACCTCTGGTTAAACACCTAAATTCTGCTTGAAATTACTGTCTCATCATTATGGTGTGCTGCACTGGCTCAGTACAAGTTCAGATCACATTTCACTAAGCAAAGAGATAATCCTCTGAATGCTGCACACATGAATAATTGTATCAAAATAATTTTCACCTTGACTTAGCCAAAGTTGTTCAGGACTGAGGGTGAAGCATGATTCTGTTTTAAAATCTTGGCAGTTTAGGTCTTCCAGTTATCACAGGAGTTCAGAAAATTCTTTAATGAGGCTAGCTGTTTCTCAGAAGATTGGGAAAGAAAAGCTGTAGGAGAAATGCTATTGTATGTATTATTCAAGCATAAATTATAGGTCTCAGCTGGGTAAAATTCTGTGGGGTTATATTACAGGTCAGACAAGATGATCTGATGATCCATTCTGGCCTTGCATTTCTGAGTTTCTGAATAATGTACAATGAATTTTATATATTCAAGTCAAGCTGCGTGGCCAGAAAACTAAAACTATTTACTACTTCTTGTCTAGATTTATGATGGAAGGGAAAGGACCAGACAGAACTCATTAAAAATAAATTTCTCAATCTCCTTAACACCTACATTCCCTTTCTTTGTTTTCTTTCTGTGTCATGGTGAAAAACTATGGAATCATCTTTTGACCTAAATCAATAAGCTCTGACTTTTTTAACTCTTTACGGGTTCTTACTGCTTCTGTAAAGTGATTTTATATGGCTTAGCACATCTTCATCTGCCACTCCTCCATATTCTTGTCTCTTCTTTGCACCTCTGGAGCTGAAATATTTGTTAATATTCTAAAATTATCCCACCTATGCAGCAATTTTGACTATTTATGAAATGGACTTTATTTTCTTTTGTAGTTCCACTGACTTCTTTGACTAAAACTGCAAGTTTTTATATGTATTTAATTTCTGTTCTTTAGCAAAAAGCTCTGATTTTTTTTTTTCTTATGTGCAATTTCTTACGTTACAAGTGAAAACAATGCATTTTCAGAGTACACAAAATATTCATATGGGTAAAATATTGAAAGTAACTCAAGTACAGCTTGTAGGACTAGCATCAGGACCTCTAACTGGTTAAATACCTCTAGACTGTGGCCAGTGGTAAAAGTCCTTTTCTTAGCAAATGTTCACTAAGTCATATATTTTAAATCTTGGGTGGAAACAGTGTAAGTAACAAGTAAAAACTATGTTTTCTGTAATAAATATTGGTTTTTGCTGTGTATATTTTTGTCATTTATGTCTGAGGAAACCTTTTTTCTAGATGATGGTTCATTAACAATTTTCAGCAACAGCATACTAAAAGTGTCAGTCATCTTCCACTCTCGAATCAGAGAAAGTCAAAAGCAATGACCCAGGCATTAGTGTTAAAGGGTTAGCTCCCAGATCAGTCCTGGACAGGCTCTTTAGTTCTGCAGGGACTGGAACAGTAGATGATGGCAGAGATTGCATTTTAACTCAGCTGGATAGAGCACAGTGCTGGCAGCTCCAAGGCTGTGGATTTGATCTGTATATGGGCCACTCTCTTAGACTGGATGATCCTTGAACATCTTTTCCAACTCAAGAGTATTCTGTGAGTGTGCGATTAAGCCTAGAGATTAACACCCAGGAAGCTGACATTTTTTAAAGTGCAATTATTTTTGGTTAATTTCCATAAAAATTCTTTTTTCCCATGCTCTCCCTTCAGGCTATCCTTGATGTAGCCGTGCATTGCTATTCAGTGACTGTACAGTGATCTGGGAGTAAAAACACAAACTTTCCTCCCATGTCAAGCAGCAGGATTACAGACTGGGCAGAACTGTAAGGGTTTCCAAGAAGTCTGAATCAGAAGACTAAGCTACAATAAAGGATATGGCTCAAATGTGCCAGGAAGCAAAGTAATAATACTCCATGTATGGAGGGGGTGTTTGCATTTCACATACTGTTATCAGATCAGTATAGTCAGCCATCCACAGTCTCATTAGAGACACCACAGGTGTACCATCTGACATCCAGCTGGTTGTCCAGAGAACAGATACAGTATGGAGCCATACTGCTACCCATGCAAGATTCTCTTGGTGAACCTGCACAGCATTATATACCCCTACTTAATGCAGCTAAATTAAACCCACACTGTGAAGGCTTCACACAGATATTGCCATGACAGACTAGATTGTTAAGAACTTCCTTTATAGTCAGAAGAAGCTGTGGAGCAGGATTCATTTGAACTGTTTTACACAAGTACTTTATGGTGGGATAAATGGTGATGCAAAAGTGCCAATTTTCCTGCTCTGATTTTCCCATGACAGAGATGTAGATGTAAACATATTTCTATACCTGTTCAGAAGAACTGCTGCTCAAGATTCTGAAAGTATTCACCTCAGAAAAATATAGTGCTCGGCATCCCAACAGTTTATCTATGCTTGTGTGATAAAACATAAGCAATCAAGCACAGACAGTACTCAAAATTCATTTTCAGGGCACAATCAGTTTTATTGAACCTCTAATTCCTCCACTCTGTGATAAAAGGATTATGGGAACTGGGTCAGAATTGGTCCCTCATTTTTAGTAATTAATATGAAATTTGCCTGTGAGATACAATATAATTAGACAATTTATGTACTAAAAAAACACTCTGTAAATTAGATTCATTTCTTTATCAAGAGGATTTTTCTTCCTAACTTCCTAAAAGCTTTACTCATCTTTGCCCTATAACTCAATTACTTACACCCACTTGTGAAGCTCTTGACCTTAAAGGAAAAGACTAAGCCACTCCCTTGAGATCTCTTTCTAGCAGTTTAAGTAATGAGGAGTCAGCAACTGTAATCATGAAAGGAAAATTATTTTCATCAAGAAAGTGTATGTTTATGCTTGTCAAAATGATGACTGTAAGAAGTATGGAGATATGCAAAAAGATGATCATAATTAAAAACTAAGACTGTATTTTTTTTTCTCTAAAAACACACAAATTCTGTCATCAGAAAACTCATATAGATTTTAAAAAAATTATTTTATACACTTTTCTAGTTTCTAGGTAACCATCATTTTAATCTTTTGGCCTTCTTCAGTGTTCCCAAAGGAAATTAGCCAATTAGCTCACTGAGCCACCATTAACAAGTATTTTGAAAAGTCATGGACATTGGGTAGCGGGGAGAAAGGGAGGGAAATGCTAAAAAAAATCCAGGTATGACTCAAGACTTTTAAAGATGACAGATAAATAATTTCAGAAATTCCTACCAAAAAAAACCAAAAAAAACCCACTGATCCTCATAGCCTCAGGGAAAAAAAAAGCACATAAATCATGAAATAAATATTAACAGGAAAGAAAATTCCTCAAAGTCTTGATTTTATTTAAACACAAGCTTTAATTACTTTGCCTTTGTAAACAGAACTGATCATCCAGATTTTTGTGCTTTAGAAACTGATAGGGAAATTTTCACTGATTCAAACAAAAGAGAAAAATGCACAACACCTTGCCTGTTTCCAAATGCAGACTTTAACCCCACTGGAAGACATTTATAATTCTTATTCAAAAGCAAGGGCAGCTCTTGCCTTAGGGGTGCTAGGATCCATTCCCACTAGAATTTTATAACTCTCAGTACAAATCTTTGTGAGCTTTTCTTCCCTGCAGTGCCAAGCACAGACAATGCACATGAAAGCACAAAGCCAAACACTGTCACAGATGAGACAGGGATATGCACAAGGATGGAAAGGATGCTACACCTTTGCCTGTACAGAATGGGGGATCCCCACAACCTGTAAAGCATTCCAGTTTCTACTGTTGTAAGAAAAAGGAGATCAAGACAGAGTGTTTCCTGCTTAGTCAGTGACAGAATCAATAGCAGAGAACTGTTAAAAATCAGAACAGATCTGCTTATTCTGTAGTAATACAGATCAGTCAGCCCATGTTACATTATAGTAGTTACTGAAATAAACAGCATGGTGTGTTGCTCCTTGACCTGGGTGTAGAAACAAACAGAAGTGAAGAAAATATATTACAATCACTTGTCTTCTAAAACAAGTGGATTTCTAATTTGGTTTTATTTTTTCACTATAATATATGACAAAAAAAACGTGAGATAATTGAAGTTACTTTTAATGTTTGAAAAAACATTTGTTTGAAAGATTCAAAATATATGAGGTAGGGAAACTCCCTTTTCTGAGTGAATTTTGATGATAGCCAAAATTTGGCCTGGTTTGGAAGAGACCTTACAGATCATTGAACAGTAAGAATTAGTTTTAATGAAGTGGAAAAGCTGAAGCCTCCCAACAGCTTTCTGTTCCTACACTATGAAAAATAAACTCTACATTTTTCTTTTTTCCTTTAGTATGTGGGTGTTCCTAAGATTATTTACACATCTAAGTGACTGAAGTATCTTTCTTGGGAGCATAGGCTAAGGAATTTGAGCCAGTTCAGCCTTGAAAGAGACAGCAGGGGGACCTCATCAATGCTTATAATTATCTGAACGGAGGCTGTCCAGAGGATGGAGCCAGGATCTTCTTGGTGGTGCCACCAAGCAAAAGGGTAAGAGGCTATGGGCAGAAACTGATGCACAGAAAGTCTCACCTGAATATGAGGAAGAACTTTATTGTGCAGGTGACCACACACTGGAAGAGATTGTCCAGAGAGGTTGTGGACTCTCCCTCACTGGAGATATTAGAGAACAATCTGGACACAACCCTGCGCCGTGTGTGCTGGGATGACCCTGCTTGTGTAGAGATATTGGACCAGATGACCTGCTGTGGTCCCTTCCAACATTAATAGTTCTGTGATTCTGTAACTCTCTTGCCATAGATTTAATATCCATGGTCAACACTCTAATAAAAGATCAGAGCCAGGAAACTCTAATATGAATCTTTGTGTGCTGGGAAGTATACAGCAAAGAGGTAAAAATTGTCCTTAGGTTAAGAAACAAAAGAAAAAAATCAAAATTATTTCACTATTTAGTTTGTTTCATCTTATGCATTATGAACCATAGTAACAGAGATTACAAAAATAGTAATAGTAACAGAGAGTACAAAAATATTTCCATTTAGAGGCTTAGATGAGTTTGCACACATGTTGGCTTTCTCCATGTGGTCACTGCAGCAGAGAAGCTGAAGACTAGCAGAGGCCACACTAATGATTTAAAAGGTTTTACTGAATTATTAAGGTCATTAATAAACAAACTATCTAAGTATGCTCTATTACCGGTAATATAAAAGCTATCAGCTAAGTATCTGTCACTAGCAAAAATATAAACTTGAGTCAAAGCCAGACAAAAATGCCTGTTGCCTTTTATGAGTTTAGATCAAGCATTTTATGTTCATTTCTTTTCCTTTTATCCTGATGTAGAATTTCTGTCTTACTTCTGGTTTGTACAAAAGTCACAGATTAAAATCATATTGCTTTTCCACAATCTCTTAAAAAGTATTAAAAAAAAATATTCATCAATATAATTTATCTCCTTTAAATTTATTTATTTTTTGAATAACTGTTTGGGAAATCAGCATCTTCAAGTAAAACTCCATAGAAATATTGTGTATTTCCATAATATTTAGTAGGATTACCCCACAAAAGCAGCGGCTGGAAGAGAAGATTTTGTAGTCTTATGACTGAAGATGAGCTTGCTTTGAACAGCATGAGCACTCCTGATGCTTGATTTATAAATCTGTTATTAAAGCTCAGAAGCAGGACTAGCCAAGTGCATAAAGAGGCTTAAACAATGCATTTTACGAGTAGCAGTGCAATCCCTATGTACAGAGCAAACGGATGGTTTATAATTGGAGCAACCCAAAGTCTGTTACTCTTTCTACAGGAGGTGAGCAATTCATCATGCCAAACCTTAAGGTCATTGCATTGTGTAACACACCATATCACCACAGTGCTCCAGAATGACAAAATGCTAGCTACCAGCCAAATATTTAGAGTATTTTGCAAAAAAATCCTGTTTGTCTTCATTCATCTCCGTGTTACACTCTTACTTTTTTTTTCCAACCTACTGCTGAAATATTGCTAGCTTTGACTTAAACAATTTGTTCATCATTTTCCACCCACTTTCTTCCTGTAATATTTTGTAGATACAACTTTCAAATTATGTCCTCCCAATGGATCAGCTTCTTGATTTTACTGTCATATCCATCTGAAAATACCAGGTTTCGTACCAGGGAATCAACATAATTTGAAAAGGAAGGATAAATGCATTATCTGGATTTTATGAAAACAATATGTCATAAATTCATACTTCAGAACTTAATTCATTATGGCTTAATTTTATGATCTAAATCTCTAAATGGAAATCAGAAATAAAAATTACATTAAAAAAACTTTAACTGCTACAGAAGATGCAATAACATTTGCTTACCTCTAAATATTAAATTCCTCATCCATGGATGTATCAACTCACCATGATTCCTTGGCAGCATCTCATGCAATGAGGGAAGCTGAATGTCAGCACCTCAGGTATTCAAACCATATTCCACCAGAGCTGGTTAGGTTTTAAACAGCTCACTGAGAGTCAAAGACAATCTTTTATCACTGATTGAGAAGTTCTTAAAAGCAAGAGAAAGTCTTCAAAATAGAATAAACAAATAATCAAAGCCCCTCAAAAATCTCAAAATATCTAATTTAATATCTCAAAACATTTTAGAAGTAGAAATATGAATGAAGACTTTGTAGTATACAAAAAAAAAAAAACCACGTAGCAATATCATGTTGCTAATATTCTGACAACTAATCAAGTACAAAGGCAAAAAGAGAACAAAAATCATTAGAAAAAGAGAAAACAATTAAAAAGGGAAAACAAAAGTATTCTCCTGTGAATCCCTTAGATTTTTAAGGAAATTTTCTAATGAAGCCATGGTTGAAAGTAATGAATTCCTTTCACAATGTATTTCTATTCTATTTTTCTTTTTGCATTATTCCTGAAGTTTTTATACAACTCACTATGCTGGTTTTGTCCAGGGTAGAATTAAACTTCCTCAGAATATCTCGTATGGGACTAGGTTTTGAATTTGTTCTGGAAACAGGGTTGATAGCATGGAGATGTTTCTGTTACTGCTGTTACAGCTGATTTTCTGCAAGGCATTTTCTGCCTCTCATCCCACCCCATTAGAAAGGAGGGGGGAATGCTTAAGGTGTTGGGTGGGTGCCCAGCCATGACAGCTGACCCCAACTGACCAAAGGGATATCCCAGACTATATGGTGTCCTGGTCAGCATATAAAGCTGGACAGAAGAAGGAAGGTGGGAACATTCAGTGTGGTGTATTTGTTTTCCCAAGTCACTGCTGTATGTGGCAGAACCTGCTTTCTGGGACTTGGCTGATTGTGGGAAGTGGTGAACCAATTCTTTGTCTCACTTTGCTTGTGTGTGCAGAGTTTGCTATACCTTTTAACTTCTTTATGTCAGCCCATGTGTTTTCTCACTTTTACCCTTCCAATTCTCTCCCCTGTTCCACCCAGAAGTGAGCAAGCAGCTATGTGGCACTTAGTTACCATCTATGGTTAAGCCACAACACTTCCAAAGAGCTTTATAAAGTAAGAAGAAGGCAAAAAAAAAAAAAAGACAAGAAAGAAGGCTGGTTTGTTTACTTCTGGAAATCCAAACTGCATAAGAAATTGCTTGCATGCTTACATAGTGAAAGCCAGAGTTCTTTGCATTGTTTTCTAAACAGTCTTTGTCTTTACACTGAAATCTTTTCTGTCGTCATTTAGCCAGAACTGATGGACATCGTGCTGCACAGGGTTCAGTCAGACATGCTGAGATATGAAATCCAATCTTTCACCTGGAACATAATTTCTACTATCTCGGTTTCCCTACAGGAAAAAGATCCTAACAGCTATGTGAAACTGTAACATCTGAGAGTGATGGGGTTTTTTTCATGTATTTTTATGTCTCTCTTGTTTGTCAACTGATGGGAAGGACATTTTTCACTCCTTTTATGATACACACCCTGCCAATGAAACCCTTAGACACTACTGGAGTTATCAGTCGATTAGGTGATCACACCACTGGAGATGGACAAACAAGTAATTTACGTCCTTTGCCCGTGCCAAAGCCCTAGAAAGTCAAGCCCATTGCTGCTAGCAAAGATGTGGTACGGAGAAGGTGGTAGATGCTCTGTGGTTTAGAGAAACTTTTGTTGTCTTTATCCCTCCATGGCAATAATGAGAACAATATGACAGCCTTTTTATTCTCCTTGCTGTCCCTTCTCTCTTTTTCCTACATCTTCCACACCTCTGTTTTGCCCCTCCCTTTTCCATGGAGAGGACCATTTTAATTTTGGCTGGCCCTCAGCTTGGCAAGTCCAGGTGTTTTGATGGATAGGGTCCCTGGTATTGTTTAATTTTTAATGAGCTCTTCATTTTTGGGCAAAACTTTTGTTACAGTGTTACTTACCTTCTTTAATTTTTAAGAAAGTCACACTCATCACATCATCACTTAGTTTAGTTTTTAGATTCTGCTGGTGAGCCTGAGGTACTAACCTAAATCTTTCCTCTTGGTAGTGCCATGTGCTAGCAGGATTTAACTAAAGCTTTGGAAATATATGCTTTGAAAATTGACACATGAAAGTGCAATTATTTAGAGTTCAGTAATTTCTTTGACACAATCACTGTTGGTAAAAAAAAAAAAAGTAATCATCTCGTGCAGTGTTTTGAAACATTCTGAGATATCTTTTTACTCTAAGCTAACATAAAGCAGTTTCAGAGAACACAGGAAACTGATTTTTTTTAAAAATTGATTATTAAAAGATGATAAAAAAGACATAAGGTCTAAATTCTTTATAATATTGCAGATAAACCAGCAATATGGTTCAAATTTCATAAGCATTCTAGAATAAATGTAATTTCAAACTCTTTGCTTGACACTAATTACCTGTTTGGGCTATCATCTTTCAGCATGTAAACTCAATAAGAAAGGAAAATAAACTTGCTCGAATGGATGCATGGTGCACATTGCTGTCTGGAGCTGATGTCCCAGGAGATAAAGATGTACTATTTCATTGCTTTATATTATGATTTCTCCTGAATGTTTTATCAGCCACGCATTATATTTTAGACATGCAAATAAATAGTAGTAGGGAAAAGCTTTCCTTTATGTAGTGGAACAGAGACTTTGCCTTCCCTCAATGCTTCTTGTTATTTAGCTAAATTGCCTGCTTTTTGAGGGTACCCTTTTCTTTCTGAATATAAAGTATGCATTAAAACTGAGATAGTATATTAATTGGTGGAGTTACCCATCCCACCAGAACTGTGATTAATGCATAACTTCTTGTCATTTCACTGGGGCACCATTTCATGATACAGTGATCTATTTTGATACCATTCTCTGCCCTGCCATCTGTAGAGCAGAATTTGAAGTAGTGTGCTTAGAGGACTCTGCACATGGCTGTCTATGCATCAGAGAGAAGAAAGAGGCAGTAAAAAAATTAGCCTATTCCTTAGACTTTCTCTGACCTTGAAATGGTCATAAAACTGTATGGTTTTCAATTATTGCTCTAGTATTTATATGTATTTTACATTATCTTTTCCACTACCATTGGGGGCAATTTTCCTGGGTCTGAAAGACAGCCCTAATATCCTAGCACAGCAGAAAAATTGAAATGCAAGATTACTCACCACATATCTCTTTTCAGAGACTAATTTGATTATTCATCAATTCTCCTACTCCTCTCTTTAGAATCCTGATATTTTTCCTCAAACTCCCGACCCTTCTCTCAGCTCACTATTTTAAATAAAACTTATTATTTATTCACACTTATCTCAGTATACTAAAACATTAATTATTATATCTAAGGGACTACACAACTGGGTACATTATTTAGGTTTCTCCATCTTATTCTTCTTTGTAGTATTTGTCTTTACTGACCTCAACATGAAGCCCAAAATCCTTTAATTTACATAGTGAGAAAGAATTCCAAGAGGCGTAGATTCCAGCTATTCAATGAGATATAAAGACTAGAACTTTTAACTGTCAGAAATGTCAGATTAATGACTCATAATAATAGGATACAATAACTGCCAATTCTTTTACTGTATGCAAAACAGTCCCCTGAGAGCAGTATTACATGAGAGTCACATGAAATGGTTCTGCTATTGATGCTCAGGGGCAGCATCCCAGTTCAGGGATCTCACTTGCAATATCTGGCAAATCTAGATCTGGGGGTGGGGGAAAAGACAAAAGTAATGTTTTGTTTTACTGATACTCTTATTTCAAACTTTTAGTTTGTGCAATAAAGGAGCCTATTTATACAACAAAATGTAAAGGGTGGAAGACAAGATGAAACCCAAAATTCATGTGTATAAGAAACTTGATCCCAACTGGAGGAGCTAATCCACGCAATTAATGGAGTCAAAGCAGTTTTACATCTCCACCCAAGTTTGCAACTGGTTAGAAAAACTGCCCTCCAGACCTCACTGTCTGTACTCCTTAAAGTATTAAATAGCCACCCTTCATACAGATAGCTGTATAAGACACCTAAATTTTGTTACATATTTCTGGAAAGTAATCCCTCTGTTAATATTTCCTTTAAGATTTCAAAGAGAAAAAAATATATTTTCTATTTTATTATGATGATTAATGAAAATTTCAGTTTAATTTGAAAATCATATCTACATTATATAATTAGTTGTATGATGTATGAGCCCCTGATAGGGTACATTCAGGGAGGAAGGAAAAAAAGGAGGAAAAAATAAAAGTGTTTCTTTCAATTTACTAGAATTTCTCTAAGAATATGTATTTGTTTAGTTCTCTAGTCTTTGGAACTGCCTCTTTTAATCTGCACTTGGGGTACTCAGTAACTCTCTTTTCTAAATTTTTTCCCAATCTCAAATACACCTTTCATGAAAAGCCTCTCTGGAACTAGTAGAATTTGTAGAGGAACAAATTTTTTCGATGTGTGAGGAAGCATCACAGAATTGTATGTTGTATTTTCAGTACTCCATTCAAAATGTTTAGATAGATAATATTCACAAAACCTGACAGGCACCAAGTGAACAGCTTGAATTTATCCTCAGTTCTCTTTTATAGATTAGTATTTAAACGCAACACTGAATGGCAAGCAAATACTAACATATACTATATACACTTCGAGTATCAAATCATTTTGTATGAATTAAAACCTGCAAGTAGATTTTAAAATGAGTTTAGGAAAATTGGAGCTGTTACAATTCTTCTATAATTAAGGACATGATTATAGGGACTTTTTCTTTTCATTGTGTTGCATTTTTCCCAGACATTGCATTTTATGGTTACTGTACTGATATATAAATGATAGGTTTATTTATTTTTCATATTGCAAGGCTGTTTTCAAATCATTATTTTTCTAATAAATGTTGATTTCTTATTACTTTATATTCATTTTAATGACATCATAAAACTTAATTTCCACAGTATAATGAATTACAAATTGAGCAACATGTCATCATCCCATTTTGTAAAAGTATTTATTTGTTGATTTGTTACGTATCAATAAAAAATATAATTATATTCATGGCTCTATGCACAAAGAATTTTCTTGTCAAAGCCATAGAATCCATCTGGGTATTTGGAATATTCTAAAGTGCTGAGAATTTCTGCAAATCTCCCTAGATTAGCAAATTTCTTGTAAGTTAAGAATATTTGCGTGAAACAAATTGCAGTAGCTATAAAATTTTGGTGTGAAAAGAATCTTGAAATAAACAAAAAGTATATAAGAGGACATATAGATATAAAATAACCATACTTTTGGTGCAAATGAGAATTTCAACATTAATAAAATGGACACAGGGACAACAGCAATGTCTAGGAAACAATAGATGCTAAGAAGCTCATTAAAAGCATTGAAAGCTTTCAATTTTCTGGATGTTCAAAATGTCTCTCTTTCAGCCCTAACCAAAATTATGACAGACTAAATTTATTTCTACTCTCTTCTTCCTCCAAGGAAAAAAATTTTATTCTAGCCTACCTCATTGTTGCTACTGTTTCCCAATTAACTCCAGCATGTACGATTATGATAAAAACCAGTGAGCCTGATCTCTTCTCATTCCTCTACTCTTTTTCTCTGCTTACTCAACATAAGTTAATAGGATGAATTCAATCAATTTAAATTGACATATTCAGATCAAGAACTGTTACCTTTTGGGATATTTTTGAAGAGTATGCTTACTGTGTCTTTATTCCCAGCACATCTGTGCAATCCAAATCAAAAATTAATCTAAAATTGAGATCAGAATTTTAGACCTCTGCTGTACTAATATACCAAATTTCAGTTTTTCTTCTTGAATTTCAATGGAGTAATTCCAAGGTTTATACCGGTACCAGACTTGGTCTTACTATTCCATGGACTCCCTCTTTTTCTCTCATTTTGTGTTAAATTCCATCATATTCTAAACAGAGTAGATGAAAATACTCCAGATTCACATTAAAACAATTGGTAGAATTTGACCCTATTTTCTGCATGTTGTTTAACCACTTTCTTCTTATCATTAGTATTTCAAAATCTGAACAAACTTACTTTATGGTGTGGGCCTTCCCTACCCCTATTGGTAGGCTACACGTTTCTGTTCATAAAGCAACTGTTATTAAATTGTCACTTAATGGACAGAAAATAACAGTATTAGAAAAATATTTTCTGTAGCTTTGCTTTAAAATCATCATAAAATTTTTCAATAAATAAATCTATTTTTATGACCTTTAACCAGTCATCTTCTATGCAGAAACTCCAATACTTTTATGTGATCATATGGTACCCTGTGAGGATTCATGATCAGAGAATTTCTCTTGCCTTTGAAGTCTTTCATGTTCAGCTGACATTAGTCACTCATCACACATTAGTGTTGGGAGCTGCATCTGCATTTGCACTAGAAGCAATACAAGTTCTCATATTTACCTTTAAGGTTATCAGCTCTGCTACGTTCTCATTCCTCAGGTTTGCTTATTTGTTAGTATAATACTCCCAGCTGCACCAGAAATAAATTCTGAATAATCATTGGAAAGACAACATCTCGAATTCCTAACAGCAGTTTTATTCAAGAGGGGCTATATATAGACTGGATCTCATCTCTTTACTTTCCTACGTGCACCTGTGATTCTTAGACCTGAAAATTTGTTGGAGAAGAGAATTTGTCTCCTAACATTTTTTTGGGCCTGTTTTGGGGTTTCGTTGCCAATCAAGAAATAATACGAAATATAGTTTTTCTGTATAGTTCTGTTTTATTCCTCATTGCAAAGCTCTGATTGAACTTTATAGTGTTTGAACACTATGATGATGATAGAAAATCAAAGCTATAGTTAGACAAAGGTAAATAAGTTTTATTAGTGTTATGGACTAGTCTGGTGGTATGGCTAAGAATAGAAACATTATGTATTTTCCATTCCATTTGCTAAAGAAAAAATAAAAGGAGACTATGAAAGGATTTCTTTAATTATATTTTTCCCTGCTGGTTGTTCTCACTGTCCTTCAGAGAGTGGCCCTCTCCTTGAATATTACTGATCTGGCGTTTTTTTTCCACATAATCACTGCTAAGTCTTTCTAGTGTTACAGGAATCACTCTTCATGTTCAAAGAACCATGTGAAGTTAGATGGTTTGAAGACAGGGCTATGGAGAGAAAATTTAAATTTTACAAAAAAGAAAATTTAACACAGCCTCCAGGATTCATTGGCTAACTCTACATTAGCAGATAATAACCTCCTAATGGTACAACAGGAGTGAAGAAACAGAAACTTTGTCCTTAGAGCACAGTTTATGTGGTCTTGGGGTTTTACTTCAGGATGGTTTAGTTCTGTCTCCTAGTTAATGTTTCCATCTTACAAGTGACACAAAGCCATGAAATGTAAAGGTATTCTGCAGCCCTGACCACACTACCAGCTGTCATACTGCCCATTTTCTGTGTCAGGAAAATTGTAGTAGCATATCAGCCCACACCAGCCCGGCTCAAATAAAAATCTCATAAATGGAAATGGAGCTAGTTTCTATTCCTGCATATGTTTTTGCCTGCTTCTATTCCTGTTCTTCTCCAATTAACATACCAGCATGCAATTGTTTTAGTATTACAGGATGAACAGCAGAAATAAGTGTAATGCCCTTTTAGCAGTCACAGTTGTAGCCTTCTTGTTTGAATTCATGACACTGTGAGCTACTACTATTTCATTATCATGGCTTAAAATTTAAAAAAAACATACCTGTGTTAAAAAGGAAGTGCCTCTTTCTCTCTGCCTTTTGTGAAGTCCTGCAACACTGAGTCAGTAGAGATCAGTGGCCTGACAAGTTTATGGTCATGAAATCCACTAACTTGGGTAAAATAATGGTCAAAACTTTGGATGCCATTCTCCAAAACTTCTTGTTTGGATAATGCAGGTAACACAAAAAAAAATTGCAGGCTTTTTAAATTATAGGTTTTTAAATGATGTGGTACCAATCTACTGAACGATCTGCTGATAAATTTGTGGATAATGTCAATGTGGTTAATTGCACATTCTTATCTCAAATTTGTGGGAATTTTAGTATTTTCTCTAAAAAGGATCATCACAACAATTAACCATATTTAGTTCTGGCTGGTTCATTGGGAAATATTACCTAATCACATCACATAACAGATTTTGTACCTGAACAAGAAAGAGATAAACCTAAATAGCGTGGGGTGTACCTTCAGTTGACTAAATCTAAGATTGTTGGGACTAAATGACAAATTCAGCAGGGGAGGGATATGAGGGTCTTCCCCCTCAAGCAGGATCTTCCAAGTGCCTTCAAGAACTTAGTGCTTTCCATAAAAACATGTAATTCTCACACTAAGGGTAATCTCTTAATTCTTGTTTGGTTTCCTCCATAAGAGTACATGCACATGAATCTTAAAAAAAAAAACAACAACAACAACCAAACAAAAAGACCCTCTTGTTCTGAGTTAGCAGGGTAACCCAATCTCTATTTTCTATGACTCTACTCCTTTCACTGAAATTGCTTGTGATGTGTGTCTTCAAGACTGTGCAAAACACTGTAATGCTGGTTTTTCAGAGTTAACAGCCTGGAATTCTTACTGAGAGTGAGGTCTACTGTTTCTGATTTCAAACCAAGTGAAAATAGAGCATTCTGTGAAGCCACGTACCTTTAGAAATAATAGTGGGTCCGCAAATATGGCAAAACATGCCTTCCTCCTCATCTGATCACAAAGACTTTCACAACTCACAGCTGAGCCTTTACCTGCAGACTGTCTACTAAAACAAGAGATAAAACCTGCACCTGCTGCCTGTCCTGCAAGCCTTTAGCCACCTTGAGCTTGAAGTGGCTGCTTAAAACTTCGTGAAGGGAAATTCATGACCCAGTCAAGTGACAGGAGCAAGTTTTCTCTGCCATTGCTTATTCTCAATAGCTCACCAAGTGCTGGAGTATCCTGTGAGTGATGAAAATAAAAAGAGCAAGGGATGGGGAAGGGTAGTGTTACAAACAGCAAATATTAACTCTACCATTGACTGCTCTGTACCCTGAATGAAAATATCTTCTCTCCTGTTTGTCATTCTAGTTTGTAGGCTGAGAATCAAAAGGCCATATGACAGAAAAGCATTCCATTTGTGGCCCTTTGATCACATCATCAGCTCATAACCCACTGTTTTTGAAAAAGACATGAAACCATGTGTATAGGTCTTTAGAGGACTCTGGTGAGTGCACTTCTATGGCTTGCCAAGTACTAGGGATGAATTAGATTCACACAGGGCACACAGGCTGGGCAGGTGTTTTTTGACATACCTAAATTCCAAGCAGAAGATTCCCTCACAACTCAGAGCCTCAGAACAGCTTTTAAAGACAAAACAGCCTTTATGATTCAGTGCTATGTGTCATCTCTCTGCAGCTCTGACACCAGGGCTGTCATTCCTCCCTCCCACTGCACATGTAACAATGACAGGTACAGAAGAGCACCACAGTTTCTTATCAGGCTGAAAACTAGGGGATGCACACAGAGGGTTCCTGATACAATCTGTGGCAGGGACCAAGCAGGAAAGGTGTCTGTAGATGTGCTTTTGTCCTCAATGAGAAATAACAATAAGGTGTGCTAGACTGGTTTCTAAACTTCCCTATATGCAGATTCCAAGACCCCGGGTGTGAGCGTGCAGTCAGGCAGCAGTGCTGGTGGTACCTCCACCACGAAGGTCACTTCAAGAGCTTGTAATCAATGAACATCTTCTGCATGGCACCCAAAGTGTGGTGCATCTACTAAGCCTGCATAAACAGGGTCTTCATCTTCTGAGATTAATTGAGGTATTTTTTGCCTACCCACAGGCAGTTAGATACTTGCACAAGGTTATCATACTGATGCATGAATTTTGATGCTGTCATTCCCTCAGGAATGAGCTCTGTCACTTCCTCAGGAACGCAACTATGATCACATCAAATCTTTGTAAAGACAGCACTAATAAAGGGGTAACAATAAAACAGAGTGAAACAAAATGTGCAAGATATCACTAAACTACAAATGCATGAAAAGAAAGAAATTGAGTGAAAGGAATTGTGAATAAATTAATTATTTATAATTAATTATTTATAATAAATTAAGGTTCATTAATTAAATGGTTGAGAGGTTGTGGGCAATAGTACATCTGACAGAACTTATACTTCTAATAGGACATGTATGTGTTGACAAAACTCATGACAGTGTGGAGCAGGTGGTTCAGATCCTTATAAATCTCTGGTGTACATAGGTAAGTGACTGGAATGGAGAGCTGTTTACTTTCCTCCAAAAGGACTCTTGGTTGCACTTGCTAGAATATTCTCAGTGTTTCAAACAAATACATTCTTTGTGGTACTCACTACGGAAATGCTGTGATGATCTGAAAGAAAGTGTTGATATTGTTTTTTTTAAACCCACCTGTGTAGAAATCAGTAGGCAGTGAAGTGGTATTTTCAGTAGTTACAGAAGAGAAGGAAGCCCAGAGAATTGCAGGTATTTATGGACAGGTGAGATAGAAAATGCAATTTTCCCCTATATTGAAGAGTGAAGCTAAATCTGGCACCTAAAAGAGCTGATATGAACTAAATTTCACTGATACTGTTGCTGAGATGGTGATATGACAATGAAAGATATATTGTTATATGAAAATTTCTTTGAAACACTTTACTTTTAGTGTCATTAAGACATATGGCATGCATAATTTCAATACATCTTTTTGTCAGATGATGAGATTATCCCATTTTTTTCAATTTTAATTTTTGCAATTTTATTCTGAGCTAAAAATTTAGAATTGTGTTTCCTAGACTATGGTTGCCAGTATCACAAATATTAAATAGCATCATGTCCTTTAATGCTACTACATCTAACAGTACAACGGTTTTATTATTGCTCTGTGCTCAAATACAAGTTGTCTGTTTTGCAGCTCTCAGGCTGACAAAAAGAAACAAAAGGAAGGAAAAACATACTTGAAGGGAAATGCACCGATTTGTCTCAGCACAACACTCTGGAAGGGCATAGGGTAAGAAAACAATAAGAAATGCTTAAACTGAAGAGAAGCAAATATAATCATGAGTAATACTATTTGGATGTTTTTCCTGACATAGTAGGTTCCATTGTTGAAAGAAACAATGTATCTGCAAAAAATGTGCCACAAATGATTCACCAGTTAATAAAGTCTGCAGCCAGGGTTCAATGTTCACTATGAACCATTTAGTTAAGACCTGCTACTCCCATATTTTTTTCAGCTCTTTAAAAAACACACTGACATCCCCCCATTACTTCCTCAAATTCTTTTTTCATTTCATTTGGATATCCAAAGAATTATTCTCTTGTACAGTGGCTACATTGAGCATAAATAGTTTTTACCCATGTCTTTGCCCTAATTCTGTCTTTTAGAAATGCATTACAAATGGAGATGTAAGCATTACTTTCCCATTTCTCCTGCTCTCCTTCCTTTCCTTTTTTTCCCAAGATAGAGCCAGCTGCAGTCCAAGCACAAAAGAGGACTCACAAAATAACTGGCCTTCATCTTTGTGTTTGTCTATATATCAAGAATAAAATGGAATGTGAGATGGAATTTAAATTGGAAAAACTAGCTCTTTTATTTTGTTGGTAAAATTATCCAGATAAGCTGACATAACACTCAGTTCTTTGGGATCACAGGCAACAACTTTCTTTCAAAAAATACAGAATGTGAATTGTTGGGTGCATCTTATCTTCATTACAGCTTTTTACCTTTTCCCTGAACAGGGTGTTTTTACAGCTTTCAAATCACAAATGACTTCAGAGAGATCTAGTGTGATCATTAAGAACTGTATTCAGCAAATGTCAGCCTTACATAGCTTTATCTGTAGGGCCTCTACAGGCTCCCACAACATGACAGCTTTAAAGCTGAAAAGTCTCAGTGCACCATCCTGAAACTCATGCACCGTCCTCCCTTCTGACTAAATTGAAACACAGAGGCACTCCTGAGATATATTTAATTCAGGAAAATTCTCATCTCACGAATAAGCCCTCTGAAGGGAGCCCCGTTCTGTTTTCCGCTACCAAATAACATACCTCTGCATTCTCTGTCAGACACACAAGGCTAATCTCCAGGCACCATCACTTATATATAAATTCAGCAGTAAAGTGGTTTGGTAGGTGGACCATATTTGATCCCAAATCCTCCAATAAGGTGATTAGGTAGGGCTTATTGGCCAAAGCAGCACTCTGAGGTTAAGCATTCAGCCAAGTAATCTTGATGCTGCTTGTTCTTTAATTTTAATTTACTTGTTGCAGCAAAATGTTCTTTCATGCATTGGTGTGTGTCTATTTACAATAGTCAAAACAAAACCATAATGGAATGTCTTGAAATAAGATGGATCTTCTTACATCTACTTCATGAAGAATCTCGAGAACTTTCTGCTTTGTACATAAAGTGTAGTGGAAGTTAAGTAAGCTATATTGAAATTTTTTTTCTCTTCAGACCACTTCATTCAGCTTTTATAGGCCTGCTTTATTAACCTTTGTTAGCAAGTGAAATATACACATTCTTTGCTGGAGATGGTTTCGAATATAAAAACAATTATATATTTAGGACTCATCTTTGTTCAGTACCAGCCTCAGAGGATGAAGAATCATGAAAGAAGATAAGGTCTTTTCTGGCTTCAGAAAGCATTTCAGATTGTAAAGTTCTTGACAGCTTTACAGGGCTAATGGCAAAATGTTTATTTTTTGTCTTCAGCAAGCTCAAATTCTTGCAAATCCTTTTTTTAACAAAAAGATTGTGTGGTTGTGCAGATGGTCCAGACAACAGAAGTAGATATTAAATAATTATTCAGACAACTTAGAAATACTTTATTCTTTAAGACTCTGGCAGCTATAACACACACTTTAATTACTTCAATATTTTTATTTTTAAAAAAATATTTGTACTGGATGAAAGATACAGACATTATGTAATTGCTTAAAATAATTCCTTTATGGTTTAAAAATTATTCCTGCTTGGTTTCACTTGAGAAATACAGATATATAGGAGTGTACATCTATTCGTAGCTGTAGATGTTCTCTTAGAACATTATTGCATGGATGACACTGAATCACAGTAACACTACACAGGCTCATGTCTGTGTTTTGTCTATAAGGAACATGAGGCATCTGCAATGTATCACAGAGCTGGAAAGCTGGTCTGTACTTTTATCAGTCTGCTTGAAGTAACTTTTAAAGAAAGAAAAGGCTCCAGCAGTAATCTTGTTAGGCCATTCAATCAGTGGTGAAGCAGATATGTCTTCATTAGGAAAGGTCCCATCTTCTCTCATGTCCTGTATGCTATGGGGAAAGGAAGTAATCAGGTTTATCTTCCAGCAGAAATTAAAAATAAATTTTAAAAAAAATTGATACCCTTGTTTCTGTTTTCTTGATTGTTTCAATCATCTTTCTAGAACACAAGAAACAAATAATGAAACTGGATGGCATATGCCTTAATTTCAAAGTGGACTATAGCAATAATGGGAAAAAATTAATATGGAAAATCAAAATAAAACTAGAAAAAGTTGTGAGATTGAGGATGGGCTGGATTGTCTCAGAAGACAGTATGAAGTTGAAATTGTAAGGAGCTTTTGTATAGCAGAAAAATGGAATCACCTCTTTAACTTTCAGATGAGTTTGAATGGCAAACTGCCAGTGATGCTGCCAGCCTTCTTCAGCAGGATGGAGAAAAATCTTTTGGAAGATTGGAAAATCTTTGTAGGTTATCTCACACAAAAATGTTGACAGACATTGCCTATTCTGTCCATCTTCTAGCTTATTAAAATTGAGGGACCTCCTTGAGAAGAGTTAAGTAGACATAGTCCTTCAGCCAAAAGTGAACTTTTTCGTTAGAGATGAGCTGTGACTTTGCTCAGGTTTATAAATAGAGACAGAAGGTATACATGTATAATTACAGAAAGTAAGTACTTTGCCCCAGGCAAATAGAAGATATTCAACCTATTGAAGGTTATAGGTCTACTGGATCAGTCCAGGAACAGCTCCTTGTACTTGAATTAATAGAGATGTACTTTTGTGGGCTAATGTGCCTCAAGCTTTCATCATGAATGGCCTCACTGTGGCCTATACCAATGGTTAGGTTTAGATTATTATTTTGTGTGGTCCTATTGATGATAATACCTGAATCACCCTAAATTCTGTCAGACAGGTTTTTCTTTTCATCGTCATTCCTACATAACTTAAGCTCTAAAATGACACCTTAGTGGTACCAAGATTCTTTTGGAACAAACAAGGTACAATAAAATAAATTTTACATCTCTGAGTCACAAATTGTCTCCTTTGTGTTTGTTGCTAGACATTGTTTCTTATTCAGGGCTTGATAACTAATGAGTTTGTCCCTTTTTTAAATATTGCTTTTGTTCTCTCCTCAGAGACTCTAAAAGCCCCAAACATGAGAATTATTTAATTCTTGATTGTTTAGTTTCTTTAATCAATCTCATCAAATTGTTTGTACTTACTTGAGGTCCATCAATGGCTGCCTGTTGTCTTCTAATTATTGAATGAGGTGCATTCTCTGTGCCAAGCTTCTTTGCACTCTTTCTCATTAATAGACACGCATCTCTAGTAACAATTGTGTCTGTCTTCAGCTTCCAGTGCAATTGTCTTCCTCTGTGTCTGTTCTGTAAAAGGTATATAAATGCTCTGATCTCTTAATCTTATTTATCCCTGTGCAAAGAACACTATCTTTTTTCAAAACTGTTCACTGTAACACTTTTTATTTTTTTAATTTCCACAGCTCATTGGTCCCACCTTTCATTTTATTTTTCTTGGATATCCTAAGATTTTCTCTTAGCTTGAAGAACTAAGTTTATTTGAACATCAGTCCTTTTTTGGAAATCTTTTGAAGTCATGCTATAGCGCATAAAATTAAAAACTGTTTACTGAAGCAACTAACAGAGCCTGAGATTCAGAAGACAGTGTCCTGGTCACCAGATAATTCTTGCTATTTTCACAGTGGCATGATATAATATTTCATGTATTGGAAAAACTTCAGATGAGCCCAGGAATGAAGCAAGTAATAAGGTGATTTAGACTACATACATCACAACCAAGTCGAGTAGACAAGTAGACACTTGACCGCTACATTTTTCTAGTTGTCAAAAAGATTCACTTTTCTTTACATCCAATTCTTTTTTCTCAGATTTGATCTCAGGTATGGCTAAGAATAATTGTGCATGAACTAATGTAAGATGAAAATTGCAGATAAATATCTGAGTGAAGGAAGATGCCAAAGTATGAAAGGAATAAGGACACATATACACAATATGTTGGCCATCATATTTCACAAAGGTGAATAAAACAATCTCCTAATGAAAATTCTGGTTTCTTTAAAGCAAATTTTTATGTGCCCAATTGTGTCTATGCATTGCATAGAGAATCTTGAGAACTGACTTGGGGCTGTGGTTTCCACTATTTAGTGGGAAGGCTAAAAGTTAGATTTTCAGCAATAGTCAGCATTGTGATACTTAAGTCTCTTTATGGATCCAGACTCCCAACACCTATGATTAAATTGGTAGGTGAAAAACTAGATGCTGACTCTACTAGAAACTGAGAATAACTATTGAATTTCAAAAGTTACATGACTGCAAAAGGCCTGAACCAATAACTATAAGCAGGTCAAATGTGAACTCTCAAGCTCTCCAGATCCATTAACTTCCAGATCATTTCTTAACATGTACACTAAAAAAATGACACTCATTTTTTACCACCTTCACCTCCTACTAATCTCTACCAGGCAGGAAAAAAAAAAAAGGAAATAAGTTAATTACTGAATACACTGTTATTTGATGAGCCCGGTGGACCCAACATAGTAAAAGTGTTATCTAACTCTGTCTTTCAGAAAATTATATAAAAAAATAAAATAAAATAAAATAAATAAATAAAACAAAACAAAACAAAACAAAACAAAATAAAATAAAATAAAATAAAATAAAATAAAATAAAATAAAATAAAATAAAATAAAATAAAATAAAATAAAATAAAATAAAATAAAATAAAATAATAATATAAAATAAAAGTATTTAGACAGGTGTAGATATTGAAAAAATGCATATACACCATGCTTGTAAGGAACACTGTGCTTTTTACAAAGAATGGACCTCAATTTCTCTTACATCATTAAATTCTTTTTCCACTAATAGAATAATATTTCTCCATTGCTTGTATCTATGGTATTCTGAGAGCTATTTTTGTTTAAAAAATGAAACACTTGAAAGCCAGAATGAGAAGATTTGGAAAATTCACTTTCTGCTTACTCTCCACTGGGGTCACTGCAGGTCAGGTATATCTGCAGGTCTTGAGCAGGCAGGTTGGCATAATAGGTGCAGCTCTGGGCCCTGGCCTGCTTCCCCGGTCTGGGATACCATCTGGATGAATTTGGCAGGTGTCTTTCTCTTCCTGGTTCTCTTGAGTTTGGTCAGGGGTGGATAAACTGTTTCATCTCAGTGTGCCTGTGCCATATGCTGCAGGAAACAATTGATTTCAGTCTTAGGTCAGAAGCCAAGAGAGAAAGGGAATGGAGAAGAGGGGGGAAAAAACCCAGAGAATGGAAAGAGGCACCTAGGGAAATAAACACAGGGAAACAACCTCAGAAATGCTAAAAAGAAGTTCTTACTACAATAATCATGACATGAGTGTTTTCAAAACTTGTTGGCATCTCTGAAATACCAAAAGTTCAAAGATAGTGTCTAAATATTTGCAGCTACAGGGAAGCTCTTCATACTTCTGAGGTTACTTCTCAGAAGACCTTGTCATTGATCATCAATGTCACATCTTAAAAATTATGAAATAAAGGACCTTTGGGGTGCTATAATTAAAAATATAACATTAAACACCTCCTAATACTTATAGGCTGTTCACTTTTTTATCACTTAAAATCATCATTTATGATTTTAAGTCTTTTTAAAGTAATAGGGTCATCTTGATTACTTACATGCATCCAGACTAATATTTTCAACATCACACTTTCATTTTTTTCTTCCTTGGCCTTGAGTTGATTGAAATTACTGTGTTGTGTATTTTTGGGGGTTTTTTTTTAATTTTTTCTGCTTTTTTTCTTCTGCCAGAGTCCTTGATTGCTTGCTGATAAAGACACAGTTTAAAAATATCACATTAATTCCTTTTCAGTTGAAAGAAGAAATTTCCTCTTTTTTCCATTAAAAAAACCCCTAACCTCCTATATAGAGCTACTTCTACCCATTTACTTCTGCTACCAAAAAAACCCTGAGAGGTAAGGCTAGAGTGAACATTTTATTAACAGTCACAACCCCCAGTCACAGCCACCCTGTAGGCAGCCTTAAAGCACGCTGCCTCATATAAGGTCTCCCAGGAAGAACAAAGTCTGCTGCAAGGCAAGGACTGTAGCCATGAAAGAATAGAGCAGACAAATCATAGCACAAACTACCACATTCCCCTGCTCACTTTAGCTTACACAGCTTGTTAGCATGGGAGGAAAAAAAAAGAGCCTACATTTCATTTTCCTGTGAAAGTAATAAATCAAGCTAGAAAAAAAGTAAGGCACTATTATACAACTGTTTCTCATCATACCTGAATCTAAATGAGACCAGTTACCCAAGAGTGTTATGTTTTATGAAAAGAAACAAGATCCTTGAACACCATGTCCACTACATGGGCATGTAATAACACTGATAGTAATAACACTGAAACAACCTTATGATTGGTGGTGTCAATTGCTCCTTGAAGATTTGAATAGTTCATTAGAAAAGAACTTCCATTACTTATAATCTAGAGACCCTTAATATACTTTAACATTTTTGCTTCCAGCAATAAGCTTTCTCTTTCTAAATATTTCTGTTGTGTTTATATTTGATTTCTTTACCTCCCTGCATTTTAATACAGATGATTTTCTCAGCAGGGGACAGTCACAATATTGATTTTATTGGTGTAGACAATACACATATTCATGTATAAACCTCTGAACATAAACACCCCTTTCCTCTTTTTTACCATCCTATGACTCTGCTGAAAGGAAGAGGTGGACTACTATTGTACCTGCATGTGGCAAAATAGTTTCACTTTGCCCCACATCAACATTTAAATCTTTACTTCAGGAAAATATTTCTGAATCCAAAATATTCTTACAATTTTAATTTTAAGTTCTCTATCATCTGAGTAAATATTTCTGACTTGTGTGTGTCATTTATGCCATATCAGGTAATTGTAGATAGGTTACAAAGCCAATAAGATAATAATTCATAAGAGAATTATAATTTATTACCTGCAAACATGCGTAGATCTTGCTGTGGGATGTCTCTACCATCTATTTATTTTCTAAAAAAAAGATCATCATTTATATTGTCTTGTAAGACATACACTTAGAGTAGTAATTTTAGGTCTACGATCACAGGATACTATGCTACACAGGCCATGTACAAGCTGCTTTTAACAGATCTTTAAGAAAGCCCTTTAAAAGAAGTCAAAACTATATTTGGAAATGCACTAAACAACTGCTTAGTCTAAAAAAAAATAATTAACATTAAAAATTTCATGTACAGCCTCACAATACCATTTCTCTGATAACAGTTCCAGCTGAAAATATACCTTAACCTTTTCCTGTTGATTCAATCCCCCTTCTATTCATCCCAGTATAGCAACTTACGGTTCCAGGCTGGGGGGACAAAAAACTACAAAATAAAATATTTATCTTCTTGAGGGGAGTAAAATTGGCCTATTCATATAGTTCATGGAATCAGATCAGGAAAACATTTATGTTGTAAAAAATATTTGGATTCATTTATCAATCAGAAATAATACTTCAATAACGTTTTTTTTTTTTATTTTAGAAAATTGTGTATATACTCAAAGTGAGAATTTTAAAAGCAATGCATTTAGGTTCGCTGGTAAATTTTAGCATTCAATTGCAGGTCAGGGACTTATGAAAATATTATATATAAATTTTCTTGTGATTCTTTTAATAGTCATACTGGAGATAACTTTTCTTCAGTATTTATGAGTTGCAATACTGAGTCATAAGGAAAAATATTGACAAAATATTCTTGGAAGACACAGAATAGATACATCTCAATTTATTAGGACATAGAAAACTCACACTTAGAGCAGAATATGGTAATTAACCCATATTCAGGTATAATGTGTACCTCTGTAGATCCAAAAGCAGATCTAAACATCTATGTGAAGCTAATGATCAGAATCTATTCTTCAGTTTCTCTGTTCTTCAAGGGTAGAAAATATGTCCTATGGCAATATGAATTTCTACATCCCTGGATAAAGCTAAAGCTGTCTCATGCTTTACTGTACAGAAAAGTAGAAGTATCCTTTGGAGCTGATGGCTGCAGCAGTGAAGTGCTGCCCATAAAGGTAATTGTTGCAGTACAAATATAAAAGCACTAATGATTTCAGATTTGTGGCAAAATATCACCCCTCAAATTTCTTCCAGCTGACATCTTCACAATGCAGTAGGACTGATATGGGAACTGGAGACCAGGAGCATTTGCTGCTAGATGTATCCACAGTCAATTTCTGCATGTACTGCAGAAGTCATCCTGCACTATCAGAATATGTAAACATCATAAAAGGATTCAAAAGGAATGAAATATATCTGTTTGAAATATATCTGTTTCTTTTGTCTCTTTTTCTCTTTTATTTTAATATCCTCAAGCTTGAGGTAATTGAGACTAACAGCAGACGATTTAGAAAGTTAATTCTAAACTGCTTACTGAGTGAGCTCTGATTGAGCTCAAATACACAATTTAAGGAAAATATTGACTGCTTTTATTGTTGTGAGGGAAAGGCTATTCATGGCAGAGTATGCCATTGAAACAAATAATTGTAAAAAATAACATCTATGATTTCTAAGTATTTGTTATACATTCTGATTAAAGCATCAAATTAATAATCTATCCTAAACAATAATATGTACATGGTCCAAAAATATTATCTGTTTCCATTTTACCATGCCTGTAACTTTCAGAGCTGGTTTTAAAGGAATTCTACCAAGCACCTACTTATTTGTGGAGGCTTTCCACTTCCAATCCCTTTCATTTGTCTTTGTGAGCTGGGATCTTTCTCTACTTCTGCTCTTTCTAAAGGGACCACCTAGCTCACCAGATAGCTTGTGATTTAATGTGGATTGATTGGTGCTAAACCTTTGAAAAATGTTCAATTTTTTTTAGAAACATGTATCTTTGACAGAAACTTGTCACATACTATGTGTGAGTGTGCTGATGTACAGACATTGAAGATAGTTACCATCCAACTCTTTATCCTTTTAAATACTTAATTTGCCTGTACACATCATCACTGAGTGCTTTAATCACTTGTCTACTGCATATTAGAAGGAACACCTCCAGCTAGTCCTAGAACAATTAAATGCCCAGTTTGCCTGAGTGCTCATACAGATGAGACAAAAATTTCCTCTAGAGTAGGACTTAATACTTGCTGTCTTCTTAGCATAATCTGTTGACTACCTAGTTCCAATCTTTTGCACCTTTTTCACGGTGAACTGATTCCATAACTTCAGGTTACAGATTCCGCAGATATTTCATTCTAGTGTCTCGGTGTCCTGCCTGTAAAATCCAAGCCTCTTAGGATTTCCATCTTCTAACAGTTATAACAATAAAAAACAATTCCAGAGTGTAATTGACACAGGTATCTGATATATTTTAGTCAACTAAAATTTTCTTAATAGAGTTTATTTGGCCAAAGATTAAATTCTATGTGTCTTGTTGCCTGCTTCATATGCTGCCGAGATATGGCAGCCTAGCTTTTGTGTAAAACCATCTGGTAATTCGTAATTCTCTGCATACCCCATTGTAAGATCTACTTCACTTTTCTAACAGCAAAAGTCTCAAAAATTATTATGGGAATCCAAGCACATCTCTTGTCCGGTTTCAGATTTCTCGTGTCTAATTAATGCCTCTTCATTTTAACAATGAAGCACCCAATTAAATACTTTAATACAGTTATTAACCAAGTTTCCATAAGACTCCTTGCTATTCTCTGAAAGTATTAATTATGCTTCATGTAAATATCGGTCTTAGAGCAATTTATTTCCTGCAAATGTTAAGATGAAAACGCCTTTTAATTTTTACACTCTTTGTTGGTTTATGAAACTTAGGATCTTTTTATATTGCTAGAAGAACATAAAAGAGACTAGTAGCAGTACATTTTAGGCTTTAGGGTGGCTTTTATTTTTGTTTTTTATTTTTATTTTTGGAGGATTGGGAGGATCACTTGATTTAATTTTTGTTTTTCAATAAGTAGACCTGGGGAATGGATGATAACTCATGACATTTCCAGATTTAATGTCAACTTCCTATTCATTTTTAAGCCTTTTCTAACTGAGAATTTGGTTCTTTGATTTCTTCATGGGGCACGTGGGATTTCAGGACATTTAAAATCAGAGCTTAAATTTCAATGTTGTTATTATTGTTATGATGATGATGATGATTATGATGATGGGTAGTCCTGCATACAGCATAGATATCATTAAAAAATCTTGAATTCTTGTTTTGGGTGGTAATTTTTGAACTTGTAACCATGGTAATTGTTCAGTACCTCTCTCCTGTTTTGAAGAACTTGATAAATAAGAAAGATCATACTGGCTACTCCTATGCCAGTCATTCACTCTTGTAGGGGTTAGACCCATTAATAAAGCACTTGTAAACTTATAATAAGCAGGGACATATTTAAGTGAGTGACATTTTAAGTCAGATGTGGTGATAGCTAAACAATATGTTGTGGTTTAAGCCCAGCTGGGAATTGAGCACCACTGGGCCGTTCATGCAAATCACTTCTCATTAGTGGAATGGGGAGGAAAATCAAAGAAAAACTTGTATATTGAGATAAGAACAGATTAATAATTGAAAATAAATTACAATAATGATGATTGATTATAATAATAGTTATATAAAAAAGGGAAAAAGGAGTGATGTACAATAAACTTGCTCACCATGCCACTGACAGATGCCGAACCTCCCTTCCCGAACCCAGATCAGCTTCCTTTCTGGTTAACTCGCCCCAGTTTATACACCAGGCACAACATTCTTAGGTGTGAAATCCCTTTGGTCAGTTCAGGTCACCTGTCCCAGCTGTGCTCCCTCCCACTTTCTTTTGCATCCCTCCTCACTGGCAAAGCATGAGACAAAAAATCCTTAACTTAGGATAAACATGACAACAAAGAGCGAAAACATCATTGTATTCTCAACACCATTCTCGGTCTGAATCCAAAACACAGCACTTTTGTTGGGAAGGATGAAACCTTATGAATATGATTGTTTAGCAAAATATTCTGAAAATATGAAGCCTAGAATCAAAGTAGAAATGAGAGCTAGCTTTGAGTCATGGGATACTGAGTGCTAGTTAATAAATATCCAAAGAACAATAGCCTAGCCAGCTAAAGGAGAATCCCTGTTGATGAAACAATGTCCTTCTGCTGATAGAGAATCCAAAGGTCAATCAGCAGGAGAAAAATCTGGAAAGCTTTTAGAGTTTGAAATGTAACACTGTATGGTAATATAGTAGTTCTTATAGGGTATATGTAAATTCTTTAGTGGGTGTGTCTCGTAGTGATTGGTTACTGGGAATTAGAATATTCACTATAGAAAAAGATATATTGTATTGTAACAGGAACTTCGCTCTCTTCCTCTTCCTCTTCCTCTTCCTCTTCCTCTTCCTCTTCCTCTTCCTCTTCCCCTTCCCCTTCCCCTGCCCCTTCCCCTTCCTCTTCCTCTTCCTCTTCCTCTTCCTCTTCCTCTTCCCACCCTCTTAACCCTCTTGTTTTCTCCCCCCTCTCTCCCCCCTCTCTCTCCCCCCACTCCCTTGATTCCTCCCTCTCTCTCTTTAACCTCTTCTCCCCCTCTCTCCCAGCTCCACTCTCTCTCCCTCCCTGACCATGTGGACAGCAGGCTGGTGGCAGGGTCTCTCCCTCTTTTTACTCTTATAATAAATTGCTTGACCCTGGAGAAGTCTCTCACTGCGAGCGAGTGTTTTCTACAACAATACACTGTAATAGCTATTGAGAAGAAGTTACTACCCCAGATAAAACCATGATACCACGTTTTCTCATTGATTCATGAAATAAAATCAGAAATTTCTTGATTTAGGTTGCAATTCTAGTTTTGAATTATAAGCAGATGTGGGAGTTATGGAATATATCTCCAGAGCACTATGGAGATATGTGGGGACCTATTCTTTAAGTATGGCACAACATCCAGTCATTGTATTAAATGACAAAAAAAAAAAAATCTTTTTTAGAGGTGTTATATTATAAAAAATTATTACCTGAAATTCTCTGTAGAAAATAATAAATGGATTAGTTAAATGAGGAAATGTTTTTTAGTAATTCATTCCTAGATCTGGAAATTTGTTTTTCATTAGATAGAGCAATAAAAAAAATATTAGGCTTTTTAAAAAAATTCTATAAGTAGCATACTATATTACCTAGAAGAATTAAAATTTGCTCCTACATGTGATGAACAAAGGAGGAGTGAACAAAATAAAGAGTGAAAAGGACAAGTAAAACTGAACCCACCAAAGCATAATTTTGATGCATTTATGTTTTTCATTCAGTTCATTTGCATCCATAAGGAAATGGTCCTAACTTTTAAGTCTGTGTAAGATAGCAAAATTCTGAAAATTGAGTATGTAAAAGGAAAAACAGAAATGAAAGCAAGTATTGCAGCCTTGAACTCAGTTCAGGAGTTTCTACTATACAGTCAAAATATATCCTCTGAGATTTTCCTCTGTCAGTATGTTTATGCACTTTCTTGTTTCAAAACACTCTTAAAAAACCACAAATAACAAAAGAACCCATAAAGCTCACCCTAGGAATGACATAGACTTTCGAGTTTTACAATGCATGCTCCAAAATCCCTCTTCACCTTCCCATCCAAAGTGTATGAATGAGGTTTTCCTTTGAGCCTGCATCTCCTCACTGGTAGTAGAAATTATTTTTGAACAATTCATTCTTATGACTAATAGATGGACTTTCAGTAACAGATATTACACCATTACATTGCATACTGTGAAAAATGGCAGAATAGTATCACCTTGCCCAATGTTTCCCTAACATTTTCTGTAAATACCCAGATCAATGCTGTGTGGATAGTCATATCATCTCTTTCCAATCAGTAGGATATTCCAAAACTGGGAAGCTGTCCTTGCCTCAGTTTCCTTGTCTGCACATTAATGCTAAAATTATTTTTCTAACACCTGAAGAAGCTGAGACTATAATTATCCAATGTTTGTAAAGTGTTATGCACTTTAAATGTCAAGTATGGCTAAGGACTATTAACTATCTACAATTCAAAATTTTGATTAACAAATCTCTAAAGGTCCTATTAATTTGCCTGTTTCAGTGTTACTGAATCATAAAACTGTCTTAACCATGCATCAAAAAGTGTGTTTAGAGAGTAGATTCCCAAACTGAATAGACTTTTATCATACTGATAAATTAGGAAAATTTGCATTTAACGCCTCGAAGTTGTCCAAACCTTCAAAAACCGAGTTAGTCAGATTTAGCTAATCTAGATATGATGCAGAAATAATCTGATTAAATGCCCCAAGTGGATTGTAGTGCAGAAAAGAATCTATTTTCTGGCGCAAAGTCCTATTTGAAACATTTTATTTCAGTCTATCCCCACATTGGGTATTATCCCTCTGCAAAGATGCACTGGTTTCCAGTGCTCACTGAAGTCATTCACTGCCCATCACCAGTCTGCTAACAGCAACAGGTGAAAACAAGAGACAGCAAGGACTTGAAAGCAGCACTGACAAGAGTATGAAAACAGAATTTATCAGGTGTATGTGGAAAATGGTAATTGCTTACAGTGGCTTTGCTATAGGTCCATAATTTCGGTTAGGAGTCTTATATCGCATTGCTACAAAATGCAGTTTAGGACTCGAAGTATTTGTCACCTCCTTCAACAGTTTGGTGTATAATCTTATAAAGTGTAAGACAGAAAAATATTTCAATGCAATTTTAAAGTCACTTTGCAAAATGCCTGAAAAGTGAGGAAAAGACTTCAGTCTAGTAATTTAATCTAGGTTGGAAGGTCTGAAGAAACGAAGAGAAAGAGAAAAACAATTATAGTGGACAGACATTGCTTTTTATGGATACAGAAAAAGGAAGAAAAGGTCCAATGAACATCTTCAGTCTTCCTCTTTGATAATCAGTCTGACTTTGTACACAGGTTTCTCACAGACTTAGGGGACACAAAAATTAAAAGATTATTTTCTGTTGTAGTATTTGTTTCTTTAAAACCAAAAGAAACAGTGTAATAAATTAAAGGACAAAAGGGCATTAGTATCCTCTCAGGAGGATAAGATCTAGAAGCTTAGTCTATCATTCATAAGCAATTAACCTAGGGGCTAAATAATAATGGTAGGAAGCATTTATGTTATTTTCAATTTTGAAATAACTGTATGTTGACAGATTATCAAACTACATTTGTGATTATTTTACTGTAGTTATAGGTTTGGAGGTAAGAGTTTTATATGGGCAAGTCCTTATTGGACACATATTACAGAATGTTAGCACTGAAAATATATCTGTTTACTACTTGAGGCTTTAATGCCATAAAATATTTACATAATTTACATTATTGCAGCACTTAAAATTCTCAACAAATTTCTTTTTTTTTCTCTTTTTGGGGTAGACTCCTTGGTAAGACAAGGAGTCCTTGTCCTAAAAATATGACATTCAGTGAAGACTTAGAGAGGGTACATAGAAAGATATTTCATTACAATCTTTGTACATGGAATAAATAGGAAAATTGAGATTGTTAGTACTTTAAAATTTGCTCCTTTAAATGTTTCTAAATGTTTACAACAAGAACGAATATCAGGTGGTAGAAATATTTATTTTAGCTTACTGTAATCCTGGCAGAAACAGTGTCTGGCAGCATAAATTGCTCCTCATCAAATCATTGTGGAAATGCAATTTCCAATTGTTTGCGGTTTTGTTTTTTGGGTTTTTTTGTAGTTTTGTGGGGTTTTTTCAGTTTTGTTTTTTCTGTGTCTGTGGTTTTGGTTTTGCTTTTTGTTTTTTTTCTAAGAGTCCTTTCAGATTTTGTCTAGCCCACAGATTCCAAAAGTAGGGATCACGACCACATACAGGATCTCAGTAGTTAGAAGTGTCCACAAGCCTGGAAGAACTCTAACTGTTCATTGTAGTATGTATGTTCTTTAAGATTTAGATACAGACACAAAATCATCTGTACTCACAAAGAGATGTTATAGATCATTGTGTTTTCTTGTTTTAGAGGTAGTCAGTGTGGTCAGATAGAATTATTTAGGAGGAACTATTCTGTTTTTAATTAACATTGTATTTTAGTCTGCATTAATGTCAAGCTGAGAAAAATCATGAAGTTACACAAGTATAAAAATGTTGAGAGATGTGACTGCATGTATAATAAGTAGTCTTCTCTGAAAGTGTTCAAAACTGCCTGATAGCAAACCTGGGCAGCTTGCTCTGGTTGAACCAGAACTGCCTCAGTAGGGGAACTGGATTAGAGGATCTCCAGAGGTCCCTTCCAAACCCAAGCATTCTGTGACTCCATGATTCCCTGGGATAAGTACAATTACCGAAAAAAAAATCTACAACAAATTGACTGTTTAAAAAATTGGCAGCTTTACCTGTTTTATATTTCAGAGAGTATAAAGAGTAGACAAGGTAATATTTTTAAAAGGTACCTACAGCAAATCACTACATGAATCCTTCAGATTTCTGTTATGTGTCTTTATACATTAGGTCAGCTGCTTATCCCACTGTTGCTGAACTAAATTTAAATGTAATTCTTCTATAAACAGTGGCCAAACATCTGTAAATTTTTGAGTCTTCTTATGAAACAACAGCTGCATTTCCATGCTGTGTTAAGACTTCCCAAAATCAGGAAACCAAATCAATGACATAGCCACAGAATGAGTGAAATTAAGGTGAAATAGGAAAAAATAAAACATTCCAGCATTTTATCTCAACATGCAATTTGTCTTCTGACTACCCTTGAAAGAAAGTATGTCAAGAAACACCCTGAAGACAATGACAATAACAGCAAAAATGGTTGCATTAATTTATGGGGAAGAGGACAATGAAACATTTCATGAATTGCTTTAGCTTTCGTTCTCCAAATAATGTTTCAGCTGGGGATTGATAGTTGACAGCTGTGTTCACTGATAGGTAACCTTGTTGCAAGTTTCTGAAGAAAGATGTTCTTCTTCACTGGACTTGTCTCCGCTTTGTCATTTTTTTCCCTCTCCTTAGAGCAAACACATCTATTGTTACATTTTAAAATATTTCTATCATGTATTTCTTCTTTAAAATAATTAATTTTTTCTTTTCACTACTTGGCTGATAACATGTCATAATGTAGGCTGCCAAGTGCCAAATGACTCTCAGATTCATTCAAGCATTCAAAGCAAGAAAAACCATTCATCTAGATAAGATCTTATCTGACAAGTCAAGCTCAAGAAATCTCAGTATAATTATACGGTGTTAATGAAGGCCGTGTGTACAGGCAGTTCTCAATATTAACCTCTGTGTTATTCTATCAACAGTAATGTGAAACAGTCATTTTAAGTTAAAACACGTAGGTAGAATTTTTTTAAGCAACTCAACAACTCTCTCCCATGGAAACATTTCATATGAGAAACCTTCTCTTTTGCAAAGGATCACTAAACCATGTTTTCCACAGAGATATTGTTATTATACTACTCTTAGCCCATTCTTCAGGCAGATATTTGTTTGAAACTCATGAACAGGCATTTTTTAAAAGACAAGGACTACTGTTAGTTATCAAATAATAGTGTAGAATTTGTTTTTGTTTGTGTTTTTCAAAAATCTAAATTTAGAAGAGAGGTAAGCATGCTCTTTAACAACTGCTGTCATTAACAGTCATATGTTGGGAAATATTTTTAGTGGCAAGTGCAGCACTGTGTGATTATTCTGTATGATTATAATGTTTATTGCTTGATCTCAAATTTATGTATTTACTTATTTGTAATGTAAGGGTCAATATCACTTATCTTTTTAATAAAATCCTACAGCTAGTCAAAAAAAGCTCAGTCAAGCAATGCTGTTTTCCTTGTTTTAGAAAAAATTGAACTATGAAAAATGAAAAATTTAAAAATAATTTTTTTCATTGCCACAATTTCAGAAAAAAAGTTTTTTCATATGTAAACCTCTATTTGCTTAAAGATAGACATTTTCTCCAGAATGCATAAAACATTGGATATCACAGTATATGATTTTCCTGTTAACAAACCTGTGATTGCATTTACCAAAGGGTATGTGTGTTTTTCCCTAACTTTTTTTGCATTTGTCCCCAGAGTTTACAGTTTTTCTCAAAAAAATCCCAACCATTTTCCCCTGAAAAAATGATCACTTGTAGTGCTTTCATCTTTTGGTGTTTTTCCTCTCTCTTTTTTTTTTTTTTCATTTGTTCATTTGGTTAGTTGGTTGGTTGGCTGGTTTTTTGTTACTGAAGACCTATTTAAAAGTAGTTTATAGCTATCTTCCTGGTCAGAACATGATAAACTGCATTAGAACATAGAAAAGTCTGGGTGAAACCATATGACAAAAAGCGTTAAAGTTGCAGAACTTCACTAAATGCCATCAAGCAATACTGCAGTTGAGAATAGCAAACCACTTTTTACCAAAATTAAATATATCAACAGAAAACATAAATAAAGAGTATTTGCTAATTAGACAAAAGTTTGTATACCTCGACCATGAGATGGTTTGGCCCCAGCCATCTATAGAAAGCATTCCAATGTTTATACTAAGTAGTATAAAGATTAATCCTCTGTCATAAACAGAGGAGCGTGGCATGGGTCTTTTTTTACTCTCCAAGGTGTCCTGTGATATCATTTTTTCTGTGTGTGGGCAAAGAGCTGAGGGGAACAGCAAGGCAGTCCTGAAGTAGCTGCTCAGAAAAGTTGGCAATAAGGAGTTTCAACAAGCCCAAACTGATGAAAAAGCCTTGGTTAAAGCAGGGCAGTAATCAAGGCAGCCAGTCAAGTTAGCAGGTCAGTGTTAGCAAGACATGTAGCCAAGCACAGGTACACCTGCAATATAGATCAGGCAAGGGCAAGGCTGTGAACTTAAATCCAATTCTGAAATGAAAGATGGGGGAATGCAATTAATGCTTCTCACACAACCCTTTTCCCAGCAGTCTGACCTAAGGTTACAGCAGCACCATACTGGAGCTGATCTGGAGTACAGACTGACAAAATTCTAGACAGCAAAAGAGGTTACAAAGTCTATTGGTGTCCTGAAGGCATGAAAAGTGAATATAAAGTCCCTCTCTTAAGAAAAAAAAAACAACAAAACAAATAAAAACTTTTTTTTTTCCTCCTCATTGTGTGGTGGGTTACTTTAACTTAAAAGTTCAAAAACTTTTTGTAGTCTTACTTTTAAAACAACACATCTTTAGCCTCTAGGGATTTTCATTGTTTTATACATACAGATACATACAGATATAATAATCCCTTCTATCTTCTTTTTTTCTTATTGAAGTATTTTAGTTTATTCAGTCCTTCTTCACATGTAAGCTCTTCTGTAATTATGAACACTTTGTGCTTTGTCCCCACACTACTTTTTTTGTTCTTCTGTATCCTTTCTTTGAGGCAGGAATGTCTTTATTATAATTGACAGACAAAATCTGAATCCACCTAGATTTATGCAGTGAGGTAATTTTGACTTCTGTTTTGTTCCTTTCCTAATGATTATAATTGTATTTTTAATCATTGCTCAGCTTCGAGCTGATATGTTTTTGATTTAGAGGTTTTTTTTGTTTGGTTTTTTTTTTTTTAATAAAATGATATGCTGCAACTAATTGTAGGCATGAAATTTCTGGTGTTTTTCAGGTGTATTTTTCTCACCTCAGCACCAAATTTTGTCTGCCATTATGATTAGCAGACACTTAGCAGCACAAGATCCTTCTGCAAATCTCTCAGTAATTGCACATTATCAGTAAACTTTATCATTTAACTATTCATCACCTGAATACATCTGACCAGCAGATGTCTTTGAGGAAATGGCTGAAATTTCATCATTTATTCTCCTTGAATCCAGGAGACTAGATGGTATAACTGGTCCTTTGTTGGCCTCATTATAATATGCATTATTAATCCATCTGTGGAGCTTCCTTTTGTTACTATGAAACACTGTAGTGACTTTTTAGAGAATCTTTCCAGAAAGCTTCCTGGAATTCTATGTGTAGAAAATAATTTGATAACAAAAAGGCATATGCTATTTGACTTCATTAAGGAAATTTGATAGATATAACAGTCATTACTTACACCTGCAAAAAATATTTTTCCCCTGTATTTCATATCTAAGTGTTCCAATATGTTGATAGTACAGCCTTACTGCTATACTGTTCTATTTGGGCACAAGATTTTGCTATAAATACATGTTCCTTGTCTGTTTTTTATTCTGTGTATTTCCATATTTTAATCTAATCTTGCTTTTAACATACAGTGCCACTCTTTCACACAAATGGCTTCTGCCATTCCTCATGTAAATTGTCTGCTAACATTCAAGATATTTGGTTATCTGACTTCCATCATATTCTTCAATCCTTAGTATCACAACACTCTTATTTAAAGTCAGGGCTTTGATCTTGGCTACCAAATTCTTTACATTTCTGTAATTATATATTCAGCACTGTTCTCGGTATAATTTTTTTCATGTGTTTTGTTTCAATAGAGTCCTTTTTATAAAGATTGCTTGTATCTATTACCATTATCAACATTATTACTTCTGTCAGGGTTTGTAATACTGCAGAGATTTTATTGCTTCATCCTTTAACTTGGATTTTGCTCAGTCTTTAGTTTAAAATTTCCTCATAACTTTTTTATGTTTGAATTTTGTTTTCTTTAGATGGAACTCATCTTTTCTGTTATTTCAAAGCTTTACCCAGTAATTTGATAGTTTGTTGCAAACATGGCATAAAAAACATTTCTAACAGGAGTGTGAGTTTGCCTTGCCCTTTAGAAATATTTTTCACATTTTTCTCCCTATATTGTTCATCTGCCCAAGCATGATTTGCTTCCCAGGACTTACTTGTAGGCAAATATCTTGTAGTATTTGGTACCCACAGCACTTAGAATGACATCCTCTCTGGCACTGTTAGTTGAGCACACCTAATGGTGGATTATTATTATAAAATTAATTATAATTATTTATAATTATTATTAATTACTTAATTATTGGGATTTTTTTTTTTCTAGATATCAGCTAAAATCCTGTTTTCCAAAGGAATCTATGCAACATATGTTGAATTTCTTCAGCTGAGGAAGATTATTTAAAAAATTGGATTGCTTTCCTGATAGGTACTAGGGAATAAGTTTAACATATTACTGATTGCAAAAATACTGAGAAATAGAATTTTTACCATTAGTTGCTAGACTTGTACTAGTGTTTTGTTTTATTAATAGGCTGTTGTTCTGTTGTCAATGTGAGTATGAGACGAGGAAGCACAGGAGAATAAATAAAGTACATATGCGTATGTAGGGTCACAGCTTTGTTTGTACACCTGTGTGAAATTTGTAAATATGCTACAAATATTTTCTGAATGGTAAATTATTGAAAACATAATAGGTGGGCTTCTTTTCTAAGCAACATTTTTTAAAATGTTTATCCATATATTAAGTAACATACTTAAAGGGTATATGCCCACTCCCTGCCTTCAGCTCAGAGGTGGCATAAGAGACATATACATTCGAGGCATGTTGCCATATTATCCATCAATACAGTTACAATTTTCAGGACTTCTCTTGAAACCTGAAGTCTTAGAGTGATATTTGAATCAAGATAATAGGTATCTACAGATAAAATTAATTGTCTAGTGGTATTTGACTGTCCTAGGCTGTCACAGACTTGATCTTTCATAATAGCTGTCAGAGTTGACATAAAATATACAGAAAGTTTAAGTCATAGTGATCAGCTGGACACTGGATAGGATGTCACAGGTCAACATGCCTAATATTGAAAGGACACAATCAAGTCTTCAGAACTACACAAATTAAATCTCCATTCACTGCAGGGACACTTAGGCAGGCAAATTCTGTGACTGAAAATGTTCATGCTTGAGATGTCAATATCATTCATTCAGTCATAGGAGTATAATAGTGCTCCAAGTTTTCTTTTCTCTTTTTTATTCCCTGCAGAAATCATGTTTAGAGAGAAATGGCCAGATCTGAACATGACTTGATGTGGAGTGATTTCTGAGATCTGTTGATTCTGAGGACTGTGAGAATGACAGCCATAGAGATGTAGTATAAAACTTTTCCAAAGAAAAAGACCCACAGTTTTATCCATTTGTTTTCACTCTTGGTAATGTCTTTTATTTGATAATTCACATATCTGCTTCAAGCACAAAAAAACCCCAGCACAATAGTGAAATTTTTAGTAAATTCATATTAAAATTATTCTATAAGTTAGAGTATCTTCAGGACATACAAATAATATCTTATGGAGTAAATTCAGTATTTTGTTCAAGAAATAAAGCTTTGAATTAAGAATGATATATATCACAAAAGCCAAATTAATTAACTTTACGATTGAAGTATTATGAAGCTTAAAAACTCTTATTACCAAAAATAGATTATGGGATAAGAAGAATGCGTTCATAACAAACGTTACGTGTTTTAAGTTTAAAATGCATGTAGTAGGGGAGAAATGCTGCAGAAGAATGCAAATTTGGTGGATTTCATGTAAATTTGTCAGTCATTGTGATTGCCTCAAGCTTACTTTGATTTTAAAGATTTCTGCCAAAGGTGCGTCGCTAGGGTTTTTATCTTTTTTCTTTTTTTTTTTTTCTTTTTTCTTTTTTGTAACATCATCAAGATATATAACCTGAGATGTCAACACCTAGTGGAGGACAATGCCTCTTCTCCTGAAAGACATTAAAAAAATTGTCATCTCTTCTACTGTAAAATGCACAAATTCAAAGGAACCATAAAGGAACATAGGAAAAATTAGTGGTGTCTTATAATATGTTTCTTTTAGTGTTTTCCCTAAATTCCAGTTAATATTTCAGCTGAATCCCAGATAATCCTATCTCTTTCCATGTCCTACTGAGACCTTTCAGAGATGCTGGAAAAAACTCATGTACATGAATAAATAAACAAATCTAAAATGCTTCTTCTTTGTTGTACCCATTTATTCTACGATTTTTTGATTCCTCTTTCCCCAGGTAATTATGTGGTTCATTTAGTGTTTTCATGTTTTTAAAGCTCAATTTCCTTGAAGGCTGCTTGTAACTGTTCCTTCTCTTTCCTGTGCTCACAACCAAACTCCTTTTATCTCTCACCCAGCAAGCTGCAGCCACTGTTTTGCAATTCATTGATTGCTGCTAGGTGGATCTCAAATCCCAGCTATGCCATTTGGCAAGGCAGAAAATGGGTAACCATGAACCAGAAATACACTCTGCTACCTCATGTGACAAAGCAACCTGTGGCTGAGACCACAGCAACTGTTCATCACCTCGAACTCCAGCCGCAGCTTTGGCCTTTAGGTTTGAAACAGCTGGGGAGTACTGAAGCCAGAGACAAGTGCCCAGTCCTAGAGAGGTGAGATGTAGCTGCAACCTTTACGTGTATTCAGAGATGAACAAAAATGTAAGATCAAGAAGTCATTGCAACTCAACATCTGTATCCCCTTTTCTAACACTGGATACAGAGAAAATTATTTTCATTAAAGGAAATAAATTATGATTTTCCATTCTACAACATCCGTTATTTTCTCATGTTTTTGATGATAAATCATTGTCTTGAAAATTTTCAGAAAAGGAAGCACAGCCCCTCCTACCCCCAAAAATCTTCAAATTAATGGATTTTTTTTCCAGAAAAAGTGTTAAGTTTTTACTCTATTTGAGAAAGATTTAGAGGGGTTTTGTTTGCTTGTTTCCTTTAACCTCAGTCAAAACAACACAAAAATACCATTCATTTTTGATTGGGAAGAGATCTGGCTTCCCCATACCTGCCAAGATGAACTACATTTCAGTTTGTATCAATGTTAAATACAGTGTAAGTTAATATTATTTTCTTTTTTATTGTTTCTTTATTAAATGAGCACTCAGATACTCTGGTCATAGGCTCTTTATGTAATTAATACTTATCCAGAGACTCTCTTTTTCCCCATTAAATTTCCTTATCAATATTTTATTTATTTTATAATAAAAGTAATTTTATATTTATTTCTTTACAAATTTCTTTCTTTGCCTATTTTATTTAAGTTCATGTGTTTGTTGCTTATTAGGAATATTTTTTCCATAAAAAATTAGAAATATTCTCAGTATGAATGAAAAATAACTCAGAAATTTCAAATATACTTGTTGCAATAGCTAATTTTTACGTTGTGAAAAACAACATTGAAAGTGAGACATGTGCCAAGTGAGCAGGTAGAAGTTTTCATCTAAAACTTCTTTAACCATGAAGGTGCTTCTCTAAATGAAACCTAATAAATCATGCTGAAAGAGAGAAATGTGAGCCACTATTCTCGTGTTATTTCAGAAAGGGCTGTCGTTTTAAGATGTCACTACCTACCAGCTACTTATTGCCACCTCTCAGCTGGATGTTATCACTTCACATAACAGCCAGCTGGTTTCAGTATAATGCTCTACAGTTTCATGTAAAGCCTCTGAGCAGACTTTAAGAGGATCAATCTGCCATTTTGCTCATTGAAATAAAGGCCATAGGAATTGACATTGTAGAGAAGATATTCCTGAGAATATCTTGAGAGAGAAAAATTACTTCAGTAAAACTAAAAAATCTTTACCTTTTTAATTTTTTCTTGGTTGCAAAAGGAAATAAATCTGGTCCAGAAACTCAATACTGAGAAAGAAAGTGATCTTTACCTCCTTTAAATTTTTATCTAAGTAAGCTTATATATGATTTATATAAACTTTGCTGTACATGTTTGCTCTTACACCACAGAAAGTGAAAACAAATGTATATACAATATAATACAAATTCTCAAGAAAAATTATTTGTCACTTGCAGATGAAAACTTAAAATACCATCTTTCAGACATGTACTCCTTTTAAAAATCCATGTGACAAGCAGGTTTTATTAATCTAAGAAGACTAAGCAGGGGAAAAAATGTTTTGACTGCTTCTATGGATTTTTCGTAGCTATGGTATGGTTTTAGATTCTGATCCTGTAACTTTGTTATTTGCTAACATTTTAATCAACAGCAGAATGGAATGATTACTTATTTATGATCAATATCCAGCACAATCCAGAGAATTGATGGCATGACTCACAGAGCTCTGGTTCCTCTTCTGCCTCTTATTATTATTGTACCTGCTAGTTTGTTGTTACTGACACACTTACTGACCTGCCAGGTGCTGGATCACTCTTGTCCAAAGCTCATGATGTCAAAAGCTCATGATCCAAAAGATCACCAAAGCTTCATGTCTTTTTTTGTTTTGCTTTTTGCTTTGCTTTATTTTAAAGACAGACACTTTCACCTCTGTAATGAGACTTTTGTTTTATATCTTTTGTTCATTAATTACAGACACACTATGTCAACCAGTGAAGTTTTGTTTTAGCAAGGCGAAGAGTATGGGAACCCCTCAGGCTTCAGAATGAAGAAGAATTCTCTTCTTTCCATCCCCTTTCTACTGAAGTCAGGAGTCATATATTTAGGAGAGGTAGAAAAGCCAAATGAGGAATCAGACATTTTCCACCCTTGCTTTTCTACAAATTATTAGTCTGAGGGCCATTGTTCTTTGCAAGATGTTTGTTCCCACTTTACCTTGTATTAATTCTGAATGACCAGACCTATATTTGAAAACAGAAGTAGATTTCTACTGGTTAAGAGACACCAAAAATGTTAAATGATAAATAGGGACCAGTTTGCTGGCCCAAACTGACTAGACAGATACTCACCAATATGCACAATATGTACGTATGTACAATATGACACCATGTTCAGCAATAAAGAGCACAAAGAAGAAAGAATAGAGTACATTTCACTTCCAAGTGGATTCACTATTAGGAATTCTGAGGACCTGCTTTCCAGGAACCAGCTGGACACATGCCTCCTGTTGAGAAGCAGTGAATTAATTCCTCTGGTTTTGTCCGCATACACATTTTTTGCCTTCCTTGCTAAATTTTCATTATCTCAGTCCACAAGTCTTTTCATCTTCCTTTCATTTTCCCCCCATCTTGTGAGTGAGAGATGATAGGGTGGAAGTTCAGCTGCTTGCCAGATTCAATCCACTATCCTAGCACTCATCCATACTTGTTCCAGTTACTGCATCCACGGGACCATGTGACCTGAAATCCTGCTCCAGCTGCTGGCACTCAGAACTCATCCACACATGCACATCAAATAGAGAGTCCCTCACTCAGGAAATGATTTAGAAATGGAGTTTAGTAAGAAAATAGAGCAGACTGCACTGATCCCTTGCAGACATGTTTACTGACCTGCAAAATTATTTGCATATGACAAAACATTTCTATCCCCTTAACCCTCTATTTTCCAGTGCTCATTGTTCCTCAGATTAACTAGATCCACCCCTTTTCTTCCTTTGTCTTCTCCTCTAAACATCCCATAAGAAGTTCTATACCACCCCAAAGTGCTCTTCTCCTGTATTCCAGTGTGTCCCATACTTCGCAGCAGCAACTCCTCTCAGTCAAAAAGGTGCTCTCTTCACATATCTTGATGGACTTCATCTCTGGACACTGGGTTTTAGACTCTCCTGAAGTAGCCCTAGGAATAGCCCAGACATGCTATCTGCTCCTCTGAGTATTTCATTTGGATTTCCTACATCTGCCATTAAACCCCTGTGATCCTATGTAGAATTGTGGGGTTTTGATAGGCTGATGGCTCTTGTGATGGATTTGGGAGTAACCTGGAAGAGTATTTTTTTAAGTCTCCACCTCCTATTGTCTCTCCTAGTGGATGTACAGATGAGTTTTTATCACACAGCCTAACACATTACGATTGTAGCGAATGAATTCTGTCTTTTGGGGTTCATTCCTTGTTATTGTCCCTAGGGCACTCTTTCTATTATAATACAATTAAGGAAGATGAGTTTCAGGGGCCTTTATCAACATCAAAGCTGGAAAAGTGCTATTAGATTAAGTAACACAGACCCTGCCCAAAGCAGCACCTGAGTGAATTACAAACTACTGCCAATCCTCTTAACTAAATATGATCAATTGGAAAGGGAGTGTTCCACTGCTTCCACTGGAATACATTTCCTCCTGGATTACTATTCAATTAATTAATCTGCTAGATACCACTTACCCCTTGGGCTATAAAAACTGTGTCTATTTTATTATTATTTTGCATTGAAATGGATATATGCATACAGTATGTATTCATAGGATCTATAAAAGATTATCATGTCAGTGGTTACATAATCCAGGTGTTACAGCTTCCACCATATGTACAAATTCAGGCACTAAGATTTTAAAAATAATATGTCACCATTTTTGAAGAAGTTTCAGATAATGTTGGCTAAAGATGTAGGAAAACATTTTCACTGAGATGTTTTGATCTATTTTTCTTATACCACTGTGACATCAACTTAAGGAAATATGTAGAAGGCAGATTTAGGTTGCACACTCATAAACAGAAATCTCTCCTAGCAGTAAGAATAGTAAAACAGTCAAATAGATCATCTAGAGTCAGTGTCTGATCCACATCACTGGAAGTTTTGTAAATAGTTTGATAAAAGCAGCTGTCCAGAACAACATTGGTACAGTTGCTACTGCCTTTGGACAGAAATAAGGCAGTCAAAGTGTCAAGACCTATTCCCATCTTTTTGTCAGAAAATGGTATCTCTGATCCTTGCTTTTGTATCATCATTTCACCAAATAGTGATTGTAGGAAGGTATTGGAAAATGACACTTTAAATTCCTATAATATGAACAGCACTGGAGTTCAGATAGATCTTGAAATTTATTTCCACAAGAAATGGCAAACAGGTTAGGCTGGTCCTACCAGTAATTAATTTGGCTCAGAAATCTCAATCTGTCAGCTGAGTGTCCCCAAATGGAATTCAGATTCAGCAACTAATTCAGTTAATTAGAAAATATAGATAATACTATTGTGTTGATACATTTTCCTTCTTGTAGGATGCTTCTCCAAAGAACTAAGAGATCACAACTTCCACACTGTCATAATCTCATAATGTTTACCACCTGGCAATTGTAAGAGGAGAACTAAAACTAACCTAAAAGACAATGCTTCTACTCCCATGTTGAATTTTCTGTTAGAATATTCCCTTATGTTTAATACCACTATTCTCAAGTTACAGACTGCAAGTATGTGGAAATGCCTAAGTTTGTTGTTGGGTCATCCTTTATTATCCACCCAGGTGGATATTGCTGGCACTAATGTCAAGTCTGAAGGCTTGGAAGATGATATGAATATATAGTGCTACTTATTAGTATCAATTAAACAGAACTTTCACAAATGTTAAATAGTTACGGTAATACTGGTGTCTAAAAGTTGATAAATGTATGGATGAATACTGATGATTTTTTTTTCCTAATAGTAGAAACACAATTACATTTACTAGACTAAATAGAATTTCACTCAGGGAGGCTTAGTATAACAAGGACTGCAGCTGGGTACAGAACTGTCATCCATAGTGTGAAATCACTTCTTCTCTGTTGGTATTCATCACCTACGTACAAGAGAACAGCAAGACCCTAGAAGAACCTCTGTTTCTCTGTGGATGAACTGCTCCTGGAAACCAAGCTGGAATTGTGTCTTGTGCATATATCCTCAAGTGGGATCAATTTCTGAGTCCTGAGTATAGGGGCAGGTTTTGGTAGCAAAGCATCTAATATATACAAAGGAAGAGACTCCAATCCTGTTGGGGATATTTGGACTTGTCTTTTATTCTGAAAAGTGTTCCTTAGGCACCAGGTGTGGAACACGGGTGTTGGGGACTGCACTTCCTAGGGCAGGTTTAGACTTCTTCCCCTAGTTTAGCAACATCAGGAGTCTTCACTGAACTTGGGCCTCTGCAAGAGAACAAAAGGTAAAGTGGGGGGAATTTTACAGAATAGAAATAGAGATTCTATATAGTATACAACATACAATATACAGGATACATGACATAGTGTATAATGTGTAATATATGTTATATAAGGTTTATTATGTAATAAATAATTTACATGGAAATGAAGTATAATAGGAGAAAACTGGACTCTCAACAATTAACAATGGCATCCTTTTCTTCTCTCTTGTTTGTTCTGTGGTTCCTTGTAGTGTCTTTGAAAATTAGGGTCATAATTTTCCTACATTTCTGCAGAACATATCAACTGATTAAGACAAAAAAATACAGCTTTGGGATTTGTGCTTTTTGTGCATGGTAAATCCATAAATGAGATGCTTCAGGCAGTGTTTGATTTTCTGGGCTTGCAAAAAGGTGTTTAGTCACTTGTGTTTGGCCAGTAGGGACTAGATGCATTGTGTGCAAATGCATCCTTATATACACAGCTAAATGTATGTGTATGGTAGGCCTTTATTCCTCCAGTGATTGTTTGACTTGTTTGAAGGAATGTACATCATTCCTCTTTCTTGTCTCTCTTGCATTCAAAAAATGAATGTTTTAAAAAAATACAACCCCCCGAAAACCAGTACATTTAAATCAGTCCATCATTAAAAAAACATGGACTCTAATTAATTATTAATTATTGAGAGGAAAGACAACATGCAGTAGCCTCAGGCTTGACAAGCTGTCAAGAATGCCTGCCAAGGCTGCCAGACTCACCAAGCTCCTGGGTCATCGCCACATTAAACACAGAAAGTTAAATTACTTTTCCTGGGATCAGGAGAATAGCAATTGGATATAAAAGTATCTTTTTTTCTTTTTCTTTTTTTTTTTTTAATGCTAGTATCCTTGATTGTTTCACATTCTTGACAAAAGATAGAAAACAATGGAAAATTTGTCAAGCAGACAACACCACATAAGTGGTGGAGAAGCTGATGTATTCCTTCAATACAAATGGAGAAAACAGGAGTAAAGCCAGTTACCACAAAGGGATAAACTCCTTCCTCATAAATCTGTTTTGCAAAAAACATAATAGTAAAGTGATTCGAACCAAATAAGAACTGCAATAACAGGGTGCCAGTCAGGATACAGAAGTGTCATCAATTCAGTTTACAGTGAAACCAAATTTTAGCTGTATATTTATCAGGCAAATAGTCATTACCTGAGCAAGGGAGAGGAGCTGTATCATGGAAATCTTTGACCTATTGTAGTGTTTCATGCACTCTGTCAAAATGACCTCAAAACATTGTGAATGGCTAGAGAGAGACCTTTCCTTTTGAATCATAATAAAAGCAATCCTTTTGAAGAAAAATATATGTTCTGTGAATATCTTTGAAAGAAAAAAGCATACTAAAGGAGAGGTAAAACCATGATACCTCTCATGTTTAAACACCCTAATCAAAGAGATTTAATAAACTTTCCAAAAATGCATTGGTCTTGGGGCAATGTTACCCTCATCATGGAAAGTATATTACTGTAGAAGTAAGCAAATTTTGAACTATTAGTAAACAATATTTAAATTTTAAAAGATTGTTTTTGAGTTAAAAACACATATTAAAACAATCTTGTAAGGCAACATGTTCTTAAGAAGTTAATAATAAAGCATATAGATATTTTAAAAAAATTGGAATAATACATGAAATTCTTGAAATCATAGTAGGTAAAATTATTTTATTAAAATATCATTTAGAGGATCCTAGAATTTCTCTGGCAGACATCTCAGTCTTGTGAGCTCTTTCCTGAGTGAAAGAACAGAAAGGCTTGTATTTTTCACTTTCTTTATATGCTTTTTTTTACTTTGCATGAGCTTTAAAACCTGTTTTTAAAACACAATGTCCAAGTAAAATGTTTTATTTTGAAATTATGCTTATTGATGGATAATTACAGAAAAAAGCATTTCCTCATATAAGGATGCAACACAAATAAAATATCTGGTATTATTTTCAGTGGCATCATGCCTTTAACTTACTGAATTCAGGGAAAAAGGAAAAATAAAATTGGGGAAATATTGTTGTGGAAGTCAATATTTCCCAGATTAATTGGTCTAGAAATTTCTACCTGCACCAAGGATATAAAATGGAAAACATTCAAATCTATACAACACAAGATTTAATACTCTATTTCTTTGATACACTAAAAAAAATATTATCACGGGTAAAAAATTCCAACCTACCAACAAAAACAAAAGAACACAATTAAATCTGGCAATAAACATATATTTATTCTATGCTCAGTGGTTTAAAAAAGATGAACCAGTTAAACAGTCTTAGTAAAAACAATTGCATACATCCGAAACAAATTTTCTGTTCAGCATACATAATAATAAATAATAAATAATAAATAATAAATAATAAATGAAAAATAATAAATAATAAATAATAAATAATAAATAATAAATAATAAATAATAAATAATCGAATCAATACAAAAGAACATGTCATAAAAGCCCTTAAAAAACCATGGAAGGTGTATATTCTTCAGAGTATTTCAAGAGTAAAGAACATGTTTTAATAGAATCTGTGCTAGGATTGAAATAGAAGGAGCAAAAAATTCAAACCAACATGGCCTATATTTTATATTTGTTTGAGGTTTTTCTTGTTGGGGACAATAAGAATAATTATTAGATTTTTTTAATAGTGTATCACAATATTTATGCACAGAATAATCAATAAGAGGCCAGATTCAGCAGTGCATCTTATTTTTTGTCTGGTAAGCCTTTGCCATTCACAGTACTGTGTGGTATTGCCCCTAACCCTCTTAAATATAAAGATAGATAGTGATAAAAATAGATAAAGATGATAAAGTATATATAATAGAAATTATAAAGATAAGTAAATATAAAATTGCCAAAATATATTATCATATTTCAGTGCCCTCCTGGAAGGCATATACTCCTTCATTTTTATCACCCAAGAATACATAACCTAACAATGAATTTGAGTGGATTTGTATGTTGCCACAAAATATTTAATATGGGGTGTACATGATTTTTCCCCGTGTCTTTTTTTGCTTTCCCGTCTTTCCTGATTTCCTGTTGAGTGAGGCTATAAATTTTCTATTCCTTAGGAAATTCCTCTATTTCAAAGGCAACCCTAAGCCCTCAGTTCTGCTTTTTAACCTCTCCCAAAACCATTTAGACTGTCTATGAAACATGTGCAGGACTACTTTCTGGCACTGTGGACAATTGGCTTGAAAGACCCTGTGTCCCCACTAATGAACTCTTACACAACAGAGCAAGGTGCACGATCCAAGCTACACACTGGGAATTATTCCACTTCCATGCAAACCAATGAGCCACAGCCAAGAATCCTTTGGCACAAGATAAAATCATGCTGGCACCTTAAAAATTTAACAGTAGAAACTCTTTCAGTACCTGGGAATGCTGCCTGGCATTGTTCAATTCTCTAGGATGGTTATAACTTCTGAGTTTTCATAGGCTATAATTAGACAAGGCTAGGTTCTCAAAGGTATTTGTGCACCTAGCTTCCTTTCAATGGAAGCTTTCAATTTTCCATTTCTTTCAATGAATTTAGGCCCCCAAAACTGCCTTTGGGAGATGGGCCAAAGTGCACAGAATAAGCACATATACCTCTGCAAACTGAAGTAAATCCAAGTCCAATTTTGTGCAGAAGCAGCTTTCTGTGAGCAATAACACATGTACAACATTCACTTCTCTGAATCATCTATCTGTTACTCCTCACTCATTTTGCTTTGCTTTTTAAACAGTCAAATATAAGACAAATGAAAATATTTCTGGGAGAACATCTACCCTCTCGTTCATGGAAGTTCAAGTTTGACAAATGGTGATAGCTTATGTCACTAACTAGATTATTAGATTTATTTACCATTTTGAAAATGTTTAAAAGCATAGTCCCTTCAGCCAATTTTAAGTGTATAAAAATGGCTGGCTACTGTTTGGACAGAATAACAGATTATATGAGGGCAAACTATTTCTGCCATGCACAGGCATTGGAGAGAAGCAGTAATGTGGCAGGCTGTGCTATGAACTGCATAATGTGTGCCTTGGTTTGTGTGTGGACAGCAGTGTCCTGAAAATCTCTCTCAACAAATTCCCACACTATCACTCTGTTGTGGCTGGCTGGACCTGCCAACTGAGATTACTTCTCATGCTCTGTCTTTGTCTCACCTTCTGGCTGTTGTTTCTCTCCCTAGGCATTTCTGGTTTGACTCTTTGTTTTGTAAGAAGCTTTAGCAGAAACTAGCACATCAAGCTACAAAAAAAAAACCAAAAAAACAAAACTCAAACAAACCCAAACAAAACCCATAAAAACCTATATGCAACACATACTAAGGGTTTGATTAAAACCCACAAAAGAAGACTCAAATCCACAACAAAGCTTCAGTGTATGTCTATCAGAAATTATTTCCAAGAGGCAATTAATGTTATTCATGCATAATATTTATTACTGTACAGCATTTATACATATGCATTCACAGACGTATTCTTAGAAATGAACATAGCAGACCACTCCTGGCATTTCTAATGTAGAGGAGGCACTCGGTGAACAGATCATCTGGACTCCAGCGTGTTTCTCTCAGTGGATTTACTTTTATTGAGAGGCCACTGACATTGTTGATGGTATTACTGACTCTGGACAAGTCACATAAGCTATCAGTGTGAGAAGTTTAGCCAAACCGACAACATTTTCACCCCTTGAAAAGTATTTTGACATCTGTGGATGAAAACTATGATACTTTAAAACAGTTTGTCTGCTTTGAAATTTTAAGGGTAATTCAGATAAAATACATCTCAATGTGAACAGAAATGTGAAATGCAGATAAAGTTACACTACATTACTACCACAGAATATTTTTTTTATTAGTCTTCCACTGAATGTGAGAAAGGCTAATAAACCAAATAAGCCTTAAATATATGCAGAAAACATGATCAGTCATCAAATAAACCAAACATTACTACGAGAGACAGGATATTTGAAGGCTTATATCCTGCCACTTTCCTGTCTTTAAAGCTTGGAATGGAAGTTTTGTGTCACTAAAAGCACTTATTTAGGTCCCTCCTCCAACAGATGCTTCATTTCATAAAACCAGTTGGAACTTCAGGTCTATACTTGTAATTAAAAGAAGCTTCTGGGAATAAGTTCTAGTATTGGATCACTGATTAGTTAAATATTAGCTCTCCCAAGGCTCTGGTTTGCATTGCTCCAGCTGGATCTCCCTGCTAGATATGCTCTTGATAAGGTTCCTTATTAACACTGTATATATGAGTCAAGGCCAATCCATCTTGCAGCACAGAATTGAATTCCAGCTTTTTTAATTTCTTTAGCTAGCTGCATAAATAAAAGAGAAAACCATTGTCAGATTTGCCCTAAATTGATAATCCAATTAGAAACACTGCTACAGATAACTTGCAGACAAATATAGAAACACATGCATTTGAGCATCTAGACAATCTTCCTGTACCACCATTAAATTATGCAAGCCAAACAAAAGGTGATTCCTGAATGAGCAGTATTGTTAGTAACAATGCTGCTGTCACATGTAAAGTATCTTAAATTCATAGGAGAAATGGAATTCCGTTCTTCCTCCTCCCACCCCCCTTCCCAAAGAAAAGTAAGACGAAAGCTTTGAAAAGACACATTGAAAAAGAAAATCTTAACTCACTTTATGTGCAGAGGGGCAGGACAAAATTCTTATTCTTTTAATTTGTTAATCTAATGAGGGATTCATCTCACTAAGTTTAGAGCATCTAAAAGTCATTAAGTTTAGTCTACAGTCATCACACAGTTTCTTTCTAGAGTCAATGGAGAGGAATTGGCATTATCAGAGTGATAAATCTGCTCTAATTTTGGTGTCTAAAGTAGGTGAAAGAATCACCCTCTGGAGATGCCTGCTTTTCTATATCATCTGTGAAGACACCTCCAGTAAGTCACTAACAATAGGCATCTAACTTTGAAAAGCTTACATTTAAATCTGATCGGTGTGATCTCACCTGATTTTTCTTGAAACAAACCATGATTACTTGAACAGTATTTTCACCAGTGACTAGGATAAAGTGCTCTTTGTTTCAGCGTCACAAATCATTCAGATTCCCATTCTGACCTACAAAGAGTCATGCTTTATTTGTAGTGGAGAATGATGCTCGGCATTGAGGAAGGGTGGAAGAGCTTGATGTGAGGTTAGTAAGTCCTTGTAGATAAGGCTGAAGCATTTACCTGCCAGAAGCTCTTTTTCACTGTTCAACTGCACTTTACTGATTGGCAAGTGCTTGCATTTCCTGATTGCTTTTGATTCAGATTGCCACACAGAGGATGATTTTTCCCTTTTCCTTTCCTGATGTTACTGATGGAGGGGTTTTTTTCACAATGCTCTTCATGGCCTTTTTGCCCTGTGTTCAGCTTCAGTCTTTTGAGCTCATCTGTGGCAACCCCCGATTTCATATATGATACTTTCTGTCCCATCTTAGACAAAATACCCTAAATTCACATTCTTTTCCAAGGTGCTTCTCCTTGTGATACTCACTGTTTCTGTACTACTCTTCTACACTTACAGCCTTTGGGACTTATATTACTAGCAAAGAGCTCTGAGGCAGAGTTTAAATACCTTTTTCCTGTTTACAATGCATAAGAAATTCCTGGCATCCACACATTGTTTTGAGCACTGAAAATGAGAAAGTGGGTGTCTGCTTAGAAAAATCCTGCCTTTCTTGTCCTTATTCAAAGTACAGCAAGCACACCTACCGCCTTCTCTAAACACTTCTTTCACCATGCCAGAGATTGTTTATCTGATTTCACTTGATCTTTTTCTGATCTGTCAGCTACATCTAATACCTCAGGCAGTTGGCTTCACCTTTCCAGCCATATACATGGTTTGCAGTTCACATTCAAGTCCTTTATAAATTTCTTTTGACCTTGTTTATTGGCTTTATGGTAAATTGTACTAAATTAGCTCATGGTGAGTGCTAAATAGAGTTTTATATATTTACATAGTTGATGCTGTGGAGTTCATATATTATTTAAGCTTTTACTGCTTTGGAAGGTTTTCTCTTTTAATGCAGCCATTAGAGGCTGCAGTCATCTTAAACTCATTTGATCATATGGAATTTCCGATTTAAGCTGCTCTCTGTGGTCAGCCCATGTGTGAAAAATGATGGTTTAATTTTGCTAGGAATATGGGTCAGTGTTGTGCCCCTGAGTCCCCTCTTTCCCAGGGCAGAGCTGTTTGGGTTCAGTACTAAGCTAGAGAGAGTATTACTGGTCACCTCAAAAGAAAGCAATGGAAGGTGTTTCACTAACTTTCCCAAATACCTCAGCTAGGGAGCCTCAGAGGGGCTCCCTCTCCAGCTGTGAGAGATGCTTTCAAACTGAAACTCCTGTGCACAGTGTCCACCCCTTCCATGGCACAGCCACTGCTTTGCTCTGCCATTAGCTTGATCCTGCAGCAGCAGGCCCATGTCCCAGCCTGGCTTTGGTCTGTCCCCATCCCTGTGAAAGTACACAGCTCCCAGAACTGGGGCTGCCCTTACTCCCCAGATGCCCTGATCATGCAGTGGGACAGCCCTCACTGCCAGTGTCTTCTCTTGGCAAACCTCATGGGGAGATGCCTCTTCCTCCTGGAGCCTCCAGCCCCAACACTGCCATGGTAGCCAATTCCCTAAAGTGAGCACAGTCAGGCCCTGGCCTATCCCATTATCTTCTTGATAATCAAGAGAATCTGTTCTTCAGCACTGCATGCATCAAAACAGAGCAGACACTGTAACAGGATTTGGAGAAAGTCCTAAATATGCAAGCACTGCAGAAGTTAAAATATGAAGATAAGGCAAAAATGAGGAAAATGCAGAAAAAAATATTTCCTATTAGAGGCATCAAAAAAGAGAAGATTTTTAGAAAAATCAAATAAAAATCCTTCAGACTAAATATGCTTTCATTTATTTACTAATTTCAGGACTTGATAGTTCAACTCGCTTTGCTTCAGTGATTTGCTTCACTCTTAATGGTTCACTGAGCTGGGACAATAATAGACTGCACAATAAATGTTCCTCATGTGTTGTACCAATTTAGTGTGTGAGGATGATTTTGATGAAAGGTACTGCTTATGAAAGGAATCAATAGGCAGCATTAGCCTTAGCTGGGCTAGATACAGGGAAGAAAAAGGCCATAAAGGCTTTCCCAAGTAGGTCTGCCGATACATCTCTATTACTTGCAGCAGCTTGAGTCTTCCAGTCCAAAACATGCTGGAAAGAGTGTTAAGGATCAATTTCTGATTGCTAAAATGCCAAATACAATCTAAACCTTAGAAACCATCCAGTGAACAAACCTGACCCTTGGAATCTTTAAGACCCTGCTCAACTAGGTGGTAGAGCTGCACTTTTCACATTTTGTGAAGTGATAATTGAAGCTGCCCTAGTCTATGAGGTTTTCTTTTCCCCCCCCCAATCCTACTGAATACTTTTTATTAATATGCATCCTATGCTTGATCTGCTTTTTGTTTGTGTGTGTGTGCGTGTGTGCGTGCGTGTGTGCGTGTGTGTGTGTGTGTGTAGTTGTATAAATGTGCATTTACAAAGCTTTTTGTATGGGAGAATAGTGCAGTAAGGTTGATACTTGGTAGATGTAGAGTCCTACCAATCCATTACATTCATATGACGGTATTTGAACTTGAAAATTTATTTTAGAGCAAATGTTACATCACAGCAATAGTAGAAATATTACATCACATGCAATAGTTGCTCTCTAGGGAAATATGAGAAGAAGAATATGTCTTTCTTCCCTGACTGGTGAGAACAATCTGAGACTGAAGAGAGATATATTACGAGGACATGTAGTGATAGAACATGGGGGAATGGCTTTAAACTGAAAAACAGTAGGTTTAGATTTGATATTAGGAAAAAATTCTGTACTGTGAGGGTGAGGTACAGGAATAGGTTGCCCAAGGAAGCTGTGATTGTCTCATTCCTGGGAGATTTTTTTTTCCAGGTGTCATGGAGTTACTTTACCTTTAAGGAAGTTGAAGTTGCTGGGAACTGCCTGGAGTCTTTTCTCCTGACCAATTATCAGTCATTGCTGGGAATTGACAGCAGTTTAGGCCATTGAAAAGTGGGATCAACTTGTGAGCTCTACCTTAAAGTGTAAAACCAGAGCTCTCTTGGCTCTCTTTGTTTCCTGGCTGTGAAGAGTAACAGAGCTCCAGGCCTCCCGTCCCTGCCCAGGCCATGCGGCCGGGCGGGGGCTGGGCTGGGCCCAGCGGCTCCCGGCCAGGAGACGGGGGCTGGCGGGGCTTGCTCTGGGCTCTGGCTGGGCCAAGCCGGTTTCTGGCTCGGCTGCAGTGACGGAGTTCACCAAGGACTGCCGAGTAAAGAAGGAGAAAGAGGCTCTGAACTTGCAGCAAGCAGAGACAGTGACCACACTCTCCAGAGCAGCTATGAAGAACTTTCCATCGCAGATGGCTCCAGTTCCTGCACCGGCCGAGGCCACAGAACTACCTACAAAAGCCTGGGCAAGATTTTAACTTTTTCATTACCCAGATGAGACTTGCGGGTTAATCTTTTTATCCAGAGAGAAAAAAAGAGAGTGATCAACATGAAAAGAGACTTTATAAACTGCCAGTGACAGGAAAAAAAAGAAGCTTCAGAAAAGGTAGAGAATTAAGAAGATGCTTTAATTAAGCTGAAATATCTTTCTGTTAAAACTATGGAGATGGACAATGAAGTCCTGAAAAGAACTCCTTTAATTCATGATAAAGTATGTAGGGAGGAATAAAGTGTTCAAAGTGTAAATTTGAGTAAAAAGTAGAGTAATTATGGTATAGTGAAGTGCTGGGAGATTTGAAGCCTTGAGAGGCAATGAGAAAACTGTTTTCTGGTGAAGCTCACAGAAACAGATGAAGAAGACTTTTTTTGCCTTTGAATAACATCCTTAAAATGCCATCCCTAGACTCATGGCCCATACACACCTCAGAGTGATGTGAAAATGGGAGGAGTGGGCTCTGATAACAGCAGCTCTGGGCAGCTAACATTAGGGCAATGGAAAACTATAACAAAAATAGTTTTCTTGTGAGAAACTCCATAAATTAACAGGAAGAAACTTCTGTTTCTCTACAAAGACTGGTGAAAAGACTGTAGAAAGAATTGGGACTGTTTAAACCACCAAAGTTCCAAAGGTTTTGTCCCTGTTGTCATGTGAACAAGGAAATAGTGGGTAGATAGGGGATGAAAAGGTTTTTCTGGAAGTTTATTCTGGTGTTCTTATTATTGTAGTTTGTCAATAAACTTTCTTTTTTCGTTTTAAGTTTTATGCCTGTTTTGCTCTTGTTCTAATCCATATCTCACAGCAAGAAATAAGTAATTTTCTTAGTTATTGGTTTACAACCACGACACCAGGCAATATAGAATCTCATCTATGTGGTAACTGATGGAGCACTTAGTGTTGCAGTAGCCAAACTCTTTAAAGTGACAAGAGATATCTCAGAAATATAAATTAATAAGAATCCTTACAAAGAAGTACATTGAATTCTGTTCTTTCATTTTTCTGTTTTGTGCTCAGTTATGATGTGAGAAGAAGGCATTTGAGTTCAAGTGACATCAATCTGACATTTTTGTGGCAAGTCCAATGGCTCAACCTACAACCTTGCCTTGTGTGAGAGGAAAAAAAAACCACAATTATTAACAGGCTGCTCTGATGGACAGAGAAAACCAAGAAGAATGAGGCACATATGGATATAAAAAGAGAATGAAGCTTGCCCTTCTCATTCCACACCCTTGTACTCTGGGGCTATTTCTAACACACTGTCAAACAGAAAAGGCTCTGTCTGTCAAAGCCTTTGTAATGAACTATCTACATTGTGCAAATTTCTATGTATTTCGAGAGTAAATAGTTTAAGTTATTTGTTGGTGAATCACAAGCATATGGGGAGTGAAACTTATTTTTATGCAGAACCAAACTGAATGCTAACTTTACCAAACTATGTGACCTAAGAGTTTTCTTACTGAAGGAAATAAATTTAAAAAAAGATACCTGCACTAGAATCACAGCCATTTTTTGATATAATTTCTCTGCATCTACTTCAAAATGTAGTATCAGATTTTATAAGTTGAAGATTTTGCTATAATAAAGCAGTGGTTTGTTTGGTTTGTTTGGTTTGGGCTTTTTGTGGGGTTTTGGTTTTTTCGGGTTTTTTTCTAATTTTCAGGGGTTTAAAGCTAGTAAACATTTTTTAAATTATGTTTTAGAAAATCACAGACCTTTTATTTCACAAGGAGTATTAATTCAAAATGAGGCACTGATCTGGGACATAGCCTGTATGTGAAGTGTTACATTTGTTTTTAAATTGTCAAGCATACACACTTGCTCACAGAAGAATGAAGAAGCTGCTCAAGGGTCTAGAGAAGTCTTATGAGGAGTGGCAGAGGGAGCTGAGGTTGGTCAGTCTGGACAAAATGGAAAAAGGGAAGTTTCTGGTGCTACATTCCAACACACCTTCTCTCAGTCCCCAATCTTATGATTATCCCATTTGTGCAAGATTCTGCTGCTCATCAATCATTTATCAGATCTATTTGTATTCCTTAGAACAGTAAAATTAATGTAGAAAACTAGGAGATGTCTGCTATTTTGATGAGGCATATTAAAGGTATTATTTTTTTGATAAAAAATGTAAGAGCACTACTGCAGCTTTTCTTATGGATAGGTTTTTGTGAGATATTAGCAATAAAGACCTATAGAAATGACAGTTTTGAAAATGAGCAGTTTGTAGTCCACAATTTTATGCTATGTGTATTTGAAAGGTGTCTGTATGAAAAGTAAAGCATGTGGAGAGGATAGCTGAACTGGTAACTGTTTCCTTCATGTGTATATTTGCAACAGGTTTATTTTCCCTGGTTTGCTTAGAATTGGGATCTTGTTCAAATACTTTCATAGTCACTCCTGTATTTTTAAAATTCACATTTTCTATTGATTTTACTGACATGTTACAGTGCTAACTATGTAAAAGGTTCTACTTTCAATCAGTTGCAGGATTCATATTCTTAGAAATTATTAAAATGTTCTATTAGACACCTGTCTGCTTCTGAAAATAAAATACTGCTCATGCATATAAATGTAGTGCTCAAAGGGAGATGTTTTTGTAGAAACTCAGATCATATCACTTCTTCCATAATCTCACAAATCTGTCATTGTTGCCACCAGTACTTCTGGTTTGAGTCTTTTGTAAATGAAGCTAATTCTCCCTCTCTTCCTCCTCTTTGTTTGCCTTTACTTAGTTTGGGGTTTTTTGTTGTTTTGTTTTGTTTTTTGGTTAATTTCTTCATTTGTTGTGTTTGTGTCATTTGGAGTTTTTTGGTTTTGGTTTTGTTTTTGGTTGGTTTAGCCAGGGCCATATAAAACATACCAATATTCAACAGTATTAAAAGTCAATCCCCCATTCAATTTGCAGTTGGTAAACACAGTCTTACCATCAATCATTTGTTATATCTGTGGTGGCATCTTCAGATTTATACCAAATCATTGGCAGAAACCCATTCACTCTGAAGCAACTAAATGGTAGAAGACACTGTGCATCATGTCAAGTTAGGGAGAATTATGTATGTCTACTGTCCTTTAAGCAGAGTTTCCATTTCCAGGTCACTAAGGTTCAAAGTTATCTATGAGCAGGCTACTACTGATAGAGGTGAGGAACTGCTGAACTCTTAGGTGTTGATTATTTCACTGTATATCATCACTTGTGAAGTAAGAAAACAATGAGTATAAGCTGAAAGAGAATTTTTTGTACTTTGCTCAGTTCCTCAGTCTGGATAAATAAATACCTCTAGGCAAGGGCACACATTACTGCCAATCTCGTTTTCTTTAAAATACTAAAATAAGTCAGTGAGAACAATCCTGATAACTGCTTGTAACTGAGAAAAAATGCTTACAGAGTATCTAAGTCAAAACTAGACATTTCTCATAACAAAAATGGCTTTGTTTTTCCATGAAATAAAACAATTGATGAATTATCAGTTCTCATGGGTTTGACATAACTTCCTCTTTCAATCTAAACTAAAACATACTGAAAAAAATGTTTCTTTTGGCTTTTTTTTTTCATTCAGAGAACCTGAGGAAGGGAAAATAGAATGACAAGTTATCAGGCTCACGTTTATTTAAAAATTAAGTCTTTCTTTAAATAAACATGCCTAGAACTACAGGCTCAGTATTAGAATGTGAATAATATTCTTTCAAGGATTTCAAAAAGAAAGGTCTGTACTTTGATCTTGATATTCTAAGGTCAAAAGGAAGTTAGTGGCTCTCACACCCTTGTTCTGTAAATAAACTGCCATCAGCCTCTTGCTTCTCTAACCAGGATAATATGTGAAAATTTTCTTTCAAAATTTCCATTTCACCAATGGAAATGACACAGAAGCTGTTAAAAGAGCAGGTTGCCTATCTTCTAATACAGCTGTCATTTATTTTTCAAGATCTTGTAATTACAATGAGCTTTATAGACAGTTCAGCAACAAAAGTTGCAGCCTTACTGTAAAAAAATGTTATTTTGGAAGAAAAGAATACTGAGAGCAACATAATAGATTTCTTTGTGACCTCTGAAAAAAATCAATATGCATCCATATTTTTTGCCTCAGCATACTTTTCCAATCAGGGAAAAAAAGCCAATCCAATTTTTACATGTGTACAGGGCACTAGTTGCTGGATATATGAACTAACTGATTCAGACTGCTAATAATTTCAGGATCAAGTCCTTGAAAGTATATTAGGGAATGTAATATATTGGTGTTGTCATGGAGGATTTATGTACATTGATGTTTGACTGTCAAAATGTGTCCTGTGGCCATTGCTCCTGCCTCAAATGTTTAAGAGGAAAGAAAGGCTCGCACCAGATGGAAAAAAAGGGGAAAAAATAGTAAGTGAGAAGCCACACACCTGATACTGAGCTGAGGAATCATCTGGTAGCAGAGTGGAGACAGGTGGAACACTCACATTGTGGCTCGGGTCTTTCCCAAGGAGCTGGATGGTGGGTAGCTTGTCACTCCCTCCATGCTTTTTTGTGGTCTGTACATGGGGAAGGGGCAGACAAAGAGCTCTGTGAGCCGCAAGTCACCTTTTCTCTCTCTTCCCAGCCCAGTGAAGGTTTTCAAGTGACTCTGAAACACTCAGGCACTGTCCATCTGTGAAGCAGAGAGCAACTGCCGTGTTGAGGATGGCACTGGGTAGATGATGGCTGGTTACACCTTAGTGAAACAACTGCTAATTCTGCCCAGAAACTGGCCAGAGCCATGAGCATACCACTCCCCAGCTTAGGAGCTGCATTCTTGCATATGAATGTTCCTGGGGCATGTGTTGGAAAATCAGAATTCTTTTTGACTGCTGGGTCTCTTGCTTTACTAAAGGAGTTGTTGATCTTTTTGACTGTTGGGTCTCTTGCTTTACTAAAAGGAGTTGTTGACTTTTAGCACCTTCTTCCTGTGTCTGTAGTGAGTGTCTTTAGGATAGACACGAGTCATGTGTCAGTGATTTTTCTTTTGCAATGGGGGAGGTGTAGGTAGAAAAAGTATTCCTAATTGTCATTTGTAAAATAATTACACCTCTTAAAAAGAAGTATTAGGATGTGAGTTTCCTAATACATTTGACATTCTCTCTCAAAACAATTAAATTTGGTAACAGTTACACAAATGAAAAGACCTATCTAATGTTTTTTGTCCACTTGACATTGTTAGTTCACCTGCAGAACATGTTTCTCACTAGTATTTAGGAGGAGAGAGAAGTTTCATCATTTAGAGGTTGAAAAATACACAGCAAGAGCCATTGAAGAACTATTTTTGCTCACTTATTCTCATTTTATCTGCATTTCTTATACCTCTGCTTTCTTTGGATGATTTTTTTTAATTTTTTTGTTTGTTTTTTCCCATGTTACACAATTTTACTGACTGTTGACAAAACATTATAGTTTGAAAATAATCTCAGGCTGTTACTTTCTCATCCATGGAAACTGTCTCTGGAGTCTGTTGCCAAGGTATAGCCTCTTTCTCTCTGTCCCCTAACAAGAGACACCCTTTCCACTTAGACCACTGCCTTGGCTGGGGAAAAAATAACCTTCTAAACATCACAGCCATGGTACAGGGAGACCTGCAGAAAGAGGGTGAGACTGACTGCAGGTGGCAGGAAAATATTCACACGTACTTATGTCCAAAATCAACTTGGTGAAACTGATGTAAAGCAGCTTGACAGAAAAAGCCCTGGGGATCCTGGAGGACATGAAGGTGAACATGGGTCAGCAAGATGACCTTGACACAAAATAAGGAGTGGTATCCCAGACTGCACTAGGTGAAACATTGCCAGCAGCTGGTGGGAGATGACACTTCACAGCTGCTCAGCACTGTGCACAGATCTGGTAAGTAAGGGCCACGAACATACTGGGGAGAGCTCCTCAGTGTCCCTCCACTACCCAATCACTCCCAAAATGACTTTTGAGATAGAAAGGGATGCTGTGCTTGTCCTGGTGCTGTCCTTGCAATGGATCCAATACCTGCAGGTACAGTGCCAGGTCTCTTGCTGGGGGCAGCCAGACTTGCCAAGCAGTACTACCCAGCAATGGGATCCACCTTCCCAGCTTCATTCCATCCACCTGGACAGTATCCTGAGCTCTGCCAGCATGTCCCATGTGCTGCTGCTCCTGTCCTCGACAGGATGGGCCAGGTGAGTTTTTACCGTCACATTCAGGTGGGCGTCCTCTGCAGCTTCCAGATGTGCTGGTATATTTGACTCCACCAGCAGCCAGCTTTTTCATGCTCAATGCTGTGTACTCTGCAGGGCTGACCCTGGCCCCATGCAAGAATGCACATCCATCCCAGCTGGCATCAGCTGAACCTCTGCTCTGTCAGTGCATGCAGGTGGCCCAGGGCAGTGTGGCAAGGAAGAGTGACTTTCTCCTCCACAAGGATGCCATGGTCTTCCTGAGGCCCAAGCAAGACATTCAGACTCCGGCTGCCTTTCCTACCAACCACTGGTCCTGGCACCAGGGCATGGACACCCAAAGGACCCCCAGGCATGGATGCACCCATGTCCACACCCATGGCAGGCGTACACCAGAGGTACAGTAGCAGCAAGTGTGTGCAAGTGGTAGTGCCTGTGGCTGGCGGCTGCCACTGCAGCCTGGAGTTCTCCCTTCCTGCTGCTCTGTGCAGGGAACCCAGCTCTGCTGGGTGAAATGCCCTGGAAGAATCCAAAGAGGCCACTCTGAGGTCATTGTATGCTGCTCCACTTTGCAAATGTGACAGTTCCTGCTGGCTCCAGCTTGGCTTGACTCCGGACCAGCTGTAGGTGCTGAGCAGAAAGAAAAGGATGGATGACTGGAGATGCAGAGAAAGACAAGGAAGCCAGAAAACACACCACCTTGCTTGTCCTAGCTTGGCCCTGTAGTTCCTTCATTGTCAATTTCCAGTCAATTCATTGTCAATCTCAGTATCTTATCTCACAGCAGAGATGGACAGTGACTCTGTCCTGCCCTGTAAGGTTTCGTCCTGCCTCTCGGACTCTCCTCTCAGGACAAAGCTGTGCCTGGTGCCTGTCTCTGCCTACAGGCTGAGAACCTGTTAAAGTTCCTCCTGCATGTTGAAATTTGTTTGCTTAAGTATTTGAAAGTAAGGACTGAGGACTCTTCACCTAACAGAGCAGTTTTTCCCTCAGAGTGCAGGAGGCCAGAGGAAGTAACTATTCTTCCTTTCTTCCTTACTTATACCTGTGGGCAGAAGGAGAGTGGAGTATGGGCACAGCCTGGGCTGAGATAAACACAATAGGAAAGGAACATAATTTGTAATGAGTCAAGTAAACATTTGCTCCCTGATAAAAGTTCTTGGTCAGAACTCCATTGTGTCTTCCTGGGGAATGAATCTCCCTCAGAACTACTTCAATTAGAATAATGTACATCTGTGGACCATCCTTCACCTTCCTTCCTTCCCAAGACAACACACTTTTACACCTTTGCTGAGTAGAAAGAAGAACTCACAGCTTTCCAAGTCAGACTCCTATTTTGAACAAAAATTATATAAAGTCTCACATTCTCCTACAGATTTATTTTTTGGCTGTGCACAAGTCCACAGTACTTCTGTACAGGCGGTAAGAAAAGAGAGGTGAAAACTTTGTTTCAGTGTAATGTGACCAAATCTTTTAAACTACAGATATGAGCAGTCAGAAAGGTGACCTGAATGGAAGGAAATAGTCATTGAACAGAAGAAAATGTCTGCTGAAATACAGAGAAAATGCCTACCAGCCCTGGAACTACACATGTGAACCAGAACCATCCTTGAAAATTGCAGCTGGCATCTTTGAAGTACAGCTGGGTACCTAGAAACCAGAGACATCCTAGGATAACATGGATAATTGTAAAAAGACAGAATTACAAGGGTAATTTTTCCTGTGAAATGGGGAAAGATAGTCAAATAAAAGAGAAAGACATCCTGATAAAGTAAGAGTCCATAACTAGCAGTAACTGCAAATTTTCTGCAAAAGCAGAAAAACAGTCTGGAAACATAAATTTTGGTCTGCAAAAAGAGAAAACGTTGTTATCTACTGGCTATCCCAGGTGAAAAATAGAAAATAACACTAGGTACTGGCTGCTAAAGCAGGAGGTTTGATGCCTTTTTATATCTCTGTTATATAAAAATTACTTAATTTTGCCCAAAGTGGATTTTTTCTCCCTTAGAACTTCTCATGCTGCATACACTCTGGAAAAAAAAGTGGAGAAATGTATAAGGCAAACTCCTCTGTTTTGGTGTTTATCATAGAATCCTGTTAACCCAGGATTGAGTCTCTCTGCACCCACAGGCTGGGTAACCCCAGTCAGGTCATGACAGCTGCTGCATCCAAAGCCAAATATTTCTGTATTCCTAGCTAAGGCAGCTGGCCTTAGCTTAAGTCTAAGGAGAGGGAAAGCTGATGGAGCTTGGGCATTATGTTCTGAGACAAAACCTGTGATGATGCAGACATGGTTATTTTCTTTTGTGCTGCCTAGAAGTTTATGAGAGTTGGGGGCAGGAGCTGTTCCTGCCCACACAGATATCCATGCTTCATGTGTTATGATGTCTCATAATGATGATCATACTAAGTGTCCAGGGCTCTGCACTAAAAAGGTGAGCATAGTCCATTTTTTTTTGTTTTTCTCTGCTCAAAGAATTACTCTATTTTGATATTCAAACATCTCGCTTTCACCTTATCCAAGTCCAAAGTATTCTAAAAAAACAAACTAAAAACCCCAGCCCTTTCCACTCTGAGCAAGTCCATGGTATCAATTAGCACAGACATATCTAAGTCAGCTAAACAGGTATGGATGTGTTGAAAGTAATTTTAAGCAAGTGGAAAACAATACTAGCACTAAAGAATGTAATATTTTTTTCTTTTTTTTTGAGTTTTCAGAAACATTAGTCCACTTGAATATAGTGAAAAACATTTCTATTATGAGACTGGTAAGTTTCAAGCATTACATGGCTTCCTTGTAGGTATACACATGATGCACAGCCCAAACCTTCCTGCCAGCTCAAAAGAGAGAAATAAGTAAATTTAGGGCAACTACTCATATGACTTAGCTCAGACAAATGTTTTAGGATTAAAAGGCCTTAGCTGTAGAACTTCCTATTTTTCTCTGCAGACTAAGAAACTTAATATGACTAGTTTATATGTGAACATTTTCATCCTAGGGATGATTTCTACTGACAGGTAATTAAGATTAATTAATGTTGAGCCTTTCAATTTACTGCTGGTCCATTGTCACAGATGCAATATGTTTGTCCATTATGAATTATATGTCAAGAAGGTTGATCAAACATGCTTCTGGGTCCTGGCTCCAGAAAGAAAAGTCTTGAAGCCTCTTTAGTTACCACATTAAGGATTTTATTTTTTCAGCAAGAAAATGCTTAAGGTGTAAACAGGTTTAAACAGACATTTAGAATGGTGTTGTCAAGTGTTCCAGATTGTCCTTGACTTTCTGATGATGTAAAAAAGTAAAGTTTGCATTGATTTCCAGAGATGAGTTTAAGACAACAGGAAGTACTTAGAAGTCTCAGACTAAGATAAGTGATGTGTCAAACATTTCAAGTACAGTCTAAAATGAGATGTAACCTTGGGAGCCACTATAGTTTGAATTTCTATAATAACTTGAATTTTAAAACTTCCAGTTACTTGAAAAATGCACTCGAATTATTCTCAGCACATTTCCTATCTTATTATGAAGTCATGGAAACAGATTAATTTCCAGAAATTCAAATGCTTTCCACCTCCCTTTTAATATTGAATAACATTTGGTTATCTAAGCTTAGATTTGTACTTGTAAATTAAAAGGGCATGTTCTCCAGCTATAAGAGTAAATGTCAGAAAAAGACTCAGTCCAGAGCAATTTAGAACAAATATTTCCTTTCCTGCAAACAAATATCCATACTATTGGCTGAAAACAGTATCTATATTAGTCATTGTCAGTGAAAAGTTTATTTGGAATAAGGTAAAACTTGGGGAAAAAAAAGTTAATCCATAAAGAGTTGTTTCTCTAAATGGTAAAATTATCATCTTTGAAAAGACTTGACTACTTCAGTGCCTAATCAGTATAGGAAGATGAGACTGTGCATGTTGTATAGGTTGTAATCTAACCAAGAAAAAACTGGATTTACATATTTGCAGTATTTCAATGACATCTGTGGCCTCACATTTACATAATTTAGATGTATCAGGTGAACTGTCATTGCTAAGGCCAGGCTGATGACACACTTCTGTAAAACACAGCCAGAAAAGCCATACTGTGAGACCACATATATATGAGGCCATACTAAGTCCCAAGATTCTCTGGCTGGAATCCCACCCTGCTCTGAAATTCAAGCTAATTAGCCAAATTGGTTTAGTAATCAGCAATTTCTCATGCTTATATTTGCATTTTAGATGGTCAAATACTTTGAACAAGGACTATATTTGTTTTTTTCTTTAAAAGGTTAATTTTAGGTCAGTGAAAAGACTTTGAATGAATGAACATATTTTTAGAACAAATATATTATTTTTAGAAGAATATTGTCACATTGCCCATGCTTTGTTAAAACCATGGAAAAGACAGTCCAACCCAATATATGCTCAGCCAAACAACAGACCACTTATCCTGCTACTTGAACACTCACTAAGTGAAAAAAAGAAAAATCTTTATTTATCAGATTGATATGAAAATATTTAGGATATTTAGACACCATTTAAGAAAAACTTTCCTATAATTGATATCAATATTTGCTGCATTTGCTGTTATCTTTTTAGTGTTTCTTTTAAGCCAAGGATCTGTGTTCAAGCCATCCATTCTTTTCCTTATTATTGTTAGCACTTCTCTTAATTTTACTTTATAACTCAGTAACAATCTCTAATATTTGAATCTATATAATGCATTGGAAATAAAATGCTTTTTTTTTTTTTTTCCTTAAGGTTGATTTTTATGCCAAAAAAACACTTCTGTCAGCAGGAAAGATGTTTTACTTAAGCTTTCATATCTCCTGAGTGTGCTTCTCAAAAGAGAAGAATGGGTTATTTATTATTTGAAAGATGAAGGTGGTATTAGAAGACTTGACTATTACTCTTTTCTGCAGCTTCTATATGGCAACAAAAATTAATTCTAATGTCTTTGATGTTTCTCTGTATACTTTCTGTATCTTTGATACTTTAGGGAATACCTTCCTAGCTGCATGCAAACATATTATATACAGAAAAAGATAATCTGATTTGCCTCTAGTAATCTTTTCCTTTATGCCTCTAGGTATAAATTATTTTGATAGAGTTAAATGCCCATCAGTTAACTCATATTTTGGTGTGCTACTTTTTTTTCACATACTGTATTACTGCACCAATTATTTAGCCTATTCAATTAAGTTATCACAGCATGCCATACAAAGTAAATCTATTCAAAATAAAAAATCTAAAACCTCTTTTAAATAGCGATTTTAGAATCTAACTCAATAATGTAGGCAATTGTGCATCATTGAATGGATGACTGAATAGCTACATATTTAAAAGAAACTTAAATTCAAAATGTAATATTCATAACTAGAGATTTTGTAGGAGATCATTTTACAAATTAGACTAATGGAGTAGTGAATGTTTTGTCCTCAACATAAATCAGGGAAAGAGAAATAAAGAGAGAGAGAGAGAAAGAGAGAGACAGAGAGAAAGAAAGAAAGAAAAAACGAACAAGTAACATAATGAAAAAAAATTTAGGGACTTCAAGACTAATAATGGGCTATACTTAATAAAGATAGGTAATTTTTTAAATTATTATTAAAAATCAAAGAGAAAAATATCTGGTGATATTTTAGAGATATCAGGTGATATAATTTTATATGGATATTATATTATTTATATCATAAACATCTTTTATATATTACAGATATGAGATTATATGCTAAAGCAAAATATCAAATTAATAAAGAAGCTTTTAAAATTGTAGTAAATATATTATATAAATTAGCACAAATTTTTCTGTAAGTCGTGTGATGCAATGTGATTTATTATTGGGAAAAATGCATTTAAATTCTGCAGTGAAAGATTATTTATAGCTTGAAGAATTTATCTTTTTTCTTCCTACTCAAATATTGGAAAACACACTACACAGGTAATTTCATCCTCTTTAAAAACAGGGCATGCCAAGTCACTTAAGAATATAAGCAAATATATCAGTTGTCATGGTGGAGCTTTTAAACAAGTACTAATTTGTTCTCAAATATTCAAAGGGTATAATCTATACTGCCACAACCTGCACCTGAAATTTACTGGGAAAAAAAAGTTAGTACACGCACAGTCACAACATTATTGAGCAGAAACAAAAGATATCCTGTATTGGCCAAAGAGTGGAGAGCTAACTAACTCACTTATGTATCTTTCACTCCAGAAAATATGTTAGAAAATGCTTCTTTGTAACAGCAGTTAGGGTGAATTCTTTTCACTAATTACAGTAAAAAGTTATTTCCCTATGCGGAAATCATCTCTAGCATAAAAAGAGCCTCTTCCAAATTTCAAGAATAAACTGATATTATTAATCATAGCAGGAATTATTATTCAGACTGCTCAATTCCGGTAGCGTGCTTCCAAAACTGCTCTGAAATAATCTTACCTATCCTCTATTTAAATTTTATCCAAGTCTGTGCTCCAACTGAATTAAATACTTCTCTTCCTGGCATTAAGAAAAGTATTGACTGCCACATCCACAAAACCTGCAACCACGGCTGGTCTTTGGGTGCTTCTCTTGCAATTTTCTAACTGTATGAAAAACTGAATTGGCAAGAATTTATTAAAACAAGCAAACAAACAAAAATAACAACCACAAGAAAACGCCCCGAAAACACTCCTGACAACATTTTCCTGTTCTGGTACATCTGAAGAAATTATTTATCTTTGATTGAAGTGTACCATCTTGTCTTCAGTGATTCATACATTTTGCTTTCCAAAGTGGCAGGAAACCTTATGTGGCTTGTTTTAGCCTTTCAAATCTGCCTGCACTGCTTGACACTATCTAGTTAGGCAATAATTTATCTTATGAATGAGAATTTTTTATGTCTTGCTATTTTTAACTCTTTTCCATTAGAAAATTGAAATCTGTCTCACTGGCATTAAAAGCATCATACCTTGCTCTCAATTTAGATTTGGTTAAAATCTGCAAATTACAACTGTGCAAACTGCATACCTACCAGTAACATGACAAACTAAGCAACTTTTACCAACTTAAGAATGGAGGAAATCTGAGGAGGTAAATTTTTTTTTGTTCATAAATTTCACAGGCTGGACATTTATATTGTTGAACTAAATAATATCAGAGCACAGACACTTCTGATGTTTGGTGAAACCCTCAAGGACTACAGGTAAGTGTGCAATCCTGTGATTTAGCTAAATTCTTCTTTAATGTAAGATTGATATACAAAACTCAAAAAGCAACAAGTTTCATGCTACTCCCATGAAAATGCCACAAAGTCTTAGGAAGATTTCATTTATCATTAGCTTGTTCTCAAGTAAACCCCAAAACTACTCTTGTTACTTGTGTAGTAGTGCTTGTTCCAGTATCTTCTGGACTTGTCTCCCCTGTTAATCCACATTCCCAATTGCTGGGTAAATTGAGTTTTCTGTCAGATATCTGATAGGTGCTTCTCACTTCTTTGTTAGACTTTGTCAAAACCAGTAAATTCCCTCAGTCCCAAATACAGCTGGCATTTCCCCCTTTCTTCCTTTTCATCCTTGTTCCATTTGCCTAAATTAATCATTGTTATGACAGAGCAAAAGGCTTCACTTTGAATGGCTCAGCTAGTGGACATATTTCAATTTTTCACATTAGTCATTCCCAATCTACTACTGTTAGTCTCCACTTTCCTAATTCCCTTTTTCCCTTCTTTTTAGCCTTTTTGTCTCTCTAGCTAAGAGTATACAAATCTTAATGCACTAAATCTTGAGACACTTGTGTTCTTAAAGTGTCACTTAAGACATTCATGGAACTGTATCCAAAACACTAACTTTAGTTATAGCTCCATTATCAGTTAAACTGGTATGGGGGTGGACTACCCGGGAAGGGGGTGGCTTCTTTCCCTCTCTTCTCTCACTGCACATTCCCTCAGCTTTCTCAGAAATCGCACCGCAAATAATGCAAACACCGTTGCTTCTTATCGAGTAAATCAATTCCCTGTTTTTCCTCTCAAGGCCATCTAAACACTCAAATCTGCATAACAAAGGCACTGAGAGAACTTGGTTGGAGCCAAAGGACAGAATGGGAATGCCTTTTCCAGCAGCAAACATATAAAAGGGAAACAGGCAGTATTACAAATCCTTTTTGCATTTTTTTTTTCATCCCCAAACCTACTCATTTCAACACTTCCATCATTTTTTCACAACCGCTTCATCCATTTAAACACACAAGCATAGAGATTTCATATGTAAGTACTCGCATTGGGTATTATACTCTCAATTGTTATTTTCCTTTCACTCACAATGAATGAAGATCCAAATTATCTCCATACCGTTTGTTAAAGAATAGTTTAAAACTACTTTTTAAAAGCTACCTGCTGAATTGAGAGAAGGAATCATGCAATCATAGAATGTTATGTGTTGGAAAGGGCGTTAGTTAACCTTCCAACCTTTCTTCCATAGACAGTGTTTCCTTCCACTACACCAGGCTGTCCAAAGGCTCATTCAACCTTGTCTTGAACAGCTCTAGGAATGGGTCATCCACTTCTCTGGACAACCTGTCCCAGTGTCTCACCACTCTCACAGTGACTTTTTTCCTGATATCTGATCTAAATCTACCTTCTTTCCTTAGAAAACCATTAGCTCTCATCGTACCCCTACACTTCTTTAAAACGGGTCCCTCACCATCTTTCCTGAAGGTCTCCTTGAAGCTTTATGATCTCTAGACTAAATAATCCAAATTCCCTCAATATATCCTCACAGGGTAAGTGTTCCAGCCCTCTGATCATCTTTGTGGTCACCTCTGGACTCGCTCCAACTGACCCGTGTCTTTCTTATTCTGAGGGCCACAGAACTGGATGCAGTTCTGGAGTGGAGCCTTGTGAGAGCAGAGTAGAAGGGCAGAATCACCTCCATTGACCTGCTTGTCTCACTTCTTCTGATGCAGCCCAGAATACAATTGGCTTTTTGATGTGTAAGCACATACTACTGAGTCATATTCCATTTTTCATTCATGCTCTCAAGTCCTTCTCCTCAAGGGCTGCTCTCAATCCACTAATCACCCATCTCAATCTTCTGATGGGTTATTTTACACTTAAAAAAGATGACAAAATGATGTACTTTTCAAGATTAAACAGGATACACTTAACCTTCAATTACCTATAGCGTGCTATTCACTCATAGTTTTTTTTGGGTACTCCAAATTATTCATGATCAGATAAAGTTTGAAAGAATTTTCAATATGTGGATTTGTTTCACCTCTGTTTTTCAATACAAATTTTAGGTGACTGTTCTAGTCATACATGTTTGTTTTTAGATTGCAGAAACTGATAGAATTATCTCTACTGAACTTTTGCAATTTTTGCTAATGAATCTCTAGAGACTATTTGATGGGACAAGTGTTTTGTCATGATCTCTGCTTTGAATATGGTTGTTTGAGTGATATTTACTATGACTGATGTATTCCTAGTCAAGCCAGGAAATTACTTTTTTTGGAAACAGAACCTTGTCACATAGTTTTCAAGCCATTAATGTATTTAAAAATTGAGATTTCATTTAGACACTGAACAGCAGAATAATCTTTTTTCTTTGCTTTGCATTAGGTTGAAGATATCAACCAGTTCAGTATCTCCAGATGCAAAATTATTGTTTGTCAAATAATTTTGACTATTGATTAATGAAGTCAAGAATGGAATGTAGTAACATCATAATGTAAAATTACATGGCTATGTCAAGTCTCGTCTTCTCTAAATCTCTGTTTAAATGCCATCAAAATGCAGTGGTAAATGAGAAAGTTACAACATCAGGATGACTTTGGTTTATCTTATTCTGTTTTGTTCGTTGTTCATTGCTACTAAACTATCACAGAGGTCCCCCAGCAAATAATTTAAGATCCAGATTTTGTCGCATAAGTGAATGTGAAAGCTTCAAAATATTCCATCTTTATAATGAAAATGGTAATAAAATCTAATTCATTCCCTGCATTTAAAATCATATGTAGAAGTATTTAAGAATCATGTTAAAAGCTAACATTTATTAATAAATTTTATTTAAAGTTTGTAATAAGCCACACTTTTTTTCCTGATAAAGTTACATGTTAGAATGATATAAACAGATGTAAACCTGGTAGTATTTACAGATGAACCTGAAAAATTAATTTTAATAGAATATAATTAATTGAAAACACCTAGCATTCTTTGGGTCTTTTGAATTCAAATAAATTTCCACTTAATAGGAATTTTTAATTTTCAAGGATTTCTGAAACAGCTTTTAAAATTTTTCTCTCATGAGTTTCCTCACTGTTTAATTGCCATGATATATATTGGTGTAGTTCCCTATTATCTAAATGTCTTTAGATAAAGAACACCAAAGCTTCTTCTAAACCAACTTGCACTGCTCTTTTCTGGATCTTTACTCAGACAGATCCTGGAACCCTAATTAAAAAAGCAGTATTGAAACTCTCTGACTTGTACTCTGGGAAAAAGTGAATAATTGTATACCCAGTTTTCAAATTCCAGGTGCTCAGCTCTGTTTTATAATATCTGTGATTTATACATCCTCTGAGAATACCTTGGCTCCCTTGACAAGCTTCAGTAAACTAGATTTCCAGGTGTTCTGAGACCCACAGCTGCTTCTGTGGAGAGACCTGAGGAAAAATAGATTCTATTAATTCAGCAATTAGAGGTAAGAAGCCATAAAATTCTCAGAAGTCACACCAACTCCTGTCACTGGTTACTAGTTGTCCTCACATAGGTGGCTGTGCTGAAGTACAGCAAGTAGGTCTGGAATTCAAATGAGTCTGTATTCTCTAATAAACATCCTCAATATTTTCAGACAAAATGCTCTGTAGTTGTATTCCAGAAATATTTTCAGATTCTATTCTTTGTTTTATAAGAAATAAAATAAAAATAAGAAAAAAAAAAGAAAAAAAAATCCACATGATATATGAGGTTTTCTAAGGATGGCAAACCTTGGCTCAGAAAGGTCCTAAGAGTTTGTGAGCACAAACTGTGTTGTGTTGAATGATTTTTTTCATCTTGGGTTATAAACTTGATTTGTGTTAAACTCCAAATTTTCCATCTTTCTTGTCCTTTTAATCCTTGATATTTTGCTTGGTTTTTTTTTGTTTTTTGTTTTTTCTTTTTTAAATAAGATCTGTTTTTAGCATATTAGATCAGACAGGGTCATTTCCACTGACTATTTTTATATTTATTCACTTTGAAGTGAACCTTTTACACTTTTCTGTAAGAGCACCTGAAAAGAAAATTAAACACTGTACTAAAGACAATGAAGTAAAAGAGAATGTGAAAAGGAAAAAAAGATCAGAATAAACATAGAAATTCCAATTACATCTATAATCCCTTTTGTTTCTTTAAGTAAAAAAAAAAAAATTAAAAAATTTAAAAGTTTAATTAAGTTTTATGGCTGAGGCTAAAGTAGTTGATAAATTGATAGATCTTTTATAACTCTAGTTGAAGGAATCAAGCCATGTCTATATTTCAAATAGCTTCAGGCAGCTGAAACTTAGGTAGCAGAAGTTACAGTATGTCAGAATGTGAGATGGCTTTAAATGTCTTTATTTAGCCAGCTTCTCTGAGTTTCTACCAAAGAGTCCAAGTGGTTAGAATATGTTTTACCTGACTAGACAAAGCAAAGTGATTTCTTTTGTCTGCATACATACACAGTCTCGTACTATTTGGGAAATTGTAGAGCACATAGTATTAATGGTATTTTTTGGGTGCTGTCAGGTACCTGCTTGTCTTCAGTTTTCCCATAAAAGATTAAGTCCTGGTTTATAAATGCCAGGCCATAGAAGCGTGTTGAGCTCTCTACATGATCTCAAAGAGCACTGATGGACAATAGAACATTAAACCATTAATTCAAATGTTCACAGCTACCATTAGACATCTAATTTTAAATATCTTAATTTCAAGGTGAATCTATCTATCTATCTGTCTATCAATATTTTCTTCTTGTTTTTCATATTTTTCTTCTCTGTAAGTACAAGTTTTACTCAGCAGTAAATATTTTGCAATTTATTAGCTATCTTCTGGTGTTTTCCTTTAGAATGGAAGATAAAGCATAGTTATGGGCACTGTCACAGTAATAATTCAATACCTGCTGAAGAAACAAACTTCAGCATATTTTACTACAGTGTTCAGCTCTATTGACCAAACCAAACTTTTTGAACAATATTCATAATACTATACAGTTTTCAATACATTTACTGCTATGTGAAACATTTTTTTGTATATTTCTGGGTATGACTGCATTGCATAGATTCATCAGAGCAATAACATGTAAAATTATACTAGATGAAAGTAAAATCAAATTGGAAATAAAGAATAAAATACAAACACAGAAAACAAACAAAAAAGCTTAAGAATAAATATTAAAAAATCTAAGTAATGTCTCAAGTACAAGACAAGATAAATGATGTAATGTGTTATTAGAAAAATCTCAGCAGCTGCAATATTTTGCAACCATTTTTTTGATAGAAACAGACCACAGATGAAAAACTTGTATATCCGCATGTCAAATAATTGCATGTGAATTTTCTCCTGTCTTTGATAAGCTATACAAAACACATAGAATGAGTTAAAGACAAGAGTTTTACTTCAAATTATTTTATATTTCAAAGATTCAATAGGTATTTTAGTTAATGAAAATTTCATTAGCATTTTATGCCCAAGTGAAAAGCTTAATAACACCTAATATTTATCATTGATGTGCACTAGCTTTATATAGTGATCATGGAATTGACTTCATAATTCACTTTGCCCCATCCTTTCACTAACTTTGACCACTGTGGTCACTCTTGCATCATCCATCCATCTTCCTTTATTTTTTTTCTTAATTTTTTATTACCTGTTTGTTATTAGGAAGCTAGTGATTCAGCACAACATTTATCACTCTTAGCTTTTAATAATGTCATGAACATTCTATTCTTTGCAGAATAGAGCTGTTTGGGCTTTTCATAGTGCTAATTCTATATATGTTTTCAGAATGGATTCAGGAAAGTACCTTGCTATTTGAATTAAACAAGAAGTGCTGAATGCAATGGGATTCATAATTTTCTTCATATTTTCTGTATGTATCAAAAAAACATCTATAACAACTAATATTTGCTAATGTTAAATGGGTCATTATTAATATCATTATTATTAATATTATTAATATTCCCATTACATAATGATATTAATCTCAAGGTATATTTCCAAACTGATAGGACATTCTCAGCTTCCGTAGCTGCTTTCCTTTACATGTCAGATATTACACAAATTATGAGAGTGAACAATCTTGTCAGTGAGTACTCAAGACAAGAGATGATGGCAAAGTTACACCTCTTTCAATGTCCAGACTTTTCTGTGCAAAATTTTCAGGAATTTGGATGTTTGATAAAATGTCTCTGAATGAAAATGATTCTTAAAGTTAAAGGCAGATTCTCCAGCATCCAAGGAGAGAGATTATGAGGTCTGTGTGCATCTTTCTCAAAAAGAACTTCAGACCAGTCACAAATATGTTACAGCAAGATAACCACATGTGGGACTCACACCTGTAAGCCTGAAGCAATCTTTTTACCCATTGTTATTTTAAAAAGCTGCCAGACTTTTACAGCCTCCCTGAACTAGTGTACCTAGATAAAGCAGAAATGGAGTATTTGGATGAGAGACATACAGTTACAAATTGCATGCTTGAAGATGGTTCTCACAACACCATTCTGAACATTTTTTCAGTAAAGGGACATGGATATAACTTCCTGTAGCCTAGAGTTATAGTACCATTCCTGTATAGCTTCCTACCCATTTTCCTCTTACTTCCAAAAGAAGCAAAGTATTTCCCTTATTTATAATGATAATGTACACTGAAAATTGAAGCACAGTGCTGCATTCTCAATTTTATCTGTTATGAATGTTTCAAGTAATTAATGTTGAATTAATTTTAGAAATCTGTATGACGTCTTCACTAACTCCAAAATAATTCTTTTGGATTAATGATAATACAGTAAATATAAAAAGAATTTATAATGTTTAAGATAATATTTTAAAGTGCCACCTACACTTAAACAACAGAAATTTCATATTTTTTAGCAAGCGTCCATGGCAGGCCTTTATAGTAAGTTACAAATCATCATTATTTCTTTTCTCATTCTTGTGCTAATATTAATCAGAGTAGCTACTTATGCATATGTGCAGATAGCAGTGCAGTAGTGTATCTCCCAGAATTACAGAGTAATTGAATGTCAAGTATTATTACAACAGGCATTGTTTTGAGATTTTTCTCTAACATTCATGCTTTACCTTTTTATTTCTTTATTTTAGGGTCTCCTTTTCCTCTTTTGTATTCTGGATTTGGATTTGAAAGAAAAGGCAATAAAAACATTTTATTTTCTAATGTGGATGTAGCCATTACAAAAGGCTGCAAATTCTTAAAATTATGAACAATATTTATTTGGTCCATTCATCCTTCCTCATGCCAGGAGTCTAAGGGTTGTTCAATAAGTGTTTCAGAATATGTCATGTTGATATTATAAAAATTCTTAAAGAGATTTGGAGTTACATTGTTCAACTGCAGTAGTAAAATAAAACATCTCATTAAAGCCAGGGTTTTCAGGTGTTTTTCTTTGTACAAACCATATGTACTTTTGCCAGAACTAAATTATTTGCACAACATAGTAGACATGATATTTTGGGCCTGTTAACTATTCAAAATACAGAGATAAAAGTGAAGGCACAACTCTTAATTTCAGATTTTTTGGTTCTCCTAGCTATTAAGTAATGGCATGAAATAGTAAATAAACCACAAATTCTTAAAAGAACAATAAGTTTTAACTAGTTTTATTATTGCTATTTAAAGAGAAAAGGAAAATTTCAATTTCAGAACTAAAGTCAGCATTTCAAAAGTTGTGTAAATAAAAGAGTTCCATCAGCCATGCAATAAGTAACAGTATCACCAATTTAGCAATAATTAATCCCTCCATGGATCATGACATTTGCTTATCTCAGACTCATTAAGCCAGCAGCAAAACATGCCAAACCCACCTGGCTTTCTGACCTCAAGAGCAATTAGAGATCTTCAGAAAATTAAGTCATTGAAAGTAATTAATGAAACTAAAATATAGTGTTTTGTTTGGGTTTTTTTTTTTTTTTTTCCATGAATCACACTGTTAATTTCACTTATGTATTTGCCACATTACAATATTTTTTTCCTCTCCTTGTGATTTTCCATTCTGGCATGGGTGACAAAGCTCTGATTCTCACAGGACCTTCTCTGAAATTTGTGGTCTGTCTCTTGTGGCTTGTCACTCCCAAGTCTCCTGTGGCACTTGGCTCTCTGAAGACAATTTCAGAGATGAGGTGGTACGCTTGTGTGGTAACTTCACTGTGACACATGTCCATATGATCCTCTGAGAATAAAGTATCCACAGCCATTTCCTTTGCTGAAAGAAAACAGCACATATAACTGCAAATAAAATCAAGAGCAGTAACAGAAGAGTAAAATGTACTGCCTAAAACATTTCGGTGATACTTATGTTTTCTTCAGCAGTATCATTATTGCATTTTTTAAAATGCTTACATAAATCACCTTTTTAATATTATTTCTAAATAAAATGTTCAAAACATGGCAGGTAATTAGAGATTATTTTTAATTCTGTCTGCATTAGAACTGCTGTCAAAAATTTTACAGAAACTTTGTGAAAGTCCTGATTTTCCAAGAGAATTCCAAGAGAAAACCCTGAAATGAAAAATTCCTGTTCTCTAATACCCAGCTAAGAACTATTCGTTTTCATTTTTTGTTCATATGAGAACTAAAATTAGCATGCAACAGTTGAAGAAGAGGAAATAGAATGAAAACATTTTAAATACCCATTCTAAATCTGTGTTAAAGGAGACAGTAGAGGTAGAAAATTCACAGAAAAGATTAAAATAATTTATGTATAAAAGAATAAAAGACACCAAGAAGATTAAATTTAGTCTATTCTGGCAGTTTCATAGCAACAAGTTAGAGATGGAAAAGGCCTATTAGATTATTCATTTCATCTCTCTGTCAAGGCAGGATTTTCTCCAACTATATTTTTTCCTGTGCTTTGTCCTGTCTAGTGTTGAAAATGCTAAATGATGAATCTTCTACCACTACCCTTAGGAGACCATTCCAAATCCTATTACATCTCCCTGTCAGAATATCTACAGATATTCAGTCTAAACATTCCATTTGTTAATCTTGCCTCTTTACTTCTAGGATAGCTGGATTCTCATATAAAATATTTTCTCTTCTTCTCTCTCCCTCTCTGTCTTGCAATCTCTCTCATCCCCCTTAGTTTTGGTTTAGCTAAACTCTTATTTTTCGATTATTTATTACTACTCTGAAGTAATTCCTTCCACCTCCTTGTATCTCTTTTTCTTCTTTTTTTCTGAGTTCTGTCATTTTTCTGTTATTTTTCTTGGTAATGATATCTAAAATTTCCAAGTGCCTAAGACAGTATGTTGTAAACAAGTAGCGGATGACCTATAGAAATTTACTTTAAACTGCCTCCTTTCAGGAACTAGTAAAAGACATGATACTTCAGGAAAAGAAATCTATAGGAAAGGCAAAGTCAATGTAGATAAATAAGGAAGATAATATAATTTTTAAAATATTTATTTTCATATTTTCAACACACATTAAAACCATTTTGAGAGGATCGGTGAAATCTAAATTCTTCTAAGTGCTTTTTGTAAAAAATAATAATCTAGAATTATTAGAAGGAGGTTTACATGGAAACTGAGGCTTATTCTGAAATAATTTACAAAAATATTATTTAATAACCTGTCTCTTTTTTCATCTTGTGACTATAATTATTGCATTCATCATAAATTAATATAAAAGTATGCTTACAACTTCTTAGGTACACATAGATGTTCATATATACGAATGGTGTATAAAATCAAAGTTTAGACTCGATATCAACTTTCCAAGGGTAGCTTTTCTCCATGTGGATGAATCTTCATTTTCAATAGAATTCCTGAAATACTATATTTTCAGTGAATCTGTATATGTGATAAAACTACAAGCTAAAACTAAACCACAGAGGATATATGTGCCTAAAGCTAATATAACTGATATATTTTAATGTCCTGTTTTGATCATATTAAGGATAAATTATCCTTCAATAAATTATTTAATAAATCCTTTCATATATTTGCCATAATTCTAATTCTAGTAGATTTATTACCTTTATATATAAATATAATATATTATATTTATATATATAATTATATATATATATATATAAAAATATGTATTATATGTGTATATATATATATATATTGTCATTGTACAGGAGTGGTCATCTCAACCAGATACTCAGATATCTAAGAAATGGTTGAACTGTAAAATGAAGACATGAAAGAACTTTCTCAGGTACGGTAGAAACACTGCAGTGAAATGCAGATCAAAATTAGACACTGTCACTTAATAATGAAGCCAATGATTTAAAATTCCAGACAGAAAATTAGTTCAGACTAGTTCTTTATATAGTCTTAAGCAGCTGTTAATACTAGGATTTTTCAGTCAGGTGAAGGAAAGGTTTTGATAATGACATGATTAAACATTATGAGCACAATGAGGACACCTGACTTTAATGCCAGCAAAAGTGTTTCCATGTTCTGCTGTATTGAAGAGCACAGTCGTCTCCATTTAATTCAATGAAAGAAACACTGATAGTGATCTAATCCCATTATTTTCTTTCCATGGAGTGGATTAGAGGCTGTGAAGGATTCTTAGGGTTTTTGTGTGTCGGGGTTTTTAAAAAGATACCTTGAAGTACTTGAAAATAACGTTTTCTCTTTTTTTTTAATACATTGACATATTTTAGTAATATAACACAGCGGACACTTCGTATTAGAAGCAATACATTAAGACAGGAGAATTACTAGAAAATATATTGGTTAAACCCACAGTAGAAATATGTATGTGTGCACTGACACCCAATTTATTTCTCCACATCAAAATTTTGGTTTAAAAATGCACTTCTGAATGCGCATTTGACCTTAATGTACCAATTGACACCTCTTTCCTGTCACCCAATTGCTCTGAATAGGCTAATGCATGTTATTTTCTGAGTTTAGGCTTTATGTCTTCACTTTGATATTGTAACATAGGATGACATGTTCTACTTTCCCTCCATCTTTTTTCTTTATTTAAATATTATTTAGAATTTCCTGAGTTGGAAGGGACCCAGAGGGTTTATCAAAATCCAGCTCTTGGCCCTACATAGGACAGACCCAAAAACCACACCATGTGTCTTAAAGAGCTGTCCAAATGCTCCTTGGACTCTGGCATGATATTCATGAAACAGAAGCTGGGTGTGAAAGAAAAGTGTACGTGTTAAGAAGAATACATATAATTTTTCAGTCAGAAGCTTTCCTCTCTAATAATGTGCTTCCAGTGGTAGCAGAGTATTTTTCAAGATTTTTTCTGATGACATAAAATCTATTTAGGTCACACAAATAACAGGTCTCACCAACCACCTCAAATTATGTCATATGATCAAGCTGAGATTTGTGACCCTCAAGTGATCATTTTTGGATATAAAATTATGTTCTATACAACTAATTTTTCTTCTTCAGTGCAGCAGTTGTTAAACCTGATGTCTTCCTTTTCTGCATCCATTGTTCACTAGTTTTTATTTCTCCTAACCAGTCTAAACACTGGCCCAGTTCTTTGCTTTTGCCTATCTATAGGTTAAATTTTAAGTCTGTACAGAGAAATTATTTACATATAGAAGAGACTTAGGAATCAGCATCTAAAACAGAAGATGTAAACAACTCTAGTAATTTCTTAGAGGCAAAGGAATGGAAATGGTTAGTTAAAAGAAACAGGAGAAAGATTCTTTATTACCTTATCCTAAATACGTAGTTTCAAAGTGACACTTTTCAACTGCACAGAAATAAAAATAAATTCTTGTAAACTGTTTGACCACCATCTACATGTAATAATATTTAATCCTTCTTAACAGAATGTCATACTGAGTTATGTTGCCTTTGCTAATCAAACGCAAATGTCATGACTGCAGCATATTTTTTCAGATTACTTAATAAGTCTAAAGAGCTTGACATTTCAACAGATTCTTCATTCTAAATATATTTTTTTGAAGAGGAAATGAAATGTAGAAAGTGACCAAACCACTAAATAATTTACTAAGAAAATCAAATAATTAAAACCCCATGGCTGTTTTCCTCCTTGTTTCTTCCCCATTGATACAACATTCTTTTAGTAATGCAGCCAATTCCCTTCCATTTCACTGTTTTCTTAAAAAAACTGCATTTTTGAAATATCATGTATTGCTCCTTAAAATTATATATTTCTTTTAAATTAGGAATAATTAGCTAGCCAAGAGACTTTCAACATGTTCTTAAGTTTCTTCTCCCCCTCACTTAATTTTTTCTTGTTGAGCCCTTCTCAGAAGTATCTAGGCTTCTGTGTGTAGATTTGTGTGCTTCGTTTAGAACAGGTGGTGTCAAGTGTTAAGAAATATTCCTGAGATTTGTGAGAAGAGGCATTCTCCAAAGACTCCTTAAAGTGATTTTCAGAAAATAAGACAAGGAAATAAAGGGAGAAGAAAGATTACAGTAATCCCATAAAAAACTGTACACTGAGAATATACTGTTCTGCTGCAAAAAAAAAAATAAACATTTGTCTCCATGGTATTTGTTAATCCAACATCATTCACAGACTCAATTATAAATATAAAACAGTGTAAAAGGAAAGCAACATAGTGAATAGTTAGTAAAGGAGAAGAAAGCAAGGAGAGTGAAATTTGGTAAAAGAATATCAAACTGTGCATTTATCATTTATATACAGGCAATAAAGAAACTTTTTGCACTGTCTTGATCAAGAATTACATTAATTGGGCTTTGCATTTTTTTATGACCAGTACCTTGAAACAACAACAATAATAAAAAAATAAAAAGAGAGACAAAAAAAGTGAAAACAAAATTACAAGAAAGCACAATAATCTCAAACCATGACAACTCTACCTACTAATTTATTATTATCATTTTGAGGACAAAGTATTCAAATCTCTGGTTATAATAGTAATGTTTTTATGTAAGAGTAGGACACATTTTAATAATTTTGTTTATTAAAAATAATAAACAAAAACCTGGAAAGCATGCAGGAAATCTATTTCTATATAAAAATTACAGTTATTCTTATATTTTGTGAAACTTTATAATTTAGAGAGTAAGGGGAGGTCCCTGTTCTTTAAATCTTCAATTCGGGGTTGAGATTAGACAATGAATTTTTTTGTTCTCTATACCTACAGAAAAAGGGCAAGAGCTAAAGTATGGGTACTCTACTTTGTGAAAGTAAATTAGTTTTATAATTAGATAATCACAATCATTTGTTTTTTCTCCAAGATGATAAAACAATACAAAACAAATAAGACCAAGACAGTCTAAAGGAAAATCTCATGAAATTTATGATGAGTACAGTGAAGTCATTTTCAGATGTGTGTGGATAAAAATGCCAGACATTAACTTTTACATCCTTCTCAGCAATACTATGGTTCTAGATACATTGCCTAAAATGGGGGTTTTTCAAATTAAAACAAAAAAAAAAATCCAAATTATTTTTAACTTTTTTTTTTTTTTCATTGTTTGAAAGTCTTGATTGTAATATTCATATTCCCTTTTACTGTCTTTCTTTCACCTTGACAAGAAAACATTTCTATTGACTTTACTCATGCAAGTAGTTGTCTGCATGTTTACGAATAACTTGAGATATCCTGAGAGTAGCTGGTCACAGCATTCACTGTTTGACAAAAGGATATATTTTTAAGATATAAAGACTGACCTTTAGCAGTCACTTTTCTTTTGCAACAATTATTTTGTGGCCGTATAAACAAAGAAAGCCTAAGTAATCTGAGCTCCCTCCAGTGTGTGGAAAAGATGGTCAAAAGCAGTCTTTTTATCACCAAGTCCTTCATTTTTGTATCAGGTAATTCCATTGTGCAAGCAAGTACATCCACTATGTTATAAGTCAAGAAAGCAGAGCAGATCAACAGCTTGGCTGGACAGGAATTTCCTTGTGGAGCTCCAAATGAACAGGAAACTTTGTGATTTCTGAAAGCGAGGTCAGTGGTTGCAATGAATTACAGAATCACAGTGCATGGATGCAGGGTGAAGACATGAAAGACTAAAAGTCAAATTTGAAACTGAATAATAATAAAAGCTTTTTTAAGTATGCTAAAACAATAGTAGATCTAAAGAAGACACTGGAATGATACTTGTTGAAGAAAATGTAGAGGCATTTTATTCATTTATTTTTTCTTTTATTTCAGTTTTTGATAATGTTGATAGACATTGGGCTGCCTGATCCACTGAGTCAGAGGATTATGTGTGTGGGAACATGGTGTTCCATTTGTGGACAATGAAACTTTCCGGGAGCAGCTATATAAATTGGATATTCACAGGTCCATGGGGACTGATGGGATTCAACCCTGAGCACTGTAAGAGACAGCAGCTGTCATGGCTGGACCCCTCTTGATCACCTACCAAAGTTTTTGGGAGCCTGTGGAGGTCCCAATGACTAGAATCTGGTCAGTGTTATTCCAGACTACAAAAAGGGTGTGAGGCAGTACTAAGGGGACTACAGGCCTGTCAGTCTAACCTCAGCTCCTGGAAAAATGATGGAGATTGTACTGGGTGCTACTGAAAGACATTTAAAGAATAATGCAATCATCAGGCACAGTCAACCTGGATTGACAAAAGCAAAGTGCTTTCTAACCAATTTAATATCCTTCTAAGACAAGTTCATCCAAGTAGTGGATGAAGGGAAGGCAGTGGATGTAGTTATCAGTCTTCAAATGCCTGTTTTTGAAGTCAAGCATTATAAATTAGAACACCATAAATTTGGAATGAACATTTCAGCATTGGTTCCTCGTTAAATGTTCCTTATTGCTGAAAAGAAGGTATTCTCAAGAGCAGCAGAGGCTACAATTATTAGTAGTATTCATTTTTTATTATTAGCATGTATCCCCTAATTTTACTTGGAGGAGAGTATACTTTAAATATATTTATGGATACAAGGCAACAAAAGAATATGAGATGCTATTTTTTCATATTTTTCCTTTTCAAGAAGGTTCATGAAAGTTCTAATTCTATATCAATTGGTCTATGGAGCTACTATTAATTGATTTTCCTGGAGCTGGTATAAAACAGGACATCTTTCAGAATTTTCTGAATTATTCCTAGAAATTAAATGTCAGCAATAACATGATACTTGAGAATTCTGAAAGAAATAGAACCTAGGCATAAGTTCAAACTCTTTCTTTGCTTTTGCCACAGAAGTTTTCTTCATTAAAGGCAAGAAAAACACTGCAGAAATAAAATACAGTTGCATAAAAGAACTATAAGAAGAGTTAAAAATATTTTCTATGTGAAGAATGCTCTTTTTCTGTATCTTTTATTTTTTGATGCTCATCCTAAATGCATCTGATATTCTTGTGCAATCAGATGCTAAATCATACCCTCACATCAATATGATTGCATATCTTAACCTGATTAAGTCAGTTTTCACATTTTTCCTAAGAGGGACACAAGGAGGTCAATTGCTTGTCAATTTAGACTGTTACTAACAGACAGTTTTATGAGAAAGAGCAGCATCAATGGCCTGCTTTGTCTCTGGTTAAATTAAATTGATAAGTTTATTTTCAGAATAAAACATATTCAGCAGCTCTAAACAATAGAATATCCTGGTTATAACTCCAATAAAAACAATGAATGTTTGTTCAAAATAATACCTTAAAAAGAAGAGTAATGAGAAGTAATAAGTTTAGAAACAAAAGCCATCTGAGTTGAGCTATTTGGGGTATTTGGGTTTTTTTGTTTGTTTGTTTGATTGGTTGGTTTGGGGTTTTGGTTTGGGTATTTTTTTGTTTGTTTTGGTGGGGTTTTGTTATTACTGGGTTTTTTGGTTGTTGTTTCTTTTGGTTTGTTTGTTTGTTTGTTTTGTTTTGTTTTTCCCCTCAGTCTGCTATTTTTCAGTCATCTGCTAATTATTTGTATTAAAAAAAAGGAGGAAAAAAAGAAATTTCTTCTATTCTAGATTATTTTTCTTCAATAAATGCTTCATCTCCAACTTCCTTTTAAAACACTATTCTGTAAAGGAAGAATCTAACTGAAAAGTTGTGAATAAAAAGAAAAGTAGCTATGCAACCTCGAAGGTCTCTAGATGACATCCAAGCTTTTGTTGTGGACAATTTAAAATATAAGATTACATGGATTACATTCAGAAATGTCACTGCACTTATTAATGTCTTTGAAAAAGAGTATGTTGATTAAAGATTGTTTTTGCATGATGAGATGTAAGATTCTAGGTCTCAGAGTGAGACTTTGAATAATCCTGCTCCCTAGGTTATTCTTTTTATTTTTGTTATTCTAGTTCCAAGACCTGAATGGCAAAGCAGTAAGATTTCATTTGCCCAGCCAAGGAAAGAGTTTGGTCACTTGTTTCATGGAGCTTGGAAATGCTCTAAGATCCCATGATTTGGATATAGATCCATACACAACAGTCTACATTGGCTTCTAGAACAATCTGCCGCAACTAAAAGTAAGGCTTTCCTGTGTCCTCTTGATTTATCTATGAAAAGGCAGAAATTCCACTGTGATTTCAGGGAAAGCATCACTTAAACTATGACAAAATTCAAGTGAAGGTAGAGATGATAAAATCCCATGTCACTGTTCCCTCTCTCTCTCCCAGTGCTCTCTCTCCTAGTGAGCTGAACTCCAGCTTCATCCAGGGAAGTAGATCAATCAAATATGTAACATGGGGGAACTGCACACTCTAAGGACAACAGGTTAGAAACTATGAAAAAATAGTGCAAATGGGAAACTAAAAAGATTATAAAAGGGATTTATGAGAACTATTTCACAGTCTTTTATGTGTGATTGCATCTGAGTACACCAGAATCTTGAAACTGTATTTCCCAGGGGATGGAGCTGAAGAAAGAAAATGGATTTGTCTAAAGTAAAATGTTACTGGAAGCGTTATATCATCATTACAAGTTTGAAAGAAATTACCATTTTTTAAGGAAGGTTCAGACAATTATATGACAAAAAACATTCTGGAATATTTTGTCAACAATATAACAACTTTTAGAGGTGATCTTCATGTTGCTTGATTCTAGCTATCCAAAATATATCATACAATCACCCTTGGGAGAAAGAGATTTAAAGGGATGGAGATACATACCTGTCATATACCTGTTTTGTTGTTTATTTTTTCTCTTAGAGTCTAATAGATGGTGAGTATCTATTTCATCCTACCGATAGCAAGGAGATCTTAGCATATGTAATTCAGATTATGAACTTCTAGACATCCACCTTAGGGCAGAGTAAAACTCCTATAGTTGACTTCTCAATCTCCCTTCTGGTTCTGTTTTAAATCCTTATGCTATTTTAAATCAATTTTCAGGATTAATAAAACTTATATTTTGTCATTCAGTGTAAGCCTATCTACCCTTCATGACTGCTCACTGTATACAAACTCAGTAACATACGACATCGCATTTTCAACTGACTGAAACTGCTGAACCAGATATTTACCCAATATAAACAACAATAACATCCTCAGCTTAGATCCACTAAAAAAACCATCCATTTGAAAGCATTATGGATTTTCTCAAATGTATTTTTCTCTGTTAAACCACAGTGTATTTTCAGTGTTAGCTATGGTTTGCAGAATGTGAGCTCTTTATTTAGATAACACAGTAACAAATTAAGGAAATTGAAGCCTGCTGTTTCCTTTCTTAGCTGGAAGAACTTTTCCTTTTAACCTTAGTGATTTGCCTTCACAGATAAAGTTTTTTTATAATACCTTGCACTTCTTTGAAGCCCATTAGACATCTAGAAATGTGGCATACTGTAAATATAATTACACTTATGAGAAGTAATTAATCTAATGGATTTTCAGTCTATCTCACCTAGTGAACTGCAACCTGTTCCAATTTATTATGCTGTTTCACAGCAGTAGTACAAGGGGTAAATATTGTCTTTCATAATAATTTTGAGTGTTTATTAAGGAGATTCCCTGCATATCTCATAGAATTAATTGCAGAAAACTACTTAGTTCAGAAGATCTCATGACTGCTGATAATAGTAAAGCAATAATTTAAGATTTTTGCTTATTAATTCAGTGGTACACAAAAATCAGTATTATCTTTATATCATATGCAATAATCAAAATTCTGATCTATCCAACATGGATCCATCTGTCTGCAGCAGACTATTGTGTCTTTCCTGGAATACATGACAATATCTTGTTTTTTTTCTTTTCCTGGGAAAAAAAAAGAATTTTTTGCAATATCTATTTTAATTTTCTCTTCATCACAATACTCTCAGGTACACGGTGCAATTCTTGAGCTTGTCCTCTTTAGGACAAGATGTTGAACTTCAATGGTTCTTATGGTCCACTTCAAACTCAGAATATTCTATGATTCTCATATCCTTTTGGTTTTACTTTTTTTTATTTGTTTGTTTGTTTTGATTTTTTGGGTTTTTTTCCCTTAAAAAGAAATGCATTTCTAAATCCCAAATTAGTAAAGAGACAATCATGACTGATAAGGATAGGGAGAAGCTCTGGGGGATGGGGGGTGGAATCCAACCTATGCATTAGGAAATTTTTAAAGTGATTTCAATGGAATAGTTATACATAGGTTTTTTTATACATACTTATTTGTCTAATGTTGCTCATAAGCATCATTCACTCTGTCAAATGTTTTTTTATACTTACAGACAGTGAGGAAAAATATTTCACAAGAATTTTTAAATATTTTTAAATCCTTTCCATACTGCTTGAAAATATGAGGAAGATCCGTATCTCCTCAATTTATTAATAATTTACAGAGAAATATGAAAAGTTGAACAATGTGGTGTTTCACCTCCTTTTTTAGTCAGAACTATACTTCTGAGCAGAGATTTATAGTTACTCTGTTGCCTAATTAGATTGACAGAAAATCCTTTTCCTTTTGGTCACTGTACTGTATGCAACACTGGTAACTCTGCATTTCCTATTAGCCTCAGTTGTAACTTTTTTCCCCTTTTATGTTTCCTGTTGCTGCACAACATTTTTCAGGTCTCATGAGTAACCTGTTGCCTACGTGCAGAGACCAAGAGCAGAAATGCAGATTGTGTCTCTGGGCATGAAGGTACGCTGTAACCTACAAATTGTACTTTAAGTGAGCTGCTGACAGAAGAATAAATTTTCATGAAGAAGAAGAATAAAATTTCATGAAGATTAGCTATGAATCATCTTTCTTTTGCTGTGACTGATTTGATTCAGAAAGGTTTGGGGAATGTCTCTATGCAAGGACCTTGTGGTTTTTTGTTGCTAGTCCAAACATATCAAGAGACACTGTTTGTATTGGCTGAGATACACACAAAACCATTTATATAATTGGCTTTGAGATAATGTGTGAGTAAACAAACTACTGGAAATTTTTACATTGTTAATCTCTGTCAAGCTGAAATCATGTTTTTTAAGATTTTCATGTCAAAACACCAAATGCCAAATTTATTTTCATCATCATTTTTACAAATGTTAAAATGCATACACTTGAAGCTAAAAAGTAATTTGAGATATTCATTACATTTTAAAATAAAAAAAAAGCTCAAACTTTTCTGTTCATTATGAAAAAAGTCTTCAAGAGCATATTCAAATTCATTTTTATCAGGGCTAATAAGTTTTAATTTAACAGCACTGTCACTCTTGTAGGCAAACCAGTATCTATCACACAAGCTACTGTTTGTGTTCTCTCAGTGGACTCAGAGAGGTGAGTGGTGGATAGTGAGGGAGAAAGGTAGATAATTCTCTTTGAAAATTGCACCAGCCATTCAATATAATGACTTTAATTACCCCCTTCTTCCACAGTATCCATCAGTATCCATTAAGGAACTTTTATTATTTTTTTTTTTTTTTTGGAAACTCTATCTAGAGCAGAGCTCACTGAAAAAAACCCAACAAAATTATCAGTGATTAAACTTCAGATAGGCCAAAAAAGTACATTTACTGATGAATATCCAAAGTTTTCAGATATCTAATGTTCTTTAAAGACATGACCAACTTCAAATGCATCACTTAATATCATGAAAGTTTATGGGAGTTGTTTCTTTTAAGAAATCTGTTAGTTTAAATTGTGTTAGAACTCTGCCTTTGTTTTCACTTATTTCGAACTTAACCTAGTTTATGTCTCAGTAACTGCTTTCTCTAAACAAAATGGACCATATCAAATGTCTTAATCCAATTTCTTTTTATGTAAACAGTATCTAATTTTCCTTGTTTTACTGTAGTTTGATAAGCATAGATCTTTCCAATGTTGTTCTGCCTTGGGGCTACTATCCCCTGTAGTATATTGATATGTTTGGAAGGGAAGGTACAACAGGGAGAGGTCAACACAAAAGGTAACAGCTCTTTCATAGCAGTTAAGTTTAACCAGGTACAATTTTGATGCTCTAAAATAAAAATAATAAGCTGCAAGTAATTTAGAGGTATCAAGCTATATTTTGAAAGCAGAATGAAATTGCAGGAATATGAAGTCATGCCAGCTCTTTAACTTACACAGACAGATTTTTGGTACATGCAATCACATGACTTCTGAACTGAAACAAGAAAATGAGTATTTGTATTACCAAGACATAATTTGGTCCCACTGTTAAAAGTAATAACTACCTACCTAGAGGGATGATTATGCAAATAAAAGCAATTTTAGTTTCTGAAAATAAGGCCTCTCTCTACTACTATTTTATTTTCAGGAAAATAATCTCAACTTCACAGACTTTCTTTTGCTGACTGGACTAGTCACAAAAACAGTTAAAGTGAGAGGAAATTTAAAAATTAGTAAGCCATCTATTTGAATTTTTACACCCTAGAATAAGTAATGTTCGTGTATTTTTCTTGTTCAGATATTTTTCATGGTTTCTCTTAAAAATATCAATAAATGTTCCATGTTGGAGAAAAAGAGATCATTGATCTGGAGGTATATGAGTGACTTAAGGAGTAGTGCCCATTTTGTTAGCCACTAGCAATGGATGTGAACATGAAAAATGATGGTTTTAGTTCATCTTGTTTGTTTGAAATTACAGTTTAAAAACCCAGATTAAGAAAGTAGTCCTGTGGTAGGTTCAATACATTCTCAGTTAATGTTGTATGACAAACAGTATGGCTTTGGCAATCCTTTGACAGACATTCATGGACTTCATTAGGTTAGGGTCTGGAAAATGTGCCAAAAGGAATGTCCTGATTTAGAGACTGACATTTGTTCTTTTTCCTTTCTTTTACATTCTGACCATTTCTGGACCACAGTTTACATTGATTGGAAACTATATGCTATAATTACAGCTTTGAACATTTTTATTGCTTTGGATCTGTTTGCTATTAGGCTAATACACCACCTAGAGCTATTTCAATATTAACATATTTATGTTTAAAGATGTTTCCCACTGAGTTGTAAAGCTCAATAGCAACTTTCAAACAGTCCAAGCCATGGGCTTTATTTCATAATAAGTGATTTGTTTCCATTTAGATGAAAGGCAGGTTATTTCAAGTAATAGTAAGAATATAGTAAGAAATAAAGTACAACTATTCTAGAACAAAATGTTTTCACATATGTTTGTTTAGGAACACTTATTCTGGAATAGTTGTTCATGAATAGCTAATTTGGATTGCCTTCATTTGGTGATTGGTGATAAGGAATACAAAAGAGCAGAATTCAAAAGGACTTTTCATTCATCATTCTCTTGGGGGAAGAGAAGCAAAGTGACTATAAAGTCACTTTATAAACTTTTTATAGACTTTATAAAAGAATTGATTCTCAAGCAAATTTGTATTAAAAAGTGTTTTGTAACTTTAACTGTGTGAGGTTATTAGAGGATTTTTTCAAGTGCACCAGAAGTTTCAAGTCCCTCTTATTCAGTTAAACATTTAAATCTTATTATCAGAGAAATCTATAAATGCAATAAATATCACAAAAATTACTTTAACAGATAATATACTTTTTGTAGCAAGTTTACAAGTTTATGTTACTGGGTAAAAGATTTGGGAATGTTGTTTGTATAAAGTATGAAATTGTTTTGTTGCAAATTACTAACACCTCTTCCTTTTTAAGGCAGACTTTAGAATAAATCTTATCCTCTGAGTCCATGTTAAATCTCTTTTCCTTCCTCTCTCCAGCTTAATTCTACCAGGCTCTCTATGGTCAAGACAGGATTTGACTATAGCTACAACAAGCTAAATTTCACCACCTGTCCCTTCAACTGAATATATAAAAAGGTCAGGAAGCACTCTAGAGCTGGACCTATATGTGCTATGCAATCATACAAACAGAAGTCCTCAACTGAACAGCAGTGTCTCCATGAAAGGCATTTGAAGCACTCTGAGTTTCCTAATTTTCACATTTACTACACAGACCTAACAATGCAAAATGCTCCACATTACTAAAGTTCCTCCCTCTCTCCCGCCCTCCCTGCCACACTTCCTTCCTTCCCATTCTCATTGCATTTTTTTCAACACATCAAATGAACAAAGACCATAGCATAAACCTCTCTTCAGGAGTCATTGCTGTAAAGTTGGACATTAGAAAGAAAAGTGCCATTGTTCCACATTGACTCCTGGCCATAACTTCAGAATATCCAAACTAGTGTGTAAAATATCAGATGCTCTGTTTAAAGTGTAAGTGCCAAACTTTTCATTTTATTCTGTCTATCTGACAAAAACCCAAGAAGATCTAGCATACTAAGATGCAACTTTAGATTTATATTTAAACCTCCATTTATATAGAAATGTATCCAATATTAAAGTTCATACATAAAAATTGACTTTAAATTATATAATATAATTATATAAATATGTACAAAAAGTACAGCTGGAGCTACACTGTTGAAAAATAGGGATTTATATTCATAAATTCCTCATCTGAGCAAGAATGAGATCTACTGGTTAGTTTAAAGGGAATGCTGCAGGACTGAAGGCTTGCAGTTACTGAGGGATATCGCTTTAGTCTCCTTTAGTCTCCTTGATAAGGCTCAGTGCTTCAAAGATTCCCTTTTATAAAGGACTGAGTGCTTTTAGAGGCTGAAAAGGAAATTTGTAATGAGTGCAGACAAATTAGACGATCCAGGCAGTATCTCTTCCATCTTTAAATCCTCACATTGCAAGTCAGGAAGGGAGGGCTAGATAAGAAGTGCTAAAGCTGTCAGACTCTATGCAGGCAGCAGAGTGTGTTTGCTACTGACTCTTGTATTGTAAACAGTAACTGAATGTGATTATTTGATATCTAATTATGTCACTGTGGATTCTCCACTTACTACTACACAGAGGTCAAAGACATACACTAGGTACTTTCAAGTACCTCCTTTCGGATTCTGATGTTTCCTCTGTTCTTCCCATCACAGTGAATATGAATGTTTGCTGTTAGCTGCTAACCTGTAGCTCAGTCAGACCACCTTGACTTCTAATCCCAATCAATCTGGTACACCAACGAGTGCCTAGGTGTTTGCTTAGCGAAAACAGTAGCTGAAATGACTTGTCCATTCAGCCTCTGTCTGAGAGTCTATTATTCATTTCTTATCCTTATTTAACTCTTGACTCTTCCATTGTTTGTCCAATCTTTTGAGCTTCAATATCCACCACAGACTCTAGGCACTGGAAGAACACATTTCTATAATATGAATTTTCAAGGAAGAAGTGGAAGGGTGAAAGAGAGGACAGGTAAGTTTTTAATTACCTCTTGCTCAAAATAGTGCTAAAAAAATAGGATTAGATGTGATCTTGACTAGTCATTTTTTCCATTCTCAAGCCCTAAAGTAGAGTCATATCTAACAAAGTGTTAATGCTTCTGATGTATAGAAAGTTATTCTTTATTTTACTTTTCAAGTCTACAGATGTAAATTAAAAGCTTTAGAAACTACAATTAGATCTAGTAAAAAATAATTTAGAATTAAAAATATTTTTTCTCCAAAGAAAATGTATTAGTTCGTTCATATAAAATACTTATTTGAATACTAGCTGATGACATAATTTAAAAAAAAAAAATATTTTATGGGATTTATTAGTTTCTCAGATATTCAAGAAACTATCTTATTTTCTATGTATCTTACAGATTTAGCTTGACTGTCTAATTTTAGGCTGCCATTGAAAAATTCAGGTTGTCCCACATGTGGATTGTTGTATATGACTGGTTTAATTCACTCATTTTCTGCCAACTATTGAAGTTCAGATAACTAACTTAGTCCAGTGGCCCAGTTTTCAGGTGGCTCAAGAACCTGTGAAGAGTGCCACCTTTGAAATCATAGTTCATGCTGGCTTCTCTCTGTGACAGAACTTTTGTTTTTCTGTTTGATGTTGTCTGCAGTCCCTGACAAGAGCAATGCTCATCTTCAGTGAAAGCACACAGAAAGCAGCAGCCTCTGGAGGACTTGTCTAGCACAGCTGGACAGTCAGGCTGTGTCCCTTGGAATCCTTGAACTTGCTGGCTGCAATGTTTTTATGAGGCAGCAGTTGTACATCAGCTTCACTTCATCCTTGAAGTAAACATTTCCTTTCTATACCCTTATCCCGGGATTCAGCACTGGTCCCAAGCCACAAAAGAAAAAAACGAAACAAAAAACCTCAACAAAACTCAAGAAAAAAAAAAAAAAAAAAGTGAGACACCCTGTCTTGAAATCACTCATAAAAATATTAAGTTGATAACTTTTCTAAAACTTCAATCTGAGAACTGTGCTGAGGCTGGGATATCTCAGTGTAGGGCTGCTTATCAACTCCTGTAAAAGAAAAGCTGTAAAGGAAAGCCTGTTCTGTGTTTTCATCATATGAATATGGTACTGAGGAGATAAACCTGGTTTGGAGTTAAGTAGCTACTTTAAGAAGTTGGCATAGCAATAGTAATGAAGAGAAGGAGAAGGAGGAGGATGATGAAAATGTAGGTACATCTCAAGAGTCTGCAGTCTTTCAGAGTATTTGCCTTCTGGAACAGTGCTGGATTTTGTCCATCAGAAAAGTAAATAGATATTTCCCATTTACAAAAAAGAAGTTAATGTTTCTGCTTATAAATGGTACAGTGAAGTGCAGAAAATACTGTCTTTACACATGTAGTTCCATAAACAGCTTTACTGCCACAGATATCAGGAATGAGATAGTCTCACTACTACATCCATACTACAGCCATTTCTCCATATGAAGGTGGAGAGTTTGTCTTGTATCTGCAAAAGTAGGGACATCCATTTAGTGAAACAGAATTTTGGAAGGAAGAACATAAAAAATGTTAAGCTTATTTACAGTCTTGGGAAAGGTTTTGAAGTCTATTACAAGAAACATAAGATGATTCTGATAACCTGGTCAGGTGGCTACTACATCTTTTCTAAGGCTCTGTTCTAAGTGAGAAGATAATTAAATACGCTTTCATCTTAATGGAAACCAGTCCCTTGACTGGTTTGGAAGGTTTGGAAGCAAGGGGAAGAACTTAGAAATATGCCAACAGTTTACATTTACAGGAAGCAACATAAAGTCACAGAAAAACAGTTATTGCAGAAAACATAATGGTAGCCTGAATGTCAAGGTTTTCTTTGAGCCTTAGGCAATAACTGGCAGTACAAGAGAGATTAAAATTCAACTATTTCCTTGCTATATGGGACCATGGGACTGCAATATTGCTGTCCTTAATAGTGTATAATGCTACTTCCCAAATACACTTAGTATACCCCTGAGAGAGTTATATTATTAGAATTCTCTACATAACAAAACACCTGCTTTGGTTTATGTTCACCTCCCAATAAAAGCAAGCCTTGTTTGATAATCTTTGAATATAGTCCTAGAAATATTTTACAGTAATTAATTATTCTTACTCAAAAAAATTCAATTTGATTGAAGAAATTGTTTATCAGAACAGCAAAAGCAGCCACAAATACTGAGCCACAGGTTAACCCACAGGTGTGTGAAAATATTCCAAAAACCTACAAATTGCCCTGGAGAGTTTCCTTGTATTCTTGTTTTACTATTCCTACAGTATGACTTCCATACTCAAATCAGTAGTAAAACAGAAGACAGTACATATTGAAACGTATGTGTGATATTGTTCTGTCAGCATAAAACCAAATGTGGTCCCATTTCAGTTTCTGCTTCATGTTATCAGTGAGGAAGAAAATTTTTATCTCTACCTTGCACAATTACTCCAGTTATCTCCTCAAAAATCCAAGCAAAAAAATGCAAATAAATGAATTATGAAAGCAGTGCTCTTTCTGTGGAAATGAAAACCATGAAAATTAAGGAGAGAGCATAACACTTTCTAGTCCAAGATTTTTTTAATAATAACAGCTAAAGGTGTAAAAATATTTTTATTACTATTTTCTGCACCTATTTCAATATAATATACTAACAGTGTTTTGTATGTTCCTTAGAGAAAACAGAATCGTGTATTTTTCTAAACTGAACTATCTGGAGTCCTCACTTCTCTACATCATTTTCTGCTAAACATAAACCAAAATGTTGGGTTATTTTTAATTCCAGAAAATTTGGAGGGTTTTCTAATCCCTGATAGCTTCCAAACAAATATCAGCCTTAACCAAGTGCTTGGGAAGTTGAGTTTTGCAAGTATTTGCTTGCTTTTCTCTTTGAGCCAGACAATGAGCAGATTTCCCTGCTCTCACCTCTGTGCTTGCCGTCTGCATGGTCTGAGAGATGCATGTGAATGATCAGTTTGCTGCATTTTGGCCGGGTTCTGTTGCCCAGCACTGGCAGTGCAGGTGATCAGAGACTCCACGTTCACTGTCTTGATAATAATTTTGTTCTTCTGGCTAATACTGGTGCTTACATCTCTGTGTAAGAGTTCATTAGCACTAAGAGAGATTCATGTGTAAATTAAACTGGAAACCTTTAGGAAATATGGAGGGGGCTTTCTTGTTTATTTTACTCTGCTTTATTTCTGCTTTATTGACTTTCAACACTCATTCATTCTACTTCAGAAGCAGAACAAAATAATCATTTCAAATTTGAAAGTGCAAAAGCCACTGCCTTGTCTTTTTCTATCCTATAATTCATGCAAACATCAAAATAGAGAGTGGAAGATTATAGTGAAATAAAAAATAATTTATTTATCCTAGTCAAGGCCTCTAAAAGCAGTATAGAGCAACAGCTGTGTAGCTTAGGAAAATCCAAGGACTGCCATGATATTTTGCAGACAGTCTTTTGGCATTCCACAGAGTATTCCATATTGGAGAATATATCTATTTTGACTTCCACAGAGAAATTCTTTACAAAGCATTTTGTTATGATTTTATGCAGGAAAGGAAAACTTGTCCATTAGAAAGAGGGTATCCTACCACAGACAACTGCAAATACTGAAGCTAGTTCTTTGTCTGCAAAAAAAATTCTCATCATATTTTTTCTTGTTCACTCAGTAAATAAATTCATTCACATCTGAATTTTATCAGAAAAGTAGAATTTCTTTTTTTTTTAAAGACCAGCTTGGGATAACACTGTTATGTTTAAAAAGAAAGAGCAAGCATAAGTTTAACAAAATCTTGAAGGAGCTCACATTAGATATTTCATACAGAAGAGAATGAGCAGGAAGGGAAGAGAAGGAAGCTAGAACTAATACAGCAACATATTTTTGAACATTTATACATGCACACACAAAAGAAAGTTATGGTTTTATAGGGCCTTTTAAATTTAAAGTATGATTAAAGAAATCTAAGGGCTGAAAACATTTTTGAAATGACATGGTCAGGATTTAGCTTATAAAATAGAGCATCTATACTCTTTCCCTTTTACTAATTTTTCCCTAACCAATTATTTGGTGAGTCTGGGAGTATTTTCAGAAATATTCAGAAACCCCCAAAGAAAATAGCTTTCCTTGAAAAGGAGCACAGTGCCTCACCACTGAAACAAAGATTATATATATATATATATATATATATATATATATATATAATTATTATTTTTTTTTCAAATTGCAATCTCTTGTGTTATCTCCCCTTATTTCCAGATTTTTTGGTGTGGATGTTAAAAGCAGTGCTGGACAACCTTCTCTTTTCATGCTGTCAGGAAGGTAACTTGACTACAGATAGTATGACCCACCCCTGAAGACGAGGATAACTCAGATTATTGTTAATAGATCCCTTGGGGCAGATTACAGTGAAATAAAACTGACTGATCAGTGCTTATAAATATGAATACATAGGGTTTATTTTGGAACAGTTTGTTTGAAATGGAAAGAAGTTGATTTGCTGTGGTCGTCCTCTGGTACCTTGCTCATCAGCAGCAAAGCACCTTCTGCTTTGCAAATGGCCAATTGTTTGAGTCATTTGAGACATTTCAGTTTCTCACACCGCCTCATTCTCGTCCTGCTTTTCTAAGAGTGTGTACACGCAAATAAAAAGACAAATTCTGAATTTCACCATGTTTCTTAGTGCACAATATCAAACTTGGACCACCATGTCTCCATCTAAAATGTAGATTCTTATGAAAAGGAGTCCCTTTTTCAAGAATAGAATAAGGATGCCCTGCCCAGGAACATCTTAGCCCATGGTAGAATATCCATCTCTCCAGTGTGGTAAAACAAGGCTTGGTGCTTTAGTCACCTGAACAAGTGACATATTACATCCTTGATCTATTCAGGCAGAAAGGAAACAGTAACTAAATAGTATTAGTATTATTATTATTATCATCAAGCTATGATTATTGTTCCCTTGAGTGTGAGTAATGCAAAGGTTTCTTGGTGGCTGTTTGAATATAACCTTTATTGGTATATTTTTAATTTATTAGGAATTTTAAGATCACAGAATCACAGAGTGGGTCAATTTGGAAGGGACACAGGAGGTCATCTGGTCGAGCCTCCCTGCTCGAGCAGGGGCATCCCAGAGCACATGGCACTGGATTGTGTCCAGACCATTCTTGAGTCACTCTAGTGAAGCAGATTCCACAACCTCTTCGGGCAATCTGTTCCAGTGAATGTTCACCCAATTCTAAAGAAGCTCTTCCTCATGTTTAGGTGGACCTTCCTGTGCATAAGTTTCTGCCCATTACTAAAAATATATAATTTACTAGAAAATATAAATACACATACATATCATGTCAATGCATTATGCAAATATACATTATTTATGGTGGATTTATAAATTATAAAATACTTTCTTGCATTTAAGAGATGGCTGAAATGCTTAACATTAACATGAAAGTATTTTACCAGTCTTTTATTTTGTTTTTGGTTTCAAATCAGTGTAATTCTGAAATGTTATCTTAGACTGATAATCTATTCTGACATGCAAAAGCACTTTAATAATATCATCAAAGTTTTCTGACTGTTAGTAAAAGAGGATTTCCAGATAGCAATTGATCCACTTATGCACCAGTCCAAAGCTATGGATATCTGCCTCTATCTTCCAAACAGAGATTTGTAAACTGGTCTCACTGTAGAAAACTTCAAATTAATTCAAAATACAGACTTTTAAATAGTCTAATTAACCTCTCCACCCCATGCTTTACAGGCACAACTGTGAATACCAGTAAAGCATCCTATCGATTTTAAGATTTCTGCTTTGCATTATAAATCCCTTCACTGGCTTTTTCCACAAATCTGGGAGAATTTGGAACACCATATTTCCCTCCCTGCTGTTTGAATGCTGGCTTTAGTAATGGTTCCTTTGATTTTTCTAAACCTTCTTTGTGCTCTATATTATTCCCTCTCACTGAAGACTTGATTTTAAGAGTATAGTGGGGAATAAAGTCTGAAACATGATAGACTGCTGGCATTATTCTGCTCTGCTAGCCAACGACTGCCATAGTATGATAATAACAAAAATTTCCTTTTTTTTTAAGTGGCTGCCAGGGACTTGACATATTTATTATTTCTCTTGCATCATTTTTTTCTGGTTTTATGTATGTATGTATTTATTTACTTTGCAAGATTTTAAGACACTAGGCAAAGGTATATTATGAAAGGTTTACCAGTTCTCAGACACAATGGTATGAAAGACAGAAAAAAAAAATATTTGTGAAGCAAGACTGAAATTTAGGACCCTTCATTGACAAGGACATGTAATTAAAGGGAACACATGTTACAAAAAATGAGAAAGGATAAGGAGTCACAAAGGTTATTTTTTATATATTATTATTTGTTTTTTGTTGGGGAAAGAACTGGAGAAAACAAACCCAAAAATAACTGTTCTTCCTATTCAATCAGTATTTACATAAAACTTAGCTCAAAATAGACTATTTTTTTCCTTTAAAATAGAAATTTAAATATCATATAAACACTCTTTTATAAGAGAAAATTTCACAGTTTGTATCAGAAGATCAAAAGGACTGTTCCAGGTGGCCTCAGAAAACCAGCTTTCTTTATATTCAGCCAATATCTTCTACAAATTTTAACTGCACAAAAACAAACAGATGAAAGTTACCTATATCCATTTTTAAGGAAAAAAAATTCATTTGCTTTCCTCTTGTCCCAAGATTTCCCTGTTCAACTTCTATTTTTTTCAATTTATAGTCTGATACAGACACACTAAAGCAAGGGAAAAGAAGATTGGGGAAAAGTCTTATTACTCTTCCAGGCTGCTAATGTACCAGCATTTCTTGATCTGCTATTATAAAATTATCACATCACATTTTCCAGAAAAGAGCAGTGGCTGTTGGTTTGGTTGTTGATTTTACTAGGTTGATTGGTTGTCTTTTGCTTATCTTGGCTCTGTGTTGGCTTTCTTTAATTTGGGGGTTTGTTGCCTTTTTGTTTGGTTGGTTTGGTTTTAATTAATTTTCAACTCTGAATTTCAAATCAAGGATTTGAAGAAGCTTTAGCAATAGTTTGTGGCAGGACAATGGATACTTTTCCAATTAAAGTCTTTTCATGTAATACAGATTGAAAGTACACCCTCTTCATCGGCCTAGACATGGAAATGTGATTGCAGGTGCACAATGTCATTTTGCCATTCCTATTTATCTGCTTGGGGTATGATTATAGCAAAATCAGTTTTGATAAAATATAGATAGAAAAACAATTAATTGAAAATTAAGAACAGGATATTCCTTGCTATGATTATAATATAACATAATAATAATAATAATGATCTGTAGATAAATGACTTCATGTACTCATGCAAATAAAATAGGTAGGATGATGCTTTACTTATCAAAAGCACATCTTAATTGAAAATATAGAGCAGTCACAAAAACAATTTCTGAATTACAACAGTAAAGCCATGGTATGTGCTTTCTACCTCTTATCTGCAAGCAAAATTTAAAAAAATTGTCAAAATGGATCAGTTCTAGGAAAATGTGAAAATTAAATAGTGGTAATTTTCTTTCCCCACTGTGTCACAAAAATGAAATGGGCTAATACATATATAAATTATATAAGTATGATACATATATATAATCTATTTGTCTATAAATAACATATATAAAAAAGGATTAGTATAAAAGTTAAGTCACAGCAATACACACCCAGAAAATGTCATTAGTCATGCTTACTATGCATAGTCAAGAGGGGCAAAATAATTTTCAGAGCAACATTAACAAAATAGTTCTAAGAAAATCACACCACTATTTTATTATATAGAAAAAATAAGACAAAGAAATCTCTCCACACACACAAAATATAATTAAGATTCCTTGTGTCCATCTAGATACAATGTATCTGTGGATTTAAGTGACAGAACAGAATTTAGAGCTAGCAGAATAGAGTACATGACTTTATCTCCCAAACTAATTAATCAAGAATAAATGCATTTGTACAAAGGACCAGAAACTTGTCATGAGAACTTCACAGGAAAATGATCTCAGTAAGTTAAAGAAACTAATTTTTTCCCTGAGAGAGAGAAGTAGACAGTAATATGTTTCATTGCTCTTTGGAAGATCCTTTCAAAGAGGATGAAGAATCTAAAGGTCATGTCATTGAAATAATGCAATCCAGGGTAACTAGTGTCATCTGTATAATACAGTAATCTCACTGTTAAATTGGGTGAAGAGGGTTTTTTCACTTTTTGAAGCTGACCTGCACATTAAAATGAATCAACCATCCACCTATCTTTTTTTTTTCGATGCCAATTGTAGCTGATGAAATGTAAAAACACTTGTATGGGACTTACCATTCCAGCTTCAAAAGAATGCACATATATACTCTCTAACAATAGAGAAATTATATTTATTTTAAGGGGTTGCAAGCTCTTACATATTCAATAAAGAAAATGGGAAGTGCCTCTGTGGGCAGAAAACCATCCACAACAATATTCATCTCTTCTTACTGCCTGTGGAGAGAAATGTTATCACTCAAAACCAGTTTTCTCCTATTTTTTTTTAGGACTGAAACATACTGAAGCAAAAGAGACCATCTAGTAGAGTGTTTGTGTGATACAAACCATTTCTCCATTCATTATTTTGATTCCAGGTCTCTCTGGTTCTAAGGCGACTGAACCTGTGTCCATTATGGTGTCTTCAAAGTTGGGCACTACTGTAAAAACAGGAATGTAAGTAGGTGAAAAAGATAAGAAAATTAAACTCCACATAAAAAGATTTCTTTGTAGAAATTAAGTACCTGTATGTGTATAGCCTGCTGAAGTTACCTGGAAGACTGTCAGGTCATTGGACAAATACTTCATGACTTCATCGGGGTTCCTGTACTGTGGCACATCATGTTATTTAAAACAACACAGGCCCTCAAGTCATCTACACAGGGCAGGAAGACATGATAGGGACTCATGAAGATCCCATAACCTCCTGGAAGAAATTATCTTGGAACTTGAGTTTTACAATTACTGTAAACCATATACAAGTACTGTAATAAATAGATTTTTAGACACTTCTTTTACATGAAGAGCGACATGAAGTAAACACACATAGCAGACCTTTACATTTAGAGACCCAATCCTCTATTTTGGCATTAGACATATTTAAAATGTCTAAAATGTCCAAGAATAACCTGAAGATCATTCTTGGTGTTCTATACATTTATTTACCACATATGGCAGATCAATTAGTCAAACCAACTGAAATATTTAGGATACTCAAAAGTTTCTCAAAAGGCACTGAATGCAATTTCTTAATGTCAAGCCGAATACTCTCAAAAAGTTTAATTACTCTGAGGATGAAACAATGCTAGAAAGTAGGCAGCTTGAGTTGCTCTGGGAAACTCAGGAGGAGGTTTAGGCTCCTAAGGCACTAACCCCTTGTATTCTACTGAAAAAAAATGGAGCAAGAGGATCAGTGCTGATAGCCTCTGTCTTGTTACTGTCCTGTCTCATTCAGAATTCAGTACGCTGTTTGGGTCAGTCTTCAGTGAGTTTCATAAGTCAACAATATTTTGCTCAAAATATTGTTTTATTTCCTGCACAGGTAAAAAAGTGTTGTAGGCTGGAACAAAAAACGTTAAATGGAAAGAGCTTGGTGTTTCAGGAATGTTCTCATACATTCCTGAATTTTCTGTCTGTTCACATTCAATTTCTGTATGAGACTTTTTAGCAACAATACAGTCATATCAATGCTTAGTTTTTTCACAGTCACCTAATGTTCATTCTGTTAAAAGACCTATACACTGGCTTAAGTCCCAGCTTGGAATTTCATGTGACTAAAGTTTGAACAGGTAATCAACATAGAAGGACATTCAGTTTAATTTTTTTAAAATTTTATTTTAGATATTTGAAGCAGATTAAGGAAATAGATAAATATTAAGGAATAGATTTCCCATTGCATATCATTACTACAATACAAATTCAAAAAGCATTTAAGAGAAACATAATATTGCATAATTTGCCATTTTATTTTCACAATTGTGCCTAGCACTATGAGTCTTATTAAAAACAAGCACTACTCTCTTCCTTCTGTTGAGTGGTCTCCAGTATAGACTTTTATCCCCTACTTTGAAGTCCATAAAGGTTTGCAAATTCCCCAGCAAGTGTTAAGTTAGCCTAAGAAATGCTTTGGGTAAAAAAGAAAAGACCTAAGTAATAAAGTGGCATGAAATAAGATAAATAAAATAAGGGGGGAGAGTATTTTAAAAATGTTTGGAATGTATTTCTTGGTCTTTTCTATAGTAGAAAAGCCTATTGAAATAATAGACCGTAAAGTCTTCAAAAATATTCTGTTTACATTTTCCTTAGACTTGATGTGGTCAAGTCACTCGAAAATCTCTTCAGTGCCAAATAGCACTGTGTGTAACAGATTCTGAACAGCAACAAAACCTTTACTACAGAATAACAAATTTATATTTTCAGTCAAATAGAAAAGCAATAGTGAAGTACAGAAATTTGTGCAGATGCAGAGAGAAAAGCACAGCCACAAAAACACACAGATAAGCCAAAAAAACTTACTAAAAAATGAAAATCTACTTGCTAAGTAGCTTAAATAATGAAACACAAATTTTAGTTATAATGAAGAAAATTCAGGACTATCATTTAAGCTGTATTTTGAATATAATTAAAAATTATTTTAGACCCTATTTATATATATATATTAAATAGTCTAATACACTGCAACCATCATATAGAGGCTGGGATTCTTTTGTGGTTATTTCTCATGTGCCCATAAGGTTCTGAAAACGTCTGACAAATTTAGGTTTGACAAAGGTAAGTTTGTCTTTTTTAGTGTGCTGCTTAGAGCTACCACACACAGGGAAGTTATATGCTCTAATACCTTCATACAAGATAAAGAATGTATGTTCTTTTTCTATATCACTCCGCATTTTATATTTATATTTACATATCTAAGTATATGTGCCCCTATTAGTATAAAGGAATGGGTCAGAAATTAGAAACTGGCAAGTAGTAAGAGAGATGATAAATTATGCAAACTCTGAAGTTATTATTAGCAACTATTACATAATAGTATTAGTGACGTTTCCACCCCCACTATTAAGAAGTAGTAAATATATTTGGTACTTTTTAGTGCTCTTAAAGAATGCAAAATAAACTGAGATAAAATTAGAGGGCATTAGATAATAAATGTTGTCCAAATGAAATACATTCTGTCTCTAACCAGATTTTTAACAGAAAATGTGTAGTAACTTGTCTAATGATTTGGGGAAAAAAGTGTGGAAAACCGGCTAGTACTACTATTTCAATTATTTGTGATATTAAAGAGATGACTCTAGAATTCTCTGAGTGTCAAGTAAATGGTAAAAAGATACCAGTGGCTGAATAATACAGAGAATATTTTTGTTGTCAAAACAAAGAGAGAACAGAAGGAGAAGCAAAACAGAATCAGAGATCTGTTAGGTTCAGCATCAATCATTTCCAAACCTTATTCATAATAAATATGCTGTTCAATAGTGGTTTTTGAAAAAGATTAAAAACTCCCCCAAAACACGAGCCCTGTGCTGCTGTAAGAAAGGATTGATAAAGAAACAAACTATTACTTGATTACACTGATTTGTAGAATATACTTATCATTCTATTTCTAAAAGCTGTAAGAAAAGCAAACAAAGAAATGAAGTGAATTTCCGACTACATCATTACATATTGTTGTTTTGGGAGGAAAAAGTTGTTTGTGTTATTTAGCCAACTGTCAGTGCTATATTGCTATCATTTAAAAGTAACAAATGCTCCATAATGTAAACTGGACACAATGTTCTCATCAGCCCACAAGCCAGCTGCATTTTCTATCCTTAGGTTTTTAGTGTCTGTGGAACACTGAAAAACTGCAACAATGTTTATTCTCTTTTCTGTTAACAACCTCTAGCAGTTTCCAGAGGTACCAAACCTAAACTTAAACTTCTTTCACAATTTTTTGTTTTCAATATTGAAATATATATATTTGCACATACATATAAATATTTACACATACATTTTAAATACTGTAAACACTGATCAAGGTAAGAAGCCATTCCAATCATATTAAGAGCTCTGTCTGCAGCAGCAGAATTGATATGAAATTCCAGCTGAAGGTCAACTTAATGTTTTGTAAGTCACCTCAGCATGAATTACTGGACAACATAAATGTAAGTACAAGCAGATCAAAGACTACTTGTGTGCTCCTTATCCACAAAAGGGAGCAGCCTTGGTGATTTACAACTGAAAAACTATCAGCTTGTCTTTAAGTCTTTGTATTATTTGGTAAAGCTCATGTCCTTTATAATACATGAAGTGATTTAATTACTTACTATATGCAAAAAAAACCTCAAAAAGGAACTATAAAAAATGTGTTATTCTATCTTTTTTGTCTTTACTTGGGATACAGGTAGAATAGTATTTATGAGCTTCATCTTGACAGAATTAAAAATCCAATATAACAAAAGGGGAACTTCTAATAGGAGTTAGTACATGCAGATTTGTACTTGGTGGTGTCTTACTCCTATAAACTATACAATAATTTTGGAGAAATATTCATTTATAATAATTATGATGAAAAACATTACTGTAGCCAAAATTACTGCCCCTCAAGAGATAAATTATGAACTTTTATAGAATTCGGATGCTGATATTCTAAAGAACTGATACTTGTCAGAATTTTAATATAACACACTTAGCAAATAATATTCCAGAGCCCTAAGGATGTATATGAGCATCTTCATTTAACCACCCTAAACTCTGATGGGTTCTCTGGGACTCAAAATATATAGTACACATTGTAACACTAAATTATTTTGGGTTATTTTTCTAAATAAAATTATCAGGGTTATATTGTGGATACATATTTTGCTATAAACACCTTAGATCAATATTGAGATTTAAATATTAAATAAGAGATGGTAAGAGCTTAAGGCTTCATGGTGGAACATGGTGCCTGTTGGCTTGGGCCTTCTTGAAATCATTGTAGGAATTTGTTGGTAATGCATTTGACGGATATTAAGACAAAAATAGTACTTGCATAATTTTTATTCATTTTTAGATGCACTTAAATTTTGAATAAATATTTGTCAAAAACTACACTGAATTTTTCTAATTGTTAAAATATGCAATTATGAAAAGAAAGGAATATGTGGGAGGATATATATTTACAATTTAGATTAAATCTGAATGAAAGCTGGGATTGAGAATGGGGAAGGAAACAAAGGGAAAAGCAATTAGTTTGCCTTGCTTCCTACTAAGTAAGCAGAAAAATTATTATTCCTGCAGTAACTATATTCAACAGCTAGTACTAAGACCAAGTTAGCATAGCAATTTCATATTATTGGTTAAAATAGGTGAGGGTTAGTAGAAAAATTCTTGTACTTTCACATCCTAGTGCATAAATGCTACTTTTACACATTAAACTGGGAGGAAGCTAAGCAAATAGTTCAGGGTTATTAATAGAAAGTCATTAAAAATATCTGCATTTAAAAACTAGAACCTTAAAAATAGTGAATTAAGCTTTTATGTACATTGGTTCTGGTTTTTTATAAATACGTCATTAGTGGTGTAATACGGCATATAAAATTCACAAAGTATATTATTTTCTATTGTTAAATAAAGTTCTGCAAAATTTATTTAAAAACACATTCACATGATAGACTGCTTTAATGATCCATGGCAACATATATGCAGCCCACACAGTGATCTTTTGAATAACTCCAATTCATCATGGGAAACAGAATGTGTAACTTTCTACTTCAGAAAATATAGACCATTAATATTTGAGTTAAAAGAAAACACCCTCAGTTTCTAGTGTTCACTGTTTTAGAAGACTGTACTTAAATGCATCATCAAAGTTTTTGTTGTTGGTAACACATTAAAACAACCAAAATAAAATCTTTTGAATTGTTATTATTTATTTGCTGTGAAAACTGTACTAACAATGTGTAATCTATGTAATGAATAGGAAAACCATTAAAATATGTTTGGATGCACATTCTAACATTCTCTATCTTGATGTTGATAAGATCTGAGATGTCCATTAAGACATGAAGAAGCTCTTTTGGAAGTTCCATATTATTGTTGATAGGGTAAGTTACTTTATCCAGTAAAGTAACTTACCTCCTCTCAGGTAGTTGTAGAGCACGAGAAGGTCTCCGCTGAGCCTCCTTTTCTCTGGACTAAACAGCTCCTGCTCCCTCAGCTGCACCTCAAAAGGCTTGTGCTCCAGACCCTTCACCTGCTTCATTGCCCTTCTCTGGACCACTCCAGCCCCTCAATGTCCTTCCTGAACTGAACTGGACACCAGACTCAAGGGGTAGCCTCACCTGTACCAAATACAGGAGAAGAATCACTCCCTTGCTCCTGCTAGCCACATTATTGCTGACACGGGCCAGAATGCCATTGGCTCCCTTGGCCACCTCTGCACACTCTGGCTCATGTTCAGCCACTGTCAACCAGCAGCCCCAGGGCCTTTTCCACTGTGCCACTTTCCAACCACTGTTCCTCATCCTGCAGTGCTGAGTGGGGTGGTTGTGGCCAAAATACAGGACCTGACTCTTGGTCTGGTTAAACCTCATACCATTGGTCTCAGCCCATGGGTCTAGACTGTCCAGATCCCTTTGCAGTGCCCTTCTACACTCCAGCAGATCAACACTCCTACCCAACCTGGTGAATTCATGAATTTGACTTGATCCCCTCATCCAGATCATCAGTAAGGATATTAAAACCTCATTTAGTTTAGACCACAAAAATAAAATACCATCCTAAAAGTGGCTTAAAATTATTTTTAGTCAGACACAATAACTCCTAGATGGCAGCATCAGAAAAAAAATTATTTACCTTGAATAATTAAATACTCTATTTGCCTTTGAAAATCTCTGGAAGCACTCTTTTCCTTACTTCTATTTGTCTTTCTTTTTTAGGAACTGCATTCTAAACAGTGGTTTTTCTGTGTATTAATAGAAGAAGAAGCAGTTTTAGTAAGTGAAGAGCACTGATTCCCATCATCACCCTCATTTCCATGTTCATAGCTATCTCCCCATTTATAATTTCCCCACTTTCTAATGGAGGTCTCAGTAGTTCCATGGCACCATTGTTATTCATGTTCTAGACTGTCAGTTCCAGGAATATGTGTGCGTGTCTGTGTACATCTATGCATTTTTAACCCTGCCTTGGTGAATACTAAATTTATGAAGGGACATGTTTAGATGAGATTGAATTCGAAGACTCTTGATCAATACCCATCTGCCCAGTCTGTTTTAATTCCAAATATGAGAATGCAAGGGAATAAATCAAGTTTATCTATAGCACATTTCTTCCAAACGATGCCTGTGAAATCAAAAATTGAGATGCTGTAGCAACATCTTTCTTCTCAGGGGTAGAAGACCTTTCTGTATACAAACCTACTAAGTGACTTCTCTGGTACACCAAGAGAATTTTGCTGCTTCCTTATCAAGTTCTGCTTCCCCATCTTGTCTCCTAGCACTTCTTTCTGATGTAACTCCAGTGATAATATTTTATCTGCAGGACAATGTGGAAGAAATATGAAGTGGAATTCAGTCAGAGATTATGAGCAGTGTGAATACATAGGAAATGTTCCTTTGGTTTTATTTTTAAATCCTTCAGACTAAAAGAACAGGTTGCAAAATTCATTTATTCTCCTATATCTATCATTTGCTCAACAGTTTACTGTACATTCTTCAGTATCCCGCTATTTCTACTCCTACTGTTCATTTAAATGTTAAAAAGATTCATCTCAACTGCAGAAGCTGTTCAAATACCATAAATTACCTGACTTAATGCAAAGAAATTCAGAGCTTAGAATGTAGCTCATCATGCTATGCATGCATGACCCCACTTCAAGTATTAAACTGGTCTCAAAACAATGACCATTCTTTGTTGCAATATCGAGGCTTAACTAGATGAGATGTGGGGCCCAATTCTGATCCCATTAAAATCAGTGGGATTTCATTCTTAGCAGGATTTGAATATAATTATAAATGCTTTCATATTTCATAAAACTCACCTATTTTTATTCAGTCTGCTCACACAGTGATATCTATTTCAAAGGTTATGTCAGAGCAACGAATTTAAAAGAATCAAAGGAAATAAAAAAAGAAAAAACTCTGTTCTTGCTCATTTCAGTATTCTTCAAAGTGACATGGCTAAATATCTCAGGAGGGATTTCTGGGATATGCTCGGACATGAGTTAGCATCGTACATTGCTAATAGAACTTGAAATAAAGAAGACTCTTGAGAACCAGGGGACTTAGACCTAGACCTGCCAAAATTAGGTCTCTCATTTAAAAATTCTGCTTGTGTGTGCTGCAGTCACAGAAAAGACTTCATTATATAGCAGAAACTGAGACAAGCACCAAGTCTGACAAGTTTATTAAAACTCTTAAAAATATTTTTTAAAATTATCATCCATTGAAGAAAATTGTCCCTTTACAAAATTAATTTATTGAAAATTAGAATATAAATATTGTGAGAGAACCACAACTGGGGACTGAGCCTATAGGATAATTAGTGGGCTTTGTCTCTGCTCAAGATTTATATCTTTTTGCTAATTTCTCTTTCCTTTTTGATTTCAGTGGTACATTCATATACTTTAAAAATATGGCCAAGAGTATCTCTCAGCATCTCTGGTGAGGTCCTGACCTTGTAAACAATTTACTGTAAGTGGGATGCTGAAGGCACTAGCAGTTGCAGTGAAATCATTCTTCTGTGTGAATTCAGACTGGGGTCAGTTGGAAGACTGGGACACAAGAAAATGCCATTTTATGTTGGTAAACATAGTCATGCCACTCCTTGCAAAGATTTTGTGCATTGACAAATGGTCATGCTGCTTCTGATGTGCATCTGATGCTGCATGTGTTTCTGCCTGTTACAAATTGATGATATTAGTATTATAAAGTAATAATAAAATATATAATCACATTGTAAGCATAGTAATATTTTCATCCCTTTCATTATTTAGTCATACAATTCACTGTCCATTCTTCATTCTTGATGTTTTTTCTTAAAGAACACTTTATTCTTTACAATAGAAAATATTGTTTAGATAACTGAATATTTTTTATAGGAAAACTAACTTCTGTATTTCAATATCTAAAACCATAATTAAGTCTTATTAATTTCCTTCCCCAAGTGAAACTAAACTCAGTATGTTGGGAAAAAGCTTTTATTTACTGTATTAAAAGCTATTTTGGGGATATGGAAACAACCAGCCAGCCATAAAACCTTGAAATTCCACAATTTTTAACTGAGAGGAATATCACCTCTTGTGAACCTTTAACAAGTGACAATCTGCTCCTTAGGCAGTCTTATATAAATGTATCTATTCGTGATTCAGAAGTTTTAAGGCATGAAAAATTTATCACACAGACTTGAAAGAGCCTGTGGTTAACTTTAAAATTAAAAATATTTAATTGTGCTGATGAATGAACTCTAGGCAGTACTGCACATAGCTACCCACGTCAGGACACGAGAAAGATTTTGCTTGTACACTAATTCTTTACCTGTTTGTCTAGGAGTGGTCACAAAAAACTGGCTTTGGCTTTATTGCTCTTGTTTTAGAAGTCAGTAGTTTGTGCATCAGATTTCTTTGCTTATCAAAATGAATGATAAATCTTTCCAGTTATCTATTATTCATGAACTTCAATAAGTAGTGTTAATCATATTGTATTTATTAACTTAGTCTTGTTTTAAAAATTAGAGGTACAGGAAGGAAGGCTGAACATAAGAGGCTGTCAGAGATTTCTCTCTTTTTGATAGTCATTCCTATAACTCTGGTCTATTTTCAGTAGAACCAAACACTAAATAGAAAATATTTAACCAACTGCGGCTGTGTGGTTCAACAATAATCAATATATAAATATTTTTCTTCAAATAACATAATTTTACTGGCTTGAAAAAAGAAAATAAGGTAAAAAGGAGCTTAAAGAATAATGAGCTACATAGAAAACACAGACAAATTCTTCACAGAGATTAAAACTGATAGGTCAGGAGGCAGCAGGCACACGATTCAACAGGGTTAATTATGAGTATTAATTAAATATGTTTTTTTCCTCTCAGAACAAGAGTAGTCCTGGAGTAAAACAGATTGGAACCTCCATCTTTGGAGATGCTCACATAGCAAGGCACTGAGCAACCTGATCTCAGTTGTTCCTGCTGAGAGCAGGTGTATGGACCAGAGGTCACCTCCAACCTCTACCACATCATGATGCTAGCCAGGTCTGAGGCACTGAATGACCATTTCTAAACACAGTTAACACAAGGGTGCATCTAGTATTTATTTTCATGTTTAGTTTTCTCTGAAGAAAATCCTGTTCATGCCTGTTAGATTGCTTCATTGTACAAACCAAATCAGAAGAAAACCCAGTAATATTTAAAATACTCATTTCAGTTACATATACTTGATGTAGATTAAAACACTGGTATTGTTACACCCCTGGTGAAGCTTGAGAAGGAAGCTGGAGAGATGAAAAACAATCATGTAACATGACTAGATACTATGGCACTGACACATTTGAAATGTGTTAATTTGTGTAAAAGTAATTTATCTTGGACCTATGTATTGTACTAGATGAGTATAACTAAAAGCAGGAAATACATGTTTTGTAATAGCTGTGATGGCAGAATTAGATAAAACATATAAGCACTCTGCAGAAGAATGAGAGAAATTTGACTGCTAAAGGGGCAAAGAAGGATGTCTGTGGACAAAGGGGCTAAGAAGTTAAAATGTTCATTCACAACTATTAAAGAATTGCCAAAAGTCAAGATGAGAAAATGGGATGAGAGTGGGCAGAACATCCTTCTAAATAGTTTAGGGTATTGACTGACAAAAGCACAGAGTAAACTGCATCAGAAGCAAGTGTGCTCTGAGTTCTCAAATCCTACCAACCTGATATTGATGACCCAGGACCACCCAGGAACATCAGTAGGAATTATGCAGCATTTTGTACTCACAGGTAATTTGAGATATTAAAGTCTAATAATCTCATCTTCATATTAATAGTTATCAATAACATATAAGAATTAATTATTGTCATAAAGAGTGCTGTGAATGAATGAATTTAGTAAAGTTCTGCTTGCAAGTTTAAAACACCTGGCCTGCCAGTCTCATGAAAATTTTTTACAATGATCCCTAATACCTTAATTGTATTAAGGTACATGGATACATATTCTGTTACTATAATCAGTACAATAGAATGGCAATTTATTACTAGTTTTCCTATAGTGTTGCATTTTTCAGTAGAGATACAATCATATACAGCAACAGTCTCTACTACCTGGCTTTTGAAATAAGTCAGCAAAAAGATTTATGATCTTCAGCCTCCCAACCTAATTAGTATCACTTGTGACCAATCCCATAATATGCCCCAAGCTTGTACATGTGTGCCATTGAATACTTAAATAACATTGCAGTTAATATAAAATAACTTCTTACTGGAATTTAATCCCAGTGTGAACTTTTGGTAAATCTCAGAAATTCCTAATGCTTCATAAAAAAATTATTAGATTATCATGAAATACCTCTGATTTTATCCTAATAAACTGCACAGGTTGGTGCCTACTGAGATTTTGTCCCCATTAAGGAGGATTTAATACCTTTTTATTCAAGTCCACACATCAGAAGAGAAAGTCTTTCAGAAGCTACCTATAAAACATGGTAATGTTTAGCAATCTTTACACGACTGTACAGTTCAGTTCAAACAAAGGGGAAAAAAAAGAAGACACATCATTTGTAGACAGCTATGTAACCTAAACATTCACCTTATTGATTCAGATTTTCAGATGTAAAATTAGGTGTTCGCTTCCATGAAATTAAGGAAGTTTGATCTTTAAACCAGTGTTAACAGTGTATACATTCTGACTTAATCATTATCTGGTTTTCCATGGAGACAAGCATGTTTAAGAAACAAAAAAAAAAAAAAACAAAAAAAAAAAAAAAAACAAAAAAAAAAAAAGGCAAGCCAGAGAAAAAGGACACAACTTAGCAATAAAAATTACCTAAAAATAAATATCTTTCGGGATCATGGATCATATAAGATGACCTTCAAAACCTGCAAGATGATTTATGCCTTCAGATATTTTCAGTATTACTTTGGGCATGAATTGTACCTTTAGATATAATCACAGCCATTGAACATGCTCTAATAAACTTCTGTAACTAAACATGTTTGGTTGTGCCATCTTATGTAATCAGAGCTTCCATAAATTTAACAGAGGGCAGTCACCACTGTCATGTGGAAAGTAGGCAAGATGACAGCTGGGGACAAATAGTACCTTTTATTTCACCATTTGCTATAATATCATATTTGATTTTTGTTCTAGCTGCTCTATTTAGATTTTTTTCCTAGAACTTTGGAGTTGGGTGCATAAATATCTTACAGAGTGTGCAAAAACTGTGCAAATATCTTTGAACATTTACCTGTGTGAGAGAAAAGGAAAGATGGAAAAAAATGGAAAATCTACTGTAATGGGAGTGTAGTATTTCATCTCCATTGTCCATTTCACCATCTTCTTTAATTTGTGGATTAAAAAAAATTACGCTGGAGTACTCACCTTTCAAGTCATTGTTAAGAAAGATTTTGTGGATTTATTTGTATAAAATAATGGTAAATATAAAAATAATTAAACAAATGTATGGTAATAAATCTTGATAAGTTATTCTAGAAATCTTGTTCCTAGTAATCTTGCTGCACCACATAATGCAGGTTAAGATGAAAAGAATCAAATAGAAGTATTTGGTTGCATATTTATTCCTTCTGCAGGTCATTATAGTTTACCTTCTTATGCTTCTGATGAATCCTTTCAGAGGAGAAAGATCAGAAGATATCACCCAAGACACTACAGAGGTTTTAGAGTGGTTGTGTTTATGTGTATGCTCATATTGTGCATGCATACATATATATATATATATATGTGTATGTGTGTGTTCATGGTTATCTGACTGAAAGGTAGTCAAATTAACTAGAAATACATTGTAAGGATCAATGATTGCCATAGCAATGAAGAAGTCTAATCTGTGAAGGACAGAATGACTCTGCTCTTAAGAAAATACTGAAGAATGATCACGCCATTGTCTCAGAGTTAATGTCACCAAAAAGTCACAGGAAAGTGTGCTTAGCCTCTCTACTGATTGTGTCTGGGCACATGAAGCCAGAGATACCTTCTGTCTACTGGGCTGTGACAGGAGGACTCCCCACTGTGGGACTGGATGCTGGTCAAATGTGACTACTCCAACATTGTACATATATTTTTAAGTAGATTGATACACACACACACACACACTCCTCTGGAGTTCTTAATACACGAGGCTCTCACACATATGATACCATGTCATTGAAAAGCAATAGTAGCCAAACCTTTAAAATGATTTAGAGCACAGATAATTTGCAAACAAATAAATGAGAAAGAAATAGTATTAAATAATTAAAAAATATGTGTCATGAAAGCAGCTAAAAATATTAAAAAAGGAAAAGTTGAATTTTTGGCTCATAAAACAAGCATTTATACAAGCTAGATGGTTTCTGCTGCTCTTCAAATGTGCAAGATATTTTTTCTACCAAGCAACATATGACATAGCACATAATGGACCAGCACTGTTTAGGAACCAGTATGATTCTAGACAAACAATCAGGGCAGAAGAACCTTATTTTCTTATTAGTCTCATGGCCCTAACCTGGTACCTTTTCTCTTTTGGCTTTGTGGATAGTGGATTCCTGTCAGAAGATGTGTATCTTCAGCAGGAAAATATTTTATTCTGTATCCTGAGACACAGTGGATATCATGTTCTACGGACATGCACTTTTCAGACTGAGGGATGAATGCTTTAATAATGAGTTTATAATGAAAAAAAAAGAAAAAAGAAAAAGGTGGCCATCTCTACTTTTCTACTTTTAATGAGTTTCAGTGCAATCATATTTGCTTAGAGTAAGAGTAGTGATTTAGGCTATACTGGAGATGTAATCAATGTCTAAGAAACTCTCTAAATATAGATTGCAATTGAATATGAAAGTGAAATAGGCTCCTCAGGAGGAAGAAAACGCAATGATACTCAGCATTAGGGGTCTTGAAGAACCTTTACACTTAACAAAGGAAGGCCTCAGAATTTTTTAATGCCTTCATCTGACAGGGAGACTAAATTTCTATTTGAGGTCCTGTGATCTCAGTTCTGCCAAAATTCCAACCTGAGAGAAATACAGGACATTTCAATTTTTCCATCTTATTTAAATGTAAATGTTCACACTATAATGTGGTATTTATAATACTCCTTTGATACACAAACTTTAAGTATTTATGCTAATTAAATTAACCTTTGTCATCTTAATTAAATATTAGTAGAGATTTTTTAAATAGCTGTAAACCTCAATAGAAAGGAGTAAAATGACATTATGTGATAGAAAATAATCCATGAATTCTCTGAATGTCACAGAGATAAGAAAGGAGTTCAAATAGTACTTCAAAGCAGAAAGACATAATGATAATATGGTAAAATTTCCAGCAGTTTAAAAGATTTCTTTTAGGATTATCTAAGAGCTGATGGTTTTTTACATCTATGAAGTATTCATACTGAAAATAATGTCAGGAAATAGTTTGTATTTCAAGAAAGAATAAAAATAGATCAGATACAAAAAGCCTTACCTTTATGACAGTTTTTTGCTTTTTGGTTGGTTGGTTGGTTTGTTTTTGGTTTGGTTTGGTTTGGTTTGATTGTGAGTGCAGACTTTCTAGAGGAGTGATTATTCCTACACATTCCTGCAATATCTAGAAAGACAAAGAGAGATTCTCTCCTTGGTGGGAGATTCTAAGGGATTTTTTTTTTTATAAAACAGAGCACATAAAACAAAAAATACTTGAATATAATAATTTAACTCTTACAGATCATAAAGCTTGCACTCCTCATTCCATTCTTGCTACAAACAGCTACTGCAGAAGCCGCTTGCAAAGAGCATTCTTACATGATGGATTGGAACTTTCTCTGAAGAATTACAGGACTTTCTCCATTAAGCCAGAATCACATCTGATTTGCAATCTACATATCTCATTGAAGATGGCAAAGTTATTAGAGCTATATATGAAGAGGAGATGAGTGTTAAATTTGTCCTACTGTTTAATATTCAGTTTGAAAAAGGTTAGAAGGTTGATTTTTTTGATAAATTGGTTTCAGTTCACCTTTGCACAGAATGAATGACCATAATGAAGATACCAGTGTTATTTTTTGACCAGCCTGCCCTATTAAAATAATGAAAAGTGTTCATTTATCCAGATTTACTCACAAAGAACCAAATCTATTTTGTTGTTTTGACCTCTAGGAAAAGGCATATCAAATGAAATCAAAGATCTAGTTTTGAGATTGGAGAACAGCTTTCCAGAATTCCATTAGCTGCTCTTGCAGGGAGCAAAGGTCTTTGAAGTTCTCTTTTTCCATCTTGTCTTGGGATCAGAAACTAACCATCACCATACCTATTTAACTCTCTTGCTGGTAATATGTCATCTCTTCCCATAACTTTCTGTTTCTTCTCACCTATTTCATCACCTTTTTCAAACCTGCTTTTCTCTAAATGCAGGGAAAATTTTCCTTCCCCCTTAAATTCTTTTTAGCTAGGTCTCACTTTCCATTATTTCTTTCTTCTTCTGTCATCTGTGCTTCCCAGATCTTAATTTCCCATAATAATGATGAACAACCTAAAATACAGCAAAAAGGCATATTAAATAATGAGATTCTATTTATCTTATTTATTTTTTATTTTTCCACTTTACAGATGTTTTCAACACTGTGATCTCTAGACATATGCAGAATAGGTTGAGTTATGAAGGAAATTACTTTTGTATCTTTGTTTTGAGGGCTAGGTTATCCACTATCCTAAAGCTGAACAATGAATACATCATGTCATCATGGAACCCCACGAATTACTTCATTACAACTACATTACAATGATGTCTACCTGGCAAGGACAATAGGGTCCATTTCTTTTGGCATAATAGTGAGTTTGTAACATTGTGAAATAAACAAACAAAACTCTCCCTGACTTAAATTTCTTTTTTTTTTCTTTTTTTTTCTTTTTTAAAGATGTTTTCTATATCTTAACCCAAATATCTAAAATGAAATTATTTTTCAGGAAATAAAAAAAATAAACTTTGCCCAAATGTTTAGAAATTTTATTAAACACACTGCCCCAAGATCTGGATGAAGGTGTAGGTTGTACCCTCTAGCAAGTTTGCTGATGACACAGTGGGAGGGAGGGGTGTCTGATACACCATAGAGTCATGCTGCCATCCAGAGGGACTACAGCCTGGAGAGATGGGCTGACAGGAACTAAGTCCTGCACACTTATTATCTCTGTTTTAAGTCCTGTCTCACAGGAGAATAAGGAGGAAAAAAGAAGGAATGAAGAGTTAGACTATACATTATATCAAAAGACCTAACATATGATTCATATGTTATTCATATATTATTGAAATGTGCATTAAATGCATTAAATGTGCATTAAAACATACTTTTTAGTAACCAAAAAACCTGCCTGTTCCTGGGATTCCTGTCCCAGGCATGAAGAAATGTACAAGCACATATCTATCTGTACATTGTGACATTTAAATTCTCCACAGAGTCTAAGTTTTCCTTGGAGACCCTCATCTCTAGGGAATGAGTTCCCATGCCCACCAACCATCTGGGCTGTAAATTTAGTCAGACTACAAATCTTGTAAATTAATAAGCCTAGGCCTTTAGTTCAAGCAAGAGGATCCCATGATCTTAACTTTGTGATGTTTAGGCATTTTAACTATTATCTTGCTTCTAGACTACACACAGCACTGCCAATTATATACCCCAAGACAGCTACATAATTTGGCTACCTTTGCTCATGAAAGGTTTCTAAACATCAAGAAAAATTTTTCAACTACTACTAGTTTTGTAGATCTTTTAAAAAGTATTTTAGTATTTAAAATGGCCAAATACATTTATTGCTGGAATATTTTGGTAATTATTATAGGTTTTTTGCTATGCATGCACATACATTTTCATATAATGAGTCATATAATTTTCTTTATTAACACTAAAATGCATTTTGATTAAAGACCCAGTGAACTTTCATTAAGTAAACATTTTTTCTTTTGGTTTAAAATAAAAGACTTAACATGAATCCTTAAATTAATAAATTACCATAAACAGAGTATCTGTAGTATTAGGAAAACAGTACTATTTTACAACTTTTAATCATGATGAGATTTAGTAGTGGCTTTCTAAAATATGATAACTTGTGCATATTCATCAAGACATACAAAGTAGAATTCTTAACATATAGTAAAATCTAAATAATATCTTAGGAAACATATAATAATGTTTATAATGAAACTTATAATTTGCTCTGTCACTTTTTGCAGCTAGTCACTTTAAAGATGATGAATCAGGCTATTTTAATGCTTATATTGTTACTGTATGAAAAGCTGTTACTTTTCTGCTGAAGACATGAAGTCAGAAGTAACTTGCATTGTTTTTCAGTCTTTTTTTGTCTTACTATTACCAAATCTAATTTAGGACATATGAGTTCCAACTGGGGAAATAATGACAAAAAAACAGTTGTTTGCTTTTGGTTTTGGTTTTTTCTTTTATTCGAGGAGCTGACAGAGATCATTTCTTCTGTAGTTTTGTGAACTACAACAGTACTCCAGACCAGAAGTACATGAAAATGTCTGAGTAAAATTCTTTTTCTCCTGAAAAATGTATATTTTACAAAATGAAATTAATTCTTTCAAATGTATAGAGCTTGTTTATCTCAGGAAAAAGATAATGCCCCCTCAAAACAAAACAAAACCCCAACCCCATGCACAACAGTCAGAATTTTTGAGAATGTGTTTTGCTTTTAAAATTTTATTTTCAAGAATATTCACACAGCCAAAGTCAAGAAAGTGTCTCCTTAGATGTAAGGAAAATAAAAAAAAAAGGTTTCTTAAATATAAAAAAAGAAAATAAGAGAAAAGAAAACAAAACACAAAGCATTTTTCTCTAGTCTTTTCACTGAAATTTTGATTAAATTTTGTCTTTGAGTTGGCTTGAAATAAACTGGGAAGTGCAATTTTTCTTTTTTAATGAGTTTTATATTCATCTTTGACACTAATTTTGCTGGAGGCACTGATAGGTAGCCAAGCTTCTGGCTTCCTACTTCCCCAAGTGAGCTTCTAGCTTTTGTCATATTACAGAGATATTTGCACCTGAACTTGTTCATCTCATTGAATGACACCCCTCATGCAGCTGGTTCTAACTTTTCTCACAAAGAAAAATTAATTTAAAAAAAAAAAAAACAAACCCCAAAAAACAGTTATGCTAACAATTTCTTTTTGGCTATGCTGGTTGGATTCACTTTTTTTTTTAACAACCTGAGAGCCGTTGCATTTCAACTGACACTTATTGCAAATCTTGTAATTTTATTCTTAATCCTCTTTTCCAAGAACTAAAGCAAGCAAATAAATAGGAAGATTTGTTGCAGGAGTTTTATTCTGTCCACTGCCTCCTTCAGGATGTCCCTTCTCAATGCATCCAGTCAGACACAATCTTGTATCATATAGATGGAGGTTTATTTTCTGCTTCAGACTGTTTTGATCAGGCGCAGATCTGCATGCTGAGATGATTGACGAACAGATTCATTCATGTGGTTTGCTTCACCTTTTTCTCAGTTGCTCTTCCTTCTCTAGCAAAAATCTACCTGAATTTTAATTTTTCTGTGGACACCAAGTTTGTTGGTATTATGACCTACTAGGGACCCCTGTGACCCAAGACCATTTTATGTTATCTTTTGAAATTATTTGCTAGAAATGACTTCCTGATCCTCTCTTCCACATCTTTTATGATATAACTTAATAAAATTCTTACATAATTTTACTTTTAGTGCAATCTCTGTTTCAGTTATATCAGTAAAAAAATCAGGGTTTGTGAACATTTTTTAGAGTCCCTGAGTTCTTGATAACTTTCTAAGTGTTCGTGTGTTTCTTAGGGTTTATCGTCAGTAATCTACTAACAGCTGTAATAAAAAGGAAGAGTAGTAAGGAAGAATTTCTTTTCCAGGTTGTAGTCAGTTGTAGATTTCTTCTTGCAACATATAGGCTTGGTTCAGCTGTCTAAGTCTGTGGCACCCCATCTGGCTTTTGACTGTCACTCCTCAAGTGTGTTTCCTGGAGCTGCCAGCAACATAAAGAAGACTTAAGTACTGTAGGGAGCACAAATTATCTAATTTTAGTTAGTTAATTGAGCCCAGTATACCAGATAAAAGGGTAAACTATGCACACCCAAACAACGCCATTTGACGTATGCCTGGGCATTCCTTTAATCCCTTCCTTTTCTGTGTCTTGTCTAATAAATCTTCAAACTTTTATGTAAGCATCAACATGAGAAAGGTTAAAACAATAGATCCTGTCTAAGCTCAGTTATATTAAATGCTGACCCTCTGACCCTCGGGCTGGTGTCTACAGCAATTGTTATTCCTAGTTCCTAGGCACACTTCTGAGAGGTCTGAAGATTGGTAGCTTATTATGAACTGGTAGGTTATTAGCTTATGCAATTTGTTTTCTTTATATTAATTTTGAATATCGCCAAGGAGAAAAAAAATCCCTAACTCTATAAACTATTGAGATTAAGTTGTCCTTATCAAATGAGAATTCAAACACTACAAACCTAAAACTTGAATGTCAAGCTGTGTAGTTACGCACAGGATTAGTGACAGTGGAAGTGTTCATATTTTTTCAGCTGAAAGATGCACTGTTTGGTTTCTAACAGGGACAGCTCTCATCAAAGTAATACCTAACTTTCTTTCCCTATACATAAACACAATTTATAACACGCCATATATTACATATCAAATATTTCCTTGTCAGAGATCATCCTATGACTGCATTTGCTTTGCAGGATTCAGTGTCTCAGTTACACAAATCTTTCAAACTCATCTTTATTTTTATTCATTTTTACCTTGAATTTTTCTTTTCCTTTTTCTTCCCTATTTCCTTTTTGCCCAGTATGTATGGTTTCCTTCAGTGATTTAATAGTATTCTGGCATGGCAAGGTGTTAGTAAGAGGGCATTTCAAAAAGTGTAAGAGGAGGAATAAGATAAACTGATTAACTGAGGAATCAGATAAAACATTTCATCAGTTTTGCATTCCAAGCCTCCATAAAATAATTTTTTTAGCATAAAAAAAAATCCAAGGTTTGAGTCAGTAGAATCTCTCTTCTGTTGCCCTTTGAAAAAAAAAAACAAACAAAAAAACAAAACAAGGAAAATTGGGTTTCTTTACCACATTTCTGTTGTACTTTTACAACTGTCAAAAAATTTCTTCAAACAGTTTTGGCCTTCAAGAAATTCCCAAAGCTAGTCATTTACCCAGCTGTACATTACCATTACAGTGTGGTTTCCTGATGGAGATTAGCCATAGACTGATGGAACATAATGTTCTATAACATGACATAAAGCAATAATAGCATGTAATATAATCCTTGTTATATCTTTAATAATGAGATAAAACTAAATTACAGCATTTGATTTTGCTGACTTAATTTCAGATGCTCCTCTTTTAGATTGGGAAACCTAATCTATGCCAGAAGTGGCCATTGAGGATCATCAGCAGTGCAACTAAAATATAGAAAATAGAGTTCAATTACATCCAACCGTTAAAACTGAATTTAAGGACTGCAAGCTCATTTGCACAGAATACTGTCATTTTTCACCTTGCAAGTTTAAATATGCTTGCATAGTCTTTGATAGATTCTCCCACAGCAAACAGAATACTTGCATACAATTCGCCCTTGAGAATCCCATCAGCTTTTAAATGATTTTTGCACTTTTCCTGAATATTATGGCATTGCTTAAAAAGCAATTTTAGATTATCACAGGATTAAAAATAGCTTCACAGGACTTTAGATTTGTTTTGCTCCCTGCACATTCCTCATTTGTTGTTATTTGTTTGTTTATTGTATTACAAAAATTTATTCAAACACCAATAATGAAAGGGATCTGTTGTGTAAACATTCTACAAATACATACTTAGGAAGAGTCACTACTTAAAGATTTTACTATGGTAAAGAGTCAGTTACTCTGCCAGCAGTTATTAATGTTTCTTGACATTTCCCCATAAGACTCTGGAACTTATATATTTTGAGCTCTTTATTGTTTCACTTGGCCTGAAGTCCTGCAAGCTGAAATTTTCAAAATTTATCCTTTCTAAAAAACTTCCTTACAATTAGATCTGGATCTAACTTTGAATAGGAAAAGGAGAATTAGATAGTCTGACATTTCATGAAAGAAAAAATAAAACACCAATACTGAAATCTTTAAGCCTCGGTGTGAAAGCTCAAATTTTTCTTGGAAAATCTTTTTTTTTATTCCTTATTACTGAAAAAGTTGACAAAAATGGTCACTTCAGTTATGATAAAATAATTTTCAAAATGTTTTCCCAAACTTCATGCTACTTCTTGTTGGATTTGATTTTTGTAAATTGCTCTGAGCAATTGTAGGATTTCATTTGACCAAAGAGCTTACTAGTAATTCAGATTTGAATAGATTGTGTAAGTATGACAGCTCAGTCTTTGTCTCTTTATTAAAAAGGAATGAGTATAGCAAGAGAGAACTAACCTTAGGAAATCACACATATTACAAATATATTAAAATCATTATTTATTTTTTTTATAAAGACTACAGAAGTTCTTGGTCAATAATGCTCAACTTCTAATAATTTATTTTTAGACAAATATTATTAGGTCCATAAAGGCTTTTAAAACAGCAGAAACAAGCTCCAAAATTACTTTTTAATGAGGACTTACATCCTTGACATCAGAGACCAGGGCCAATTCTTAGGGGTTTTAGATCTGCTTAATGGTAATCCTAATATTACTTAAATATCTAAGAAAAACTCTTGGACCTGAAAACTTTTCTGTGTTGAACATATCAATCTATTTTGTATACATGCAATATTCATTTATGTCCATTTCTGGCAAAATTATAATTTGCTGGAAAAAGTTTTCTGTATTCTGTAATGTGACTTTGAGCTGTGACAGAACATATTTAGTGATGGTGGTATTGGTTGGGATTGATGGTCTTGGAGATCTTTCCCAGCACAATTGATTCTATAAGTCTATGATCCTATGATTCTATGTCTTCAGCCCCTTAATTATGTTCATTCTTCTGCTGCAAGACTTTTAGTTCTGTTTTAGGTTTTAGCTAAAATGTAGAGGAGATTCATACATGTTATATTTTGCACAGAATACTTTTTAGAGGAGGAAGACACACCACCACCACATTTAAAATACTTTCAAAGTTCTTAACATGTTCAGACAAATCCCAAAAGTACTAAATGTCAAAAAGTGTGGGTTTTAACATGTGTGAGTTTAAAATGCCTGTTTATTTTAATCATCAGTTCTATTAAAGAAACTGTGTACAACATACTCTGAATGTACAAATTCCTGTACCACTATAAGGTCTCACAGTATGGATGCTAACTGTGAAGCAGGGAGCAAGGTGCCTGTGGAAATAGCAGACCACATAACTTTCTCAGTCTCGCCTGGGAAAGTGGCCTGGGAAATCATGAGGAGGAATTAAAACAATCCTCAGAGACAGAAAACAGCCTTGCAGGTGCTGTTTGTCTGTTCCTTGTTTTCTTGCAAGAGAAAGTCCAGGGGTGGTGAACCCCACTGACCAATGATGGTGATGTGTTAGTTTACTAACCAAAAAGAGGTTTTTTTTCTGTACTTTTACATATCGGTCTATAAAAAAGACCTGAGGTAATAAACCAGGAGAAATTCTCCTGTTCAACTCCCAAGAGAGTCTGTGTCGTTCTTCTCACTGTTCCCAGCAGAGTGATATCACAGACTTTTGAAAACTCTTTTGAATAACCGTTTACCATGTTGATAACAATCTTATTTACAAATATACTGATGTCTTCTTTCCGTTTGGGGTAACTGAATGGTTTAATTTGATTTTAGTTTTCTAGTACTTAAACCTTACTTCTTATCCTGAGTTCTTCCTTTCTACTGTCTACCCTTGATGAGATATTACTAGGAGCCATTGGGATTTTGTTGAAAAATACAGCTGATTACACCAGGACCTGGTTTGGAATATAAGAGCTTTTCCTCCTTTCACTTTTCCCTTCACTCATGCTTTCTTTCTGATTTCCTTTCTGGATTTTTTTTATCCCTTTACCTCTCTCTCCCTTTATAATTATATATTTAGCTTAGGTACTAAATGAGTAAAAGACTAAGAAACAAACTGTATAATTTAAATTCAAATTTGTAATTTCCCACGAACATAACCATGTTCTCTCAATTCAGTAGCAGTTCATTCATACAAGCAGCATCAGGTGCACCAGGTTCCTCCAAGGCATGGAGCCACCAGGTTGGGAGAGCCGGAGGGAGGGAGGCAGGGAGGCAGGGAGGAAGGATCCCATTCATTTCAAAAAGCAATTTCAGTGACCAGCCTTATGTTGCACTAAAGAACTACATACTTGACTAATTTTTTGAGTACTCAGTGAAGAAGAAATGCAATGCTAAGGGCCTTCTTAGTCAGCAATGTGCTCTGAGCTGTCCCTGGTGTAGAAGTACTGAGTACATAGGACTGAGATGATAAATATTTTTCTTTCCCAGATATTTCATCTGCGGCATGAGATTGCTTTGAATAATTTGTGTGCCCATTGGGCGACAAATACAATTCTGAATATCATGCAGACATAAGGTAACACCACTTTTTACTCTTCTAACTGGAGCTAACTTCATAGAAGTCTCCATAACACACTTTTGAATTACTGCATTTTCAAAAATATCCAAGAGGATTCAGAGATCCTTCTGATTGCCTCAGGCACTATATGTTTTGCCTTCAGCTGCCCCCCACACACATCAAGCTTTTCTGCTTAAAGCTTCTGGGTTGCACAGAGAAGGCTTATGTTCAGACCTACAGTGACATGAAAAGCTACATCAAATTACTTCTTTCTAAAATGTTCTTGTTCATTTTATGTAACATTTTATACCTAAAGTTCTGACTATGTGAGATTTGTGGTATATAAAAGAAGTTTAACACAGCATCTTATTATCCAAATCTATCATATTGTATGCCACAGGCTATCATTCAAAAGCACTTTAGGGTTTAGCAATTACATTAGAAATATATCATTTACCACAGAAAAATAGTAACCAGAAAATTCATTTCCTGTTTCTACAATTGCTTATTTTCTCTGGTTAAGACAAAACTAAGGAAGAAGCTAATGCCTGTAACCCTAATAAAAAATTCCATCTGTAGCAGTATGAAAAAACAGAAGTGTTCCACCAACAGGATAGATCTGTGTTTTTCAACTTGAACCACTTCAGCTTTCATGTCCATTAACTCTCTAGCTGTCCTGCTGAGGCAGTCATCAAGACTGCCAATTGTGATGGTGTTTATGCTGAGAGTGTTTGTCCACAAGCAAACTGAAAATATTAACTAAGATAAAGGCCAGCAATTTTGAAACTGGAACCCTCAGAGTTGTGAAAGAATATGTTCTGAAGCAATTTCTGTGCTTTGCTATGGGATCAGATGAGAGGTTAAAAAGACATCCTTAACTTTTAATCTGATTAAATGCACAATATTTTGTAAGCAGTTTTAATTCATTTTGAGTAGCATTCAGGAAGGTTTTCAAAATTTAGAACGTTTTGAAGGGAAGATTAGGAAAATTCCTTTAGAGGTTAGGAAAGAGATTATAGAGACTTTGGATGTTCTTTGGACCCTGACACTATTATCACAATTTTATTAATCATATATATTTATTTACAGTTTCACATACATTGCATGAAAACTCTGATGCTCAAACTCTAGTTTGCTGATTGTCACATGAAGAGGGGAGATTCCTCAGAACTTACTGTGGGGATATTTCCTCGACTTTTGCTATTTGCTTTGTCTGTCAGCGCCCCAGGAAAGCCAAGACCCTCGTGTCCAACCAGTCTGTCAGTGTCCTGTAATGGGGACCCTTCACTGAGCAATCCTGCTGGGTGGGAGGGTGATCTGACCGACTTATTCAGGGAATGACATCAAGAGGAGATCACTCAGCTGTTCTTCCCACTCTGAGTATGTTCCCCACTGCCAGCGACTGCCAGTGCCCATGAAGGGCTCATACCAACAGTTTACAGAGTAACACCCATTGTTAGTACAAAACTGTGACTAGTTAAGATTCAAGGATTGTTTGTGACGGTATCTGGCTGCAGAAACATATTCAAAGCAATGCAAACTCTAATCCCCAGTAAAAGTATTCAGAAATAAAACCACACAGAGAATGTGGTTCTTAATCATTCCTATGAATGAGAAGACAGGTTCAGCCTACTGACTGATCCAAGCAGCTACAATGGAGTCTTCCCTAATTTTCCCCATTCTCAACACATTTTTACACCATTTCTTTATGTTTAGGTGAAGTTTTAATGACTCTAGTCATACATACTTTTGTTATTGATTGATGCAAAAATTCTCTTTTTTTGATCTTAAAGTTTTAGTCAATAAAATATAGACACTTCCTCAGTGAGGGGTGGTTTCACCTTGGGGGTGGGTAACTTGGGGATGGAGTATTACATTAGTGTGTTAGTATTACAGTTAGGTTAAAATAAACCAAGTTCATCCAAGGAGAGAAATTTTGCTTTGAGAGCAAGACACCTTCTCCTACCTCCCCTGAGTGACAGCTGCTATGGGGTTTATCATCTGCAAATCACCATCGAGTTCACTTCCCTGCAAGGCTTTCAACAGAGCCTTGGCCACAGGGTTTCCACTCTGCTCCACCCTCCTTTCCATCCCCTCAGCAGGTGCTTATGGTTTCAGGCTGTGGGGAATCATCATGGACCACATTCCATACAGGAAGAGAAGCTGCATTATTCATTCCTGGTGAGGCTGCATCTGGAGCACTCTGTCCAGTTCTGGGCTGGGGCTCCTGGAGGACTGCAAAGATGAGACAGGATGGGAACAGCTCTTTTATGAGGATAGGCTGACATAGTTGGGCCTGTTTAACATCAAGAAAGGAAGACTGAGAGGAGATCATATCAATGTCTGTGAGTATCTGAAGGGAGGGTTTCAAGAGGATAGACCCAGGCTTTTCTCAATGGTATCAAGCAAGGGAATAAGAGGGAAACAGATGGAGACTTATGTCCAGAAAGTTCCACCTGAACACGAGGGGAAACTTCTTTACTGTGAGGCTGACCATGCTCTGGAGCAGGTTACCCAGAGGGGTTGTGAAATGTCCTTCCTTGGACATCCCAGGAGTTATCTGGATGCAATTCTGTGCCATGTGCTTAAGAAGACCATGCTTGAGCAGGGAGGCTGGATCAGATGGCCCACTATGGCTCCTTCCAACATTTCCCCTTCCGTGATTCCGTGAGTTACACTCATACTTTAAAAAGTCAGATTGAGAAAACAAAGACATCAATAAAATTAAACCACTACCAAAGCCCAATTTACACAGAAATGTGAGTCACAAGACATCTTGAATCTGAGAATTCTTCATCACAAATACCTGGTTCTCATTACAGCCCTTCAATTAAATTGTTTTTGCAGCGTTGCCTATGGTATGAGATATATGGCATGGAAATGCTAGGAAGATAGTTTTATGGGAAAAACATACGATAAACATCAAGATCTTTTCTGGCAATTTTCCACCACTGTCTAACCAATGATACCTTATCAACTAATATTCATTGATCACATTGGTCATTATTGATGCAATGTAATAAACACAGGGGAAAAGCTAATTTGGAAGTGCTGGTCCCATCTAGAATTTGGTGGCACAGATTACTGTAGTCCTATTCTGGACACAGATTCTACACATTCTTATATATTATAAAATAATACTCAATATATATCTATAGATAAATAAATATATAAATTATATAAATTGGAAAATATTATTTTTCACAAGTAAATTTGAAGACAAGAAAATGTGGAATATCAGTCTAAGATGATCAATCTTCAGTTTTTAGCAGATTTGTTGACTGTGCTGCACACTCAAGTTCATGTGTCTTTTGTGACAACTATGTTCATCCTAGAGGAAAGAGAATTAGGAAATTATACAGTGCAATGTAGGCCAAAAAATTTGTCTTCCAAAGCAATGCAATTTAGATGAATTAGTAAATATATATGCAGACAAGTGAGCAGGAAAGGGAGGCTCCTTAAATAAATGGGTACGTGAGTTTTTCATTGTTTTCCTACTCTTTTTTTTTTGGAAATTTTTTGATTTGAGAAAATCTGTAAAAAGGAAATATTTATATAAAAGTTTTTTTCAATAAATTAGCCAATCAATCAATCAATCAATCAATGTTTTCATTCAATGTTAATAGTATTGCAAAAAAGTACATAGAATAGAATCTATCAGCTAATGTCCAAGAGAGTTAGAACTTGAAAAATAGAAAACTACTCTATTAGATGCACATTCCTGGTATAGTACTTACTAGGTTGTGTTTCTTTATGAGGCTGAATTGCACTTTACCCAACTAAGAATGGATGAAAGATAAGGTGTTTTGTGGAAAAGAGAGACAAAATGTGCTATACTAGGTCAGAAAATACTCCCCACAAGCTATGAATAATTCTGTAAGAAGATGAACACTAGTAACTTCAAAAGTATTTATTACTATGGATTGGGGAAAAAAAAAAAAAAAAGTTCCATTTTCTATATATTTACTAGGGGCTTGCACTTACTTACTAGCATTGGCTGTATCCCCAGATATTGGTCATAAAAGCTAAACGTTTTGTTTATATTGTTTTTTAGGCAATAATCACTTCAAACAAAGTCACAAGCTTGTTCTGTTAAAAAGAACAAAAAAAGGACACTATCCTGCTGCAGAAAACTTTGTTCTGTGATACACACATATATTTTCATACATGTATATATATACATAATGCTTGTTGTCTAGAACATCCCACTTGATGTACTTGATATGCTTCATATAAAGCAGGTGCAAATTGACTGCATGTTGTGTGTTGAGAGATATTTACATTTTCCTGGAATGCTGAGTCTGCATTTCTCAGTGAATACTGAATATCTACACCTTGATCATAGCTCATGGCTCTACTGTTCTGTAAATTGACAAATAGTCTGTTAATACCACTAAGTATGTGTAATTAACCCCTGCTCATAACTCAACCTTTCTTCCAGATTTCAGATTAGTTGTAATTGCAAGAAACAGAAGGATTTGCATTTACTGTGCATATCTAGAAAAATAAAATGATATGTTATAAATAAATATTATATATTATAAAATTTTCTTTAGCATTTTTTTTATATAAGTGTATACACCCACATATAAAAGGCACATTTTAGTTTCATTGCTGCTTTTATCTGATAATTTAAGTAAGGATCCACAGTTTAAGTTAAAAATAATAAAATAAAAAAATCAGTCACACCCTTGATATTAATCAGCAAAGACTTACTCTTTGCTTACTCTCTTCAGGCTCAGATGCTGGATTTGCCCAGGACAAAATAGTCAGCACAAAGTTGGTTCCCTAGTCTTGTTTTTGATTCTCATGAACACCAATAAACAAGCTGAGAAAACCACCCATCACTTATTTAACCGGCCAAGTACACTAATTAGATTCTGCTAAAGGACAGCCATTCAGAGAAGTAGATTAATTCATTTTTTGCTCATCAGTCTCACAAACAGATAGGACCTACTTATTCTTATCCAGACAGTGGCTGATCTGTTAAATGCCTCTGTAGTTCTACAGCAATGGCTAACATCCATCTCACTTCAGGCAATGATAGTTCGGGTCCCTTGATAATTTGAAATTTGATAATTTGAAAGAAAAAGTTTGCAAGAAACTCGCGTAATTAAACAAAAAATAATTAGGTTACCAACATGCATAGTATTAGTCTTTACTCATTCTATTCACTAATATTTTTTTTCATATTTCATTTAAAAAGGAAGAGAAAATCTGTTTAAAAGAAAATGTGTTCTTCGTAAGTTTTATAATGCAGAAAAATACAAGATTTTTAGACAAGCAGTAGTAATATGTTAGAGTTAAGTTCTACATCAGGTATTAAAACACTAACAAAACAGGATCAATTAATTGACTCATCTTTGAGAGTTGATTTCTCATAATACAGCTATTTTGTATGTGTAGTGCATTTAAACCTGCAGACTGTGAGATACACAACACTTTCAATTCAAGTTGTGGATGGGAGCATAAATCAAGAAATGAAGATCAGAGGAGTCTGCTAAAACTACAGTGTCTTCTGAGCAGTATCTAATAAGAAACAAACTTTGCCTCTTTCTTATTACCATACCTCCATGAAAATACACATGCCTTTTAATGGAGAAATTTTAATGAACTTTATACATAAAGCGCTAATATTTAGGTTTAGTAACATATTTGTATTTTTTACAAATTATGTATTAAGTTTGTTAATATTTTAGATTTTCCATACTATACAGTGGCACTGTCATTCTACTTGTTTTGCTAACAAAAATGCTTTCTGAAGACCATCAAGCTGCCACCTTTCAAGTTTTATAAAGTTAACTGCCAGTTCTATTTAATTTTATTTTCTTTACTGTTGCATATGTCAGCAAGATGAAATGAGTCTACAGTAATGTATATGCCTGGCAAAAACAATAAAATAAGAAAAAAAACAATCCGCCAACAGACTGTGCAAGTATTTTTTCCTTGTTGGACTCTGATTCCATGAGTTGATAAGTCTAGAAGTAGCACTAAACAAGCTTCAGCTTTCATTAATATTTAAAAATATTTTCAAGAAAGAAAATATGTCCTTTATTAACTTTTATCTTTTTTTTTTTTTTTTTTTTTAATAAGAAATAAGAAGATATTATTAGAAACATGCAGCTACTCCAAAGATTAGATAAAGATTATATTGGCTTCTCCCAGTCTTGGAAGACCTACTATCAAATAGAGTATTCCAGTCTTTTTTCACTCTCCAAAGTGAAAGGATATCTACAGAAACTATTCCAGACAAGAAAAAGAAGCAGAAATAAAGAACTTGGCTATACATAATTTTGGGGCTGCATTCTCTCATTCTAGGCCTCAATCAGATCAAATTTAGTAGTACTGTTTGATTTCTTCAATATTATTTCTATGGATTCTATTATTAAGGGACATCTAGAATACATTTTTCTATGATGCACACAGACTGTGGCAAAACATCTGAAGAGGAACTAACGGGAGACCTATAAAAAAATTAGTAAACCTATAACTCCTTGAGAACACTACAAATGAGACCAAGAAGTGAATCTTGTGTACCTCTGTGGTCTGAGTGTGACCTTTTGATGAAAGCTGGAAGCCTGTTTTAGCTATGAACTGAAATTCTGAGCTTCTGGAATTCTGTCTTACCCTAACATTCAAGTATCTCAAAACAAGACTGAATTTCTGAATTATCTAAGTACAAAAAGTATTTTGCTGTAGCCATTGTTTTGTTGCCTTTTTCTTACAGATTTATACCTGCATGGTTGGTACAAAATCTGTCAGTCTTCTGTGAGTTGCTATTCCATGATGCCAAACGAATTTCAGATTTCTATGAAGCACACCAACATTTTAAGACATTATACATAACAAGAGATTGAAGAAAAAGGTCATTATTAGTGTTCTGTTAGCTAGTGAGCTTTGAGCTTAGGTTGCAGAAACATGAATTGTGAAGTTACATTTTTTGTAGAGAAAGAAATTCATTAATTCAGAAAAAAATGTAAAGATTGGTTCATTGTCCTTCCTTACCTACTTTGTTCTAAAAAGTAAAGCTGCAGTAGGATAAAGTAAAGGTTAACTTTATAAGTTAAAGGAGAGGAGGTATCTGGGATTTTCTTTCAAATAGTCCCCAGAGAATTGTGTCAACTAATGTTCAGCACTTGCTCTGGAATGAAGATTAATGGTTAGGTGAGATGTCTGAGTTGCATAAGCTTTTATCAGCCATCTGTTGAACATGAAAATAAACCATCCAAGCTTAGAAGTGGTTTTATTTCAGCAGAAAAGAAAAAGGCAGGAGTGATAAAATTGAACAAAGCAAAAACAAATTTTTTTTTTTTGTATTTAACTGTTTTAAGTTATTACTTTTAGATAGGTTTATTCTAAGAATTGGTTAAATTATTACCACTCTGCTAGCATTCAATTTTCTTACAGAGTAGTATGCATGAGACTGTATCTGATCTGGCACTATGATGTACTTTTTTCTAAAACTTGGCATGACATTTCAGAAATTTTGGAGACCCAAGATAACAACTTTGAAGTTGGATCAACCATAATCCTTGAATAAAATCAATAGAAGACCCAGGATTTTCTTACAAATCATACACAATATATATACAAGGTCTGCAAGAATACACAACCCAAAATCTTAATGGCTCTGAGAAAAATTTGAATTATTCTTTAAGTAAACATAAAACTTTGCATTAATCTATAAAACTTTTACACATAAAAATGCATATAAAGGTGTATTCTATGAGATACCATTGAATCATGACAATTAAATACATTGTTCCCATACATGCCTTAAACAAATGTTATAAAAAATATTTGGTTATGTTGGGTGGATGAAATATGTGATGTACAGACTACATAATTCAAAGATATATCCTATTATCTTCTATGTGAGCATAGAAATTTTATTTTACATCCATTTTCATGCATTGCAAATACATTCAAGTTGCAAACCCATTTCTAGTAAAGGGAAAAGATGTGCTCTGAGAAATAATATATATATCTTTTTATTATTTGCAGGTATTCTTTTGTCGGTGATGATTTTGATTTTGTGTGTGTTTTTTGGTGGTCTTTTATTTCTTTGGTTTTGTTTTGTTTTGTTTTGGTTGGTTGGTTTTTTACCTTTGTTACTTTTTCTGTGTTTACCATCTTCTTTTATATATGAACAGATGCATTCTGAATTCTGATTAATTCTTCACATTCAGGTGCAATGTAGCAAATTACACTAACTGAGCTGTAGGGTGGTAAAGACAACTTAAAGTCACTACAAACCAAGCTGAAGAAAAAATGGAGTTGGTTAGTAAGATGAGGGTAAAATTAGATAAGTCCACAAACATAACAAGCTTACTGAGGTTTAGAGACAAATAAAAAATTATGTTTTTAAACCATTTTCATGAACATGGTCTATACAACCTTACTGAAAGCTGAAATTAATCTTTCTCTCAAACCACTAATATTGCAGAAACAGTTGTGTTGGTTTTATCTGGATAAGTTTCAATGCCTCAATGTTTTCCTTGTAATGAGGTGCCCCTCACTTAATGCAGGATTTGAAGTATGGCCTCACCAGTAGAGGGTGATGATCACTATCCTAGTCCTGTGGGCCAAAGTATTTCTGATATCAACCAGGATGCCACTGGCCTTGTTGGCCACCTGGGCATATGCCCTCAGTATCTTGAGTTATGTACTTGGATTAGGCAGAGTGTTGTCGCACTGTAAGAACTTGCTCATTGTAAATATGCTATTATTATCTAGGTTTATGAATCTAGGGTAGGTGTTCATTGTGTGTTTGTGCACTGCTTAGCTGGGTAATGCAAAGGGGGAGAGAAAGGGATTTCATTACAAGTCATTTGTTAATATTTTAGAACTGCAGACGTGTATTGCCTCTTTGCTGACAGTGAAATTCAAACCAGTTTCTAGAAGTAACAGAGCCCTATACATACGCAGAAGCCTGAAGGACTTATCAGTCCCATTGAATGGGAACTGCTTTTGAACTGTCTTCTCAGTTTGCACCCTTACCTTTGTTCCACAGCTTTATACCTGGAATGTAGATGCAAAGCAAATCTGCAAGAAAAATCTCCTGTGCCCTAAATTACTAGTAGCCTTAGATTACCTCATTCCATCAACACCTGTCTCCTGGGCCCACCCATCTGTTTGTCTTCCACCTATTCCAGATCAAATTTTGCTTCCTGGAAAAAAGATGGTTCTTCATTCAGTCCACTTCTGCAAGAAATTTCTTTTAAAACTTTCAAATAACTTGATGTTGAAAGAGTAGTATCAGCATGTTGCAAGCTTTGGATTATGCTCAAGTTATGACTGAAGTGGAAGTTCAGGGAAATACTATTTGAGCATGTGGACATAATAGAAGAAAATAAAATATGTCTTTCTAATTTAATTTACACATTTAATAAAAAATCTTATTACTGTTTTCATTATTACTAATTGCTTAATAATGCTAGTAATAATAATAATAATAATAATAATTATAATAATAATAATAATAATCTGCTGTAGTTTTTAATGAGTTCTCTGAGTTTTCCACAAAAAAATTCCAAACTATTATTACCTTAACTCTCAAATCCATACTCTCATCCACAACATACTTTGATTCAAAATTATCAGCAATATATTCTGTTCTAAAATTGCTCAGAATACTCAAGTCTTGATTAAAATGAAGGGCTTTGTGTCATCAAATGTGTAGCACTGCTTTTGAATATTCTTAATATTGCCATTTAAGCATCACATATACAGCATTAAGAGATTCTTGAAACATTTCACTATGTGACTATTAGCAAAGAGAAAATTGACTAAAGGACTATAGGTTTCTGTTAGATAATTTCTGGTCAGTGGAAACCAATTGACTAATTTAACATATTCAACAACTATTTTAAGCATCTTTTTTTCAAGACTGGATGAAAACTGGGATACTTTGCATTACTTCTTACTCATTGTCTAATTTTTCTTTTTCTGACAATTATGTCTGGTATGATTTATAAAGTTTTATAAACATTATGGAGGCCTAGAAATTGGAGAATTCTCACTCCCTTTTTCACAAACTTCATGCTGGCTTGTATTTTCATATTATTTTCTTTTAGGCATTACATGTTTCCCTTACCCTCCTCTTGTCTCATCCAATTTAAATTTAACAATTGAAAGTCATAATCCTTTAATATTGTTATTCCTAAAGTATTAGCAATTCCATCCTACTTCACATTATACTGTCAGGTAACTGTATTTGCTACTTTATTCTAATGTTGGTATCTTATGTTTTTTAACAATTACTTTCTCTACATGGTCATTAATTACTGTATTCATCTACCTCTTTGGGGAAGAGAGTCAGAATCTTCTCAGAAATGTATAAAGACAGGAAATATGGAATAAACCCGAGCTGAACAAAGGGAAATACTGATTAAATATTAAGGGGGGAAAATCACATTGAATGAAATAAAAAAAAATAAAAAAATAAAGGATGAACATAAGTTCTTTCTTCCATTGTCTTTTGGAATATCAAAGTTGGTTAACCAAAATTTTGAGATGAGGAAGATTATAGTTTGAAATCAGACAATTCAGAATAATACAGTTTAGAGACAAAAAGAAGCTGCAATAATCTTCAATTATAGTGTTCTTTTCTCATATACTATATCATTAAGGCAATCATGAGTAAAAGTAATAGCAGTTTTCTCCAAACCTTTACTTTTTTTCCCCCTTACTTATCCTGGAAATGATATGCAAGTATTCTATGTTTTCTATGGGTTTGCATTTCTAACATCTTATTTGTTCAATCCTATCTGATCTTCCTGAAAAAAAATTCAGGTGTGTGCATGAAAGGTACTAGCAGTGTTCTTAAATTTTGCTCAGCAATCAAATTAGGTGGATTCTTTAGTTGTATTAGCATGTTTAAGGAGGAAACAATTGAGAACTAATGATGCTGTTTTTTTTTTTTTATCCAATTACTTCACTGGTCATATTTTTCTTGGGTTTTTTGCTCCCTTCTCTTTTATGTGGCAATTAGCTTTTGGGCTGATCTCATTACATTCTCTCTTGAGAAATTATTCCAAAAACTGTCTTTGTGAGGATCTGTGAGTCTTGCTAAAATAAGTGCAAGATATCTGAACATTAGTGTGAAAAGCTGCACTTTTTTCTTCCTTTTCCTTCTACCTCCACCCCTTTCTGTTGGGAATTAATTAATTTTTATTAAAATTTGACAATATATTGCTCAACTATTCCTCTTAAACTATGAATCAAATTTTAAATTGTATGTTATGATTCTGATAATTTTGCTCACTGAAAATTACTTCTGAAGTATTTGTAAGATTTTTAGGGAATGGTTAATATTGCCTGAGGGAACAATTAATGACCATTACGATTTTAACTAATAAAAGTTATCATGTATTCTTTTTGATTAAAAAATGCAACCTTTCCATCAATGTCATAATTTTCACTTGGTGAGAAAAATGTCTGCTTCTACACAATTACCATAAGTATTGAATCTGTGTGCTTTGTAAGTCTGTAGCCATACTTGTGTCTTTCTTTTTTACAATACTCGTGGTTTTATTCCATGTATATTTCTAATTTCTAAAATCAGTCATAAAAAGGGAATAAAAAAGGAAAGAAAAATAAATGCACATGGATTTTTAATTTCCTGATCATAAAATATAATAAAGAATTTTTGGATGGATTATGATGAAGAATTTTCTGATTGCCTGAAGAATTATCTGAATTTCTTCTCAGTGTCTCACATAAAGTACCTCAATACCTTCTTTCTTCTTTTTCACTACTTATTGTCCACACTGAAGTATGACCAAGGAAAGGTTATGTTCAGATAGTTAAATACTCAGAGAATGTACATAGCTTCTTCTCTGCTTCAGTACAAGAAAAAAGAAATGTATAAATACATACAACGATAGGAATAGGATATACATAGGAATCAACCTCCATACTTTTGATACATATGTAATTACACAGCATGGCAAGACCTCTTCCTCAGTCAAAAGGAAAAGCCTTAAACAACAGATTTTCAACATACGATAGACACGCTCATGTTGATGAAGAATTTATTTCAGTGAAAGAAAACAACTTCAAAACCCCAGTTTTGAAGAAAACAAATTAACTCTTTTGACAATGTTTTGTGTGTTTGGAAACACTGGGCTCCTTTACTTATATAAGTAAGGTAAATCCTTTTTAGTGGATTCCTTTGTTGCTACAAATTAGGATTTATTTCACAGACAAGTAGATCCTTATTTACTAAAGGAATGTATCTGCCTTTTTTCAAATGTCAATATGAGCTCTTCTAAGATGCAGATGTCACAGCATGCTGCATATATTCTTTCCTAGAGAGGGACATAACATCTGCTATCATGCAATAGATGTGAATTTAGCACACAATATTCTAGATAAACAGCATAATACAATCTTCATTAATAACCTAAATATTTGACAGCAATTAGTATTACATGGATCATAAAATTAAATATAAGTGATCTAATGCAAAATGTTGGGGTTTTTTTAATCCATTCACATGGCAGTGTAATCAATACTACTTACATGTCAAATTGTAATAGCTGAAGCCATTACTTAGACGCTAAGATAAAAAAATAGTTCCTATACTAAATGGTAGGTTTGTCTATCTGAATATTTCAGATGAGATTTTTTTTCTTTTTTCTTCCCCTGCTTTGCCTTTCCCTGTTTGTTGGATTAAACTAGAAGTGTTCTTTCTAAAGGTTCTAAGGAAATGGAGGCTATAGGTCAAATTAGTTTCTTCATATATAAAATATTATCTAATTAATCTCTGTGTCCTTAATGAACAAAGTACAACTTTCATATCAATTTATTATTTTCCCTAACTTCTATGTTATTACATTATATTTTAATATTCATAATAATTGCTACAGAAATGCATTTGGGAACATACAAGAGACATTACAGCACAGAAATGAGATAGTCCAGATAAATAAAGAAATCATACAGACCACAGGAAGACACTTGCTGTAAATCTGTGACTTGTGGACCTTTGAATTAAGTCCTTCTTCTTATAATATGATGTGATGACAAGTGCATACTTGCCTACATCCCTACATCCCTAAAACCTAATGAAAGTTAATAATGCTGTAAGAATCTTCTGAAATTCAAAACATTGTCTTTATTTTTAATTGTTTTTACTTGATTGAAAAGCAGCTACATTAGGGTGAAGAAGAGCTGAGTGAAATATTCATTGTTTCCTGTTTTTGACTTAGCAATTGGAGTGGAACATTAAAAAATATTGAAAATGAAACATCTTCTTGACATTTTAGCGTAAATGTTTATGGTGGTGTAGCTGTTTGAGAAAAACACGTCTGTCCCACTGACAATGTCACATTCTGTTAAAGAAATAACTGCAGGATAAATCTGTAGCTGTTCATCATATTAAAAGATGGTTTTTCTAAAGGACTAAACAATTAATGCCTTTTACTTATTGAAATGGCTAATAGCTGTCCATCTTTTCTCTCCAGAACTAGCTAAAGAGTGGATAATGAGTTCAAAAGAGGCAAAAAAATATTCCCAGAGATTGGCAAAAAATTATCTCATTCCTAAAACTTAAAGAATTTTCATTTTTAGTTCAGGCAAGGGTTATACTTCTCTGTCTTCTTTCAGTGCCATGTTATATCTGGGGCTGGAAAAAGAGGTGCCAAAATATTGTGAAAAGCTGTTCTCATGGCATTTTCTTCTAAGACTGAGACTGCTAAAAAAATCTGACAAGAAATCCTCTTTCCAGATTTCTGCCCCAATTTTTCAGACTCAAGGGGCTTGTGTAGTCCTAATAAGCTTCAGCTAAGCCTGTGAACATTTAGACGCTCATCTCAATCAAACCGAAATTCCAAACCTTCTGAGTCTCACCCATCATCAACCTAAACCTGAAGGCTGCAATTCTACTTCCATCAATACTTTTCAAATGAACATCCAGCTTCTTGAAGGAAATGTCAGAGTACACCAGGTATAACAGACTGTACTAGGGAAGCACATTTCATGGATGCATTGTATATGGCACATCAATCAAAAGCTGAAAGATTAATCATCTAGTCTCTAAATGCACTTTCCAAAGTTAACTAGATGTTCTGGCATACAGAGTTATGCACTATGCAAGAGATGCTTGCTTTCCTGTGAACCTAGTGACTATCTAATTTTTGACATTTTGAGAAAGGAAGAAATGCATTGAAAATTCATCTTAATATAATGGGCTACAGAAATACTTATAGCCTCTTAAATTAATGTATCACTTGCAGGTATTTAAAAATCACAGAGAGTAAGGGATTAGCAAGTATAAATAAAGACATCCAATGTGTTTACATAGCATAGGTATAATGAGGAAAGAGTTGAAGAGGTGGAGCAGGAAGTGTCAGAAAACATATTTCACTTTCCTCTTACATATTCACAAAGCCAGAAGAAAGAGAAGCATGGCAGAAAAATAGAGAAAGTAGAAGGAAATAAAATTATTCTTTATAAGCAGTGAAATATTAGTAGCAGTGTCAGAGATTGCTTTGATGTCTTAAAATATTTTTTTCCAAAGAGAGAATAAAGTCACCCTGTCATGGGTGAAATTTTACCCTAATACTCATCTCACACACAAGACTACATTTTCCTTTGAAACAATAACATTTTTATATTTTATTTATTTCTGTAAGCTTCAACTAATTCCTAGAAATGTCACTGTCATTCTGGACCCAAAAATACAAGACAGCATGAAAAGTAATTAAATACTTATTACATTAGATCTTTGAGCTTTACTCATTTTTCACTATCTTTATCAAGTCAAGCAAATGTGGAGCTGGTTTGCTGCAGTGACATCCTAACACTACCTGCCTACAGAATCTGTGTTCACTGCATAGTGATCTGTCTACTAGCATCGATTTCATTGTAAGATGTTTATGGTGTAAAGATATCCAGGGTTAAACATTTTTTGTTCTACGGCTGATGACATAAAATACTGAGGATAATTTCTGGTCTCTAATTGAATGTTCATTTTACTTTTCTTTCCTAATTTCAGATATTTGCCACTGATATGTTTTAGGTAGACAGAGTTTTAGTTGCAGGCCCTAAATCTCCAGAACTTCCTAATGTACTATAAAGATGTTAACAAAATTGACCAGACAAAATAAAAATACAATAGAAAAAGAATTAAAAAAAAGCACTTATGGATTATTTCTCTGTTGACCAGGCAGTTCTACTGCAGTCTTACATCAGTTTCAGGTGGTGTCAAATCAACCATACTTCAATTTGGTTTATAATGTGCTTCCCCAGCTGAGGGATATGAAGTGTTTTGGTTTCTTTAATGAGAGTGAATGTTTATCCTGCCATGATTTCTGTAGCCTATGGAGAATTTTAGCAAAATCTTTTGTTTGCAAGGAGCAAAAATACAGCAGTGCAACAAATCAAGTTTTGCATTTTCCATGACTGCTTGGGAAAATGACAGGTCTTACCCCTTAGGAAGCAACATTCTAATAGTTGCTGTAAGTGACTTGCAGTAACACCAGACCAGGTTGTCTTTCTTCCTCATCTAGTGCAACTCTCCTATTTTATTTATTCCTAATTTATCACACACTCATTACTACTTCAGTGAAGTAAGACATGAAAGAAGAGAGTATTTTACATGAACCACAAAAGAGCAACATATCAAGGAACGTTTCATAATGAAACAATACTAATATAGCTGTACAGATTTAAGTATTTATGCAGCTGAAATATGTACTTGTAACACATTAGTGGAATGTATATAATTTATAAACCAATAAATTCCAAAGTTCATGTTACAGAACACATCTTATTTCTGCATGTCAGAGTTCACCATTTCATCCCTTAAAGGTTACCAAACCACACTGGCATTAATACAGGTGTTAAAGTGGTAGAATAGAATTAGATTTTTTTTTTCTGGTACACGGAAGGATACTAAAATCTGTGCACACAAACCACTAATATTAGAAAAATACCAAAAGTTGCATTTTCACAGTAAACTGGGTAGGGCTACAGCTACATTATATCACAGTACTGAGAGTGCTTGTTTAAGATTATGAATTGTAACACATAAATCAAGAAACATTCTAAAATATGAGAAAATATCTATAGCCTTATCAGCCACCATAAGCCACCATCAAGAATCACAATAACTAAAGCACAGGTTTTATCTTTCTGTCACCTTCTCTTCCTCTGTCACCTTCTCTTCTTCTGTCACATCTTTTCAATCAACTGTGCCCACACAGATGCCAGGATGAGTACATTTACCAGGTAAGAGTATAAAACACTGATTTCCTAACTGATACACAGGTGAGACAGGCAGGACAAACAAGCTACTAGGCTAAGTGTTGATCCCATCCTCTAATCCTTCTGATGAGATGCTGCAGTCCTTTTGGTGAGGAAGACAATGGTTCAAACAGATTGATCCATTTTGTGGATGAGATGTTTTTCTTCTGACTCCCTTACAATTGTAACAGTTTTCAGTCCAGAGTTTTATATTTTAAATCTTTGAGCTACTATTGTTATAATTTAAATATTTGCTGTTACTATCTAAATTGTCCCATCTTTATCTGTGATTTTGCTTCTGTTATTTTACACTGTTCTAGCCTGTATGCTTCCTTTCTGCTTTTTCTCATCTCTGTCTTATCAGAAGTCTAAGCTGGAGTTAGACAGCTGTACTGTGTCCAAACCAGAATCTGGATCACACACAGCTGAAACCCTGGAAGGAGGATTACAGGATAAACATACTTGCTTCAGGTGGTGAAGATGAGTTGGCAACAAACCCAACTCAACTTGTGGGAGTTCCAGTTGTCTGATAACAGCAACTCTGTTGGAAAAGAAATTGTCTTACTCCTCTAGTATTTATTATTTTTTCAGATTTACTATTCACTGTCTAAACCCATTACTTTGTGCCATTTATTTCATGCTGCGAAGTAAGAAAATAATGATGCAAAAAGCCAGCTTGTGTTACAACAGCTCCACAGAACAAAGAATAAAGGACATTTGGTGCCAGTCTTGCCGTGACTCCTCACAAAGGGTGAGTATGAACAGATCTATTACAAACAGATATTATTAAGCAGGGCAGGAACAAATGTGAGAAATAATGAAGCAAATTATGTTAAAATTATACATCCCAATATTCTGCATAAGTTTAAGGAAGAAAATTCCTTATTTTCTTCATACCTCATGAACAAAATTATCTATTTAAAATTTTTTTTATATTCCCACTCACTAGTTCTTAAGTATATATATAAATGATATTCATTTAAAACACTATTGTGCCCTAAGAAAAAATATGGAGCTAAATTTGTTGTAATTTTTACCATCTACAGGAAATCTTTGAATGACTCATTTTGTTTGTTTTCTTTCTAGAATATGATAGTTTATACTTCATCAAAAATTATTTTCCTTTGGTACAACTCAGCCTTTTACAATTAAACTCTCTTTTCTGGTAGTTCTCTATCCTTTTAGGGCATCTCCTTCCCATAAAATGCTTTATAAACCAGGCTGTAAAGAGCCTTTTGTAGTCAGTAGGGTTGCCTAGAAAGGTTGTGGAATTTCCTCTGGAGATATTCAAAGCCTCTCTAGACACAATCCTGAGTAACACACCCCAGGGGATGCTGCTGAAACAGGGGAGTTTGGACTAAATGACCTCCAGTGGTCCCTTCCAACCTTACTCATTTTGTGATTCTGCAAAAAGACTGGGAAGGAGGTATCCTGTACTTGTAGCACTGTCACAGGTCCTGTGATCATACAAGCATACCTCATTTCTTTCTCTGGCTATGCATTTTTTTCCCCTCTCCTTTGTTTAGATATGAGATTCTTCATAATGGAGATCATTTTTTTATTATGTAGCTGAGTTCCCATTGCTCTCAGCAATGAACAAAAGTCTTTCTGCTTTTTAAGAGCCTGAGTGTCCAGGCAGAGTAAGGCATTAAAAGGACCAAGCATTCATCTATTATTTAGTTTTTCTGAACCTGGGCCCTCACAGATACAGTATTATTTTGACACGTTTATAAAAATTAAGGATACTCCCTCAGCTGCATAAAAATCTTTATCTGTGTGGTAAGACACAGTGAGATATCTATATATAGACGGGTGCTCAAATCCAGAAAGCACAAACAAGAAGGAGCATGAGATGATATTCAGTTCATACGATACTTATAAGAACATTTGGCATCATGTTTGGAAATTGGAACAAAAATAAATTTCTAATATCCTGTGATGCCCATTAGTTAAAGAAATGTAATAATTGGGTGAATGCGATTCATTACTCTTAGAACTGTCTGTGTTTTTTTTCACATTTTCATGATTCAAATAGATAAAGCAGGAAAGTACAACCACATTGTCATAAAGAAACCTTTGATATTCATCCATAAAATCTAAGCTAGAATATTTTTAATTTACTAATAAATTGCTATATAGTTTCTTTTTTAAAAAAATTAAAAAATTACCTGGAATTGTACCAGTTTGTGAAGTTAAAATTAATTCTGATCTGTGTTTAAATAATATAAAATGTAATTAAGTAAAAGCAGAACTAATTTGTACTTATTTTTTTACTTTATTAATGATTAGTCCCGTATGATTTATTTTTCAAAATAAAATGCCTTATCATAGTGCTATCTCCTAGTCTAAAGATATGTGTGTTATATATTTCAACAAAAATCACCAATTTCAATATCCCTTATTCAAATGCTTATAATTGGAAAACTGTTTGAGGCTTCATGATTAGAAAAATGCTTTCCAAAACAGCAGTTAAAACACTATCAAAAAGATTTTTCACAAAACACATTCCAGAAAATCTTTCAGTTTTATTATTATTGAAAAATTCAGCCTTACTAATGTAAACATCTCAATCCAACAGGCTAAACTGGTGGTATTGTAGATGACAATACCGAAATAATAAAAAGTGTAAAAAGTGTACAAGTGTACCAAGGCAAGTGAGTAAGAATTTACAACAAAAAACTTGTCTTTTCTATTTTCTCTCTGTGCTTATTCCTATCTCTCAAAGGGGGAGCAGGAGGTTGAGCAAAAGAATTAGCAAACAGCTATAAAGAAATAGACTTGCAAAATATTTTAGTCAGCTCATATTCTATGCGAAAAACACAATTTAAATACAAACTTTGCATCAGTCAGGAAACTATAATTTTTGTACAATATTCTAAATACTCTTTTAAAGAAGTTACATATTAAAAAACTAAATAAATGAAAAAATTGGATGGTAACCCAACCTCACAAAATTAAGTTACGGGAGTTTGTGCTGTCCACTAAAATCTGCACTTTCTCACCCCACAATCTATAATGTAAGATCATGCAAAGAAAGTTAAAATGGGGTTTATGCTATGCTTTAAAGCCAGTATGATCCAAGCCCTCTTTATGTGCTCCTCTGTAGTTCCCCCAAGTAGTAGCAAAGTGATATGTGTCAGTGAGATGTGACATTAAACAGGTCTTTCTTTTTTCTTTTAATATATAGTTTGTGGGAAATTTCTCTACTAGTTTATATCATGCCCAACCAGTGTTTAACCTGTCACAACAGTTTAATCACCCATGGGCACTTCAGACTGGGATGGGAAAGGGTTAAAAAAAAAATCAGGAAATTTCATTGCAGATAAGATGATACTTAAATTTACTCTTCTTTTTTGATATCTGTATTATCTGTATTCACTGCTGATAATGTGTTTATTTTTAAAGTGACCAGCGATGAAAACTGTTATTTTTCTTTAAATCTCTGTACTGAAAAGATTCTTATGATGAGAGAAAAAGCAGTTTTGAGATGGACTACATGGGGGAAATATGTATTTCTCCAGAACTGGATTATATTTCATTTAATTGCATGAAGAAAGCTGCACTGTGACCTGAAAAAGCTTTTTAAAGTCAGACTGGGTTTTCTCTCTGTCTATGAACACTATAGGAAAGATGAAGACTAGTTCTTCCAGTTGGCTAATAAATTACTTTAAACAGTACAGACTAGAATGTAGCCCTTCTTTGGAATGTACATTCCAGGGCGTCAGCATATTGGGCCACGTACTAGGAGAAACAGCAGCAAAGTTCATTAGAAACAGGTTTTACTAAGGAGAATTGCTAAGAGAAAAATCGCTCCAGATCGTTAAGGCCTAAGCATCCACTGAAAGAGAAATTGCTTAAAATTCCTAATAAAAATGAAGAAATTGCATTCTTAGAAGTTTTGAAAAGCACTTTTATAGTCATAGAAGGTAAGGGCTGTTGTTTATTTGTTTTCAGTGATATTTTATATTCCCTGTGCAACTTAGGCATATCAAGTGCATATCTTAGGCATATCTTAGTGTTAAAATGAAAAGGTATATAGTTCAGATTTCTTCATTATTCTAGCATATATTTAACTCAGAAAGGGGAGAAATAATTTGAAGTAACATTCATTTTCTCTGCTTTTTGAAATGTACAGTCGCAGCCTCAGGAGTCTTGCAGCAGACTGTAATCAGAAGGGACATTCTAACCTGAATGCCAGAGGCGAAAACTCACAAATTCTGCAGAAGAATATGAACAGTATTTTCCCTCCTCTCCCTAGATTTCTCCCTGGACATAGAGCCACAGCCCTGTCAGTAACCAGGAAATTAAGCAAAGGTTCAATCATGGACCTAAGGAACAGATAGTTCAGACTGTATTTGTAGTTACTGTCATTTGAAAGGAATATTACAGATTCACGTTCAAGAAATACAGACACAAAGAGAATCAGGTGCCAGGGAAGAGGAAATTAACTACACATCCCTGATTCAAAGATATTATTATTATTATTATTATTAATAATCATCATCACCATCATCATCATCAACACAGAAAACAGATAGCAATGTTTTTCCTGTGTTCTTATATAAACATCTGTGTGAGAGTATTTGCCCTTTCCTCTACAAAGAACACTGCTAGAATATAGACAATTGAGCTAAGCATTATTTTTATTCTCTTTATTTTATTATCAAGTTTGTTGGCAGATTGCAACTGCAGATATAAGAACATTATTTTGGGGGAGAGAAAGCTCTAGCTGAGAATGAAAAATAATTATAGATGTATATAAATTATACATCTACAGAAAATAGTAGAGGTACTAGAAATGTGGAGATGGCTGTGATTATTATTTTTTTTCAAAATGCATATTTTGTCGTAAAATTCCAAATCTTCAAAAGAAATTTTCGAAGTAAATGTGAGAGTTAAATTGGTACTAAAATTAGTAGTTTGAAGATTGCTTTTCTGGGTGAGAAAAGGCTCCCATTGTAACACAGGAGTAATGAGGCATTTGAATGAAAATACAGTTAGTGTTCTTTCATTGTTTGATTGGAACACACTTTTACCTTCTCCTTTGCAGTGCATAAACATCTTTTAGCCAAGCCCATACAGGCCGTGCCAAGTTTTCCTGCTTGTTTTCACTTTGGCCCCAAAAAAATTTACTTTCTCTAGCTGAGAAAGCCATCCCAGCAAGCTTCATTGACAGCAGTACACTTCTTGATTTCAAGGTGGTGTGGGAAACTATATCCTTCTTGTCCCAGTCACCTTCCTTGCATACATGTTGTAGTTCTGGTTTTCCAGTTGTCACTATTGTTACAACAGAGTCTTATATTTTGGTACTTTGGATTTTCCTAATATGTCTTCCTTGCAACTGTTTCTGTTTCTTTATCAGATGACTTCATGATTTCATTGGGATTTTCCCCATGTCTTCCGTGATGTGACGTAGATAAGTATTTTGGGAAATTTGGGTAAGTTGCAATTCCCCAGTCTTGCCACTTTTATATGCTGTCTTTTAAGCCAGAAAACAAGCAAACTAGCAAATAAAAGCCTCTCTAAAAGCAAAAAACCTACAAGCACACAACAACAAAAACAAACAAAAAAACTAAACAAAAACTCAAACAAACAAAAAAACCCCAAACAAACAAAAAAAATCCCCGAAACTTTTTATATACAGTACTCTAAGAGTATAAATGTGGGAACAGAATTTTGTTCACAATTGGTGGTTTTCTGTCACTTTGTTTTTCCAAGTGTTCTATACTTAGCAACTCTCACTTATTGAATTTATCTTTGAAACTGGGAAAATACTACCATTTTCTGCTCTTACAGTATTGCTGATTTCTGCTAAAAATTACTAAATGTGCTGATAATGTGCACCCATAATGCAAGCTTGCTGTTTACTTAGGATGAAGGAATTTGTTTTGATTAGATTTCAGGTGAAACACAGTCATGACCCTAATGAATAAGTTCATATTTCAGAGTTGAAACCTGATCATATGGTAATTCAAAGCTCTGGATGGTGCTTTTTCTTCCCTTCTGTACATGCATTGCATACACACATGTGCATTCTTCCTCTTTTCCCACCATCTGTCCCTTCTACAGACATGTCTTAAATTTGAGCAGACAAGGTGGGGCATATGAATGTTTTAGCCTTTATAGCTTGAAGACATAAATTCATCCTTTACTTAGTTTCAGGAAACCTAATAGGAAAAATCACAGAATAGTGAATATTCTAGTGTAGTTGTCCTTCTTTCTGGGTGTAATGGAAGGCTGATTTAAGACTGATAATACACAGTTATGCAATAGAAGAAGACCAACTCAACGTGTATTTAGTAGAAGAGGATAAATATTGCTTGGCTATTACACAAAACTTCTACCTCCTACACTACTAAGGTTTGATTTCATCATTCATAGATCACATGGGAAAATGATTTGTCAATTCACCCTGACCAGTGGTGGACACACACACATTTCTCTTAAGCACTGTCATTTTCTTAGTCATTTATTTCCTGCTCAGCAGGTGGTTCAGAGGCATTGCCAGTTTACCAGCTCGACCATCAACTCTGCAGTTCAAGGGAAATACAGAAGCATCTGCCATTCATTTCAGGAGAAAATGGTTGGCACAGGCTTTGCTCATCCTTCAGTTAAATTCTTCTTGTAATCTCATTACAAGTCCCTACTTGTAGTCTCATTACTATTGAATCATATTTTTAATCCAATGGAGTTGCAGTATCAAGTATATCCTATGCACAAAACTATGTTGAAAAAAATAGTGATGAGTTTTTAAGTATCATAAATCCATGACACATAACTGGGATAATTTTATATATAATTTTGAGTTTGAAAACTAAACTACTACTTTTGCTACTTCAGCTGCAGGTGGGGTTGCAAACACAGAAGTTAAACATGATGGTAAAGAGTCAATAGAATAACAACTTACTGGAGAGTAAGTTTCAAGTATTTGCCACAGCATGGAAAGTAGGAGACATATGAGTAAATAGGTCATCTAGAATTTGTGCAGTATGAATAACTGGATTGTTTGGGTTACTTAATGTCTTATATGATAATGAACTTATGTTTACAAATGGGTGATAGCTCAAAGGAAAGTGAAGGAACAAGCTGATGGAATGCTAACACTTTTCCCATATTTTGAAGTGGCTGACATTATTGCTTGGTTCCTCTCATATTATAGATAGAAGCTGTTTTAATAGCTAAAATAATATTCTTACTATCTTCCTACACCTGCTTTCTGAGACAACACCACCTCAATTGGAAGAACTGGTCTGCTTGCTAGTGTTCAGAAATAAAAGTTACCATACCAACAAAGGCTGTAGTCTATAGAATAATGGGAATGATAAGAAAATTATTTTCTGTTCTTAAGAAACATTAGAGAAAAGTAAACCCAGGGTTTTGTGCAATGATCCTGCTATGATAATAGAAGTGTTGCTTCACTGGAGATCAGGAGTTACTGCAACTGTTTGAGTCTGTATTTATGACTTTTTGCAGGTTGCTCCTTTCAGTACTTCAGTGAGAACGAAACTCTTTCTCTTTGTAGGCTAACAGTACCTTGTTTCGGTACATTTCCTTTTTTCCTTAACTTTAAGCCACTGACACAGTAGGCGATTGAGCCAACTGAAACAGAGCTGTGTGTGTTCTCTCATGTGCTTAGGCAGACGTTTAGTCCTTAGATCTCACTGCTGAACTAAGAGACTCATTTTTTCCCTCTTCTAAGAAAAACCCTTCAAGCCTGGTAAAAGACAACAAAAAGGAAGAAGTAGAAAAAAAAAAAAAGGAGAAGAAAAAGAAAGAAAAAGAAAAAAGAGTCAGACAGGCAGTATTGCTCTAGTTGACTTTATAGGTAGCTGCAATGAACAACTATCATATTTTGTTACTGGCTATCACTGAGCATATCTTTGTGATTTGTACTCCTGAGAAGGCCACATATAAAAAAGGGAATTTCTCTCACATACTGCTACTAGTAAACTTTGAAAACAAGTTAAAGAAAAAATAAATTATGAATTACATATTAAAAGTTTTAAATTTAAACGTAGAGCAGATGATAGTGATAACCAGTTTCATAAAGCAATGGTAATAAAAATATTTTTCACAGCACATTATTAGATACTTGTTATCTATTTTCATCTTTATCATGCTAGTGATAAATAAGGCTTCCTACAAATCTAAAGCAAACAGTTTTTCACACCAGCACTTAAGACATCGTGTAATATTCTTCATGGTGATTATGATTTTTGTCCAAGTAAGAATTAATTAAAGTTATTATTCAAGGGCAAATGCAAAGGCAGACAACAGAATGATTTAGGAAGTTATGAACTTTTATCTTTCTATTTTGTGGTCAAAGATGCAGAGAAATGACATTAAAAAAATAAAAAATTCATACATCATAAATTTGGAAAACCCTTTTTAGATTTTTTCAGAAGTATTAATACAAGTTAAGACATAATCAGTACTGATATCATTGTTTAAATAACCCGTAACACAACCCTGTCTTCCTGGTTGATCTGCATGATCCTGCTTGTCTTCTAGCATGGTTTCTCTTAAAATAATAATAGATATAAATAAATTAATAAAAAGTATTCTTGAGAACAAGAACTTAGAACATATTTGGTAGAAATTCAAGAAGTGGGCTGAATGATGACATGTTAATTGTACAGTAAGAAAAACAGGGAAGGCTTCCACCTCCAGGTGTATATTGTTTTGGGCATTGGTTTTGGTCAGTTTTCTTTCTCTTGAACAAGATATGACTAATGATCCTAGAAGCTATTATTAGCTATTATTAGGCCTAACTTATATAGAATAAAAATTTTAATGAGTTGTATAGTATATCACATCCATAAAATGTGAATGAATCAGACACTTTTTTTTCCTGTACTATGTAGAAATTAAACACTCTCAAGAAAGATTTCATGGAAGCTGAAATCTACTTCCTTCAAACTTTTCTGGAAGGATTTTGCTTTCCCTTTTGCCAGACACTGAAGAGAGCCATAAACAGAAGAGAGACATTGGCTTCCTGTTCCAGCCACTTGTCCTCAGCAGTCTAAAATCAGCATGATGAACGTTTCAGCTGTTGCTGCAATATGCTACAGAAGGTGGGATATTTCCAATATCCTTGTTTATTTCAGAGCATACTCCTGGCTTGAACTTTAACAGCTACAGTATGTGTCTGTGTTTTAACTTAAGCCTTCTGTCGAAATATCAAATTAACCTTAAAAAAATCATTTTGTTAATGTAAGCTAAACAATGATGGTTTTTTTCCTTTGTTTGCTTCCAAACACTTTTATTTTTGTATTTATTTATTCTGTTTGTTCATTTTAAATGTTCAGTAATATGGTAGTATATCAATTGTCTAAGATCATAGGCTGGACAAGGGAAAGTCAGGCTCATCACTGGCCCTCAAAAAACGTTACTATTAATTAAAATCTGGGAAGGATGCAAGGCCTAATTCCCATATTGATTAACTACTAAACAAAAATCAGAATTCTGGATACAAATTGTATATAATGACAGCTGATTGACTGCTTCTAGTGTGTATAATTTTTTCTCATAATACTTAGCTTTTTCAGTACTAATTAAAAAAAAAAAACACATGTCAGAAAGTATTCATCAGCTGTTCCTTTCACAACATAAATAAAAATGAAAGCAGAAGTACATGATGAGTTTAAATTAATCTCAGCTTGCAGAGGGTATGTTTCATGCCAGGTAAAACTTCATCACTTTTATCCACCTCAGCAATGATACAGTTTGAAATGATGTGTTTCTTTGGTACCTTGAACACCTCAACTAATTTGCAAGGAAAGCACAGATCTAAGAAAATTTTTACCATGCAGAAAGGAATAGGGGAGGAGACTTGTCCTGGAGAGACTGATCCAAAGATCTGAAGTGCTTTGAACCTTGAAGAGCATGATATTCCACTTAGAGAACCAAGGGCCAAGTTTATTATTTTATGGCTGGCAGACTGAAGTAAGTCGGTGAATGCAAACATAGCAGAACACATTCAGGCAGATATATAGAGATATAGATACATATATATATATATATATATTATTTATTTCCCATAAACTCGAGCTAGGATATACAATATCCCCAAAAGGGATTTGAAATGGTAGAGGGTCATACAGACTTGTACGAACAGTCCTTATAAGAAAATGTGTGCAATATGAAGTCATAAAATACAGTAGAGGGTTTTTGAAAAGTCTAGTGAATCAAAGGTTTACTGTGATGTCTCTTCTTACATCCAAAGAAACCAAGGCCAAACTGAGCTATTATATGACAGGGCCATTTGTAAATACAATGAAGTAACTCGAGTTTTTTCAATAGTAATTTCTGTGATAACTTGTCTTAACAGATATTTTATGAAATTAATGAAATGTTCAGTTGCATAGTCAGTTCTAGAGGACACATCCAATATATTTGACATTGCTTTCCCTGTGAAAGTGAATTGAAATCTGAAGGAATGAAGCCTATTATTGTGTATATTTCTTTTCTGAGTACTTTGGTTCCTGTTTTGGCTGTATTTTTGTTAATTTCTTTTATATATGCAAAACAAAACTTCAGCAAGTCAGCTGATGCAATTGAATTCCTTGTTCTTCTCCATATTTCAAAATGATTCACGATGTCTAGAATTTTCTACTAATGTCAAAAAAAAGTAACAGAATAATTTCAGCCACAAAATTCTTCATCTTAGTTTTGTATCAGTCAGGGCTTTTAGCATCTTAACAGTTCAAAATGTTTTTAAACACAACACACACAAATTCAAAGATTAAGCCAAACAGACAGAAGTGATTTTTCCCACTGCAAGCTACCACAATATGAAGTTTTATTGTAATCACTGATAACAGTACCAGAAGATTCCTGCATAAACAGTCTTAATTTTAGTTTGAGATATGATAAAAATATGCTTTTTCTTTGTTTCCTCTTCTATGTATCTAGCAAGTAACTGTACAAAATTAAATTTTGTAGCCTATATGAAAGGAGTTTCCCTGTGCCCAAGTCTGTAGGTAATGTTTTATGCAGACAGCTAGTCAGATAGTCTGCACGCAGATGTCTACACTGTGGGTACCTATGAATCACTAATGAGTCCTACCTAAAATGGGCATTTTGGACAAGATTCAACTCATTTAACTCTAAACTTCAGGGACTTAGAAATCTGTGGCTATCATCACTACCTTTCTTCTCTTTTTAGTTAATGGAGATAAAAAATAAAATATCTACAGTTAGAATTTTTTCATCATAAGATAAATATTTAACAAAGATCAAACCAAGTAATCTCCAGAGCCCTGTAGTGAAGACAGCTTTGCTTCTGTTTTAAACATGGTGGTGTTTCCTATCCAATCAGAAAGGACAATATTTAGTTCTGTATAGTTCAGCAATACCCTTCTAAACATCCTAATGAAACCTATTGCTTTGACTTTGGTCAAAACTAAACTGTGTTTCTATTGACACAATGTAGAAAATCAGACATTGGCTTTAAACCAGCTGTCAATTGATCTTGAATTTAAAAATTTCAATTAAAATTTTATTTAATTTGATCTTTCAAATAAAATTCCGTCCTGTAGTTAAGTTTGGGGGGTTGTTTTCTTATTTTTAACTAGAGCTGGTAAACCCATCACAGAACAATATTATGGTGATGACTTGGAACAGACACTTTTCTGTCTCTTAGATGATGAAATTCTCTCTATGTCAGGGTCTCTTTGTATTCAGTTATAAATGAGCTGTTCCATCTCCTTCTGCCTCTTACTTCAGCATAGCAATGTCCTGGCAATACAGGAATCAATCTTAATGCTCAACCTACAGAACTTGTGTTGGTAGACTTAGGATTTAGTGTTGAGGCTACAGTGTAATTTCAGAGGGGTTATTTGTTCAGTTCTATGAACTTTGGGGGTAGAATTCAAGTTTTTAAAAGTCAGACAGGGCTTTGTTACTTATAAGATCCAGTATTATTTTCAGGTCTCATTAAACCAGAAAAAGAAACAATTATTAGTTCTATATGCGAGCTTTAAGGAACGAATGAGCTGCTTCATAAGATGACATCTGAAACCTGTTTCAATATTTTATCACTTATACTGACCTGCCCTCACTGGTTCAAAAGAAAATGCAAATTCTCCTGCTGTATAGAGTCTTTAACACTGTGCTTTAACACTTAATAATTAGAAGTTGATATCCTGAATTTTAAGGTTTCACACACCATCCAAATTACACATCCTTCAAAAAATAAATCAACCATATGGAACTTTTTATACCAGACACAGTTTTATTGCAATAACTATTTGTAAATTATAGAAAAGCTAGTCTTTGCCTCAGGTTTGGTCTAGTAATCCTTCAGCTTCTCTGTTTCCTGAGAATTTTATCTAATCATTTATTTATTTTTAACCACTTTTAACCACTTGAAGATACATTCTGTCACAAAGACCATAATTCTAGAAATTTGAGCTATAAAATTTTTGTCGGCTGTTTTTCAAGACATAATGATATATATTTCTAGAGAGGAATAAAAAGCATACAATTGTTTATTTTACTTGAAAGGTTAATGATTCATCATTTCCTGGAACTCTATCTTGTTTTCCAGTCTCTACAGTACACCATACTACAGATCCACAAAAGGAGTTGATAGCTCTCTATATGAAGGGAAAAAATGTTAGTGGAACTCAGCTTCTCACTTATAATCTAAACAATTCTTGTCCTCATATTATTCTGATTAATTAAAATTCTGTTACAGAGGACATCATTACTCCGGCAATACTAGTCCCGTGACAGTTTCATCTCGAATTCAGCCTGTAAAATATTTGGGGTAGTTGTCAAACACATTTCTGCTTTTAGATGAATATTTCTTAATCCTTTATTTAGTGAATATATCTTTGTACAAGTTAAGATAAGCAGTGTGTTTAATAGTTTTCATAAGGTGGTGGATTATCTGTACCATGTTTCTCGTAAATTGAATCTGGGTGAAAATACCCAATGACCGGCTGGTTTCTCATTATTTTTCAAACACCATACCACAGCCTTGGTAATTAAATCTGCTTTACTCTAAGTCATAGCACTTTTATTCATTAGTAACTAATTTAGAAACTACCACAATGTGGAGTTGTGATTACTCTTACCCTTACTGTGGAACTTGACTTTCTTTTTCAGTGGAGGCCTTCTGTCAACTTCTAGAAGAGTTACTGGAAGATCAGAAAGACCACATTAATTTTATCTGTCTATCCCCTGACTAGAGGATGAATCTGAAAATTTAAAAATGTTCCTTAAAATATAGAGTCAAAATAACTGTTTTAAGTGTGACATTACCTTTTTTCAACTAGCAACTGTTCCTCTCTCTTTGCAGCAGAGTTAATTTTGCTTTTATTACGACCATGGGTGCATGACTGTTTCAAAATATTGGGAAAGGGCAATGAGCCAAAATCATTATCTTCACTTGAAGAGTTTAATGCCAAATGTAAATATTGGAGGGGCTTGAGTGCCCAAGCCATCCCTCAAGGCTTTATGCATCTGATTATAAATGTCCCTGCTGCACTGTCAGCTAGTCACCATCACGACTTCAGTCCAGTGTTGTCAAGGAAATAACAACCTACAGTCTTCCACTGCTTATCAGTATAAAGACAGCACTTAAATAACACATGGGTTGACTTCCCCTCAAATACTCCTGTATAATTGAAATTGTTAATAGACAATTAGAAAAATCAGAAATAAAAATATAATTCAGAATGGTTTAGATGATAATTCTTCCTGTATATTTCATGCAGCATTAAAACCTTTGGTATCCAGTGAGATACTGTTCATAAAATGAGAAAGTAAGCTGATGAAGTAAGCTACCTTCTAAATACACTTCCAGTGGTCAGTTTTATTCTCTTGTCTGAAGAATGAAGGAAGCTAATGTCTTTTTTTTTACTTCTTTGTGGTACAGCAGCACCTGAGGGAGACAGAATTTATTGTAACAATCCACAGCTGGGAATACATTAAACACAGAGAAATAAAGGACATATGAGTATGTTCTACATTCAGAGAGAAATATGGAATACAAAAACATACATCATTTTCCAAAATACAATTCCTTAAGATTTACATTCTTTTTCAAATTAAATTCTTGGTGGTCATTACAGGTTCTTGCTTTTCTAAACTGAGAAATTTATGCCTTGAATTATTTCCAAAGTTCTGTGAAGCAGATAATAAACTTTAAAATAGCTATGGTGTTTGTTCCATACAAACCTAACTTATTACTGTGTGCTATTCTCAGTCTAGAATCTTGTACAAATTGTAATGAAGTACATATTCTTTAGTGTAAGACAAACATTTGTAATTGGGCTTTTAATCTTCAGGGACTAGGAACGAATGATTTTCAGAAATGAAGCAAAAAGACAAAGATATGATGGACTAGTGTAGTCCATTCATCAACTTCACACTGCATAGTACGTACCAGAATGCAGCTACTTATCAATAAATCTCATCAAACATCATATTTCACCAAAAACTGGACTACTTCTATATTAATATTTTATTTCAGAATTCTTTTAGTTAAACAATTATTTGAGTAAATTTTGAGCTTAATTGGGATTTAGTTTTTTATACCACTTTAGGTTATATGTATTTCAATAAAATGTGTTATGTCCTTCCAAATCATCAACTTCACCTTTGGACTCGATGCCTGCAAGAGAATTAATCATACCAAGCTGAGACCCAGGTGCCATAGTGCTATTTTCTCATAGCTTTGGCAGACAAGGTGTGTAACCTATAAACACCTGTGCTTTTCTGGACTAGCAACTGGAGCACAGGATGCTCGATGTGCAAATGGGATTAAACAGGTGTGTTTATATGCGTTGCAAATTCAATTAGTCAGTGGAGGGAACTTCTAGAAGACGGTTCATCTGAGATGAAAAAATCATAGGGGGAGTGGCTGAGGGAGTTGGGGTTGTTCAGCCATGAGAAAAGGAGGCTCAGAGGGAGACTTTATCTCTCTTTACAGCTGCCTAAAAGGAGGCTGTAGTGAGGTGGCGGTCAGTCTCTTCTCCCAACAGGAGAACAGAGAAGCAACAGGACAAGAGGAAATTGCTTCAAGTTACACCAGGGGAGGTTTAGGTTTCATCATCAAAAGAGTTGTCAAGCACTAGAACAGGGTGCTCAGGGAAGTGGTTGAGTCACTGTCACTGGAGGTATTTAAAAGAAATGTAGATGTAGCACTTAGGGACATAGTTTAGTGGTGAATTTGGCAGTGCTGGGTTAGTAGTTGAGCTAGGTGATCTTAAAAGTCTTTTCCAACCAAAAGAATTCTAGGATTCTATGACTGCATGACCTTAAGGCATGTCAGAAGAACTGCCCGATAATGTTGCTATTTCTCTTCACTGTGTAAACAAGATAACAAAGATGTCTAGCATGGCTTAGGGCAATTTCCAAATATTTAAGGTAAGCAGATCAGCTTGATAGTCAATAATACCTTTGTCTAGTTCACTTATCAACACATAAGCACACTTTAATATTTTTATTTTCCTAATGTTTCATTTAACCAGTCAAGTAATAGAAACAATATCATGAAAGAGTAATGAGCTCAAGAAAAATGGCTCAGTATCATCATCAGACTAAACCAAGAGAATAAGAATAATTTATAGAAATAATTAAAGACAATAAATGCCAAAGAATCGTGATTTATTTTTGTAAGCAATTTCAAAACAGGGAAAATAATGACAGCAAGGATTTTTTTTTTTTAAAAAATTACAATTTCTTTGATCTGCACCTTATATATTCACTGCAAGTAGAGTCAATGTTGTGGACTGCCTTTTTCTGAATTCTGAATGTATCACAGAGGATGAAGTAATGAAACTTAACATTTATTTATTTACTTACTTATCTGAGGAACTTGTCCATATAATATTAAATTAATTGCTGTGGTAAGCAAATGAAGTTATTGTTGTTACATTAGTGGAATTTTGCTTGCTTAGACCTATGATCATTTTGTCCCATAAAATAAGTGATCTGTGTAACAGCATTTTCAGCTATATATTATTCTTTTCATATGGCTCTGGAGGAAATGCTGCAGTGGACTTAGAATTCTTTGTAATACCACAAAGGGTATTTGGGCTCAAAGTTTGTGTAAAAACACTGTTTCTTTGCTCACGGGCTTGAACTCAAATCACACCTCTGTCTAAAGGAAAAGGTTCCACATTGCCTTGCAAACTTCTCTTTTTATGACATTTTGGGATGGCTGACAGGAAGTTTTCAGGTTATGCTTGACATTTTGATAAGTAAAATCACATGAGTAATCTTACCTTTGCCAAACTCATGCTGTGTTGCTTCTCTTTGCTTTTGAACTGCTCTGGAAAGGAGACAATACTCAGAATATCTTTCTTGGATCTTTTCCATACCATGTGAAATAACACACAAGACATTTACATTTGCTATTCTTAAAACTGATGAATTGCTATCATGATTCTTTTCTTTATCTGAATTTATTTAATTGCACTTCTACATTTTTGCTTTCAAACCTAGAATGAAGAGAAAGACAATGGATAGCTTGAACACAAACTGATTATCTCTTCACAATTTAGAAGTCAAGGTGAAACAGATTTATGTTCATCACACCTAAAAGTCCTTAAAAATTCCTTTTTCCTAGAAAATATAAGGGAAGGCAGATGGGTATTATAGTGATTTTCAGCAGCATAAAACCCTTAAGAAGATTTTAGTGGGTTGCAGGGAAGAAAGCTGTTGAATCAATGGTTTGCTAGTTTTACTGGTTTTTATAGTACTGCAAAGACCATGTCTCAGAATAGACTGTCTGACAGAGAGAGGTAATAGCTGAATTTGGAAGAAAAATAGTTGGAGTGATGGCATGAAATTCTGAATAAATAATAATAAATTTTGAAATAGAGGCCTGTGACTTCAACTTTTAATTACTAGGAAACAAAGACAATTTGCATATCTATAATCATTGAAATAGCTGTGAAGACACTGTCTTTTTCCTACCAGAAACAAAGTTGAAGAATCCTAATAAATATTTTCAGTGTTTTTAATAGATAAGACATAATAGATAAGACAAAATAATTTGGAGTTGAAGTGCATAGTGTGAGTTGAATTAGGATGTATTGGGAAAAATAGGCAAGAATTGGAAGAGTAAAACTGGATGAGAATATGTGTTCTTTACTGTGTAGATGGTATGCTGTACAGAATAAAAACATATGTTCAAGCTCCTGAAAACTAGGTGCAAGACAAGTAAGGAGGCTGTGATAGTCACTGTGGCCATTCAAGTGGCTTGGTATTAGTGCATAATTTATGGGTGCAGTTGAACATATGAGCAGACTGAACCTTCTGTCATTAGATCAAATATGGGCTGTTCTTTTCAGTCAGTCAAGTTACTTCTTTATTATTTGCCTGTGATAAAAGGTTTGGTAGTATCAGGGAAAATCCCTTAATATATTGGTAACAAGAGAATACACTGTGACTGACACTGAGGGAAAAACAAACAAAAAACCACAAACAGCCCTGATCTAAATCTGAGTCACCAGCTGATGTACTCTAGAGAGGAGGTTCAATGCTGTAATCTGCTAACCTCATAAAGTTCAACAAGGCCAAGTGCAAGGTCCTGCCCATGAGTCAAGGCAACCCCAAGCATAAAAATAGGCTGGCCAGAGAATGGATTGACAGCAGCCCAGAGGAGGATGACTTGTTTTGGTTGACAAGAAACTGAACATGACACAACAATGTGAACTTGCAGCCGAAAAAGCCAACATAAGAAGTGAGGGTGAAGGAGGCTACAAAGATGATCAGATGATTGAAGCACCTATTCTCTGAAAACAAGCTCTGAGGGAGCTGGTGTATTTCAGCCTGGAGAAGGGAAGGTTCTGGAAAGATCATCAAATATCCGAAGAGAGCTGGATGGGGACTTTTCACAAGGGCATATAGTGACAGGACAAGGAGGAATGGCTACAAACTGAAAGAGGGTACATTTAGATCAGATGTCAGGAAAACAATTGTACTCTTAGAATGGTGAGACACCACTCACTACAGGTTTCCCAGAGAAGGTGTAGATTCCCCATCCCTGTAAGTGTTCAAAGCCAGGTTGAATGGGTCTTTCAGCAGCTTGGTCTAGTGGAAGACCCATGGCAAAGGAATTGAAACTGGATGTTCTTTAAGGTTTCTTCCAACCCAAAGTGTTCAGTGATGATTCTGTGTGTTATTTTAGTGGTACTTGCTCTGTGTATGATGTGCATTTTTTCATGAGTTTATAAAGGAATGTATGAAAAGAAACATCCTGTTTCCTGTTTATCCTGTGAACAATAGGTGGTTTAGCACATGTTGGTCATAGAGAGATTCACTTTCTCATAAATGAATCTGGAATACATACCAGATATGAACTGCCTCTCAAACATGTAACTTTGTCTGACAGTGCTGAACTCCAAGGAGAGGGTGGGATACTTTTATCCTCCCAAGAGATTTTTGGATTGCTGCTTGTTGCTCACATCTGTGGAAGTAAAAAAAAAATAAAATAAAAAAATAAAAAAAAAAATAATAAAAAAAGAAAGGCTTGTGTTCTGGAGTTTTATGACTTCAGCAGAGACTGTGTCAACTTTATGTCTACATGTATAATTCTGATATTTTTCTTGTGATGAGACTATTTGGTCAATTGTCCAAGTAGTACATGACTAATATACTTGCAGAATAATTCCTGAGTTAATAAATATTGGATAAATTAGTTAGATAAAGAGAAAATGAATAGCTTTGGGTTTGCTCACATCTTCCATCTGTACTCTCCACTTTTATCCTTGCTCTTTTAGCAAATGAAAACTAGCTTAAAAAACACCATGATAAATATATTGTCATTTCATCCTTCAGATTAATAAAATGTTGTTAGACCTATGTCATTCCCAAGTATACAATTTTTTTTGAGATTTTGCATTTTTGTTATATTTAATAGCATGAAAAAAAATTAAAACATGACAAGTCCTTAAAGATTCCTCTACATACATTACTATTTAGTTTTTTAAATGCTAGGGAGCAATGGATTTTCAGTGAGTGAGAAAAAATTCTGAATAGTTCAATATTGTGTTTATTATATTTTATGTTACTTGGTGCCATCATCAGGCTCACATAACAGAGAATTTCAGAAATTAAATCTTTTCATAGAGGAACTTTTGACATTTTTTCTCTTAAGATCTTTCCTCTTGAAACAGAAAGGATGGCATTTAACTCAAGATTACTGATATCTAAATGAAGTTCTTAAAGTGAAGGTGCCTATTTTACTTATGGGTTCTGTTCAGCCATCTTAAGTTTCTAGTGGAGTTGAGTCAACACAGTTCGTGTATTCTGAGAGCTACTCACCTGTCCCTGATATAAGACACCTGTGTTGTGTGCTCAACAGGTTCCTAGGACATATTTATTTATCAAGCTCTATTTAGTCACTTTTATGTACCATGGTTGTCTTAGACGCTTTAAGGTATTCTACTTGACCATCAGCTGGTACTTTAAATGTTTTGACCATCTTGTATGTTCACTGAGGTGTTTTCAAAGACATGCAAATACCCTGAATAACTAGTCTATGATGAAAGGTAATGTGACAATGGAAAGGTACTAGTTGATTTATTAGAAAAACTCCCTAAACCTTCAGGTTTATCATTAGTTCCACTTTTTCCCCTTTACATACAAAAGAAAATGCTCCAAAATATATTGTGTCACTGGAGGCTCTTTTGAAGAAACAAATGAGATCTAGCAGCAAAATCATATTTCTCAGAATTCTATTTCCATGTATATGTGTGTATATTTAAATAACTTCTAATAGTTTACTGTTAAAACAAAAAAGGTAACATTGTCAATGTTTGTTAATATCAACTAATTATGTTGCATTCAAGCCAAAATCATTATGGTCATAGTGGTAGATCCATGTATATTAGCCAAAGTTTTAAATGCTAAGTTTGGGGAAGTGTTTTTGCTTAGATGATATTTAGATACATGAGGATGGAAATTGGGTTAGTTTGCACCACTAAGTAAAACAGGAGAACTGTGTTGGCTTCAGGCAAGTGCTGGGAACAGGAGGTTTGCCCTGAGGACATGCACTAATTTAAGCTTGCCTTCTCTGGTCAGTGGTTCACTCCCTTTCAAAAGAGTACACCCCAGAATATGAAAAGCTTCTCAAGAAATAAACTTTTTCAGATTAAGGTCATCCTTAACTCCTGGAGTTCTGAAACTGGAAATACCAATAACATAAGAGGGAATGAATAGTAATCAAACTGATAGATTTAAAAACCAGAGAATCTCCATGCAAAAGAATGTCCAGGACAAACTATATCTTAAAATTTAGACCCCATAGTGATACATTTAGTAGTCTTAGAATCATATCTATATGGAAAAGAGGTGAAGGTGAGAAGCACCTAAAACTGCTGTTTTGAGCATTTATCACACAATTCATAAGGACATTTAAGATTACAAATACACACTTATAGACTAGGTCATAGTTACGCACAATAGATTGATGCACCTGTATGTGATGGATGGCAAGTTCAGGTCCTGAATTTCTGAGGACTGGTAAAATAGAATATCATTGTGAAAACAAATATGACAACCAACTTCATTCAAATTTAAATTAACTTAGTTTACAGTCTATGTTTTCTTTAAAACATATAGCCTATTTGTTTTCTTCTTGGGTGGACTTCATTCATGCAATTTAAGCCATTGAAGCCTTAGACCTCATCTGAATAAATACTCAAGAATACAACTGAACTGCTCTCACATGGGTCCCAGGTGCCATTTGGGATATCCTGGGAGGCTTTGGTGTCTTACAAGGGTATTGTGTCTCAGCTACCTGACAGGGTACTGAATAGTATCTTGAATTATCTTAGGTAACTGTGAACAAACAGCTAAATTTGGGTCTGAATTTCTTGCACACTACTGAACATAAAGTTAAGAGATTAAAAGGGAGAGTCCTGTCTCAGGATGAATTATCTTCTGAAGGTACATTTTTTTCCTCTATTAATGTTGAAAGCATCTAGACTGACAATTTAGGCTACATGAGAAACTTTTAAGAAAACAAAATTAGGTGAGAGGATTACCACAAAAATTGTGAAATATTGCCAACTGTATATAACAGATCTGGATTTCTGATATTAAACTCATGAAAACTTGAAGTTCAGGCTTTACTCTTGTTGGCCCATAATAGCAGTTCTCCACTGGAATGTTATGGTGTTCTGTTCACACTGTGATCTGTTCTCAGTGTATCTGCTCACACTGTATTTTACCACACCTCAGAGATCCACTGTTATGAACTGGCTTGTGAATAAAAAAATCAGAGAGATCTTCCCACACTGGAGTGATGAAAAAAACCCATGAAAGCCTCGAGATTTTTTAAAAAGATAGCATATGCCTGAATACAAAGCATTTTTGAAAAAAAACAACAAAAACATGTGACATGAATATTCAGTAGTTTATAAAGCTATCTGTTTTTATTATTATTGAGCTAAAAGTATATTTCTCTAATTATCCTAGATCTGAAGTGGCATTCTAATTATTCTTTTAATACTATAGGATTTACATTCTAAAAACAATTTCGAAAGTAAAAATGTATTCCTTGCAATTGTTTCCCACCCTTTAACATTAGCTTCAGAACACTTCAAAAATCTTAATTTCAATTTTTCTTTCTATATTTTATTTATTTATAATTTTTGTAATAGATTTGATTATGTGATCTAGGGTTTTTCTCAAGTTCACACTTTGAGCCTGTATTAAGATTGCATAGTATGCTATTGCAGAGGAATTGTAAATTAAGAATAAAACATATAATGCATATTAAACCAAATTCAGCAGAAAAATTGTCTGAGGTTTTTGATTACAAAGTTTATCTATGTGGTCATTGCCCTTATGTTTGATTGTCACCTTGCTTATTTTTGTCAAATCAGCTACAATAAAAAAGCCCATTACTTTTTACACCATTAATGATTTAAACAATAGTATTGGGACCAGAATCTGTTTTTCTTTTGGTCAAAGAGCTTATTAATAAAAAGGTAATATCACAAAAGATTATCACAGCCCTGTCACACTTGGATCTGTACCCTCTTGGGAAAAAAAAAGAGATTTGTAAGTACAACAAAACTGAAAATTTCAGTTTATTTCTTGACCTTCTCTTACCTAATGACAGAGGTTTCCAGGGACTGGCATAGATGAAGATTTTAATTATTATTTATTTTGACAAAGGGATGTGAACTTTGACCTATGTTAAGAAAATAACAATTTAAAAGTGAAATGAACAAAAGATATCCCAGAGATTTTGTCCTCATGCCAACAGCAACACTGAAACAGACCATCAGCTACATTTTATACCTTAGTACAACTATGTTTAAACTGGGATTCTTCTTATTTATTTATGAGGATACATTGTAATGTGTAACCATCTGGTATTTCAAATCCAGCTTTGCCTCATAATTTTCTGGTGTCTATGTCTCTGGATGGTATACTGAATTATAGGAGATCTGAAGTTTGGAGATTTAACAACTCTCTAATTAAAGCTGCAGCATTTGTGCAACAGATGAAGACTATTTCAGAATAAATTAATATCAATAAAAACCAAGAAACTAGCCTGGGTGTTTTGTGGGAAGCTGCCAAAGCAGTCATGAGGGGTAGAATAATTTGCTTAGCTGCAGTAGCAATACAAAAAGTATATCTTGAGTACCAGTGTAAATTAGAAAAGGAAGTTAATGAGATGAAAAAAGCAACATAAATAGCAGGTACCCTAGGACCCTCCAACTTTTGATTAAACAGAGGGAAAGTAAATGCTTTGTGGTGAATAACTCAGACAATGTGTTAAAGCTTAATGAACAAATGTACTCGGAAAAGGGGAATAAATCCAACAAATTATTTACATATGATTGGAATAGAAAAGCGATTTTTTTTTTTCAGTTTGAAAATGAAAAGGCACTGCAAAAGATCATAATCCAAGAACTGTAATAAGATTTCTTGCATGTTCTTTATAAAACAGATTTATCCGAGCTAAATATGGGTCATGAGGAGATAGTCTCCTTATCTGAAATTCAATTGCCGTGGATTAAGGAAAGAAGTAAGATGAAGTTGTTTCTTCTGGGATCAGAAGTTAACAACAAGCTAGTGAAGATTGTTCTCTCAAAGAAACCCCAACAGACCAGATGGAATCAGCATTATTAAAAGAAGTTTTCTTTGTTTTGTTTACATGACTGAAAAAAACTCTTTTTAATTTGACTTCCTTCTCTCTTACAGAAATGGAAGCATTATATTCTGTGGTGGAAAAAAAATCTTTATGATAAATTATATATTGTTTGACATCAGCCTTGGTATAAGAAAATTTTCACTTATTAAGGTAATAGCCATTATCCTTATCATGTAGTCATTCATTCAAAAAAAGATAAGTAACGAACTCATCATAGATATTGGGTCTTGTTGCTGTTAAATTTGATGTTACAGCAACATAATTAAAGAGGGATGTGAACATTAGTAAACTGTAATATAGCGGTTTCTAGCATGCTTTACTCAATACCATAATTGAACTACGTTTTAGTTGGTGACAGAATGAGGATTCACAGAAAAAGAGTATGAAGGAAAACAAAGGAAAAAAGACAAGAAAATGGTATACATCATGCATGAAGATATTATAACTACAAGGAAAACCAAATTAAAAGGTTAGATCAAAGTACATTTTAAGGAAGAAAGATCTATAGTATGATTTTCATAGATTAAAGTTTTTCACAGAAGTCAAAGGCTTTGAGGCACTTCCAGAATTTTAATATCTGCTGTTCCTAAGGGATTTGGCTCCAAAGTTGAGTATAAAGTTACACTTCTGGAACTTGTCACTGTAGATTTAAATTTTTTACTTTTCAATTGTTTGAAAACCTTCACTTGGTTTATGGTTCTTGTTGACAATATTTTCTCAAGAACGAAACTTCACTGAAACAATTTCTTTCACTTTCCTGAGTCCATCAGAGAGTATGACAGGGAATCTAGACTTAAGGCAAAGCAGATGCAAGGCTGCACAAGGGTTACCTGCCTCCACAAATAATGTGTCTTATCCAGATGATGTAAGAGCTGCACACATGAACTGAGTGGTTCATAAGAAACTGCTGAATTAAACCTGGCAGGTGGCTTCACTTTAGTTGTCAGTAATCCAGCTCTTGCAGATTCAATTAGAGGTTTTGGTTCAATTAACCAGAACCTTCATGTGAATCTCCCATGTTCTCAGAGCAGAACCTTATTGCCTTCCAAAGCAGTTGTTCACAAGCATGCAAAAGTCACGTCTGACAGCAAAACTAAATGATTTGACAGGGAAAACAGGACTTTAGTTATTCCATAGGGGAAACCAGAAGTGTAGTTGAGAGAGTTCAGGGTCCACGCACAATGTGCATAGGCTTATCTGAGCTCAGTGTTGGCAAACAGGATATCTGACATCTAAGGTCAGATGTAAATAGCAGAGCAACATCACTTACCTAATTGTTTTTGGGTCATACTGAGCCAAGTCCCCATCTGGAGAGAGGGAAACAAACAAAGGGCTTGTTTAATCATGCAGCTAAATGTTACTTACATAGACAAACCCAGTACTGAAATACCGATAGCAGTAACCTTATTAGCCACTGAAATTGCTGTGAATAGAATAAACCATATCGATTATTAACGTTCACAAGAGTCACTGCCCTTTGTTCCAGAGAAGAGACCTTAGGGAAAGGAGTATTACATGGTAATTATTGGTCTGACACATCCAGAAAATAGTATCTTGTCTTTTCCAACTGAAACTCTTCATAGCAACAGTGACTGAAACATAAATCACTAGGACCAGTTCTCACCCTCAGCTTCCCTCCTGACCTATTTCTTTTAGAAACTGCACCACTGAGAGACCTTAGGTGGATGTATGACTCAGACTCTATCATACTTGCTACAAGGGAGATATTGTTTTGGGCATCTAACCTCAAACTGAATGTATGAAAAAATCCAATCTTCAGGCTATTCCAGCCTTCAGATATGGTCAGGATTCATATCCCCCAAAGGATAGGAACATAATAAAAATTTGTTCTCATTTAAAAATTTAATATAAACATTTTAGAAGTTATTGCATTCTGTTTTTCAGGCTGAACTAATTTTTCTTCTTAAAGAAGGTACTCAGATATTTTTCTGTGTATGAAGATGACACTGTAATTTTCCTTTTGTCAGCTGTGCATCAAAATGTTACTTTTGACTTTTTATTTAACTGGGACTCAATTTCTGAAAAATGTTGGGCAAGAAAACTGAAGACTATAGGTATTTTAAAAAATTAACTCTATCCTATCAACATGCTACAATTGAATTTGAAAAGAGTGGGGAAACAGATGCTAACTGCATAAATGCAAGTCAAAGCATGTAAACTCAAAACATGTTGCTAGAGATTGTCATATACATTTTAGTGCATGGAACACTTGAATTTCCCAGCTCGTATACATTTTTATGCAAGGTATACTTGAGCTTCCCAGTACATATATTCATTACATCTGATAAATATTATAAGATCTCTGTCCCGGAAATTAAGAGAACAGTGGATGATCATTACAGGAGTAAAAGCATTATGAAACCTCACCTGCTAAGAAGCTGGGAGATGCCAGAAATATTCAGGTGGCACTCAGATGTTCAAATTATGTCATATCACCATGCTTTCACTGAGGCACCTTCCTAAAGACCAGGTCCTTTTAACTGTCAAGATGTGTTGACAGCCATAACTTTATCACCTTAAGTTGTAGGTAACTCTGTGAACACTACTGAAATGAATTATTGAATTCCATGAACTACAGCTTATTTGAATATTCCATTTCCACTGGTTTCAATGAGACATAAATCAAGCTTTTAAAACATCAGACTATGTTTGATAGCTTTTCTACTTATCAGAGACACATGCTTGGCCATTTGTGTGAAACTCCCATGCTAACTCTGATTGAAGCCATGTCATATACTATCCTTTCTCATTTCCTCATTTCAGCATGCTTCAATAACATCACTTTAGCTTTTATAAAAGAAAAAAAAAATATTCTGAAGGAAATTAATCTTTCCCCTGTTTATAGATTATTTTTTTGCATTAATGCATAAGTCTGCACCTCCTTATATTCTTCTGGTTATTTTTGAGAACAGTATGCTTACACTTGTTCTTAATTCACAGGTGTACTGTTGCATGTTCAGTATGGTATAACTGTCAAGTTCAGTGTATATAGCTGTACATAAATTTAGAAGTCACTGGCCTTCTGCACTTGTTTTATTTCTAACATTGAAAGGTCTGATTCATCACTCCATTATTCAAACTTTAAGTGTGGTGAACTTTCACTGGAGGAAAAGTGGAACAGTGTGGTTTAAATCAGGTCCCATTCTATTTTCAATATGATGAAAATGGTAAAAAATAAGGTTTGTCCAGTTCAACTCTTATGCACTTCCTTTTTCTGTGCAGATCTGTAGACTCTCAATTTCTGTCAGCTATAGCTCGTTCCTTTCTTTCTTGAATCAGATTCCATGTCAATGAAGAGTTAAACCCCACTTCCAGGTAGCAATTAAAAAGTAAAAACAAAAAAAGTGAAAAAGAAAGAAAAATGTATCTACAGCAACAGCGATGTGCCATCAAAATCATTCTGCTGCTAAGGAGATAATTTGAATGTTCAAGACAGCTGTGATTCTTTCTGCCTACCATAACTTTTTTCTTGTCAGTCCAGTCTTGTACAGTAGAAATTTCTTTCCACAGCCAATGCACTATGACACATTTTCCTTGATGCTTGAAAGAGCATTTAATCCATACTGTAAGATATTTGTGGTGCTATGAAAAATCATGTACTTTTACACTGAAATTCCCTCTATATTAGAGATTAAGTTGACATTAAAATATAACATTTAAAAATTAAATGAGGGGTAGAAATTATGAACATGCATAGTTTTATCATCTCTTTCCTCCAAGATATCAATTTAAGCCATTTTAATTCTTCCCTTAATATTTTAAAGATGCAAATAATATTCTTACTGTCATATTGACATGTGTTGCTCCCATAAGAAATCTCATTTCAGTAAAAAGTAGCTGTGCAGGTAAGGCTGAATATCTTCCCTGCAAAAAAAAAAAAAAAAATAAAAAAAAATTAAGTTATTGGTCTCTTATACATCTGATATTGCTGTAATATAAAACTTGTGGTATTTTTAGAAAATAATTATTTCTGAAGGCATAAAAGAAAAAAAAAAAGCAGCAGCACTGTAAATTTAGGAAAACATAATTATACAATAGAGGTACTGTAGATTTCTATCACCATGACTGTGGTTTCAATTTATCCTTATTTCATAGCTAACTTACCTAACTGTACTCTACTACACTTTCATGTAGCCACTTCTGAAAAATCTGTAATATCAGTATCCCAGCTATTGTTTAATAGAAACTGAGATAATAAGTTAGGTTTTAAAGTGTAGGTAAATGCCTAAAATATTAGAGTCCCCAACAGTATTTTCAAAAGCACTTAATCTCCATTGAAACTAATCAGCATTGAAAATTAATCTGGAAGCAGGACTATAGTCATATGCCATGAGATTATATAGTGACATCTATTTTCTCTCTCTCTAAACCTGTGATCTTTTAATTACTCTGTGAAAAGCAGAACAGTTGAAAAGGAAACATTTAAAAAGGTCTGTGACCTGTTATATTTGTTTGCTCCCTACAACATAAGGTAAAATAACTAAATTTAAAAACCTTGTAGAAGAAAGCAATAAAATCACAGGGCAGGAAGGACAACTGATTAGAAGGAACCCAACAGCTGAAAATGGAAAACAGAGCTATCTTTTTGATGAGGGAAGAGATCAGTACTCCCATTCACAGGCTGTTTATGAATTTTATTCTAAAATGCAATTGGATAACAGACAGTTATTGTGGAGGAGGCAAGACATATCTTTAAACAAAAATTGCTAAATTTTTTTATAAAAGTGGATTTTTTTTTTTTTTCATAGAAACACTTGTCTGCAAATCTGAGGTGTAAGCATGTAGCTTAAGAAGAGGAGAAGTTCATTGTATGTTTACCATGCTTTGACTATTACACTTTTCACATTTGCATCCTATCTCTCTTATTCCAGGTATCTTCAGGTGAACATTCATGTGTTCAACTTAATGCTGTGAACTTTACAACCAAAATAAAGATCACACTTTTTTTGATTATGGGTTGTTTAGTGACATCAAAACTAATCATCCTTGGGATAGAGATAATAACAATGATTCAAAATTAAACTCCATCACCATCAGGAATCTTGTTTGACATTAACTGACATAAATTTTGTCAGATTACTTAAATTCCTTACATTTTAAGAACAATAGTAGCAACAAAATACACAACCTGTGACAAATATAGGGTTTTTGAGGAGTTGTTGATTCAATGCATGTCATCACAAATCTGCTGGAAACACACTAAGCTGAAAATGTTTTATACCTGTGCAATACCCTGTGCCTATACAATATGGTTCTGTGTCACAGGCACAGTGAATCTGTTGCTTCAAGAACAAGTAAAACTCTTAGCACTCTCTCCATGTGTTACTTGCTGACTATGTGCTACTTGCTACTTGCAGTAATTGTATTTGTCTTGTTTTAGGGCAAATTTGGGGAGGAAACTCTGAATGGAGTCCCTTTAGAAAGCAAATTCAAGTGCCTCCTCCCCTAGCTGGTTCAGGAAAAGACTTCCTTGGAGAAAAGTGGAAAAAAAATGGTTTTTTTAACAAGCAAAGTATCCACAAACATAAAAAATGAATAATATTAAACAATAAGACCTCTCGCTGTTCTGCAGAGATGGCAAATTCATCTTTTTGAACAGTTATGATTATCTTATATTCATTCATATTCACATTCAGAAAGTCCTTGCCGTGGGGTGTACTCGGCTCGCTCAGTCCCTTATCAGTCCCTCCAGCGCTGGAAAGTGCCGAGGCCCAGGCCCCCGTGGGCCACAGGCCTGAGCTCCTGGGCTTTGTCTGGGATTTCAGTCCAGAGCAGTTTGAACAGTTCCAAGGAAAAGAAAAGCCACAGTCTGGGGAACTTCTCTGCCTCAGCTGGCTAAAAACTAACAGCACAGGAGAGCTCTGTCCCTCTGTCTGTCCATGCTGCAGACAGCACAGGCCAGAGAAGGATGTGGGGGAGTGAGCGCCGCTTCTGAAAACATAATCTGAGCTTCTTTTTCTCCCCACTTTGTTCTCGGAGCCAGTCTTAAAGGTGCAAAACTCAATATCCAGCATAAACAGAACAGACAATTGGGGATACAAGCATCATAAAATCACCCCAGGACATTCCACACCTTATCCCCATATCATCAGCTTACTACCAAAACTAATATATACTCTAAATCTACAAACAGATACATTATGCATACACACACACACACACACACACACACATATATTCGTATATATATATATACACACGTACATACATACACATATACATACATGCAGACAAGGGCAGTGACATTCAGCAAACAGTGATATTTACACATGGTTCCCACCCCACAATCAGATCTCCCTGAGGTATACATTGTGTTCCATCTTTCTGCACTATCCACCATGCGCAACCTGGTCTCTGAGCAGAGACAGCCCCATGAATGGGTTTGTCTGTACTGAAGGCAGTCTTCCCTAACAAACCTCTGACATGTACCACTGGGACTCAGTATGTCATTGTGCCATTTTGCAGGATTTCTGAACATCTGAGAAAAACCATGATACATCATGGGTCAGTGAGGTAGGGCAGTGGATTAGAGCAGTACCAACAAAAATATCATTTTGGCAGCTGAGTCAGTGTATTCCTCTGAAATGCTCTACAGTATTTTGATGCACAGATTCTGAGGAATAGTAGTCTTTCAAATGAGATCCACTTCATAGCTTTGTGCCTTTCTTTATTTATAGCATGTCTTCTTGTGCTCAGAACAGCACTAGTGAAATAAGAAAAAGACACTTCTTTGAAATACAAAACTCATCAGTTTATAGTGGTACAGAACCCTCTATCAACTCATATGCAGGGAGTTCTGCATTAAGAATGTGCTTGTAATAATCATTAACATAATGCCTACATAATACCTGCATAAATATTAACATAACCTATATAGGTATCCTTGCTTTGATAGAGAATTCACTTTAACTTCTTCTGCTCATTGAAGAAATTATTAAATTCCTGTTTATATGCTCAAAGTAATCAAAAAGTTGAAGTCATGTGTAGAGATCACAGAAAGAAAATCACAACAAAATAATATATAGCAACATTAAGACACAAAACAAACCAAGCAAAATGTCCCAACTGCAAGCAGAATAAGGAAAGCAGAATTTGGACAAATAATTAAAAAGCGAGAAAAGTAAGCTGTAGTAAGATTAAAACAAGAAAATGAGAAAAAAATGTGTGATAGCAAAAGAGAAGGGTAATGTCAAACAATAAAACTGCATGACATCTGTATCATGTTTTCTTTTTTGTCTTGAGGACAAGAACAGTGGTTGTGCAAGAAACCATGGGGAGAGAGTTATAGGATATAACTCTATGGATATCAATCATATGATATAAATATCATATCATAGGATATGATTTTTATGTCATATATATAGGATATAGTGGTTATAGGAAACTCACTGAGAGTTCTGATAATAAATTAATGTCATTCTAGAATGTCTAGTACTTAGAAGACATGGGCTGACTATCAAATTTCTGCACAACTAAATATAGACAATAGTCAAATCTATATGTTTAAGGAATGTGAGACAAAGTTTTAACATGATCAAAATTTTACAGTGGTGTCCTGGGCTGTATCAAAAGAAATGCAGCCAGAAGGTCAAGCAAGGTGATTCTACACCTCTATTTCACTCTTGTGAGATCTCTCCACCTGGAGTGCTTCATCCAGCTCTGGGCTTTCCAACATTAGAAGGATGTAGACCTGACAGAGTCCAGAGGAAATCACAAAGATGCTCAGAGGGCTGGAGAACCTCTCCTGTGAAGACAGGCTGAAAGAGTCAGGAGACCTTACAGCAGACTTTCAGTACCTAAAGAGGGCTTCAAGAGAGCTGAAGAGAGATTTTCACAAGGGTATGTAGTAACAGTACAGTGTAAAAGAGCTTTAAACTGAAAGAAGGTAAGTTTATGTCAGGAAAAAGCTCCTTCCTGTGAGGATCATGCGGCAGTGGAACATGTTGCCCAGAGAAATTGTGGATGCTTGTGGTGGTTTGGCTCTGGCTGGATGCTAAGTGCCCACTAAAGTTGCACCATCATTTCTATTCTTAACTGGACAGAGAAAAGAAAATATAACAAAAAGCTCATGAGTTGAAAGACAGGTAGACATCATTTACCAGTAACTGTCACAGGCAAAACAGACCTGACTTGAAGTAGTTAATTGAATTTACTAGCAATCAAAATTAGAGTAGAATAATGAGAAATAATAATAAAAAAAAATCTCCTTTACACCTCCTCTCTCTTCTTCCTGGGCTTAATATTGTTCTAACTCTTTACCTTCTCAAACCCTAAGGGAGATGGGCAATAGGGTTTAGGGTCAGTTCATCACATTTTGTTTTCTGTTGCTGCTTCTTCCCCCTCAGGCTGAGTTGTCCTTCCCTTGCTCCAGTGTGGGGCTTCTCCCACAGGAAACAATCATTCATGAACTACTCCAGCGTGGCTCCTTTTTACAGGATGCAATCCTTCAAGAATTGGTGTTCCAATGTGGGTCCCTCACAGGGTTACAGTCCTACCAGCAAAACTGCTCCAGGTGCTCTCCCCATGGCTCTGCAGGTCCTGTAGGGAAACTTCTCTAGCATGGAGCTCCCATGGGGTCACAGCTGTCTTCTGAACATCCACCTCCTACAGCATGCTACACTTTTGGCCCTCCTACATGGTCTGAAAGTGGATCTCTGGTCTCACATGGACCTCCATGTTCTGTGTGGGCACCTTCTGCCTCACCACTGTCTGCACCACAGACGATCTCAGTTCCAACTCAAAACAGAGCATGTTCCCTCTCCTTCATTCACCTTGGTGTTTACAAAGTTTTTTCTTACACATATTCTCACTCTTCCCTTCTCTGCTACAATTACTTCTGCCTAATTACTTTTTTCATTCTTAAACATGTCATCACACAGGCATTACTAATCTGTGATTGACTTGGCCTTGGCCAGTGGTGGTTCTGTCTTGGAGCTGGCTTGCATTGGCTCTGACATTTGTGGGAAAAACTTCTGGCAGGTTCTCACAAAAGTTACCCCTGTAGCACCCCCCCACTACCAAAATCTTGTCATGCAAACCCAAAATAATGACCCATTCCTGGGAGTATTCAAGACAGGCTGGATGGGGCTTTGAGCAACATAGTCAAGTGGGTGGTCTTCCCTGCCCATGGCAGAGGAATTGGAAATAAATGGGGTCCATTTCATCCCAAACCATTTTATGATTCTCTGATCCTCTGTGAATTCTATACAAAAAAAAAATACAGAGAAGGAGGGAAAGAGAGAGAGAGAGAGGAAGAATGTTGATGGGGGACAGGAAAAAGTTTAACACACAGGATGTTCAGAAATAAGTTAAATATTTGAAAGAATTCAGATAATCATAAGTGTTCAGTAATTCTAAAAAAACAATAATTTTGTTCTTTCAACATTATTAGTTACACTTCTGTCTTTGATTATACCTCTAACATCTCAAAGCCTTCATTTTAATAATTAAGGATTTATACACGAGGTCTCTGCGCTGCGGTAAGTATTGTCTTGGAATGTGATATATGTATATACTTAGCTGCAGATTAGTATTGAGTGGCTATTAAATTCTGAAAAGTCACTGAACTGACATTCCACCCTTATCCTTCTCCATGAGAGCTATAAACAGTGTGGATTATGAAAGGAAAAAAAAATCCAGGGCTAGAACCAAAACTGTACTTTTACTATTTTATATCAAAGTAATTTAGAAAGTTGCTTTGATATGAAATTGCCATTACTTCCTCATCTAAATGCTATAATTTCATTATGCAGGTCTTTAGTGTGTCTAAGCTTAAGTATACTAGCTCCTTGTGCACAACTATTCTTATAAATGATGATGCAGCTATTTATATTGATATTTAGAGTGAAAATCATCTCACCTAACTTGAGTTGTCTATAATGTAGAAGTCTGCATCTGAGATACACTCCCTAAAATCTCTTTATAGTTCCTCCAAGTGAAGGAAAGACGCATTTTTAGGAAGCAATTTGTTCATTCTATTTTAAGCTGAGATTAATTGTTCCCTACAGTTGGTTCTTTCTCTCTCTCTCTAGGAGCATAAAGGAATACATTAAGAATGCTTGGGGAAATTAGTTTTGGCATAGATATTCAGAAGGAGATGTCGACATTTAGACAGAGGAAGCTTGCCTTCAGATTCTGCATACACAAACATAACAGAAAAGGCTGTGGTAGCCCTAATTCTGTCTTTTTTTTACAAGTAGAAGTGCCATATTTGAATGAAGGCTTTAGCCAACAAAGCACTGCAAACATATTAGTGAAGACAGCTACATAGGGGGCATGACATGTATATGTGTTTTAAAAGGTAAGCAAAGATTAATGACTTAGGTTTCTAAAGAAACACTGATTGTTAAAGTGTTGTTTAGTTTCAAGTGATTTTGCTTCTTGATTTCTGAGCTATGTTTTCTGTTTCTTGAGATAATTTGAAGTTGCAAAATAGCTGAGGACTATATAAGTTAAGTCTCTGTGAGTGGGATTTAGTTCATGACACTTTCATATTCATATTTATATATGAGATAGGTTTCTGAACTTCTGCTATGGCCAGTATATGCATCAAGACATATATGCATCTAAATTCAGAAATATTAAGCTGTAGAAACATAGAATCATGGAAGTTGGAAAATGCCTTTAAGGTCATCAAATCCAACTATTAATCTAACAGTGCAGTCCACTACTAAACCATGTCCTGGAAGCCCATGTCTTCACATCTTTTAAAAATCTCCAAGGATGGCAAGTCAACAACTTCCCTGAGCAGCCTGCTCCAGTGCTTGACTATTCTTGCAGTGAAATAGGGCTTCCTAATATCCAAACTAAAACTACCCTCATGCAATTTGAGATCATTGCCTCTTGTCCTACTACTTCTTACTTAGCAGAAGAGCCCAGTAGCACTTTTTACAACCTCCTTTCAGGTTGCTATGCAGAGAGCACTAAGGTCTCACTTCAGCATCCTTTTCTCCTGGTTAAGCAACAGTAGTTTTTTGTTGTCCTTGGTGCATTGATCCAGCCTGTCTGATCTCTCTGTAGAACCTTCCTTCAGTCCAGCAGATCAACATTCCCACCCAAATTGGTGTCATCTGCAAAAGTATTGAGGGTCCACTCCATCCCCTCCTCCAGGTCATTGATAAAGATATTAAACTGATCTAGCCCCCAAACTGAGGCCTGGAAGACACCACTTGTGACTGGCTGCTAAGAATGTTTAATTATCATCACCACCATTCTTTGTGTTAATGACTATGTTGTGTGAGATTAAATAAATCTATTAGTTATAGCAGATGATAAGTCACAAGATTCTCTATTTCAAAGACACAACAGGGCTAGAATAGCTAGAGGTCTAGAGTTCATCCCTGAGCTTTTAAATGATTGAGGTTTAAATCACTGCCAGTAAGTTAAGTTAGTATATGAGGTTCTTTGCAGCTATCCCACTTTCTAGAAACTAAAATTTTATAAGAAGAACTTTTTAATCCTTAACATGGTTGTCAGTGTCATCAGTTTAATAAGAAATTTGTCTAGAAAATATTATTTTGCTTTATTGTGTGTTCATAAGCAGGAACCTTTTAAGAAGTAAGCCCAGCAAGTTAAATAAATCTTCACTTGGGCATACAGCTATGTGTTTTAATTTTTGATTTGCATTTCTGAACAGAGGTGACCACATCTTTTCTGTTTTTCATAAGTAGCACTTAGTGGTTTTACTTCAACTTAACTAAAGATATAGCAGTTTCAGTTTAGATCAGAAACATGACCATAATTGCAAATCGATGGTCAAAAATTAAAGTAAAATAATCAAAAGAAGGGGCATTTTAAAAGGAACATTGCTCAGATTCCTACTTTTGTTCATATAATCACATAAATCTTTTAACTGTGACAATTCAGTAGCAAACGAGTGATGTATGGAGGTGTGTTTTATTGTTAGCTCAGTACTCTAAATTCAATGACCAGCAGATTTGCCACTTGAAAATAGTGGAACAAAAGACTGGTGATAGTTATCAACAGGTCCCTTCTGCAGTGTGAAAAAATCTGACTCCTAACAGATAGCAAATACAAAGCAAACCCTACAGCAGTTTATTAGTAAGTATTGAGCAAGGATGTCTCAGGCGTAGTTCTCCTTACCAATTTTTCAAAAGAAATTTAAAGCTTTTGAATCTTCAGCTGACAATATTCTTTCCTGCTGTGTGGTGCCATTACTATTCTAGGAAAATTGATCATAGAAGAACCAAAACCAAAATGTGTCTGCTTTTTCAGGGAGAGTAGTCTCAATTTTCTCTCTATACTGTGTAATGAGGGAAGCTTTGAGGTATTCTGAATACGGCACACCAAAGGTGTGTGATTCATGGCTGTTCAGGACCACATGGCCTCTATATAAATAGGATATATGTTCTGTTTGTGGCTCAAAGTCCTGCTGGGTTTGCCTAAATACCTAGTTGTAGTTGTGTAGACTAGAGGTGAGTGGGAGGCAAAGAAATCCATATTTTTAACTGTTTTTGAGGCTGTTCTACACTCGGAATTTATGGCAAACTATACACTTTTTAATTTCCAGAAGAATATAGGTTTTAAATTTGTGTTCTGTTTCAGAAGCTATGGAGAATTAGCAAATAAACTAGTTTCATTGCCTCAGTACAACATGCTTTTAATACTAAAACAACTCATTCAGATTCTTTGGTGATTGAATACATGTATTTTTGTTGCCCTGGGCTGTATCTAAAGAGCATTGTCCTCTGTCCCACTTCCCTTTTCCATGCAGGGTAAAAAGAATATATTTACAACAGTCAGAAACCTGATAAAATTACTCAGACACAAGAATGAAGTGACTGAAGAAACAGAATTACTTCAATTATGTTAAAATACCATCACATTCAAATAAGTTTATCATTTCAGCACAAGAGGTGTGCTAGTTTTCTGAGACAGTGAGGTTTCTTTACTGGAGATAAGTTAGCTTCCCTCAGTCTTGTCAACTGAACAAGACACAGAAGAACTATAACCCTACTCATTAATTTTAATTCTAAAATACTTTAGCTGAAATCCCTTAACAGCTGAACTTCGTTGTCTACCAAGGAGTCAGAGTAGCACAGTTACTGTTAAAAGTGTTATGGAAAATTTTAGAAATACCAAATAAGTATTAACCACAATAATGTTTAATATGTTCACCAGATAAATGGCTGCACAGGTGCAGATACATCTGGAATCCAAATTTTAAGCATCATGTGAAGCACAGGAAAATATCACTCTGCATGATATCACTGGGAGAAGGCACTACTCTGCTTGAACCTCACTGGCATATATTTTCACTACTCAGACTACTGATTAGTGTGCCAGAGGCCAGATACCCAGTTTGTACTCTATACTCAGAGCTGGAAAATCCCTTTCATAACTTAAATAGATTATCTGAGTCTATCTTTACCAGTTGTCTATTCTTTTTTCAAATTATTCTTATTTCAAATTATGCTTGAGACATTCAGAGGTCTTACACAAGTCGAGGCAAACTAATAGAAATTGCTAAAAACTATATTATAACTTCAGATGTTCTAACATAGAGGCTATAACTTCACCAAACAAAGAGCAGATGGCAAAAAACACTGCCAAAAAAGAGGGTCAAAACTCTCTTCCTCCATAGTGACTCTACCCTAGTTCTGAAATAAGTTCTAGGCAGTGCACCCCACTGGCTGCTCGCAAGAGCAGGTTAATGATAAAAGAATAAGAACATAAATAAGACTGACACTGCACTGAAAGTTTTCCCTTCCTTCAATGCAATACTGAAGAAATAGCAAATGGTCATTGTTTCTTTGATACTGAAACCACACACTTTGTAAAGCTGATCTGCTTTACTACTCACGTGGCAATATAGCTTATTAAACATGTGCCAATATAATCTTGAGCATCCCAATTGTCACAGTCTCTCCTGTCACACAGGTTAATGTCTTTGGTCCCCTCTTTCATCTTTTTCTTGGCTTTGATAAGAACCTCTCAGTGTCTACATTCACTACCACCCTTTTGATTTCAGTGCTGCAGGTAGCACTTGTAATTTAAGACACCCTCTTCAAAGGCCTCACTGATGACCTCAGTAAGCACCTCAGAAGGTGATTCCTCTGTGCTCCCGTGGTTAGAAATCTATTAAACCTGAGTCAAATGAATCTTAGCCTCTAATAAATTAAAACTAGGATGAACCAACAACCTTGGAAACTATTCATTGCCATCATGCTTTCCACAGACTACCGGTTTCTTATTTCTTTTGATGTGATTTTTTTTCTTTCACATCTGAAATGCTCAGTGCCCTTACATGAGTTTTATTTCCAATTATTCTTGCATAAAAGCCATGCATATCTAGCCTAACATAATACTGCTTCCCAGGCAGATGAAACACATCTATATAATTCCTTCTTTCAGAACAGATATGAAGAGTTGCTTTATCTCCAGGAAACTAACCTGCTCCAAAGATACAGTACATTTTTAAAGATCCATACAGGGTACAATTAGGAAAGAGGAAATATGACATATCATGCTCAGGATCAAACTTTATACATTCCAATACCTAGCCTGTGAAAAGGTCAGATGAACAAACATACGTTAAATATATTCTAAGCATGTATAAACAGAACACAGACTTACAGATTGCCTTCTAGAAATAACGGATTGGTCTCATCATTTCTAATATTTTCAAGGCAGATGCTGAATCTATCCCATACATGGTATATCCATCCAGAGTTGTGAAATCTTGCAGACTCTATGTCAGTTGAGGTGCATGTGGTAGAATACTTTGAAAACCCTGCTGGTTTTTTTATGTTTAATCCACTAATTAGAATCAAACTCTGTGGAATCAGCCTTGAGGAGGTTCAGAAGACTCAAGACTTGTGTGGGATCAGGGGCTACAGTCTTATTTCAAACAGATTAAGAAGATAATTATCTATCCTATACTACATAGGCCATTTAAACAGGCACCCTTCAAACTTTTGTGTTAGCCAGACAAGTGGTACTTTAGCAGGTGCAGACTGATCTTGTGAAGGCTGTCTGAATGTGTCAATAATGACTGCCCTGTGACCAAGCTGGAGCTTTAAATATTTCACAAGTTCTATAAGGCCATTTCTATGACCTAATCAATTTAAAATTGAGGTCTCAGAGCTTGGCAAATAGGAAAAAAATTCAACCTTCCTCTGTTGTCACATCAGACATTTGGTCTTGCACTTAATCTCCTTAATGAATTTTGCTCTTGTAAATCTAAAGGGATCAGATGAAGGATGTGGAAATCACAGAGACCCTTATTCCTCACCCACCTCCTCATCATGTTTAGTATACCAAGCCCTCAAGCTGCCATCACAATTCATCTGTCAGCATGCCACCTGGGCTTTGTAAACTTCAGCATCTATATTGGAGCTTTGCCATAATTCATCAGGACCACTAACAGCTCCTCATGGCAATAGGGAAGTAAAAACATACACAAAACAAACAAATAAACAAACAAACCCAAACAAACCACACATATCCATGCACGTGCATGCAGGAAGTAGATTCACAGTGAAAATACACAGACTCTTTCTTCAGGGTGAGCTAACAAATTCCACTGTGTCATGGTAACATTTGAGTACGTATGCAGAACCCTGGCACATAGCAAAGAGAGGAAAAGAAGCACCTATGCCCAGGAGAAACTCACACAAGTAAATGGGATGAAGATTATCATTCTTGCAGCAGTAAAGACTAATCTGTTATGAAGAAGCAGACTGATGAATGCTACGGAATACCAGCTACTGAGACAGTGCATCAAACAGATATCTCTGATTCAGGATTTGTTAAGACTTTTTCAAACTCATGGCACAATGTATCTTACTCCAGAAAATCTGGTTTTGTCATAATATATGCCAGTGTCTCAGCTTGTAAATTTTTCCAGTGATAATTCTGATTCTGGTTTGTCCTAATACTGTATTGAGTTGTACCACATGAATTGTTGTTCATAAACTTGTTGCAGAATTATTTCATTCAATAGCTGTATAAAACCCTGCAAAGTTCTCCATTCTGGGAAAAAAAAAAATAAATATTAAACAACTACTAAACCCAAGGTTTTCCATTTGGGTCATGCAAAATATTACATGTCACTAAGAGTCAGTACCATTCCACCAAGTTTTACACCAAGAGCAGGTAAACAGGATGGGACATAGAATAAAGCAGTAAAAGGAAAAGGAAAGATGGCAAGTGAACATAGGAAGGCAAGTGAATATAAGAAGAATGACAAAATACACAGTTTTCAAAAGACAAAGCCTTCCAAGGTATGCCATGTGGAAATTAACCAAGTCATGCATCTGGTCATGCCATGGGTGGATAGGAAGACTGTCTGCTTCAGAGAAGCTGAATGCCACATTTAAATCCCTAGCAGGAAGAATGTGCTTACTGTTGCACCTTTTTGTAGGGTGGGGTTTATTTTTCAGGTTTAGGGTTGTTTTGACAATGCTTGTTCCCATATTGTTATTTTGCTTGGTGAGCCAAACCAAGGAAGGGAACACAATCTATTCCTTATTTTACAGGAATACTAAAGGATAGGACCACAGCAGACAGAATCTCAAGGAAACTCTCCTAACCTTGCACATTCTGGGAAAGAATAAATAAGTTACTTGCAATCTCTGTCTTATTTAATCCTTTTATGTATACAAAAGTGTTGTCAAGAAACTCTGCTTGATTTAGCACAATAATGTATAAACTTTAACAAATGTTTTAATTCCTGTTTGCTGGGTATCATGCAATATAATGAAGTATTTTCATAAGAGAAACATCTGTTTTCTGAGGAAAGAAGATTGTTTTTTCTCTTTTTTTAAAAAAAATTGCTACAGTTTTGCAGTTGCTTTGTATAGAGAATGTGTCATGAGCTCCTAGAGGTATGAAATTACTTAGTCATGCACAATATTTCTTGTCAGCCTCACCCTTTGAGGTGAAAGATAGAAGGAAAATTTATTGTATAAATAGAAAGGCATCAGAGATCTCTTTAAAGTGGAGTGCTGAACATTACCTGAGATAAGAAAGGCATCCTTGCATATCCTAGTAATACTACCAGTACCAAAGATGGAAACTGAGAGCATACAGACTAGTAGAAAATTGTTTGCCAGGAACATTTTCTGATGCTGAATCTTCATGAGACAGCATTTTTTCAACTTTTAAAGTCAAATAATGAGAATGAAGCTTCAAATTTGCTCAGCTAATGCTGATACTAACCTTGTAAAAAAGAAAGACGTGGTCCAAAGAAGAGACATAAAGATGATGAAAAGGACTAAGAAACCTGACACAAAGAAATGCAGGGAGAACTGTGTTTGTTCAGCCTAGAGAAAAGACTTGAAGAAGACCTTATCATCGTGTTCCAATATTTAAAAGATGGCTAAAGATAAGGCTGGGACTCCCTTTTCACAACGCAGAGAGGAGGGGTAATGAGTACAAGTTACTCCTGTAGAAATTCTGATTGGATACAAGAGGAACATTTTCCTAATGAGAACAATAAGCCATTGGAATACTCTCCCCAAGGAAGTGGTGGACTCCCCCAACAGAGCACACTTCAGATTCAGCTGGACAGGGCTGTGGGCCCTGTTTTCTACACTGTGCTTTTGCCAACAGTTGTTGGAACAGATGATCCTCAGGGTACCTTCCAATCTAATATTCTATAAATCTATTATATGCTGAAAATTAAACTGTGTTTTCTTTTTTATTTTTTGGTGGGGTTTTTTTGCTCTTGTTTTTATTTTTGGGGTTTTTTGGTGGTTTTTTGGTGGTTTCTTTTTTGTGTTTTTGTTGTTGCTGTTTTTTGGTAGTTTTGTTTTGTTTTGTTTTGTTTTTTTGGTTGGTTGGTTGGTTTAGGTTTTTTTTTTTTTGTTTTGTTTTCCTGATCAAGCCTGGATTTTTCTGAGCTTCTGTGTAAATTTTTTGCTAAACATGACATTGCTTTAGATCTGTAAACCTAAACTTCATTAATCTAGCTTTATTTCTGTTGTAACATTCAAGAAGTCAGATGTATATGGAAAGTAATACAATTGGACCTAAGTATAGGACCTACAATCCCTTCTAGTGGAATTATAATCACTCAAGAAAGCATGGCAAATTTGCTAGGACACTAATATTGCAGCAAAACCTCTTTTCCCGTGATTAAATTGAAAAATCAATATACTGATAACCTACTTTGAAATAAATCAAAATGCATTAGTTTTAATGTAAAAGTATGCAGTAAATAAAAATATTTATATTTTCTAGTATTAATTTGCTCTATTTGGATACGGTTGGATGAAAAGCCTCAGGTTGTGTGTGCATCATCATTGCATCTATTGGGTTATAACACTAGTTTTGAACTGTGTGACAGTATAAGTATTGCAGGACATACATAACAAACCAAGAATATTAAAATAATTTTTAATTTCACACCAGAAACACACTTTTCTTACACCACACCAATCCTTAGTGAAAACACTGCAGAATACAATTGAGTTTAAAGCTTGATTAAGCATAATCAAGAAACTGAAAATAATTTATTTCTGTTTTCACCAACCATAACTCTGTGAATAATCATCTCAAAGGTAGTACTTTTATAAAAAATATAAAACATACTTTATTAAAAGTACTAAAATATTTAAATTGATGCCTGTTAAAATAATACCAAAAGACAGTCACGAGCAAGAATAAAAATGAAATTTCCTTAGGAGGTACCAGTCATACCCTTCAGAAGTGGAATTTTGGTGATATCGCCAAACAAGTTTAGTATATAGCCTGGTTTATGTGTACACATATATGTACATATGGTCATGTATATATATATACATATATGTGCACTTGTGCACACATACATATATGTATAGTATACGTATTCTATGTATATATATATGTACATAGAATATACTTAACACACAAATGGGGATGATTTTATATGTCAGATTTACATTGCACAAAATGTTTCTGAAGATTTGCACTCTTTCCCTCCCCGTGTCCCTCCCTTCACATGTATACATAGTACGTCTGTTGTGTTCAGCAGAGTTCTGTCACTCTCTTGGGGCTTTCGTCCACTTCTTAGAGACCTTCATCCTGGCAAGCTGACAGTATCCTTCAATTCTTAGGGAATATTCCAATTCCATCTTTTTTTAAGCACTTCACATTATGTCAAAATGCCATTCTGGATAGCTTTGATCAAATTGGATTTCATTTGAAGTATCCTGCAGTAAGGACAGCTGAAGTAGACACCTTCCTGAACATGTCTAATTCACTCCAGATTTCTTAAGTATCCCAGCTCCAGCTCTTGATGGCTTTCTTTGATATCAGTACTTACACGGTTTATTTTGATTAATGACATTAATTAATTTTTTACCTTGCTAAATAAACTAGTAATAAGTCTGGATTTTCCAACACACATAACTTGAGTCTAAAAGTAAAAATCAGTACAAAAATATTTTATACATTTTACATTATCTTGCTAGAAAACAAATTTGAAATTTTGCAATAAATCTTTTCTACTAAGCAATTTGAAACTGCACAGGAGTTCATTATTTTTCTTATTAGCTACATTTCCATAGCAATATCATGCTGATAAATATCATCAGTGATACCATAAATTTTACTTAAATTAATACAAACAATGATGCTTTATTAGTATGTACAATGGAGCACATCTTAAATAATCATTAGATTCAAAATACTCTTTTCTTCAGTCTTATTTTGCTGTATGCATGTTGAAAAATTTACCAAATGTGTTTTCAAACAAACATACACACTGAAAGCCATCTCTGCCCTTTGTTCTGCCCTTCCATGGTTTAGAAAGCGCAAAGGCTCAATAGCACTTAGGAGGAGAATCAGGTATTTCACACAGAGTACTCTGAGTTGGAAAGGACCCACAAGGATCATCAAGACCTTCTCTAAAGTGAAAGGCCCATACAGGGGTTGAACCCACAACCTCCCTGTTAGTAGCACCGTATTTGACTTCAGAATACTGAAAGAGAGAACATGGTGGTGAGAAAGCCATCTGCAAATGATGTATCAGATTAGCCAGGGGAAAGGAAGGGAATAAATTATGTGTTCTTTTTAAACAAATTAAATACATATATATAACATAAATACCAAATAATGTTTTTATCACTCAAGAGTAAAGCAGTAAACAGATTTCCTAGTGGGCTTTAGGGCAGTTCTGAGCAATTCTAACTCACATTCTCTGATACCCTGATTAGACCTTGGAAGCACACAGCACTGAAAGTAACTCCTGCCCTGCCTGATGCCTGGTGACATAGAACAGTGCCAAGTGCTTAACCTTCTAACATAGGCATCAAAGTGTCTCCTCAGTTTAAACTTCCCTCTTCATCCTGAGATGGAAAAATAATGTATGGTTTTAAGAATATGTTGCTTTGTCACTGAAGAAAACTAAAAAGAGACCAAAAAACAAGATAATTAACTCAGAGGGAGTAACCAGTCAGCTAAGGTTGGCTAAGCTACGCAATTGTGCTTTGAAGCAAATGAACCTTACTTTGAACCACTTCAAACAACTGGAAGAGAAAAAAAAAATCCTATCAAATCTGCCATGAGGGAAGCATATGTGAACTGCACATGGTCTGAGATATGGGATAAAGGCTCTAAATAGGTCTTTTACTGTCTTTATGCTCTGATTCATGGAAACAAGAGAGTACTTAAACACATGCTTACTTGCAGGCATCTGCTTTACGTTTATTGTCTTCAAATGAGAAAGCCAATAGTTAAGTTTATATGTGGTCCTGGATGGAAAGAAACATAAAACACTCTGTCAGTGAGGTTCTGACTTGGGTCCCTACCTTTGCAGTATAATCAAAGTAGCTGCTTAAGTTTATTGCAAGTTATTTTTAGGCAAGACACAAATAAACTGTCAAGATCAGCTCTCAGATGTGAAATACAAAAGCTCCAGGTGTGTATTGTGGTTTGCTTAGTGTCAGATATTTGGTTTCACACACTTCTGCGGGAAAGATATTGTAAAATTTCTTAAGAAGACACTGCAGAAAAAAATAAATGGGGTATGTGCACATGAAAAAATATTGAGAGGTATACCTTAATATTTGGGATATTAATTTCAGTACCTCAATTCAGGACAAGCATTTCCCTATTCACATTTTAATCTGATTTGCAGTAATCTTTACTTTGTGGACTAATTAAACCCCAAGTCATGGACCACTTGAAAAATAAATAAATACAAAACAAAACACTTCACTGCACATAGATCTACCCCTGGGGAAATGATGAGAGACCAAAATATGTGACAGATGTTAGTCACATTGCTTAATGCACTACTGGAAGTTGCTCGGATACTATGGTGATGAGTGTGGAGTGAGAACCTACACAGATTAGAACCATTTAGTAAGATGTATTCTAAACAGACTCATTACATAGCTATTACTGCAAAAAAATTGGAGAGGAGGTGATGCATGAGTTCTAGAATAGAAGACTTGTAAATGTCTTTGTATATATATGTTCTCCTAAAAAAGCCTTGTGTCTATTATTAAATGATAAGTAGAACAATTGTTTTCAATTTTAGATCATTTATCTATGTTTTAATTTGCCATTCTGTTCATGAAGCATCAAAGATGCAACAGCAAAGCCTTTAGAAAAGCTGCTTAGCACAATAATTAGCTTTTGTATTGAACATAAAAGGCAGTCATGAACTCAGAATAGAACAGTAATAGATGAACCAGAAAAATAGAATGCATCTGCCAGAAAAGATGGGACAGTGCTGTTGGTTAAAATACTGTCCATTTCACTCTGGATTCATACAAGTCAGTTGGTTGCAGGTCACACAAGATAAATTGTGCAAATTTTATTTGTCTTTGATTGTATAGATGAAATTTGCTTAAAATAAATTATATCGTTTAATCAAATGGAATCTTTAATTAAAATCACAAAACCACAGAATATGCCGATTTGGAAGGGACCCAAAAAAACCATTGAGTCCAGCTCCTGGTCCTGGGAGGTCCCAAGGGACACACCATGTACCTGAGAGCATTTTTAAAATTGTCCAAATGCTTCTTGAGCTCTGTCAGGCTGTGACCGTGACCACTTCTGTGGGGAGCCTGTTCCAGTGCCCAGCTTCCCTCTGTGTGGAGAACCTTTTCTTAATATCCAGCTTAAATATCCCCTGACACAACTTCAGGCCATTCCCTGGGGTCCTGTCACTGTCACCACAGAGCAGAGATCAGTGCCTGCCACTCCTGTTCCCCTCATGAGGAAGTTGTAACTGCAATGAGGGCTCCCTTCAGTCTCCTCCAGGCTAAACTGACCAAGTGACTTCAGCCACTCCCCATACAGCTTCTTCTAAAGGCCTTCACCACCTTCGTAGCCCTCCTTTGAATTTTCTAATAGCTTCATATCTTTCTTATTTGTGGTGACAAAAACTGCACACGAGGCTGCACCATTGCAGAGCAGACTGAGACAATCCCCTCCCTTGGCTGGCTGGCAATGCTATTGCTTCCTTAGTAAATTTCTAAAGGATTTGTATAGGATATAAATTCATTTTATAAACACAAAATTTTCTAACAAAGTTATCCTAGCAAGTGACCAGGCCTGTACATTCAAGGCCTGTAAAGTGGAGGAAAACTCAGGTGTTCAAAATGTTCTGTGGATTTGCCAAATTTGATAATCAACTTAGAATTTAGGTGGTAGGCTCCAGTTACAATATTCTAATATATGAATCTATTTAAATAAATGGAATTTGAAAAGAAACCTTTCTTCCTGTGCTTTTATGTGTTGCTGTCTCTGCTTCCAGTACAGAATGTATTCAACACATATAATGATACTGTTCTGTCTCCTTTTCCTTTGCAGGTTACTCCTGTTATCTCAGAAAAGCATGAAATGACACTTTATCAAATAACAGCTATTACATAATGGCTTCAGGATTGCCAAAGTCAGTTGCAGCTATAAATTAAATTTGGCTGTCTCAGATACCACAGGCAAAAAATGAGCTCTTCAGAATCTCTATCTTTTCAAATCATGCAACATAATCTAAGAAAGTTCATGAAATTTTTGACAATTTTTTAAGATTTACCTGTTTAGATTACCACATTGCAAAACTTTTTTTTCCCCCACAGTATCACAAACAACGATTCATCAAAATAATATCTTTGTATGTTTATTCTTTTCATCTTTAACTTGCTTAAATTTACTCAAAAGTTTTGCCTAGAGTAACCTGATTTTTAGCGAAGTATAAGAATCTAGTAATGAAAATTTCTGCCAGTGTTCTGACACTCACCACAGAGTCTACAAAATTGGATAGGTGAGATCTCAGCAAAATCCAGATTTCTGTTAATGAACTCATTAAAAAGGGATGAAATACTACTAGTTTTAGTACACATGCTAAAAGTCAAAGTACTGTACTCTAAAGTATCAATTTTTATCTCCAGAATGCTTTGCAAATTGCAAGTGATAGGTCCTCACGTGGCTCTCAGGAAGAGAAAAAATTTGTTGCCAGTCATTTCAGAGAAGATTCCTATTGATTTCTAATATATTAACAACATGTAAAGCATATTGTTGCAGGACACAAATTAGCCCTTAAGAGAGCTGCAATTTGGTATCAGGAACTCTTAACCCTGTTCTAGCTGCAGTGGACAGCATTGTCTCTCGTGCCTTGCCCAAAGCACACGAAGTATAGAGCACTCAACTTGCTGGATGTAAAGACAGTAAGGATAGCTCCAAGGTGAGCCCACCTTGATGAATCAATTCAGAGGCAGCTGTGAAGATAAAATAAGTTTGACTTTTTACTTCAAATCCTTATCACAAATGGATGTGATGTCTGATACACAGGTATGAAATTTTCTTCCCTAAACTTCTGTTTGAAATGATTGTCGCTAAGCTGGTACTCAAATTCCCATGTCTTGACATTCTGATCAGAATGCCTTTGGCTATGATGCAAAAAAAAAGAGATCTGAAAGATTAAAACACTACAGCACCCACTAGAAGACAGCCATTTAGAGAACAGTCCAGCAGTCTCCTAAGAGAAAACAGTAATATTAAAATGATTCTGTCCACTTCTACAAAGAAACTGTAAGACTAATCAAATTTTCTTTGCAACTTTAATCATTGAAAAATACATCACTGTAGGTGCCTTGTAAAGTCAATAGAGTTCTAAGAAGCTCCAGAGGTAACTCAGCCAACCCCAATATATAAAGTGACATGAATTTACAGAGCTAGTGAAGAAAAACCACAGTAGACTATTTGATCATATACTTTGTAACAGAGATATTGTTGTCAAAAGATGATCCATTATGCCTTAAACCAGGCTGGCTGCTACAAGATCACCAAGCCAATCTCTAACTCCCTCTGCTTAGATGGACATGGAGACAATCATAGAATTGTTTGTGCTGGAAGGGGCCTTAAAAACCCACTATAGACTGGGTGCAACCTTCCACGAGATGAGGTTGCTCAAAGCCCCATTCAACCTGGCCTTGAACACTTCCAGGGATGTGTCATCCATGGCTTCTCTGGAAAACCTCTTCCAGTGCCTTACAAATAAAGAATTTCTTTCTAATATCTAATTCAAATCTACCCTCTTTCAGATTTTAGCATTAGACTTTGTCCTACCAGTATAGCCTCTTGTCAAAAAAACTGATCTAGATCTCTTATAGGCTCCTTTATATACTGCAAGACTTCTAGAATATCTGCTTAAAGCCTTCTCTTCTCCTTGTCGAAGAATACCAGCTGTCTCACCCTGTCTTCATAAGAAGGTCCATAGGAAAAATAAAATGAAAAGCTTGTGGGCTGAGATAAAGAACAGGTGATCATTTATCAAATACCATAAAGGGAAAAGTAGTCTTGGTTTGGGGAAGATTATTCTAATCTATTGCAATTAAAAATACAGCAGGATACAAGGACAATACTAACAATACCTTCTCTCCACTCTTAAACTTTGTTCTCAAGCCTTTCTTTACTCGTTTTTTGCTTTTCCTGACTCTTCTGCTTCCCTCTCCCCTTGAATGACACAAGTGTGATGGAGTACAGGGGTTGTGATCATGTAACACTTCATCTCTGTTGCTCGTTCTTCACATTTTTTCACTGTTTGCATGTGGAGTCATTCCACAGGCTGTAGGTCTTAATGATCTGTTTCAGTATATGTCATTTCCATGGGTAGAATCCTTCAGCAACAACTACTAGAGCATGGATCCCCTATAGAGCCACAAGTCCTGACAGAAAACCTGCTCCTATATGGGCTGCTTTCCTTTCTGCAAGGAACTCACTCTTGAAGCTGTCCTTAGGCTCCAGCTTTCTTGAGATCATCTCCACCTGCTCTGCTGTGGGATCTTTCACAAGCTGCAGTGTGGATAACTGCTTCCCCTCAGTCCTCTACTGCCTGTCCAGAGGGACAATTTGCTTCACTATGGTCTTTTCTGTGGGTTGCAGCTGCAGGGAAACCTCTGCTCTGGTGCCTGGAGAACTTTCTTCCTCTTCCTTGATGGTTGTTTCCATCACAATTTTTCTTGGTCCTCTCTCTCACAGCTGGTATGCAGAATCTTCACTCTTAAAAATATGTTATCATGAAAGTGCCACCAGCTCAGCTCTGGCCAGCACTGGTCATCTCTGTTGCACATGATGGCAGCTCCTGGTCTCTTCTCATAGAGGACACCTTACAGCTCCCCCTGCTACCAAAACCTTGACTCAAATCCAATGCATCTATAGACATTTGATAACATTCTTTAATCTTTACTTTAAAACAAATCTTGTTGCTCTACTTCAGACATTGTTTAGCATCAAACAATTATATTTGTTTAATGTCTAATGTAAGGTAATAAATGGACTTAGACCTGTAATGTTGTGGTGTCTGTTAGTTTTAAACATAAATTTCATGATGGATTTTTTTTAAATCACGATTGATATAGTCACAGCATAACACAGTAGAACATATGAAATAGATGCTTTGATCTGCTGCTATTCTGCAGCCCTAGAAAAAATCCATTTCAACAAAGATGCATAAACTTACACTCACAGAAATCTCAGGGATATGCCTGAATGGGCATAGCATTCATTGGACATGGTTTCTTCAGAGAAAATTGCACTAGCCTATTGAATTTCTTCTTGTAATAAAATGTTTTCCTCAATGATTTTCCCAGAGTTCTTATATTCTAGTGGCACAAGTATTATTCATTGCTTGTATTTTCTGTTTTATTATTTAGTTATTCAGTGTTGTAAAGTTGTTCCATTTTGTTGTTAACCTATTTCTGCCTGAGTGTTTCTTGTAATTGCTTCATGAAATCTAAATTTTCCTCTGTCAGGAAAGAAGCATAATGTAAAGAAAAGCTTGCATTAATAATAATAAAAATAATAAAGTCTATTTAGATTAAAACATTCTTTCTCTAAGCACACTTATGCATACTACCCCAGTCAAATCCTACTGTGTCTTCTGTGTTTGGAGAAGCCCACTATTGAAGCCTTGCTGTATGCCAGACAATCCCCAAAAAAATATTCTCTTCCATTGTCAGTGAAGATAAAGCCCCAGAAAATGGAAATGTGGGGGTGGAGGAATGCCACTATGTTGATCAGTTGTTTGTAACACCTTGCAAGGGTAATATCAGCTTACAGACAACACCTCCAGGCAACATTTCCCCGTCATGTACCTTACTGTTCACCTGGGAACATCAACAGCTGGTTCAGAGCTACATAGCACCAAAGCACTGACACTTTAATACTAACAAACATCTTTTGTATTGACAATAGGTCCAATTATAAGGAAACCTGGGGAGAAGTGATGGAGATAGATAGATTTTCAAAGATAAGAGCATAACCTTGTCTTTGTCTTTCTTTTCTTTTATGTTTCATATTTTCCACTCTATGACACTCTTATGGACTTCCCTTGTGTGGATTATTTACAGAGGAAATCACTGTTTTTTCAATTATTTATAAAAGAAAAAGTAATGTCACATTTGCAATGATTTAATAATTGATGATTAGGTTAATAATAGTAATAATAATAATAATAATAATAATAATAATAATAATAATAGTAAATCAATTGTAATAAGCAAGTTCTATTTCCTCTCTGATTTCTCTGAAGGCTTTAGAATGGATTTTATACAAATATCATAAATGTCTAATTTTTTTTTCAAGCATCTCCTAAACAGGAAAAAATAATCTGAGATTAAGTATATTTGAGACTCTAATTCTATTTCTAGAACATTAGGGTAGGGTGACATTTAAGTTCCTTGACAGGCACTCTAGGCCATGCACACACCCCCCTAGTCCTACAGAAGACTATCTGAGAATCAGTGCTCTCATCTTCTAGCAGTCTTCTGTCAAATACTAAAATACTTTCACCATAGAAAATTATATATTTTATAAATATATATAATAAATATTTAAATATATTAATATTTTAAACAAAGTAAATTAAACAAAACTGAACACTAATATATATTTCCAGGCTTCAGATCTTAATAATAAATGAACAATACAGGGAAAGTTGTGGGTTTTTTTTGAAATATGTAAACCTGGTAATCATACGGTTTTTTTTGAAATATGTAAACCTGGTAATCATACATAATGTTCAGACCACTGAAATGTAATTTCAGTTCTGTAAGAACTGTGGTCATATTAGAAACAAATCTTCTGTCTTTCCTTTGGAGGTGTCAATGCTCTTCTACAGCTGGATTCAGTCTGTTTTATGTAAATGGGAAGTGGCTTCTACAAATGAAGTAATAAAACCATAGAATTTCACTATTGGTGATGTTAAATCAAGCAGAAAGAATGTTATGTTCCCCTATTTTTCTTACTAAATTCCCATGAAATTCAAGTGGCAGTGCCCCAATTATTGTTTCATGAAAAGTGTAGTTTATGTATTTTCCCTTTGCTATCAAAATATTTCCCCTGTTGATTCTTTGCAGCAATAATAAAAAGCAAGATGTGTAGCAACAAATGAAATAGAAGCTCATATAAACAAAAATAGTTGACATATACTAGGCCATGTATGGAGACAACCAGAATTAACCAGCTCATCCTTTTTATAGAGTAGTAATTTAAAATATTCATAATGCTATGTTGTTGATAGTGATGATATGTTTTTAGACACAGCTAGTTCCAGTTTACATTGACATACTGTCATCAATTATGCTTCACCATCTGTGAACATAATTAAGTTTACCCTTAAATTTGATTTTAGAACATATCATTCACAAGTGACTCTTGTTTACTAAACACACTTGGAATAAGCAAAAACTGAATAGCATGCATTTTGAATAAACTAGAAACAATTTTGCATGCAGACCTCAAAGGGCTATAAATGCATAATTTACCCATTTTCAACATATAAACACCTGAACACTTTCCAGGATTCAGGAACCAGCTTAAGCTTTGTGTGCCATTACTCAAATCTCATTTATATCTTGTCATTGTCTATGACTCTGAATTGAAAAGAGATCTTAAAATAGATATAAGTGCCATTGACTCTACCTTAATAGTCAGTCAAGAGGAATCAGAAACTATATATGCTTTTTTTCCAGAGATAGTCATTGATATCTCTCAAAATATTTTGTCAATTTTCCAAACTCCTGAAGTACTGAACTCCATGGGAAGTATGCAACAGCACCTTTCATGAAGTGCTCTACATCTCACAGATAATCTCAGTGGTTCACATCATACATATTTTGTACCTTTACTGGATAAGCAAAATATTCATAGGAAATGTAGAATTTCTTCCTGTTTGAACAATTGTGAATTTGTGATCAATTTTGCTTATGCATTCTAAAACCATTCCTAAAAATTACCTGTTTTTCTGGATGTGTTTTCCTGTTAACCTATTTGCTAAAATATGTGTGGAAAGCACACACCATAGGGATTCAAAATCAGTCAAAGTGAATTAATTTAAAAATTCGAATGAAGAGTGGTGCCTTTTTTTTTTTTTTTAATTCTCCAAGCTCTGATCTTGTTAATATATTAAGAAGAAAACTAGCACCATGAAGAAGATGTTTAGATCCCCTAAGTAGAAGCCTTTCAGAGGGAATTAGAAAACAAGACAAAAATCTATTAGTAGTACTATTCTGTACTACCAAACCAGTGTGGCAATCCTGCCTCTTTCACAAGGTCAAAATAAGAGAGTTGATAGCAAATCCTTCAAAAGTAACACATCTTAACACCTCTAAATCTTCACAGTATTTATCCACAAAATACCTCTGAGAGACAGCGATGCATTCCTATCCCAGTTTGCATAGGAGGAACTAAGACACAGAAACTACAGTGCAGAGTTCAGAATGCACTTAGACATTTAAAAATACAAAATATACAGAAGTCTGCAGAAATTTAATCTGTAGGAAAGTAAAGGACACCCCACGTGATAGGTGAACATTGACACTTTCTTTGCCTGTGCACAGGGCAAACAGGCCAAAGAAAACTCACTCGCTCCTGTCAAGCAACTCTCCTGTACAGGATCTGCTGAACACCAACTTTTCACATGAACTACTTGGGCTGTTGAGTCGTTTTAAGGACTAGGGTTTAGTGCCTCCTCAAATACTATGTAAGATGGCAATATGGAGTTAAAAAGGTACTATTTTGAGTAGGATTTAATCAGCTGCATGCAGAATGGGAAGAGGCTGTAAATGAAGCACTGTGCATTTTCTGATAGATCTCAAGTTCTATGAGTCAGGGAGATATATATCCTAAACTTATCGTGGTATTTTTTTCCTAAATTCTTGACATCTATTTCATAATGAGATGTGAGATGAGAGGTAGGTTGCAAATTAAAATTAAGTGTTGTAGGGTTCTGACTCTGAATTTGATGTCCTGCTGCTTGGCCCCACTTGTTCCTGGTGCTAGGATTAGCAGGACATCTTCACAGCCTTTACTGTGACATCCCATTAGGATGTGTTTGCACAGTCAGTCCTGTGGGGGATGCTGGGATTCTTTATAAGCAATTCCCTAGCTGTGACTAAACACACACTTTGCTGTGTCTGCCAGCAATATCAACTGAGAGTGGGAGAAAATGTCCTGGAGTGTCTGGAAGCAGAAACCTCAGACACTAAGCCTCCTATGACATGCTGGCAATAGGTTTGAAAGGCAGCTTTACTGGTTCCTACCACAGCCAAGTTCCAGGGCCTGCTCAAAGAGTGCCATGCAGCAAAGCTCTGTGTTTTCTTTAAGCTTCTGATGCCTGTTCTTCAGTTCAGTATCTCATAAGCCTTAAGTATCCTGGCTGAGTGATAGGAGACCCCTTTGAGTTTGGAGTAACCTTTAAAAGATCCTGTTGTCCTGGCATATCTGTCTGGAAAAGCTTGATATGGTCAGAAACCATAAGGATAAGCATCTGCATATGACTTTGGAAGAAAAGAAAAAAAGTAAGTAAAAAGAAATGTATTTGAAGAAAGTGTTTCTTCTGCAGTATGAAAAACAGATCTATCAGCGGTTACGTCAGTAGCACTTAAGGTACCTGAGGGACACACCAATTGAAACTTGCCCAATCTCATAATGAACCACCTGAGGCTAGATGCTTCTGGAAGCCTTTCAAATTTTAATCTTTTTGCACAAATCAAGTGTAAGGCTAGCTCAGTATGGTCCATCCTCACGTGAGAGCCTTTTGGTGCATAAACTTCCTTCCAAGAGTCAGAAAGAAATGGGAGAGAGATTAGTAGAGACTTCAGGAGAAGAGTATGTGGTAGATGAAAATAGCACCATTTGCACCCCAGAGAGAACAAAAACAATGCTTGATTGGTACCTTACTGATAAGATTGTACCTTATGATTGATGTATCAGAAATGGAATGGAAGAAGACCTGAACTAAATAGGATTTCATACTTATTTTTTGCTACTTACATGAGTTTTTTAAAATACTTTTTATAATACTGGCAGCTTACTATATGGAGGAATTTCTATGAAAAAAAATTAATATTGCTGAATGGTCTTATCTTTTCTTTTCTGAGATTTATGACCTTTCATTTGATGACCTAGTGTCTTATCTAATTTTTTTGATCTCTAACAATGATTTATATCTACTTTTAAAGATATGACTTCCTCCACAACAGGACATTAGGCACATAAACAAGAGTCAATAAAAGAATGTTGATGATGGCGATTTCTAAAAAATCAAGAAGTTTTACACGAGCTCTAAATAAATATGACTGAAACAGCTACCTTTGACTGCTAAAGCCACACATTTTTTGACTACATTAAATTTCTGAAAACATCTGAAATTTACTAAGCTCATATATGACATGTAAAAGGTAAACAATGGAGCATATAGCTGCTAAAGGGAAAATAAGGTCAAACAATTATTAGTGCATTCTGGTCTTTCAATTCTTAAAACTCTCCTACAGTGAGAAAGGAAGAAAGGAAAACACCTCTATAGAGATTAAGAGGTCTGTAAACATTCACTGAGGATTAGCTGTTAATATGTGTTAAGAATGGATTCCAAATGCTCACAGACTTACTCCCCTTATGTTGAAGCAAGACAAATTCTTTCAGTTGAGGTAGGCTTTGTCAGGGACACTATCTTTTGGGTTTTTTGTTGTTTGGCAGTCTCTGTTTTCCAAGGTGCATCAGAAAACATGTGTATGAGACTCAGCTATAGATAAGTGTGAAAGAGACAGAAAATATAGGTCATAGAGAAAGCTCTGTTCAGAGGTTACTGTCTTGTGTTTGAAATTATAAACTAAAGAAAAGCTAAATGGAATTATTCTGCAAAAAGTACCTTTTGGAAAGTAAAGCTGCTCTTTAGAGCAGGGAGTGACAAGGATGAAATTTGAGACTAATGGCTTAGCTTCTCAACTCATCTTTCTGTCAAGCCTCTTTCATAACACCACCTTATAAATCAAGTCCAAATGAATCCCTCCCAAGTGAGAGTCTTCTCAGAAAAATGACAAGTTAAGATTCAGAGACAAATTCCTAAAAGATCTCAGGCTTCATAGGGTTTAATGCACTCATTAAATACTGAGGGAGACTTCAACTTGAATCTTCCAATGGTGAAGATATCACAGTAAAATTTCGATTTTATTTTTTTAGTATTTTATATAGCTTCTACTCTTAAAGAGACTACTTGCTTAGTTTACACTATAAAGATGCTGTTTCAGAGAAAATGTAATGTGGGATGCAAAATCAAGTTCTTTGCTTTTTTGTCTCATTCACTTTCAAAAGAAAATAAATAAAGATTGTATGCTTGAAAAAAAAAAAAATACAGGTTTTCTAGTTGATTTATCATTATTACAGAATCCACCTCATGGATTTTGACTTTCAAAAGAATGTGCATAGAACTGAACTGTCTAGTAGACAGTAGGGCAATCAGGACAGCAATAGGCAGCTTTGACTAAAAATATAATAAGCAAAGTTCAGAAGCAATTGGTAATTTATTTTTTTTTACACAATACTATAAACATGAGCTTTTATGTGAGACAATGAAATCTTGCCAGATAGGGTTTTTTTTAAGGTCAACTGTACTATATCATATTATGATTGTGCTTTTGTTCCTAGAAAAATTTTAATGTCTTTATTTTAAAAGTCTCTGAATTTATTAAGCATCAAAGTTCTTTTACAGGAAAATCACTCATTTTGTCAAAGAAGTCAAAAATTCAGTGAAGTCTGTGTCAACTGAGCATGAGATAGGGATCAGGGTGTAATTAGAAATATTAATTTAGTTGGCTAACAGAGCCAGAAAGAGGCAAAAATATTATTTTCTAATTTTTGACACAAATTTCCACAGAAGTAACGTACTAACTCCATTAGGCAAGTAATACAGATAACAGATCTTTGATCATAACTGAAAACACTGAGTACCAATTACTAGAAAAAAATATTTTCCGGTCTATGATTAAAGAACTGCAGTGAATTAAACACCTGCCACACTTCACACTAATAAAGAAAGATTGATTTCTTTGGGATAGCTATTTGGCCATAATTGCAGCAGGTCAGATGTTGCATACCAGATGTATTCAAAGGCTCTTGGCTATGGTATGTAAACCTTCGGATTTGGTTTTAACTCTGAATGCAGCAGTCGTTTCTTGCTCTCCTCTTGTTCTTCTCTAGGCTGTTCCCAACCTCTGACATTTTCTGACACTATGCCAGGTATAATGTTTCCTGCTTCATAAATGTTTTGCTTCAGCTTCTTTATAACATACTACATTTAGATAATATCAAAATAGCTGTTGAACTTTCAAGGTTGCTAATTTAGGCATGGGTATCCTTAAAAGAAAATGGTAGCAGCTCTGAGAAGAACTACACATAGTTATAGTCTTGTGATAGTATATGATAATGGAAAGAATTCAGAAGTTCTACCTTTATGAAAGAAATACCAAAAAGATGGATATGCATTGATAAGGAGAAAGGAGTTGTAAATATTATATTGTATGGTCACACAGATTTATCTATGCATTTACTATGATAAATTGAATATGAAGATTTATGGTCAGCAGAGGACCAAGGCATAGAATACTTAGACAAAACGTATGTACAGAAGGCAATGGAGACTGATGGAAGCTGGCTAATGTCATTGCAAGGCTACTCTTAAATACCTTTGAATAGCCATAGTGTCTGGGAAAAGTACATGAAGACTAGAAGAGAAAAAAAATATCACTCCTATACTCAAGAAGGATAGAAGGAAGACTTGGGGAACTACAGTCCAGTCAGCATCACCTTAGTCACTCAGAAGGTGATGAAGAAAATTCATCCTGGAAAGATTTTCTAGACACATGAAGGCCACGGAGCTAGCTAGGAATAATTAGCATGGATTTTCAAGGGCGAAATCATGCTGGACCAACTTGATAGATTCTACAATGATGGGAAATAGCTGACAGGTGGGGAATGAGAGCAGAGCAACAGATATCATTCACCTTGACTTCAAAAACTTCTGACACTGTCTCACATAACATCATCATAGAGAAACTGACAAAGTAAAGTTTAGGTAAGTGGACAGTGAGATGGATTAAAGATGAGCTGAATGATTGGTCCCAGAGGAATGTGGTTGATGGCACCAAGTCCTGTTGGAGGCAGTTTCTAGCAGTCTAGCTCAGAGGTCTGCTCATGCTCTAATATTCTTCAACGTCTTTATTAATGACTTGATAAGGATGACGTCTCAGCAAGTTTGCAGACAATACAAAAAGTAGGTGGAGTAGTTTATACAAGTTATAGTTATGCCACCATCCAGAGGAAGCTCAGTAAGGTGGGTGGGTGTCAGCAAGGGTAAATGTCAAATCCTGCATCTGAGTAAGAAAAAATTGATGCACCAGTTTATGCAGTAGTGCAACCATCTGAAAAGCAGCTTTGCCAAGAAGGACCTTAGGATTCCAGTGGACAACAGGCCAGCAATGCACCCTCAGAGCAGAGGAGTCCACCACCCTCCTTGGCTGCACTACGAGTGTTGCCAGCAATTTGAGTGAGGTGATCCTTCCCCTCTGTTCAGTACTAGTGAGACTGCACCTGCAGAATTGTGTTCAGTTCTGGGCTCCCACTACAAGAAAGATATAGATGTAACAGATCGAGTAATGGTCCAGAAAAACTGATTTAGTGATCAGAGCATTTTTCAGTAAAGGAAAGGCTGAGGGAGACAGAATTTTTCAGCCTGGAGAAGGTTCAGGGAGGTCTCATCAATATTATATGTATACCTGAAGGAAAGGAATGAGGAAAAGTGAACCAGACATTTCTCAGTAGTGCTTATTGACAGGATACAGGCAATGGACACCAATTAAAATACACAAGATTCCATCTGAATATAAAAAAGCCTTTTTTTTTTTCCTTTTGTGAGGGTGCTCAAACATTCCAAATAGGGTACAAAATTTCCATCCTTGGAGAAAGTAAAAAACTTAACCGGACATGGTCCCAAACAACCTGCTCTAGAAGGACTCTGCTTTGAACAGGGAGAGTCAGACTAGATGAATTTATTAGGTCACTTCCAACATAAACAATATTGTGATTACTATATTTTTCTCTAATATGTACATTGATTTATTTACATATTGGTTTGATTGTTTGGTTGTTTATTTAATTTTGTTAAATGCAAAAAAAAAAAAACAGTCAGAAAAAATATAGTTGAAGATATAGAAAGGAAGACAGAAGAAAGAAATAAAATTTAATAGTCAAGAAATGGCAGTAGGCATAATGATAATTTTAATATTGCAATTCCAAGGTTGTTAAGTGAATAAAAAATGATGGGTTTAATGCTCACTGTTTTTACTGGTTTTCACAGAGGGAGTTAGAGAGAATGTAGTAGCACTCAAATCCCTTCTGCTGTGAAGGAATGCAGCATACGCTGTCAGGTGAACAGAGCAGCAAAAGTCTCACAAGGTTTACTGCAGAGCTGTGAAATCTGTCAGTTTTGTCCATCAGAGAAACTAGAGCTTTTAAACTCTGCCCTCTAAAGCTGGATAATCTGGCACAATAAAAAGTCCATAAGACCTAACCACTAAATGCTTATAGGTTTGAAGAAAGAGCCAGAAAAAGGAAATCAGAGCCACCTGTCTTTTCAGTTCCACTACAAATTGTTTGTTTCTGCAACTGGTCCTGTAACCTGAAAACAAGGTTTGACTGGCTGAAAATACAAGGGGAGAGCAGCGGATATCGTCTACCTGAATTTCACAGAAGCCTTTGACACTAATTCCCACGAGACTTCCATAGTCAAGCTGGCTGCTTTTGTGCTGGATAAGAAGACAGTGAGGTGGAGTAGAACTGAGTGTCCAGGCCAAAAGGGTGGCAATCAGTGGTAGGGAGTCTAGTTGGAGGCAAGTGACTAGTGGTTTGCCCAAGGGATATCAGTACCGGGTCCAGTCCTGTGTTACATCTTTATTGATGTAGGTGATGAAGCAGAGTAAAACTCAGCAGGTTTGCTGATGGAACAAAACTGTGAGGAGTGATTTATACCCTTGGGCATGTAAACTGCCATACAGAGGCAGCCATACAGAGGAACCTCAACAGTATGAAGAAATGGGCTGAAAGGAGACTCATGAAGCTCAACAAGTGGCAAAACAAAGTCTTGCCCTTGGGGAGTAAAAGCTCAATGCATCAGTGCACTCTGGGGGCTGACCAGATGGAAAATCACTTGATAGAAAATCACCTGTATGTCTTGGTGGACACCATGTTAAACATGAGCCAGCAATATGCATTGCTGAGGAGAACTTCATCACAAGCTGCATTAGTCAAAGTGTTGCCAGCAGATGTAGGGAGATGATCTCTCCTATTTATTCAGCACTGGTGGGGCCACATTTGGGGTCCCATGTCCCATCTTGGAGTTGTCAGTACAGAGGAGACATGGACATTCTGGTGAGACTACAATGAAGGATATAAGGATAGCTCACATATAAGAAAACTCAGGGAGCTGAGACTTACCAGGCTAGAGAAGTAAATTCTCTGGGTGATATTATTAATATTTATAAATACCTGAATGAAGGATGAAAACATGACAGTCAGAATCTCTTTAGTGGTGTCCTGTGACAGAACCAGAGGCAATGGGCCCAAATTGAAACACAGAACACCAGAAAACACCTTTTACTCTGACAGAGACAAGGGCTGGCGCAGCTTTTGCAGAGACATAGGAATCTTCCTACTTGGAGATATTGAAAATCTGTCTGAACATGGTCGTGGCCCTAGGTGGCCCTGCTTGAACAGGAGAGTTGGACCAGATGACCTTCAGAGGTCCTTTCCAGCTTCAGCTGTTCTGTGACTCTGTGAAGGTTCTCTACCTTGTTCAGACAAATGCACTGCAACAGCCTAACCCACTTACTCAAAATCAGGTTCAAACAAATGTAGTCTATAAAAGTGCACTATCTACATTAGGTTAGCCACATAATAATAAAAAAACCCAGTATCTTTTTTGATACACTATTATGTGGTCAACTATTAAAAAACAATTATGAAATGTATCATGTTGTGGGAGAAGACATCTTTACACACCATCATCATCATCATCATCATCATCATCATCATCATCATCATCATCATCATCATCATCATCATCATCATCATCATTTACAGGTTAATAACACCAATAGAGATTTTGTGAGAAACTAGTTTTGGTTTCCTAACTCCATAAAATAATCTTAAAGGCCTTAGAAACTATAATTCTGCTAACAGTTCATGAGCAATCAGTTTAAATATGGACATCTGCTGAGTTCTACCATTTATTTGTCCCCTTGTTACTCATTATTCAACAGCAACCATGTATATAAATACAAAAGAATGTAAGAACAGCTGTACTGGATGAGGCTGAAGGCCCTCCTAGCCAAGTATAACATATCCAGCAGCAGCTTGGAACAGGTGGTTAGAGAAAGGGTGAAAGGAGCAGGGCAAGTATCAAATTATGGTTTCCCTCTCTTTACTTTTTGCCATCAGTGATGCAGGAACTTCACAAGACCAAAGTTTCATCTGGATGTTAGTGTGTAATCTATAGAATGATCTCCCAGCTATTTTTTTTATCTCTCTACTGAACTCAAGAATATTTTCTATTTCTTTAGAAAGTAAATGTTGTAATTAAATTGCAGGGTTTTGCAGAAAGTGTTTCTAAGCATTCTGACTAAAAACTCTACACAGTATTCCTAGTTCTGTAGTTATCAGAAATTCAGAATGGTTATTTCAAATTGATCTTCTCGGTGCCATTCTTGATTAGATAATCTCTACTCTCTTCATTTACCTTCTTCAGAAGATGAGCAATTGTAATATCAGTTTTTTCTTCAAATTGAATCTGTCCCGCATTCCACACAGAACACAAATGTTCTGTACTGCATTTTGTACAAGTTTTAGTTCTAGATGAACTAAAAATGAGCTGACAGAAAGAGCATGAAATATTTAAGGTGCAGATCCATGACTAAATATATTTTCCTCTTAATTTTGTTTTTTCTCCTGCTTATTACTTTAGATTATTTCACTGAATTTTACGTGATAATTTTAATCACCTTTATGTTGTGTGGCCTTCTCTATGCCTAAACATAATATTCTTACAGAACTTAGTTACCCTGACAGAAGATTTGGGCTAACTTTTGATATACATCATTCAAGCAATACCAGTAACCTGGGAAGTCAATTGTGCAAAAGCTCACCAATGGCCAACTGGGCCAGCCCAGGCAGACAACCTGTCACCTAATAAACACCAGCTGACTGAGGCAACACTTTCAATCCACTCACCGTTTACCTCACTAGTACATTCAGCTATTGGTAGCTTAAAATAGCTTGGTGAGTACATTTTCAAGATGAGAATATATCATGGTTTCAGTTAAAACTAGTAAAGCAAATAAAAGAGTAAATTCAGGGACACAGGGTCAGCAGTCACTAGGTGTATGATTTTAACACATAAAAGTACATGTACTAAATTTGTCAAGAATTTAAATATTAAAACTACAGATAAACAAAGTTATTTAAATCTTGTGTGCAATTGCAGTGGAGTCTGTGTCCTTGTGCTCTTTTCTCAGCTTCAGCGTAGTTTCTTGCTGTTACTAGATGAGCCGCTTCTTCCATTTTTATTTCCACTCCCATACCCTCATCTTTTATTCTATATAGGTTCCCACTTGCTAAGTAAATCAATATCTGATGTCCAGTCAGAGGTTCTGTCATGTCCACCACAACACCAACTTTCCTTTTTGCATTTGACTATCACTTGAGACTGCTTCCTGGTTTGTTTTTTTTTTCCATCTTTCAGGCTTACTGGGATCTATATTAATACTATAATAAAATAAGTCATATATTCTATACATAATTTGTTACAAGTTTTGTTCCTAATTTCTCGTCTGGCAGCAAGTAAAAGCATCAATTCTAGGATTCCAGCTTTCTCTTGTTCTGTTCAATGTTAGGTAAATGAAAAGACTATAGTAAGTAGCCACTTAGGAAACCAATTAGGAGAAGGAAACAGAATCTGCAACTGACAAAAATGTGCATTACTAAATTCTTGAGAGTTCATTACACATTATTGCCCTGCAAGATGAATAATAATTTTGAAAATTTTTAAGACATATTAAAATAGTCTGTGTAAATACCTATAAAATAAAGTCAGTAGAGAAAACATATTGAAAGCATTAAGGCTCATGAAAACCTTGGTAATCTGTTGCTATGTGATTTGGTTTCTATGAAGTCTGCAGAACCTTTTTTTTAAAAATTTATGTTATGGCTAAAGGCAGACAAAATCTTGAACAGGCTCACATCTGGGACGCAGGATTAAAACAATTTTTAGAAGGTTGGATAAAGTATTAAAATGGAAAAGGAAAAAGAAGCAGAGATAATTCCCAGGATACTTTGAATACTATTCTCACTCTCAGGTTTTTAGAAGAATATTCAGTAGCCAGAATTTGTGTACATTAAAAATCTAAAGCTGACAAACATCTCCAATTACATGGCCACACGCAAAAACACTACTACTGCTTCTGGATAGAAGGAATAGAATGCTTCATCTTATAGGGATATTTCCAGAAACCAATGTGGAAGAAGCTTTTGCTTTTCTGTTCTGCAACTTTAAATATATATATATATATATATATATATATATATATATATACATATATATACACTTTGACCTTTCTCTAACTTTATTGCTAATAAGATTACCAAAGCAAAGCAATCAGTTAAGGCAGACTTGGCATTTGCTGTGTAAGGCAGTAGAGGAAATTCATCAGGATATCCACATACATACATTACACTATTTACACTGGCACTGTGATGAATTCCTACATCGGGACCATTGATTGTTTACCAACATGGATACCACAGGATTCTGGATAGGATCTCCATAATCTCTCCTCAGGTACATGATTAAGTAGCAAATGACACCCACCAGCATCTGGTGAGCTGTCAGGTGCCAGAAGGTGTTTGTAGTGGTAATTTGGCCATCTGCAATCTGTGTTGTCAGTGTATTGTAAGTTATCACTGTCTCAGGCAATATTAACTTGCAATGTTCTTCTGACACTTCTTCAGTGGGTTGTGAAGCAGACATATGGTACAAAATACTTCCTAGCTAGCTCCTCCCACCTTCCCAGTAGCAATGACTTCTGTTGCTTGTCAGTGAAAGTACTGTGGGTTGTGCTTAAGATTTCTCTCCATGGTACTTTAATATTAATACTGCTGATGTATTTTTACCCTCTGAGTCACTTTTGTGGCATGCTTCTACATTGTGAGGAATACAAGACATAGGAACATATGGCCCATGGTAATTATATATTTTGCAAATTACTTAGCAATTATACCTGAAGTTACCAAGTAGTTCAAAAGCAATTACCTTATAACTTGATTTTGGGTTCTGTAATAAGACTTTCACTTTATATGGAAAAATAACTAGATAATTATTTTATAGTTATATGGTCATTAAACAACGGCCTAAATAATTTAGATTTTAATTTATTTTAACTTTTTTTTTTTTTTTTTTTTTTCCAAACAATGCATCTGGCTGGCAACAACTTCAGTGCCATTGTTAGATAAAACAGTTAAGATACATTTTTGATTTACAGAGCTCAAAAAAGGATGCTGACCCTCAAGAACTCCTTGGTCATAATGATCTTTGTCGGTTCTTTCCATCTCAGGATACTTTATAATTCTATGAAAAGAAAAATCAGATAATGCAAGACTGTAATTATTTTGGATAGTTATTGCTATCATTCTTATTGGATAATCTAAAAAAATGGGTTTTCTTAGAGTTTTTATTTTATTTTTTTAATACTTTTTCTTATGAAAGGAATATCATACCTAGAAACCACTTAGAATTTAGAACAAAATAGTGAATATAGGAATCCTCCAACCACTCATTTTCAGTGGAAAAGTTAAATGGCCATAACTTTGGACATATTAAGGTAACATTGCTGCTAAAAGAAAAAATTACCTGATGGATGCAAAGGCATTTTTATTTTTAGACCAACAGCTTTTTTCATGGAGAATGAGAATGAGAAGACAGGAGCCCAAATGACAAATATATTGTGCATTTATTTAATGGGCACTGAACAGTTCAGGGAATTGTTAATAGTATTCAGGGGTTTTCATCACTGAGTCGCTAGGCTTGAATCTGGCCCAGGTCTGCAGTGACTGAAAATCATTGCAGTTTGATAGTTCTTCAGTGTCCTATGCAAAATGAATTATGCTCTTACTCAGAAACTGATGGTCATTAGTAAAAATTACTACCCACTGGAGAAGAACGAGATAAAAAGTAAAAGTGTGGTAGAAAAGGAGGTTATGCAAAATTAAGATGCATTATCATAGAAAGAGAAGGGGTTACATGAAGCATATCTAATATTAAGAATATTAAGAATATAAAGAATATTAATGTAGATGTTATCAACATATTCCCTTCTGAAATGTTTTATTCAGGCACAATGAAGTGTTTTTTCTTGTTTCCTCTCGTCTTTAAAAAAAAAGAAATTATTAAGAGTTACGGCTTTTTGTCCTTGCTAAAAAATTTTCAGTCTGAAAGTTTGGTGTCATTAGTTTTAGCATCATAATTTAAAGTAATAAGCAAACCTCCACATGTTTCTTGACCTGAAATGATTAGTTCAGCAAAATAGAATTACCACTTAACTTCATTTGGAACTGTTTAAGCTACTTGCAAATCTGGCATGTTGGTGACAAAAGAAAATAACAAATCACCAAGCCTTTATTTTATTCATTTCCTCTTATTTCTTTCACTCATTCAGTGAAATAGAATTAAATAATCTTCATATACTAGAGTGGGTTGGTTTTTTTTTATTTTTGTGGGGGCTTTATTTTTTTATTCGCAGGTTTTTGATTTTACAATACTTCAGAAATTTTAAGCATTTCAAAAGTAGAAATTATGTCTACTGATAAGTGAGTTAATAAGTTCTGCGTATCATTTATTATCATTTACTTTGTGGTAAAAGAGGAAAATTGAAAGAAAGAATGGAGATAAATCACAGAATTATTGATTCCTTCAAACAACTTCAATCAGCTTCAAACAGTGAAAAATATAATCAACTTAAATATCTCAGTATTTCATGAAGATTTTCTTTATTTGCATTAATCTCTATAAAATACCTTGCTGAAAGCAAATTAACTGTTTCTTTATGCAAGAGAAAGTTGATTTATAAAATAAAAAAAGAATGCAAAGTCAAATATTTCTACACAGACACATAAAGTGAAATTGATGAGATTCTTTTGGTTCTCTACATACTTAGTACATCATGAAATAAATACTACCATTTTAGATGGACATTTTATTATTCCTTACTCAGCAACTTAGCCTCTCTATAAGCATTTCTGTAGAAATTCATTAAAATGACCACATGACCAAATTTTCTCATCAGAGCTCAACATGGGGAAAGTAAACTGGTCTCATATTTGCTCTGCCATGGTACTTCACCTGTATATTGTTCCATAGTGCTGCTATTGTGCCCTCAAGAAGATACATAGGAGGAATTGTTCACAGAAGTACCTCTTGACCTTGCATAAACAGGCCAATGTGCGTATCCTCCACAGGAAAGGTAAGGACCACGTAAGTTTTTTACTTTCCAGAGTTTCTGAGGTATGCTGAATACTGTATAGGCATAGTAATTTAATAAAAAAAATAAAAAATAAAAAAGATCTATCGTGCATTTTGCAAAAAAATCTCAAACCAATCCTAAACCAACAAACAAACAAAGCCCCCAAAATTATGTCTATTCCCAGCTTTGCATGTTTTGAAATTCTACAGCCTAAAACGAGCAAACTGTCTCAAATGTGCTTGACATTCAAAAGCTCCCCCAAATAAACTAATTTCTAAGTATTATAAGTTTTTTAAATTACAGCTTTCCTGTTGATATGTTAATAATACCATCTAACTCCAACTCATAGGGAGAAAGCAAGTGCTTCTGTTAAGAGATTCAAGGCTAAAGCACAAAACAAATCATTGATTTCCATGCCCTGGGAACTAACCTGACAACTAATTTTTCTTCATGTTCTTATTTTGCCCCTTTTACAATAAGACAAGAGTGGAATATGCACTCATTCATTATTAGAAATATTTGTTGACTTCAGGGAAGGTAAATTCTTATTTAAGTATACTACTTAAAAACTCGTTGACTTCCTGTCATCCCTTCAATGTATGTTTTAAAAATAAATGCCCTTTCCCAGGGTAAAGAAATAGTTCTATTTAAACTGAGCTTTAGAGAGGGAGTCCATAGGCTCAGATTTCCAAGTGGATATATATGTGTTGCTCTCTTCAAGACTCTATTGGCTTGTATATTTTCTTTTTTTCCCCCCTACCTTAATACCCTTTCTAACTCCCTTTCCTTCAGGCTGTGTCAATAAAGGTTTAGGATCTTCACCATATACTTATTCACAGCTAAGTGGAGTTTCTATTATTTAGGGAACACAGTTTTGAATATAACCTATACAGAAATCTGGGCCTTCATAGTTTGCATCATTGTAATTCAGGATCCTGCACCAGAACTCTCACAAAAAATAAGATTTTGGACTTTATTTTCATCTTAGGAACCTAGGGGACATGTCTCCTAGAAATATAGACAAGAAAACTAATAATAATGAAATACAAATATTCAACATGAAACAAAAAAAATTCAGATAATTTATTTTAAGAAAATTAGCTTAACATGATTTCTGGAAAATATTATTATTATTTTATAGGCTTTATGAATGACTGATCTTATTTATTTAATTAGTGATTCTGGTTTTTCTAAGATTGCTGATGCTTTTCTGAAAAAAAATAAAACAAACAAACTCTTTTTTTGGATAAAGGAACTTCATGAAACTTTGTGCAAAAGCTTAACGAAATTTTCCAGTTGGTAACATATGCTAAAATATACCTTTTACTAGAAGTAATATTAGGTACTGAAAACTTCCTAGAGGTTCTTCAAGGAAAACAAAGTAAGCACTTGGAGGTAGTAGGAAATGACAGCTCAAGTTGCACCACTGCCTGAGTTTTCCAAATATGGTGGATACGGACTATGAACTAATGTACAACATGAACTTTTTGGATGTGAAAATAAATATGTGCAAATTAATACATGCCTTTTTATATATGAAGTCTGGCATACTTAGGTGATTCTATGTTAAATATTGCAATGGTTGGAGTGTGTTTTCAGGCTCTTAAGTATTGCTTACAATCAAAGAGGACCTTCCAACTCTTAGTCAAATAAAACCCAGTTGATTGCATGAATCAAACCTTGGAAAAATCTGATTAGATTGTGGAATATGCTACAGTATGCATTTATTTCCAAATAGCTAACTTATTTAAGAAGCTTTTATTTATTAAACTTTTCCATGTAATGCAACATCTAAGCCAATTTGAGATCCAGAGAACAGAGATAAACTTGAATATAACCCCAATTTCTCACCTCTGCCATTTCTCCAGAGTAAGCACACAGCAAGTTAAGGTTCTAGTATCTGAAAAATGATCATTTTTCTTGGAGACAAAACTGAAGACAAAATGCAGTATGGAAGAATCAAAAAAAGTTACAGTGTTTCTGCAAGAAGCTAAGAAAGAGAGATTTTGATCAGTTATATGCTTAGAGTTCTCTTGCTGTGGAACTACTTTCTCTTCCTTGATTATGCCTGTGTTTAGAGATTTTGAATTGAACTTCAAAACATGTATTGCAAATAAAGAGAAATGCTGATTCATTTAAAAACATATCTTAGTTTTTCATCATTTCTCCTCAGTAAGAAAATACTGATACGTGACAACATTTTGACAAAGTATTCAAAATAAAGAGATATAAAGGAATAACGGAATTAAGAACAAAGAATATAATGGAAAAAAATAGGTTTTTCCATCAACTTAAGTAAATATTAGAATAATAATAGTCATGTACTCATAAAATGAAAAGGCTTAATTCAAACATTTTTATTGAGAATTGAGAATATAAAGAAAATACAAAACCCTAATAAGTAAAAAGCATACATCTTCCCCCTCCTCTTTTAGAACAAAATAAGTGATTTATAACCTGACTTATTTTTTTTTTCAAAATTTAAAACGAATTATTCATTAACTTTGGCTTCATATGATAAAATATAAGATCAAGATTATGACAGACAAGTAAAACTCAAAAACTTTTATAGAATTTATTATTTGAACTTGAAAAATTACTCCATCCTTAAAAATGTAAAAAAAAAAAAAAAAAAAAAAAATCTGCTACTGCTATTATAATCCCTTTGCTTTCAATGTCATGATGATTATCTCTGATGTAGCCCACTTCTACTGAATGGGAAAATACTGAATTAAAGGCAGCCAAAGACTGAAAATTTTCAGAATCTTCTGAATATCTTTTGAATATATGAGAATTGGTCTCCCTTTGGATGTATAAGAAAATTCATTCTATTTTTCTGAACACCTCTTAAATATTACGGTGATATACACAGAACGGAAACTTAGGGTGGAAAGTGCATGTGCCTTGTAAGATTTTAGTATTACTGCTATTATTATTTTTATTATTATAATTCCTGATGCTTTGATTTCAAACTTTTTGGTTAAGGAGAATTTTTCTATGTCAGACCAAAACAGCTTGAAAGTTAACTGCTTACAGCAACTGGCCACAAACTAGCTACAGAGAATTAGTCACTAGAATTATTCACTGGATGATTGTGAATAATGAGCTAATTTAGGAAAATCACAATCTGTTCATGGACAATTTGTGAGCTGAAGAGAGTTAAAATTCATCAAGTAAATTATTTGTTATAAATTATTCACCAAGCTCTAATGAGCACCCAAAAATATGGTTGCTTATCTGAAACTTATTCAAATTATCTGAAGTGTTTCTGTATGTGTAGGAAAGCCAGAAATATTCTTTTGTACTTTTTAATATCTCTTGGCAGTATTTTTAATTTACTTGTGTTCCACGCTAAAGTATGCAGCACAGAACAATGGAAAACCAAGAGATTTTAACAAGGAAGGATGGAACACCCTATTTCACATCTAAAAAACATTTTCACTGATTTTAATTCAAACTTTGGTGAAACAATCTATCTACACTTTAGTTCATTATTTTATAATAGTAGTTTGCATAGCTATAGCTTAGCATTCTTATTCTGATACATCTAAAAATAAGATAAACTGACTAAAATGTTACTGGAAAACAAATTTCTATACTGTATATTCCCACCTATGCAACTTCAACTTCCTAACAAAAAATTCACTTGTTGCTGTCTTTATCACTAATAATAATACTTCTGCTGTATCTTTTCAGTCTCTTACCACATAAACAGTGAATACATCACTTTTCCCCTATATCTAGCAATGCTGATGATAAATGTTTCAGTAATCTGTGACTTTTATTATGTGGTTTACAGTGGCTATCAGAGAATAATGGCAATACATTATAATAACCTTCCTCAACTGCAGTTCCATGGACAACCTGGCTGCCTAAGAGTGTGTTAGCTGTTAGGCAAAGCACAAGCACACTATGCTTCTGCACATCAAATGCAGGTGCAACTGCATCTGCAGTCAGCAGTGAACAAGCACCACAATGAATAATATTTAAATACTGTGATGCCAGACTTGACAATTATTGAAGGGAGTGAAGATATTTAAATTTATTTTAAAGGGAGCTGGAAAAATATTTTGGGTGGCAATTGTAAGGTGTTGACCTTGGTTGTCCACTAGTTACCTACCAAGCTTCTCTGTCACCCCTCTTCCTTGGAGGAAATTTTGTCCAAAATAAGAAGAAAAACTCATGGGTTGAGATAAAGACAGTTTAATAAAGAAAAGCAAAACCTTCACATGGAAGCAAAGGGAAAAAAATTCTCTACTTCCCTGCAGCAGACACGTTCAGCCACCTCCTGAGACCAGGGCCTCAGTACACACAGAATTTAGTTCAGAAGACAAGTGTCTTAGTAACAAATGCCTCCCTGTTCCACTCTTTTCCTTGTCTTTGTTGCTGAGCATTTTGTCATCCATCATCTCTTTGGTCAGTTTGGATTGGGTGCCCTGTCTTTTTCTCAGTCCAACAGTCCTAGGCTGGAGAGAGCCTTGATGCTCTGCCAGTTCTGCTCAGCATTAGCCAAAACACTGGAGTGTCATCAACATCTTTCTGGGTACAATTGCAAATCACACAACTATATGGTAAAGAGGGGAAAGTTAACTCCATTCCAGCCAAGTGAAATATGACAATTTATCTTACATGGGTTTAGTCACATAATAGAAGGTCAATTAATTTAATGCAATTTTCTATATGAACAGTATTTTAGGTTAGTCACTATAGGCCTTCATATTCAGTGAGAAGAAAAAGGCATGCTAAGAGACTGATTTGTCACAACCATTTTAGATTACCTTTTTTGGTATTATATTAATTCCATTCAAGTTGGGACACACAGAGCTACAGTGGGTAGAGAAAGACTCTGGATTGATTGTCTCAGATCTAAAATCTAAATTCTATACACCTATGATAAAGGACATGTGACTCACTATAAGCTCAGATTGCAGTTTCCTTAACTCTTTTTCTGTAGTCAGTAGAAAGAGAAAAAGGCTCATCTAGAAAATTATAATAAACACGTAAACAATAAACACATTTTAGCTGATCTGAATAACATCTGAATATTTTTTTCTCTCTTTTGACTTTGTGGTAACAGGACTGCAAAACAAGGAGCTTCAATCATATATAGAAAATTACAAGAGAAAAATGGGGTACAAATATTAAGATTTAAGGAGAATCAGCCAAATTTCTAAACCTTGTTAAGTGAATGTGGGACTTGGTAATTGAACCTTGACAACATTGGTGGAATTTTCATTGTGTGACATTGCACAATACACAGTATTTCTCACTTGTTTGTCAGTGTTAATTACTTATTAGGTTTCTGTAATTTTATTTTTGGTTTAGTTTTTGCTGGTCTGTTTGTTTGTTTGTTTGGCTTTAGTCTTGGTTTATTGAGGAAAGATTTAGAGAAGAAAAGAGGTTCACAGCAGGAATTAATAATATGCACAAAACTACTCATCCTAGGACACTGACCCATTCTCAGAGTGAACTTCACCTTTAGGCTGGCATACAACCTTTAGTCACCTAAATATATGATTGCAAACACTGAGTTTATTTTCCAAAAATCATCTGTTTTCACTAAAGTAAAGTTGGTATTCTCCAGGTACAACTCATAGACTCTTGAAATCCAAAGTAAGGGGATACAAGCTCTGCTGATATGGCTGATACGCTTACTGTTTATTCAGTATGATATACGAAGTCTAGGGCAATAGTTTAGATTTAGATACCTAAATTTTTGATGTCCAGAAAGAAAATAATCCTCCTTTTATTACTTTGTTCAGATTTAGTGTTTTGTTCTGGTTTAGTGTTTTGTTCTGTATTAGTGCTTTGTTTCTCAGCACAGACTGGGTAGACACAGACTCAGCACAACGCCCTGTAAAGTAGTTCTGCAATGAAGGACTGGTGCTCCCGGTGCACAGCAATCTGTTTATGAACCAGCATTGTGCCCTGGGGCCATGAAGGACAAAGCTCTTCCGTGGTGCATTAGGAAGAGCACAGCCAGCAGGTTGAGGAGGGTCACCCCATCCCTCTAATCTGCCCATGTAAAGCCACGTTTGGGGTGCTGCATCCGGTTCTTGGCTCCTCAGTAAAAGAGAGACATGGAGCTCCTGGAGCAGACCTATGCAGGGGAAAAGAAGGAGTGCCAGTATTCTTAGCTGCTGGTTGAGGTATCATGTTAAACCCTGATAAACCGTCAAAACAAAGGTGAATTTTAATTTCATGATCTGGAGCTGGAAGAATTGCCATCCTGGAAAAATCTTTTCAAACGTTCAGATTTTATTGAAACTTCAAAAATGGTGTCAGAAAAGCTGAAGATTTTTTTGTATTGAAATGCAGAACACCTGGATGAAAAATGGAAGCAGAGAGGAAGTCTGAAAGAAATATGAATGTGTTAGCAAAAACAAAGATCTTTTTCAGAATAAGAAAGAATTTTCAAAGTTTTTCAGAAGGGAAAAAGAAAACAAAACAAAAAACAAGAGAGATGGGACATTTTTCCAAGCTCCATCACTTCTGATTCAGCTGTAATTTCTATTTCTAAGTTAGACACTGAGCAACTAAAGAAAGGATTTGGCTGTGACCCAGATTAATGAAGTTGAGAGCCACTTTTCACAGATCTGTAGCAGATCCAAAGTTATAGCTGTTCAGCCTGCTGCAAGAGTATTTTATTTAACCTTTCTATGGACTGAAAAAACAGCCTCACTTTAAGATACCTCATTTAAGCTTTGCTCTATATTTAATTATAAATAACAGTATAATGAATGATGAACTTCTAGTTGTCACAAAATGAAGTCACAGGAGATAAAAATTCAGTATAATCAATATGTCATATTTTGCCTAAGTAAATTAAGACAAAAAAATATTATTTTTCTGTCTCTTGTTTCCATCCAACTTGAAAATGAGACTATTGAACACCTCAAAAGGGCATCATACAGCTAAGTGTTCTGTGGCACTCAGATGTTATTGTGATGGGGTGATATAAAGATAGATAGCTAAGGATTGCACAAAAGAACATTTCTACTGTAACTGCTCAGCATCACTGTTCCCACCTGGATTCTCCAAAATACATCACTGTCTGCTAAATTTCCTGCTCTTGTAGATGCCAAAGATAAATAAATAAGATAAAGCACCTTTCACTGAGTAAACCCTTTATTTGGTATAGCTTAGAGTCTTGAAAGCTTTTACATAACCCTAAAGCAATAATTGTGATCCACAGTTTGCATTTTGTGGCTTATTACTTAGAGATCTACATTTAACACCACTGTCATTTCCTCTTTAATTGGGAAAGGTGAAGATTTTATGGAAATTATGTCACAAAAGATTATCCATATTTACTCTTTAATTATCAGCAGCATAAATGCAGAATAGCTCAGATCTGTGTTTTTCACAAAGTCACACAAGGTATGTGCTCTGTAACAAAATTCAATTTTTATATATATGCATTTGGCTTTCATAGACAAAGATTGTTGTAAGATCAACATTATAGTGACCAAACTTGTAACTTGACTATTGTATCTCATTATACAAATACTGCTGATATTTTTTCCTTAAGTCTGTCACGTTAATTTTCTTATGATAGTTTTATTTCAGTAACCCTGACACTGTATAAGCTCATCGTGATCATGCTTCAGAAGCCTCTAATGGTGATGAAATTATTCTTCTATTTGCTTTAGGACGATATCTACATAAATGAACTAAATAAAGCTAAACTTTAATTGGAAAAGTTAATTCTTTAATGAAACAGTAGACGAGCTTGTTTACTTTGAGCTCAATTAACACTGTAATTGTTGAATACAGTTGGACTGATAATACAGTTTTAAAATAATGTGAGAAGGGCACATACAACTTCTATGTCCTGTACTGCTGAATATACATATCACAAAATAAAGGACACGCTTCCATCTCAGTAGCTGCAATATTTACCTCCAAATCTCACTTCTATAGTATCTATCTCCCTATTTAGAAAAGGTTTTTTTTTCTTTCTCTTCCCTTTTTTTTTCTTTTTTTTCTTTTTTTTCTTGTTTGTCCAGGGTTTTTTATAAACCTTTTAAGTACTGCCACAGCTGCAAGCAAACCCATTCACTTACCAGGTTGTGTTCCAGTACACATAAAAGTCGTGCAGGCACATTCTCCTGTGAGAACTTGGACACAATCGGTAGGAACATGAAAATATGGGCTTACTGACAGCACATTCAGGTCAATGATTATGAGCTATTAAATTATATAACTATATTAGGCCTCAGTTCTTTAGCATATTACATAGTTAATCTCACTATCTCCACTGAATTCAAAGGAGAGACATGAATACATGATGTCTCTATCTTAACCTTGGATAAGTCTTTCTACTAAGTTTTATACCAATTATGCTTGCATGAATATATATGCTCATTTTTACCCTCCCTAAGTAAAAAGTAAAATAAATAAAAAGCAAAAAGTAAAAAGGTAAAAGGTAAGAAGTCAGATGTATCCAGAGCTTAGAGTACTCTTCTTTCTTTATCTCTAAAAACTTACAATGGGAAAGTTTTGTCAGTATTTGAACACGTGTTGCTGGCTATTAGGCTATTGATTCTTTACATGGATTCTCACCTGGATTCAACTGGATATCAGGTATTTGCAGTGGCTTACCAGTGAACTCAAGTATTCTAAACAGAATTTAGCTGGGGTTGTATGACTCCCTTCTCACTCCACACTTCCCTTTAGATGATGCTGAGTGCAAGCAGCCTATTAAGCAGTAACAAGTCCCTCCACTGCATCCAGATAAGCACAGGAAAAGTCTTCCCCCTGCATCACCTTACTGAATATGTCCAGATGACATAAAAGAACAGTGTCAGAAGGGGTAAGTGAAGAGAAGTAGCTGCCTACCAGGATAAGTGAATTTCCTAACTCCAGCAGTTGTCAATGGGTTGGGCTTTTTGACCTATCACTCAGCATGATCTTTACAAGTCTCCTCAGCAGTTATTTTTATAAGGTTTTTCTTTTCTTTTTTTTTCTTTTTTTTTTTTTTTTCGTAAGCTCTCTTAATAATAGTTTTCTTATAGGGTATTAAATTTAGGTGTGACTTCAGGTAGTGAGTTTTCGAAGCACATTCATTGCTAGCCTAAATTCCCATGCTGATTTAAGTAGAAATATAATTAGAACAATAATTAAAACAAAGGGACTGCTAAGAATTCTTAAGATCAGAGCTTAAAAACTGTAAGGAGAGAAGGCAGAAATATGTGTCCCATTATGAATCTTTAACAGGAAAAGTGTATATTTTTGCTTAAAGAATATATAGGCATATGCAAAACAATTACTACCTCTCTAAACTTTCCTTTAAAATCTAAAGTGGATTTAAAAATAAATAAAATTAACCTATCACATTCAAAAATAAGACCCTTACAGTTCAGTTTCATCCCATTATATCTAAGTGAGGAACGAAAATATCCATGTTTCTGTACAGTTGATTGAAAAGAACCACAAAGGGATGCATTATATCATCAAGTATAGAAGTTTCTCTAGTATTTTAATTATACTGAAACTTGGGCTTCTACATATCTAACTTCAATATTTAAAGGTGATATCCCTGCAATGTTTTATGGGACTCTAAATTTCCCTTTTTTTTAGAACTCTTTGTAGGTGAATTGGAGGACAAACAATAAACACTGACAACTCAGTTTTTAGTATCTCCTTACTAGCAGGATGTAAATCTGAGCCCCTCAAGGCTCTTCCAGGAATTGAAAAGTCAGTTTGGTCTTTATGAGAATTGATCCCAGTCATATCAAAAGACCAAGCTATCTTTATCAAGAACTATACCTTGACTATTTTCTTCCTTGCTTCCTGAAGCTCTGTCAGCATTTTAAGGTGCATGCTCCTCTATTTTTTGTCAGATTTGAAAATGTCCAAAGCCATAAGAACTATTCTTTAAATGCAAGTTTTGTTTGCTCCTGTTTAAACTTTGGCCAGTGGTAAACCAGTATCCTTGGTAAAGCTCTAATAAAATTTAATGAGAAGAATCTAGTATTGTATTAATAGGAAGAAAGAACATTTCCTCATGTGCTGTTTTTCTGGCACATGATGTTTGACTTTATGTTTTGGGTAATCCATAAATGGAAAAATGCTGATGACAGAGTAGAATACACTGAATTATACTGTAAAATTAGAAGCTTCCATGAACTCCAGCATTGCAGAGAACTCTCCTTGAAAATCATAGACTAGTTTGGGTTATATAGGACCTTTAGAGGCCATCAAGCAACCCCCTCTAATGCAATGAGCAGGGACAGCTTTAACTGGATCAGGTTGCTCAGAGCTATATCCTACCTGATCTTGAAGTTTCCAGGGATGGGGCATCCACCACCTCTTTGGGAAACATGTGCTGGTGTTATACCAGTCTCACTGTAAAAAAAAAAATAAATAAATATTCCTTATATCTAATTTAAATAGATATCCTTTAAATTAAAACCATTACCCTTCTCCTATCACAGCATTCCTGCTAAAATTTGTCCCCATGTTTCTTATAGTCCCTCTTCAAGTACTGAAAGGCCACAATCATATCTCCCTGGAGCCCTCTCTTCTTTAGGCTGAACAACCCCAACTCTCTCAGCCTAACCTCACAGGAAAGGTGCTCTAGCCCTTTGATCTTTTTAGCCCTCCTCTGCATCCTGCACATCACTACACTGTTACTTATTTTTATGTTGTACTAGTACCTCAGGTCAGGCTGTATTTTTCTTATTCAGGGATAAAACAGCAGTTGTAGACAATGGGTACTGTAAAAATGGGCATGGTAGAACAAATAGGAGAGAGACATGAAGACAAACGATTGATACCATACCAGAACAGAGCCCTGGCCTTGGCAGATACGCCATGCAGTGTGAGACAGGCCACAGCAGTATTTTGGCAGAGGGCTGGGCCTGGTTAAACTCTGTTTATGTTTAAATGGCTCCCTACAACTAGCCAGTTAATGATAAAGTGATTGCCACGGTGATAGCAACATCCAATTGCCAGGCACTGTGGGAATTTCAGCCAACTATATCTTCACCATGAGTGATGTGAAGCAGAGAGGTCATGTACACATCAAATGTATCTGTGACTGAATGTGCTTCGTCAGCCAAGTCTAGTTAATTTCCATGCTATCAATTCATTTTCAAACCGCAACAAGTGCATAAAATAGGAGCAACCACTTAATATCTGGCAGAGCACATAAAAAAAGTGAATCCATGTAGCAGTGGTCAGCACATGGCACATTAAAAAGGAGATATCAATGAGTTGCAAGCTACATATGTTAAAACAAAACAAAACAAAACAAAAAAAAAATATTTTACAAACTTATTATCTTTAGACAGAAATAGCAGCCCATTCCCATCTTGCCAACTCAACCTTCCCTGACAATAGTTTTTCTTGTCCAGATTTATGTCAATATTATACTCATTAACTTGGTGAACCTGTGAATTCCAGGCTGTTAAAACCAGATTTCATTCAAATATACTAGCCAACAAAATAATCTTAGCAAAGCAGTGAAAACCTTAATTAGCTTCTGCTTCCCTATTTTCTTGTGGATTTCCCCCCACCCTTTCCAGCTTCTTCTTCAAAATATCCTTTGGCTATCCATTTCCACTTGTCTCTCTTTTATGAAGATTTTGTCCTTCAGAGCTTCATATTTAGTTATCTCCACCTTACCACCATATGAAGTTATATGTCATCTACCATGATGACTCACAAATCTCTTTCTTCAGCCTCGATTTTATTTTCATACCCTATTTCCTGATACATTATCTGGATTTCCCTTTTAATTGTCAAGACTTAGCATTTGAAAACCTGAGCTTTTCACTTTTTCCCAGCTATAAAAAATTTCCCTCTTCCCTGGTCTACTCACATGAACAGCCAGCAATTTGGTCCATTCTATCATCCACTCCTTCCTCCTCCTCAGCCTCCTTAGGACCCAACTGGCTTTTTGCTTGCAACATACACTGGAAAGGATCCTTCCTTTTGACACCCACAGTTAAAAATGAAAATGTCTCATATTTCAATGTCTTAGTGACAATGACAATGTGCCTACAGGTATTACCTGAGAAAACAGCCTTTGGAAAGGCTTTTAAACTTATATATATTATTCTGTATATGATTGAGTCTCTAACCTTGTTTTTAAATAATAAATAATGGGTAGTGTATATATTCAGTGAATCAGTATAATTTTAAAGTAGGTCTAAGGTTGGATGGTTCATCCTGACTCCAATATACCTTTTCATCAAATGTGTCATTCTTTTTTTTTTCTCTCTCTGCCTGTTCGTAACTCTGACAAAAGTTTTTAATTTAGAAGGAACAGACACCCTACTTTTTATCTTTTTTTTTTTTTCTTTTTAAATGCCTGAGTCTTTTAGCAGGAACATATTGTAGTGGTTTTAACACCAGCTGGCAATTAAACTACAAAGAGGCCACTCCCACCCTTTCCTTCCTCAGAGGGACAAAAAGCAGAGGGTATGGGTTGAGACAGCAATATACTGAAACCTAAAAAGTGGGGTAAGAAATGTACAGTAACAACAGCAACATTGATGACAAACTATACAAAAAAGGTGTTTCATCCTCAAAAAGGTTTCCACAACCTCAACTTAGCTCCATGTGGCTGTCAGGACAAAAACAATATGGCAGAGTCTCCCTGTAGGAAGCCCCCTTAAGAGTTTCCTTTACATTACAAGCTTGACAAAGTGTGCCTTGACTTCATGAATTTAGAAAGTAGATTTTTACATTTTTTAGAAGATGTTAAAATTTCTAATCCAGCAATACATATGTGTAACATATAATATATCCAGTGGGATATATTGTAACTTTTGGATGTTGCATGTATTAGAAACAAGCACTAATTCCCAGGGCAATTCTAATAATTCTGAAGAACTGTAATTCAACTCACGGAAATCTCGGATATTGTGAAAATTATATGACCTGACTCTTATTCGGATTTACACATTTCACATGAGTCCACACTTTCCACAATCATTACACATTCTACATTTGTAACAATTGTAAGATAGATTTTTCTGCTTTCATACAGCTAAAATAATCAAGTACTTTCTTTAAGGCAGCTGTTGTTTTTTGGCCCTGAGAATCCCACAGTCTATAAATACTTTAAATTTTATATCATTTTCCTTACAGTACTTCTTAGATATGGGCTTCTTTTGTTCTTGTTCTCCAATGAATTGCAGACAAACTACCCCTGTCCCATTGAGGAAAATGAGTAGTGTGTGTATGGGATCCAGGCATCAACACTTACCTTTGCTGTGAAAAATGAAGGCAGCCTTTATTACTCTTTCATTAGCTTTTGTTTTCATCTGTTGTTTACTGAAATGTCTGTACATGCCCTCTGAGACAGTTTAACATAATGTGTAACAAAAAAAAATAATTGTTGAGACACATGAAAACCTTGGCAATGAATAGGAAGTGGACTTAACAAGACTGTTACCAACCTCGACTAAAACATGCTATGCAGTGATATCAAACTGTTTACTTGTGTAAAAGTGTTGAGCTGCTGTCTCCTCTCCCTTTATTCTATTCTTACAAAGGTCATCATTTTGTCATGTGTGGTTACTCCCCATTCCTCACAATTATAAAAGCAACAGAAAAAAAAAAAAAATTAAAATAAATTTTAAAAAAAATCAGTGACTTTATGAACCTCATTGTTTAGCATGATACAAACTATGAAACAAAATATGATTCACCTTGATGCTTTTCAAGTGTTGGCATTACTATAGTTTAGAAGAAGGCAAGTATGCAATTTAGTTAGTAGGAAAATAAAATAGCTATTCTTTATAAAAATGTCATTACTTCAACATTTGTCTAATCTTAAAACATGAATTATTTACATATTATCCTTAAATATTAGAATATGGTAAAAAATACAATGTATAGAATATTAGACTTTTCCTACTATGTAAAAAAATATGAAACAATACTATTAAATGATGTATTTTTCCTTCTTCAAAATGCAATATTTGACATTTCAAATTGGGATGATAAAACAATTTGCTTTGCTAATGTTATTTACTGGAAGTACTCAAAATGAGTAAGTTTCTTCAAAAGAAATTTTCTTTTATCATCTTATATAATGAATAAAAATCAGATTAAATCATAGTTAAAAAAGTATTTTATTAAAGTTTGTTCTTAACTTAGGTAATCCATTTAGAGAAAGAATTCATTTTCTTGAGCTGAACATCTATATGCATATCTATCTCAGGAATAATGTTTTTAGTACAAAGTTTTACAGAAGAACTATTGTGAAATTTAGTACTTCTGTTCAATAAACCATTGATTCTGTACAGTGGCAACAGAGTCATTGTCTGAAGTAGCTCATCAGTTGTAAAATTGGTTTTCAAATTACAGGGTTGATGTTGTTGAGATCACCATCTCGAAAGGGCAATTCTTAGCACTACAAACTATGCTCTGAAACAAACTAGATTCTTTCTTTAATCATCATCTGCCATCATTTGTTTCATAAATATTTTTATGCCTTAAGTACTTCAGCAAGTCCATAAAGAGGAAAAACAACACATTTTCATGAACACAAATGTCTATATATGAAACATAAACATATATACACAGAGGCATATATACATATATTCTTTTGTTATTTGAAATCCAGCTGTTATTGTACTGCAGCTATTTTATATTCTTTTCCAGATCTTTTATGTGGGTTTTGAGAGTTTTGATGGGACATTCTTAATTTCTTCTTTCTTATTAAGTTCAGAGGGAATTGTGATCTAAATTTAAAAGAAAAAAAGGAGATAAATTCCATATTATCAGGCTTGGCTGCTGAAAAGGAGGGATAGAGAACAAGCTGCATTAGTAAGTGCCAGCAGTTTACTTTCAAGGCAAATTGCATGCATTGAGAGCTGAACATATTCCCATGAGACTGTCACCTCTGCAAACACTGAAATTCAGGCTGGTAGGTTTCCTGACATTATGCTACATTTTATGAAGTCACATGCCAGAAATATATTATGCCAAATTAATTCAGTGCTTTGTAGATATAGTAATTTGGAAATGCTTATGACAACAGCTCCTGGCCAGGATATTCAGAAACAGATTTTTGTCAATATGGCTTGCAGAACTTGTCCCAAAAAGCTAGGCTACAAGATGACATATGAAGAAGTAAAATTTCTTCAGGTGACCTTGTGCCTTTGTATTTTACTTTCAAACCCTTATTTTCCTCTATGAAAGGAGTATTCAAAGTACTATCCCTTTTTTAAGTAATATTTCAGAGCTATTTTAGTGTTTTAAATGTCAAGAGAGCATGATGGACGTTTAGATTTTAACAGAACTTTGTGTTTCTAAATGTATGATTTCATACATGCTTGTTGCATATCTTTTCATGCCCTTTTGAAATGTATCCTCCCACCCTTTTAATGCTATCCTTAGTTTAGCATGTGACACAAAGTTTTTGTTTGAGTTTTTTTCCTAGTAGAATGGAGAAACGAACCAAGGGACAGTTGGCAACTGTCAATGAACAGCTAAGAAAGCTGTATGATACAGTGATAGAAAGGGATGGGGAATTTGCCACTGAGGAGTTCAACAAACATTAAGGGGACAATATTAAAAAAAAATCAATTTATAATCTTTATTAAAAATACACTACCTTGAAAAAATGTGGAATGTCATCAATTCTATGTGTGTCAATTCAGAAAACACACATCAGTAGATTTTTAACAAATATTTGACAATCACTTGCAAAACTGGATTCTGAACCTTTTTTACAGTCTAAACTGCTACATGAAAGGACATCTTTGCAGTTTACAGAATACATGACAAGAACAGGAATAGAGATGTGAAATAAAAAAAATTTCCATGGCACCTACTTAAATTTTTTGTTAATTCATATCAATTAACACCATTACTTGCTGAGAATATAAATGCCTATAATTTGCTCATAAAGTAATACATTTCTCTGTGAATTCACTATGTACATTTGGTTGCTCTTTATTATATTATGTTTCCACTTTAACCTGCAAATTAAACTTCTTTTTGTCACCATTTCATTTGATGCAATTCCTGCTTTGCCTTTTATATCTTGGAATTAGTCACTTGAAATTCACCTTGGAATTGCATCTCTTGCTCTGCTGCACACTGTGCAAGAACACCTGTCTTGCCAAGAAAATAATGGTAGTCATAGGCAATTTTCAGGATGGTGTGGCTCTGGCCAATTAGAATAAATTGGAACAAAAAAGCAACTAAAAAACGAAACAAAAATATAGCAAGTTTGAAGAGATGTTTATGCAACATGTTGGAACACATGGCAATTTTGACACAAGATTTTTTTTTTAAATTTTATTCAGTGGCAGATTTAACTATTTGTCTGATCTCCTTTACTCATCTTTCTCATCCTTTCTGAGAACACAAAGGAATGGAAGAGAGTTCATACGAGAAAGAGTGGATAGGATGGAAATGTGATTGTTTTGCTTTATGATTCAGCAGGCATCCTCCATTTTACAAAAGCAAGTAGAGAGATGAAAAAGACTTAAACACTGAGATCTAATCATGCTTTAAGGTATATTAAGTTAGCAGCAACCATGTGATAAATACAAATTATCTTTCTTAAAAAAAAACCAAAAAAAACCAACTCCATAACTTTTTTTAAATCTCCATAAATATTATTTTCACTGAAATGAGACATATATAGAGAAGTTGCACGACCTTCCAAGACACTAAAAGTCTCATTCCATTCTCTTCATGGTTTTAACACGATACAATTCAGCTATCACTGAAGATCCTGAGAAAGTTAAGGAACAGTTTAAAAACTGCTTAAATATATGCAAAGTTAAGAGTTAACATACTTTTACTACTGAAGCTAATACTTCAGCATGATCAGAGTTCAGAGAAAAAAGGTTAACGATATTGAGAGATGAGTCATACTGTCAATAAACAGAGGGCACTCATCAGGTTTTATGTTTGTGGATCCCTCAGCAATATTTGATATTGTAATTGCTAGCTCATTTAAGAAGTGTGTCAAGTTAAAATGAAACCATTAATATTATTTGATTTTTATTTTTTTTTTCTTCTTGGTCATGATTTGTGTTCATACTGTGGGAAAAGTGTGTTAATCTGTGCCTTATGGTTTTGGCTCTCTCATCATCCGGGCAGGGTACAATATACTTCCTTTCCAAAGGTTTTTTCCCAATGGCTCTCACTGGCTGGTTTCCAAAAGAAGATGCACTTGCAGGTTCAGTCAATGTCTTCAGCAAGACACCTTGGAAGTGTTTCAGACCAGGTTCATGTCATATACCATGGTATACATATCAGTTCCAACATAAATTCAAGCAAATCTTTAATATTGTTTTGAACTTTATTTTCCCACAGTTTTCTCAGCTCTTGACCATCCACACTCTACAGATATTAGTTTGAAATCAGTGTGTGTATTGGCTTGGACTGCATTCAATATTTCCATTCAAAAAGAAATGTGCGTTTGAAAGAAATGTATGTCATTACCCAACCCTTTCTTGGCCTGGGAGGAAGTGATCTCCTGAGTGAAGAATAACTGAAAGTAGATCTGAGAAATACAGAAATAGAGAAAAGGTATTTGTAACACTCACACTGATAATGAAATCTTGGTTGCTTCAGGTACAAAATCACAATTAGACAGTTCAGTGCATTCTTTCTAATACACCTGCGTTCCTTGGTGATCATAACATCCTTCACATTCCGAACTTTTTAATCTGGCTACAAGTCTGTAGTCTCAGTAGCAATATATCTCCAACCCATTCAGCTTCAACCAGTCCAATATATCTTGCTATAAACAGAAACAACTACAAATAATGTGGGGGCTTTTCTTCCCCAATTTACACTGCTTTACACACTAAAAATTATAAAAGTTCTTACTGCCCTGGTTTTGAGACTAAGACTGTAGAAACACAAAACTATTGAAGGGATTTATGGAGGGTCATCTAGTTTAACCTCCCATATAAGAAAAGCCACCTAGGTTCCTGGGTGTGTGCCCAGGACCATGTTCAGATGGCTTTCCAATAACTGCACGGAAGGAAACTCCACAAACAGCTGTTTTCAGTCGCCTCACAGTGAGAAAGGCCTTTCCTGATGTTCAGACATTTACTTTATCTGTAATATAATCTTTTTTCTAATATACCTCTGCATTTTACCACCAAAATGATGCACTGCTGACTTACATCAGACTTACAATGCAACAACATCCATGCTTAGTCTGTACTGGTGCAAGTTAGTCTGCCAGTCTGTCTCACCTGCAGACCTTGGAATTTTTCTTTTCTTGATTAAGAAATAATGAAGAAAAATAAAAAATCTTAAACTATGGGAAAGTATACTGAAAAAATAAGGAAAAGTACAAAACAAGTAAAAGAGCAAATGAGGACATGAGCTACTTAATATATGAGAACAGAGACTAAAAATGAAAAATACCTTGCACGACTCCAGGAAAGGCAAAGAAATACTTGACTGTATTCTGTTTAGACAGTACTTCTCATTCCTGCAAGAAACAGGGGAAAAATGAGGGGAAGAATAATAAACTGAAAAAGAGAAGTCTTATTGTCTTTTTACTACTGTAAAAAAGTGATAGAAGATGGAAAAGTAACAAACCATGGAGAAGTCATATTGTAATAAACAAAAAGGCCACAGTGAGAGACTGGACAAAAACAATTAGGAGGAAGAAGATAGGAGAAACTTGAGAAAAGGTAGATTTGACATTCAGATTGCTGCCATATAATGGGTTTGACCTTTAAATTACTGAATTTACATTTTTCTTATCTCGGCATTGTACTTAGTTCTAAGGGAAATTTTACATTTCAAAACACTTGGATCAATCCATAAAATCGAGCTATTTTTGAATCTAAATAGAAACAACTGCCCTTCTTAATATGTATTTTTCCAAATTTGTACACTGTAACTGCAAACAAGGAGCTTACATGATGCTGAAGTTAGTCATTGTATACTTCTGAGGAAGTATTTTTTAAGATTTCTCAGAACAACAGTTTAGATCTAAGTCAGTATGGCCCTTATTAAATTAAATTGCACACATGCTGAATTCTTGATATCACATTTAGTTAGTCCAAATGTTGTGAAGAATACTGAGGCAGCTGATATTTAGATTTTATATGCAGTGATGATATACATGATTTTTCTGATTCACTTCTTTTTGCAAATGCAGAAATTAGGATTGCAGCCAGGTAAATTTATAGTTTATGCCTTTTCTTCTCTTAATTCTCCTAAATAGCACAGAACAAATAAAAAACAAATCTAGAAAATCCTTGGATGTTTGGAGGAAAATAACTATGTTAAGGATATATCATGATTAAACAGTATGGCATTTGCAGCAGCAAACTTATGAACTTGCCAGCCTGTAAGTTACAACCTAGTTTGAACTTTACATTACCTTGAAGTATTTCTCAGAGAATACAATACTGATTCTGTACTTTAAGGGGTGGGTTGTAATAAAGTATATCCATGTAACATCATGCAGTATTGTGTTTCATTCTGTCTAGTAGGTTCTATAAAAGTTGCTTATTTCAAAGAACATTGCAAACATACTTAAATAACAGTATAGCTTCAAGGAGTGAACTGTTGAGAAAACTTGCTGTAAAAATCAAAGGTTGTCCAAGGTTACAACTAAATTAATTTAGACTCAGTGCCTTAAGAGAAGCTTTGAAAGTTCACACTACATATACATTTCTAAGTAATTTCTTTTTTATTTTTCTATGTTAGCAAACAGATTAATGTAAAAATTACTCAATTTAATTTATCTATTTTGCTTTTTTTAGGTTAGATCCTCAATAGAAAAAAAAAAAAAAAGTAAGAAAGAAAAGTAAATTAAGAAAATAAATGGTAGATCCTATTTTCTGAGTCTTTTTAGAATTTGGTTGGATTAACCTCGACTGCATTCCTGATGCCTACCCAGATGTTCTCTTACTCCACATCCTTGACTGAACAGGGAAAGAAAAGATTAAGAACTCCTGGGTTTACTTAAACAGATGGAGATTGCCTTCCACATGGGCACATCATCACATGGATGTAGCATCACAAAAACTGACTTGGTGAAAATTTATTGCCAATTAAAACTGTAAGACCATGAGAAACAAAGACAGAAGTAAAACAATACCTTTCCCTTAGCCCTTTTCCAGGCCTAGCTTCTTTCCCAGCTCCTCTGCCTCCTTCCCTGCGGACAGCGCTGGCAGCATGAGGAATAGGGATTGGGGTCAGCAGCAGTCTGCTCCTCCTTCCTCCTGGTATGTTTAGCTTGCTCCAGTATGGGTCCTGCCCACAGGCAGCAGTCCTTCATAAAATGCCCACCTGCTCCACAATGGGATACTCCATTGTCTCCAGGGGAACAACTGCTCTGCTTTGGTCCCCTCTAGAGGCTGCAGAGGAATGTCCGCTCTGGTGTTTGGAGCACTTTGACCTCCTTCTTGTCTGACATTGCTGTCCACAGGGCTCTTTCCTCACACATTTCCCCCCACCTCTCACTGACTTAGAGTGTTTTCCCTTTCTCAAAAGTGTTCATCCTGAGGTGCCACCACCTTGGCTTGGGGCTGTGGGGCTCAGCTGTGCCCTGCAATGGGTTTGCTGGAGTTTCCTGGAACGGGCTGTGTCCAGCATGGGACAGCTCCAGCCATCTCTCACAGAGGCCACCTCTGCAGCCCTCTACTACAAACACCTAGATACCTGCACTCAACACAAATAACAAACAACAAAGTCCCACCCCCCTTCTTAAAATCTAAAAATACAAGATAAAATAGGAAGCAAATTAAACACGATATTGGTACTATGGTATCAAAACAGGACAAAATTCGGATTACAGTCAAACTGGATCCTGTTGACCCCCAGAGATCAATTTCTTCTGTGGTTTTCAAATTCTGTTAAAACAGATCTAATGCAGCCAGAGAATCATTAAATTAGCCAGTTAGAGGAAAACTAATCAACAAATGGAAAGGATAAGATTCATTGCCTTTATCAATAGCTATTTAAAAGTTAAAACCTTAAAAAAAACAAAAAACTAATCACACAGATTCTTTATGTGGTTTATGAGAAATAAAAAAGGCAGGAAAAAGAAATTAAGAGATGGCATGACTCAATCCTCAAAGCTGATGACCCCTCTTGTTCTATTGATTATGAGTAAGACCTTTATTAGCAGAGTTTTGCTAGTTTTTTAGATCCCTTACCAGCTTCAATGTCTCTTCTAGTGGTGCTATCAATTGAGATTAATCCCAATTCAAATTTCCAGTTTCAATATCAGTGAAACTGATTTCATAGTCTAATGTACTTTATGACTCTTACCAGGGCAAGATATGCTGTTCATCTTGTTCTTTTTACTTTTTCTTTTCTTGCCTATTTTTAGTTGTTTTATTCATTTTGTTCAACTGTAAAATTTTTGATAAGTGCTATCTTCCTTAGAATTAATTATGCTATTCTTATGGCAAGGACATGTTAGTCCCTGATCAAGCTTGTGTGGTCTCCTCAGGATACAAATAATAAATTAAATTAAATCTCCATAGAGTCTGACTAATAAAAATGGCAAATATTCCCTTCAGGTTTTTCATCAGTAAGAAGACAGCTTTTGCAGATACTGCCCTTCATTTTTTCTTGACTGAATGCTAATGTTACAACTTTATCTTTTATTTATTTCTCACTCTTATGACAAAAACGTTACACTGCAGGTACAATACAATACAACTAATGAAAAGTTGCTTATTGCTTCCTAAAGCATGACTTAGGAAGTAAAATTTCAGCCTTTCATGAGCTTTAAAATGTTTATTTAGTAAAGAATCCAACATTAGCATGCCTGACTTGTTTTTGACTTTAGATTGTGATTTTAGATCCTGTGAATTTAGATCACTTCTTATCATAATGTAACTGATTAGAAGAATTTTTCTGGGGAACTCATTTGTAGCTGGGGGAGATTCATATATCATTTCCTTTCCTAACTTCTCTATTGATCAAAGTATTTGCTGACTGATCTTTCAATGTGTTTGAATTGTATTTTTCATTGAAAGATAGTACTTTGCACAATCTAAGTTTAGGATCATGTAGAATGATATGTATGTTTCTGATAAGAAGTCAATCTACAAATTTGATTGATAGAATGTTTTCTTGAGTGCTGAACACTACTTTTTTTTTTCAATTTCTTTTTGTGCTGCATACTGCTTGTAATATCTGGTGCACTGAAAAGCACCCAGATTCAACAGTTTCTTCAGCTGAGAGCCTGGCAGAACACTCTTTAAAATGCATCAAAAACCAAGTTTATATTATTCAACTTTGTATAATATAGATTTAGTGTACATATTTTTCTAATACTACTGTTCTTTCCTTTAATTCTGTTTTGAAGGTGTTAAATGTTTTTCCACAGAAGATAATATAAATATATAGTGTAGCATTTTAGTCATTCTTTTCCTTTGTTAGTGAGAACAGTATTTGATATGATTTGATATAATCTGCTTGGAGATCTTCCAGTGATTAAAACAAAAAATATTTAGAAAGAAACTAAATGAGACTTTTTTTTAAGTGAAAAAACGAGTTTTTCATAATAGCATAAGAATTAAGATTTCACAGCACGATCTTGCTACAGAGATGCCAAGAACTAGCATGGATTTTTAAAACACAAATGAACTTTTTAGAAGCTAAAATGATCTGTACACTACAAGAATGTTTAAATAAAGATAGAAAATTAAATTTAAAAGATTACTTCATGAAGATCAAAGCTAAGGATGCAGCCAGGTTAAAAGATTTTGAGAGTTTATTACACCAGAAATAAACAAAGCAATTTCTTTCTCAAAATATATAATGTGGGGGTCTTGTTTTTTTCAGACCCCAAGTGGAAGAATAAAGATTCTTACATTTCTTTTCCACTCTATCTGGATATATATTATAAGCCCAAGTTGTTAACAAGGATATAGAGTTTTTCCCTAGTAGTTCCTGCTTTGGTGTAGGCACTTAGGAAATAGATGAGGAATGAGTCATTCCCTACTACAAAAAGGGGAGTACTAGTTGTTACTCCAGCAGAAAACTACACTTGCTACTGACAATTGTATTTGGCAGCTCTTTATCATGGTCTGCAAGGTGGATTTTACAAGAAGGGCTGCAAGGAGGATCTAGGCAGCTGCAGGTGTGTCAGTCTGACTTCAGTGCTGAGGGAGGCTATGAAGCAGATTGGTTTAGTTCCATCACATGACAAATGGGAGATGAGGCTAAAAGAGCACAGATACCTGTTTCAAAACACTGTCAAAGCCACAGAGAGAACTTGTAAAATAAACCACTGCAGTGGGAACTTGAGATAAACTCAGAAGGTAGGAATTACAACAGGAAAGTGCTAATTACAGGCATGATGGAAGTAAAGTCTGGTTAGCACATCCTGGTTAATGCATCTGGACAAAAATTCTCACTGTAGCAAAAGAGGAAAGAAAATTACTGCACATACACATATCACCCTAAATTATGGGAACATCATTTATGCCCTGTGGATACCTGGAATGCACACTGTATAAAAGTTGTACCCCCCAAAAGAACAACTCTAGGACCTCCACTGGTGAAAAACCCAGAGTGAAAAAGCGCCAAGTGGGAGGGGAGGGGAGGGGAGGGGAGGGGAGGGGAGGGGAGGGGAGGGGAGGGGAGGGGAGGGGAGGGGAGGGGAGGGGAGGGGAGGGGAGGGGAGGGGAGGGGAGGGGGAGGGGAGGGGAGGGTGAGGGGAGGGGAGGGTGAGGGTGAGGGTGAGGGTGAGGATGAGGGTGAGGGGAGGGGAGGGTGAGGGGAGGGTGAGGAGAGGGTGAGGGTGAGGGTGAGGGTGAGGGTGAGGGTTAGGGTGAGGGTGAGGATGAGGATGAGGAGTATAGCATAGTACAGTACGAGACCAACTACTCAGTTCTCATACTTTCAACCCATTTCTAAAATTGTGTGCAATATTTCCCTTTCACCAGGGACTTCATCTGGCTTCCATGATTTTTCAAATATCATGGATAGTGGCTTGGCAACTACATAAGCCAATTCACTCAGGACTCTGGAACGTGTCTTGGCTGGTTATGTATATTTTTGTATGTTCAGGTTCCTCAGGAAGTCACAAATCTGATCTTCTCTTATGTAGTTAGGGACTTTGCTCTTGCAGTCCCTGTAGTCCATCCACTCAAGAGATGGAGGAAGAAAGGTTGGCAGTGAAGACAGACCAAAATAATTTTTGAGTATCTCAGCTTTTTCCTTGTCTATTCAGATCAGTTTGTCATCCTTGCTCATTGATGGGGGCACACTTTCTCTGACCTACCTTTTCTGGATGAAATATCTTTAGAAGCACTTCTTTTTATTCTTTGTGTCCCTTGCCAGCTGTGTTGGAGTCTGAGACACAGAGTGTGTGCCCTTGTTTCTGATATTTCGTTTTAAGATCCAGAAAAACACTGAATTTCATATAACATGAAACTCATGAGCATGTTTTCATGGTGATACATGAAAACAACTGTTAAAGTTAGATAGAAAAGCTAAAAGTGTGAGTGTGTAGATTAGAGAGTTTTCTTAAGTCACTGGGTGAAAAATTTAGTTTAGAGTTTAAGTTAGTTTAGAAAGCAGAAGACAAGATGGAGGATTTAGAATGTTGTTTCTTTTCCTTTCTTCTTCATGTTCTTCTTCTAGAGGTTTTTGGGTAATAGTAAGTGATTGGTTAGAAAATGCTGCAGAGCAGCACACATGTGGTGGGGTCATTGGGTCATTAAGAAAAATAATACATGTGTCTATTGTTAATTGGATAAGAATAAGTATAAAGATAAAAGAACTGAGTAATTCGGGGCCATTTTGTGCTTTCAAAGCCAAAGTGAGCCACAAGGCCATTCTGTACCATCAGAAGAAAATAAGCCAGATTGCAGTGAATTAACCCTTGTGCAGCTAGTCTGGAGAGACCTGCCAAGTTTTGTAATGACCTCCTAATAAACACGAGAAACAAGATTCTAATGAGCTCAGGAGTTTTCTTCAAACCTAGAGAACTGAGATAAGTGGGACTCCCCATGAGGGAGGATCCCAAAGGAGCTCGGCTCAGAAGAGACTGAGAAATCCAGGAGGAGAAAGAAAAATACAGAAGTGCCAGAGAAATAAAAAAAAAAAATGAAAAAGAAATTTTTAGAGAAAAGTTACAAGCTGCATCTTGGTCTTCCTTACCCCATCCCTACACAGCTGCGTAGCCTTCCTATACTCTTCCCAGAATTCCAGCTATGAAATAAGGATTCAAACTAGATTTCCTGCAATGATAATATTTATGATCTGTTAAGTAAAGAAACAATGTTTTAGAAAAACAAATACATGCTGCATAAAACTATAACTTAGAGAAGAAAATATATATACTAAATACTAAATAAATAAACTATATATAACTAGAACAGAGGCACAATATTTTATTTCTAAAGTAATTCTTATGCTGCCTGGAGTGATCTCTTAAATAAGTGTTGCCATTGTGAAACCAAACCTAGAAAAGGAGTGGAAAATGTTTTATTTTTTCTTTGTTTTCTTTTGTTTGGTTGGAGTTTTTTTGTCACTATCCAAATGCACTTTAATTGATGATAAATTAAATAATTTTTCTTTAATCTGAGTCTCTTTTGGCCATGACAGTAAGTGGCAAGGAATTTCCCTGTCTTTGTTTTGTTGCACAAGCATTTTATTTTGTTCTCCTGTCCACTTAAGGAAGAGTAGTGAGAGAGTGGCTGAGTAGGTATCAGGCAGCCAGAAAATGTCAACCCATCACAGCAGGTTTCAGTGTTAAAGTGATGTATTTCCAATAGGCTCTACACATATATTTAACAAGTTAGCAGTATTTTGGTTTTCTTACTTTTACTTCATTGGCACATCATGTACTACTTATTATTCTATCATAATAATTACTTTATTTCATATCTACTGATTTAGAAGAAATATTTTATGGTATATGGTCTTTGATTTGATTGGTTTTCTTGGCTGACTGATTTTGTTTTGGTTCAGGTTTTTTTGGGGGGGATTTGTCACAGTGTCCCTTTTGGAGTCACCCCTCCACCCACCCGGGCTAGCTCGACACCGTCCACCTGCAGCGGGACACTCCTCCGAATCCTGGGAATCAGAGGAGCGGCTTGATGGAAGAGATTGCAGCGACAATGGAGGAGGCAGGAGTCAGGCTCTCGTGAAGGGCAAAGCCCAGGGTTTATTGAGTCCCCACAGGGACCTCTGACCTCAGGGGTGCAGATCCAGGAGAGAGCCCAAAATAGGGATGAAAGCAACTTAAATTTGGGGAAGGAACCTGGAGAGGGGACAGATCTCAAACCAATGGGAAACAAGGGGGGAGTGTTAAGGGATCAGAGGGACATTGGGGAGAACCAATGAGGTTCAGGGAGGGACTTCCTCTGTCTCTGTTCTATCACTCAACGACCCTCCCTGAACCTTCTAGAAGCTGGGAGGAGTAGCCAAGTGACAGACAGAGCCCAGAGGGGAGGAACAGGGAACATTCAAGAACAAGAGGCAGGTACAAGGGTAGATTGACAGCTGGGATAGGAGGGTATAGCATGGGCTACAAAATAGAGGGGAGAGGAGAAGAAACCATTAACATAACATGATGGGGAGCAAAATTAATAATACAACAGGGTTTCTTTGGGATTTTTATTTGTTTGTTTTTTTGTTTGTTTTTGTTATTTTTTCTTTTAAAGTTTGAAAAAGTTCTAAAAAAAGATGCTAAAAAATCCATTTAAAACAGAAATATCATGAAATTTGTTCATGTGAGACTAAAAATATGTGAAAACTGGGATTCTAATCTGTGAAGAGAGACAGTGTACACAGAGAGAGCTTGTATTACATAGAAAGTAAAAAAGCTTAGTACATCACATCTTTCAGCTTTGCATGACATTCATAAGAATTTAAGATTAAAGATCAGTGCAAGAAATCAGTGTACCAGCACATGTCCTGTGATACCTTGTTATAAACAATAGTCAATAATTTTCAGAAAACAAGGTACCTGGAACACTTGTTACAAATATGAGATAAAGTTCCCTTCAGAAAGTACTTATTAGGTGTATCTATCCTCTTCAACATGCTTATTCAAAAACATTGCAAACACATTATGCTAACTGCATGAGAAAGGTGAAGATGTGAATGGATATTAATGAACTATCAAACTTTTTATGGCAAAACAGAAAATTACTCTTTATAAGAGACCACATTCACAATCATAGGACTAGCTTTTTAATACACATGCCAAAGCAATTTATTTCACCATTATTCCAGGCTCTTTTATGATCTAATGTAAAAGTGGGTGAAGATATTTCCTTCACACCTCCTTTCTCCACATATAAAACACATTTGGAAAAAAAGAAAAAAGTGTATATGGAAAGAGTGAATCTTTTTAACTTTTTGCACTTTATTGTCATGAACAATATCTTCTTCTTTTATGATCGTGTACTGTCTCCCTCTTACATGAAAAGACTGTGAGAATAACAAAGCTGATGATGAAACCTGGTATGGGCAACATATTTCACTGGTCTTTAAATTCTTTATGCATAAAACACACTAAAACCAAAATATGCAATAGAACTCACAAATTGTGCCTTAAAATAATTCTGGCAGAAAAAACATTTAAATTTTGTAGGAAGAGAGCTCTGCAGATCATTCCTCCTTTCAGATGATTCATTGCCTCCAGGTTTAGGTATTATGGGAAAGATAAATGCTTCCATTTTGATGTTTTAAAGTTCATTAGTTAAAAATATGGTATGAAAAATGTTTTAATGCTACTCTGTTTAAATTCACAAATATTCAAAACTTATTATTTGATTTAAAAAGACCTGTGCATATTTTGAGCCAGAACTATTTATTGAACATAAAGCTATCCAAGTTAGAATCAAGTGGTGAATTAAAAATCTGCTGCATTCTAAGCAATTAGCTATCAACAGAATGGTACTGAAATGCTTATGTTGCGTGAAAGACTTTTTTCACTTTTGTTGCAAATTGAGTCATCAGTGAAGCCCTATGTATGTGCCAGGGTTATTGCTACATGTCATGGACATGGAAACTTATCTAGAGGGCATTACAATTTCTTAAGTCAATACACCACTGTTGGAGTCAGAGATAAAATTAGGAGGCTTTTAACTGGTAGTCATTCAATATGGCAGAATTAGCTTTTTCTTCAAAATAGTCCTGCTATAAAACTGGAAAGGTGATGCAGGCCTAATTCTGGAAAACTCTTCCAGACACATAGGCATAGGAAAATTAGGTAGAGTTCACCAAGGGGTAAATCATGTTTGACTACCTTGACAAACCCATATGATGAAATGAATGGATTGGTGTATGAGGAGAGAGTGATGGACATTGTGTATCTGGGCTTCATTAAGGCTTAGGACACTGTCTCCTATAAAATCCACACAGACAAGCTGTTGGAGTCTGGGCTAGATGGGCAGTGGGGTGAGTTACAAATGAGCTGAATGGCAGGGCCCAGAGGCAGGCAATCAATGGCTCAAATTCTAGTTTGAATTGGAGGCCAGTGACTGGCAGTGTAGTACAGGGATCAGTACTGGCTCCAGTCCTGTTTTACATATCATTTTTTTTTTATATATTAATTGATACAGATGATGGGGCAGAGGAAACTTTGGCAAGTTTTCTGTTGACACAAAACTGGGAAAGGAGGCTGATAAGCAAAGATTTATGCTTCCATCCAGAGGGACCTCAACAAGCTAGAGAACCCAGATGACAGAAATCTCATGGAATTCAGCAAGAAATTTAAAATCCTGTAGATGGGAGGAACATCCCCAAGCATGAATATATAAGCACAGGTGAAAAGCAGCTTTGTAAAAAAAGCCCTGTCTGATTGAAAGGGCATCTGATTGAACAGGTGCCATCAAGGTGCCCTCACTGCAGAGAAGTACAATGGTATCCTGGGTGCCTTTGACAAAGTATTGCCAGGAGTTCCTTTCCGGTGATCCTTCCCTGTTCACAGAACTGATGAGACCACTCTTTGAGTTCTCTATCCAGTTCTGGGCTCCTCAGAATGAGAGAAATACGCAGATACTGAATAGTCCAACAAAGTGTCACAAAGATGACAGAGGCACAGAAGCGTGTCTCCTATGAGAAAAGGCTGAAACATTTGGAACTGTTCAGCCTGGAGAAGAGAACTATCAGGCATAAATATGTTAAGGGAGGATCTAAAAGAGACAGAGCCAGACTCTTCTGTGGTACCCATCCACAGAACCAGGTGCAATAGGAAAAAAACTGAAACATAGGCAGTTGTGTATGAACATCAGGAAACACTTTTTCACTGTGAGAATGACAGGTTGCTATGGAGATTGCAGAACGTACATCAGTGGAGGTATTGCCAAGCATGGTCCTGAAAAACTGGCTGCAGGTGTTCATCATTGAGAAAGGGGGTTTAACCAGAAGACTCTTCAGACTTCCATCCTCAACCTCATTGTGCTTCTGCAACTGTGATGTCATAATGGATTTTCTCACTCCTTTGATCATCAGCTGATTATTGTAAAATAACCTGGAAAGGAGAAGCTTCTAAAATGTATGAAATCACTGGCAAAATTAGCTGTGTACTATGGACTTCTGTCTTATAACATGTCAGATGCTCACTCCTGCCTTTGAATAGACTTTATCTGTGGGTCTATGACTAGAACCTTGCAAGACTGGATTCCTTTGTTTCCAGCTCAAAAGAACAGTTATTTAATTTGGGAATTTTTATCCCACTTCTATTTCTTTCCCAGGAAGTTTCTTAAGAACAACCATCCATTTGAAGATGAGAAAACCGAGAACTTTTAAAAAGATAAAAAGATAATTATAATAAGACAATAAGACCTTTATGACAAAAAAGAGATAAAATAAATAGAAGAAAAAAAAAAAAAGACTATGTGGAAAACACTGTAGTGAAAAAGAGGGAGAGAAACTGCATATGAAATCTAGCAGAGATTCTGGATGTAAAACAAAAGGGGAGCGGAGGGGAGGGGAGGGGAGGGGAGGGGAGGGGAGGGGAGGGGAGAGGAGGGGAGGGGAGGGGAGGGGAGGGGAGGGGAGGGGAGGGGAGGGGAGGGGAGGGGAGGGGAAGGGAGGGGAGGGGAAGGGAGGGGAGGGGAGGGGAGGGGAGACTCGAGGAGAGGAGAGGGAAGAGAAAAATAAATACCACTGCATTTTTTACGTAAGAAATTATTTTCTAAACACCAATTTCAGGTATCAGGTTTTTTTTATGGTCTTAGCTCTTCAAAGGGAAAAATCAAGCAGGTCAAGAAAGCACTTGAAGTTCAGTCCTGAAACACAGCCTTTTCAGGACAACAGAGAGTGATGAATAGACCATTCTATATCCCATTCTCTCTGAATTAGTACCTTAAACCTTATTTTAAAGCATTTTTTAGCAAAAACATATATTTCTATATGACATGATTATTTATCAGGTGAGCCAGCTTCTTTTGACAAAAGCTTCACATTTTCTACAAAAACCACTGGTGAAGTATTAGGCGACTTGAATCTCTCAGGCACAAAACACTGTTCCCTTGAGGTTGATTATTTGGCTTCCTGAATATGTCATTCTAAAGAACAGCAGATACATCTTCCAGATTCAATTATGGAGAGGCGACACCATCATTTCCTCTTAATATAACAGTTTATCTTGTATTGTGAGGATCAGGAAAGCCAATCCTAATGAACAAAATGTCAAGCATATGGGGGTAGAAAAGATAGCTGAAATGGCTCATCAGATCAAGATATGAAGCAATCCAACCCAGGAAAATTAAATAGCAAATTATTATTATGTGCAAAGACTGGGCTCATCTGTGCATGCATTAAATTTATTGTTTTAATTTATTTTTAAATAAAAATGCAGCTTCTCAGGCTTAAACACATACTTGTCTTTAACAAATCCATTGTTGTGTCTTTATCATATATGAATTTGAATAGTAATCTTAGTATAGGGAAAGCACAACTAAATCATTGTTTAATGTTTGTAATGTACACAAATCTTATATGCAACAATCTTTTAGTATTTGGTCATAGCATTTGCCAAAAATGAGGCTATGAAAAAATTACCTCATCTTTCCAACACCTTATATTACATGTGTGACTATGTGTATAATTTGAACTGTCTAATATCCAATAAATTCATTATTATTGTTTACAGACCAGGACTCAAATGGCAGGAATCTGTTTCAGAAGGAATAAGACATCATAATCCAAAACTAGGATAAGACTTAAAAACCTTTGTTCTGATCTGCTCTGAGAAATAGAGGGAGTACACTAAAAAAACATAAACCAAATAGAATAAGCAGTATTTGGAGGCACAAGGAACTAACTTGTATTAACTTTGTATTGCACTACCTCTACAGATTTATGCAGCAATTAACAGAGTTGCAATAAATGTTATTCACACAAAATCATTTAGGTTGGAAACTACCTCTGAGATCAAGTCCAGCCTTTGAATGATCACCACCTTGTCAATTAGATCACTAAACTAATTTCCACATCCAGTAGTTTCTTGAACAACTCCAGGGATGGTAACTCCACTACCTCCCTGGGCAGTTCATTCTAATATTTAACCACCCTTTATGTGAAGAAATTTCTCTTGATGTCCTACCTGAACCTCCCTTGGCACAGCTTGAGGCTATGTCCTCTCATCCTGCCACTGGTTGCAGGGGAAGAGAGGATGACCACCATCTGGCTACAACCTCCTTTCAAAGTGCAAATAGCTCTCCCCTGAGCCTCCTTTTCTCCAGGCTAAACAAGTAAAACTTCCTCGGATGCTCTTCAAAGGACTTACTCTCTATACCCTTCATCAGCTTTGTTTCCCTTCTTTGAACATGCTACAGCTTCTCAATGCCTTTCCTGCAGTGAGGGGTCCAAAACTGAGCACAGGACTTAGGTGCAGCCTCACCAGTGCCAAGTACAGCTGGAAAATCACAGCTCTGGTCCTACTGGCCACACCACTCTTAATACAGTACAAGATGCCATTGGTCTTCTTAGCCCCCTGGGCACAAGATGGTTGGCAACCAGCACCCCCAGGTTGTTTTCTACCACTCTGCCCCCAGTCCACCACATTTCTGTGAGGGTGACTGCATTACAACTTTCCCTTTGCACAGTGGTCTCCAGCTCCTCCTTTGTTGTCCATACCATATGCATTGGCATCAGTGCACTTCAGCCGGGCTGTAGATTTCACCCACAGATCTGGCATGCCACCACTAAGCTTATCTCTGCTGAGCCTGGCCTTGCCCCCTTCCCTCTTCAAACCGAATTTAAAGCCCTCTTAACCAGCCCATCTGACTTATAAGCTAAACTCTTCTTTGTCTTCCTTTTAGACAGTGAAACTCATCTGTCTCCATCATGCCTTGCTATATGTAAACCGTCCCATGGTCAAAATAACCAAAATTTCATCCATGGCACCCATCTTTCAGCTACATCTTTGTCAGGTGGGTTCTCCTGTTTCTTTCAGCATTTTCTCTGCAACTAAAGGAGTGAGGGAATTCATCAACTGCCTCTTGTTCCTTTAACCCATCCTTTAGATTGTCCTGCAACTTCTCTCATCAGCCTTGTCTCTGTCAACCTGGACAGCAAGCAGTGGGCAATAATCAAAGGGCTGGAGTAGCTCAGGCAGTCTCTTGTCTCTGGGCCCCAAGAGAGGCAGCTGCTTGGGAATCCCCTGGACAGCCAGACCCAACCCTCACCCTGGGCTTGCCTCAGTTCCTGCTGCTAATTCTGCTGCTGCCTCACTATTGTTTTGGACTTTTTTCTACAAAACAATATCTGTAAAATTATATAAATGTTCTTGTTTTGCCATCAGGTAAAGCAAAGACTTTTTGAAGTGTCTTGTGATAAAGAAGACATTAGCCTAGTCAACAAAAGATTTTCCTGCTCCTTTTGTCCTAAATTTTATCACTAACTTTCCCATTTCTGACAAAAGAGAAAGATTGAATAATCAGTCAGCTGAGAATGTTTTTTCTGAAGGGTAGGAGGAGAGAAAGGAGAATAAATAGCTCAAATTCTCTCTCCTGAAGGAATTATTCCAACTTGTACTATGTAGAATACATACACTTTGGGGCTTTTTTGGCTTTTTTGTTTTGTTTTTTTTTTTTTTGAGATTTTGATCTCATGATTAAGAATCCACCCACCAGAGTGTAAAGGAGATTTGTCATTTTGCACTCTGGTGAGTAAAAGTGTTTACAAAAGAAATGTGTTTCCACTTTAAGTGACTAAGAAGCCTTTTTTTTCCCCTCCCACAATAGGTTGTAATTAAAATCAGTCAGGAAGAAAAAAGATATTTAGTTTTTATTCCTGTGTAGAACCATGAAAACTGGACTTTGCTTAGTTATTTAGTTGAGTCCAGATGTCCTCATATACTGAATTTTGAAACAAAATGAGTTGATGATTTTGAAAAGCTACTGTTGTGCTTTTAATTAACTCTTTTATCCTGAATCTGGAATGACAAAAGCCATTGAAATTTCAGTGAGATATCTGTGCTTCTGTGAGAAAATCTTCTGGTTAACATTCACTACATAAAACTTTAAATTACTTCAAGCATCAAATTGAAGTATAGAATGTCAATCCAGATGAAAGTCATAGGGACCAGTGTTTCCCAGAGAATGTTTCCTGCAAACTCAGGTGGAGAACATCATATGAATCTAGCAATGCATTGTCATAATCTCAAGAATATTTATTTTCTATACCTGCTTTCATCCTGCAAGTTGGGAGTACTTATAGATGCAGTGAGGGTTTCTAACATATAGTGTGTTTGTGAAAATTACTTCTCACTGAAAAATACAAATTTTAAATTCTTGTCACCATTCCATGGTTCTTGGCTTCAACTGAGTTCTTGTAATCAACTAAATGTGGGCATTAATTACTTGTTTTAATTCTTTTAATGTTAGCTTTTAAAAGTTCTTGGACCCTAAAAATGCAGCAGCCTGTAAAACCTGTGTATTTTCTTTCTCATTACTTTCTCTAGGACTACATCCGTCATGAATTTAAAAAATATTTCAGTATAACAAAAAAAGACAATTAAGTTCAATAAATAATGAAAACAATCAAGAAGTTTGTGGAAAGAATAGCATCCCACTTCTATTTTATCAGAGTTAATTTTGTACCTTGAATGAGATTATAAATGCAGCAAAAGAGTTTTCTGAAGTTTGTATGTTACTTATTCAGCTGCCATGCCTGGAATACTTATTCTTCTATTGTATTTTATTCCTTTCATTCCTCAGATCTAGAGAATAAACACATCATTACCATTACAGTCCAGGCTGGGGAATGGGTAAATCACAGACTGAAAAATCTTTGATGTCCTATATCATTTAAAATAGGTTAAGTAGCTAAGGAAGACAAGTCTAAAGTACCCTGATTCAGTGTGTGTGTAAGAAGGCAAGAGACGCTGAGGTGCCTAGGGGAAGGTCATGTTAGAAATGCGGAGCCTGATTTAGAGCCGAAGGCCATCACACACCTGGAGTTATTGAATGTTTCAGAGGGAAATGATGGAGTGCATTTCAGGCTGCAAGCACTGCAGTAAGGACAGCCCTTTTCCCAATAAATGCTGGATAAAGGCTTGTAAATTTATAGTGCCAGCTGACCTCTTTCTGTCTTATACTCATGAACTTTACCCACCTCCATTTTCCCTCCTTTCTCCTAACTAAAAGAAATACAGGGTAATTTCTTATTAGAGAACTAAACAAAAGAAAATTCAGTATTTGGACCTGATCTTATTCCTATACCTTACAGTTTTGGTGTTTATTTTGGTGTTCTGTTTGTGTTTTTTTCTTCTTTTCTTTTTTTAAACAGAACTGACTACAGGTCTTGGATAAGTGAACACTGTCACTGGTTAAGTAATTGCAAATCATTAGAGTCAGTGTGAAAAAGAAAGTAAGAGGTCCAGTGTATATTTTATCCTTTAAAGAATACATTTTGTATGCGCACAAAGCACGCATCTTTCGTGTTCTTTCTCTTCCCACAAAGGCTAAATAGAATCCACTATGAAAGAAATAGAGACCAATTATTACTCAATACACGTATATGTTACAAGGTATGCAATTTTTTGCTTCACTTGAGTGCCCTATATTTTAAATATTTTTAGATAAGTTTGCAGCTTGATATATATATTCTAGTAAGACATAACACCACATGAAAAGCTTGCTGAGCTGTATGGATTAAACAATATGGTTTGGTGGGGTTTTGTTTTGTTGGCTGTTTTATTTTTCTCTCTTTTTTCCATTTCACTAACAGTTATAGCAGAATTATATATTTTCAACTTATTACTGAGAATTTTAAAAGATTATAATCTCTCCTAAATTGTGTGGTCATATAACTACAGTGTAGAGAATGCCTATAGTTATTATCTACTGCATAGGTTAGTACTGCAGAGGGAGGTATGTATAATTTTTTTTCATAAAAAACCATGACTGATTTTTCAGCTTCTTTCATCATCACAGTCATTAGACATACCCTTCTTTGTGAATGCATTTTTCAGTATATATGAGCTTCCATATAAACCAGTACACAAGCATTTACTTGGGCTAGAACTTTATTGAATCCATTTTGGTAAATTATGTGAAGAGCAGAATCAGATAAAGAAAAGACAATGTGAAAATCAAATGCCTTGAGTAAACCTGAGTAAAGCTTTCCAGCTTTGCCTGTAAAATGATTGAGATATATATGGGTGGTTTTGCTTTTATTTAGTAGGAAGAACTTCACGATAACAGATGGAAACTATAGCTTCCATTAATGTCTTTTTATGTAGCTGTTAATTTTTGACAAAAAGTTATTGCTTTTTGATAGAAAACTATGAAGTTTTATATATTAGTTGGATTATATTTACATATATAACTGTTTGAGAAAACATAGAGTTGAGTTTTTTTCCTGTTTTTGTACAAACACAAAGAGAAAACAAAACAACCAGAAATAAAACAAAACAAAAACCACCCACCTACAATAAAATTGTATATTATGCATGCTATGGAATTAAGTAAAGATTAAAACAAAATGAGGGTTTTTGAAGGCCATTAACCTTCTGTCATCATAAATATGTATTCAGTATTGCTGTCTGGATCAATGCAGTACTGGGCAAAAAAATGATGCACTGGGTACAAAAGTGAACCTGATAAAACTTTATCAGATATGTACACAGTAAATAATCTTCATGTATGAAAAAGTTAGCTTTACAAAGTGTGTAGGTACATGAAGTTTTCCTAATATTTCCAAACTGAATTCTCCCAAACTTTTATTTTAATATTACTTCATTTCTCTCTCATTTGTTTTCCATTTATTTCTTCTTTTTCCATTGGACAAAGTATTGCCTTCCTTTCTTCCTAGTAGCCCCTGATAAATTAAATTTTAAGCAATCATTCTAAATATATTTTCAAAATATTAATGTATTTCTATAACTGGACTTATTTCTTTTTTCTATTCAGACACTGAAAGCAAGATTAAATCAAAAATATATCATAACTTCTGTGCTCTGAATCAAATTGTAATACTAATCTCCCTCAAAGAAGCTGTTTCCTCCTCAGAGGAGAAGATGGCTGATAAACAGATTCTGCCTGCTACTAGCACTACACAGTTTGCACATCTTCAGAATGAAAAGGCAAAAGGCCAGGTATGAGTCATTCTCAACTCTTTCATTTTCCTTGGATATGGTTAAATTATTATAGAATCTCAGAAAAATATTAATGATGAAAATATTTTTCTTCTTTTCCATTCTGATAGAATAAGATTTTTAAAATAATAACCTTAAATTTGGATACCATACTACTGCTAATATAATTAGTTTTTACTTTGCAAAATGATACTTGTTTTTCCTAGCAAGTAAATGTAGATACCTAGGATCATTCCATAGCACGAATCATACTGCTTAAATGAACTTTAAAAGAAAAGTGTACCTTATACACCTGAATTCCATTTTTTAAAATGGAATCAAAACTATTTCATGAGAAAAAAAAAAAAACTAAGCTCAAAGTGTAGGCATTAAAAATAAAAGACAACACTTCTAGATCTAATTTGCATGCGCATATTTATTTTATTTTACATTTAATTTTACCTATCCATATAAAATGACAAGTTTTCTTTGTTTCCTTAGTTTGTTAGATGAATGTCATGATATGAAATCATAACTGCATCTACTTATATGAAATAAGTAATGAGTTTTCGCTGAACTGCAATGCTTGACATTATGAGGTTTACATCTTCAAAAGTATTTCAGACTGCATTTTTTTATTAATGCCTTGTTGGAAATCATGTTTATTTCACCAAAAAAAGACTCATTCGTTCTGCTTATAGCATTCTAAATGAATACCTTTCTCATGTTGTGACATTTCTGAGTCATGTAGACACTCTCAGAAATCCAAAATGTCCCTTAGTGTTCTTTTCACATGGTATTCATCTTTTTCCAATTTAGTTTTTAAAGCTTTTTAAGACAAATTTACACTTATTAATGGCAATAAAATGATCAATACTAAGGAGAAGATTTTCATAGTACACGTGACAGAAGACATTTCATATTGTTTCGTCTTCTCTCAGACCTGTTAACTACCCAATTAAAAAATGTTTGAAAGTTCCATCCTCCAATCCAATAGACAGATAAAGCAGAAATGTGCTAATATACCCAGAGTTATCGTCTACTCATCAGTGCAAGAAATTAAAGATATAACACTTGATTTCACAGACATTCGCATGAGTAAGATATTGAATATGGCACAGTCATCAAAAGAAATGCCATATGGAAACCCATATGGCTCCATCAACAAGTGCTAACAGACTTATGATTTGCTCTTAAAAAATTAAAAGGAACAGCGTTTTCTCTAATGAAGAACCACTGCATGGAAAAATGCAACAAAAAGACAATGAAGGCAAAGCCAGAAAAGTAGAAGGGAAAAAGAAAAAAACAAACCATACCTTATTGGTGAATGATCACTTGTAAAAATTTCCATGTATAGAAATATATAGGTTCTACAGATAATTTATTGTGATTCCTATTTTCTCAGTCACTTTTACTCCTTCAAAACTTCTGACTATACTCAGAGTAATTGACAAAACAAAGAAAACCAGACATTATCTAGAACATAAATAAATAACAAGATTATTGATAAATGTTTTTATTTTGTTCAGGGCAGGCTATTGGGACTGGCCATAAAACCGACCACAGTCATCCTGGGCAATGGTTACAGAGAAACACTCAGAGAGTCTGTGTATTGTTGCTGTCTTCTACCTGTAAATTGCTCCTGAATCCTACCTCTGTCATCAGCCCAGTAGGATGGAAAATTTGTGCCCTCTGTCTCTGGAATCTGTGAATATTTTGATATGGTTACATTTCCCGCCTCATCATTTTTCACACATATTAAATTGTGAAAAGATTTAAGAACTTAATTTGGAAGCAACCATAAGCCACATGATAAAGTCAAGGAAAACTTCTATTTTCAGCTCCAGGCATCATCCAGCAGAGCTCTGAAAATCTCTGAGAAGGAATTTCGGAATCTCTGGAGACAAGTGTCTGACCACCTTGTTTGCTTTTTATTATTGTAGCCATTTTCTTAATAGCAAGAGGAATTTTTCCTTGATGTAACTTGCATTCACTATTTCCATCATTTTGCTGTGCCACACAGAAAAACTGGGTTGGGTTTTCTAAACACACATTCAATAGTGAAAGACGATGCAGAGGTGACCCCTTAGCAATCTTTTCTCTAAACTAAACAAAGGCTGTGCACTCAGCCTGTCCTTGTGACACTCTGTAATCACAGAATCAATTCATTTGGAAAAGATTTCTGAGATCATCGTGTCAAACCTTTGACAGATCACCACCTTGTCAACTCGACCAGGGTACTAAGTGCCACATCCAGTCCAGCTACTGCACAGTCTCATGGCTCTCCAGTGGCTTGCTCCAGTTTGTCAATATCTTGTACCAAGGTGCCCCAAACTAATAGAAATACCCCATTTCTAAGGAACTATATGGTAATAGTGACTTTAAACTGTTAGATGTGCTTTCATTGTAAAGCCAAGATGGAATTTAGCCATCAGTGGTTTGTTTGGAGAAAATAATTGGAGTATATGAAGTCATGAGATCCCTTGTGACCTATAATTTTGCAATTTAAAATGTGTAACAAATGATAGGCAAAAATCCCATATCTCATTGGGCTGAGGACAGCAGTTGAATTCAGAACCAAAGCACAGATTTGATGTGACTGACATCTTCTGCTTCTCAGGAGAGGTCTGAGAAAGGAGCATATTTCTGACATGTCCAAGTTCTGCAGATTATTGCTTTTATTTAGTTCTCCAGATGATAACAGTATTAATAAATTAGGGTAATTCTTGTAATAACCTTCTCCAAGATCTCTTTTGTGTAACTCAAAAGAGAGCATAAAACTGAATGGAAGGAAAGGGCTGCCCATTTCTGAAGTTGATGAAAGTTAAAGTCTTCAAGCAATGATAGCTTGCAACAGGCTGACAGTTATATAAAAAGAATATTACATGTAACTCAGACATGAGACATCTAATATTTGTCCTCTGATTACCCATTATCTAATAACTTTTTAATAATAATACCTTTTTAACTACTTCTCATGGTTTTTATGCTATTTGCTAAGATCTTTTTACATTAACATAAATAGCATTTTGGTAAACTGCTAAATGCCCTGAAAAGTACAGTTTTGGTTCATAAATGTAGACCTAGTAGCAAGAAACAAAATGTTGCTATTATTGCCCATTCCAAAAAAGTAACACATACTTCCAAAAAGCACGTTTAAACAAGAATTCAGAATTATATTTTTGGTATCATTTTCATTCAGTTTCTCAGTCAGTTTTATTACTGTAATAAAGCCTTGTAATGCCATCACATGAAGAAAATAATTTTTATTCATCTGTAACTTTGCATTTTCTTACCTGAACAATAAGATAATCAAGAAATTTGATACAAAACAGTAAGTCAAAGAGAGGGAAGGGTCCAGAATAGCAACAATTTCAAACACAATCCTTTTTTTTTGTTATTTCAGGAGCATAGTTAATACTGAAGAGTCAAAGGGAACCTATTTTGTTTTAAAGGATTCAATTACTTCCTAGTGTTAAAGATGGATTTTAATTGTATATTTTGTTAATTTTATGTTTTGGTTTTTGTTCTCACTTTACCTGCAGGATGTAATGAAATGTATTTTGGAGAAAGAAAGCTATAAAAAATGCCATGAGCGTATAGCAAACACGTATGGTGAGGAATGGTGGGTGGGGAAGACTATTTTGTGCACTATAATAATGTACTTTGTAAACTGGAGGAAGAACTACCAGAATGCTAAATTATCCAGAACTCTACGGTAACATTGATGATGAATCTAGTTTATTTAATCTAGTTTATTTACAGGTAGACTCTACAAATATGAACTGTGAGTCTTTTCTGGGAAATGAATGCTTAAAAAGGAAATGGTGCATATTATGAGAAGGAAGGAACTTTAGGAACTTGTCCTGAAGCCATAAGTCAATACATTTTATTCTTGTCGCCAGTGGGAAAAATTTAGGCCTTTATGGCCTGATCTAAACACCCCTGAACCAAAGAAGAAACTTTCCAATGACTTTGATTTGCTCAGAACATCCATAAATAAAAATAAGGGAGACTCAAAAGCCTGAAGGGCAGTTAGGCACCCAATTCCCACTGAATATCAGTATCATGTATGCTGTCTCTAACTTTGGAAATATTACTTTAAAACAGAATTTTAAATATTTTTCTTTTGTTTAGCAAAAACATTTATTATAGGAATAGTTAGGTAAATTTCCAAACCCTGTGGCCACTGCATAACACTGCATATATGTGGGTATTAATGATTTTTTTATTTTATTTTAATGTTGGCACAGCTATTCTGAATTTTTGGAAGCATATAGGCAGCAATATTAGTTTTTAATGGGTTTTATAATATGCATATGAATGAAATGAACATATGAAATATGTTTTTAATATGAAGGTACATGTATATGCATATTTGTACTATATAGGGAAGCTATGTAATTCTCTGAATTATACCTCCAGGATCAGGTCTAACATATTTGGTTGTAGGATTTTACAGTCAGTAAAAGTCACAGAAGCCCCTGAAACCATAACAACCTCTGCATCACACTCATTGCATATTACCTTCAAGTCACAGATGCTCACAGAATGACAGTGTCTGTACCTCAGTCCTTAAAAACAAAATGATTTTTGCAAAAACAAAATGATTTTTTCCTGGCATTTTCAACTTTTCAGCAATATTTCCTCTACACAATTTGATTATTCCTTTTTCTTATTTTATGATCTTAAAAACATAAACATTTACATCAAAGAAAAGTTATTAAAGGAAATAGATGAGTTGGAAGAGGCTGAAATAGATTTACAATAAAAAAAGATTATGAAAATTGGGTGCTGAGCATAACTCAGTGTTTATTTGTCATGTTTCTATACTCTTTGGAAGAATTATAAAGCAATTTCTAAGTTTACATCCCCTGGAAGCATGCCTGTATATTCTGGTGTAAATAGAGCTGTGTGTTTCCCATTATGCTGAGATTAAACACATCCTAAAAATTGTTTTCCATGATCCTAAGTGTATGTGTGTATATATATATATATAAATATATATATAATATTTCTATCCTCTATGGTTTCAAGAGCTATAACCTCAAACACATGAAGACACTGTAAACCAATGAACTGTCTTTTGCCTGAGGGAAGTAGAAAACAAGAATAAAGCCTCTGAGATGTATGAATTGCCCCATTCGTCTCACTCTGAACCTCCAAGACTCTTTATATCCAAGGATGTAAGATTTGCCATTATTTTCCCAAGGATTATACTGTTTCCAAAGATGAACTTTATTGACACTGTGATATCAGACAAATATGCATAGATGGATACACTATTTGCCTAAAATAAAAATATACCTAAATAAATTTATTGTTTCCTGTGTTTCTCGTAGCAGGCCATGAATTTTTCTGCTTTCTTATTTTTGTGGATAGGAGAAAATGTAGAGTGATACTTAAAGTTAATTTCTAAACTCTTAAAAACAAGCAAACAAAAAAACCCCGAAACACCCTCTGGATTTGTTTGTTTGTTTTTTTTCTGTGAAGGTGGGAAAATAGGGAAAATCAGCATGGCATCAAAAAAATTATCTTAATTTCCATAAAATCATTATATTTAATATGATCATTATTTTTCTTTGAAATAAGCTTTCAGAATCGTAGAACATAAGTTGAGATGGACTTACCATTTCCAGTTCTGTATGGTAAGATATATATACTTAATTCTTACACATCTTTAAAATTCCTATAGTAAAATATAAAAATCATGCTAATCAGTATTATAACCTAAGCTTTATAGGTGTGTGTGCTGTTTATGTCATGGTCAGCCTTTTGAACTAAATTCAATGTAATTCAAAAGTATTAAAAACAAATTCACAGTAATTTGTTATCACAAAGAAGTTTTCAGGTTTCCTTTACAAAATTCATATAAGCTCTTGCTGTGTGATTTGTACCCTTTTGCTGCTACAGACCCCAGTGCTGAAGGTGGCTTACTTTGAGTGCAGAGGTGGCCTAGGTGGCCTCCCAGGTGGGCTAGATGTCACTCCCAATGTTTATAAGTCCGTAATTGATTGATTCTGATCATAAATAATATGCATATTGAAGAAAAAAAATTGTATTTGGTATAACATAGTGTTTTCTTTACACAAAGCTATCAAAGGTTCTTGATATGAATAAAATTAATACTTTTGTGATTTTTTATTGCCAGCTGATAGTGCAGCTGTACTTTTCCTAATTTTTCTATGTGTTAAATGGTTGAGCTAAATGACATGCAGTTGTTTACTGTATGTTGGTCAATTTTATTGCCTGTAGATGAATGCCTGAAAATTAAATCAATATTAAAAAATAAATGCTTGAGTGAAGAGTAGATAGTCTTACAAATACTCATAAGCTTTGGAGGTTTTTATATGGAAATAGGAGCATTTTCTGATGAAGGGCAGCACTTACTGCACATTTTTGCAGATAGTCTCCTTTGCACTGATGTTCATGTCTGGATGCCTCTTTCAACATTGTCCACATCTGTTTTCTTCTACCTTGAAGCCAAAAGTGGATTTCTGTTCCACCTAAAAAAAATAAAAAACAATTAAAAAAAAAATAAAACCCCAAACAGAATCAGACCTGAGTTCCTAAGATTAAATCCAGAAAAAAACTTTCACAAAATCCAGATTTCATCTTGGTAGCTTTGCCTCAGAGCAAATGTTGTTATGAAAAGCTATAGCTGATTCACAGATTCAAAAACTCTTCATATGTTCTTGAAAATCTAATTCAGTGTATTATTATCCACTACATAAGGTTTGCCATGTAATTTAATTTCCTTTAGCTTTTGGACAAGAAAAAAAACTAACAACCAAAAGCAGTTATTTTAAGACAGAAACACACTGCATGACTAAGAAGTAGAGGCTGACTGGAGCTGCTAAGCAATTCTTTTAAGGATGAAATTTATTCTTTTTCTTATCATGTTAAACTATTTAATATTTAAATGTGCAGATATAGTAACAGTGTATGTGGTTCCTAAAGTACATTGGGATGTTTGGATACAAATAAAAAAAAAATAAATTAGAAAATAAGTAAGGAGGAAATCAAGGGCAACAGTAGTGGAATTGTTCTTCAAGATAAATGTTTCCATAATTTAAAAAAAAAAAATACAAAAAATAACTATATGAATCTCTACAATAAATAATATGAAGATTTGTAGCCAAGAAAAATTATGGAAAAATTAAGAATTAGGAAAAAAAAAATGAGGGAGGAAAGGACGTCACTAGGAAAGAAGAAGGTAAACCTTCAAGAACTAAAATGAGGCAACAAAGATGTGGAACATTTAACTTTAATATAATTATTTATATAAAATATAGCTTGAGTACAAAATTTAAAAATTTAAATTTTGTGTAAAGTACAACTGACTGCAAAAAGCTTCACTTTGAAGGTGCAGGCAGCTACCTACATATTAACTTCCCTAAATTTCTACTGTCATGCTCAAAGAGGACACAATCCAGGTGAAATGAATGTGCCACATACAACACTCAAGTTGTGCACATTGGGTAGGCTTGCTGGTGTATGTGATACAGAAATTCCCATCTGATTTCCATCAGCCACACACAAATCTTCTCTAGATCCTCTGTCATACCTGCAAGTCCCTGAGGAGAGACCCAGACACCATAAATTACCTGAAATGGCACTTCTTGCCTATTCAAGGCCTGGTGTAATTAGCTGAGTCCATGTCTGTACCTGCAGCGAGATGAGTAGGTGTGGAGATTTCCTTTACTGCCTTGAATGAACCTGTTCTGGGAATTTTGACACCTAGCCCACAAGTAGGAAGAAAAATGTAGGTCGCTTAATCTGCAGTTAAATGCAGACAGATTGCTTAAACTGTAGTTCACACACAGGCAGAAGACAGAAACTGAATGCTTTTGAAGGGTAGTGTGTAAAACAGACAAATAAAAGCATGCCAAACTCACTCTAGTTAGCTCTTAATTAAATTAATTTTTAAGCACAATGAAGAATATGTGAAAGCTAAGTTTTTGACACGCATCTCCTCGGTTTTCTATGATGTGAACACAATGTAAAGGAAGGAGTGATGAAGCCAATTATTTTAAAATAGTTTTTTCAACATATAAACAGTATGTTATGGTCTGATCAGACAAGTTAAGTTTTAATAAAGTGAAAAAGTGTTACCACTTTTCAAATAGTAACCACTGGAATATATTAAGAGGAAGAATTGTGGTTTTTGTTGCTTATATAGGACTCCACTGTTGTGAAAGCTTAAGCCAGAAAAGCTATCTTAAAAGTGGATTGCTTGATGACAGACTGTCAGAATGTATTAAGGTTCTTAAGATAACAAGAAATGCTGTGTGATAGGTAAAATTGCCTTGTGTTTGTAACTTAGTGTGTCATTTTGAATGTAGTGATAGGGGATGCCTAATAACTCTGTGACGTTCTTGGTTCTGAAAATTGACTTATTAATTGCATTGCTGACATTCTGTATCATGGACAAGCTAATGTTTTCCCTTTAGTTTTCAAATTCTGCCTTAGTACAAAGATATTATCCCCATTCTTCTTGAATTAACATAACATTAATCAAAAGTAATACAGATTCTCAGATATTTTCAGAGCCAATTAAGAGATTAACTTCATAATAAGCACCAAGTAAACACCTACATCTTTTGATTCCATTTCTTCTCAATTATTTTCTCCACACCATTTCAGTTTTCCTGAGTTAACTTTTATGCAAACATATTGCTAAGAGATAAATATTATTATTCTTGACCATGATATGAAATATATAATATCAGGAAAATCTGTTCTCTTACAAGAAAAGTTCACTTGTTTAAAAGGTCTATTTTGAAATTTGTCAAGTTGAAGAGTCTGCTACAAGGACAACCTTAATTAAAGCCAACAGAGGGGAAAAATTAAACAGTGAAAAGTGCTTAGCTGTTACTCATAGAACTTCAAGTTAAAATCAGAAATAATAAGGGTAAGTGACTTTAAGGATAATTTCATGAGTGTTTTATTACTCCATCCACCACATATTCCACTTCTCTGTACAATTTTTTTAGGATTCTTCTTTAGATAGATAGTGTTCTTTGTTTCTGAGTAAAGTTCCCTGGATGTCTTTTAGCTATATGTTCTCCCTTCATTTCTTGTTTAGCCCCATGAGTACAACTAATATTTCTCTGCAACAGTAACTTACCTCAGTCTGAGGAGCTGTCCCTCAGAGTATACATTGAATTGGAGTGCAGTTTAGCTATATTGGTCAATGACAGAGAGCTAGGGGAAAAATTGTTGAATTAAACATTGTTAATTTGTTAATTTGACTTCCTGGATTTGTTACCGGTGGCTCTATTTTCTTCTAAGAAAGAATGCTGTTGCCTCTCAGCGACATGGTGCAAGATGTGCTGTATATCCCTTGATCACAAGGCAAAATTTTCTACACAGTCCATTTTTTTCCTTGCGATGTATCTAGTCAGGCTTGCCCTGCAGTCAGAAAATAGAGACAGGAATATGAGAGAGTGTGTATGAGAGTTAAGAAATTTCTGGGGAGGGGGAATTTTTGTCCTCTTTTGGGAAAATCTAAAGGAAGAGATAGAAATTCTTAAACAACTCATTAAAGCACTTAAAGGTGGAATGAGTCTGGACTATCTTGACTCTATCTGATAACTAATCAGTCCCTTGTTGAGTTTAATTCAAACTCTCCTTAGAAACACTACCTCTTCACTTTGACACTGATAAAGAATTTTTGGGCTCAAACTCTGAGAAGTTTTTGGGTTTGGTTTGGTTTTGTTAGGAGAGGGATGATGGGTTTGTTGTTCTTCCATTTTTGGGGTGGCTTTTGTTGTTGATTTGGTTTTTTTTCAATATACAGAGAATACTGTCATGGTTAGGAGTTTAGGCTGAGATTTACATTAGGACAGCAATGGTTGAATTCAACCATCAACTTAGTGCTTTTATATCCATCCATAAAATACCTATTTGAGCTGGCATCATTTAATTTTACTAAGATAAAAATGAAAAGGTGTAGCTAAACAGCTTTACTGGCATTTAGTTGCTTGCATTTATTTTCCTGAAAGATTGTTCTTCCTTTGTGACCAGCCTCACTTGATCCTTCCCTTCTTGCATTCTTTCTTTCCTGCCTTCTTACCCGCCTGTCCACCTTTCCATGATAGCAATCATGGAAATCAGGTTTGAAAATACTTAATTATGATGGCATGTAGTCTAGTTCATCAGTAAGAAGAAATTAACTCTTTAATGAAATACATTTTTGGTAGGAGTTAACTTCCACAAGTAACTGCATTGCTCTCAGTAAATGTTCCCTTTCAGAGTAAAGCAAGGCATATACAAGCTCAGTGAACTCAGAATGATAATTACATTTTTGCTTACTAGTTAGTTATAATACTACATTGCTCTTTGTCGTTTTTTGTTTTTCTTTGGGTTTGTGTCTCACAATGTCCTCATAGGCAAACTCAGTAAGTGTGAACTGGATGAGTGGACAGTGAGTGGATTGAGAACTGTCTGAACAGCATCAATTTCTATAAAAATTTAAAAAGGGAGTGTCAAGAGTGCAGCCAGGCCCTGCTTGGTGGTGCCAAGCAAAAGGACAAGAGGCAGCAAGTGAAATCATGTACAAGTTCCATCTAAATATGAGGAAGAACTTAGTGACCAAGCACAGGAGCAGATTTCCCAGAGAGGTTGTGGAATCTCCCTCACTAGAGATACTCAAGAACTGTCTGGATGCAATTCTGTTCCATGTGCTGTAAGATGACCCTTCTTGAACAGAGAGGTTGTGCCAGATGACCCTTTCAGTTTCCCTTCCAGCCTTACCCGTTCTGTAATTCTCTGTTTGTGTCATTCTGTGGCTTGGGATTTTTTCTTTCTTCCTGCAATGTCCTGTCTCTTCCAATAGTGATAAACATGAAAAAAGTCTGGACTTCTAGAATAAAAAAAGAAAAAAATAAAAGGCTGTTTACTCATGATAGTAGGCAAAGGAAAAATAAAATCCTCAGCTAACATTTATTGCACTTCCCTTTTTATTTATGGTTTGTGGTTTTTTTTCCAGCTTTTCAAAATTAGTTTTGAAATACTTTGTATGTTTGACAAGCTCTGGTATGCTGATATATTATCTCAGTCAAGCACAAGTATCAATGATAAAAAGCTTTATGCTTTATACTTTAACCTAAATTGATGCAAGATATCTATCACTAAAGAAACCCCAGCACTTACAAATCAATGTTTATATGATATTCACACTTTTGTATATTAATGTATCTGCCTTACACAGGAATCCCAATGCACCCTTTTCTTTTTGACATTGAAATGCTTCATACAAATAAAGAAAAAAATATTGGTGAAAATATCACAATCACTCTACCACTGTTTTGGAACTTGGTTTTTAATACATGAAGTTTGAATTTTAGTCCAAAAGAAGAATCTGTAATTGTTTTCAGATCTGAAGCTGTTATTATCGTTCTCAGTTTTGGTGACAGCTTTGCCTCAGCTTTTTGGGGCTGAGGAGTGAGCATTGCCAACCAGTGATCAGCTCCTACAGGCATAAGAATTGATGGCATAGAAAAGTTTTTGTCCAGCAGCTGTGGAAATGGCTGATGTCTGCTTGGGTTAAGGGAATTTTTTGCAAATATGACAAAGACTGCCTCCATTTACTACAATTAAATGTTCCAGTCTGGCTCTAATAAATTATTTAGACCAATAAGCATACTTAAAATTCAAATACATACAACTACAATTATAGTGTTAATAATTTTGGAAGTTCTTTCACAATTTCATGCTACAGCTCTAATAATAGCTCATAAGCATAATTATAGAGACTTCTGTCCCAGAGATATAAGTAAAATTACTGCAGGGAAAGACAATGGACTTTTTCATTCTCCATACGTGTCTGTGAAGACTTTCTGATGCATACCTAAGCTTTCACCACATAGAAAAACATGTTATTTCTTGGTTTTTTTTAAATTTTACACAGTGGTTCTTATACATGAAAACATATTATTGAATGGTGTAGGTTATGTGCAACTCCCATGTTCAAGGCTTTATGGAATCAGATATATATATATATATATATATATATATATATAGCTTCTTAGACAGAAAAGAGATATCTATTTTTTCTAAGTAAAGCAAAAAAATGTAGTCCAATCTGTCTTAAATTAGTCTTACTCATTACTATGAGTCAGAAAAAAGTATTTAAAAACATATACATCAAGAGAGCTGCTGACCTCTTCCATAGGAGTCACTGCAGGAAAACCAGAAGCAAGCATCTGGGGATACTAATTATCCAGGAGATTTGAAAGGTAAATGAGAGGCTTTTCAGTTCCTGTAAGTTAGCTGAAATATAAATAATTTCTGTACTTATGTAAGGTGAAATATGTTTTAAGTAAAAAGGGAAAGTATGGGTAAGGAGAATGAGGACTCTCTGTAAGGAACTTAGCAATGATTTCCAGAGCAGTCTTAGAAAGCCACACTGAAAGAGAAAAAAATCTACTAGGACAGGTTTTTAGCTGGGTTTTTTTTTTTTTTTTTGGTTACAGTTCTGTTATTGTAAGCAAAAAATCATATAACTTGGATGCTTGCTTAAATTTTGTCAATAAACCATGATGTGCATACAACAGTATTTGCAAATATTGCAGTTAATTATTCTTTTTTCTTTGTTACTGTTTTTTTTGAGAAAATTGGGAGCTGTATCTCTGAATCTTTCTGTTTCTGCTGCATGTTCTTTTCAAAGTTAAAAAGGACAGAGTTAAATACCATTCAAAAACAAATAATTTCTAAAATTTTCTCTATATATAACACATTCTTATGTCAGCACCTTATGCCATCAAATTTCTCAAATGTCTGAATTGCATAGGCTTAAATAATAGACTAAGTTATAATTTGCCAAATAAACTCCTTGCTCTAATGAACATGTTAAGTATGCCCACAATTAATTAACTACAACAGGTTTTGATCCCATAGTTCATTCATTTTCCCTATACACTGACTATGAGTAACTAAAGGTGTATGCCAAAACTGTGTGATTTCTTTGAACATTATAGTCTTTTCAGTGCTCTAATTTTTAGCTGTTTCTCCTTTTTATGATGATGGCTGATACTTATATCATTATAATATATTATATAATAATTCTTAATGTATGGCTAATATTTTTATCCTGGAAAGAATTAAAGAAAGGAAATAATAGCCTATTTTTTTTTTCTTCTCTTCCTCTCTTTTCCTTTGGATTTTACAGAAACTTGTTATCACATTAACCTCAGTCATCACCTTCTACATAATTATATATAATAAACCAAGACTGTTTGTACTAAATGAAAGAAATAGAAGCCCAGGCAAACCTGAGCAGACATGAAACTTGAATTACCAAATGGCTCCCAGAATCTTATGCTGACAATGCCTTAGCCCAGGGCTCATCAGGATCTCCAAAATCTGAAATGTAACCACAATGAGACATGGCCATCAGGAAAAAACCCAAAAACAACCTTCTGAATAGTGACTTCTCTTTCATTCATTACCATTCATGAAATAAAAAGAATAATAAGAACATTTTCATATCCGAGCAACTCTTTTTCATCATCTTACAAACCGCATGGCACTAGATAAATCTCCTCAGCCTTTTGTTTGTTTCCTCCATTTATTTGTTTTGGATTATGAACTATTTTAAGTAAGTGCTTGTTTTTACAAGCACTATGATTATTAGGAAAATGCATTCCTAAAATATTGGCCTCTAGGTATTACAGAAATGTTATTACTACTGTTACATGAAATGAATCCAAAATGTTACTCAAAATGTGAATTGGATATAGTTGTATCAGGTTGACCATAAATGAGCATAAAATATGGTGCAATAATGTTACAGGTCTGAACTCTGTGAGATTATCAAGAAATATTTACCTGGAAGTATTGCAGCATGGAAATACTGGTGGTCGTCATAATATTGATCACATTAATTCTGTCAGCTTCCAGTCTTTTACAAATGATGAGCTCTAGTGAAACTGTTATAGTCATTCCCAGTCTCCATGATGCTATAGCCTGTAGATAATTCATGTTTCAAAGTTTAGCACTTTATGCAGATTCACCTGTCCTTTACTCTGGACTTCAAACAATATTTGTTTTTAATGTTTAACTGTTCTCCTTTCTTGCAGAAAGTTACTGTCCATCCAAATCTCATTAAGATTGGCCTAAGCATCCAGAAACTTCTGCGAAGAAAACTCACAGTTAAAACATTATTGGACAGCATAGAGGCACATTGCCTTGGTAGAGGCAATTGTTTTGGTAGTTCTTTGTTAGTGCCCAATTTACCCCTCGTCCAGGGGATGTACCTGAGCATTCCCACCTAACCCAAGTGTATATAAATCCTTTGAACTCTATATTTTCCAGGGGACCTTCACCTCAAAGAAGACCAGATAGAGAGGATCAACAGAATGCCATGGAGATCCACAGAGTAGTGATATCTATCTATCTATCTATCTATCTATCTATCTATCTATCTATCTATCTATCTATCTATCTATCTATCATCTTATCTATCTATCTATCTATCTATCTATCTATCTATCTATCATCTATCTATCTAATCTCGCTCTGTGAATATCTTTCTCTACCCCCACCTCTTTTCTGCTTCCTTCTTTCTTTCACATTTCTTTTTCCTCTCTTTATTTGTAGCCCTACAATATTTGTATTGCTTCCTATATCATTCTTGCAGTTCAAATACAGGTGAAACCAATATTCACTCTTTGAACTCTTCCAAGCAGGTGATGAACTCTTGCTTGCAGTGAGCTAGCCCAAGTGGTGATTAAAACTCAATAAATGTATGCACTTAAACAGAGATCTCTCCTACTCATCTCTGAATTGTACTAGATAGTTACTTCAGGAATCCATTTATGTATTGTAAACACGAGACAGAGTATCACCTTAACAGCATAAGGATTATTGTACTTCAAAATGGATACACTGATAAATGTTAGGTGACTCTTAGGACGAAATGATGCTTGATACCGTGGGTGGTAATTCTCATGTTAATTGCTCACCTAGCAATGCACAGTCACAGTTAATTTAATATTACAAAGTTTTTGAAAAAATATTCTTCATTTATATGCCTTCTGGCAAAATGCAACACATTTTCTGAGCATCACTATGAAAAGACCATGTAGTGTTATTTGAAAAAACTGAATAATCCTGGTCCAACCAAAGTCCACATGATCTAGCAATCCATGATGAGGTTGTTTTGATATACATGTCCTAGTGGGAGACATTGAAACTATTCAAGGACAACTTGAGGTAATTCAGGATCTAAATGAGAGCTTTTTATCATGTGCAAAAACTCCATGCAGAAGTAGTTAATAATATTAATGCTAGAGTGAGTGTTCATTCATAGTCCAGGTTTGAAATGAATAGTCTTCTCTCCAGGAGCAACAATTGGTCTCTTTACTAGTTGTTTTGTGTAGTTTATCTCATTACAAGACAGCTGAGGCTACGGTATGAAACATCTCCTTCAGTTCAGAATTGTATGCACTGCATAGTGATCTCAGTGAAGCTTGGTCAGTGATGTCAGGTGTTATCTTCATTGATCACGGTAATACAGGCTTTGACTGGTGACCTACTGCCACGTATCAGATTGGCTGTAGTAGTAACAGTGAAGAACAAAGAAATAGCATTTTTATTTTGCCCACAGCAGGATCAGTCTGCTGCAGTCAAGAGTCTTCAGTAAGCAGAGGAGACATCCACATGGATGCACAGAGAACAATCCTTATAGTAATTTCATGTTCACACAGTTTACTATTTAATTTATTATAAACTCCCAAAAATTTATTCAATAATTGTTTGATGTATTTTAGAAGTTGTCCAAATTTCAGTTCCCTGTCATCCCATATAATTGCTCTCCATGAAATTCATGTGGTCTGTGTCTTCATGTCAAAAAAAATCTCCAAACTGTAAACTGAAGCATCCCTCCATTGTTCAAAAATCCTTTCTGAATTTTTCTCTTGGCAGACATCCATTCTAAAATTTATGAAAATATATATTTTTCTTGGAGTTTCTTGTATAATCTCTGGGAGCAAGATTTTCAGGGCATCAAAAGTAGAAATAGATACGTTGGTTCTTGATGCAAGTTTTTTCTGTAGTTTCATCTCAATTCTATTGTTTTCGTTCCATGAATATGTAGTGCCTGTGTTTATGATGCTACAAACTGTAGGGAATAAATTCTCAGTTCTCTAAATACCAAATCTGAACATTTTAGCTTAAATTACTTGCATATACTGTAATATTCAGGCACAAATACTTATATGTCAATTCTTCTGTCAGAATCTTGCACTCCTTCTCACATTTTTGAAGTCACAAGTTTTCATAAAATATTTAAGATGAAATCTCTCCAGCATTTCACCTGGTACTACCAGGAAATGTCTCCATCATCTTTGTCAGATGGCATTAAAACAGTTGTGAAAAATGTTTAGGTTACCCCTTACTCTTCTCATCGTGAGACAAAATTTTTGCCACTTTTGATCTCTCTTCAAAGAACATAAAGTGTGCCTTCATCATTTTGACAGCATTCCTTATTTCTTCTCCATATCCATCTTCAAATCATCTGACCCAAAAGCATGAAGTACTCTAAATGTGGTTCATACCACTAAGCAAAGAAGAATAACTTCTCCTCTTTTACCATACATTCCTGTTAAAGTAACCAGACATGCAGGTTCTCCTATTTACACTGTTGTCTCACACTGAAGTTGATTTCCATCCATTACATCTAAACCTCTTTCAATCAGACAATCAGATATACAAAACAGATTTCTTTTTAATTAAGAACACAAAATATTTAATTGGTTTTTCCAATGTGACATATATAAAATTCAGCCCAGAGGATAGGAATGCTGGGCAGAAAAGGTACATAGGTTGGAAAATGGCTCTGCAAGTTGTCTGTTCAAAGAAAGGCTAGGCAGAGCATGTTCCTTAAGACTATCTCCAGTCAGATTTTCATTTTTTTCAGGGCTCAAGACTTCACAGGTTCTCCAGCTATTGTACTGTTGGACACTCAGAGTATTTTTTTTCTTTTTAAAAATATTTTTAATATTTTAAAATATTTAAATTTTAATATCAGTTTTTGCCCATTGCTTGTCATCCTATCACTGAGTGTGAGCTGTAAGAAGATCCTAAGTGTCCCCTTTGGGCATTTATCCTTGTTGATAAGATCCCCTGAGCCTTCTCATCTTCATACCAAACAGTGCCATATCTCTCAGCCTCTCCTTGTTGACAAATCCCTTATTTACCTCTGTGGCTCTTTGCTGGACTTGCTCCACTACACACATGGTTCTCTTGTGCTGTTGACCCCAGCACTCGACCCAGCACTCCAGATGTGTCTCACCAGTGCTCAGAAGAAGGGAAGGATCACCTTACCTTATCTGCCAGGCATTTGCTTTCTAATGCAATCTAGATTGTTGGTGGTCTCCTTTGCAAGGGTGCATTGCTGGGCCATGGTCACCTTGTTGTCTGTATCTAGGTCCTTTTCTGCAAAATTTCTTTCCTGCTGGTCAGACCCATGACTGTACAATTGTGTAAAGCTGCTCTTTCCTAGATGAGGGACTTGATGTTTCCCTTTTTAGAACAGCATATAATCCCTCTTGGAATATTTCTCCAATCTTTCAGTGTCGCAAGAGGACATGAAGTATAGAGCGAGGGTTTGAATCACAGAACAGCAGCCAGAGGTTCTTCATGAGGCAAAAGCCTTTATTTCAGGGCTTTTTATAAGATGTTCCAATACTAATATATACAGGAAGGTTATCCTGATTGGTAGAAGGGGCATTCCATTGGTGGGATAAGAGAGACACACTCTCAGAACATGTGTCTTTGTTTTGGGAAAACAAAACCTTGTTTTTCACAACAGACTTTGAGAGAGAAAAGTTCCCAAAAGACTTTTCATTGGAAACAGATCAGCCCCTGAGAGCCTGAAACTCTCTCAGGTTCAGAAAATCATGTCCACACTTTCAGTCCATCTGAATGGCAGCACAACTACCTGGTAAATCAACCACACCGCTGGGTTTCAGGTTACATGAAAACACAATGAGAGTACACTAACCCATTATCCTGCTCATCAATGAAGATGTTAATAGTACTGGAGCCCTCTACTGATACCTAGGCCTCAAATTTGACTTCCTGACAGTGGTCACCATGCCCTAAGCCTGACCATTCAGCCAGTTTTCAACCTACATCACTGTCTCTTCATCCAGCAGCAGCAGCTTGTCATGACGGTCTTAGAGAGGCAGTGTCAAAGATTTCCCTTAACAGTAATTCTTATTATGTTTAAGTAAAATTTCTTCCAGAAGTTACATTATTTTGTATTCTCTCAGATATACCAAGTGTCCCGTGGGCAATACATTGATTAGATATTCATCATATGTACAGATCATAAAGCCTGATTCATCTAACTCTGTGCTATATATCAGCATTAGTAATGATTTATAATTGTGATTGCTATCTAGGAGAAAGCATGGTGTCTCTTGATTGACAAGCTCTGTTCTAAGATTTGTTTTGTTTTTAAACATATTACAGATATGATAATCTCATAAAATATCTGCTGTGAATATTCTTTTATCTGTAAAGAGAGTTACAATGATAGAAAGCAGGTAGAATTTTTAAAATCTTACAACAATTGCATAGATGGTTAGGTATCTCATTTTTTAACCTTATCATTTCTCTTTTCACTCTGTCTTAATTATCATAAAAAATCCTTGACAATGCTATGCCTCTTCTGATGATGTTCTTTAAATTAAAGAGTTCTAAACACTGGAAAAACTGTAGTTTTTATATGGCTTTTCCAGTATTTGATTAATTGCTAGCAATGGAATTTCAAGTAGATATGGGCAGATTTGTAAATCTTCATCTGGCTCCAAAGCTTTCCCTGTAAAGAAGACAGGGGTAGTTATCCAGCAACATATATTGCATGTGATTAGATCTCCATAAAATCAAATTATACCAGAGAAACAGTATCAGAAGGAATTTTCAAAAGTACATTAACTATTGCTTAATAATTATAAGAAAACCAAAACTAGAATAAAACAATTAGGTCAATTTTTATAGTCTTTATTTCCACTGGAGATGAAGACTAATATAAAACACACTAGTTATCCTTGAAGTAACATTTTTTTACAAAGTTATATTAAAATAGCTAACAACCATTATTCATCACTGTAAACCCACACTGAAAATTATCTATTTTGTTAGAATGTACCTATTATTCTGAAGTTTCAGATTCCCTTGCTTTCTACCTTTTCTCAAGCTATGTATAATGCATAAAAATACTTATCTTCTAAACACAAACTGCTTCTCTAAACCTTGTGTAATGGTTTGTTTTTTTTTTTTAAAGATATTAATCTCTTTGCATTATTCCCATTGCAGAAGTTATAGTTCTTAGGTTTCTCTAAAAGCTTTGAACCTCTGAATAGAAGATGCTTTTAGATGAGGAGATTTCCACTCCCCAAATCCCCTCCCTGAAACCAGTATTCCTGATAATAATGCTTACATAAAAAACAGTACATGAGAAGATATCAAGACGCTAAGTTATCCATTCTCATTAAGTTACCTAATTCTGAAGTATAGTCACTGAAACTAATTGTCTTGGGTTTGGACTCATATACAGAGTGTAGTGAAAACCACATGGTCAGTTTTGGGCAGTTTTCATAATTTGATAGAAAGTTCTGTGCACGATAAAAAATACATGATGCTTACACAAAATATATCATAAAATATTTTATGCCTATGCATTACTTCATCTTTGGTTGCATTCAAACTAACTCATCAAAAAGTGGCCATCTGTGTAAAAGGAGCATTTTTTCTTTAATTTTCAAGGCCACTAATATTATTTGATGGTACATTGGAAATCGTTTAGTGGATGATCCTCCATGACTTTTCTCTTGTGTGGGTTCCCAGAAATCTCAACAAATTTTAATCACTTGATATACAGTATAGAAATTGTTTATTAAAAGAAGATGTGTATCTGTATATAAACACATTCATATGTGGGTGTTATAATAATTTTTCCAATAATTTGTCATTAATATCTATGGCAATATTACTAACAGGCCTCTTCCTTGGTTCTTTTCAGCTTATATAAATCTGTGGGGAAAAGAAAGTAGTATTTGTTCAATGACCCTCTGTATTTAGCATTAGTGGTCACATGGAATTAAAATAACACTTAAATCTTGGATATCAAAATAGGAAAAACATTTGATATCTGGTATCAAATTTTACAAAGAAGCTACAATGCCAAAAAGAATTTTTCCACTTCACTATTATCTTCAGCATGTGGAGGATTCAGTATGAACCTGTTACTGAATGACAAACAGAAGATGAATCTATCCAATCCCCAAGTTACCATAGTCATATGCCAAGTGTCATTTTTTTTTTGTGGATAAGGACAGAAGTTTCAAAGCAAGATGCTGACAAAGAAAAATGTTGTACAAAGGATAGAACATGTTAATATTCCCCTAAGTGGAAATATTACACAGGCCAAAAGAAAAACCATGACATTCCCTACTCCTGGAGAAGTACTCTCAGCCCTTTCTGAAATCCTGATCAGAATAAAACAGAAGCAAATTTTGTTACTTTATCAAAACTAAATCTACCACATAGACAAATAATTTTTTTCTTTCAACTCTGAGAGACAGAATTCCATGTATTGTTAGTCAGTATGCGTGATGTGATAAAATTCAGGTGGAATTTGAGCAACAATACAATGTGCATGCCAGTGCCTAAAAGGCTCTTAACAATTGAATTGAGTAAAATAAGCAAAGGTGCTAGCAAAATATGCATGGTACCACATATTTAATTCACTACAGTAAAAATGTGTGAGTGAAGCTTCCTGATGCATTTTATAGGTAATTTCTAGAGTCTATTATGTGATCAGTTTCACTTCTACAAATAACAGAAGAGGTAATGATAATGATAGCAGTCTACACAGATACCATCTTTGGTGTTAGATCAACTCCAGACCTACTTGGAGGATCAACTCCAAGCAGCCTAGCAGGTAACATTTCCTGACAAAATGAAGCAAAACAAAACCAAATATCAGTGTTTTGTCAAAACCACCATTCATTTCTCCCTATTAGATGGGAGAGAACTGTATTTACAGAGTCAGCAATACAGATGGCATATAATAAGAAGCAATCATAGCCAATGATTTACTCATTTCTATTCTGAGGATATAATATTGTTCTCCATTCTGGGTATTTTCTTTGAAGTTTCTTCAGTATGACTTACAAATAAAGTCCTTTTGCCTTCCTTTGGACTGAACTATTAAAGGAGGAGGAGGAGAACCAAAATATTATTTTAGTAAGAGTTATAGGGATATCAACAAGTAGCAAAGCATAAGAACAGCAGATGTCTTGGGCAAAAAAAAAGGATGCTGAGAACCCACCCACCCCATATGTGGTTTGAATGCTTTACTTCAAACTAATACTTGTTTGGTCCCTTGGGCTGAACTTCAGCCTGGAGTGGGTGGACACTGACTTCCTGGAACACAGTTCATAGAATCATAGACTCATTTAAATTTGGTGAAGACCTCTAAGGTCATTGAGTCCAACCATTAACCCAGCACACTGTGTTCACCCCTAAACCTTGTCCCCAAGTACTACAGTTTTGAGTTTATTTTTATCTGACTATACTAAAACTGCATCCTCCTATAATGAGATCCTAAGTGCAGGAAGTTGATATGATCAGATTTACTGTAGAAGTATGCCTTTGATCCAAAGTCAATAGTGATGTAGATACAGGCAATTTCTTCTTTAGTTTTAATGACAGATTCAAGTAGCTGTCAAAATATGAGTTTTATAAAAAATATGGTGGTATTTTTTTTTTCTTACTATGTAGCATGATGAAACGAATTCAGTAGTTTGTTTTTGTTTATTTTTTCTTTTTTTTTTAATAAATAATATGCTTTTATGAGCTGTAACTCTAGCAATTTTTTGTGGGTGTGTGTATGTGCATATGAGCATTATGAATATTTTTCTGAGTCTAAATGTAATTATTTTTCATTTGAAAGAATTCAAACATCAAAAACAGAGAAGAGATACACATAATTTAATAAAAAAAATATCTGTAATACCTTCCATGAAGTCCTGGGTCAAGCCTGGCAAAAAGCTTAATGCCCACACGGTCCATCTCTTCCTTCACTCCCCCAGAGGTATGCAGAGGAAAAATAAGAACAACAGTTGAAAGGATGGCCATGTGTCAGGATAGACAGGGAAGCAGCATATTTGCCATTGTGAGAAGAAGAAACTTGAGAAAAATTAATTTATTGTGAAGTTAAACAAAAATTACTGATTTTTGTAGTTGGAACCAGTAAATCAAACAATAAAAGAATATATTTCCTTCTTTTCTTTCCAAGGTTCAACTTCACTCCTTTGTCTCAGACTTCTTACCCCAAATGCTGTAGGGAGATGAAGCAGTGGGAGATTACAGTCAGCACACAGAACTTTATTTTTGCTGCTGCTTCCTTGTATTCCTTTCAGTTTCTCAACTGTGGCCTCTAAAATGGGATGCAGGGAATCTCTGCTTAGACAGAACAGGAACACCTCCTGCTCCTGAAACTACCTGTGTCCAGCCCAGAGCATTCCTGACCTCTTCTTACGGAGGCCAATCCTGCAGCCCCCCAGTTCCAATACCTAGGCATATCAACCTAATGCACTTGAATACTGTCTTTTTCATGTATCTCTAAAAGGCAGAATTTAGAGAGCTAGCATCATTTTTTCACCACCCTTTTTGAGTCCTCTCAAAAAAGAAGTATCATATAATTGAAATGGTTATGCTGTAATCCATGCTAGTCAGGAATGACTTGACTATAATTATAATTTATTAATTATTAATTAATTAACCTGACTAATAATTATAATTAATATAATTATAACTTATGTAATAGGAGGAAATTTAGAAGAGATACAAAGAAATTATAAAAGGTTAAAAGGTTTGTAAAAAAAGAAGGTATTTGAAAAAGGCTAAGTGAACTGGACAAGTTCATTCTATAGACAAAAAGAATGAAATGACATATTATTTTCCTTGAATCCAAAAACCTATAGTTTAAGCAGGACAGGGACCAATTGCTCCCCTTAGACAGTAAGAAGAGAAAGAGGAATTATGGGCTTCAATGGCAGAAGAAAATTTTGGATTAACTATTAGGAATATATCTTAGAGCTATGCTAATAGTCTAGGAAAAGACTGAGTTGCAGAGGGTAAAGTGTAATTGGTCTTGGTAGAGATATTCGAGGTTAGGGTTTGACACTTATTCATAATAAATCTTTAAGAAGTCCTGCAATCAAATTTGTTGAACTAACCAAGCAGTCTTGACAAAATGAACCTTCTAGCCCAAATCATCATTCTATATCTTTTCATTCCTTTTGAAAGTAAAGCACTCCATCAGTTCCAAAAATCAGACATTCATTTTTGCTAAACAGGTGTGACATGTCTGCACACTTGGAATAGAAAACAGGAGGTGTTGCAGTCCTAATATGTCTGTTTACTTTCATGAAGTTCTTGCCTTAATGCATTTTCTAGGCAAATGTGTTAAATTCCTTCCTTATTTGCTATTAATTCATGATGTTTGTAGGGTTATAGACACAAAGCAGTGCATCAAGCTTTCTATTTAACTACAGGATGGGAACAGCCAGAAGAGTCAATTTTCTCATATTGTCTCATCTATGCAGTACATTTCCAGCTGAGAAGGTAAGAAGAAAGTTGGGTCTCCATACCCAGACATCTTCCTACTGGGGTTGCATGCAGATAACTTTTACTTGCAGTATGTACTCTATCACTTATTCTAAATCAATGTTATCTACCATTTTCTTACTGTTATTGTCTTCGTTTCCCCTAGGAATAGAAAAGAGAAATTATTTTTAAAATATTTTAAAATATTTTATGTATATAACATTTTTGTATGCAAACATCACTGTTCTGAATGAGATCTGCATGCATATTTAATAAAAAAACCCCTTAATAACCATCCAGTAGTCATTAGGAATAGGTGTTCACAGAGAAGCATATCTGCACACACATTGTTAAAAGACTAGGGTCTTAAACACAGTTTTTAGATTTGAAACAACTTCCTTTAACTATGTATAACAGTTGTGGCAATACCTTGCTGCAGATAGCAACTAAGTACCACACAGTACTCACTCCTCTACACACCCCCTCCAGTGGCATGGGAAGAATCAGGAAAAAAAAGTAAATCTCCTGGGCTGAGATAAGACCAGTTTCATAATTGAAACAAAGTAAAATATTACATTACTACTAATAATAACTGTGAAGAAAAATGGGGAGCAGAAATGAAACCCAGTAGATAAGCAATGCAAGTTTCTCACCAACTGTTGACCAAGCCAACTCATCCCTGAGTTGAGATTGATTGAGTGAGATTGACTCCTCACTGCCAACTCAACCCAGCTGATACACTGAACATGATATTCTATGGAATGTAATATCCCTTTGGCCAGTTCAGCTCTCCTGACCCTGCTCCCACCCAGTTTCATGTTCTTCTGCTGACTGGCAAAGCATGGAAACCTCAACAGTCCTTGACGCAGACTAAGTACTTCTTAGCAACAACTTAAAAGTCAGTTTGTTATCAGCATTATTCTCATATTAAATCTAAACCACAGCATTTTACCAGGTACTCAGAAGAAAATTAATTCTGTCCCAGTCAAAACAAGGAGAGTAACTCAGTGAAACCATATTAAATAATCTGACTAGAATATTTAAGCTTCAACTAAAAGCTGGCATTAAGCCCTTATATGGTGTTGCTCTGTGTGACTCAGAATACTAACCCCAACACAGATGCAGAACTCTGATTTTTTTCTTCTAAGGATTTACTGATGTAAATTGGTTCTTTTCAATAGAGATACTTTTTAATTATATTGGTTATTTATTTTTAATATGCCAATAAGGCTATTCTGTCTAAAGGTACTACTTATATCTTATGAGGTAAAGCAAAATCCTGTACCTGCACACCACTGAATTGATTCTTGTGGCATGAAGCCATCTCTGTTAAAATATATATAACAGTTATTGAGTTATGTTTTATTTCTGGCATCTGGTCTGCAGTCTGACATTTATTAGATGATTTTATTGTATTTCATTTCATAGGTGTTCACTTTTTCAATTGCTACCTTTAGGTTTTCTTACTTTTGCTTTCCTTATCTCCACCATCTTTTTCCTGTTACAGTCAGGGACTGGGGCAGTTTCACCCTGTTTTCCCACTCAAGACATTGTCCCCTTGCAGGAATTCTGGCAGTTCTCCCTGAGACTTGTAGTTCTTCCTGTCAGCTTGCCTCACAGACCCATCAAAACTGAACATTTGAGAAGCTGATCTCAACAATACTTGTTTTCCAACCATTCCTTTTCATGACAGACCGTCAGTATGCTGGAGCACTTTCTGTTATTTGTTGGTTTTCATCAATCTGTTGTGTGGTTAGAGAGTAAACTGTGGTTTGTTAGATTATGATTTGCATCATCAAAAGCTAGAGCGAGATATATTCTTTTATTCATTCTTTTATATGGACATCTTTGGCAATGTGTCATATAAAACAGGTCCAAATGAGAGTTTGGATTTCTTCAACAGCACTTTCCCCAGGCATGAAAACTGTGTTTGAATTTCATACAAAGACACATTTTATCTTCACTTGTAATACATTTCCAAACTACTGGCTCTCACATTAGTTTCTCTTTCTACCTTGCTGTTTGTAAGGCTGTGTGATAGCAAAATTGCCAGAAGTATTATCTCTCACTCCATGTAGGCAATATTGGTATTTCCTACCAAAGACATAAAGATAGGTATTTGGTTCCATCTCTAAAGATGACCTTCCATTACTATATAAAATAAAATATAACAGGGAGTAACTATTACTCACCTCATTTTCTGAATGTGTCCTTACTTCATCAGTTTCCACAACAGAATATATAAGGATAAAAACTTCCCACAATATTGTGTGCTTGGGATAGCAGTTGTCTGTTAAATATTATGTGCTGTAAAAATTACAAAGGAAGTTCTTGTGGTTTTTTTCAGCTCTGAAGCTACAGTAAAAACTGAAGACAAAAGGTTATGTTGAAAATAACTGTAAGGAAAAACAAAATGAAGGGAAAAGAAACCTGACAAGAATTTGGGATTAACCTCTTCCTAGGAGTTCTTCACAGTTTTGCTGAGAGGGAATTTTTGTTGTTATTTTGGTTTTTCCCCATTCCATGAAATGCACCCTAATATTTGCTTTATGAAACCTGAGAATTATGATGTTTATTTTCTTCTGATTTTGTGGTTTGTGGTTTGTTTTATTTTTCTTTGTTTTTTCAAAAGCCTGTTACTAGTATTTACCCAAAGATTCATAATTCCTACGTTCACAGACATACCTTTTTCTGTATCCTTGTTCATTATAAAACAATTTTAGTCTATTGCAGCCTAAAAGTCTACTGACTATAAAATGCAGGTTTGTTGTTTTTTTAATTACTACCATGTATGAAGAGTGAGGATTCAGCTATTCAGGGAAAGAGGGTTGTTATCAATCATTTGCACTGAAAAGACAGATATGCTTGATGTCCTTTTTTTTGTTCCAGTCTGAAATTAACAGGTTAGTTGTGATTACAAAGTTAGCAGTAGTAGAATCACTGAGATTAGGTTTCTATATAAGACAATAACATTAGAGAGAACAAATAAGTGAATTTAGTTGCACTAGGACAAAGTTTTGAGAGGTGGTGTTGGAGTCAGTTTTGTGCCTTCCTTAAAGGAGCTGTAGGACCACACCTATATTTTTGAAAGAGACAATGCCCATAAACATTCTTGACACTAATACCATTCACCAAAGGAAAATCTTCATCCTTATTATTGCATTCTTTGATCCTCCAAAAATAGTGGTCAAATCTAAAGTGCTTCTTAGAAATGCTCTTTGTGCCAACACATGAAGCATGCACAGAAATTGTTTAGGAGATTACACATTTACTTGGGTCAAAAGCTTATCACAGATCTTTCTAGCAGTTAACCATACAGAAGGCTGAGCTCAGTACATGGGAATGCTCTGTGGCAATATATGACTTACTAATACTTCAGTCTCCTCAATGAATATTTTTTCTACCTGTGCACAGGATTTTCTGATTTCACATGTAAAGCTCTGTGTTCCTGAATTTCTGCATCAAATTTCTTTCAAAATTAGGGGAATACTTTTTCCCACCAAGACAGAAAAGAGTTTTCTTGCTACTTCATATATTTACAGCCATTTATTATATCTACAATACTTACTTTATATAAATTAAATTCTTCTGTTTGTTGAAGCAGATCCAAAGCCCAATTAGCCATCAGAAGACCATAGTAAACAGACTATGGATAAGTAACCAGACTGTGGCTCTGGAACTTGCATTCAGGATGATTCTTTTTAGTGAGCTGGTTTTGCATTAATTGATTTTTGGTGAAGAGACAAAAAAAGAGTCAGCCTCACGGTCTCTGTGGGGAAAATGAATAAATGATTTCTCATGGGTGCAGCGGTGTTTGGCTAGCGTCAACCCATCACAAGTGTAAAGAATGCTTTGGAAATGGTGGGGAAAACTGTCTGGTCAATATTCCTTACCTTAACATCCACACATATACACTTGTCCGTCCTTCCACAACCCAATTCAGAGTCATGCTGTTGTTACTTCAGTGAGAGCACTGATGATGGGATCAGGAAAAGACACTTTCAAGAATAATATTTTTGCTGCATCCTTATTTATCAGAATTGGGATGGCTGCCATCATGTCGTCGTCATGAAGCAACTGTCTTGCTTGTCTGCCTTTCATTCAGAAGCAGCCTGACACTCTGGAGAAGTCTTGAGACTGCAAGTTCAGTTGCTATTCCTGTTTTGTGATTTCTTGTGGTTCTTTGTCTCAAGCTGGAAGTAGATATATGTACAGAGGAAAGGAGGTGGTAAAGAAAGCTTCATTGTGAAGGTTCTTTAAACTTGGCCATGGAAAATTTTGCAGTCAGCAATAACTGAAAGCAGATTGGAAGCTGGAATTTTGATATACATTTTATACTTAAAGATTGGTCCTGTACATGTTTCTAAACTGTTGTTCCAAAGTTTTCTGAAGTTGCTGTAAAGACTCTCATTGAACTCAGGCAAATTTAGTTTCCAGCTTTAAGAGTAGATTAGGTATTTCCTTACTTGGTCAGTGCTGAGCTAGTGCCTCAAAGTCAATTCTTTCTGCAGCATCCTAAGCCTAACACTGATTGACTTAGAGCAGATATATAATATATAGGAGGCTAAAATATTTCTTCTCCCAGACTTTATTCCTCTCAGACTTCATCAAAAAGGTTGATTGTGGCCAGAGGCTCAACACAGCTAAAATTAACAACATGTAGATACAGACAGAATCAAGAGTCTTCACTCAGAGAGCAAGCAGTTTAAAGAGTATTTAGCTAATACTAAAAATATTTAAGACTGCTGGGCTTGAAGAAATTTATATTAGAGAATTACAGAACTTCTCATTCTTATCTCTCAACTGCTACTTATTATTTTTGAGAAGTGAGGAGGTTTGATTTAAGTGTGAGAGTCCTAAGGAATGATAGCCCTCAATTAAACCAGATTCCAGTAAAGGGGAAAAGAGGAAGCTATAAAAATCTGTACAAATGCACAGAGAAACAACACACAGAAATATTCTGCTAGCTATTTATTAAACAAACATTGTGCAAGTACAGAGAACACAAAAGTGAAATAAGAATCAGAAATTACAGGTTTGTCAACCGCAGATTATGTAGAACTATCTCAATTTTTTTTTTAGAAGTGAGAAGCATGGGATAGAGTTGTTAGAAATCCACAGGAATCTTTATCTGATAAAAGCTGTTGACACAATCTTATGTGTTCTACATGTCCTGATTGTAAAGGGGGTGATTGTTCTGTTGAAAAAAAAATCCACAAAGAAATAAAAAAAAATCTTCATAAATAACAGTTTTTTCAAACTGAAAAAATTTTTCAGATTAGGTCTCTCAGGGCTCACCTTCGCAATGCAGTGCTTTTTTACAGAGAACTAAGCTCATGCAATACTGTTCAAAGGCATTCTCAGGAATGCACCCTCTTCAGCACTGATTATTTCACAGATACACCTGTTCTGATTTTGAGCAGAATTTACTAAAAGCTAATAGCAATATATTTATCCAGCATGTCACTACACTAAGTATCTAATGAACCTGTCTTAGAAAAAACACTGTTTATTATTTTTGTTAATGTATTTTATGGTGAAACAGGAAAACCCACTTAAATATGTAGGTTGTCACCAATCCTGGCTGGATTATAAAATATATAAAGAATGGCATTAGAATTTAGAATGATTATGATTCATTACAGAAATAGCCTAAAACTGGTAAGAGTAAATTCAATATGAAAGTAGGAGAAGTGTCACATTAAAAAGAAAACATTTGTATAAGTCTAAAACAGAGATATGAAAGGATCAATTTGAGGCTGAATAAAAACATGAGATTAACAAATCTCATTTTGAAGTGTATTAAGAAAACGGCTGTTAAAAAAAGTAATCTGAATATTTCTTCTCTCCTTAATAAATCTGACCTGGAAATTTTCTGTAATCTCCTCAGGATTCTTTCTTAAAGAGTATCTATTGCCCTAAGAAATTATTTTTCTTTCTTATATGATAAAGAAAACAGGTGCTTTGAATTGCACCTCTAACATATATGGAAGGTAAACTTTTTAAAAGTCACATTTTTTTTGTTTTCAAACCCTTTTTAAATAAAAACTTGAAACAATTAGAGAAACTTCAAAAGCTCATAAGACACTTAGATGCTGTGGCAAAATAGGAAAATTTTATCTGCTTTTAAAAAAAGATTAAAGAAACTCAATTTGTTTGATCTAGAAAAATGAAGGCTGGTTTAGACTATAACAGCAGATTTATATGCATAAAGGATAAGCACTGAGAGGACAGCAAATAGTTGTTTTTCAGATCAGTGAAGAGCAGGACAGAAAAATGACGTATCTAATTTTCATTGAAGCAGATTTCCATGAAACACTGAACTATCTTATTCTGGGAACCAGGCATATGAAAGTGACAGAATAATTTATTATTCTGCACACAAAGAAAATTGTATCAAAATCATGTCCATTCATTTCTACTGGACTCCTTGTAAAATAAAGTGGAACTTCAAAATAAGTGTATGTATCAAAGTCTGGTCCCAGTTGAACAATTGACTTTGCTGAGATGTGTCTCTGAAATTATTCCAATTACATAATGAAAGTGAATATTTTTCCCTGGTTCAAATCGCCAATAATCTTACAAGTTTAGTAGGAATGCTGAAGAAGGAAAATTCAAATGTTACTAACAATGATTTTGTGAAATAAGAATGTAATTTGAAACAAAAGTTCAAAATTCACTTCAGAAAATCAAAAGGAACTAGTTTAATGCAGTCTCATTCTGGGATAAGAAGAGGAAAATACAATGGGAATCTCTTAATTTTGATGCAAGAGAAATATAAACTTTTACCAAAAAACAACATATGCATTTTGATGTGACCAATGTAACAGTAAAAGATATACTAACCGTTGTGATATCCCACAGGGTTAAAAAATCCACAAAGAATAAAATATTCCTCACTTTTCCTTGTAAATGAAATTAAAATATTTGTTACAATTATCTTTCTTTTCATTTCTTTTTCTCTCCTGTCACTGCCTGCATGTTCTCATTATTTTCTTCTTCACTCCCACCCCACCCATACTGAACTCTTACTGAGAGTAAAAAAAAAAATTAAGCAATAAATCTTTAATCCAATTCTAAGCACAGAGAGATTTTTCTGATCAGGCTTACATTTGGCACAAGGTTAGTCCAAAATAAAAGAGCAGATGGAAAGATGGCTGGGCCTCTTACAGTTCTGAAGTCTTACTTCTGAATCTCAAATTGTTATGACTTCCTATTGTCACAACACAAGGCAGTCCCTAAGAAATCTAGCAGTCTAAGGAGCCTCATGCACTAATGCTGCACTACACATTGATCCTATGATAAGGAGGGCCAGAGTGTCATGTATGATATACAAAATTGAATGAGGTAAGTTTGTTAGTCTGTTTTTCTGGATCAATTGCATTTTCCTTCCCCCTGTGTATCTGCTCCTTTTCCTCACTAGTGCAGATCATCTTGATGCATCCTATTCAGCTTCAGAATTTACCTATGTAAAGACAGCTCTTTGCTAAAAGACATAATTACCTCAACACAGAAGCTGATGAAGTCTAGATAAAGACTCATAGCAAACAGTTGTTAATTTAAGGAAATAGAGACCAAACTATGCTAATTACACTTCCTCAGCCAAAATAATGGTTAATCATCATTGTAATAAGTATTGCCATTTTTTTACTATGAGGTGTTCAAGTACCATCTGAGATGAGGAAATTGCTCAGATTATTAGAAAATATATGATTTCTGAGATTTCAGAAGAAGCAGAATGCTGATGCCAGTCACAGGGACTAGAAGCATTGGCCATCTCATTCCTAACCATAGATCCAGTTGTCCAAGGTGGAGGTTTGAAAATCTATGCTTCCAAAAGGGTCACTTTTCCTTTTCCATTTTTTTTTTTAAGTCATTTAATCTGTAACCAGTGATATTGAAAGAATTTCAAAGTAACAATATATATAGGAATCGAGATCATCACCAGTGCTAGTGAAACTGAAGTTATTTGTGGTGACAGCACTAAAGGATCTTCTTCATAGTGATGGGATGAAGTGCTTCTGGTTGAGCCAGGGGCTGAAATGCACAGGAACAAGATTTTCCAATTCAAGGCCCAGCTGCAGCAGCAGACTTTTCCCTGACTTGCCCTTTTGTTGCTTTTGAAGCATTATGCATGAAGTGTTATGCATATGACATAAAATGGGATTCAGCTAACACAAAACCTAATGTTTTAGCTGCTGACAAACAGTGTTTGCACAACTTCAAGGCCTTTCTTTTTCACCCTGCTGCCCCAGAGAGTAGTCTGGGGATGAGTGAGGGGATGGGGGTGAACCCAGCTGGGACAGCTGATCCCAACAAAGCAAAGGGATATTCTGTACCATACAACATCATGGTCAGCAATAAAACTGGGGGGAAATTTTCTAAAGTATCTGCTGATTGAAGGCTGGCTGGGCATTGATCTTGTGGTGGTGAGGAAATCCTTTTGTACCATTTACAGAAACATTGAGGTTGGAAGAAACTTCTAAGACCATTGAGTCCAACTGTGTTATCCCACCATGTTCACCATCAAAACGTCCCTTCAAGTGCCATACCCACATGCTTTTTGAACCCTTTCAGGGATGGTGAGTGCACCACTCCTCTGGGCAGCCTGCCCAGAATGTCTGATCATCCTCCACCAATCAAGAAATATTATAAGTAATATATATGAAATACATACCCATGATTCTAATGTGTTCAAAAATCCACAAGGTCTGTTTTATCAATGAGAAATTTAAACAATTTATACTAAATTTATTTATGTCTCTCACAGTAGCACTTGATCTTTATCTTGACCCACAAGTTCTTTTGTTTTTCCCCTTCTGGTTTTCTCCCTCATCACTTTGGGAGAAAGAACAAGTATCTGGGTGGAGGCTTTACTGCCACCACATGCTCAAAACTTAAAAAAAAAGTTCTGATGGAAACTTGAAATTAAAAAAATTATTACTAGCTTTTTCAACTTTTTGTCAAAGTTATAAATACAGTATATTAAAAATATTAACTTATGCTAGTTTTAAAAAATTGCAAGCATTATCATGAATCCTACTAATTGTTTCATTTTCCATACCAATTTAAATGCAGTCAATGGAAGAGTATTCAACACATGAAGAAAAAGCTTTTATAATATACCATAACATGGATGAAGATCTATCCCTTGCTGCTGCATCTGTGTAGTTTACTTTTTTCACAATACAGTGAGCATACAGTAGCTCCATATACAGAATGAAAAATGGAGTTTCAGACCAGTTCCAACTTGAATGAAACTCAAGTCTTTCAAGTAAAAAGCTTTCATATTGTTCTCTTGGAGCCCAAGTCTTAAAAAATATACTATTCCTCAACATGATATTTTTTTATAATTCCCAAGTCTGAATGATTTTCTGATATCACTAGTTGATTTCACATCATCTGTGAGGATTTATATTTTGGTTTTAAATGAAAATATAATAAAATATAGTAAAATAAATAAATAAAATAAAATAAAATAAAATAAAATAAAATAAAATAAAATAAAATAAAATAAAATAAAATAAAATAAAATAAAATAAAATAAAATAAAATAAAATAAAATAAAATAAAATAAAATAAATATTTGGTTTGAGGAAGCATTACATCTGTAATTTTCTGTAGAAACTATGCAGCAAAATATTGAAAAAGGAAAAAAAATACTCATGTTGATATTAAACTACATATATAAGAGCAAATTTAATACATTCCTGGAAGACAGAGAAGGAAGTACAAGGTCATCAGACTGTATCTTTATAATTGATTAAGCCACATTATTTCAAGTTGCTCATTGCAGCTGGGTCACCTTGTTTATGCAAAGAAACCAGTAAATTCCACTGGGAATATTGCAGTATCCATACTACCCTCTCTAAGAAGCTTGTGACTTATACTCTCTTCAAAAATAAAAAGAAAACAAAAAGATCAATCTCAGACGATGCAGTCTTGTCAGAACCTCTGTCCATATTAACTTGAGAGTGTTAATAATCCCGTTTCGATCTTCAGTTGTTAATATGAAGAACTGGAGGAACAATTGAACCTTGGGTAGTTTTTCTTGTGTCACTGAATTTGGGAATGGCTTAAGGCTGAAATTCATCCCACCACACTTTGCATATTTAACATAGTTATGTTTTTAATCTAATGAAGTTATAAAATTTTTCTCTTCTGGAGAGAGTTAATGGGGCTCTTTTCTGGAATATTATTTGACTCCAGCAGAGACACTTCAGGCTCTTTCACTATTGCTTAAGCTGAACTTAATAACAAGACTGCTTGTGAAACGGATTCTTCTGTCTCTTCCACATTTCCCTATGCATTCCTCTTTCTTGTGCAAGCATAAGGATTAAGGTACCAGTTTAACTGAGTTGCTTGAAAACTAATCACTATTCTGCTGGGTTTGCTTTAAGATGAGCTTCTTCCCCGGAGCAGTGAGAATTGATTCTGGAGCCAGACATAAGGGGAAGATTTCTCTCTTTTTGGCAGAAGCCCTCAGTCAGTCTGGTTTCAAATTTTATGGCATAGTTGCTTGATTAATCGATTTTATTTAATTGAGTTTATTTAAGATCAGGCTGTTTCTGACAGTGATTATTTTTTTTTTTTTCCACTCTCCTTCTGGCCTCTGACATGTTTTCTGCTGCTTTCCTATTAGTGGTCCTGTAATGAACGTGTTTAATCACAGAGGAATGAAGAAAACCAAGTCTGTGAATAAAACGGAAAGAATTTTGAAGGTTCAAAATATTCCCAAAAAAATGAGATAAAACCCAAACGCGATTAAGTGTCAATGCCAAAAAAAAAAAAAAAAAAAAAAAGTTATATTTTTATTTAATATTAAGAGAGGCAAAGAAAGAGAAAAATAGAGAAAAGTAAGAGAAAGCCAAGGTTATTTTAAAAAGCACAGGACAGGTCATCACCACCTTTGTTGCTGCTGAGATGGGGTGGTGGGAGCGGAGCTGGTTTTGCCTTTTTTTTATTTATTTTTTTATTTTTATTTTTTCTGCTGTTTGCAGCTTCGTACCTGCCCTCTGGGATGCCGGAGCAGTTTGGCCGGGATGCAGCAGCCATCCCCCGGGATGCAGGCGCGGTGCCCGATGCTTGCGGCCGAACCCGGGGCCGGGCGGGGCTCCCGGGCGGTGCCGGAGCGGCTGCGGCTCCGCGGCTCGCCCGGGGCTCCGGCCCGCTGCCGGCTCCAGGAGCCCTCAGGGTGTCTCGCAGCAGGCGATGGTGCTGGGGGAAAGGCAAAGGTCAGGGATTCTGCTCCTCGCTGCCCTCCACATTCTGCATCAGTTTCGCCTTCCTTTTGAAGGGCCTCAAGGCGGGCTACTCACATACAGAGTTTTCAGGTGTTCAGGACTCTTTATGATAATCAGACACAATGAAGAAGCACTTTTTGAAGCCTTTCTCTTATTTTCAAGCTCTTACAGGTGCATAGTCCTCTGTAAGGACAAGGGTGGCAAGGAGAAATACAAGTGTGCAGTTTGATCACCAAGTCAGTCAGGGTTATATGCAAAATGTAGAAGAAACAGAAGAAAAGGCTGGTGAAAAGACTGGATGCTAAAAGCACAGGACTATGACTTTCAGTGGAAATCTAGGTTGCTATCAGCTTCTCCTGATAATAAATAGTCAGGATGAAATATTTAGGACAATTTGCCCTCCTGAGTCACCTTTCATCTCAGTGTTCATATAGAAAGGCTGGAAAACTAATTGAGATTACTTACCTTGAGGCTTGTATGATATGAATTCCCCTCTTACATGACAAGAAATACTGACATATGGTTCTTTAACCTAATTTTTGAAATTCTCTTGAAAATAAATAACTAAACAAAGGAAAATAAAACAAAAAACAACACAGCCAAGAGGACACCAAACAAAAAATCTTTATGGGCCAACTTTGAAAACCAAACTGCCTCTCTCTTTCTCTGATTTCCCCGACAACCATAATAAAAATAAAAAGTAATTTATTAATAATTTATTATTAATAAAAATAAAATATTATTTATTTATTTTTACTATAATTATTTTTAATGTACGAACACTTTTATATCACAGTTATTAACAGAGTGTCTAGAGATAAATCACATCTTACTCTTTCATTAAGATAGTTGAAGATATCACAGATCTGATGTCAGATAGAAAGTGTTTCCTTTTTTTCTGTATTAAAATCACTTTGATTTGATTACTTTGTGCATGAATTCTGATAACATTCTAAATATGTCCACAAAAAAAACTGCTTTAAAATTTACACAGTTGTGTCAAGAAGCTAACACATTGAAAAGGATGTGAAGAGAAGAAGCTTATGAGCTGAAAGGTGGCCCAAAGGGTGCAGTCCACCAGAGTGAAATGTGGTAAGGAGCTCAGGACTGATAATATTCACTGGAAGAGGCTACTGTCTAGGTAAAAATGTAGTGTATTATATGGGCTAAAGAAAAGGATTTTACACTCATCAGTGAAAGATGTAGATACAAACTGGAGCAAGTAAGATCTTCAGCTGGATTTTCAGAGAGACAATAAGAAGTGGTTTCTTAGTAGCTGGATTTTCAGAAGGTAAATCAGGATCTTTATAATTTAGAGGAATTTTCTGACTGAGGTTTCTTAGGAAATATGTGTTTGGCTGTTCCAGAAATGTGGTATGTGAAGTTAAGTTAATTTTTTTAGAAAAAAATCATTCTCAGTTATGAGCTGAGTTCCATTCCTGTTACTTATTAAAAAAATAAAAAAAAAATCCTTTCTCTAATTCTTCTTGTCTATTTTAAATATCTTTGTCCCCTAGAACTCTTTTTGAAGAGAAAGAGTACTCTTTCTTGTCTTTCTGACTTGATATTTTTTTCCTTCAGTGGGGTCTTGCATCCACATGTAGATCCAATGCAGGAGATAGATTTATCTTCTATTGCCTGCACAAATAAACCTTCTCTGGACTTACCTGCACTGCTAAAAAAAGAGAAAAGCAATAGTATTGACACTTAGATTATAGAGATTTGATACTCTTAGTTCTGGCTGGTCAGAATTACTTCATACAGGAAAATTATAAATAGACTTGAAAATGAAGAGATCATGAGTGGAGCTGAAGTGTGTGTTTAAGCACAGCTTCTTTCTACCTGAGTTATAAAAATATTTAATCTAAACCCAGTAGTTCAATGATAAATCCTAGGATTCACTCACTTAGGGACTCCACACACTAGAGTGTTGGTGCGTGTGTAGGATGGAGATGCAGTTCAGTGCCAAGTCTTCTGAAGGCCCGACAAGAAATGCAAAACTATCTACTAACAGAAGGAAGACTTACAGCTGACTAAGGAGGGCAGGAAATAGGAGTGACACAGACAGATTTCAGCTGATCATAACACAGATGCAAGATAGTCTCATGTCATTCATAAATCTCTGTGCAGAACTTGGTAATGGATCCTAGAAGAAAGTGTCTTAAGTTATCAGTGGTGAAAGACCAAAGTACATAAATACACAATATTGAATACTGGTAAAACTCAAAGAGAGATAGAAAAATGCCAAGGTAGCTCAAATTAAATATAACAATTATGCTATGTCACTACTATCATTTTTTTTTTTGTATTAAGTAAATTTACTATATTAATAACCTTAATTTCCCTAAGGCACTTTATATCTGTATAATGTAAAATGGTATATAGCGATGTAAATATAACAGTCTGGAAGGGAAAATAACAGAACAATAATACAGCACTAGCAGTAGATAAGTGGAAGTAGAATAAATGCATTGTTTAATTGAAGGTAAATTAACATATTTTTCTTCTATTATATTTCTTTATTTTATCATCAGCTATTCTAACCACCTGTTCCCTGACTCCAATTCTTGTCTTCTCACAGGCCCAAATCCATGGATGAATCATCTTCATCTGCTGCTGGTGCTCATTTGCCGTCCTGCTTAAGACCTAGTTCCAACTTGCTTTTAAAAACCTGTGAAAACACAATACAGGTAAAAGGACAATCAGTTCAGGCAGGAACAATCACTGCTTTGGCTTAAGGGTATGGCTGCCAGCCATAAGCACATCTGTCATATTGCTTTGAAGAAAAGTGAAGCTTCGTATAGGGCCAGAGATGCATTTGCATAATCCTTTTGACAATAAGTGACAGAACTGCAATAAGGTCTATTTTGGACTATAAAAAATTGTGAGCTGTGAGGGAAGAAGTTGAGGTGGGAATAATAAGACAAATATTGAAGTAGTAATAGGAAAGAGCAGATGGGTTAGACAGATATCTGCATAGTGGAAACAAGTATTATGTATGAATGCCTTTCCTGAAAATGGGTATTTTTTTACTGGTGTAGGTATTTCCAAACAAAACAAGAGAACTAGAAAATTGAAATAAAAGAGGAAAATCAAAAGCTGCAGCCATTTGGGAGTATAAAAATAGCTACAAGACAGTGCATAGGATTCTGCTATGGAAAGCAAGGAACACATTAATTATATGGGAGCTCTTAACATGTGATTGTTAGGAATATTGGCATGTGGGACCTATAGCCAGTGTATGATCTGGACTGCTTTGTATTATGTGATATTGCATAGATATGAATGATCCATGGACAACAAATCAGTGTTTAAATATTTAAAGAATTTATTTTTTTAATACCCTTACAATGGAAAAATATTCAGAACTGTATAGTTCTGTTTGTTGTATAACAACGTGTAAGTTGTCAGTATACACATATTATGTACATACTTTATTTATAACACCGAACTGCATGTTGTCATTATATTTAGACATTATCTAAATTTTATTTAGATTTACTAAGCAAATTGTTGATCTTGATGTTGTTTACACTTTGAATTATTGGAAAGTGTTGTAATTTGCATTGTCTCATGTGTGATGGGTCAGATAAATCAGATGCTTTTATTTCCAGAACTTGATAATCAAATACACTCAAAACAGATTCTTTCACAAATACAAACAAAAATTTTCTGAAAAAAATGTAGGTAAACAAAATTTAATAGTCCACAGGAGATACATGGTAGTTGCATTTTGATTCATAAGTACATTGGTGGAACAGGAATATAAGAACACAGTTAATATTTTCAGCATGTCAGATTGTAGCTAGCATCAGCTCTCAAACTGTTTTGGTGATTTACACTGTGATGGAGTAAACTCACATCTTGGCCCATCTCTTGAAAATCTAGGTAACTAGGGATGGTCTCTCTAACATTATATGCCTTCTTCTTTGTGTCTTTCTCTTTGGAAAACAATACTGATATAATCTTCTTCACTCTTGTGAATTACTTTCTGAACACTTTCTTGCTAATTGTTGAAAAGATTTTGCTGACCGGAACAAATTCTGTGCAATCAAGGATAATTGCTTTACAATGGCAAACGAGCATTTATTGGATGCTTGTGTGCCCAAGATCCAAAAATGAGCTCTCAAGACCTCATAGAAATAATAATATTCAACTTGATCTGCAGATGAGCTTATTCCTTTTGCAGGGCAGTCAGCATGCAAGCATTGCTCTAAGCTGGTTGAAGTAAATAAGATTTCAAGTTGTTTAGAACAGAAGTTATGACCTATGTTAGAGTTAATCAGTCTATCCTTTAAATAATATGAATAGAAATAGTTACATTAAACTCAAATATTTCAAATGTTCCAAAAGATAAGAAATTTTAAGTCATATACTTGCAGTATGACAAGGATTTCCTGCTTCCCTTCTGTTCTTCCATAAAATCTCTCATTTGTTTCAGACTTGGGTCTATGATCTGGTTATCTTTAATGGCTATTTTCTACTCAGGTTGTAGCTGTGATATATATTATATCATATCTCTATTATACTGAATTAATTATTTTTTTTTTTATTTTTGCACTTTAAAACTGAAGTCCTCGGCTTTCAGCTGAAAGATTAAAAAAAACCCCAAAAAATAAATTTCTAAATCAGAAAAAAAACTTTTATCCAGAAAGAATACCTTGGTATTGGCATATTTTCAAAATTGGTATTGGTGATTTTCTAAAAAAGAAAAAAAAACACAAACAAAAAAAGCACATGACCTTTAAAATTACATACAATTAAGATCCTTTTAATGTGATCCTAAGTAATATGATTTTGTACTATCTTCCTTGATGCCATTTATTTTTTCATAAGATCATATAGAGGGTTTGGGTTTTTTTTTACTTCTAGAATAAAAGTAATTAAACATAGTACTTTATGCCCACATTGTCCCTAAAGAGATTTGCTCCTCATCCAGATGGCACCTTACGTCCCTGCAAGGTCAGTTAGGAGACTTTGTAGCAGCCAAAGTTAATGAGAATAGCAAACATAACATATTTTTAGTGGAGAAGTACCTGACGGCCTGTATTGCTGTGTTCATTATACTGCCGGCATGAGTTATATTTCTCTTGCCTGCAAGTGTCTCCAAAGACACAAAACACACACCAGAATGGAATAAGCTGACTTGTGCATGGAAGCCTTCATAGACATGACTGTTTTTAACAGGAGAAAAACAACAACAAAAAAAAACCCTAACCAAACAAACAAAAGCTCACCCCCAATGACAGCAACAACCAAAAAAATCTCACAATGCAAGGCCCTCATAAACACCTACTTTGTGTTAAACATTATGTGATGTCTGCTTTACTCAGCATGAATGATGCTTTGAAAAAATTATTTCAGTAAGACAAAGCACTCTTACTGCCCATCAAGTGGCACTTAGTGAATAGCCACAAAGAGTGAAGCCAAGGAGTTAATCAGATCTCTAGCTTTCCATCCTTTGTTGAAACAATATTCTTCAGTAACCTCAACAGCCTATCTACATACCACATTGACATTTTTTCAGACCCTCAAGCACTGTTTGCTCCTTTCTCAAACCCTTGTGATATGCAGGAATGCTCCAGGCACTGAACAAGTCAAGAATTCCTCCTGGTATTTGCTTGAGAATTTTCATTGAGAGATTTTTCCTTTAATCAAAATAAATAGTCTGTTTCATGCCAAAAGTGATCTTATTGACAGATCCTAAAAATGTTAAATGAGAAACCTGTTCTGTAAATGTTGCTTTTCTAATTTAAAATCATTACAGCACTGGAGCATTGACATGGTGTTATTTGTTATAATTTCTTGTTTGGTTAGTGTAAGTTATTCCTGTGATTTCTTCTTTGATTTTAGCTTTATTTAAAATCATTAGCAAGCATTTACATATATATTTACAATCCTCAGAGTGAACCAATACCTGGAAGTGATGGAAACCAACACTGTTTTAATACTGGTTTTGGCATCTGCTAAATTAGATCTCGTAACTTTTCAATATTCCACAGATTCATGTTTCTAAGTTAGTTCTTTAATAGATTTAATATTTCTCTTGGTATTCAGCTATTTCTATTTTTTTATGTGTTAATTCATAATATGTGTAATGAACAACAAAGCAATAGTCATAAAATAAGCTGAAAAACTAGGTGAGAAAACATATGGATAATTAGACCCCAGCATTTTAGCATAAAATCCTTGGATTTTAAACTTTACTGTATTTTCAAGAGAAATCATAACCCATGGTTTTGCACACTGATTTTTAAAAATATATTTTTATTTAAAATACATAGAAATCATCCTACATCAGAGGAAGTATTACTGAGCAGAGCAAGATCATGATCTTTTCAGAAAATATAAAAAATAATTATACAGGTGAATAAAGAAAAGCCATTTCATAGATGGAGTGTCCAGTGCCTCTTATCCATATATTACACATTGATTTTATATGGAAAATTTCAAGAATTTTCTTTGGGGATATATCTAAAACAGAATTGAAGACCTTTATGGTTGTTGTTGATTTGTCTAAGAGCCTTCTGAAGGCTCTTAGCCTTTCCTCAATTCATGTTTAATTTCAGCCTCGTGGAAACTGAACAGTTGTAGTCTTTGAGTGCAGATAAGTAGCATTATTTTTTAAATAGTTAAATTTTGATGTAATCCAGTTTCATTTATTTATATGTATAACATCAGTGATAAATAATATTAATGAAAGTAAGATTCTATCACAAACTCCTGCTATATAAGTAGTACTTGAAAGTGCTCAAAATATAGTCTTGAAAATTTTAGTCTCTTTTATAGTATTTGAGTCCAGACAATAAGAATGACCATGCATATGTATTTATTTATAAACAATTAGCATTATCAAACCAAAATTTCATGATAATAGATTTCTATGTACCATTTCTATACATTCTGGAGGGAAAATAGTCTAAACATTGAACTTATTTATTTTTAAAATCCCACAATATCACCACTTTTTTCTTTGCTCCCAACATGTTTTTTTATTATTTTTGCCAGTTTCTAATGAAATCTTTATTCAACATAGAAAGTTTTCTTTTGTACATTTATAATACTTCAAATAATGAAATTTAGCATTTAATCATATAAGATTAATTTGCACCACCACCCCAATTAAAAAAAACCAAAAAAACAACAAAAAAACCCAACAACAACCCCTCCAAAAAACTATAATCAATAATACAGCAGACTTAGGTTTTTATTTTTCTGAAGACAAAACATAAGTTATCCATTTTCAGAAATACAGAATACACTAAAACGCACCAAACAATATTTACACTGGGCTTTTCCTGTTAGTGATCTCAAAGTCTTGTAAAGGTCATGGTAGATCTCCATCCATATTTTTACTGTTTCACTATTACAAATTTTGCTGGAGGCTTCCTATTTTCATAGTTGTTGTGATGAACCTTACAACTGCTATGTTCTTTTTGTTTGCTTGTTTTCCTTTTATTTCACATTGCTGTGTGTACAATATTGTAATAAATATCATTTTGAAATATTCTATTTCTTCAATGAAATTAAAGGGCAGGCAGAGGTTCAGACATCTCCAGGAAAGCAGGGCTTTGTCACATCTAATGTCAGTTTCTGAAGATGAATATCATCACTCCTAACATCCTCCTGCTTCCCTTAATTGGACATGATGTCATCACAAATCCAAAAGCTAGCCCCATACAAGCTATTATGAAGAAAAATAATTCTTTCTCAGTGAATACCAGTACACTGTGAGATCAGAGATGGTCTGCTTTGGTTGTTAATTTTGTTTTGCTCTCATGTATTTCCACATGTATGTTTTAGGGTTTCTTACCATCCCTTGTTCTGCAAACATCTCAGAGGCTGAATACTGAAAAGGCATTATACCATGCTTTAGTTAAAAATTTAAAAATTGACTTGCCTTGACTTTCAAAAGTCAAAAAACCAAAGGACTCTGATCATTATTCAGTGTGGGCAAGCAGTGCACAAGCAAGAAAGCACAGAAAAAGTTTGGTGGCTTTTGTGCTCATTTTAATTCTTTTATTGTTTTCTTCTATCTGAAAACATTTCTAATTCTAATCTCCATTCCCCAGGAGTACCCAGCAGATTTTAATTTTTGTCTTCAAAGCCTGTGTTTTAATGACAATTATGATGTGTAGATGATGTCAAGAGATTTCTGCAAAAAGACCTTCCCCAGCCTGGTGTGAACTTCTCATTATTCTGTCCATACCTTCCTGCAATGGGGAAGACATTTAGCTTTTAGCTGTCATGGTTCAGAAGAAGCTGGGCTGCCTGTTTACTGTCCAGGAGCCTTAGGCAGAGCTCTGATGAGAGGTACATGGCTGCTGAAACCCAGGTGTGATCATACCCAGCAACCGAGCCGAGATTTTCTACCTTTATCCTTTCACCGGGAAGCTATCTGTTTCAAAACCCTTAGCCACCTCTCACAGAGATTTACAGAGTGAAAATAGACAGGTCACTTACAAATGCCGTGGGAGGTACATCCCCTCCCCTTCCCTCCAGTGTTTCTGAGGCCCCGGGGGTGTTTAGACACTGCCACCTGCTGCTTTCATCGCCTTCATCTGAGCTGGCTCTTCTCGCAGCAGCACTGGGGATCTGCTCCTCTCTGCCTAATTCTGCTCGTCCTCCTGCAGTTTGATCCAGAGCCCAGCGGAGTCAAAGACTCCTAAGACTTCCTTTGGCTTCAGTGGATTTTGGAGTCTGCCAGATACATAATTAATTTATTTCAATGGGCTATGAATCAGGCTTTTTGTACTGCCAGATGTATAATTAATATTTCAGGATGAATTCCAGGTAGCTTGCTGCTTTGTAAGGTTCTTCCTACTGTCTCAGTTCCTGTCTCCCATGTAGTAAGGTCATAAATTAAACTCTTATATTTTTAAAAGAACAAACAAAAAAATAAAATTAATAAAACCATGATTCGATGCTTTTAAATACCTATCAGTTTCAAAAAAAAAGGACATCACAGTCTCAAGAACAATAGCTTTTTCACCCCAAAGTTTCCAAATGAGGGTTTCTTTTACATCATCTCATAAAATACATCTTTGACTGCAGTTTTATCATTCTTTATAACTTGAGGGAGAATTTCAGATTGTTTATGTAGAAAAAAAAACCACAGGTGAATTTGCTGAAATTTTCTGGTATCATTAGTTTTATGCTTTGCTTCAAAAATCTTTCTTGGATTAATGATTAAAAGTGGTCAAATGAGGCAACTGGAGTACTTCATTCTTCTGAAAGGGCTTGTCCTGAAATTAAATGCATTCCTTTCCTTTTCTATTCCCATGCAAGCAGCGTTTTCTTCCTTTGAAGCCTTACATAGACTCCAAGACCTGTCTGCCATATTCTAGCCTGCTAATAGAGCCTCACTCTTCACAGCACTGCAGTCCACAACCTACGGCTGCCACAGTTTTTACTAATGCATCCTCTCATCTTTTCAGTCCAAGGAAATTTACTTTTTCTCCAAGGGTCGTTTCACACCAGAAAACAGCGTGCTCTAGCCTTATGAATTAAGGGTCCACCTAAAATAAGCATACTGCTAAAGGCCACAAAGGAACTTGGCTGTATTCTATTTATTTCATGTTGTTGGTGAAGCTTTGTCAGCAAACGGACATGTAGAAATCAGTGAATATTTGGGACAGTTAAGAAGTACCAAAACTGTTTTGTGAACTGACCAAAATAATATTTTTCTTTCACTGACCTCACACCTGCCTGTCTTTTGGTTGGATGACCCAAACTGTTTTTTTATTTTCTTTTTATTTTCTTTTTCTTTTTCTTTTTCTTTTTCTTTTTCTTTTTCTTTTTCTTTTTCTTTTTCTTTTTCTTTTTCTTTTTCTTTTTCTTTTTCTTTTTCTTTTTCTTTTTCTTTTTCTTTTTCTTTTTCTTTTTTTCTTTTTCATTCTTTTTCTGTTTGTGTTTTTGTTTTTTTTTGGTTCTGGTTGCTTTTGGTTTTTTTTGGTTTTTTTTTGTTTTTTTGGCTTTGTTTTACTTTGAGGGTTTTTTGGGGGGCAGGGGTTTTTGTTTGGTTGGTTGTTTTTTTTCAGATTCAGGTAAATCAAAAATATTTGCAAAGCTGTGCTCTGAAGTTCCTGCAAATATTAGAACAATAAAAATGGTATTGCATTGCATTTCCATTGATGGTTGCTCCTGATTCTCACATGATGGAAAATTGTATATAGAGAGTATCTTAGAAACCAGTTCTGATAAGCCTTAAAGATGTGATAACTTGTAAAGGAAATCTGAACAAAAGCTTTGAAATTCACTGCAGGAGCTTGCTTTCCAGTAGTTACTTCTTTGATTTCAGTAGAAAATAATAAGCCTCATGAATTAAGTTAATTTCTTCAAAAATAGGTTATTTTTATTTAATGAGGGCAGTTCGTAAACAATGAATGATTATCTTAATGAAATTCACAAACTGCTTCATGAATCACCAAGTTTTGAAAAAGATGGAAGCAGGAGTGGAGGAAAAAAAATGTTTCTTGCTAATACTATGATTTATGTTAAGTGTATGAAGTACTGCATGGCTATCTTTTAAAAAAACTGGGAGGTCATCAAAAGATTCTCAGGTACTGAAGCTCTCAAAATTTGTTTTAAATATTTTGGCTGCTGCTATTAACTAGTGTTTTCTGCTGCTCTGTGCTTCAAATAGACAATGTACAAAATATTCAGAGCTGTTACTGGCGCTTGAGGATGAATCCTATCCACTACTGCATTTTCTCTAAGCTTTAAAGAAAAGTTGTTGACACAGTTTAGCAAAAACACTTAGTCTCTTAGATATCACTCTGCTTCTGAATAATCTTTTTAGTGTAGAGATCAAAAGAAAAGCTTTCATCGTAGATCTTGAATTGGACTCTAATCAGTGTAAGAGTTCCATAAGCTTCAGTGCAAGACCTTTTCATTTTTCTCATGTGAAGATCAATTAGATCATAAGCTTTTCAAAACAAACATCAGATTCTTTCAGTGTTTACTGCACTAAACAATGCAAAGCACCACAGTTTTGGCTTCAAGAAAACAAACTGTAATTGACATGTTTGTCTGAGTATGAAAAGATCAAAACCAGTGAACTACTTTCACTGCTCAGATATATAAATTGCACCAAGACTAAACTAGCCATTGTCAGTCCCACAGATCAGGATGAGTGCACAGGTGTTAGATGCTCTTTTAAATGTCACATTCTTTTTTTTTCAGTTTACATAGGCAAAAATAGTTTGCCTTTTCTTTGATTTTAAAAAGGAAACATATTTTTTTTCCTCCATGGTAGCACAGACTTCTTTTATTTTTTAGCATAAGTGGACAGGAAAGGTATAAGGAAAATGCTGCCATGTCAGAGCTTTGTTAAATGATATCTTTGGGAGGAAATATGACTACATCTTTTATCCTTTCCCCTAAAGCACAAAATTCTTATTAACCATGTATGATGAGGCAGCGTGTGTGTGGCTGGAATTCCTATTGTAAATAATATAAATTGCACATTTGGAGAACTTATTCAAACATTGTTTGAAGCCAGTGGGGATCTTTCCATTGATTTTTAAAGGCTTAGAAATCAGCCTTTAGCCTTGCTTTCTGTCCATGAATCATTCAGAAGCCAATTCTGATGCCTAGTTATTTGTAAGTATTGGACAAATAGTTTGGCCAAGTTTGGTCTATGGACTATTTCCAAAATGTTAATTTTGACTGCTGTTCAGTATTCATAACATGTGATTAGTCATCTACATCACCATGATATTACATCTATCTAATTGACAGACTCCAACTATCTAAGTTATAGCATCTATCCATTTGCATTCTAACAATGGAGCAGCTCATTGTTGTAGTATATGAATGAATAATGAATAACAAATGTTGAATAGTGAATAATGAATAGTAAATAATTTATGCACTCTGGTAAGATTTTTAAAACAAATATTCACTCATGCTAATGTCTGTGAAAGTTTTGGATTTGAGAACATTTTTACCAATGTTCAGCAGCTACTGGAAGATTTTGAAATAACATGTAATAACTTGAATATTATTTATGATTATATTTTTAGTGGATTTTTTTTTTTTAAGTTTTGGGTTAGGTCTGCAGTGTAAAAAAGGAAGGAAACTACGTTATTGATAAGAAAAGTGATCAAGGGCTTTTTCGACTTTTGCTTTTCTTCCACTATAAGGCATCCTGAACTTAAGGGAGTAATGATGTTCCATATTTTGTCCTTGACATCTGAGAGAAACATGTCCTCTTGTTTAACATTCTAGTATCCAGGCTAAATACCTCATTAGCTTGGGAGAATCAATATAAATATTGCAACATAAAAAAAGAATGCAATGATTTTGAGTCAATTGCATCATAAAATAGAAGCATCTCTCAAGATCTTTAAGTCTGTTTTTCAGCATCATCACATCCATAGTTGTTCCTAGTTTTCCTTCTTTCACTGATTGTTTTTTCCTGTGTTTTTTTTTTTTTTTTTGTGTTTTTTGGTGTTTTTTTTTTTTGTTTGCTTTTGGTTTTTTGGTTTTTTGGGTTTGTTTGTTTGATTGTTTATTTTCAGTTGTTTTGGTTTTTTTTTTTTCTGGTTTTGGGCTTGGGGTTTTTTTCCCCCTTCTTTTTATCTTAGATATTTAGATCTTTTAATTATATGTTTATGTTGTCACTTTACCACTTCTTGATTTTCTTTTATTTTTCTCTGTTCAATATTTGTTGGTTTTTTATTATCTCACTGCCTTTAGTCAATATCAGTGCTTTTCATTTTATTAACATTTTCTTTATTATTTTCAGTAATTAATCTCTCATACACATCTTCCCTCTTTACTTGCCCACCTTTTTTTTCTCATCACATTTTTTCTTATTTATCAGCCAAGTTTTCTCCTGCAGAAAACGTGGCAGGTGATTCTGATGTAAAGAGAACACTTCTTTCAAACCTTGAAATACACAGCATATTATCAATTACATGTTTCTAATGCTCACAAATGTCTTCCTACCCTTTTCTGCTGCAAATCTTTTATTTGTCATTTTCTCTAACTGATTTGATCCAGGGCTTATTTCCAATAAATTCTGCCTGGCACCTTCTGTCTCACAAGGCCATTATTTTTCTAAATACTTATATCACTCTTAACATAGACTGAGAAGCCTCCTTCACATACAACTTCTACCTCCTGATCTGTTATAATCTGACAATTAAACCAAAACAAGATAAATTATAGGAGAACGACTGAGAACTAATCCCTAAGTCAAATCGATGCCTGGCTTAGTGAGAAACCGCTGCTGCGGATTTAGAGACATTTGATGTTGAATAACATCATAATTAAATCCTGTCCATTAGACATAATTAAATCTCATTAGTAATGTGGCAATACAAAATATCTCCTAATTCTCCAGTCTGAATGTGTCACGGTCTATTACTCTCTGACCCGGTTCTTTTAGCTTGTGCTAGGTCTGGCTGGGACGGAGTTACCTTTCCTCCGAGCAGCCCATCCAGTGCAGTGCTTTGTGGTGCTACTTAGAACAGAATCCCAAAGACACCAGAGCTTTGGCTGCTGCTGAGCAGTGCTGGCACTGTGCTGCTGCTGCTGCCTCTCCACCCTTCCCCAAACCTTCCCAAAGGTCAGTAGGCTGATGAAGGGCAAGAGGTAAGATGGGGAGGATACAGCCAGGACAACAGATAGAAACCAACCAAAGGGAGAGTCCATGCCATACAACATCAGGCTCAGCAATTAAATCTGCAAGAAAAGTGTGTGCATGTGTGTAAGACATTAAATATTAAGAAATCTATTTTCCAAAGCAGCTCTTAGGCCACTTGAGGCCTTTCTTCTCAGGAAGCAGCTGGATATCACCTACTGATGGAAGTAGAGAATTGTTTTCTTTGTTTCTGCATGTGAACCTTGGTTTTGATGTTTGGTTTTGGGGTTTTTTAATGTTTTTTTTTTATTTTTTTCCTTTTTTGCCTTTATCTTGACTCAAAAGATTTTTATCTCATTTTCTCCCCTTGTACTGCTCAGGAGAAGGAGTGTGACAGCAGCTTTGTGGGCACTCATCAGTCAGCCAAGGTCAACTCATCACACAGATATTCCACATGACAGGAGTTTAATATTTGAATACCAAATTTACTTTGAGGATATTTGAAACTACATAGGGTTTTGGTTTAACAAAGTGACACAGCAGCATACTGAAATCACAATACAGCCATGATATAAAAAATTAAGCATAGATTTGGAACAAAATATAAATTTGATTTCCATTTCCAGTCTCTGTATGCCTCAGTCTCTTTCACCTCACTGGATGAGTGAGCCAGCACAATCCTCCAAATCAGGAGTAAAGATGAGCCCAGGAAGAAGGGAGGGAGGAGTAAAGGCAAGATGTTTTAAGATTTAGTTTTTACATCTCATTATCCTAATGTGATTTGATTTATGATAAATGAAACTAATTTTCCCAAGTTAAGTCTGTTTAGCCTATGACAGTAATCAGGGAGTGATCTCTCTCTGTTCTTGTCTTAAAGCATGAGCCTTTCAATGCATTTTCTCCCCACTGACCTGTGAGGAGGGCAATGACAGAGAAGCTTTGGTGAGCACCTGGCATCCAGCCAGGGTCAGCCATCCCAGCTGGAGATGATGCAACACTAAAAAAAGAAATAAAACCAAAACAAAAAGCACCCCCTCAAAAATAAAAAATAAGAGATTACCATCTATCTTTGGAAATTCTCACTTTTTAACACTGTCAGCATCCAAGTAAAATCAAAGAGTTTGTAAATTTGTTTTCAGTTAATTGTGTTTATAAACAGTAATTCCCAGTGGAGACTGAAAATGGCAACAAGTCAAAGGTTTAATCAAGATGATCTTTGATTTTTTTGTAGGAGCAGCACATTTTCCTACAAACTGTGTTTAACTTTACCCATGGCTGGCAGAATATATGCTTGGAACTTTTACACAACTTCTTTTCCCCCTTCTGTCTTAGACAAGCAACTGCTTTAAGAACAGAGGATAAATTTCACCTGATTGTTTACCTGAGATGCAAATCCTTTCTGTATTTGTCATCCTAGGTAAAGGAGAGTTCTGGGCTGCAGTGTTCAGTATGACTATAGGAGAAACATTGCCTAAAAGAAAAGATAGAAAGTAGTGGAACGAAACTTGAAATAAACTGAGAGGAATTTTCAAACACACATGAAAGTAGTTTCAGGGAGGAAGAAGATAAACTGTTTTTCAGGTCCTATTCTTTCAGATTACAGCCAAAAGCAAAGAGCTTGAAGTGTAGCAAGACCAACATATTTCTATTGATAAGGATAATAAAGCAACAAGGGACAATGAGGTCATTGGGAAAACTGCAAAGTTCTCACGTGAATGGACACAATAGGGTAATTTCTGAAGCAGAATACATACCTATCTGTCAGGAATGTTACAGGCATATTAAGTCTTCATAAGGATAGAAGTAGACTAAGATGGCATCTGACAAGTTTTTTTAGAGAAGTTTTCTACAATTCTATAAGAGACAACTTAGTTTCCCCATGACTGAAGCTCATTTACATTATCAATCAGTTTTACATTATCAATTCAGAACTAAAAGGTATCATAGCAGTGGGAGCATGGAATAACTATTGGAGCTGTTTCCTCTCTGAAGCAAGGAAGGGTCTTTGCTGCCTTCATTTAGGAAAAGTTCCCTTTAGCAGATCCCTACGTAGATCAGATATTAGAGAAGCATTTGTTATGCCAATATGGATATGCTGAATGGATACATTTCCTTTTTAACTACACTAATCATCTGAGGATTTATAGACAACAAAGGGAAATAGACACACAGTGTATGATTCATCTGACCTATTTTAGATATCTATTTAAGGAAGTAAATTTTTTTCCTCAAAGCACTGATTAATCTCCAAAAGAGTGACTAGGATTTCTAACTCAAATGAAAATACCTTAAATGAGATTCCCATCCACTTTTGCTAACCTTATGAAGGAAAGAGTGATGTGAGTACTATATAAAGAAGAATAAAGGATACAGTTATAGACAGGACATTTGTCCTGTGATAGTCCTGATGCACAAAGTCTGTACTGTATGTATTGTCACAGATGAGCAATTTATTTGAGGTCTGTAGTGCATTTTGAGATGTCCTGACTCACAGCAACAATGCTCTGCAACTTCAGTGTATTTTGTAGAAAGTTTTAGCATTTTGTTAATTTGTTTTATCTTTTCTCCTCATATACACAAACTTTCACAGATGAAAATGACACGTCTCAGGCTGCATCCAGCTACACTATAAATGTTGGGAAGCAGTTTCACTGTACAATTATTGCAACCTCACGATTGCAACAGAGAACCTTATGAATTGAAAGAAGTAAAAATGAAAATTCAAACATCTTAGAATTTAATTGCTAACTGCATAAACCTCATTGAATTTAGAGGAAGTTTTATGGATTTGTATTTATAGCAGATTAGGTCTACAACTGCCAAAATTCACATCCCTCTTCTCCACATTAAATAACATGTACTCACAAGGAAGACAAAATTGTATTTTTTTGCTTTTTACAAATAAATCAAATAATGTTTTACTTATTTACTTTCAGCATGAACATAACACATTTTTCAGATTGTTAGAAAGACAAATAATATATCTTAAATCAACTTCCCAATCAGATTTTTATTTTCATTACTTTGTTACAGATGCCACACTTCTGGAGAATTGAAATGGTAAATATATTTTTATTTCTTCCCTGATAAATAAATAAATAAATAAATAAATAAATAAATTTATGGAAACTACTTGCCTAGAGCAATTAATAATTAGAGTTTTACTAAGCTGCTTCAGGCAAAGTAGAGGCTTCATGGTTCACTTTCTGAGACCAGATCCCAAATCCATCTGTGTTCAAACAAAAGAAATTGCAGAGAAGAACTTCTAGAACTTAATTTTAAAGGAAAATTGATAAAACATATGTGATTTCTAGATGTTAGAGTGATGATGCTTATTTTGTATTTAGAACATGCTGTATTATTAAATATTAGTTAAAATATAGCACTGGTCCTTTCTTTGAAAAGGTATCTCTTCTGGTTCTCCAGGATTTGGCAGAATTGGATCCCTAATATGCTGGGAAATTGTAATGGTACCTTGTCTTGCCCATACAAAATTAATAGAATTGCATCAGCTAATATACTAATTGAAAAATTAGAGAATATGCAAAAGAAAAAAAAAAAATAAAAGACTATGGACATTTAAAAAATTGCAAATTCTGTGCCATCAGCAGAGAAAAGATTAGGAGACCATTTCTGATATATTAATCATACTTAGAGTGATGCAGAGGTCAGTGGAATCAACAAACTTCAGCATTTGCATAAAATTGAATTTCAAGGCTACTTCAGAAGAGAGAGTAAAAAAGATAATTAGTTTAACATAAAATGCTCATTAAATACAATCAAAAAATGACCACAAGCCCTATTTCCCATTTCAGTGTGTAACATGCAAGCACAAGCTGTGATACAAGCTAAGATACTACATGTGAAATGATACCAGCAGCAGTATCCAAGAGAATGTACAAAGAGGTTCTGGGTGTCTTCAGCCAAAGGTTTTTGGACGTCAGGATCATGTTCAGCATCCACCACTAGCTTCCTACATGATTCCTGTTTCCACAAACTAAGTGTATTGCAAATTGACCAGAAGTAAATACTGAATGTTTTTGTTTCCTACAGAACATTTGGCTAAAGAAACTATGACTATACATTGTTCTTTTATATAAATTTGTGTTTGGATTTAGCTGGTAATTAGTCTCTTGACATATGCCTCATAACAACAAGGTGCTCATTTTCAGGAGCTGTAGTTACATCTGTAAACATAACAGTTGCCATTTTCATAAATTGCAAGTACTGAAATTACACAATATGGACCACATCCTGAAGTTGTTGCCATTTCAGCACCTTCTACAACAAAAACTTAGGATGATTACAGGGATGGTTTTTTGATCAGTTGAGGACTGACTAGAAACTGGTAGGGAATTTCATTGCCCAATATTACATTATTTTGCTTTATGCATTTTTCATAAAGCTTTAGAGAACTCCTGTGCTAGTAACTCAAAAATATTACTTGTTTGATTAAAGCAAGTCCACTGGAGCCAAGTTAAGCATTCATGCTGGGGATGAGTCTGATGAGGAGTGTTGAGTGCACAAAGGCTTCATAAAGTACTTCTGTAAGTATAGGAACAAGATGATAAGTAGGGAAAATGTGGGCCTGCTGTTGAGTGACCAGGGGCACTGGTGACAGCGTGTGGAAAAGGCTGAGGTACTGACAGCCTTCTTTGCCCCAAACTTCACCAGTAAGACTGTTCTTTAGAAAGCCAAGACTCCAAAACCAAGGTAAATCTGGAACCAGATAAGCTTAGAGACTGATCCAGATTAAATTTAATTGCATGATCTTACCTGGCTGACCTACACATGACCTTTATTTTATATTCCACCTAGTGCAAATAGTAGAGACATTTAAATACACTGTACCAGAAACCAACTTCAATAGTCAGTGAGACTAATAAATTAGATTGTTTCTGTGCAGATATCATCTTGTGATTGACATGATAAAGGTCTAAGGTTTTTAATTTAACAGAGCAAGTTTCTCACAAAAAATATGAAAGTTGTAATTAATTAACTTGCTACTATCTTTATGTCAAAACATTGAAGCAAAACATATGTTTTCACTAAAACCTTTCAAGACCTGCAGACAGCACAGATTTTTTAAATGAACTTAACCCTGTAGTCTAAAAAAAACGGCAATAATGAAATCCTTGGCGATTTAGAGCACATTTTAAACAGAATTTTATTCCAAATTAAAAATCAACATCTATCTTGTACCTTCAATTTCTGAGGAAAGAATCATTTCCACAGTGTCATGAAATGCAAACATCATAGTTAAATTTCATTTTAAACTTTAATAGGTGGCTATTTATTGAAGGAGTTGATTATTAACATAAATATTTTACAAATAATTGTTACAGATTTCAAAATTTTTTCCAAGTCACTCTTTAAAACACATTTATCCAGTATTCTGGGAAAACTTATTGTACAGTAGTTACAAACCATCTCAGATTCACCTTGACTCAGATAAGCTACAGCACTGGAGCCTTCCTCCTGCTTAACATTGCCTCGGTTAGTTGTGTCCCTAGTGGCTATGAGGAGGTCCTTAGCAACCTGGGCCTAACTCATCAGTGCCACTGGCGGCTCTTGATCAGCCTGTGGTAGTTTTTTTTCCTTCTGTTTAATAGTAGGCTCAGTTAGGAGGCCTCTAATTGAGGAGAAATTGAGCTGATGGTAGCTGCAGAGAATAGTACGTTGAAGGTGACTTGAAGTGACACATGCCCATTTATCAGAGTTTATGACAGTCTTCAGAGTGGCACCAAGCTGGTGGTCTATACGCTGGAGGGAAGGGATGCCATCCAGAGGGACCTGGACAGGAGTGACAGGTGGGCTGATGGATCTCCATGAAGTTCAATAAGGCCAGCTGCAGGGTCCTGCACATGTGTAGGGATAATCCCAAATTCCAAGTACAGGTTGGGCAGAGAATGGATTGAGAAAAGCCCTGAGGCAAAAGTCTTGCAGATGTTGGTTGAGGCATAACCTGACATGAGGCAGCAACGTGCACTCACAGCCCAGAAAGCTGGCAGTGTCCTGGTCAGCATCAAAGGCAGCCTGGCCAGCAGGCCAAGGACTGTGATCCTCCCCCTCTACTCCACTCATGTAAGACCCACCTGGAGTGCTGTGTCCAGCTCTGTGGCCCCACATTGAAGAAGGACATAGATGTGAAGAGACAAATCCAAAGGAGGGCCATAAAGATAAACAGTGCTGGAGCACATCTCCTATGAAGACAGATGAAGAGAGCTGGGGATGTTCATCCTGAAGAAGAGCAGGCTCCAGGAAACTCTCCTAGCAGCCTTCCAGCACCTAAAGGGGACTATAAGAGAGCTGGAGGGAGACTTTTTACAAGGCTCTCAGTGATGGGACAAGGAAAAGCTCAGTACAGTCACTTGCTCTTCCTAGAAAATGTGCACTTTCTGGAAAATAGGAAGATTTGGAGCATCTCAAGAAAAAAAGGGAATTGAACACAGGACATTCACCTTCTCCATGGGGACTGAAAGCCTTGGTTCCCAATGCATATTTTAAAATCAAAAACTAACCCCTTTTGGGTTAGTTTGGGTTTGGAACTGTCTCAGTGCTTGTTTATTAAAGAGCTTTACTAAAGACATCTAATTTCAAGAGAAAACTTTGAAAGCCAAATGTATTAAGATGTCTCTAGACTAAATAAAATGCAGGGAGTAAATTTTGAAGTTTAAAGAAGCCCAATTATATGTCCAGCTCTATAGCATATTAATTTCCAGCTATCACAATATGTATAGTTTCTGGTTTGTGGCCTTCACTTGTCTGTTTTTGGTTATCCAAAAGTGGCATGAGGATTTCTCCACAACTGTGAGGTTTGCTGTGAGATAGCACAGCATATTTGAATTGCTGAGAGAACAGATTTTTTTTTTAACCTTTTTTATTGTTTATCACTTATGCTAAAGATTATTTTGATGCTTCCATTCCATTATGAATAACAAAAATTGCAAACATCTTTCATGACTTACCAACAATATGAGCTGATGCTTGAATGCCATCAAAAATGCAATCATCTTTTGCTTATTTATGACTCACAAAACTTCTTTTTCATTACTATTTCAGACTAAAATATTTGTCAGCCTGCCCAATCTCCCTTTGTGAATAGCTATCACTCCAGCTCATATCTAAAAGAGAGCATTATGTTTTTCCTCACAAAAACTACCTTCTGCTTCCTTTCCTGAATTCTGTGGAACCTGTAGCCTTTCATTCAAACCCCAAATCTCAAAACATGTCCTTGAAACCCAAAACCTGGATGTGCTTCTTCTCAGTGTGATTTCACTGCTCTCTGGATTTTGAAGGTTATGTCTCTCTTTTTCTGTAGTGATGTCTGCATTCCTTATCCAACCAAGATACCTAAGTACCTTTTTATACCACATTTTCATTTGTCCTGGCAATTGATTCTTATTTATATATCAAGTGTTAATCTTCTTCCCAGTGATATTATTTTGGTAATGTCATCTCTTTTTGCATACCCGTACTGTTTCTCGCTGTTTTGTTGCATCAGGCATGAAATATTTATTTTTTCTTTCAAAGTTCTGCTCCATTTATCCTCACTTGATTTTAATTTCTCATTTAAAAAGTCACATCCTCATGCCATTATGTCAGCCTTCCTCCCTTCTTAGTTCAATTTTCAAACACTGCTTTTCTGAATATTTGGGAGTCTATTGGGTTTTCATGGCAAACTCTTGGTAGTGGAGGAGCTACAGGGGTGGCTTTTGTGAGAGGCTTCCAGAAGATATTCCTGTGTTGGTGTCCTGTTTCTGGACAGGATAGGGTTAATTTTTGCAGTAGCTAGGAGGCAAATTTTCCCAAGTCAAGTCTATTTCTCCTGTGACAGTCATTGATGAGTGATCTCTCCCTGCTCTTATCTTTTGTTATATTTTCTGTTCCCTACCCAGCAGAGGAGATGAGTGATAGAGCCACTCTGGTGGGAATTTAACATTCAGCCAGGGTCACCCCAAAATAAGAGAAGAGCTTCATATAAATGTGATCAAGATTTATTTTTTTTTTAATCTTTTTTTGTTTATGTTGGAATAAGAGTGTCTGTGGATTGGGAAATTTCCCATCTTGTGTTTCCAAAATACCTATAACATCAAAGTCTGAACACTCCCAGATAAGATCTGAACTATCACCTAACTCATACCATATATCCAAAGGAAAACAAAAGTGCAAACCCAAATCTCTGTCTCAACTGCTTAGGGACTGGGAGACAGAGACATTGTAGTTTTCTCCAGAAATCTTGACAAAATCTCAGAAACCCTTCTGCTGCATATGGGCAGATCTGGTATGAATATTCTGTCTGAATAAAGGATTTAAATGTATATTTTATAGTTAAAGTCATATGGGAACCACAAAATAGTACATTTGTGCTTGAGAACCTGCAGTATGCCAGACCAGAATGGGAAGTTTGCATTATTTTTTGTAATTTGGAAACTAGATGCTTTGTCTTATGGGACTCAAACTTCACAAAAGTATTAAACTATTAAGTAATTAGATTGAGAGTAATAGTACCCTTCACACATGTTAAAGAGAGGATTTTTGGCTGTTAAAAATATCAGTTTCCAGAAGAAACCTCTTGAATGCTGTCGCTCCCGAGTCTCTGCAGTCTTACATGACCTGTAGTAAAAATGAAACGAGCCTTTTGCCTTGACAGCCAAAGGGAAAAAATACAAAGTACATGTAAAAGGATATGTATGTGCTCTGACAGCTTTTTTATTCAGAATCCTAACAGCATTAACTATTTTATTTATTTAGCTTTATTTTCATATAGACCAATGTGCAGCTTTTCTGGGCCATTCTTAAATTCTGATGTCTCCCACTTGCCTTGCCTGCCTGTAATCTCTGTGTCCTAGCTAATCTAAAAAGTAATTCCCATGTGGCAGCTTCTAAGATAAGGATCTATGCCTTAATTTCTGTATCCTCTGAATAAATCTGTCCTCAATTATCTTGACTATTCTTATGTGAGCTCTTTGACTTTGTGTATGCTATTAAAGCATACTTATACTCCAATGAGCAATCTGTAAAAAATGTATAATTGGATTCTCTGTGTGTTGTCTCTCATTAACTCTGTCTTAAGTGTACTCTGTTGACAAGTTTTTAAAAAAACTAAAAACCTATTCTGACAGTCAACCTTGCGAATTCGTCCTTAGATCTGCAAGTCAAATTCTGACACTATTTAAATTCTACAAGTGGAGCTTTGTTAATAATGTGTTGATTATCTGTGAGCACAAAAAAAAAAAAAAAAATTAAAAAAAAAATTAAAAGCCAGCAACCACCACACTAGTTCATATTCTCACAGGTTTATAGGCACTGGAGTATGGTGCTAAGAAGAATAAAACAGTAAATACACAATCAGTACAATAAGCACATCTCTACATAAATAAGTAAGTGTAAATCATACTAACTACACAGAGGAACAAAATATTTAAATTTAAAAGAGTTGTCATTTTAAACATACTCAATGTTTCAGAGAGAAAATTTAGATATTTGTTCATGTTCACTATGAAATTAACAATTTTTATGTGACTGCTTTGTAACACTATCTTGTCTAAGTAGTAAACTTCCTTGTGATGTTACATAAAATACTATTTTTTTCAGTAATTTTTTGAAAGAAGATATGTGCGTGTGCAAGGAATTAGTAGGAAAAGAAGTTGCTTTATCACATATATATTATAAATTATGTATATAATATCACAAATGAAGGAGAAAAAGACGGGATTTTAAATCCAACTTTGTATTTAATTTTGTGTTTTATAATGCCAGCTGCTGCTGGCAAAGTCTATGCAATAATCCATCCTTCCCAAGTCTTCAGTACCACTGGGTCTGAACCCAACTCAAGCTCAATACAAAACTGCACAATGGCTGTGCTGTCTTGACTCTTTCCTACAGGGATTCCTTTGACTGCTAAGCAATGGATGGAGCTCTGCATATTCTAGTCCATCTCCCTTCCTATACTTGATTCTTGACCCTGACATGCCCCACACCAAGGGATGTGGTAACAGATTGGCTGTAAGGGCATTTGTCCAACAGAATTTTGTGTGGCTTAACAAGAATACCCTTCAGCTCTTTCTCTTCTGTTTTCTTTCAGTTCTGTGCTACATTGTTAAGCAACACTAGTTTTAATGAGCATTTAAATATCTCTTTTAACTGTTTTTTAAACTAATATACATATGTGTTCACTATGTTTCCTGTACATACAAGTAAACAAATGAACCAATGCACAACATAATCTGTTCTTACTGTCCCTGAGGTACTTGGAAACAGATTCTAATGTTATAATTGCATTTATCCATATAGTTTCCAACCCCCTTTTTGCTGTGATTTATAATACATTATCAAGTATGAATTAATACTTTAGTCTCTCCTGTATTTGTTACCATTCTTTCCACTGGGATCAGCTGGTAGATGAGATTCTCATTAAAGCTCTTGGTTGTATTAAACACTTCTAATGCAAGCACTGATAAAGTGCTTTGGGGGGAATCTTACACATTAATCTATTTTTTCTCAATTAGCATTTGAGATTATTAAGAAGGGTGGGGGTTTGGGTTTTTTTAATATTAATATGCTGTTATCTGTTTCATTGTCTGTTTATTAAATGTCCTTTTATTAACTTCTACACCATGAATAAATTTTCTGATAAATTTGGTTTTTTTCTAGTGGAGGTGAATTTTAATTATTTTTACTGTCTTCTCTAATTTGTGCCCATTTTTAAATGTTAATCCTGTGAGACATAGTCTGAAAATATTTTTTTTCTTCTACTGTCAAGAAAATAGAGCTTAAATTATAGTCATTATTCATGATTTAAACACTGTGTTTACATAGTACCTGATTTGATTTCACAGACTCTGCTAATGCCAAAAGGAAACAAGTTTGACAGTACTTGTTGATGGCAGAAATCATAATTTCTTATAAAACATCTTTTTTTCCTTCTCCCCTAAAATGAACCAAAGCAAAACAAAACCTCTCTTTGGATGAAAACCAGACTTCAGTGAAATAACTCAGAAAATAGTTGCTAGTTTCAGTGAAGTCAGAATTTTATCTTTATTTCTTGTCATCCTGTTTTATCTTATTATTCCAAAAGAGCCTAGTCCACAGTCATCAGAAATCACTGTAAAGACCCTTGCTGATATCATGTGGCTCACAAAGTTCAATATGGTTTTGTTGGTGCCATTTAATATTTACGTCAGCTGTTAGCCAAGGAAATGTACAGAGAAGACAATGTATCTTCATATGCAGGCACAGAAGTTTGCATTCTAAACCTTAGATTATGGGGTTATTTGAGTTTAAAATATGAACTGACTTCAATTGAAAAGCTATCACATGCATGTGAATCTGGTGGCAGCTAATACACCCTGTCTTGATTTTTAGGGGAAGAAGAAAATTATACTGTTCTCAATTTAAAGGACAACTGTGATTTCTTAAATAGAAAGAATATAATTATCCCTGCTGGATTTAGACTAACAAATGAAAATTAAAACTCTATCTCTTATAAAAGTATCATGGGGCTTTCAGAAACCAAAAGTTGCCACAAGCTGGCTTTTATGTGTTTTCTGAAAACAAAGATAGTCTGGTGTTGGCAACACATTAATTTTCCATAGTACAGCTCTTAACATTGGATATTTATTAAAAAGTAGTTTTAACTGCATTTTTCAGAGAACTGGGATTAATGAGTGATTGTATCTCTTCCTGAGGGTTATTTGTGCACCCAGATACACCACAGAAATTAAATCTACATGAGTATTAAACCTACCTTTTAACTAGTATTACAAGATAAGATACTAATTACTCCAGCTCCGTTACTAATACTCCAACTGATATGCATTTTTGCACTCCAGTTCTTTTCTAGGTACATTTATTTTTTAATATTCAACAGGTATAATTATTTAATCCCAAACTCATTCAGTCCCCTTGATCTTAAATGCAAATGTTCTCCCTAGGAAAACAGTGCTTTCTTACATAGGTTTGAAGAAAAAAAACCAAACCAAACCCTTTCTGTCATCAGGTCCCTTGGAGTTTTGCACCCACAGGGGCTTTTTCCATGGAACGATAATATATCTACTCAATGTGTGAAAGAGTCTTCCATAACAGGAACATCTTGCATTTTTATTTTCTCAAAAATTTCTAAGTATTATCAAGTGCTGTGTCACTAGCAAGAAATAGAAATGGATGTGACAAGAACTCCACAAAATACAAACTGTTAGGATGAATTGTGAGAAGTTTCTTCATTAATGGAATGATGATTATGCATTGTTAAGGCAGCAGAGAGGTTGCATAGTTAAACAATCAAGAGACCAGATGACACTTCAGCTGTACAACTGTCACAGGCAGGTTGCTCACTCATATCCATTAAGCTTTGTGTATTTTTTCAGTTGCAAGAGGCAAACTGTGGTGAGATTGCACAGTGGAGACAGAGTAAAGTATGTTTCAGCCACTAAATTTTACAAGCAGTTTATCAGCTGGTAACACAGAAACCATGGGTAGCAGTTCAAAAAAGAAGTCTGACAAGCACAGATGCTCATGTGAAAATTCTTCACTAAGCACATCTGAGAGCTGGAATTGCACAGTGCATTTTCTTTTGCAAAGAGGCTTGTCTCTGAGTCCTTCAGTGCTGCCTCAGCAAATTGTGTTTCAATGGAAGCTTTCTCTATTTCCTTTTTTACCTTTGTTAATTTGGTCTCTTTTCTTTCCTCTTGGTTTCCTGAAGGGAATAACCTGTCTGGCAGTACTGCCAAAAATATTATAACAAAAGCCCATCTCTATTATTTTAATTTCAGAATCAAAATAGTAAATTAAGGCCCATACTACTTCATGTAGTTGAGGATTATTGAAGTGCTCATGGCAGGAGGAGAAAGTTAATTGACTGAACCAAGTAATGTTAATTAATGAATTAGGAACCTATGTGTGAGTTCCTTAAAGTTACTGAAAGTGTCTAATATCTACAATAATATTTTTCCATTTGCATTCATATACACAAAATGGATAGTGTTCATGAAATTTATGTATAAAAAAATTGAATAAAATAATGTTTTTTCCTTATGGTCTTTGTGTCTAATGGTTGCAATTGTGCAGGACATTGAAAAGTACTTAACAGATAAAAACACAGAGTTGCTATGGAATGCAAAAAGATGTGCACATTTTAAAAATGGACAAGGTCAAATGGTAAGATCAGAGATTGATGTAATATCCCACCCTTTACTTTTGTATTACAAAAGAAATACAAAGTTTTAATATTATGTGCAGCAAACTGACCAAGAATATTTTTGAAACAAAATATTCCCATGCATTATTAAATATTTTTTATTTTCTACAGAGCTGAAACTCTACACTTCCAGAGGATTTGGTATTGTTTGTTTGGTTTTTTTTTTTTCAGTTTGAAGTAGTACTATAGGGTTCAGAGGGAACTAAAAGATTCCATTTGAAACCAAAATTTCCAATTTGGAATAAATTTTAGTTGCACAGCAATATCTGAATTGTTGATCTGACCTTCTTCAAATCAACTCCCTGTGGCCTCTAAGCAGACACATCTTTTTCTACACTCATATCTTACTAGTAAATTAGGAAGGTATTCATAGAGATTTAAGTATGCATTTCTCCCTGAAGCTGACTAATATTTTCCATTGACTTCATTACTTTATACTGAAATATATTAAATTGTACAGCTCTGTTTTTAGATTTTCTAGAATATTTATTTCATACCACACTTGTAAATAATGGGCTTTGTTTGCTGGATAACCATCAAACAATTTTGATGGAAAGTTCTATTGTGGTTTATAAATTTTTCAATTTAATTAAGCCCATACCTTTAAGTTATTGTCTGTTTTGTATGTTCTTAATAATTTTATATAGTACTTTTTTTTTCTTTTTTCTTTTCTTTGATACTCATCATGGAGTACGGGAGAAAATATCATTACAGAGCTGTTAGGTTGAGAAGGAAAAACATGCATTTCATAGACTTCAGGTTAATTAAGGCAAGCAGAATGTAATTACCTACTTCAAGTTTGCCAAGAGAACATTATGAAAAATACCATACAATTTGCAATGACCAGATTGTTCGGCACCTTGTTTTTATGTTTTATCTGAAAGATAAGATCTCTAGCAAGAGAGTTCCATCTAACATGATGTTTAGGCAGTAGTGATACTGTGAAAATTTTTCATCTTCTGTATTATTCACTAATAGTATCTCCTTAAATACTTCAGAGGTCCACAGAGGTCTTCCTTCCATCTGTATATAGACTAGACTGACCTCATTTAATACAAGGGTTCTTGTGTGATTACAATTTAAACCTGTTTTTCTGCAGCACTACAAATGATTGCATTATCTCTCACAACCAGCTCTCTGAAATGGAGCAGCACTCTAGAAATACACCCTTTTGCGGACAATCTGCAGCTTGATTAGCATGGCAGTTCAGGGCCAATGGGGAGTAACTCTGTACTAACCCTCTGCACTAAATACTGATAGCAGAACAGAAGAGGGAGTAGGTTCCTCATTGGCGTTAGGGCATTCCTCCCTCACATCAGAGAGAGAAGCTGACAGGAGTATAGTGTTATTTGTTATCCAATGGAGTTTTGGATCTACATCTTACATTTTGTCAACCATAAACATGCTGCCTGGAAATCAGAATACTCTATACTGTCTTTAAGTCTAGTTGAATCTTTTTCAGTCTGTCTCCCTCTTGCTGTCTATCTGCTCAATGGAGAGTATGTGTAATTGAAGTTTCATGGTTAAGTCAGAACGTCAGCTGTCTGCTTGCAGCTCTAAGTTAAAGTAGGTGAACACAAACAAATATGCAAAATATTTTTTGTACATCTGGTGAACATTTGTCAGTGGAAATCTTATAGCATTTCAGTTGAAATGTATAGGAACATTCTTTCATAAAAAAATTTAATTATTTTTATGCCAATTTTGATAACATCTTCACTTAAAAGCTTTTACAATGATTTTATTGAAACTATTAAGCCTGTGTTACCCAAGTAGTTATAGAAATGCTTCAACTTGCTCTTTCTTGAAATCATCCTCTGAATTGTGTCAATATTCTTTTCTTATAAAACTTTCATGAAACATTTGAAGATATTAAATGCTGTTCTGAGTACTGCCCCACATAAAGGTCAAAGGCTGTATAGTAAGATTTCTTTCCTGCCCTCATACTCCTTCTTACCTGTTCTTTGCTTTTATCTAGGTCTGACGTTTTCCCTAGTCTTCCTGTGAACTCTTAGTCTTAGTAGACCATCAGTTGTGTTACTGTCTAACCCTAGAAGGATCTAAGCACTGATCTGACAAATCTCTACTCATATTGGTAAGCTTAGTCATATAAGGGTATCTGCTTAAGTCAATGCCATTTTTTGTGATGATAAATTCCACAGGTATTCATTATAAAATGAATCTTCATTTGTAATACTTATAAACAAAATGGAAACAGATTTGCATTCTATAGTAATAGTGGTTTTCCTGTCAAATTATTTTATTGTCCTTTCAGTCCACAAAACTTTAGAGCCATTTCCCTGGAGAAAGCCTTCAGCAAAGTAGAGACACTTCAGAGCACAGCTAGATACAGAATAGAGGAATTATAAAACTGTCATAAATGTCAGGATGTATTGTAATCAGCAGCACAGTAGCTGTGCCTGGAAACCAGCCATTTTTTCTAAGGAGTTCTTTATGGTCTGGTAAATTGCATTAAATTTAAACAAGATTGTAATGACATTTTATACAAAATAATATTTTAATAATCCAAGACATTGCCAGTTTCATGGGAATTACATTTTCTTTTTTTTCTTCCACATTATCTTTCTATCCTTTATTTTATTCTCAGATTTCTATTTTACCATACATGCTAGCATATTGTCTCTTTTTGTTGTACACAGACACTTGCTTGCACACTTGTTTATAATATCAACACTGAGTTTAGTCTTCCAAGTGATAGTTTTTTACCAGTGTGTCTTCATTGATCACAATGGAGGTTCCAGAAGTTCAGATGACAGCACAGAAGATCAGAGTGAAACTCAGTAACTCTATGATTATTTAACTGGTGTATAGTTTAGTTTTCAGGTGTATGAAAACTAAAGCTCTAAAAATAAGGCAACCTCTACACACAGTGAGGAGGCAATGTCAAACAACAGAAGAAAATCAATGTGTTAAAAAAAAAAGAAAAGAGTATTTCTGTTAAAAAGAAAAAAGAGTATTTCTGAAAGAGAATAATTAAACAAACAGAAGTTAGAACAATATAAATGAATTCTGCATTTCTCTATAGAGAAATGAAAGAACATACAGAAGGCAAAACACCTACAAATAATTAATATTTAACTACATTAATCAGTATGTAGTCTAATATATATTATCTGTGCAGCTATAGTTAACCATGTTAACAGAATGTTAACAGAATAATTGCTCTACTGTGGCAGACTGTTCTCCTCTTCTGTTTTTCTTTTTTCTTCTCTCTCCCTTACCCATCCCTGCTTCAGTTCATTTTTTGTTACATGCCTTAAACTTGCATCCAACTTTTCTGTTGCTTTTGACACTTTCTGTAGTCAAGTAATGGTGAGCACAGGTAATATATTATTTATTTATTGAGCACCACACACACTGGGAGGCAAATTAGTATTCTGTCCCTATCACTCACTGCTAGACACTGCACGCACTTGGAACACATTACCACATTAGACCAGTTGTGAGGCTTTAAATTAGATTTGTGACTTGAAAGTCTGAATAAGAAAACTAATAGAACACAAAACAAAGCAGAGGGAAAATGAGATTAATTATCTACAACATTTGGAGTGAACTGTTGCTGATGCACTGTGTTGTAGAAGGCTATTTTTGTGCTACAAATGTGCCTTAATTTTGCCGACATTAAGATACTTGAATGGTTGTGAAAACACATTTATTTACAGTTTCTAATATACTAGACCTATTTTTAAAATTAAAAATAGCTATTTTAAAAGTGTTGTATAATTTTCCCCTCAGTTGTTTTGCTGTATTATTTTGAGGTGGGATGAATTGTAAACACCACAGGGACTGTAGAAAATAATAGTGGAAATAAAAATTTAAATCCTAATGCTGAATTAAGGGAAAATTAGGTAGGAATTTTTAATGTGAACTTGTTCATTTTGTGTCGTGTTAAAAGTATAAGAGAAAATTATGTATTCAGTGAATGCATCAATGTAGTTTCTGAACAGGGAACTGTACACACAATGCAAAAACAGGTAATTTTTTTCACCTTTCCATTTTTCTTCTCACCCATATGAAAGACTGACTCACATTCACCATGAAAAAAAATAGTAAAGACTAACACAGGCAGTAGCCAAATTGCACATTTACAAGTCTGATTTATCATCACCCCTGCAAAGGCTGAGCTCTCACTTCAATTCTAAAACTATTTCCCAGTGATTTAAGCAATTCAGGTAGACTGAGACAATTCACCTGCAAGTAGTATTGAGTTCAGAGACCTATATTCGTATGTCACTGAGTTTATTTTACTTGTTCCTTCTTCTTTTCTTACTTGTTCCTTATTTCTTTTCTTATTAAGTGAGAGTGCTGATATTTAATACAGCCAAATTTATGGTGGAACATCAAAAAATATTCAAACAAACCAGAGCCTACCCCAAATGAATCTCATCGGTTTTGCTGTATATTACTCCCTCTTCAATATTTGTACATGTTTTTCTTTACATAAATTGCCTTCATCTACTGTAAACACTTATTTTTTACAATTTTCATATAATTTATTTCTTCTAGTTTATTGGATCAGAAAAATATTTTCTACTGTGTTTGGACTTTTAGGAAGCATAGCCAAATGAATATCTAGTTCCTGTACCTATACAAAAAGAATATTAAGAAGTAGTGTATAACTCTGGTGTATTTTTAAAATTCAGTACCTAAAACTGGAAGAGAAGTTATGGATGAAGAAAAATGAGATAAAATCTCTTTCTTTTTATATTCATGTATGCACAGCTACACTGGCTACACCCACACATATATATGTATGATTGAAATGTGTTTAAGATGTTTTGTCAGGTGTCCAAATCATATTTTTTCTTCAGAAAATATTTACTAAAAATATCTGAGTTATAAAAAAAGTTTATTGCATCTTTTGGTTGCATATTTTGAAATAACAAAGACATATTTAAAAAAGAAAAGAAGAAGTAACGTGCAAACAATAGGTAAGGAATTCATACAGTTGATTAGGGTAGCTAAAATAAAAGTGTAAAGTGTATGTATATATATATATATATATATATATATATATATATATATATATGAGTGTGTGTGTACTTGTGTTCTGATGTATGTACAATAGAACCACAACAATCAGTGACATTTATTAATACTGATATTAAAGAGAGATGGCAAAATCATTTACCATGATGCAAAAAAGGCAGAATTATTTAATACATGTTTCTGTTGGGCATCAGCAGGAAAACAATAACAATGAAAACAACAACCCCTTGGAACAAGAATGAAGAATAAATATCAGGTTTGATATCAATAATTACATTTGTTACAAAGGGTACAAAAAATTTTAATGATGTTAAGTGTTTATTTAAATGTAGAACTAGAACATTTGAATCTAAGAACACCCAAGGATTATCCACAAATGTCTGTGAGCTATTTAAAATGTTTTCAAACAGAAAAAATGAAAAACTCATAGAGGATTTCAAAACAGCTGAACTGCTGTTCTGGTGTTTTAAAATATTATAGGAGAGGAAATTAAAGGACAGCTAGGTTGATATCAATCTCAGACAGATAAAAAAGCTGGAATGGATGTAATCAGTAAATAATTAAGAGTTTGGTAGCATTCAAAATTAATGTCAACCAATGCAGTTCAATGGAAAATAAGCCTTCTTATACAAACTCTTTACTTTTTTTTATGAGATTACAAGGTCTGTTGATAAAGGTCAATATGATGAATAAAATATTTGGGCTTCTGTAGGGTACTTGACTTCACATCACATGACTTCAAGGTTTAAAAAGAGATCTATTACAAAAGAAAGGTATCCATATTTCATGTACATATAATTGTCTCTACTACTAAGTAGCAATAAGAAACTAGATGAGAAATTATTAGGCACTATGGATGAATTTTTTTGTGATTTCATGAGTGTATCTCTGCCCAAGGTTATTCACTGTCTATATTGGTAGTTTAAAATAAAATATAAATGAAGAGTGAGTAAAATTACTGAAAATACCAGAATAGAAAAAGTGGCAATAAATAAATAAAGAGGTAAGACAGGTAAATATATTAAGGTGAGACATATTATTTACTGGAATGAAGTACATTTTAACACTTTACTTTTTAAGATGAAGGGGTGAAATTAAACCCCAAAAATTTTAAAATAAACATCAGACCACACTAGTGTGATCTGAGCTGATCTAACAACTAGATGCTGATCTAACAACCAAGCTGCACTCTCCCCAGACTATGAAGAACATGGAAGTTTGCTTTCTCCCTTACCTGGGAACTGGAAGTGAGGTTAATTTCTTCCTCAACCACTTCCAAGAAGCAGAATGAAAGAAGAATATATAGTACAGGATACAGCTGGCATTTTGACATACAACCTTTACCCTTCCATGGCATTTGCCACCTATAATTCTGCCTTCCCTGCTGTCACGGACTACAGATAACATGATCCTCCCAGGGTTTTCACTCTAATCCTTACTTCCAATTTTGCCTCTCACTTTGTACCTCCTTCCTTCATCCTCATAGATATCTACATTTCAAGTCCACATGTGTGAAACTCGAGACAGTACTGTTCCGAAGATAATCAAAAGAATTCCTTTACCCAGACGTGATTCAGAAATTAAGCTTCCTCACCAGCTATGCAAGAAGAAAAGCAGTATTTCTACACTGCAAGATGAGATTAATGATGCTATTACTTGACTACTATGACAAGTTCTGGTGCTTGTACTTTAGGAAAGATGTTACAATTTTAGAAGCTTTTGAAAATAATAACTGGAATGAGGAAGAATGAAGAAAATGGCTCATGTGAAGAAGCTGCAAAAACTTCATGTATTGAATTTCTTCAAGGACATGACTTCATCACAATCTACAAATGTCTAGCTGAAAAACTTTGTGGCATTAGGCAAAATGAGATACAGTGGTTTGAAGGCAAAGTCAGCTAAATTAGACTAGGTATAAAGGTCATTTCAGAGAGATCTAAACAGAACAACTTCCCTAGGAAAAAAATGGCTTCTCTATTGAGTTTGGTCACAAAATTAAGCTATTAAAAAGAAAAAATCAAAAAGAAGTTAGCAACACAGTTGCTAAACATGCTTCTGTGGTCTGTATTACATAAAATAAATAAGACTAAGTAACTGTAGCAGTCCTCTTGGTTTTAAATTCTTAGTAATCCTTTATATACAGCCTTGGCTCGCTTTTGTATGCCTGGAACTTTCTAGTTGAAGAAAACATTTGAAACAGTCACTTGACAGACTATCTGAACATCTATAGTGCATTTTCTATGGAATTTGGAAAGTCATCTGAATAAATTTTCTAGAAATATACTTCTGACATGATAGCGGTACCTACTTAATGTGAAAAAGAATTAGAAGATAGTCTAACTTAGAAGATAGTCCATTCTGAGCTCAGTGTTTATGTGCTTAGATCCTGTATCCATATGTGCTTTATCCAGGAGATAAACCAGCCATCTTTGAGAAAGGGATGCTGGGTATCTGCTATAGCTCTGATACTCATAGTAAATCTGGACAGCTGACCACTCTAGGTGACTTAATCACCCATGCTAATTTCAGAATATCGGCTTTCTTGGCTCTCAATTGGCCCATATTGAATAATTGTTTGGTGTAGCCTCCATGATCTGTAATGTGGAATTTCATCCCAGGACCATTGCTAGAGAAAGACACATTCATTCCTTGACCTCTTGGCTATACACAGATCAGAGAAACATCACTATGTTACAAAGGTAATTTGGATTATTTTCATAACCCGTATTAAAATTTTCTTATTCTGCATGAGACTATATGGGGTTAATTTGGGATTCCTCAAAAAAGTTAAAAGTTATTCAAATCAGAGACTATTTGACAACCCTTACCCTGCAAGCACAGACTCTCACTGGTTCACTAGGAAGGTGCATGATTAAAATTTTTTATAATAAAACCCATAAGAGTTCCCTGGCACATGGAGTGGTGTCTGTTCAGCCTGACAAGTGTACAAGAATTTGCAATGAGCACCGTATCTCCTATCCAGTGGGTTCTGACAGCCATGTCCAGTCATTGCTTGAACAAGGACGGTGACTCTACCACCTCCCTGGCAGTCTGTTCCAATGCTCAGCCTCACTTTCCATGAAGAAATTCTTCCTGATGTCCAATGTGAACCGGCCCTGGTGTGGCTTGAGATTATGTCCTCTTGTTCTGCTTCTTCTTACCTGGAAGAAGAGGCCAACTCCCACCTGACTATACTCTCCTTTCCAATGGTTGTACAGAGTGATAAGCTCTTTCCTGAACCTACTTTTCTCCAGGCTTAACCACCACAGCTCCCTCAGCTGCTCCTCGTAAGACTTAACAGCCTTTGTTGCCCTTCTCCAGCCTCACTCCAGCACCTCAGTGACCTTCTTGTAGTGAGGGCCTAAGAACTGTACACAGCTCGAGACACAGCCTCACCAGTGCCATGTACAATGGGAAAATCGCCACCCTAGTCCTGCTGGCCACACTATTTCTGATAAAGGTCAGGATGCCATTGTACTTCTTTGCTACCTGGGCACACATTGGCCCATGTGCAGCTGACTGCTGACCAACACCTCTAGGTCCTTTCCATCAGGCTTCTTTCCAGACACTTTAGTGATGTAGTTGTCTTGTTGTTTTCAAAGGCAACAAAATCTTAATGTCTGTGATGATGTTCTCTTTTCTGAGCTTGGTTGGTCTGCTTAACAATCCTTGAGGCTTTGTCTGCTAAACCACCTACAAAGGTTACTGGACAACAAAGCCCACTTAGCTTGCAATTAAGATGCAAAAAAATCAGAATGATTAGATAATCCTTAGGACCAATTCAGATGGAAAAAGAAGAGAAAGCAAAGTGATAATCTTAAAGTACGAAAAAATACTAAAAGGTCAAGAATGAGATGTTTAAATCCTTCAATTGAGATTCAAAAAATAAACTTAGATTGTTCTGCAACTCTGTCCTCCAAGACTCTATAATTTGTGCTTATCAAATTATTTTTGCCTGATACACATATTTGAGATATGAGCGAGTGAAAAAGAGAGTGGTTTGATAACCTGGTGGCTAAGTACCTGCATAGACTAGGAAGAAGAATATAGCATCCATATTCTACTTTTTTCAACATATTGATGTAAATTAAATGACCTTATTTAAAAGCGAAATTAAACTTCAGTCTAGCCTATGTTACAGAGTAGGTAAAAAAGGCAGTTTGCAGTTCTATTCTCTGAGGAGAGTAAATGAATTTATGAGCTAGACAGTAAAAAAGAGGTGTTTCCATCTCTGTAATAATTTTAGTGTGTCCTCTAATAAGTTTTATTCTTTGTTTCTAAATTCAGTTCATGGGTTTGGGCTTTTCTTTGTTGTCATTCTTTGTTTTATTTTATTTAGATTTAGTTGCTTAATAAAAATAGGATCTTTTAAGTATTCAAAAGGCATAAGACTTAGCAGGTAGGCTCATCCAATTTCCCATTTCTTTCATAATCCAACTGAGCTCGTGAATATGTGTGATCACACACACATATCTATGCATGTATATATATATATATACATATATATATATATATATATATATATGCACCTAGTCTTTTCAAAGGCCTACAAAAGTTTGTAGGTAACTACAAATCTGTGATTAAAGAACAGCCATACAATGGCTCAGATTATTTAAATTCTTGATTTATTCACATTCCAAAATTTAGCCCCAACAACTCTTTTTCTCTTTTCCACATGAACAGAAAAATAGTGAGAAAGCCCTATAAAGAACTTATGAGTATACACTACAGAAGAACATTTTGACTTTCAAGTAAATGGTTCAAACCACAGAAAAAAAAAAAAAACGTATCTAGAAACGCCTAAAGCTGATAATAATGATGAAAGGGAGGATTCATTTTATAGAAAATATAGTATAATATTGTGAGGAAGAAAAAGGCTATGACTGGTATTTATATCTTTTATATATTAGCAGAGATACTAGAAACAAAAAGTTAGAGAACTGATAGTAATGGAACTGTAAATACTGCGAATAACCAGAAGAATCAGAAAAAAAAGTGAGATCAAGTAGTTCATTAAAGATAGGATAGCAGTATACAAATTAGTGCTTTGAAGACTGGAAGAAAAGGGGATTTTTAGAGTAGTGTAAAGAGTAATAAAGAAAAAGAATATAGTTCCATTTTCTGAAAACAAAGCTAGAGTTTCCCAGTTACAAAGCTGTGTCAAATGTGTAACAGGGAAGCTTTTATTGCTGAAATCATTTGAAACAAGACCAAATAACATACTTTGAAACATTATTGTACTGGGAGGAGGATGACTGTACCCTTTTAAGATGTCTCTGTCACTTCAATGCTTTATCCTAATCCCTTCAATTAGTTATTGAAAACATTAATCAATAGGCTTTTTTCTGCCAGTTCAAAAATAGGAGCTTCTGAAACAGTTATTACAAAAATGTTATATATACAACATCCACAAATTTTTTATTTTTGTTTTAATAGGTGGTACACTCTTATTAAGTCTTTCTTCATTATTTTTTTCTGAACTGAAAAAATTCTTAACGTTCTTTTGAGAACAGTATCAGGTCAGTATCACAATTATGAGAGTGTCTACAGGTCTTTTTGTTCATTGTGACCCCTCCTTTTTTTTCCACTTTTAATTTTTTTTTATTAATTAAAATATTAATTTTGAAATAAAGATCACAGTTTCTGCTGTTTCAAAGAAAATAAGTATATTTTCATTATACTGCATCATGCTTGTTTTTTCTTTAAGGCACTAGAAAGGATATGATAGGATATATTCACATGGCTGAACATGCCTGTTAATGATGAGAAATGACAAAATATCTTTGAGAACATGAAGTAGCAATGTCTGTATAGAGATATAATTTTATACAGGAATCCATTTGCATTGGAAACTGGTTTTGGGTGTTAGGAAGGTTATTAAAAATGGGGTATAGACAGACACATACTAGTTGTGCTGAAAAAACTGGTACTGAGAAGAGGAAAAAAAAGTGCAAGTCAGTTATTTCATGTTACTGGGGTTTGACAGGGATATCAGAATTCCAAATAAATCAGTATTATTGTTGATATATTATAAAAAAACAACTTCAATGGTAATTCACCATTGGTCCTGACCATTAATCTTGACTTCAATCTTCACATTGTATTCTTTTGCATAACAATACTTTCAGTTGGCTTTTCAATATTTTTAAGATATTGAAGCAAATTATTATTCAATAATTGAAATTATTGGAGCAATAATTACTAGCAGTAACAGTGACAACCACTGTTAAGTGCCTTTTTTTTTCCACTGAACTAATCGTGAAAATAGTTTAGCAGAATACATTTAAAGAGCTAGTCTATACTATCTTGATATTAACAAACACTGACACTTATATCTAAAACTATTCTTAATTTTATATAATAAAAGAAGTCTTTAGCTGAAATGAATAGGCTAAATTTCAATTAATCATATAGTTAAAAATGCTGCTCTGCTAAGTATAAGATATAAACAAATGTCTTCTTACTCTTCATTTCTTCATTATGTTCTACTGCCACAGATTTCCAGCTGTATAACAATTAAGAGATGTACTGAGAGAAGAATTTAGGGCATTAGTCTTTTTTTTTTTTTGAGACTACATGACACATCAGATATTGACACTCCAAGAAGGGCCTTAGGCTGTTTTAAATGTTATTAATGACTCTCGCTAGGTTCAAATATCTTTTGATGTGTCTGGGATAGGAATTGGATATGCACCTGTTAAACTGGAGATTTGAAAACCAAGGTTTGAATCTGGAAATTTTGAAGATATTGCCAAGTGATACTTTAACCAACTTTACTGTTATTGTTTATATAAGAAAGTTTTTATAATATTCTGTAGATAAAGATCAATTTAAAAAAAAATATTCCTGAGAAAAAAACAATATTGATATGAACAGATAGGAGAGAAAAGTTGTTCATTACTTCATAGTACGCAATATCTTTGCTCTGCTTTGACTGACAGTGATAACAACAAAAACAGTAGGCTTTTCTGCAGAGGAGACTCTATTTTTGGCAGACAGCCAATGAACTCAAAAGTTAGAAGCTTTGAGTCAGGGTCCTAGCCAGGATTAAAATCTTAGTGCTTCAGCTACAAAGAAAATACCGCATAACAGTTTCAAATTGGCTTTCTTATAAAATGGTGATATTAGAACTATAGTGGACCATCAAAACTGCAAATCAGACTTTCCAGAGTCAAAATGTTAGTTTACTTTTCATGAATCAATTTTGATCCTGAAATAAGTAGGCACCTTTCCAGCTGAACTTACTGAGAATGACAGCCCTAGTCTATGATTAGGCACACTGGTCAACATTCATAGTTGCAGAAATAACTGTGATGCCTAAAACAGGAGAAATCCAGTTGCTCTTCACTTTCTCAAATGTTAATAGTGAGAGAGATGGGAGCATTCAGCAGGGTTTGTGATGGTGCCTGCACACTCCCTTGGCTGCTATCCAGGATAACTTAGAAATAAAAATGTGAGTACACATGGTGTTTTATGGAGATTGAACATAGTCACAATGGTCGGGAGGGTGTTTGCATTCAAAATAGTCACATCAAGGACCTAACTGCATCCCAGACAGGGCAGCCCAGCCTCACAAAGAGCCTGCTCCCACAGTGAGATGTCACATGTGACCAACCCTCAGCACCACCTCAATTCTAGGTAAAGGGACCTTGTGGGGGGCTTTGTCACACAGAGCTGGAGGGCTCATATCTCTCACAGGAGGTGAGCAACAAGGAAACCTGTACTGCCAGAGAGGGATGCCACTGACCTCTGGCTGCAGTGTAGGGGAACTGTAGGAAGACATGAAAATTTTGGAAGGTTTTGATACTGAAGGGTATTTAGAAACTTGTAGGAACTTATTAGCATTTTGTAAGTGTCTAGCATTGTGGTTTAACTGTTGTATTACTGACATTGATCCTGAATATATAGCTCACTGATTTCTGGATAATTACTTGTCATTAATAAATCAGTAAACTTCTTTGATCTAAATTTAGCATAAACTATTTGAACTGAGCAATTTTTCCCAGCAACACGATTCAGGGCATCTAAATGTTGCAATACCTTCAAGAGTTTCTGTTCCTCTCCATTAGCAATAGTTTTTGACTGTTCTAACTTAAGACCCTTAGAAAAAAGATGGAAGTATATCTGAGTTAATGCAACCAGCAGCAGAATCTGAATAGGTATCTGCATTGCAGGGAATGAAGCTGCAAGACTCCATCCACATATTAAAGAAGTTATCACAACTGGAACAACAATCCCTGGGGCAGGGAAATTTAAATGAGAGAAACTGGATTTTAAAATCTTGTTCTGGAGAGTCGTGCTGTTTCTCGCAGTGAAAGATGGTTGCTAAAAGCTCTCAGACTTTATTGAAGTTGCTAAACAGTGATCAGGAGAAAGAACTACATTGTCCTACCAATACTGTGGAAGTGTTCAGATTTTCTCATTTTGTTTTTTCTCTTCAAGGGGTGAAGAAGGACTGGATGATCATGAAGATGTGAAAACTTCTAGGCTATTTTTTGCGAAGTAAGGACAACAGGCAAGCGTCCACACATGAAAGTGCTTCTATTTTACATAGATCAAGAAAATAAACAGAATAATTAGGTAGGGCAGGCAATAAAGCTATAAAGCTATAAAGCTATAAAATACCCAATAAACAAATAATTTCAATTACCTCATACAAATTAAGTAGGTCTGGTTTCAGTTAGGGCACGTAGCCAGGGAAAGAAGAGGTGCAAGGGCCTTACACAGAGAAAAAGGTTTATTAATTATGATCTCTGGCAAAGGTTCTTTTCTTTAAGATCACTGCAAGCAAATAGCTCTTAGTGTTTCCCCCACTTATTTTCATTTAACATTTTCATGGTGCTTCATAGCCATTCAACTGTAATTAAACAACAAAGCTACTCTATGCAATGGGCTCTCTTTTTTTTTCCTCTTAGGCTGGCTACAAGCGTCTTGCGCAGGAAAACAACGGGCGTGATGCCCTGAGCTCTACCTGCTGCACGCACAGCCAGCCCTCCTCCGCCTCCGCTGTCACTCCTGCTGAGACTAACAGCAACCATGTGTCATCCCAGCTCCTCTTAAACTCGTTGATTCTCCTGAGAAGATCCGCCTGTCTCTGCAAATCTGTTAACTGATTGTCTCCTACCATAACTAACTGACAACACTTAATACATTCTCTTACCTGTTCCTTCTTAATATTCATGTACACTCCATATACAATATACACCAAATGCAACTGGTGTCATAGCAGATGGATAGAGGAAAAAGAGTATATATTTGAGGAGAAAAAGTCATGGGGTTTTTTTGTCCATTTTTTTTCTCTTATAAGTAAGCAAAACGCTTTTTCTATTTTGTTTCCATTCAAAGCCCCTTGGTACCTAAACAAGATAGAACAATTTTAGACATAGATTTCTTTGAATTTATTAGATTTTAAAGAAGGACAGTGGCTTTTTATTGCTCACATTTTTCAATAACTATTACATTTCTATTCTGCCAGAAAGACTCACTTGTCTGCCAATCAGTGTCAACAGTCAATCTCATCAATGTAACTGGACGTTTATTTCATGAAATTAACTTACATTCTGGTTAACATTATTGATTATGACAAGTGAAACTGTAGGATTACTAACTGGGTAACTTCAAACATATGGAAAATCTCATTTCTGATTTCTCTACAATGTGGTTATCCGGGAGAAAAAGAGTAGAAAATGGTGTAGAGTGTAACAGTCGTTGAAATATAAAATAATAATTGCTGCTCTACTGGTACCTCGATATATAATTAAGCAGTACATATTTTAAGAAGTCTCATACCGCATATCCCCATAGCAGGTAACTACTTCCATAGGGAGTGTTTCATAAATGGAGGAAATTAACAGGCTAAAAGCCAAATTATCACAGACACTGACAAAAGCAAGGGAAAAATCAGTGTGAAGGATAATACTCCAGGCTTGACTAGTTCCATTATACTTAGTCATTACAGAGAGGCTCTCAGGTCACTGAATGATTTGTTCTGCAATACCTGTAACTGTGCACAATAGGCTAAGTGAAAGGCAGCATCCATCATAACTTTAAATTGCCTTGCTTTTGTCAGTTTGTGCTGTGCCTTTAACATTACTTAAGTATACTATGGGGAATATTGTTATTAAAGACAGATTGTTCCTGAGTTATCCAACCTAAAAGAATCTAAAAGAATATACCTAAAAGATGAAAAAATTCCAGGTCTGTGGTACATAAGCTTATTATCTGAAACTGAGTGACTTATCTTGCACATATTTTGCCATGTCTATTAATTTATTTGACAGACATCAGCTCCAATATTAAAGGAGGGAAGCTGGTCTAAGAGGCATACGAGAAACATTGAGCAGTAAAGCATATTGGTGTTTTTTGGTTTTGGTTTGGGGTATTTTTTTCGTTGTTTTTTGGGTAGGGACAGAGGGATTGGTAAATTATTTTCTCCCTGTCCCACTTTTGCTTTAATTAAAATAATATATAAACAACATGGTTTTCTCTTTCAGGGCTTTGATGAATGGTGATGCATGAACTGGTAGATATGTGCACATTACGTCAGTGTAATCTTTAGAGTGTGGGGAGTAGCTTTATGACTTCAACATCAAACCCACAAAATTCTTGAACTAATATCAAGCTATTGTGGAGTCAGAAACTCTAAAATTAATTATTTTTTTTTTAAAAAAAAACAAAATCCAGAAAAGATACTGAATGTTGTGCTTTTCTGACATTAGATTCGCAGTTGGTTTCATATATGGACATGGATTTGAACATAGGTGTGTGGACAGTGCCTCCACGTACAATTTCAGGAAAGCTGGGGACTTAAGGTAGAGCTTAAACATCATAAAAAGAGAGTAGATATGAGAGTAGAACTGCAACCTTCAAGTTACATGTTCTGTTCAACAGCTTAATGTGCGTTCTAGTTAATACCTTTAGCGATTATTTGGGATCAAACATACCCTAAGTCAGTTTGCAGGTGACAACAGGTTGTGCAGGATTGTTGATCTGCTGGAGGGCAGGAAGGCTCTGCAGAGGGATCTGGACAGGCTGGATCAATGGGCTGAGGCCAATTGGGTGAAGCTCAACGAGGCCAGGTGCTGGGTCACAACAACCCCCTGTAATGTTATGGGCTGGGGGCAGAGTGGATGGAAACAGGCCAGGAAAGGACCTGGAGGTGTTGGTCAACAGCTGAACCTGAGTCTGCCCAGGTGGCCAAGAAGGCCAAGGGCATCCTTGCTGTATCAGCAATGGTGTGACCAGCAGGAGCAGGGCAGGGATTGTCGCCCTGTACTCGGCACTGGTGAGGCCACACCTCAAATTGTGTGTTAAGTTCTGGGCCCCTCATTACAAGGACACGGAGGTGCTCAAGCATGTCCAGAGAAGAGCAATAAGATAGTGAAGGTTCTAAAAGCACAAGTCTTACAAGGAGCAGCTGAGGGAGCTAGAGCTGTTTAACCTGGAGAATATTGTCAGTCTCTAAAACTACCTGAAAGGAAGTTGTGAGGGGGTAGGATATTAGGATAAATTTCTTCACCAAAAGGGTTGTCAAGCCTTGGAGTAGGCTGCCTGGGGAGAGCTTCTGTCACCATCCCTGGAAGTATGTAAACTTAGGTGCATGGTTTAGTGTTTTAATGGTAAACTTGCAAGTGGTAGATTTGGCAATGACAGGTTAACCCTTGCACTCCATGATCTTACAGTTCTTTTGTAACCTAAACAATTCTATAATTCTATAATCACTGACCTACATAGTACACACAAGATGTCTTACTTCCATTGGCTCTGGCCCATTCCAATTCAGAGAAAATTCAGATTTGAAATCCTGCCAGTGTTAAGGCTCTAACTAGGACTGTTGAGACTGAAGGCATTTATACAAACATGAACAGGAAGGAGCTTTAGGTGTCTGCAGGCCTAGATAGCCAGCTTAGTAAGTATTTAGAAGAACTAATTGATATTTTAATATGCACAGAACCACAGAATGTTTGTGTTGGAAAAGACTTCTCAAGGTCATCTGGTCTGGCCCTCCTGCTCCAACAGGGCCACCTACAGCAAGCTATTCAGGACTGCACCCAGAGAGCTTACGTGTAGAGACATAGACTCCACAATCAGCCTGAGCAATTTGTGCCAGTGATCAGTCGATCTCATGTTTCCTGATGGAACATTCTGTGTTATGATTTATAGACACTGGTTCTGTCACTGGGTGTCAATGAACAGAACCTTTGCTTCATCTCCTTCCCACCAGCATGCACCCAAATTGTGGGGTCAAACGTCCCTGGGTGCAGGACTTGCCACTTCCTTTCAGTGAAGCTTCACTCTATGAAATTTCTCCTGACTTTCCATATTAAATGAAGACACTGAAATGTTTTTTCCTCATACTTAAAGTTGGAAGGTAACTAACTTTAGGCAATTCAGATAAAAGTTTAGATAAGAAGGAAAGATACACATAGCCTTTCATAATCAATGGCAGTTCCTACTTGTCTCTAGAATGCATAGAAGAAGTTTACTGCAATCTGAATACATTGACATATAAACATGATTTACAGGTTTCTAAATCAGGGACAGTTTAGGAGTTCAGTTACATGCAGCTTACATTTTCATTATTCTAGAGTTCAGCAGTCTTCAGAAGGCAGAATAAAACCAGTCAGAGAAGTTAATGCTGCTGCCTCATCCTTCTGAAAGACAAAGGATCAGTCTGGACCCCCCAAACCTTGCTGGATTTAGTCCTAAGCCCCTGTGTTAAAAAGAAAGAAAAGGGTGGATTTGTATCTTTGTGTCTGGTACTAAGCATTACAAGTTTAAAAACTTCTAAGTTTGAAAATTTATTTCACACTAGTTTATATAAAACTATTGTCCTGAGTACAGAAAACTGAGCAAATAAAAAAATTGGGAAAGTAACTATGGTTATTGGTTTACATATTTTGTTTTTCCTAAAAAAAAATATAGTTTCCAACTACAAATTACAGGAATTGCTTTGAGGAATAAATTAATACTTGTAGCCTGGTTCATCAGTTCAACTCATTATCTGGAAAAATATTTAAGCCACAAATAAAAATCACATAAGTAGTTAATGCAACAGTGTTGGAGCTGAAGCAACAGCAATGACTGCAGAGAATTAACAGAACAGTGTGATAATATGTTTTGGGACTAATAAAACAAAGCATGACTATTCAATAGCACTCTGAACAGTAGGAAAATGTTTGATAGGCAGAGAGGATTGGCTCACAGATTGCATGTCTGCCTGATGCTCTGCAGTGCAGCAAAGTAGCAGAGGTTCCAGAAGTGCTACTGATATGAGATATGGCACAATTCCAGTGCTGTTCATCAATTATTCTGCATCAATATGGTTCTTCCTACATGGCACTGTACTGTGTCATATAAATGTATCTTTACAGAAAAGTGACTAGAAAAGGAGTAGTGGCAAAAAAATCTTCAGCAACAGGAAGGCAGCTTCAGTGTCCTGTTATATTTTCACAGAATTCAATATCACATTTCCTACTGATTTCAGTTGTTCATGGTCAGATTGCTGGTGTGAAGATGATTCACAGAAAAAGTACTAATATTAGTGAAATATGTATCTACATGGATTATAAAAGTTGTTTCAGTCAATTTTGGTTGATAAACTAAATAAAGCTGAAAAAATCTGCAAAAGTAGGACCCCTATGTGTAAATTTATGAAAACCAAATTAGCTACTTATCATTCCTGCCTCTGTGAACACTTTTTGTACACAGAAGTACTCCTTCAACAACTACTGTCTTATAACTTAAGCCAGGGAACATACATGAAAAATGGAAACTACAAGCTTGTAGCAATAGAAATGTAATTTTAGTTGATTTCTTTGCTGAGGTATGGAAGTGTAGATAGCTTGTTTTGATACCACAAAATCAATTCAGCCCTTTTTGCTGTGAAAAACTACTAGTTTTTGCTTAGCAAGTACTTGTGAATTTGATTTATTGTGAATTTTTTCTACTTCACAGCAAAGAACATTTTTTTATTTTCTTTTTTTTTTTTTTTTTTAATATATATGAAATGGCAAGTTTCCAAATCTAAAAAACTGCCATTTCATCTGTGTGAAAAATAAGAAAAATCTGGAGGTGAAACCAAAAGAATGGATCTCTATTTCCATACTATAACAAAGCCCCTTTTTTACACACACGTAACTCACATATATCTTCATTCCCCCTTTTCAAGTTTATTGTCTTTTTTTCTTTTTATTTTTTTCCTACAAGCTTTTGTAAAGGTAAATTGTCTTTTAAATCATCAATCTTGAATATTTTCATCATTTTATTTCTGACAAATATGTTAACAACAGATTCTTACTCTTTGTGCAGTCATTAAATATATGCATGTGTTGCATGATAGGTTTAAGGGAAAGCACAAACAGTTATAATTCATAGACAAGCATCATTGTCCCAAGCACCTTTAATGACAGGATGTCTGCCTAGGGAAAATACATGAAAAGAATAGTGACTTGGGCATATAAGGCTTGATGTCTATGGCCAACATAAACCACTATAATAATCTTGAAATTAATGGGATAAGTCTCATTTAAGCAACATTGGCTAGTTGATTAACTGTAGTGCATTAGCCATATATTGCCAGAACTGACTTAGTAGGCACAATAAGTGATAAAACTGCAAAATCTGAGAATAATTACACCCAGTAGCATAACTTGAACTCAGTGAATAATGGCTTAAATTTATTGGAATACAGCCCATCCCATATAAGATGGTAAACAAATCACATATAAAGCATAAAAATATACTTAGCTTCTCATAGTAGGTATAGTTCACCTTTTGACACTGTTACCTTTCTCCATTCAGTATAAACTGGACTGGGCACAATACATATTAACTCAAAGAAAAATGCCCTTTCAAACATATATTTTTAGTGCCCTTTCTAAATATTATATTTACCTTATCATCAGTTTTATTCTGCCATCATTTTTCATTGCTAGTTGTGGATATTTCCATTATTCCCTGGATGTGTTACAAGCATTGATGAGTTATTATCAAGACATAATACGGTTTTTATATTTGCTAGTTTTATAGTTTTGCAATAGTCTTGTCTATGTCATGAAAGTCCAGTTTCATGACATGGTTTCAGAAAAAATGTCTAAAATACCTGCTAGTCCTTTCTGGTTAAATTTTTATATGGTGCTTTACAACAAATAATAATTTAAAAATCGTGTAATATAACCTGATAGTAAAATTAAATTGTATTTTTAGTTATATATGAAATCTAAACTCAAATGTACTTATGAGTTGTATCTTTATCTGTAAGATAATACTAATTGTTATTTTATGAGTTAGCTCTAACTATCCTGTAACAAAGCATGACTTCCAGTCCTACTAAGATTTACATGCTTCTCTATGAAGTTAACAAAAATCAGTAGAATCAAATTTTGATCTGGCCCTAGAATTATCATATATTACAAAATTTTTCTTCCCTCATTGGCTTTTCCAGATATTGCAGCCCTCTTCCATGACCTTTTCACAGAATATTGACTTTTTTTTCTTTTTTTAACTAATGAACAGCATTCACACAAGCATTTAAGTTACAAGTGATTTTTTTTTTCCTTTACTGAAAACAGAAAAAGTACAAAATTATATAGATGTTATTTGCTGACCTCTTTCCATACATTTTTTTTTAATTTTCATTAGTACACTTCACAGAATTACACATACAGAGAAATTAGAGATTTTTTTGTTTGTTTGTTTTATTTTTAATTTGTGGAGATTTTTTAAACGTTTAGGAACTAGACTACCTTTTATTGGTTAAATCTATATTTTTTTCTTCTTTTACTGTGATCTCTGGCTAGTCTTTAGGGGTTTTCTTGGATTTTTTTTCCTATTTTTTAAACTAACTGCAACTTTGACAAAGGCAAAGACTGACCAGTGATACAATTATAGTAATGACTAAATCAAATCTGTTGTGTTTTTACTGTCTGATTTTAAGAGACTGGTTCATTAGGGTACAGAAGAAGAGATAATACAAAAAAAACACAGGGGAAGAAGGAAAATATTTCCTTATTGCATTCAGTCAAACAACCCATGATCCTATAAGAATTTTATTTTCCTTTTCTGATTGAAGATGTTCATCTTAGCCTAATATAACTTAGCTTAGGTTAATAGGTATCAACCTCTAATTTGTTCAGATGTACAGGTGCAATTAATCCCACCAAAACATAGAAAACTAAACTGAAAATACCTTGGAAAACCCTTTTTATTACAAATGGGCTCAAATTTTTAAGGCCTGAGTAATCTCACTGATCTGGGGACATTGAATTCAGGATGAAATTAATTTCACCCTAAAAGTGCCTTAATAGGCACTTTTTTTTTAGTAATTTTGACTACTACCATTGATTGCTTCTGTTAGCTAAAAATGTACTGACCACAAGTAACTGGTGTTTAGACAACAGCAACATAAACTTCGAGAGCTAAAATGTTGTATTCCAGTCCAACTTTCACCTGGATTAATCTTTCCCATTCAGACAAGAATGAAATTAGGGTACTAATCTTTTGGAGCTGAGCCAAGAAATGCAGGTGGCTCTCTATGCCCCAAATTAAATGTTTCAGCTTCTACAACACTTTTCAAATGTGCATATGTTTTTCCAAGGAACTTGGAGAAGGATAAGGCTTAAATGTTGTTTTTCCCATCAGTAGGATTTCTTGTTTAGTGCTGTATTGTATCATTAATTTTACTCCCCATTGTGTTATGTTAATGGTTTCTTCTCCTTTCCCCTCTGTTTTGTTATTAGTTTAGCCCAAACTGTACCCTCCTATCCCAGCTGTCAATCTACCCTTGTACCTGCCTCTTGTTCTTGAATGTTCCCTGTTCCTCCCCTCTGGGCTCTGTCTGTCACTCGGCTACTCCTCCCAGCTTCTAGAAGGTTCAGGGAGGGTCGTTGAGTGATAGAACAGAGACAGAGGAAGTCCCTCCCTGAACCTCATTGGTTCTCCCCAATGTCCCTCTGATCCCTTCACACTCCCCCCTTGTTTCCCATTGGTTTGAGATCTGTCCCCTCTCCTGGTTTCTTCCCCAAATTTAAGTTGCTTTCATCCCTGTTTTGGGGTCTCTCCTGGACCTGCACCCCTGAGGTCAGAGGTCCCTGTGGGGACTCAATAAACCCTGGGCTTTGCCCTTCACGAGAGCCTGACTCCTGCCTCCTCCATTGTCGCTGCGATCTCTTCCATCAAGCCGCTCCTCTGATTCCCAGGATTCGGAGGAGTGTCCCCCTGCAGGTGGACGGTGTCGAGCTAGCCCGGGTGGGTGGAGGGGTGACTCCAAAAGGGACACTGTGACAGTTTAACCCCGAGCTCTCGCTTAGATTGCTGATTTTTGATTGTTTGTTTCTAGCAGGAAGCAATGCCACCTTTGATGCTTAGTTGTACCTGCCATGTTCTAAGGGTAAGGGAGGATCCTCACAAAGGTTTCTGTGTTCAAATGCAGAATATAATTTTCTTTGAGTGACTATTATTTCATATAAAGACAAGCTAAAATCTGAGCAGTGGAAGTTCTTTCTTTTCGGGTATGTAACTTTCAAGAAACCTAGCTGGGAACTACAGAGGAAAATATGGTACAGGTCAAACTTCAAAGCAGAATTGATAGATTGAACCAATCAAGTAGTCCGCCTGGATTTCTACACTCCTTTTTTGGAGGGGGGAAAAAAAAAATCTTTTAGAGACGCTAAATAATGTTTTAAAACTGAAACAGATGTATATGAGATTGGCAGCATGCCTGAAAAAAATCTTACAAATAAATTTCAAGACAGAAAGATGCATTCTAGCTGTCAGAAAGCAAATTGTGTATTTCTGATGCAATGGAAGTTCATAAATTTTTCTTATTTAACTTTGGTAAGAGCAAGCCACTGCTTTGGGAATGACTGAGGCTGGTTTGCAAAGAGGTGAAACATTGAAAGACTACAAACAATCTTTTTAATTGCAGAAGAGCATCAAGCCAGACTGTCTGTGATTTCAGGAAAAAAAATAGATTATGTCTTAAAAATTAATCCAAAATGTTCTTTCTTGGCAACTTTGCAAGAGTAGTTCATGACCCAGTAATCAGAAGGGTTGTTCTGTCCCTCCAATGTCAGTGTACCTGTATGACAGCGTGTTCACTCGTGATTTGTTCAGTATGAGCGGGTAAGCTCTCAGTGCTTTGATCCACCATGCTCTTATAATGAACCCATTTGACATTGGCTGAACTCCAGATGGCACGTTCAACAGGCATTGCTGTTCTTCAAAGGTTCTGGAAACATTAGCTTTAACCTTTGTAAGTCCTGCACTGATGTTTGCCTCTATTTAACGCATCCCCCCTTTTAGGTCTTCATTCTATATTAATTTGCTAACTTCTTTCATCAGTATTTTAGTGAACAGCTTCTTAATGAAATATTTTCCCTCTTGGTGTGGGATGCTTGGTCTTAAAAGCCATTCTAAGCTAGCAGTATCCTGTAGTTGGTATAAATGGCAATGGGAAGAGCGCTGCAGGAGCAGCCTTTAGGAAACAAGGCCAGCAGCTGCCTTCTGATAGATGCAGCCAGTTTCAGATGGTTCCAGCCAGCTCTGTGACAGACCCACCACTGGCCATAGCTGAGCCTGTCAGCAAAGCTGGTGGCAGAAAGTTAAGAAAGGGCAAAATCCTGAGAATAAAAAAGGGAACAAAAAAGCCAAAGCAGTCGGTGGTGCTCCGTGACAGTGCAGGTAAGACCCAGACAGAGCCTGTGACCCATGGGTAATGCACACCAGAGCAGATAATTCTCCAGAAGGATTGCAGCCCATGGAGGACTCACAATAATGCACAGGAAACAGGGAACAAAGGAGGGGCCGAAGAAGGCAAAGGAATGAGAACAAAGCATGGCAGGTAGAAACTCTTGTATCCTGACCCCAAGATCTTGCACCACGCATCACCTCAACAAAGGGACTGAGAATAGCCTGGGTGATAACAAAGAGAGTGGATAGCAGGAAGAAGGGATGCAAAGTATCAGGAGTGAAGCTAAGCTTGTGAATGGGGAAAGACAGGTGTGTTGCCTAAACTTTTGTTTACCCATTTTTCCACAATGAGGGGGAGGAGTTGTTTTCCAGTTTTTTTGTTTTTTAAAAATTTTAAATTAAATTTAAAATTTTAATTAATTTGACAATAAATGTAATTCCCTCAAATGGAGTCTTTAGAACCATATCCAAGTCATGATCTGTGTGTCTTCCTACACAAATCAAAACAACTATCCCCAGCTGTACAGATCCTGCCCGCCCTGGGGCCCCCCTGCCCCCCCACCCCGTGCACTGTCAGGAAAATGGATAAAACAAATGCTGTATGGTGGCTACTGTTAACAGTGTTATAATCTGTATCAGCGTGAGTATTTTCCTGAGTGGGTTCGTCTGTAAAAAACTTCGGCGATCTTAATAGACATATCCTGTGTTGATGTTTGTTTTTTTTTCTGTGTACTTGAATTTTTCTTTTCAATTAAGGAAATGATGAAACAGTCAAAAACTTGTGGGGAAAAAAAAATAGCCAGACAATTTAATTACTGTGTTTAAGGCAATAAAATTTACTTGGTAAATATTTCAAGTCTTAATGCAAATCTCTATTTTTAATACTTTCTGGAAATGGAAGGTATGTCAAAGTGATACGTAAGGAATCAATATTAATTTAATTTTTGTCTCTTGAATGTCTGTTGAGAAATCTGTAACTTATCCTGTAGCTACAGGAAACTTTTTTATGTAGACAAACGCGTACCTACCTTTCCTTCTCTTTCCTTCTCTTTCCATCTCCTTCCATCTCCTTCAATCTCTTTCCGTCTCCTTCCATCTCTTTCCTTCTCTTTCCTTCTCTTTCTTTCTTTCTTTCTTTCTTTCTTTCTTTCTTTCTTTCTTTCTTTCTCTCTTTCTCTCTTTCTCTCTTTCTCTCTTTCTCTCCCTCTCTCCCTCTCTCCCTCTCTCCCTCTCTCCCTCTCTCCCTCTCTCCCTCTCTCCCTCTCTCCCTCTCTCCCTCTCTCCCTCTCTCCCTCTCTCCCTCTCTCCCTCTCTCCCTCTCTCCCTCTCTCCCTCTCTCCCTCTCTCCCTCTCTCCCTCTCTCCCTCTCTCCCTCTCTCCCTCTCTCCCTCTCTCCCTCTCTCCCTCTCTCCCTCTCTCCCTCTCTCCCTCTCTCCCTCTCTCCCTCTCTCCCTCTCTCCCTCTCTCCCTCTCTCCCTCTCTCCCTCTCTCCCTCTCTTTCCCTCTCTCCCTCTCTCCCTCTCTTTCCCTCTCTTTCCCTCTCTCCCTCTCTTTCCCTCTCTCCCCCTCTCTCCCCCTCTCTCTCTCTTTCCCCCTCTCTCTCTCTTTCCCTCTCTCTCTCTTTCCCTCTCTCTCTCTTTCCCTCTCTCTCTCTTTCCCTCTCTCTTTCTCTCTCTCTCTCTCCTTCCCTTTTATATTTCCTCATTTCCCCCCCCAATTGCTTATCCAGAAGAGATAACAACAAAATCTCTCTGGCTAATTTCCATAAAGGAAAGACCATAACATGTATCTCAGCATTCAGAGCATGACAAACATCTATTGCATCTCCTCAAATTCTCTAACAACCCTTACCACTCCCACCAGATAATTTTCTCAAGAGAGGTATCGGTAATATGCCAAGAAGCTTGAGCAGGACTTGAAAATCTATGGATATGTTTAAAGGAGTTTTTTGATTTATGCATGACATCTCTTTAGTACTAAGACAGCTTTTAGCTGCCTATATGGACATCATTATTTGTGATCTAATGCCAGTATAGGTGCCTTAGGGTGTGCAACACATTAAGCGGCTGAAGATGATAAGGGACCTCCTATATGTGGGAGGCCAACATCATTCAGAGGCAGCATCCAGGTAGCTAAAAGTCACCTGTGTTCAGGCAACTGAATCTTAGTCTGCTGTCTCCTCTGTATGTAAATTACATACTAGCCTGGGGAGAGGAACTTACCCAGCACAGTGCTGTAATACCAATGTGCCGCAATATAATGACAAGTGAACTCCTAATCACAGCTGCATAGGAAATACTTCTCTCCACACTGAGAGGTACTGAAAACAAGAAACAATTGATTGTGAAAACAAGAAATAATATTTGCCCTGAGATGAAAAGTATAAAACAAACAAACAAAAAAACCAAAAACAAATAAACAACAAAAAACCAAAACAAGTGAAAATACAAATACAAGCTTGTGTCTGAATCTTGAAACATTCTGGTTTCAAGGGCTCTTCCCTTTTATGTCTCCTATGAGAAAGACAAAACAAAACATGGAAACAATTATAATTTCGAAGGTTAAAATAAATGAGAAAACTTTGAACCTGAACAGTCATATCATTTTTCACTGCTCCTAAGGCCTGTAATGAGGGATATTCTTTAAGAATCATAGATAGCCATTGACATTTTGATTTGAGTTATGGGTTAATTGCTGAAGTGGAACACTGATGTATTCAGAATGAAGCTTGGATCCCATATATGAGCAATCTTACAGAACATGAATGATAAAATTAAACTAGGAGATACACCTACCTATCATACTCTTCAGTTCATGGGGAATAAACTGGAGCCACTCTGAAGAAAATCTCTTGAAACGAATACAATAATGGATGCTGATAGCTCGATACCACACGCTTCCACTGTACAGAAAGCTTCAACTGAGCCAAAATAATTGCTGATGTAGATGTAACCACAGGAAATGTGGACTGTATTTCTTCTGTTTCTCCCTGTGTCATTTTCAGTTAGTTATATTAATCTCTGGTTTGAATGAAAAGTAAAATACTAAAAGAGATACAAAGAGGCAGACTCAAAGTTCAGGGGTTTCTGCTGGTCCTATTCCCTAAATCTTCCTGAAGGAGTGTGTGTGCATGTGTGTGTGTACATGCTTTTGCTTAAAAAAAATGAACTCTAATTCACAAAAGCCTTCCAATTTTTCATTTCCTGAGTTGTTGATGTTTTTGACTGAGTTTATATTAGATGGGAGAGCTAGTTCAGAGGTTAAAAGGCCTAGGGCCAAGCTTGCCATTATCACTCTGTCTGGGGACCACATCTTTCCCTTTGGAATGAGTCATCAATGACAATTACATTGTCACAGATCACAAACTAATAATATGCTGACACTTTCTTGACTTCCTCAGCACCATCACATTTGGGTTCTACACCTCTTTATATTTCCTTTTGGAAGGGTCCAGGTCATAGCATCACTTCTGTTGAAAAGCAGTGTTTAGTCAGTTGTCCTTTGAAGCCCATTGTTCCTAGGTTTACTGTAATCTGCATTCCTCCGTTTAGGCTGGTCTCTGTGGATCTGCAGACAACAGTTTTTCAGGGAGCTGCCAGGCATTGCAAAGCACAAATGCCTTTATTTAAAACTTAAGTATGACAAAAGGCAGCACATTTAAAAAAAAAACAAAAAAAAACCCAAGAAAAACCAGCATAAACTCATTACTACTACTTAATATCCATCTAACAGAGGCATCTAGCAGAATCTGAAAATATGTTACTTCAGTCCAGATTAGAACAGTATATTCCCGTTTCTGACATATTTTGCTGTCAGACTTCCTAAGACAGCAAAGCTGTTCCCTTCAGGAAGTAAAAAAAAAATTAAAAGCTCAGAATTTATTCAAAGAGTATTGAGAATAGGCTTGAGATTTTTTTTGTTCCTGAACCCCCAGGAATACTTCAGAAATCCAGTAGAAAAGACAAATCATACAAAAATACTGAAATTTCTGCTGTCAGATGCCCTGTACTGTACACTGACAGTGTTAAACTTGAATCATCTGTTGTAGATCCCTGAATCAAGAATGCAGGTTGTTTCACAGTGATATTCACACAAAATAAAAAGAGACTGCATCTCTCTATTGACTAAATAAAAACTTAGAAACTGAATTGCGAGGTTTAATATTAGACATTGCAAATGCTTCCTGTCCCCTCTGTCAATGGCATTTATTTGAAATATAGATCTGAAAGTTTTGTTGATTCCAAAGGAGCAAATTTGTGTCATGTGATGTCATGAGGAGTTATTTAATGTCACACAGCATTATCAGTGGCAAGGTTTTCTATAGAAAATTGCTCTCATACTTTGCTCAGCTTTTTGTCTCCTTAAATGAAAGGAAAATAGATTATTTAATGAAGAGAAAAAAGAAAGAGCACAATGAAATTGTTTACTATTGATCCTGTCAGTGATCTGTGAAGAGGTGGTGTTTACCCCAAATGTGATTTTCAAATAGAAAACAACAAATGAGAAACAGTTACAAAGGTGATATGAATTTATCCATGGGATCCCAAAATAATGACCTCCACTGAAAATGCTGGGCCTGTAACACCTTGTTACTTCTTTCAGAAATAGATAACCTTTTGGTGCATGAATCAGAGACTCAATAAGATTGGAGAAGACCTCCAAAATCAACAAGTCCAACCTTGGACCAAACACCATCATGTCAACCACAGCAATAATGCCAGTCAATTTTGGAATTCTCCTAGGAATGGTGTCTCCACAACTCCCTCATCCTGGTCTTCAATAAAAATGTTAAACAGTACTGGGCCCAGCTCTGAGCCCTGGGGAACACCACTAGTGACCAGCTGTCAACTGGATGCAGCACCATTCACTACCATTCTCTGGGCACAGCCATTCAGCCAGTTCTTTACCCAGAGAAGAGTGCACCTGTCCAACCCCTGGATTGCCAGCACCTTCAGGAGAATGCTCTGGGAGAGAGTGCTTTACTGAAGTCCAACTAGACTACATCCACAACCTTCCCTCATCTGCTAGGCAGGTCACTTGGTCATAAAAAGAGATCAGGTTGGTCAAGTAGGACTTGCCTTTCCTAAACCCATGCTGGATGGACCTGATACCTGGTTGTCCTCTATGTGCTGTATTCATTCAATCTGTTTCATAACCTTCCTCAACAACAAGGTCAGGCTGACAGGACTGTAGTTCCCCAAATCCCCTTCCCAACCCTTCTGGTAGATGCGTGTCACACTGGCCAACCTGCAGTTATCTGTGACTTTCCCAGTTTACGAGGACTGATGATAAATGGTGGAGTGCTCCATTTTGGCAGGCTCTTCTATTAGCTCCTTTAGTACTTTTGGGTGAATCCCATCTGTGCCCCATAGACCTGTATGTGTAAATACAGAGCAGATCACTGCCTGGATTCTTCCTGTATTGCAGGAGACTTATTCTGCTGCCCATCTCTGTCTACCAGCTCATGCTACTGGTTGCCCTGAAGTTATCTTGCCTTTCTGTTAAAGACTGAGGTAAAGAAGGCATTAGGTACCTCAGTCTTTTCCTCATCCTTGGTTCCCCACCTTCGCCATATCCAATAAAGGATGGAGATTTTCCTTGGCCGTCCTTTAGTTGTTAATGTACCTATAAAAACACTTTTTAATATCTTCCACAGCTATGTCCAGGATAAGCTCTATCTGAGCTTTCACCTTTCTAATTTTTTCTATGACTTAATGACATCCTTATATCCTTTCTGAGTTGACTGCTTCTTCTTCCAAAGGTCATAAACTCCCTCTTTTTTTCCCTGAATTTAAGCAAAAGCTCCCTGTTTAACCAGGCCAGCTTGTTCCCTACCAGCTTGTCTTTTGGTACACAGGGATGGCCTGCTCTTGTGGCTTAAAGATTTAATTCTTAAAGTATGTCTAGCATTCCTCAACCCCTTAAGAGCACTTTCCCAGGGGACTCCCTGCATCAATGTCCTGGCCAAATGAACTGACCAAAATCCACCCTCCAGAAGTCCAAACTAGAGGTTTTGTTGACCCACTTCCTTACTTCACCAATCATTTCAAGGTCACTGTGACCTCAATGGCCTCTGACCACCCTATCACCCACCAGCCACCCTTCTCTATCTGTAAACAGCAGGTCTAGTGGGGCATCACCCCTGGCAGGCTCACTTACCATCTGTGTCAGGGAGTTCTCTCCCACACTCTGAAGGGACTTCCTATGCTGCCTCTTCTCTGCTGTACGGAGTTTGCAGCCAACATCTGCCGAGCCTTCCACAAGGACAAGGGCTAGTGATTGTGAAACATCAGGCTTATAGACTACTCCATTCATATTTTGTGTCACAATGCTCCTTCTAGCAGTGGTTTTTGGCTGTGTGGAAACCTTTGTTGCCTGGAAGGGTGGCTGTGCTCTGCTACACAAATTGTTGCAGAAAGCATCCTTCTTCACATACAGTTTGCCTGTGGTTGCTTGGGAGAGCTGCCAGGTCCTGACAGGTGTCTCTGCACTTTTTTGGGGATTCTGTGACTCCAGTCACTCCAGAACCCCCTCCTTATCTCCTTCAGGTGTTTTGCCACAGGTCTTGCCATAGTTGCCACTAAGCTATTGCTGCATACCTTGCTGACTGGATTCCTGTAATGACCAATATCTGTCAAATCAATAGGTTAACCTATTTGAGGAAATCCATTTAGATGTGCCAAGTATTAGTATTGTTATTACTGAACAAAAAAACCCAAAAACAACCTAAATATATGCTCTTAGAATGGGTAACATGAAATATTCCTGTTTATCCTGAAAAGTGTTTTTTTGCTTGTTTGGTTGGTTGGTTTGGTTTCCTTTTTTCAAATTTCCTTTGAGTTTAATCCCATTAGTTCTACATTAGAATTTAGTGGGGTTTGCAGCACTAAAGTTTTATTACTTTGTATTTGTCAATATTACATTTAATTCCTCTACAACCTATTTACAAATCAAATGTGTGACAACCTATTTACAAATCAAATCTAACTCCCTTTTAAGTTTAGCTGTCTGTATGTCCTCCATCATACAGTGGAAAGATGTCATCATCTTTCATATTTTTGTCCTCAAAAAAATGCTACTGTACTGCAGCTGTTCTTTGTGTTTCTAGATCATCTTTCTAAATTAAAGCACATAACATGCAGCACTAGCCCATGTGGACCCAAAAAAACAATTTTTGTGGTTCGACATAGTTTCTTTCACAGGAACTATCTATAGTCACTGCTTTGTTATTTTTCAACCTGCTCTGCTCATGTCCTGCCCTGAATCCTTGCATCATGCCAGAGCTTAAGCAGGAACATGTCATGTGGTATGTTACAAAAGGCTTTATGAAAATCTAGATTCTGAAAATATATTATGTCATCTGCTGGGCCCTTAGCAGCCCTGCCTGTAGCCTTTGTGTAAATTCTTCTTCCCAAAAATGCAACCAGGAAGAACACTGAGAAAATTATTAAGGACATATTTAATAGCTCTTTATTTACAGACAAGTGATTAAATAGGACACACACTCTGCCAGAAAGGTACCTCTCAAACACTCCACTATTCATTTACCCTGACTTTCCCCACTAATAGTAGTGATGAGAATAATAATAACAATAATAATAGTTCAGCAATTCTTATCTACTGTCTTACAGTGTCTAAGCTGTTTGATAACTCCAGAAAAGCCCTATGTGCAAAGGTAGTCCAATTAAATACATATAAATGAATTGAAATGTTTAATTGGCTGGCAGCTCAGTAAGTGTCTGTAAAACATGGCTGCTCCTTAATCAGAAGACAAAAATGAGCTGTCATATATTGTTATCCACTTGCTGTTTGAAAACCAGAGTTCTGAGGCAAAGAGGATGCCTTTTTTTTATTACTATGCCCCAACTCAGAATGAGCAAAAAAGAGAGACAGAGCAGATAATGGACCCCATTCATGAGTGCAAAAGGCTATTTCTAAGCAGTTATTGCATTGTTTATGCCAGCAAAAATTGCATAACTCTCATTCTCTACACAAATGACACGTTTTCTATGCTTCATTGGACTTTTTAAATAGAACATAAATGAAGCTTTTGCAATAGGTGGTACAAAGACTGCTATTGGAGCCAGTCTAAGCCTCATTATTAGGGCTCAATGAAGAATTTGGCTTTCTTCAGGTTTGCTGCAAAGTCAACAGAGCCCAAAATTCCCTTTATGTTTTTATCTTTTTATTTCCTTTCAGCTCCCAGTTTCTTGAGTTTTTTAATGAAATGAAAATGGAGGTTTTCCAACCAAAGTTGTGCTAATTGCTTTAAGACAGAAATCAGAGCTTAATATGATCCATTAAATGTTGCCAGCCCAGGACAGGCAAAGGGTTCATGTGTTGACTGAACAGCAGGACTGCCTGGCCAAGGAAAAGGTCACACAGTTGCACAGAGCCAAAACACAGCACAACAAAAATTTCAACTGTATTGCTGCTGTGAACATGGGGAGATCGTGTGAAAGGAACTTCCATTTCTCAATCCAAGAGCTGCTAAAGTGATATCCATTCACCCCCATATTATGCTATAGATTAACCTTTCAAAAGCAGCTTTTGATGGGCTTTTTGGTGCATGATTTGAGCCTGAAGTTCAGGCTGGCTACCCTGTAGTTCCACAACTGAATTTGAAAATATTATATATTAAATATTATATATGCTCTTGGGAATCATGTTCAATGTGTGTATTAGACCCAGCTGAGCCTATACATTTTGGGCCCCTCACTACCAGAAAGACATCAAGGTGCTGGGACATGTTCAGAGAAAGGCAATAAAGCTGATCTGGAGGGTCTGGAGCACAAATCTTATGAGGTGTGGCTGAGGGAGATGGGAATGTTCAGACTGGAGAGCAGAAGGTTCAGGGTGGACTTTAAAGCTCTCTACAACTGTATGTAAGGAAGATGTAGTGAGGTAGGGATTGGCTTCTCCTCCCAAATAGAAAGCAACATGAAATGGTGTCAGGTTTGGTAAGAGGTGGTTTGGGTTAGATATTGAGAGAAAATTCTTCAACAAAATATTGTAAAGAGCTGGAACAATCTGTCCACGGAATTGGTTGAGTCATCATCTCTGGAATTATTTAAAAGGTGTGTAGATATGGATCTGAGTGGTGCAGTTTAGTGGTGAACTTGCAGTGTTCAATCAGTGGTTGGATGTGGTGATCTTAAAGGTCTTTTCCAACCTAAATGAACCTATGATTATATGAAAGCACATATATTTTGCACACAATATTGTGGCAGTAGAGTTAGATTTAGCCTGACTCTGCTGATTCTGTTAAGAGAGGGTTTTACAACACTATTGCTACCTCTTATAATTACTGCATAGAATTAATATTTATGTATAGAGATTTTTTTTTTTTTGCACAGAGAAACATTTCCACCTGTGAGATTGCCCATATACATAAAAATATTAGTTTTTCTGTATCGAATTGTCTGCTTCTCTTGCAAGAAGACTACAAAATATTTATGCCAAACCTTTTTTCCAACATTTGATTCAGAGAGGATGCATATTTGTCAGTTTGATGAGCCTCTCTCTTTTCCCTTGTTGATAGTTAGGCACAAAAATATTGCTGTTAGGTCCCATGGCTCTTTTTTACAATTATTCCCTGAATAACTAATACCTAAAAACTCTTACAATTGAATCAGATTGTAAACAAGGAGATTTATCAAAGCAGCATCAGAAATCAAGATGGATGCCAAAAATTGTGCCTATCACATCTTAAATAAATCCTTATTTTCACCTACTAATCAGTGACAGTACTGACCAACCAAGAGCAGGACTTTAATTCTGTCTGAAGTCAAAAAGCATGTCTTCACTCCCCTTCTGGTATTCTGTATCTGTATCTGTATTCTGAAGCACAGAAATTACCCATTAAAGTTATTTTTATGATTAACTTTTGCTTGCTTGGGTGGGGTGTGTGTTATCTTATTAGCTACTGTGAATCAGCCTCAGCCCCTTTGGTACCTTCTCCAAAAATATTACTTTGGAATCACTGCATTTCATTCGCTGATGAGGTAAAAAGAACCTAATTATTCTGACAATTTTATCTAAAGCTTGCAGATTTTATGTTCTGAGTGTATAAAAAATAACTTCTTGATGAATAATCCTCCAGGAGTACATTTTTATAGCCATCATCTGAAATGGTCCTTTTTACACACAGATATGCAATTCTTCCACTGGATGATAAATAAATTTGCTTTACTTCAGGGATCACTATTCCAATATACACATATATAGATAAATATACATGTATATACATATAAATTTTAATTGAGCTATAGCAACTTCTCTACAGAACTGTGAATGACACTGAGACAACTGCTAAAGCTTTATAATTTCCTCACATTAGCCATGTGATTTCTGTCGTATGATTTTCTGTCCTTTAGTTGAAATTATGAGTAGCTTTTACTGTTGACATGTAAGAACCAAGAACTACAGCAATATAAATACCAGGTATGTCCTCTTAATATAAAATATCCATTCCAAAAATGCATAAAAATAAAAATAACTTTAACAATGATGCATTTATGATGTCAAACTCTTAAAGGGTGAAAGAGTTAGCGAATATGATTGGTCTCAATGACCATAAAGGTCTTCTCCAACCTAAAAGATTCTATGATAATACTGTTTAGGTTTCACTGATTCTGGTTGCACAACTGAGGGAAAGGCACTGCAGCTCCCTGTTCCTGAGCAGAGCCAGTGTCAAGGCTGAGCATGCATTTCTCAAAAGGCACACACAGAAACATTGACAGTGCACACAGAAAGCCATACAGAACAGGACAGATAGAAAGATGCAAACACAGCACAAAGAGTTGCCTAATTTTGTAACCGTTTCTGCCAGTCCAGGGTAAAGGTTTGTTAGTGGAAAAGAGTGCAGATATACAAAGCTGATTGTCCCAGCAGCATGGATTTGTGCACTAAGGGCAGGAACTTGCCCTAGGACCTTGTTTTCCCAATTTGCTGGCTCTCCCAAAGCCAGCAATGCCCTTTCAGTTCCTTGCAGTTCAGAACCCCTCACACATACATTTATGTGCACGCTTATTTTTGTGCACTCACACATAGATTCATGAGCCCACACACACTGTTGATCCAGTCCGACCCATAAATGACCTTACTCAATCTACGCCATAGATCCTTGGAATCCTCCTGTCTTCAGTGTAGCCATAAACATGTAAATATGTCAGTAAGCCAACCCTTATACCTCATGGTTACTCTAGTAGATTATTTGGACACCTGTGGTCTCTCCAGCTGTCAATTTTCAGACATTCTGGTCTTTCCAGTATCTAGCTCATACTTCTGTCTGCTTTGATACCTGGCTACCAAGCCTCTTATCCTACTCATGGACTACTCTGCCATGGTATTTGCAAGCAATCACGTAGACACACATAGTCACACAATATGCAGGCTGCCCAGGTGCTGACACTTAGAGATATTGTCCCTTATAACCTGTGGTCCCCACACCAGTTGCTGGCATTCAGATAGCCATATGTACACATGCACACAAAATAAGGGGGTCATCACCCAGGAAAATAATTAGACAAGCAATTTGGTCAGAAGACAGGACAGACTGCACTGATCACTCTCAGGGCATGGCCAGACAACATGACAGTCTGTCTCTAATTGCACCTTTGGTTCATCCCCTAAACATCCCGTAATTTTATAATCCCAAGGTAATCTTCCCCAGCATCCCACACCTAATAATTCCCATATCCCTAGACAGTGACACCCTGCTGTGAGGTAAGGTAAAGAGCATTGCCCATTGACTGATGTTGATGTGTCTCACCTGGTGCCCTTGAGGCTGCTGTTCTCCTTTAGCAGCTCTGGAGGAGTGGGGCCATGGCTTCTTTCTCTGATCTGTTTATTGGGGTTCTGCTGACAGATATTGCTTCTCTGTGCTCTGATGTGTTCACAGTTAGGATCCTTTAACCAAGTAATTGAAAATATAGAGATAACCATATTCTTTTCTTTAAAAGGATTGAGAACAAGGATAGAATCTGGTTTAAATGTAAGAGGCTTTAGTTCTTTGAATTCACAAGGCCCCTGTGGAGGGGATCCACATATTTTTGTTGAGCTTTTTCACTCTTCTTAAGCTTCCTCATTTTCCCATGTGTTAAGTGGAGAGTTGTAGATTCCCCCAAAGGATGAAGATAACATAACTGAGATCCCTTGCTTGGAATTATTCTCTGAATATTAGTCTCCAAGTCTGAGATTAGCCTCTTCCCTGGTCTTTACTGCCTCCACAATATCCCCTATATTCTCTTATTGTCTTCTGCTTAATTAGATGTATGTCCTGTACTGATGACACAGAATCTGTTTCAAGTGTGAAATACAAGACAGCCCTGGACCTCTGTTTCACTTCATTGATACTCAGCTCAGGGCTTCCTTCTGGTCCCTTCTCTTTAGGCCAGTTTAGGCCAATACTGCTTTAGAATGTAGCCCCAAAGAGGTGTTGCCAGTGGTCTTAGTAAGAAGGCTTTGTGCTTGGGTGTCTTCTATTTTTCATCCTAGATTACAGCTAATGAACAGGGGGCGTCATGATGGGTAGCATCTGTTTGTTCCTAATGTATGTGTTGTGGTTGTTTAAGAAAATGTATTACTAGGTCATGTGAAAATTTCTAACAATGAAACGGCTCTGTCCCTTTAGGACTGCTATGAATGCTTGGAAGGAAATAGCTTCAATGACAGTAGGAGGGTTTTGTGAGGGAAAAATGAGAAGCAAGTCTAGAGCACAACAATGAGACTTAGACAACCCTGAAAGGGGTTGGAAGCTGACAGCGAAGTCTCTGCTGTAACAGGAAGTCTTCCTAAGACTGGATGGCCTGTACTGAGCTTGCTGCAACTCCTGCATTTGTAAGACTACAGACAACTGAAACCAAGGGTAAAAACAGGTAACCATCTTCTAAGAATGCATATAAATAGAGAGGAGGTGTCATAAACATTTATTGTTCCTCTCTTGTCATTCTGTATTTGAAAGGTAACTGTTAAGATTCATAGTCTAATAAAAAAATGGCTTTCTATTGTGAAAGTCTTTTCAGTCTTCTTTTTTTCTTCTTTTAAGGAAAATGTCCTATAAGGAAAATGCATGAGCAATTCCATACTTAGTTTCAAACACGGAATACAAGACTGAATTCCTTTATAAGGCCCAAAGAGAGGATGTGCAAAAAGCATCAACATAGGTATCCATGTGACTGTTAAAGAGAGAAGAGAGCAAAGCTGCAAAAGAAAGCACATAAATTAAACATTAAGCCACTACAAAATCATCAGAGATAAGGAGGACACAATGGGAAGCTGAACTGACCAGATGGTCTGAAGATCAAATATGCTTTTAGAGTTTTGTTTTCATCTTCAGTATTCATAGAAGCAGAGAAAAGGACATATACCTTGAGTGCACTCTGAAGAAATCACTAACAGTAGAAAACTTCATTGAAAGGTGGTTTTTTTTTGTGCTGCTGATGATAAAACAAAATTCACAAGACCTGAATTCTATTTTATTGCTATTACATTTTTGGATGATTTTAAATTATTATTAGAAACTGTTTAACAGTGTTTGGACAGTGTTTTAATAGCTTTATGTTTTACCTTAGTTTATATATACTCTGTAAAAGCCATACTCCATTTTAAATTATAAAAGTATTCACAAAGATGGATGATAGACTATTTTACATTTGATATGACATATCTACTTAATAATAAAGACATAAAATTGTATTTGTACAAACTTCTACAATTATAAAATAATGTTCCATTTCTTTGTACTCCTCATCTATTTTATTAAAATTTGTGGCTAAAGGGGGTTAAAGCAGAAGTGGTGAAGTGAGAGAAGAATAGGAATAAATAGAAATAGATCCTGATTTGACCTACTGCCACCAGAAATAGTATTAAGTTCACTTCAACATTCATTTAAATACAACTAAATAAAAGTGGGTTAAAAGAAAGACAAAAAAAAAGGAAAAATGAAAAAAAAAAAATCTTGGCATTGTCATCTTGCTGTCTTCAAACTATTGCTATTAATAAGAAGTAGAGGAGCAAATGAGTGAAGTTTTCCCCTCATTATGTTCATGTGAACTAGATGTCTGCACTGCTATTATAATTAATAGAGACTTAGGGCAGGATTCAGCTACATAAACATGGGTATATTCTGCCACCTCAGATGCCAATACACCTAAATGGAGTTGGCAGGTTAGAGACAGAACTTATGGAAGATATGCAGCCTTTTGGAGATCAGCTGCTAGAGTTTGGGCACGATGCCTTGTCTGTCTTACATTTTGGTACCTGAAGCCTGCCAAAATGACTGCTGTAGTTACAGCTGCAGAGATATGCAGCAAATTCTGATCCCAGAAACTGGCATTCTACTTGCCAAAAACCAGGAGTGTATTGTGATTTGAGGTATTTTAGTGTATTAAAAACATCTGGTTTAGCATCCAAGTCGCAGGACCTACAGGAGACCTATTCTCTTGGCAAGTGACAGATAGAGGCCAGGCAGGCACCTCAGATAGCTAAATATATTTAGGAAAGCTTAGTAAGGCCACAATATCTTACTTTTTGTTTTGTGTCATTTGTGAGAAATATTCAGTGAAAAACAACTGAAATGATATAATAGTATTCATATAACGATGTACATGTACATGTGAGCATAAGGATGTGCTTATTGTGCATGCATTAAGTTATATAATGATTTTTTGTCAGTAGATAATTATTTTACTACAAACTTCATTCCTAGCTATTTCTGGGCTACCTTCTTTACTTAGCACTCACAGAAAAATTAATCTGATATCATTGTGGGTATAAGATGTTCTGTTAATCTAATGCACTTAGTTGTGATACCTTGAAGTCAGGGTATTTCTGTGTCCTTTTCCTGGTAGGTCTACAGGCCAGGTTTAATAATGTCTTTCCTCTCTCTTTCTACTAGGTATATGATTTTTACTAGGTTTATGAATTTTCTACTAGGTAAATTAAATTTATTTCATTTGAAAAATATATTAGCTTTTTGATCCAAGAAACTCAGGGCTCTGTAATTACTTGGGAAAAATTAATAGGACATGAACGTATGTAAATGAGATTCAGATTCTCTAAATTCCAAGTGCAGACTTGTGGCAATTTGGGATCTTTCTTTCAAACAAAGATTAAGTTGTCTGGTCCCTGGGCTCTGGATTATTGCTGTAGAAGCCTAAAATTGATTTATACTGCCATTCTGGATCACAGAGTTCCTTCTATCCTAAACAGAAGCACTCAAATGTCTTTAGATCAATCTTTAGCTAAGCAGTTAGATGCATGATGTTTTATCTAAGCTCCATCGTGATTCAAATACAGACTGAAGAAGCACACAAATTGTAATTCCCTGGTGAGAATCCCACTATTGACAACCTTTGAATCACCTTTACGAACATAGACCTTCATTTCAGCTGTTTCAATGTGCCAAGTCTGAACCTAAAAATAGCCTGAATGATTTGAATGCTCAAATGAAGTTTTAATAAATCCTACAAATCTCCTATGAAAATCTAATCTCATTTTTTCCTCTCATATTTGAAAGTCTTCAAAATACAAGTGTCCTCCTCATCCTCACTGATGGCAGTTCAGTAAGAAAACCTTTGGACTTTGTTGCTTTTTCTTTTTCTTTTTCCTTTTCCCTTTCTTATCCTCACCCATATAGTACTTTCAGAGTTGTGAGTTTCAAGAACAACAATCTTTTCTATAATTATATTTTAAAGACAAGTCAGGATACACAGTACCAGAAGCAACTCACAAAAGCGGAGCTAATTTGCACTGGTTCAAAACGTGCATATCTACACATAAATACAACAACCCTCAAATGACTGTTACCAAGCAGGAAGGTAAACTAAAAGAGGAATTTTTAAACAAAATTACCTAATCTCCTATAAGCGTCTGTCCGATTCTTTTGTCAAAAAAAGGTAATTCATCCATCTCTGTGCTATCAGAATTTGAATTTGTTCACTGAAATATGAATTCCATGTTTCTGTGTTCTTTGTGGATATTATTTTGTACACATTGTTACAAAATAGTCCTGAAAATACATCCATTTAGTTTTAGTGGAAAGTATCTTAACCTCTATATACTTATTTCTTGCCAAAATATTGTGTTTATATCTGAATTGTGTGGAAAAAGATATTTTTCACCAGCTGGACATCTCTCTTACAAAGAAAATATGTCTGTATAGCTAATTTACACATTGCAAGATGAAACTAGCATCCCACGACTCTGAGAATAGGATAAGTTCATACACATTTTAATTCTCATTAAATTATTGTGCAAGAGATAGAGCAATGCCATGCTGTTTCTGTTTTCTAGGTTTTGGGTTTTGTTGCTGGCTTGTTATTTCTCCCCCCTTACATTCTTGTGAACTTAAAAAATAATTCAGGCTATTTCCATACAAATTATACTTTTCCTGGATTCATTAAATGCTCTTTGCTGAGACCATAACTGGACTGTCTTCTCTCAAATTGCCTATGCAGAATATTGAAAGGGTCAAAATAGTGCAGCATGCTATGGTATTTCACAGAGTAGAAAAACATGCAGATTGCTCTTGTTTCTCGTTCTTGTAATAAGGGATAGTAACAAGAAAAGAAAATGGCTGAAAATGGTTTTGTTCCCATGTGTCAAATACCATAATTAGAATAAGAAATGCTACAAATTAACCCATTCTCATTACAGTCACTATATTATAATTTCATGGTCCTCTTCTGATGCTGTACTCTTGCTAAGCACATTTACATCTCATCAGTGAACACAAGCAGCAGATCCGCTGGCGGTGAATGCTTGATTCACTCCAATTTATGTCTTCTTTTCAGCTGGGGAATCCATTGTGTGAGCTAATAGCAGGTTTCCCATTTGAAATGACGGCAGATCTCTTCACATTTGGATACAGTGCAAGCATTGTCATAATTTTTTTTTAATGTGTCACATAATTGTTGCATTATACTATCTGCAAGCATAAGAAAAGAAATTTTCAGCATTAAATGAATCACAAAGGGCAATACTATGCTTTGCTCTCAGAGATGTATGTGGGAGAGACAAGAGCTCTTTTCTCTTAAGCCAAGAGGCAAGTATAGCTGCAACCTGTGTCTTCACCTGCATAAATGACTTAACAACAATTTCACCATTAACTACACTGTTTCTGCAAGGATTCTTGTCACTAAATAGGATTTTATTAAAACAATTAATTGAATGAATGTATCCTTTTGTAGGGTGTTTGAATTTCCATGTCCCTGTTATCTGACTCTTTCGAAGCATAATTTCCATTACATTCTCACAGAATATTCATAGCATTTCTATTGTTAATTTAGTGCTGTACAAGTAAAAAGTGGACATGAGTGCACTTTTTGAACCTGCTTATCCAACATTATTACTTTTGGGGTTTGTTTCCTTTTTTCCCCAAAACAAGGTGTGTGGAGAGGAAAAGCCATATTTTAAGTGTTTTTCTTGCTCTCTTGTGCCTGGACTGACTACTAAGAAAGCACAACCTACTAAAAGCTAAAGGAGGATTGCTGTTGATGTTAATGGGATAGGATTTCATTGAAAAGATTTTGTCCTACTAGACAGGAGTGCTACATGCATTATCTTTGTAAAAGCTTGGAGACTGACGTAAGAGATACATGATCAGTGGCTCAAAACATGGGGTTATTTCACCTGTCCTTAATCATTAGTGCTTGGATTCACTTAATCTAACTTTAGACATTTCCAATATGAATACTGATGTCCTGGGCAAGATTCAGTTGCCTAAGCACAGGAACTCAGTGCCACTGCAGTTCTTCAAGGATATTGAAGGTGTACACAGGCCACCCAGGTAGGGCACAGAAGCTACAGAGACACAAGCACTCTGGTGCCAAAGCTGAGTATCAGGTCTGGTATAGCACAATACAAATCAATATCTCTATATGCCTGTCTGAATATCACTCCAAACCTGTCTATTTGGACGTTCAGAGTCAATCCAGTTGTCCATACATTGGTGTATTTTTTTGTTGTCTCCATCACTCATGCCAAAGGTTATGGATATTCTGCCTGTATTGTATCACATGTGTTTACCTTAATGAAAAGGTATGGATGAAAATTTTCATATTAATTAAAATCTCGAAGCTCCCAGCTGAACCATTTCTGGCTTTGCTAGTTTAATCAAGCTAATATTATAATCAATGATAAAAGTATTTCCTTTCAGGTCATGATTCTTCTCATTGGTTTTACATGTCTACTTTTGGATGAGATGAACAATACCCTGTAACCTCTTATGGGGTTATTTTTCATTTGTTTGATCAATTGTTTGGGTTTTCTTTTTTCCTTTTTCTTTTTGTAGAGACAGTTTTATAAGATACAAGTTTCTCAGCTATGATAACTGACATGTATCCTTGCCTTCCATTTCTTTTCCTCACATTTCCTTGCCTTAGTTTTTCATGTAAGAGAGAGTTCAGTAATTCAGTAATTTCGCAGTGCTGTGGAAGCCAGACTAACCACTGGTATGAAAGGAAGTTTAGAGGTGACAATATGCCCTCAATGTGCCAGCAGAGTTACATGAACTTGTAAGTCAAAAATCTGAAACTTATTTATTTAATGACCCCATATTTCAAAAGGCTAGTAGTAGAGATCTGAAGAATACTTCTTCTACCATTAAGCTGTTTTGGGTATCCTGAAATTGTAGTTGCTTTCAGATTACTAATTACAAGATTAGTGAATTCAGCTTTGCATGTTTCCATGTGAATCTTTGTGCTTTAAACCTGCTTTTATGCTCAAGTTCCACAGAGTAAACCACAGTTCACTGGAAAAAGAATACTATTTTACTATATGATGTAGAGAGCTCTTCCATACTCATTTTGGTTGTATTTTCTAATGGTGAAAACTAATTTTTTAAACCCTTCTCATAAAAAAACTTCTCATCCTTCTCATACTTCTTATCATCATTTTATCATTTTCACATTTCTATAGTCTTTATTTCATTGTGCTTATTTTTTACTTAAAAAAACCCACAAAAAAACCCAAAAAAACCCCAAGAAAAATGACCCAAAAAACCCCCAAAAAACCCCATGATACAAAGTTGTGTAGCAACCAGAAGAAACATGGTGAAGGCCATGAAATTTCTCCAGAATGCTTGAGAAGTTCACTGAACCTCTGACTATGTTTGCACTCATCTGGTGAAGACAGCAAATCAGTTTCAACCTCAACAGTATTTGTTCAACTGCAGTATGAAATATTGCAACCTAAAGTAAGGACCTACTTAATCTGTAATCATTGAAGGAATTTTAAGAATTTCCATGAACTTCCATGGATCAGACATGATTTTTTGAGACGCTAAGCCTCTTTTGTGTGCATCACTGAAGAGAATTTTTCAGCTACCTCTAACCCAAGTCAGATTTCACTGAGTAGCCTCCAAATGAACAGTTCTCTGCTGCATTTAAATACCATGAGTGATCCAGACCCTTCTTGGCTTTATTTTAATGTTAATATTAAAATAAAAGAAGCCAAAAAACCCCAATCTGTCATGGATGTGTATGATAATTGACATAATAGGCCCTAACGGCTACTTTGGAGCATAATGGGCCATGACAGATCCATTGGAGCTTACTCAGAGATTGAGATATTTTAATATAATTTAATTGAAAAATAAAATCTAGACAAAATTATCATTCATTTGTATACAATATTATTATTCATTTAAATATTAAACTGCTACTCACACATGCATATGCACACAATCAGTACCTTAAAACAAATGGTAAGAAAAGATTCACTAGAAAGCCTTCTCAGAACTTACCTGATCAGAATGAAGAGTACTTGGCAGTCTTCTCACATATCTAACCTGGCTAGGTGAATGAGATAAGCATTGTGGTAATTACAAGCCAAAGTTCTTGTGCATGGTAGTCATAGAAATAAAGAATGCAGAACTTGCAAAGTTTATCTCACCACTTTAGTTACCTGACTTGGTCAGGTAGCAAAAGTTTGGTTGCCCAGAGTAATGGAGAGAAAAGTGAAAGCTTAGAGTAAATCACAAAGAGGAGAGGTCATTTTCCAATGGTTCTAAAAGCTGTTTAGCTGGGCACACTCTGGCTCATGGCTGTCATCCAACACTCCCAGATCCTTTTGTGACACTATCATGTTTTTCATGCTAATAACACAAAATTCAGAAAGAAAAATAAGAAATCTATATAAAAAATCCATACCTTGAACATTATATACTTATCTAATTTTTTATTTCACTTCTGTCCTATTTTTTTTGAGGGTTCTATGCATTTACAGTGCCTAGAAACGGCATACAGTGAGGAAACGTGATTGAAAGGAGTGCAAGGGAGAAAATTTCATCATCAAACCTTTACTTATGAGCAGTGTTTCCTGTGACTTAAGCCATGAGGCCTGCAGCCATGTTTCATTACTCACCAAGAGCCCACGGACTTCAGTCCATGGACCTTAACCCAAGTACCCAGGTACATTTACCTCAGTGAAACAGTGTTTTGGTCCTTGTTCTGTAATGGAGGTAGCTAAGTCAGAATATGGTTAATAATTGTACAAAGTGCAGAAACCATATTTTAAGAAATCAAAAGCTTCAGGTATAGGATATGAAGATTTTGCTACTGGGCATATTTTGTATCAGAACTCTTCCTCTAAGTTAACAAAGAAGATTTTAGATTTCCACCTCAGTACTTTGGAATCCCACTGGATTAAAAAAAATAAAAAAAAAAAAAAAAAAAAAAAATTACTAGAACCTCAAGAGACACCTCAATTATTTCAAACCTCTCCTTTGACTTAGGAATGAAGTTTTTCTCCATCAAGTAGAGAGAAGCTCTTAATTGCCATCTTCCACATTGTGATTGGGATTTATCTCCTCACTGACTAAAGAGGAAGCATGGTTGACAAGATTAAACAAACTGAAGAGCTCTTAGGAAACTTCAGAGAGATTATTTCTTTTATGGAGACAGACATTCTGAATTGCCTTCCCAGGACTCCTGACAGTTTTTGATCTAGCTTATAGGAGGTTAATTCAGCAGGAAATATCTTGCCTACTTGGCATATGAGGAAAACACTACTTCAAACAGGAGGGCTCATATTCCGGCTGTGGAACACCAGGCTGCATGTTAGCCATCAATGAGCTCCAGCGTGGGATTGAAGTTCAGATATTAATCCTGATTAATTCCTTTTTTGTTTGTTCTATAAACAATTTAGGGGCTTAAAGTCAGCAGTGTTTACAGCATTTGTACTAATCGTAACATTTGCAATTACACCATGTAATTTTCTTATGTCCTTCCTCTGTGTGCCGTAAGAAAGGACATTATATTTAGGCACTGGTCTAAGTTCAGTTGACACCATTCCCTTCACTTCAAACAGCTTCAACAATAGGACCTGACAGAAAAATTGCAAATTATCCCAATATTTGATGAATTAAGACCAAAGAGTAGGACTAACCAAACAATAGGATGGAAAGCTCCCGTGTGTCCTGAACAAAATTCACTGTTATGTGTAAACTATGTAGTTCAGCCAAGAATGCCAAATATAGACTTTGTTAAATTGTTAATTACACCAGGTTGCTAGTTTTTTTTTTGTTTTTTTTTTTTTCTATTTTTTTCTCACTTATGTTATAAATTTAAATAATTTAGGAAAAAATGCAGTGTAGTGATATAAATATTTTACTTTCTCATTTGAAGGGCATAGTGTTATTGAAATACATATGGCAGTATATGCAGATGTAGACTTTGATCTTATCACTGTACATTCACAAAGTTTTCCTGGAAGATATATAATTTAGGATATTGGACTGATACTATAATATTTTGTAATGGTAGTAACATTTTTAAATATAATAATTTTTGAACCATGCTTTCAGAACATCTAAGTAAAATAAAAATATTTTTATATCTATACCCTTCTTCAGAACCAGCCTGTCTCCTATTTTTGGCCAACACTAAGGAGCACAGTTACTTTCTAACTAACTTGAGGGGATTGTCAGTCTAACTTAAACACTGAAATGTTTGTGTCTACTAAGCTTAGTTCTGGTCAGAGCTTTGAGATGCTTTGGTGAAAATTGGAAATTAATCTGTCTCTTTTCGCAGAGACAGGGTTAGTCTGTGCTAATGGGAAAGGTCTCTTATCAGGGGTTGATGGAGACAATTAATTAAATACTTGTGATGGAGGACTTCAGCAAGTTCTGAACCTGTTTTATGGTTGCTTAGATCTTTCACAGGGCAGTGACATCATTTTGTATCTTGCTCTTCTATTGGGACTGTGCAGAATAGCTAGTGCTTGTAATGTATTTTTTCAGAGATTTTCTGACACTGTGTTCTTTGATGTTTATAAGTAAAAGTAATCTAATTTACCATGTGTCATTTGAAAGACTGTAAAAAATGTAGAATATTCCAATATTCAGCTTTATCCTTTTCATTTTCATTTCTGTGAATAGCTTCAATATCACACAAAGTATGTTTTTATTATTCAGAATATTAACTTTTAATAAAGAGACTCAAAAAGATTGATTTCAAAAAGTTCTCTAATTCTATTGTGATAGTCATCAGATTTGGTTTGAAAAGTGATGTTAGGAGTTATTTTAACAGAAGAAATGTATCTAAAAGAAACCACAATCATTAAAATTTTGTACCACAAATTAAAGCTGTGTGAAACATATTGTTTTCCAGTGTTTTCTTTTAAAAGTAACATTTATTTTTTGCCATATATATTATTTAGATATCCTGATCCCCTGATCCATGCCTGTGTGAGTTTTTGTGAAGACAAAATGAAAGGAACACCTTACCCCCAGGTATCCTTTTGTTAAAAGTTCCTTCCTATCATCAGTTTTTGGCATGCTTTCTTCTACATCAGAATGTGATTACTGTTTTTAGTTTCAACTAAGACTTCTATAAATCAGCACCTCAGCCCTCTATACGTCCCTCTGGCCACACAACTTGAACAAGTGTCTTACATTTCAATGAAACAGGATCATGCAAGAACATAGTTGCAGCAGATTGAATAAAGCCACAGTTCCTACAGAATATAGTGTCCAGGTCTGCCTGAGCATTTTTTTTCCCCCACTCATTTTGCTACTGCATTTTCAGTTCTGTCAGAGTGTTACCCTTTTGGTAAATTATTTGGTGCAAATTTCTGCTCATTCTCTCTGTTCTGAATCAATAGATGTGTCTACTGGGAAGAAATCCTGAGGACAGTAAGATTGTGCTTCCAAAAGTACCTCTGCTACATACTCCTGTAATATCACCAGAAGAACTACCAGATGGAAGTCCCTGCTTATTAAAAGCTGAGCTTTGTGTTTTTATCACCTCCTGTTTAGATTCATGAATGTCCGATTTCTGTGGGCCTTGTGGACGTTTATCAAATAAATAGCAATTCTCAGAGTGATTTAAGAGTACAGCGGTGTGAATATACCCAGCTTTCTGATGGCACCGTGTTCTGTGACCTGAATTAATGACCTGAAATTTTTCTTAGGGCAGAAATGTCCTGTCATAAGCACATCTTGGCTCCCCAGTGTTCCCACTCAGACCCCTGGCTGTTTGTTTGCCACTGTCAAAGTTTCAGGGTTTGCAAAACATGCACATTCTGTGCTCACCCCACTTTTGAATGTAGTCATAACTCTGTATATGTAAAAGCTAAAATGAAGAAGACCACCACTGACATCAGTGGGGTTTAAATTTTGAGTCCATTGTTAAGTTGGATGAAGGGACAAACATTGGACAGGAGACATTTTGCTCATGCTACATTTGTCAGACTCTCTACATTTGACTAAATAAGAGATTCAAACATGTAGTTTAATTTCTTCATCTCAAAAACAGCAGTTAAGTGATCACTTTTAGCAATAGTTCTTCCCAAATTCATTGCTTTTTTCACTACATGACAAAACCCAGATGCTTTCTTTAAAAACAGCACAAAAATGGTCCTCCCTTAGGCTGTTCTCAGTGTGCTTCAGCTGCCCCTGTGTCAGTGTCACTCTACAGATCACGAGTTTTCTTCTGTGTTTTTGAGATCTCAGAATTATTAGAACTGTGATAATAACTGTATTTTAATAAAAGATATTCTACCATTTCCTTCGGACTTCAGGCTGCTGAAAGAGAAGATCCAGACATAGATTAGAGTATAGATAGCAAGTCTTATTTCTTGTGACAAATTATATCCAACACTGCCCTCTTTCTCAGGAATCAGAAAGGGAGGATCAGCTCTGGCTTTCTCATTGATAAAAAAATGTGTTTTATTCCATTTCAGGATGTGATAGCTCATGATGTTTTAATTTTAATAGCTTAGACTGATGAGTTCACAGCTCCACCATTATTATTAATTAGTTATGCAGCAGCATGGTGAAGTGACAGATCTAAACAGCCCCCTCTCAGGTGTTAATACCAATTAATGTGAAAAAGAGACTGGAGAAAAATTTTTACTTGGTTACTCTCCTCCCTTCTTCTCTTTGTATTGTATTTTACTGTGGAAATTGTATACAATTGTATTATACGACTTAATGGTTGCAACCACAACATCATTATTATTATTATTATTATTACTATTATTATTATTATTATTATTGAATAATATTGATAAATGGGAATTGTATCTCTACTTAATAAGTGGATTTGGTATCTTCAAAATATGTGTAGTGACTACTAGCTATGAGAATCTATAGGATCACAGATCTTGTAATAATATTTCCTCTTATTTTATGGTCATTCTCATAAAAAAAAAAATAAAACAAATTATAAGTAATAGTAAAGTAAAAATGCAATTTCAATATTGGAAATTATTTCTTTTATTCCTGGTATTTCCTTTTCTGCCGCCATCTGAAATTGGTTGTACATTTGATACAAACTTAATGTATGATATTCCCTGAGTATCCCAATAGAAGCCAAAAAACAGGGTCTCATCGCAGCTACTTTTAGAAACTTCTATAATACAACTTTCTAAACTACATATTTAGGCTTTTTTTAAGAATCTTTGTTAAGAAACTCTGAAGGTACTGTTTGATTTATTCAACAGTGGTTGCTTAAAATTGGACTTTCATAGTATTTATTATTGCTAAATGATTCGAGTATATTGCAGCAAAAGAGTGAGCAAACCTAATGGTGAACAGTGAACAGAGAAATCATGGTTCAAGTCACAACTCTAATCAAATCTTACTGTCCATCATAAAGTAATAAATTAATCTTATTGCAAGTCTATTTGAATAGTTCATCAAACTGTTAAGTATATTAGGTTGCTATATTACTTAGTACAGAGTTGGGAATGTCTCTTCTGAGATTATTTTCTTGAGATTTCTTGCCTCTAAACTTAGTCAGGATAAATCCATCTACTCTGAGCTGATCATGTTATTTGGAAATGATAATTCAAAAAAATATTAACAAGACCAAGGGCCAGATTATGTCCCTGGGACCCTGGTTATACCTGCAGACTGGGGGATAAGAAGCTGTAGTGCAGCACTGTGTAAAGAGATCTGGGGAATTTGGGTTGCTGGCAGGTTTAACATGCATCAGCAGTGTTCCCTGGCAGCCAAAAGGGCCACACAGAATAGAGCAAAATGGAGCCAAAAGAATGCCCTATGATGTACGAGGCATGGAATAGCAGCTGCTTGAGGGTAGCGATTGCTCCATTCTACACTGGCACCGCTGCAATTTCACCTCCAGTACTGTGTGGAATTTTGGACACACAAAGCATAAGAAGGACATCAGACTATTAGAGTGTGTCAAGAGGAGTGTGAAAGGTCTTGAAGGCAAGAGGAGCAGCTGAGGTTGCTTGTTTTGTTCAGCTTGGAGAAGTCTGCAATGTACCCACACTGAAGTCAACAGCTTCCTCAGAAAACAGTGGCAGAGAGGCTGATTTCCTCCCTCTGGTGACCAGTAGCAGGACAAGAAGAAATGGAAAGAAGCTGTGACAAGGGAAGTTCAGGCTGGTCATTAAGAAGAGGTTTTTCACTCAGGGGATGGGTGATCACTGGAAAAGTCTCTCTGGGAATGTGGATGCAGCAGCAAGGCTGCCAGAGTTCAAAGAACATCTGATTAGTCCCCTTAATCATATGGTTTAATTTTATGTTTCTGTTATCTTTTTTAATGTCTGAACATATTTTGAACATTCAGGAATCTTAATTGAAATTTGTGATCAATAAATTTGTTGGTTTGTAATTATTCTACTATCTTCAGAAACTGGCTGAGTGTCATTCTGGTTTCACAGAGAGTTCTGTTATTAGTTCTTAAGAAAAAAATGATTTACACTGTATTCCAACTAGTTCTAGTTCTTGTTCAGCTATCCCACCTCAAATGTATCATTCCAAAAATGTGTGCACATTTCTAAGAACTCCTGTAAGATTCAATTTTTATATTCACTTTTACCTAACCTCTAGATGCACATAAGAATAATGAGTTCTTTAGAATTCAGAGGAGAAGACATTATTACTTGTATATCATGAAGGTGATAGATTTCTGCAATAAGTTTATATTATTTCTTGTGTTATTAGTTTATGGACAAGCAAAAGGATGGAATTTACCGGCTGGGTGCAAGACAAGAACAGGTCTATAAAGCAGTATGTTTTTAATTTCTATGGATATTCCCATATTGATACTAATTCCATAAATAGGAAATTGATTGTACTATTCCTATTCATACTGATTGGAATGTTCCTACATATCTTTGCTCAGTAATTCTCATAGGCTAAATTGTGTAGTTCTGCTCATCATTTGTAAATCACAGTGGAATTAAATATGAACACACACATGCACATTCATAAGTCATCTACACTCTACAATCTTTATTTCATGAATTTAGTAAGAAAATATTTTTAATGTCAATGCTAAGATGGTATTTTGATTTGCTGATATACATATATTATTTTAGAAGTTGTTTGCTTAGGTTATGTGTCTTACTAGATTAGATGGAATGTTTCAAATGAGCAAACATTTTAAAAGTCTTCAAAAACAGAATTTGGAAGTGTAAATTCAAGCTCCTCTTTAAAAAGACTTTTTATCAAACAGAATAAGACTTTTTAAAGAGCTTAGTTGTCATTGAAAAGACACTGATGCAAACTAGTTGAATAACTAGGACATTTTTGCCAATCAAATTTTTAACAATATTTTTTATTTTTAATCTCCTGACTGCAAAGTATAGCTGATGGGCTTTTGTCATGTTTTATGTATAAAGTTGATATACATCAATTATTTCAGAAGCAAATGTATTATATGCTAAGCTGATTGCAAAGTATTGCTTGCCTTGCCAGAAGAAAAGAAAAAAAAGACCAAAAAAAAGACCCTAAAACATACAGGGAAAAAACCCTCAGTTTAGTCTGGAAAGTCTTTAAGAAACTATTCAGAACATACAAGGGAAAACATCCATTCAAAAATACGGGAATTAGTTCAGTTTCATTTTATGAAGAAGACAGAAATTAACTCCATAATCCAGAAATCTAAACTCCAATATTGGATGGTAAAAATGGATCAGTAAACAAGAGAACTGTGTGTGTTTTATGCACACAACCACCTAACAGTGCAAACCATATAGCAGAGCCCTTTACAGGGCAGAACTAAAGTCTGTCACAGGCCTGTTTGTGTCACCACTGTTAGAACTATGATTTAGAATTACTTGAATTGTGGCATAGTGGGGAGGAAGAGGTAACTGGTTAAACCTGTGGAAGGTGGAAGTGAACATAGTGCTGTGATGGAAAGATAATGGATGTTATTGATATCCAAAGCTTCACCCAGTGCCATTTCCACTGGAACATAATGTTTGAAAAAACCTGAAGATTTAGAGACTCCCTGTCGTCAGAAGGCATGAAAACTATCCATGAGCATGGCCACAGGGAAGGACAGCAGACTTCTGGAAATGGATAATTAAGTCTACTGCTTCAGAAGAACCTAAATATGAGCTGGAGGAAAGGCAGATTTGGGGTTACAACTCTTCCTCTCTCAAATTAGAATCTTGTGGAAGAACAGATTCACTCTGTGCCAACTGGACAGCAAACACAGGTTGGAGAAAAGGAAAGAGGAAAACAAGTAAAAAAATGGGGGTATTTTTCAAGGGGCTGTGCCTTCGAAGAACAAGCTTTCTCTTGGAGGCTGTAAAGGTCTTAGGGGGCTGAGTGTATAGGCTGTAAATTCAGGGTGCAATGACAAAGGGGGAGTTTGATTTGAGTGATACATTTCCTCACCAGCAACTTTAGAGATTGATGCTGCCACAGACAACACAATGTTAAGGTAATGCTGAAGCTATTAATGCAATGGAGGACATAAGAGGTAGAAAATAGCAACATGAAATGGCATATTTCTCCCTAAAATTTCTTGCTGGTGAATATTCAAACCAGACCTAGGGGCTTACCTCTAATTAACACAGATCGATGCAATATGCCATGTGAAATTGGACAAGCTCTCTGAATGGGCCAGGAAACACAGGTAAAAAGAGGTGTGTAAACCCAGTTCTTTTTACCCAGTTTGTAGTGAAGGAAAACACAATTAAAACCACTTACCTATAGATGCCTGTGCAAAGAGGTTAGTCCCCCGAATGACCTGTTTAGAGACAATGGAGAATGAATGGAGAATGGCTGACTCTCACAGACAATAGTCCAGTCTCCAGGTGTGCTTAACTGGACTCTGGTGTCTCTTCCTCCTCTGTGATGGTTATATGTGCAATACAAATTTGACTGATTATGCACATGCCAGCACAAATCTTAGTCCATATTAAATATACAGTTACTGTAGGTAAGTATAAGACAATTGCCCCTTTGGCAATATTCATCAACAGTGTGGTTGCAAGCCCTGCCGCACCAGCCAGATTCAATGTTATTTCCTATTGCTGAAATGTAGGAAGAAATAAAAGTGTTTTATTATTTTATAGCATCTTTAGCTCTTCTGTGCTGACAATAAAGGGCTCGATTGTTTTTTTAAGATGAAATTTGTTCTGGAATAGTGGTGTGTTTTCTTTAGTTAGTGTATAGTGAAACTGTCAAAGGAAGGACAGTTGATGTCAGAAAGGTTCATATTTATTCATGTTTAAATTGAGGTTGGCTGTGTTTGCTCTCATTACTGCTGTCATAAATGGTCAAGGACATCTAGGTATGTGTTTTCATAAATGATGTGATCATTCCAAATCAAAAATTGTGAATACTGGGTCCTATAGCTCCATTATAGTTTCTAAACTGCTCCTGATGTAGCACTGTTTAGGAATCTGAAACCTACTTATCTCTTTTAGAAATGCAATTTCTATGACAACTCAAAGCAGCTTAATATCACTTCTTGAAACTCAGATTTCAAAATCAGAATTGTGCGGTCAGCCAATCCATTGTGATGGCTGACAGTGTAGTGGAGGTGAATGAGAATTGCTTACGCCTTGGGGAACACATTTATTTATCGATACTGAAATAGCTTCATTTTAAACAGCAAGGACAGAGAGATGCAAAGGTGAAAAATCCTCTCTCTAATATTTATCAATTTTAGACATGCATCTAAGACCACACACAATTTGATTAATTCATTACAGTGATCTTTCTCTTTGCTGCATGCAGTATCTCTGCATTTTATTTCAATTAAAATATAAAGGCACACATCAAATCATTTCTGCTTACAAAGACAAGACCACCTAGTGGGTTTTGTATGTTTAATTCGCTGTCTCCTGCCACAAATGCTTGAGGCTTTGATTAGCTTTATCTTACTTGAAAGAGGCACCCCATGTAGAAGGAGACAGGGTGATAAGCTTTCCTGTTGTCTCTGCAATTCTGAGGGAAGGTTGCTCCATTCTGATCACTAAGCTACCTGGAAAATACATTTTAGAAATTAAACAGGTTCTTACTCTTCTTAACCACTTAGCCTATTTCAAACACCAGAGCTTGATGAATTTCATGATGACTGACATGTTGAACTAAGCATATTTCCTAAAGCAAGGACTGCAATGTCTGTGTTTTAATCCATTAAATAAAGATTAATTTTATTTCCTGTATATTTTTATACTTCTCTTTGTGTTATTCATGTGTATGTGCCAATATTTGAGTCTGCTTAATTATTTGTTGTTTATTTTGAAGACTTTCGTAAACTTCTTAAGTTCATATTTTTCTTTTTCCCGCAGAAATTTAAAAATGGAAGGGAAAAGTTTGAACCTGAAAAAGAGAAGGAATGCTGAAGGAAAAAGTAAATTTGTAATTTTGAGAAGCCTTGGATTGGGTGTAATATTTAGGCAGAATTGTATGAATACACTTTGCCAGGGCTACGTTTCAGCTGTGCTAAAATTTATAGTTATGTCAAGCCTGCCTTCAGCACATGGATCAACCCTTGTTTTTTTCAAGTATACATTTAAAGAAAAAGGGTTCCTTTACAATTACGGGTGGGCTTAAATAAAATACTGATGATCATTAGCCATGTACAAAGCACCTTTAACTCAGGAATGAAGCCTGAGTTAAAATGCAAAACCAAAATGATTCAGTGTTCACAAAATATTAGAGAAAATGAGAAATTATGTATTATGAGTACTCATTTTTCTTGCTTTTACTTGGTTCTTAAGTAGTTAAGTATGGGAATCATCTACAGAGATAAAAAAATTACATTTGTCATACATAGATATACATGTAGCACTGGAAATGATGGCAATAAATAACCTTAAATTGCATGCTTAAAAATAATGTCTTAAATAGATATCAAATTGACAGAGGAATCTCTTCTCATAGCTTGTAATTTTTCTTCTGTTTGTAGATTCCTTGTCTTGCAAAGAAAAAGCCTTTTTTCTCTTGTATTTTTAATTACATTTTAACTTTTTAAAGACCCTCTTTTTTTTAAAACCTCTTTTTGTTAACTCTTTTTTTCTCTGTAGCATAAGAATTATGTATACAGCATTATTATTAATTAAATTTTTAAAACAATTGAGCTTTAAAACAGAAATAATTTGCCATGTGTATTTTATTTTGCCTTATTTAGTTTCAAGAACTCTTAAAAAAAAGTTAAAAATATTTTTCCTTGCTTGTATTTGGTTACACTGTAAAATCAGGAAATATGTAAATGGTTGCAGATCAGAAAAAAAATAATTCCTGCAAACTGAAAGCAGTCATCAGAATTAGAATATAAGAAATTTCCAAAATCTTCATATGCAAAATATATCACAGAACACTGAACAGTGTTACTGTCCAACCACATGCTCTGTTGTCAACTGGAAAATCTTAATCTCAAATTTTAATCTAAAAATCTTAAAATGTCTCTAAAGGACATTTGAGGAATGGAAACAGCCCATATATAGACACTTGTCTGTACTATGGGAATCTGAAAGTTCAGAACCGCTCCAGATTTTAATTTGCAACTCCTAATGTGTCTAACTTTAATTTTGTCTAATTTTTAATTTGTCTAACTCCTAATTAACTTAACTATGAAGCTCAGATAGAAAGTGCATTGGAAAAAAAGAAAAAAAAACAAACTAGCAAGCATGTTTCCAGTATAGCAGATAAATAGGTAGCTATTACCTAGATATTGTTTCTAGATAGTTTACCTCCTTAGAGATCTTGAAATGGGATTGTTTACCAGTAATGAGTTTTTCCCTAGGTGAGCAATTGTTTTTGCAGACATATAGTATGTTGGAAGGCCTTATTTTCTTGTATCCTATATATACTTGTAATTTACCTCTAAACTATGTAGGGTGCTTGAAGGAAGAAGTGAAAAAATATATTTAGTTCAGAAAGGTTTTATTCTGGTTCTGGCTTTTCCATATGCATTGTTTTCTTTAAACATTTAGGTTAACATTAAAGTTCATTAAGATGCTTAAGCTTAGTTGCATAAGGGGCATAACGGAGAGCTTACTAAAATTGCAGCTCAGCTGGAGATTTTTTTTTAGTACATTTCAGAAAAAATAATGTCCATCTTTCACGTTTAAACAAAACAAGGTACTTTTTTTTTTTAAAAACCTTTGATGCTTTAAGGATAAAACAGCCAGCAAAGCTTTCCACCTCCCCAGATGTCATGCCCCATTTCACTTAACAACAAGAGGTTGTTGGGGGTCTTGGGGAAAGGTGCCGCACTGTTTCATCAGGGTTGTGTTTTTGGTATGGCATGGCTCCACAATACTGTGCCAAATGTTAAAGAGAAGAAGTAGAAAAAAGAGATACAGTGGTTCTTTTGTCTCTGAATAGGATGGCCAGGTCTGCCCTTTCCGTAGGTCCCAAGCTTCCCTGCAATATCAGTGAAAAATTTGAGGAGCGGGGGACAGGAGTCAAGTGCACATTAGATCTGTTTGAGGAGGTACATTTGGGAAAGGGGTGCTTAAGTAGTGTGAATATCTGTGAAAGGGCTGGAATGCAATAAAAATAAAATTATAGTTAATAAATAAAGATATTGAATCTTACTATCAATATGCCATTCAAAAGGCTACAGATAAGTTTTGCATTTAAAAAGAGTTTTTTATGTTTTCACAGCTTACAGGGGGTCCCAAATAAATTAAGAGCACTTCCTATTTGTGTGTGGCATTTTTACTAGTAAGCGAAAATGCGCAGTGAAAATTAGATTTAAAAAAACCCAGACTTTAAAAGCAATCCATATCAGAAAGTTCATTTGTTCTCCCAGATCTTAATAATGTACTCAGTTTTCAGAGAAAAATAAAATTGAAAAGTAGCAAAATTCTCATTTGAATATATTCTGAGAGGTTAAGATTCTTATTCCTATTCTACATAAATACAAGTTGTCTTAGACTCAAGCAACTAAAATTACTTAGGAAAAAAGTGTAGTTAATGCATAAAGAGAAAGAAGGTAAAAAAGATGTAACCAAATGGTTTTAAAATCTATTATCATAAATTTTAGTTCAGCAGGTTTGGATTTCTACTTTATACTCAAGTTTGGACAAAATATATTAATGTGAGTGTTACTTCAGCCCTTTTAAACATTTGATTTTCTTTGGTTGCATAATTTAAAACATTAATATTCATATATTTTAGGATGTACTAGATCTGAAAGCCTATTTAAATACTTATGTATTTTAAATGGATGTTTAAATCTTAAAATAATGTTGGTGTCTAGACTTAAACCTGTAAGCCCTCAACACAGATTATCTTTGCCCTGATTGAAGAAAGCCATTAAACTTTGTCTCATTAAAGTTTATTGACTTAAACATAGGCCCGAAGCCAATCATGTGTTTAAATTCTGCTCCTCAAATAGATCTGATTTCCTGAATGCTGAATTAAATTCTAAGACATACTGTGTCGAATGGATCATTGGCTATTAATGCAATCACACTCTGTGTCAGAAAAAGCTTAAGACACTGTTTTCTTGAACTAGAAAGAGATCCCTGGATCCTGGGGATCCAGTGGTAGGTTCAAATAGAGAGAAGGGATGCTGTGAGGCAGAATGTCCAAACAAAAAATACTCTTTAGCTTGCTTTCTTTTTTCCAAAATATGGGAAAAAAATCTTTCTCTTGAAGGGGGTGAACATTATCCTTTCCCAGAACTGATTACTCTCTAACAAAGGTGCACAGTTCCTCTCTTCTTACCTGCATTACCTATTCCCAACCTCATATCAGTGAAGGTCTTCTGGAGAAATTTAAACTGCCCAGCCTACTTGTGCAGCCCTTAAAAACAGTCTCATGTGTAAAAAGGTGCATATCTTTATACTGTGAATGGCTACATCACACTCCTCCTCACCCCTGCTCTGTGCCATGGTGATAGCAGCACTAAAATGCTGGTGGGATGAGAGCTGCCCTGTGCTCTGTCTTTGGTGCCCGGATGAAACTGAACCTGCACCCCTGCTCGGGTCACGCCTCGTCACAGCATCTACTGAGATGATGCATTGCAGCACTGCATCACCACAGGATTGTCAGTCAGAAGATGGCACAAGCTTGGATAAACAGATCCAAGAGCAGGTTCAGTTTAATTACAGGACAGAAGGTGCCCTGATGTTCCTTGGAGACAAAACACTTGTGCCAGAAATTAATATGCTTTGCACTGCTGTGCAGTGGTCTGACAAATATGTTGAAGCATCTGAAGAGAGTTCACACAGACTTTGTCAAAAGAGTGATTCTAAAACAAAGATGAAAAGTGAAAATCCTAATACCTTCTTCATACCCCTCAACCCCCCCGGATTCTAACTATAATCTGTATTTCAGTACTTCAGAGAAGGTTTACAGGGACACTGTCAGATTAGATTTGGCTTATAATGTAAGCTATATAAAAATAAGTTGCTATTGCAGGAAACAGTTTTGTTATCTTTCTTAAGGACAAACATTCTTTTTGTGCAAAGTTACACCAAATAACTAAACAAGGAGGTCACTGCTACTTGTTATTTAACATTTAACATTTTCATTTTCTTTATGAGCCACTATCATATTCATGTGTGTATTTATTTTTTTATTTGTTACAAATATTGAACAGATGAGGTCATGTTCGCAATTCATTCGTATATTTGTGGTCAAAATAGTATTTTATTACAGGATATTGTGTTTCTGTTGTTATTTTTCTGAGCTTAGTTATTACAATCTGAAGTCAGCATTTTACAGTAGTATTAGAGCATTAGCTTTTCCAACAATGGTAGTAACTTTCTTTGCAAAATAAAGTCAAATTTTATGGCAAGTTTAAGCAGCAAGTTTATAAAGTCAAATATATAACAGTGCAGAGTGTTTGTACATATGTATAACTGCATTAAGCATATGTACACATATATTTATATATATATATATATGTCTATGTATCTGAACTTTAGCACTTCTGTATATGCTTTTTTTGGTCTATTTATATATACAGAAATATATACTTTTCTATGTGTTAACATATATGTGATAGCTAATATATAAACACCAAAATCAACACACTTTTCCACATGCTGTCATCTTTCTGTGAAGTTAAGCTTAGTTTATGCCATTCCCAGATTGTCTGAAGTTAGATATTTGTACTGACAGCACATCATTGTATTGTGAAGCTGTTAGGGTAAAGGCAGAACTTTTGGCTTCTGGGTTACATTCCCTTCCCTTGGAGGAAAAGGTTTGGGTATTTATTACAACATGCAGCTGCTGTATTTGCAAATGTGGAGCTAGAACTGTAATAGTTTTTCTTGGGGGGGGCGGGGGGGTGGGTGGGTTATGCGTAAAAATAAAAGCATAAAAGGCTAAATTGTAGGAATTATCAAACCAGAGTAATGTTCTTTATCAGAGGATTATTAGTGAAAGAGTTTTATATGTTCCTAGTTTATTACCCTAATGAACAAATTTCTTAGGAATCAAACAAAACCTATTATTCCGTTCTCTGTGCAAGCAGAATAAAAGGTCTGCTGCATTTATAATCCAGACAAGGCAGCTAAAAAAAAACAAAAAAAAATCAGGGAAAGAGGAAAGCACAGAACCAGCAAGATCAGATCTGCTCTGTTTTCTTGTGAGACTTTGGAGTCTTTGTTTTGCTTTGTTTTGTTCTCTGTCTGGTGTTTTTCTTTCCTGGTTTGTCATTTTCGATTTCTTAGTGGGGATCATGTTAGTAGGAAGATAATGGGATGAAAAATAATAAAGACAGAAAAGTTTGAGATTTGGGGTCATGTCCGAACACTCTGGGCTGCAGGGAATGAACCACACAGACAGTTACTTCAGGGACAGGATATTCTCTATATAATCTGCAAGAAATAAAATAGAACTGAGATCAATCCCCACAAAAAAAAAAATAAATCTGTTGAGAGATGAACTCTGTTCTTTGCCCCTTAAAATCTTTCTACAACAGCTGTCCTGGTTTAAGTTTTTTCCTGGCTTATCCCTGTAATTCTTTTCTTGAGCATTTCAGGGCTTAAGGAGAGCTGAAGTACAGGGGAGAAGGGATTTCCCCAGAGATCCAAGTTGCTCCTGGAGATTCCTTAGTTAGTGAAATAATGTACACAACACAAAATAATGATTTTTTTCTACAAAAACAACTATTCGTTGGTGTATATCAACATAATTATGCCTGTAACTCTTTCTGTTACTGTATAATGTGTACTAAACTCCTTTGCCTGTGCAAATAAACTGGACGTATCTGCTTAAAACCACAATCTAAATTATACTAAAAATATTGTCCTGTGTTGTGCGAAGTTATTATGAAGAGACAAAAGCTGTTTTATTAAAATTTAAACTCCATTGCTCATGGGAACAAGGGACATCAGATGAGGTTAAGAGTCTGTCTTTGAGAAGTCCTACAGGTGCATTCTCTGCAGCCTTGTCATGGAATCATTGAAATCACAGTCCTCCTTGGAGCACACCACTGATCTCATCTGACTTGTACACCTGGGTCACAGTTTGTAGAGAGCAGAGCATGCGGAAGGCAGCAGTGAAGGGACTTGGGCACACCTTGCAATGGGTTGAAAACATATCCAACGTGTCCTGGCCTTGGAGGTGCCCTTGGGTCATTCAGCTCAGATACAGCAGGAGCTAACCAGGCATTAAGACAAAAGGGCCAGATCACCTACTGGACTAGGAGTTTTTTCGGAGTTGCTGTTTCAAGCTGTCACAATATTTGAAAGTCATCACTGTCCTGGTTTATATTCAGTTGGTGTTTTCATAGTTATCTTCATTACCATATGTGTTATAAATATTGGTTTCTAATGAAACCTTAATATTTTCATTGTCTAAATAGAAAGGGGTTGAATTGCTAAAAAAAATTATGGAGAAAAAAATAAAAATCAAATTGAAAATTGCCTCTATTTCAGAATAACCTAACAAGGGATTCTTAAAAATATTTTTCCTCCATTTTTCTTCTACCTCTCTCCATCTTTGATGAAGTAACCAAGACAGTGATGCTCCTACTACTTTATATTTGTGGGTTTTTTCTCTCTGGATATTTTTTTACTGTTTGACTGTAAAGATTTCTGGCACACTGTGTTGCTCGTATCTTCTGGTTTGCTTTAACTAATAGAGACATTTTGTGTGCCAAAACTCTGCTGCTGCACTGCTGTCTGCTAGTCTAAAGCTCAAAGAAACATACCACAGAAGGAGAAAACATGTTATAATTGTATAACTTTATGGGTTTTGTTTCTTTTTGTTATATGTATTTTGTTTTCCTGAGGGCTGGGGGAGGAGGAAAAGGGCACAAAAATAGGAATACTGGCATGGTTCCTGATTTGTTTGTATTCAGGTCAGTAGACAGCGGCAGGACTGCTTCTGAGTGTTTCTCTCCTACTGTTGTACCCTATCCAGCCCTGTGACAGGAACATCAAAAAAATTTGGCTTGTATTTCTGTTTTATAATATCTGCCAGAGTGCTGTTCTATTTTCATCCTGAAGCATTGAGAAGCTAGAAAAACAACTGGATTATATAAGAAACCTTTTACAAAACAAAGATTCTGCACTATGTGAAGGATAATTGCCAGCAGCCATTTAGTTACCAATATATGCAGAAAAAGGTAACATTCAAATTCCATTAAATATTGCATATCAGACTATGGTGTATCTGGATACACAAGCACACATAGCACAATCATTTTGTACTACCACTCTCTGTGCTTCATATGGCCTTGGGCTGACTACAAAATATCTGATCTGAGTTCTGCGTCAGAAATGCAAAACTAACTCAACTGCAGAAAAGTGAAGCACACAAATGGGGAGAAATTAAGTTCTGCTTGTATGACTGGGAATTTCTAAGTAAAATTCTTTGGCACACACTAAACTTCTGAGAGATACCTGGCATGGTCTATATATTTTACTTGCTATTTATTTCTGTTGCTTGTTTTTCTTCATTTGAGAGACACTATTTTGAAAGCAGTGTATCAACAGGTTGTCAAGATTAAAAGTCCCAGCCTTGGGAACAGCCCATTTTCAGACGTACCACCTTGTCTCATACATTACTCAGTTGAAGGAAAGAGACCAGAAACTAGAAAAATTGAAAAGCATAAAGTAGAAATTATCAGTAAACAGATGAAATACATTGCTTTAATGGAGTCTACAGAGTTACTCTGACAGCCTTTCCCTAAAATGTTATGAGCCACCTGGAACTTGAGGGAATTCAGAGAAAGGATAACAACAATACTTTGTAGTTTTTAGTGCCTTCAAATAAGGGTCTCAAAACACTTCACAGACATTAATCAAATGTCATAACAGTGCTGTGAGATAGTAATCTATTATTATTCAAAAACAACAAAAGATTCTTTAAAAATAAAAACAAGCTGATGTTTCAACGTATTTGACTGCAATCCAATTAAACAGTCTCCCTTGGTGTAGTTTTAGCAGTAACTTTCCATAACTGTGGTGAATAAGGTATTGGGTCAGCACTGGGCCAGGAACCACTACCAGCCCTTACACATTGTACACTTTCTTGGATGTAATCTAATATTTTCTTTTTATACTTATATGTCATCCATGACTCTAGATCCCAGAATTTTATCCTGCTACCCTCATTTGAAAAACAGAGTCATACCTTTGCATTTAACCAAGTCTTTGAGAATGTTTCTCTCATTTCACCAGTTAGGAACTAAATCCTAGAGATCCACATGGAGAGACAAGAAACAGGACTAGTTTTGCGTGCAACACAGTTTGACCAGGAAAATAAAAAAGGGATAAGAAGACTTAATAAAAACAATATCTAATGTGATGGTTAAGCAGATGTCTAGAGAGGTCTAATGACTATACAGTGTTTTACTGTATGACTACCCATGTTTTATCACATAGCTGGTGAATCTAAAAATCTTTATATGAGTAAGTATTCGTTTAACTGTCCAATGCTAATAATTACTCAGCTCTGGATGATGTATGCACTAGAGCTCCTGTAGTTAGTATATGTTGATTCGATCACATATCAGAGGATAGACTCGAGTGAAAAATTAATTATAACCATAAAGTTAGCATGAAATGCCTGACTACTTAATTTGTACCTAATGTGAGGTTTAGATTGTTTTTATTATCATATCTTGCTTCAACTTGTAACTGAGTTACTGAGTTAAAACATTCATAAATATGTCTTGGAATGTTAGTTCATTACTAGAAACAGTTTCAAGAAAGTTTAGCAGTCATATCATGTAAACATCTTTCTTATAATTAAAACTCAATTAATATGTTTGCAACAAACATTTGCTGCTTAGGATGTCTACAAAAATTGCTTAATGGAATCTAAATTTAATCCCTATTAGGAACACTTTAAATTTGATCACAAATCTTTATCTCCACTTCACATTTTAAACATAAAAATGGGCTCAAGAAGCCACATAATTTTAATCACAAAAGATCTATATCTTGTCTAGATCAATCTTTAATAAATTATGTTATTCTGGCAGGCTGCACACAAGGGCAAAAGGAGTTTTTGCAGAAAAAAATCAACCAAAGAAATCCACATACCCAAACAATGTATAATTGCTGTGCTTTTAAAATGCAGTCTCTTGTTCCCCCCACCTTGTATGGGGAAGCATCAAATTCACCTAGATAGGCAGATTCCTTCATTCACTGAAAGCCTTGGAAAATCCAGGCAGTAGTGCTGGTGAAACCAGGGTTTAGCTGAAAAAAAGCAGCAGGATTGGGCCCAGGACTAATATGTGGTGCCGTCAATCTCAACTGTGTCCCTGGTGGATTTATACATTTAGAAGCTGATGGTGATGGTGACATTACTGAAAGGCAAAAGAAAATATAAAACATCTGCTGGCAAAGAGAGCAAAACAAAACTGCTATGTGCCCCAGAAGGGTTGTAAAGAGAAATGGGGTTAACATCCATAGCAAATGCAAGCGGAAATAATTCTCTCAAAAACTAAACAAGGTGAAAGCCTGATTCCAGCACTCTACATTAACATTAGGAGTCAGAAAACACAGCAGATTTTGTTGGCAGGAAGAGGGGAAAAGGAGGGAAGGAAAAAAATGCCACAACCCCCACACAAATCCCTGAATTAAAGGAGGGTAGCAGATGTAAACGTCCAGAGCCGCTTTTCAAGAGCTAGATTACTTCCAAACAGAAGGAGAGGCTGAATTCCATCTCCTTCCACCTTGTCCACTCTGACATCATTGGTATGGTCAGTAACCAAGTAATATGAGGCAAGTAGAGTAGTTTGCCTCTTCTTCACAAGTTCATGTGTGCACTGAAACAGTAGCTGTGTGGCCTACATGCATTGTGTGGAGACTTTTGCAGGATCAGGCAGTCAGAACTGTCCAAATCTGTGCAGGCAAACTGTGCACACTCAACACATTCCTGTGTCACACTTTCAGAGAGTAAATTCAAGATTGTTGCTGCCATAAATTTTAATAGACTTGCTACATAGGTGCATATTGTGTTGACTAGTACCTGAGACTAGTCGCTTTGATGACTTTTAGGAAAATTATATGAAAATCTACAACATGTCATTTGATCTGGTAATCAGGTGAGATCACCTGAGCTATAGGCAATGCCTGGAAGTCACAATTCTGGTTAATGGCCTTAGAGTCCTCTTTCAAATGAAGCAGTGTTAAGTGTCATGTCATGGGCTGCTAACACTTTTGAACAAGCAGATGATGGACGATGCTCCTGGACTGTTGCCTTATTTTCCTGCAGTCTCACTTGCCTGTGTGTATGACTGCCCTCTTTCTGTCTCCAGGCTCCCAAAATAATGGAAACAGTTAAAATTGTAAAGATGCAAGAACAGTAGACTTAAAACATCTAATTCAAGTACCACCCTTAGTTTAAACCTTGTATTTTTTCAGGTGTCTGAGAGGGGCTAGAAGCATCTGGCAAACAGAAAATAGACACGTGTTGTGGTTAAGTGCTCCCACTAAAACCATTCTGCCACTTGCCTCCCCTCCCCTTCCAACTGAAAGCACAAAAGGTGTAGATCATGGGTTGAGATAAGAAGAATTTAAACGAAACAGCAATGAGATAAGAAAAAGGACAGAAAAACAAAATATTAAAAACAAAAGGTGTAAGACAAAGAAAAGATTTATGCAGAAAGTCCACAACAATACAAACTGTTTTGCCTGCCATGCTTTTTGCCCCGGAAGCAACATCCTTCTTCTTGAAAACCAGTGAGACAGCCAGTTTCTCCCACCCCAGACAGCCACATGAGATGGTATTGAATAAAATGTGTGTCTTGTCCATGCCCACAGAGATACAAACCACCCCCTTGCACCCACTGAAAAAAATGTAACCCTGTCCTTCACTGAAACCAGAACAAAAACATTTAGGTCTTTACTCACATTTCTGAGTGGCTTCTGGTACAAAGTGGGACTTCGGTCAGGCTAAAGTAAATTTGTGTCCTGACATGACATCTTTTTCAATGTTTAGGTTAGTTACTTGACTTAATTAATATGATGCTTGAGTTTATTTACAGAAAATATGTATGAGCTACCCTTCGTTCTAACAAAAATTCTAACAAAGAAAGGTAAAAGAAGTCTTGTCATCTTGTTATCTGTCCTGGAATCAGGTATGCAATCTAAACCAGTTGTGTAGCCTCTTTTATATTTGCTGAAGAGAGATAAGCACTGCCAAAGAGCTATATATCTCACCTGTCTAAAACACCTATCTTAGGACACAGGAATTGCTCTCCAGAGGTTGTCTGCATGTCTTCTTACAGAGAAAATTTCAAGGCTAATTTTTAAAAAATACCTACCATCTGAATGTCAGAAAGCCAAGGTGAGTCTCTTCCTATGTGCTGGCTTATTTAGTGAAGGTCTGTTCACCTCAGTAAAAGGACCTATCCAGAATCCTCATCCAAGTTATTTTTATTCCTTAACACAATCAATGAGCATGTCCAAAATGCAGTGTGGGATTTTCCAATCTGTTCAGTGCTGAAGACTGAAAAAATAAGTACAGTGAAACCTTCAAAACTTCTTCCTCCACACAAGCTGTTCAATTCATCATTTCCTTATCGAAACTTGTTTTTTCCTAGATGCTACTAAACAGATTACAGAGTACCCTGTGGAGAAGTAAGTTCTTATAATGGTATCCTCTACCTGGGAGTGAATTTCTCTCTGCCTTTTTACTGTACCATAATTATCTGCAGTTTCAGTCTTTTATTTGCAGTTTTTTGTCACTACTGTGGTACAAATGTTCGGGCAATAGACAATAAGACAACTTATATGAATAGTCTTCCTGGTTATTAGATCTATTGATTGTACAAGTTGCATAAACAAGTTGCTAAAGAGCTCTTGGCTCTGCTACTTTTCATATTTATACACTTATTACAGTCCTTTGCCTCCCTTACTCTCTTAATAGAGCAGCATAAAGGTGCTGTGGGTACAAGGAGCAGCTGTGAGGAGGAAGAAGAGGAGGCAGCGTCAGCAGCATTAGTTGTTTTACTTTCATACATATCCTTGCTGCCTAGCCCTGAATGCATCATGTTGATGTGTAATCACAAATGGCTGTGAAAATAGTTGACAGTCATCATTGAAGAGAGACAGCACAGGAACTGCAGAGCTGAGTAAGTGACCTTGTCTGGACACACTGTGTATGTGGGAAGGGCACATCCTCACTCATTTCAATAGACTTATTAATATCCTCCTTGCTGAGTTGAAAATCAGAGTAATGAGGTGCAGTAGTTCTGGTTTTAAATACCCACCATCAGAAGACCTGACATCATAGGTCCTATTGGCTTTGAAACTCAGGAAGCTGCAAGATATAATATTGAAACTACTCACACCACTTCTATGAACAAAGTCAAGACTATCACAAATGGAAGGATTCACTTCCCTTGTAAGAGAGAAGTAGCAGTTTATTGATATAGAACTATGATTGACCAAGTTTGTTAGTAAATGTGACAGTGATTTAACCAGATTCAGCTGCAAGGCTTGTTGCATAGAGGACAGGGTAAGACAAAACTGTCAGGGAAACATTCCTGTTGAAACATGGTGCTCAGAAAGGACCTCCTTCTGTTCTAAACTTCTTTCATAGGGAAGCTCATGTGCAGCTGGATCCGTACATACTTGGTCAATGGTTTATACCTAAAAGACCATATATGCGCAATCAATCCTTTATATAACACTTAGCTGAGAATTCAAAGCTTCCAACTATGTTTATTCCAATTTACTTACTGAGCCTTGGGTGCAATAAGGACTCTCTCAGCCTTGAGGAGTAACCTTGAGACATGTCCTTACACAAGGGGAGATCCTGGCATTCAGCCCACTGCCATGCAGGATTGCACAATGGACTCTGGACTGTCCAGTATTTATGGAGTAAAATGATTGACTCATATTTGCAAACCAGTTGTATTTTGGGTTGGCATCCGCTCAACAAGCCCTCAGCTGTTGAACAAGATTTATTTTGTTTTACCTATTGTGTTGTTATGTGTCTACCCAGAGTACAGCTTTAGCCAGATGTAGCCATCAAAACCACCACTGGTGGCCACTGCTCAAGCAGGAAAGAAAGGGGAGAGCACACAACCACAGTCTGGGATTAAACAATAAGTGCTAATGTTAAATAAATTGTATAGAGATATATGTGAACGTACAGACATGTACTGTTATGAACTCATGAATATTAGCCAGGAAATTTTAACTCCCCTTGGGTTATTGAATGGTTTTATCATCATAATTGTCTTATTTTATGGTTGATTTTTCTCTTAATACTTCATCATCTTTCTGACTGCAGCATTTAATTTGTATATTTAAAACAAATATTTAGTACATATCTGCTTGGTATCTTGTACCTCTTCTGAATAGGATCCCAAATTTTTGTAATGAGTATGTCATGGGGACTTATATTTTATATATGTAATATTTATTTTCTTGTTCATAGGTAGAGAAATGAAAATGTAGAAATAACATTAAATAAACGTACCATTCAAAACTATTGGATCCTTCTCACTTTTACCAGAAGAAAAGACAGTATACATCTGAAAAAACAATCACTTTAACACAATCTTGCAGCTGTATTGTGAAGCCAAGAGGATGTCTCCCTTATTATTGGTTCTGTAATAAAATTGTGTGCATGCTTACATAAGACCATAGAAGGATGTTATATCATATTAGCTGTATGTGTCTGTCTGTTCCCTTCTGTTTCAACCCAAATACATTTCAACTTGAGTAGGATGAAATACACACACCCTTTTAAAAACAAGCAAAATCAGTAATTTCAAGAATTAAAAATAGTTAGTTTAGAAATAAAATGAGGTAGTTACATGAACAGCAGAGCTAAGGAAGCTTAATTTCCCATGGCTCTGTTTCTCAATGTGGCACACCATAATGTGCATTCCCATCTCTTTCATTGCTCTTTTTCCTTTTTTCTTTTCCATCAGATTCTGTAGCTTGATAGATGAATTAAAGTTATGTATAAACAGTGTGCATCAACCTCTGGCTTCTGCTTCCTGTAATGCTAACTGAACCAGCTTCTCCTTATTGTTGTTAGTGCAAACTATTTACAAATCTTGTCTGTAGCCTGTACACTATATTATACAGCTACTATAGAAACTTTACACCTTTGATAGCTCTGTCACCTTGTCAAAACTGAATTTGTGCAGAGGGCTTAGAAGGACTAATATACCTCTTTTGGTATTGTTTGGGGTTTTTTCTTAATAGTGTGAGATCCATATATGCACTCCTCATGCCTCCACATCCAGAATTTTCAACCTATCTGTGACTAAATTATATGCATTTATTTTATTGGTGTTTAACCAATTCAGAATTTCTCAGTCATTCTTGTATTTTGATTTCAGTTAAAGGACTATTTTTTTATATGCACCTAAACAAAGATTTTTTTTCCAGGCCCTTTGAAACATGGTTTCTTAGATACTGTATATTGCCATCAGAATTTCTTGTGCACTATTCAGACATTTCACTATATTTTAGACTGCAAGAAGACATTCCCTTTAAAGTTACTAGTTACAATACTAGATTGTGCAAAATAAAAATTTTAAAGGTTCTCTAGCAATGAAATAAGAAGTGGAAAAGTATAAAGAAATGCATCGCTGACACTGTAAGCTTTTTTTTTAGATTAAACATATTCTTGGCTTGATCTGAAAATTACGTGAGTACTACATGTGAGGACAAAAGAAGTTGAAGTTTAATAATGGATAGTGACAATTAATAAGCATTTCTGCAAAAGTTTAAAGCTTCTCTGTTATTAAGAATAGTGGATAAGAAAAATGATATGTGGTAATTGGCTGCAAGATTATTATATTTCTCTAATATAATGTCACTATAGCAGAGAAATTACAATCAGAACAGGTGCTTCTAGCAAAGAATAAGAAATTTGGATAGTGTTATTCAGAGCACAGATATAATCTTATCTGAAATTCTGGACACCGTGCTGTTCATCCATATGCAAGATGACCAAACTAAACAGGTGTGGAACATAAGCATTAAAGTGATAGAGAAAAAGACATTTAATCATAACCAAGAAATATTGTTGAGAAATTTGAAGACTGATATAATTCCTTACAGAAGTGGAAATTAAGTATCAGACATCCACAAGGAGCAGATAAGTAAAACACTATTGTCAAAAGAAACAAAAGTGCATAAACTATATCTAAATCAATTCAGTCTGAAATAGAAAGTTCATACAATAGAAAAAAGCAGGGGGAGTGAGAAGGAGTTATCCTAGCAAGCATTAACAAGGCTATTGATACTTATATTAACAAGTCACCTTCTAGGCAACTGGAGTGCATGTTCTAACATTCCTCTGCAGTTCTGTTCTCCAGCTATATCTTGTGAGCATGACATCTCTGTTTATGTTTTTTCTCAGTGTGAACTGTCAAAAAGCATCCAGATTCTTGTCATATACTGTTTAAGACAAGTAGTCTTTTCAACAAGTAGTTGAAAACACAGTTTAATTTTTTTTTATATTTTTTGTGTTGTAAAAGGACTGAGCTCCAGAGGTACTAGAATGCTGAATGCAAGAATACCATGCCGTACATAATTATCACCAGACTTAAACAAATATGACAACTGAGTGTAGAATTTATACTGAAAACTATATCTAGAAAAGTGCTTATGACTTTGTTTTCTTAATTTATTTTTTGCTTATTATATTATGTTCAAGAATGAACACCTGCTGTACAGGGTAATGCTTTTCTATGAATTTAATTTAAATTATTTATGATTCATTAAGCATGGGGGAAAAAAACACCTCCTGTACCCCTCTTCTGCAAAAATTAATGCAACAGCATTATACTGTAACATTACATTACATACACTTATTACAGAAAAATAAGTGGGAAAACAGATAAAAGCGAAACATCAAATTTTCTGCTGGTGTGCCTGTACTTTCTTCTTTCTTGGCCAGCAGAAATATGGCCCCAGAACAAGCTAAAATTTTTAAGCATCAGCAGCATCTTCTCTTCTGCGAGAGTCTGAAAAAGGTAGAGCACTCATGAGAACGCTGATAATAAGAACTTTGCTAAAGGGCAGCTTGGGTCCCAGTTCTTCATAAAGGTTCACCTGGGTCTGTCACATTTGTGTCCTTAGATTCTACTAAAATCAAAGGTGTATCAACCCCATTTCAAAGCAGCTGCCTTATTCATTCTGCTGTGTGAGAGGCATTGGTCAAGAGAGAGACTAACATTAGTTCAGTCAGTGACTATCTTATACTTCCCATTCTTTTTCAGAAGAAAGAAAAAAATAAGCTGTCCTTACCACTAAGCAATGTTTGTTCAAGTGATTTTAAAATAAAAATTAATGATTTATGATAAATAATGCATAACTTCTTGCCAGACATTCATCCAGTCCAGTAGGTATCAAATCTACTGGAAGATTCAAATGTTTGGCAGTTAGGGAAGTAAGACCCTGTGGAGCCAATTTAAGGAACTTCTACTTTATCAGCAGTGGAACCATTCTATGATTTCTCAGAATGCAAAGATGCAAGGATGCAGAAACACTACTTTACAGTTGGAATCTATAGTGGAATTGTAGCAATTACTTTTAATATTTCAGGAGTTATCATATTACCTTCTCAATATCTGTCATGTGGACAAGTCTAAAATAAAATAAAAATAAACACCTTTTAGGGCAGCCATGAAATAGCTGTTTTGTGGCAACTGTTTCATGCTGCTCCTACATTTTTAAAAATTCTACAGGGTATTGGTTAGTGGGATACAGGACAAGACAAGAAGGTTGTGAAAGAGATTTAAAGCTTGTCTGAAAAGTATACACAGGTCTGCTTACACACTGTCACATAATTTGCAACTGATGTACTTAGAGACTGATTTTGTTGTCATTTATAGTTATCAGTATTGTATCAGGATAACTTAGCAGAACTTATTGGCATTTTATCTCTTAAATATATAAGAATAATCAATTAGAGTCCAGCTCTAAATTTTGGGAATAACAATAACAAATACAATTAGGTTACATAGATATATAATGCTTGCTAGGGAATCTATCTGCTGTCTGCTTCAATACAGAAGTCAACTCCTGACTAATTTTCTACAGCAATTTAATTTAAAAAAAGTAAATCCAGAGGATAGGTATTTTCTTACCTTTCTAGATTTTAGAAAGCTGATACCAACAGCTTTTTATCTTTCAAGATTTTGGAGTTAATAAAAATTACAGAGTAAAGAACCTTGCTCAGAGGTTTTTCTGACAAGTCCTAACATGACATTTAGAGAGGTTTCACAGTGTGTGTAAAAGACAGTGTACCAAATTTAAACACCCAGGGCATAATATCCAGGTGCACAGATGTGTGCCTCTAGAGAAAGATGATAAGTATGATGCTTTTACCTTGTCCCTGTTCTCGAGAAGCAGAAGTTCCTTGGAAGCTTGAAGGCTTGACTAGTTCCTCAGATGCTCTAGAGCTTGTATCTCAGACCTGTGCTAATTGGATCCCAGGGATGGCGTTAATTATGTACAAGCAGTGGATTTAGAGACATTATTCCAGTTATTTATCCCACCCTATTAGATATGTCAGGGTACCTGGACTGAGTTGTGCTCTGTGGGTTGCTTTTCTCAACAGGAGATAACTTTAGTCTAGGCTTTACATTTTGGAGATGAAAGGTGAGACAAACTGGCCTTTAAGGGCTGTTTAATGTTCTTTAATGTCAGCATTAGGTGCTAATACAGTACTGCCCTCCCTCAGCCCAGAAAGCTTCTCCCCACCTTGACCATAGAAAGTACCTTCTGCATCTGTAGAATAAGGAAGGTGTGGCATAAATTATATTTAACATTGCTTTAAGGCACTCTATCCTGAAGATTCATTCTGCTTGTGAGTGATTATCATGGGATAGTACTGGCTGGTGTGTTAAGAGTAGGCAAGATTTCATCATATCAAAAGCCCAGGGGACCTCTTGTTGAAATTTTAGTCACCGCTGTGCTGAGCCCAAGATAATATGCTCTAATTTAACCCAATGGTATCGAGGGTTGCTTGCTTGGTAGATTTTCAGTCCTGTTCTTTTCCTGAGCTCTGGCAAAGCAAACTCAATTTACTGGTCAGACATCTCTGTTCCATATACTATTCAGTGTTAACTTCTGTTTTCTTTTGTTTTTTAAACACAAACTTTCTCTTCAAAGAATGGCATTCATCTGTGTGCTGTATAATCACATGGGCATATTTATATCTTGGCTCCATATTTCCTACAAATTACCTGTTCAATCACTGTAAAACAGTGCAGTGCTCAGATTTTCTGAGCATCATTTTAATACACATGCTCCCTGTGAAGATGATGGTGGGTAAACTACATAGTTATGCAATGGATCTGTATTTCTTCTTTAAGCCTACTAATTAATGTAATTGAGGCAGATTCCAATTACTTTCTGGATAGAGCTTAGTTTAATTTATGTCTGTTCATCAGTTCATTTTTCCATGCAAATCCAAATTTTTGGCTATGAAATTAAATAACTTATAGCTCCCAGACAGTGATTTTAGACCTTCTCCTTTCAAAAATTAATTAAACTGAAGCATGGAGTTTTACATGCCAGTATTGTAAGGGAGGTCAGCAACTAACAAAAAGTACCATCCATATCATGGTTCTGATCCTGCCTCTCTTAACTATCTTTAGCATCAGATAAAGTTCACTCTTCACTGGATGAATGAATTCCTGGATATTAAAATTACCACATCAGAATTAGAAACAGTTACACAATCTTGAGGAAAAACCTTGGTGAAACATCCTGCAGCAGCAATAGCTTCTAAATATACGAGAAAAACAGTTTTTTAAAGGGAAAAATGGTATCTGCTGAGGTCAGGGTAGTTACTTTGCCAGTTATACCAATGCCAAGATTTCAACCTGCATATGCTTTGCCAGGATTTAGCAGCTATCAATAAGGATAAGAAAGCATGGAAATTAGGAAAGATTTTATTATTTATTCACTATATTTATTATTTCAAACCATAATGCTCCATAAATTCTGCTGTGTGCTGAAAAATAAGTGCTGTCAGTAATGGATATACCAATTTCAAAGGCGATTTTATAATTTTCCATGTCTTCCTACTCTTATAAGACTTTTCTTAAGTAGCTGCATGAGAGAGGGAGTGAAATATAGTTTTGGAAGCATATTTTATTACTCTATGTCTACAAACATGCATTACAAAAGACACAAAAGACATTCTACTGGAGCATATGGTTATTGTTTAACACAATCCACAAGTCATTAAGTACAGTAAATAATTTACACATCAGAAAATTGATTGCTACTCATAAATGATTTCAACTCCTCTTTATTAGATTTTCAAACACTTTCCACTTTCAATACTCAAATATGTTCAGTCTGAAAAGCCTTGAAGGCATCTAGAAAAGAAGTTCGCTATACATAAAACTGTACCCTTCTTTGTGCACTGAATTTATCCAACGCAGTACCTAGGGTGATGGCAGAGCCACGGGCTCTTCAGATAACTGCTTTCAGTTTCATCTCAGAAGGAATTTTGTTAGTAAGAAGTGTGAGAGGAATGTGGGCTAAAACGACCACAAATCTCTCCCCCCACTTCCTGCTTTCTTTTTCTTAAAGTCATAGTGGTTTAGATCAGTGAAACCAGATTTCAGTCTGAGAATAGCAAACAGGTTAATATAAAACAGGTTAAAATAAAAGGTGTTATACCCTAGTATGAGCTGGATTAAACTGGTAATCTTCCAGATGGCATTGTAAATAGATTGGGAATAAAAGGATGAATGAATAACACTGATGCCTTCAGTAATTTTTCTCAATTTACTGCTTTTCAAACCTACTTAAATTTCCTATATTATTGACTCTTTTGACCCAATGCTTAGTTAAATTCAGGATGTTGAGGTTATTCTTGCTAGGAAAGAAATTAATAATGAAATCAAATGGGTTGTTAGTTGTTTTGGCCATAGTTAAAAAAAACTAATCAAAATGCTTTTTCTCAAATATCTTTTCACATAGGGGTTGTCAAGAATCTTTCTCAGCCACTTTTTTCAGATTGTTCCACTCTCTTTTCCTGCTGAATTGACCACCAAAAAAAAAAAAGTCCCTTCATAAAAATTGTCTGCCTACTTATTGAACATTTATCTATATTTTGCAAGGTTCTAGGTGCAACTTTTCTGTGTTGTCAGTATCTAGCTTATTTAAGGAGTTTAAAATTTTTGTTGACTTATACTAAAAGTAAGGCAGGAGTTATTATGTTTTTTTAATATTTAAGAATTCTGACAGTGTCATAAAAGTATCAAAATTGTATTTTATTTTCTATTTATTTGAATGAAAGTAATAATATTAATATTAATTATCTATTGAAAAGTATTCTAAAGGTTTTATATTTCAGAATAAGCATGACAGTGGTCTCTTCTGGGAAGTCTCACCTTCAGGAATCAAGCAAGGTATTGATTGTTTCAACCAATTATGTCACCATCCGAATGTGTTATTAAAAAGAGCTTTTGCATGACTTAGTGTGTGACTAACCATGAACAAAGAAGTGCACACAGGGGGACATATTTTGCAGTCCTTAATGAAATGAAATCCTGCTGCTTTCAGTGGTAGTTCCACTCAATTAAGAACCACCAATTTTGGCCCATGCATTATAATGCACAAGGACATTATGTTTAGTGGCATCAGAGATGATTTTAGGATGAAAATATGTATGAAGTAAATACAGGAAAAAAAGGAGTGCTTCATTCTACATGGAGTGTTACGTATTCTTCATCAGGTTTACATATTCTTCATCTCTTTCCCCTGCTGTGAGGGTTTATACAATATGGAAGAATAAGAGAATAAAAGTTTCCTGACTTCTTGCCTCTTTGCTTTTTGCTTACTTCAACAATTTGTAAACTTTCCTCCAGTTACTGCTCTGAATTGAGTCTTTAATGTTGCATAACATGAAGCATCTCCCCAAACCAATAAACTAAATGCCTGTTTTTAGCTCTCTAAACTCCATTCATTACTTTTACTAGAGGATGAACTGAATTGCTTGACTAGACAACTATTGCCATACCTTGTAAAATGAAAATAATGTGCATGTGCTGATAGAAATGACAGCAGGATCTATGGGAGCCTATTCTGGAACAGCAGACTGGGAAATTTTTCCTAGAGAATGGATCCTCCTTTTCTTTTATGCAACAGAACTGAACTCTAGGTATTCCACTTGTTATCACATTCCAGGAAACAATATTTCTGCAGGCTTGATATATTTGAAGATATAAGAGTACAACCAATTGGTTGTTTTATTTAGTGGAAATACTTGAGTACATTTTAAGGAATCTGTTTTTAGGGGCCTCTATCAGCAGAAGCTGCATGTGTCAAGAAGCTGAAGCAGGGACCAGGGGATTCATCACACATATCTCTACCGGCCAGCAGCATGTTCTGACTCTTCTCTGAATGAAGCAAACAACAGAGTTTGAAAGTCACTATGCTTCAAAAGTGTCTGTGACTTTTCCCATTCCCTTGCACAGCTTGAATGTTTGTTGTGTCATGGCAACAGTATTGCTTTGATAAAACACTTAAGGTATCTACTGAGGGAAAAGGTGACGCAATTTTACTGGAACACAGAGAAAAATCAAAACACTGTATTAATGAACAAATAAACAAAATTGGTAAGAACTAGTAACTCATGATATAAAGACCACGTTTTATTCTAGGCACCTGAGCCTATACGACTTGTGAGTAATATCAGAAGTTGAGATGTATAAGAAATAATGAGGCCAGCAGGACTAAGGAAGAGATTAACATCTGCACTTGGTACTGGTGAGGCTGCAGTTCAAATCCTGTGCCCAGTTCTGGGCCCCTCATAACAAGAAAGGCATTGAGGTGCTGGAGCACATCCAGAGAAGGACAATGGAGCTGATGAAAGGTCTGCAGTACAAATCTGATGAGGAGCTACTGAGCAAGTTGGGATTGTTTAGCATGGAGAAGTGGAGACTTAGGGGGAGACCTTGTGGATCTCCATACCTACCTGAAAGGAGACTGCAGTGATGTGAGAGTCAATCTCTTCTTCCACACAATACTACAAGTGGAAGTAGCCTCAGGTTGTGATAGGGGTTCATTTAGATTGGATATTAGGAAACATTTCATACCTGTAAGGGTTATGAAGCACTGGAACAGGAAGTGCTTAAGTCTCCATCCCCTGAGACATTTAAAATGTGTGAAGATATGGTGCTTAGAGACATGGTGTAGTGGTGGATTTGACAGTGCTAATTTAATAGATCTTAAGTTAATGATCTTAATTGGTCTTTTCCTACCTAAATGAATCTATGACTATAAAAAAAAAAAGGGAGAATACCTAATTGCTGTTTGAAAAGGGCATTCATTCAGACTCACCTGTGCATCACCACAGTACAGAATATTTTGTGGTGACAGAGAAATGCTTTGAAAGAAGCAGCTATAAAGAACAATTTCAATTCATGGTCCTGAACAAAGTAAAGAAATTAGTCAAAACTTTCCCCAAATGTAAATAATAATGTAAATATTATTTGTAACAGTGAATTAAACAAAAAAACCCCACAAACAAACAAACAAACAAAGAAAACTGTCAAAACAAACCCCAAAAACTATAAACCCCACAAAAACACCCACAAAAAAAAGCAAACAAAAAAACCCAAAAAAACCCACCACCCTACAACCAACCAATAAAAACTTCTCACAACAGATCATTTCAGAGTATAAGCAAATGAGTCTGCAGGGTAATTATCTAAAAGTAATCTCTTGTGTCTGGGATGATTTTGTCACTCCCTGAGCTACTTGTTCCCAGCATTTCACTTGGGAAACACAGCAGCATTACAGACAGCTGCCACAGTGGAATAAGCCCATAGCACCAAATTTCTTATAAAAAAAATCCCAAAAATCTTGTCAGGTGTATCTTAATTAGTTTTGATATGTAATTAAGTTGTTTTCTTGTCAAGTGTCTTCCCTCTTCAGGTTTACAGACTCTTGTGTAATTTTCAGATGTATTAATTGTATTTCAGAAGAAAAAAGTCTTTTTTTGGGAGCTAAATACTGCCTGATATGAACTTGTCTATACTCATGTAAATACCATTAAAATAGTATGTGTTCCAGAAGCTGTAGAAGAATAAAATTTTGTCATCCCAGGAGTACATTTAATTTTCTATTCAAACGTATATATGATTAATAAATTGTGATAAGAGATTGGCCTTACATTTTAGAAATTAACCAAATATGTAAGCCAATTTGATCTCAGGACTCTCAAGACCAGTAGAACATGTGGATTGCACACAGCAAATCACAGAAATAGGACTGCATTGTGGAAGAATTCTTTCTAAGATAATATTTATGGGGAAAAGGGCCTGATTTCATTGATAGAATCTGATTAGTTAGAAAGAAGATGAGTTTTTATCTCTTGGGCCTGACAAAGAAATTGTAGTGAAGGAAAATGTAAAGTGAGGAACAAAAGCATTCTGGTCATGTTTCAAAAATATTAAGTCCAGTGACAATCTGTGAAGCTACCTGATTCCATCTTCCTCCTAGGCATTGCCCTGTGTGACACCAATCTAACTATTTAGATGATGACTAACTTGGTGAGTTGTTGTGAGAGACTGAACTGTTAATGATTAATGACTCAAAAAATCGTCCATTTGCTGACAATGTGTAAAGTAACAGCCCAGGTGCAGAGGGTGTAAGCACCAGATGGTCATGACAAACCAACCTTTGTTTAGCAACAAGATGGGGTTTGAGCCAGATAAAGGAAGAGGCTGATAAGAAGCAGGTCCTGTGAGAGGGGATAATGCTTTTTATGCCCTTACACAACTGGTTCAGGTGTGAAGATTCCCCCTGTGGGGAAGTACTGGGGCATTTACAGATGGGTCAGTGGGTTTTCATCCCTGCTGATGTGACACAACCAGCTCAACTACACTGAGGCTGCTGCCATGTCATAGAAGTTGTTCTAAACCACCAATGATCCCTGAAATGTTCCCAGATTAATTTCTGGGGCCTTCCACCAGAGGACTGCATGTGTTGCAACAGATCCACAGTGTTACTTCAGGCAGTGTAAACCTCTGCTCCCAGGGGAGATAGCCTGGGCATTCCCATGTAAACCTAAGAGTTTATATTAGCCCACTGAACTTTGTGTTTCACATGCTTCCCTCACATGTGATGGATCGAGACTGCGGCCATCATTTCCACCAATGGACATTGAAACTGAAACAATCAAATCTTGTCACTGTATCCACAGACGGATCTTTCTACTCTTATAATTTCTTTCTCTTTTTTCTTTTCCTTATATATTTACTTTAGTGATATTTTTATAGCTTTATGTTTTAAATTGCTATATATTATAACCAAAGTGGCTGCAAACTGCCTTCCATTGTGACAAAATTGTTCTAAAATAAACCCTACACACACACATATATATATATGCACACTTATTATTCAGTGTCATTTCACTCTAATCCACTCTAAGGGATCTATTAGCAAGAATCTGAACTACCTTTGCCTTCAGGCATGGATCATAACTATTGTGTAACTATTTATAATGTTACATATCCTATAAGACTTTTTCATATCATCTTTAAAGCACTAGAAAGGCATTTGTACAGCTTGAACAAAGCAACTTTTCCATTTTATGCTATTTCATTTTCTTCAAGATTCATTAGTGAATTACTAAGTAGGTAATAACCATATCAGTAGCAAAATGAATATGCAAGAATGAAAAAGTTCTCTTCCCATATTATTTATGTTTATTATTGCTGCAAAAGAGAATTATCAGCATGCATTTTAATAAGGACAGGGAAGAACAATTGGTAGATGATCTTTGTGACAATAAATCTGTTCTAAGTTCAATACCCATTTTTTTTTTCCTAAATGCTGCATATAAGAAAAGAAAAAAACAAGAATTATGATGTAATAGTTATAATTTGGCTTTACAATAGCTAGTCACTAGATTATCAGCTGTGTCTGTCAAAATAACTATGAAACCATAATACATATTCTGCAGTTCTATGTAGATGATAAGCAATTGTTTTTCCAAGAAAATGTGAACAGTGCAAATATCTTACTTTTGGAATTAAGTACTTACTAAATTGACAAATAATAATTTTTAAAGTATTTTTGAGTTTTAATACCAAGTTAACCACAAAACTGAGATTTCAAAGGTATACTTTTGTGTACTTGAACACTCTTTTGAGAATGAGTGATTATTTTTCTTCCTGTAATTGGAAAATATTACTTTTTAAATTGAATAATAACCTGCCAGACCTAGGTACCTGAAAGTCTAGATATTTAAGTACCAAGAGAAAGTCTGACTACCATAATCACCAAAACTGTACAAATATTTTATAAATCTCTGCTTTCCCATAGTTTCTCTTCTGGTTGTTTCAAACTCTTGCATACTTACGCTTTTTTCATGAGGTCAAATTTACAAAGAAACCCTCATTTTTTTTACATCTAAACCAGTGATTAATCACAGTATTTTTATATGTACCATACCCTTCAGTTGATGTTCCTGTTCAACATGCCACATAACTGAAGTTGTGACTAAACTTCTTGTTGCCTTAACTCTGATCAGTCTCTTATTTCCTTTGGTTTAGTTTTACTTCTTTTTTGGTTTCTCACATCTGGAGACTGGACTACCACCCAGCACTTAACCTATGTGTTTTCATTCCAATATAGTTTCTGATTTCTTGACCTTTAACCTCAGTTCTAAGCCTAGTTATTGCCTAAATTTTTTTTTTATCACTATACAAAATTTCTCCTGAGTTTTGGTTCTTTCCAACTGTATTTTCCCTTTAACAGAAAGACAATACAGTCTTTTATCAGTCCCTCTGGTGCTGGAAAGTGTCGTGTCCTGGGCCCCAGAGGGCCACAGGCCTGAGCTCCTGGGCTTTGTCTGGGATTTCAGTCCAGAGCAGTTTGAACAGTTCCAAGGAAAAGAAAAGCCACAGTCTGGGGAACTTCTCTGCCTCAGCTGGCTAAAAACTAACAGCACAGGAGAGCTCTGTCCCTCTGTCTGTCCGTGCTGCAGACAGCACAGGCCGGAGCAGCGTGCGGGGCAGCGAGCGCCGCTTCTGAAAACAAACTGCAGCTTCTTCTTCCCCCCTTCCCTCTCAGAACCAGTCTTAGAGGTGCAGAACTTAACATCCAGCATAAACAGAACAGGTGATTGGGGATACAAGTATCATAAAGTCTCCCCAGGACATCTCTAAAAGTGCATGTTTGCTGCAGCATAAAGTGAATTGATCCTTTTACTACATTGAACTGAAGTCTTGACTAAGTTATTCACAAATAAATATCTAATGCTCTTTTCCGTGATCTAGCATATCCCACTACCTTAAAAATTCCTACACAGGAGATCATGAATCCCTTGTAATCCCTATGCCATAAACACCAGCACATATGCCTTATATGCTCTCAGCCCATATGCCTTAGATGCTCTAGGGGAAGTTCAAAAGGCATCCAAGTAGGCACTGAAGTCCAAATTTCTACTGACTATAATATGCAGAGAGGTCGTGCAATGAAGCATTGCAGAGCATTCCTATGGAACAAAGTGACTATATATACAGATAATGCAAGAAGTAAGTCAAAGCTGAACTGTAAGATTGGAAGGCAGAAATTGCCCTGCAGAAACAAACTAGGTTAGATGTAGATTTAGTTTCAAAATTAATTCCCTTCCTTCCCCTTTTATTTAATTTTTTTAAATTCCAACCTTCATTGACCAGCACATATTATTATCTCTACAGTCTCATTTGGACATGCTTTTTTGGAAATAACGGAAAGTATTAGAGAGTATAGCCATTTTCACTTCCATGGAAAAGGAGAAGATGCTGTCTAAAATTCTAGCAGAATATTTTATTTGCCTTTGAGAAGGCAGTCCTTTTAAACTGGCAGATTAGAACATGTCAAAAGTATTGAACATCCTATTTTTGTGCATATATATGTTTTGTGCCAAAATGAAACGTTGCATAGCTTGATGTGATTTTGGAAAGCAGTTTGATTTTTGTTTGAAATGTTTTCAAAGAGAAAAGAGGTCTATGTGAGTTTTTCTGATTATGTCTAATGACAATATTTAAAATTTGAAATTACTAGATGATAATAACAGATTGGATAAGCATGCATTCATAAATAAAAGGTCAAAAATACAATGCAAATATGTAATTACTTGCCAATTTAAAACTTAAAAGAATATGTTTTTCCTACAAAATAATTATAATATTATAACCAAAACTTTTATAACTTTCCGAAATGGAATCTGAAGAAAAAGGCTGAAGAAATTCTGCACAGTAGCCCCATCAAAAACATATGGATTCTATATAAGAGGAGAATAAACTGCCTTTTCCCTACGTCATAGTTGCAGTCATTATGACTACTGGCAGTAACTTAGGAAACAAGAGATAACCTTCTTAAAAACGAGACAGAGAGACACTTCTTGAAGTGGAATATTTGTGCAACTGACACAGAAAGGCTTAGTTTTGTCTTGTTAAAACCATTTCCTATGTTATTATTTTCACAATGAAAATGCATGCCCTCACTGAAACCACAAGTAGTGTTGGTTAAGGTTCAATTTGTGGCTGAGGAGAGTTGATTTATCAGAGCTCTGCCTCCCTGCTGACTAGGACAGCTAATTGTTATGTGGGTGAAGCAGGCTTTGTCAGGTAGGTAGAGGTATCCATCCCAAATGACACTCTCTCAGGGGTGTCCTGCCCTGCCTATTGCACTTGTCCTTTAGAGAAAGAGTCAGAGCTCACCACTATAAATCAATATCAGCTAATTTTAAACCCAAATAAAGCATGTAGGGAAGATTTCATTAAGAATTAGGGTCCTAAATACAGTCAAGTCTCAGTCAAGGCCTAACTTCCTAATTAGAAAATTATCATTAAAAATTAAATTTGTCTGCAAATGTCACCAGCTTTGGAGGTATCCAAATTCATAAAGAAAATCGAGTCTTCTGAGAGATCTCCACATGACCAGAAAGCAAGCTGGAGAGCATACCTACCCAGATCTCTAAAATACAGAAATTAATGATACTTGAGTGTTCATTCTTAGAGGGACTGATCCAAAAAGCACATTACAGAAATTCTGGTGCCCAAGAGACCGAGTTTTCTGCAAAACCTATTCAGCTTTCTTCTAAAAATCATGGCTGCAATGATTAGTACATGAAATCAGTGTAGGGCTGCACATATACTCTTGGCCAATAGTTTGTATAACACCACATGTGAAGACAAGAATATGAGTGCACACGGTGTTTGTGTGTATTGAATAGACAAAACTGAATGGTGTTTTTCCAAAAAACATCTTGTTTAAGAGGAAGAAGACTCCTCACCCCCAACTGTCATCCTTAGGAGGGAAGACAGTGATCAGCTAGGTTAAAACTACCCATGAATTTTCACACACTTCTGTAGCAAAGAAAGTTTTAAAAAAAAAAAAAATTATGTTAAAATTTAAAATTAAAAATAATCCTAACAAAAGCCACCATGAAAATTCATTGCAGGTGAGACAGATTGAGAAGAAGCCCCAACAATTGCACTGGACATGTGCCTGACACAGTGGCCCTGCAGCACCCCAACCTCAGCCCAAGCCACCCAGCATACTTGCCCCAAAGTGCACCTGGAGTTTGGGTGTTAGCGTAAGATCAGCACCCAGGCACCCAACTGCTGGATGCAGAGACCTTGGGGGTTTCCTCCCAGAGCTGGAGGAGGAGCAATCACTGAATCTCCACTGCTGGAGAGGGGTGCTAGTGACCTCTGGACCAGGATCTGAGGAATTGAAGAGGGAGAATGGAATTTTAGGGGATTTTGGTTAAAGAAGGGTGTTTATAAATATGTCCATGCTTATCAATGTTTTGAAAGAATCCAAAGCTGTGGTTTCTCAGTTGCATTACTGATACTGATCCTGAATTTGTAGCTCACTGGTTACTAATTAATTATGTGACATTATTAATATGATAAACTATTTTTCTCCTTATTTTAGTTAGACTTTTCAAACTGAGCAGTTTTTTTTTTTTTCTTGACACAGTCAGGAAGAACAATTTTACATTCCAAAATGCCCTATTCAGTTCTGGTTTACTTCCTGTGCTTTTTGATCAAGAGTAAAAAAGAAAAAGTTTGCATAAATTTTTCAAATAGCAGATATATCTAAAGACATATTGAGGTCCAAAATATAAATTTCTGTTTGATATTATTTCCAATATATCCAGGATATCCTGTCCCCTACATATAAACTGTGTTTAGGTATTTTCAATACAAACGTTTTTTCCTGACTCTTTCTATAGTCAACACAAAGCAATAGGATGCAATTAGTTTGTCATATTTTACAAATATATTTAGGGATGAAATTAACTGCTCCTTAAAATAATTAATTTTCCTGAGTTCATAAGGTATTCTAATGGATTAAATTATATCTGGACAGGTGAATACTAACTAATGCTAACAATTTTTTTTCACCATTCATACCATGAATAGCAGATACCTCTTGAGAAAAAATGTATTACAGAGCTAAAAATGGGGAAGTACTTAAGAACATCTTTCTGTTTAATGTTTATTTTGCTGATTTCTGGGAATAGGTTATTTGGATTGCCATTCTCCAACAACCTGATTTTTTATTCACTGTGTTAGGAGTGTGTTGTGCTGTGATCTGTTGGATAGATAATAAAAAGGAAGACAATGGGATACTCATATCCTTGTTAGGTCCCGTCTGTGATTGCCATTTTAATTTGAAGATTGCGATGCACAGTTAGAATTTACTGAAATATTTTCATTTTGATTATCTGGCTAATCTAAGCCAGAAGATTTATTGCAGGTCTTCTGCTTAATATTTTTTTATGTAAAACTTTTGAGTACTTAGTTATCAAACTTAAAAGATTCCTTAAAAAAATTTTTGAAAAGGATAATGCAGTAGGATGTTTACACTGAGATGTGGAAACCCAGCTTCAAGCTGCTGCCCTGAATCACGCACAGAGCAACCTAAAAAAGCCTCCAGGTATTATAGGCCGTGTTAGCTCATCTGCTTAGCAGCAGAGGTCATGATGAGCACGTCACCCTGGTGGTCCATTATCTCCTCATGAAATTCAGAGACCAAATCAAGGATTCTCCTCTAGTATTAAGACTCTCTACAGGATTGGCACTAACTGGCAGAAAAATTGTCTTTCCCTGCATGATCCTGACCTCCCATGGCATAACATTCGAGTGAGGCTCTGAAACTCTTGACCAATGGAATAAAGATCATGTGAAATATCTGACAATATCTGGACATTTAACTGTGAAGAAGAGTTACTGTCATGCATGCAAGTTTTTGTATAAGTAATGCAGGAGTAATTGCTTCTCTGTAGCTTTCCTTTAAGATTTGCATATATGCACTTAACTTTCATATAGCCACGGAAAGGCAAGTAGCCTCCAGCCTCCTTCCCCAACCAAGAAAAGAAAATAAAAAAAACCAAAAAAAACAAAAAAAACCAAAAAAAACCCCCAAAAAAACCCAAGCAAACAACTAAACTTGGCAAATCAATACAAATAACCTATAGGCTAGATAAAGATGTAGAGGAAAGAGAGATTATTCTTCATATTTTTCTATTTATACACATGGAATGAGGATCAGGAAAATATTTGAGATAAAAAAGATCAAATGTTGGATTTTGAAATAACAGTTTATGAATTAAAACTTTTTGTGTTTTGAAAAATAAATAAAAATGTTGAAGTATAGATATTACTGAACAAGTCTGTTGATTGAGTCATGTTGATTCAGACTTGATAGAGGAGGGGAAAGAAGTGGATATTGTCCACCTTGATGTCAGTAGAACTTTGGACACTGTGTCATAAAAGTTCTTAATAGAGACTGTTGATGTACAGGCTGGAGGAGAAGACAGTAGGGTAGGTTGAAAACAGACTGAATGACTCAGTCCAGTGGGCAGAGGTACAAAGAGACCAGTCACTAATGATGTACTCCAGAATCAGTGGAGGGTCAGAAGCTGCTTAACATCTTCATTAAAGATTTGAATGATGGGGCAGAGCACACCTTAATAAGTTTCCTGAGCAAACAATGGCCAGAGGAGTGGTTGATTTGCCAGAAGTCTGTGCTGTCATCCAGAGGAACCTCAACAGGCCGAAAAAATGAACTGAGAGAAACCTCATGGGGCACAAGAACAGAAATGTTAGGTCCTGTCTTAGGTGACAGAAAATTTATTTTCCTGAAATGCAGATTTTCTAAGGTGACTTCGCAGGCTTTCTAGTTTTGCATATAGATTTCAAGAAATTAGATATGAGGAAAATCAATGTCTTTAGCATTCCTATACCAAAGATGCATTACCAGATTTCAACAAGCTGTAAAAATATTTGTGTTCATATGGGTGTATAAACACAGAAACAGAAATTAATTTAACAGTATGTGTAACGATGCACAAGTGCACACAGACCTTAGTACATAAATACATACATACATTCAGAGACAGATTTTTTTAGGGAGATATTTATGAGTACATTTGTATATACAGAAGCTTATTGAAAGTTAAAATATCAGGCACTACAATGATGTAATTTAAACAAATAGGATTTGAATACAAATGAAAAAATAAAACAACTGTTTTTACTTCTATCTTGCTTCTTGTGGGGTTTATGGATAAAACATCTTTTCTACGGCTGGGAATTGAATTTCTGCTGAAGTAGGCTAGTTTAAGCTCCTTGTGTTTCTTGTGAATACTCATTAAAAGAAAGTAAAATCAATAAAGATATTCCTTCTAGAACTTGAGAAATATTTGCAAAAGCTGTAGCAAGTATTATTTGCTAGAACGGAGATAAATAAAAACATATATCTTAGAAATAATGGAATTCATTGTTGAGTTCTGGGATCAGAGCTTAAGACTGTATAGTAAACAGTTCCAAAAGCATTGCCATAAGTCAGAGAACCTGAAGATTTTACAGCTTAATATTCACCTGGGAGAGTTTTTTTAGGAAGGGTGATGGGAAGGAACACTAACAAAGCAGTGGGAAGTTTTTCAGTGTTCTGGACAGAGCTGAGAAAACATCTTTTCCTGAACTTGGCACCCAAACTGTAATTTCCAAAATATACCTGATACTTTGTTCTGCTTATGCTGCCATAAGCTACAAGTATTAAATCTTAATGAAAAATTCCAAATTATGCAGGCATCAGAACAGACCTTTGGTGGTTCTGAAGGACACGTCATTCAGAGTGCCACAAAACACACAAACCCACTTTGCTGGGTTTGACAGTACCCCTGATGTCAGATTGCCATCTGTCTCCATCACAGCAAACAGTTACCTTTGAGAAGTTATTCCAAGAAACTGACAACCTCATAATCATAGTTCCACTATGTAATGTGAAAAGGTTTTGGTCAATGTTTTGGTTTCAGCATCCTATGTGTTAAACAACCAAGGATGTCAGGCGGAAGAAGCAGCCAATTGAAGGGCCTCTGGAGATTCAAATAACTTGTGTTATCCTTTCACTGCTCATTGACTTTTAGAATACATTTGAAATCACAGACAAAATCAATGTAAGTTTTCCACAGAGAGTGTCAAAATACCTTACTAATTTGTGGAAGTAATGTAATTTAATACAAGTGTGTGTAATGCATACATTTTTATCTGCAACACAGACAGGATAAAATTTATCAAATTCAAATTATGCTGAATTAACATATTACAACGATGGAATGGGCAAAAATCAGCACAAATTTTTCACTTTCTTGTATGAGTAAAAATTGGTCCAATATAACATAATTGTAATATTATTGATAATATATAATCATCAAAAAATAGCACTTGGCAGAGTGCTGAGACATTCAGACATACATTATGATAGATATCCTTAATATTCCCCTCTGAGTAACTGTTGCTTTTAGTGTTTGGATTTTTTTTTTTTTTTCCTCCTGCATATTACCCAGAAGAAAAAAATCTTGCTATGTCAGAACCAAAATAGAATTTTTATTTTGAGCTGGTCTAGGAAGAAACATCTTTTGAGACAATAGAATATTTTCTAATACACTTGGTTTCCTCTTGGAATTTACTTTGCAAGGACTGATCTGGTCCAGCCAGCCTCAGTGAGTTACAGGACTGACCAGAGCACAGTTCAGAAGGCTGTTTGTAAAGGCTGGGTTTTTGCTGTTTGTAAAGGCTGGGTTGCAATAGGAGCATTGCCTTTTTTTATTACGGTACGTACAGCAGTGGTAGGTATCTAACTGCTTTCTGACAACCTTCCACTCGTTTTTGAGGGGAAGTGGCTCATTTCACAGCAGCTACACAGAACTGGGAAATGAGGTTTTGTGGAGAAGTATCTTGCATGATAGTATTTGAAGTGACTAGGAAATGAGGCACAGGGAGATTGCTGTGCAATAGGATGGCTACTGTGAGTACTTCAAATGTTTATCATTATACACTACATTGACAAGCTTTTTACCCAGTTTGGTGTCTTGTCATTTAACAAGCATAGCTCTATTAACACTGAATAAAAAAAGTAATTTTTATTACATCTAAGCTGAATAGACAATAATAGCACAATAGTTGTTTTTCTGTGCCTCGTTGGTTTGAAAATACTGCTTAGGATAAGGTTTTAGGCAAGTTTTTATATGAGACAAAAATCAAAAAATGGTTTAGTTTAGAAGGGACTTAAAGGACCATGTGTTTCTAAAGCCCCTGCCTCCTGCAGGAGCCCTTTTTCTAGACCAGGTTACTCAAAAACACCCAGCCTAGAACACCTCCAGGAATGGGGAAGCAACAACAGTTCTGGCCAATGTTGCAGTGGCTCACTGTTACAGTTAAGCATTTCTTCATAATACCTAACTAAACCTACCCTGCCTAACTTAAGGCCTTAACTAACTTAAGTTGTATTATCCTAATACAAAGAAAATTAGTTGTTTTATTAGCAAGTTAAATTATCTAAGTTACCTTCATGATATTCCGCATTCCCAGTCGGATAGGTACAGAGCCACTGTTCCCACAGAATCAAATGCACCCACATACCAGAAGAGAGCTGGGCAGGCAATGTGGCAGACAGCAAATCAGCAAGGCACAAAAATTGCACTTAGTTCCTTACTTATAAAAAATAAGTAAGATTTAGATATGGTCTTATATTTGCATTACTTTTCTCAGAGCCACAAGACAAGAACAAATTTATTCATTATTATTAAGTTTATAAGGAATATAGTTCTCTTGGAGATAATAAAAGGTAATGTTTTACACTACTAGGTTGTTTGTAGAAGATTTCATCTTTGAAATTCTGATAATGGCAAAACTCCCATTGGCATCAAGGAGAGATTTGCCTGCCAAAAGACTGCAAGATCAACCAGAAAGTATTTACAATAAATTTACATTACATTTAAAGGCTTTTATGACTTCAAAAATCGTTTTTGGGAGTTCCCACAAAATAGGTCTCTAGACTTCTGATGAACTAATTTGCAGGTTCTTCTTCATGGATATTAGTTTACACATTTCAGATAAAGGTACAGATTAGAGTATCTTGGAGTAATGAATTTTGCCCTATCTTGTACTTCAGGGAGATAGGAAAAAATGAACCATCAGCATTTTGTTTGGTTTTGGTCCAACTCTCCACACAACCAAAGAGACTCATGATTCATCAAAAAGATACTTTGTGCTGGAGAGAGAGAGCTAAATTTTCACTGATTTTATCATGGTAGCCAGAGGTACTTACCTCTTTTATTTGCGTGAAGAATACATTTGTGTTTTGTGAAGTATTTTACTCTGATTAATGCTATTAATCTAAACATACACTTTCTAATTTTGCATGAAAACGGGAATAGTAAAAATATGCTGCTGTAAGTGTAATTTAGAAGTCCTCTTGGTGCTTTAAATTATCTAGGGAGGAAGTGGGAGAGGAACAGGAAGAAAAAGCGAAAAATAAGAAAGGACAGATTGAAAGATAGAAGGAGAAACAGTATGTTGAAAAAACAGAGAAACTCTTCTGAAGGGTAGTTCAGATCAGAAACCTTATAAAGAAGTTAACTGATTCTGATCAGAAATTCCTCTGTCAGTTGCCTATATTTAAATGGTACTAGTAATTCTCAAGCTGTCATGAAGAAAGAAAATAATTGAGTCATTTTTACTATATTTTGCATACTGATGTTTTTATTCTGATTAAATCATATGGATTTAGACATCATGACAGATCTTTTCTGATACAGTAACATAAGGTGGCTTCTCATCACTTGTTAATTTTGTTCCTTTGCCCTCCTAAAAAAGTCAAATCTGAATATATGAGCTTACAATTATTATCACTGTTTCATTAAACTGTTACAACCCATTTTTCATATATAAGAAGTCTAGCACTGGGTAATTGCAGCATGATTGCAGTACTGATTTTCTCCTTTTATCAATGACTTTGTACTACAATTCTATTGCTCATAACCTTTGAATACCAGACAGGTAATTTTGTTCTGATTTATTATACCTTAAATAATATTTGATTGGTATGAGCTACATGATGGTATCACTTACTCTGGGCATCATAAATGCATCTGAGTGTTTATCACACTGAGAAATTCATCACAGCAGTCTGAAAAAAGGTTATGGACACTAAATAAAATTACTTATTTCATAAAGTGGCTTTTTAATAGATTTCAAAATTTCATATCACTAGAAAAGTCAGGTTTAGAAACATTCTTTTTTTTGGAGAAAAAATAAAGCTCAGTTTTTTCTCTCTAAATATACACATATAGATTACAGATGTGATACTAAATTGTCTGCTTCTGAAAATTGCATACAGATCCATCAACAAAATTGTACAGTACAGTTTTATAATTCCTCTATCCAGGGTGAACTCAGCATATTTTTTATGGGATTATGTAGCAAAAAAATTGCCCTGCTGCATCTTTCTTCTTTTTTTTTTTTTTTTTTTTTTATGGGGAATAGAAATGTGGGCTGTTTGAAGGAAAACATTGAAAGGTATACAGAAGCAGCTACCATTTCTTTCTCTTCCACTTACTTCTTCTGATTAGACCTGTTCTCTTCTCAGCACTGTGATGTCAGTGACTTGTAAGTGCAAAAGTTCCCTCGTTCACCTCCAGTTTTAGGTAAGATACAGGAGTCGTCTGGTATTTGTGTGAGCTGGTTCCCTTAGTTTTGATGTGATCTTCTACCAGACTAAAGTGGTTGAGAAACAATGTTTAAATCTCAATACAGGATTTTCACAAAACCACGAAAGTTCTCACAACGTTTCTTTGTGGAGGAACAATTTTTTTATTTGAATTTTGTTTCTAATAATAAAAGGGATTAAAAAAGAAAGAAAGTTTCTTTGCTATGTATTTTCAGAGCTTGGTATTCTTCATCCAGCTGGCATAATAGTCCACAGGGTCAAGCATTTTCACCAATTATCTGTACATACAAAGACACCTGTGTCTATACTCAGAAACATTTACATGGAATTTTGTTTTATCTTAGACACATACTTCCCTGGCCACTGTATAACTCTTACCAAGTCTTTGATTTTTAATTAAGTTTTAAAGAAAAGTATTATGGTGTAAAGCTTATAATTTTATCTTCAATTGAGAAAAAAAACAAACAAACATAAAAGGGATTTTCATGTTTTCATTAATTTTTTTAATAGCTTTTCTCTCTATTAAAAATAACACATACATATGTAGATACAGCAGAAGGACTTATTTATGAAATAAAATGTATAAACTACAAATATGTCATTTAAATGCAACCCTACAGACAGCTGAGGAAGGGAGCCAAACATCACAGTCTGAACTTTAGGAAATTAATCACTTCTTAGCACTGGGTACTCAAAGTTAACATAATATATTACACAGAAAGTGAAGAGTAAGTTTTGGGGAAAGGAAATAATTAAAAATAAATAATGTACAGCAGTATGTCTGATCAATGACAGTGAACTGGCCTTTTAAATATCTCATATTTATTCTTCTTTAATTATCATTCTCCACAGATATAGGGTTTACGCTGAACTGAAGTGTGCACTACAGAACTAGCACAGCTACTAGCAGCTTGCATTATATTGCCTGCCAGTCATTTTATTAAGCATCTAATACCTTGAGTTTTATCACAGCAGACAGCAAATGAATAAGAGAATTTTAGGAAAATTGAAAATGTTACTTTATGCACTTTTATAGTACAGACTTGCACATCAGCTAAACAGTTTGCTTTAAAAAACAATTTAAAATGTATAAACCACATATGCCACTCTCACTACCAATAGCAAATAAGACAAGTGTTCCTCCTAGAAATGTCTTTTAGATGCATCATTGGAAAACTCAGTAACAGTTATTTGAACAAAGTCTAGTTAACCAAGAAATACTATTCATAAAAAAATAAATTAAATATTTGTCTCACCCTCAAGACATGTAGATTTCTCCAGCTGCTGTCAGAGGAGCAAGCTCTAAAGGCAACAGGGATTCACCATTTTGCTCAGCCCATCAAGATAGTGTTCAGTGCATCTCAGCAGTGTCTTAACAGCTGTACTAAGCCCTTTTCATAAGTGACAGGTTCTGCACTCTAGAGAACTTTGGAAATTAGTTCCAATTTGAGCAGCTTATAGATGAAAGAAAATAAATTTAAAAGCACAAGCAAAGATAGAGGATACAAGTTTTGAAGGTATGCCTACCTAAAAATCACAGGAAAGTTCATGCAGTTTTCTGTTCACTGCTTTCCCCCCCAGAGAAAATATGTTGAAATTATTTAGTTTTCAAGGACTGGGTTCACATGACCAAATATAGACATCTACAGCAAATAAATAAACAATTCAGTTCCTCAAAATACCCCAAAACAGTATGAGCCATATTAACTAATGAATGGCAGTAAGTACTCATTCTCAGGAAAAAAAAAATTGTCTCACCTAAACATAAACTTATAGAACAAGTCAAATGAATTGTGTCCTAAAAGTGATTTTTTTTTGTTTGAATATAAACTTATTCTTAGATGATTAGTTATTCTGTGGTTTCCTGAACTACATATGTTTAACATAATTGCATCCAAGTGAATCAAACTATGTAGGCTTATCAGAAAACGTGAACTATGTTTAAATGGTTGTGGAATCCTGTCTAGTCCTCTGTGATAAAGGAATCTACCAGAAGGTCCTGGAAAGCTGCTGAAATCTGTAGTGACATCTGTTCTTCAAAATAAAAAATAAAATAAAGTTTAAAAAGCCCCCCAAAATGAATTTACAAAGCCAAAACCAAAAGAAAAAAAAAAATAAAACAAAAAATCCCCAGTTCACAAACAGACAAAAATATCCCCAAACCAAACAAACAAATTATAGACCCCAAAAGACCTCCTAACAAAACTAAAATCAATCAGTTTTTTCCTCAATCTAATTTTCAGGGAAAGAAGATATGTGAAATACCTCCCATGAAGACACAAACTTTCATAGAACATCCTATCTACCATATCTAAATAGGACAGATTCTAGTCACATGTATTTTGAATCTTATGTTTTATGACACCTGGGCATCCTTAATGCATGTATATACTGTATGTCTCAATTTTTTAAATTCTAATGAAGTAATAAAGTAATGACCTTCATGAAAAAGTTATGTTATATGATTTCACTCTTTAAAAAATGTTGATGACATAATATTCCTCCAAGCTTGCTGTCTGATTGAATAGGCAATGTAAATCAAAATGTGAGAATGTCATGGGGCATCAGAGGAAAGAAGGTAGAAATACACACAAGGACATATACCATTACAACTTTGAAAATAATAGATTTTTTTTTTTTTTCATTTTTTATACTCAATTTCGTCATCCTTTCCCTTTTCTAATTAGCTTTCTTCCATAACTTCTCTTATAGCTATTTAGCCTCTGGCTGGGATGAAGTGGAAATATTCCTCTGAGGCCAATGGTAATGTGGTTCTCTGGATTGCCCAGTAATAGTCACAAAGTATTGTTGATAAAATCTCTCAAGCACAACACCTCCAGGATAACAGCTAGTGGCCAATAAAGTAGGAATGACCTGAAGTTCATTTCCCTTTTTGTGTAAAATGAAAATGACCCTATCACTCTGCTGTTCTTCATTTCAAGGTCAACTCAACATACTATATTTTAACTTAAAATATTTTATGATACATGATTACTTGGTAAATACACAGTACTCTTGTATTTTCTATCCTTTATTGTCTATGATTAAACATTGAAATAGAAAATAAACACCTTACGTGCAAGTAGAGAATCTGTGTAGAGACCAATGACTAATCAGCCAGTAGTGGTTGATTGTGGAATCTCATGCATGTTTTGAAAATCAATACCTCTGCAGGTTCCTGTGTCCATAAACAGGGCTTATGAGAGACAAGAACTAGATCTCTGATCCTCACCCTGAGAGTCTGGGGTTCAGAATGCTCAGCGTTGTGCCTCACAGTGTCAGTCATTAAAGCAATTTTTAATGTGCAATTTATTGTTTATTTTCTGGACAACTGCTTCATTTTATGTTGTCCCATTATATAAACGATATGTAGATCCTGCTGTAATATGCAGAACATCATTACTCCCTTGTTAGAATTCTTTTGATTCATCAGTAATGACGTAGATTAATACAGGGATGTCAAACATATAGAAGGGTTTTCCTTTGTTTCTCAAATGTCAATTATTTTAAAGTCTTGTTTTAAAAATAACCCAGACATGAAATTTCCTTTTCTATTTGAAGTTCTCTACAGGATAGAGCTAGAATCAGAAATCAAGATGAAAGATATTTTCAGATGAATAAAAGCAATTGTTCATCTCAGAAATTCCTGATGAACTCTTAGTGCATACTGTATACCTTCAGCACATAGGAGTAGTGAATAGCAGAATCAGAAAAAAAATCAAGCAACCATTATTGTTACTATCATCATCAGTTATCAGCTCCATCACACAGGTTTGTGCATATGCTGTAATGAAAAAAAAATAAAAAAGGAAATAAAAGAAAAAAAGAATGAGAAAAAGAAAAGGCTCCTGCTAATTCTAGATTGCTGAATAATTTTAGTTAAGCAGTACTCTGCCCCTCTGAATGACCTCCTGAAGGAGGCCGCAACTCATCAGCTCTGTCATTAACCTAATCAATATAATCCCATTATATTTATTTATTTATTTTTTTTTTTTAATAGAGACACTCCTAGGAAAGGTTCTCAGCAGCTCCTGTGTGAGAATTCTTCTGTCCCCATGGATGCACAATATGTCACCCTCTGTCACTCAGATCACCACCGACATGGACAAGAAGCAGTGGCTGTGTGATTGGCCTGTGCAACATACTATATTCTTCCAGAAGAATGAACATGAGTCCAAAGGGACCACCATTGATGTTGTCAAGCATGGAGATTTGGTGCGAACTCCCTGCTAAGTCAGTCAGACCAAATTATTTTTTATGATGCATTCCTAAGGAGGCCCTTGTTAAAGACAGTGGATTTTCTACTTAAGTTTTCTACTAGTCTTGTTTCTGCTTGTCAGGATGCTCAAAAATACCTTTTGATAAATTTCCCATAACCTTTACAGGGGTGAAAATGGGAGTTTTGAGTCACTGAAATTTTGCTGGAAATATGCTGGGCTGTGCATTGGCATTACAATTTTCAGCATAAAATGCTAATAAATACAGAACTTTCTTTTCTTGTAATGACAGTTCTTTAACCTTCCTCACAAACCACAGTAAGCAGCAGGAGTAAAAATGTCACTGTAGATGGCCTAAAATTTGATTAGAGACCATGAGATTTTTAGGATAAAATATATGTAAGAAAATTCACACCTAAATCTGGGAAATGCTATTTAGATGGAGAACTTTGTATTCTGTTGTTTTGCTGCTTTTTTTTTTTTTTTTTAAGTCTTGTTAGAAATCACAATGTTTCTGCATTTACTGAGAGGGAGAATAACTGCAATTAAGCTATTTTAGAGTTCCAGGACTAGAACCATATGAAGTTTATAAGATATCCATATACACAGATACAGGAAAAAAATAATTTCTAGCTTCATGAAACCTTTAATTTCCCTAGATAAGTTGGGAGCAAAATTTTATTAATGATGTCTAAACTTTTAAACTTGCACCAAAATGAGATAGGAAGAAATTGCTTTGTAACATCTAAATAAACACATTAAAAAATCTTATCTATCATTGCCGCTGCACTATAATCCATTATCTTAGACATCTGCATGTACTTCAGAATTAGGCACCAATATTTGTTGATGACTTTATGGTCATGTCATCAGTTAAAGATGATCAATACCTTTTTCTGACTTGCGTGAAATATTTAAAAAATAATTCAATGTAAACTGCCCTGGTATGAAAATGAAAAGCAAAGTGTAGCAGTTTACATTTTGCACTTTCTCAAGCCTCAGCTGTCAAAACAGCTCTGCAGGGTCTGATGGATTTTTGCTTTTATTTTTTTTTCAACCTAGGTATGATAAGCCACTCTGTAATTTTGCTCTGAAAGCTTTCTTTTGTAATTGGTTATCCTTGCTTGGATACCAGGTGCCCACAGAGCCTCTCTCACTCCCCTCTTAAGCAGGGCAGAGGTGGGAGGGCAGATAATAAATAAATAATAAGATAGAAAAATCCTTATGGATAAAAAAAAAAAGCAAAGGCAGCATGAGGAAGCAGAGTAAAGCAAAAGCAGGGAAGGTCTAGCTCAGGAGGCAGGGTTTCCATGTTTGTCATGGTTGCTCTGTAAGAAAAACACCATAATAACAAATGCCACGACTCCTCATTTCTCTCAGTTTGTGTTGAGGAGTAGGCATCATGTGCAATGTCCCTCTGGTCAGTTTGGGTCAGTTGTCCTGGCTATGTTCCCTCCCAAGGTCTTTGCCACCCCCAGCCTGCAGGTGAGGGTGGAATGTTGGGCAGGACAGCGCTGGTGCTGTGCCAGCCCTGGCCAGCGGGAGCCAAAGCTCTGGAGTGTTTTCAACACCTTTCCAGCTGCCAATGCAGAGCACAGAGCTATAAGGATGGTCATGAGGAAATTTAACTCCTTTTCAGCCAGGGCCAAAACACTTTTCTACTGATTTAAAGCAACAACAAAAAAATATTATAAGATTTTCAAAATAGCAAATTACTTGAAGTATATGTTGTGGCGGCTTATATTGATATATTTGACTTTTTATTTATTTTTCCTTAAAAAATAACTTGTTGCAAAGAGTTCTGGTTCTGTTTTTTCTCATTTCAGTGAGAGGAAATCCCTGCTATACATATAGAGACAGGCTCTTCCTATGGGTCAAGTATACCTTAAATACTGAAAAGTATTTAACAAGGAGATAGAAAACTGGGTGATGACAGATTCTCCAAGTCAGCCCAGACTAAGTATGATGAAGAACCTAGATGTAAGTTCCATTTTAAAATGGTGCCAGATGGCAATTTCTAGAATATGTTAGACAACAATATTCATGTCTTTGATAGGTTTTGCTATAGATTCATCTGTTCAACCTAATAAGATGATGTATCACCAACTAATCTTAAAAGTATTTAATCAAGAAAATTATTCCCTATTATCAGTTAAAAAAAAAAGCTATTTATCTAATTTTCATTAGCAAGGAGAAAGAACCTAGAAACATAAAACACAGAAAAATGTCATCTCTCTAGAGATAAATTTCCCATTTTTGCATTGACTATTTCCAGAAAAGTGAAACTTGGTCCTGTGTCTAAAACTGGAGCAGTCTCTGAAAATTTGCATGCATACATTGGGGACTATGACATCAACTGTTTCCAGTATATTCAGTTAATGTTCGATTTCATTACTCAGAACAGGGAATTAACTTTTCCTAGGCTTGAACAATGTATAAATTATTCAGTACTGGCAAAATGTGTGCTTAATAAGCCCAAATTGCATTCACACCAACCGACATTTTCCACCTGACTTGGGAAGTTTTTTCCCATATTGTGTCTCTTCTGTAACATATGCTTTGCAAACTCAGAGATAGTACTCATACTCACTTAATATCATGGAGGAAACAAGGTAAGTATAAATAAAAGTGAGCAAATTTTAGCAACCCAGTCTTAGAAAGAAGTCTGTTTTAGTTTCACAAAGATCACTTAGGCTAAACCTCCAATAGCGCTGGTAGGCAATTTTTCCTGGACCTAAATAATGCTCTTTGGAGCTTAATAGCTGCAAACATAATATTATCAGAATCATGTTGTTAGCCAAAATAAAGAATGCAATTAAAAACCTTTTAAAGTCCATTTAATGAATGTAGCAAAATACTCATTGGCAACCAGGAAATCTGCTTTAGCGATGACCCCAGTTGTCTTTTGATGTTTGTAAGTTATGAGTTTTCTAAATAAGGTTTGCAGTTCATTGTTACCCATGCTTTTTCATTATAATGAAGATTGCAACAAATTGGCATGTACAATGGGTTCACAGGAGGAACAACCTCCTGTAAATGTATTTGTAAACATCACAGAGTGCTGCTATTGTTCAGTGCTATTTCATTTATTCACTGATTGTCAGAGTTTAAATGAATTTAGTACATCTGAAAGTTGCCAAACTGACATTAGGAAAGCTGCAGAATCTTATATATAGAGGAGAAAAAAAAAAAAAATAAAGGAGAGACACAAGTGGGATATTATCCACTCTGTTATCCTCTGACCTTTTTATTGGATGATTGTCTGAAAGGTCCATCCTAGACAGCATTCATGCCACTACTTTATTTATTTCTTGTGCATAATTCAAAATTATTTTAAAAATTTGAAAAGCTTTGGGCACAGTACTTTTCCATAGAAACAGGCTTATGATCAATATGATAACATGTTGATCTTTATATATCAATGTTATTTTTGACTACGCACAACTGGCTAATATGAGAACTAAACCAAACCCCTTTGTCATCCATAATTTAATTGGATCTTGTATATGCCAACAGTTTCCACTCAGATGACAGATTCTAATTGGAGAATTGAAATTAATCTTTTAATATAACAAAAAATTATGTCTTTTAGAGATGATGATCATGTCTTTAAACTATTAGCAATGGCTTTGAAAGATTGTGGCTTGCCAAAAATTCATCACAAGGAAAGAACTGAGTAACATACATGGTGTCTTTACCTCAGCCAGTAACCAATCACCACAGCCACCCACTCACTTCCCCACCAGTGGGATAAGGGAGAGAACTGCAAGGGTAAAAGATAGAAAAACTGTCAGTTGAGAAAAAGATATTTTCATGGGGAAAGCAAAAGTTGCACCATAATCAGAGAAAATGAAGGAATAATTCACTGCTTCCCATGGGCAGGCAGGTGTTCAGCCATCTCCAGAAGAGCAGGGGCCCATAGCATAATGATTACTTGGGAAAACAAACACCATCACTCCAAATGTCCTTCCCTTTATCCTTCTTCCCGCACTTTATATACTGAGCAAGACAGTCTGAAATATCTTTTTGGCTAGCTGAGGTTACCTGTCCTATGTCTCCTCCCAGCCTCCCACACACCCTGAACTTCCTCAACAGTCCAGCAGTCCAAAAAGCAGAAAAGGCCTTGCGTCTATGTAAGCTCTGCTCAATAATAACAAAAACATCTCTGTATTATCACAGATAGCCCTTTTCAACCCAAATCCAAACACAGCCCCATATCAGCCACTGGGAAGAACATTAACTTTACCCCAACTTAAACCAGCATATTTCTCAGAAACTGAAGTGGAGTTACTCGTTACACACTGACTGGAAAGACACAGTGTGTCTTTCAACTGGTCATCATGCATTAAAGGGTGAAAAAGTATTTTATTATTACCAGGTAATGAAGTTACTTCTTCATTTAATTGTTTGCTATTCTTTTGATAGCATTTTTTTTTTTTACCCAAATTTTCCCTTCCTTTCAGTTTTGCAATACTTACCACCCAGAGCCAAACTCGGTTGCACTATTGTAGTTATAGCCAAACTAGTTTCACCATATGCTGTCTGTACTATCTATAATATGCAGAATGAATCCAGCAGTTGTGACTGATGGTGGTTCATGAGACATCAGAAACTTTCCCATAGGAATTGAAATGAGCTCTCCACCCAAGCACAAGCATGGCACAGTTATAATTTTTGTATGAGTCCAGTTTTTCAGATTTAATGCAGCATAGACTGAACACCAGGTCTGAGTCTGTGTATAGTCTGAATAGTGCTGTGTAAAATTAAGGTGTTCCAGAGTAGTTTTTATTGGCTAGCTTATTACCTATAATGTTGCTTTAATTTTTGCATCTGGAATATATTTGTTTTGATTTTGTTCAATACAGCTGAGGTTATTGTCTACGATGTGTAATTTTCTATATAACTCATAGAAGCCCAGTCAAAAATTTTTGGTGATGGTAACTTATTGACAGAGTGCCACTCTCTCATTCTTTATTTGTAACTATAATGACAACCAGAAAAATTCTCTCAATTTTAATGTATGGTTTAGTAATATGACCAAAAATATCAGTATATAATTAGTTTTATATGCATGGGTGATATTGAATTAATAATATATATAAAGTTAATCACAAATTAACTTTATTAACAAATTAACAAATAATTAACAAATTAACAAATTAATTTTGTTGACCCAGTATGAGCAAACTGTTGGCAGTGACCTTTCTAATGAGTTATAGATAGGAAGTTTAACATCTACTTTAAAAAATAAAAAAAAGCAAGAGGGAAGTCAGGCAACTAAAGTAAAAAAGTTTATAAAGTATAGGTAAGTCACCCTAACTTTAACTTTCTGAAAAATCCAACACCAATTTATAAAGCAACCTATTTGCAAGTACATAGGAGACAAGAATGGAGTACACAGCATGCAAAATGCAGGTCTATGAAGAATAGGCAGGGTAAAGCCACCCTAAACCATTTAATCTTTCTACACAAAGACAAACAGAAAGGGATTTTTCTGACATAGAGTTTCATTTTTTCTAATGTATTTATTGCTCTTTGCACATGACATTGTCTTAAGAAAATAATGGAAATGCAGGTAAATGGCATTGGATGGTGTTAAGCCAGATTGGATACCCATAACCACAGAGAAGGATGTGAAATTGTCCTCTGTAATCTTGATGTATCAGACAAGAATTAATGAGTTTCAAAATCAACACAGAAAATTCAGTATAGACACTGGGGAAACATGAAAAGGTAAAGTAGCAAATTACAGTCACAGGTTGCTGTGGGAATCTCTGTCATAGAAGTCATTAAAAGAAGAGGAGAAACGTCTATGCAGAATCATAGAGAGAACCCATTATGCCTTAGGGCAGGGAAAAGGACCAGATGACATCTCAGAGCCTTCTTACTCCTGTTTTTCTGAGATTCTATTATGTAGATGTCTAAATTTGAACACATTACTAACAATATTGTTATACTTTAGTTAACATTTTATAATAATACTAAAATAGTTAATTCTATCCAATGGATGTTGATAATGACAATAGTAGTACTTGCTTATAGGTTAAATTATTATTGGTATTTGAATGAATATTAGTGAGTAAAAGCGTCATCCATTACCTAAGATTTAATTTGTGAATCAATATTCAAAGAAAATATTCAAGGTCACTACTTTTTATTGGTATTTCACAACTATAAATTTTATTTCCTGATAGGCCATTTGGATTGGTACAAAGTTTTTATGAGAAAAAGATTCAGTGGAATAGTTCCAAGGATTAAGGATATGTGTGCTCTGGTCTCTTTAATCTCAATGACATGAATTCTACTCATCTATTTAGTGTGTCAGAATAACAAGCTTGAGTTTCAGTAATGAAGATAAGAATGTAATTCAGCTTTTTTTCAGGAGACTGATAGGCAGGATCCCACAGGGGAAACTTATCTGAACAGTAAAGAGACTGGTGAGATCAGGTTTTCTTCTTGGAAAATCTCCTTCAAACACAAGGAGGTCAATCTCAATATGAACAAGAATGTGTGGCAGAGGGCCAGGTAGGCAATTCAATGCAGAAATCCAGAATGAGCTCAAGCCCAAAAAGAAAGTAGAGAGTGGGGCTGGGAACACTCCACTAAGGACGAATACAGAAACAGTGGCTAGGTGTCCAGAGCAAGAACTAATAAAACTAAAGAGCAGCTGATATTGAAAATGGCAAGAGGTGTAAAAGGGAACAAGAAATAAAATTCTATAAGTAATTAAATTCTAAATTCTAAATTCTATAGGTAATTAAAGAAATAGAAGTGGCATAAAGCAAAGTAGGTGGCTGCTGCTGAATGTGAGAGATATCTAGATAGATAAGACATTAAAAAACTTGAAGTATTCTGCATCTTATCAACTCAGCACTGTCTCTACCTCAATCTGTCCAAGTTCCTGTCCCTAGTAGCAGAGTACAGGGTGAAGAAGTGCTTCAGAAGGTACCAGAGGACCAGATGGAGCATGTGTTAGTGATTGCTATAGCAAGTTTTACATATACAAATCCATCGGACCAGACCACATGGGACCAAAATGCATTAACAGCACCAACAGGAGGAGGAAAGAGGAGGATGTACTGCTTTAATGAGCAGCTTGGGTAGATGACCTACTGTGTTTCTTCCACCCTAATAACGTTTATGGTATCTTCCTTACATTTTTTTTTCAAAATTATAAGAAATATAGGAATTATAAGAAATATATCTGTAATATCATTTTTGTTGATTTAACCTTAGCTGCTTCTTTCGGGGTACCTGCTGAGGGGTACCTCAAGCTTTCCTTTAGCTCACACCATTTGTAAAAGCTCCTGTTGAGATTTATTTCCATTACATGTTGTAATTTTCACTACTTGGCCATGTTATGATTATTTCTTTACCTTTCATTCATTTTGAACACTTAATCATTTTTTGTTGCACTTTTCTGAACTCCCTGTGATTTGTTAATATATGTGTGATATTGTGGTTCCCAGAACTGAACTTACTCTTGCAGGTGCAATCACACTGGGGTCATGTAAAACAGAACTATTGTCTGCCTGCTGTGTGATATCAATGTGACAGATTCCTTGGTCTATAGCAATAATAAATAAAGTGTTGTGTTTTAAATAGAGTAAGGATCTTTCCTGTATCTTTGCAAGGCTGGAGCACAAATACAGACATGCACAAACATGCACAAACACTCAGACATGCTCAGGCATACAGAGTGGAGAGTGATAGAGCTAATTTCTATCTAACATCTCCTGTGCAAAATGATTGCTATAGAAGGGGAAAAAAACCAAACAAAACAACAACAACAAGAACAAACCAACAAAAAACCCCAAACTAAAACAATTAAATAAACAAAAAAAACCCAAAGAACAGAAATGGAAAACAAATAATTTACTGGACTTTTTACAATAGGAAAAATGGGGAAAATGGCTAGAAACAACAGTAATTAACAAAACACATCAGAAAAGATGCAGAAGTATATTAGTCATTGATTCATTTCCCTTAAATGGTGCACCTGGTCATGCAGCAATATGGTGAGATGCTTTCATAAAATCTTTCAATATGACAGGAAATTATAACACTTTTTGATTAAATAAATCACAAAGTATAACTGAGCATAACCTGGAGGAAAATATCTTGGGATACAGGGAGCAAAAGTGTTCTTAAAAATCTGTCTGCACTTAAAGCTCAAATCTGCCTCATCTGTTTTCAAGCTAGCAGTGTCAGATAAGCTACTCCTTCTGTTTTAACACAATTTTCTTACTCTGGTCTTGATAGTTTGAGAATTTCTTTCAGACTGTCCCAAGAGAATCATCTTCATAGCAAAAGCTTCTGACTCCACTTCACACCTGACTCTCAGTGAGATGAAGTGTAGACTAAAGGATCTTGCTCCCCCTCGATTACATTTCTGGATGAAATATATTTCAGACATGTCCACGGGAGAAGGTTATGAGCTACAAGCAAGAAATGAGTTCAGAGGGTAAAAGTGACAATTATTTTTCTACATGAACAAAAAAGAGAAAATGATTGGCCTTTTCCTTAAAAATGTATCACAGCTTCTGCTGCTTTCTCATGTCAATTCTGATGCTTTTGTAGTTTCTTCACATAAGTATCCCAAACCTGCTAAAGACGATCTGACAAGTACCACTTTTTTATATGATCACCTGAGTGCTGTTTCTTAAAAGGAAATGTCTATAAAGCATTTAATGCAAATAATTATTTACAAATTAATAAAACCAACTTGGTAATCTATGTGATGGTACTTACCATAGCCTCTTATTTACCTGTTGAAAAATCAAAATTTGCGTTTCAAGGAAACCCAACTGGAGAATAACCTGCTTAAAAACAGATCTGGACTACATTCCATGTCATAAGCTTACAGTCCTTCAATCCAAAAGGTGCACAAAAGGATGATTTTGAAGGGGGTTTTGCATGCATTTTATCTGCCAACATATTTGCATTTGTCAACTGAGCCTAAAGGGGTACACAGTGAAGTTAATTTCTGCAACCAGAGCTAGTATGGCTTAAAGGGTGATCAAGGAGCTGACCTGGAGAAGTGAGGGACCAGTATGTTTCTTTACAGGAGTCTCTATCACTGAAAGACAGTTTTCAAGCTAAGGTCATCTTTCCTTGCTGAATGGAGACTTTAATTCAAAAGAAATTATTCAGATGTAGCTGAGTGTCTTCAGATGGGATCTAATAGGGAGCTGATAAATGTCCATTTGACCCATTCTGCTCATATTCTGGGTTAAAAGTCTTCCTGGGCATTTTTTCCCCCAAGTTACTAAATATATTTTTTTGTCTGTACATCACCACCATGTTTATAATTTTAACTTCTTGCTTAGGCATATGAACGTCACTATTAACTTGCGCTAAAGCTCTTCTAGATAATTGCTGAAGAAGAGCACCGTGGAGAAAAGCATGTAGAAGAACAATATCTTCCCTGCTACTTTGTGCACAATGGTGTAGTATATGTTTTAGTTATTCCACAAGGAATTTCAGCCATAGAAATGTATCTGCAGCCTAACTTGCCTGAATAAACCTCCAAATTCATTTACATAGTCAATCTCAGTTTTCTATTTAGCGTAATCATTTTAATTGATTTTTAAAAAGCCATTTCCCCTTTCCTTATGTGTTTAGGTGTTTTGGTTTTGTTTGGGGTTTTTTTGGTGGGTTTGAGGTTTCTTTGGATACATCAGTTCTGTAAAACAAATCCTAAGTTCTTAAAATCCTCGTACTTGAAACATACATTTTCTGACTGGTTTCACCTGTTTTCTGTTTGGAAACAGAATAAAGTTTCATCAAATATTCCACTCATTTGGATTACATGACACCAGACAGAAAATTTTTGTCTTTGTCTTATTTTGTCTAATTTTGGAGTATATGTATGCAAACTTTCTTGCATATTTTATCACTAATATTTCCATAAATCTCATTTGTCAAAATACATATATATTTATTGTCTCATATTATAAACAAATCCCAGGGCATGTTGAGTGATTGTAACATGTACAACAACATTCTCAAAAATGCTTGTGGAATAAGGCACCAGAAACTACCATATTTTGCTCATTAAAATGCTGGTGCTGCTGATATTAAACGTATTAACACCAGATTTGATACTTAATGTCACAATTGTATATTTTTTCAAAAAAGCTTTATTTGTGCTATTTTCCTGCTGAAAACACAGGGATTTTAGTGGGCGTTATTTATGCTTTGTGATGAAGGATAGACCTCTCTTTGAACTTGAGTTCTTTTTACATGTACAGACAGATAATAATATACAGGGCAAATAGAATTAATTATAATGCCAGATATTAATATTAAAGCATGAACATAATCTCACATTTTTTTGATAAGTATTCTTATTCAATCCTAATAAGCAGCATATTTTATTCTAGTGATGGGGCTCCCTAATCTTTTCTCAACAGCAGTCTTGCTAATCAACGTGAAACAAACTACCAGCTTCTTCAGAGAACAACTGTGTCTCTGGTCTGAACAGTAATGGAGTCTGACAACAGGTTATAACCAGAACTTTATTGAGGCACTAGGAAAGATGAGCAGCAATGAAGCCAAATGGTGATTCACCTGATCCCTGAGAGTGAACACAGGGTCAGCAACGTTGCCATGGCTCTGGTGGACTATCAAGAACTCAATGTCAAGTCAATCGTGCAAATGAATTTTGAATGCAGATGAGAGTTGTGTCACTCCTTGGCTCCAGCAACATGAGTGTGAGCTGAGAGAATCACACTTCACATGGCAGAAACACGGACTACGTGTCATCTCAGATGATGTGGGTGACATCCTGCCTGTGTGACAATGGGGGCAGGCTGTCAGACTGCAAGAAAAGAGAGACTTGCACAAATAGAACAAGCTTGCAATAGAAGCACTCCTATAAAATTTCTAAAATTATAAAAATTATATAAAATTTATAAAATTTTATAAAAATCACAGTTCTCTGCTTCTGCTCTATTGTCAAGATTAGATCTGAAGGTATTTGTCTACATCATCAATAGATATTTATCTAGAAACTCTAGACGAGTTTTGTTCATTTTTTCCAAATAATATTCCCTGGTTCATTCATTGTTCTTTAATAGGAACTCTTTGAGAAAGGAAACTGTCGCTTCCTAAGACTTGTCAGACTTGTACATTTTTACATTCTATTTTCTGACAAAATACCCATGAAGAACAAAATCAGATATGAGCATAAAATTTATGGAATAGCATTTTCTGAACACAATATTTATGAGAATTTAGTAATAATATTTTGCCCTATTTAATTTCAAACTAAGATCTGTGTATAGAAAAAGGTAGTCTAATTATCTACTGGTATATTTTTGCTGGCAGTGGGAATGTGATTCTTCAATAAAAGCAAATAAATCTGTGGTTCATGATTATGCCACCTCAAAAAGGCATAATCTGTTTTTCTGTTTGTTGCTCTCTGACTGAACAAAACAATACACAGCAACTATTTATACTTTTAAAGCCCATTTCTCATTACACTGTGTTGGATTTAAGGCTCTCTGATTTACCTTCACCTTCACTCAAGGGGCAGAACTGGACCAGAACTCTAGCTGCAGTCTTATTAGAGCCAAGCAGTGCAGAAAGTTTAACTTACATACCTTATGCACAGAATTTCTTTTTCTGTTACTCAGGACAGTAGAACATCATGACATTCCCAGTATGCGACCTACAAGTTGCACAGGATTGCATCCAGGTGGGTTTTCAGTATCTCCAGGGAAGGAGAATCCACAGCCTTTCTGGGCAGCCTGGTTCAGTGCTCTGTCACCTCTGCAGTAAACAAATTTTCCCTCATATTCAGATGGAATTTCAAGTGCTTCCATTGGTGCCCATTGTACCTTGTCCTAAACTTCTAAATTTTCTGTGGTAAATATCAGTTTATCCATTTGTCTTCCACTTCCCAGTTGAGCATTTGTGAAAAGTTTCTCCTGTATTTCTGTATTTAAATCATTCATGAAAAGCCAGAACTATACAAGACATGAGAAAACTTCTGCAGAACCTGCCTAAATACTAACTTCTGATTTGATAGAAAATCACTTTTTAAGACTTTTTGGGCACATCTGATAATTTTGCACATCTTTAATACTAATCATCTTAATCTTATCTTTTGCTTATAAGTGTCACAATAAAGCAGCTTCAAAAGATTTTGTAAATTCAAAATATCCAACATATATGTTTCTTCTCCTTTATCTGTAAGGCTGTTATCCTATCACAAAAAGGAAATTAGATTATTCTGACAAGCTTTGTTCCCAAGAAATCTGTGCTTGCAGTTAGCCTACTCTTATGCTATCTCTAGATGCTTATAAATTGTTTGAATATTTGTTCCAGCTTTTTTCAAAAGGAACTAAAGCTAACTCACACATAATTCTCTATTCCTAGTTTTTCACCTTTTTGAAGATGAGAACCGTGATTTTCTTTTTTTTCCCAGCTCTCCAAAACTTCATAACCTTTCATGAATTCTGTATGGTTTCAGCAAGTCTTTAAAGTTTTCTGAGTAAAATTCAATTGGACTATCCAACATAAAACTTCTAACTTATATTAGAGCTCTTTAATGTACTTTTCCTTTCTCCAGACTGAATCTTTACCCCCTTCTTGTTGATTATGTGTCAGCTCCCTGATCTCAGACAATCTTTTTAGCAATATCTGAAGCTAAAAAGAACATTAAACACTTCAGCATTCTTGGTATCATAATCAGTTCTTCGTTCTGCTCAGAATTTCCTTTTATCTTCATCTTGATACTAACCTGCTTACTGAATATCTTCCTGTTGTTCTTTATAACTCTTGCCAGTTGTGTCTTATTTTACATCTTGGTCTTTTACAAATTTTTTCCACATATTTTGTCCTTAACAATTTGACCTCTTTTTCTGTGTTCCATATATTCCCTTCATGCAATTAAAATCCTTAAACAGTCAATACTTTACCCAAGCTGTGGGTTTTTTTCTAAACTTCCTATTCTTTCAGTATTTGTGGCCTGTGATTATGCTTTTAATATAGTTTCCTCATTAAGCTGCCAAATTTCTTATTCTTTAGACTAGTTTCTCACAGAATATAAGTTCCCAAAACTCTTAATTATTGGTCTAATAAATTTGCATGTTCAAGGTTTATTTAATCTAATGTCTGAGAGTCAGGAGTTTTCCCCAAGGGAAATCTATAAAAGCAGTTGAAAGCATTTTAGCTTTCCCTATTCTGTGGGTTTTGACCTATTTCCCACAACTATCCAGGCATTTTCATATAACAAATCCCCTGCTATTGAATGACATACCCTGGATCTCTCCTGCTCTCTTGCTGTGACACATTGCAATTTGTTATTACCTTTGTTACTGGTCTCATTTTATTTTTCTGAGGGACTAAAAATAATCTTGGGGACTGGAGTTATGAAGAAATATGTGTAGGAAATGCTTAGAGAAGATTACCTATTATGTACTTAGTTGTAATTCTCGAGGGATATTGACATTAGGGCAAATAAATCTTCATTAGTTGCTCTATCTTCAACATTAAATAAATGTGTGCAGTTGCTAATTTTCTTTGTATTTTTCATTAAAATTACCATTCAAATTTTTACCTTAATATCAAATACTTGTACAAAATGGTCTACTATCTAATGAGTTCTTCAGCATTTGTTAACCAATTATTTGTGCTAAACCACAGGAACTTAATTTGCTCCTTTTATAAGTTACCTTTATACTCTCTCTCTGAAGATAACTAGAAAATAAAAAGAAGCTCAGGAGAGCAAAACTTTATGATGAAATTTGAAAAAATTAAATTATGGGTAGCTGATATCAGGGGTAGCTGATACCTGTACTTTTGCTGAAGCTGGATTTATACTGTCTTTCTTGACCAGGACTGAGAGACTGAGAGGAAAGAAAAAACCAAATATATGAAATATAACTAAAATAAAATGAAAAAATAGTTGAAGGTCTTCTTATCCAATTCAGAAGTATCCAACCCAGAATGCAATGTATACATGATGGTGAAATTTTACTCATTATCAGATAGGCGTATGGCTTATTTCAAATCTATTTGTGGAGAAGGGATACTGCCACAATGTTAATGGCATATAATGCTCATAATGCAATATGAATCACAATAACAATCCTAAATAGCCATTATGGTAAGAGCAGTGAAATGGAACTTGAAATAAACAGTGCAATGAGTGCATATCAGTTAGCTTGAAAGGATAGGAGCTTTCCAGTGGAGGAAGAGAGACCAAATACAGTATCTATTAAAGGACTATTAAATGTGAATATAAAGCGCCTCCCTAAAGCCAAGTGCAACTATTTGCCATTGGAGTGGGAAAAAACAAATACATAGCTTTGTTGCCGTAGGCTAGGTTCCTTTTAATTTCCTGTCTCTTCCCTGTAGGATTCTAATAATATGGTTGAACTCAAATTGCAAACCTTACTTCAATGTAGGCACAACTCTGTGCATATTGTCAGTAAACTTGTTCATCATGCTTTCCCACTGTGAAATCTGTTCACATTTTGGAAGTGGCCAAAGTATTCCACTGTTACTGGAGAAGAGGCATAGTCTGTCAGAAAGAAATACAGACAAGGCAGTGAGAATTTATCATCACCACTTGAAAAAGTTGGGTTTTTTTTAAAGAGTATATCTTTTTGTCAGGGAAGGTAGGGTAGACATGGAATGGCTTTCTTATTGCTGTCAACACAATATGTACAAGCACAAAACCTTGAGGGCACTTGTGGCTTCAAATTCATACTTTCCATTTAAATGTTTGTCTTACTTTTCAGCTGGTTGCCACATAAGCAACTGAATTTTAATTTGTAGCACAAGGACACATCCACAGAGACATCTTTAAATGAGTGAGAAAGGGAACCAAGGAAACATATTTGTTAAGAATAACCTGATCTTGAACATAGATTAGGAATATATAGGAATGCTCTCTGTCTGCTGTATTCATGCTTCTGTCTTTGGAGATATTTTATACAAGCTTGATTAAAACTGTTGCGCAGTAAACTGATTCATATTAGTCATGCTAGATAATAAAGGCAAGCAAATTTATTTCCTTAATATTGTTCATTCTTACAGAGGACATTGGGGAGTCATCAGTCTGCAACCAACACCACTGTGATCCGATTTGTTCCAGTGTTTTGTGACCCTGTATCTCCCTTTGGTGAACTTTCACAGGACTTTAGGGTATAAAATAGTAACAAATTGCTTATACACAAAGGTATATTTAAGTCTGTTAAACTGTTGCCCATATTATGGAGATAATATTAAGATATGGCTCACTGAGCAAATTATGCAAGATTTTAAAGGGATATCAATAACCTAAATTTATCCACATTTTTACTTAGCCTCTGAAAATACTCAAAGCAGACTTCAGGTAAAATATTGAAATATGTAAGTTCTTCACAGAACAGGAGAATAAATAACACACAAAATTATGACTATATATATGCTATACTTTGACTTAGGAAAATAGACCTGCCTAAAATATACAGCTCAATTTTGAGATCCAGCTGTGGAAACATTTCACCCATGTCCAACACTGGTTTGGATTCCAAGGTACTCTCCCTCTCTCAGATCAGACAGATGTGTATAGATAGCAGGCCTTATGTAAGTAAGGGGAAAAAAAAAGGAAAATATTTGTAAGTTATATTTAATGGGATGTAAATTATGTGATGAAAATTCACTTCTTTAGTGAGGAATTTATCTTTAAAAGGGGTTGCAGTTTCATTCAGAAAGGAGTCAAAATTCTGGTTTATGCCACATGTTATCCAAATCATCGTTGTCTAGATGCAAGAAAATGACTCATTTAAACTCAGCTTCTTAAAATTTCTAAATTGTAGATTTAAAAGATCCATAAAAATTTCCAGACAGTGGAAGGACTTTCAGTTAGGTTTATCTGACTTATTATATGTGTCTACATAAGAAAAAGATAATTCACTTGCTGTAAATTTGTTCATATCTTTCCACTGACTATAAAAGCAGCTAAGGATTAAATACTGATGCTGTCCAAATATAGATTAAATACATTTAGTTTAGAGTACAAATGGATTACTCAGAGTTAATATCAGTTAACCACCTATGTAAACACAAAATAACTTCTGATGTGTATAAATATTGTTAAGAGTGAGAATAAATTTAAAAGTAAAATATGTGCCTGAAGTAAGATTTAATCTCTGAGTATCTTCCAGGACCACATATTCAGCCCATGAAGATGAAACTATAACCTAAGAAGACACCAAGAGAAAAATCCATAGGTTTAGTATGGAAACTAGCTTGTGGAATGGTGGAGCCATTTCTTATAACACATTAGCAGTTCAGGTATTTTAGCAGCCAAGTTGTCTGTAAAACTTTCTTCCAGCCATTCATAAATCACCTGCCAGCCTCTTGGGGTTTGGGATGTAACTGGATTATGAAGTTTCTAGTGTTTTGTTCTTTCCAGGGACTGTATTTTGAGATACCTAATTCCTAATTCTGTCTTCTCCTAGGGAAGGTCAAACATTAAAAACATTTTTACACCAGTATTTCCAGAAAGGTATTCTCAGAACTCAGCTTCATTCACATAATTCTGTGGTAACTCCAATGTTCTTCACAGCTTTATTATGTACCTAATTAAATAATCTATGAACCAAATTAAACTAAACAATGAGCCCAAATCTCCTCTATATTCCCTGTGCTGCCGTGTAACCATAATGCATAGTAATTGTTATCGTATTTGGTGAAATGGCCTAAAATGATTCATATGGTATATCATTTTTGGAACCAAAGCACTTTGTTTACAGCTCAGTGCCAAAGGGACAGGTAGAGCTGCCCTGGCAAGCTGCACAACAGTGAGGGGTTTGAGACTGAAAGGTCTGCACAGGGTGGAAAAGGGTTTAAGCCTTTCCATAGCACCTATAAGAAACACCTCCTAGAACCTCTGCAGCTGGACCTTATTTTCATCTCAGAGAAGTCTTTGCGGCTCTCTAAAAAACAGACACTTCTTCTGCAGCATGGAATAGGAGTATGGGCCTGAAAACAAACCGAACCACAAAATCATATGATATGGAAAATTAATTTTATGTTATTAATTCCTAAACAATATGTAGTCATTTCATGTGACTTAAAAGCTAAACACGCAATTTAAGACTGTCTTTTTGCTTGTTGACAAAACTAGTCAACAAAGTCACATGAGTACCTCCAAAAAAAAGTATAAATTTATTCTATCTGGCTTCACTTCTATGTTCAAAACTGAGGTACTGGAATGGATGTAGTTCTTAGTCTTGGTTGCCAATTAAATAAGCTTAGATGAACACATTGTTTCTTTATTGGTTTAAGTGAACTAAAGATAAATGAGATATATCTCAGCACATAACTAAAGCGTAATGGGAACTGAAGCAATTTTTTTTTCCAAACCTTTTAATTCCTTTCCTTATACCATGATGCTCTTTAAAAGCTACATCATTCTAGGGAAATTTGATTCTCCATTTTTCCTAAGCTAATAACTTTCTCAAAATACAAGAAAAACCCCCATCTTTTCCACAGTCCAGGGATTAAGTAAAGGGAGGGTGCTAGACCACAGCATAATGAGTCATCTTGCAGATTGTAAACACAGGTTAGGTTACTCTGTTGGTAGAGAAGGAGGAAATTCCAAAATGTCTAAAGCAGCCAATACAGAAGGCCAGCTTGGCTGAACAAGGATCTTCTTTTGAAACTAAAGCAAAAAGATAGAATTTATATGGCCAATAGAGGCAAGGTCAAGTGACATGGGAGGAATACAGAGATGCTGCCTGCTTCCATAGGGAGATTTGTGTGGCCAAAGCTCAACTGGAATGGAAGTTGCCTAGAAATGTGTGAGACAAAAAAAAAATTTAAGATAAAATTTCCTGGATGATCTGATGTATGTTTGAATGTGCTACAAGTTTATCACAGAGGAGTGAAAAATAGAAAATATCTTTAGGTCATATCATCCACACCTTGCTATTACAGTGTTTCAAATTTACACGGTTGGGGTGTTGTTTTCTGTAAGTTTTGCTAACTTCAAAATCCCTGGTGTTGATTTAATGTTGCTTGTTTAATACGTTTAAATATACAGTGTATACACAAACACATTTAAACAAACATATGGGGGATTTCAGCACGATGAATTCTGCTAGTGTATTTGGCAGATCTCTTCCCCTCCTACATTCAGGCTGTTCTATATAAGGGCCTTAATTTTCTTCCCAGTACAATAAATTATACCAACATCATCTTGCATTACAGAAATTTAAACTTCCTCTTTCAGTTTCTCTTTCAGGTGTGTTTGATTTCTCCCTCTAAGGCACATGTAAAGTGTCTCTGCTTCTCTCCCATGCTTTGTCTCACCTCTTGCCCAACACACAGAGAAACGCTCACCTAACAGATTTTTCAAAGCTCTGTTACCACAGAAATGCTCCTTCATTCACCTCAAGTTTTGTGGGTTTAGTACCAGCTTAACCTACTTTTGATCTAAAGAAATGGTCAGAAATTGAGGTGCCTAGTGAGTGATAATAAGTGAGTAGCCAGGGAAATCTCTGAGAGGAAGGAGGAGAAATGGAGTGGACTCTCTGGTGCACAGCTTTGAAGAGCCAGAAGTGTGGTTTTGGATACTGACTGTGAGTTTTCCTCATAGCCATTAGTTCTAAAGAAGGAGTAGCATCAAGATAGCGTTTCCCTCACAGAAAATTGCAAGCAGTCTCCAGATGTCATAGTGAATGAAAATTTCCAAGTTTTCTTTAAAAAGGAGTGTTGCAATTCAGACACAAAATTCTGAAAGGAGCAGATACTGGGACCAGCTGATCGTCGTGAATGACAGCTCATGAGCAAACACAGCAAGTACTGCGAGACATCTTCCACTGGTATTTATAACAATACACAGAAAAAAACATGACAGTCACTCTACAGTCTAAAAAAAAAAAAAAAAGACAGCATGTTCATCTTTGCTTATTTAAATTTGCTTATTTATTTGCCTTAGCCAAAGTCAATATAATGAGAAAATGTATACCATGATGAGGGTTGAACATAAACAATTTCTAAGTACTAAGTACAAGTACTAAGAAAATTCATTTAATAAGACATGCTGCATAAACAAGGATGGAAACAAAGATTATAAAGGTTAACAATTAGAATTGTTTACATATTTAAAAATTTATTAAAAAATACACTAAATTAATTTTTTTCCTGGACATAACTGCTTCATGGATTCCAGTTTGGCCCTGACAGTAATATTTTTCTATCCATAATGCCCATCAATTAAAATGTACCTGTTCCCTAGCTAGACTTCAAATATTTGAGTCTTATGAAAAGAATATACCAAATTTTTTCACAGTTTAATGTAAGTCATGCATAACTGATTAGCAAAAATCTGTCCTGAATTATATTTGTGGACTAGGAAATACAGTTTCTAATAATTTATTTCACTGGAAATATAATCACTCAGGAAAAATTAGACTCCCTTGAAATTTTCCCTATTTCATTACTTGGGACTAAAAAGTGTTTATTTACCTTTTCTTATTCAAACAAAGAATGCAATCATTGTCCTCATTTAAAATATAGATGTAAACTGTTGACCCAATTTTATTCTTATTGTAATACTACAGACTGAGTTAAGTTTAAAATATCTTTATATGCATGCACATGAATATGTGTTCTTGAATATATATATATATACATGTGTGTGTGTGTAGAGTGTAAAATTACAAACCGAATAAATGAGAAACTGAAAATTGCCAGTATTATAGTCAGTTGCTGCCTGCTTCCTGAAGATAGTCACCTTGCAATAGAAAGCTAACCAGGCTGTGCTGTAAACATCTGCTTTTATTAGTTAAGCTCATCAACAGGAGTTAGGTGCAATTAATGTATGCAGCTTTAATGAAACATACAAAACAGCAATTATAGCCATAATTATAATATAATTAAATTGCAATCATATAATCAAAGTTAGCTACATAAAAACTTTGCCTTTGAAACAACTCAAAAGAGCATTGTACCCTTTTCTACTGTCTTGTATCAACCTCTGTGCCTTTTTTTCCCCAGGTGTATAGACAGACAGTAGTATAAATTTAATAGGAGAGAACAACATACAAAACTTCCATACTTTACTTGACGACCTTGCATGGATTTTCAGTGCATTTAATTTTTACTGAGAAAAAACCTACAGAAATGCAGATTCACTTATATCTGTGGCCTTGTCAAATTTCATTAGGACAACAAGTTTGGGTCTGGTCAACACTGAGGGAGCAGACCTCCAAGGATACATCATGTGTTGCAGGAAATGGTATTACAGGTTCCATAAATAGTGTCTTCTAAGATGATCTCACAACAATGTTAAGTTACACTGTGATATCTAGATGCTGCCTTTGGAGGATATGATGGGAATATCTACTGTCATTTATGGATACCAAGCAAGATATAATAATCTTTTATAAAAGATGAGAAAGAAAAATTTGTAAAATTCAGTGGGGAAGTATGCCTATAATGAAAACTGATTGTTTATTCCAGGTGTTTGGGTGACTTAATCTATGTCCTTCCTGCCTAGTAACCTGTCCAACCATTTATGTCTTCTCTGCTCCTGTAGGTAAAAAAATTATAACAATATGGCCCATTCCTTTCAAGAACAGAAAATAAGCATTTGTTTTTGGTTGGGTTCTTATCTCCTCCCACCCTGTACAAGGAATATAATATTTAAATTGAGATGTAGTCTTGTTGAGTATCTCTATAATTTACACTCTTTTGGATTTTTTCATTTGCTAACTAGATGCAGTTAGAAAATGCCTGACAAACTTTTTGCCTCTTCAGAACATGGTGTTTTTTTAAAATCAAGACATATAAATGTCAGACATCTTTGGTTCCAGGGCTGTTTGGTTATTACCAAGTCATATATTTTCTCCATAAGTCTACTTTGGATAGAGAGAGGAAATAAAATCTCGTCTATTTTTCCTGGTTTACTTATCTTTTGAATCTTTCTGGTTTTGCTTTTTTTTTAATTTATTTTAGTTTTCTCCACTTACTGCTGAGAGTCACAGAGTCTAGATTTGAAGGCAATTTCTATTTTACTTAAACAAGAAAACATAATAAATATTAGATATTTTTATGGCTTTTTACTTTTATTTGAACAAAAGCTATGAACTGAAACAGGAAGAAAAATCATCTTTACACAATAAATGTGATGTTTATATCAGGATTGAAAACCAGAAAATCACCAAGTCTTCTTTTACTGTCAAGAATTTAAGCGAGAAGACATTTGCAGAAAGTTATAATCCAAGAGCAAATTTCAGGAAAATGTAGTCTCACAGAACTCTTCAAACTTTTTTCTCAAGTATTCATGTCATAGAGAGTTTTGGTCTAAATACAAAACTAGTAACGGGATTAAAACACCAGAATGGGACTCATGAACCCCATCTTCTACACTGATTTTTTTACCCTGTCCCATTTAACTTTAAAACTTCACTCATAAAACTTCTGGTTCTTGAAGTTCCTTCCATGTATTAGATTTATATGTGTGAAGTTTATAAACCAAGAGCAGCTGCAAATCTTTAGCAATTAAATAGGCTGAAGATGAGTGCAGCGGTGAGACAGTAAATTAATTCTTATGTTAAAGATCCTTATTGGGTGTTTTTTTAGGTGTTTTTGGGTACCCCAAAGCCCATATCCCAGTGGGATACCCATGCTGGAAGACTGATCCTGAAGGACTGTGCCCTTTTGAAGGGACCCACACTGCAGCAGTTCATGAAGCACTGCAACCATGGGAAGGACTCACATTGAAGAAGTTCATAGAGCATTGCTTCTTGTGAGACCCCACACTGGAGCAGGTGAAGAGTGTGAGAATTCCGCCCCTTGAGGAGGAAGAGAAAGCAGAGGAAGGAGCAGCAGAGAAAACATGTGATTAAATTTCCAGAGCCCCTATTACCCATCCCCCTGTACCACTATGCTGGAAGGAGATAGAGAAAATCCTGAGTGATGTTGAGCCCAAGAATAAGGAAGAGTTGGGTGGAAGGTGTTTTAAGATTTGTTTTTATTTCTCACTATCCTACTCTGATTTGATTGGCAATAAATTAAACTAATTTTCCCAAGTCAATACTGTTTTGCCTGTGATGGCAATTGTTGATTGATCTCTCCTGGTCTTTTCCCCATGAAATCCTGGGTTCTTTTCCTCTCCTGTCGGTTGAGGAGGGGAGTAGCTTTAGTGGGAACCTGGCAAATAGCCAATGTCATCTCACAAATATAATTTTTATTACTGTCTGTAATTCTACCTTTTTTGGTCTCTTTACATGCTAATCTGTACTTCTGACAAAAAACTTGTTATTCTGACCAAAACTTGTTATTCTGATACTGTGTAATGAACATTTCCTCTGTGACATGTCAAAATTGCAAAGATATTCTCACTGTAAATGGACCATCTAAATACTACAGTGAAACATTAAAGAAGCATGAAGTGAGCTAACGATGATTTGCTGATTTTTCCCTAAATAGCATCTTGCTATTGTAGTTGCATTTTGCCTTGTTATTTATTCATAACTGAATTACCAAAGATATTAAACTAAAGTGAGAAGTAAAATGGATATCTAGTCACATGAGGCAACATCTCTAACTACTAGTGACCCCTGTGATTTTGGCATCTTTGATTCATAGATCTTACTTACCTGTGAAAATAATAAGTTACCCTCATCCCAAAGCTGTCCTTTAAATAATGCAGAGAATATTTTCAAGCACAGAGTTTCTTCAACTAAAGAACATCCTGTATTTGGAGTACTAAGCAGGTGTTCTCTAAACAAAAAAAAAAAAAACCAGCATGTTCTTCTTCAGTCTGTAAATGGGAAACTAAGGCAATGAGGTTTTGACTGGTTTTTTTTCAAAGTAATACATACCAAGCATGTTTAAGGTGTCTCAACACCCTATATAATCTGCCAGATCTCTTGTTCTCTTAGTGCTGGCAGATTGTGAAAAAGAAAAAAATCAGATATTCAAAGGTGCCTAAATATAAGACATTTCATAATTTATTTTCAGATAAATTATTATAAAACAAAACTGAAAATTAGTAGTTTAGGTTAGATGTCAGAATGAAATTCTTTACTGTGAAGTTGGTGAGGCACTGGAACTGGTTTCTCAGAGTGCATGTCCCATCACTGGAAGTGTTTGAGGCCAGGTTGGATGGTCCAGTGGAAGGTGTTCCTGAACCTGTCAGGAAGATTAAAACTAGATCATCTTTAAGACTGCTTCCAACTTAAGTCATTCTGTGATTCTATAACTCTATGATCCTATGGTCTTAATAAATTTATTTACAAGAAGAAATTATATGCAATGCACAGCTCACACTAGTATGACTTTTACAAAGCAGTGATAAGTGATCCTTACAAATGCTTTGTATGTGAAGGCAAAAAGAATATTTTCAAAAGGCACAGCAGTGAGTTTATGCATGCAAATTTCCTACAGGACCTGATATCTGAAGATTCTTTTTGGGAAAGGGCCGTTCTGTTATCATCATCAGCTGACTATTAATAGAGACCAACCACAAAAGCAAAAAATTCATAAATGTGCACAGGATGTTGCTGACTGTCCAATAAAATCAGCATTTCACATGTGGTATCTATATAACTCATTGCTAATCCAAAACGTTTTGTAAAGGGATCATTTAAAAGGCAGAGTATAAATACCAGTGGAGTCACAAGAGCAAATGCTGAATAGTTCTGGTTTCAGAATAAAAGCAGAGAAATTAGAGTGAAACATGTTAGAGTAAAATGGCATTAAGTTTATTTTCTATTTAGTGTCCTAGTTTTCATTATTCATTTCATTACAGTTCTAATGATACCTCTTAATTCTTCAAACACACTGCAACAATGCAAGACTCCTTGTCAATTTCAAGATACTAATTCATAAAGAAATTCGGATATCCTAAAACCTTTCTGCTAGGAATCACTGAGTAGGTCTACACATTCTGGAAGACAATAACGTGCACTCTTCCCAAAAATAGGAACATAGAAGGAGAAAAAGGGCATTAAAATAGAAACAGCAGAAAACAAATGACCAAACAAAAATTTACAATGTTATATGCCTAATTAGACAAAAAATAGATATTTTTTTTCCTGTATACAATGTGTAAAGGCTCAGAAATCAGGTTTGATATTGATTTTTTCTCTTGAAAATGCAGGCTAAGATGTACTCCTAAAATAGACCTTGGGGATGACTTTTATAAAAGAAACTTTTCTCAAGTCTTACAGAATTCTTATTTGATGTTTTTTCCCCCTCAGCTTGCAAGCTGTTGAACCTTCATTCAACCCAAACAACCACTCATTTTCCTGAATATTAATATGTAGCACTACCCAGTAGCCCTAGAGTATGTCTTGTGGTTTCTGCTGTGACTTAAGAAGGACATAGCAGTACCAATCTCTTATGTCACACCTATCAGCTCTATGTGAATTCTTTTGGTATCCTAGGGCATCTCATACAGTACTAGATGCTTGCATTTGGAAAAGTGAATCCACCTTTAATGTCCTTCACAGTTTTCTTTCATCAACAATACAAGTTGTGTTGGTTACTCATGGGTTGGTGGAGTAGAATAAAATTTTTTGATCTTTATCAATTTCTGCACTGGATAGATGGCAGAGAGGAGGTCCTGAGACACTGAATTACTTCACATTTTTAGAGGAAGTTTCCCTTGTTAGCTTGTTTTTTATTTGTTTATTTGGTGAGTTTTTTTGTTTTGTTTTGTTTTTTTAATTTTGCTAATCTCATTTTCCAGAATCAAAAAGAGCAGAGTTCTGGAGCATTATTTGCTCTTCCAGGCAGCATTATCAGTCACATGTTCCAGCATGGGGTGAAATTTCCCCAGTATATTTCACCTAGCTTTCTGTGCTTTCTGAACACCCTTTTGCTGCCTAGTGTTCTATTTTATTGCAATAATTTCCTTTTAATATAAAGGAAATTATAAGAAGAAACTCACAGGTTCAAATGAACCCATCTGAGGACTGTAATAGTCTCACAGCAGATGCTGACCTCTCTTCCCTGCAAGGCCTAGGTCAGGTAAGTACCTGATGGTAGGTAAAATTTGTTTAGGACCCAGGGTTCCTTTCTCTGTTGCTTAAAATTTCATACCCTTTTATGTGAAACTTCTCATTTTTTCTGCACAAAAGCAAACCTCAGATAATCTAATATAATGGAATGGATAAAAGGAAAAGAAAATATAAGGCTATTCTTCCTTGAATGTGAAGTCTGCATTGTCCAGATTTTTTACTCAAATTCCTTCATTAAAATAGTACAAATAAGTTTTTCTCTTCAGACTTAAAGCATGCTGGTGGAAAGAAGCACTCAGAAGTCTCCTTAATTTATAGACACATGTGGCAATGATTTAGTTTTCAATGTGGACTATTGGTAGAAAAATAATAAAATAAAATATCCTTAATCTTTACCACAACACACAAATTCAGTAAGAAAGAGATTAATTTTGCAATGTTGTTTTTCAAGTCTTACATAGTTTTTAGAGCCAATAAGAACTCTTCTTCTCCAAGCAAGAAACTCCAGTATTAGCACGATGTATATGATCATCCAGAAAAATAATAATAATTAAAAAAAAAAAAAAAAATAGAAAAAGAAAGAGGTGAGGTAGTCCAGGTACAAGAGCAGAGAGTCTCTTTGCAGCCTTTTGACAAGACCATGTAGAAGCAGGTAGTTGCTTTCACAGCACATGAGCTGTGGTGGAGCAGATGGCAGCCTGTGGAGGCCCCCATGTCAGATCTGGTGGATATGCCCTGGAGGAATCTAAAGCTCATGGAGACTCCACACCAGACCAGGGAGAAAGTCTGGGTGAGAGGAAGCTCTGGAGAGGACCTGTTATGGAGTAATCACAAGCCCCATTCTCTATCTGCCTGCACTGTACTTTGTGGGGTAAAGGGGTAAAGCTGAGCTCCAGTAAGTAGTATTTTTCTTTTTATTTTACCTTTGTTTCTCACCATAATACTCTGTGTGTTGGCAATGAATTAAGTTTCTGTAAGTCACAGAATGATAGAGTAACAGAATCATAGGATAGTTTTGGTGGAAAGATAGCTTAAAATCATCTGGCTCCAAACCCCATGCCAGGGGCAGGGCACTTTCCACTAAAGCTGCTCAGAGCCCCATCCAGCCCAGCACTGAACACTTCCAGGAAACAACTTCTCTTGGCAACCTGTTCCACTGCCTCACCATCCTCACAGTAAAGAATTTCTTCTTAATATCTCACCTAAACCTATTATCTTTCAGTTTATGTCATTCCCCCTAGTCCTACCACTGCATGACTTTGTAAAAAGTCCCTCACCACTGCCTTGCAGGCCCTCTTTATGTATTGGAAGGCTGCTCAAAGGTCTGTCTGGAGTCTTCTCTTCCCCATGGGGAACTCCATCTCTCTTTACAGAGGTGCTCCAGCCTTCTGATCATCTTTGTGACTCTCCTCTGGATGTGCTCCAGCAGATCCACACCCTTCTTATATCAGTGGCCTCAGGGATGGATGCAGCACTCCAGGTGGGGGCACACAAAGGCAGAGCAGAGGGGCAAAATCACCTCCTTCCACCTCCTGGCCACACTGCTTTTGATGGAGCTTTTTCATGGTTGGCTTTCTGGGCTGTGAGCACACATTGCTGGGTAATACAATGTTTTTTCAGTCAAGTCTATTTTTCCTGCTATGATACCTGGTGAATGATTTGTCTTCCTTTATGTTGCTTTATGTTCACAAAATTTTTCATCTTATATTCTCCCCCTGTCGAGTGTGGGAAAGAGCAGTGAGAGAACACTTGTCTGTGTGTTTGGCAGCCAGCCAAGGTCAGCCTACCACACAGATGCTGAGATTGGATGGGGATATTAAAGATTTTAAGAACAGCCACCTCCTCCAGCAGGACTCCTGCCCAGGATGGCTGCCCAGTGCCCTGTGGTCTCTGCTCAGGCAGGGGGATGCAGCTGCCACTTTGCTGTGTGCAGCTTCAACCAGTAGCAAAGCTGAGCACACATCTCAGAGACACAGCAGCAGACACACAGCGGGCACGGATACAGACAATCACAGGTAAGGTACTGCCCCAGCAGCCCCCACATTCAGGACTCACACCAGGCACAGCACACAGGGACACGTCCCCTCCTCCTCTAGGGCTGGCAGAGGCAGATCACAAGTGCAGCACACACCCCAAACTCCCGGGGTTCACAAGCACAAGCACCCTGAGCACCAGCATGGTCCCTCTGCCCACCCTGCACCTCTGCTTGGATCCCTTAATCTTGAAACGATATGCTGTTATTTTGAAGTGGTTTTTTTTTTGTCCATACTTATTTCATCTTTATTCCTTGACGTGTAGCCTTAATCCTCAAACTGTCAAAAATGGATATTCGGTCTAAAGTTGCCTACTGATCTCCCATTAGCCTTATCTTCATGATTACTATGGACATAATTCTCAACTTAGATGCGTGCTAATTATGTTTGAGGACCTAATTGTGATTTTGTTATGAACAGTAATGATAAGCATGAGATAGAGCAATATATTTCAGGCACTTTGATGTACTAAATTTTAAATGTTTCCTGCACCACTATGATGTATTTGTTTGACTCAGATATGATTAACTTCTATTATTCAGTTATCACATTTTCAAGGCTATAAATAATTAAAAAAATGAATTTTAAATCCAAATTAGTTTCTTCTGAAGTTCAAGGAATTTGGGTTGCTTCAGTTCTGTCACAAGACAATACAGGCCCACAAACACCCTCATGACTTACAGGTCACATGTGATAAAATTCACTGAAAATTGCTGTTTCATACATCTCACTTGGTCCATTTTTAATAGTTTTGATATAATCTTTATTGCTCATAAATGCATGATCACAAAGACTGGCTTTATAACATTACTTAGCCTTAACCTCAGTCATGCAAGTACAGTTATCCATGTGTAAAGAACAGTCCAAATCTCTTAAATCTGTACCTCTCATCATACTGCTATCAGCTGCAGCCATCTGCTCTGGGGTGCCCAAGCAATTCAAACATAGAAAGCTTCAAGTCTTTGTTGAAAAATGGTGACATTAATATATTTAATTAAAATTAAATTTGTATAAACTAATACATGAAGAAACTTTGATATTTTTATGCATTAGGTAGGAAATCTATCTCATAATAAGCCAAATTTATATCATTTTCAGAGAACGGTAGAAAACAACCTAACAGAGACAAACAGAACAACATTATAATGTGCTCTCAACTCTCCAATTCTATACACAGAGCAAGGAAATGGGCTTCCATTTTTCCTTAAGCTGACAAGAACTCCAAATTATAATAGCAACATACAGTACAGATATACTGTGCTTTTAAGACTGATAAAACATTGGGGTAGTCTGCCATTCAAGAAAATCCCTCAGAAATTTAGCAGAAAATATTAGAAAAAACCTAATTTTGGATTCTTAAAGGAACTGAGTAGTTCTCAAAGAATTCAAATAGTCATTTCATATAACCACAGTGCTGAGAGGTTAAATGCATATAAAACCTTCTCTGGTCTTGGGACTTCCCCCTCTTAGCTGTACATCATTATAGTCTTCTTCATTACCTGATCATAAACCTATAACATTATACCTCTTCTGTATCTCCATGAACTATCTGTGACAATTTACTTTTCCTGACTGACTAGTGAATACCCATCATACTTAAGTCCACAGTTAAAAGGCACATGCTAAAAATGAAATATTAATTCAACTGCAGTAAATATCTCACCATGCTCTTATAGTCTGGGAATAAAACAAAAATATTGCAACTTGTTAAAAAATAATACAACAATAAATATTCCTTTTAAAATATTTACAAGTATATGCAACTTTCTGCATCACAGAAGTAAGGCAGGCTGTGTAGAGTGTAAAATCTCTTCAGTAATATTTTCAGCTTTGTCTAATAAAACAATAACAAAACTTATTCTCATTTAAAAATTGAGGTCTAAACCCACAAATGCATTTGGAACATTTTTTCATCGAAATCAATGTGAAGCAGATCTCTAAAATAGTTACTATCATTTAGTAAGATACAGTATAGTTATATTTGCCATTTACATCAACCACTGTACAACATTAATATGCAAGATCAATACATTTTTCCATTTTCTACTCCTGATGGAATTTTAACTGAAGATTTAATTATTCTCTGAAAAAAATAGATTTGATCAAATGAAGATGGCAATGTATGAAAAAATATACCTTTTGCAATGAAATGAATAGAACACCATTAAACAACCCCTGACCTAAATTAAAAAGTAACAAAATAATTAAAATTTTTAGCAAATACAATAATAAAATAAATTTCCTGAATGAAGAATCTTGGGGTAGCTTCTGTGGCTTTAGGAAGTCAGACTTTAAAAAGAATGAAAGAGGAACAAGACACACTCTATTTCAATTTTTTTTTTTTATTTCTGAGCTATTAAAAATAACTGTATGTATGCATATAAATAAAACCTGTCAAATGTTACTTTCACCTTGAGACTGATTATGATATTTAGAATTATTTCTGATACAGGAAGGAGATGTGGTAATAGTCTTGCAACAATGCTGCTTAACCCTTACTTTGTAATGCTAATCAGGATAGATTAAAATTAAATAAAGCAAACATCTAAATTCCCTTGCATTGTCTCTCTGTAACTCAAAAGCAAAACAATAAAAGAGGAAGCAATAGGAATGTGAGTAAAATTACTATTAAGTAGTGACCTAAAGCTTGATGTCATTGTTCTGCCAGCAGCAGTGGAATTGAAAAGACTTTGTCACATTCTCTAGACACATTGACTGTGAATAAAACACATACCTCAGATAACTGAGGACCTGGTCAAGGATTAGACCTGACATGACATAATTGACTTTGAAAGCTTGAAGAGGAATTTAGATCATTGTAGCTAAACAGGAAAAATGTCTAAGGAAATCAGGTTAATAAAAGCCTGTCTCAAATGTAAGCTCACTATTGATAAAGGATAGGTTCACAACTATTATCTTAACATTAGTCACTGTAAGTGAATCTATAAACTATCTAAACTCTTAAAAAACATGTAATCAGTGCAAATTGAGTTTATTAGAGACACAAAAACCCCAAGATTTTGTAGTCTACTCAGAAATTCTGAATGGTCTAAATAGGTATTATGGACTATGTACTGCTTGGAATTTTTTTGAGGACTAAAAATACAATTGTGATGAAGGAGATATTTTATTCTTTGACAGTGTCAGTTTCTGTGCAATAACTGAAGAATTAACTAATAATTCTTGCAAACAAGAATTTTAGACAGACTTCTCACTTTAAACGCTTTCTAGAAATAGAAGGTTTTAAATAGTCCAGGGGTAGATGTGTAAACAGTAGCAAAGTATGGCTTCCAAGATTTCTGTTTTCTACAGTTAACCATGGAAATCTTTTTGTTGTTTATTTGTTTGGGGATTTTTTTTGTTATCAGGTGCCTTTTCAGAAGTTTAATACTTTCCATTGTATACTGCAATAGTTATCCTGAAAGGTCCTTGGATTTCACTGGAAACAAATCAACAGACACTGGAATACTTGAAATGAGATAAACTCAATGAACAGAACACACAAGTCCTGATGTGTCTGCAACACTGACACACAGCCATGAAGACATGCTTACTGCCTCACATACATCCAGTGAATGAAAGGGTTGGAAGCTGTCTTGATACAGGTTCATGTACAAGGGAATAATTTTAGAATTTTTGTGAACCAATGTTAGTTGAGAGAAATGCAGCATTAAGCAGAAAGAGGAAGATGGTATAAGAATCAAGATGAACTTTCATAAAAAAAACCTTGAAGTTAAAGAGATTTTTATATTCTTGGTCTGAAAAAACTCATTCTTTTCTTTATTGCTGTCCAGAACAAATATTGAACTAGGCCATCAGTGTTTGGAGAAATATTCTAAGAGGAGGATTTAAAAAAAAAAAAAACAAAGCAAAAAAAACCCAGAAAATAAATCCAAAATTAATCAGGCTTTCCCTTTAATGTTCCCAAAACTTAGTTCTGAAGCTGTGTGAATATCTTTTTTCCCTCATGAATTATTCTTTACGTAGAAAGCAATATTAATATAACTCATAGGAAGGAGTGAGACTGGATTAATGCACAGAATTTCTTTGCTATAGCTTTCCTGTTTCTCCATAAAGGTCCTTTCACTCTACTTTTTCTCTCTATTTTTTCCTTTATGTACCTCAGTTTTTATTTTTTCCACAGGATGATGCCTTTCTTTTGTCCTATAGCACAATGGTTAGAGCACTCAGGATGTGGGAGAACAGGTAAAGAACAAAATGTATTATGTGGCTGTGCTACATGATAATTTATTTGAATGACGTTTGCCAGAGATGATTTTTATTTAGCTTAAAACCAGTTCCTGAGTCTTCAATTAGAACAAAAATAAGATTGTCTTTATCGAAAGAAGGAATATATTTCAGGAGCAGAACTAACAAGAAATGTGACTTGGAATCAAATATATTACTTGGAGACTGTCTGTTTTTGCAAATCTCTTAGGAGTCAGATCTTTATTGAATTTGCTTTGAAAGCTGCATCAGAAGTCATGAATATTTAAACATTAACATTGGTCTAAAATTGCTAATGTCATGTCCAAGCAGGTAGGAACTTATTTCTAGCATCTTCCAGTCATATTGTAAGGGTTAAAAAAAAAGACACAATTTTTTTTAAAATTTCTAGCTGTGTTGAGTTACATAAATTATCCACATCATCCTAAGAAAAGATTGCTTTTTTAACTCAATAAATGCAACACAGCATTTTCCAGAAAGTCAGCAATTTTCCCTCTTGAGTTGTCTGAAAAAGACTGTGAATTCAGAGACCATCTAGCAAAATCTTGCTTAGCTGTGAAAATAAGCCTGAGGATGCTCTGCCAAGCATTACAACAAACTAGCTAAATCATTGACTATAGCCCACAACAGAAAGGCTTCTAAATGGAAGATTATATGTGCTGGAAACCTTTCCCTGAGTATCAAAAATAGCAGCAGGACAGGGACAAATAGATAAAAGAAAAGATTTTCCAGAGCCTTACTCTATTCCGCAGAAGAATGAGGGCATCATGTTACTCACTATCTAATGACATTTTGTGACACACCACTTGAGTTTTATTTCTGAATATTTAACTTCTTTTGAAATATTGCTTGAAAATAAAGAATTATGATCTAAAATACTTCAGCTACTCTTCAAACTGATAATATTAATTAATATGTCAAAAAAAAAAATCAGATATGTAAGGTTATGCAGCCATTGTTTTTGGAAGACATAAAGTATCACATATTTGAGGTTTTATGTTTCAGACCTGGCATATTTTTTGGATTCATCTAGAATCTAAAGTATAACAATAGAAACAGGTAGGAATCTTTAAATTGGCTTTTCTTCTTCCTCCCAGCAGTCAAATAGTTTCCCATGGGCATCTTTGTCCTGTTCCTGTTGCACTGAATAAAAAAACTAGATCTGACCAAAAAAAAGAAGAAATGCAGGTGGACAAGCTTTTTTGTGTCTGATTCTTCTTCTTTCTCTTTCTTGCTAAGATTTCAGAAGAACATTTACAGCCAGTTTGCAGAGTAATGAAAGCATTAGCTGTGTATTTATCAACTTCTTTTTGTATATAGAGCTATATAAAATAACCTGGGGATGAAAAAAAAAAAAAAAAAAAGAAATTCCAATTTCTAAGGTCACAAAATCTAATAATCATTCTTAATATTTTAAATATTTCAAATATTTTAAATACTTCTAACTGTCTTTTTATTTCATTATACTACATAATTTGTCTAAATGTAAGCCTTATGATTGTAAGCTTTTGATCTAAATACCTAAATATATTTAAATGTTCCTCAGTTCTAATACTCAGTTTTAGGACTCATGTAAGACAATATAAATAATGTTTTTTAAAAAAGTTTTCTAATATGTGTGTTATATAGTGCTGTGTGAAGATAAAAAAAAAAAATCAATAAAAACCAGTTAGTTAATTTTAACTTCTGATTCTATTACTCATATAGAGATTTGAGAAAAATCATGATGCAAAATCAAAATTACATATCTTGATCCAGGGCATTCTGTTGTACTGGGAAGGATAGCAGTGTTTTTAGCAGATCAAAAGCAATTGCATTGAAAGCTCTAAAGTAAAAATGCTTAGAAGCCAGGGAATAAGACTGTGACAATGCCGAAGATGCAGCATGCTTCATGACATTTACAGTCACTTCCCAATTTGCACTAGGACCTTCTCTGACTCTCTTTTCTCCCCAAAGAAAAAATTTGAATATGCCACCTCCACATTTGTGTTTCTGCCTATCTTTGAGAAAACAAACAAAATTCTCTTTTCTTTCTTTCTTTCTTTCTTTCTTTCTTTCTTTCTTTCTTTCTTTCTTTCTTTCTTTCTTTCTTTCTTTCTTTCTTTCTTTCTTTCTTTCTTTCTCTCTTTCTTTCTCTCTTTCTTTCTCTCTTTCTTTCTCTCTTTCTTTCTCTTTCTTTCTCTCTTTCTCTCTTTCTTTCTTTCTTTCTTTCTTTCTTTCTTTCTTTCTTTCTTTCTTTCTTTCTTTCTTTCTTTCTTTCTTTCTTTCTTTCTTTCTTTCTTTCTTTCTTTCTTTCTTTCTTTCTTTCTTTCTTTCTTTCTTTCTTTCTTTCTTCCTGCCTTCCTGCCTGCCTTCCTGCCTTCCTGCCCTTCTTCCCTTCTTTTCTTTCTTTCTTTTCTTTCTTTCTTTCTTTTCTTTCTTTCTTTTCTTTCTTTCTTTTCCTCCCTTTCCCTTTCCCTTTCCCTTTCCCTTTCCCTTTCCCTTTCCCTTTCCCTTTCCCTTTCCCTTTCCCTTTCCCTTTCCCTTTCCCTTTCCCTTTCCCTTTCCCTTTCCCTTTCCCTTTCCCTTTCCCTTTCCCTTTCCCTTTCCCTTTCCCTTTCCCTTTCCCTTTCCCTTTCCCTTTCCCTTCCCTTCCCCTTCCCTTCCCTTCCCTTCCCTTCCCTTCCCTTTCCCTTCCTTTCCTTTCCTTTCCTTTCCTTTCCTTTTCCTTTCCTTTCCTTTCCTTTCCTTTCCTTTCCTTTCCTTTCCTTTCCTTTCCTTTCCTTTCCTTTCCTTTCCTTTCCTTTCCTTTCCTTTCCTTTCCTTTCCTTTCCTTTCCTTTCCTTTCCTTTCCTTTCCTTTCTCTCTGATTAAAAGAACCAACTTCTTTTCCTCTTAGAAAAATATTTGAAGTTTATGTTGCATGTGTTTGGTGTTTGCTCTTTTCTTAAACACTCCTAATTATTACAGATACCTGTAAAAATCTTATTCTAGCCTCAGAGGAATGAGAGGAAGTTTTAATGTCTCCCTTTAATTTTGGAGCTGGCACTTGTTATTCTTCTGATTTTTCTCTGATTTCTGCTTTTTCAGGCTTAAACAAATTAAAGCGCAGAAACTCCAATGCCCAAAACTCTTAATAAAAGTGTACATGAAAATAAATTGTAAGACTGAATTATATGATCATTACCTACAATAAACTCAAATATTATCTCAAACTTGTAACAGCATCATTGGGACAGATAGCATCAGCATTACTAAAGAGATTTTTTTGTATGTCTTGGATTCTTACAAAAAACATTTACAAGCTTTTTTTCTTTTTACAGCAGTAATATCTCACTTTTTGCAAGTGATGCTTCTTTTTCTAACTGTAATATAGACATGATACAGAGGTGCCTTGTATCAAAAGAAAAATGTATTTGATAAGGACTAATGATTGGGCAGCTTGGCACCAGCTAGGTGCTAACCAGCTAGGAAAGAAATTAAGTAAGAAAATAAAAGAAAGAAAACCATAAAAGTTGAGGCAGCAAAGCAGCATACTTGTAACATTATTTGGGACAGAAAGAGAAGAGAAAGTCATTCCTGCATTGCATTATGCTAGAGGTCCCTGGTGGCAACAACCTTGGAAAGGTAACATATGAAAAACTGTGAGGTGAGAAGAAATTTCATCCCTACTATTTCATAAACTGCTTCTTGCAGGGAATTACACTGTGTCCCCCTGTGCAGAGGGAGGATTGGCAACACGTGAGGAGAAACAACTGTCATCAAGCAAATGAGTGATGCAAAATGGGAGAATGTTATTAGTGTTCTGGTAAGAAGTATGCCCATGTTTTCACCATTTCCCCTGAGTCACCCACTGTTTCTTGCTGCAGGGTAAAAAGAAGGAACATTGTGTCTCTGCCTTTGAAGCCACTTTCCCTCACTGGGAAATGTATCTCTCCTTTTCAATCTTTCCAACCACAAATTCTTTATTGAGTTACTACGGAAAAACCAAACCAATACAAAGAATTCCAGAAGGGCAGGAATTTCTCTTGAGTGCAAATTTAATGCATACTACTGCAAAAGTATCCCACTACACCAGTGCACACATGCACCAAATAAATGCAGTCAACATAGAAAACAGAGACTATCAGTATGAATTTCATGGGGGGGAAAAAAAGAGCAAGATCTCATTTTCTTCCTTTGTTGTGATACGATGATGCTACATGCTGCCAGATCCTTCTCTTAAATTGCTCTCTAACAGCTAGATGCCCTCCACAAAGCTGTCACCAGAGAAGAATAGCACACACCAAGGTTGTTTTCGTTTGTTTAAGCTCCTGCTGTGCTGCTTGTCTCCAATATCAAAGCATTCCTTTTTCAGAACAAATTTCTTTTAACATATTGTTCTCCCTTTCTACTGCTTGGTTCGCATAACAAAATCTCCACCAAACACTCACTGATTTATTGAAAGAAGTTGCATTTTCCAAAAGAAAAAAAAAAAAAAGCTGCTGAGGTATAGATTTTCACATATTAAAACAGAAAGCATGTTCTGAAGTATTGATAACATATGATCAAAAATCATTATTATTAGCTTCACAGGAACTTGCTACCATGAAATATTGTTGTCTATTTCTGTTGCTTCCACAGCAGAATTATAATTTTAAGCCTTCTGCTACCATAACTTGAAACAGGTCCTTTATGCCACCTACACAGCTTAATATGATGAGGACCAATCTCTGCAGGTATTTCTGCAAGCATATCTACATATATATGTAGTGTTTATATACATATATATGTATATAAATAAAAAGTAATGTTGGTATTTAAAAGTAGGCAATATCTTGTAGACATTCATTGTCTGAGTTATTGGCATTCGAGGTGTCAATCCCTATGGACATTGTGGGGTTTTTTAACTTTTTCATTTAATGGAATATTAATGAGCATGTGACACAAGACAGCAATCTAAAATTACTACTAAAGAGTGAAAACAATATTTTTTGAAAAAAAACCTAGAAAGAATAAGCAATTATTTATTAAATATTTAATTTTTATGTTTATTAATGTACACTTTTGAATATCAGATACATTAATGAAAGAATAGGAACCAGTAAGGAGATATATTCCAGAAAGGAAGCATCACCCCACCTGGAGTTTATTTTTCATCTCTTAAATGATAGTCACAAATCTGTACTATTTATTAGCACTGTAGTGAGAGCACACTGCTTGATTCAGTCAACAGTGTCTTCCCTCCCAGAAGCTTTAGGATAGTGTGTGCCATTGTGTTCTCCTAGAATTATTTTTAGTCTTCTTTTCTTTTTCTTTTTTTTTTATTTTCATCACATCCTTCCCTGTGACTGGCTCAGCAAGTCAACATGATGAAAACAAATGTTATTAGACCTTCATTTTCACACTAAAATCCCGGAAGGGGAGCTATCCTGCTTACAGCACTAATTGCTTTAACAGCACATCTTTCAGGGCTTGTTCTTGTGGGTTTGATTCTGCAGCCCTTACTCAGCTTGAGTAGTACAGTTCTTCTAAGTAGTTTCATTGATACCCAGGAGCCTCCTCTCACTATTAAGTGCTTCTCAGCAGGAATAAGGATTGTAGAACTGAGCAGTGTGAGCTTACTTCAAAAGGGTGAAGCAACTAGGCACAGACTCCAGTGAAAGGGAACACAAGCTTTGCTTATCTCACATTTGCCTTCCACACACAGCTACCCCCACCCCCATCTGCCCCCACCACCCTTCAGTTCCCAAGGCTCTCAAGCACAAAGTAAACAGAATTCTAGCAAGTTAGAAACAGCCAATTCAGCTGATGCTGTGGTTCATTTTTAACTCAATGCATGTTATTCAGGACATTTCTGTTCAGTGGAAAAAGTACAACTTCAAGGTGTCTGCAGAGCTCCTGGTTTGCTCTCTTAAGATAATTTTGTTGAGGCAGTCTCCACTAAAGTTATTAATTTAGACAAACAAGTGAAAATAATTTATGAAAATAACTGTTGTATATATACATAATACTTTATGTATAATATTTGATTTTTCAGGAGCATTATTTAGTCAGTCTTCCAGCTCTCCTTCAAAGTTCTGTAGAATTAAGTATCTAACAAAGCACCTAAAAGAATGTATTCATATACATTTTACACAAATGTCTATGAATGTCAAAACCTATTATATAAACCAGAAAATTGGCAAGAATAGTTCCTCCAATAAATAACATATCTCTAGTAAAAAACATGTTCTGTAACAGAATCAGATAAAGGTGAGAAAGCAGCAGGATACAGATCCATATTCAAATACCAGGTGCAGTGTTAGTGTGTTTCATCTGTTTTTTTTTCTAGACATGGGAAAATAAAAGCATTGGAGTGCAGATAGAGCATTCCCCTAGCAAAACTCTGTGACATCCCCCTGTCGTCACAAGCTCACTTACCTCCATGGAGCACTGCACTCTCTCAGCTTCATACACCCAGATATTCACAAATCCTTGTCCTGATGTCCAGAATTGTTCCACGAACTGCAACATCAAGAAGATCCTAATGTCAAGAAAATTAACTGCTCTGTTAAGTGCCTAATTAATATAAATAATATTACACACAGTTCATGATTTTCAGGTGAGTTTCAGATTGCTAGGCCAAAATCAAATCCTAAAAAAACAGCTGTATTTTCATTCATCAGAATGAATGAAAGTTTTTAATTATTAATTAATAATTAATGAATTTAATTTTCAATTTTAACAAATTAAAAATATAGATGGAAAAATCAGTTAATTAATCTATGAGGTTTAGCACACAATTGAAATATAACATAAATTAATAAAAATGAAAAATACTTTGCTCATATATACCTTCATAAGCTCATTTTAATTCTGCATTATTATGAAGAGGACAACATAAATAAACTTGTTAATGTCTGCTGAAACTGAAGGTAAGATGTGGAGTTTATGAAGATACATATTATGTAAATATATAAATAATTATTTTTATTAATAACAACAAATTAATAACAAACAACAAAACAACAACAACGACAACAACAATAATAATAATAATAATGATAATAATAATTAGCTCTCTAAAAATTTGGCATATTTTATGTCTCCTTCTTTGAGGTCAGATCAGAGGATAATTGTCTAATACCATCCAGAGTCTAATTCTTTACTCCAAAATGTCAAAACTCAAACTACTTTGCTCAACAGGTGTTCAGCTTCGTTTCTGTAATTCCCCGGGAGATTTTGAACTGCCAATGCTCTCTAAATTTGCATGGAGCAGACTATGTAGCTTACTAGTGGAGTTGATCACATTTTCTTTTAACATTTATTTTGTAATGAGAATCTAGGGATATTTTGTGCATGTTTGGTGGTTAATCACAAAAACTAGCACCTGATTATCTCTTATCCAAAGTGGATGTTTCGGTCTTCTACAGGAAAAGCTCGTGCAGAAGCCAACTTATTTCCTTCCCCCCAGTATTTGTGGCCTGACTCCTTTCCAAAAGCTCATACCTGTCTACCTGCAGCAAGAACAATCTTTCATACATTGAGATTGGTTTTGTGGGTATTCTGGTTTGTTTGTTGGTTTTGGATTGGTTTGGGTTTTTTCCATATACAGACACCTGAAGCAATCCTATCTCACCCAAGGTTTATTGGAGTCTGTTGTTATTTTCGTGTTCATATCATTCTGGACTACCGGAATATTGATCTTTGAATTACCCCAATTACTAACAATTATGTTTAGGTTTTTTTTCCTTTTGTTTCCATTTTCTTTCTTCTGATGTTACGGAACTTGCAGTGATACAAATCTTTAGCAGATTACACTTCTGTACAGGACGTCAAATAAGGCTTCCTTGATTAATTTTTTATGACCCTCAATACTGTAAAACCAAATTTTTCCAGGATGTATTTAATTTATTGTCTTTTTCAGGATCCCTCAATCTAAGTTTCTCTTACATAACTGAACCTTTTAAAATGCTTCTGGAATTACTCAATTGAATTACAATATAAGCCATTCTTCTCTTATTCTGCAGCAGTTTCAGCCTATTCAACATCAGAATATGAAACTGATGTATAAAAATGCAACTTTTTTTAGTTTTCTTGTTTGACTTAAAAATCAAGTAGTATATTTCTATATTTCAAGTAGTATATTTCAAAGCCAACCTTGTGAATTTCTCACAAATCACATTAGCCAGATTTACCTTTCAAAGTAAGATAGTAAGCCTTCTTCATATTGGTATTTAACCCAGATCAATTTAGTCTGAAATCTGCAGCAGTGTCCAGCTTTAGATCCCCACTGGAAGTAGTGAAAGTCTGATCACAGGCTCCCATTTTAAGTGAATGTTGAAGCTGCTACCTGAAATGTTTCACCCGGTTGTTTAATACAGCCTTTCAAGTGCAATTTATGACTTTGTTCACTATCTTCTAAGTATATTAATTAATCAGTGCTTTATGAACCTAACACTTTACAGGTTTTGTTGCTTAGCAACAGAACTTCCTCCAATAAGGGGCTATATCTACAGTCCTTTAACCAGCTTTCATCTTCCATGAAATTTTTAAATTCAGTTATTTCATTACTTTTAGAAAACAAAGCACTTCTTATTTCAAAGGAAAAATTATTTTATTTAATTTTTTACTTCCATTTCAAATACTAAAGTGACACTTAGGAATGGCTATAGCTGCATTAACATATTATTCACTGTAAATATGTACAATGAAATCCAAACAACAGTAATCACATCAGCCAAGTGTTGGCAGCTCCTTTCATTGCTGTGGGAAACACACTCTCAATCATTCCAAAATCCCTATTAAATCTGTATTAATGTCCTCCATCTCTGGAAACAAGCAATAGAGTAGATTACACTTCTGTGTAAACTGAATTCTAAAATTGAGAACAGGACCTTTGCAATTTACAGACATTTTAACTTCTGATGTTGTTAAAATAGATGTTTCTCAGTCCATGAGCTTTTCTGTGGCACAAATGACAGCTCTGTTTGTGCATCAAGGGTTCAGTTTTTAATTCCATTCTTATGCATAATAATATTAGAATTAATATTTGTTTACCTATTTTATAGGGCTCATTTGCTGAAAGCTAAATTTACCCCTAGCCATGCAGACACCAGTTGTAGAAGGTAACCACTAAATTTTCATCCTTTGCAAGACATGTAAATTAAAAAAAAAAAAAGTAATTTTACCCATATTTAAATTAGACAGTGCAGTCTTACCACTTTTCATCCCTTGATTTATGACACCAAATGTGTCAATTTACCCCCTTTGATACACATATACACCACTTCCTATGGAGAGAGGATTTGTTTGGAGGGAAAATATAAAATGCATAATGAATTAATTTGGCTACTAAGCTTATAAAGTTAACCTTTGACAGGTGCTAAATAGGCAAAAATATTTTATGTCTTCATGTATGAATTATGCTTTTTCAGTTTTTCAGTATAACTAGGATTTCACCTAGGTGGAAGCTGTGTTCTCCAATGTACATGCTCCACTACTGCTCAGTGGTTTGCTACTGCAGTGTAACTGTTTGGATAAAAATGCAATCTTGCCCTTTCTCCTTATGCTATCTATTCTGCATTATGTGATATAATTTCATAGACAAAATCTTTCACATCTGTGTAATGTCACCTTATAAGAAAATCTAATGAGAATATTGTGGGATGCAACTGATTCCAGGAAAGTACCCCATCTGATAAGCATTCCCTTAAAATCTATGTGGCACATAACAGGATATACTTAAGCTGATAGTATCTTTTCTAGAACCCTGCATGCTTGGTATATGTTGAATAATATGTTACATGAGCACTAACCAAAAGTTTGGATTACTACAGTTATTTTTACAGACAGCTTTTGAGAAAGTCTTTATTTTGTTTTGCTTTTTTCCCTTTGGAGTCCCTGAATTCTGTTCTCGTCTTTGATACAGATGAAAAGATGGAATACAGAGAGAACAAAGTTATATTGAAATTAAATATTACTCAAAAATCCTCTGTAATTCTTTCTTTAAGTATTGTTAAGCATCTTTCAGATGCACATTGTCTCTGTTTCACACGTTGTCTTCATTAAGAATACTGTGAAAGACTGAGAAAAAAGGGATAAGTCTTAATTTTTTACCCTTTTTTCACCTGAGCAGTCTTGCTCCTCTCAGCTATTCAGCTAGCATCACAGGGAAAAGTCCTGAGGGCTACTGTTCAGTTACATGACATTAATATGGGAAAAACTTCTTGCTACCACAATGTATTCCATGGACATAATAAAGACAATTGTATCTGCCTGCATTTTTTCCACATTTCTCTGTGCAATCACTGCTCAGGAGAAAGGAATTGTGAGTGAAGTTTTGTTCTGCTTCTTACTTTTGACAAAAAAGTTGTGACATTTTTCAAATATTTTATTTTTCCATGGTAACATAATCAGTGCATAATGTTTCTTAAAATGTTTATAAAGCATGACAAAATTTGTGCAAACTTTTTTTTTTCCCCCAAATAACTGGAAATACTTAAAGCTTCTAATCACTGTTGAAAAAATGGTTTGAAGACAGAAAAGAAAAAAAAAAAGATTGTGGAGAAGAGCAAGCAGTCATACAAGGGTGGAAGTTTGGTTCAGTCTAACCTATAGAAATAACAGTGTTAAGTAGACATTATAAATCGACCAAGACAATATAATCATTGAGGTCTCCACAACCTCTGAAATAAACTTTATTCACCTCTTACTGCCAACACAGTGACTTTCTACACCATTCTATAGAACTGCTTACTTCAGTTACCTAGCCTGGAACCAGGCAAGAATCTCACTTGAGGCTCAGAGAGAAAAGTCTCTATCTACCTGCAAAATGACATGTAGATTTACCTAAATAAATGTCAGTGTTCAGAAATAGTTATCAGAATATGTGGAAAAGGAAGAATTTTTAAGGATTAGTCATGAAGGTATTTAAAAGAAAAATTTGCTGATTTGCCTGGAGGAAATTAAAATAATATTCTTTATATACTGCTAAAATGTGGCTGAGTATTATTAAGATAATTATTAACAGAATTTATCCTCATCATTCTGCTAAGTTTTTTTCCAGTGGTCATAAATGCTGAATTCTAAGTTGCTACAACGGAAGCGGTGGGAGTATTTAAACAGAGTTCTTAAATCTAAGTTCATATTTGAAGGTATCTTAGAGTGGTGTGTGTTATGAAAGACTCTACTCAGCTAACTGAATTAGGACTTCAACAGAGCTAGGATATTCAAGATACCCAAAGAACCTGGAACCGACAAGTGAAACATCCATGCACCTAGAGAACGGTCAGAACACCACTAGGCGTTCTAAACAACAGTAGATAAGCATGTTAAATTAAGTAAATAAAGTGCTATGTATTGTTTGTGGATCCTTTGACTATGGTAGGAGCTCAGGAATACTAAAAGCTGCCTGCAATCTGGAGTTAAATCACTCTGTAAAAGTGAATTCTGTCACCTTAGGAGCCCAAAGTAATTTGAGTTGATCTAATATATATCAGCTGGCTTCCATCTGCCTCTGCTAAAAGATGCCTCTCAAAGCTCTCCTTCTGTTCTTCTGTGAACATTTTGGCTAGTCCAGCAGTTTTGACACACCACCTGACTCCAATGTTTAGGCAACTTATGTCCATCATGGGTAGACAGTGGAGGGTAAAGAGAAGAGTAAAGCAGAGAGATATTTTAGAGTGACTCATTTCATAATCTGAACCCTTTGAAAACGGTAAATCATCCCACTGATGCTAGACACTTGTGTCTCATCAGCTACTATAGACATCTTCCCTTTAGGAGGTCAGAGCTAGATGTGATTAGTCCAGCCACAGGCTGATTTCTGAGTACCTTTCATCCATTCCATTGATGGCTAAGTGGACAGACCTCTTTGGAAAGTTCATGACACACTCGTCTGCTTTTGCAATCATCTGTCTGCTTTGAAATATCTGGCAATTAGCTGGTTGAGTCTATTTTTAAGAGCCTTAGTTAATAAGAACACACTGTTCTAAAGAGAAAGTAGGTTTCAAAAACAAGTTTAGATGCATGGAAAAAAACATAAGGTGTAAAAGCCGTAGTGAACGTAATGAATCTTTTAAAGTGCTCTTTCAAATTATTGTGATATTCATGGGAGCTGGAAGCTGAGAAAAAGCTGCTTGAATATCGAAGATACCACATTTTTCTTGTTTATCAAATTCCCATTTCATTCTCTAGCAAGTTCTGAATTATTGATTTGCACGTTGATAAAATTCACCCTAAAGTTAAAAAAATGATGAAAAGAGAAATTTGAATTGTAAATATTTCTATTAAAGTAATTATTTTAAAAAATGTATAAAAAGCCCAACAAAACCCACAGAAATTTAGCATATAGGTAAATCATGCATATTGTACAACATAGTAGCCTTTCATCTTAAAATTTTGTCTAACACTGAAGCATAAGATGAATACAGAATACACAGTTTTTGTGAAGTTATTTGTTTGGAACTGTTCCTCTGAGATGTAAGAACTGTGAACCACACTTTTGATTTTGCCTTATTGACTTACCTATAATTGCTCACAGACATACTTCCCTGAAACCTTTTTCTTTAATCTTAAATTTTTTTTGTGGGTATGCTGGATAGTAAACCTGACTGGATGTGGTCCACTATACTGTGTTTCTGATAAAAGCTTGAATTTATCTTTTTAATCTTTTCTCCTTCTGTGGTGCTCCCAAACACAAGCATTATTTTTCTTTATGTATGTATACAGAGAGAAAAACTTTACCCATACCTTACAAATACACTACATTATTTCCTTTCATCTTTTATTTAATAAATGGTTAGATGGATAGTAGCTTTAATTTAAGTAACTTCATTCATGAATAATCTGCTGAAAGATATATCCAAGGACATCTCCTCTGGCCTAGGAAATCTCTGAAGCATAAACCACTATAATGTCTAAGAAAGTATTTATTATGTTCATGCAGTGGATTCTCTGGGATACTCCACTAGTGGTTTCTGTGCATTGGAGACAAGATGAGTCTTTAATCTAAAGTAGTTCCCAAGACATTAACAAAATGATGTAAGGATATCCTTCAGCTCTTTTCTGTAAAAATTCAAAATTCTAAGGCAGGGGAAAAATTCTGATATCCACAGAAACACTATGATGTTCTTTCGTAAACAGTAGTATATTAAAAAGAAAAGGCTTTAAAAAGTGTTTAGATTTTACACATTGTTTTTCCTGAATGCATGTCACTAGATAAAATGAGAGTTTATTATGATCACCTATGGTTTTTGTCCATTATTTGATTAACAAGACTATAGTAGGACATATTTTGTATTTCTCTCTTAGATTTTAATTTTTCTCTCACTTCCGTTCATTAGGGGAAAGTTTACTTAACAAAGTAAATGCCCAATAAAGAAACCATGAAGAAACTATGGCCTTTCCTTAAAAGGATGCTGAGGTATCATTTGTAACTCATCCAAGACATAAATAAATGCACAAAAGTATAAATCAAGTGATTTTGGATAATGGAGTAGTCCATTTAATCTTATGACTTTTTCTTTGTTAAAATCAAAAAAGTTATTCAATATTTAAGCAATGGCCACAACTTTCAACACTTCCTTTCCCATTATTGTAAAAAATAATTTTAAAAAATTGTAAAGAGGAAAAGTCAACACACTGAAGTAGGCTGATTGGAGAATCAGTTAATAGAAGAATATTTAAAGCAATTATTATACTAATTGGAAAATACATTGCATATATTTTATTAAAAGGCCTTATTAAAAACGTTATTAAGAAAATGGACAAAATTCCTAGAACTGTGAAGACCAGTAAATGTGTGGATATGCACAAACACAGACATAAAAAACCAGACTCAAATATTCATTTATGAACTGCCTACAATGCTGTCCATACTATAGTCATACTATATAGTGTATATATATATACTATATATATACTATATATATATCTACACACACACTATATCTATATCTATATCTATATCATCTATATCTATATCTATATTCATAATGTACTCATACTGTAGGGCTTCCTGGGCTTTTCCATTAACTGTTCCATACACTTATGTCAATCCAAAGGACCAAACCAACATAATACAAGAAATCTAATAGGCTTTGATACTTTAAAAATGTTTTAGCTTTGTCAACAAGCCACAAATAACATATTAATCTAACCAGGATGATCCTCACATGGGTCTTCCAAAGGACTGCTATAATTACTCTCTTTGTCTTAAAGCTGGAAAAATTGAAGCTATTAATCTGACCCACAATGTGATATTTAGTTAAATTTTGACATGACCATATTTTCTTTAATATTCGAACAAATAGAACTAAAATACAAACACTTTACAGATTAGTTTCAGAGAGAGTGTGAGAGTGCACCTTCTGCTCTTTCCTTTTCTACTGTTGGATGCCTTTCTTCATACTCAGCTCTATTCTGCATCTAGAAGACACTATTAAATCCTGATTCTGGAAAAAAAAAAAAAAATAAGAAAGTTTTCTAGACCAATGCCACTTCTTATTGACACTAGAATAAAGTAACAATAAAGTAACAGAAGAGAGTTAAAAGATCTTCACCCTTTTTTTATCACTACTATAAATAAATTATTAGAAATTTTCATTCCTAAAACAGTGCCAGATACTGCATTTTTTTTTCTCTTCTTAATATAAGTAGTTAAGTTTTGCTCAGAAGCTACGCATCATTTAATTTCAAGTTGTACTTTTTCTTCTTTATAATTTAGCAGATTTTCCATTTTCAGATTCATGTATTAGTGCAATAAGCTACTGGATTTACAACATGAAAGACATGGATGTACAAGCTTAGCCTAAGTTCTCCTATTTCCTATGACACTATGAATAAAGGACTACTACTTTTGGCCTCCAGATCAGTTCACTACCATATTGCCCAGAGCAATTTTCTGAAGGGAGAGTGATGCAGTTTTTTACATTGAAGCATTTATAGAGTAAATGTCTAGGTTTGTCCTTTTTTGATTATTCAGGAATATGAATTCCTTTTAATTTCTGCTAATCACTGACTTGTCTTACCATGAAAGAACTGCATGAATATTTTATAAGGTAATCTATTTTTTTTAATCTGTTATTTCAAGATGTTTATAGGTATTCTTATTTCTTCATACAAAGAACACAAGGCAGTTTTCCCCTGTATTTTATGGCAGGAGTCTCATTGCAATATATCTGGTGGCTTCAGTCGTATAAAGTTGTGAAAATGTGATTGTGCTTGTCTGCCTCAGTAGAGTGTGTTTGGATTACCAAGGCAAACAACTTTCAAAAAAATTATTCAACAGCCGTATCTGGGAAAATGCAGACTAAAAAACCTGTCACTTCAGCACTTTGCCAAACTGAAATAAAATAATATATTCTTTTAGATATCTGTTCTTGAAGAAAACTAACTGGTGTTGAGTCAGCATCTGAAACGTTTGCACTAGGGTTATTTGACAATATTCATAGGTTTTAAATGGGTAATTTATTTTGTGTCTGGTACCTGCAAGTAAGAACTACCAGCACACTGATTGCTTCAAGCTCTTCAACTTGCAATGCAGTTACCAGTCTTTCATGGAAGGATAAACAGTCAGTTCTTCATTATTCTCTATTATCAGAGCAGTCCACAAGTGTTGGTCAATTAGGCTCTTTCAGTCTCTGCTCAATGGGTTAGAAAGAGACAGGTCATGGGTAGAATCCTGATCTATAATTCTGTAGCCAGGTAATATTATGTTTCCTGTTTGACGAGTCCATAAGTTTGCAAGGGCTCAGGACTACAGATTGTCAGGCCCATACCATGTGGACTTGCCTTGATCAAAAATTATTTTTAATCAAAAGTAATTATTACAGAAGAAGACATTTATGCAGAAAAGGTTTAATATTAATAATGATGCAGGCAAAGTTGTCATATTGTACTCCTTAGTTTTTTATACCTTGTCTTGGATCACTATTCCACTATTGTCTTGGACCACTATTCAGGTGGGAAGATCCCAGAATCATAGAACCATAGAATCACAGAATCATCAAGGCTGGAAGAGACCTTCAAGATTATCCAGTTCAACGATCCAGTGGAACACCAAAATCACCATTCTGTATCACCCAGCAACAGATCCAAACACCTCTTGAACACATCCAAAAGGGGACATTTGCTAAAATGTCCTGATATCACATTCTAAGTATTCCCATGTCTTGGTTAGCATTTCAAGTGATAGAACACTATCTTCAGGCATATTGCCCACATGTTGCCCACAAAATAATTTTGAGGCATTGTAGGCACTAAAATAGAGTGTATTCTTCAACTTCATCATCCAGTGCAACAGGTTGCTCAGAGAAGCTGTGGATGCCCCATCCCTGGAAATGTTCAAGGTTGGATTGAGGGTACTCCTGAGCAACCTGGTCTAGTTGAAGGTGTCCTTGTTCTTTTGTCCTTAATTTTTGGACAAAAAAAACCACCAAAAAACCACCAAACAAACAAAAAAACCCAACTTCAATTAAGATATGGACAGCCTCAAATCTAATCAATTTTCTGAACCAGACTGGATAACACAGCTGAGTCTGTGTCTCCTATTTCCTAGAAATCAAATATTTTAAACACTTGATGCCTAAAGTTTTAGCTTTCATGTTTCTCATATTCTGTGCTCCCTAGGTGTGTAGTTTGAGCTTCATATAAAGTGTTAGTGAGCTCTGTTCACAGAGTAGGTAGACAAAACAATTCCTTTTCCAGCTTGATACAAAGGACAATTGCTACAAGTTTCAGGCCCATAAACAAAGGTGGACTGAGGAGAGAAAACTAGAAGGATGTGACTTCATGACCTGAAGCTGTGATTGGACAATTGACCCTGACATGCAGATGGACCAAAATTTATAAAAATGTGAGATCTTGTGACCATTTGTCCATTTTGTGACCATTTTGGGTCCATCTTGGGTGTAGCCCTGGCCAGACTCTTGTCTGCCCAAGGTATGTCCTTTAAGGTCTTTCAATAAATGCCTACTTCATTCTTAACTCTGTCTAGCCTCTGTTCTAGGTCAGCTTTCTCAAGGCACAACACCTGCCTAACTAGTAAAAGTGTGAATTTTCCCCTTAGTCAATTCAGCATAGATTTTTCAGTGAAACTAGATTTCCCTACTGATTTATAATTTGGGAGCCATTCATCAAATTATGTGTTAAAATAGAATAGATGACTACCTTTCACTGTCTTAATTAACTTTACCAGAGTTCCTTTTTAGTATTAGTTCTCTAGGTGATATTTTGTGAAATACTAGGGTATCTTAACATTCTCAGTGATATTTACACTGTATTAATTGTCGTATTTTAAATAAAATTTCACTTGCTGTATCTTTAACCCTTAGCTTTGCTGCCAGGCATGCTGCATCAGGTTTGGAAGAGGGAATAATATTTTTCTTTTTAATTTTTTCTTTCTCCCCACCTTCATCTGTTTTTTTTCCCTTTATTTATTTAAAAAGGAAATTATAATAATGCTTGGTAAACAATGCTTTCTATTTAGCTATGGCAGAGGGTTAATGCAGAGAAGAAAGTGTCATACATGCAATCCATAACATATGACATGTTGGACCAAACTCATTCACATTATGTAACATTTCATATGCCAAATAGGGCCAGGATATTTATTGATAATCAGCTTAATTGCTTATTACTCAGAAAATTCAATTGAGCCACAATTTAATCTTTTAATTTTCACTTTCACAAAATATTCACAATACATACCTAACTAATCACATTGCCTACAAAGGTAGCAATTTGGAGTTTTGCCACGTATTTAATTACTGTGTATTTGCCAAGATATTTTTTTGTTATTCTTCTGTTGTCACCTGTCACTCAGTGAAAATACTTGGCTGACATTATACAGCATCATTGATCTTTACCTGATGTAAAGCAGGTGACATAACTTACAGCTTCTTCAATCGTGTCTTGAATGTGAAAACTCTGCCAAGTTCCTTTAGATGTGTAGGACATCAGACTATAGATTAGGACACTAATTTTGAAAATAAGGATATTAATTCCTACCAAGAAATTAATAGGAAAAAAATGAAGGATTTTCCTATTATAATAAACCTGTGATTTTCCCAAGATGAACAATTAATAATACTTTAAAAGAGGAAGGAATATTCCAAAACAAGAAGTCTTGTTGAAGGGTATATTGTGTAAAGCCATTCTTATTAAAGGTTGTAGAACTGAACATAGTCTTAATGAATAGCATGAAATATTTTTATTTAAATAATAATTAGCACAAATTCTGCTTTTAGGCATGAAAAGAACCTTTATATGTTTTGGATTTAGCAAGAATATACTCAGTACTAAGATTTGTATAATTCACCAAGTTCTTGCAGTTTGATTTAGGAATTGAGTATTTTGGAGACACAAATTTTTTCTGCATTTAAATATGTCAAGATGGGTTTAAAAACCTTGCACCATATATTTCTTTTAATTAAATTGCTTTATCTTAGCATAAAAACTGTCATACTTGAACTTTTATATTATTATAGTAGATATGAAGTGGTTTTATAGCAGTACGAAGTCAAGAGCTGAGTTAAAATAAGAGCAGAAGAATAAAAGCTCAGTTTTCAAATATTATCTAGAAAGTGTTGAAGACAATGTGTTTGATGAACTTCACTACTGTTGCTATGATTTCTAATGCTCATTTGATGTCTAAAAATGCAAATTTCTTTGTATATTTTGTTTCACGTCATTGATAAAGAAGCTTTTGATTTCAAGATATTCAGTAAGTCAAGAAAAGTTCTAACAGTACCTCTGAAACCAGCAATTTTTGTAACCTACCTGAAAGGATTCTGAAAATGGTGTCTGAGTAGCACACTGATTTACTAACACTGGTTTTTATTTAGTGTTACAGTGCTAGGGAAATCACAGAATGACCAAAAAGCTAATGCTGGATTAACACTTTAAAAAAGAAACAGGATAACCTTTAAAAAAGAAACAATATTAGCCATCAAATGGTTAATATTTAACTAATAAAGAATTGAAGCCATATAATATTTAAGTAATGAAGAATTAAAGCCATATAATTTAAGCTACTGAATATTGGTAAGTGATTTTTTGTCTTTCTTAAAAGGATTTCTGATGTGGTATGCAAAATGCCATTAATTTTGGATTCTGCAAAGAATGTTACTCACTGACAAGTAAATATGATCACTATGATCTTATCCCCATGTGGCATGTTAAATGCATTAAGAGCTACCCAACCCATAGATATTAGCCTGGTATTTGACACTGACAAGTGGAGGAAAATGGGAGTGGAGTGGGACTGCATATGGGTTGGTACTTGTGTGACTGTCTCAGAAGTTTTTGTTCATTCCCTAATAAAAAAAGGGGACATTTGGTGACCTGGTCTAGAGATGAGAAAAATCAAAGTGGTACCACATATTAAGGGACCCCCTAGTGCTCTGGTTTAATTAAAGAAGAAAACTACAGAGAAAACTGACCAAAACTTTTTTTTTTTTCTTTTCCAAAATAATACTCTATTTCAGACATTAAATGATTCATATGATCATAAGTCATTAGACACATAATGGATATTGGACAAAAAAATACTCATTTCAAAAAGTCAAAGGGTTCAAAATCTACACTGATAGGTAAAACATAGTTTTTATACAGCACAATTTCACATTAACTGCAGATTCAGATACAAAAGACAAAATGTAGAGAAGAAAAAGGAGAATAAATTTCTAACATGACCATGAAAAATACAATAAAGGAAGAGGGAGTATGCACAGACATTATAAAAGTTCGTGTGAAAGATGGCATATATTATTACTATCTCAAAACAACTGAAGTGTGTGTGGACAAGCTCTGCAAAGAGTGGCATGGTGCACTGCTCCACAGCCCGCTCTTGGGCACTCTAGTCCAGCCCAGAATGGTTTTCAGCCACCAGCACACCAGAATGTCCACCTGGAGGGCCCCAGGAGACCAAAACAGATAAAAGCAGTTGCACAAAGGCACACATGGGCACAGTACATTGTTTTTATTTTACAGTAGCTAAGGATAGTGCTGGAATTCAAGCAGTGATTATTAGTCCTTCTCTGCCTCCCCGCCTCTCTCTCTCTCTCTCTCATTCTTTCTTCTCCTAATTTCCACTACTCAAAATCTGGATAACTTAAACTTGGGTGGGTTAGAATTTTCTGAGTCAATGTGAAATGCTTTATTTCAACTGAATGTTGCTTTAAAATTTGGCAAGTACCATTGTTTTCTATAGTTTGACAGTAGAAGTTTGTTGTTTAGACTCTTGAGAATGTTGTCATGTTCCTCCTGTGCACTTGCCTCAGGGTATTAAAAAAACTAAGCCCATGTAAGAAACTTGTTGAGTCCACAGCTTTACAGATGACAGGCAAAATTTGTTGATCAGATCAGCAAAAAGTATTCCAGTTTTTCTAGTGAAGAAGAGTGGGCATGAGCCTAAGGAGCCATTGAAACCAGCTCCATGTGCTTTTTGAGGCATGCATGAGGTGTAAAACACTCATGGGAGATGTAACAGCTGCATATCTGAATGTAGCTCTGTTTAATTGTGTTATTTATTTTTTATTGTCTTATTTATCAGAGACAAAAGTAGTGACAAAGCTACCTCAGTTTATGCCTGCATTTTACTAATACTGCATTTCCAAATGACCTTATGTAACTGCCTTCTGCCCACATCTATACTACATATATCACACAAACTTTACTGTTCACTGAGTCTCATTTACACATCAGAGTGCCAGGTTAGTGGCACATCTCTTTCAGTAGTGTACAGAAGGATTTTGCTATTTTGAAGTAAAGACTGCATTTAAGAAAATGTAAAAAACTCTGTGACAAGTCTAACCAAGTAAAACTATTTAAAATGCATCTGCTTGAAGGAAATGGTCAATGACAATGACCTAGATAATTTTATAAGCCATTTTTCAAGATGTACTATTATTACAGCGAGAATAGTATTCTCTCCCATAATTTTTATGCAAGGCAAGCTATGTGCTTTACATTCACTCTTTAACTATGTTTAAATTCCTTCCTTTTCATCCCCACTATAAGCCCCAGAATGATTGATTTGCTAAGGTGCAAAGTGCATATTTTCAATGTACGATTGTTAAAATATCCAAAGAAAGATCTGGTTTTCTTTCAATGAAACAGTAGTGTGCTGGGATTTGTTCTCCAAATCATGAGGTAGTTTGAAGTCTAATATCACTGAGGAGTGTATTTCATATGCTACATGTATTTTGTTCAGCTACAACTATTTGGCAAAGGAAAAAGCAATAAAAATTCTTTATTGAAATTGTACTTCATATTTGTCTGTAAATTCTAGCTACTCTGATAGTGAACACAGCTCTATATAAAGAAATAATCAAATGTCTTCTCTGATGTTTTTATACTAACCAGAAAATAAAGTTAAAATTATACAATGAAGCCAGTAGCTGCAGAGACAATATGCAATAAAACCAGGCATAGACATTCACCATATTCCAAATACATATAAAACCAAAGAGAAAATGATAAATTCCTAAGAAGCTGAAACCACACATCCTTAGCCATATTATCTAAAGTTACTGGAGTTCCCAAAGGAACTCATGCCCCTTCCTTATGCAGACAGGCATCTGAAGTTGAAACCTCGTTTTGTAGGGTGGTCTTTACTCACAAACAGTGCCAGTTTCTCCCTTGTAAAATGTTCCAGAATGTGTATGTAAATTATTTCTTTCCTCTGAGCTGACATAAAAGTTTTCTCAAATATAGTAATTTACTTATCTGAAATAATAATGCTTCAATGAAGTAATATTCATCTAAAACAGGTGAAGAACAAAATAAACAGTTTTGTGTATAGACCTATATATGTGTGTGCATATGTATATGTTTAAAATTTTTGTATATTTATATATATATGTATAATTTCATAATTATAAGTTATATATATATATATATATATATATATATATATATATATATATATATATATATATATATAAAAATTTTATATATATATATAAAACCATAGAAATGTGATGGGCTTTGTATTCCAGGACATCTTGACCTGTTTCTGAAAGTAATTTGATAAACTATCTCAGGCTGTGTCATCTGTAAGCTTTTCATTAAGTTATTCTAAGACAAATGCTGGGAAAGAAAGAGATGTCATACAAGGTTATAACATGTCACAAACATTGCAGAACTACTGTCTGTACATATACATACTGTTAAGATCCAAAATTTGAAACCAGAAGAATGTAATTAGTATTAAAATGCTGGCTATACTATTCTCTGGAATTTTAAAAAGCTCTTCTGGCTTTCATTGCCTTTTATAATTGTAAAGTCCTTTCTTATTTTATTGTGCTTTTCACAGCTAATTATTGATAGCTATATATATATTAAATATGTGGAATATGACCAAACTATGAAAACTGAGGTTATATTTTTAATGAGGTTTGAAAATGCAATCTAAACAGCAAAAGTCTAGAAAATAGATGTTACTATATCACAAAAACCCAAAAAAAACCCCCACAAAACCACCACCACAACAACAAAATACCCTAATTAAGACCTTTAACTGTTTCATTACTTCCTTTATCAAATTAATGAGAAGAAATCCATGTACACTGAGATGCTCTGGAGAAAATATTTTATTTTCACTAACTGTAATCTCTGTAATTTAACAGGTCTCTTCCATAACAGAAAAACAGCATTCTCCTGCATGCTGGCTTTTTAATGGACAAATGTGCCAGGAATGTGGAGCAATAGAAGAGATGTTTTGCTCTGTTCTGACCTTTTGTAGTAGCAGTGATGCGATTAAACCGAATGAAAGCATGTTGTCCTGATAGTGCAGCTTCAGAGTGGAAATTCTTGCCAAATAGTATATAATTATCTGCTAAATGTATTTCTGTAGTAAAATGTGTTAAACCTTTAAAATTTATAGGTTTCTCAGAATAGGAAAGCTTAAGCTGCTAGGGAGAACAATGGTTCTTCATATAATATCCTTGGAAGTGTGGTACAAGGCCTATAACTTGAATTATTCATTTGCTCTCTCGCAGTACCTAAATTGCTCATATGTAACTCAATCATACTTAGGGCCCAAAGGCCCTGTCCATAATAGCTTACAATCTATTTACCTAGAACCTGTAGACACACAAAAAAAGAAACATTAAGAAGGTAAAAAATGTCAGGCTTGTATGTTACTTAAATGTCCAAGTTCATGGTTTTTACTCAAGATGTGTCAAAATGAGAGTTAAATATCATCTGCAGAAGACCCCAAATCTTAGTTTTGTTTTCTGAGGAGAGAGTTCTAACCCATATGCAAGGAGGCAATGAGAGGGGTTTTGTTCTGAACTGCTCTTTTCTTCTGAACAGATTTGTCTGAATCTGTAACACATCATCAGAAGTAATTAAGTACTTATTGATACCAAGATAAACAGTAAGACAAACAAGGACAGTTGCTCAGATGGCTAAACACCTAATACAGGTTTTTTACCTCAATACCTGTAGAGAACCAGAGGATAATTATCTGGTTTACACTCACTTTTGGTTAAACTATCAATACAGGCACTAAGTTAAGATGACTCATGTCTCTAAAAATGGATTATCACAACCTCCTAAAAGGTCTGTTTCTTTCCATTAAAATAAAGGGAGTTTTGTTAACTACAATACAGACTTAGTGTCAGATGTCTAAGTTAATTGGAATGAAATCAACCTAAAGACATGCATCTCTGGTGTAAACTGTCTTTATTAACAGCCAATCAAAAAATCACTCTGAGGATTCCTCATTCATGTATATGTCTTCCAGGGGATACTCTACCTCATAGCAGAAAAAAGAGTTTTGAGTCACTCTCCAGTGTCAGGCAGGACACAGAAACAACCACAAAACCACAAATTAAATGCAAGGAGTGAATTTATTTTTTGTTACCTCAACAAGCATTGGATGCCAAGCATCTATGCAGAAGCACAAAAATACAATGCAGGCACTGCAGAACTCAGTCCATGCTAGAGGATCACCAGACCTGCTATCTTCATCTGTACTTCAGGGATTCACCCATGAGTATTTTGTCACTGTACTTTAATCTTTCACCCAGAAGGGCAGGAATCTCAAGCATGTCCAGTCCCTCTATGTTTATCAGAGACCTATAGTAGCTAAACACATATGTTCCTGTCAAACAAGAGACTAAACAAGGATTAATATTACATTTGTGGAAGATTTAAATGCCTTGATTTACCTTTTATTACCTCATTTTCATGAAGAAAATCATAAAACTGTATTTAAATCAAATTCTGATGGAGATTAAGGTGTTCCACCAAATTTCTGTTCATTGTACTGAATACTTGATTGCTTGCACATGACATGAACGAAAGACTACTGCTCTAAGTCCAGAGATGTGGGCTTCCTTTCCTATTTTACATTTTGATTCTCCTTCAGCTTTTATAGATAAAATGTAAAAAGGGCATTATCATATGCAATGCAGATGATGTCTCAATGCTAGACATTGTGATATGAGCACATGATCTGCAACTCACAATTATGTTGCTCTTGATATATAACAGACCAATAATTAGGTTTGAAGACAAAACTGTGTCAGCCCTCTTGAATTTTTTTTTCCTTAAGCCATTTGCCTGAAGTTCAGTAAATTAAATGATAGTCTCTGCACTGAGGTAATTATTTCATGTATTTTTATTATATATATGAGATTTTTAATATCTATGCAAAATGAAAATGTCACCATTAAAATTCAGCCTCAAAAACTAAGAAATTTCACAATCTGAAAAGTAAAGAACTTTGGACCACTTGCATAGTCCAAAATCTGCTAAGATTTTAAGCTGTTTTTAACTCTTGGGGCCAGCATTCAGATATTTAATTTTGAATACATATTTGATAAAGCCTATATTACAACAGCATTGCATAATTGTTCTTTCACATTAAGAAAAGAAAAACGATTTACAGCCTTAGGTTGCTTGAACATTTTAGAGTCAGGAGAGTGACTTTAGCTTTTCCTTGTGCTATTCCCTATTGCTTCTTTCACAGTGACTTTTATAACAAACTGCAAAGTCAAGCACAAACATAAATATGAAAATCACATTCAAGTCTCCCTTTGATTTAAGCCTATAATCAAGCTGTTGAACATAAACAAGGTAGAAAAGAATTTAATTCTTCTTCTTTCTGCCAGTTAAGGAATCCTTTTTTAAAGATATCCAAGGCACAAGGATGACTAAGGCTGTTTTTAGGATCAATTTCTCTATTAAACATTCTAAAACATAGCCTGATCCTTTACATTACAAAGTTGAAATCAATGTCATGACATTTAATAAATGTTATAATAAATTGCATTAATATATTTAAATCAATAAATATATTCATGGACAATATCTTATGAATTCTCAGATAGATGTACCATAGAGGGTAGATCAATAACATGATTGAAATTTTCCTAGATAACTTTAGATATCAAAAATAGTGTTGGTAAATCATGTACATCCCCTACAGTCAGTGAAGATAAAGGAAGAAAAATTGATGTGTTATAGACACCTGTGTAGGGTGAGGGACAATTTCTAGGGAAGCTAGACAAAATAGACAGCTTTTCTTGCTTCCCTAAAAAGAATTCCAAGATGAGATATAATTCAGGGGGTAAAAGGAAGAGATATCTTATAATGGAAAGAAATCTATTCCTGTTTTTAGAGCCTTGGTGTAGCACTATACAAATCTTGTTAGTCTCAGTTCAACTATACTAAAAGGTTTTGTTGGGGTGATGTAGAAAGGATTTAGATTGGCACAAATGAAATGTCACAGTAGGTTTTGGATAATGTATATTCCCAAAAACAGGTGAGCAAATTGATGACTACTGAACAATAAGTATATGCAATGAAGGGAAAAGAGGCTCTTAATCCACCATGAATGTATAAAGTTTTTTATCTATCTTAATCCAGATAACTCTCTAGTCTAAAGTATCTAATGCTGGTTTGGGCATACTGGATAGGTAAGATGGAGTGTAGAAAGAGTGATTTCTCAAGTCACCTGGAAAAGGCATCTCATCTCTGAAGGCAATATTGTTCCTTGTTAATATCTGTGCAGCAGCATTACCCCAAAAGAGTAAAGGTATGTACAGGTGGGGCATATCTACCTTCCATTAGGTAGTGTAGCAGTAGGCATACTTTATTTGCCCAAACATGATGCACTTAGTAACTGCTGTTTAACACATGACAGTAAATGCATAGAGAGCTTTGTCTACCCTTTTGAATACAACAGTGGTAGATGTTATCTGACTAGCTTTTACAACAATTACTTTTTCTAAGTTCAGTTAAAGTTGGAGTTGTATACTTCTTTTTCTTTAGGTGGCCTAAAGAATGCTACTATTGTAAACACCTGTTATTAATCTCAGCTACAGACAATAGCCTATTTGACCTTGCTTTGAGCAAGAGCATAATACTGCCCAAGAAGTTGCTGCATGAGATACATTTCCACATAAAGCAGCTCATCTATCAGTACCCATTTGCAGTTTGAAAACAACACTGATGATGGGTCCTCAAGATATTTGCCAAGTCCTCAAAGTCAATATTCTCACAAATATAGCAAATCATGACATATAATTTATGTAGGAAATGAGCCGCGTTATGATTTCGTTAATTTAAGACCATCAGTGGAGTAAGTTTACCCACAGAAATCATCCTAAATATAATTAATGTGTATAACCATAAATAGTATTAATGTGAGGCTGTTCGCTAACTGTTAAGTGGTTGTTGTGGTGATAATATATTAAACTAAAAATTACTATGAAAGTTACTCAATATTAATTCTAAATTTGCAAAACTATCAAGAGAGTTAAGAAATTAAGATTTTTTAAAAATTACTCAAAGCACCTGCATGTGTTTCATGTGCAAAATTAATTGCCATATTAAATTAGCAGAATGACATTAACATTAAGGGATCATTAGTATCATTCATAATTATTCATTATCTTTAAGCTGAATCATATGTCATTTCCTTGACATACTGTATTTATTATTAAAAAGGTTAACTTTTCAAAACTAATTATAGGTGCAGAGCATATGTAAGATAAACACAAAGATAAATATTCTCAAGTAATTTTATTTTTTTGTAAAGGATGGAATATTTTATCTACAAACTTAATCTAGTTGCGTTCAAAACTGGGAGAAAGAAGTTAGAATAACATAATGATGGAACACGAAAAAAAAGAAAAAGCAATGGCATCAAGGTAATCAGTCGCTGTTTTCATTAACAGTCTAGATGTTACAGCATGCATCTGTCTTTATATTCTTTGAACTATGATGTGGCAAATCACCCCAAAGTGCTATTAGGTGTATAGTTTATTTTCAAAGGCTCAGTCTTTGATTTTGTTCACTGATTAAAGTAATTTCATTGTTCATATGAAGATGTATGCTTGTCTTTGGATACCCTAAATAAACTGTGCAACCAATCTGAGGTGCACTTAGATTCTGTATTACTAGCTTACACACACATAAAAATATAATTCAGCATTTATGCCAGTACAGATTTCTGCTAGTACAAACTAGGGGTTGTCGAACCATGAGTTTAACCTTTACTCAAGTGCTCTGTGACAGATGGATTGGCTGTACGGTCCCAGTTCTCTCCTGACATACCCCTAAGTGGCAATTAGTCCACCTCTTACACAGCCTCAGCTGTTCTGCACTGACAGTGATAAACAATAATAAAAGCTCTACTGGCTTCAGCAGATCCACACCAGCTGAAACTATGATGCTGTGTTCCCAGAGAATTAATATAATAACAGCTACTGACATTTCAATTTTATATCAATTTTTTTTAGGGAAAAAATGCTATGAGATAAGAAAAAAAAAGGGATAGACATTTAAATGACATATCCAGTTTCCTCAGTTTATACATGTGCAAATTGGTTCAATGTGTTTAGGGGACTGAGGTGGATTATTTTACCCTCCTTTCAGTCAATTCACATTTACACAAACATCTTTAGACATTTAATGTCTGAGTCCAGTCACACTGCTGGAGACATTTCTGATTGTGCCAAAAGAGGAATTCCAAAAAGCAGTATCAAACCCTAGCCGAGGGGTCACACGTTTTTGAAAGAACAACAAAACTTTGACAAGAATCTTTCACAATCTTCTGCGAAAGACTGAGCCTTTTACTTTAAATCTATTCTTTTCACATATTTCTCTGACAGAGTTAAACATTACTCTGATTATTAGGCACTAATGTTATTTAGTAGTTATAGGAGTTCACAAATATTAAGGAAGTTTCTAAAACCAATGGATGGACTGCAACTTTTACAAAATATGCAAGTTTGTCCACAGAATTAAATTCTCCCTTGAGGACTGCTTGAAAAACCTACTTTATCTTATTAGCTGCTAGCTATGAAAAATGGTCCTCAGAACAGCATCTATTATTCAGTTTTTCAAGTAAAAAAAAAAAAAAGAAAAAAGAAAAAATAATGGACATCATTTATTTGACTGACTCTTCAGCCCTTTCTTGGTAAAGTAAAAAATATTGTAAATTTACGGGCAGTGATTGCTGCAATTAATTGATTTTGATTTGAAAGTATTCAACAAATAAATTATGCTATGCCTGGATCACTTTTGATGATCTTGTTAAATTTCAGAAATAGTAATTCGGTATTCGAAGATAGGAAAATATGGGGTATTGCATCACCTAAAATAAACCAATACTTACAAAAGAATGATAACCTAATGAGATGCAGTCAGCTCTTGATAGTATTGAAAGATAGTGGTAGTTCATCACACTGATGCTTAGCTCCTCAGCCCCCTCTTGCTCCGTGTCCTTACCCTCTCTTCCCTCAGCAAAATCTAGAAAATAATTGATCTACCTGTCTTCTCCTTCACAGATGTTCTGCAGCATGCCCACTGTCTGTCATCTCCCCAGTTTAAAGGTGAACACTCCTTTTGCTGCCCATGTAACCTCACATATTATATGTACCTGGAAAAGGGAAGGTAGCTGTTGCACAATGATCTCTGTCCTGAAATGGTTAGTGTCCCTGGAACACAGAACTATGGCTCTGAGAAAACTGACTAACTTCCTGTTAAAAATATGCTCCCTCCTTGTAGTTTCCTCTTTTGATAGAGTAATGGCACCACCATTGTGCCATTGGTATTTTGGAATTATGTTTTGGAATACCAAGCAACATCCATTCAACAAATCAATATGTATGGCTCACCATATACAAAGTCCAGCTAACCTTAAGTGCAAGGACAATGTTGTTTGGATTTTCTTTGACTTTTATATCTCTAACTGAAATATGTGTCCTTAAATTCATTATTTTTCAAGTTATGCTGTGCACTTCGACTTAACAATAGCAAAATGTGAACTCAAGTAAGAAGAACTAAAATGCATGTAAATTAATCTTGAATCCTTTTTCTTCAGATAAAGATGTTTTTCTGGAGTTTTTCAAATGAAATTGCACGTAAATTTTAAATAGTCTTGCAATATTTGTATTAATGATTTTAAAAAAATCTTCTGTTTTTTCCCCTTACTCATAAAATTACCTTTCTTTGTTGTGATTGTGTCTTCTCTGAAGCACCTCTAGGCATTAAGGTAAGCCAAGTGAAGCTGGTGAATTGGAATGGAGTCTGACTGGAGTCAATTTCCTTCACAAAATTATCATGTAAATTACTTAGTAAAAATGTTTTACATGTTTCCTGCTTAAAATTACATTTCTTTCTGTGTTATTGACCTTTCTTTTATTACTTTGAACATAATTTCTGATGACTGACAACAGGTTTTTAGGCCACTGATTTTGTGCATTGTTAGCTTGGTCATTTTGTACTTTTATTTTCTCACTAACTTGTACTCTGAACAAATAATACTTCTTAACACCTCCCACCTCATTAAGCCTCCACATTTCTTAAGGAGAAATCACCTAACATAATCAAACTTCCAATATTTAAGCCAAGTTGAATAGTTTCTTTTACATGACACCAATAGCAATAATTGCTTATTCTGAGATGTCACTGGTGATGTAAAACTGGTGCATCACAACATGCAGTTTTGTGATCTGAGTCTTATCATTGACTTTAAATGGATTTTTTTTTCCTAATATATTGACAAGGGCATGATAGGAAACATTTATAGACAATTAACTTTTCTCCCTCCAGCAGAACAGTTTTTATGGTATTTCTCCAACATTATCTTTGAATCCTCAAGTTCTATTTACACATTTGCTTTCTTTGTAAAATTATTTGGTGATTTCATTTATAGGGTGATACTTCTCATTGTTTTTCTTTTGCTTCTGTCTGTCTGATGAGGTAATGCATTTCATACATGCAGTCCTGACTGTTCTAGGCTCTGCTGCCATTCCACTACCCCTTTATAGAATATATTATAAGAGTTGCAAGTTCTTCCTTTCACTTTTCTGAACTTCTTACATTAACAAAAAATGAAGCTTTCTTGCCAACCACCCTCTCTGTCTTATTATCACTCTAGATAATAGCACCTTTGCAATGGTGGTATTGCCTTTCTTCCTAGTGTCCTTTTCATAAAATATATTAATATATTGTATTAATATGTATGAATGATGGAATCAATTGTGTTAGAAAAGATCTTCAAGATCATGGAGTCCAAATATTAACTGAACACTGTCAGTCCACTACTAATATCCCTAAGTGCCCCATATAGAAACACAGAACCATTTAGACTGGGAAAGACCTCTAAGATCATCAGCTCTGACTGTTAATGCAGCAATTCCAAGTCCATCATTAAACCGTGTCCCTAAGTGCCACATCTACGTGTCATTTAAACACCTACAGGGCTGCTGACTCCAACATTTTCTTGGACAGCCCATTCCAATGCCTGGCCACCTTTACAGTGATGAAATTTTTTCTTCTATCCAACCTAACCTTCCTAAAATGGTACAGCTTGGGGCCATTTCTGCTTGTCCTTTTGCTTGTTACTTTGGAGAAGAAACCAACACCCACTTTGCCACAATCTCATCTGAGGAAGTTGTAGAGAGTGATAAGGTCTTCCCCAAGTCTCCTTTTCTCCAGACTAAACAATCCCATCTCTCTCATCTACTTCTCAACAGACTTGTGCCCTAGACCCATCATCAGCTTTGTTGCCCTTCTCTGGACTTGCTCCAGCACCTCAATGTCCTTCTTGTAGTGAGGGGCCTAGGACAGGACACAGGGCTTGAGGTGTGGCCTTACCAGTGCTGAGTACAGGGAGTCAATCACTGCCATAATCCTCCCTGCCAGACTATATTTTCTGCAAGCCATGATGCCATTGGTCTTCTTGATCACCTTAACACACTGTTGAAAACCTTCAGGTACTTTTCCACTTTTCCCCTTTTCTGTTACTTACACTCTTTATCTTCTACTGTTCCTTATTCCTTATTCCCTTATTCCTTGTTCCCTTATTCCCTTATGCAACAGGTTTTCTCTCATCATGATTATTAATTGTAGCATTAGAAGTTGCTTTTACCACTTCCTTATTCTCTCTTTTTCTCCTATTTGCTAAACGTCATTATCCTGTCCTACCTCAAAGACTGAAGACAGTGCAGTGGTCCTTTCCAATCTCTGCTTTGCTATGATTCTAGCAACCAAACTTCTGGTTTCTTCATCATCTCTTAGACCCCACATTAATTCTTAAAGGAGTTTCTGAGTGTCATGTTTTCCAACTAAAAGTCTTATTCATGATTTCTCAGGTCTTTCCAAAACTACCTAATAATGTAAGCACACTTTTTGAATCTCCATTTTCACTGCATATACAGGATCAGTTTTTGTGGTTTGGGTTTTTTTCCCTTAATAAACAGTTAACAGTTATACAGTCCTTAGAGGTACCTATGAATTCCAGCCTTCTCTGTTCCATTCACCTCCAGACCACCTTGTCTAAGACCGACTTTGAATATTTCTGTCACCAGTTTAAACAAACAATTGCCAGTGATACTGATTGAAACTCTATAAATCTTCCTATGTTACTAAAATTGAAAAAAAAAAAAAAAAGAAAACCTTAAACTTAGATTTTCCTTAGACCAATATGAATGAACATTTCAGGTACTAGAAATGTAGAACAAAAGCACCTCTTCACTTGACGAAGTCCTACTCCTTCCATAGTCAGACATGAATGTTGCTATATTGGGTCTGTCTGAGATGTTCACTTTCCCCAGAGCAGCCCTCATAGTGTGCTTTTTACTGGTAGGTAGAAAGCTGTTGGCAATACACCGGCGTTTGGCTACTGCTGAGCAGGGCTGGCACAGCATCAGCACCATCACTCCAACATTCCACCTTCACCAGCAGGCTGAGGGTGGGCAAGATCTTAGGAGGGGATGTAATCAAGGCAGCTGACCCAAACTGACCAAAGGGACATTGTCCACTCTGTGATGTCCAGTAAAAGAAAAATGCTCAGAGAAAGGAGAAGGAAGCAGGGAAGGGAATTAATTATTACTCTGTCTTCCAGAACAACCACTATATGTACTAAAATAGTCCTGGAAAATAGAGAATTTAAGTTCCGTTTTCTTTGTCTTATTTGCACAGCCGTTGGTTTTGCTTTATTAAACTGCCTGAATCTTGACTAATAAGGGTTTTTTTCCCATCTTATTTTCCCTCCCCATCATACTACTGAGGAGGGAAGCTATCTAGTGTCTTGGTGGCCACCTGGCATCCAAGTCAACCCACCACAGTTGTTCAGGAGTCCATTTCCTTCTCAGGACTTGGTCCCAAGTAAGACACTTGATTGATTCCAGGCTTGTACCTCTGGTTCTATCTTCCAAGAAACTGGGTCAAGTGTTTTTGCATGGCCCATTAATGGAATAGTTCTGTTAACTGTTATGTTATCATTCTTCTTGCTTCTCAGACTCCAGTACCTGAATATCTTGCTTTCATCTTTCTGTTATCTCAAGAGCTGGCTGCTCTATTCTTATTAATAATCTCCCTTCATCTTTTTCTTCTTCCTCATCTTTTCCTTTGAACTAGGGTGAATGAAAATAACCTTGCCAAGTCACTATGTAAGAAACTATCAAATCAATGGGAATTTTGCAGAAATAAAGAATTACTTAATCATTCAAATGTTATTTGGCTGGTGTTAAAAAGTCAGCAGGAGGAACTCATAACATTAATTTTAATCAGTTGTTTAATAATCCTTCAAAACAGTGTCTTTTATATAAAACTTGTTTTCACAAATCCCCTTGGTCTTTGGACACAGCATATATCTGAATATAACTGAACTTGCATTTAAAATTTAACAAATGTGATAGATGTCTCTTGGGGAGGAGCAGCTGGACCTCTGGATGTAAATGCTGTTAGAACTTACTGCCTGAACTAATTGACCTAGCTTTCCTAGCTCAAAAGCTAGATTAGATTCAAAAATGATTTGTAGTCCAGTCACAATGGAGGGAAAGAAAACCACACTAATTCGTGGCTTATGTGCATATGCACATAAAGTTTTTCTACATTATTTATCCTTAGTTATTGCCCAGTCTGAGTATGGCTTCAAAAATCTGTTTAGTTTTTGCTACAGAAAGTTTATTAATTTTTGACTTGTTTCCTAAGACATTTGGAGGAGTCTGAACTTTCTACCTTGGACACAGCTCTAAACCAAATTCAGTGATCCAAAAATTAGTTTCATGAGGAAATACACTGATGAGAGGAGTTAGAGATGGGTAGAGTCTATTAAGGCATCCTCTAGGCATTATATTCATGCTTATACTCACTTGAGGAAAATGCCTGGAGCAGAAAATTGCACAATATAGATTTATAAAGTTCCTGTGTGTAGCAGTAAATAGGCAGGATTTAAATTTAAAACTGATAAAAGGATATACTTTGTTGCACATGCATAATTAACCTAGAGAGCTCATTGCCACAAAAAATATCACTGAGGCCTAAAAGATTAGCAGAATTTTAAAAAGGATTAAACATTTATATGGATAATGAGAGCATTTACATTTGCATGGAATTAGAATTATTTCTTTAAAACAGGAAGTTATAAACCATCTTATTTCAGGACATAAAACAAAAGGTAGTCATGAAGAATGTGAAGAAATCTCCCCTCTCAGTAAAATTATTGCAGAATTCTTCATTTCAGCTTCTTTATGAGCATGTGGTTCTAGTCCCTGGCAGCAACAAGAATACACACAAATACTGGAAAACAGACAAATACTGTTTGGTCCAAAATAGCAATTACCAGGCTCCTATTGACTTATGTTAATGACCTCATGACCTCACAGGCACTATGGTGAAAAAAATAAATGTTTTATAAAAATAAATGGTTTTTATTTTTTAATGTTTGTTCATGAAGAGATAAAGGTAGCATGCAAATATAGAAATGTTTTATCCCAAACTCCTGTTTCTTCTACAGGAGGGAATGCTTCTGGATAGATGCAGGGAGTATTTAATGACTGAATGGCATAGAAATGGAATTATTGGCATGAGCAAGTTAATGACCAATTAAGTACAAAAACAAAACTAAATTACTTGCATTGGTACCTAATTTAAAACTGTGATTGTAATCCAGGTAATGGAGCTCTGCTGGAAGTGTTCTTAGCACTCCCCTAACAAAAAAGTCATTACTGACTGGCCTGCTGCTTCACATAATTGTTGTGATAAGCCACCACAAATATAATTGGCTTTAGCTAAAAAAAAAAACAACTTCATCATAAAGCAAGAAGTATAGTTATACTTCAACTTATGTATTTATATCAACTTAAGGAAGATCATCAACACACTCACTATCTGGACATTTTTACTAAGCTAGAAAATGTAAAGAAATTATCTTAAACAATCTTTAAGAAACAATACAATTTTCCTTAAACTGTGTTCCTTTTGAACACTGTAGTGACTTCAATGAGCACATTTAGTCTGTTAAAGCCAAAAGGACTTCAGATCAATTTCTGTACTCTTCTGGCAAGTTTTGCTATTATAATACACTCTGAGAAGCTTTCTAGTCCTAAAGAGACTCTGATGAATTCTGTATATTTCCTGCACTTTCATAGATGTCCAGTGTCATGTTCTATTCTCTTGCTTGTGTAGCTCAAACAAAGAAGGACTTGAGGTAGTGATAGATAAATACTTCAAAAAACACAGACTAAGAATATCCATGGGAAAACCATAAAAACAGAATTTTATTCTCTTTATTAAGATTTCCCCCTGCCACTACCACCAATTCCCATTTTTCTGATACTTGTTCTATCAAAGAAATGTATCAGTGGAATTTTCCCAGAAACACCCATTTTTATGTGAACATTAAGCATAGTCATGACGAGCTCATTTTAACAATCATGTACCCTGAAAACTTAATTATAAAAAACTGCAGCCAGCCAATGAAGATCAAATCACATAACATGTGATTTGTGTGTCAAATCAAACCTAATCAAAGGGATTTAAAATAGCAGTTAGGCTTCTACAATTAGCAATTTAGCCAGACATTTTTGTGTACCCCTATTCCTCTGTAGTCACATACAAATACTCAAACTACACATGCTCCTTGCCATTACAATGGCAAATTATATAGATTAGTTTTCATATTTGGATGTTATAACTTGAAATTTCAAATAAATACATAAATAAATGCATACATGAATAATTAAACCAAGCAACCAGCTGCATGGGGCGGGGGCGAATCTTGCAAAAATAAGATTTTCAGTAAAAGACACTTGTTTTATTTGTCTTCATCTTTCTCTGGCCCTGGTTTTAAGGTTCATAGGAACAAATCTATAGAAGAAATTAAAGTAAAATTCACAAATTAAAATTTAGAAAATAAACATATAATGTGATACTTTATTTCAGTTGGTTGACATGTTTATTGCAAATATTCAAGTTTTTTTACTGCAATTTTATTAATTTTAAATATGTTGCTGTATTGCTTTAAGAAAAAAAAATATCACTTTTTTCTAAGCATTCTGTAAAAAATCTCTGACATTATTTTGAAGCAGAAATTCAGAAACCTTAAATGTATTTTTGTAGATAACAGTCATCAATGTCATCTAAGGCTTTTGATAGAATTTTATAGATTTTTTTACTAGGAATTATTAAAATTCTTCATAATATCCTGAAAGCTACACCTGCCCTAGCAATTCAGTCTACTTTTACAAACCTTTGGAGCATGTCGACCTTTGAGTATGAAAGAAGTTCCTGATGCTAATGGATTTTGGATCAAACCGTAAAAAGAGCAGCCATCCAAAGTAGCACCCCTCATCACCACTGCACTTCATCTGTTAATTTCCTATATCATTAACACAAAGAGCCAACCATTCATAAAGGTTACAATGTCAGTGTGAAGAAATTCAGGAGTAACTGATGCTGCCTTATGAATGGTATGTCTTCAGAAACATATCATTCACTGAGTAAAAAGTGGTCTGATCTATTGTTTCATCCCATGTATAATATGATAGTACTAGTTGTTATTTGTCTTCTTTTTTATACAGAGAAACAGCAGATGATAGTGAAGGACTGAATAATTTAATACCTAAATATTTTAAATAGTGATATTTAAAATATAAAAGAATACTGAAGTTGGACTCTTTTACTAAGCGGTAGAAACACAGTGGAGGAAAAGATATCCTAATTCCTGAGATGTCTTATTTTCTTCATGGTCTGCTGTCCCTGACAGGAGCCTGCCCTACCATGAGCTTTCCACAGGTTTCAGCTTCTTTTAGCATATATCCACCTGCTCTTGTCTAGGGTTTCTCAGAGGCTGAATGTGGATCTGTGCTCCACTGAGGGCCTCCATGGGCTGCAGGGGAACAGCTGCCTCACCGTGGTCTTCTGCACGGGCTGTAGGAGCATCTGCTAGAAGAACAATGCCTTGCAGCTCCGTACTTGAGAAGAGCAAAGATCTCATCAGTGCCTGGACTTGATGATCTTAAAGGTCTTTTCCAACCTTGATGATTCTGTGATTCCATAATATGTGGTGCCAACTAGAACCATCAGATTTAAGTAGATACTGCAGTTTTCTAAGATAACATTCCACAGATATCATTGTGAGCTGAAAATCACACTGTATTTCTCTGTCAATTTTAAACCACACTACTGAATTCATTAGTTCCTTAATAGCTCAACAGACTCTGTGTAGCCTATTTAGAAACAAAATTATTACTCAGGAGGCAGTGACACTGCTGGAGTAAAATCAGCATCACCCAAAAAAGCCTAACCTATTTGGCTGCTCAAGTTTTAAAATAGCTTGAACTATAGTGTTCTTTCTGTGTTATAGTCCAAACACACAAATCCATAAATAAATTTGAAGTTTCAGCTTCATGCTTCATTTAGGTACACAGTATCTTCACCCACAAAAATCTATGATCTCTAGGAATTGTTTCATGTACACAGATTTTTTTCTCCTAATGTTATTTGCTGACCACAAAACGCTACTAATGCCTTTATGAAATGTGTTATGAAAAAAGAGAGGAAGGAATTCTGCCTCTACAAAGTCTGTATGTACTTTGTCACTTAGTGTTGCTGCCTAGGTCCATAGAAATTTAGGAACTCATTGACCTGAATATTTTGTTACAGTGTTTCTCAGTCCCCAGAGTGTTGTTTATTCTCTTCTTCATTAGAATCTAAAATAATTTAAAACAGTTCCTGACCTAGCTTTTGTGGATTTTATTGGGACAATGATGCATGAGAGAATTCCAGCAGAATGGAATGAGGAGCAAGGATTATAGGATAAGAATAGGTCAGGAGGGAGGTGGACACACTAGGAATTACATGTCCCTCTAACAGATGCATTGACTTAACAAAATGAGCAATAAAGAAGACTAAATAAGAATAAAATAATCTTGTTTTATATTGTTATGTTATTTTTGCTACCTTTCAAAAGGTGATTTTGTTTTTGCTTCCTAAATTTCATCTCATTAAACAATTAGATGTATACTTATTAGACATGCATTTAACAGATCCAAGGTCAATGAAGGTTATCTACATCACAGTATATGGAATAAATTATCTTCTTTCAAACTAAAGGGGTCTAGTCTTCATTTTCTGTGAAGAAAAATAAGGATTGTATTTTACATAACTAAGGCAATTAGGAGAATGCTCTTCATGGTTCTGCATGTGTGTGGCGTGTTGGAAACATATACCAAGAGGCTGATTACAGTTTTTGCTATTTAAAACTATAAGTGTTCTTGCACTTGAATGAATTTGCACAATTTAGGTATTGGTCTAAATGATGACTCTTGGCTGTGATTCCCCAGGAGATCACACTTTAGCTGGGAATTACCCAAACAAATCTCATTCCATCTCCAGCTTGCAAACAACCTGATCACATTGCACAACAGGAAAAAATATATATGCTATGCTCAAGAAAAGCAAAAGCTACTAGGAATGGCTTCTGAGTTAATCTGATGTGCAAAACAATCTTGTTTTCAGTAAAACTGCAATCACTGACAGCAGTAGAGAGTCTGGCCCCACAAATTCAGTACCAGTGAAAATTTTCAATATGACTGAAGTATGCAATCACTTATACAATAAATATATCATTTGTGTCTAACCTACACAGATTCAACAATTCATTTTGTGGTGAGTTTATAGGTTTGTAGTTTTTGTTCTTTTAGTATGTCACAAATCTGAAAACCACTGTAAATTACATATTTTTCCTTTAACTTACAATTCATTTGATTCTAGCAGAAATTTTGCCATAATTTTTAAAGGATTGAGGGAGAATTGGAACAATAGTCCTCTTCTAAGTATCTTCAAAAAAATAGGCTTCCCTCTTCATTGCTGCCCTCTCCTATTCTTTCTTTTACACTTGCAGGTTTAAAACACCAGGCTCGGTGATATTGAGCAGGTTTTTTTCTCTCTCTTTTTAGAGACTTATAAGAAGATCAATGTGTTATTTTCACTGAATACAAATTGCTATTACAAAGCTTTTATTAAGACTGAAAATGTTCAGTGTATTGCATCAGGACAGGAGTCTCCTCCATGGTTGCCTGAAGCATTTCCAGCTTATATATCTTCCCCCCTGCATTATCTAAGGGCCTTGTAGTGTTTCAGTATCCATGAATTTGTAATTTTCTATAGTCCTTCTCAGACACCACAGAGAACAAAGTCTGTGGAATGTCCAATTTCTTATTTTTAAAATAAATTGAGAATGAGAAAATTTTCTTCCCCATTATGCACCTCCGCACTTCCAGAATCAAAGGCTTTCATCAACAAAAAATCTGAGCCTCTGCCTTATGATATGGATAGATTGAAATCCAATAATTTTGGATGGGCTTTTGCCAGAGTGTTTGTTTAGACTCTCATTTTTGTTACTTTATTTTAAAGTACCATGAGACATCCTGTATGAATAACATAGCAAAAATATTGCTGTTGTTCTTGAGCCAGGATTAGGCTCCATGGGTGCCAAGCCATGGTAACACATGGAGCTTTCACAGTTCAGTGCTCAGAGTCACATTTTTGTAGTGAAGAGTTCTAAATGATTTAAAGTTACCAGCTCCCTGTAAAGTGACTGGTTGCCAGAAAAAGCCCTCCTATTAAAGAAATGCATGTGGTCATGAAATATTTTATAGTTTATGAACTTGTCCAGTAATGATTTGATTTCATGAGCTTGAACAATATAAAAATTGGCTGTTCCTTTTTTTTTAAGAACATTGACTTCTTATGACATTGGCAGTGCTTTTTTCTTTATTTACATTATATTTGTCATTTCAGTTAAAATAAAGCTCATATTAGCTTAGAGAAAGAACAAGATTAAGGGAACATCTATACGTCTATCTTTTTTGCATTCTTTTTTCCAAAAGTAGTAGAGAATTCTTGTGCTATTTGTGCAATCTTTCCTAGTTAAATTTTTTTTTGTTTTCACCTATATGTTCCTCAGAGTAGGAAACTTTTTTGGTGCTTGAGTAGATTGATGAATTACAGTGCAACAGTAAAAACAGATTTTAGATGTTTTCTACAAAATATGAGACTATAAGTCTTCCTCTTGAAAAAAAAAAAAAAAAAAAGACCAGCCAAAAAGAAAACCTGTAAAATATTGAGCAGATATCCACTGGAAATACATCCATCAAAAAAAGTACACAGATTCCTCCCAAAACATTATAGTTTAATGGGCTTTTTTGAGCATCCTTACTACAGTCTTACACAAAAAGAGTCAGAAAAGATAATGTATTAATGAATACTTCCCAGCCTTAGGAAATATTCCTGTTGTACATATGAACACCATCTAGAAACTTTCTGTATTTATATTATTTGTGTTCCAGTTATCCCAGTTAGAAGATTGCTTCTGTGGGACAAAGCCATATGGAACAGTCTCGTTGCTGCTCTGAGCCATGCTTAGACTGATGATGATGTTCAGACAGCTTTAGATACAAGGAGTCTGTGAGAATAACTGCTGCAATACACAATACACACAATCACACAAGAGACACCATCTAAAATGCCCATATGGTAAGTATGTGGGGTTTTTTTCTATTAGTGCTTGTTTAAACTGCTAAAAAAGAAAAAAAAAAGTTTAATTGTTTCTTAATTGTAGCAAAATAGCAGATGCACAAGGCTGCATTTTTATAGGTAAATAGAACGTAATTTAGATCATAGCATACAATCCATGAAAAGGGAGAATATTGAATTAACTGAGAGTTACCTGTTAAAACTAACTCAAACTAAGTTTGACTAACTCAAACTTCAGAAAATGTGACCTTGAACTGCTGCTCCAATCATGAACTGAAGCCTTGTCTTTTAGAAAAATCTTCTTTTCGAATATTGGTATCACTTCAAGAAATTAATATTCATGAGCTACAGCTGAGGTGTTTTCCCATAATTTTGGAGGTACACTGTATGGGTTATTAGACATTTGGCTGATCCTCTACACTTGGGACCATATCTAATAATTTTAGCTTTTATCAGGCAACACTATTAAATCTACAATAACCAGCTCTAATTTAAGTTCTTTTTTTGCTATGACTAAAAAGTATTAAACCATACAAAGTATTGAACTACACAAAGTTTAGGACAGTGCAAAATGTTTCTCTGTCTCTTCAAACCTTCTAGTGTCCATAATTATGCTCAGTAAGTTATGAATACATCTTTCCATATTATAGTATTTTTTGAAACAACTGAATATTCCTCTTGTACATGTGCCAGTTTTCTGTGAATCTTTAAGTAAAGCTCTAGCAAACACATCCTCACAGTCTATTCCAACCACTTGTTAAACTTAAACTTGATGATATAATCACTGGTGCTACTTCTGCCAGTCATCGTTGGAGACTGGTCAATCAATTGAAACTGACAAAAAGATGCAAGATTTAAAAAGACATATAGGTAGAGCCTGCTTTCATAGGAATATATCCATTTTTATGCAGAAATAATTTAGGTGTCTAGTAATTCAACTATCAAAGGAAGCAATTTATTTTCACCTGAAATCTAATGTCTTTGAACTAGAGAACCAAAAATTTAGATCTGAAAGGTTGAGATTATCAGGCACTAATTTATTTTTAAACTCAGTGAATTGATTTGATAGTTTAAAGAAACTAGTTTTGAACTGATTGGTGAAGGTAGAAAACATTTGCATCTCTTAAATGGAAATCATGACTATAGGCATTTGGGCCAGGTGTGCACCATAGATGCCATTAACTGTAATTTAAACAACTAGGTTCAAATAAATTTACCTTTTTTTCTTACTTCAAGCAAACAAGTATCTCCACCAGGGCTGATGCTTCCAACTTTAAGATTCATTTAGATTAGGTTGACAAATCATTCTCCAGATGTGTGAACTTCTCATTATTCATTACAAAAGGAAGTGATTGCCTCAGACTTAGATTTTTGATTGTCAGATGCAACGAGTCAGTTCAAATGAATTCTATCCAAAGGAAAGAAATTAAAGGTCTTTTATTCCAAAAAACTAACCAACTTATCCTCATGTGGGAAAAGCAAATTTTTCTCTTATCGTATTCTTGTTGCGGCTTTACACATTTGTAAGGTCAGTCTAAACAGACTGGACTAAATTTCCATCATCAGTATATTGCTGGACACAAACACAGCTTCCCTTCTCTGCAAGTGATACTGCCATAGGAAATTCACTCATTACTTCTCCATATAGTATTTGCCTTCTCCTTCTTCCTAACAGATATTCTATTTTAATTGTCTTTAGGGTGAGATTCTCAAACAATGTACCTCTGTAGTGTTTGAAGAAAGAGGAAGATTGTATTCTGACTTAAAATTGAAGCAATTTCCATTCTGATGTGTATGGTTTGTCTTTTGGGGTTCCAGAAATAAAGACACTTTGATAAATCTATAATTCCACCAAAAAAAAAAAAAAAAAAAAAAAAAGTTTAATATTTGCATTTTAAGCTATGGCAAGTATTCCTAGAGTAAAAAGAGTGGATATGAAATCTAAGCAAATTAATTAAAGTTCCTTTAGGAAAATTTTACATGTTTCTCTAGAGAGATATTTTATATTGTTGATACAAACCCATCCTAGGATTTTAAAATAAGAAACTCCATTTTGATGGCAATTTAAAATTTATTAGAATATTTTGAGAGTAAGCACTTTGCTGGAAACCATGTTCAGTAAAAAATATATGACTAGGTTTGTCATATGCTAACCTGCAAACTCCTCACATGAGGCACATTTGCTCATCATTAAAGGAAAAGCTGTCAAATTTGTAATAGGCATTCTGAACTTCATTAGTGTATAGCTCACTAGCAGCACACCTCAGTATCTGCAGGTCAGGAGACAACCACTGTAGAACAACATTCTCAAGACTATTCTAAGTGAAAATGTATGCACCCTTGTAACAACATTCACCTTCTCTATTTACATACACAAGGTTAGTTCCCAAGACTATTTCCATCTGGTCGGAGAGCACAGATCTGTTTTTTGTAAAGGCAGAAAACGAAAATTATTATTGGAGAAACTCCTGGGAGAAATGCTGCATATTCTCCAAACTAATGTGAAGAATGACTAAGTTGCAAGAGAGTGGGGATTCAGAGGAGTAGGGCAAGGAAGTAAAAACAGTGAGAGAAATAGAGAAAGTAGTAGAGGAGAAGGCAGAGAAAGAAGAAATGAAAAAAGGGAAGGAAGGAGAGAAACAGAAGGAAGGTAGGAAGGGAGGGAGGGAGGGAGGGAGGGAGGGAGGGAGGGAGGGAGGGAGGGAGGGAGGGAGGGAGGGAGGGAGGGAGGGAGGGAGGGAGGGAGGGAGGGAGGAGAAGGAGAAGAAAGGAAAAAGAAAAAAGAAAAAAACATGTTAAGATGAGGGCTGAGGAAGAGGAATAAGAAAAATAAGAGGAAGAAAATAAAGAAAAGCAGATTATACAATGCCTTGTAGTGTTTTCTTCAGAGGTTGAATTGTTTTCCTTTTGCCGATAATCATGAAATAATAATTTCTTTATTGTACTATTTAATTATATTGTTCAGATTTAATTTTTCTTATTTCTTAAATTATTTCAATCAGCATAGTTCACAGCAAGTCAATTTTGTCAATTAAGTAAACATGTATTCTACTCTGAATTTTCAAAAATTTTAATGGTTTTGTGACATGCACTGTATGCAGGACAATAACATTTTATTTATGAGAATTCAACGAAGTTTTGAGGAGTTGTTTATTCTGGTTTGTTCAAGCTTTTGCTATCTGATCATGGGATTTAGCATAATTTTTATTCAAGAAGAAATCTGTTCTATTTGTACAGAACAATGACATGAAAGTTTGGTTTCCTATTTCTTAATAAGGACATAATTCTCAGAAGACCTCCATAGCCACGTATAGTGCTGTAACCAAATAGCAGGTAAGGTCCATTGAGAAGTATAGGATTTTCCTCATGATAGTTTTATTAAAAGTTGTAAATATTTATTGTTATTTCAGATGATAAAAATGAAGAAAAATCAGTTACTAAAAGCAGTCTGTATAAAAATACAACTGCAACTTCCATCACTAAGACTCAGACTATGTTAATAAATAAGATAGTCCAGGGACTCTTTGGACTTCAGGCTAATTGGCACAGCAGAGTAGTCTTCTTTACAGCTAAATTCTCCTTCCTAAATAGACCAGCTATGTTCAAGCTGCTATGGGGAATGATCCTTGGCTCAGGTTTTACTGGGAGAAAGTTGGTGATCTTAATGACGACATCTCAGGGACTTGGCTGGCAGTTTTGCAGTGTAGGTGACTGCATGCCAGTGATCAGGCCCTGGACACATCCTGTTAGATTAACAGTTACAGGAGAGTCCCAAAAGCACAGACTGCTTGGCTCACAGCACTTGGAGTAGATTATTACCCACAGTGACATCTATCTACAAGGCTGAATAGGGTAGGTCTGGACCTGTGTAAGCTTGGATCTTGACAGAGTAGGCAAGTCAGCTAGGACACTTACATGCACATGTATTTCAATCATATTTAAAATACAGTTTTGAGTACATTTACCCTATTTCTTTATGCAGACATAAGGAACATTTTTTTTTCTCCTGAGAGCAGTGTAAACATTCCTGGGTTAAATAATGTTTTGTTGTCGTAAGTTTGTTAAAAACATAAGCCAGATCTTTCACTAATTGTTATGCCTCAGTGATTAAAGCAAATGGGACAAACTTGGTCCCTGGATCTTGCAAGAATCTAACTGTTAAATAGTTCATAACCCTACTTCATATTTTCTGTTCAATAAATACTGTAAAAAAAAAAAAAATGAAAGAAGATGTATTTGTGTATGTTACCTTGTAACTACCTCTGTGTGGTTTCCACTCCATTAAATCTCTTCATGCACTTCAGAAATGCTTCTCATTTCCTCAAACTAATAAGGGTGAAAGTTTGACACTAACGAAGACATCTGTTCTGCTTCAGCCCAGATTTCCTAGATGGTGTCTAGGAAAGTAGAAAAGGATTTTTAGTCTTCTAAAAGATTTATTAGAATGAGAAATATAAGAAAATGTTCAGCTTATTCAGAAACAGGTTTAGAGATTGATGAAGTTATCATTGGCAATACTGTTTGATGAATTCAACAGAAACAAAGGATGGAAAAATTTGAAAGGCGGAAAACAGAAGTTAAGAAATTCACACAAGAGTTGCATTGACAATTTGCTAATAGCAAGACAAAACATTGCTATAACTTGCGAAGGAATATGGGAAAATACTTAATGTTTAAAATGCATTTTCGAAACCTCATGTTGTAAAACTTTCTCTGTATGAGGCTGCAGCAGCCAGCATGGATTAGGCTTGATTAACTATAGTGTTAGTGAACTAACATAGGAAAGTAGTCTAGTTTTAAGGATAGAGAAGCATCTCTGATCAGGCACAATATGTCAGTCACTGAGAAAGCAGCAAACATATGGAGAACCTCCCAGTGGTGCAGAATTAGTGCACCAGTGATGGCAGCAGCCAGGTCTTATGCACGTCTGGCTGATCAGGCGTCTCGTTTTCTCTGCTTGATCAGAGCAGTGTTGGTATCCAGTAAGAGGATAAAATAAGAGGCCTGGGCATCCTATGGCCCAGCTCCAGGATCACACAATGCCTGACTGGGACTTCAATGCCAACTTGCCAAACCTTTGTTTTGGACTGTGCTCTACCTCCCACACAAGTCCTAAAAGTGTGCACTTATCCGTGGTTAAAATGTACTGGTGTCCAAGTTTCTGCGCTGTCCTTTGGTGTCAGAAATAAGGTGGTGATTACATGAATCACAGATGGCTTGGGAAAGGGAGCAAGAAAGACAAATATCTGGTCTCTTCACAGCAGGATGAGAAAGACTCTTAACACAGCATTTGACCCAAATACATGCCCCTGTTGGAAGGGGAATGTAGAAAATTCTGGATTATTGAGTTAACTAAGTTCAGGAAAGTTTCAGACTTTATAAGGGAAATAGGAAAAATTGTGAAACATTAGTGTGTGTTTGTAATCTTTACATACAAGATTTAAATGGAAAAAATACAAATCCTGAAAGAATAGAAGAATGGTCCAGGAGAAAAGGAACTGCATTAAAAATAGTAATAACCTTCTAAAGAGAAACTGATGTCTACACACCAAGGCTGTGATATAGAGCAGAAGAATGCACAGAGAGCAGTGGTGGAGCTGGCTCACCCCAAGAAGTAGAAGTAGAAGTGACTGCCAAGTAAAAAAAGCTGTGCTCTTGTTCTCTGAGGTCACTGCAACCATTTGCTCTTGACTGGGACTGGAACATTTGAATGGGGATATCTGGTCTTGCTTTTTCTTCTCCTCCTCCTCCTCCAAGTACAAGGGAGTTTGCTGGCCCTACAGAAGGGGCAGGCCCCAACACAGTCATAAAACAAAGGTAGAAATGACCAGGATGTATTTGCACCATTGGCTGGCTGAGTGAGGCACATGACCCTGGGGACAGGGCAAGGTGTCCAGGCTGTTACAGTGTGGCCTGGGTGGCCAAAATGGCATGTCACCACCCGGCCCTGCATCCTAGCAAGTTGTGAGAGCTGGAGGGGGAATGATCACATGGCTACTGAAGTGCTGGGAAGTCATCTAATTTATAAAACTGCCTACATCTGTGATTAAATGCTCTGGTGTTCAGGTCTATTCAGTCTCTATGCTCTCATTTGGTCCTGAACTGTGACAGATGTGGCAGGGGTGTACATTTACTTTTTTCAGCAGTTCATTGTGATGCTGCAGCAGAGCATAACTATAAAGCCCTTACCACTTTCAACCATTAAAAGAATTTTTGGCTTTAGCTACAGATTAAAAACAAATCATTATGTTCATGACATGACTGTCTTTTCTGAAGAGTTGGTGAAGCAGAATGGCCATTTTACTCTCTTCTACCCTTTGGTAAAAATTTATTCCAGTGCACTGAACTTTCTCAGATAAGCAGCAGTTTGAATTGGGATCTCTCCAAAGGCAAATGTCAGAAATAAAACTCTCACAGCACTATGCAAACAGATCTAAAGTCACAAACAGACAGATTGAACCAGGCACATAGCTTTTGCCTCAAGTCAGATGAGGTAAATCCATCTCAATATTCTTTTCTCAGATGCCTCAGTTGCCTAAAAGCAGGTGGATGAAACCTGGGACTCGATATTAATGAAGCTCTTTACAAGTCAGAGTCTTTTTCAATAACTTATTGTTATCACAAGTTTATTCACTCATCATAGAGTATTAATTTTCCTGTGTCTGTATTGTGAATTTGGAACAGACAACCATATAACTCTGAAATGAAATCCCAAGTTTCTCTTAGGAATGCAGAATTCAGGTCAGATCATGGGTTGGGCCCAAATCAGTGGAGCCCACCCACAGGCAGAGCAGAGCTGTGGTGGAGCTGGAGCCTGGCACACCTACGGCATCACTAAGGAACGGACATTTGAACCTGGGCTGAGCTGAAATGGGGCTGCTGGGCCCATGGACAGGGATTGGGAAGAGACCCATAGGGAGCACAGGACTAGGGAGTACAAGGGCCCATTACAGCATTCAGAGAGGGCCCTGAAATTTTCCTTAATGAAAATTATATATACAGAACAAATATGGAATGATAGCCATTTAGAGGAAACTTAAACTGCTTCAGGGTGGGATCTTAGACTAATAGTATCATTAAACCTGGAAAAGATCCCTAAGAGCATTGAGTCCAGGCATTAGGCTATCTCTCCCACACCCACCACTAAACCATGTCCCTAAGCACTACATCTAGAAACATCAAATCATCATTGCACTGATTTTGTCTTATGCTTATATTTTCCCAGATGTATTTCATCATCTAATACTGGTGGAGGTTTTCTGTTGTTGTTTTCCTTTCCCCAAGAGAGTTGCAGGACAGTTAGTACTGGAAGAGTTGGTTGTTGTTGTTTCTTGTTGGTTTTATTTTGCTTTTGCTTTTGCTGTTGGTTTTGTTTTGTTTATTTGTTTAATTTTGTTTTGCTGGTTTTTTGTTGTTTTTTTGGGCTTTTTGGTGGATTTTTTTGTTCGTTTTTTTTTTGGTTTTTTTTTTGTTTGTTTTTGTTTTTCTTTGTTGGGTTCTTTTTCTTTTGTTTATTTTTCCACGGCCCTTCATTCTTTAACAGTCATGCTTGTGTTAGTTCCTCAGCAGAATTCAGAGGCATGTTTCATAGTGCCATAGTCATCAAACAAAGGTTATTACTTCAGTGGAAACATGGCAAAAACATGGACAATGTGGAGATGGACTTCACAACACTGAAAGAGTTAAACACTGATTGCAATGGCATGCCAATATAAAGTATAAATGGCTCACAGATTTCTGCTGAGAGCCTACTTATCAAGGAAGTCTGTCGGTAGAAGTAAGGATATTTGTGCCCACAGAACCTCTACTTTCCAATTTAATTCTATTGATTAATAGGTTTATCTACTTCCTTATTACCTGTAGGCATTAGATAATGTGAATTTAAAAAACACAGCAGAGTAGGAGTCTGTAGCCGCATTCACGTATTGTACGCTTTATTGTATCTTCAAGGAAGACCATGTGTCAGAATCAATACAGGAAGAACAACTCCTCCAGAGAAACTCTAGAAGTAATTGTGCTTGAAGAAAGAATAATTCCTTCTGTGATTTTGAAGATTAGAGAGGAAATATGGATATAATTCCCTATAAATTATAATTTTAACCTTTGCCCTACAAGCTTCGAAATCTGACAGAGACAAGATGGGTTGATAAGAGATAATACTTTGCAGAAACCAGTGACAATTCCAGGACAGACTTGGAGTTTAGAAATCTCTTGCACAAGTTAAAAAACAGCTATTCACATATTGCCTGATCTTCATTTGATGAAACAAGATGTTCGGAATAGCCCTTTTCTCTCTCACAGTCAAAGCAAGGGCATTTGTACAAAAACTTTAAGGGATGTACAAAACTACATAGTCTTTGTCTTTAAATGACATATCAGTGTTCCATAGTGTCAGCTGCTTTAAAATTAGATCTTTTAATTTCTATTTGAAACTAAATGAACCACAGAAAATAATTCAATTGAAAATACATCAAAATCAAATACAGAATGGATTTTGCCTGCAAGCAGCACACAGCTCATTCCATATTCTAAATTTTGCCCACAAAGGAAACTAGCAACCATTATATTCTATAGCCATGACAACAGTCATACTGTTCTTTTTGATTTATTAATTTACCTGATTAGGTTAAAATGTGCTAGAAGTTAATCCCTGCTGTAACTGAGCACCAGATCTTCCCCATCCCATTGCTCAGATAGCCAAAGTTTTAAGACAATAATACCAGGTGCATAGATTTCTCATCTGTAAGATAAATAAGTAAGAACATGTGAATTCTGAATTCATGTTTTATGGTGTTGAAAAGTTGCTGCTTTAGACATTACTGAATTATTTAATAACAATTACTATACATTAGTATCTTCTCAGAAGACTTTTAAAACTTCCAAGAAAAGTTTGGTTATGGCAAAAGAAACCCAGGAAAAAGAACAACTCTTCACCGACTAAAATAACCTGTGGCATTTGACCTTCACTTGAACAGTAAATCTTCAGACATTTAGGAAATTCAAGGCCATTTTAAGGTGTAGTTCTGTCTAAAACAGAATCTGAAATACAGCTGATGAATGGCACTCTGGTGGTGTTTATTTCTCCTCTTAGACTATAAAAGGACAACTGCTGGTGACTTTGACAGTAAACTTTAGAACTCTACAGTGAGTTTAACCACACCGAAGAAAATTCACTCTTTTACTGATGAGACACACAATCATGGCTGTGCCATGATTTTTTTCATCCTTTTTGGTTAAACAGCCTAGACTTAAAATGCTGAGACATGAAATGAGACCAGCAGCCAGATAATCCAACCTCCATTTTACACATTCCAGGTAATATAACACTGGCAACAGGAAAAGATAGGGTTAAAGTGGAGCAATAGAGTTGCTCTGTATTCCTCCTTAGTATTGTTTTCGAGATTTATGGGACCACGCAAAGAGCAAAATATATGAAACATCTTATTAACTAGTAATGGAAGCATTCACTTGAAAAGGGAACTGTTGTCTGTTCCAGGTAGAGTTTAAACATTTATATTAAATATTCACTGTATAAAATCCTAACAGACATTTCAGTAAGCTGTCTGCCATAAGATGCTGATTCATTATAGCCTTTAATGTTAAATTTAATTTTTTGTGGTAGTTTTTCTTGAACATCTGTATTTTTCCAGAGTTTTTTTTTAAATCTGGACTTCATCATTATGAAGTTTCCTAACATATGTCTCAGAGCACTGGCTTTCATTATAAAGTACCATTCTTTGTCACAAGTTACACAGGAAATATGCATCTTCCTAATTAATCCCAATCCAAAGTTTCCACTTTCTCTTATCACCTTCTAACTCCTGCAGCATCATTAAGTGTACCATAGACCACCTGATCCCTCTTAGCCTTCCCATAAAAAAACTGCCCTTTCTCTGATTCATCACTGCCAGAATTCCTTCAGTGTTGCTAATTTATGCATATGCCATTTGGCACTCAGCAAGACCTATCAGAATTTCCAATTTATTGGATGCCCTCTATTCTTCACTTGGCTCCCTCTCCTCAAATAATAACATATTCTCTTTTATTATCTTACAGCCACAACGCAGAACATACTGACAAGAGCTTATGAAAAAATCAAAAGAAAGAGAGGAAACTGGATAAAGAACCTTGTTGTGTTGCGTACTAATCTGCTACTTTTCATCTCTCCTCCCAGACCTCCTATCCTGTTCAGTCAAGTTTCTTATGCCTGTGTTCTCTGTTTTATCGCTCTGGCTTACCTCCTTACTTTAATAATTGTGTGCATTTTCAGTGTATTTTCCTCAAATAATACACTATTTTCAGTTTTCAGATGGACATGGATAAAAGGCTAGTTTAAATATATGAAGCTCTTGATGTTGTCTTCCAAGCCAGGAACATGTGTACTCCAGGTAAGCATATGCTCTCTAAGCTTTCACACCTGCCAAAGGCTTATTTACCAGCAGTACATTTTGCATCTTTCTTATTCATTAACATGTGATCTCAGTTGTGGCAATACCAGCTGAGGGAATGTCTTTTACTATCCCTGGCAGAGATACAATCACCAGGGTCAGCGATTTCTTATGTCCTGGTAAAACATACACTTGTGTTCACAAACAGGACTTTATTATTAGAGACAAAGGCTAACCATCTCATGATCTATTTTTAAGATAAGCTGCCATAAGCAGCCCTTCATGTGGAAGGAAGTCCATGAATAATGGCTTGTCATCTGAGCAGGAGCCAATAGTTATGTACTCAGGAATGACCTTAGCATGTTAATCCATTTTCAAGTAAAGCTGAACAGTCACCTATCTGGGCTGCCTCCAAGGCTGACCCATTTAATTTTCTACCTGGGAGACATATCCACGTTCTGCCTTCTCTTCCAGACCAAAGTGAATAGTTACTTGCCTGGGAGGCACTGTACCAAGTTTGATGAATTACCTCACAGGCTGACCCAAACCTATTCCTGTCTGGAAGGCACTGTCTTTCTATTGACCTAATTATTAAGCAGACTGTAACAGTTACATATCCTAAGATATGTAATGTAAATTATATCTAAAACTGACTGTCTCTAGCTTTAGATTAATAATTTATATTTAAAGTCATCCTGATTTTCAAAAGTAGCAGTAACTTTTCCTTCTGAAAAATATTGGAACTTTCACTCAACTCCTGTAAATATTTTTTTTTAATTGATACATTTTCTGATCTTTTTATTTCAAAATATAAAAGAACAGGAATCTATATTTCAGGTTTTCAAGGTCACTCTGAAGCTTAATTTATGATCTTAAATTCCATTGCAAGCTTCATTTAAAAGGTGTTGTAAATGCAAAATAGTAGAGGTAGTATTTCTGAAATCTGCTCTGAAGTTCACAAAACTTAAAAAATGAGCCATGCACATGACATCTAAGATGTATAGGTGAGCATTATCAATGACAATGGAGTCAATTCACACAGGTGAATTTGATAGTGGATGAGTGATAAGATTTAATAACAAATTATATGTTAAAAAAAAGACAGGTAAAGAATTTTCTTGGTAATAAGACTAAAGGAAAAATAGACAATATAAATAAAACTGAAACTGGAAAAATCATGAGCTGAGGAACTTTCAGCAATTATAAATTAGCATCAAAATGTTAAAATAACTTACTTAAGTAATGTTATTTCCACCATTATCACAGTAAGATAAATATGTTTTTTCTGTGCAATTTTTCAGAAGAAAAAACAGCAGAGAAAACACAGCAAGAAATACATTGCTAAAATCAACTTCTACATTATTGATAAAGCATTATTTAAATTGCAGTGAAGACCCCAGCTTCACTTCAAATAGAAGTTGAATGTTCCTCCCAAGACAAAAAGGAAAATTTTCTCCTATGGACATATATGCACTTCTCTGTTTTTGCAGATCTGTGTCAGAGCAATTGGTCAAGCAAACTAAAAAGTCCAGAATAATGTAGTCCAACCAATTAAAACGTGTACTGCTATTTTTTAATGTCTTTTAGACTCATCTGACCTTTTCCTTGCAATATTCAGAGATATCTTCTTAACTATTTTCTTCCAGCTTTTATTTAGAAAATGTATGCTTTTGAAGTAAGTGTTTAAGTGATATGATTTCCTGATGTCATGAATCGGACATAAGAACTTGTACATGTACAGTAGGAAGTGTTGTGGAGGGATTTAGACACACAATAACGTGGCCAACCTAAGTAAATAATTCATTTTCAAGGTTATGGCTGTGCATAGCATTACAGAGAACAACAGAGAGATCAGAGAATGCCTCTGAATACAACAAATAAAAGAGAGGAGGCCCCAAGTCACACAAGACTGTCTCTGACAGAGCTGTAGGCTGTTTGTCTGAGATCCATAAATAAGATACATTCTGCAGTATGGACAGTCTCAAGGAAAACTGCTCCATCCTCTTTCAGCAAATTGTGGATTGGTTTGAAGAGTGCTCAGTAATCATTGTGACAGAAATTAGGGGCAATATCTGTCCAAATAATTGACTTCTTTGCCTTGGCTGACAACCAGATTTCTCCTTTTTTTATTTTATTTATTTATTTATTTTTTTGACATTCTAACCCTTCCAAATCTAAAGGCTTTTTGTCCCGTCATGTGAATCTGAGTGAAAATGTTATGGTGTTTTCTACTACCTCTTCATGCTATCTCAAACAGTGTAAATAGATCAAGGCTTTGAATAAAAATTAATATTCTTTTTCAGTCATTCCCATATTGAAAGAGGCAGGGACACCCTACCTCCCTGGTTAAAGTAAAAATTAAGGCATTTCACATATTGTGAATAGTGTTTTATTCTTACTATTACTGCCAGTGCTGTTATCACTAGAATTCTTTGTTAAACTGTGCCAGTGATTTTATAAACTTCCAAAATATCAAATGAAACACATCAAACAGTTTTCCCAGTCAAATACACTTAGTTAAAAGGCAAACCAGCTAGACTCTTCTGCTGTTAACAAAGTTTATGAGGAAATAAAAATTTAAAAAAAAAATAATAAAAAAGGAGCATAATGTCCAGTCTGCTGTGTCTATGAAATCAAATGTCTAAAGATGGAGATCTCCATTTTCTAATGAACGGAACTGCTGAATAATTAGAATTTCCGACCCACAAAATTCTTTATATTTAACAGGCATCATTTTACTTTGAGTCAGCATATATATCTGAAAATGTAGCTGTTCCCCTGGAAGGGAAATTTTCAGAAGTAATTAAGTTACTTATCCTATTCCCCCATTCTTCTACTGTGGAACACAGATCAGAAGGGGTTTTCTCTTTTTATTTTTCTTTTTTTTCTTTTTAAGCATAGGAAGACATAAAAATATTTCAAAATAATTCAATATATCAGAGTTCAGACCTTCAGAAAATACTTTTAGATTTGAAAGAATATTCCATACATTAAACTCACTCTTACTGCTTAAATTAATGCTCTTATTTACTGTATTCCATGGATCTCATGCTCTCATTCTTTTAAGTCTTTCAGGGGAAAAATGTCAGAGAGGATCTTGTTTTTTGAATATTGAAAAGGTGAGTTCTGTAATTTTTCACATATATTTGTGTTTAAAAATATTTTCAGGATATTTTTTATACTAAATTAAAGAAATAACATAAATGCATGAGGAAAATGGCGGGATAAAGAAAAAAAAAAACCCCTGAAAGCTCAAGTCAACTTGAAAGATCCGTGTTAAAAATGTGCTTCTTTTAAGATGTGGCTAAAAATCAAACACCCTGGAGAATTAAAAAAAAATAATACCTACTTCAACTTGTGCTTAAAAGCCCTAAGGGCTCTACTTGCAATGTGTCACCTTATCACTCATTTTTGAAGTGCTTTACTGCTTAATCATGTAATACTCATATCTTGAACAATATCTGAGGGAATAAAGAACCTCTGTCTTCTTCAAATCTCACTAGAGCATTGTGATAGAATAAAAGGTTTGGTCAATATGCTTTTGCTTTTTTACTCCTTGATAAATTTTGTAAAACTTGCTGCAAAATTCTGAAAGTGGTACTTGGAAAACTCTCCTCCACTAAGATTTTTCTCACCCCACTTTTAAACATGATCCACAATTTGATCAAATGCTCTTGGGCACTATTAAATAGTAATAATGAACTTCACCTAAAGCCCTTAGTAATTTTGTTCCACATTTCCTTCTCTAATTATCCACTATTCCCTATTTATTATTGCTTCATTCCCTGCCTTGAGGCCTTCTAAAAATACTAAGAATGATAAATTAAACAATACATTTTGGCACCAAGTTAACCAGTGGGGAGGGTTGTAATTTAATGGGATGTCTTCTGAATTAATTATTTTTGAATTATTTAATTGCAGCTTCTAAACAAAATTTCTTACTCAAAGTGTTAACACTGAAAGCCAAATTATCTTCTTAATATTCTTTAGCAAAATTAAAAGCCAAATATTAAAAACCATACAGGTTTAAATTAAATTCACAGGGTGTCTTTTCACAAATCAATACAAGCATTCTATTTCCTTTTATATTTATATTTTCAGTAATCAGCAGTGACTCCCTCCCCAGAGTCATAACAGTATTTTTCAAGGCAATCTCACAAGTGTAATCACTAGGCAAAGGCCACGCTGGAGTCAATGTTTTTTTTACCCATCTTTATTTCTAAGTGAAAGCAGTCATTGACTTTTATATGCCATGCTTATATTTTTCATTTAGAATCAAATTTAAATAAAGGTATGATTTTATTTTGAATATTAGAACTCCCTGTTCACTTTCTGATTTTACAGCTTTGTTATTAATTTCTGATATCATTTCACTCGTCCTTCCTTTATACAATAAATATTTTTAATTATTTTGAGAAATATGACATTTGGAAGAATGCTAAGTAGATGGTAGCATTTGTGTGTGTGATCTAAAAAAATTTACACAGATTAATACATATAAATATTTTGCTGAGACGCAGCAAAGAAAATTTGTCAGTATCTAGATGCATACCCTACACACACTTTTCTGCATTGATACTGAAAATTCTTATTTGGGAAATAATTAAGCATGCTATGCAGCTTGTCACTTCCTTGGGATTGACAAAAGGAAATCAGGTCGTGTGATCCATTTAGCATGGTGCCCTACATTTTCCAGGACTGTGTTCTTTCCTAAATAAAGGAAGGCCATGTAATTGTTGTACTTATTAGGCATGAAGGAATCTCAGTTTTATTCCTCACCCCTACTAATTATTTTCCTCTGATTCAACATAAAATCTTCAATACCATTGTGTACAGAGTTTCCATGGATACACTCTTCTATTTCAGTCTTGTTAGTTTTCTTGCTATTTTTGGTGCAATGGCTATAAAGTGCCAGAGTGATACTCCAGTATTTATCATCCTATCAAAAACTGGTGCAGAGGAAAAAAAGAAAACATCCCAGTCACTCAGAAATTCCAGGTCAGTTTAGTGTAACTTTATTAATTCCTCAGTAGCCACAACAGAAAGAATATACTCTTTTCACCCTGAGCTTTGCTGAGCTTTTGTTGACGTATTTTTTTAATACCCATTAAGCAGGATTGTTCCTTCAAATCCATCTTACATCTATTTCTGTTTCTCCATTCTGGCCTTGGGCATATAATCAGACTCATCTAGGTTCACTTTAAGATATTAACTATTTTCAAACTAAGAAGGCATAATTTGTGGAATATATTTGATGAGGGAACAAAAAAAGCACCAAAAAAGTACAGAAGATCGTATGAGCTAAAATTCAGCATCTTACCATTTTATTTATGTCCTTACCCTTCTCACACCCATATTTTTTCCCTTTTTAATTTACCAGGATCCTCTAGGACACATTGCTTCCAGTCACTCACTCGTGTACTGGACGTGAGGCAGAGAAATCCTCTGACCCAGCTTTTGTCACGTAATATGCCACTTTTCTAACTCATGACCAAGCTGTGAGCAGTGGTGTCTGTAGCAGCTGTCTTCCTGGCACAAGAAAAAGATGATGATAAAGTGACATGAGCTATACTTGCCTGGAGGATCCCAAGCTGTAAGGCAAGGCAGCAAATTGAAGTATCTGAATCTTCAGTATCCTAGAATTTTTCCTTGTATTATCTGAAACATGGTAAGAGTCTGTGGGCCAGTTTTCCTTACTTTTCTGGAAATTCTGCTCTAGCCTACTCTGAATTGCTGTCTGAATCTCTTAGAGGAATTTGGGTTCAAGAAGGACAGTCAAAAGTCTAACAATCTTCTGCTGCTAGAAAAACATCCGTGTATTTGTTCTGCTCCTTGGTGCAAGACCTCAACATTACACATTGTTTAGTCTTGGGGCTAAGATGAGAAGTGTGATAGATTGTGTAGGTGTTTAGGGTACAAAGACTAAGTGTTCCATGATTGCTGGATAGGCAGCAGTGAAGAAGACTAGATATTTATATTACCTCAGTTTCTGATTTTAACAGCAACGGGCAATGTCTGTGTCCCATTGGAAGAGTAGAACAGAGGCAGTAAAAGGAGTAGAGCAACCTGTGATCTTCTGGCACATGATGAGGTTAGGAAACTCCTGAGACCAGGGTACTTCTTTGCATCAAAAAAGATCAAAGCCTTAGAAATTATGAAAATAAGGAAATTTTATGAAATACCCAAAGATTACTGTGTCATTTTCTGTGATTCACAGAAGACTGAAGTGGAAGATCTGCCTTGTGAGAGCACAGAAGTATATGTTTATTTTTATTTAATTCAGCTCATAATCACACCTGCACTTTTCTCTGTTTGAAGAATTGTTCTGTTTTAGAATCTTATTTTCTGTTTCAGGCACATCATTGATCTAAATCCTGGAAGCAAATGGGAAGACAGGCTTACTGGAACAATTTCATAAACCAACCATTTGACTGTATTTCTCTGATCTCTGTAAGCCACTTAGAAGCAGTGGGTTGATGAGTATCTCTTCCTTTGTTGTTAAACTTGATCATCCAGGACATAATTAGCAATAAAGATGTTCCAAATTGCGGATCTTCCAAGTCCAGCTGATTAAATTTAGACATAATGACCTCAATCTCTTTAATAAGCCTCCTTAATGTGTCTTCCTTAATTTAAAATCTGGAAGCTGTTAATCACATATGTGTATGATATGTGTAGATGAATGTGCTTTCTTTCAGCAATATCACCTACAATAAAAACAAATATCTTTTTCTCTAAATATGTGGCACATATATGGCAATGAAGTAACTTGCTTGATGAAAGTATGCAGTCATATGTACTGGCAGTGGCATGAAATCTTGATTACAGCCAATAAAAATATCTAATTTTCAGAAGACCAATAAAATTTATCTAAAAACATAAAATTACAAGAATTATATTGGATAAAATTAATATATTAACCAGCTGAGAAAATAAAGTAGAAAAAAGTGCTTTAAACAACAGGAAAAATAAATATATCTTTTTTGTTATTTCACCCTTTTGTATTAGACAAAACTGTGGGAACAATTTCAAAGCATATTTATTCCTTTACTAGTAACCTGGATAAACAAGCATGCACAAGGATGTGTTTATAAGGGAAAAATCCTGTTTTCACAAAATGAGCATGATAATCCCAAAATATTCAGTAAATTATACAAAATCTAAAATGGCCATGTAAGTTTTGAACATGAAAACATAATATGGTTTTAACTAGCTGCACTGGAGAGTCACCATTTGGCAATTACAGATAGCTATGACTGAGTAGTTCTGTTAATTTTGAAAAGATGATTATAATTTTCTTAGTTAATTGTTTTGAAATCATGTCCACGAAAATATTGGGTTATTTTTATTCATTTTACAAACATCATAAAATGTTTTTGTTCAAGCAATCTGTCCTTTTTATTCCAATGGACCTTTTTACAACAGCATGCAGTGATAGGACAATGGGCAATGGCATCAAACTGAAAGAGGGTAAGTTTACATTAGATATTGGGAAAAAGCTCTTTACTGTGAGGGTGGTGAGGCACTGGCACAAGTTTCCCAGAGAAGCTGTGGATGCCCCCTCCACAGAAGTGTTTAAGACCATTTTGGGTAGGGCTCTGAGCAACCTGGTTTAGTGGAAGGTGTCCCTTTGTATGGTATATTCCCTACAATTGAAACTATTTTATTATTATTATTTTTATTAACATTTAATATTAAAGTAACCTGCAGTTCATAAATAGAGAAGTAACATATTCAAAATATTTTCTTTCTTCTGTGAAGTTTCGTGTCTGTAAGTGAAGTAAGTAAAACTACTTTCTCTTCCTTCAATCCATACCATCATGTTTCTGATTAATTATCTAAATAAAAATTTTAACTTGTATTTTGCTTTTTCACATTGATTTAAGAGAATGCATATGTATTTGTTTTTGCTAATGTCCTAAAATGTCAAATGAGTTAATACAAGTAAAATAAATATGTGGGATTTTTCTTTAATAGAAGAGGATATAAAGGAACTGACATTCATCGTTGAGTTTTGAAATAAAGAACAGAGTGGTTCTAGTATAATCCATATTCACAAATCTTTCTTGCAGTGAGCACCTGATTTTACTAGTAGCTCTATCAGAGCAAATTTGATTTTTTTTTCTTTAATTTCATTCCAAGGTTCATGAGTAGAAGCCTGTTACATTTTCTTTTCTATTTCTGCATTTTTCATTATCCCACTGTCATGTACCTGACATCCTGAAGCAAACGTACAGAGTGACCTATTCTATGCACAGTTATTCAGAGATAAGTACTCTAGTTATTTCAGGTGAATGCAAAAACAGAAGTATCATTTTGAGCCTCCGTGCTAATATTTCAACTGAAATATAACAATTACTTAATGTATATTCTTTACTGAGCTTCATATTTCTTTTATACAAAATTGGTATTAAAGTCCTTGGATCATTTAAAATGTCTCTATGTTATGCTCATAAAAAAAGTTTAAGTTTATAAAAAAGTTAAAAACACTGGGAGTAATTAGGTAGATTTTAATTTTATTTTTTTTTGTGTACTGGTAAAAGATAAGTTAGTTGGATACTTTTTCAGAATACCTAATATAATCAGTTTTGACTTAAGTGTCATATGCGCTAAAATAGATGCTTATAGACAAGTACTTGCAAATATTTCTTTCACTGAGATCTTTCATACATTCTCTGCCTTTTCTGTCTTGACAGAGCGATAGAAGAATTCTCCTAAAAATGCCTGTTATTCCAGAAAGGTAAAATCTGCACGCTTACAAAATGCTGGTATGTACATAATTACCCAGGAGTTCTTAAGCAAGAACATGCATTTCAGACCCAAAAAGTACATATATGTGAAGCAATTCTAACATGTCTGCTTAGTTAATCCCACAGTCCAGACTTGCTGTAGACTTTAGGTGGGGGACAAAAGAAAGCATACTGAAAATGAGTTTGGTTCCTACACAGCAGGTTCTGCAAAAAGTAGTAGATATCATGCTCACTACAGAATATTTCTATTTCATATATTTACATTTCATTGAGTATTTGTGTTAATTAAAATCAAATTCTGTAACCTGATTTTTTTGAAGAACCCCTGCTACTTTTTATGAATTAATAGTAAGAAAGATGTGAAGTTATAAAACTGAATCAAAATTCCAAATGCTTGGAAGTATTCTTCTTAGGAATATATTTCCTCTTAGATCACCTTGCAGATCAGGGGGAAAAGATCAAATTTGTTTTCTATCTGTACTTTTTAGCTGGTAAGATGACTCTTTAAGGTATCAGGAAGCTCTGACTTTTCTTAAAGCTTAGAAAGCATGAGCTTTTCACAGCACTGGCATCTCCAGCTCAGATCAACAGCAGCCAACCTTATCAAAACCCTGAGCCCAGAGCTGGAGAGCAGGTTGGTGCAGCAGGAATAGTGCTGAAGGCCTTACTACCAGAAGAGTTAGCATATTTTGACTTTTTCATTATTGCTGAAAATCTTAATAGCTCTCTTCTCCTCAGATTGCCCTAGAGACACCTCTTTTCTATCTGAACTTGTACCAGGATTACCCTCTGGTGTTTCCTTCAGGCTTTGTACTGTGACATGTAAGGCAGTTGAGGTGTAGGGAAAAAGCAAAGTTAAATTGTTTCTTTGCCCTCCTTTCTGCCATAAGGACCTTGGGAAGTCATAGCTGGTCTCTGAAGTTTAATTTCTTCATCAGTAAATTGGAATGAGCTCCAGTTCTTTCTTGGCAAAGAGTTTTTTGTTCCCTGGCTGAAAAAGAAGCAACAGACACTAATTAGGTATTATGGAAATATCAAAGCGCTTAATAGCAAGCACTCTTAGGTGTACTAGGTAGAGAGTTTTCTTGTACATATTTGCAAAAAAGGTATAGTGTTATGATTTCTTGAATCACCAAGTGAACCTGCTATTGACATGTTTCTAACTTCATTGTATGATTTGAAAGCATTTTTTTCCCTTTAGTGCTTTTATCTTGAGGGAGACAGAGAAAAAAAGCAATAGAGTAAGATTGATTGTAAATCACTGATTACTCAGACTCAGATTTCTTGCAGGGCTCTGCTTTGGAGAAGACCACAGTGGTATTGTTTTATTATCTCTCCGTTCAAAATAACATGCTATGAATACTAATGTTAAGAGGAAACAATGAGCAAGAGATGGGGTGCAGGTATACAATAGCCAAAAATAGAATGTGGTTGTCAGCTGTTATTTCCATCTTTTATAGAATAACTAGGTCTAATCTATAAGCTATTAATTTTGTTTAAAATGGTGTACATTCACAATGCGGTGCATTGATTCCAATTTTCTGAGCTGCTGCTAAACTAGATCATTTTTTTCAGTAGGCATATATAGTGTCTTGAAACTAGAAAATTCTTAAGTTCCCTTTTAGAAGATACTTAAACAACAATGCAGAAACATTATACTTAAAAAATTCCTAAAACACCCTCAAAAAACCCCCCAAACTTTTAGCATATGTCACATAACAATAGTCATGGGCTAGCTGGCTATGTGGCAGGATAAGATATATTATCATAAAAATTAGGCAGCAAAACAAAGTATTATATAAACAAATATTTTAATAACATAAAATGAAATTAACTTAATCATATTTTAACAAATATATAAAAAAAACAAAACCAAAGGAAAGCAAAATATTCTACTATGAACATGAAGTACTATAGATTGGACAGTCATCTGATCTCATCTCCTGCCATGTTGGGCGAGGGTGCTAAGACCTTCAACAGCTGAGTTTTCAATACCTCCAAAAAGCAAGATTCTCTAACCTCTTTGGAGAACCTCTTCCAGTGTTTGACTGTCCTCACTGTGAATTTGTATATACAATTTCCATTATGGCAGCTGCCAACTGCCATATTCTGTAAACTTTTTACTTTGCAGCTTGAACAATACTCTGGCACTCTCTCTAACAAGTAAAAGGTAGCTGAATGTAGCAAACAAGTTGTCTTTCAACATTCTCTTTTCCATACTGAAGAAACCAAACTTCCTCAGCCTTTTTTTACTTCGTATGATCCTCCTGCCTCTTCATTGTTCAGTTTTTTTAATCTTTGTCCCAAAGCCCCAAACTAGGAACATTTCTTCAAGTGCAGCCTCAGAAATGCCTCACAGGGGAACACAGTTGCTTCCAGTTGTCTGCTGGCTATGTTTGTCCTAATACAGAGCAGTAAAACTTTAGCCTTCACTAAAAGAGATTGCTAATGCACGCTCAACTAGTGGACAGATAGGCCCACCAGATCCACTCAAACAAAATTACTCCTCATCCAGTTCGCATCCAGACACAGTCTTATTGCATCCCAAGCACAGCAGTTTTGTTTCTTTAGGATGAATTTCATTATCTTTCTGCAAACCCATTTATCCACCTGCTGGAATTCTCTCTGAATGTGTATAAACTACCTCCCAAACCTGCTTTCTTCTGCAAACTCGCTAAGCCCTTGTTGTGGATGGAGTGACATACATCACTTGTAAGAGAGGAACAGTGGTATGTGTATCGATACAGAACAGCAATTTAACTAAGACTGATAGTAAATGCAACAGTGATTCAACAAGATTCAATGGCAAGACATTAATTTACTGCATAGAGTCAGATAAAACCCTCAAGAAAACACTCCTGATGAGGCATGAGATTCAAAAAAGATCACTTCGAGTTCTAAACTCCTTTCTGAGAGAAGCTTAGGTGTGGCTGGATCCACACAGATGAGACAATATCAATCACCAGGCTTGGTCAGTGGTTTATGCCTAAACGACCTCATGTGCACAAGCAATCCTTTCTATCACTCAGCTAAGATTTCGGTTTGAGTGCACTTACCCCAGTTTGGTTACCAAGAGTCTGATGAGATAAGGATTCCCTCAGCCTCGGGGAGTAACCTTGTGAGGTGCTCCTATGCAAGGGGAGATCCTGCTGTGCAGAACACTGCTAGGCAGGAGAGCTCAGTAGGCCCTGAACTATTTATGGAGTAACATGACTGACTTACAGCCCTTTTTGCAAAGCAGACATGTTTTGAGCTGGCACATGCTCAAGTATCCCTCGGCTGTTGAGCAAGGCTTACGTCCCTTAGGTACTGAGCGAGATTTATGTCCCTTAAATATTGGATTACCTGTGCGTCAGATGCAGCATCATTACAGGCATTGGGGGCCACTGCTTAAGAAGAAAAGTGAGAATGAAAAGCAGACTATCATAGTCATTAACAAAGATCTCAAACAGCAATATAGCAATAATCCCAAAGGAACAGCCCTCAAAAATATGCTTTTGAACTGCTGATGACTTATAAGCAAGTGTTTTATCGGTCCAATGAGTCTTACCTACCTTTTCTCCATCTTTTTAAGCCACTTCTTTTCAGTTATACTACAGAGATTTTACAGCTGACCCTGCTGCACTTGCCCACTCAGCCAGTTAACTTGGTGTAGAAGGCAATCATATTGAACAGGTGTGATTTGCCCTTAGTGAAACCATACTAGCTATTTCCAAACATTTTTTTCCTTGGAAATATCTTCCAAAAAGATTTGCTGCACTTTCTTCACAGACAGCCTATATTGCCTTGGCTCTTCATTCCAGTTTAGAAGATGGGTATAATAATTGTCTTTTTCCATGCTACAGGGAACTCTTTTGACAGATACAACCCTTAGAAGATGACAGACAGGGACCTTGAAATGGCATCTGACAGGTCTCTCAGAAATCTTGAATGTATTCAGTTTGTCCCCATTGAATGTTTGTACAGTTTGTTAACATGCTCCCTAATTTGATAATTTCCTGCTGTTAAGTTGTACTTCATTTAGTAGACATGGGAGGCCTGACAGCAGACATTTCAAGTACAAACTGATACAAATGAGAAAATTAGTATCTCTGCCTTTTAATTCTCCATCATCCAGGAACTCACTAGCTCTGTATAGCAAGCCTACATATCTTTGGTTTCTGTTCTGGTTGTTGCCAATGTACTTAAAAAACCCTTCTTGTTGACTTTCACATTCCCAGTTTCATCTATAAACTTTAGTTTTTTTAATTGCATAATTCCATGTATCTCATGTAATATTCTTATTTTTCTCCTGGTTGAAAATCTCTATTTTATCCTTCCATACTCTTTCTATTTGCATTTGAGTACAATCAGGACATTTTAGCCATGGCCTTATGTCAAACTAGTCTAATTTAATGGACCATCCTGTGCTTTGGGGAGTTTATCCTCTGGAATACTCAGCATTCTTGAGATTTAGGTTGTTTGAGTTTGGGATTTTATTTTTTTTTTTTCCTTTTTTTTTTCTTCCTTTTTAAACAACATCTGAGGGATTCTTTTACCAAATACCTGAACAAGCAAAAGTCTCATCTTCTAGATCCCATGCCTTGACTATACCTTTGTTCTTCCTCATTTTCCTGAGGATAATTAAATCATCTGATAGCACTTGGAATGAAGGTTGATGTTTACCAATCACACTACTCATTTTTATTCAGAAGCAGCAGTTCTAGCAGATCTGACTTCTCACCCCATCCATACAAAATCTGCATCAAAGCACAGTCCTTGATGCACTCCAGAATTCTCCTGGTTTACTTGTGTTCAACAATATGCAAAAGATGCTGGAGCAGTTGAAGTCCCCCGCAATAAGTTGATATTGCAACCATGAGACTTCCTCATCTGTTTTGAAGCATTAATGAAAAACTCTTTGATCAGGAGGTCAGTATTCAACACCTGCATCATGTTCTGTATGTTTCTCAAATGCGGTTTCGAGAACAACTGATCAGCCTTTTGTATCTTCTGTAACACAGCTTTATATACATAAAACACAGTATCACGGTTTTCTTCTTTTTTCAGTATTAACCTATGCCAACATGCCCCACATTACACTACCACCTGAGCGCAAATTTAGCAAGATTTCTAATAACATTAAGAACTTTGTTCCTAAATTATCCATCTGCCACAAAATCTGTTTGTCTCTCCTATTCTCCTTTTAATTACAGTAACTTCTATTACCATTTTGCATTTGCTGGGAATTAGAAGTCAGGTTTTCTCTGTGAACATGAATCCGACATAGCTCCATAATGTACTTCCTGAACAATAAGAAAATAATTAATATATTTTCTGCAATTTGTCCAGGGCTGTAGTAACATGGTTCTGCCGAAGCCCAGGCTACCTTGGAGAAACACACCAGCCATCATGCCAGGTGTGGGGAACTACCTTGGCTTTATCAGTGCCAAAGGCAGAACCTTTGAACCTTGTGCTCAACAGGCAGGACTGTCAACCACAGTCAAGGAGCACGTAAAGGAGAAAGAGAAAGCTCTCAGTGTGAGGAGAAAGTTCTCTACATGAGAAACGTCTAAAGCTAAAAGGAGTCAGGGACCAAAATGCCCCAAGCTCTGCAGTGCTAGGGATTTTAAACAGCAGCAACTCAATGGGGGTGTACAAACAAACAGCCAATGGGGAACCCAGGAGGGAGGAGCAAAGGGAGGGGGTTAAAATGCAGGGACCAACAGGGATGAGGGGGAGGAGAGGACCTGTCATGCAGGCCAATAGGACCTCGAGGGTTAGGGGATTGGCAGGGAAGGATCCAGAACAAAGGGCAGGGTTTACAGTGATGGACAAAGGGTAGGGGCAGGGTTGTGGTGACAGGCAGGGAAGGTTTGGAAGTAATGGGTTGGGTTTATAATGAAGGGCAATTCAGGGGAGGATATAACTCTTAGGGGTAAACCAACTTGGGAGGAGTGGGGCTAATGTAGGAACAAACCATTAACAATAAAATTTAAACAGCAATCCATAAACTAATAAAACAAACACTCGCCACAACACTGTAGGGTTTTGATTTTTTGTGTGTTTGTTTGTTTAGGATTTCTTTGTGGGTTTTTTTCCCCTTTTATGGTTTTTCTTGTTTACATATTCACAACCTCAGACAATCAGCAAAGCTACAATACTAAGCTGTCTTTTTACTACAGCTTTTTCATCAGCAAAAATACATTAAATTTCCTATATTGCTGTGTTCAGGCTTACATTTCAACTATTCTTAAAAAAGAATTGTGCCTTTTAAATTATATTTCTGCATAAAGTGAAGACTAAGCTGTAACACCATGATTTCATCCATGTAAATTGATTACATATTTATTATCTGAAAGAATATTAATGTGAAAATACCACTCCTCCTGAGTTTTTGAAAACTTCTAACTGAAGCCCCTCTAAAAATATATATATATATATATATATTTATTGTTTTCATAATTCTTCTATAGCGATCCTTACATGTTTTTGGTACACCCAACTTGAATTTCCAAAGCAATTTTTATGTGTGATGCAGTGGTCAACATGGCTGGGGGACCATTCCAAATCAACAGTTTGGATGTTGACAATTTTTAGATTATAAAAGTGTTTAAAACTATCAACACAGTCTAGTCTGTGCCAGCTGGCCTCAGTGACAAACACTAACTATGTACATTTTTTCTCCTAATATACTCACATGTAGTGGACAGTTCATTTTTACTTACCACAAATACTGAGCCTTAATTTCAAACATTCTTTATTATGTATTGTAAAAAGTCTAAAGATAGGATATTTTATAAATACATAGGAATATATATATATATTTATATATATAAATACATAGTTTTTTATGTGAGAGGAATCACTCATAACTAGAAACACAACATAAATAGAAATAAATCATGATGGTACTGGAGATAAATAATTTTTCTCACTACTCTTCTGTCACATTGATTTACAAGGCCTCTTCTAGCCTTAGGTTTAAGGACATCTCAATTATAGTCAGTTTGAAACAATAACTTGATTTTGAGAATTAATTACAACTATTTTCTTAAAGTGCTTTTTAAAATCACATGTCTTTTGATGTAGAGGAGTGATTGGTGTCATGGAGAGGTTTTATTGCCTTGATGTTAATTCTCATTGAAAGATGATTAACTGGATCTAGAATACTCTTCAGCTATTCAGATCACAGCTTTCTTCCAAGTCATTACATATTTTCCTTTTGTCAATTCAATGTTTCCATTCAATTTATGAAAGCTTACAGGCTGTCACACATTATAAATTTCATATATTCACATTCTATTCTATCCTTAAATCCAAAATGTTTTAACTTAGGCTGGTGGCTAACAAGGCTGAAATTAATTAAAAGATGTCAGGACTGGTGTGTTATGCTTTTATTTTAATTAGAAACCTATTGAAATGGGTACAAAGCAGGTCTCCACAAATGAGGGAAATTTGGTGCTAGCTTCTCTGTTCTAAGATATATGGACATGAAACTTTAGTGTGAAATTGCACCTATCTAAAACAGTAACTTTCTATTTTTCTTTTTATGTCTACTCAACACTTAAACTGTTGTTTTTTGTTTTTTTTTTTCTTTATATAGCTGTTACAGCCCTATGTCTAGTTTGAGAATTCATTAGCAGTCCATGTAGCTGCATTGCCTAGCTCACTGGAGAGAGAGTATCAATTTTTCTTTCATTACCTTGACTTGTTTTTCTTATTCCACTCCAGTCTTAAGTTAGAGGTGAAACAAAAGTGCTTTTTTATTCCATATTCATAAATTGTGTGATGCAGGTCAGCAGTGTAGGATTATAGGATCCCCTTAAATTTCCAGAAAATAACACAAGAGATAGACAAATCTCACCTTGAAAACTTAAAGTTTATATTCTGACCTACCCTGATTTGGTCATTTAACAGTTCAATGTCTAACAGATGTTTGTCACATGATATTTTTGCAGTCAGTAAGACACAATTAGGCACACCCAGAAGGTATTTCATGTCATGTTAGGATGGGCAATAAAAATTACATTAATAGACCTCTGGAGGTTTCTACTTTTTCTATTAAGAAGAAGACAGAAGATGACTACAGTATGAATGTCTAACTTTTAGACATACAAAATCAGGTTGAATTAATTGTACCTTATTTTTAACACATGGTAAAATTGTCTTATGTGTGGCAAAAATTATGTTTAGACAAATTAATAAATGCTTAGACAAATCTTACACTTCAAACACAAGTCCTGGACAACAGCTTTATATCAAAACTCTTGGCATTATTTTTAGAACAAATTTAAAAGACAGATTTTCTGACAAAAAAAGGCAATCCATACAAGTTTATAATACATTCGGTAACATTATTTGTTTTGTTGCTTTTTATTTCTAGTAGAATGAAATTTTAATCCAGTCTCATGACTCTTGTAAAAAATCTGTGCTTAGTAATATTAATACTTTTTAATAAAATATTTGACAGAGAGTCAAAAATAAGTAAAGATCTAGACCTTCAGCATGAACCCTGTTAAAGCACTCTTTATAACCAGTCAGGCACTTAACACAGACAAAATACCAGCAGATTGTATCACAACTACTCCTACTATCTATGACATTTTACTGAGCAAGTTTCTGATTGCCAAATGGAGAAACAGTGGAACTGATAGTGCTGCAGAAAGTACAGTACTGGCCATATCAGCTTGCCAAAGGAGTCATCTCAGGGCAGAAAAGAGACTGATAAAAATCAGAGGTAGATAGTACCATCTTATTAATTGGTGTATTACAGGAAGATCTAGGAGGCAGTCCATGCTCCCTGAGCAGTTTTCTAAAACTTGAATGGTTTTAAAAAACATAGGCTGCTGAAGCAGGTTTTAACTGGAGTTTGATATCATACCATTTGTAATTCCATCAGCATACATGTATAAACACTTACATACACTTAAAATGCATGCATTCAGCAATTCAGATTCTATGCATGGTAATGGCAGTGTCTTTAATAAAGACACTTCTGTCTTTAATAAAAAGGTTATATAGGTTCAAACCCTATCAAAAAGTGTCATTTGATGGTATATGAGAAATCCATTAACTCAAACTCATATCCCTATTCTTTTAAGCATAAAACTGGAGATTACATCAAACTCTGCCTGTGTTGTCCCATATTCTCGCCCTCTCTGCCTCTTCTACCCTAAGCAACTTAAGTGTTGTGTAATTTACATTTTCATTCCGGATCCCGAGCGTCTCTTAATAGTCATCTATGGCCCATGGACATATAACAAGTGAGTATTAAAAAATCATCTTGTATATTTTGAATGAGTGCTTACATATATTTAGAGAAAATATGAAGATCACAACAATGACACCAGGGTTCTTTTGGTCAGAAAATCTGTTTATGAGTATCTAATCCTGACAGAGGTGTTTTAAACCTTCATTTCAGGAGAGGAAGAGGTGAAGTATTAAAACGTAATCTCTTAAACTTTGACATCCACATTGGCAAAAACATTATCACACAAGGTTCTTAGATTGTTTCTTTACATCTGTAAAATGCAGATAAATATCCTTAGCTGCACTGTGAAAGCACAGTAAAATATCTGGATAGACATACAACTAACTTGTGGAGTATTTTTATGTTATGTTTTTTGAAATGATATCTTACTACATGTTGAACCTGTCCAAGAGTATAATAATTTCTAGCAATACAGCAAAAAGTGTATTTTTCATGTTGAATGTAAGGAAACTTAACACTGTAAAAAGTGGTTTATCAGTGAAAGGCTAGCTTCCTCTTCCTTAAAAAAAAAAAAGGACCTTAAACCTCAACACTTGTCAGAAACACTCAGAATCAGGAAAATTAACTCTATTATTCTTACTCACATAGTCTGTGACCTGAAAGGATATTTTCATTGCTTTAACAAGGTAAGAAATAATATTTCTTTGGGTGTATGCCTCCACCTGAATTTTTCACTTCATTCTTCACCTGTATGTCTACAGAATAGAAAGGAAACTGATAGCATTTCAGATTAGAACAGAAAAATACAAAACACATAAGAAATTCTTTAGATAGATATGTCACAGTATGATAACCATAAGAAAGAATAACATGGATTTCATACTGGTGTACCTTTCTTTACATTTCATCTGATTTTATTCAAGCAGTTTAACATTTGAAAATTCCTACATGGCAGAGGAATGGACAAAATATTTTACATCTGGAGTCTGAAATATCTTTAGAATGTATACATACAGTTCTCTACATTGTAGTTGAAAATCTAGCCAGAAATACCTGTGCTAATGAAATCAGTAGTCATTACAAGGTATGTCTGTCTATATTTTGACTCTGCTTTCTTAACTTAGGCCTTTTCTAGATGTTTGGTGAATCAGTGTTTCTAATTGCATAAACTCTCTGACAAATCAGTGGAGAAGGTGCACCACTTGTGAGCATTCTGCTTAGTTCTTCTTTGGATTCAGAGTTATAAATCATGATGATGACTTTTCTCCTTAAAAAAATTATTTATTCCTGGGACAGAAACTTTAACAAAAGGGCTCTTACTTTGAAAAAAAAAAAAAGAAAAGTGTGTTAGCCTTCAGAAACATCACACTTACTATCTCTTCAATCCAGAAAACCTTGTATTATTTGTAGAAGCTACAAATAGGAAGGACTATGAGAAACCTCCTGCTCCTCATAGGACTGGAATAACTCCCTCTTTTTGTATGATGCCTGCTGAGTTGCTTCCTTGGTCTTTCTGCTGTGGCCATGAGATTTGCATGGTAGTATTAATAAGAGCTGCCTGATTTAAACAATTTTGTCATCTACAGCTACTGAAGTTAATGGGACTGTTTATATGCCTGAAAGCATAACTGTGCTGAATCACTGTCTTTAATGATAAATTCTGTTGATTAAGTGAGAAATGATGACATACTTCATTTCAGAGGAATTTCTCATGATCATTCTCTCAGTGCAAACTGTCAGCTCCAAATGTTACAACAATATCTGTTCACTGAAAAAACACTGACTCTTTACCCAGAATTTCTTAACATCCATTATTTGCTGAAATTATGATAGGAAAATTATGTTTCTTTCTTCAAAACAGAAACCTATACAAATACTTCCCCTTCAAAATCAAAGATTTTTCCCAAATGGAATTCTGTATTCCACAAAGATTTGTCTCAAAACTTTCAATGAAGCTTATACACATAAACCCATCCAAAGTAACATAGTAAAGAAATAAGACCTTCACACTTGCATGGCATTAGAATTTTAGCAAGGAAGCCTAAAGCAGAGTGTTTTACACTGGGAAGAGGTTGGAGACCAAAGGAAGAGCTAGTATTTACTTCTTCCAAATTAAACTACATCAGAAGTTTGATGAATGACAATTTTAGTTGTGGATTGCTTCTTTCCTTATTTTTTTTTCTTTTTTCTTTTTATCTTCCTATCTTTGTAGTTTGGAAAGATTAATCTTCATCTCTCACCAGTTGGCTATTTAGACTGAAAAACCAACCAGAATGAGAATAGATGCTGAAACAGATAATCCAGCTAAAAATGTGATGCATACTGGCTTGGAATCTAGACAATGTGTTGCATTCATTTTATTCTCTGGACCGAGAGAACAATAAGATTCTTCCAATAAACAGTGCAAAATTGTGATGTGTAATGTATATAGGTCAGCAAGCTGCACACAGCTGGCAATAAAAATAAACAAACAAACAAAAAATAAAGCAATCTGACTTCCCTGTTAAAATTTGGACTGTAGATTTTAAATTAGCAAACACAAATTATTTTTCTCCAGGAATTAAAAGAAAAAATAGACAACCAGAGAAACCAAGCTAAAATTAAGTGGAAGCTTTTCTGAAACTATCAATGTTAAGTTGATTTATCTGAATTATAAACAAGCAAACTGTTTTTTAAAGTCTTTCAGATGTATATTTCTTACAAAATATTGACTGTATGATAATTTCTAGAAAACATTGACTGTATTTGTTAGAGCAGAGCCAGATTCTCATAACCTTATAGTGAAATCAAAGGTCCCCAGCAAAGGAACGATATTGACCTGTTGGAGTGAGTCCAAAGAGTTACCACTTTGATCAGAGGGATAGAGCAACTTTTCTATGAGCAAAGGCTGAGGGAATTGAGATTGTTCACCCTGGGAAAGAGAAGGCTTCAAGGTGACCCAATTGCAGCCTTGAAAGAAAGATGGAGAGAGACTTTTTACAAGGACATAGAGTGTCAGAAATAGTGGAAATAGCTGCAAACTGAGACAGAATAGTTTTGAATTAGATGTTAGGAAGAAATTCCTTACTATGAGGTTTAATGAGGCATAGGAACAGGTTGTCTATATAAGTTGTGGATGCCCCAACCCTGAGAATGTTCAGTCAGGGGGGATGAGGCTCTGAGCAACCTCTAGGTCTAGCCAAAGGTGTCCCTGCCCACTTCAGGTTAGAGCTAGGCAATCTTTAAGGGCCCTTCCTACTCAAGCCATTCCATACAGCTATGATTCTGATAGTTAAAATATATCCATGAAATAAAGCATATTCACTGTTTAAACAAAGAACTGCAGAAACCAGCATATTCCAGCCTCAGTGACTCTGTGATTCTGAAATTCTGTTATTTGGCAAATCTTGCTTGCAAAACGGCTTGTCCAACTCAGTACATCTTGTTCTGTTTATTTGTTTGTTTGCTTGCTTATTGCAAACATTTAGAAGACAGATTTTGTTCTGTACAAACATTTCAAAAAGAGCTTTAATTAATAGAAGTACATAGACTGATGTGCAAATGAGTGTTCTTGTGTTTGATTACACATTCTTGAGTGCAATTATGGGTATTCACTTCAAAAGTGTTATCATAGCCCTCCATAATGTATATTCATGTCCACTGGTACAATTCCTATTTCAAACCTTTGAGCAGATCTAATCAGCCCAAATTTCAAAACAAATTTTTCTTCCTACAGATGAGGCCCATTATCATTACCAGAATCCAATCCCTAAATCTATAGCTGTATAAGTTATACAACAAACTGCAGTCTAGTCATGTTTTCCACCAGCTTGCCTTCACTTCAAAGGTTGCTTTTACTGTGGTCTAAACATTGGCTGTTGGCTCCCAACCTTCTCTGTTAATATGAATGAATGACCCTTAATAAATTACAATAAATTACAATAAATCTCACAAGTCCAAAAGAAGCTGAACACCAGTAAAAGTTTTCCAGAGAAATATTAAGCCATACAGTTAGTGATTAAATCCCAATTTCAATTAAAATTAAATGAAAGAAGCAAAAAAGGAATCCAGTCCACCTAATACAGACATATAATTAATAACTGTATTTTGTGCCCTCTTTAAACCAGTGTGCTTTAAAGTCATATGTTTCATGGGCAAAATATAGAAAGGTTGCTTCCAAATGGCCATGGGCCACTGTGTTCTGTGGGCATGAAAACTTTTTGTCTGACCACAGTAGTTATAAATTAGGGTTGTTGTGGTGGTTTCTTTTCCACATAAGTATTTGGGATGGAGATGAAAAGCAGATATGAGGAAAATTTAACCTCAAACTCAGGAAAAATTATGGAAACATTTTGAAAACTTAAGGTAAGATTAAATTAACTTCTTCCTTAAATAAAAATGTATGATTTCTAAGTCTGTCTCTATTAGCTTCCTTCATAGTCAGTAGAAAGAAATACCACCTTTTATAAAACAATTAATCTAATTCTGAGACAAGAAACTGTAATAGGTCAGATGGGTGGCCTTTAAGGATTCATGGGACTGCTCTGTTGTTGTACAACAGAGAACAGAGAACTGTTGTACAGTTCTATGGCTGTAAAGAGAAACTGGAAAGTCAGATTAGATGTCTCGATAGCAGAAGTTAGGTAAATTTAATCTTACCCTTAGTACCTATTTTATATATGCTTCCCACATAATTCCAAAGCATGATGCAACAAACACAATGTGAAAATGGTGGCTACAGTCTATATTTTCTCCAATACTGATTTAAATTTTAGATGATGTTTATGCTATTTTTTAAGTGAGAGCAGGTCATTAAAATTATTGAAGGAGAAAACAATAAGAGTTGCAAACCACAAAGATTTATCCTCACGCGTCTCTAGAGTGCACCATATATTAGAACTGCCTTAGCAATAGAGGAATAAAATTGCTGAGTTGCAGCTCTGACATATGCTGGTAAGAGCAAAGTACAACTCTCACGCTGTTTAATTCACTTTAGTTAGAGACTTGCTCCTCTTGGTCTGAGAATTTTAATAAGGAGACTACGGTATGGAAATACAGAAATATTTTTAAAATAAAAGGGAGAAGTTAATAAATTCTGAATGGATAGATAAGAGAGTACTGTGACTTTGTTTTTCATGACTTGCTGCAAAATTAAAATAACAGTTTAATATATACCATTCAAATAAGATGCTTGGTGAATAAGATGACAGGAGACTTTGCTTACCCTTGCATTTAACTTTTATTTTATTTCTCATCCTGATTAGAACAAAATCTTTAATATTCAAGGCATCTCAATGAGCAAAGAGTATGGTGTAATGCTGATAGTTTGAGAACACTGCTAAAATGACTTCTATAAGTACATACTTCTACAGGCATAACTCCCTTTTAAAATGCAAGACTCTGATTTGCTGACCATAAGGGGTATTACTGGAGGTCACTATGTTGCATAAAGTATGTCAAAGGACTGTCCCTATACACACTGCATGAACAGAATGCTGATTGAATATTTTCCTTGGGTGGATATAGATTAAAAATGTATGATAATACCATTCTCTAGAAAACAAAAACAAGTGTTTTGCTGACCTTTTTCAGACATTTGGAAATGCATTCAGTTTATGGTAGGCTGGTGCCAAATTTACTATGAAAAGTCCTTTGTCCATCTTAATTTTCTTTAATCAAACTCTGAAAAGTGTCACTGCTTCCTGAAAAATTAGAAAAATATAATGGTTATTCTCTTTCTTATAGAATATAATGCATTTCCTATTTAGGTCTCTTGACTCTAAATATGTCTCTATATGTCAGGACCATAAAGGAGCTATAAGTTTTATTGCCTCTGCCCAGCCTCAGCAAGGACTTTTCCACACCCTACCCACAGACTCAGGAGCTCCAGCTCAGCTTAGTCCAGGGCTGCTCGGCCCAGCACCAGCAGTGTCACAGGAGTGTTGGTATCCAGCTCTGCCACAGCCTTGCCCTGTCTCATGGAATCCCTTGACCTCAACTTCAAACCCTGGGCTGAGTTCCTGGCCTAATCCCAGCCACCACTGTCCCTATAGACCTCCATGGTCACCACAAGGCCTGATCTCAGCTCTGACCTATGGATTGGCTTTCCAACTTGACCCTGGACCTGCCTTTTCTCTATGATATACCCTTATGATCCAGACACTTCTTTGGCTCTGAACATCCTCCTTGAGTCTACCCTGCTCACCTCACTGGGTCCTGTGGGCAGTGTCTGCTGGCCTTGGGATTTTCCCCTGGATGCCTGGCTAAGTTTCATCTGACATATCAGCATATCAGCAATACTTTTGCTCAGTATTTATCATATTAGGATGAAGGAATTTGTATTGGCTTTCAAGAAGCACTAAGAAACAAAGGATTGCGTTACACCCTTGTGGAGACACCACCAGGAAACCCAGAGTAACATATCCCCAAGAGTCACAGGGGAGCGTTCAATAGAAAATGTGGAAATGTCATAAAACAAAAGGCCTTAAGTAGGCAAGTTAAGCTAATTCTTTTTCTTATTTTTTTAATTGACAAATGGATAAATAAATTACAATTTCCAGATGGTCAAATCCTCTTTAGGAATATCCTTGTCACAGTAACAAAAAATAACACATCTCTAGCAGTTGTTAATCATCTGTAAGGAAATCCATAAATATCCCTAAATGAAGATGCAAACAAACAATGCTAAAGTGGACATATTTTCTTTATTCAAAATTCAGAAAAAAATCAGATGGGAAATATGACCTTGTATTTTTCTAAATATTTTCTACATTTATGAGCTATACAAAATTGGTGAAAATTTTCAACAAGTGGATTTCCAGAAAGCCACAAACCAAAGAAATACATTTTAAATTCTACATATTGAATTGGCATCTACCTCATCTGAGATCTATTGTATGTATTCTCTTTATGGCTTAACAGACCTTAAAGATAGTTTCTGCTTTCTGTTACCCTGGCAAATCACATCTATGTCTACAATCCAGCCATGAAGTAATCATAGCATATAAAAAGTAGTTTCTACCTACCAGGAGTAAAACAAAATTTGAGGTTGTGGCACAATATGTTCTAGACACGTAGATTTTTGGGGTTTGTGTTATTTTTTTATCTACTTTGACAAGCTCATCTAGGGAAATATAAACTTCCTGCACTTTCTACTTTTAGAAAATACAGAGAGAATTGATTTGGGTCATAAAAGTCAGTGCATTAAGAACATTAAGCAAGAAAAGAACTCCTGGAGATTTATAAATTAATGTGTGCCCTACTGACCATTAAAAACGATGAACCTTGCTTTTATCCTGTTTATAAGGTTGCTGTGAGGTTGAACAGAACAAAGTTGACATATCTGTAATCTCCACTGGTCTACTAATCTCTCACTCTACTTCTGTCCGAGCATTAACCTGTGACATGACTTGAGATGAGGCTCTCATCAATGTCAAATGTCTGACAGGTACAGGACATCTATTCTTTAAAAGTGAATAAAGGTTTACAATGTTTAATACAAATCCTACAACTTTTGTACTAATATTCCTATGTTAATGTGAGCAATCTTTTGACTCGTAATGTTGAGCTCAAATACATTTTCTTCTGAGCTCCTAAATTCCTAAAAGATTAAACAAAAAGGGATTTGTCCATCACAGAAAATTACATGTTTAATATGATAGACAAAGAGAATTTACTAGGATATACTGATTTTTAAAAGCTTTTGGCTCTGTAAGTCATGTTTTCTGGTTTTGAGACTAATGTAGGATAACTGATAAAATATTGCCATGCCTTTGTTCCTATTAGTATATAAAGTAAAATGTAATTGCCATAAACCCTAAAATACAATTATAATTTTAAACCCCTAGTGATTTCTTTCACCATTCCTTTGATTTTATTGCTTTTATTATTCAACAAAGTTTGGAGTAGAATGGAAGTTCTGCATGAAATTCTGTAAAAGAGTGTCCTTCAAATCTTAGGGAGGGTGGAGTTGAAAATGAGGGGCTGGGGGGACACAAGGCTGGGGGACATGGGACAACACAACTGACAAAATGATACCTCCCAGACATGTATTTATTAAAGATCTGCATTCAGTGGGGAAAACTCCTCTCCAGATCATGACCCTCACTGGTAGGTCCAGTGAACCACCTAAAGAAAAGCAGTTACTTTAAACAACTAATGCAGCATAAAACTCAGGAGAGGGATATTGAAGGCAATGAAGGAATAGACGTTGGTGAGCTGTAAATGAAGATGTAAAACAGAATTACATAGGAAAGGGTATGATCTATTACCTTCATGACCTGTGCTAGGAAGCAAGTCTGAAAGATGCCAGAAATTGCACTTTTATATGCGGAGATTGAGTTGTTTTATTATCAGAGGGTGAAATTAATCAGAAAGGAAAAAAAAAAGTGAGTCCAGAACAATGACAGCAAAATTGAGTTTTACTCTTCTCCCTGCCAATTTTATCATTGACTTTGTAATTAAAGCTTGAAGACTTTCCTGCTTTATTTCTCTAGATTTCTTTAGAAGAGAGTTAAAAAGAGGTGGACTTAAAATGTAAAGTTCATTCTCTCCTTCTACATTCACTAGAACTGTATAATCAGGCCAGAATTTTAGTTTGAGTCATCTCAAACAAGTAACCAGCCTTCAATAAATCCAAGGCCCAGTACAGAAAACATCTGCATGTGGACCTTGAAATCTGAATCTGTGATTTTTATGTAGCATCTTCCTTTCCACATAGTAAAGAAAGTTATTTTAGGAATAATGCAGCCAGCACTCTCTTTGAGTCTATCTCAACTTGGAACATCAGCAGCAGCTTGAAAAGGGCCAGTCTGCTGGTTGTGTTCTTCTGGAACACAACAATCCAAGGAAATAATACCAAAGATGGATTGTAGCATAACTCTCTACATGAACAATTTTCTTTTTCATCTTATGCATCTGGTCTGCTTAACCTATTTGTTGGAGTACTTGGCTGAGTACTTAACATATATATGAGAGAGTTCTAGGGTTTCTGGGTGCAGATACACCCAGGTGTACAGGTTTCTGTCTGTAACTTCATAATTGTCCAAGCACCATCACCTTTCCCTAGCCATCCTGATCTTAGCTTTTTCTAGAGCTTCTAATTCTTCTGCAATACAGATTTACAGATTGTGACAACTAAATTCTAGATTTATTTATTCTTTTGGGAAATGTATCAACACAGGTAAAGGAACATAGAGACTTCGAAAGGCTGTCAAAAAGAAATTCAGTCTTATTTTATACAGGAAAAAAATAAGACTGTGTATTAAATATATAACACCTATTCATGTCACAACACTTAATTTCTGTCTACTGTTGAACCACTGTTTTGGATAATAGGTAATCATCTGGTTTTGGATTTTTTTTATTATCTATATCTTCTTCTTTTACTTTGACTTGTATAAGAAAATGCAATTCTTCCTCTTGTTCCCTCCCCACTGTCCCTTCTATCTGTAGCAGCATTCCTTTCATTCCATTTCTCTAACAGCAATTTATGAATGTTGTGTTTCATAATTTCCAGGACTCTTTTCAAAGAAAGTCCTTGCTGGCTCATCCTTCCTATGTGAACTTACTGGTTTATGTGATTTGGTCTCTTCCTTTTTCCTTGACAAAGCTAAGAAGGTGTCAGTGTATGTCTACATGAAAGACCTGCAAAGGCCACAGGTACCAGGGTTGCATGGTTGTCCATTAGTCATGTATTTCTTACATAAAGCAAGTATCTCTGGGCAGAATATAACCTCACTAAAATGAATAGTTAAACTAAGAAATATTACATTTAATAACGTTGGAGTTTTAACTGATCACATTTTATGAAGTTTATATTTATTTTTAATTTTAGAGAAGGGACTACTTGACAAAGTAAAATATCCTCCACTATTTCTTACTTGGTGCTGCTTTCAGAATTGGATTACCCATAACTTGGGTTTTCTTTTACCCTTTAATTGGATATATTCAGAATTGGCACAAAAATTTGAACTTGTCCATACAAGAAAACAAAGAAATGCATTCAAGAGCATCAATAAGAGCACACCACAATATGGGTGATAATTACTATAAATCAGAAAAAAAGAGTAAAAGAAGAAAAGCTTACATGGGCCCAGAAACAATACTGTTTTCTAGACTCATTTTCAATAAATTATATTCAATCTAGATGCAATAAGATTTCCTGTCATTTTCTAAAACAGAACTGGTCTTGCCACCAAAAAATAAATAGGTTTTTTAAAATGGAGATTCAGAAGAGTGGAAGAAGGTTGTGATGCCTAATAAACATTGTATTTTTGTAGTGTGCAAGTCAGTGGTACTGTTCAGTCAACAGAATTAAGGGAAAAATGAACACTACCATTCTGCACATTAAGCAGACGTGGCTTAGGTCAGTACCAGCTGTCCTTGGAGAAGTTGAATCTTCTGCAGAACATGATGTTATGAGATGTAGTGCTGTTTCAAGGTCGTTGAAAGAAAAGGAAAAACTAGTGCTCCTTCTTTCTCCTTTTATTTTAGAAAAACACACTGCAGCGACCTTAACTTCCCTTCACCTTCATGTTTTAACATAAGAAAAACTGTAGTTTCCTTAATAATAGTACTACTTCCAGAGCCCACTATAGATATTCTAAACGGTAATAATTCTATAGTACTGGGACCTTACACTTATTTCTAAAAGCCTCCTGGACAATTGGTCTCAAGACCATAATATATTTTGATGTCTCTTCTGACAGTGTAGGGAAAACTTCATTTTATCTCACAGGTCTGATCCTCACTTTTGGTGTTAGTTTGTATATTTTGTCTCATAAACCTCACAGTTATCCAGCTGTCCAAATGTCTTTGAGTTCATCATGAATGGTCTCAAATATAAAAAACCAGGACTGCATTACTGTTCTTGGACTGCCATGACTACCTACAAGTACCTGCGCTTCACAGACATCCTGTCCCATCATACTCAGCAAATCAGTTCAGAAACTCATGTCTGAAATTGACAGCAAGTATCTGATTCAATGTAGGTTTTCTTCTAAGTTGTAACCATCATAATAAATTCAATCATATTATGCTGTGTCACATTGGTATACTAGATGCACCTCAGCCCAGGTAGACAACAACCACAACCTTTCCCTCATCTACCAAGTTGGTTAAACTGCCATGGAAGATCAGATTAGTCAACCAGAACCTGCCTTTCATAAACCCTTGCTGGTTGGGTCTGCTGCCTTAGTTGTTCTCATGTGTTGCATGATGGTCCTTAGGTTGGTCTGCTCCATGATGTTCACTGGCACTGAGGTCCGGCTGACAGACCTGTAGTTCCCTGGGTCCTCTTTCTTGTCTTTCCTTTGGGTGGGTTTGCTAACTTCCAGTCAATTGCCATCTGGCTGGCTATCCATGACAGCTGATAAATGATGAAAATTGGCTTGTCAAGGTCCTCTGACTGCACCCTCAATACCCAGATGGTGGCTCCCATCCAGCCTCATAGGTCTGTGTGTCTGAGTAGCAGGTCACTAACCATTTACCTTTGAATTCACCTTTTGCCTCTAATTTCCTATACCTGCTTGTTCTCAGCTCAAGCTGGGCTTCCTCATTCATTTGTCCAGTTTCCTCCTGGTGAGTTTCACTGAAAGAACCCTGGTCTATATTTTCTCCTGTGATGGCCATAGGAAACATTCCAATTGGAAAACTGGAATATTGTAATGTTCCTTTTGTTCCTCTATCCATTATAGTTCTTCTGACCCTCCCTCATCTTAGTGTTTACTGTGATTAGCTATTTATCACATAAAGTAATAGTTTGTAAGGTATAGAATATTTTATGATTAGCACTATAGTAAAATCATGTAGTACCAGGTTGGACAGGATGCTCAAGGAACACCTTGGCAAAATCACAACTTAAACAAGACAAGGCCCAGTACACTTCTTTGTATTAGAAGAGTCCAATGTTGAGCCTGGAGAGATTATTCCAATGGCTGATTGCTCTCATTGTGGAAAATATTTCTCTTATATCTAATCAGAATCTCGTCAGCAATAACTTGCACCCATTACCCCTACTCTTTTCCTCTACCCTTTACACAGTACTTTATGAAAAGGGAGTCTTCATCTTCTCTGTAGCTGCCCCTTAAAATGACACATACTCTGTCAGTGGTATGACACTCAGACATGGCATACTAGAAGTAGTGACTCAAACATGTCCAGGACCATTTTCTGGTGGAGAGGTTATATGGTATGAAATGGTAAATCTACATACCATACCGTAATATATATTTTTGCTACCCAAAACACTGTGGTAAAAAGCATACATTAGAAAAGTATCTTCTAACTGTTCCTGGGAATCACCTGTGACTGTTCTGGCTGGCCTGTGGGTCTGTGTCAAAACTGTGCAAAAAACCCCCACATCTATCAAATTAATAATATGGATCATCAGTTCTAGTTTCAGGAACATTTACAGTCACTTTTCAATATTCTAAAAGAGCTGTAAGGTATTTTGTGAGAAAAGGTTTGTCTATAAAACCAAGGGATAACTCAGGGCTGTGAATCTTGTGAATTATAGAAAGCCACATTTTACTAAAAGACATAGAAAAAGGGGAGAACTGTGAGGACTAAGTTGCACGTGAACAGACTTTAGTGTCTTCCATGATACCAGCCACACAACACTGGCTGAGACTAATGGTTGTTTGCTCTCGTATTCTTGGCTTGTTTGGGTAGATCCACATTCCTAGCATTTGAGGATGCCTTGCTTTAATCTAACCATTAAATGAGAAAAAGGATTAAGATTCTTTCACTAAGGCACTGAGGTTATTCCATCTAAATCAGAATTTTACTCTCAACATTACACTCAATCACCACAGTCACTCAAAGCAGAATTCCAAACTGTGTGATTTAAGGTTTCTTTGGAAGGGCATGCCTCTCCCTCTACTGAAAACAGAGACCTTTAGAGGAAGAGTTGGTAACACCTTTTGCATAAATCAGGTATTGGCAATTGAGTTTAAAAACTCTTCTTTATCATAAAATTGTTTTGATTGAATGTCATTAAAATCAAAATCTTGGAAGCATTTAAAAAATGTTGAGATTCACTAAATTTAGTTGTATACTTGGAAAAAAACTGAATGGGATTGTTTGCCAATCTGAAAGTAGCTTCAGAACTGAATGATTGTAACTCTCGTTAATTACTGAAAAATTTGAATAGCAAATACTTGACTTGCAGTTAAATCTTCATTCAATGATATTTTAAAAAGGTATTATAAATTCAATTACAAAAAGAAAAGTAAAAGAAAATTTATTTATTTAAAGATGCAAAAAAGCATGAAAATTGGATTGCCTGAAAGAGGAGTGGCTTCCCTGGAATAGTATTTAGGAGAAAACAGCTTCAAAACCTGATTCTCAAGAAAGCAGATGTAATTTTCTGTCCTATTTTAAAAACCAAGTTTGTATTTATAGATATCTTTATAATATATTTTGAGGTTAAATCACTGTAGCATGATTCATGATATTTAGTCTAATCTTACTCTGCCCCAGACTTGTGGTATAGTCATGGTAAGATGCGATTTCTATGTATTTTAGCCTAGTATGGCAAATGCAGGAATAATGCATTGTCTATGAAGAAAAAAGGAACTATCACAGTAACTAATTTTTTTCTGTTGTGTAATAAAAAGTGTTGTTGTACTCCTAATCAGTCCCTCCTTCACCTAAAATACATATTTTTAAAGAAGAGATATCTAATCTTACTTGAGAAATTGTTACTGATACAAAATTCACTATACTATTGATCAGTAAAGTTTTCATTCACATTTGATATATAACTTGCTCGTATGTTAAAAATTATGTATTTTTTCTAGATAGGGCTACACTGTTATTTCATTGTCTATTTTTATGTAAAAACTGTAGTGACAGAGTCCAATATCAGAAAGGAATTTTCTGATTCTGTATTATTTTCTAACAATGAACATAAGTTTAAAAATTGTGTTGAAACCTGATGACTTGAGTGTCAAATATTAGAACAACTTGGGTACTTCAAAGCAATTTTGTGAAGTGTACAAGACTGAAGAAACAAATGGTGTATTATCTAACCTTGCTTGACTAAGGAAGAGTTAGATATCTAGATCCTTGTTCACCTGCAACAAGATTCTGGTCTTCCATGAACAAAGAATTAAGCTAAAGAGCCAGTAAGATATAAAAAAATATGTTAGCTGTATAAAACTTATTATCAACATTCTGAAAGTAAGATGCAAGTGGAAATCATTAAGACCCTAAGGCCCTTATGAAATTTATACAAAATTAAGACTATTAGCAGTAATGTGCATGCATTTCCTGAATTGAGGCTATATGTTTTTAGGTAATAAAATTTCTTGACATCAATTTTCAAATGAAATAAAAATTTCTTCTCATGCCCTTCATCTGTTACTCTAATTATACTTTGTCCATCTACTGAGTCTTCTTTTTGCCTTCACTTATATACATACAAACCAAAAATTCTGTATGCCTATATGTAAGAATTTTTAACTACTGATCTGTAACTAACAAATTTGAGAGGAAGAAAAATATCAGAAAATAGATGCAGTAGGAATTTTTTAGTTGAATAAAGAAGAAAAATCCAAATTAGTAACTCTTATTCCTTATAAATCTACACTGGAAGAGACACTAACAGATCTAAACTATAATGTAATACATTTTCCAGAGTTCAGATATCCAGCAGGCATACATATTATAGACATGGCACAGGCATGGCATATTTTATTGTTGAAAGTGACATATGTGAAAGTAGTAAGAGAAAGGCTTAGCGTTATTTACACTGGAAGATGGAAGTGAAGGACCCAGATGTGTAGAAAAACACGTTTCATTAACTCTATTCTTTGCAGAACAAACCCTATGCTTGAACCACTCCCAAGAAATAAATAGGAATAATAGACAGTACTAATCATATGAAAAAACTCCACCAAAAATCTTTCTTACTGCTGAGTTTTCCTGTGATGAAAAAGACAGCTGTGTGCTGAAGTACCTCAGACATAAAGTCAAAGAACATTTTGATAGCTGCAGTCCCTTGAAATACCATACTAATAATAAGCAGACTTTTTTTCAGGTTACAGAGACCTCAGGAAAAATCATATAATCAGGCATAAATAGAGAAGCATCAGAAGAAGACAGATCAAACAGCTACATAAAGTAAACTGGAGCTGCTTTTTTGTTTCTAGTTCTCCAGTCTGAAAATTCAGCTGTTCTCATAATAAAATACTTCAGTAGAAATAAACATATTGTCTATTTTTTACTAAAGAAAATGAACTAACTTATGAAATTTATATAAGGTAATATTTGAAAAACAGTTGACTTATTTTATAGTAAGGTATATGATAAAGGAAGAGCTTGATCCAGAATGCAAATCAGGACAGGTGATAATGACCAGTTAAGTAATGAAATTATTGATTACTATTAGCTATACTACCACCTGTATATCACTGGGATCAGATTAAGAATACTGAATCACTGTCATTTCTTATTCACCTTTCTTTTAAATTAGAAATATCTTCCGTGTTCAAGTGATTCTACTATTGGTGATATTAATGAAATTATTAATTTTTCTCAGTATATAGAATTTTAAAGTGACAAAGAGGATCAGAATTTGTCTGTCAGTGAACATCACATCATCTGTCAGCCCCATGTTGCCCAAGGAAACAGGCAAGCTGTTAGCCTGTTACTAATTTTAGTTTGTCTTTATTCAGCTTGGCTTGTTCTCTTGGGTCACTAATTAAAGTTTATGTGCTATGATTCAAAATAAAAAGTTTCTCTTTCTTCCTGAAAATATTTTCTATAATGAAATGTGACCTCAATTTCTTATAAAGCATTTATCATACGCTGGAAGGTGTTGCATTTTTGCCTTTACAGAAACAGAGAAAAGCACAATATTTTGTAATTTTTTGATTGATCTAACAGTTCTCAACATAATTACAATTGTTAAATTGTAGTTCCTCATAAGCTTGAATTTATGTGCTCCCAAAAACTTTGGAAAAATTATCAACTGCGGGGGTGAGTTTTTCACTAAGAGCAAAATGAAGAAAAACACAATGTTGAATTCTATGAAGAATAAATTACAGCTTCACACTGTTTTCGAACTGCTATTCAAAAAGCCATTCTGAGACACAGTGGCAAATTGACCAACATACAATTGAAGGCAGACTTGACTCTGAATGCAAACAGCATTAAAAAATATTTTCAACTCTTTTCTCGGTTATACTATTTTTGTTCTGATAACCAACAGCACGATTTGGGAAGTTCATATGAAGTTTAATGAAAAGCGATTGCTACCTTTTTTTCTCCTTCTTTTAAGCCCTAATTATATATCACAGGGTAATTTAAGTCTGAAGGAACCTCAGTAGGTCATCTGATCCAACCTCAGTGAGACTTGTCACCTTAAACTGTTCAAAGAGAATGAAGGATCAGGTGTAGTATTCTATACAGAATGCCATGTAATAACACTGCTAGCATAAACCCCACAACCCTAATATAATAAAAAAATCTATGTATAATGATCAAACCCCAAATATTCTCAGTCAGAAACATGATGGTATATATTTGCTACTAACCAGCATTTATGTGACTCTTTTTCAGTATACAGATTTGTACAGGCTTTTTCACATGAAATCACAACATATTTTATGTTTGTTTTTTTTTTTTTTTTATCCAAACTATCTATCTGGAGTAAAAGGATAAATGTAAAGACATTACCATAAGGTTTATTAATCTGACCTCTTGGTGACCCCAGGTCCTCTCTTGTCAAGTTTATTAAAAAGGGCCTTAAGGTACTGCAATTCTCTGAAGTAAGTACAAAGGAGAACTTTATAAAAGTTCCCAGGAGGTTCAAAACCAAACTTTATGGGCAAACTTTAGAACATCAAGAATTTTGAAAATTTTAATACAAATATTCAACCAAAATGAAGAATATCACAGTGCTTCGACTTAGCCAATGCTACCCATCCAACATTAAATTCCCCATATTTCAAGAAGAGGAAATTAGGAGTAGAAATTAGTGAAAGAGAAAATAAGAAATAGAAAAGCAAAATATAGTTGCTGCCTTAGATCCTAGTGTATTCTCAGATGTCACACAAACCAAAGACAAGAGGAACATGACCACTTGCATCTCAGTGCAATGGGTTTTGCCTGCATTTGCACAGATGTCCTGTGGACACATTTGCCACTCCTGTTACCCCCAGTTGGGGCTTCTGGTCATCCAGTCACTCTGGGGATAGACTGGGGCTCAAGGGGTGAGGTGTGGGGAATTGCTTCCACTATCCCAGGTGTGCCAGTGACTGACAACCATTCTAGGCTGGACTAGAGGCTCCAGAAGGGTGGGGTGAGGAGAAGTGCATGTCTCACTTTCAGCAGAATTTGCCTTGTCCCACCTTACTCCATTTCATTTTTATTTTTTTTTTGAGCCAGTAATCATCTTCTCTAGTCTCACACCTCTCTACTTCATACTCTAATTCTTATTCATCATACGTGGTAACTGGACAAGGAGGAAGAGTTAGGATTGTTACTCCTGTACTAATCTATAAAACCATTTAGAGACTGGAGTCATTGATGGGATGGGAAAGTCAGCATTTTCTACTCTGTCTAAAAAAAGGGATAGCTTGTGTTTCAGTCAATACCTCTTTCTGGAACAAGATAGTTTTCCTAATGTCTCTGAAGACCCTAAGACGGAAAACCATAAAAAGAATAAAAATGGAATCATAAAATACACTGAGTTGGAAGGGACCCATCAGGACCATGGAGTCCAACTCCTGGCCCTGCACAGCACCATCTCCAAGTGTCACTCCCTGTGTCTGAGGGCATTGTCCAAATGCCTCTTGAGCTCTGTCAGGCTGGTGCTGTGACCACTTCCCTGGGGAGCCTGTTCCAGTGCCCAGCCACCCTCTGAGTGAAGAACATTTTCCTGATATCCAACCTAAATGTCCTCTGATATAGCTCCAGGCCATTCCCTCAGGTCCTGTCACTGTCACCACAGAGCAGAGATCAGTGCCCGCCGCTCCTGTTCCCCTCATGAGGAAGTTGTAACTGCAATGAGGGCTCCCTGCAGTCTCCTCCAGGCTAAACTGACCAAGTGACTTCAGCTGCTCCTCACACAGCTTCCCCTCAAGACACTTCACCATCTTCACCAATACCAACACAAATAATATTGCTCTATTTTAGACCCAAAGAGAATTATTCTACTTTCACAGAGCTGATGGTTGGGTTTTGTTTTTTTAAATACTGTGGAATTAAAATGCTATATATATGGCCAAGACTGCTTTAGAGTTTAAATACTAAGAAAATAACAATATGGGACACAATCATCAAACTATATGAATTTCAGGAAAACCACATTACTAAATGCATGCCTCTGAATACTGAAAAGTGAGTAAGATGTGAAACCTACAAATTCTATTGCTTTATGCATTAATGGAAATGTTTAAAGGAACAGAAAATGCAGTACACACACTATAGATAAAGTAATATACAAAAATAAACTTAATAGAAATCATATAACTATATAATATAACTAAATAAATATAAACTGAAAATAGATGATAGAATATGGTTGTTCAAGATAAGATAAAGTTAAAAAGTTACATTTTGTTTACTTAATAAAAGCTTGATTTATAAAGCTTAGTAGTTTTGAAAACAGTTTATGCAAGTGTTCATTTTCAGTGCAGACTTGTCCCAAAAGATTTTATTTCATCTATTCTTTATGTGTGTCACTCCAAGGGGTTACACTACCACCTGTTTGTTATAAGAGCTGTGTCATTCATCTAATACATTTACTGCTCTGGAAAGACGTTGTCTCTTTCCAGGATATGTTTTTGTATTAATCACTGCTCTCAAAAGGAATACTCTTTTCTTTGTTTCCATTCAGACTTCTACAAACTACTACATCAAAGGGAATAAGAAGCAAAAGAGCCATCTAGGATCAAATTTAATAGTGTAAATCAAAGGAGAGAAAAGATAAGAAGAAAGGCTCAAGATTATTTTAGAGTTCTTCAGAACTGCTGCTTACTCAGCTATAGGAAAAAATTATTTTCATAATACAAAGTCCAAATAATTTACATATAATCACAGAGCATAATAATAAAAAGAAGAAAAACTGATGTAGTTTGTGGGCAAAAATAAAATTTAAACTCCATCTAGCCAAAAAGAGTTTGTTATTTTAATGTTTTATTATTTTTTCACAAAACTAACCTTCTCAATAACTTAATTTTCTACATGTTTAAGCAATAAAGAAACCTAGGATAAATGATGCAATTTAGCTGGGCATTTGCTTCTTGAAAAAAAGAATTCTGCACATAATGTATAATCTTGATGCAGTATAAGCAGGAGTGTAATTGGGTTTTGTTTATCCAATATGTATGCCAATATGTGGACAGCACAACAGTCTATTGTGTTTGCTGGCAGGTAAATTTCTCATTTAGTGAGAAGATAGCTCTTCTAAAAAAGCAAACACAGAACTTAATTGATAGTGAATGTTTAATTCATTTTCATAAAAATCAATAGTGTTTCTCAAGGGGATAAAGGTGAATTAATTCATTTATCTAGATCTTTAAAGCTGATGCATAGTAAACATGAGGCATTTAACAAAGGTTAAAGAGTGCTTGTTGATAGGCCTTCAAAATAGCAACACTATTTTGATTTGTTTGATTTCTTAACACCGGGAGGATTATTTATATTAAATTATCACTATATCATTCCACAGTAAAATGGGTGCTTCTTCATGTCATAGTCCTATTATGAGTAAAATCATAATCCATGCAGCACAATCAAAACAGGAAAAGAGCACATATTTTTTGATGAACATAAGTGAATTGTTTTGATATGACAAACATTATAAAATACATCTATAATACATATACATAAATGCCAGCAAAAATCTCAGCAATACAAAAAAACTCTCACTTTTACAAGCTTATTAGACTTCCTATTCCTTGAGCTTTTTAGAGTCTCAGTAATAATAAAAAGGATGAAGGATAGGAAAAAGGGTAGATGTCTGATAATTGCAGGGCTTTTATTGCAGGTCCATTATTATTGATTCAATTTGCTATTCCCTTCTTTGATGATGTCATAACATGGGGTTTGGGGTGTGTTGTTTTGGCTTGTTTTTTTCTCACAATCTTAACTGTATGCTACAAATCTCAAAATTTAAAGAGGAAGAAATCATTCAGGCAGATAAAGAAACAAACATTGAAAAGAAATAGACCTCTTTTGGTGGATTTAAATTTTGCTTAAAAATATGTATTAAACTTAAATGTATTAAGAGCTGTATTTTACAAATTTGTTTACACAAGCACAAATCTTCCCTGCAGGACATTTCTGGGCTTCCCTGTTGATAAAATTGATACTGAAGAATTGTAAAATTTTCACCAGGAGAGATGACCTAGTTGAGAGTGAAGAGTTGAAGATATAATAATAAAGATACAATTTCTCTTCTTATTTATAATAAAATAAAACTAATACCTCAATCACTGGCACTTGTTTAATTATAAATCATAATTTGATCTGCTTCTCTTTGAGATAAGAATCTAATGACTTTTTAACACTGGTCATGCAAATCCTAGTTTTTAGCAGCAATAAGTGCCCATCGTATTTCTAAGTGCAGTCTGCTTCCACCAAAATGGGCAAAAGGCAAACAGAACTCTTAGTTCAGATGGGTTCAGCTGTACATTTAAAAGACACACTTACAACTTCAATTTCATCATGTGTAAGGACTCAGTCACTCAGTCACACTAGGATTTACTTGCCGATGGACGTTTGCAACTACAAAGAAGTTGCTTTAGAGATTATTGATTATAACAAGGCTTGTGTCTTGTTTTTATCAAGAATTACCAGGAATCTTAGTATGAGAAGACTCAATTTCATCAGCTGAAAATCCACTGAGAGGTGGCATAGCTACTAGACCTCAATGGAACTCAGTAATCAAGAGCAAAACTGTGTACCTCAGTTCTGTCCTTCTGTCCAACACTGCAAACTAGGGAAAGCTTGGAGTATTTTACATTCAGCCTGGTAAATTGGGTATGATGCCATTTAGTCAGGTTTATGATGATTGATCCAAACATAATGGCCAGTCAATAAGATAACCAGGAATAGATTGCAAGTTGAATATGAAGGTCTAGTCAAGGTCTCACTTTAAGCATGCAGCTACTATAACATGAGCTAAGCAAAAGTCTGAATCAATAGCATATTAACAGTGTACTATATCTAATTACAAATAAAGAAAGCTATGGGCAAATCCAACTATATAATAAATGTGATAGAGTTTATTCATCTATGCTCACATATCAGCTACCTTAAAGAGGGTAAAATGTGCATCTGGATGCTGTTAAAGAGTAGTTAGTTATCTGACATGTTATCTTATCTTTTGCTATTAACTACACAGACAGCTTCAAGATATCTTGTTTATATGCCCATACATTTATTCACAATATGTAGCCTTGGCTGGTGGGTTTTTTATCACTGCAGTAAAATGGTCTGCATGTGGTTTTACTTAGAATTTTTTGTCCCCCTAAGGAATGCCATTATTCCAGCTGTTCTAGGGGGAGAAAAAGAAGTAAAAACTTTTAATTAGCTTCCACCCCAAGTAATAAACAAAAAATCATGTCATAGTTAACAGACACAGCCACAGATTACAAAGAAAGGCCTTCCTTATTTTGTTTTCAGGTTTTTTTTAAGTAAATGAGAATTTAAGTATTAAAATAAGAATTTTAAGTAAATTAGCTCACCTAAATCTGGCATGAGTGTTGATTCATTCTGATGAATCTTTCTAATGAATTTGATGTTTGGGTGAAACATCTCTTGTCAGAGGTTTCTGCTGTAATCTCATTATCAGTCACTACATAATAAATAATTTCAGTTTGTAGAAATAAATATGTTAAAATCAGGTGCAGTAGAAAAGCAAAACTGTTATGTCACTTAAAAAGCTGCACTTAGATATACAAGAAATCAAGTGTGGGTTCATGACATATACAGATCTGCACTGCATCCCTCAGTCCCATACACAGATATTCAAGCTAGCCCAGCACAAGACAGATCTGGAACAAGAAGCAGCACTGTTGTGCCAACATCGTGCTGTGCCAGAGCCAAATAATCCTGTTATGAGACTCTGCTGATGCCAAGACCCAAGTGTATATCTCTATCCGATACCGCACAGTTTGTTATATACATACTGGGTTGTTTGGATGTTCATTACATGGAACTGCATTACATGGTGCAGGAATACACAGATATCCTTATTTGCCATGCAAAACACAATGGACCTTGATATGCTGCATTCAGTGTTTATTCCCCTACTGTTATGAAAACTACTTACATTTTCAAAAACTCATTATATGGCAACAGGATTTCACAGTGTCTAAGATTAAGATTGTTCTAACTCTATTTCAAAGAAAGGCTGGCACTATTCCAGGCTAGAGGGGTTATTTTGCACTTCAAAACTGCAACAGAAGTCCATGTAAATATACGAGGAAAAGATCAAACCAGTTAACCTTACAAACCTTGGAACTTCTGGCAGTCTATCCATGACAACATAGATGCCAGAGTAAGTGTGCTATTAAATAAATATTCAGAGGATAATGTCTCATGCATTATAGTCTCAAGGTGTAGAAGTTACATTTGTTCAAGGAAATTAGGAAGGTAAGGCAGCTTTTCTTGTATACTGCTATTAGTTTCTAAAATGACTGCTTTCAAGAGACTTTGTGTTTGCCTACACAAGCTGTAGTTGCACATTTAAACACCAATGTGTTTGCATGGAGTTGTGAATTATGTGCATGCCTTAATTATAAAATTAGCCCTGTCCATGTTAATAAGGAAATATTTGTTTCTCTGCATCAGAAAACAACAAAAAATGTCATTTAATGGAGGTCTTGACTGCTCTAAATGTCTTCTACTTTTCCATAAGATCTTTTTTGTTCTCTTTTTTCATACGTTCTCTTTTCCATAAGATGTTTACCCTGTATGCTGTTGATCCCTCTCAACCTGTTAAACTTTGTACTACTGTTCTCTCTAGGTATCTATATTAGAATATATATTACAGGTACACTATAAAAAGATCATGTTAGACAGGAGACCAAGTACCATTAAGCTAAAATATCATCAAATACAATATAGAATATGCATACCTTAGGTTTGAATTTGGCCCATTTCTTGTTAATATTGAAAATCCACCATAAACTTTCATGTTTGATGAAAGGAAGTAAGATACAGTTTTTCTTTGTACTTCATCCACACCCTAGAAGGAATATAATTCCATACCTGTTCTACTGCAATACTAACTGTAGAGGTGTGACATGATTTAAAGAAAACTATGGCAATAACAAGGTATATCCTATCTGAGTGTCAGAAAGGATCCAGATCACTTGGATGGTGATCTGGTGGAGCCATGTTTACAGCTTTGTTTAATATTTCTCCAGCTATTTCATTATGGTCTGCAATATTTAGAAGTTCAAAAAGTAAATTTTGCCCAATCCTATAGACTGACTAAATAGCATTACTTGCTCAAATTGCAATAGGATGGAACACTCTTTATGTATGCACCCAGTTTTATGACCCTGTGGCTGAGCATCTTGTTAAGCAGCTTTGCCTTCTCACAGTGTGAAACATGTGATATCTTTTTACAATAAAAAGAGAAGTGGTCTTTTAAATTAGGTACATTACAAAGATTGATGCCTGATTGAGTCACCTTAGAAAGTGACTAAATTCTAATTGAAAACAATGTTTATATTAAAAACCTTGGTAAAACATTTATTGTAAATTTTTAATTTGTTTGTTCTCTATCATTTTTTTCTCCACTCAGAAAAGTAAAAGTAGATTTCATTGCACTTTACTCTTTTCTTAATAAAATATTTCCTCTCATACAACTTTTACCTCACTTTTATGATTTCTCTAAGGTAAGGTATATAAATAAAAGAGCTAGTACATTATCAAATGTGGCTAATTTGAGAAAAAGTATTTTTTTCTGTGTCTGGTAGTATAGGGGACGTATAGACTAAGGAACCATGAAATAAGTTTGGAAAACTTTTTTTAATGCAATAACCCTTAATTTCAAAGTGTCTGTTCTATCTCAGTTTGCTTCCCTGTATGTCACACTATGTTAGGAATGGTGAAGCACAACATGGACTCTCTTCTGGATTGCACAAGAGAACAATTTTTATTATTCCTGGTCTTCTTGTATAGACAGGTCTGAGAAGGTCTGAGAGGTAAAACTCTCATTGGTCATTAAACCAACACATCACCATTATTGGACAATTAGGAACACCACCCCTTGACCTTTTCTTGCAAGTAAACAACAAGGATCCAAATAACACCTGCAAAGGCTGTTTTCCATCCTCCAAGGACTGTTTGGACTCTTCCTTATGATTTCTCAGGCCACACTTCTCAAGCCAGTCTGAGAAAGTTATGTGACTTGGTTTCACATAGGCTCTGTGCTCCCTGCCTGCTTTCAGCATCCATACCCGTAGTTTTTAAAACAATATTGATTTCGGAGCTTTGTAGCAATCTATGCTGATAACTTTGCAATTATTGTCTTTTCTCTTTAATTTCTTCAAGCAATTGGAACTAACAATTTCAGACTGTATGTGAGTAGCACCATCACAACAAGTAGATGTTTAGAACATGTTGACATTTCTGGAGAAGCATCTTAGACCTTCCCACTAATCAGTGATGTAGTAGAGATTACGTAGGTCAGTGCGTATTTTATGCCAGTAGAGAAAATATGTCAGTCTAGGGCAAAGGAAAGAAGCCAGTTATAAAAAAGAAAGCCAGTTCTAAAACAATATATAAATCAAATATTCTTCAGTACAGAGAGATATATCAAGTAGTTACTTTATTTGTTTGCAGCATAATCTGTATTCCTCAGCACATGTTTTTCTGGGATTATTTGTAGTCAATAACCATTCAAAGGATTCCAATAATCTGGGGCGAGGGAATGGTAGATGTTACAGCCTGCCTTGCTCAAATATGTGATTTTCCTGGTGGAGGAGAGGACAGAGTGGTAAATGGGGATAGGAATAGGAGGGAGGGGAACTGAACTTTTAGTTAGAGCGTAATAGAAAATAGTTTTCCTATTCCAAAGTATTATGGAGATGTGAGCATTTAGGCTTCCCATTTAAATTATAATCTTAAAAATTATAAACAGTGCTTCTCTCTTTGCAAATATCAGAATTAGTCTAGTAAATGTTTAAAAAAAAATTTTCCTCATTTGTGTTTTTTATTTGTTAATTATCATCAATATGTTAAAAGATGACTTTCTTAAGATGAACAGTTTCCACCTTAGCAAGATGTTAAAATGTGCTGCTTCAATAATTTAAATCTTTCTTTAAAATTCTTTTGAAATGGAAAATTAATTTAAACAACCTTTTCTTCATAAATCTTTACAATTTCAATAAGTACATATATATAGGAAGAGAGAAGCTGGGAAACTTCCTTCAAAAACATGACCAATTTTGCAATCTGGTTTCTAAAAGGACTGCTGGTCTGCATCTCTTCAGTGTGTGAAGGGACATTTTCAGAGGCAGGTGAAAGATGATATTCTGACTAAGGCATGAGTCTGTGACTCAGAAGACTAGTAACATGGGAGTCTGGCTATAATGTTCCACTGTGATATTTGGAAATTTAGTTACTCTATTTCAGTGAGCTCTTCTCTTTGAAACAGGTACCTTGCAGAAATATTGTAAGGGTAAAGGTATTAATGTCAAGCTGCTGTGGTGATGTAGGTTCTGTAAGTGCCCACATAAAAATAGTGAATGTACTTGGACTGCAGTTCATTCAACAATTAATGAAAAGGCGTATTTCCTTGAAGAGACTATGGTGGAACTATTTGATACAGTGGCTCATTATTATAATATACTATTTATTAAAGTATCACTTTAAAATGAAATTGTCTCTGCAAATTTGTCCTTTGTGTCCTTAGCTCTCCTGTTAAGGATTATTTGAAGGAGTATTTTCAACATCCCGATACTTGAGTTTCTTTGGAATTTAGAAAGAATATAGAAGTCCTGTAAAATCTTTCAGTACTACAAAAAAGTACTACAATTATATGCACAATCAATATCATTGTGTGATTCAGATAGATATATAGATCAGCACTATTCCACCTCCCTTGGAATTCTCAAAAGATCAATTCTGTATTTACCTTTCTGTATAGATAAAAAATACATACCTATGATGTATAAATATAAGTTAAATATATTATTAGACATATAAAGCATCGAAGAGGTGATTTGAAAATTAAAAACATATTCTAAATATATTATGCTAATTATTGGCAGTTTTAAACCTGTTCTGCATTTAACTGGCTGAAGATAGGAGTAATATTGACCGGGTCTTGTCCCATGACAGCATGGGTGATTTTATTTTGAACTCTTCTGCTGCTTCCAGAGAGAATATTTAGATACAAAACCAAATGTAGCTACCAATTAGATACAAAAATAAAAGTAGGCATCTAATATGAGGACCAAAAAAGAGTAGATTTTTGCACCAAGATTTGAAAATTAATATCCTTACTGCAATAAGGTTTAAGAAGATGGCTTAGTGTCAGTACTGCAGTCCCCTAAGTAAGTAAACTAGATATCTGAAATATACCACTGAAATATAGGTCCTATAGCTTGCAAAGAGATATGAATAAAATACATTTTTATAGATCAATCTTTATTAAAACAGAATGCAGAACCATATTTTTTCTGAATTTGCTTTCCTAAAGAATTCCTTATTTCTTATTACAGTTATGTAGAGAAGAAAACAAAGAGCAAGAAAGCAAGCCAGTAAGAAAGCAAACAAGGAAGGAAAAGCAAGGAAATAATACAGGGAAGAAAAAATTTACTTGCTCATGTTCACAAAAAATTATTTTTAAAGGAACATAAATTTTAAAATTTGAATTCTACAAAACTGCCTGACTTTATTTTTTTCATGTCAAGAACGATCTGTCCACAGCTTATATTAAATAGTCACAATATTTATTAATTCTATTATAGAACATTTAATTAATGAACAAAACTCTGCCTTTAAAATACACTTTAGAGCTTTCTACTTAAAAAGAAAAAAAAAAAGAAATTTAGATGAAGAAAATAAAAATAATTCAAATAAAACAATATAAGAAAATATTATTGTTAAAGTCCTGGAAACAATCATTTTATAACATTTAATATATGTTTATTTAAAGAGATTTCTTTGAAAACTATACCATTAGGCATTTTAAGTCTAATATAGGTAAAAAGTATATTTTTTACATTACAATGAACAACTTTTATCCTGTTAGCATTTGTAAGTATACTTTCTGCATACATTACTGACTTGAATTCTTCATTTCCTACTGTTTTTTCTAGTTTCAAAATATTTCATTGAGGTAGGTTTTCAAGTAATTGGCAATTTTCCTCTTCTCAAAGCTACTATAAACTTCTTTTGTTGTTACTATTGCTTTATTCTAATCATGCTTGATTTGATTTATTTTCCCTGGAAATAAATATTTTATTGCCTTCAGAACAAGCATTAAGACAGACACATGGTTAGCAGCATACCATAGAAATTTTAAGGTCATTTTTTTAACAAGAACAACTTGACTCACGAAGACTCACTAAGAAGCCTTTTTTCTATTCCACTCCTATGCTGTTGAATTCTAATTTTTTTGCAGTTGCCATAAAAACCATTTGGGAATTCAGTCAGTGTCTAGGGTGGAAACCAGACTGCTATGTCTCCTTTAGTTCATGCCCTGTTAGATGCCCTCTGAATAAGCACTTATGTATGGCTGTTTCCATGAGCTTCGAAAATGATGAGGCAGAGAAAGGATAGCAGAAGTGAATTTATTTCCTCCGTTCTGTTCTAACATTTATGGTGTACATCAGCATTGGAAGTTACAGATTATGCCAGCAAAATTCATCATCGAGGACTGAGCATAGCCCATGGGTACAGCACCATTCAAAAGCATAAAACTCCTATGTGTGCTAAATAGTCATGCATTGTTTCTTACCTTCAGACTTATTTGTTTTACTTACCCTTCACTGTTATCTTTTTTGTGTAACATGTGCAGTATGGTCTAAAAGTTAAGGCTTATTGCCACACTTAAATTTTCATCTACTTATCCTAATTAATTTTATCTTATATTGTGAATATGGTTACTTTGGAATCAGTACAAATAAAAATGTGTTTTCTCCACAATTTTCCAGTGATTAAAAAGATAGTAGTAGTTTTTAATTTCTGCATGTAAGCACTGAATTTTATGATCCTTAGAGGTCCCTTCTGTCCCTAACCATTCTGTCATTCTGTGATTCTGTAATTCCTTCTCATAGAAGCACTCTGCTTTTTGGGTCACAATATTTCCCCTAATCCTTGGGCTTGCTATCTTCCCTTATTCCACAGGGGAACACACTGCAGAAAGTGCAACTGGGTTAATTTGTATATTATCAAGAATTCCTCTGCTTTAGAGAGGCTACATATGACCTAGAGACCACATGAAGATCAGAGAGAGTGTAAAATTTCAGCCACATAAATGATGACATTTATGTCTGTGTTTAATGTATTTCATGAGGCAGAAACTCATCTGTATATCTCAGCATTTTTCTGTTTTCATAGATTCCAAAGTGAAACCTGCCATCAAATATTAGAAAAATAAATCTTTCTTGCAAATATAGCAAATTACCCTTATCTGCAATGATCAAAGCTGGGTACATTTGCATGGTTTCTCTGATGAAATTATTTATTCAATAAAATCCACAAACTCGTAACCAAGGGTTCTCATACTTAAATTCTCTTCATTAAGCATTGCATTTTATGGTCTAAAAATGTTTTCAGCTGAATTTGTATAAAACGACTGCACATATGTGGCTAGTCAAGTACATCTAGTTTGAAAAAACAACAAAAGCCACGACATACCCTGTGGTGATCATCAAATAGTTATTCAAGGCTTGCCTTCTGCTAGAAAAATACATTGTTTAATGTAATTTAATATCATATTTCATCAAAGTTAAAAAAATTCCAAAATACATTGTTTTTAAGTTACAATTTTTCTCTCAACTTGCATAAATCTTGATTTTTTTTTTTCTCCCACTCCCTTTATTGTCTACTGCCTTGCCAGATGACTTGGTTTTTTTTGATAGTTCCTCCAGGTTCTAATTTCCTTATTCTGTCCTCAGACCATTAACTTCAGACTCTTCTCAAACCAGTTCCCTTTCTCAAACCAGTATCCTAACCAACTCCTGCAACTTTACATCTAGCTGGGCAACTTATTCCAATGCTTAATCACTCCTTCAGTGATTTTTTTTTTTTTTTCTCATATCAAATTTGTACTTTCCCTGGTGTAACTTGGGGCCGTTTATTCTTGTCATTTGTTATCTTAGAGAAGGGGTTGACCCTAACCTTCCTACAAACTCCTTTCAGGTAGTTGTAGAGAGCAATAAGGTCACTTCTGAGCCTCCTCCAGGCTAAACAACCCCAGTTCCCTCAGGGACACCTTGTAAGGCTTGTGCTGCAGATCCTTGACCAGCTTTGTTGTCCTTCTCCAAATTTGCTCCAGCACCTCCATATTTTTCTTATAGTGAGAGGCCCAGAACTTAACACAGGACTGGAGGTATGGCCTCACCAGAGCCATGTACAGCAGGACAGTGACTTTCCTGGTCCTGGTTTGTTGAGGTGCAGAGCTTCCCTGTTCTCCAGCAGATCAACACTATGACACAACTAGGTGTTGTCTGCAAAACAACTGAGGGTAAAGTTCATAGAGTTGACCATTAAGTGATTTTGAGTCAAAAAATTATCAGGAAGTACTTTGTCTCTGCTGTGTTTCCCACGATCTGTTTCTATGCATGTAATCACCATGCATAAATTTCTCATTTGTAAGGTGGTGATTGCAATGCCCCATATTTCACAGATGTGTTGTTATGGTAACTGAATTAAAAGGAAAACTTAAATGGGGACAAGGAGAGTCAAGTAGGTATCTTAAATTACAAAAAAAAAAAAAATAAATTTAGAAGTAGATTTATTTTTCCAGGTGAATCGGATAAAGACATGGAGTTAACAAATGGGAATGGCAAGGAAAGGACAGAAACAGATAGGATGTGCCATGTGAACAAAAGAAATGCTGATTCAGGAAAGAAAAGGTTTCAGAAAACTAGGTGGGCAGCTTAGCCCCTACGGCAAAACTAATTTGCCTGAGTGATACTTGTACAGCAGAAAATACAACCTGACATTGACCTTGTCAGTATTGCAGTTACAATGTTTTTACAAGGAAAAAAAAAATCCTTAAAATATGGATTTCAATAGAAGGAAAACACATAGTATCCTTCCACATAATACAAATTTCTTCTTTTTCTGCACAAACTAGGCATGAGAAACAAAGGGAATTTCCATTTTTCAGTTTTATGCTTTCTTTACAGGAGTGGAGAATTGAATAATACACTTTTATGATGTATTTTCAAGGTTTTTATATAGCAGAGGCTTAGTCAACATTTATCAGTGCTAAGTAACCTCCCACCTGTTTTTTAGTCTTATATTGCAGGGACGCAAACTTTTGCCTTTTCTTATTGCTGCACTACAATCATGGGATAATTTTAAAATAGAAGAAACAGAAAAAACAAGCAACAAAATAACATCAACAAAGCAAATAAAATCCCCCAAAAAAACCCAAATAGAAAACCAACAAAAAAGTCCACAGAATCTTCAAGAATCTTGAGGATGAAATTGCAGTATTCTGGTAGCACTATTGCTGTGGTGAAAAAGACTGCAAAGCCAAACATTATTCCTGCACAGAACACTGGAAAATATAAGCATTCTTCTTGCAAATGAGATGGAGAGAGTACCAGATAGTGAGTCCTGTTCAACTGCAGTCCCTTTCTTCTTCCTGTCTTTGCTTCTTCATCAGAAACCTTTTCAAAATTTCTCATTATAAGGATATGCATTTCAGACCACAACACTAAAAACATGGCTTGTGTGAGCTCTTTGGGAAATTTACAAATTTTCCCAAAGTAAAGATTAGTTCCCATTGCTCACACGTCCATGCTTTGAGGGTCAAAGAGAAGAACTGTAAATGAGAAATAGCTCAAGATACCTCTATTTGTACTCCAGATAGGATGGTATTGTCACTAGATATTTGATATGACAAAATAGTTCCTTGTATCCACATCAGTTTATAGGGTTGAAAGAGATAAACAAAATAACTTTTTTCTGTATGATTATGCCTAAAAGCATAATTATTCTTTGGACTTTTTTTATACTGGTCTACAAAACTTGTAGTCACATCGCTTTTACACTATTAGGCATTAGGTTTGTATTGCAAGGTTTTGCTTGGAGGGAATGTGGGGTCATTTCTGCGAAAAGTTGTCAGAAGTTTCCCCTGTGTCTGAAAGATCCAGTGCCATCTGGCTTCAAGGCTGAGCCCATCCGTGATGGTGGTGGCACCATCTCTCTGCGGTGATAGAGTTAGAAAAACAGAGGTGTTAAAACTTGAAGAACAAAGAACAGCCTGAAGAGAGTGAGAATGTGTGGAAGGAACAACACTGCACACACCAAGGTTAGTGAAACAGGAGAGAGAGAAGGTGCTCCAAGATGCGAGTTTCCCTTGCTGTGGTGAAGACCATGATGAAACATTGTCCCTCTGCAGCCCATGGAAGTCCATGAGGGAGCATATATCCATCTGCAGCCTGTGGAGGATCCTGTGTTAGAGCAGATGGGTAACTTAAGAAGGCTGTGATCAGATGGGAAGCCCACACTGGAGTAGATTCCCCATCAGGAGCTGTGGCCCTGTGGAGAGGGGAGTGCACACTGAGTAGGTTTGCTGGAAGGTCCCTGAGAGGCATCCATGATGGAGCTATTCATGAAGAAGAGAAGGACCAAAGTGGGAGAACTTCAGGGAGGACTATCTCCCATGGGTGGGATCGAACACTGGAGTGGAAGAAGGGTATGAGGAGTCCTCCCCTAGAGGAGGAAGGAGTGGCAGAAACTGATGATGAACTCACTGATGACTGCATCTGTGATGAGCAGACTGCAACCTCCATTTCCCATTCCCCTGTACCACAGAGCAGATAGACAAATCGGGAGTGAAGCTGAACCCAAGAAGAAGGGAGGGTTGGGGGAAAATGATCTAAGATTTACCATTTTTTTTTCATTACTCTGATTTTGATTGGTCATAAAATTAAATTAATCTCCCCAAGGCAAGGGTGTTTTGCCTGTGACAGTGATTGATGAGGGATATCTCCTTGTCCCAAGCTCAAGATCCATTTGTTATGTTCTCTGTCCCCTGTCAAGCTGATGAGGGGAGTCACAGAATGGCTTTGATGGGCACCAGATGCCCAGCCAAGGTTAACTCAGCACACTGTGTTTTGACATGTTCAGGGTCAATGAGTAGAAAAGTCACTCTGGAAGTCTTTAACCAGTATTTCTTATAGAAATGAAATGAAAATCTGCCCATACTTACATAAACTTCTATGCTGGCCTCTGAGCTCCTTTAGATTGGTCACCTGTGTTTATTTAATGTTTTATATTTTAAGCTTTCTTTACAGAAGAATGAAAACACAGCAAGAAATACAAATTACTTTCTGAGTAAAGAATTTTTTTTCAGCATCTCAGATTTCAACATCTCAGATTAAATAGTAAATATTGATCACCAAAGAGGTACAACAATTCTTACTTTTAGCTTTAAGGGAGTTGATTTGACACAATTTTATTTAGTTACTTACTAAAGTATCCACACCATTTATGTGTTAGAAGAGCTTGTTTCCTTGGATAAGGTTCCTCTGGCTGAATTTTGCATTTAAAATGCTTAAGACTTCCAAAAGGTGACTTGTATCATCCTACGATAACTATTCAAAATAGAACACCTAAATCACACTTCAGTCATGATTATTTTTCTTCATTGACTTTGACGTTTGATGACTTAGTGACACTTTAATGGCTAACTTTTAGACTTCTGAAACTAGGTAAGAGGAATAGCATGTACAGTATAAAACCAATGCATTTTACAATGAATGCATACTAAATATGTGTGTTATCAATCAAATCCAAAACCAAATTGCAATAACATAGGTGATAATTTTTATAGCATCATGGTTCTCTGTATCCACTTTTAAATTCTGTCTTTGATTATTACACTCTATTTCTACCTAGTGGTAGGTATCTTGTTCATTTAACTAGCTCCTGTGAACTAGCATCTTCTTTCCCTACCTTCCCTACATCTTCAGCCATCACTTTGCTGAACATCTACAAGCCAATTTTTATCTTTATACAACTTCCGTGATCTGTCTGTGAGTCTGTAGGTCCTCTAAATGTACCAAATTCCTTGTTCTTTTCACCTTTCCCCAGGGTCCCTCATTACTTCTTTTCACTTAATCTGTGTCTCTCAGTCATAAGGCTCAAGTGGAGAGCAAGACAGGTAACTTGAGAGATGTCTTCTTTATTTTACCAAGTGCATTGTTGTAGGGGGTAGCTTCAGGCACTGTATGAAATAAGATCCCCAGTGGGAGGCGGGAAAAAGAAGCACCTATCATTGCATTTGAACCTTCAAACAGCTGAGTGGTGCTGCAATCTTGAGCAAAGTTTAAGTCTACAGTAATTTAAATAGTGTCTGAGTCTGGGAATTCACTTGAACAACCTTCTTCAAGAATAAGAGCATTCAAGAGTGCATTTTTCTTAAACGTACAGGTTTTTATCTCAGTGAGTAGTGTCACTATTTCTTGGAACTGTGTGCACAAGTTTCAGTTTATTACAAGTGACATAGAAAAAACAAACAACAACAGACCAAACCTTTATTCAACTTTTATATTTTTAAATAGCTTTGAAAGATACCTTGGTTGGTGTTTTTTTAGCCGCCATCTTACAAAGCAACATATATCCAAAGCAGAAAGTTTCTACTGAAGAACAAACCACATGAAAAAGTCCACTATAGTTGCTGCAGCTTTTGCCTTGTATACTCCAAAAACATTCATCTGACACTTGAAAAATAATTCATCTCCTGATAAGTAGATAGATAAGTATAGAGGAAAAATGAGTTCCCAAAACCCACAAAAGTAGCAATATTCTTATTCAAACATCAGATAGTTTTGTAGTAGGTATAAAAGATATATCAGTCACAATATTTAGGAAATATGAGAGGGGCAATAGACCCATTGTATTGACTTTATGGTGTATGACAGTAGTGTTAATCTGGCATTTGATAATTTAAAAATTTAACAAACATAAACCCAATATTTTCACTGTTAATATGACTTCTTTTTCAGACAGAACTTCCCCCTAAAAAAAACCAACCCCAAACAAAAAACTATAATTAAAACACATCATTAACTTACTTTTCAAGTAATTTTGAAGGGTATTTTCTTTATATGCTTATGAAATAAAAATATTCATTAAGTTTACTTTTAGGAACATTATATAAAAATGCATATTTCCTTTTTTAATAGCATGCTTAATTTTTTGTTTCCATTTATGGACATGGAACTTAGGATTTCTCTTCTATTTCTGTATCTTCTAATGCATCCATGTCCTATCCTATCTGTATTAAATTACTTGTTCCTTTCACCATTTTCCAGCCTAAATTCTTACTTATTGCAATGGGTTTATCCATGGGTTTTTCAATATATTTCTTCCTCCTTTTGATCTGAGGAGAGTGACACTTTCTCTAGTTCTTTCTATTGCTATTGAACATATGGGTTGCATCCATGTATTTCAATATTGCTAAAAGCTCACTATGCTGAAGGGTTTTCCTGGTTTATTTGAATTCAACCATGCTATTGATCATACTGATAGGCAGATATTTATAAAGCACTAATTCTGAAACTTGAAATAAGAAAGCAATTTATAGTTATATTTTAAAAAAATCAACTATTTTATTTCAGTGTTTTTCTTCAATCTCAGATGATTTCAGAATACATTTGAGAAAATTCCACTTGTTATATTCTTAGACAATCTAATTTAATAGCTACAACTCTGAACATTTGGTTTAGTTACTAAATTATACCTTAATCCCAGAATAAAAATTAAGGCTTAAGTATGTGAATTCTGAACCATGCAATAATAAAATTTAAAAAAAAAAAAATGCATGAGGAAAATTAAGAAGTTTGCCATTCTTCTTGTTCTTCCATGTAAACCTAGTAAGTTTTTTAAGTTAATGGTAGTTCTCAGACAGATAAAATCAAGTTGCCAATTGTAGAAACAAAACAGTTTAAGGGCTTCCTTTATAGAATCTAACATTATTCATGACACTCTCCATGTTAACTTGTTTTATTTTTTAGATATTTTTCCACTTTTTATTTTCATTAAATTTAGTTCTGAGTTTGAACTTCATCTTAGCAATGCAAAATTTCAGAGTAACTCTGGAATTCAAAAGGATCCAGAGAAAAATGGTTTTGGTGGTTTTTTTTTTGGTTTTTTTTTTTGTTTTGTTTCTTGTGGGTTGTTTTTTGTTTGTTTGTTTTTCATTTATTGTTTTTTTCCTGTTAATCATAATTGTATTTTAAATTACAAGTTATTATTTTGGTGCTTTTTTACTTATACTGGTATTTCCCAGGGTCAAAAACAGAATGTCAGTTATCCAGACTGATCATCTGGACTGATGTTGAAATATATTTTCATAAAAAATCACTTATCATAAATGGCAGATTTTAAAATCAGACTTCCATCAATGTCCTTCCTGCTGCCCTTGTCTCCAAATATTTTTCCAAGTGTTTTTACAATTAATTTTAAATCATTCAATGATTTAAGTTCATTTTTTCGCTAAAACTTCAGATGCCAGAAAAGCTTTCTATCTACATATATAAGATTTGTCCCAAATTTATTTCCTTTGTTCATATGCAGTCTCACACTTAATAGGTTAAATCTGTAACTATTGCTATATCCAGCATAGAGGCAGGCATAAGAAGAGTTTGATTTCCCCCATCTGCAAGTCTTTCCTCATCTTCTTAGGCTCATGTTTTGATAAACTTCAGTATTCAGACAAAAGGGCTGTTAAATATCTACTTCATATTAGTAATTTTGATTTTCTTTGTTCTTTTGTTTCTCAAAGTTCCATTGTAATTTTTCTTTTAACATATCTCTGAAGTATCTCTTTCTTCTGAGGATTATGGCAAACACTAATCCAACTTGGGTATTGAAAATGACCTAATATATCAGTTTGGAATGCTTCCAGCTGAAGAAAATCTCATTCTTCTAGTCTCTATGCATTTCTTTTCAGAATGTTATTTGTCACAAAAGAGGCCTTTGATCCACCAGTTAGAGCTGCTTTTTTTTTTTTTTTTTTTCTTACTAGCTGATATTTGCAGATAATTTTATCATTTATTCTCTTATTTGTCATTTTTCCCATGTAGTGTACCTCAGTGGGTAGGTATATATAAAACCACCTAACTGTCCCCTCCATGTCATAGTTGTATACTTGTAGCTGGTCAGATTTAATGGAAATTAGTTTTGTCATAAAGAACACAAATATTTTCAAGGCAAAGGAACTTTTTAGAGGCTTGATAACAAACGAACCATCCCCACAAATACACAAACAAACCAAATCCACTAACCAAACAAACCAGAAGAGAATCACAGTATGAATCATGGAATGGTTTGGGTTGGAAAGGACATTAAAGTTCCAACCCACCTGCCAGGGGTCGGGACATCTTTCAAAAGATCAGGTTTCCCGAATCCCCATTCAATATGGCCTTGAACACCTCCAGAGGTAGGGCATCTACAACAGGTTCCAGCATCTCACAACCCTCATCATAAAAATCTCTTCCTTATGTCCAGTATGAATCAACCCAGTTTCATATTAAAACCACTGAAAGAGAGGTATTCTGCCATCTAGTTTTCATTTGACTGTAAAACCTTGTGTCATAAACTTGAATTTTCAGTTTGCATCTATGCTCGTCTTCGTGCATAAAAATTTTTGTGTCATATAATCAGTTTAGCAGGAAAGTGGATATCTCAGTCTCACCAGCAAGATTTTGCTTTAGGTGGTGGTAGTTACTCACCAGATTTACTACTGCTTAACTGATTTAGAGCAGCAATTTTCAGGCAACATCACCTCTCTAGCAATTCACTACTTTCGTATATGGTCTCATACGATTCCTCTAGGTAGAGTTAACTTGGATGTATAAAGCCTTAGGCTGCTTCTGCAGAACCTCAAATTTAGGTGTATTCATCACATGCATTATCTCTTTTGTTCTTGATGCATCATCATCATCATCATCATCATCATCATCATCATCATTATTATTATTATTATTATTATTATTATTACTACTCACATGTACATTAAAATAATAAATTGGGTAGGGAGGAGGTGGCTATTTTTGGTTTGGTCTTTTCCTTGCCTTATTTCACAAGGCAGCTACTGACACTTTACTGATACCATATTTCCTGTTCGAATCCCCTGAAGTTTGTATCCCGGTAATGGCTAGAACCCACAGGTTTCAGATAGAGATAAAGACATGGATATTCCTATTTTCAGACAGAAAGTTCTTCATGTCTGGACAACTTCAGGACAGTTTGTCCATGAGGATGGTTTGTCTGTTGATGATGAAAAATTTGAGCCATAATTCACCTTTTGTTTGTTTATTTCTTTACTGAATTTGGTATCTGCAGAGCTGTTTCTCTCATATATTCTCACTCCTCTCTCTATGAGCTGTTGAAATACAGTTTTTTACCCTTTCTTAAATATGTTAGAGAGGCACTGACTTGTCTCAGTTTTGGCCAGTGGCAGGTTTCTCTTAGAGCTAGCTGGAACTGGCTTTCTCCAAGCCACCTCTGCAGGACCTCCACTACTAAAACTTTGAGATGTAAACATCATATCCACCTACCTATGTGCCAATAAACCTCACCTCTGCCCCTTGGAAGGTGATGGAGCAAATATTCTAAAAGCTATTTTCTGGCACCTGAAAAGGAGTAAGGTGATTGCAAACAGCACAGATTTACCAAGAAAATATTGTGCTTCAGTAGCAACATAGTCTTTTATGATGGGACTTCTGGTGACATGGGTAAGTATGGGCTGGCAATCAGAATTCAGAAGTAGTAATCAGCAGATACAAAGTCCAGCTGGAGGTCAGTTCACAATGTTTTCCCTTGAGTATCGATAATGGGGCCAAACCTTTTATTAATGCTGTCAGAGATGGGTGTATTCCAGGGAGGAAACACCAAATTTTGTGGAGTAGTCAATATGGGAGGGCATGAATGTTACTCAGAGGAACCTGAACAGGCTAGAAAATGGACTGAGAGTACAAACAGGCATTAAGTCATGCATTTAGGGTGTGCTAACTGTATGCAATGGTACAGCAAGTGGATGTCATGTTTTCAATGAGGACAAATACAATATCTCTGGCAAATGCAATTTTCTTACAGGCTGATGAAATTCAAAGAAGCTGTTAAAAAATAAAAAATGCAAATACAATTTAAAAATCTGAGAAATAGTAAGTTGTTACTCATAAAGGGAAAATATAGGAAGCCATTCCCTAAAGTATTTTGTTTATTTAGTTTTTGAGGTTAAATGGTGAGGCATTTAATTAAATCAATTTAAAGAAAAAAGAAAGTGTTTTTCTTTTTTATTGATTCTAAGCAGTAAGAAAACATCCTAAATTATCTCATTCATAAAGATGTTAAACTGGCTGTCCAATTAGTTATAGAGCAAATACCTAGACAGAAAAACATCAGCATGGGTTTGGCCAGGGATAATGTTATTTAGCTGTGCATTTGATATATGGTTACTGATACTGCTTTATTCTTTCCCTCGAGTTTCAACAGTGATTAACAAAGGAGGCAGGATGCAAGTTTCATTATTGATTACATTGTCTCCAACTCTGCACACAGATTTCTTTTCCCCAGTTTATAATAGCAATAATTACCCTATTAAAAGAATTTAAGAAGGATTAATGTAATTGAATGGCTAGGCTTGATAAGCCTTTTCAAGTAAGATTTTGGTTGCCAACTCATCTCGAAGAAATCCTCTAACTTTCTTTTTGTGGATATTTAAGTTCATCTTTTAGACTAGTTAAAAAGTGGCTTTACAACTTCTGCCAGCACCTTCACTTAAACAGGGGGCAAAGAAATGACAGAGACCCAAACACATTTAACCACCAGCCCCTGTTTCCTGATTATTCACAAAAATGGTATTTCCCAAGGCAATATGTATAATTTACTATGAGGAAATGATAACATTTTCCTTCCACTTCTCAAAGAAATAAATTTCTATTTAAATGAGACTGAAAGCAACATTGGACTAATAGTATTGAAAGAAAAAAGGATTGTCACGTTTTCCGGAAAATAAGGAATCATTTGTATAGAATCCATCTCAAACCTTCAAAGAGGAAGCAAGGGGAAGATGGATGTATTTCCTTAAGGATATTATTGATAGGAATCAGTGCTAAGCAAGGGGAAGTTTCCAGGGATAGGATTCTAGAAGAACATGTTTTGCTTCTAGTCTACTTTAAACCTAAATTGTTCTAGAAATGCATAGAATCATGGAATATCCTAAATTGGAAGGGAGCCAAAAGGGTCATCAAAACTCAACTCCTGCCCTGCACGGACAGCCCCAAGAAGCACACCATATGCCTGAGACAGGTGTCTAAATGCATCTTGAACTCTGTTAGGCTTGGTGCTCTGACCAATTCCACTGGGCATACACCTTTTTTTTTTTGCCTTAGCTACAAAAGAACCACGCTCAGCCAAGCCAGCCTTCTTCCTCAACTGCTTGACTTCTGATGTTTTGGAATTGCCTATTCCTGTGTCCTTTGTAGGTGGTGCTTAAAATGACTGGCACTGATGGATGCCAGAACCTTCAAGAGCATTTTCCCAGGGAACTTTACTCACTAGTTCCCTGAGCACCCCAAAGTCTGTTTTCTTCATACCAGGTTTGAAGTCTTGCTGGAACTTTTCTTCCTCCACATTTTAAATTCATTTGCTTCGTAGTCAGTCTGTTCAAGACAGCCAGGGATCACCCCTTCACTTCAGAGACCCCCTCTGTTAACAAGGGGGTTATTTTCCCTTGTCAGCTCCCTGCATATGAAGTTTTCATACAAGTATTTTAGGAATCTTCTGGACCAGTTTGTGCCAACTGTGTGGTGTTCCCAGTTAACATTAAAGAAGTTGAAGACCCCCATTAGGGCAAAGGCAGTTGATTCTGATGATAATGAGATTAACTCACTGACATCATTGTCCTGGCTCAGTTATCTATAGTGGATTCCTGCACATATAGGGTTCCTGTATATATAGGATTTGTGATTTCATGGAAAAATAAATCTCCAACCTCAGATTCAGATTACTTATTTTTAACAGGGCATGTCTTTTGTTCTTTTTATACATAAAACCTCAGATCGCAGAAAAAAATTACAGAAATAATGCATGTGTGTACATTCCATTATGAATATCAGTAAGTTTTGGATTATACTAGCTTATTCATCATTAAAACAGTAAAACATTTTTTTAACAAATATATTTGGATTAGAAAAAGAGAAAGGACAGAAATTCTTATCCTATTTCATTCCAGGGGGAGATAAGAAAGCAATACAGCTGTTTGAAGTTATTTATGTTTATTTGAAGTTGCCTTCAAATAAAGCTGCAATATTTACTTTTCTCAAACAAAGAAAGATTGGGTATACCATAATTACTGACTTTTATGACAGCTACATGACCTGAGGGGTCTGCGTATTAGCTGCAAGCAGTGGCTATAGATGAAATTTCAAAAACAAAGAAAAATTCTTGGAAGGATATACAGATTTTTCTCTGCTTGTTCCATTTGTTGTCTGGTCACACATATTGCTGAAACAGGAAATTCTGAGTTGTAGACTGAACACTTTGACGAGTGCAGTGGCTTCCATCATGCTTTCTTTTCCGTGGAAACTAAGGCAGGGTAGAAAGGATTGTCCCGTCCCCAGATCTCATTCAGTACAAAATCAAGAGTGAGTCTTTCACCAAAGAGTGAAACAGACAAACATAAAAATGTCCTTCCAGCAAGCAGGTGGAGCTGAACACGGGGAAAGGAACTTGGATATGAGAGGAAGGAGAAAGAAACACGAAAATTAAATAGAAGTGATCTTTTAAATAAATAAATAAATTAAAAAAAAAAAAATAAAATAATGAAAGTAGCAAAATAATTTGAAAGACAAAAGCTCAGAAAAGCAGACTCTCATTTTTTTTAAACTCTTTGACATAACTTTCCTAAATTCTGCAAGTTTTCTAGGTCTGCTTAGCTTTTCTCTTTGCCATCTTACTTTCAACTTAGATATTGACTAAGTAGTGGTGTTTAGTAACTTTAAAACCTCCCATACACAAATTCCTGTCAGAGATCTACCTCAGGATAGTTAGCAAGTTGTAAATGCAGCCACATTAATTGATTTAATGTGCTGCTTGACACAGGTAGTACATCCTGCCTCAGAAATTCATTGTTGGCTCGCTTTTCTTGTATATAAATAGTTGGACCAGTGAAAAATAGGTTATAAACAATGGTGTATGTATGAGAAAAGACACAAGAAAAAGTACAAGCTTATCTTTAGTACTTCAATATAACCTTGTTCACCTCCCTCTTCTGGCTTTTTCTTCCAAAGCTTCTTAGATACAGTTGCAGCCTGAAGTGAAAGGGTATCACAGATGGTCCTTCCTGCTGTGTCAGTCAGAGCAAGAGGCGACCACAACTCCATTGCATCAACCAATGAGTAAAAGTACACAAGTAGAGCTCCCCACAAGTTAGGTATATTCTTCCCTGCTGTTTTGGGGGGTTTTATGTTGTTTTGTTGTTTGGTTTTTGGGTTTTTTTAATGGGATTTGCTCTTAATGTAGATTTTGGCATGTGACTTTTGGGAACCAGAGCTAAGAAAGATAATGGGGAGTTAGGTGAAAGAGAGATAATCCTTCATTATCTCCTCCAGGAATACCTGCAGCTGGGTGTTTAGCCTATTTGTTATTAATCGTAACTTATAAAGTCATGTTGTCTCTGAGCTCCAATAACTTGCATTTTATTTTAAGAGGCTTGTTCTCTTGACTAAATATGGAATTATATTGCTATATTTTATCCCTTTTAAAATTAATTCTATTTCTAGTAATAAGGTGAAAAGCACTAACGTGAGTGGTAATGCAAGAAATGTTTTTGCACAGATAGATTTTTTTTTCCATGAAGAAAGTCAGATAAGCATGGATAAGTACTTTGGTACACAAAATTCCCAAAGATATAAATCACAGAAAAAAGGAGGAATTAATTTGGCTGAATGTACACATTAAGACTGTCTGCAGCTGAGCTAATCACTTCAGGCTCCCTGGAAGTCAAAGAAGAGAAACAGGCACTTCTAGGTCACAATTCTTCTTATCCTAAAATAGGCATCTGAAGTAGGTCAGATGATCTGCGCCCTGAGAGTGCCTATTATTCTCTACCAACTATAAAGAGAGCCCTGGTTTATTAATTCAGATTCAATGTAGATGTTTAAGGAAGATGAGATGAGTCCCATTCAGGGAATCCAGAATGGCTATTCAGAGACCAATAGAAAGAAGTGAGTATTCTTGTTTTCCAGATCTATATAGGATCCAAGGTAATATACATCTAAACACTGATTTTAGGTTCCTAAGTTATTTAGGTATTTCAGAATATTTAATTTTATTTCATGCCTTATTTTCTTTTGGCTTAGAGAAACTACTATCAACTTTTTATTACTGTATTTCAGTCTAATGATCCATGTCTCATATTCTCTATCACTAAGAAAGATGAAAGCCTTCCTCAACCTTAACAGACTTTTATGAACAAAAACTTAACAAAGCAAAGAAATTCACCTTTTCATCTATTAAAAAAGCCCTGTACTACCAATAGCTTGGGAAATATAACAATAAGGACAGATCTGCTACTAGGCTCGCCAGTGTAGCTTCATTTCAGCAGGAGTGCTATGAACGTTTTATCAAATGAACATCCGAGTTTCAAATCAAGCCAAAATGTCTTGGATTTTCTCTTCCAAATTTATGTGGAGAAATAATGGAATCCAAATATATTTCTCCTCCGTAACTCTGACTCTGTTTCAGCAGTGAAAATGCTACCTTATTTAAGAAGTTTTTGGCTCAAATGAGAGAACAAAACAGTAGATAATATAAGAGGATTTTTAATAAAAAATGTTTTGAGCTGATATATCAATATCTTAACTACAGCTCACCATTCAGACCATTATCCACTTAAAGTATATATGGATAGTTTATAATGCCTCTAATAAGTAAATAAGTAAATTTTACAGTGTAGTGAAAAAATTCTGATTGAAAAGGTTATTTTTGAGTCTCAATTTATCATAGCAAAGAAAGTATTCCATTACATTTTATCACTGTCAATGTGGGTATATTATGTTCATCTTAAAAAGAAAATCTAAATGAAAAAGAAACCCAACTCATAAATTTTATCATTTTTCAAGTTATTTGTTGCAGAGGAACTGAAATAGTAGTTTAAGATAACAATTTTTTCCCAGTCTTTAGTATCCCAAATAAGAAAAAAAGCAATGAGCATAATCGAGGAAATAACAATAGGATTTATAGCCCATTGAATTATCAGGATGCCTTCAAATGACTTTGGGCTTTTGATCAGATTCTGAAGTAAAGAAATACATTGAATTGCTTCAAGTGCTTGGAGCTTGCTAACAAAAAGGGTTTGAAAATAAAGGAAGGGATGCTGTAGCTTTTGAGATTTCTTCTAGTTCTGTCCTTAAGGATACTTGTAACAAGCAAGATACATCTAAGAAGAAAGTAATAATGAGATTAATGTTACTTAGCTTCTATCATCTTAAAATCTTGCTACCGTCTAAAAATTAAGCATTTAAGTAGTTTGCGAAGGTTTCTTCTGTGCTAAATATGAACCTCTAGAAATTATTGCAAAACACAGAACTTCTACACTGATTTTAAGCTACTGTCAGTCTGGTTGGTGTCTCTATTTACTGACCATAAATGAAATTTAGGTATTTTTAGTGAATAAAAATTGCTATCTTCTAAACAGCTAGAGTTGTTTTACCTCATCCTTCCTGAAGCCATTGAAACTTTGAACAGATATGATATTAAAACTTGTGTACGTGCATTCTGGTGGGTAGACCACCAGCAAGAAATCATTATATCAGGAGGAGAGGAAAAAATATCTCCTTCACTTCCTTTAGAGAATTCAATAATATTGAATTTACAATACAGTACAGTTATTTCAGCTGTTTAAAAATATGTTTGTTTAGCAATGTATTTAGGGTATTTCATGCTTGATTCTTTTGGAGTTTTGGTGTTTGGACTTTGATGAACAAGTTGTTTTTGTTGGGTTTTTTTTAAGATGTCTCTACAGTAAGAGTATTCCTAAAATTAAACTTGCTTGTCTGGATTACTTTGGTTCTGAGCAGATTAAAGGTCAGATTTCAACTCTTGCTTTTGTGGAGGCAAAATGGATATTTAACAGCATTTTTTTTTCATAACTGAGAGATGATTTTTATGAACAGCATATTAATCTCATACCTTAACCTTTCACCATTTATCTCAACTGAAATGATACAGGAGAACTGTGGTCATTAAGTGGTTTACTGGAAACAGACATACAATAACAGGAATACATGTGCATGCATGGGAACACATGGATGCATAGTGGCACCCACACAGATGTTTTATCTTTATCCCAAGGGCTTGAAATGATGCAAGGATGTATTCTGTCCGTATTCTGATGCGGGTGTTTTAATGAAGCTGGAGTAATATACCACTACATCTTGTCTGTGCATATTCTCTGCCCAGTGTCGCTGAGGCCACACATATGTCCTGTTCTGAGCTCCTTAGTCCAAGAGGAGCATGGATATACTGGAGAAAAATGAGCAAAGAGCCACAAAAAACATGAAGGGACTGGAGCAACTGACGTATGAAGAAAGGCTGAGAGAAGCTGTGACTCTTTAACCTGAAGAAAAGAAGGCTCAGGGGTAATCTTATCAATATACATAAGTGCTTGAAGGGAAATAATTGGTGTGAAGAAGATAGAGCCAGGATCTCTTCAGTGATGCTCAGGGAGAGGGCCAGAGGCAAAGGACTCTCACTGAAATACCCAAAGTTCCACCTGAACATCAGGAATCACCTTTCACTGTGAAAAAAGTGACTGAGGTCTGGGTGGCTGAGCACTGGCACAGATTGCCTCAGGAGTCTGTGGAGTCTCCGTTCCAAAACCCATCTGGACATTGCTCTGGGCAGCCTGATCTAGGTGGCCCTGCTTGAGCAAGGTGGCTGGACCCAGCAACCTCCAGAGGTCCCTTCCAACCTCAGCCATTCTGTGATACTGGTATCAAAACCAATATATTGTAACAATATAATGTAACTCAAACTTTGTCAGTAAAGGTAGTTTATTTGTACTGCTCTAATAATACAGCTCTGTGGTCTCTGATTCTGTTAATAGTAAGCCAGGAGCTATCTGAGCATGTCAGCAAAACAAAATGCCTTTTTTATTTTTTTTTCTAAATCAAACACAGGTCATCAGGACCACAGATTTATATCTAAGTATTTTAATACGATGCAACATACCCATTGAGAAAATTACAGAATGAAGTTGGATACTGTTAGTTAGACAGCAGATTGTTACTTTTAGGTGTTATTAAAAGAAGTGAGTAAGCAGTTGGCAGAGTTATCAGATCATCTGTCTGCATGTCTGTTTCTCCTTCTCTCCTTCTGTTTAACTAAAGTGTCTGTACAGTCTAGCATAGTAGTTACTGGAAATTGTGCCGTTTGTCCAATAAAAATATTGTTATATTTTAATGAAAATTTTTATTCCTCATTTGACTTAGTCTCAAGTGTCCATCCTATTTTTATACCTGGAAATATAGATTGAAATATATCCCCAATAGTATATTAAACTTGGAAAAATTTCTACTCTATGAGAAGATGCAGACATCTGTAGGTTCTTGAAAGATTTCATATAATTTCTTGAAGGGATGTAAGTGGAACTCAAAGGTTTCTTGCAGTTTTTTGGAAAAGATGGATTTAAGACATGCTTGTGCAATGCATATATTCCATGATTTTACCTGTGCTCAGCCAGCAACACAAATTAGATATGCTAAACTGTCAAAGACTCTCCCACCTAAGGCTCCTGTCCAGATCAGTCTAAATCGATGTCTATGAGGAAGTACAGTGCATGGAAAACAAGGCTAGATTAGAAAACAGACTAAGACACAAATTTAATTAACACAACTAAAGCTTAAATTTTAGGGGGTTGATCTTATTCCTCAAAACACTCCCACTGCTGCAGTTTTAGTCTAGGAAAGTTTACCTTCTAAATAATGCAGATCATGATGCTCTGTGTTTAATATTTCAGTCTTTTGGGTTTAGTACTGTCCTTCATTTGGAAGTGGGTTACAGTTTCAGAAATTTGAGGTACCAGTTACCAGATCCTCAATTTGTGTGGTAAAATGAGTTTGTATTACTAGCAGAAACCTAGAGGAAAGAAATTAAATAATTGACTAATCAGTAATTTTAAAATATAGAATGATAAAAATGTTTTTTCTTTTTTTTTTTTTTTAATGAGTTTTAGAGAATAATTCCATAGACTTTAAAGCACAAGAAGTTATCTTTATTTTTATTCTTTTGCTTTATTTCTTAGTCTTCTATTGCTCCCTCATTGTTAAAACAAAAAATATGTAATCTACTTTAAAGGTAGCAAGGATTTCTAGCACACTTAAACAAACTGCTTGGGGGAGAAGTACCAAGATTACCCAATAATTTGAACAAAAACAAGCTACCAGCTAGTGAGGAGGGTAAAAAATATGAAAATTCTTCAAAGGAAGCAGAGACCGAGTCTCCATATTTTGAAGATGAATAAAGCATATATTCACATCTTCAGAGTATCCTGTTCAAAGGCTATTGAAAATTTCTCTTTCTTTTAAACCCGTCCAACTCATCTCCACAGGATATAATTTAATCCTAGTATATATACGTATGTTTTGTGCATTCCCATCTGTGTGGGCTGGAATATCACACTATGCATTCTGAAACAGAAATGTGCTTTCTTTTTTTTGGACAATCACATCACTTATGTTACTGACAGTGCAAAGAATGTACCTCAGTCGTTGAATATTTAAGTTCTTCAAAATCTGTGGAATAATGAAGACAGTATATCCATCCAAGCAAACAATTGCTTCATGGGGAGCCTGTGTGTCTCAAATTAGTTAATTCCTGGACTTTAAATTGGCCCCTGTTCCTGTTATTTAAAGCCAGCAAAGAGTAGCACTGGCAGGAAAGCTGTCTGCCAGAAAAGGGCATTTTCAAAGTCACACAGCATGAACATCTTCTTGTCAAGACCCATTACAAGAAAAAAGTAAGTGGCATTTCAGTGGAATTGTAAAGAGGGGCTTGGGGGTGTGGTTGGTGTTTGGGGTTTTTTTGTTTGTTTTGTTCAGTATTATTTGTAACCATCTGGATATGAAGTACCAGCTACCTACTCTGAGAATATAAGGACAGCTGTCCGTGACAAGAAAGCAGATAGGTTTGGAATAAGGAAATCTAAGTGTTATATTTCTTAATTTCTTTCACTTCTTTTAAATTTTCTTTTAAATTACTCTTTTAAATTTTGATGCAGATTTCACTTGTATTGCATTACATTAGGTTAAACATATTCTGTGATATGACATAATTTGATGTGACTTGACTAAACCAGATGAAAATGTCTTGTTGTATCACTTATTTAAAGATTAAAACAATTCTATATGTTAATTTACTTTTAAAGCTATTAAAAAATTAATTATGGAAATCTAAATAGGTCCTCTCACATGTCAATTTCTTATGGTCCTGTGACAGACAAAGTAGCAAGTCTACTCTAAGGTTCAGATCTAAACATTTAAAACAATCAAAATCACTGATATTATTTATAAATTTTGAATTTCCACTTAGTTTATAGGCATTCTGTAGGATATTGCATTATTTCTAATTGTTCAACTATTTTCTAAGTTAATAATCAGTGCCTATTTTGAGAAGACATATTAACTGACAAAAAATTTTGCAAATACTAATTGCCAGTTAGAGTTCTTGTGGCAATATCAACTCCTATATAAAGATCTTTGTCCATATTTTTCTGCTGATATTACATAAGTGCAGAATTAGGATTGCAATCTTTCTTCCAGCTCTGGAAATCTCTGTTATGAGTCTGATGTTAGAGGTTTTCTTTTTACAGATGTTCTTAACAAGTAGGAAGGTATTTTACAAATTCCCACAAGTCATGTACTATTCTGTCTAACATTTTAAATCATCCATCAGTACTATTTGAGAAGAAAAATGCTGAAAAAATGAGGAAAGGAATCAGTAGCTGGCACCTTACTGGAAATTAGCAGCATTGTTTCCTGGTCTTTTAATATGTGGATCGTTGAGCATCAAAAAATTGCAGTTTCTCTCCCTGTGGCTGTCCAGAGACCAATACTGCAGTTGCTAGTATTTCTTCAGGCAGCTTGATGGAAACACAGAGTTTTTACAAGGCATGCTGGCAATAAATAGTGATTTATAAATGCCCAGTTATTCCATCTACTGCCCACATATGGACATGGTCCTTGGGCAGCTCACTTTGAAAAGCAATTTGAAAGAAAGACACATCCTAGTGCTGTGTATCTGCAGACTCACATCTCTCTACATGGATAGGTAAAAACATATGGCTCCCTGATAAAGACATGGCATTCAGCTCTAGTACAGAGGATTTACATCTTTTTAGTAAAATTCTTTGGATTTCCTTGGTATTCATATACTCCAAATTTGCTGTCATTAACTACAGCACTGCACTGATGAAGACACAAATCTTTGAATCACAGGTGCTGATTCACATTCTTCAGGTTATGTACAAGTTTCTCATGTTTGTCTTCATCCATCCATGCAGGTCTGTTTTCCAAAGGCCATAGTGCAGCAGGGAATACAGCCTTTACAGTGCATGGAAAAGTTCATAAAGCATGAGGATATGGGGGGGGGGAAGTCAACATCCAGGGGATTTCAGAAATCTTTGTATATCATAAACCAATGCTCTTGAGCCTTCTTGGGTTGGAAAGTCATGAATAGTTGATTACCCAGTTAGAAGTTTTTCCAGAGCACATATTCAAGGGGCTGTTACTGGTGATGTAGACTGAAAGATGTGATCTGGACCACAGGACCCTGTGTTCCTGATTGCTTTACTGTGATGAAGTGTAAGCATGTAGCTTCATAATACAGTATTGCCAGTTACAGGCCAGAAACTTTGTCCTGAGTGTGCCCAGGCTCAGGAAAAGGTTTGCCAAGTCTGTTCTGAGTGTGTTTCTCTTGACCTGTCTCCAGGTCTTACTTGATTTCACTGTGGAAGCATCTAACTATGGATCAGGTATCCACATATAATTTGGTTTAATTTGTTGTTTATATTTGTGTGGTATTATAGTTTGATATACAGGTAACAAGAAGTTTTATTTCCAGGTAGAAAGAGATATTTCTGCCTGGAAGGACAGTAGAGGTTTTCAGAATCAGAGGCACAGGATGCAGCACAGACTGTGCAACTTTGTAGTGATAAGGAATGTGTCACAAGATGGTGAGATTGTGTAGCAAAAGCTCATCTGCACCCACAAAGGAGGACAGACACAACAGCGGATGCGTGAGCTCAAATCCTGATCTAGTTCCTTCTAGGGCCACCACAGGAGTCATCACTCAGTTAAAGGCCTAGCTTCACAGTATCAGAGGATCACAGGGTCACAGGGAGGCTGGAATCCAAATTACACACTCCTGAGGAACACTCTGCCAAGGCTCATCCCACTCAGCCTTGCTACTGTTGGAGCTGGGGATGTGGAGCAGAGGAAATGCAGCTCTGACAGCCTTATCTCTTCTGAGCTGCCAAATCTAACTGAGCTTCTCCTAGCACTAGAGACCCCACATCTATAAGCAGTTCAGCAATTGTCACTTAAAAAGTAGCACAGGTCTAGAGCAGACAAACTGGTTTTAGGGGTAACAAAAGACAGAAAGAAACATTATCTGACATATGTAAAAGGCACCACACAAAGTAAACTTGGATGCAGTCTGGCTCTTCAGATCATTGAAGAAAGGAAAGTTGTAAAAGATGCTACATGGGGAAAAAGAATAAAAAAATGAATTCCAGAAGAGAAAAATCATCGACATGAGCACCATGTTGCTTCCAACAAAGGGACTTCAGATGTTGACAACTTGTTGTGATGCCTCCATCACCACTATGAATAGCATGGTGAATTCACTGACAGCAAAGTCAGTGTGTTTGACTAAATTTCGGAGAACATGAGTGGTTGAAAAAAAATATTGTTTAAAGTGTTTCTGGTTGAAGAAGGTTTTTGAACATATCCAGGGGGGAGACTTCACAGCCTCTGTGGGCAATCTGTGTCAATGCTCAGTCAACCTGACCTCAGTTACTTTTTTTCACAGTGAAAAATATTTCCTAATGTTCAGATGGAACTTCCTGTATTACAGTGAGAGTCCATTGTCTCTGCTCCTCTCAGTGGGCATCACTGATAGCTGTGCTTCCCTTCCACCTAATGGTAGACTTTAGCTATCTTAGATTATCATGAAGGGTCACCTCTGCAGCCCACACCTCAAAGACCTTGCCACCTAAAGGCAGTACAAGTATTTGTGTGATTGAGGATTTGGGGGTTTTATTGATGCTAATAGAAGTTGATTTATTAGTTAAAGCAGTAATTTACAAATCCCAAAAGAGGAGAAGCTAAAGGCATACACATTCAAAAAATAATCTCTTCAGTAGAGAGAATATGATATGTTTTTTATTTCACTGTGTTTAAATATCACAAAAGTGGTATGATTATAAATGGGCACCAAGTCACACTCCTTTTGTCCTTGAGGAGCTGTGACTCCATTGAGCCCCATGTAGACACAGGACTATCAGCTTTGGACTTACATAATATAACCATGGGTTTCAATCTGAAAATTTGCTAACCTAGAATGAAATACATAAATTTGTAAAAGCTCATATGTAAAACTAAGTGGCATAGCAAGCTCTCTGATAACACTGGATATAATAATTTGGTCTTTAGAAATTGGAGGTTATCTGTCCAAGAGATATTTCCATGAAAATAAAATTACAGTTATACCAAGGACACAACAAGAATCACCCGTGTTAACTCCATATAGAACTAAGGGAAATTGTAATTTGAATGAGTGTGTCTGAAATACTTTAATAAGGCCTTTTTTCTGGTACTAGAAACTCAGATGTGTTAAAACTTGAGAAACAGGTGTGCAAAGTGCCTTTATTCATCCTAGTAGTGAGAAACTCTGGTAACTACTGACCCATGCAGAGCATAAGTATTATTTTACTGTAGGCTGCAGGTAGCTGCTTCTGAAATGCAACATTTCTTTAAGGTGAATCTGACAGAATTTGACATGCATAAAAAATGAGTAAACAGTATGTATGTAGCATGCATCACTATGACATTCACACAGTCTGGGTTTGGCAACAGTTTGGTTTTGTAGGCTACTTTTGACATTTAAACAGAAGCAAAGAATCTTTCTGGAAGAAGCTGGTTTTGCTTGCTGGGTATGGATATATATATACATATATATATATATATATATATCATTGTAAAGGCCATCCTCAGACAAAAACATGCTGTAGAATTGTTGTTAGGGGTGACATGTTGCAGTTGAGGTATTTTGAGGAAAAATAACTTGAATACCACCTGTGAAAAATATTCTTTGGTCTAATGGTAAATGTTTCAATTATATGAACAAGACCTTTACCTGGTAAAAATCATCTGAATCTCTCTTGACTCTGTTTTATCACTTTCGTTTCACTTTTTTCATGATGTTTATTTATCAGGATATTGCACCTTCTGCTTTGTATTGAGGGCTCTGGTGAATTTTTGTAACTTTGGAATTTTCTGCTTTAGGAAATGATGTTCAAATTTACATTCATGATGCATACTACTGGGAGATAAGCCCCCCCCCCCCAAAAAAAAAAAAAGCTGTTTTATTCTAACCACTTATATTATTTCCTTAAGTTGAGATGAGACATGGATTGTTTGTTTTCTATTTCTATATTTGTGTTTTTCTCTAACAATATAATACTGTGTATAACCTCCTGGAAATGGACTTTGAGAAGCTAAAGGTTTCCACAACTGTGTAATAGATATAAAAGAGCAGACTCTCAAGGATTTTAATTTCTCATCATTCAGTAAACCAGCTTTACATGAATTATCATTTTGCTGCATTCATATAAATCACCTCCCCACGCACAATGAATATTAACATCCATATTGCATTTAGGTAGCAAGTTTTTTGTGGTGTGGACTGCAGAGGTGGCCCTTCATGATTATCTAAGATAGATAAAGTCCACCATTGCTTGGAAGGTCAACACAGCTTCTAGTACACAGGGAATTTCAGGTCCTGCTCATTAAGGCATGAGCATGTACATGCTGGCTGGGTGTGCACAGTCTTCTGGAAAGGAGTTTAGGAGGAGTGGTTGCCTCTACATCTATTCTGTTTTCCAGCCTTGAAGGTAGGAGAAATGGTCCTTTTTGTGTGTGTATGTACACATATGGATAGATGGATGGATGGATGGATGGATGGATGGATGGATGGATGGATGGATGGATAGATGTTCTTTGGTGTTTTGTTCAAAATATTTTACTTTGTTCATTTTTTCCCATAATGATTAGTGGATTTAGATACTCTATTTATCCTATTCCTCATTCTATGACTCACAAAACAATGATGGTTTTCTTTTTTCTTCCTCCTAAAGGCAAGAAAACCCTTCCCAGAGGCATAAAGCATATGCCTGTTGGATACTTCTAGTTATTTTCTGTAGGTTTTTGAGAATTTGTTTACCCTGGAGATACCATCACATGCTTCCTCAAGTCCTCTGCTGCTCCAATGGGTAGCACACCTTATAAGACCAAAATTTCAGAAGACTTTTGGCTCCACAATGGATATTTTTTTTTCCTTCTTTCTCTTTTCAGATGCAACATACATTTATCTGGTTCTTCTAAGAGTATAGCTTAATATATTGAGTTATATTCACTCAGCCTAATTTTTCTTCACTTTTTTGTCAATTTTCTCACTCATAGCATCTTTTCTTATTCACCAGTAGCCAGCTTGATATTAACCAGGGTAGCCAGTTCCAGGGAAATCACTTGTCATTTGGGAATTTCTGTGGTGACCACAGTGAATGTTCACAGGGTAATGATACTACAGGGAAGTGTCAGACCTAACACTTCTGCCCAGAGCAAGTTGTGCATCTTTCAAAAGGCATCAGTTCACTAACATGTGTGCTATACACTTGTAGATCATGTCTGAAACTCTGTTTTCAGCTTACTTCTGTATTGTTTTGAAAAAAGATGCAAGATTTACAGCTTTCATTTTTCCCTGAAATAGCATAATTCTGAATTTTCTGCAGAATAGTTAGAGGATTCACAGTAGTCTGAGTAAACAATCCGCACTAAAGAAAAAATTCATAAAACTCAAGTATTGTAAATAGGTTAATTCAAGCAAGAAAGTTTTCTGAGACAGCTTTATTTTAGGGTGTGACTTTTAAATTCAGAGTATAAGTGTGTCTAAGTCTTTGTTTTTAATCCACAATTTTTTTACTTGGGTTCTAGACAACCAGCTCCCTGTTCAAATGCGTGAGTTGCTTCCCTGCATTTTGGTCACCAGTGAGAGCTGAGAAGAGTGAGAGAAGTTTTCTGTGCTCAGTAGCTGGAGTCCATCGCACTGTATAATTGCTGGTGCTGCATTGGGCAGCAGCAACAAAAACAGGCCTGTTTAGCTGTTGTGGCCTCATTATTTGTCAGCTCATCTACAAGAAGATGTAACTGTGCAATTGACTGGGCTTATACATTAGCTCCAAGCCAGAATTCATACTGAACAATCCTTCATGTGGAAGAGACATATGTGTAATCAGGTATATGCTTCTCTCTTCAGCTTTTTATATTCAATTGTGTGTGTAAATACAATATTTTCATCCATGTTTTACTCCTGATTCAGGTAGTCTCTGCCCAGTGGGCTCTGTGTGGGAACCTGGTTGCCTCAGTTTGAGTGGTGAATCCTTCAACAGCTGGCTAGAGTTTTGTGTGATGATTTGGCTATACAAAATCTATGCAACTCTACAGATTCAGACCAGAGATACCTGTGGTGTTATGTCATACAGGTGAGTCAGACAAGAATATATTTGAGAAATTATTGGCAAATATTATAGGTACCACCTGCATGTGTTCAGGAGCTTTTACCCTTGAGTTTGCAAATGTTTTTGCAGCTAGGTGAGTAAAACAAAAGAGGTTTTAAAATAAACACATACTAACATACATGCGTAAGTATTTCTTATTTGTCCATTGTTAAGTACATGTTTTAGCTGACAATCCAAAAACATATATATATTTGGTGAGCAACACTAAGTCTCACACGTTATTGGAATCAGAATAACTACTCCAATACTAGAAACTATGGTAGTACTAATAAAAGTGTTATTTAAAGGAGAAATATAATTTGAGTTCTGTATTTTGTGGCTGCCTCTTTCTCTGCAGGTTATCTGATCTCAGGGGAGCTGGAGTCCTTGCTGGAGGCCTCCATCCCGTGTGGGAGGTTGCCTCACACAATGCCACTGTTGGTGCTGAAATTTTGTTTCCCTTTCCTGTCAGCGTCTGGGATATAGAAGGAGAAACTCCCAGCATAGTTATCACTACTACTTAAGCCCAACAATTATGCTCTGGTCTGCTGCTTTGAAAGAGAAAAAAAACACCCCAAAATAAACAAAACAGCTTTAGGGACAGAAAAGGAACGTTTCCCCAGTTTATTCTTTTAACAGTACTGGAGTAAAAAGAAACACAGCACACAGCTCTACCAATTGGGTTTAGAAAGCCAGAGGCTATGCAGAACATAGCAGGCAATGGCAAAATTCAGAATCAATCATTTTTTGTATTGCATTTAGTATTGAATTTCATACATTTATAATCATCATCTCTTCAGTACCAGCATCTTGCCCAGTATTGATATCCTGGCAGGTATTATAAATTAAACATGATAACCCCACTATTCAATGTCCACAGAAAATACAAGATTGTTAAAAATGGACATATAATTGATATTATTTTCTTTTTCTTTACTGAGTTAATGGGGTTCATGTTTTCTTATTTTCACTGTCACTTTATATGTTTGATAACTTTGCGTTACAGAACATGTGCTTTTATTTATTTCTAGGAAATTACATTAAAGATTTTGCTCAGCGTAAGCGAGTGCAAATAATGGAGAACAGAAACAGGTATTGTTGTATACTATTTGTTCATTTCAGATCCAGTAGCATTTAATATGTACTTGTGTTTACATAATAAATTCTACCACCTCAAATATTTAGCTTGTTTTTACTACAAATTTTTAGACTATTGTTATACAGCACTAACAGATCCATTTCGAGTCTTTTTCAAATGTTTTTCCACCCAATAAAATTTTTAGATACAATGCATAACTAAAAAAACTTCACTGTGAAATTTTTCAGAATATGTACAGAGTGAACCATCTTTAGTGGTTAAACATGGAGAAAAAACATTTATTTCATTTAAAATTTACACTCATGTGCTTATTTGGCTTTATTTTATTGTGAGACATCTAATAGTATAAATTAATTGTAAAATACACTTGCATGTTGCTTCAGGTAAAAGGATTATACAAAGCATGTATGTGTGTGGACCTACTGCCCCCACCAGACTCTTACATGTTGAAACAAGATGGAATACCTTCAGGTATAGTATTGGTGAGGGTGGAAATGTTAATCCTAAGATTTTGGTTTATAGAATATTTACTAGAGATGCCTTTCAAAAGATGAGTAATTTGACACTGTTAACTTGTGCTCTTTTTAAACTGGTGTTTACATTTCTGTACTGGAGTGTACTGTAGGATTGCATTCCCTGGTACTCAGAGATGTCATTAAAAGTCATGAAACGTAAATATCTTTGAGTTACTTTCAGAGTCAGGTCTTGCATATGTTTTGTCTCTCCTTGAGCTGATTTTTTTTTTATTTTGCTTTCCTTCTCAGTTAAGTAGAAGTATCTCCTCTCAGGAACATTTCAGTCAAAGGCATAACCTTTACTCTTCTTTCAGATAGGCAACTGCAAGGCGTAATTGTGAGAGAAGCAGAAATTTCAAATCCTCACATGGTTCATTAAATAGCTAACATCCTGTTCTTATGTACGAAGAGCAATGTTTTAAAAATAATTTAATTGTCTAAGCTAGATAAAATTTATTCGGCACAACAGCTGTATCATACAATTTTACAGACATGGCAAGACATAACAATACTATTGAAAGTAAATGAAATCCTGTGTTATAGATATTTTTTAAAAAAAAAACCCCAGGAATATAAGGATTCCCATTAAATTCTGCTTATCTTGAAATGAAGAAGTTTAGCATAGGGACTAAGACACAGATAACTAGGCCTTCTACAATTCTAATATTCACTCCATTCAGTGGACATTGCCATAAATTTCTGACCTTTTATCTCTGACCCAAGATGTACACGTGATGTTGAACGGTGCCCTTTATTGTCAAGAGTTTCTAAACAAGTCAAAAATGAGTATTAAAGCCTGCTTTAAAAAAAATAATTGAATATCAAACAGAGTTCTGTAATAATGTTATGTATATCCTGTGCAGCACAAGTTGAAAGCAAACATGGATTCCAAGGTGCTATGTACTTGGCAACAGCCTCTTAAATTTTAATCTATATTTTTTGTGCCAAACTATCTGAAGGGTGTAAAAATGTGCTATGTGTCTTTCCACATCTAACCCATACTGCTCAGTACTCAGGAGCTCTTAGCACACATCAGCAGTGACAAGAATTATTGACTGAATATTCATAGGATTCCTTTCATTTTAATACACTTTCTTATTCTGTGTCATTGTAATCTTTTCCCTTTCATAAGATTTTTTTACAATGCAGAATCCCTCAACGTAAGTTATTTCTTCTTGATTTTCAAACATCCATCAGGCAAAGCTGTAAGGTTCATAAAAGAATAGTTTGTCCTCTCCTGAGAAATTGCCAAATTGCAGATTTCCAAATTAATAAAATATTACATTTTTAAGTACTGAAAATATACAAAACCAACCTCACTACTGAAGAATCCCACAACAGACAGATAGCAAGCATCCAGCTCATCCAGATGTGGTTATTACAGAACAGTCACCTAAAATTATCATGCTTTTAGTGCTGCTTTCTGATTTAATCCAATTGTTATTCCAGAACAAGTGTAAAGACTAGAACTCCGTGCACCTGAGCGGGACTGCCAACAACCTTAAATATCAACAAGAAAAGCTGAAACTCTGGCCTGTATATTCCTAGGTACTTCTGAGTGTAATTAAGAGTGAAATCTTGCAAACAGGATCCAGTTGCAAAATTGTCACTCACCTCAGGGGTGCTGCGTTTGATTCAAGGCTACAGTTTGTCCCTTTCCTTCTTTGTATATATGTTCTATAGTAGAATCTGAGTATGTGCAGTTTCCTTTTAATTTCCTTCATAACTAATCAGAAGCTCTACCATCCTTACCCTGCCTTCACGTCTTTCCTCAGACACTGCATACTGCTGATCATCGGAACATTGAGGTGGGTGCTGTGAATCCCTGTCAATGCCATGAGACACCACAGACAGCAGAGTTGACACTGGCACACTATTTTAAAGCAGTTTTCTATTTATAAACCACATATCAGTGGCTACTAAGCTCACTCAAAACCCCTGTGAGCTCCAGGCAGAGACCTTTCCTTTTTACAGACAGCACTGTGTTCTGCTCTGAAAACTGATGGTGTCAAAAGCAAATGTAGAAATCATCCTGCATCTTCCAGTATTCCTCACAACTACATTCAGTTTTAGTTCCAAAAGATTACATTTTTCTATTGTCTCTCTTTGTTAGGTACAAGCACACAATTTATCTGGCTTCCTATCCTTTTTACTGAAAGAGAAAGGATTTCCTTTTTTTCCACCTGAATGGAAATGTAAATATTATTATTTATTGAAAGCAACAAATGAAAACTTTGAGGATGAAAAATGAGTTTAATCCACTAACATTTCAGTGATTCCAAATATAGGATTGTGACCTTTCCAAATTGCAGCTTTTACATTATAATGCAAGACATTTTCAAAAATAAAATAATTTTAATTCTATTAATCTAAAATAAATGTGTGCCTTCATATAATCAGAGGGGAAAAGTGTGCATGTTTTGCCCCGCTGTATACATTAAAAAAAAAAAAAGTGGGTATACATCAAAAGTTGGGGATATCTTTAAGCTTTATGAAACCTGTACATCTGTAGTGTTATGTGCCTATTCTTGTGCAGCCTTACAACAGGCCTGTACAGTTGCAGCAACTGGATTTGCAGGAGCTTATTTTTATTCATAGCTAGATAAAAAATTATATATATATATATTCCCTGAACCAAAGCAAATTAGAAGGAAATGACATGCAAGGGGAGAAGGTAGTTCAGATTTCTCATCAGCAGTCTAATCATGAGTGACCCACAGGCAGCTCGAAAGCTGCCCACACAATTACTCATGGAGTCTGCTTAGAAAAAGGCATCGCTGCCAGGAAAATCTTTGTTACCTTGAATCCAAGCTTAGTGATGGTCACCTATAATAGGAATTGGAGGGAGGAATGCAAAGTGCAAAGCACTGCATTAAACTGACACTATATATCACTGTTGGGCAGGCTGTACATTTTTATGTGATGCGTTTTACAGACATAGATAAATAGATGCAGCTAAGGTAAGTATGAACAACAGGGTAATTCCTGGTCTGGTTTCTCCTTTCAGTTGTGCCAGTCTCGCTGAAGTTAATAGAGCTGCCTCAGTCTGAGAGACAAAACTTTTTGAATGTGCTGGATGAGAGAGTGGTACTTTCTCTCTCATACCATGCTACAGGCACACTAAACACTGTGAACTTCCAAGTAATGAAAAGCTGTGAGATCAAAGCACAACTGCCTCTGTAGCCACCATGGCTAAAACCTTATCACGGTTTAAGTGACTTCAAAAGCATTAGGTGCAGGATGACTTCAGCATTTGAACTTAACCTATAGTGATACTTCAGCAACATGTAAAAGGAGGTTTTTCTGCTGGCTATCGTTCTGCTAGGGACAGATGTAATTGCTGTTCAGACACTGGAAGGGAAGCATTTATTAGTGTTTTTTCACAAAATACTTTTTTCACCAGAATAAATCTATGTTGGGGTGCGTAGAAGGTAGGATTCAAGTAATCTCAGAAATCATACATACAAAGTTCTTTCAACAAAAGAAGTTTGCATGTGAAAAAGATTTGAATGTTTTGACTAAACTGTCAACTGTCAACCTTCAACTAAAACTAATTGTTAGTTTTTAATTAAGTAAATAAAAAAAAAAACCAGGAACAGCACAAAAAGTTTAAGAAATAAAATATAAAATAAACAAAATCTTTTTAGCCTAACAAAATATGCCACCGTACCTGAAATAAACTTTTACTTCTAGTTATTTCCCTGAGAAAAGTGCCACATTAACTAACTCTGCCAGCAGTTTTATGATGAAATGAAATTATTCTTTCCATTTATTTGACAGCTGATATGAAATAATTGATTCACTTCTTCATTTATGCAGACACAGAATGATGCTTTTGAATAGACTATCTTAATATATTTTAATAGTACATTGTTATATATCCACATGTGATGTTTTAAAGTTTCCATATTCAGTGTGAACACTGACTGATGTTACTATACAATATATTACATATTAAAACCACAATATTCCAGCTTGGCATGAAAATCCATAAGAAAAGAAACAGGCTGGTTAAAGTATTGAACTGGAAGATGGCCTCTTCTCATCACATAATTTTTTCCAGCTTTTTGCTTTCCAGCTTTTTTCCTTCAAGTGACATGCAGATATTTTTTCGATATTTATTCCATCACCAAACAACATTTAAAAACGTTTAGCTTTTTATATATGGCAAATCAGTGCCAATAGAATCTTTAATTAATCTGAAAAATGTGGGATGCTTATGCGTTGCTGTTTATTACACTAATTGAGTTTCATGTAATAAGAGTTTTCTACTAACTAGTTCAATTATTACTGAACATACTCAGGGTTATCTCTCTAAAGAATCTGTGGAGTTATCTTTTTTGCAATTCTGCCATAATACTGAAAGATGTTACTTGAAGAAGGACATTACAATATCAGTGCTTTTTAACAATTAAGCATTTTATACAAGCTGAGATCCTTAGCTGGACAGATTTACAAACTCTGAGAATTTGCACTAAAATTAAATTTTACCTTTCCATTGAAAAACCTCTCTTGATGGTTTCCCAGCAGTCTTGGGAAACCAGAGAGGTCCCAGCTGACTGGAGGCTGGCAAATATTGTCAAGAAGGAGGATCCTGGAAACTGCAGGCCTGTCAGTCTCACTTCAGTGCCTGGCAAAGTTATGGTGATTATCCTGAGAGATGTTGAAAAACACCTGAAAGACAATGCAGTCATTGGTCAAAGCCAGCACAGCTTCTTCATGAGAGGAAAGTCCATTTATCAGACCTAATTTCCTTTTATGACAAGGTAATTCACCAGATTGATCAAGAGAAGCTAGTTGATGTAATCTTTTTGGATTTCAGTAAAGCTTTTGATGAAGTCTCTCACGGGATCCTGCTGGATAAAATGTCCAGCTCACATCTGGATAAACACATCATATGAAGGGTGAACAATTGACTCACAGGCTGGGCACAAAGGGATGCAGTGAATGGGGTGACATCAGGGGGATGACCTGTCACTAGTGGGGTTTCACAGGGCCCCATCCTCAGCCCTGTGCTCTTCAACATCTTCATAAATGACTTGGACACAGGACTGGAAGGGCTACTAAGCAACTTCTCAGATGATACAAAACTGGGAAGAGCTGTAGGCTCCCTTGAGGACAGGGAAGCCCTGCAGAGAGACCTGGACAAATTAGAGAGATGGGCAATCACCACCCATATGAAGTCCAACAAGGGCAAGTGCCAGATTCTGCACCTGGAATGGAGCAACCCTGGATGTACAGAGAGACTGGGGAATGAGAGGCCAGAAAGCAGAGCCGTGGAAAGGGACCTGGGGGTGCTGGTCAATGGCAAGTTGAACATGAGCCAGCAGTGCCCTGGCAACCAGGAGGGGCAACCCTGTCCTGGGCACAGCATGGCCAGCTGGGCAAGGGAGGGATTGTCCCACTCTGCTCTGAGCTGGGGCAGCCTCAGCAGCCTTGAGCACAACTTCTTTGTGAGGGGAAAAAGGAGGGGGAGACGCTGATCTCTTCTCTGTGGTGCCCAGTGGCAGGACCTGAGGGAATGGTCAGGAGTTTTGCAAAGGTTTAGGTTGAATATTAGAAAAAGGTTCTTTGGCCAGAGGGTGTTTGGGCACTGGAACAGGCTCCCCAGGGAAGTGATCACAGCACCAGCCTGACAGAGTACAAGAAGATTTTGGGCAATGCTCTCAGGCACATGGTGCAACTCTTGGGGATGGTGTTGTGCAGGGATTGGAATGGATGATATTTGAGGGTCCCTTCCAATCCTTCTGTGATTCTGTGATTTTTTTGATCCCCAGATGTGTTCAGAATCAAACTGGCTAATAATAAGCTTCCTTAAGGGATGTACTTCTGCAAAGACAAATATATAAGGTCCTGCATGTTAGAGTATTATATGTGGAGGAAAGAGAAGGGATTGTTGTGTGGAAATTCTTCTCTGTTCAAGTGAAAGCACTGGTTGGGCTGAGATAGTAAAGTTATTCCAAATCAGTGAGACAAAGCGAATTTTCCATTCAAATTAATATCAAAATCCTATAGACTCAGACTGACAGTTGTGTTTAAGAAAGGGAACTCAGGAAACTCACATATTGTCTGAGAAAAATGTGTAGGCTTGGGCAATTTCTTTGAGAACTGTAGGTAATGATACAAGAGTTACTGTAATAAGTGAAATGAAAAGGAGACATAAAAATAATGATGTACTGTCTAATTTAGATATATGGAGACTTTGTAGCTTATTTTTCAAGACTGACTCATTTACCCATTCTGAACACATAGAAGAAGTTTCAATAAAAAGTAAATGTAGCCATTTGATTTTGAACTCTGCTCTCCTTTGCCCTTCATTGCAAAGAGCTTCTTCCAGCTTTCTTAAGCGAATTACTGTTCAATCTAAAAGTTTTTCAGTAATATTGAAAGAGGGGTGGGCATTTTTCGAGCCCAAGTTTGTCATTATTTCTTCGAGTGTGAAATTTTTCAGAATCTTACACACAGCATGCATCAGAATGTTGGAAAATCATGAAAAAAAGAAAATCCTCAGTGTTACAGAGAAACCCTCTGGGATCTGAGATGTCATTTTGAGGAGAAAGATTACTCTACCTATAAATTCATCCCTCCCAGAACTGACATCCAAGGTCCCAGAGCCTTTTCCATATTGCTAAACACTTTTTTCATGCAATTCCAGCAATGCAGTGCATTTCATTCTTCACAAGAAATGTTCAGCTATTCATATTGCAGACAGCCAGACATCTTGCTGTCTGTCTAAGAATATTAGAATTATTGGGAACAGAGGTTCCAAAATACCATATTGTACTAATTTTTCAATAAGATTTCATAAATTAAAATCCACTATATATTTGAAAAGAAAAATATCATCTGGGAAAAGCAAACAAAATAATCCTGACAACAGCCACAACCACAAAAGCGTATATATAATCTGTAAAAAGTGAAGTATAATCTGTTAAAAATGCTGGATGTTCACATTTTGTGTGTGTGTGTGTCTTTCATGAGCATAAGCTAGGAGAAGTGCAAACATCCTGGGCTATCAGTCTCACTTTGTTGTTAAAGGAACTTCTTCTGTGTTCTGAAAACATTCTATGATTTCAGGGGAGAGGAAGGGAGGGAAGAGGAGAAGAGAGGAGAAAAAAGAAAAAAGAAAAAAAGAAAAAAGAGAAAAAAGAAAAAAAAAAGAAATAAAAAAGAGAGGAAAAAGACAAAAAGAAAAAATAAAAGAAAGAAGAAACAACAAGGAAGGAAACTGGAGAGTAGGAGTGAGGGAAAAGCTTTCATTTGCTTCATTTTCAGATGCTCCTCTGAAAACGTGTATAAATGGCTCTAAGGATACAAATCTGTGCAGCATAGCAAATCTCAGATGAAGTCAGGCAGCTTCATGGAGACTAAAACATCTGTTGTGTAGTCAGGTGGGTAACTAGGATTTCAACTGAGAGGAATTCTAGAGGCAGCTGAGATTTTGATAACTATTATTTTTATATATTTCCAGCTGAAGTTTTGGAAGCTTAATGATCCAAATAACTATTATCAATGTATATTCTAGGATCAGAATTTTTGGAGGATAGGCTTGCCTGACTAAGGTATTTTTTTTTCTGATATTCGGCCTTTCGGGAAATTTTTCTTCTTTTTCTCCCTTTCAGAATCACAAGGCCTTATTTCAGTCATTGTCATGACTGCAGCACAATAGCTGCATCAGCCATCACTTTTGAGAAGATGCATGCTTTCTGGCTGAACTGCAAAAATGCTTGTTATTGTTGACAACCATTTAACATCCAGAACAAATAGTTTTTCACACTGAAAAGAAAGATATTAATTGGTTTTAGATACAGTTATGTTTTTTAACAGCAGATTGGACAGCTCTGCAGTCTAGGAAGCAGCTAAATTGTCTTTTGTTATCTTTTTACCAGACATGCATAAAAATTTGCCACTTCTGCTAGTAGCAGACTTAATTTGCCTGCATCTGGCTTCATGTCCTGTAAAGTAAGTTTCTCTCCCTTTAAGTTCTGTCTGGTTTGGATTGTAATTGCACAAAGGATAAAAGGGTAAGGTGTCTGTGGTATTCTTATTTAGGCACCAATTGAATGCACTCCCCACTCAACTCCTCTGAAATCCCAGAAGGAAAGAAGAGGAAGTATATTGCACCTGCACAGTAGCAGGATTTCCTTGAATATCACAGAGCTCCCAGTGCTGGGCAAGTGGCAATCTGAGCTCAACAAAAAAGGGACACAGAATCATAGAATTATTTGGGTTAGAAGGGACTTTGAAGATCATGTAGTTCCAAACATAGGCAGAGATGCCACCCACTAAATCAGGCTGCTCAGGGCCTCATCCAACCTGGCCTTGAGCACTTCCAAGCTTGGAACATCCGCTATTTCTCTGGGCAATCTGTTCCAGTGTCTCAATAACTTCACAGTAAAAAAATCTCTATTTTAATTTAAAACTGTTCCTTCTTTTCTATAACTATCTGTTGTGTAAAAAGTTACTCTCCCTCCTTTTTATCAGCCCCTTTAAGTACTGGAAGGCTGCAATAAGATCACTCTAGAGTTTTTCCATGCCGAGCAATCCCCTGCTGTCTGTCTTCATAGGAAACCCCTCTGGTCAGCTTCAACCTTCTAACCAACTTGGTGGTCCTCAAGAACTAGCAGATCCTCATCTTTCTTTTGCTGAGGACCCCAGAGCTGGACATATTACTTCCTGGTGGAATCTCACCAGAGCAGAGGGACAGAATCACCTCTCTCAGCCTGGTGGTCACCCCTCTTCTGATGCAGCCCAGCATGCAATTTGCCTTCTCAGCTGCAAGCACACACTGCTGGCTCATGTCCATCTTTTCATTCACCAGAAACCATGAGTACTTCTTCACAGGTCTGCTTTCAATGAGTTCATCTCCCAGTCTACTCATATCAGGAATTGCTGTGAGAAGCACCATGCACTTGGACTTGTTGAACTCATGAGGTTCCTGTAAGCCCAGCTCTCAAAATAGTCCAGTTCTCCCTGGATGACATCACATCCTGCTTTTTCAACTGCACTGTTCTCTGTTTTGTGACATCTTCAAACTTCCACTTCTTTCACTTCAGAGGGTTTACTTGATCCCACTGCCCATGTCATTGATGAAGATACTGAAGAGCACCAGTCCCAGGATTGAGCCCTGGTAGACTCAGCCCCTGATGGGGGATACCACTCATCATCAGCCTATCAGCCTCCACATGGACAGAGCTGTTGACTAAAACTCTTTTGCTCCATCCATCCATCCATCCATCCATCCATCCATCCATCCATCCCCTAATCCACAGAACAGTCAACCTTTCAAACCCCTGTATCTCTAAAATAGAGATAAGGATGTTGTGTGGGACTATTTCAGTCCTTACAGAAGTCCATGTAGCTGATGTCACTCTGTCTTCCCCTGTTGACCATTGCAGTAACTGCCTCACAAAAGGCCACCAGATTGGTCAGGCATGACTTTCCCCTACTTAAGCCATGATGGCTGTCTCAGATCACCTTGTCTTGCATATGCCCCAGAATTGTTTCCGTGAGAATCCTATCCTAACATAGGAAAGGGTTACAAAAGTGTTTTACAAAGACAGCCATTTCTTTAACATGTAAGATTTAAACACTCTCATCTAGCTAATATCTCCTTGCTGATGATTATCCCATTCTTTCTTGTATGATGCCAAACTTTTAGACTTTAGTCTAAAAGTCTTACACGTGTTCATGCCCACATAGATAATGAATCAACAAGAATGTCCCTGATGAGGACTCATCAGAAGTTTCTAATGTAGTTAATTCCCGCTATATTAAATGTAAAGAAAAAGAGAGTATAGGAGATCAGTTCTTTGGTGGGAAAGCTCTAGACTAATCATTGCTGCTCATATCCTGCAGTACAAAGATATTGCCATAGTCCTGTAGGCAGAATAAAATTATTTTTTGCGTGATCCAAGACCTTATCCTAGCCACAGCCTCATACATCTGCTGCATCTAGTTCTGGGCTCTTTGTGCATAGGCATCCCTTGAAACTTTTCACATGATGGTTAAGTAGTGTAGATACAAATAAAATGCTTTATTTGGGATACATATGGTGGAAAGGATGGCTGTAAAATAGCTACATTGCAAGAGAAATTCATCAGTTTGATAGAGACCTACTCACAGCCTTAGAGGTAAGACATAAGAGTGTTCTGCCACTCTTTTGTTCTGCCACCCTTCCGCCTAGAAATGTGAAAAACCCCTCAAAGAGTGATCAGGTTGGTTAAAAAAGAAGTAAATAATATTTTATAGGAATAACACCATTTGCTTTAACTGCTCATTTTCTTCATCTGTAGAGGATTGCTTGTTATGGCTTTTCTCAAAAATCTCTAAAACTTTTCAAAATTTCTTCATCCAGAGATCAACTCTTCTGTATCAGTTTTCCCTAAGCAAAAGTCTCAGAGTCTGAATGCAACTGTGCAGACACCCATTAAAGAATAAAGAAGAAAATGCAAGGGAAAAATCCCAACAAACCAAAGCCAATTTAGGTCTAATTTATATGTCACCTACAGTGTTCACAGAAATGTAGCAAACTAGATGAAAATCACTCTTTTTCCTTTTTGTTTCTTTAGTGATGAATGTATCTGTGTAGGAGAATACCATGTCAAGGTTTTGCTTTTCCAACTTAAAGGTGTACAAAAAGTTAACAAGCAGAGAGAAAATAAAAAAACCCAAACCAACAAAAAAGAACAAAAAAAAACCCCAAAATAAAACAAACAAACAAAAAAGAACAGAGAAGCATAGACAGAAGGAAAAAGGATTTTAGATCAGGGAAAATGAAAAGTTACAAGGCAGCTGCTTTCAAAGACGTAAAGGAGGAGCAGCAGAGGTACAACTGAGAGAAGTAGAATCCAAAGGCCCATGAAGACAAAGGCAATAACAATGGTCATGGCTTCAGGCTCATCTCTTTTCCACAGTTTTAATAATCTAACATCTCTGGAGTATATATCCATCATCTTTCAGTACCTCCAAGACAGTCCACCAGTGAACATTGAGGGAACTAGTGTTTTACTGAGGAAATAAAAGCAGTGTATAAAAATTTAAACCTATGTTTTGCTATTTAGCATATGCAGTAAATGATTAGAGTTTATTAATTAATCTGGGCTTTCATAAACCACCAATGTATTTGAGCAGACTTTTTCACTCTTTTTAGAAGAATAAGTAGCATGCAGACATTTTAATAACCTCATGTCTCAAGTGTATGTATTTCTAGTACCTGCAAGAGGCATGATTCATTTGTCGACCACTTAATTTTCGAACTTGAAGGATAGTAAGCTATTTAAACAGAAGGGGAGAAATGCATGATGAGAAATAAAGAGGTCATTCTATTTTTAAGAACTTAACTTGCATCTCTTGGTTTTACTTGTTAAATATTTTCATCCTTGATAAAATTATAGGCAACCTGCTGTCAAGCAGAAATGAAGATCATATGAGTAAGTATAACCAGGTAAAATGTAACCAGGCAGCTGATCTGTTTCTTGTATCTTCATAGCTTATAGGATTAAAGCATGACAAGCAGAAAAGTACAGGGATCACAGTTACACAGATCAATCTTCACTTAGGATTGTTACTTTGATGTGATCCAAGTAAATTCCTTTTAAGATGTAAGGATGTGGTTGCCACTTACAGTGATTAAGTGTAATCTAGTTTGATTCAATATATTACAATATAACTTTCTTTCCAGGTTCTTTTCCGAAGATTCAGGAAATTTTACACTTACGTGTTTCTGCTGACTGGGAACCTATTTCTACAAACTTATTAAAGCAGTAAATTGAGTTGGGGAGAAATGTTAGCAGTTTTCCTTCTTCAGAAGTATCAGACAAATGCTATTGTAAATAAATTTAAATATTCTGTATTTCTTACATCTGACCTACCTAGAAGGTTAATAAGGTTCTTTACCTACTTTGTCTTTCTGAAGGCTTGACAACATCTCTTGACAACTCTCAAATGCATGGCTGGTACATCAATGTGAAATAGACCCAAACCTGGATATCATCAAAGTGGATCTGTTTGAGCTTTTCCTCTCAAAAGGCAAGAGGTAAGAACATTAAAATAACTGACAAAGTTTAGAATTTAAAATTTATTTTTAAAATTAAATTAACTAATATCATGACTTTTTGAAATAAAGGAACCACAGGATGATATACAATATAAATAGAAATAATTTCTTAAGAAGTCTTTCTCAGAGAAACCTTTAATCAAATTGGCTATCTGGAACTAGTGAAGCTTACATAAATATACAACTTCTCAGCATGAGATAAATTAGAATACAAAGATTAGACAATCCACTAGGAAGTAGGCTGTTATATCATCACTTTTCCATTCCTCCAGTAGAAAAAGTAGTATGTTCCTTTCTCTAAAGCTCTGATGACCATAGTGCTCAGTTTTCACTGATGAAAACTGTCTACAAAGAAAAAATTAAAGATCCCCTATTATTTCACTTAGCATGACTAATCAAATAAGATACGTGAATTTACCCTTTCCAAATTGCGCTGCACATATAAATTCAGTTGATGACTGTGGTGAACAGGTTTTGAATTATATCATGATTAATGGAAACTGGGAGATTTCAATCCATGCTCTTGCCAGAGATATGAAATAGTGTGTGCAGTTGTATATGACTGCCTGGCTGAAGGCTTGACACTCAGGCAAACAAATGAGTCTGGCAAGCATCTGGCCACTGCCTTTGCAAAGGAGTCTGCACATGTCTTTGCAAGCAAAATTACTTGCAAGAAAAGCACGTAAAATCTGTTGATTAGCTCATAAATTTTCACTCTCCCTTTATCCCCCCACCTAAGCCAGGGAGATACACAGAGAGATTTAAACTGTGGAGGCTTACATTCTTCTAAGTTCTCAGTTTTCTAAGTCTGTCTGGTTGGAAGTATTTTCCAGGCTGCTCTCTATTTCAGTCTGCTACTTAATCATATTACTTTGTTGAGAAAATAATAATATTTAGTGCATCTCCTTGCACTGAAAATCCCCACTTTAATGTTTGAGTGTTTTCCAAATAATATCAGCAATGTAAGCTCACACACCCCATGGAATCTCTCATTTCAAGACAAAATTCTGCTTGGGGTAAGTGAGAAGAGAGCATAAAAAACAGAGAAAGCAAAAGAAAAAGTAGTATTGTCAATGCTTTTTCTCAATTACAATCAAAGTCCAGCTTTATCTCACCTCCCCTATTGTTAATCTTTGGTCAGCCTCTGAGTCCTTTCTCCCCCTGCAGATTTATTCTTTCTTAACTCTCACATCTTTGCCTCCCTTAACACTTTATAGCTAGAAGCTTTTTCTCAGGTCTCTCCCCATGATATCACCTGAGCCCCACACTGGCTTCTGACTTCCTTCCACAATCACTCTCGAAATCCTTTTTCTTTTCTTCAAGGTCCTATTCCTGACTGTTTCTCTCTCATCTCTCTCTTATTTTGATGCCTGTATGTCTTATATTCTTTCAACGCAGAAGCATGACTTTCTCTAGCTCAGCTGTGAAATCTGTGCTGAAAAAACATACACACATCCCCCATATTTCAGCTTCTGGGATTTGGTAGAGACCATTAAAAAAAAATAAGGAAAAAACATGCAATCCTCAACATTTCTGTAATCAAACTTCAGATAAAAACATGTACTAATTTGCTTAATCTTAATAAAATTGAATAGAGCTCCTGACAGTATTTTAACTTCAACAAAACAAACCACATAAAAGTAGTGATGGCAAAGACTAGGAGACTGAAACCTACTGTTGTTTGCCAGCATATAGACCTCCTTCTCAAGCAAGCTTAACGATGTATCACACATCAGTTGTTTTTTGAAGTTGTTTCCTAAAATTAATGAAAATGGGACAAATGTTGTGCTCATCATTCCCACAGGATCTTTAAAGAAACAAAGGCTTCCCTTGTCTTTGGGACCTGTTAACCTGTGGTCTTTGCCCTGGATTTGATATTTATTGTCCTGCCAGCCCAGAAAAAAACCCACAAAACCACTCAGTGAAGCAGTAGAAAAACCAAAAAATTCTTTAAAAATTTAAAAATCACAAATACCTTTACATAAAGTAATAGCAGAATCCCCAGCATTAGAGCAACAGGGAGTGAAAAAGATTAAACAGAAAATATGGGCTTTTTTAAATACATGCAAAGAGGACACATTATTAAAAGTAGTTCCTCTAAAAAGAATAAATAATTTTAATTTCGTGTTCAAGATCTGGGAGAAGAAAGTGGAGTTAATTAAACTTTTTTTTTGAAATTCCAGCCTGTAAAAAATCTGAAATTCAAGTGCCCCATACAAACATTCCCAAAATCTCCATGGGCATCAGGACAGTAAGGATGTAATATCAACCAGTGATAGAAATTCCACAGAAAACAAATGTTTTGTACAAGATATTGAAGATATAAACCTTGACTTTGTTGAACTCAATAACAAAGTAACCTTGAATTTCTCAAGGGCCACAATTTCAAACTGAATTTTTGTAAGAAATGTGACCCTGAAGATAACAAAATTGTCAGAATTTTTCACTGGACATAGTATGTATATTTCCTATGTATAAAAACATATATATATATTCTCAAGGAAGTTCATATACAAATTTCTTTCAGCATTTGAATAACTAAAACATATACAGGGGAAGTAGAAGGGTGTTACACAAAAAACAATCTAAAAGTCTTATATCTCAATGTCAATATATTCTTTTAAACCTCAATAATAAATTGTGAAAAAAACAACCCAGACATTTAAAATTCATATTTTCCATTTTTTTCTATCTTTTTGCATTGTTTAACACCCTAAAGCTGCCTTCCTTTGGAAAGGACATTGAAGCCTTGCTGAAAAGCACTGTACTCTATTTTATTTGTTTCAGCAAAAACTTGAAAAAACACATACAGAGAAATCTTAAAAGCCTTCCTCAGAGAAAGGTTGACCCTGAAGACAAAGGCCATTTTAAATGGAATAGAAAGGTTTTAAACAAGCCCATGAATATTGATCAACACTCTTTATTAACCCCTTGTAGAGAAGAAGGGCCAATATGCTGCCTTGTTTGTTGCTAACACAGCTCTGTCCAAAATGCAGGGGTAACAAAGGAAGGTGATAAGGGATTGCATAGTCTAAAAGACAAGGAAGGTGATAAGGGATTGCATAGTCTAAAAGACAGAGTGATGAAGTCCTCTTTCTTTATTTCCATTGTTTCATCTCTATCCAAGCAAGGGATGGCCAAATAAGAGCCTTCAGCATGCTGATGTCCTGGCAGGGGAAACTTTCTTCACAGGGCACACCCGGCTCTGACAATCTCACTTTGAGGGAGTAATGCTCAGACCTTTCTGCACCTGTGCATGGTGCATCTGCTGCTGTGTGCTTTCTCAGGCACCTGGAGAAGCAAGCAGACTGGACCTCCCATAACCATTGCTGTCCTCTGTCCAACCCATGAAGCAGAAAAGCAGCACCCAGAAGACAGCCTGGTCCCAAGCTGTCCCCGGAATGTTCAGTCATCATACAGCTGGTACAGGCAGCTGCACCTGGGAGCTAGGGCAGCCCTGGGATCCCACACTGTGTACATGGGTCCACCCCATTCCCTCTACTAGCACTGCCCTTAAAAATGAGAAATATTTATGTGTGATGAGGCCATTTATCTTCAAGGGCAGACTCAGAGAACCGCTTTCTTGATATTAAAGTACCTGTAGCAATTAACAACTTTTGCTGCTACTGAACTCTAGTGGGATGGAATTGTGAGCCTGAGAAGATTTTAGATGGCATTACCAATCCCTCGTGTCATCGTTCTTTCAGTCATTCATTGACACACTCTTTCAAGAAAACGCACTTGCAGGAATAATTGTACTGTGCCTTACACTCAATTCAATACAACTTTTCCTTCAGTTGCTTTTTGTGATTCATGATGAGGAAAGATTGAAAAAAAATAAGAATACAGAAAATTTCTTTTTGTTTCAGAATTGAAAAGACTAATACCTCAAAACGATCTGCTGCAGCACTTCATGAAAATCAGATTTCAGCTGTCCTTGAGAGGAAGACAGAATCAGAAATGTTCAGAATAGCAATTTTTAATAAACTGCTTTAGAAATGAATGTGACAGTAACAATTTTAATGTAAAGGAGTAAGGCTAGAAAACTCAGGTTATGTTTTCAAAGTCTCTGAATTCTCCAAATGAGATATTTGCTGCCTCAATAACAATGGTAAGATCTGCACTTTACAAAGAAAATGTAGCAAGTAAAAAATTATGATTGACCTGAAAAAAATCAGTAGGCAGAACCATGAACTGCTTATGCAGACAACTTATCCCACTGTCCAGTGCAAGGTTTTTGTCATCACGTATTTATTTTTCTAGTTCTATTTTTGTATTATTTGTTGTTGTTTTATTTTTCTTACTTCCCCCTTGAACTTTAGTTCTTAAAGACAGAGACTTCCATTTCCATTCATGTACAATCAGTGTCTTGCTCTTTAGGGACATGGTATAGCATTGCAGATTTTAAATGCTCCCAACAGAACAAAAGAGAACCTATATAAATTGCATAGCCAGGAAGTTGTGTTGATGTTTCATGAAATGAAGAGACTGTGCTGATTTCATTATTCCTGTTGCAAACCTTTCAACCTGTATGAGATATGTGTTCATTTTGTATTATTGCTACTATTGCTAATATTCTTGTTTTACCCACTTGCAGCCACTATTATTGTTATTGTTGCTACTACTGTCATTATTATTCATGTATTTAGTATTATTGATATGATTTGTCCCAAATCAGTGACCAAAATAGTGAGCTAATAATTGTTTTAGACACTGCTTGAAAAAAGTAGTAAAAAAAGTTTCAAAAATTAACTTAAAAATATCGGAACAAACCATAAAACGATCAAAAATTCAGTTGGTGCCTCACTCCTGTGAATGTCTTTATTAATATGAATTGTGATTCTCTGGACAAAAGATATGTTCTTATTGGTCCAGAAGCAGAGAAGAAAATGGGGGAAAGGATGAAACATGAGCTAGAAAGTCATATATGAAATGATAAAAAGCCACCCAAACCTTACATAGCTATGGCTGACCTTGTTTTACCTCTGATATTTTCTTGAAACTAATGAAAAAAAATCTTCTTCCATGAGATACAGTTTCATTATTTGTAGAAGCCACAACCCTCTGCTAAAGATAGACACTGTTAAGGATCTTCTCAAACTTAACTCAGGTTTTGTCCAGTTGAACATTTAATTGTATAAATAGTAAGTAAAGACCTCCTATTCTGACCTGATATTGTTAGCATTTTCATTTTACAGTATTAGGAAATATGAATTCCAAACATTAATGAAGTTAAGAGAAGGAAAATCAGCAGTAATCACAAGTGTTTTTGAGAAAGTAAATATTTATCTCAGAGAGTGATTCCTAAATTGATGACCTCTATAATGACACAGCTATTGCTTAAAAAAGCAGCAACAAATGTCTCTGAAAAACTGAAACTGACAATGAATAAATACTTTAATAACCACTTCCACATTGCAAAACTGAGTAGAATCAGAGTACAGCATATGAAAAACATTGCATAGGAGGATTCATCAAGATATCTATAGTGGGTTCATCTTGTCTGGACATCAAGTGCTCACCAAAGCCCTTGTATCAGTCCCCTCCTCAGCTGGACAGGAGAGAGAAATTACAATGAAAGGCTCATGGATGGAGTTAAGGACAGGGGGAGGTCACTCAACAATTACCATCTCAGGCAAAACAGACCTGACAGGACAAAATTTATTTAATTTATTAGCAATCAATTCAGAGTAGGATGACTAGAAACAAAAACTATATCTTAAAACACCTTCCCCCCATCATTCCCTTCCTCCTGGGTTTCCCTCAACTTCACTTTCAATTTGTCCACCTTGCCTGCCCCAGTGGCACAGAGGGCTGGAAAAAGGGATTGCAGTGAGTTCATCACACGTTGTCTTTGCTGCTCATTTTTCCTCAGGGGAGGACTCCTCACTCTTCCCCTGCTCCAGTGTGGGCTCCCTCCCATGGAAGACAGTCCTCCCTGAATTTCCCCAGTGTGACTCCTTCCCACTGGCTGCAGTTTTTCACAAACCACTCCATCATGAGTCCCTTCCACAGGATCATAAGTCTTTCCAGCAAATCCGCTCCAGTGTGAGCTCCTCTCTGCATGGATCCATAGGTCCTGCCAGGAATCTGCTCAAGCAGAATCTTCCATGAGGTCACAAACTCCTTTGAGCATCTACCTGCTATAATGGGGTGGGTCCTCCACAGGCTGCAGGTGGATCCCTGCTCTCTGTAGACTTGCATGGGCTGCAAGGGAGCAGCCAAACTCACCATGGTCTGCACCAAGTCCTGCAGGGGAATCTTAGCTCCAGCACCTGGAACACCTCCTCCCTCTTCCTCGCTGACCTTGGTGTCTGCAGGGCTATTTCTCTCACATGTTCTCACTCCTCTCTTCCGGCTGCTCCATTTTGTCACGAGATTTTCCACTCTTTCTTATCTTGATGCCCATCTGGGTCCCATCTGGGTTGCCAGAACTGATGCCTTGAGAAGATTCACCTAGAACAGAGGCTAGACAGAGTTAAGAATAAAGTAGGCATTTATTGAAAAACCTTAAAGGACATACCTTGGGCAGTACAAGAGCCTGGCCAGGGCTACACCCAAGATGGACCCAAAATGGTCACAAAAATGGACAAATGATCATGTGGTGTCACATTTTTATAAGTTTTGGTCCATCTGCATGTCAGGGTCAATTGTCCAATCACAGCTTCAGGTTATGAAATCACATCCTTCTTGTTTTTTCTTTTCAGTCCATCGTTGTTTATGCTTTTGGGCCTGAAGCTTGCAAAGATTGTCCTTGACATCAAGCTGGAAAAGGAGTTGTTTTGTTTACCTGCTCTGTGAAGAGAGCTCACTAAACCTTAATATGAAGCTCAAAGCTACACACCTAGGCAGCACAGAATATGAAAATTATGAAAGCTAAAGCTTAAGGCATCAATTTTTTTCCACCATTTGTTATTCCAGATGTGTTACCAGTGTTACTTGGCCTTGGCCAGCAGTGAGTTTGTCTTGGAGACAACTGGCATTGACTCTGTTGGACATGGGGAAAGATTCTGACAGCTCCTCACAGAAGCCATGTCTTAGCCCCCACTACTACCAAAACCTAGTCATGAAAACCCAATGCAATATCTCTGAGATGAATGCATGAAAACAGCATAACCACTGATGGTTCTTGCTTGAAAAATAGTGAGTTATTTTCCAAAAAGAAAAAGAAAAGCTAATAATTTCTTTTCAAGTGCTTGATTATGTAGAGATGGCAGAGATGGTATAAAGTCAAAAGTAATGTCTTTTTTCAATAGCTAAAATTTATCACATATTTATTCCTCATAACTTTGCCTGGTTGTATGTGTGCACAACCAAACTCACCTATACCGCCTTACAAAATTCCCACTATCAGTCCTCATTCCTTTCGTACTTATGGGAAATTTTTGGCATTAAATCACATAAATAATGAATGAAGAAATCATTGAAGCAAGTAAGAGTGGGTGGCAAGGAAGCAAATAAATGAATTCCTACTCTGAGTATTTTATTAGCAAAACAAAAATCAGAGAAGATATTTAAAAAGAAAAACACTCCATCTAACATTTTATATCAGAGAATAGTTGTCTTTGATCTTAAATTTTAACTCATTTGAATTGCATTTTTTAAATAGTTTTGTTAAGGCACAAGGATCCTGAAATGTATGTGTAAGCCAAAAAGCTCTACATTGGCCTGAGTCTTGCTCAAGTAATTAATTGCCTACCCACTGACAGATCTTCTTTCTCCAGGCATTGTCTGAACACTGCCCTTCTGCCTTCCTGCTCTGTCAACACACATTTTTTGTCTACAGACACTGGTCTCCATCCTGTCAAGTGCCTCTCACCAAACTCTGGACCTTTGTCAGCATGATGTAATGTTACTTGCCACACTCCTTCACATATTGTTCCTTTGTCACTTTTGAAACACACTGCCAACAAAACAGTATGAGCAATAAAGATCAGAGTACACTCTTGCATGTCTCAGTTACCACCTCTTGGTTTGTTTCACTATCACCTTACAAAACCAATAAATTAAATCCAACAAAAACAAAACAAATCCCTAAAACCTAGAACTACACATAATCTTCTTTTTTTCTTTTTCTTTTTTTCTGAGTCCTCTGGAACAGAAATATAATTTATCAATCCTTGAAGTAATTCTTATGGGTCAAAAAAACATCAATGAAAATGGTGTCCATCAGCAGAAGACATATATGCCGTGTATACATTCCTATGAACCATTGTTTCTGCACAAGTTAAAGATAAATGAATAGTGAGTTAACCCATTATAATTTTTTTTCCACTGAGTTACTGTAATTCATGTTAATATTTAATGATCATTTCCCTCATGTCTGGTAAGCAAAGAAAACCATCTTGGGCTGCCCACAATTTGCCTGTGCTTCCAGAATAGAGTGAAAAAATGATGAAGTGATGCTGAATTCCTATATCAGTTGCTGATTAAACTAAAAGGATTAACACAATATTAAAAGTTCTGAAGGCAGGTACTATGGCAACTTAACCTTTCCACTTAGAAATACACAGGTGAGGGAAAAGCATCTCTTATAGGGAATACAGAAACAACAAAATCACCATCCATTCCAAGCTCCACTTGACTTTCATTAGAAAAAGTGAAAGTTGAGAAACACATATCATCTATCAATATCTCCAAAAAGACATTATCTCTCTCTACCTATCCATGCTAAGGTATTGTACAGGAATAACTCAAGTTAGAGATAATAACTTTGAGAATTTCCAGTAAAACAGTTTTTAATCAAGATGTTTAATAGCTTAGAGAAGGTTGTCTTTTGTTGTTGTCATTTTTTTTTAATGAAAATAACTTTCTTTTTCAAACCAAGAAAGAAAAAAAAGGAGCATAATAAAAAAAGTTGCAAAACTGCTCTACATTTGCTACAAATATAACTGCATATTTATGACTAGGAACAATTTAATTTTTAAAAATGAATTCTTGTTTTGTCCCTGCAAATTATGGAAAGTAAGAAAATATGAAGTAATTTTTGACCAGTCCTGTGTATTCTATATTTCTAATACTACCAATCTTCATGAGGAATATCTTTTCCAAATGATAAAGAAATTGTGTATACTAATATTTACAATGCACTATAGCTCGCTCACTAAATTGACTTGTATATTCACCCCTAATATCACCCACGGAGCTGAATAGTTGACCAATGAAGGAAGGATCTTATGTTCTATAATCCCTAATTTGGTAATAATGAATACATGTGACAAACTCTGAAAGTGAAATTCACTGTTAGTGAATTATTGAGAGCCTCTACTTCAATGGATAGTTAAAGAGGCATTAAAAGCAGTCAGTGTGTGAAGCTCAAAGCCACCAAGGAGAAACCAGAAAAAACTACCAGGCTTCATCAAGGGTTTCAGAGAGGTGAAGATTTTGTTCAATCTAGATTGAAGAAGCCAAAATATCGCATCTTCCTGTTTATTCTGTGATATAGCCAAAGTTTAACTCTCCTACAAGGAAAATCTTGCCTTTTTCTTGCACCCTAAATTTTTACAATTTCAGGTCTTGAACTTCTCATCAAATGCTACCAATCATTTGGAGTGCATCAAAATGTTGAGCAGTGGATGATGACATTATCCCTTGAATTTTGTGCTGCAGAAGTGCATCTCATCAGAAAATATATTTCTATTATTTAGATGAAGTTTGTATACTGAGTCCAGCTGGGAAGGCCTGTCAGTTAAGGTGGAGAAATATAAAAGAGCGGTAACATATATCATGTTTCATGGAGAGATGAAATGCAACTTTGGAAACAGATTTGACATTTGCGATTTCCCCGTGCTGGAAAGGCAGAATTTGTTGCAGACATGAAAATGCTCAGTATGTGCATCTGGAGGAAGCTGTGCACAGTTCTCCAAAGCACCCCTGGCAGCTGATAATGGAGAGCTGTTGGCAGTGTTTAGAGAGGCAGATGCTTACCTGTGCTCCTACAGTGTGCAGTCTTGGCTTGATGACAAGGTGAGAAGAAGGACAAGCCATCACAGAGTGGGGGCAATTGGCAGCTGGTACCCTGCTGGGGAAGGGTAAATGGGTCACCTAGGGCTTCTTACTCATCTGTAGCAGTGTGATCAATCTGTGCCAGAAATACGCACTTTTCAGGAGATAAAGCAATTCTTTATACAGGAGAATGGACAGAAATTAAAAAGTTGATAATTTAATGAGAATTAAAAAAATTGTTTGCAGCTTGGCATGTGATATATTGCAGACCAAAAAATATCATCTCTACCATAAAATTGCATCCAGGAATATCTGTGTACTAAATAAATGCAGGAGCTGTTGAGACAAGTGGCAGGTAGTGTTCAATGCCATCTGGGTGCTACTGAAACTCCATAGAGGGCACTCCCCTAAAAAGTGCTTCTTCATATCTTTTTCTTGTTCAAGCTGCAGGGCAGGTTGTCTTATTTCCCCATTTTATGAAAACAGATTATAGTTCATGAGTTGTTCATCATGACTCACTGATAGTGTAGAAGGTCAAAATCAGGAATGTGTACAGTAAGCGAGAAAACAATCTACTCACACACAAAAATACCCCAAACAAGCAATAAGAAAACAAATAAATAGACCACCTGAACCCTTTCTTCTTAGCAGTGTTATTTCATGTTATCTTGCTGTGGTTGGGTATATTTCCACCAAAGGCACCCCAGCAGATCATGATATTCTGAAGATGAAAGACCAGTGGCAAAGAACAGACAGGGCATACAAGCATATTTAGTTCATGCCCAGTCAGCTAATTTATTCAAGAGTCATTGTCAATTTTAACAGTGGCAAAAAGTTTTTTTAAAACATTTTTAAAAACTCAGAGTACTAAATACTGACATATCTTATGATTTAAATTTATTTAAAAATGAATGAGAATGGAAACTTCAGGGAAGAAGGACACATGAGGTATAATTTTTCTTGTCCTTGGCTGAAGATGAAACCACTTCAGGCACTGGTATTCAATATGTGTTTAAATTTGAGAATAGCTGATCATGGGTAGTGAGACAGATGCCATTTGAATAAATGAACAAAGCCAGTGATGCATGGGTAGCATAACATGTGACAGACAGCACAAAGACCATTCATTTGTCATATCCATAAGATTGTTTCCTACCCTCTTCACTTGAAAAAGGGATCCAGGTGTTTTAATCAAAAGACTAGAGTCTTTAGGCACATTATAAACATTTGTGAAGTCAAAAACACTGATTTATCTGTTAAATTTTGCTGAAAATAATTTTCATCAAGAAATGCTTATTAATTTGATCTCAGTAAGTAAATTCAGTGTATTTTCCAGGCTAAGCAGTGTTTTCAATTGTATACATTGAGAATTATGTATTTTTATACCTTAAAACATTCTGACAGCATTGATATAAGTCAATTATAGAGGTTTTTCTCCTAGAAAATTAAAATATGACATCTGATGAAGCATATAGAAAATTGGCCTGTATTTTGTGTCATCATTTTGTGGATAAAGTGGATAAAAATAAGTAAAATTCACCCCCTGGTGAGATGAAACACCTTGCCACTAATGACAATGTGAGCAAAACTTCTAGATGTAAAATTCAATTATTCTTCTCTGCATAATTGTTGTGGACATCCTGAAGCAGCACTATAGCTACTACAACCATTCACATAAACTTATGATTGGACTGGTGTAGGCAGCATTTACTCCTGTCAGTTAACATATAAAATCCTGTTCAGACTTACAGTCAAAATAACCCAAATCTGCATGATTTACAATGAAAAACACAGCCCATTACAGGAAATATTAATGATAACCAAAAACTAAAGGTCTTGCAGTTTATTGGAAATTTACTCTAGATTTGCCAAGTGCTCCTCAGAGGTTTTATTTCTATTTCACCAATGTCTTTCTATATCTTTTTTTTTTTTACCTTTCCATGGTAATAACTCACTGAGTCAAAGCTAGCTTTGATCAAAATGATGAGGTATTCATCACTTGTGAAAATGACTTAACCCCATAATAATACCTAACACAGAACAAAAAAGTACTAAATCTGAGAAAGTTTTCTGACAGATTTCTGCCTTATTTTCCCGTAATCAGTTTTGATCAGTTTCTTCCTCTTATACTACTTTAAAAGAAAGCTTAGGCTGTAATGTTGCAAAGGCTGCATCTAGTGATATACCTAAGACTATCTAATGGGATTGCAGCAGAGACAAACGTGGTGGGGTGTTCCAGAACAACTCATGCTATTGTGAGAAAAGGCTTAGAAGAGGAATATATATTTTCTTACTTTGAATAAGTGCAAATATGATCCTTTGTTTGGGAAGATCAACCTAGGCATTCATACCAAAGAGGAAGTAAAAAAATAATCCAATGCATAATGTGTTTAAAGTATTCCTAAGAGGGAGATATTTGCAGTCTATAAATTGTATTATTTTTTATTTGGCATAGCTGTTCTCTCATAATAATTTCCTCCACCTCTCAGTGATCAGCTCATGAAAATGTTTTTGGGACAGTTCTGGAATTTTAAAGCACATTGATGTCAATCATCTCTTCTAAAAATGCAGTCTTTTTTAGTAACTTCAAAATTTACCATTTCTTCATTAAACATATCCCTTGTAATGACCAATATTTCTCTAAATTGCATTTTTCTATCATAAGTTTTTTGGGAAAAAAAATTAAAAAAATAAACCCACACATTATTAACCATCATGGAAAAGAGCATCAAGTTTTGCTGAAGTATTGTCCCTCTTCATAGTTACAGCAATATCTCAGCAAGCTAAATCTTATCAAAGCCCCTGTTGATGCCTTTTCAGATACTTTTTACTGATCTGTATCATTTCATATTAGGTCTTTCAAGAAAACTCTATTTTTGTAGAGCAGGTAGCGTTCACAGTATTGGTATATGTCATTGTCATCTCAGATTCCTGATGCCCCTAAACTTCTTGTTTAGATTCAGCACAAGTTGGGGTGTAAGACAACCATGATTTTTAAAGAAAGATAGCTATTCAATATCCTTATTATTTTGCACAAATTTCACATTCTGTTTCAATTTGCCTTCTAATATGCAAAGGGAAGATTGACAGTATTTTTGAGGGTCATTCATGTATCCAAACCATAAGAGTAGATATGTATGCAGTGCCTTCAGACAAGCTGCCCTTTCTTGGTAATTACTGCACTGTGTTTGATCTCAATATCATATACCTCTTGTCTTACACCACCGGTTATGACATAAAACAGAACTACTGTGGCTTGGCTTTTCACTGCCACACATGAAATCCCACTATAATTAATTAGTGTTGTTATAGCAACACCTTTTATGACATTGCTTGGCACTCAAGGGAGGGAGTGACACAGGGGTGAACTGTATGAGAAATCATGTTGTAAATTTCATTCTTGAACTCCCTGACTACATTTTTTTTTCTTTTTCTTTTTTTTTTTTTTTTTTTTTTGCTAGAATGATTTTCCTCTTCAAATTTTTTCCCTCATGTATTGAAGCCATATTGAGCAGTCAAATCTCAGCATTAATCTTATGTTGGTCTTGCTCACGTGAATCCTGGGGGAACATGCTAAAATTTTCTGTCAAAAAGTACAAATGCAGGATGTCTGTTATTTCAAAGTAGGTTTTTTTTATTATTTTTGTTTACAGTGATTACACTCAGGATAGAAAGTTCTTACTGCATTTCCCTACCAGTAATGGATATTGCTCACTTAAATGGACAGTATTAAAGAGGTTTTCTTTGAAAATAGAGCTTCTGTCCTAGAAAAAGTTATCCACTATGCATCACTTGCTGCTATGGAATGCCACCCTGAAAACTCAGCTTCTGAGCTTGCTGACATAGTTTTCTAAAAAGTTTCCCAAGGCAGTAAACATAGATATGTGTACATTCTTTCTGTTACACGTCTTGTGATGGGCATCTCTCATGGCCAGTGCAGTAAGAAAGTGTTATCCTGACCATCCAATCCCTGGCCGTGGTCAGAAACCTATAAATCCTGGGAGGAAAAATAAACTCTGCTCTTTCTTTCACCACACCTTGAGCTGCCTCCATGTGATCTATTCATCTCCAGTGGCAACAATGGAAAACTTTTAAACTCTCATTAATTATTAGGAAGCAATGAAAACTTTTAATTAAAAAAAAAAAAAAAGTAAATGAGAAAAAAAAGGTAAAAGACAGGCTCCATAAGTTTTGCCAAAGGAGGTCCCATCCCTTTATTAAGAAAGATTCACAACACTGAGCTACTGCTTTTAACTGCCAAACAGAGCTTCATGTGAGGGAAAATTCTCCAACTACCATGACTCTGTCTGTTTATTACTGTTTATTATTCACGTATATATATGTGAATTATCTCTTCAATGTTGCAAAAGCTTCAGCAGTGACTCAGCTATAGGAGTATTTCTGTTGAGACACAACAGGCTCCTATCACCACAACTCAGGTGAGTTGCCCAAAAGTTTACTGCTAGCACTGCAGTTTATACACTTCTAGAACAGGCAGATCCCATACTCTCCCCTTCCCTGTTCTCTTCCCCACATCCCACCACAAACACACAGTTTATCAGCTTGTTCTTTCTTTCCTCCCAGAGCCAACACATTCAGGCAGCAGACATTGCCAGTTCTTTGATCAACATGAGTAATTTGGCTGTTGCTCATCTTCTCTGAAAAGGAATGGTTAGGAACTCCTGCTGCTGCTTTTGCAGCATGGAGCCCTCGGGGTTTCATTCTGTGATGCTCCTGTGCCATTAGCAAGATGATACAGCAAAATGGGAGATGAAAGAGATCCTAAAACAAATGGTCATTAGTAGTCAAAAAAAGATCCAATATTTTGCTATATGTTTATTACACACATTATAAATAATTAACACTGTTGCTATTTTTTATTATTTATTATTTATTATTATTTATTTTAAATAATAATAATAAATATTACATTTAATACAAAAGTATCTTATTTTATAAGGAAAAATATAGAAGAAGTATATATCCTATAGTTTCTAAAATCTAAAAAAAAAAATAAAAAAAATAAGCTTGTTTCCTCAAAGAAATTAACTGTGAGGCCAGGAAAGTCCAATCCAAAATGATAAACATGTCCTTGAAAACAAGGATTCACACTCACAGTAACTGTTAGTCTATAGATTCTTTTATTCTTTCTTTCTTTCTTTCTGGCCAAATGAATCCAAGTCTGAATTTTGGCACGGCTTCTACAAAGAAAAGGATAAGGTGATCTTCCCACCTGCTGTGTTATCTAGTGGTGTAAGTCTGCTTCACTAAGCTGAGAAATGGAAATACAAAGTCTGTCAGGGACAATGGGGGACAAAGCAGCCTGTTGAAATTCTGATCAGTCTATAAAATCTAAGTTTCTGTCTCTTCCACTGGTGCTTCAAAGGAAAGTGTTAAATAACAAGACAGATTGAAAGATGTAAGTTCTGTCTTCTGTGTCATGCATATTCTGAGATGGCCTCCAAAAGACCGCTCCAGAGAGATTTAGGCAAAGGAATATCTAAATTTTCCATCCCAAAAAAACTCAAATGCTGAACTCAAAAGTTTGAGGATTTAGGAACCTCTGGGTATGTATTTCTAATGTCTAGAAAACTTCGCATTTGAATAAAAACGTGCCTACAGAGATTGTTCAGGGCTCCTTTCGGTACCACACTCTTCATTACAGGTATCTGCAGAGTAAGTCCCACTTCATATTACTCAGTCCTTTTTTTAATATGGCACTTAGCCACTTTAGAAAATTTCATGTTATATGTTGAAAGCTGACAAGAAAAGGAAAAAAAAATAAAAATTGAATGGAAGTGGAAAGGCAAACTAAGAAATGAATGTAAAGAAGCCACCAGGATTTAGTGAACATTTTTGATTCACTACAATTATAAAACTGTTTACATATTATCAGAGAAGTAGCAGTGCAAGGGCACAGTTATGTGATTATTGCTGATATTTTTCTCTACATACTAAATGGGCACAGACAGGCATATGAGTAGAATACATTTCAGTTCACCATAACATGATATTCCCTTTTCATAAAAATACCTATCTGCAGTATTAGCTCTGCAAAAATCTTTATATTTATATTTATTTGGTTTTTTTAATAGTGGCTGATCTCTGGCTTTGGAAAAGACTTGGTAGGAGTGGAGTGGTGAGTTGTTTTGTAGAGGAATGAAAATCATAATTTCTTTCATTGGTTTTATTTGCTTATCACTTGTATTTCCTACCCATTTTCTCTCTTTCAGGAATCAACAGAAGATAACTGAAGAACTTTATTGCCTTCTTTTCCCATTGTCCCTCAAACTGGAATTAGAAATATGGGATATTCTAGGGATTCAGGGAACGACATGCTGAACTGATTTAGAATGCTGAGTTGATTCAGTATTCATGGCAAACACTTGATTCCTTACATTTAAAATAGCTTTTTGTTTTAGCAGTTTGATGTAAGAAGCTGTCTCTGTCACCACTGGCTGTTCACTAGCATGTCTATGTCCAATGAGCCAAACCATCAAAACTATAAATGCTCTGTCATATAAAGAGTAACTAGTTTTAAGGGAAATCATGATAAAATATTGTCCTAAAGGTAGACCATTTACTGAGATACGGATAAAATGCCTGAAGCCTGAGACTGAAGACTATTATTACACAATAAAAGTAACACCTCTCTCCAGGGGAAATATTTTTATACAGCTATAGCTCAGAAAAGTCACCACCTCATTTATTACAATTTTCTCTTTCTTTCTTTTAAAATGAATGGTGTAAATCTCTCCTAGAAAATTCTCTTAAACAGACTTGGTTGAATTATTCATTCTGAGTAATATTAGTTGTCAATTTAGACATTTTTTCATTCGCAAACTTCTGCAAACTGATCTGGAAATGAAATCTTGGCCTCAGTGAAGTCAGTGGGAGATTTGTTACGTACTCCAAAAGGGCCAATCTTAATCTTTTATATGTATGATATGTTCAAATTTTAAAATGCTGTTGATATTTATGAGACTTTGAGGAGTCTCATAGACTTTGAACACAGTGTCAGTCTAACCCTTAATTAGAGGGGGTTTTAATGTGGCTTTTCTTTAAAAAAGTTTCCAAAATTATATTAGTTTGATTACTTTAAGTAATGAGAATATTAGGGAACCACTCAGACAAGTCTTTAGCCCACTATCACACGAACATATTCAGGCAAAAGGAGATAAAATACTAGAGGAAAAAAACATTAATAGCTTTGTGCAGGTTAAAATCAACTCTCCAGATTTTAGTGTTGATGGTTAAATTGCTATTGTGAATTTGTCACAATTCTCTAAATTTTAGCAGACAGCAAAAAAAGGTCAAATTTAAAAGCAAAGGTCATCAGTAAAAGCAATGTAATCATTAACAGCAAAAGAGACCTATTGATTTTAATGCACCATTATCTAGCATGAAAAACCCAAACCACACAATTATTAGAAAGAAAGAAACATCACAGCCCAAAACAGAGGGGATTACACGTTAGAGAACCTAGATGTAAGCTAGGCTGTACATGAGATACAGTTTTAACCTCATGTCCCCTGATAGAAGAAAAGGCAGAGGACAGAAGGCAAGAGATCATCTCAGGGTGTCAGAGAAGAGAAGTGGTAATTCTTCTCCTTAATGATGGTATGAATACAAACTTTAAGTTATCTGGAATATATTCATAATTGTTATCATACAGGATACTTCTAGTAATAATAATAGCAACTCTCACCCCCACCCCAAAAGAAAACCCAAAGAACTTCCTTTTAAGTGGATATGCAAAATTTCAGTTGGTGAAAACATCAAAAATATGTGTAAAAAGACACAGTAAAAGTTTAAATTTTCTAAAATATCTCTGACTTAATCCTAAATCAATTTTCTTAGGACATTATGTGTCAGCAACAGATATGAGCAAGTACTGTTTCACCAATTCATTGTTTACAAGCATCCCAAGGTCTTGAGTTTTTGTGTTTCTTTTCATGCTGCAGGAAAAATACATGTTCTGAACTATCTCACTGAATTAATGTAAATAGAAGAACTATGCCTCACAATATTGTTATCATGAGCAATATTTGTAATTAGAAAGATTAGTAAAATGTAGGGGTTTTTTTTAGTTTCATAGGCATTCATTTTCAGATTATTTTTTATTTTTAAAAACTCCATAACAACAAAAAAAACTGTAACCATGATATTCTTTATGAAGATGTATATAAATCCACATAAGTAGATAATTTCTTGTATGAAATTCTTTCTTTGAGGTCAAAGGCCATGTTAAAAGGAATTGTTGATGGTGAGTTCAAAACTAAAGAAGCCACAGAATTTTTTTTTTCTCATTTCCCTTAAATGATGAGGTATTACAGAAGCAAATAAAATACTACTGACATTTAATTTGTAAGGAATGGTTGTTTAGTGCATCTGTGCTTCCCTTTAGGTCATATCAGATAAGGGCAGATTCTGTACCACAGTATTTGGCAAAGCAATGATGTTTGTAAAAAGGAAGCTCACCTTTGTGCTTCAGAGCATAACTGGGTGTGTGATCCAACTGAAGATCACTTGAACCTGAACATCTTGACTGCTTCTGCAGTGATATTTTTCCAGCATTCAGCATAAGGAGAAACCTATTAATGACAGAAATCTTAAGAGAAATCTGGTGGTTGCTCAAAATAAATCTCAGTATGATCTTGAAAACCTCATATTTGATGGTGGAAGCATTTGTGGCATGCCACTTAAATGAGCATAAGTTCATTCAGCCTGGTTAGCTGCCACTTTCCAATTCAGACATATGGGAGGTTTCCAGTTGAGACATTGAATAGCCTAACAACTTGCTGTTCCAGAGAAATTTGATTACAGTGAATACAGCTCTGGCATGATTCTTACATAGCTGGCAAGGATATGAAACATAGGAAAGCTGTCAGAGGCTGAACTTTTCATCTTGGCTTATCACCTGACAACCATCAGGATTACATAAGTGGATACTGCTTAACTTCTATGGTCCTACTTCACTGAGTCAAGTTGTTATAGACAAAAAATACATTCTCAAGTGAAAAATTAAGTTCTTGTCTTTGAAGATGATGGTTTAATTACCACTATCGCATGAAAAATAACAGTGCATGTATCATGACATGATGCACATTTATGGAAAAGCTAGAGGAAATACTTTGGACTGAAAAAAAATAATAAAACAAACCTGGCTTCACAAATAATTTTTCAAGAAGATTTAAATATTTTGTTTAACTATTTTTCATATCATATTTTTTTAATAATTCTGGCTTTGTGTTTCTTCATATGTTCATTATCCTATTTCCTCATACAGTATCAAAAAAGGCTCAGCATGTTACAGGTATGAACAAATTATTTGGTCTTCCCTTGGTGAGCCTATTCATAAAGTGAGAAAAATAGGTATTCTTTCTGTCTTTAAGGTATAAAGGGAGGTATTTACTAAGTTATTTTCATTTTCACATTGTTTTCAATTCATTCTTTTAATTGACCTTCTGTTGCTTTATTGGCTTCAGATCTGCATTGTTTGAATATTCTGGCATTGTTTATAGTTCTAATAGTCAGAGCCAATTAAGAGAAAATCAGAAGTAAACAGGGAAACACAAAGACATAAAGCTTAGGCTTAATCTGTAGAACTCTGTAGCAATTTATTAAGTGATGGTTCTAAAACAATTGACAGCACGATCAGTTCTGATACTGACAGTTCCACTGTCATCAAACAACCACATTCTTCTCCATTGTCATTTTTAATTATTATTTGGAAATTACAAAGAGAAAGTGACAAAGTTCTGTGGCATTTTAAGAGCAGCTGCTTCTTACATGCTTCTCTCTTCACTTTTGTGTTGGGTTTTGCCTTTTTTTTCTTTTTTTTTTTTCTTTTTTACATTGCCTGTTTATTTCTCCTTAATATTATGTCATATTCTTTCAACTGTAAGATGAATTATTTCCTTCCTTGGGTCAAAAAAAAAAAAAAAATATTCATTATCTAATAAAGAAACCCCACCAAGACAACAATCCTCATTCAAAATCAGAAGTGTATTTCTTATTTTAGGACAAAGAATGATCCAGAAATAGCTTCAAAATTGAAATTCATGTCATCCAACTTTAGCTGAGAACAAGCTGGTGAGGAGGCTAAGCTGGCTGTGTAGGTCTTCTTGATAGTCAGCAATAAACTGGTATCTCTAGAGGGCTTTTCATCCCATTACCTTAAATGTCTTGTAATGTCTGTTAATTGCTCTATCCTAAAGGCTTTTCCCCAAAGACTAAGAAAGCTCCTGCCAATGGTGCCATTCACTAATTTTACTCAAAATATGATTCCTCAAAAAAATTATTGACAAGCTAAGAGAAAAAGAAATAAAAGACGAGATAAAATGCATTTTTAAGGCAGACTAGGGGAGTAGTTTTCTGTTGATTTTTAAGTGCACTCTAATTTTTTGATTATTATTGTGAGAAAAAAAAAATCATAGAATACTGGAACTTAATTAATATTTCAAGATAAGATTTCTTCACACCATTACTGTTTCTGCAAAAGAGATGCTTTCTGCAAACAAGAACAACGAAGCATTTGGGAAAATGAGCTGAATTCTTGATTGGGTTACTTTTTTATTTGTATACATGCTCTCTTCCCCTTATGACACCTACATACATTTAACCTCACAGAGACACCCAGGGCAAAACAGGAAAGAATTAGGCATTTCCAGTGTTTAATTAAAATGGAAAAAGTCTTCCAGCATAGAGGACAGAACATCTAATATACTTGTCTATACATTTGGCCTGAGGAAATGTAGCTAAACATAAATTATTCCATTGTATCTAAGAGGTTTTCATTTAGATGCAAGTGAGGGCCATGAGGGGCTATATTATTGCTGCAGTTTCTAAAACATCACTAAAAGCAGAAGAAAATTATGTTGGCAAATTGTGGATTAAGGATGGGTGAGCCAGTTTCAGAAAACAATTTGTGTCTGCCCTGGAGAAAGAAACCCTAGAGGAAGTTTATTAAGGCTGCAGCATTTAGGGGACTTATATATGCATTTTTCTCCTTATTTAGTATGCTTTCCAGCAAGACAGAAAAAAAATCTCTTCTTCTCTCATGAGGGAAAGAAACAAATTTAGTCTAATTAATTTGTTAATTAATGCTTCTTATTGACAACATCATATTCCTGGTCATGCATCATTTTATATCATTATTTTTATCTAAGACAAAAGAGAAAGGAATTCTACAGGGGCCAAAAATATGAAATGTTAATAAATATTTTTTTTGAGAACATCATTTTTAAAGAAAGGAGGAAAGTGAAATAAGGTGTTCTGTCTCATTATGTGTAAAAAAGGGTCCAGTAATTACATGAATTACTATAATTAAGGCATTTTTTTGTAACTGACTGAATATATTAATTTCTGAAAAAATAGTGGAATCCTATAATATAGTGAAAGATAGTAAAGGCAAGTAAAGAATCTTGAAATATTTTCTGCATATTTTTGTAGTACCATCACTGTCATATAATATTCAGGCAGCAATAATATTTAGGCAGCACTGAAAATTTGAGGAATACCTTATTTCTCTCCATACCACAGCCTCAGAAAAATTCAGCTATCTAGACCATTGTAATCATCACTGTTTAGATTACTCTCTTCCCCTTTAAAAAAACCCAGTAGCAAACAAAGCCAGAAGGCCTGGGCAATGGGATTTCATTGGCCCTTAGTCAGAACTTCACACTGTCCAAAGTTTTTATACATTTTAGATTACTTTGAATGTAAAAATTAGATCTGTTTTCCAAGTCTTAAAGTGCCAGAATGAATAGGTGTGATCTACTCAGACATTCTGAAAAAAACCTGCTGGCATCTCACACCTGAAATTTTTTAAGAACCTAGGGAAGAAAGAACAGGTGCTATAATTGTGGAAGGTCCAATGAATGAGGTAAGTAAAGAGAAGTAAAAGAGGATTGTATTGCAAATATCAGTGGTAAAATCTATGGGGGTGTTACATGTAAAACTCTTCTTGGCAGTGCCAAGATGTCTGGTATCATTTATCTATGACCTATTGCAAGTAAAACTTATGGAGCTATGAAACAATTATAGAGCTATGAAGAGTCCATGATTAAGGATGTAAATTTAAAGGGCTTTACTGTTCACAGTACAGGCTTTTGCAGCAGAAACAGGAAAAGGCACAATGTAGTTTTTTTGAAGGCAGAGCTTGATCAATCTACACAATAAGCTATGGGATGCTGTTACCTGTTTTACCAGGGCCCTGGGGCTGATGACTCATATTGACTTTTCTAGACATTTACTTAGTCTTACTTAGAAAATACACTCGCCCACTCTGTTCCTCTTTGTGATTTACTGGAGGACTGGACACTCAGTGAGTGTTTATCTGCTTTGATCGTTCACTATATCACAGCAAATGGATTTAAAGTGCCAGCTTTTTAGTTGATGCACAAAGGTAAAAATAATCCACTGCACCCCTTTTAAGTGGCAATTAAGTAAAAGCCTAAAAAGAGGTTGGGATAATATTGTAAAAGTTACTTGAAATAATCATTTGAATACATAATATCACAAAAAAAAATAAAAAAAAAATATGGAGTCTTTAAGCTTTCATTGTACATGAAGTCTAGGATAAGCATTAACCTTATACTGCATGCATCTTCCAAATATGCTCTTTATCTTCCTTTACACCCCTCTGTTAACTTCCAGCTTAAATACCCATTAGCAGTAAGTTAAGGGGATAGGAAGGTCCAAGTGACACAAATGAATCCTTCCAGGAATGAAGGTACCAAGAGCTACACTGAAAGACCTTCCCTCACAGGACCCTCAGCATTGCAGGTCATGTTATGCCTACTGATAACATGGTGTAGCTGCTGTGAGACACAGGTTCTGTTTTGTAAAACATGCAGTATGAAAATCTGCAAAAAAAAAAAAAACAAAAAAAAAACCCCAAACCAACAAACCAAAAAAAAACCAGAAAAAACCAAAACCAACCAAACAAAAAAAACACACCACAAAACAAAGAAAAAAAAGGACCAAGGCCAAATAAGCAGAGTTATCAAAAACCCCTACCACAAAACAAAGAAAACCAACCAAAACCACACAAAAACAGCAACAAAAACAACCCCTTAAAAAAAAGAACAACAAACTAGAGAAAGACTAAACATTAAGTTTTGTGAGTCTGTACAGTATTCTACTGTGGCTAGAATCTCTCACCTTACCATCTGTTTTTTGGTTTGTCTTTTGTTCCTTTCCTAACTTCTTATATTATTGCACTTTATTTATACAGTAACACAGCTCTAGAGAAGTGTCAAAATATTCCCAAAATATTGCTGCAGATAAGCAAAATAGATTAATTTAGTTTTCCTTTGAGATACAGTGAGATTGAAGAAAATGAAGCACTGTACTACACAGTCCCACTTAGGAACATTTATTTTAAAGGCTCGCATTTATTCTCTAGAGAGACCTGGGAGGAAAAACATAAGATATGCCTATGGAGATCTTTGAGGTCTATAGAGATTACAATGAAATCAAGCAGATGTATTATAAATCTTCTGAAGTTAGGAACTCCTCTGTTTCCTATGCTTTTTTTCTTTAAATTTATTTCTGAATATCTGCATCTTCTTTCTGTTTTGCGCACCTCTGTCTTCTTCAGACACACAAAAATTTGCTTCTGAGAGAAGAAAATCTTAAAGTCAATCATAGGTTATGAATGTAGAAAAAGAAATTTTGGGTGATATAACAAAGTTCAAAATTTAGCTTTCCTCTCATTAGAAACTGAAACAAACAGGAAAATGTTGAAATCTGCCATTGCAGGGTGATCAGGATCATCAGGCATCTTGGTTGTTAGCCTTGGAAATATGGATGCAGTAATCCTTGAGATCCAGAAGAGACATAATTGTTCCTACGCTTCAGGAGTGCAATGCCTAGAACAGAATAATATTCACAACTTCTATGGGCTTCATGAGAATAGCCTGTGTGACTGTCTGACTTGGAAGGCTGAGTTTTTCTGGACTTGGCAAGCTGGTGACAAACAACAGAAATTTACTTGGCAGGAACTGCTTGTAGACGTACATTGATTGGATATTTGGCTTTAGCTGTTTGGTCACTGTCTGATGCTCTAATTTCCTCAAACTGTGGCAAAACCATACTTCTCCCTTTGACACTACTTCAAATACTCCATGATTATTTACTTGCAAATTCTTTCTTCTTCTTGAGGGTAGAGGATTCTACTTCTCATGGCCATCCCCATAGACATGGCAGGGTAATTCCAGGAGCGTTGGGGACAGCTGAGACCCAGTCTGTTACAATTGGATTTATCCCAGATGCCTTTCACTTTGAATGAATGAGACTAATGGATTCATGAATAAAGCCAGCTCCATTGTGACAATTCTCCAACAGCCACAAACAGAGAAATGAGGAAAAAGTTTCTGCAGTTTCTGGACTTGGGAACATCTCTAGGAAAGCAGGACCTGCCATTCACTCTGCCATAATTACCATCTCCACTGTCATATTATTGACATTAGGAAAGCTGTTATTTCCCCATGAAATCTGAAGGAACTGCAGTATAAAACTCCTGAATGTCTGTTATATAACTTGTAAAAAACAAACAAAAAATATAATAAAAACATAATCTAGCAAATTTCAGGTTAGTCCATTTAACTTTAATAAATGTCAAATATGTAGAAATTATAGATGACAGTACAATTAGTAGAGAAATGCAAAATAAAACAGAGGTATTGACATGAAGAGGAGTGAACAAAAGAGCTATCTTTCAGAAATTTATTAGAATTATTTTCAAGTACTCAAGAAGCATGATGAGGGTATTCATATGGATTTAGTGCACTTGGATTTTCAAAAGCTTTCAAGAGATCTTTTACAATAAGCTTTTAAAGAAATTAATCTGTCTCAAAATAAAAGGAAAATCCTCTCAAGCACTAAGCCATGGTTAAGGGAGAGAAAATAAATTATAAGAATGAGCTGTTATTTCATCAATGAAGGGTGACAGCCAGTGTCAGGTACCTGTGCTGCTATTTGCATTGTTCAGAATATTCTAAATGGTAGGGATAATAAAGGAACAGGCTTCGCTGATAATAAAAAATTTGCCCGAGGAAAAATGTATTACTGATTGAAAAGTTACAACTAGACATCACAACACCCACTGACTTGGTTGTTAGAAGGCAGAATAAATTGAATATCTGTAAAAATCAGTGTAGTAGTTATGAAGAAGGGATCAACACACATAAATTTAATGCCACTTATTTTCCATTTGAAATCATAAATTGATAACTAATAGATACCTAAAAGATAACTAATATGGTTGGGCCAGAGATGTTCAAGTATCTGGTGCAGACATTTTGGGATGTGATAATGGTGCTTCCCTGGAGCAGAGACAAATAATATGGTATAAATAAATGTGAATATAAAGCATGAGAAAATAATAAGACACACATGGATAAAGAAGAATTAGAAAGTCCTTTGAAAGTGAGAGATTCTAGAGGAAACTCCTACTCTGTGAGGAAATGAGAAAATAAAAAATGTAACTCCCAGTACTTATTTTTTTGTCACCAGAAAGGGTTGTGAAAACTGAAAGTAAAAATTATTTTTAAAAAGGATTAGACAAGTTAATGAGGCATAGGACAATAAATGTCTTTTAAAGACAACAATTTAAATACAATTCTCAAGCAAGGCAGACCTCAACAGATAACTACTGGAAGCTGAGAAGGTATGCCAGAGAGAGATTATATATTGTCTAGGTTTTAGTTTAGGATAAAAATGAAACTGCCAACTAATTTAGCAGAGTGGGATTTATATTTTATTATAATAAGGCATCTAAAAGTGCTCCCCCTTTTTATTACTTTTTGCACCCAGGAAATCACTGCAAAAATTGCACTATATAAATCATATCCATCCCTCTGTTTGCAATAGTAAATGTGAACTCCTGACCAATAAAAAAGCATTAAAATCTGTGGTTTACAGACAAAATAAGCAGATAAAAATGTAATATACTAAACTGAGATCTAGACCACTTTGGTTATTTTTTCATGTTTTGTTTGTAGTAAGAAAACTACTGCTGTCATAAATTTCATATAAAATGTGTTAAAAATATCTGGTTGAGATATACATGAGTCATAGTGTTTATGGAACCACAGAACTTACGGAACTTTTGATTTATACCAGTGCTCCATTTTGAGTTGATAGATTAAAATTAACTTTGACAAGAAGAAAAATTTCAAGGTGATTCCTTACAACAATGCAACATTTTTAGGTTTCACATAGGTCAAAATATTTTACTACAAATTTTATAATTAATGTGAAGAACTCTCTACAGGAAAAAAAAACTTCATAATATTTATTTTATATTTGGCAAAAATAGTAAATTAATATAATAGATGCATTGGTTTCTGAAATATTATTTAATTCCTTAGATGTCAAGAACTATGTCAACATATTAAAAAGTGTATTTTTATCATACTATTCCAATAAAAATTCTTTATCTCTCTAAGTTTATTTCTAAATTTAAAAATTCCCAGTTGTTAGTCCTAGTAGTTTGATTCATTGTATACAATTAATCCATATTATAATAATTATATGTACATGTATAATTATGCTTGTAGATATGTATTACAATAATGATCTATATCAATAACTATATATGTGATTATATAGACATGTATATGTGTATATATATGTATAACACATATGTCATTCTATATACATGTTATATATTATATATGTACTAAAGTATTTTTTTTTTCCTTCCCAGAAAATTAAAAAGTGAACTAGGGATCACATTGATTTTTTTCTTTGTTTAATATATGTAGCAGGTTTGGGGTTTTCTTATTAAACAGTTCAGCTCCTTTTAAAAAATTCTGAAGAATATAATACCAGCAGAAGCACTGTTTTAATTTGTGTTCTCTGCAAGATGATACTGAACTTTGAGGTCATCTTGATATGCCAGTGCTTTTCAGATACTTACTGAAAAACATGCCATCATCTAAAGTGTTTGCATTTACTTGAAAAATAGTATGTTCTTAGAGAACTAATTTAGAGACAGGTTCACTTTTCCAACAGAGATCTGCCTAAAATGGGTTTCTTGAAAATTCATATTTAGAGGACAAGGATAAAACATCTCATTATTTGTGGTGTGATACAATACTCAGGATATATGCACACTCTTTTATGAAGAACATTTATATAACTAGTCAAAACAACTGTAAAACCTTAGGCAATGTGATTTTCTCTCAGATGGTTTCAGAGGTGGATGTTTGAACATCACTACACTCTGACGTGTATGCAATGAATTTTTCTGGGATTACTGAGACCTAAAGGGGCTCTCTACTGTATCCCAACATAGGGCAGAACTCATGTTCCTCAGAGTAGGAGACCTGTTCCTCAGAGAAGACTTGAAAGCTGATGTGGAGCTGGGACAGGCCCACCTTAGGAAATACCAGTGAAGATCGTTCAAGTCATGAACACTAATGCACTTGGAAAATCAGGTCATTTCTTCCTGCTTTTAGGGCAGAAAGCTTGTACATAGCAAAAGGAAAACATAGTGGAAGATGGGCTAACAGCTTGCTTCTTCAGAGACAAGAGATGGCAAGAAGGAATATGACCAGCAGTATATTTCTCCAGGAGACCTGTCCTTAAATATTTTCCTTGCCTTGAGAGAGCCCATAAAGACCATCATCCTTGCCTACATTTACACTGTGGTTTTTCAAGGCAGCATCTCTGGAGTCTTTATCTTCCTGATGAACAAGCATTTTGTTTTGCTTTAGTCAATAGATATTTCCATTAATGAGGATGTAAATTTTTCACAGATATTGCAATATACAGTAAAACAATGCGGTTTTTACATCATGCAGAGTCCCTGTGACTCTTCAGTACATACATACGTTTTCAACTCCAACTTGATAAAAGTAACACAGCAATTTTTGCAGGACTGGTTTTAATTTAAGGAAAAATATTTTTGACAATGAAATTGTTATTTTAAGTCCATTTTTAAATGAGGAATTACATAAATTTTCTTTTCAGTACTTGCTAACAAATACACTCACATATATGTATGTATACACATACAGACCTACAGACATGCATATAGCTATGTGGAAGTAAAAGCTATATTTAAAAATATGTATATATTATATATCAAGCTATATATAAAATATGTAACCTGTTCCATATATGATTGTACTGTTCCAAATGAAATGTTTCTTCCTTCACATTATACCTTTTATAATGCAAGGATATCATTATTTTTAACTGTAGCTCCAAGTATATTTTCATAGAATTTAGTATTGTGATGAACTTTCTTGGTGAGTAAAATAACATTTTCCAAAATACACTTTAACTACTGTTTTGTGAAAGATGAAAACATAAGCCAAATACAACTAATTTTCATCTCATTTCTCCTAATGTAAACTAGTAGATTAATTGAAAAAAATTCACTGTATTCTAAGTGTGATCATTTCCTCAGTAATTAAAAAGACACACTTAACCCATAATGTCATGTACACAGCTAAGAAAACAATTAGCAATTCAAGATGAAGGGCATAACTTTCATCTCAGTTTCAGCTTGGAAGTTAGAGAATGAGAGAAAAGCTGACTTGAAAATACAGGTATGTCAAGTACTTCCACCTCACCAGCTCAGATACAAAACCTAGGACCACTATTTTCACTTTTTTGTCGTTGTTGTTTGTTTGTTTGTTTGTTTGTTTTCTGAACAATTTTTGTTTGTAGTTTCTGTCAGACCTTTCTGATATATATATACTTGTAACATTATAACATGTAAAGTTGTTTCCTTTTTTATTTAAATGCATTCATGACATGTTTAAAGGTAGATATTTTATAGATACATAAATGTGCATAAATGTTTTGTAAAAGCCATAAATAAAAAACTTCTAAAGGATGCATATTTTTCTTTAATTACTCATTAATTGTCTCATAATATTTGATGATCTTGCTGCTTAAGAGACACTGTGCAAACAGTGGAGCCCAGAGACTATAAAAACTCTTTTAGTGTTCATTACCACGGTACATCTCCTAGAAGTCTAAAGAAGACATCTGGATTAAAGCTAGGAAATGACTCAATGCAGATCACAAATCAGACCAGCAGAGCAGTGTTTGTGAATTCTCATGTACATGAAATATCTATTATGTTAATATTGAAATTCATTTAAGGCAACACAACTTCAAACCCATCTTTTAATGACTCAGTTAGGAAAGAAAAAGGAAAGTGAAAGAAACGTAAATTTAAAAAATCACTTTAATATAACCTGGGACAAAAATTATTATGCTATAGCCAGAACTGCCACTTTGGAGCAGAATTAGTGATGTTTGTCTTCCTTAACTGTTCATTCTCATACTTACATGATTTGCAATGATTGGTGATGAGGGATTATTGTTGAATTCCTTTTTTCAGTCTTAGAAAGTGAATGTATAAGAAATCTGATCATCATTTTATTATATTTTTTTAATCTAGAAAAATTACTGGTATTGCACCTTGCATACACTAGGGAGGTATATTTGTTTCTTAAGCTGACTATAACAATTTAGTATAAGAGTATAGTATAGTATTTAGTATAACTCTAAATTTTTTAGGACCTTCTGGTCCCCAAAAAATCACCACAATCCACGTTGATTAAAAAGATACAAATACAAAAATAAACACTTATTTGCTTTTTTTTTTGTGTCACGATAGTTGGTGGTGGGGGTCACTTTTTCAGTGGAAAATAACCTGTTTGACAGCAACAAAAACACCTTTTAACACTTAAGTGTAGAAAAAGCTAATTCTGATAAAAGCTAGCCTTTTTATGAAGGAACTACATTAGCAGTACAATTGCTGAGTGCTTGGGCTTCTGAGAGCATGATTGCAGCAACTGAAGACATTAAGTAAAGAAACCCAAGCTGTGAACTACTAAAGCATAAACTGCAAAATAGAAGTACTTACTTTCTTCCCTCTTTTTCTCACTGCATGTTTATTTCCCAGTGTGTGTACTACACATTTCCTTAAGGCACTGTTAAAGCTGCTTCAGGGATAATGTTTGTGGGCCACCAGGACCTATGTTAAATTTACTATGCAAACTCAGTTTGAAAGGCATGAGGCACCTTCACCATAGATTTCAAAATGAATTAGCATAATAAATACAGTATAGGCTTTAAATCTTCCTTTTAGGTGAATATGACAGATGTGTAAGCCATTTCTACAGTAAGTCTACTCTGAATAATTAGAAATGCTCAGGAGATAAAATTTGAGGTCATAGAAGGACGCATAATAGCTAAAGGAAATGTATAAAGAAAATCTGTCTATATCCTTTAGTCATTTACACATTAAATTTTTTAATAATACATTGCTCATGATTTAGGCTTAGAGTTGCAATCAGTTCCTTGGAAATCAATAAACACTTTACCACTGACCTAAATGCAGCCAGGTTTTCACTCTATGCATTCTATCTTATGAGATTTTGTTTGGAACTCTTCCCAATGTTTGGAGGATCCAGCCAGTGATTACACAGAAGGATCAAATTTTAATCTGATATTTTTCTATGATTCTTCATAAGAAGCAATGTGAGATACACAGAAATAGCATCAAGGGTCATCTTGATGTTTGGTTCCCTAAGTTTAGTTTCTTGTATTATCATCCAAGTTGTCCCAATTCAGTATATTTTCATTATTTAAAAAAATAAAAAAAAAAACAAAAACCAACAAAAAACCCCCAAACAAACAACAACAACAAAAAATCAAAACCCAAAATAAAACCAAAACAAAATAACCCACAAACAAGCAAGAAAATTCAAAACACCAAACACACAATTATAAGTGTTGATAAGGAGCTAAATGAAAATCAGCAGGCAAATACAGGTAAGTTAAGATCTTGAATACTCATCATGCTGGAAAAAGTAACACCATATGAGGATATACACAGATGTTAATGTTCATGTTATCTCAAACTTCTCATATACATAGGAAAACATGCTTTACAGTTTCCTCTGCTTTAACTATTTTTTTGGGTTTAGCTAAAGAACACATTGAGAAATTTCACTGTGAAAAGCTATATTTGCATTTTTGTTCGATAACTAATAAAACTGAGATTTTGTGTTTTTCAGACTACTTTGTCTTATGATTCTACCAAAATATATGAGAGGATTTGTAAAATACAACTTTTTCCTGTCTAGCGTAGACCAGTCTTGACACAAAGTTAATGCAAGAAGAGGAATCATTGTATTTAACCTAGAAGCCTTAAAGAGACAGGATAAATTTCCCTTTGGTGATGTCCAGCCCCATACTGACTATCAATAATTCTGAGATTAATTCCATCTTGAGTACATAATGATGAAGGTAGATGTTCATTACAAGTTTTCAATTTTGTAAAATGATTTGATATCCAAACCTCTAGTGAAAACAATAGAAGAATCTGATAATATAAACTGTAAACCTGATCTGTGTCTTTAAATACCCAAATATATTCTGATATCTACATTCTAACTTTCCCAATACTGTCTTTTCTTGATCTCCATTAAATTTTTATTTACAGCCAATGAATTGTCTTTGTCTTACCCCTCACTAGAGACCTAAATTTCATTTTGCTAGAATATTAAATTACATGCTGAGGTACCTTTCTGAAATGCAGTATTGACTGAGATACTTGAAATTCACACCACCGATTAGTTATGCAATTCAGATCTTGCTTTTGGCAACTGAGCATTCAGGCTGAAGGTATCTTTCATTAATTTTATCACAAGCAAAGCTTGATCACTGCAATATTGACAGAGAATAAGTATAAAGTAGGTACGAAAACAGTTGCAGTGAACCCACTTAAGAGGAATTCATATTCTTGTAAATGCTTTACAGTGTTTTCCCACCTTTATTTGGTACAAACAAAAGGGAGTATCTGAAGGTGGGTTACACATTTTTTATTGGATTAAGAATGAAGCACAAAGAAGTACGTGAAGTGTGCTAGAGGAAATTTTCAGTGACACAGGGGAAGTCACACTCCCACCTTTTTTATTTTCAGTGGCAATCTGGAGCTAAAAATCAGTGACAGGGTTTTGGAAAGCTCCCCTGAAACACATAAGCTGTTCATGTTTCTGAAGTAGGAAAAAAAACCTCACATTAAATAGCTATGTTTGTCAGATAAACTTTTTGTTTGCTTCTTTGACAGTGATTGATAATACTGAGCCGTTTTGTCCTATTCAGTGTCATCAGCATTATTTATATTGCAGCTGACAGTATTATGGCTTTCTAGGTACACAACAAAATATCAGTTTCTCAAAGCACACAGCATCTTACAAGCTGGAAAAAAAACTGACACTTGAACAGCTTGAACTCAGATGGTGAATGAAAATGCTAGAAAAGATTTTTGGTCCAATATGGATTAAATCTGGGACCTCAGCAGTGGAAAATCCTGGTTCTTTTACCTTAGCTACAGGAGCCAGCCAACTAAGGAGAAAACAATCTATTACTTGCCCTAACACAATATGTTCCAACAGAACAGCAATTTTCTTGCTACCTTTTCCTACCTCAAGATAATAGACAAGTCTTATGTTTTCTTCAGCTCCCAATTTAAAAGAAGTTTAAAAAATGCCTTTCAGTAACTTTCAATCAGGCCTCAGCCTTCTTGTCATTCAGCTCCCACTTTATGTAACTTTCTGAAATACTTTTGTGGTAATCTCTAGAGAGATGTCATGTTAAGGACTATTATCAATGGAGCTGACAATTCCTCCTCAAGTGTGATAGAAGGGAGGCCTGTTTCAGTTTACCTTGTGACTTTAACACAATTTAACTGTTTTCTTGTTGCATGTCTGTCACAAAATTTCATGCAATGACGCCTCTAGCAGCGTCAGCTTCACTATTTCATGTTGACAAGTTAGGTGTGCCAAGAGATGCTCTTCTGATTCAGCTTGAATGACTTACAGAGTACCACCAAAATGGGATGGAAGTCCCCACTCTCCCAATGGGTTGTGATTGTTGAATAAATCATTTCTGTGAGCCGTTTTAGTGAAAATTGAAGTAATTTATCTGATGTAACCTGCTTTACAGTGGAGAACCGTAGAAGTACTCAGGCTCCACTGGGGGAGTGGTAACTTGTGAATGAAGTTTAATTTCACAAAAGACTCAAGTCTGAATGGAAGATCTCATCTAATTATGTCTTTACTAATCTGTTCAACATAAGGACTTAACACATTTAGGGAAAGGAAAAACAGCACATTTGCCCAAGGAAAAAGAGGAAATAAAAGTTACATATAGAACAGTTTCTGCAACATAAAAGATATATACTATGTGTCATAATGTTACAAAATTCAAAAGCTTATTTTTTCACCCCTAAAAATCATTAGATTTCTAACAAAATGAAAAGAATGCTTCTGAATTACTTGAAATTATAGCATAAGTGTCCAAAGAAAGGATAGTAATTTTGCGGTTGGCATGGATAGATGAAAGTGGGTGGTATGAAACAACATGTACATTCTGCTTTGGTGAACAAAACAAACAGTTTCAAAGAACAACAAAGGAAGGAAAAAATGAGAAGTAACAGAAAGATGAAGTTCCAGCAAGGAATACAGAAATTACTTAAAACTTTGGAGGAGAAACTCTCTAAGTCAAGTATAGATGATGATAGTCTACTAACAGTCCAAGTGTAATTTTTGGGGAAAAGTAGAAATTAATGAAATAAATTGGAAACTAATATAAGATAGTTCTGTAGTTCATGCACATTGTCAAAAACTAAAGGTAAACAGGTATCACACATCACATAATAACAATATTGAAGAATAACAATTCTTCATATGTGACCATTTTTATTCCTTGAAAAATAATGCCACTTGTACTCTTTTAATTGTGCTACAGCTAATTGGATTACATTGCTTTTGTTTCAGGTTTACAACATATACATAAGCAATTCCTTCACTGCAGACGGTGATGAGTAACTTCAAAAACTGAAACAGTGTGACAATGGATCCACAGTCTATAAAGACAGGAAAGAAAACCAATAGAGGGACGGAAAAGTAAAAGAACGGACAAAAAGAATTATGCAAGGGAATAAACAAGGGGCTTTCTTTTATTAATCTCTTCCTTAACTTTCTTATTCTGTTTGTGATAAACTAAAGCCACTGACATAGCCATTGACCTTGTTAAAATTTTCTGGTTTTTGGATCTGAAGAGGAAGGCTGATTCCACATTCATCTCAGGGTTTCAGCATAGGAAGACATTCCTTTACCCGCTCAGTGGTGTTAGTCATATAAAAGTAACTTTGCAGGAGTGAAGTACAGATGTGTTACACATTGAGATATTTTGCTTGCTTTAAAGAATATACACCATTGTTTATCTTGAATCTGATGACATGAGACCTACTGTGAAACCATGGGGTGCATTCTAGAAGTTATATTGTTTTTTGTTTGTAAAGGGCTATAAACTGAAAAAGTCAACTATAGAAGTTCACCAAAGACCAGTAAGCAGAAGGTGACATGAAAAGATTTTATATTAAAGAGGAGAGCTGACATCTCTCATGGACTTTGAAAATAACTTCTGTAAATTTTTCAAAGCATTTATAATGTTTAGAACATTATTCTGAACTGTGATATTTTTTTCTGTTAGCTAATATGAGATGTGTCATTGAACTATAGTATTTAAAGGTGGGGGTTTGGCTGGTTTCCTTCTTTTGTTGTTTTTTTGTTTGTTTGGCGGTTTGTCTGAAAACTCTAGAAGCTTTTGTATTTCAACAAAGTGCTGTTAACTTACAGAGGAACAGAAGAATCCAGGCATTATCCATGGTATTAAACAAGGCTGAGTCAGTTCATTTTATTTGCAGAAAAGTGTAAGCAAACATTTTTCTTTGTTACTTAGACAGCAGAAAGATGCGCAGTTGCAAGTGCAGTGCTATGGACAGAGGTACAGCCCAATTGCTTAGGCTGGCTCTTCAGTATATGAACGGACGGCTGTTGTTAAATGGACACTGCACAACTGATGAGAACAGATTAATTATGGCCTAGACTTACTTCTTTCCCCACTGACTATAAAAAGCATCTCTAGAAAATTTGCTCACATGTAGATGTCTACAGTGTGAGCATCTAAAGTGAACATAGAAATTGTTTAGCTCTTCAAGACGTGACTGCACCACTTATTCCTTTCATAGATCTGTTCCAGCATGAACAGACTTGTCCACCTGATTGCAATACATTACACAGAATCACAGATGTGCTCATGGAGAGCTTGCTGTTCACCAGGATCCCCAGGTCCTTCTCTGCAGAGCTGCTTTCCAACAGGTCAGCCCCCTACCTGTGCTGATGCGTGGGGTTGTTCCCCCCCAGCTGCAAGACCCTGCACCTGCTTCTGTTGAACCTGAGACAGTTCTCTGCCACCTCTCCTGCCTGTCCAGGTCCTTCTGAAGGGCCACACGGCACTCTGGGCTATCGGCCACTCCTCCCAGCTTTGTGTCATCCACAAACTTGATACGACAGCATCTGTAAGAGCTTGATAACAAGAGAAAGGCTTCAATAAGTGCTTCGTCATAACCACTCTTGGGCACCTGAAAACTCTGTATGTGAGTAGCCCGCCTTGAGGCCCTTCAAAAGGAAGGCGAAACTGATGCAGAATGTGGAGGGGAGCGAGGAGCAGAATCCCTGACCTTTGCCTTTCCCCCAGCACCATCGCCTGCTGCGAGACACCCTGAGGGCTCCTGGAGCCGGCAGCGGGCCGGAGCCCCGGGCGAGCCGCGGAGCCGCAGCCGCTCCGGCACCGCCCGGGAGCCCCGCCCGGCCCCGGGTTCGGCCGCAAGCATCGGGCACCGCGCCTGCATCCCGGGGGATGGCTGCTGCATCCCGGCCAAACTGCTCCGGCATCCCAGAGGACAGGTACGAAGCTGCAAACAGCAGAAAACAAAAACAAAAAAAAACAAAAAAACAAACAAAAAAAAACAACAAAAGGCAAAACCAGCTCCGCTCCCCCCACCCCGTCTCAGCAGCAACAGAGGTAGCCCAGTGTGGTGGTGACCTGTCCTGTGCTTTTTAAAGTAACCTTGGCTTTCTCTTACTTTTCTCTATTTTTTTCTTTCTTTGCCTCTCTTATTATTAAATAAAAATATATCAAGTCTTTGGCATCAAAATCTCGTTTGGATTTATCTAGGTTTTTTTGGGAATCTTTCAAATCTTCATAGTACTTTCTGTTTTATTCAGAGTTAGTTCTCTTTACTCCTCTGTGATTAAACAGGTTTGTAACAGCATCTACCCTTTCATCCAAGCCGTTGATAGATAAGTTAAACAGTACTGGACCCAGTATTGAAATTTGGGGTACACCATTAGTGGCAGGCATTTTAGATCCTGCACCACTGATCCCTCTGGGATCTGCTGCTCAGCCAGTTCACAATTGGTTCAGAATGTTTCGCGTGTATCTAATATTTTGAAGAAATGGAGCTATTCAAAATGTTTTCTCCTTCAGATTTTTGGCTGCATGCTGAGGACCAATCTTTTAAAAGCTTCCATTTAATAACTACTGACTGGAAAGAAAAGAATCTATGACAAGGACCTAAAAAAAACTAGAACATAATAAAGCATTTTGACATAAGCCAGATAAAAAAGCATTTAAAATAAGGATGCAAGGTAAAGATTCATTTTTGATTTCCAAACTGTCACAGAAGATGAAAAAGAAGATGATGTCATATGAGGCTAATGGAACTGTTTCCAAGGTCAAATCCACAGAGACAATGATGAAGTTGCTTGAATTCCTTCATCAGCTCTTTTCTGTTTGTTCTGGAACATCCAAAAGTTATTTCCCTCCAGTTGTTCTCCACTGATGATTTGTTAGATTCCGGTCTAGTCGGCAGGTCACTACTTTTATTATACAAAATCAATACATGTCCATATATCTTCCCAGAAAATTATTTTAAAATGAGGGAATGTTTGGTTTGGTTTGGGTTCTGGGGTTTCTTTGTTTGTGGTTTGTTTTTATTTTGTTTTGTTTTTTAATATTCACTTTTTTTTTTTTTTTTTGCTTTAGGTTTCATAGAATCACAGAAGCGTCCAGCTTGGAAGAGGCCTTCAAGATAATTGAGTCCACTGTACTGCCAGCATCACCATGATCACCCCTAGGCCATGTGCCCCAGTGCCACATCCAGATGCCTCTTTGAACACTTCCAGAGGTGGTGACTCCATCATCTTTCTAGGCAACTTATTCAAATGCATAAACACTCTCTTAGTGACTTTTTTTCTCTAGTATTTAATCTGAACTTTTTTCTGATCCTGTTCTCCAAATTTAACAACCCCAGTTCTCTCAGCCACTCCTCATAAGACTTGTGCTTCAGCTTCTTCACCAGGTTAATTTGCCTTCTCTGGACTCATTCCAGCACTTCACTGTTCTTTTTGAACTGAACTGAGCAGTGTTCTCTACATGTGGCCTCACCAATGTTGAGCACAGAGGGACAAACACTTTCTTCATCCTGCTGGCCACACTCTTCTTGATACAAGCAAGGGTATAATTTGCCTTCCTGGCCACCTGGGCCCTGCAGACTCATGTACAGCCAGCTGCCAACCAGCAATCCCAAGCTCTTTTCTGCTGAACAGTTCTCAAGCTACTCTTCCACAAGCCTGGAGTGCTTCATGAGGTTGTTGAAATCCAAACGCAGGACCCGAGACTTGACCTAACTGAACATCATGCAGTTGTCCTCAGTCCATTGATCCAATCTGTCAAATTATGCCAGGTTGTCTTTAACACCTGCTTTTACTCTTCACTGTACTCACTGTGACCGTCAGCTGGTGTCATCCTTTCTTCAAGCTCAGAATGTCTTGGCGCCTGCCTGTAAAACATTAGTACAGTGATCATTATTGAAATGTCACTTTACATATTTGCTATATTTATATAATTGTTTTATATAAGCCAAATGTGGGGTTTGTGTAGCTTCTTTTTTTTCCAAAAATAAAATACAACTGTAGTATAACAAGTATTGTTACAAGTACTGTTGGCAAATTTTAACATTTTTTTGAAGAAACTCCTCCCTTTCCTACACTGTGCAGGCCAGAGAAAGTTCAACATCTCAGCAATTCCAGCACAAACTGTTTGCTCCTCTCACAGACCTCAAGAGTCCTGATCTCTAAGAGTGGACTTTTGCACAGTGATATACCTTCCTTTCCTCGTGACATCATTTGGAATTGTGTATGTTTTGTTTTTCTGAATAACAATCTCAAAGCCTCAGAAGGTGAATACATAAAATATTAGGATTGTCTCAGTTGGCTGGATATTGCACACACTTGACTTTTTATATCTACAAATGAGGTTTTCCCTTATTTTCCCCCTTTTACCCTCCATAATCTTTGAAATATGTTATGTCAGTTTAACTACAAGATATAATATATTACATTGATAATATAATGACCTTATAAATATATTTGGAAGTTAATAATATAAACATTAAAAAGTCATAATTCCCAAAAAAAGTTGGGGTGTTTTTCTCATTAATTATGTTCTAGGATATCTTTATTGATATTATGTAACTATATATTTAGAAGGGAGTTCAGTCTGTTCAAGTCAAGCAAATATGTTGCACCCCCATTTTTTGTGCCTTGGAACACGCTACTAAATCCTCTATTGGACAAGGGGAAAAGACAGATGTCCAGAAGGACTCCCAGCAGGTATCTGCTGATCACATAGATTGTGAGGATAAACACTCACAAGTCTGAAGGAAAGGATACTTAATTAAGAAATAAAGACAATATTTTGAAGGTTACCCTTGAGGATTCATCAGCCCTCTAACATTCTTGCATGTTTTGAGAAAGTTTGTCTATCCTTCCTTTTAAATTTCAGTATCATTTGAGTCCTATTGACCTGAGTTTCTGGCTAAAGCTTATGGCCTTACATTCCTGAAGTTCAATGCATAAACTATGAAAAAGTAATGTTAGACAATGGATTACAATAGCATCCTTTGTCTGGGAAGGTATTTAATCATTTCTGAAAACAAGTATTATAGCCACAACCTGACATCCAAGATAATTCATCTGACCTTTCCTAAAGGAGCCCAGAGTAATTCAAATATTGAGTTGAGTTGTAGATGAATTGTTCAGCTAATTAGGGACCTTATCTCAGGCACTAGCAAGAAGTATAGAAAGATTTACTTTATATGTTCTTGCTGTAAAAAATGTGCTTTTACTTATGGTAAATGTTTGGATTACAAAACATGGGTATGTCTGCTGTATGCATGTGTGGCATTTTGACCCCAACCAGTAGCCAAACACCCACCATGCATTTTGCTTATTTAACTCTCTCAGAGGACAGGAAGAAAGCAAGAGGATGGTGAGAAGATTTGAGGAGCAGATTAATAAGAGTGTAACAGAGAAAGCAAGGCACAAAGAGAAATTTATTCCCTTCTTTCCATCAGCAGACAGATGTCCAACCACTTCCTGGGAAGCAGGGCCTCAGAATATGTAATGGTTACTTGAGAAGACAAATGGCATAACCATGAACATTTCTCCTCCTTCTTCATTTCTCTGAGCTTTTATTCTTAGACATGAAGGTCATATAATATGTAATATCCCTTTGGCTTTTTGGATCAGCTGTCACTATATCACTTCCTGGCCTCTTGAGCTCACCAGCATACTAGGATTTAGCAAGGTAACAGGGCAGAAAGATGGAAGTCTTGATGCTGTGTAAAGGCTGCTTAGCAATAACCAAAACACTGTTGTAATTTAGCCACAAATGCAAAAGCACAGCACCATATGGGCTGGTACAGAAAAAAGTTAACCCCATTTCAGCCAGACCCTGTAGAATATGCAATCCTTTGAAGATGTAAAAGAGAAGGTACCCTAGCCAAAATTCCTTTGCTGCCTGCAGAAAGGATAATGAGTTTTCTGCTAAAATAGGAACTCTGTCGGGTGAAGTTTATCTTATAGCATGACAAAACCTTCTACAGAATAAATCAGTACATCACAATTATGAACATTTCAGCAACTATTGTGGGAACAATAATGAGAATATCTGGTTAAGTTTTAGGTTGTGGAAACATGTCAGAGTGCTTAATGTCTCTTATTCATACATCCAGGAGTCTGGGTTTTAGTGTCACTCTTGTCTTTTTGAGGACTGCTCTTGCTTTATCCATTTGTAAATGGATACTCAACCATTTCATCATGAAGTTAAAGGAAACATCATGTTAGCCATTCAGTCACCTTTTGTGCTGCCTACAGAACTGGAGGTGTTGCACACAAGATTTAGTGCTTTAGTACCTCCCCTGCTAGCAAGAAAAGATATCTGATCTGGTTTTCACCCTTTTATATTTTATATATGTTTTTATGCCTTATGCTGTTTCCCTTGAGATCATGATCTGGTGGATTAACTTTAGAGAAAAGTAAGGCTGAGAACAATCTCAGCAGAACAACATAGGTGGCAGGAGGAGTGTGGAAATAGGATGAGAAAACGACAAGGAGATTGTTCATCAGCTATTGTCTGGACAAAACTCAATTTGGAGAAAACAAATTCAATTTATTGTCATGTAAAATAGATATGAACAGTGAAAATCAAAAATACAAACATTAAAATGATGCTTTTCATCTCCCTTTTTCCAAGCTCAGCTTCACTCCTCTCCCTATACTTTCCATCCCCTCACTTAGTGGTCCAGGAGAGGGTGGGGCTGTAATAATTAGGTGACACTTCCTCTCCAGTGCTCCTTTATGCTTAGATCTCATTTCTGCTCCTATCTCCACTGGAGCTGAACTTCTTCAGAAAATATCTGCCTGCATGGTCCTCAATGAGCTGAAGGGGAATCTCTGCTCCAGTGGCTGGTACATTTTTTTCCCTCATCTTGGCGTTCCCTCTGCTGTTTCTCACTCCCTTTTCTTCTCTCCACCTGCCTCCACCTTGCATTTTTTGCCCTTTCTTAATTTTTTTACTTTCCTAAGAATGTTTTCCACAGGAAGTCATCATATTGGCTGAGGGACTCAGATGTGTCCTGCAGTGTGTTAATTTGAGCTGGCAGGAGCCTGCAGGACAGATTCCACCCCTGTAAATCCTGTTGTCAACATCTGGGCACCTGAGCCCAGTACACGAGGTAAAAGTGAAATTCTGGTCTCCAGAAGTAGTTGCAGTAATTTAGCCCTCCTACCTGTGCAAGTCAAGAGATCAGTCACATTTAGTTTGTCTATGGGACACTTCTGGACAGCAGCAATTTCTGCCAGTGGTTCCTACTTTATATCCAGTAGGCCCCCACTTCTACTTCCAGTTTTTGCTAATATTGTTTTGATATTATGTATTTTCATATGTAGGATATGACAAATAATATTTCAGTGTTAAAATTTCTAACTTCAGAACAAGTTGGGAACATAAGCTTCAGACATTAGCACCAGCATTCTCCTGTGGCCTCCCTTCTTTTTCTGAGGTGGCATCAAGAAATGGAAGGAATACCAACCATCTAACTGTAAGTTTGTGTAAAGTCAGTGTCTAACAAACTGACATTCAATGGTACTGTTGCTCTTTCTGTCTTAAATGCAAAACAAATCTCATTAACAATGCAACACATAAAAGCCATTATACAAGAAAAATATATTTGTATTGTTTTCAGGGCCCTCTGGGTCCTGATGTCTAGTTTCAGATAAACATGAGAAACATTATGAAAGTTGTCAGTATTTTTAAGTCAGCACTTGGAGGAATATGATGACAATGGCTGAGTGTCTCATGTTGATGTTGATAGCTCCTTCTTTCTCCAAAATTTCATTGAGCCCATTATTGTATTTTCTGCCATGCTTTTCTCCTCAATTTTTTTCACTGATCTGAAACATGCAATATGGTGCATTGTACATGTAAGACACTTGTTCTTTGTCCTTATTTTTTTCCCCAAAATGGCTTATAATTTTGCATAACTGCCATTAAATGACTGCTGTTAGCAGTCATTAATGACTGCTAACTGTTAATGGCAGTTATTGCTGATAACCCTGGAGCTTCTAGGATTATCCTGAGCCAACACTTTGATGCAATATATTCAAGGAGTTTGCTGCTATCCCAACTTAGTCTTCCTTTACGTTGCACCCCACTGACAGTTCAGAAATAATTTGCTCTTACACAGTGTGAAAACTTTGTAGTTTTATATTCACCATTTTTAGCAATGCAAGTCACAGCACACATGTATATAAGACCTAGTAAAACAAACTAGGTGACAGTCACCTGCTCATTAAGAAATTCTTGTTGCAGCTAACCAAGCTAAGTTAAAATTCTGATGCAGACAGGACAAATCTGGATAAAGCCAGACAATACAAGATCTGAGATCTGTGTTGTAGCTTAGTAAAAAATCTGTAGTCCATTACTAGCAAATGTGTTCTTATACTTACTAGGAAACAGGGCTATGTTCAAGAGATTTAAATTGTGCATCACATTAATACCCATGGAAGAAAATAAAACCAGACCAGATTTTGTCTCTAAAGGAGCTGAATTGATAGATCTTTGTAGTAACAGGAATGTAAAGGTATGGAAATTATTTTAGTAAGAAGAAAAAATTATTTGCACATCAAAAGCCCAAGAGTAGGACATGACTTCAGCACAGGAAATTGTGCATGTTCCTCGTAAATAAACTGAGGACAAAGATAGTTAGCAATCATACACATGCTTCCATGATTGCTGAAAAAATATCGTCTGATCTGTCAGCATTAGACATTGTGGTAGTGTGATCAATGCCAACAACGTATGCATGTGAGAGCTTTAATAAGGTTATAAGAAGCAAGAGATAAGCATCTCTTTCACTGTGAGAGATATTAAAAATTGTTTATGGAGAAGATACGACTTTTTTTAGTACTTTTAATGGAATGTATATAAATCTCCAATCATCTTAAAATAAAAATGTGAAGCTGTGACCTATGGAAATCAACAAGATATATTTATTTCCAGGGATAAAGGTTGGTATTGACCACTTCATAACACATGAAAGCAAAGCAAATCTGAAGCAATACTTTTAGGGTATAGAATTTACCAGTATGACAAGAAAGATAAAAAGAGTAAGGGTTTTGTCTGCTTCATAAATTAATTATACACATGAGGAAATATATCAGGGACACTGTAGGCTGGTTAGCTTATAGCTGGTATGAGCAACCATTAATATAAATAATTCACAATTGAACCTTGCTAACAAAATAAAAAAAACGACCAGCCATTCTTTTATTTAAAACTCCTATGTATTATAGAGGAAACCCGGGAAAAATGTCCTTAGATATAAAAATGAAATCTTACTCAGGGGCAGCAGCTTGAAAACAACCGGTAGAGATGATGAAGTCACAAATAATGAACTGGAAAACTGAAGAAAGTTAAAAAGAACAAAAGATGGACAAAAATTTGGATGTGGGAACAATGTGTATTTTGTACTTTAAGATACTGAAACTACCAATGAGTACTGCAGTAGACTGTCTCCAAGCTCTCAGCATTCCCAGGATGTTTGAGTAGACTAGGTATCTTAGGCACCCCTTCCTGTTTTTTTGTAAACTGTAGATATATAAAACAAAGCTTTTTGTTAGACAGTTGTTTCCTTGGGTTTTGACTGTTCATCTAGCCAATTCAGAGACACATTTCATGAGAAATACATTATGTACAAAAAATAAAGAATCCAACAGTAATAATCTACAGGTACTAAAGCCACAAAAGAAACACTAGAGAAGAATGATGGGACTATGTTGAGGTGAAATAAGAATCTGAGGTACTCAGACAAAGGAACCCAGGTAAGATGAGTGGAAAAAGTAGAAAAGGTGATCTATCATGCCAACATACTATGATTATTATTATTATTATTATTATTATTATTATTATTATTATTATTATTATTATTATTATTGTTATTGTTATTGTTATTGTTATTGTTATTAATATTATTATTAATAATACTAAGATAATACTAAATAATAATAAAATTAATAAAAATTAATAATTTATATTATATTAATTATATTATATTATATTATATTATATTATATTATATTATATTATAATTATAATAATGATCATAGTAGAAATTTTAACTATATGTTGCTTCAAATAAGTCCACTTTAGGTCAGTTTGTCAATCAATTGGTCTAACTATATATCTAATTATTTTAGTAGGCATTATTTTGTCTACCAGATTATGTGAATAGTCACACTACACAAAGCCCAAGAAAGAACTTGACTCTTTGGACTCCCAGTATAGAAGAGCAGTGATCACAGTAGTGCTCCAGCTATAGTCTGTAACAAATCAAAACTAAGCTTCAGTGAAACTGGAAACTAATAAGGACACTCACTATGATTTCCAGCAATAGCCAGAAAACTTATTTGAGCTAGAAAAAATTCCATTCTTCAGGACAGAGTTATAATGCAGCTCAGTAATATCTGATAGAACATTTCTTATGCTATTAAAATAACTGTCTTGGGACTTATTTTTCCTAAATTTGGCTTCTAAAAGATAGTCACTCTTCATTTTATTTGTAATCATTTAAATAGCTCAGATGAGACATACTTTGAAGGGATTTGTTTGTGTTCATTAATTATAAACAAAGTCTAGAATTATTAGATGAGAATTGGACATCGGATTTTGAGATGTCCACAGTTCATATCACCCACACACTGGAAGCAAGTATATAACACAACTTTATTTAGCAAATCTACTCTGAGGTAACAAAATACAACAGGGCCATCTTTATACAGAATTGGACAGAAGGCAGAATGGAAATCAGTTTATTTCTTTGTCCATTTCATTTTAAAGGATATTCAATTTGACGTAATTTTCTAATGAATAATGTTGTTAACATCCAGGATGGTATTCATCTCAGCTAATTTACTATATCTGAGCTTGTCATGCTAGGCCTTTGGACTGTGTCCACCTTAGTCACTGTCTACACCTCTTAGGATAGAAACAGTATGGTACATTTCATATAAATACATATATATTCAGTTATGATGATGTGCCTAAAAATTTCTATTATTCTGTATGAGCTTGTAAATGAGATCATAGTGGCAACTTGGAAATGTGTTACCTGCATGCATTTAAATCCGTTTTAAGAATTTCAAATTCAGATCCAGTTAGATTTTATTCACTTATAATTTACTGAACTCATTTTGTAAGATTTGACAGAACATGAAACAGCTAATCTTATTTTAAAAATCTCCCAAATAATAAGAAAAAAACCCTAAAACCTCCTACAACTGACAACAAAACATTTGTCATATAATCTCTACTTGTGTTTAATCATTTGAAAATGTTCCCATTGAAGATATGGAGAAATCTCTCTTGACTTTGGGAGGATTATTTGGCCCAAGTTATTATAGACAGATTGAAAAATCTTCAATGAGAAAAGAGGAAATCATAAATCCAAGTGAAAGATCTGTGTACAGAATAAAATGACACAAAAATGGCTCATTAAGACTGACGGCTCCTAGTTTTCATGCTGTATGTCAAATGAAATGTAAGGCAAAAACTACTCTGTTCTGTTTGCAGTTGCTTGCCAAAATGTAGATAGTTAGTTAAAGGAACAGCTGTTGTTGCTGTAGACAAGCTGGTCTGTAGAAATTAATTATAATTATTAAGAATAATTCTGACCCGGGTTACAAATGCAACGGCATAAGTTTCATTGTAGACGGTGATCAGAAAAGCAATTTCTTCTTGCAAAATCAAGAAGTCTCCTCAGTTTGATGAAAACCCCTGTGATGTCTTTTCATGATGAAGCTGTTTAAGAGAGATGTTTGTTTATAGTTTATGTGGTAGCAGGTGGGTTTTGATCTGTATCATCAGTATAAGAGGGAGTTCAAATGTTTTTCAAAGCAGAATGAAGTTGCATATTCTTTCAGGACAAATTCTGGGTGTAGCCCGGTATACTTGCAATCATATATAGCAAAGTAATTTTGTTTTTACAAAATATCTTTGTAAAGAGCTTTGTACTGCAGACAAAAATTGTGCATTCTTTGGTTGGGGTGGGGGGGGATAGGTAACAACTGTGTTGCTATGTCCAAGTTAATTGCTAGGTTATATATATCTGTATGTGTATGTGTATGTGTATGTGTATGTGTATGTGTATGTGTATGTGTATGTGTATGTATGTATATATGTATATATATGTCTACATAGATATTTATATCTGTGTAGATTTGGGCAGTTTGTATACATTTTGACACAGATAATATTTCTAAGGTTTAAGAAGATAGAACCACTTCAAGTTTCAATACTCATATTAACATAGAGCTATCAAGATAATTTCTGTGTGAACTGCTAGCTGAATACCTGTGTCAGGTTTTAACAATTTCTGTTCTGTTACAGTTTGGAAATCAATTTCTCTAAGACTTATTCCGTCATTACCTAATCTTGTTTTATTTTCTCTTTTTTCAGAGTGATCACTACCAACCTAAGAGGTCAAGTCTTGACACAAACTTTAAAGAGACAGAACATTGGTTTTATGCTTATAAAATTACCAGGCAAAAAAAAAAAAAAAAAACCCCAAAAAAAAGACAAAAAGAGAAAAAAAGCATGAAACATTTATCTTTATACTTCCCTCTCAGATTTCAGGTTTCCTGAGTCCCTTTTTCTTTACTGTTCTTTCTTATTTCTTTCTCACCAGTTTTTCTATTCTTTTAATTTGTCAATTTTGAGAAAACTCTGATAAGTTTTTTTCCCATAGATTCAATTAAAAAAAAAAACAAACTAAAATTAATAAACCTAGCTAAATAAGAATCAATTAAAATAGGAAGCCTTGTGAAAGATTCTCTTGTAATATTTAAGGTGATAGACATCTCTCTCAAATTGCCCTGTTTTAAAGATCAGGCAGTTCCACATATTTTTTTCAAATCAGCTTCAGTTGTATAGCTTTTGAGCACTTTTCAGAAGTGCTTTAAAAAATGTGATAAGCATTTAGGATATATGGATACTTTTTAATTTGGCCCCTTACTCAGATTCCTCCTTCTGTACGCATTTGATAGAAATTCCTCTGCCTTTCAGAGAGCTGTATTGCTTTTCTTAATCTCATGAAACTTCATTCTCTTGCTTTTAATTTGGGTTTAGATTTTTTTTTTTTTTCTTTCCCAGCAGAAATAAAGTCAGGTTAAAAAAATCACAGCTTAGTGATCAAAGAGTTGATTCTTTTAACTTTCATTGACTGGATCTCTAAGATTGCCTGTACTGGACATGTTCTTACCTGGTACAGAGACATGGTAATTTCTTTTGGGCTATATAATCGACAGCTACTTCTCTTTCAGAAACGTCTGAATGTTTCTAAACAAGAGTTTCCAGAGATTTTATGAGCTCTAAAATTGCTTCAGATTCATTAACAGTGATAACAAATATAATTCAACACTGTATTGTACAGTGGAATACAAAAAACAAACAAACAAACAAACAAAAAACCCAATTTTATGTTTATATTCAGAAGCAATGAGAAATTTGCATTCAAATAGACTGGCAGGAAGCTTAAACTTCATTTTAGTTTTTTGGCTATAATACATCACCCTCCTCTGTTAAGACCACTGTCTTTCAGCTTACTTGTACATTACATTTGGCTTGCTTGGTTTGTGGTTTGATGAGAAGTGGGGGATAACTTTTAGTTTAACACATAATTCACATCTCTAATTTTAAATAAACCAATCTAAAATTAGATAATATTAATATCTTGCTGTGAGTAGACAGATAATTCATGGTACTCATCAAAGAAATATTCTCTAACAGACTGACACCTTTATTGAAGGACACAAACAAGAAGGATAAAAACATTTGCTTGAATATAATTTCATATCAGTTCTCAAGGTTAAGCAAAAAATGGTTTAATCTCAATTTGTACAAAGGAATATGAGAATAGTGATAGAGCAATAATGCATTTCACCTTAACACTAAAAAAATATGCTGAAATGACTAGCTATTCTGGTGAAGCAGACTCACTTATCCATGGACATAATTGGAAATCACTGACTAAACTATTCAAATGTTCACAGATATTACTAAACTGTGGGCTAGACGACTGCACAAATAACAGTCATACTTTGCAATTCTGTGACATTTTTTCTGTGTCTTTAAATCCTCCTGAAGTAATAACAAATCTTTTCTGTACATTTGAGACAGTTACAAGTTAATTCAACCTTACTTAAGTGAAATAAAGGGAAATGTTTAACTGACAATGCCGGCAGAAAATGAGAATAGTAACAGAAAAGGGCTTTACCTATTATCTATCTATCTATCTATCTATCTATCTATCTATCTATCTATCTATCTATCTATCTATCTATCCGTCCATCCATCCATCCATCCATCCATCCATCCATCTAGCTGTTGCACTTAAGCATGCATCTGGATCTATCAGGCAATGGCTTAAAATCCAAGTGGAAACCAGTAATGAGTGGTGTCCCTCAAGGGTTTATTTTGGGAGCAGTACTGTTTAGTGTCTTCATTAAAGACACAGATGGATTGAGCACACCCTCAGCAAATTTGAGGATAAAAACAAACTGAGTGATTCATGGCAGGGAAGGAATGCCAATCAGATCAGATCTTGACATCCTGAGGATTGAGTGCATATGAACCTCATTAAGTTTGCTAAAGCCAAGTGCAAAATCCCACGCTTGGGTCAGGACAACCAAAAATATTGACTCAGACTGGGAGTCAGATGGATGGGGAGCAGTCCTGAGAAGGACTGGGTACACTGGTGCATGAAAAATTAATTCTAAGCTGGTCATGTACACTTATAGCCCAGAAAGCCAACCGTATCTTGGGCTGCATCAAAAAAGGGGCGACCAGCAGGTTGAGAGTAGTGATTGTGTCTCTCTGCTCTGGTGAGACACCACTTGGAGTGCTGTGTTGAGTTCTAGGCCTCCCAGCACAAGAAAGACATGAAGCCTTTGGAATATGTGCGGAGGAAGTCCAGGAAAATGGTCAGGGGTCTGGAGCACCTCTCCTATGAAGACAGACTGAGAGAGTAGGGGTTGTCCAACCTGAAGAAGTATGCAAGGAGACTGTTTTTCAGTCTTTCAACATACAAAGCAGTCTATTCAACATATAAAGTAGGCCTATAAAAAAGTAAACCCACATGGTAATAACAGAAGTACCATTGGTTAGTTGAGAAAGATAGAAGAGTGTAGTATCTTTGCTTTCCCCCACTTTTTATAGTTTCATACCACTAATAGCTTTCTGGAGAAGACTGCAAAACTAGACAAGAGACAGTAAATTATTAGAAGAGAGATGGATGTCAGGATGTCATATTAAAAGCACAGAGAAAGATCAAGCACATTTGACAGTCACAGGAGCACATTCTAGTTAAATTTACAGTCTCTCAGATTAAGGCCATGATTATGATCTGTCAGAAATTTGTATAATTTGTCAGTGCAAGGGGAATTAGGACCACTGAATTCAGTGATGTTGCTTTTGATTTACAACAAAGCAACTCTAGAATAGAAGTTCTAAGTTTGTATTAGAAATGTTTTTTTTAAAAATTCTCAATCCTCACTGACACAGTTTTCATGTGGAGTTTCACAACATAAATGGATTAAGCAGGGGCAGAAAGGAGACTAGTTCTCCTGCACTGAAAAGGGAGTTACAGGGACAAGCTGAAGGCAAATAAGATTCCAATTAACTTACTTTGAGAAATAAAATTTTAAAACTTCGTTGTATATCAATTTTTTCCACCACATAACCTAATCAAAGGTCTATGTCACTTGACAGAAAAGGGCAGTGGTGTAGAACAGTTCCTGTATTCAAATTCCAACAGGATCTCTTACCCCTGCTTAATTCCATACACTTATTTGTATCTTGGCTGCTCTTTAATCAGCAGACATATTTCATGTGTGTATGTTAACCTGCAATAGCTACTGCAAAAGCAATAGCAAGTATTTCAAGTGTCTTGTTAATGGGCCACGCTGTGTATCCAGAATTACTGCTATCAGGTATAACTGCAAAGCTGTTAACTATGGACATTAAAAACTGCTGTTCTGTTCTTGATTGGAAAAACATTGAACATATAAATTATAAATGCTTCAAATTTCAAAAGTCTTAGGAAAAAGATCTGAATAATAATTAGAATTTCAACTTCATACTTGATAAAGAAAGAAAGTAGCCAGAAAGAATTGTGATGATTGTAAAATAAAAAGTATATATTTGGACCAATAAAAAAATCAAATTAATCTACTAAGTAAATAAAATCATTAAATCACAGAATATGCTGAATTGGGAGGGATCATTGAGTCCAACCCCTGCTCCTGCACAGGATACCCCAAGGGTCTCATGTGCCTGAGAGCATTGTGCAAACACTTTTTGACCCAGACAGGCTTGGTGCTGTGACTATTTCCCTGGAGAGCTTGTTTCAGTGCTCAACCATCCTCTGGATGAAAAACCTTCTCCTGATAGATTACCCAAATCTCCTCTGTCTCAGCTTCATTCTGTTTCCTTGACTCCTATCACTAATCACAAGAGTGAAGAGATGGGAAACTGCCCTCCACTTCCCTTCATGAGGGTGTTGAACACAGTGATGAGATCAGACTCCTCTAGGCTGTGAACACTGCCAAATACCACACACAGCTCAATTCCAAACCAGAGGAATCTAACATGAACATCTGGAAATCCATACAGGATCATGCACATGCTGGGTGCATTTCCTAAAATGTTACTATGTGTACAACTTCAGTCACTGGACATGTTTGTAGAAGAGTTCTCAAGTGTTCTATATGTGACTAGGTAGACATGAAAGAATGATGTTAGCAGATTTGCCAGTGCTCAAAATCCAATTCATCTCATTAAGTTCAGCAGAGCTTGCCATCCTTGGCTTGTTGCCTCCAAACACTTAATTAATTTGGCCCCTATTTGTGATTTTCGAGGGAAAGATGTCTAGCTTGCTAACTATCTCTACAAATTCATGAATATGATACCTAAATATGGGGACAGATTCTTGAATTTTCTCCTAGGCACTTTTGGGACAATGTGGAAGTGATGAGAAGAGACCCTTTGCTCCTTTATCATGATTTATCCAGAAGCATATAGTAGGAAGCATAAAAGCAATTGGATTGACTTTTCCACTTTTTATTTTTGGTTTTAGATTTTTCTTATGTGTACCTGATACGCAATTCTTTGAGGAGTGCACGTGCTTGATATTGATTAAAACTCACCATAGGCAGCACTAATCTCCTTAGAAGATCACAAAGCCAGAAGAGAACCTGAGCACAAGAGGAAATCCAGGCATGACTGAAAGAATGTGTGCAACTAAAACTGAGACAGATGAGGGAATGAACAAAACAAGAATTTTGTATATCTTTTGGTCCCCCTCTACAAATTCTTCATACTTTATATCAATGCCATGATATTTTAGGCTCTTGCTGATAGTTGTTGAAATAACTAAATAGCATTAGCATCTTACACTATTTTTGAATTAATGTATTATTAATTATTAAAAAAATAGCTTTAATAAAATTTGATTTATATTTGTCATCAGGAGACAGTTAAAATGTATTTTCTGTTGAATAATCCAAATCCAGAAAACTCAGGCACAGCCATTCTCTGGAATACAAAAAATCCAAAGCATGAAATCTTTTTTGTGAAACTTGCCTTTCTTATATCCAGACAGGACATGACATGCAAGCAATGCAAATGCCAAATGTCGATATTCTTATCATCATGGGGATATCCAATCTCAGTGTTGTCCATTAGGTTATCTATGGCCTGGGGAGGACGGAAGTGAAAAGCTCTTATCTGTCTTGCAACCATAGCATTGAAGTAAAAAATAGGAGCCTTGTGATAGGAAACCAATCAAGCATGAGTAAATATAAAGCTTTAACTCTGCAATTGCAGTGTTTTCTCAGTCATGTTTGAGCCCTGTAGCAACCTGGTGGGACTATCTTTTCATATTTACTATTTTTTTTTCTTAATGAAAATGATACTGAAACTGATATTGAAAATGAAGAAGGGGAAATCCAATCTGTCACTTTTCCTCCTAGGTGTGCTAGAGAAATGGTCCCCACTTCATGTTCCTTCGGCTCCATAACTGTTGCATCCCTGGTTGCTTGGGGGTAACAAAGGAAAATAGAACAACGTTTGTGGTTTTACCTTGTTACATTTCACACGGTTTCTGCTTTAATCAGAATCCCAAACAGGCTTCTGCTTCACACAACAGGTTGTTACCAGATTATCAAACCCACTCAGCTCCCTTTCTTCTCAATGTCAGGGTGAAAATACTTTCCTTCTACAACTTTCTTTTTTTGACATTACTAATGTATGCTTGTGGCCATCTTCAGTCCATCTAGTGTCTGTAGCATGATTCAGCACAGGAGCTGAAGCTGACTCAGACTGACAGCGCTTGATTGATGATACATTGCTAAGTACGCAGAAGCAGCTTGATGGAAATTACTTTAATGAGTGATTTGAATATATCTGATGCTGGTAGACTACATAAATGTGAGCTACTGAACTTGACTCAAGACAAATTAAACAGAGTCGGTGGTTGAAGTAGTATAAGGAAAAACAGCTGATTTAGCTTGTACTGAACCGTGTGCTTTTATTATTTGTAGCTGTTCTAGTAATAGATTTGTTCTACCTCTTGCATAACAAAAATGAAGAGACGGATAAAGAAAAATGATTGGTGTATCTATATATGGATATAGAGACTGACTTCTCTACTGTCTGGCTGTCCTTTTTCCATCGGTCTTGTCTTTAGATCTCCTATGTTTATCATAATTCACCTTAAAGCCCTCCAAACAGTAAAAAAAATAAAAAATAACAATGCTCCCAGAAACAATTTACCTTGTAAATAAGTTCAAATTAAAACCCCTATCCTCAAATTGGCAGCACGTTGTGAGCTAATGAGCCAACACAGAGCCCCACTGTTTTGATATAGAATAACATTCAGGCCCCAGTTTTAAATAGTTTGCCTGTGGGCAAACTGTTTTAACCATATGGAGCTCCACTGGCTTCACATAGGGTAAAGCTGAGAGCCTAATCCTGCACAGCGCTGTCATATAATACTGACAATCCCAACTGCCGAATCCAAGGTCCAGATTAATCCCATGAAGCTTTAGGGATCTGAGGCATTAGATTTATGAGTAGCCTCCCTTAGGCTACAAAGACTCTCCAGAGAAGAAATAAGACCTGATGTCCCCACTGATTATAGGACGAGACAACAGCCACACAGATCCTAAATCAAAAACATAATTTTAAATGAAACAAATTTAGGCTCTGCTTTATAAACTTCTGGGGAGCAACCATAATTTGATTTGTTTGTGTGATGCATTTGATGAACCTTTAAATAGAACAAATGCATAGGGATACAAATTTCTGGATTTCCAGAACATTCAGAGTAGCCACTCTGACCAGTGTTATTATTTTACTGCAGAAGTTTCTCCACAACCTATTTCTGTGAGTACAGGTGTAAATATTTCACTGATGTTGTTAATCAAATCATTATAATTATTTTTGCAAATATATAAAGTACCTTAGCTCACTGAAATCTAAGCACTCTTTATGCAAGTTACTATAGTGACATAATTGTAAAACACACAAAAATCAAAATTAATTTTGATCTTAATAGCCTGATCTAAATAGATAATGTTGCAAAATAAGAAAACTGTAAAGCAGCCTAACTTCTTCTTTCCTCCTTGGTGGTGAGAGTCCTGCTCTGGTGACATGATTTTCACAGAAAAATTCAGTATTTTCTGATTAGAAATTATCTTTTTTGTTTAGGCAAAACTCTGCCAACAACAATCATTTTCAAGAGGGTCTTTTGTTTGTTTGTTTGAAAACAAGATGGAGAAACAAAATGTAATTAATGTGCCTATAATGAAATGATAGTGTGAATCAAAGAGGTGGGACCAAATAACCAACTGGATGAGTCACATTCAAGAGTACACTTCAGCCATCAAAAAAAACCAAAAACAATAAAATTGAGAAAGATTCCTTTCCTGCCCTATATAGCACGTGAAATAGTCCTCCTGATTTAGGAAGATATAATTTCTTTCACATAAATACATAATTGAGATGGGGAGGATCTTTCATGAGTGAGAGATATATGCTGACATTATTACACTTGTTTCTTGTCACTGAACAGCCAGCATGGAAAGAGGAAAAGTTATATTTTTAATAGAGAACATACATATTTCACAATCTATCTTGAGCCCTAATTTTAAAGTAATAAAAAAGATTCAAACTGCAATTTTTACGGCACCCACAGTCCTACACAATATAAATACTTGTTATGGTAGCATAGTTTTTGGTTTAAACTGCCAGGAAACAGCATTGCTGGATGAGGGCCAGTAGAGAGGAGCAACACCTCCAGATGGATAGACCAGGCTTTCATCTGATTCCCAAATATCTCCTTGGGTGTCAGGGGATGCATAGGCTCTATCAAAAGCCTTTCAGTCAAAACCTAATAAACACACAGTGAAAGAATTAAACAGAATAGTCAGGGACAGCACCACAGGATGCGTCAGAGGAGTGTAAGCACATGACATCAGCCTTTCACCCCTAAACTCTGGTGAGCAACAGCAAGAAGAGACAATTTATTCTGAAATCTGTGGGTTTGGTTTGCAATATATATATTAATTCTTTTAAAAGCCAAGCTCTTTCTGGATGCTACTGTTCGTGGCCCATATGTTCATAGTGTTATGGACTCCCAGAAGGATCTGTCAGTCTTGGTGCAGTCTTCAGGAAGCTACAAAGATCAGTGCATGAGGTCAGATTCACAGCAGCACAAAGACCACTTTACAGCAGCCTTGCTACTTTAAAAATCTTTAAGGGAAATTAATATAATTAACCCAAATTTGATTGCACTTCCCTACTGCCAAGAATTTGCAAAATGCACACAAAAAATAATCTATGACTGAAATAATTTATCAAATCAATAGACAGAGGAAGTAGAATGTAATCCAGATGTAAAAAGAAAAAAAAAACAAGTGAGCAGTTTTAGACCAGTTAAAAGAAAGAATTTTTCCTGTCCTATTTCTGTTCGTATGAAATTGGCACAGTATTTAGAATTATAAATAGAAGAGGATCTACACCAATCATTTGTTTTTACTCTTAATTGTGTTTTTCTTTAATTTATCTATAACATATAATTGGAAATTTCTGCAAGGAAGCAATTTATCTCACAAACACCTGACATTTCTAAATTTTCATGAGTTATGGTGATGAGTGAACCCCTTAAATGAATAACTTCTTTAAAACCACCTCTTTATTTCAAGGAACAACCTTACAAAGGGCAGAAACCTCTGCTTCTTGGCAACTATGATAGCACTTGAAATGTCTCTGTCTCTGGGTACTTTAAACTAATATTTCATTAGTTGTTAAAACAGGGTAAGGTGTAGGCTCTCTATTGATTGCCAAATAAATTGTTGTGAGACATTTTTTTTCCCCTGTAGTACACTACTTTTTCTTGTTTGCTTGTTTTCTGCCTCTGATTCTGGAACATGTGCAAGGAGTTTGCTTTATCAGAGATAAAGCAAACTATTGCTATATACAATTTTGTTTTTTGATTTTTTTTATTTGTTGTTGTCTCTTACATGTATTGAAATTTGATTTTTAATGCTGCCTTTAGTTGGGTCATTAGCCAATCTTGACTAGATATAACTCTCCTTGACAATAAAACCAAAGGTAAGAATTTTGGAAATACAATTGCTATGTTAACATTCATAAAAGGTAGTTTGTTGAATTACAAGTTAGCAATAATAGCATACTGAAGAGCTGTGGAAACATCCCAAATTCTCACTGCATCCTGATCTTCATAACCTTTCTTCCCAGATAAAGGTTGTTCATGATACTACATCAGTCATTCGCATGGTAAATGAGACGGACTTCCAAGGGTGAACAACACTCTGGGCAGTAAAAACTGGATCTGCAAAGTTGTTTTTTTTTTTATTCTTAGCTCAGTTTCATTAACTATTGCAGAGATCAATCTCCTTTACCTAGTGCATTTCTAATCACATTTGTGCTAGATGAGAATTCATTAGGATCTGTAAATTGCACAGCACTGAGACCTAGCCTCTGCTGCTTTTATATTAAGCAACTTTAAAAGGAAGTCATGCACATTATTTCTACTATCCTTTAGATTTAGGTAACCCAAGACAGAGAAATCTGGTACAAAGAAATGGTGGTTTCATCTTTCTAAAACTCAGGGGATGAATTTGATGAATTTGATGAATTTAGCTTTCATTTTGCTAAAGAGTTACTTAAGAATAGCTCTCATTTTGAAATATATGAACAATTTATAAAAATGTAACATGCATATATTTTAATATCAGAACAGTCTTGAACCATTCCGTTTACTGACATCTAGGACAATGTGTTATATATTCTGGACTTGATGAACACAACTTTCATGGTTATGGATATAGAAGGAAGAGAAATTTAATTCACTGAGGTAAATGCTCTTGCAGAGCAAGATTCTGATGCTTCCCTATCAGACTATGTTTTTCCATGTTTTCATTATTTCAGTGGTCTCTTGCAGAGACATACAATTGTGAAATTATTGTTTCTAATAAGCATTCTTACAAGCATATAAATGCTCATAAGCATAAGATATCCTTTTGTCCTGGGTTGCAGTATATTCTATCACCATCCTCATGTACTGTTGAAACCAGGTGAGGCAGTGCTCCCTGCCTCCCCCCCCCCCCCCCCCCCGGGCTACCTTCTGTTAATGGGCCCATCAATGCCCTGCCCCATGACTCATAGATAACTTCCCCCTGTATTGTCCCCTGTTAATGGGCCCACCACTGCCTTGCTGCATGACTCAGAGATAACTTCCTCCTGGACTGTTTTCTGTTAATGGCTCATCAAGGCCTTATCTCATGACTCACCATCCCATTGTGAGATGCTCCTCCCCGAGGGAGGAGCCAAGCATTCCATACTGGATATAAGCTGAGAATTCGAACACCACAGCAGCCCTTACCTACGGGACTTCCAGAAGACAGGAGCTACTGCTGGACTTTCAGCTGAAGACCAGACCCCCTTTCTTCCAGAGGATCACGCTTCAACAAGACCACCTCATCTGGACGACTACCATCACCCTAACAGGGTTCCAGGCTGTATTCTGACTCTGTCAGTGTTTTTGATATTATTGCATTTATTCTTTTTATCATTTTCCTATTAAATTATAATTCTGACTTGCGATCTCTCACTGGTTTGATTTCAAACTAGTACATATTTTGGCGCCCAACGTGGGGCATTAACCTGAAAGAAAGTCAGAATTGCAATTTCATATTAACAGAAACCTATCCACCATGGTGGTTGGCTTGTCTATATGGGTACTGTATCTTGCTCTCTATATTTTCCCTCACATGGGGAACTACTTGCCTGTTGTATTGCTCCTGTTGAGACCAGGGAATGGTATGAGAATTGCTTTATTAGTTTATTATGCTTATGGCATGATAACCTGTGAGGCAATGAATACCATTCGGAATATATACTCAATTTTGTTTGCTTGTCCTAGTCTGGGCTGCTACATCTGGGACCTTCTCAACAATCGCACCCTGCCCTTGGTGGGAAGAGTGGAGAGTGGTTTCTTCCAGCCTTTCAGGTCAGGCACAGCAGTTTTTAAAAATATTGAGTTCTCTCTGGATGCCAAGGACAGCCTAGTCTTGCTGTTTTGTTTTCTCTGCATGGCCTGCACCATGTACACCATGCTTAGAAACAAAGCACTGTTTGGTGTGGTACAGCGTCTTCTTGAGGAAGAAGAGAAAAGAACCAAGAGCAGAGCAACAGCATCCATGACCACACAGACTGCCACAGAGGAGAAAGGAACCAAGAGCAAAGCCACAGCGTCCGTGTCTACGCAGACTGCCACAGAGGAGAAAGAAACCAAGAGCAAAGCAACAGCATCCGTGTCCACTCAGACTGCCACAGAGGAGAAAGGAACCAAGAGCAAAACAACAGCGTCCATGTCTACGCAGACTACCACAGAGGAGAAAAGAACCAAAAGGGCCATGAGCACCTCCACACAAACAGTCACCGAACCAGAGCAGCCTAAACCGGTAGAAGTTGCCCCCATTCAGAAAAAGAAATCAAAAAGCAAATCAGTCCGCATAGTGACTGATGAGGGTGAGGCAGGACCTTCACACGCAGCGGAGGAGACAGAACCAGAGATTATCACTCGCTCTCTATCCCTAGGTGAGCTGCGTGACCTGCGGAGGGAATTCACCCGCCAGACGAACGAGTCCATCCTAACCTGGCTGCTCCGCATCTGGGACGCTGCAGCAAACGACACCATCCTGGATGGAAGTGAGGCCAGGCAACTGGGATCGCTGTCCCGGGATGTGGTCATTGACCAGGGGATTGGGAGAACCCAAGAAACTCTCAGCCTCTGGAGGCGACTGCTGACAAGTGTAAGGGACAGATACCTCTGCAAAGAAGACCTCCAGGTGCACCAGGGAAAATGGAGCACAATGGAACAGGGTATCCGATGCCTGAGGGAGTTGGCTGTGCTGGAGATCATTTTTGCAGAAGATGAGAGATTTCCTAAGAGCCCAGATGGTGTCCAGTGCACGTCACAGATGTGGCTGAGATTTGCACGGCTTGGACCAGAGATGTACTCCCGTTACCTGGCAACACTGCAATGGAGGGAAGGTGAGGACAGGGTGGGTGTCCTGGCCAATAAACTAAGAATCTACGAGGACACTGTCACTGCCCCGTTTCGCACCCATGTCTCATCTGTGGAAACAAGGCTGGCTGAGCAAGTCCGGAGCTTGATTGAAGAGGGCCATCAGAAACTAAAAAAGGAACTTAAGGAAGAAATTTACCACGTCTCCCCAGAACCAACAAGAGTCTCTGCTATTAGGAGTAGGCATTCCCCAGCCAGGGAGAAAGGATACACTCCACGAGGTAACCTCTGGTTTTTTCTCCAGGAGAATGGAGAAGACATGAGGAAGTGGGATGGAAAACCCACCTCCTCCTTAGCAGCCCGGGTACGTGAACTAAAAAGAGGGACAACTACCACAAAGAGCTCATCTAGAGCCAGCGCCGCTCCGGTCTCTCGTGGCCAGAACATCAGAAGGTATAGAAATGATGATATGAGTGATCCTCTTGAAGGGACATCAAGAGCATATTCACCGGAGGAGAGCAACGTGCACCATGACCAGGATTAGAGGGTCCCTGCCTCTAGCCAGGTAGAGGAGAGGGACAACCGAATCTATTGGACAGTGTGGATCCGATGGCCTGGCACATCTGACCCACAAAGATATACGGCTTTGGTTGATACCGGCGCTCAATGCACTCTAATGCCATCAAGGTATGTGGGAGCGGAACCCATTTCTATTTCTGGGGTGACAGGGGGATCCCAGGAGCTCACGGTACTAGAAGCTGAAGTGAGTTTAACTGGGAATGAGTGGCAGAAACACCCCATCGTGACTGGTCCAGAGGCCCCATGCATCCTCGGCATAGATTACCTCAGGAACGGGTACTTCAAAGACCCAAAAGGTTATCGCTGGGCTTTTGAGATAGCTGCTCTAGAGACAGAAGGCATCAGACAACTGAGTACCTTGCCTGGTCTCTCAGACAACCCTTCTGCTGTGAGACTACTGAGAGTTGAAGAACAACAGGTACCAATTGCCAGAGCAACAGTGCACCGTCGGCAATACCGCACCGACAGAGACTCTGTGGTCCCCATCCATACGATGATTCGTGAGCTGGAGAGCCAAGGGGTGGTCAGCAAGGCTCGTTCACCCTTTAACAGCCCCATATGGCCAGTGCGTAAGTCCAGTGGAAAATGGAGACTGACGGTGGATTACCGTGGACTGAATGAAGTCACGCCACCACTGAGTGCAGCCGTACCAGACATGCTGGAGCTTCAGTATGAGCTAGAATCCAAGGCAGCAAAGTGGTACGCGACCATTGATATTGCAAATGCGTTTTTCTCCATTCCTCTGGCAGCAGAGTGCAGGCCTCAGTTTGCCTTCACCTGGAGGGGTGTGCAGTATACCTGGAACCGATTGCCCCAGGGGTGGAAGCACAGTCCTACTATCTGCCATGGACTGATCCAGACTGTGCTAGAAAAGGGTGAGGCTCCAGAACACCTGCAGTACATTGATGACATCATTGTGTGGGAGAACACGGCAGCAGAAGTATTTGAGAAGGGACAGAAGATCATCCAGATTCTCCTGAAGGCTGGTTTTGCCATCAAGAGGAGCAAAGTCAAGGGACCTGCCCGGGAGATCCAGTTCCTGGGGGTAAAGTGGCAAGATGGACAGCGTCAGATTCCCACTGAAGTCATCAATAAGATCACTGCAATGTCTCCACCGACCAACAAGAAAGAAACACAAGCTTTCCTAGGTGCCATAGGCTTTTGGAGAATGCACATTCCTGAATATAGCCAGATTGTGAGCCCTCTCTACCTGGTTACCCGCAAGAAGAACAATTTCCATTGGGGCCCTGAACAGCAACAAGCTTTCGCCCAGATCAAGCAGGAAATCGCTCATGCGGTAGCCCTTGGTCCAGTCAGAACGGGGCCAGAAGTGAAAAACGTGCTCTACTCTGCAGCCGGGAACAATGGTCTGTCCTGGAGCCTTTGGCAGAAAGTGCCTGGTGAGACTCGGGGTCGACCACTGGGATTCTGGAGCCGAAGCTACAGAGGATCCGAGGCCAACTACACCCCAACAGAGAAAGAAATTTTGGCCGCCTATGAAGGAGTCCAAGCTGCCTCAGAGGTCATTAGTACTGAAGCGCAGCTGCTTCTGGCACCCCGACTGCCGGTGCTGGGGTGGATGTTCAAGGGAAAGATTCCTTCCACGCATCATGCCACCGATGCTACTTGGAGCAAATGGATTGCCCTCATTACACAGCGTGCCCGTATTAGAAACCTGAACCGCCCTGGGATTCTGGAAATTATAACAAACTGGCCTGAAGGTGAGACTTTTAGATTATCTTCTGAAGAAGAGGAGCAAGTGACACGTGCTGAGGAAGCCCCACCATATAATGAGCTACCGGAGAGTGAAAGACGATATGCCCTCTTCACCGATGGTTCCTGCCGAATTGTAAGCACTAACCGGAAATGGAAAGCTGCTGTATGGAGCCCCACACGACGAGTTGCACAAGCTACTGAAGGAGAGGGTGGATCGAGTCAGGTCGCAGAACTTAAAGCTGTCCAGCTGGCTTTAGATATTGCTGAAAGAGAGAAGTGGCCGAGGCTCTATCTCTACACTGACTCCTGGATGGTAGCTAATGCTCTGTGGGGATGGCTGGATCGATGGAGAAAAGCCAACTGGCAGCGCAGAGGGAAACCCATCTAGGCCGCTGAGATTTGGCAGGACATCGCCGCTCGGGTGGAGAAGCTGATCGTGAAGGTTCGACACGTGGATGCTCATGTACCCAAAAGTCGGGCTAATGAAGAGCACCGTAACAATGAGCAGGTGGATCGAGCTGCCAAGGTGAAAATATCACAGGTAGATCTGGACTGGCAGCACAAGGGAGAATTATTTTTAGCTCGTTGAGCCCATGATGCCTCTGGTCATCAGGGACGAGATACAACGTACCGATGGGCTCGTGAGCGAGGGGTAGACCTTACTATGGACAGCATCTCACAGGTTATCCACAACTGCGAGACCTGCGCTGCAATCAAACAGGCCAAGCGGGTGAAGCCTCTGTGGTACGGTGGAAGATGGTCCAAGTACAGGTATGGGGAAGCCTGGCAAATTGACTACATCACCCTTCCCCAAACCCGCCAAGGCAAGCGCTACGTGTTAACCATGGTGAAAGCAACCACTGGATAACTGGAGACATACCCTGTGCCTCATGCTACTGCCCGGAACACCATCTTGAGCCTAGAAAAGCAAGTCCTTTAGAGACATGGCACCCCTGAGAGAATCGAGTCAGACAACGGGACGCATTTCAAGAACAGCCTCGTAAGTACTTGAGCCAGAGAACATAGAATTGAATGGATCTATCATATCCCTTATCATGCACCAGCTGCTGAGAAAGTTGAACGGTGCAATAGACTACTCAAGACTACCCTAAAAGCACTTGGTAGAGGAACCTTCAAAAATTGAGAAGTGAACTTAGCAAAGGCCACCTAGATAGTTAACACCAGAGGATCCATCAATCGAACTGGTCCTGCCCAGTCTGAACCCTTGCACACGGTAGATAGAGATAAAGTCCCTGTGGTACACATGAGAGGTATGTTAGGAAAGACTGTTTGGATTAATCCCACCTCAGGCAAGAGCAAACCTATCCGTGAGATTGTCTTCGCTCAAGGACCTGGTTGCACTTAGTGGGTAATGCGGAAAGATGGGGAAACCCGATGTGTGCCACAAAGAGACCTCATTTTAAGTGAGAACTGTGTGTAAAGTTCCATTGTATATATATATATATGTGTGTGTGTGTGTGTGTGGAGTTTAAGGAAGGTACTGATTTGGAATTATGTAGATGGTAATAGAATAAGGGGTGGATTATGTCCTGGGTTGCAGTATATTCTATCACCATCCTCATGTACTGTTGAAACCAGGTGAGGCAGTGCTCCCTGCCTCCCCCCCCCCCCCCCCCGGGCTACCTTCTGTTAATGGGCCCATCAATGCCCTGCCCCATGACTCATAGATAACTTCCCCCTGTATTGTCCCCTGTTAATGGGCCCACCACTGCCTTGCTGCATGACTCAGAGATAACTTCCTCCTGGACTGTTTTCTGTTAATGGCTCATCAAGGCCTTATCTCATGACTCACCATCCCATTGTGAGATGCTCCTCCCCGAGGGAGGAGCCAAGCATTCCATACTGGATATAAGCTGAGAATTCGAACACCACAGCAGCCCTTACCTACGGGACTTCCAGAAGACAGGAGCTACTGCTGGACTTTCAGCTGAAGACCAGACCCCCTTTCTTCCAGAGGATCACGCTTCAACAAGACCACCTCATCTGGACGACTACCATCACCCTAACAGGGTTCCAGGCTGTATTCTGACTCTGTCAGTGTTTTTGATATTATTGCATTTATTCTTTTTATCATTTTCCTATTAAATTATAATTCTGACTTGCGATCTCTCACTGGTTTGATTTCAAACTAGTACACCTTTATATAAAGAATATCTCACAAACTGTTCTGAATTTCTGTCAAAAAATACCCCAAATTTTATGCATTCCCACATATATCACAATACTTGTTCTATTTTAAAAACTTGAACATTTTTTAAAGTACACACTTCTCGATATACACACATATATATGTGGCTGTATAGTTATATCTGTACTGGGTCTAGCTGGAATGGAGTTATTTTTTTAAAAAAGTTCACTGTCATGGCATTTTGCATGTTTGAAAGTTTCACTGATCAGAAAACTAATTGTGAGAAATTCCCTAAGTTTCTCCTGACTGATTAAAGCATAATTATTCCTGTCTTCTGCTCTTAGGACTGGTGTGGTTTTTATTACTCAGGGGATAGTCTCATCAGAAGAGTACTTTCAAGTATTTCAACTATTGGATAGACAGGTGGGTTTGTAATGTCTCAGAAAACTGGATGGTAATTCACCTGCTGAGTGCAAATGCAGTGAACTTCACCAGATGTTCAGAAAAGCAGCCAGGGATCACGGTCTGTGTGCCTTATTGTTAATGATATAAGGGGGCATAGGAAAAACATTTTGAAGGCTAAATGCCCAGCCCAGATCAACATCCTTGAGCTCCACCATAGGGTTCTGTGAAATAATTCTAGTCCCACATGTGAGGCCCAGGGGGCAGAGAGGAGGAATCAAATGTCTCAATGTATGAATAGGATTGTGCTAAAGAGATGAGGCATTTAGAATGTTGGGAAGGGAAACAAAACAAAAAATCAAAGTGGAAAAGGCTGCTGGCATTGAAAATTAAAAGATAACAGAGGAATATTTGAAATAAAACCCAGGCAGTCAGCTAGATGTTGGGGGATTTCCATGCCTGATACTTGTTAATGTGCAACCGGGACTGTCTGACATTCACCACAGAGTTTTGAAGGAACCCAAGTGTGAAGCTGTAGAAGCAGAAGCCAAAATGTGTAAGACATCATCACAAACTGCAGCTGTGCCAGAGGACTGGCAGGTCACCAATGTAACTCACAGGTATGGACAGGGTTCTGAGGGGAATACTCGGAACTGCAGACATATGAACCTGGCTTCTTTCCTGAGTACCCATCTGGCAGAGTCAGTAATAAAAGTTAAAACCACTGAAATAATGAAAACATGGAAAAATATAGTCTGATAGGGAAGAATCAGTAAGGATTCTTTCCTGTTAGGAAAGAATCTGAAATAGGAAGTCACCCTCAAAACCCTACTGTTATTTGAGGAGGTTTGGAAGAACAAAGAGATTAGAGAGATAGGAGGGTGACAAAATATTTGGAATTTTAAAAATTCTCTGAATAAAATTCAGATACAAAAATAAGTTATAAGATTAAAATCTGCTTTTCTGGTTTGAAATGAGATTAAAGAAGGGCAAAGCAAGTTCACTTTCTGGGTGGAAAAGGATCACTAATAGATTCTCCATAAATCAGTGCTAGGACTAGTTTCATTCAACATTTTCATCAATGACTTGGAGTAGAAGTCTGCAGTGAAAATTTTAAGTTGTCAGGTGACACCAAATCCTTGAGTTTACATATAAATAAATGTAGAACGACATGTCATGGGAAAAGATTTATAAATCACATATAAATCACATCTGAACTCTATATTGGAGGTCACAACCTAGAATGGAAATGTTGAAGTCAAAGTCACTGTTTTCTAGAAACATCAGCTCATTACGTAATCAAAGAATTTAAAAAAATTCTTGAGTACCATCACAAAGGGATGGAAAACAATGTAGAAGATATTATCTTCAAAAATAATAGAATCATTTAGGCTGAAAAAAACCTCTAAAATCACCAACTCTAATCATTAACATGGGACTGCCAAGACCTCCACTAACCTATGTCCTTAAGCATCACATTAACATCTTTTAAATACCTCCAAAACTGAAAACAGACTGTCAGGGGCCCTCTGTAGAGACATCCTGAACTCCAGCAGATCAACACTCGTGCCCAACTTGTCATCTGTGAACTTACCGAGGGCACACTCAATCGTCTCATTCAAATAACTGATAAAGATATTTAACAGACCTGGCCCTAGTACTGAGCCCTGGGGAACACCACTTGTGACTGGGCACCAAATGGATCTAATTCCCTTCACCATCAACCCTGTGACAGACCATGCAAGCTCTTTTTACACAGTAAAACCATGAGCTGCCAGTTTCTCCAGGAGGGGTCAAAGGCTTTACTGAAGTCTAGACAGACAACATTCACAACCTTTCCCCAATCCACCAAATGCATTACCCTGTCATAGGAGAGGAGGCTGGCCAAGCAGGACCTGCTTTTCATAAACCCATTGTGTCTGTGCCTGATCCTCTCATTGTCCTTCACATGCCACATGATGGCACTGAAGATGATCTGCTCCTGTAGATTATCTTGGAGTTTATAGATCTTGGCTACTGCAAAGCTGCATATTTTCTATATTTCAAAGACAGTGGAGTGAGAAAGGACACAGAAAAGGGCAACTGCAACAATTACATTGCAGCTGGAGCAGAAGAAATCTTGCCTTTTAAAATACCCTTTTTCAATAAAAAGAGTAAGACTGAATGTGTTCTAGGTGGGTACATCCCTAGAAGGATGACTCCTTAGTCATTTGATGAAGAAAAGTGTTTAAGCCAAAGGCATTTTTAAGTTTTAGTATTAGTATTGAAATTATCATTTAAAAGAAATTTTAGGATATATTGATTGGGAGCATAAATTTAATTCTGGACCATGTCTTTGGGGACAGAAACCTGAAAACTGAGTATTATCTCCAGCAAAACTGAGTTAATTTTCAGATTCAGAAACCAAGGGCTTGAATTACTTGCCTAAACAAGAACAAAATAAGGTCCTTGCACCAATAATACTTTTAGTGTCTGATACATCTGCACAGGACTGTACACGTAACACCACGTCCTCTGGAGCAGCAGATGGAGGCCAAAACAGAAATATCAGTGCATTTTACAGTAATGTATAAGAAATTAAACAGCACACAGTATATCCTATCTACAATTAAAAAAACAAAACAAAAAAACCAAACCAAACAAAAACAAACAAACAAAACAAAACACTCAAGGAAAAAACAATCAATCAAACAAAACAAAACAAACTAAAAAAATCCAGACAAAAGAAAAACCACCTGAAAAATACAGGAGCTGATAATATTAGGAGGCTAAATATTGTGTCTGTGGTTTCACTCATGTAATAGCAAGACGCTTTCTCAGTTTTTAGTGATATGGAAATGATGAAGGACTTGGGCTGAAACAGATAAATGCAAGTTCTACTCAGCCCAAATATGTAGATTACTACCTACAAGTTCTCTTATAGCATCTAAACTTTAGACAACATCCACTTTTGTCCTTGGAATATCTTGCTGGCTGCAGGTCTAAGTCTTTATGCAATGAAGTATAATTTACCTGACAATTAGCTGACAAATAAAAATAAATAATATCTTGAGCAGTATCAAACGTACTTTAAGTGTTCAGTTCACCAATTTCTACTGAAGAAATTTAAATGCAATATCTCACTTTACTCTAGTAATATGGCTTTTACTCAGTATGATTTAAGTTTGTCTCCCTTAAAAAATAAGACTACTGAATGTGCATTAAAATTGAATGAAAATTATTATAGTAATAAAAGTAAGGGATAGCTAAATAAGAAACTTCTCTTGACTACCAAACAGTTGAGTCCTCATTGGAGTTTCTGTTATGCAACATCATTCCACAATTTTTTTTTAAATGTTGGCAGAGTGCATCTGCATAATTCAGACTGAGAATTCATCTCCTTTCTAGGCAACTGAGGGGAAGGGAAAAAGGGAAAGAAAATAAAATAAAAAGTCAAGACTCAGGGACAGTGCCTGAGGTTTTGTTAAATGCTGTTGATTGTGTTATGTTTTCTTTCTAAAAAAATGCACACAAGCAAAGAAAGGTGTAAACCTTCATCACTGACTGAATGTGATGGGTTTTGATATTACTTGAGCTGCATGTTTTGATTTTTATTTCAATTTTTTTTTTCCATTAGACTACTCTTTGTTAAAGTAAAATAAAACAATTTGTCAACACATAGAAAAATCATGTTGACATGAAATATTTTTACTATATTTTGATATTTAATTTCATAGAATATTCAAGTTTATTTCAAATCTAGAATGAAACCAAACACTGATAAACTTCAGTAACAGAATCCATACAACTCTTCCCCAGTTCAAACAGTACAGCTAAGTAGATTTAAATAAGGATGTGAAGAAAGGCAAAGTTATTAAAACACTGATGAGAAAAAATCTCCTCAAAAATATTTATCGAATCAGTGATAGTAAGAATGTTTTTAATAGTTCTCATGCATTTCATAAATTGTATTTAGTGGCTTCATGATAAAAGGCCTCAGAACTTTACATGTTTTTTGATATTTTTTGGATAGCTGTATTCGATGTATATTTTAGACTTCACTTCCGTGGACTGTAACTGACTTCATTTGGGAGACTAAAAGATGTGACCAAGAATTTAAACAGCAAATGGGATTCACCTATAAGTTCAGGATGACTGTTACATACAAACAATAAAATTTATTTTTGCATGAATATTTAGTAACATTCCATAATTTTTCCAAATTATAATGATTATTATTGCATAAGAATAATAAAATATTTCTTAAATGAAACTATAATGCATTTACTAATAAACCCATTCATTTTGACTGCTTATTTCCCAATTAAATTATTCAATTCACTATCACAAAGTACTATTAAAGAAGGGAAATTGGAAACTTTTTAAAAATTGATACATGTCTATGTATTTAGACAAAGTGATGAATAGTATTTGTATGGATGTATACTGGTCTCACCCACAGTTTATCCAAAGAAAATTAAAAATTTTTATTTATTTAGAAATTTGCAAAGTGACAAACTAAGAGGTAGCCTTTAAATGAATATGGAGAATGAACGAATGAACTGAGTTGAGCACTTTGTAATTAGTGGATTACTTATCTACCACTAAAGGTTTTGATACTGTCTGCAGTAAAAAAAAAATAACACTTACAGTGGTTCTCATGTTACTGCAACCAACAGCACTAAACCTGAGTTCTATAATTCTTGGAGAAGAGGTAAAAGAGTTTCTTAGATTAAGAGAGACAAATTTTGATCTCAAATGGAAAAAAGCCACCCATAAAATCTGCACAAAACTTAATGTGTTCCTCCCAGATATTTCTATCACATATTTCATCTTTTTCTCCTTTTCAGCTTTGTTTAATTTTGAAACCAGTTGTGATCAGTTCTACATGTAGACTAGAAGGTACAAAGCCAACATTTTCATATTTCTATTATAAGTATTATCAAATTTGAATAACCTGTTGTTTATCAGTTTCAACTACAGTTAGGCTGAAGAAAAACACAAAGGTCCATTAATGTTCTGCTACTCTGGGAACATGTGCTGATACAGGCTGAATAATTTTCCAGTTTTTTCTTTTCTCTTCTTTGTAATGTTTGTTTTCCATCAATAATTGTTGGGAATTTCTGAGAACATAGAGAAACAAGAAATTCCAGGTACCTTATAAAACCCTTTTTAGGGGAGAAGGATTGTTTACAGTTTTGTTCTTTCTTAAATTTTTAGAACTATGATTCTTAAGTTTTATTGCTTTTCACTTTGCAAGTGTATCATTTGTGTTAACAATAGATGCATTGTAGTTTCTGCAGATGATTCAGGGGAAAATTAATTATTTTTAATTATTGTGTTACTGTTTGTTTTTTGGTTTTTTTTTTGATGAACTTTTCAAGTGGCACACCATTTTTAGAGAGAAGAATTTTGCCCTCTAAAAAACTTGTTAGAGAGTGAATTTTTGTATTAAAAGTCATTTTTGAGAAAGTAAATTATGGACTTTCCTTAAGACTATATGGAATTTAATATAAAACCAAACATGATGATTACTAATTACTTGAAGTTCTTATATGAGTGACTGTTTCTCACTTTAGAATATTCTAGGTGCAGAAGAGTGAATCATGCATAAAAAAATGGGAGATGTAAATCAAAGCTACAGAATATTACAGCATAGATCATTTATTACATGGTTGGTTATAAGTTAACTGTGACGAAATATGCAGCTCCACACAAGGCAAAAGGCCACATCTAAATGGCAAAAGAATGGCAAAAGGACATTTTAACCTAATAATAATATCCAAGGCCATTTAGAGTGATTGCATAGGACTGATTCATTTTACCATTGAATAATGTATTGGAACAGCTTTGCAGTATTTTAATTAATTGATGAGTATGTGGTTTCCTTACACATATTTTAGCATTAGACGACCAATTGTTGTCTTCCAGTCAATTAGTCAATGAATCTTTCCATAATTTTTGTTTCTCAGTGCCAGCGATTTCCTACTGTAAGATATGACTCTGTGTAAAGAATTTTACAACATTTGTAATATTTGTATTTCAGCCATTAATCTGATGAAAATATCCAGTAAATTATTCACTAGTTTATGTAAAAATCAAGTGATATTTGAAATGAAGGAGAAAAGAAAGATACAGGGATAAAGTTTCATTAAATTTTAATACTTACTTTGGGGTTTTTTGCTTATAACTGGAATCAGTCAAACTTCATGACATAAGGATTATTTAGAAAAGCTATATCTCTGTGATAGAATGAACAGTAGTTCACTCTCACTTTCCTCAATAAATTCTGGATTTCCAGAGTCTTTGGCTAAGTCTTTCTTTTATACCAAGTCACACAAATATTGGTAAAGGGGTTTTGAAAATGGTTTATTGTGGTTGTTCAACAAGATACAGTGGCCTTAAATGAGCAAGCTATACAGTTATATATGTCTGAAAAGGCTGAAAAGACATTTGCCTTTACAACGCAGGCAAACACACAACTTAATGCAGTGATTCAACACTGTACAGGCAGGTGTTTAAAACCTGGAGAGTTTGTGAGAATTGATTTTTGATACATTAAAAATATAACACAAAATATTACAGATTTTTTAATTTTTGTAAAAAAACCCCACAAGGTAGGTCATAACCATTTCTTCCACAAAGGAAGAAAAAGCTATCACATCATTGAAAGAAGAAAATAATCTGTTTTATTTAGGCATCAACTCCTTTCTCTCATCTCACAAGGCTACTCTTCAATAAATTTCAGTTCTATTTTTTACCCTGATTGTCTCAGCTTCCTGAAACATAGATAACAGATATCCTCCTTCCAGCTAGGTCAGATGTTTGCTATTCTGTTAGACAGTGGCTTTGGTATGCAGGAAAGGTTACAACCATGCTGTGCCATGGTTGCTACACTAGAACTTTCAATCACTTTTCCCTGGTTTCCTTAAATACTTCTAACTCTGCTTAGAATGTCAGTGTTTCGGGGTGTTTCTTCCTGCTCTGATACCAGATTCTGTAGAGGTCAACTGCCACATGAAATCAGCAGCAAATAATTTACTTAACTCTTCCCCATCATTTTCAGTATTTTCCAGTAGTTTATTAATTAAAAAATGTCTCCTGAATTAGTATGAACCAAAAATATCATTTTCCTTGGCAAACAAATTGCACACTACTGCCTCTAAATACTCTTATTTCTCAAAAATCATGTTTTTTGTTATAGTCAAAACAAATTTATTGGCCAAGCAGACAGTAGAAGTGCCATTGAAATGATTGTCATAATAAATCTATTGCCATCTGTCTTTATTACACTAACATATAGAACTATCTGGTGATGTGCCAATTTCTTTCTGAGGTTGTTCCAGCTTTCTTTCTTGTTTAAATAATCCACAAATTTCATTTTTAATGTAGTTGTGCTTAATATTTACTTATATGTGATTGATATTGCTGGACAAACATGCCTTGTTACTCATAGCTGAAATATTTTTCTACATTACTTCGGTGCAGAGGAAGAAAGCATTTTTCCATACCTTGTTAGCTAGAGGTGACACATATGCTTCAGCTGTTACTGTCTTGATGATTCATTTATTTCAAAGGTTAATACAGTTTCTGAATGTCATTGATTCTATAGCATGCATGAATTTATGATAAAATTACAGGTCGATATATTATGCCTTTCCATTTTTCACTTTTTGCAGAATTTAGTGATAACACCGATTAACTGCTTAGGATACTAATTAATAGAAGGTATTATATTATACAAATTAATGAAACTTTTTTTCTTGAACCCACTTTTCATTGAAAAAAATATTGCTGAAATACTATGAAAGTGTGTCAGAGGATGACTCTATGAAGACTGCCACAAAGTGATTCTCATAAAACAAACTCCAAAAAAAACCCTAAACTTCACAAGCTGTCTTGCAATTAGCTGAGCAACACTCTCACATTTTTCCCCTTCACTGACCCCTATATTTGTAGTATTCATCCATATTTACTTATGCCAACTTCTTTTTATTCCTACATTTCTGTAAGTAAAAGAAACTGTGCAAATCGAACCTACATCTCCTGTCTTCCTTCCTCTGACTTCAACTTACTTGTGTTATTCTTAGTACTCAGTCAAAGTAACACTAAATAAATTGAAGAAAGAGGATTATTACAGTATTATTCCAAGTGTTCTGATTCTGATTTTCATCTTCTTGCTTTATTTGATTGTCCCAAGAATGTATAGCATCCAGTTACATGTTCAAAATGCTGTAATTAAAACAATTTTTAAATTAGAGGCAATATACCCCAAAGTTCAGGAAAACCTCTATGTCTTCAGGGTAGAAATCAGAGTATATGTTATTATGCCACCAAATACAAAAAAACTCTTTATGACACAAGGACTTAGAACATTATCATTACTAAAGCAATTAAGATTTTGAGGACAGAACTAAATGTGATATCTACTTTATTCTCTTCTGAGAAATGCCAAATTTGAATCATCCTTTAGGACATTTACTTTGCTCTTGGCCATGGATGCAATTTTGAGCATTTCTTGTGTCGTGACATATTTGTTCTACTGAATTATTACACTCTTTTCATGCGGTGACAACAAGCTAACAGGAATTCTGTCTATGGCTAGACTCTAAAATCCATGTTTCAATAGAGAGGATGATATATCTTAGCCATTTCTAATAAGTCTAAGATTTCTGCAATAAAGAAATCTATGTGGACAATATATTTATTTTAGGAATGAAACAGAAGATTCCTCTGTTTAATAAATTGACATACAAAAGCAATCATAGCAGTCTACAGAACTACTGTGATCTCCTGCACACGGGTGACTTAAAAAGATCACCTTAGCTGAGCTTTTTATATGACTTGGTCAACTGAATAAAAAAACTATCAAGAATTCTGCCACTCTTCTTCAATCGATAAGAATGGTTGATTAATATTAGCATGATTTTGCAAATAATCCTGTTCGATTTCTTTTTAGTTTGCTGTTATATCATGATGGGAACTGATTATTACAGTAAGCAGTAATTTTGCTTCCCATCATGCCTTAGCATTAATCATATGATTACATACTTGGTTTCAATTATTAACCACAAAGGAAACCAACAATATATTATTTATGGTAATGGACATCAGTTGGGATTTCAGGTGTGTTTTGCTTTTGGTAACTTTGCTGTGATAAAAATTAAATATATATCCTCTTCGGCAAAGTATTCAAATTCATGGAATGGCTACATTTGTCCTAAAAAACCTGAATACCTGCTACTACAATGGAACAAATATACACCAGGAAAACCATTATTACTTTTCATCGGTATAGTGGGAAAGCTATCGACAAATAGGGAGCGCAAAGTCTCATTTTGAAACTTTTAACATATGTAAAACAAGAATATAACCAATTATGTTGGCTAGCTGTTAAATACTCTGTTACTGATTTTTGCTTATCTGAATAAGACAAAAAGAAATTCCAGGGCAGTGAAACATAAATATGTAGAATAAAGATTTTCAGTGACAAGTCTACTAGACATTGGCGAGTGGAATATAAAACACATTCAGCAAGACTAAAAAAAAAGTCAGTTTAAGAGACAAGAGAAAATGTGAAGGTTTATAGGATCATTGTGTTCATACTTCTCTTATCCCAGTTTGCAGAATATGAAAATTTGCATCACAGAATGAATGAAGGAACTTGAACACAGTAATGAATATGCTAACTGTATTGGATCATTATAGGTGTAGGAAGGTTATGCCCATTTGAAACCTATTGAATAAAACATTGTACAGAAGTTACTAATCAAAATATTCTAATAGTATTATACACCTTCTATTTTTAGTTTGTTTAAGTGCAGATGGATCATGTATGCTCTGATTATACTTGGTGATAGCTGCACGGTTTCAGTGTGACCCTGACCTTGTTGTACACACAAGTTATCCACAACAAAATTTACTCTGTATGAAAGATGGGTGACATAGGGAGATAAACATTACTCAAAACTTGATCTTCTCTTAAAAAATGTCACTAGCAGAAGAATTGTCAAAAAAAAAAAAATTAAAAAAATCCAACATGACGTTTGTTATGGCTGGAGAAACAAAGAATTTTAAAGAAAATGGGGCTTAGGTGATACACGTGAAGCTTATCTCCAGGGAGGGAAAACATCTATAACAAGGTTCTCCCATGAAGTCCAGGCAAACACACCCTAGGACCCTAGATACCCCATTGTCTGGATTGGCACTGGAGACAGAAATGGCCATCTTTCTTTTTCCCTTTCTTCCTCTATTTCTCTCTCCCTTTTTCATTTTCTTCTCTTCTCTTACCTTTCACCCTGCCCATTATTCAAAACCCACTAAATGGGGTGCTTATGCTAGAAGATAAGGAACTAACTAGTAAAAATTTCCATGCAATAATAAAAGTCTTTAAGCTTCTTTTGTGGACCCTTTGACTTTTTTCATTATTTTTCAAACATCTCAATCTTTTTCAAGCATCTGTGAATCTTTACTGCTCCCATCCTCTTGAGTGCAGTCTCTATTAATAGGAACTTAAAAGCATTATTTCTTCTCTCCTACCACTTCCTTAACACATAGCTTAAAGTACCTTTGTCTCCTTCAAAACTGATTTGTATGTTTTCATTTTGTTTTGCCTCTGTCAATCACTGCCCTTCATTATCCCTGTAGTACAAAAGTGAACACAGTTGCCTTGTTGAGATTTCATTATTGATGCTAGTGTTTAAATGCCACTTCTTAGAACGTCATTAAATGCTTTGAAAACAGCGAAAAAAAATAACCTCAACCCAAAATACAGTATTACCTGAAAGAATTAAGTGGAAGAGCAAGTCAGTTTTCTCTCTTGTATATTGTCAACAGGTTGTGATGGCTAACAGCCTCACTCATGAGGGTTCAGCAATACAGTTGTGAAAAGAGAGAATTGGAGCATAGCGACATTTAGGAAGATGCTAATGCAAATGAGTAGGAAAAGAAATCAGGTAGCACCTCATCTCTTTTACTTACTAGTTAACCAGTGACAGAGAAAGGCAAAAGACAATTTTATTAGAGGGGGTAAAACAAAGAACAAGCTGCTAGTTTTACAGGAATAAGAAGGGAAGCAGAACACTTTTAAATCACTGGCATAATTTATCCTAGTGCTTGCAGGTATGGAAAGCATACATGTCAAATTGAACTTTTAAGCTGTTCTGAAGAGTAGCATTTTTACCAGTTTTATTCAGTATTGTGGAGTGTGTAGGACACTTTTTTCCATTTAAAAGAGAACAAGAACCTTTTCTCCCTGTTTATAAATACAAGAAAGCACAATATTATTCTATAGGAGAAAACACAGTTTTCACTCCTCTGTCCCTTCCACCCCCAACAGAAAGCAGAAGGACTCTGTAGTAAAGAGTGCAGGGCAAGATCATAGCTCTTAGCAATGTCGGTGGCTCGTTACTGCTTTGCATTTATGTCCCAGTACCATCTAATTAGCTTGCTTTGTGATTTACTGAGCTAGCATCATTTGGCATTTTGCATCACAGAGAAATAGAGGCCTCAATGCTATTCTGCAACTGGGAACAGCAGTCTGACATCTATACAGGCTCTATTACAGAGTAAGGCAGAACCTTCCATGCATCAGAGGACATTATTAGAGGTTGCTGGTTATTTGAAAGCCACCTCCATTTTAACATATATTATCACTCCTGAGGAAAAAAAAAATAATAAAAGAAAGAAAAATACAATTAAAAACCAAAACCAGACAGTATTGCAGCTGGGGAAGCTTAGCTAATACACTGTCCATACACTCTTCTGGTTCATAGGTTAAGCCCAGACTTCGTCCCATTTGCCTAAATGATGAAATCATAACAGTGAAATCATAACACTGGGCTATAAATCCATGGAAGTTTCCACATGAAAAAGAGCAATGTAAAGAAATATGTAAGAAGGATATAAAAGATAAAGTAATCATCAACCACACTTTTTGTTTCTTTCATTTGCATCAGCTGTGGTCTCATTGTAGCCAAACTGATCATCACAGAATCACAGAATCAGTTGGGTTGGAAGGGGACCTTGATGGGTTTCTAGTTCCAACTCTGCCATGGCAAGAGGCACCTTCAACTAGACCAGGCTGTTCAGAGCCCCATCCAACCTGCTCCTAAACACTTCCAGGGATGGGGAACCCACAACTTCCCTGGACAACCTGTTCTAGTGTCTCACCATCCTCACAGTAAAGAATTTCTTTTCCTAATATCTAAACTCAACATATTCTCATTCAGTTTGAACCTATTCCCCTTGTCCTGTCATTACATGCTCATGCAAACAGTCATTCTCCATCTTCTGGTTTGTTCCCTTCAGGTACTGGAAGACTGCAAAGACTACAAAGCCTTGTCTTTAACAGTCCTACAATCCCAATTCTCTCAGCCTTTCCTAATAGAAGAGGTTCTCTATCCATCTCTCTACACACACAAATACTGTCTTTCATTTTGCCTCGACTAAATACGTCTTCCAAGTCTCTTCAAAAGTGCTTATTTAAAAATATTAAATGTACAATAATATGAACAAATATATAGATAAATATTACATAAATCAATAAATGTTGGTGTTCCAGCTGTATATGACCCCTTGTAATGGTATAGGAATGGTATTCTCCAATTTAGTATTTCCACTGAAATCCCTCCAAACCATGCACCCCTCAGTCACTCTCCCCTGTCTTCTTGTCTGGCAGCAAGGAGAGGAGAGGAGAAGGCACAAAAGGAAAAGATCAGGACTGACATAAGAACAACTAACTGGAAAGAGCAGTAAGATAAAAAAAAAACCAAAACAAAACAGTAATAACAACAATATTAATGACAACGTGTAGAAGAAAAGAAACTGTTGCTCATACTGTGGAAATATCCAACAATACCCTACCGCTCCTTCTGCCACCCTGCTCTAGCCAGGAAGTGAGCCTTCCTCCTGTCCCTAGAAAATTATGACATGTGATTCAGAATAACCTCTGTGTCCTGGCCATGCCTTTCCTGGCTACTACAAAAAATTAACTCTGGAACTGAGACAGCCCTTAAATCAAAGTTTCAGGTAAAGTGTTCTGAATGTGGTACTTCTTTGTAGCAGACTTTTATTCCTCTTATATAAGGTATAAGAATTTACAAAAAAATAAGAGAAAGGAAGCTGGGTAACAATGAGATAGTTATGAAGAGTGTGATAAGCAAAGATGACAGACTGCTGGGGGTAAAATTTTGACCTTATTGAAGTCAGTGAAAATCCTCTCATTAACTTCTGCAGGCTGAGGATTTCCCTCCAGCTGTTTAACCATTACAGTGTTTTGTAGTCATCGTCACATTAGTGTAATAATTTCCAAAAAAATCTTTTCCAAGCTTTGGGTGATGGGATCTGTAGAATTTAAGGGATTTTGTTTTAATTAAGGTGTAAACTGTATAAGAAAAAATGCAACAAGTGACCTATTTGTTTACAAGTTTTTGAGATGTACAAGAACAGAGAAAATAAACATGAACTAAAGGAAAGAGAAGATTCATTGTTATCCTGTATGATATCCTTCTGAGAGAAAAAAGAACAAACCTGTTTCCCTCCTCTCTTACATTGTGATAATTCTCCATCTATTCTCTTTTCACAGACAGTGATATCAGATGTCCTGATCTCCAGTCCTAACTGTGAGCCTTGTCTACGGGGCTGTAAGACCTCAGTTGTAGTGTATGGTCCCAGATTTCTCTGTTCTGGAATGCAATAGAGAGGAGTTTTTCTACATCCTGGCCTTCCTTGCATGTGGGTGAGGTCATGTCCCATTTGAGTACATGTACATGTCTTCTTCCTATTGAGATTAAGACATTAGAAAAAATGGTTTGTAATCAAGTGTCGGCCAATGTCAGCTTAATAGAGGGTCATCAAATGGATCAGAGATGCTCTATTCAATCAAGGCACAGTCTTTTTCATTTTGTTACACAGAAAATAAACTGTTTATATGAACTGCCATGCTGGTAAATCGTAATCGTGAAATTTTTATTCTTAAGCCAATCTCCTACGGAAACTAGTACTATTTCTCTTTCTGTATCCTCTCATTTGCGAAAACCTTTATTATAATAGGGCAATTCCTAGCAAATTTTGTAAAGGAATAAAGATCTGAAAGAGATCATGTTTCAATGAATTTTTGAGAAAAAATTAGGAGATGGGTAAAGATAGAGAATCTATTAATGTCTTCCCTAAGGGACAGCTGGGAATTGACCAGCTGTGCTCTTTGCTAGCCAGATACAACAACTGTAGCTCTTAACCAGATGCAAATGTGCTTTCATGTGCCCAATTAGCAGCAGACACAAAAAGAAACTCAGGATACTGTTTGAAGGCTTATGAGACCTCATATGAAAAGAGACTGGACTATTGTAACACATGCCAGGGACATGAAATGGAAAGGAAAGCATTTTGGGTTTCGTGCATCTAAAGAAGCTGGAGGAGACCACAATAAGTTTCCTTTCAAATGAACTGACAAGGGGCATGTCAATAGTGGAGTAAAAATCTTTACAGACACAAGATGCAGATTCTCAAGGAAAAAGGTTTCATTGGTCATTATGAGAAAACCACTTTGAATGATAGTAGCTACAAGAGCTATACTGTACCAGGCAGACAAAAAGGATACATTTCCTTCAACCAGCCTGTGCATGTCAAATGGTCTGAAATGCATAGCAGAATATGGGAAAATTTTTCATACAGCTGTTTTTTGGCAAATGTTATTGATAGATTTACAAGTGATTATCACAAGTGGTAATTTGTCTCAATTACCTGATTGAGCACTGACCACTTAGCCCTTACTGCAGGAAAGGGAGTGACATGTCTCAGTGTTTGTGTATCTTCATTCCATGGAAGTTGTAATCAGTGATTCTTTTTAGTGTGATCAGTTATCTCAGTTATTAACTGATAGCTTACTTTATCAGTGGGATTCTAATGAGGGACTTGTTCCTGATGCTTTAGAGTGACTCAAAAAGATTACAAACTAATGTGAAGATGACAGGGTACGAATAAAGACAAAAAAAGTGAGGACAGTGTTTACAAATAGTTATAGTGAGACAAAATGAATCTTTAATGATCAGTTTCAAATGAAAGTACTAAATGGCATTAAACAGATTGTTAAACAGTACTGAAACATTCAAGTAATTTTGTCTGTAGACATTTTTAGAAAATCATATTGATTTTATGATGAAAAAGCCACTTAGTGTGTTGGACAATTTATATGAAAGTAAAGTCTTTCTTAAATTGGAAATCTATTAGATGTTGGTCATAAAAATCCAGCTCTTTTTGATTACCATTGTTACTATTTACACTAGCTAAAAACTGATTTCAGAAATATATTGTATACATGTGTTTTAATTTTCCTATCTACAGGAGGAACTATGCCTGCTGAAACTGTTAACTTATGAAGATATTTAACGACTTTTCTATTTCATCAACCAATTTTTCAGACTTCATAAAAAGTGAGCCTCTTTGTCTCTTTACAATGAAAGGTTTAGTGGAAACACATGCATATCATCTCCTTTTTATCACAGAGCATATTAAGACATTTTCACATTGTTCACAAGATGTTCAGAAGATACATATTTTTTTTTAGTACAGACTATTTCACTCTTAGGGACAACCTCCTGTGAGGCTTTTCTATGAGCTTTTTAACTCAGACTGACAACATTTTATGCACATCTAAATATTTTAATTACCAGATGTAATTTTATTCAAAATAATGCTAAATTTATATCAGGTAGTTTAAAATCTAATGCAAAGGTAAGGGTTGTTTCAATATATATAACAAAATTTAGCTTCAAGGAGAATGATTATGTAAGTTTCATGCAGAGCGTGAACTTGCAGAGAAGAGTTTGGAAAAAAAAATATGTTAACAGTATATTTACTCTTAAAACAATTTTAAACCACAAAAGAAGACCACAAAAGAGTGAAGAATGTACAAATATGTAGAGAAATGAATACAAACATAAAGTAAAATATTCAGGATAGTATACCAATTCTTGTAGAAATTTATTTATATGAATAAATTAAAGGGAATGCTTAAGTAATCTTCATGCCTCTCTTATGTGTATACAAGAATGTAAACAAATCTAAAACATGTAGGAGGCACTTTGAACTAAAGTGCAGCACAGTTGGAAATTAAACTGAGGATGTTTAAAGCAGATGAGAATAAAACAGAAGAGGGTAGCATAGCTTTCTAAGAAAAAATAAATTTACAGGAAAAAAACCAAAAACCATCAAGTCTCAAAATATGATAACTAAGAGTATGATCCTTCAGAGCTTATCATACTATATTTCAAAACTCAGGCTGTCAGAAGTACAGTTTTTCATAGTAAATATAGAGTGATCCCTCTCTAATATACTAAGAATGGAGCAATCCTTTTATCAAGTTTAGGGTCTAGTGGGAAGATAAGATTCTCCATTAGATGTTGTCCTTGCAAAGGGCCAGAGTTGTCTATGATTACTGCAGGTGCAAACCGACTTTCGGCATTTGTAAATGTCTTCCCCAGCTCTCCTCTCAAATGCAGGTCTTGGAGATTTGTCTAGAATGTCCTGAGATCCTTCAGAGGAGAGAAAGAAGCAAGAAGGTTATCATCCTCAGTAGTGTGTTTCCCTCTTGGGTTACAGTAACAAAAGGAGTTTTAAAGGCCATATTCATGTTGGTAGATGAATGACAGCTTATTCCCTGTCTCTGTCAGGAGTACTCCACACAGATGTCTCTGAGACAAGTCAGTGTTAAAGGGGCTAATCTTAAGGACAAAGCAGTACCATTTTTCTCCTAGTCCAGGGATCAGTTTATCTTACTTAGCTAGCAACTAGGGGCATTAATATTAGAAGCATGACTGGATCAATAGTCTTATGTACTGCACTATGAATTGTTGCCTGGAATCACCATATGCATGTTAACTAATCCATATGTGCAGATGTCTCAGAAGCTAGCAAAAGAGTTGATCTTACTCTAAAAATCCTATAGAGAAGCCTGCTTAGAGCTTGGCCACAAGCTTGTGGAAGTCAAAGGTAAAACTTTTCTACTGTGTATAGCATAAAATGTACTAGGTGCTTCTGCAGACAGAGAAATAGGAATTTCTTATTATCTAAAGAAGAGGGCTGTTATGCAGCAACATGAGTAAAATCAGCAACTGCAGGCTCCTTAAAAGCAAACCCAAAAAGGAACACACCTGAGGACTAACACAGAAATAAGTGTGTGCAAACTGAAAAGGAAGCTCAAGCAAAGCCTAGATGTCACTGAACCTTCAGGGCAGCTGGGCAATCAAGATATTTGCTCAAAATGGCTCCTTCCTGGAAACACCTTATGTCAGGGTGAAGTTGACACTCAGGCAAGGTTCTGCCTACTGTTGCCAAATCTATCAATAATTTATGAGTAGTCCTGGAGTTTATCACTGAAAAGAGCCTTGTTACACAAGCAAAGTGACAATATAATATTGGTGCCCAAGGATACTACTGAATTCCTGACACAGTTAGGAGTCATGGGAATTTACATAAGATGCCTAGGAAAAACAGATAGACAAAATAATAGATAAGGTCCCTGCAATAAGTATTTGTTTTTATTTTAAAGTCTGAAGTGCAAAATAAATAAATAAATCACAATATTCTTTAGAGAAAACATAGTGAGTTTATATATTGCTTCAAATATAAAAAGCCAGCTTAATAAATCTGTGGCTATAGAAATGATTTATAATAAAAATATGTTTGTACTAAAATATTTATATTTTGTTTTAAATACCAGTAAAAAGTTAGCAGTATAGGGATGAAATCTTGTCTAATTTCCTTAACTCAAAGACTGTATTCCAGTGATGTTCTCAGGATGTCTCCAGACAGGAACTTTGGCATGAATACAAGTTCTGCAACAGGGGAACAAAATCTTGTATAAACTTCAATGATTATCATATTGGTAATAAAAAAAATCGTATTATATAAAACAATAGGACATTCTAATTATGAAGTTATTCTAATCTGTGTTTGGGAAACATCTATTCTTCAATCATGTTATTCTATTAAAGTTAAGCTGAGTGATATATAACTAAGATGGTCTGTTGACCTCTGTCTGGCTTATTTCTCATTTGTGACTCTTCTAACATGTCCCAGTTACTTAACCGTAACTAAAGTCAATCTGTTCTTATATTTTCTATTATTTTTATTATGCTTTGCTATGCTGCTATCTGTATTGATGTAAAGTTATTTTTAAGGTTACCTTACACTAGGTAATATGCTGAGACCTACCAGATGATCTACAGCTATATGATAAATCTTTAGGGTATCAGGGATTGTGTTCCACCTAAGGATAGCAGCTGAACACCAGTTCTGAAACTCTACTCTTCTTGACTGTCACATGAAAGGGACGTTTCCTTGAACCCTTTTTGTTTGATCAATCTGCTAATACCCCAGGAAAGCTGACACCCCTGTGCCTGACCAGTCTGTCACTGTCCCATTATTGGGACTCCACAGATCAGCCTGCTGTGTTGGAGTGCAGTTCAACTTGTTCTGGGACATGTGCCAACAGCATATCAGAGTCAAATCCTTTAAAGAGGGACCCCCTCCAGGATCTCTCCAATTTTAGTTAAGTATGTCATCTGCTGCTGATAAGTGCTGTCACCCTTGGAGCATTCAGACTAAACAGTTCAGGGAATAACACACTTTATTAATAAACACACTGATAAAAGAAAATTGTGACAGGTTAAGGTTCAAAGACTGCTGACCATTAAATCTGACTGCAAAAATATAATTGAAATAATATACAGACAAGTTCTAATCACCAATGAAATCTAGCCCAAGACAATCATTCACCACCCATAGAGTATGTTTTTTAATTAATAGACACCACTATGGGGGAGAAGACAAGTTCAGTCCAGTAACCTGATGACTTAAGTTTTTAGCTTTTATATTTTTCAGATCCTGTACTACATTAGTCTATAACTCTGACCTCCATTGACTGCCCAAGGTGTAGCTACTGAAGGTCGTTAATCAATACCCACTTTATCCTCTTAATTCTGTCCAACCTCTGTTCTAGGCAGCCATTTCAAGGCATCATACCAATCCCAGAAGTTACAATACGGTCTTAACGCTTACAACTTATTTTTGTACTATTTCTTTACATTTAAGTGGAGCTTGAGTGACTTTAGTTATACATTCTTTTATTACTGATTGGTGCAAAATTCTCTTGCTCCTCTCTTAAAATTATAGTTGATAAAATATATAACTCTTCCTCAGTGAGGGGTGGTCGTACCTTGGGGGCTGGTAATTTTGGGTTGGAGGTGTGTGTTAGTATTATAATCAGACAATAGTAAACCAAATTCATCAACAGTTGCTGGCTTGGCAGCAAGACATTTTCTCCTATCTCCCTTGGCTGGCATCTACTGTGAACTTTATCAGCTACATGACACCATTGAATTCCCATCCCTGCAAAGATTTCTACATAGCCTGACCACAGTATGTCCATTCTGCTCTACCCTCCATTTAGCCCCACTCAACATGTACTTAAGGCTGCAGGCTGTGTGTGGACAGTCATCGTGAAATAGATTCTGCACATGCCAACCCTGTTCCATCCAGGAAGCAGCAATAGCATTTCACCCTGTATTTTCTGTAGTGTTATAGTCTCTGTGAATTCAACAGTCCAATTTTCTCTAATTTTACTGCCAGTCATCTTCCTACACTGTTGCAGTCTTGCAGCAAAAGATGTACAAAGGATGATGAATGATATCTCATTCCCTGGCATTTGGCTGAAGACATCTGATAAATGCATGTTGGGATCAAGTGTTCACAAGCAGCCATGGAGAAGAAAATATTCAAATGAAATCTTGAAGGAGTAAGAATGGTTGCAAATTTGGAAGGACAAGTATTTCTCTAGTGAACAAGGAGCTATAAGGCCACCATCCAGAGCTAGGATCCTTAAACCAAATCTCTTTTCAATTAAAGAGAAAGCACATATTTTTTACAAAAAGCACATTGCCAGGCAAAGGAAATCAGCCTCTTCAAAATTTTGGCAAGAGTAGTTTCCTTGAGCTAGTATTTTGTTAGCCAAATACTAAGATTCCTCTTCTAATGACTTATTATCTGAGGGAAATATCATCGCCTCCCTTTTTCTCCCCAAAGTCACTCCTTCTCCCCTGGATGCAGCTGTGTGATCAAAGAAAGCCTCACAAAAAATGACGTTATCCTTCACAGACACCGCTGGGTGCAAGGCCCTTGGTTGCACAGGCTCACAGAATATCACAATAAAGTAACTGCCAGTCCCAAACTCAGAACATAAATCTTGTTTAAACACTATGGGAATAGCTTGGCTTTGGGCAGCTCAGAAGCTAAATGCTGGGGTGTTGGCTGAAATCACAGTATCTCCTCCCACATGAAAGGACAAGAACAGCCTGCACTATACTCCCACTCAACACTAGCTCCAGAAACGATGCCAGAAGAAAACCAATTATCAGAGACACACGCTGGTTAAAGGCAGTGAACTGCAAGGCATAAGACTGCAGATGAGGCTGTGAGGGAAATGTAATCATCAGTTATGTATTTATAAAACCCAGCTCAGTGATTTTGCTCAATATATGCCTGATCACTGAGTAGCATAGCAAAAAAATCTGTCACAACCAAAGGGTGCAGTGCTGCAGTACAATGTATGTGAAACCATTGCCTGCAACAGCATTGCTTAGTGTTAACAATAAGAGTCTTGGCTGTAATGTTGTAAATCAAATGCTACTGAAGCCTTGTAATATATCAAGTTCAAGCAGCATAACAAAATAAATAAAAAAAAACCAACAAAAAACCAACCAGCGTTTTTTCAACTTAGAGAAAGGCATTCTTTGTTATCAAATAATGTCATGGTCTAGCTACTTGGGTCTTGCGTGGGTTAATGGAGAAAGGGCAAGTGTATACCACATCCAGTAGGTGAGAACACTATCAGTTATCAGTCTTGATCAAAGCAGAGTTTCAGCACACTCCCAGCGCTGTAGTGATAATGCAGTGAATGCAGACATTTTAGCAGCAAAGTGTCAGCATTCACCATGCATATGTCATAACAATTACTTAGGGTTCAGGGGCAGAAAAGTCAAACAGCAAATATCAAGCACAACACTAAGAGATTCATAGTAATTCAGGGTTAAAGCACAGGCAATGGATTAATGAACTTTTATTTCTTCCTGTCACTTCTTCCATAATTTCCAATTGCCAAAATGTGATCCCTCTCTGGCAGTAGGGGGAAAACTATGGTCCTGTAAACCCCTCCCCTATATACTTATTTCCCTAAGTCTACATCCAGTCCTGCTCTGTCAGTTAGTTTATGGATGAGCTCCTATACATAGTCCACAGTCTCCCTTTGCAGTCACTCTCCCAACATTTAGAATATTTTGTCATGAATCAATAAGAGAGGAAGTTTTCATAATTAAAATCTGAATGTGGGAGTATTCTATCATTTCATTAAGCACAAAATATATCAACAGGGCATAGAAGCATGCAAATCTAGCCAGCATAATTGGTAGCACCAATAAAATTGAACATCTCAAGCACTATCACATGGTAGCAAAATGGATGTCCTTCAAGATTCTTACATGCAAACCGGGATTTCAAGTTTTTAAAAAACATCCTGAGAGAGGATTTTGATGCTACTTTTTTCCACTCTGTGGATAAAATATCACAAGAGTGCTACCACATGCTCTAACCACATCTTCTGGCAGCTGTGTTGGCAAATTTTTAAAGACATGGAAAATAACATCTTCAAATTACATGCTGTGGGAAGTAATATCAGGGCAGCATGTGAAATATGAATCACAGAAATGAAGCCATCCACATTGGCATTCAGTGTCAAATCCCTAAAGGTATGTTGCGTGTCTCACAGCAGAAATAAAATACATCTTGTGTCCCCAAGAGGTTGTAATCCAAATTTTAAATGAGTTACTGGGCTAAAAGAATAAAAAATAAGAGTAAAGCATAGGAGACATCTGTATCTCTGAGACAATTGTTATATATGTGAATGAATATTTGTATAAAAAAAAATTCCCTATTAGCCTCCTCTCCATCTCCCTTACTTGTTTTATTTTTTTACTTATCTCCTGTAAACTTTGGCATTCTGCAGAAATGAGTTTTCAAAATTTATTTATATAAGCCTTTTTGGTTTTATCTGTTGATATACAAATATATAGAAGCCATGTGCACATGCTTTTTATGAGCTTACATATAATACAAGGTTAAAACAGAGGATTAGTTTAGAGCCAATTATTAGATATGAAAATATATAGAAAAAGTAAGGACATGCAAATATTTCAGTAGCTGATTTATTTAGTGATGAACATTAATAGGTATGATTTAATATTCAAAATATGAATAGACAGATCAGGGGAAGAAAACAGCTATAGGTAATGCTAAGTAGAATAAACCTTTAGATTATATCGGAAAGAGTGATAGAACTGGGGAGGAAACAAAATGGGTCTTGGGAAAAATGGGAAGTGTTTGGAGATTAAACTGACATATTCACTAGAACTGCATAAAGTGTGCTTCTATCAATATTTTCAATTAAGACACTTTATTTTTTCAGTAAAGAAAGTGTCATTCCCTTATTTATTCTGGAAATTTTCTAAGTCCTAGAAGTGAAATTAAAGGCCTTTCATCAACATTATATGGTGTTTTGCTATATTTAAAACTGTAAAGAATAATTATAATGACAGTTTTGGATATAGACAAAAATGGAGTAAGATGTTAATAGATGACGTGCAGGAATAGACTACATGCCTGGTCATTATCAGTCAGGGGGAAAAAAACCCTTAATATCATCAACTGGTCATTTAGAAATTCTATTGAAAACATTTTTTATACTGTTGTGAGAAAAGGACTCGAAAAAGAAAAGGAGCAAAAGTGCCTTCATTTGCCTGTATCCAACAGTGAAGATAAGCTTCAATATAAAAATACCTCTTGTAACCAGCTGCATGGAAATGCTGTGTCATCCTGGATTCAGACATCTTTGATTATAATAGTGAGGTGCTGAAAACTCATTGGATTTCAATAGCAACTGACAAAATCAAGTAATATCACCTGCTCCTTCAGCTCTAGCATTTTCAGTGTGCTCCCAACTGAACCTAGAACTTCAGTTTAATCTCCTTTGCTATTTGGAGTGATCAGAAATCAGGTGTATATTTGAAACTAGAGGTCACTGAAATGTAAGGATAGGTTTCACTCACCCATTCAGTCTGATGGGAAAAAAAATAGTGTAGGCAAATAGAAAGTGAATTGAGAGGTCCTGTGTTTTATGTTGGGTAAACAAAGTTGGCTTCTTAATTAGAAAGGAGCAGAACGAAAAGGCTTTCTAAATACTGAAGTAGGAACCCACCTACTGTTGTTAAGATTTTAATTGCCAATGACTGGTGTTTTCCACTGATCCCATTACCTGGTTAATGGTTATTATTATTATTTGTTACTTGCAAAGAGCTTGAGGTGTTGAAGGTACTTCAAAGAGAAGATAAATGATGTGGTTCTTTCCCCAAGGAGCCTACAGTCTTGCAATATGAAAGATGACGTAATAAGTGAGAGCAATAAAGAGCAGCAGCAATAGAGTGAGAATAATTAGATGGTTACTTAGGTTCATTTTACATACAACTTGATGGTACTGCTGTTTGCTTGATTGTTTCTGCTTTTTTTTGAGTGTGGAAAGAAGTATATATGTATAGAGCATAATGAAATAAAACAGATTAGGGAAGCAAGGTCTTTTAGCTCTGTGTGCATTGTGTGCATGAACATATGTGTATGTCTGTGTGTGTAGAGGGTGAGGGGTACAGCAAAACAAAGGAGATTAAGTTGTAGCAGCTACAAAGAGAGAGAAAACAGGTGAGATAGATTGTGAAAATGAAGACTGAAATGAAGGGGAAGAAGTAACAAAATGGAGATCATTGTCTTCTCAAGGTATCTTCAATGAGTACTCATATTGCATGGCCAAATGAATTCAACAGAAAGTCAAGATGGAGTCTTGCCTCTGATCTGGAAAAGAGGCTTTTGGATAAGATGAAAGGTATGCATAACATCCATTAGGGGATTTAAGGCTGGTTTGAGATGCAAGTAACAATTCCTCTAAAGAATAACAGTGAAGGAGCAGCAGAATTCATAACCTTCTGCTTAAAGTTCGTTCCTTTTCTAACTAACGCACGCTGTTAGTTATTGTAGGACAGGTCGCTTATTCAGTTGGACACTGTAGCTACTCCATTATACTTACTGATTTTAAAATTAATTTCTTTCTTGAATTTTTTCAGTCAGTGTTGGCTTTTTGCCTCCTGTAGAAGTAAATTTCATATTGTATACCTGTGTTGCAAAGAAAATTTTAATTTTAAACAATGCTGATGTAATAAGCTTTGAGTTCATCACAGGGCTTCTCTGAGGCTAAGCTCTGGTGCTCCAAGTAGATATCATAGAGACACAGAATCATAATATTTGGAAAAGAGACCTAATATCACTGAGTATACAACCACTAACCAGCACCAGAATGTTCACCACTAAGTCCCCAACTGTTGTTCTATTAGGAACGGCGAGAAGAAATGACACAGACTCTCTAGGAGTCAATAAGGAGAATTTCTTCCAGTTTATTACTTCAGGTCTTTTTTATAGACTGATATGTGGAAAGTATAGAAAGGAAATTCTTATTGGTTAGCAAACTAATACATTAGCATCATTGGTCAGTGGGGCTCACCACCCCTTGACCTTCTCTTGCAAAGAAAACAAGGAACAGACAAACAGCACCTGCAAGGCTGTTTTCTGTCTCTGAGGATTGTTTTAATTCTTCTCCATGATTTTCCCAGGCCACTTTCTCAGGCAAGACTGAGAAAGCTATGCGGCCTGCAGTTTCACGTGCTCTCTGTTTCAGAGTTAGCATCCACACCCAACTACCACAACCACACGTCTTTTAAATATTCCCTCTAATGTCATTTGAAATGCCTCAGCTTATTCCACATAGCTGCTGCTCCACATCTTATGTCAGATATCCTAGAGTTCCTAAAATTGTGCTGCTCTTTTGTGTGGGTTAGGAGTGGCACACCTAAAGGCTTTGGCCTTAAAAGCTCTCTAAGATCCATTCACTGTACTGATTTCTACAGATATCCATGGCAACTTAGACAATGAGCCTATGAACAGAAATTTACATATAAACACCTAAGTAAAGGTGTTCTGAGCTTGAAGGCTACCTTGCAAGGTTCCTTTACTGCCTGAATTTAGTTCTTCAAAGTATGGCGCAAGATCTCACTTTGAATAACTTGTTGTTAAAGGCAAATTTCAGTAAACCAAATTTTAGCCTGCTGTATCAGTTCTCAGTATTACTAATTATTGTGTGCAATTTATGTTTGCAATTAGATTACAGTATGAAATAAAAAGCTATTAAAACATAACTTGAAAACACTACTTATTAGCAAACATGTTCAATAATTACTAATTAGTATTTTAACTTAGGGTAAAAATAATTAAATAATTCATGTGAAAATAATTTTTCATTATAAAAGATTGTTATCATGTTTTTTAATTAGGAATGGGACTGAATCTTAAAGCTTCACTTCCGCTTTTCTTTTAGAATGTGAATGCTCCCAAAATTTGATAACATTTTAGGTTTTATCCAATTTGTAGCAAATTTTGTATCATTTTCTCTACTTAAGACGGTTCTTGAAGCACTAGTGTTTGCAAAAGTATTATTACACATTTTCTCTGCAGGCGCTAATTTCTACTTGCTGAAATATTTCACAAAACAATAGCATCCTTTATACAATATCAGAGACTTTAACAGGATAGAGTTTCTTGGACTATCAAGTCAAGTGTATTGTCAATCCATTTAATAAACTGAAAAAGTTTCACATGTGAATTTTTCCTGATTCTTCTGATCATGTTCTGATCATGATCTTGTTCAGGGTACTTCAGATGAAAACTCACGTGTGTATTTGATAACTTCAATATTGCTCTGTTTCTACTGCCTAATTTAATACATTCTAAGTTTTCATTTACCATTTTCATTGGAACATCTGATGACATGTTGTAGCCAACTAAGATAGTATTCTCTTGACTGCAAGAAGACTGCATTTTTATTTTTTTTAAACCTTAGTTAGGAGTTTATTCTTGCTTCACAGAGGGAAGAAAGTCTCAGGGAGCAATTCATCTCATCCCAAGGCAGATGCCTGAAACTAGTTAAAATCCTCACTTCCTAAAAGTGCTTATTTCTCTTTGCTGACTGCAAAAGGAGTTTGGGATCATCAATTCTGGTGTAAATGTCTAAAATGTGCCATCCAAGAGTTGAACTAAATATCATTGTACTTGGAGATGGGTAGCTTGAATCTTTTCTCCTCCTCTTCTTTTTCAATTGAAAATCTCATAATTTGTAAGTGAAATCAAATTTTCAGATAATTTTGAGTTAATGCTCTTAAATTTAATCTGATTTGCTCCTCAAGATTATTCTCATTTTCCTAGTGCATTTAATTAGTCCTCTGTTTTCACAGTGGTTTCTCAACTTAGAGTTGTCAAGTGAGGTAATTAAGAGGTAAAAAAAAATAAATAATAAATTCCCCTACATGTAAAAACATTAAATAATAATTTTCTGTCTTCCTCGTGTCAACTATTCCAAAGTTAGCCTCATTTAATTATGATAGTTTCCTTTCTGTCATTACATATGGTGAAAAACATCTCAAACAGTTCTTTAAATAATCAATTATCCAGTACAAATCTTCATTTTCTTCACATAGGCCGATAATTTCCATCTGGTGCTGTTTCTGTTGAAGTCCAGATACATGAATCCTAATACAATTCTCTTGTCTAAAAAATAATTTATCAAAAAGAATGAGTTATCTTCTTCTATTTCTTTAACGTTTTTCAACAAACTTTAGCAAATCCATGCTGCATTCAATCTCATTTTTAGTTTTCTTTTTTATTTCAAAGACAATAGAAACATAAAATTGGTAAGAACCCTAACAGACTAAAGTGAAACTAGGCAATATAATGAGAGTTTTAGAATCAGAGATATGTATTTTTTCTTTAATTTTCCAAATAGGTAAGGTTATTCACTCTGGAGCTTAACACTGTTCTTACCTGGTATTTTCAGCTAGAAATGCAGTATCATTACTTTTTTGGTATTAAAGAACAAAGGAAATCATGCTTCAATCTTTCATAATTTTCTTCTTGGTGCTATTATTCTATCAGCTTTGATATTTTTCTAACCTTTGTATTATTTTTGACCATGCATTAGGTCATGGACTTGTCTCTGTCATCACTGCACGGTTTATCTTTGACTTTCATGACTACACACCTGCTGAAAACTTAAGCAGTACCTTTATCTCTAATCCTATTTAACTTTGTAACTGCTCTCTTTATAGCCTTCTACTATTTCATGGCATCTAGATTTCACAACATGCACATACTTATATGAGCAATGTGGTAAACTCTATGGGTTGCCCATTTGTTTCAAAATCAATTGAAATGTTTCCTCTTTCCAATTGTGCATATTGAATTCATAACAGATCCAAATTTACTGTCATACGGTCCCTCACTTATTCTTCAGGATTTATTTACCTCTTTAATAGTACTTGTTAATTCTAGCTCTATTTTATTCAATAAAAATAACTTAGTCTTGAAATAAATCTATTACATAATCAAATGCTGGTGTGACTTTGATCAGCAAAGAGTAGGCACAACTTTTTCCACCACCCAGGATTTTACTGACAGGGTACAGTTTGAAGCCTTGGTTCAGATCAGAAGAATCCACTTCTCGTTCCTTCTTAGCTGCCACTATGATTGCTGACAGAGACTCCTTTGATGTGTCAGTAGTTAACTCTCATACTTTCAGACTATCACTTTCAGTAATTCCAATTATTTCCTGTAATCTCCATACTCCTTATCCACCAACAAGGGTTGCTTGGTTTTTGCTTTCATTAGATTATAAGTGATAAAAAAGAAATTACTTAGACATCACAAGCCCATCCTTATATGCATTAGGGTTTCTAGAGCAGAAAATATTTTTTAAATTGTTATCAATGTCCCATTTGGCCAACTGCTGTATTAATGTAATGTCATTCATTGAGTGTCATTCATCTACCCTACTTTAGGAATTTACAACATGTCTAAACACCACTGCAGATGAGGCACATGCATTTAGTCAGAGTTCAATAGTCCAGTAGAATCAGACACCTGATTCTATCATCACTGTCAACTGCATGAACCTTTTCCTGAGGAACACACACTTTGACTAATATCCATATTGAGAAACCAGCTCATAACAAGCATTCCTGGAAGAGGCTTATATATTAATAATATATTATAATTTTATATATATATAATATAATTATAACATATAATAATATGCTATATTCTTCAAGCACAACCCACAACCCAGATAAGGCTACTTTTTGTATCACCCCTTGACTACACTCATAGTTTTGGATGGCATGTTACCTGGATTGTGAGGGGGATGATCATATGCAGAGAGAGTTCAACAGAGATTTTACCTGTGTCTGAGGAAAACAGACATCAGGGAAGAATTCCGGCAAAGGCTGGAACTGGGACAGAATTACATATCCTGTGCACAGAACCTAGTATCTTATCTCCAAATTTGATCTGCAAAGTAAAACAATCACTCCAGATGGCCAACATTGTCATGGCATATGTGAGACATGCACTGTGGTATATTTAGGAAATTCTGAAGGATGTGCTTATATGACCTACAGTATCCTGTGATATTCAAGTCCTTAGAAAAATATGTACCAACGCCAACTTCTAGTGACCTGGTATGTGGGCAAGATGATAAACTAACCACAGTATTTGCAGAGGATGTGGATGAATCCCATGGAAATGCTCAAGGTTAAGAATTATCTGATGGTAATGAAGAAATAGCCCCATACTACTGGCCAATGACCCGACTTGGGGGATCACATGTATCTCCAGAGATACACCAAGGAGTGAGTACAGGACAGAGGATATCACAAAGATGGTGCATTGCCTACTCTGAGACTCTCATTTCAGACCTCCTTGAACAGAGCTTTGGAAATCAGACACAAATATGAATTTCATCTATGTGGCATCTTGTCTATCACCTCTTGAACCTATTCCTGTAGCTTCTAATAAGAGTAAATTGTAAGCCCTGAGTGATTATCAGCAAAAGTCTGGTAAATGCTAGCAAGAGGAATTGAAGAGGATAACTTAGCTTCTGAAAAGATTTGGATGATCACCTCAGGACAGATTTGTATTCATTTTTTTATGCACTAGGTGAAAATTATCTTAAGTCCACTGAGGTAAATAGAAGAATATTTTGAAAAGTTTGAACTCTTCTGACCTTAGTTGTTCAATATTTCATAATTTTATCTAGAGTAGCTCTAAAGCTTGGTCTTTATCTAATATAATTCCATTTAGGTGCATAAAAATATTTAAAAATCACAAGAAACATGATAAATTAGTCTGGCCAATGTATTTTTTTGTGTTTTTGAAATGTAGAGAAATGTTCTGATGTGTTTAGTTGGCCAAGATCTGGAGCAGTTTGTAGTGGTAGGTGACTCAACTCATTGCCATTCTCCAATTCTAACATTATTTAAGTAAATTCTAAACATGTAGGTTGTTAGTGCTTTATAATTCCAACTGCTACCACCAATTAAAAGTTAGTTGCCTCAAATCAAAGGACAATTTATGAGATTTTGTTGCTCTAAAATTTATCAACTTTCCTCTATCCCACTGAGGGTAGCTTTGTACCATCAGTGACTTCAACATGATCAGTTAAAAAATTCCAACAACACTCTGTGGCATTTTAGTTAATTTCTCTATTAGGGAAATTTTTTTCCAGTCCCTAATGAAGGGTTGGCATTCAGTTATGATGTGACTACCTCTACCAGGAGAATTATTAATGAACATTTCATAAAAGTTGCTTGGTATAATTTTGTTGGTGTTTAATTAGTCCAAAGTTAAATGACAAAATGGAGTTGGAAGTTGCAGACTCTTTCTGAATTTGTAAAATTTCTACATAATCTATCATGATAATTAAAATGGTTTTCCTATATGTGTATTTTTATGTCTGACAACTTAAGCCTGACAGAATCTACAATGGTTTTGGCACCTAAATCCTTCTTTCCTCCTAGAAAATCTTCCTTGTTGATGCTCATGCTATGCATTGTTTACAAATTAACAGCAAATAACACTTTCATCTGGTGTTCAATACTTCTGCAACATAATGGTTGCATGCTAATAGCAGGCTGTGGTTGTCAACGGCAACAACACAGCTTCTGCATTGAAAAGCAAGTACTATTTAGTGAGAACAAACATATCCCAGTTTGCTGGACTCCACTGTAAATTTTACGATGGCAGGAGCTGAATAAACAATACCACTTCTGCTGGATGCCATAAGCACACAGTAGTCAAACAGATCACATGTAAAACTAAAATGTCAGGGGCTTTGCTCCTTGGAACTAAGCAGTGGGCTGAGGAGGGGTCATCAGGACAGTTTATCTCAGAATTAGCTACCACAGCATTGAGACAGGCACCTGAAATCCTTGAGGCAGTGAGAGGAAAAAAAAGAAGGGTCATTCAGCTAATATTCACAAGCAAAAAAGCAAACAAACGTAAAAACCCTTGTAAAATCACCATTTTTTTTCTGAAGCCCATATAATTTCAGTCATTTATCCTTTGCTAGGAAACCATAGCAACTTTAAGCTCTGGTTTTGTTCTACTGTGCAAATGCACAATTGGATTTAAAGTGTTGGGATTGAATGTTGTTTAATGAAGAAGCAAGAAAATATTTCAGTCCAGAGTCTATTGTATTGAAAGTTGAGCTCCATTTTATGATACACTGATATAACTTATTTATTTATTTATTTATTTGGTTTAATAAGCTATGTTTGCAAGGAAAGTAACTCCACTTGGGATTCACCCATAAAAGTCAAAGGAGCTGACTGACATCATTGCAAGGCCACTCTCAGTAATTTTTGAAAGGCCATGGTGATTGGGTGAGATTCCTAAGGACTATGAGAAAGCAGATATCAATCCTATTTTCATGAAGAGGAAGAGGGAAGGGCTGGGGAACCACAAGCCAGTTGGCTTTGCTTAAGTCCTTGGGTAGATGATAGAGCAAATAAACCTGGAAAACCTTTCTAGACACACAAGGGACATGACAGTGATTGGAAACCATAAACATGGGTTAACAAAGGGGAAGCCATGCCTGAGCAGCCTGATAATATTCCATGATAAAATTACTAGCTTGGCGGATAAATGCAGTGCAACGCAAGGCAGTGCAGATGGGCTGTCCTGCCCCAGGCTTGTGGAGCTCTGGGATAGGATGGGATGGGCCAGCCAAGGTACAGAAGGTTCTGGGATGGGTGGGGAAATCACAGGTGTGCCCAGGGTGGAGGCCTCGTTGCACAGTTCAGTGGGATTGTTTCTGCTGACTCCTGAATACTGCCTGGCAATGCAAGGGAAACTGCACTTGGGAAAGAGCAGGAGGGAGGCTTGGGCCGGCTGGATTCCCTCCCAGAGCCAGTGAGGCCCTGGCTGGAGGATGAGGACACCTGAATGGGCAGCAAGGAGCGCTGACCTTGGGGGAACTACATCTAGGCTGTGCATCTATATGATGCGACCCTGCAGAGGACAAAGGGACAAAAAGGTAAGGGAAAACAAGGCTTGGTGCCATGGTACAGGTCCCAGAATCATCTCAGCTGGAAGGGACCTGGAAGGATCTGCTCTCTGACAGCCATTGGAAGGTTCTGGAAGGCTCTCCACAGTTTTGGCAGTTGCCACAGCAGTTGCTACTGTAGTCGAAGGCTGCACTTCCAGCCTGGCACCTGTGCTCTGGCTCTTAAGGTAGCTAAACCTCACCCTTTCATTCCATTCCTCCAGGCCACAGCAGCTGTACTGGTGAGGCCAGGGTTTGACCCCAAAGCAGGGACCTGAGGAGGTGATGCAGCTGTACCTGGCCCAGTACCAGCAGCTGAAGAAAAAGCCAAACACAGAATAATGCAAAGCTTCCAAATTTTGGAAGTACTTGCTTAGAGGAGCACTTCTCAAAGTGGGATTAACCACAGCTGAGTCTGACCAGCTGGGAGGACAAGGCTTAGATCTCATTGAGTAGAAATCAACTTTGCAGGAATGACTTATGGGTCCTGGTAAAATCAAAATACTAGATATAAAAGTAATTTACTTTGGAGAATAAAACCAATCTAAGTGTGTGATCCTTACCATCTAACATTCCCATCAAAAACCTGTTCCATTATGTAACAGAGGGCACAATTGACTAGACCCATATTGACAATATTCTTCAGACCCAACTGTTTGTCCTGGTTTCAGATGGGAAAAAGGTAATTCCTTCTCATTCTCTGTTACAGTGATGTGTTTTTGTTTTGGAATGAGAATGGTGTTAATGACATGCTAATGTTTTTGCTTTTAGCTGTGTTGTGTTTGTCTTAAGTCAAGGATGTTTTTCCATTGCCTCATGCTCTGACAGTGAGGCAGGATGCAAAAGAAACTGGGAGGGAGCACAGCTGGAACAGGTGACCTGAACTGACCAAAGGGATGTCCACATCACAGAAAATCCTGCCCAGTATGTAGACTGGGGGAGTTATCCAGAAGGGCAGCTTCTCTGGGTTTGGGAAAGGGGCTCTGACACTGGTCAGCAGGTGGTGAGCAATTGCATTCCACATCACTTAATTTTCCCTTTTTATTAACATTTACCATGATTACTGTATTTTATTTAATTTTAAACTATTAATCTGTTCTTATCTCAACATACAATTTTTACTTTGATTCTCCTTCCCTTTCCCCTGGGGTGTGAGGGGAGAGAGTGAGGGGTTGAGCAAGCAGCTGTGTGGTGCTTGATTTTCAGCTGTGTTTAAAACCATGATAGTGTCACGGAGGGTTCAGTGGTTTAGTGGCACACTAATTTACAGCTTATGGGGAATTGCTTTTAGGTCCAAGTCTGGGTAGGTCTGTCAACCAGGGAAAAGTTAAAAAAAAAAAGCACTTAAGTGTATTACAAGTGTTACAGAGACCACAACAAGGGTGCACTAAGATTATATTTATACGATAGGTATAGAATATACCTACAGGTGTATTATATTTTGTGTGTGTCACCCATGAAAATTTACATTCAAACACCATTGCCTCTCTAGGTTATTGTAGAAAATTCAGTCTAGGTAAGATTATATAGTGTTTGAAATATACCTTGTCTTTCAAAGAATGGATTTATTTTTTTCCAGAACTTCAAGATACTCTGTATCCAAACTGGTAAATTTTTAGTATTTCTGAAAATGACCCTTGACTTTTGAACATCAAATCTGATTTCAGGTGTTTATTTTGAAATATGTCATTTCATAAACTGTAGTCCCATTCTACTCTACTTTCTATAAAGGATCAGATCAAATGGGTTTTTACCACCTGGCTTTCCAATAATATGAAAGTCAATTCATCTGTTTAAGCATGTCAGGCTTAATGGAGATCAAGAGAGAATGACTCTACTCTATATTAGTTTTATAAGCATTTAAACAGAAACTGCAGCAATGTGAAGACCTTGACTGCAGGTGATAATGCTATAAACCTTTGTACGCTGTGCAGAAGAGGTGCCAAAGCTGATTCTCACATTTATTCAGAGGCATGAGATTTGGCATAGGAATCAAATTTAACGGTTTAATTGAGTAAAAAGAAAGTGTGAATTTCTGCAAGAAAGAAAATTACAATCTCAATAACAAGATGAAAATCCGGAAAATATTCTTTCTTTAAATGAAAGTTGATCATGAGGTTTATGTTTCTTTATATACAGAAAGATACAAAACAGTAATGAAGTTGCATTGTACACTCAATATATTGTATTCATCATGGCAGACATTTAGAAATACGATTTTTTGTGAACTTTGAGTACAGATCAGCTGACTATTTAATAAAGCTGCTGCAAAACATTCATATTATTTCTTTAAAAATAAATGGTTACCATACTTTCCACAACTTTCACAGATTTATTTCCATTAATTTTTGCTTATTTCTACTAATAAAAATGAATCCTTATCTATAACTGTAACAAAAGTAATTATCCATAATATATGCAGGACCACAGACCACATTATAAAGATCTGTTTCCCTCTCAAAAGCATGTCTGGGGTCCATGTCCAGGAGTTATTATAAAACCTGTTAATCTTTTCACATCTAAGGCATATTTTGAGATATTTTTTTCACATAGAGGATCATGGCCCAAAATACTCTTAATCAGTATATAGAGAAAAAGATATAAATACAAATATATGTATATATAAATATATATAAATTAAAGTATGTACAAATTCTGTAAAATTTCTATTTTTTCAGCAACTTCATGAAATGACTTATTAACTGTTGCTTTGTGAAACAGAAAAAACCATCAGTAATTTATTAAAATAATTGACATAATAAACGTTCCATTACACTATTTTTACATTTGGTTGTTACAAGAGATGTCTGAATTTTCATAGTGAAGAGAACAGTAAAGTTCCCAGAGGAAACAGCCCTCAGTCCATCCCTCTCCTACCACTTTAATGCCAGGGCCAAGAAGAGATGAGGAGAGAGTGGGAAGAAATTGCAAGTCATCAGGAGAGCACCTGAAGAGAAGCACAAAGGAATTCCAGCCACTCCAGCCAGCAGGGAGAGGTCCAAATTGCCTCTAGGCAAACATCAGGGGGAATAAACATGAGGAATTAGAGGCATGTGCATGCCTGTAGGGCTGTGATCTCATTGACATGACAGAGATATGGTGGAATTACCCCTGTGACTAGATTGTTGGGAATGAAAGGATACAGTCACTTTAGGAAAGACGGACAGGGAACACCAGGTGAGGGTGATACCTCCAAATAAATTGTATCACCAGCAACATCTTGCTTCATTGCAGCCCTTTGCAAGCAGATTTTTACAAAAATTCTCCTATTTCATAGCACCTTCAAAAGAACAGTGGTGCCCTAATATAATCTCAGTCAATAATCAAAGTTTCAATTTAAACTTTTTGAATATTTGTTTTTTTTAACTGTCCTTATCACATTCCTTAATAAAACCACAACTCAATGTACTATGGATGGATGCAGATTATTAGCCTCCCCTTTCCCTGGGTCATGGAATACCAAAACACTCATAACTAGAGACAATTGAAACATGTCTGTGGCTTTACAAAGGATATATTTCTAGTGGATGGGCATTACATTAGATTACATTACATTAGATTAATTAATAGGGTTTTTAATTTTTTTATCTGATTCATTGAGCATATGCATTTGCATATAATTTATATATAATGGTCCATCACAAAAAAAAATAAAAAATTGTGAATTCTCTATCATCATACTAATTCAACCAAACAGCTTGCTGTTGTTGGATATTGTTCTGGTAAGAAAAAATAAACAAAACTCAAATACCCCCACATGAACACAACTCAGCATTTTCAATATTGATTGCAGAATCACTAAGATTAGCTAGTTGACCCTATAACCTTGAAAAGGAGGTGCAATGAATATTAAAAAAAAATGTGTAATGTCAAGCCAGTAGACTTTTTTCTCAGAATTCAAGAGCAACAATGTAATGATTATTTAGAAAGTTTGCCCTTGACTGAATCTTCACTTGAGTGTTTACTTGGAGTACTGTTGCATTTGGGGAATATAATTTTTTCAATTAATTTCTTGAGGTATCAAACAGTAAGTTAGGAAAGGAAGAAATGGACTATTCAATGCAGTCTATAATTAATCTTTAGTGCTCATCTTTTTTTGACTGCACTCATTAAACATCATTGAGTTTGTATGTGTCATCTTGAAAAATCAGGTAGCGTAAAGTAGGCACTCAAAAAGTGATTGTTATATCATGAATCACTTCATACAGACAGACCATGAATGCATTTAAGATCATTATTAGAAGAATGATTTTAACATTAAACTAGTCAGGTTCTGGAACTGATTTTTAACTAGACTGTTGACAGCAAGAAATCTATAAATACCCTGTGAGTTTAAAAGACCACTACATGCCACAGTACAAGGGGTGGCACATCCTATGTACGTAGGAACAATTTTGCCGTAAGATTTAATGGCACACAAGTATCAGGCACTGCAATGTATCCTATTTTGATTCCCAGTTCAGCTTTGTTACTTATATATACACCCTTCAAAATATCTAAGAAACTATTAATCTTTGCAATTGAGTTTATGTTACAGGGTTTTGGTAGAAGGGGATCTTCAGGGGTGGCTTCTGTGAAAACAAGTTGTCACCATGTCTGACAGACCCCATGCAGGCCAGATCCAAACCAGACCCACTGAGAGCCAAAGCTGACCCCTCCGGTGGTGGAGTAAAAACTACTCTGTAATAGGAAATGTGAGAGAGTGCTGAGAATATGTGACACAAACAACCCTGCAGCACCAAGATCAGTGAAGAAGGCAGGGAAGGAGGTGTTCCAGTCCCTGGAGAAGATGTCCACCCACAACCCATGGAAGACCCCTTGTAAGAGCAGGTATATGTGCCCTGGAAGTTGTGACCGCGTGGAGAACCCAGACCAGAATGGGCTCCTATTTATACAGCTAAATAGAAGAGGACCAGTTTGGGTTCAAGAACTGGCCCTCTGATCTGGGAGTTTACTACTCACCTCCTGTTCTGATGGCTCCAGAGTGTTCTGTCTGAAACAAATGCACCAAAGGGAATGTGATCTAAGTAATGATGGAAATTGTTCTGTACTGCTTGGTTTGGTAGGAAGTTGTTGTCCCTGCACCTTTTTAAGCAATGTAGACACATCAAGAAATTATTTACAGCACTGGTAGGAACTAAGATACTCCAGTACTATTTACTATATTCAGTTACTAAGAGGTATAAGGTTTCTTACCCTGTTGGTTAAAAATGAAGTTGTTGATATGATACCACATGATACAATTTCTCTGTTCCTACTCTGCTATTAAGAAACAAAAGTAAAAACATTAAGTAGTTAGAAAATGACAAAATTGAGATTGTTTCCATTGGTTTGAAATGCTGGAAGCTAAACAAGATCTGAGGTAAAGAATTTTCAAACAGCAGAGCTATTTCTAAGATATTTTTTTAACAGATTGATAGTTAAAATAGTGAATATTGATTTGATATTCCTGCTTTTACAGAATAATGTATGACGTGAAATTAATCACACAAACTTTTCCCAAATGCTTTTTAAGCTCTTAGTGAATGCCTGACTTCAAACTATGACAAGTACTCATAGGGTCTGTAGAGAAAAGAACAAAAAAAGCAATGTAGCGAACAATATTCTGTGCTTTCAGAGTAAAGCTGGAAAATGTGGTTCATCAAATGTTTAAGTCAATCTGAACTGAAATAAATCTTTTTAGTCTTGTTTTTCTACCTGAACAATCCCCCTAAAAAATGTTCCTTACATGTTGAAGAAAGGATACGAAAATATATGTTTAACACTTGTGTCATGTCTGCTTCTTGTCATGAGCCAACACCTGGTCCAAATATCAGGCAAGCATAGTGGCTTGTAGATTGTTTCAGTGCGTACTATCTTATCTTGTTAGTCTCTCTTTTCCTTTCCTTCTTTCAGTGAAAAGAGACAGAACAACTATTTTGTAAGCCATTGATTCTCTCTTTTCAACTGGAAAAAAATATAATTCATTAAGTATCCTGTCAATTTACTGTAATTACCTTGGATTTCTGTTAGAACACTTGAGCTGAATTTTTAGTAATTGATGCTGCCAGTCAAGGTGCGGCAGAGGTATTAGTCATATTATTGGGTTAAAGTGAATAGTTTTTTCAATTCTAAGATGACTTTGTGGTCATTTTTAGGTACAGTGGTTTTGTCTTTTCACTCACGTTTTATCACTTGATGCTCGGCAAACTTACTCAATTTTGTATCAGATGAAATAGGATGTCCCAGTAACTTCTGAGTTGTGGGACAGAGTTTGCCCACTTCTCTTTATTTCAGTGAGTTCTTCTCTACATTTATTTCTATCTGGACAGATAGAATTCCATATACATGTCTTCATTTTTATTTTCCATGTTTTGGTTTACTTCTTTAGCCGAAAGTTATAAATAAATTATAGAAGCAAATTATAGCTTCAGTTTTTAAGCCACAGTAAATCTGGTTAGACTCATTCCAGTTTACACAAGAGCTGGGATCCCCTTCTGCTTTCCTCTTTCAGTTTTAATGTCTGAAGGAAATATGCAATTTATTTTACTTTAATTAGCAATGTTTAGTATTGTAATTTTTTTGCCTTTCTTACTTCATTCCTTACTTTCTGATCTGACTTCACCTTCAGAAAAGTTAGCGTCCTAAGGAAATGAGATGATTTTCCATTTTTTTCACTATGTATTTGCCAGTGCAACTTTCTAAAAGTCTTTGCATCTCTTGGTTGTTTTATTTGACATTTTCCAGATATCACAAAAACTGCAAAATTCCTGTAAGTTTCAAGAATGAAGTTTTTAATGTCCCCACTTCAGGTAACTTGGCAATATAAACACACATATAAACCCACAATATATTCAATTTCTAAGTACCTACAAAGGAATACATACGGATAGTTTATTTTATGTCAAAAATGCAACCCAAAATCCTTACTGAAACTCCTGCTTCTCTTCTGCTCTCTGACCTCTTGTTTAAAGTGTTTATTAAGAAAAGTGATGTGAACCTTTGTCTTTTCAGCACTTTTTCAGGGTTAAAAAATACCAGATCTTTTTTCACATCTCTTAGTTAAAATCATTCCAAGATTTTTCTACAAATCCTTTCATTGTTTTCATTCTTGTTGGCTTAACAGATTGCTTCCTTTGCTTTCCAAAGTATGCCCTTTGACAACTGGATATTTGTTTATTCTTCACTTTAATTAAAACTGGTGAACCTTGATTACTGGCATCATTTTGGTTTATGCACCAGACTATGCCTTCACAACTTTGACAAACCAACACCAAAATAATTTAATTTCTCATTGTTAATGAATATCTGGTGGGGAGCCAGTGTAGCTATCACATCCAGAACATAAGCTGTTATATTTGGCATCTTCCATTTTTAATAATTTCTTCTCAGAATTCAAAAACCATGCACACATCTCTACATAGGAGATCTGCACCTGAAGTGACCGTATGTTTCCAGCAATTTAATCTCCCCCTGAGCAGCCATGACAGTGAATGAAAATGTGGCCTATATTTTGGGCCATACACAATGAATCAAGCCCTTGATCTGTCAGTGGCAGCAGTCCTGCTCTGGCCTGCTGTACCTTTGAAAGTCTCCAGTGTATCTCATTTGTTCACTTTGACATCATATACAATTTATTTCTCAGTATTTATTGTGCATATACACATCCAGATGTGAATTTTTCCCATTTGCCCAGTTATTAAGCCTCTGACTACTGTTTTTAAGATATTTTATATTACTTTCATGTTTCCCTCTTGACTGTATCATCATTTCCACTTCTGTTTGAAATTGTCCCATAAATTTCAAAAAGCAGGAATTCACATTGAATTAGCTTCTTTCCAAAACATATGTGAGACTAAGATGCAGCCATGGATTGCATATCTTCTCATTTTTTTTTATTTCTTCTGTTCTGGAGCATAAATGACTGTGAAATCTTCCTCTGAATTTTAACCTGTTCTCTTTCTGTGTTATTACCATTATAATATGCTGGTTGTTTATATTTTAAACTCTCGTTTTTTTAATGCCAACCAAATGAATGGGAAGTGCTCCCAAGTTACGAGTCCCTGAGAGAGAGTTTTGCCAAGTTATGAGCAAATAACTATACAATCTTAAGAAGAACTATGAAACTTTCTGCCTTTTACCCTTCCAAGATCTCATGGTTTAGAAATGCTTGTTCTTCAGTGTAGTACTCCAGCTAAAACCATGTGCAGCATTCTCCACCCTCCAACTGGAGGCAAAAATACAAAGATCATGCATTGAGATAATAAAAATTTATTGTAAAGAGCAATGAAATAAGAGAACAAACAGTAACAACAATATTAATGAAAATGGTATAAGAAAAGGAAACTATTCATACAGAAAGTCCTTTGCAATTAGCAAATATTGGACTGCTCTGTCCACCACGGTTTTTTGGCCCTTCTCCCCACTAGCATGCACATGAAGTGGTACAGAATTGCATCCAGACTGTGGCCACAGCCCCTCCCAGCTACTGTAAAAAAATTAACCCTGCCCTGCCAATGGCATGATAGAGGAATAGTATATTTTTATTTTATTCTGTTTTTAGATTAAGAAAAAACATCTCTGGAAAATGAGGTAGTTTTACTCTTTAAAAAGAAATAACTCTTAAACTTGTATATTCAAAAAATATTTTCCAACTTACTGCAAATTTATGAATGATATGGAGTGCGGATTTTACCTTTATGAAACCTATTTTGCACATACGAAATATGAATATAAAAACTGCACATATGAAATATATTTGTGAATGCTATCACAAGAAGTTAGACACTATTTGACTAATTATAGTGTGATCAAAAATAAATACTTTGTACCGAACTGTAAATACTAGTGGTTTGTACATGTAATTGTATTCTTCCATTTCTGGGATATAACTTGTGTAGTTAAATTGCTATTTATCTTATGGAGCATTTTTTTATCCTGAGGTTTAATAAAAGCTTGTCTTTCCAGTTATGATGTTCAGCACATTCTAGCCATTCAAATTTTTTGCATGCAATATGTACTGAAAGGAAACTTCAGACCAGCCTATCTGCCTCCTTATTAAATTGCTAGTGACCATTTATAGCTCTGAATAATCTGGCTTTCCAAGACTGTTAATAATTTGTCATTGATATTCATTTCTTTGTCCCATTTTTTGCTTTCAACACATCACAAGTTGAAGTCAAATATTATCACGTTCCAAAAAAAGGCAATCAGTTATGATCTATTTTCCTAAGTCTTTCTATTAAAACTGGTTGGTAAATCTTCAGAAGGTCATCTGCAGAACAGAAATGCCACAGCTGCTTAAGAGCAACCCACAGTTTCACAATTTCTTTCTAAGCACATGACTGGAAGGGCTTATTTTGGTACAAAGCCACTTGGTTTGTGCACATACAGTGGTTAACTCAGACCACAGGTTCAAGACAGCTAGCATGGCTTCAGCAAGAGAAAATCCTGTCTGACCAACTTAGTGGCTTTTTATGGTGGAGCAACTACATCAGTTCATGGTGTAAGAGCTACAGATTTAATTTACCTAGGCTTCAGGATAGGCTTTGATTAAGGAAAACATCTTTACGGTGAAGGTGGTGAGGCACTGGAACAGGTTGTCCAGAGAAGTTGTGGATGCCCAGTCCCTGGAAGTGCTCAAGGCCAGGTTTGATTTGGCTCAGAGCAGCCTGGTTGGGTCAGAGAAGATGTCCCTGCCCATTGCAGGGGAATTGGAACTAAATGATCTTCATGGTCCCTTTTCAATGCAAACTATTCTATGCTTGCATGATTATTGGCATGCAGAACTTGTTTCAATTTTATACTTCTTTAGACTGACACCCTTAAGTGATATGCAATTGCGTTTCTTTCTCAAAAAAATTAAAATCTTCCAAATGTCATCATTTTAATAAGATATTTAACAACTCTTTTCACATTTATTTTTGGAACAGAAGCCTACACATTTGCTGAAAGCAGAGCTTAGGATTGAAGTCCTCATTAGTCTTAGGTAAATATTTTAAAAATGCTGTTGTTTTTAGGCAAGAGTGTGTTAGACGCTGATGAGTAATCCTGTCATAAAATAATTTTTAAAGAGCTGTGATCATGAATACATTAGTAACAGGATGGGGATAATAAAATTATCATAAGTTGGAATTTATGGTTCCTTTTTAAAGAAGGTGTGATTCTTCAAAATGTAATTGAGTGCTTAGCCGAACTTCCGTTGTACATCAGGGGTTGCTTCAGTCTGAAGACTTGAGTGTTTCCTAAAGGAAGATTTTGGAACATGTCAAGAGTGGGGCAAAAAAACCCAAAACCAACCAGAAAATAAAAATAATGAGTTCTGAGTAGAATTCAAAAATTATATCCTATAAATTTTAGTTTCTATTCCTCAGACAGCCTTTCTCATATCATTTGAGCTGCATCTCTGAATCAATATCACAATATCATCTCTTTGTGATGAAAATAATGTATCATGAAATATTTGGCTAGCTGTGCAAGATAAAAACCAGTCTGGGTGTAGATCCTAATCTATGGAGGGGATTGGTATATAACCTCCAATTATGTTTTTCCAAATAACAATATTTTCCTTTACATAAATTTGTTTTTTCTATATAAACTGGGATTATCCTTGATAAAATATGTATTTTTTTAATAAAAATGTTATATTGTAACTGAATCTTTCCAGGATCAAAAAATTATTTGAGCAGAATTTTTTTCAGCTAGATCTAATCATTACTTCAAAGACAGAGCATATTACAGAAAAGTATTAAGAATATTTGTAAAATTATATTTTAACATAAAGTTTGTGCAAGAAATGCACTAATTTCCCAAAAACTTCTGATTTTATATACTTAAGTGAAAAGGAGTTCTGTAAGCTCTTTTCAGAAGCTGCATAAGATTAGTAGCTGTTTTACCTGCCAGGGTAGGATTTTATGCAAATATAAACAGCACATTTGCCTATTTACAAATGCATATTAGGTCTTGTGTTGTACATTATAACTAAAGTTAACCAGAATTATTTCCCTCATAAAAATCTGAGATTTATGAGGAAAAAAACAACTCATATACCAAACAATTTTGGATCTGAAGTGCAATCAGAGTGCTTTATGGAAATGGTACCTCAAAGATAAATCATTCTTAAAAAAAAAGGGGAAAAACAAATTATATCTGACAAAAGACAATATTGCTAATATGATTACAAACCAACCAACCAAAACCCACCCAATGCTTTCATTTAACCTAAATATATACCGACCCTGCCTGAGCTTATGGGAATAGTCACAGGACTTAAATGATAACTAAGTAATAAGGACAAAAAATCAAGTTCATTCTTTAGTCCAAATTACAGGGTAGCATAATATCAGGGCTGCAGCTATGTGCACATGCAGCACACTTCAGTTATTAATTCTCTATATGACCCAGCAACTCCCCAGTCAGTCACTTACACAGCAGGTGCAACTGTTTTGACATACAAGGTCTTCCACTGAATCTTCACAATTAAATATTTTACTATTACAGGAAGCTCTTGGTTGGGAGTTTTAGACAGTTCCATTAGCTCCCTGTTGCACATCTCTATGTTTATATTTGTGGATGAACATCCTGAGCAAACCATCCAAGGTGATACCTAACTGATTTCTGTTGCAGAGTAGACCAAATTGTGCACAGATGAAAGTGGCCACTTTTGCAAGTGGTCAATAGAAACTGTAGAAAAGGCCATTTAGAATGTCAGTAAGATATTAAAGAGATGTTTCATATCCAACAAGATATAAAACCAGCAGAACAATAGCATTAAATGCTGCATATGTTGAGATGGTCATCTGTGAGCTGAGAAAAAGGGTGGTTTTGAATACTTTCCCCAGGTCACCTAAAAATACCATTGCAATGACTCTTACATCATTGACTCCAACTGCTACCAGCTAATAAATGACCACCTGCTTTTGGAGATTTGATTCCCTTAATAAGCACTACCCTCTGCTAAAATCCTAATCTGTTGGGATTGATTTTTTTTTTCTGTTCCCCCTTTCAGCAAACATTTTGTCCTGAGTAACTGCACAATAACCTTAAACTTCAGAGTTCAGAAACATACTGCAATCTTCATGCATGTGCAAAAAGATAATTTGAGTGCAAGTTCATCTTGCAGAGTTCTCACAATAAAATCATTGCTTAACCATTAGGATGCTGGCTGCAATTTTTTTGTCCTTCAGATGCATTGTCTCAAGACCTGCAGGTCTTGAAAATATAAAGCAGCAGAAACCCCACCCTACATGGTGACATGTAAGGCTTGCTAGAAGCTGCCATTAACTTTGATTATTTGTCTTTCAGTTTTTGTCCCTCCTGGCCATATGTGTCCATATTCTATCCCAGTTAATTTGTATTCTTACCTTCATTTCCACACTCCTTCCTTAAAACTGTTTCTCAAAAGCCTTGCTTCTTCTCTTTGCCACATGCAACCTCTTATTTTGATTTCCTACCATCTCTCTTTGCTCTTTTATCTCTACCAGAAGTTTGGCACACACTTCCTACCCACATGCAAAGGCTTTGAGACACAAAAAAATTTTGTGTCCTCTCCTCTTTCCTGAATGGCTTCCATCTTATTTTCAGATTTAAATAATTTATTATCCTTATTTAATTAATAATAATATATAAAAACTTTTTGTCTTGAATTTAAGATGATATTCAGCCTGAACTACATGACTTATGGTAATTACCCTCATTATGTGCAGCAGTTTATATGTGAAATCATTTGGCTTATTTGCATTTGGTGAGAAGACAAAGAAAGACAAAAAGATGGAGTCATTTATCCACACAATTTTTAAAATTTCACAATTGCAAGTTTTATTGGCTTGGGTTTTTTGGGTATTTTTTTTTCATTTCTATTAATGGAGGAGGGACTTACTATGATAAAAATCTGATGATCATTTAGTTTTCAATGCAGTAAAATTCCAGGTTAGGACAGACAAGCGAAGTGGTGGTGGTAGTGTTGCTGCTGCTACACTTGCCACCTGTGAGCCTGCATCTGGAGAACTTGCCTCCATACATGAATGGCACTAGGAAACTGGAATGAGTCCATCCCATGGAGAATGACCAGGATGGATAATTGTCTGGAGCAGCTGATGCTCAAGGCTGGAAGAACTTGGTTTGGTTAGCATAGAGACTAGAAAGCTAAGGGAAAATTTTAATTTCTGTTTTCAGCTTCCTGCAAAGAGAGAGGAAGATTCTTCCCAAAGGTGCATGGTGAAAGGACAAGACACAACAACCAGAAGTTGCAGTAAGGGCAGTTCCAGATAAATATGAGAGAATAAATATTTCTCTGTGAGAGTAACTAAGCGTGGGAACAAGCTGCCCAGAGAGGCTGTCCAGTCTCGGAACTCAGAGATTTTAAAAACATGCTTTGACAAAGCCCTGAGCAACATGACCTAACTATGAGACTAGTTTTGCTTTGAACAAGTGATTGGATTACATCATTTCTAAAGGTCGTTCCCAACCAAAATTATTCCATGCATCACTAGACAGAAACAATTCATTCTGAAAATTACAAACTGCCCATCTAATTTTTCCTTTAGTCATGGAGTTAATTGACCATTCAAGTATAGATGGTTTCAAAAGGCAGTACATGCATCTCCAAAGAAATGAAATTATCAATTTGTATTTTGGAAACAAATTAATTTAATTAGTTTATTAATGTTAAGTAAGTGGTGGAATGAGAGGATGGACGAAGAGGACGAGATGTAAAAAAGTTTAAGGAGAGAAGATGAACTATCCTTAAAAAAATAATATTAGCTCTAAATGTAATATGTAGCATCAAGAAAAAAAAATCTGGAAAAATATCTGTAAGGAAAGTGAATTCTACAAGTCACTCACTGCAGGAAGTGAACTTTTCAGTTTAAATTAATTACAGCATAAATAGATCAAGAACATCTTTTTCTTTTCTGTTCCTTTTTTTTTTAACATAAATAATGTAGGTATTTTGTCAAATTTGGATTAATGTCTTTTTTTTTTTTTTGTCTAATCATGTTTAGAATAATTCTAAGCAACCAGTTAACCAGATGACTTTACCTCAAAAATACCCCCACCCAAGAGTTAGCATGTAAAGAGATCTTTACACAGATAAGTGTAAAAGATCCAAATTATTATTTATGCTAAGTATTGTGGGATATAAGTTCCAGTTTCAAGGGCTATCTTGAGAGCTAGTATCCTACTGTACAACAGAGAAAGAATCTCTCAATAACTGGTGATTGACAAGGAGGGTTATCCAGCATATCTCAAGTAAGAGACAACCTGAAATTTGAGACCTTTGAGATACCCGAGACATGAACATATTGGTGAAATTTATGAAGGGATTTTTATACACCAGATACTGTATGCACAGCCTTTTCCAGATAAATTCCTCACCTGTGTACTATTATTGAGCTATTTGCTCCTTTGGCAAATTAATTTCAAATGACTGGAAATACCCACAGACACAAGCTGTACTTTCTTTAAAGTTCAGATTAATAATGCCAGGCTATGAAGCTTAAAATAAGCATTAACTGCTAAAACCCATTGCAAAAATGAAGAATGTGGAAATTACAGCATGTACTCAGATGTGATGATCATTTTACAAACCAGTTGATTTTGGGAGAAGAAAATTTAGTCCAAAATCAAGATACTTCATATAGGTCACATATCCACTCAGATTAAAATATGCAGTGGCTCGCCAAACAACGTAGAATAGGATTATAAAACTGCTTAACTATATTTTGTCTATTTAACTACAAAGATCTTCATATAATATGTGTACACAAATGCACAAGTAAGCCTAGATGAAAATGTGATATATGTGTATAAATGTGTCTTTGCTTTTGGTTGCTAGTACTTTCTCTATGTTTATATTTGTTTATTTTTTATTTTCTGTTTCATATGGAAGACCTGCATACTGACAGTTCCTGGATTGTCTAGGCCTTATGTGAAGTTCTTAGCTATCAACTGGAAATCCATACTGCTGAATTTGATATTTAATGCTATGTATTAGAAGTGCTTTCTGAAGCTGTAAACAAAATGCAGTGGGTAAGAACATAGCTTCAGTACCTGCTTTATTGCTAAAAAGTGTAACTTGATAGAACTACATGATGGAATAACTATTATTCCATGGCACTTGATAGAATAACTGTATTTAAAGACGTATTTAAATATTTAGTAATATTTAAAACGTAATAAATACATTTAAAGATGTATTGGTTACACAATAAGTTTTGCAATCATCAGTAAATAACTGCTTATAACGCTTACAGATGAAAACTTAACTGAAAAGTTAGTGTTATGTTTTCAACCTAAACAAGACTGAAAATATCAGCCTGAATTATTCTAAAATGTCAAGTCTGTGACTAATAGAATAAGCTATGAAGACAACTGTTACTTATTAATATGTTGTAACACATTTAGAATAAATGTTCCAGAGATAAAATCCTGATAAATCTGTAAATCCATTCCTAGTCAGAACAGGCAATCTGTTAACAACAATTCAAAACATGAAGAAATGTTCAAAATTCTTACTTGGTATAGGATAAAAAAGTTAGAGATATAGACATAGATGATATAGATACAGATATAGATTATAGGTATAGGTATGGATAGATAAATCACATGGAAACAATGCAATATTTCTGGTTATAAGGGAATAATTAGGTAGTATTTTTGTAAAAACAATATTAATATAGAAAACATCAAATAAATTTCACCTTATCTTCAGTTCAGGACTGGGATGAGGGGATCATAAGATAATAATTTTAGTATGAGATAAATTCTAGAAAAAAATATTTGTGCTGTTCTTGTGCTTAGAAACAAAAAGTGGTGTGACCAATAAGCTTGTTAGCATGACAAAAATTTTGAGCAAGTAGTAGAAAATGTCTGAGATGGTGTTCATATTTATATTTGTACTAGAGGCTAGAAAGACAATGAATCTGGCAATTCATGTGTTTTTTATAGGAAAATACAATTGCTCTGTTTCTATTATCAAGATTTTTCTGAGGAATTTTTCAAGGTATTATATGTTAAAAACATCACACACTGTTCGACAAAATGCATATGTTCTATTTTCTGCATGCTAAATAGGTTAAAAAGATTGTTAAATGCTGGCTAAGCCATAACTTAACTTCACATATTTCAACAAAATTTAAGGCTGATTTAAGCCATAAAAAGTTCTGAGTTAGTCTTAGTGGTTCCTTCCTCTCTCATCCATCTATAGGGAAACCTGGGTGATATGGTTTACATCCGCATTAATGAGCAATGCAGTCCAATGTGAGCGCATTTCTACAGTGAAAGCATCAGGGCTGAGGACTTGCTGCCCACACTGTACATGCTTTGGGGGAAAGGATCACTTTTTGAAGTGTTTTATTTCCTTCATGGTTAAACAATTCTGAATAGAAAACACAGAACAAATCAGAGATGGAAGTGGTGGTGGTTTTCCAAACTTAGAAGGTTCAAATTAAAGGCTAAAACCTTTATGATGTAAAAATTGCACCTTGGTACTCCAAAGTATGGGTTAAAACATTTGTATCTGGGTAGAATGCAATTGTCATCTTCATATACAGCAAACTATGTCAGTTGTCAAAAAGTGCTGGTTGATCTGGATCTCCACAAAGAATTAGTCCCTATTTTTATTATTTACTGCATAAAATCATAACTTGAAAATCTGAAAGAAATTTCAATTGGGATTTATAACAAGATGCTGCAGGTGGAAAAGGGTGGAAAATAAGTAAGTGCAGTAAATCAAGATAAGTTAATTTTGCATATGTGATCATTATCACAGCACACTATTTGTACGGCAATGCTGGATTGCAAATGTCTTTCTCAGACAATAAACTTTGCATCTCTTATAGTATCAATAATAAAAAGCATGCCACTGTTACATAGATTTTCAAACACTTGTCATCTCTGAAAAGAAATGAATTAGTATGATTGCATACTGACTTACTTCACTGGAGGAAGACGGAAGAGTCAAAAATAATCTTTTGAAGAACAGTATCATTTTTTGAAAGACAGCTTAATATTCAGGGGTCTTGACACTCAACTAACTGAAAAAATTATTATAAAAGATGAAGCTTGAAAATCCTCTAATCCTTAATGAGCATTAATCTTTTAACTACTTTAAAAAAGAGTGTTTTATACCCATGGGGAAATCCTGCATAAGAAATTATGTCCTGAGCATGTGCTGTTCAACATTAAAGTATCACTGGAATTAGTTTCAATTAAGAAAATTAATCTGAAATTGATTAGTGAGCATTCTGACACTGCTGAAATTTGATTTTAATATACTAAACAGTTCATATACTTCTTTATATGCAAACATTGAAGATATGTTTCTATTCTTATCTATATGGATGATTATTTTCATCACTTGGGAAATTGTTTTTTCCTCGTTTTTACGTTGGCATGAAAGGAAGAATCATGTTTTTTCTCCATTTGTAAAACTACTGCACTTATTTTTTTTAGTGGGTTTTTTTTTCTCCTCTGGGAAGGAAAAAGATCTATATATATTTAATTTCTATTCACATCTGAGAAATTATTGTAAAACATGTACTTGAGAATCCTCCTTGTTCCATCAAAATTACACAAAATCTTCTTCACCTGCATGGCCAGTAGTAAAGCAAGGACAATAAATAGCAGATGTCTAACTGCTTTAGGATCAATAAGTTATGCAAATGAACAATGCCACAGTTTAAACTCTGTCAAGTTTTTCTTGTAGAACAAGTAACATTGAAGATAACATCAGAAGAGCCTTTGTGCCTTTTTTTAAAACATTAGGATTCCTCATGGATGCCTGAACAAAAGAAGTAAAGCATTTAAAAGTAGGATCTAAAAAATATATTAATATAAATTTGAATAAAAATATAAATAAGTATATATAAAAAGTGTGTGTACTTGTCTAGATTTTTGTGTGCTGGTGTATATAACGCGTCATTGATGTCACAACTACTGTTGGTATCATACGTTATTTCTGTGCTTAGAGTAAATGATCAAGCCATTCCTGGCTTTTAACCCTGGACCCTCTAAAGTCTCCTGGTCTAAAAAACTTTATCAAGCTGAAATATCTGTGTTGGGTTTGCATGACAAGGGGCTAGAGGGGCAGCATCTGTGAGAAGCTACCAGAAGATTCCCCCTTGTCCAACAGACCCACCTCCAGCTGGTTCCAACCGGGACCTTCCTCCAGCCAAGTCTGAGCCCATCACTGACAGTACCAGCATCTCTGTGATAGCAAAGTTAAGAAGGAAAAAAAGTATTGTGCAGGAGAAAATTGAACTGATGAACTGACCACAATCCCCATTTCTGTCCCCCGGTGCCACTGAGAAGGAGGAGATCGAGAATCAGGAATAAAGTTAAGCCTGGGAAGTATGGAGGGGTGGAGGAAAGGTGCTTTTATATTTGAATTCACTTCTCTGTATTCTGTTCTGGTTTGATTTGCAATAGATTCAATTATTTTTTCCCAGGCTTACTCAGTTTTGCTCATGAGGGTAATTGCTGAGGCATCTTTCCATGTCCTTTCTTTGACCCATGAGCATTTAGCCATATTTTTTCTCTCTTGTCCTGCTGAGGAGGGGCTTAATGGAGCTTTAGTGGGCACCTGGCATCAAGTCAGGATCAACCCACCACAATATCTTTTTGTCTTTATTTCTGTGCTCCTGATATAGTAATTGTAAACCCCATGGCAGACTGAAAGCAGATGGTTTTGAGATAATGAGCAGCTTTTGGGTGTATTGGGAGTGCAGAGAGAAGAGGGTAAAGATTAACATATATTCTAAGAGTCTCGTACATTTGGACTCAATGTCCTATTTCTGGCAGTTTATGAATTATTCTAGAAAAACAAGACACACTCCTGTAGTTTAGTCACACAGAAAGAAAATTAGAAAAGAGATATATAAAGGAATAGGTCCAGACATACTGATGGTTGTCCAGATTCTTCCAAAATGTTGTGAAGTTGTTTTCTAGAAGATTCTAGCCTTGATTTTCTGAAGTAAATATTTTGCTTGTGTCAAGGGCAAAAATGGAGTAAATATTCTGACCGTCTCTGTTCTGTTCCTGGACCTCAGTTTCTAAGAAACTAATAAGAAAAAAAATAAAATCTGAGTTATTATTTGTGCCATTAAATTCACTTGAGCCATGTTCTTGCCTAGCAGTTTGAACCTTTATGCATGCTCCTAATATAGGACTACTAATGACAAGTAATAGAGCACCCCAGTAAGCCTTTTAATGTGATAACTGGTAAACGTGACCTCCAAGTATTTCAGTCAACATCTTGGGAACCACAACATTTGTATTTAGTTTGTATTCTAATTTTACTGATTAATTTGATTCCCCTCAGCTGTTAAAACCAGATAATTTGATCTGAAAATGATGTGACACTTCCATTAAGATCTGAGCGTTACTCACATACTGTACAGTACAACATAAAAAATAGACCTGTCTTGCACAGGTTTGCAATACACAATGACAGTGGAGAAATGAGATAGGAAATAAACTTGCTGCATTGCAATGAGCATGTAATGAACATAAAAGAGCAATATTATAGAAGTGTTAATAACTGTTTATTAAATATGAATGTTTATGATTTCCATCAGACAAATCTATTTCATTTATCACAGTGTACTTTGGTGACAATGAAGGCACAAAGATGAAGACAATTTATTTGAATTCATTATCTAAACTACTGTGCTTTAATACCTCTGCTGCTCTAGCTTTCCTAACGTATCCTCTCAAGGATACCATTATGCGTCTGCTATTTTTCTGGGTACTTTTTTTGTTTCTTTCTTTCTTTTTTATTGTTGTGTTTCATAGTAATAAACCACTGTCAATACCCAAACAATTTCTTAATTTACCTTCTGCATATTCATCTCAACACTTACAATTATATATCTCTGCAAGGACAAAGCAGGTCTGTTCTTTGCAGATATTCACTGCTACTTTTATTATTATATTTATTTATGAAACAAAAGTCACAAAATACATTTGGATTCAGAGAATGAAACATGAAGGCTCCTATAAAGTTATAAAATAGCCATGTAGAAAAGGTATAATATTTCTGTGGGTATAAGAAGGGTAATGCATCATGGAAAAAAAACATGAATAGGAGGAGGTAAGAAAACACAAGAAAAAATGCAACTTAAGAAAAGAAACTTTCTGTTTATTCTAGATCTTTCAGATTCTTTTATAATCATTTCTTTTCCATGTATAATGCCATCTTACTGTTCCCTGATAAATGATGAATTATCATTTACAGCAACTATTTTCATTGCCTTAGAATGACTCTGCTCCATGCTTGTCAGGATGCTCCTGAAATACCTTGTCCAGTTCTGGTTGCCACTACTCAAGAAGAATCTGGATAGACTGGAGACAGTCCAAAGAAGGGTCATTAGGAAAGGCTGAGAGAGTCAGTTCTTTTCTCCCTGGAAAAGAGAACGCTCAAGGGGCACCTCATCCAAGTATTCCAGTGCTTAAAGGCTGGCTCTACAGACGACTGAGGCTCTCTCTTCGGAAGGAGCAACTGGAGAAAATAGGGGAGAAACACTGTAAATTGCACTGGGAGAGGTCTCGTTTCAATGTAAGAAAGAATTTTTTTACAATGAATAGAATAATTTGCTGTAACAACCTCCCCAGGGATGTGGTTGAAAAGTTGAAACTTATAAAAAGTTGAAACCTTTTGAGGTCCCTTCAAACTTTGGTTACTCTATGATTCTGTAAAATGAGCAACTTACTTCACTGTTTTTCACCTTTCTTTGCAGTGACATTCATGAAATAAATTCTTACTCTTTGTTTTAGTTGCTGTTATTAATTTTTTTTCACAGGCAACAGGAAGGCACAGTTTAGTGCATTTTAACTTGACAAATTATCATAGGAAGACTCAGTCAGAAATTTTTTTGCTTTTTACATCTTATAATCATTGGACTTCATGATGAAAATATTTTCCATAAAAAAATGCTTTGCTGATGTTTCCCCAAAATACCTCTGTGTTGTCTCATGTTTTATAGACATCATAGTGCTGTTCCCTCATGTTTCTTTTGCCTCTAGGCAGTAGTGATTGCAGGCATCAGCCTGCAATGTAGTCTCTTATTTATATTTTTCTTTCCCTTATTTTTTTTTTTTTTATAATTTCTTTTAAAAATTTCTTTGGGTTCAGGGAAACTCAACACTGGAAATCTTGACAGGTATCCATTAGATAGGAGCAAGTTAGAAAACATGAGTACTTCAAACATAATCAAAAGGCAGCAGCTTATCTTTATGATACTTGTGCTCATCTGAAAAATTAAACTGTAACTGCAGGTAGCAAAATGTTCATTCTGGCCAAAAATGACAGTGTTCTAGAGAGAGGAAATGTCTTCTTATAAAACCCAATTTATGGCTGATAAGCAATTAGAATATCGTCATGTTTTGGCTCTCACGACCTCGCACCCGGGGCAGCCGGGAGTGGTGTGGCAAGTAAAAGGACAGGCACGATTGGGTGACACAAAAAGTAAAACCACTTTCATGGCAAAATAACAAAGAGCAAAAGGTGAACACACAGTACAGACTCAACCACAAGAGGTGAAAAAAAGGGTGGCTACAAAGTATACATATAAGAAAGATCTGATGATCCGAAGGCAGGGTTCCAACCACAAACCAGGATTAGGAATATGAAAAAAATAATAGGGCAAACAACAACCAGTCAGGGGAGAGAACTAAGACCATTTTGGAAGCACAACCTTATATGAACAGGCTCGCTAATGTCCTACCTACAGGCTTGATTCCTAGAGTCTTAAGTTACTGCCTAAGGCTGGTTCATTATCAGCCCAAACCAGCTCTATCCCCACAGAGTATTTTATCAAACATACTTGTGGTCAGAGCCTGTCATACTGATGCTCTTCTTAAAGAGAGACTGGTAAAATTGCAAGTCACAAGTATGTTCAACAAGTGAGAATTTTATATTAGAATTAGAAGTACAAAAGTGCTTGTAGGCAGAGGTTTGTATATAATACTAGCAAGAGAAAGAAGATCTCCAAACAATCCTTCAAGGAATGGACAGGATACTTTTTGTGTTTAGAATAAGGATAACTCTTGGGACTACAGTTAATGCTCCTAATATCAGAAAGCTTTGAATAGGACGGGGGAGAAAGGGATGCTTGAAGAAGGTCTAAGGGGAATGAAGTGCAGATGTCTGCACACAGACAGATGAATGACAAGTGATGAAGAGTGAGGTTGAGGCTTACTTCCAGAAAGAGTCCTATTAAGGTACTATAAATCAGAGGAAAAAGAGTGAGTTCAAAAATACTGACATAAGAGATAACTTGGAGAATAAATACTGTAGAGCTGACAATGAAAGGGAGAGAGGAAATGTTCAAAGAGTAGAAGGTCAAAAAAACCCCAAAAAACCCAAAACAAAAATGAAACAATGGGGTAGATACTGCAGCTAGAGAAGGAATGAAGTGACTGAGCCAGTGTTGTGAGCAATGCTAGAGGGAAGAAGGGAAAGTTTTCTTTATAAACAGTTTATCTGGCCAGCAGGACAGTTAGCAGCATGGTGGAAAGAATCAAAAGGCAGAAACTGGGCTTTCATTTTATATTTTCAAGTAGAAAGAAGTTTACAGACACTTTCTGCTTATTTCTGTTCATTTATCTCAAAGAATACAGCCACCTAACCCAAACCCCACATTTTAGACAAAATTATATAATTTTCTTACTTTTAATTCACATATGTTGGTACATCAGAAAGCTCCTCTGCTTGTATGACTGATGAGTTAAGGAAACTTCCCATTGTGACCATTCGCAAGAGTCCCTATCAGTCTCACTCCCACTATCCCAGACTCCCACTTTGTGGTAGGCAGCTCCCATGACTGACGTGTCCTCCTCGGCTCCCCACACACCCACTCCACAGTCAGACCAGGTTTCCCATAGCAGATTCTCAGATGTCTCGTTCCATAAAGCCATTCCATTCACAGCACAGTAACACAGGAATAGCCTGGTGCCCCCAAGGTGCACCCCAGTCAAGGAAGCCCTGGGCTTTTATACCCTCAAATGGTATTCTCTCATGGGAAAGGTTCTCTCTTCCTCACGCGTCTTCATTTCCTGTCCCCTCTCCTTGTCCCTCCACCTGGTTGTCATCACCCATCTCCTCTCACCTCCTTTGTTTGGTTGGTGATTCCCAGTTCCTGCTGTCCATTCCCCTGAATGATATCCCCCACCTTGGTGCCCTTTGTCATCCCAAACGTTGGTATTTCACAGCCCCTTGTGTCTGGCTCCCACCCTGAGCTCAGTCTGCATCTCACTCTGCAGTTTGCCAGCAGAGCTACCTGGACCAGGAGTATTCCTCAACAGATGTATGAGTGCATCTTATACATGAACAAATCATCCGTAAGCATTCGGGACCTGAGTCTATCTCAACCAGTGTAACAGGGCACGCAGTGCTCTCTGCCAGCATAAACCTTTCATTGTGATCATGAGATGTAGGAGTGAACAATTCCAAGGTAAGGTGAGTGGAATTGTTTTAAATGAAAACATTTAAATCATCATAAAAATTTCTCAAGACACAAAATTAGTTTTTCAACAAAACTCCAAACTCCAAAATGTATGATCATTTTTACAGAAGTGATTAAATTTGTACAGTTTTCATAGTGAAGAATTAATTTTTCCTGTAGGAGTTTTTTTCCCCTGTGTGCTTACTCTGCATATGCTAATATAATTTAGAAATGAAAATAATGAAAAAGCCCACAGTAAATAGTGATCATGACCCCTTAAAATAATCAAACTTCAGAAACACTAGAGAAGCTAACAGGCAGTTTGATTTCCAAATATCTAAGTTCCATTGAATGTTCAGTTTTATCTTTGTACATTTTCATTGCTGGCAAAAAAAAGGTGAAAGTAGTTTCCAAGGAAGGTGAACTAATCTGACACCATCAACTTCAAGCTCTTTTTAAACTACTCAATAAGTTAATTATTTAGGTCTTCTTAAGATTTTTTTTTTTAATCTTTCTTTTTAACTTTTTCAACTTAAACTTTAAAGGCTAGACCAGTTGCCAGAGCCCTTTCTGGTGAAATCAATTCACTCTTGTGAACAGGTGGAAATTATTTCCTTGGGTTTTCAAAATCCTGTGGAGAGCTTTGATGGGGAATTCCAGAGCTATTATATATACAAGTGTGATAGGCAAGTTTCCCTTCAACAGAGACAGTTGAGTATTCACGCAAGATATCAGTTTCTTGTGTGATAGTGGTGAATGGGGAAAGAAAAATTACCTAACTGATATTCAGAGTAGAAAAATAATCAAAATCTCTGTCTTATAAACAGAACTTTCTTGTTCCAGATCTCTACAGAACTTTGAAAATTTAAGTTTCATTTTTCCCTACCAAGGGAACTAATAAACATCACTGTCTAATTCCTGTTGTGACACTTTCTATCTAGGATACTTCCACAGGGCCAGATGATGTGGCTGACTTTCCAGAGTCACAACTCAAATTAGATGTGATGCCCTACAGAGTCTGAAATTATTCTAAATGGCAGTGCTCAGGCAACCACATCTTCTCCACTTTGTCTAATGAGTTTTCTGAACAGATTATTTTGAGACTTTGTCCAAGGTCTTGTTGAAAACCCAATTTAAACACATCACACAACATTAATTTTTTCTTCTACTATCTTGGTGTGTAGAAATAATACAGACAAAACATGGTAGCATCTTTTTTTCTTTATTCAAATGTCTTAGTGTTGGGAAGGCTTTTTGGTTTGATTGCTTTGTTTTGCTTGTTGTTGTTGTTGGGTTGTTGTGAGGATTTTTTGCGGAATTTTTTGATGTGTTTATATTTGATATTGAGGTTAAAGTACTTTCAACCATTATTAACAAAACCTGAAACCAATCAATTTTCTCTTGCATACTGGCTTGAAGAAAAAAGACTGCAGCTGAAAAATGCTCAAGAACTTGAATCTGGAGGTGAAATTCATTGCTCAAGTCCACCTCCTGTTTAGACTGTTTCTCCGTCTCCATGAGAGACAAACTCATGGGGAAATACCAGTCATTTGGAATGATGATTTCTTCATATATCCTGATCCCTCTGAATGTAATTTTTGGAAACAAAGTTTCACAGACTTACCATAAGGATGTCCTGACTTGGAAGCAGTGGCCAGAACTTTGTTTTGGAGTGTAAATATGAAAGAGAAAGGGATGAAATCTACAAACAAAATTGAGACAATGAAACCATGAACAATAATCTGTCTGATTTAAAAACAGAAAAAAATTACTCTGGATAAACTTGTTCATTCTTCTGAATGGAACTACAAAACCAATGAACATAGAGAATACACCAGATGTAATAAAACTTTAATTTGTGGAAATATTTTACATCATATTTTGTGTCAAAATCTTCCCTGAAAAGTCATTTAAGTTGGTGTGGATAGAGAAGCCCCTCCAGTGTCTTCCATAATGTATTATTATGGCACCAGGCAGAAGGACAGGACCTAAAAAATGGAGGGGGAATGGAAAGAAGTGTCCTCTTGGGGTAGCAGGAGAACCCCCTGCTGGCCTCCCTGACTTTCCCAGATACCCTTACACTATTTGTATGAGGCTCTGGAACTTGAGAGTCAGGCAAATGGTGTAAATAAAAAAAAATCTCAGTCATGTATAGGTAATCTTGAACAATTCCTCATATATAGTCCTTTCCTTAACTATTTAACCTGCTTAGTCAAAACTGCTTAAAACCAGTACTGCTATGTCAAATAAAGTGTTCTCTATAAAAAGATAAACACAAGTGTGTATGCATACATGAATACAAACATAATTGGAAAGCAGGTATTCTGTTCTCACCTTCTAGGCTTTGACCATCACATACTGATAGCTAAAAGGAAAATTAGAATTTTTCTGTTTCACTATTTTTCATATACTGATACAATTAGTGACATACAAAAATATACAATTGACAGCATGGTAGCTTGTCATCAATATCACTGAATCATGATTTCACCTTCTTATGAATGAAACCCAGCTAAGTTTATTTTTATTTGCCCTTTCCAGACCTGAAAGATTTGTTATTAGAGAGGAAATTCTTTTATTAATCCATTCAAACACTTGAGGCAAAATTCTTAAACAAGTGAATATATACATATATATTTGGGGGGTTTTCTAAAGTAATTAATTTAAAACTTCTAATAAATTAATATATTTACAGATGAAGAAAGACTATAACATTTAGGGAAGAAAAAAAATAAATCTATTCTCTTTTTTATGCCCTAAAATTTATCTGATTATTCTAAACCTTCTGATGCTGATAATTCCTGGCCTTCAAAATTACAAATTTCTTTCCTATGTTAAGAAAAACAAATCAACAAACCAGGTAGACATGTGTAGTACTCACCATACCTACATCCTGGTATTTTGAGCCCAGTCAGCTCTGCTTATGCCTATAGACACTTTGAAATTGATGTGCCTTGTCTAGAATCTGGACTTCAAAGTGAAACTGGTGTCATAAAAAACCTCACTTCTTCAGATCAGGTAAAGTTTTAAACTCTGCTCTGAAAGGGAAAAAAAAAAAAAAAGCTTTATTTTTTAACTCACTTTAGTCTTTGAAGTCTGGCTTCAATCCAATTTTAAAGAATCTGTCAGCAAAGTCAGCAAGGTTTGCACTGGAGTTTTGATTTCTGCAGGCAAGTCTGTCCTCAGCTCAGCCCATTGAGATTTACTTGGATGTGGCCCATAAACAGTAGATCACTGCTATTCCTCCTCCTCAGGAGCAAACTCAGAGAGTCTGCTGCATAGGATGGGGAGAAATAAGAAAGAATAGAACTAAACCTGGTAATTTTGTTGTAGAGACTTCTGGTATTCTTTTGGCCTCACTTCACTCCCCTTCATCCATATTAAAAGGCAGAAGGAAAGAAAAATAAAGGGAGATATCTTTGAAATCTGAACAAGGGTCTTGTCTTCAAGATAGGTTTGTAACAAGCACTTCATGATAGTTCCTTGCTCTCTGCATTACCTCCCACTGCTGAGTGATTCCCAGCTCCTGGAGTTCTAGACTGAACACACGAGAAAATTCACTGGAAGAGCTACAGCTATGCCTGTGATGTGAGATTGCAAAGCTCTTACTCCTGCACACTACAGGACAACTGTACCATAAATGTTTCGGATTATTTTGGTCACAAAAAGAAAGCAAAATGAGGCAGGTTTTGTTGGTTTTTTGGTTTTTTTTTTTTCTGTTAACATAGAAAGCTTGACAAATAAGCTTTAAGAACATTTTATTTTACGCTAGCCTAGCTCCCATATTATAACATAGCTGTTATTCCTCTTATGAGCTGAAGCTCGATTTCCTTAGTTTTTAATTTTTTGTTAAACCAGGCTTTCTTCATGGACTGCCTGTGACATGATGGTGGTTGAGGGAGAAAGGTAGATGGAAGGCTGCAATATGTGAGGGAGGATGCTGGGCAATCAGGCCCATAGGAGAATAGAAGTGTGAGGGAGGGACTGGAGTCTCATAGGGTACCAGATATATCAACATTGACCTGAACAGTCCAAAATTCAAATGCTTTGGAGCTGGATGACAGCAAAGATTACACCAATTTTTATAATTTATTTTTTCCATTATCCTTTTCTGAAGACAAAGAAAAAAAATTTCAGAAAGTTTTTAAGACAAGACAATTTTTTCAGAAACTGCTATTTCTACCAAATTAAAAAGTAAAAAAAAAGCAACAGCAGCGTTAAGGAATAGGAATATTCAGAGCTTTTTGACAACATTGAAATTTAAAGTATTCAAAGACTCCATGTAATATCTTTAAAAAAAACCAACTAACTTAAAAATGTTTTCTGCTTTGTCTACATGATAGAGAACTGATTTACCACATATAAGACCTTGTTAAGGTTTAAAGGTTTCAATATATGTATATTACATATGTTAAGGTGTAAAGTTAAAAAATATAATGAAAACATTAGAACTTTGGAGTGAAGTTCAAGCAGAACATGGTTCAAATGCTCTTTTTTGTAGAAGTGATGGATTTTATTTTTTTCATGTTTATAATTCTCAACTATATTAAGGGTAAATAAATATTAACCAAATAAAATTGTTAGGTCAGTAGAAAAAAAGTTGTCTGAAGCTTCTTGCAGTTTTTAAGGAGCCCCAACAAAATTAAATTCAGGTTTTTAATATTCTTTACCTGATATCAGCTTAATATTCAGATAGAATGATATTAAAAAATATTATTTATGAGACAAGGAATTTAAAAGATGACCAATAGTCAGTACTCATTAGTTCAAAGAGTCATGGATTTTCCTTGGTCTTAAATAACGAATACTTTTTGTTTGAACTTTTTTAATATTACGATGATAAGTTTGGATAATCAGTTTGGAGGAACAAGATGTGGCATCTCATTTAAAAGTTTGGAATTACTGTCAGTATTTCTCATTTCTATGAAAAAAGTTTCTCGTTTAATTGTTGCAGAGAACAACATGCATAACGACTGCTTTTCCTCCTTCTACTACAGGTTTCACATATATGTTTGTATTTCTTTAGAAATCTGAATTCTTACTTTAATTTAAATTGTAGGGAAAAGATATTATCCTCTGAAATTAAAGTACAGAGGAGCTCACATAATTTGCTAATATTTTCTAAAAATAAAAAAAAATATTTTTATTGGCTTTGAATGTATATATTTTTTATTGACTGGACATAAGTATTACATAAAAGTCCAAAATATTTCTGGGGTTTGCTGATAAATTTTGTGGTTTTCACAATCTTTTCACAATTCTAAAGCCCAAGCAGCAGTTCAGTTCACTGGTTTTTAGAGAGCAAGTAATTTTAAGATTCCTTTTGATTGTTCTGGAACTTTCCAGCACGCCTAAATTTAAGTACATTCAGAATGCCTGTTCTGCACTTATCTTCCACCTAAAGCCATCCTCAGACCAGATCTAAGAACCCTCTTGCTCACATTCCATGTAAATGCCATTTAAAGGAGCAACCAAGGATAGCCAGAACCTAATAGAAAACCTGAGCCTCTATCCTCAGATGAATCTTGAAAGTCTGAGTCTGAAGTGTAAACTCCAGGATTTCTTTCCAGTTCCCTCTGGAATTAATGATAAGAAGCTTAAAGGAAGCACCCTGGAGTGCCCTCCTGGGCTGTGCTGGTGGTAAAGGTGGATTTTTAAATTTAAGCCAAATACAGTGGGTACCCAAGTTACAAGCACACACTTCCACCTTTGGAAGTTTAGGGATTTTTTAATGCATCAGAATTTTTATGCAGAAATCAATGAAAAAAAAAAATTAGCAAAGTTTCATAAGAGTGTAAAACTAATAACAAGTCTTACATCTCTTCAGGTGGTTATGGAGCATTCAAGAGGTTTAAAAAGTAACTGCTGGTGACCTGTACAAATCTTGCAGAAAAAAAAAAGATAATTGCGCAGTAAGTTCTGTCCCAGCATGCCTCCTTCCTGCTCATACCACAGCACACCTTTCTGAAGGCTGCAAGCCAGGTTCAGACTGCACTGGGCTCCTGACCTAGCTGAAGGTGCATTTGCAGTTCAAGTGTACAGTGCTGGGAGACAAACAGCTATCCTAAACTAATTCCTGCTTACTCATCGAATTCTCTTACACTCCTCAACTCTCTCAGGAAAGAGCAGTGCTTCTGAACCTTCCCAGAGGGTGAGACAGTCTGTCTTAATTAGGTTCCTACATTCATCGTGTTGGTTATGAACTGAAGCCTTCATCTATATCATGCGGAAGAGAGAATATGACATCCAGCTAAATGAGATTTTAGGGTTTGTTAAGGGAATGAACTACAGTTAGATTATACAGTAACCTGTAGTTCAAACAGTACATTTCAGTGTTTCAACACTTACAGTTTCTTATGATTTCTTGTTTTCCATGGGCCCCTAAGTGTTAATTTGACAAAGTGCGTTCATATGCAGTTGTATAATAAAATTGTTCTCATAGAGCACAAAATTATTACTGTGGTAATAAGTGAACCCAGTGCCTGCCAAAAAAAGAAAAAGGGGAGGATGCAATTTTTGAATTCTCTATTCAACATAAAATGCAGCAGTTTCCATTTCACAATGGTCCATAAGGGCAATGATGGCACAAACTGATTTTTTAAAACTATTAATCTGTTCCCACTTATTTCAGTAGAAGTTGGATATGTAAATATCTCTAAAACTTTTTTCTGTTATAGCTGTTCATCTTTTACTTACAAGATTGATTGCATAACCAGTTACAAAAAAAAAAAAAAAAAGAAAAAAAAAAAAAAGGAAGAATGATAAACTAGAGAATTAAAGTTTTGACCTTCAGTAAGTTTCTAAGTATTTCCTTTTCTCTAAACATGTGAATAGTCACATGCTGTCCTTAGGACTCCAGGTGAAGCATAAAATAACATCTATTTAACACTACTGCATATACAAATAGTTTAGTTCTAAACCTATTTGCTAAAGATATGGTTTTTTCACTCTAATAGTGCTTTCATAAGTATATATTCTTCGTATATTTTCAGAATCTTTATTCTTTTGCATTACTGAAAATCAGTGTGTGAGGGATTCAGTGATAAATGTGAGGGGTGTTTTTTAGTGCAAAAAGAGGTTTTTTGAGGATTAAGGTTTTGTGATACCTTATAAGTTTACAGAATTTAAAGATACATACTTTTCGATGTTAGAATTTAGAAATCCAAGGCAGTGAAAGGAAAATGACAAGAAGTAGTTCTTAAGCCTGTCATGTCCCAGTGGGTTTGAATTTTTACTGTTTCCATTCTCAGTGCCTTACCTCAGGAGGAGGAGAATGTGATAGCCAGAAAATCAGAGTAATAATGCATAAATTTTATCTATGACACTACAGTAAGAATAATTTCACTTTAATAATGTCTATAGTTTTACCTTCACACTTTTTTTTGCCGTTCTTGGTGGAGGTTTTCATCCTATTCTGAACTGACAACACTAGCATTTCAGCTCTTGGAAAAAAAAAACAAAGCCAAAGAGGGATGATACAGCTGAAGAAAATTATCATTAACATCCACAAGATCTTCTTTTTACTTAAGTTAACAGTGAGGTGTTTAAGATATCACTAAACTAGTGATATATGAGGATTTGCCAGAAAAGTCTATAAAAAAAAAACAACTCTAAGAATTTTTATAACTAACAGTAAAGGGTACCTCAATGTCTATTTCAAAGCTGATTTGATGAATACAGAAAAGGTCAAACTAAAAATAACTAGACTGAATCAGTTATAAGTGTAGTAACATATGCCTCATTTAATAATGAACTCTAAATTTGCTCTGCAGTTTAAGTAGTATCATGAATGCTAATTCTGACAGTAAAGGGTTATGAACTACCTGTCTGCTTGAGTCTGGCACAAGGTCAGGCAGTTATAGAACTAATGAAAACCCTGATGTACCAAAAGGTGGATGATTGACACGAGTGTGCTAGCTGAAGAAAGTGCTGAGGAACTCTGGTGCATTCAAAATGACAGTGTCCTGAAACACAATTTACAGCAGTCCATTTGTTTAGCCCAAGTGTAGCAATAAGCCCAGGTGCTTATTGCCTACATAAGCACGGCAGAATTCAGGCTGTATTATATTAAACTTCTACATGCCAATCACCTGAGGAATCTTTCTGGTATGGTTTGTGATGATCAACCTAAGGCCATTATTCTCTGAATGTGTGATTATGCTTAGAAAGGATTTTCCATATATAATTCAGAGCATCCTGAAAGGATGAAAAGGAATTATTGTTAAATCTTTGTAAGTGAAAGAAAGCATAAAACTGTAAAACCGTCAGCTAATAATTTTACAATTGATTATTTAAAATTGTTTGAAAAGACTGTATTCTTCTATATGCTAGGAAAAAACCTTTGTTCCTTTTACCTCCTGGCTGTGTGCTTCTCTTCCAGATCTTTGCATACCATAGGATTAATTTTCATCCATTTATTTCCTTTTTAGACAATTCTACATTGCTATGATTATTTTTAGTTAATTCCCAGATTTCTGTAAGTAATGAGATGTTTTTAAGACATGGAAATACTGGACAACAAAGCATATAATGGGTATCATAAAGGAAAGTGTCAGAAAATAATTAAACAGCAAAAGATTATTCAGTAATCTTGGGAATATCTAATAGGTAAAATAAACACCTTTTTCTCTGAAATGCTTTTCTGTGTGAATTCATACAGCCACGTAGGAATTAAGCCACACAGAAAAATTTTTAAGGGATGAATCTCAGTTACAAAATTGAGGTGATAAACAGGAATATAAAGATTTCATTATCTAGAACTATACTGAACTGACTTTCAGAAGTGTGGCAGCTCAGAAGAAAAATTGATTCAGTTCACTTAGGATTCTGATTTTAAGAGATGTTAACAGCTGTAGTAGATAGTTGGAAATAATAATTTTCTCCATTTTGATCTATTATCTCCATATTTAGTCTCCTATCCCTCCTTTCATCGTCTTTCTTCCAGGTGTCTCAAAGAATTTCTACAAAACTTTCTCTACGTAAACCCATACTTCCTCCAGAGGTGTAAAATTAATGTTGGGCAAAGCAGACTTTTCTGGACCTCCACAAATCATCTTCAGTTACTGCACAGAGAATAATATATCTAGTTTTGAATCTCTTAATTCATCAAGAGATCAACATGAATAAGGGGTAACTCACCAAATTAGGTGTCTAGTACATAGGATGCGCATGGAGAGGCTGAGGGAATTGAGCTTGCCTAGACTCAGAAAGAAGCTCTGTGGAGAGATGTGATGGCAGCCTTCCTCCTCCACCTAATGAGGGTTAAATAGAACATGGAGGCAGGTTCTTCTCAGAGGGTCACAGAGAAATGACATAAGGCAATGGCTACCATTTACAATGGAAATTCCATATACAGGCACTATCATTGCACAAAGAACCGTTAAACCAGTAACAAGCAGCTTGGCCAAAGGCTGGACAAAAGCTGAAGTAACCTGATATCATTTCACAGCTAATGCTACTTGAAGGAGGTCAGACCAAATAAACTCCAAAAGTCCCAGGTAGCCAAATTAATTCTAGGAATATTAATGTTAATTGTGATAGAATTATTGGTCTATAATGCTGGATAAACCATCTGTGTGACTTTTGTTATGGGTTAAAGATATAAGTGAAAATTAAGAAATAATAAGAAAAGAAGTAATAAAAAATGCAAGATTAAGAAAGGAAGCATTTCTTTTTATTTTGTCTCTGTGTGGCCTGTGAGCTACAATGTAATGCATACATTCTCCTGCAGTTTTCAAATATGAGTCTGTTGCTGCTCTATGTCACTACAGTTAATCTATTATAGCAACAGGTATTTACCATTAAATAGAAAAAGGAAAATGGATTTTCGCATGAAAGTGAGACACGGGGTTCATGGTGGTCATATGAACTCACAAGAACTGAAACAGAAAAACAACACTCATTACTGTTTCAGCATGTGCAAGAAACAGACAGTACAAAGCTGATGAATAGAGCAATTTTCAGAGTGATTCAAGGCAAAGTCATTTAGCACAGATGTTTCTGTAATTGTGATAGACTCAGAAAATTCAGTGTTCAGTGGTCCTTGAACACATATTTCCCAGCTAGATGGTGTATCTTGAGTAATTAATATAATAGAACGGAAGAAGTCTAGTCTGGGTAAAGTATATCTCCCTGAAAGTTATGGGGAGTAGGGAAGAGGATGACAAGGCTTTATCTGGTGTATTTTTACTCTTGGTTCTCTATTAGCTCTCAGTTCTCTATTGGTTTTCTATTAGCTTTATACTGTGGTTTGTTTTGGATTCTGTTTTTGGTTTTTTTCGCTTGATTGACTTTCCAGATAGGAATTTAGCACATAGTGCTTCATTCCAGCCTAAGTGAGTCAAAACAGCTGTGATCAACCATGTTGGAATTCTGTTTCAGTCCGTCATTCAACAGTATGAAGAACACCTCGGATATGTTAAAAAAATAGACACTACTTACTAGTCATATAGCTATTTGCAGCAACCTGAAAGGCAGAGCTGGCTTTCCATTAAAGTCTGACAGTTTGTCTAATTTTCCATTGAAACCACAAACACTGGATTATGAGAAGACATGGAATACATGGAATATTCTTGAAGAAAAGGAGGAAGAGAAGAGAGACTGTAAGAGATCACATAAAACCTGGAGACCAGAGAAACATAATGCAGGGCTTTGGACAGGGCTTTAACTATCCTGGTCTAGGGGAAGGTGCTCCTGCCCATGGCAGGGGAGCATGGAGGCAGCTGATCTTTAAGGTCTCTTCCAACCAAAACCATCCTATGATTCTATGACCTATTCTACAGGGATGAATTATATCAAGTAGCAAAATATGACATAGAGAAAACACAATATGAGGTAAATCTGGATATCAACTGGGATTATGAGACTAAGTATTCAATTTAGAACAAATAGACTGAAACAGAAGTCAGTGGAGGAATTAGCTATTGTTGGACTATGCTACTGATTGTAACCAAGTGAAACAAAAAAATAAAAGGTATTGTATGACCAAGTACTAGAAGAAGAAAGGTTATGCACAGAATTTCTAAATTAATTCCATTCATGATCCCATTTCACCATTATGTACTGATATTCTTGTTCTTTCTATGCCTCCAGGTACAGTAACAGGCTCCCATACTAGCAGTAGCATTGGTCTCACTCTCTCTGTAGAACTATGAATTAAAATGTGTTATCATATCCAGCTTCTTGTCTTAAAAATAAAGTTGCCTCACTTTTTCCATTTCTTTACCTGCCAAACAGTATTTTTCTGAGGATGTTTCAGAATCTTCAGTCATATACATAGCGGATACTGAAAAGAACTACACAAAGGAGAGCTCCTAAAGCTTCCTATTCTTTTCCTTTTTAGCTGTTAACAATAAAACTGAGAATAGTGATGTTGGAAGTGGAAAATCACAGATCATTTATCTTTTGCCTTTCCTGATCTGAACTTTCCATGTGACTAAGAGAAGAATCCTCATTCATGATCCAGAGAAAGCTTTCTCTAAATATATCTATTGATAAAAGCATATAAAAGGGGGCTGTTCCTTCTTCATCACATACACTGAGGCTTGTCATGAGGTCAGAGTGACACACTCTTGTGCTGTCTCAGGGACCATTTACTCCGTAATCACTCACATGAAGCGGAACTACTCCAGCAATTGAAATGCAGACTGACCTACCGCAGACGTCCCAGAGACTGATCTTCAAATCTCTGCTGCGGGATGCATAGAGGTTACACATGAAGATGCTCAAGCCCCCTAGTACTAGATAAAAGGTACAGACCTCTCTCTTCCACAGCCTGTCTATTGTGAGATGAGGCTTGTATAAGTATCACAATCTGAAACAGGGTTCAAAGTTCTGAACCCTGCTCAGGTGCTCCCAGTAGTACAGACTGTGTATCTAATTCATCTTTAAACGTATATGGAACAGGGAAAAGACTTTTAGGGTATCAGTGAAGTTTCCCCTCATTCATACTCATGTCATTCCCAGGTAGTACTTTAAGGTTTTTCTGCAAGGTAGACTTTGTGGCATTTGACTCCTCTAAGCCAAAAACCAAAATTTATGGCAAGTGACTCATAGTCTGTGTAAAGTAGCCAGGACCTACTGGATAAAGAAAAGTAATTTTAAAAAGTTACTTTAAAAGTAGTGACCACTATCCTTTCTTGAAAGAGAAAGCTTAGTCACTTCCTTTGCAAAAAAGTTCATGGTTAAAAAGTGGTAAAATATATCAATTTCTCCAGTGCTACCATCATCCACTGAAGCAGATTATTCATTGGGTAGTCTGTTCTGCTGCACTTGGTCCTCCTGAAGTGTAAGGGATTTTTGCACAGAAATCTCCACCGAAAGACCCTATGTGCCAAACTCAGGGCACTTTCAGTGCTAGACAGTGTGTCAGATGGTCTGCTCTGCTGCAGTTACCCTGCAGTCTTTTCAAATGTTATCCAAACTCACCTTCTGATGGTTTGCAGGCTAAAATGGTATGACTTAAAGGACAGTGTTTTACAGTCCACAATAACGTCACAGTAGAATACTCGCATTGATTTGGATGTGATTTGGATGAAGTTTCACAAGTACATGGTTGCTACAGCTGAAAGGATAGTCAGGCCAGTGGTATCAGGGATTGAATGGTGGAGCTGAGCTCAGTTTGAGCTACCAGATGGGTGGAGTGACCTGATTATCTGCATATAATAGCAAGAGGTTGGAGAGGTCAATCTCACTTCCAGCATGATACATGTTATGTCAAAATGGTTTGTGACAGCTCCCACTGGCTCAAGAATGACTCCTGCTGACTGAGAAATACTTATGACAGCTCCTACTGACCCAGCCAGCGGGAAACACCTCTTTAACTCATCTGGGATAGATGGTACTGACAAAATACAAGAGGTCCAGGTCAGATCTCAAATCTTTGTCGGTACATTGCAGTCAGAAAATAAAGTCACATAGTCTGTTCCTCTTCCAAGTAGTTCATCCAAACTGTAGTATCATAGCTTGCCTACTATGCTTAAAAATGCATTGGGTAAAGATCATAAGTGATTAACCTTCTTTCTGCTTTCTCTCTTGCTTGGCTTTCATTCATTATAATCCTCATTATTCATTATATTTATAGATGAAAATATATTTTCTGTTTTACATAGTTATTTGTATAAATATACACATTTACAATTATACACATTTTTATAAATATGTTACTGAAAAAAGCCCAGAAAAAATATTGGTATAGGAAAATACTCAACCATGAGTATTAAAATAAATCTGTGCACCACCAAATTTGACTTATTTAACCAAGGTGCTATGCTACATGAATGTATTTTAAAAGAACTCCATGGTTCTGTTCTGCCTTAAGAGTCATAGATCTCTTACCCATCATTCTTTGAAAAAATTCTGAACATAGAGTAGTAGCCATAACATAGAGAAAAAAGTTCAAGCTGTTCAAGCTTGTTGCCACTGAGACAGAGAGCTGAAAGTGAATGATGTGCTGAAGCACAATGCTGCAGGATGAAATCAATATTTCTGCCTTTTATTTTTGCCTCCTCACCTTCTGTGCTTGCAAGCTTTAAAAATATGCTGCTCACAATGCTGACCAGTAATAATCACCATATTTATAATGAAATTCATCTCCTTTTCATCTGTTGACATATGGCTTTCAAGATGCTCCGTTCTTTTTTGTCACGAATGTAACTTCAGGGTCAATCAAGCACAATCATTTGTGTTTTACAACAGCAGAGTTCATTTATGTATGGAAACAATACCTAATAAGTTATAGTGAATCATATAATAAGGATCTCTCCTGACTTATGCAAATTTCTCACATAAATTTGGTGCAAATAAGATGCAAAAAAGGCTTAAACTATAAAGTGAAGCTTACTGTTGGTGACATATGCTTGATCTTTGTGTGCCTGTATCAGTAATTTCTTATAGTACTCTGTGTTAATAATTTGTATTTATCCCTGAAAGTTTTCCCCTTGAGAAGTTTATAGTTGAACAAACATTAGCATTGAAAAATTTAAATCACTTTTCTGATAGAATGCCTTGCAAGAATGGCTTATTGAAATAAAATAGTATCTATTTGCTTAGCCCTAGTTGTTATATATAATTGATTATACAAATACAAATTCAACCTGCTAGGATTTCTGAACCATAAAAGAGCCAACACAGACACCTACTTAAAGAAAGAATCGAACCAACTTTTTAAAGCCCACAATATTTTTAACATCCTTATATTTCTGCTTTATCTTGTGTGTATAACTACTTTAGCAGCAAATTGGCTGGTCTCCTAATTTTCACCCCAATCAGGACCTGGAATCAAAATAAATCCATGAATAAGATACCAGATGGATCAGTCTTACCTGCATCAATCTTATGAATCATATGAAATGTCCTACCAGTCTCTGCTTCTTTTCATTCATTGTGAAGATGAAGCACGAAGCATCTAGTGCAGAGAAAGCCCTCTCTGATACAAGTCTTTTGTCTCCACAAAAATCTGACCAATTTTCTGCCTCTGGGCTGAACCTGGCTGGGAGCTGACCCCCACTCAGTCACTGATTCCCCCCCACCAGGATGCAGGAGAGAATTGGAAGGGAAGATGTGAAGTGAAACCAAACCAAACCATTTGTTTGTTGAGAAAATGACACTTTTATAGGTAAAGAAAAAAAATAGAAGTGTCTGGCTCAAAGGCAGTCACTCATTACCACCTACCAGCAGAACAATGAGCAGCAATTACCTTGGAAAAAATCCTGTCAGTTTTATTGCTGAGGCCAGTGTTTATGGTATGGGATATCCCTTGCATCAGTTGCCATTGGCTGTCCTTGGTATGGGATATCCCTTGCATCAGATGTCATTGGCTGTCCTGGCTGTGCTGTGTTTCCTCCAAACCTCTTGCTAAGCACAAGACCACTCCGTGGGGCAGCAAAATAAGAAACAGAGAGAAACTTAAAGATGCAGAGATAAAATACTGGTGAGTTTCAACACTGTTTTGATCACAAATCCAAACCACAGCACTATAAAGTCTACTAATTAGTAAATCAACTCCATAACAGCTAGACTCAGTACAAAAATGATATCCCCAAAGACATTCCTCAATTATCATTTGGCCCTAGGTTTCATGGATTACGTCTATACAAAAGAGTAAAAGCAAAGTTCCACTGTATTTCAGCTGAAGCAGTACAGAAGCTGATAAAATAGGTGTGTTTTATTTGCCAGTGGCACCTGTAACAACAGAAGACTATCAGGTGCAGGTGCTCAGGCATCATCAGGCAAGGGCTGCAGAGGTGGCATTTCTAAGGAGAGGCTGGAGCTGGTTCCCCATTTGCCCAGCTGGTTCCAGCCATCTCCAGCAGACCCAACACAGGACACAGCAGAGCATTCTCACAGCAGAGATGGTGGCACCTCTGGGAAAACACTTCTAAGAAAAGGTAAAACACTGCACGACAGTGTGGAGTGAGGGCAGAAGTGTGAGAGAGAGTTCTGTGGACACCAAGCTGAGAGAAGAAAGAGGGGGATGAGTTGCTCCAGCAGCTAGAGCAGAGCTCTCCTCAGTCTGTGAAGAGGACTAGGGTAAAGGATGTATTTCCATGCAGCCCATGGAAGACTGATGAAACAGTAAACAAGCTTTGAAGGAAGCTGAAGCTCGGGCGGAAGAACACGCTGGAACAGGGGAAAAGTGTGAAAGGAAAGAAACGGCAGCAAAGAGATGTTATGGCTTGATCCCCAACCTCCTATTCCTCATCCCTCTGTGCTACCTGAGAAGCAGGGTCATGTGAGAGGAGCAAAGTTGAGCCTGGGAAAAAGTGAAGAGGGGGTAGTGGCTTAGTTTTTGTTTTTTACCTAGATCTATTTTAATTGTCAATAAGTTAAACTCCTTTTCCCCATGTTAAGTCCGTTTTGCCTGTGGTCATAACTGGTGAATGAACTCCCCATCCTTAATCTATGAGATTTTTTCATTGCATTTTCTTCCTCCATCCTGTGGGAGAAGGAGAGTGAGAGAGCTGCTGGGTGGTACAAGTAAAACATTCATGTCCATCCTCTTTATTCAAACTTTAATTCATATCCCAGAGGAAGGCCCTTGTGCTAGGAGTGAACCAACTTCCTTTTTGAAATATTCAGAATTACTCAGGAGCACAGTATCCTACATCTCAGGTGAGTTTATCTGTGCAACACATGCAATGAAATGTGTATGTTATCACTGAGGTACTTTTTGCCCAATGGAAGTAGAAATTGTGGTTTTACAGTCTGGCTGCACCAGCAGCAGCCCTACATTTCTACACAACAGAATGTAACAAGAAAAACAACATTGCAAGCTTTTAAGCAATCTTCTTTCTGGCCAAGTAAATATTAAAAGCCAGTCTGGATCACAAGTGATGCCTAACCCAGTAAAGTCTAATATTTGGAAAACAAACCCAAAAAATGCTATGTTTGTGTTCAAGATCTTGCTTCATATAAGAAAGTGAACATGTCTTTATAACAATATGTCCAAAATCCTATCTTGGGGTTATCCTTTTGGCTCAGCCTGAAGCACATAAGCCTACTCTCATATCCAGGCTTCAACAGAGAAAACGTGGACAAAAGATAAGCTTAGATTCAACTGAAGGTTAGGGCCAGTACTTATAATATAGGGTAGAAATTGCTATTGATTTTCCTTTTGCCATTTAATAAAAATCCTCTCAAATTTGGTTAGGTCACATATTTTTAAAAAATAAAACACAGCCCACTCATGATCAGAATATGCCTTTTCAGACTTTAAATAGATACACTGTAGAATACCTTGTACAAACATATTTTTGTTCCTTGTGTCAACACCGCCTGGCATTACTTCGCGATTATACTTTCAAAACACAGAGGCAATTATAAGACTTTCTCTGAAGATTTTAATCTCTTAAAAGAATATAAAAAGATAAAAATGTCTCTAATGTTTAAGACCAAAGTCTATTTAACCCAGCACCCTGTCTCTGAAGTAGTCAGTAAAGGACGTTAAAGAAACTAATTTAAACACAAGCAACTAAAACAAAGCAAGACAAAACAGAAATATACGGTGCTAAAGTGGAATAAGCTCTCTCTTTGTTATGTCCTTTCAGCTTCTGGAAATATATCCTTTAAGGATTTCCTGAGCTGGAGAATCACTTCATCATGTTTAATAGCTCTTGATGCTTTTCTTTCATTAATTTGTATAACCACTTTTTAAAAACCATTTATGCATGTGGCCTCCACAATATTTTCTGGCAATCAGTTCCACAATGAAATTATGTGACCTGTGAAAAAATGTTTTTTTCTGTCACTTGTAGACTTGTCACCTAATAATTTAATCATCTGCATGTAATTCTGATTGCTGGCATGAGATATATTCCCCTTTTCCATAATGCTCTTGACTTTATCATTTTTTTGTTGCAGTCTTCCTCAGTTAATTATTTATTTTATTTTGATTCCTTTTTTTTTTTTTTTTTTTTTTTATTCTCCCTCCTAAGGCTCCTAGTGCATTTAAATTGTCCTTGGATGTAAGCTATTCTCTACTTCTAATCATTGTTGTCAGGCTTCTCTGTACCTTTCTTAGTTCTCATATATCCTTTTGAAATGAGGGATTAGAAGTTTATATTGTATTCCAGATGCAAGTACCATCATAAAGTGAAATTCTATGGATTTCTATGGTTATATGGTATTTCATTTTTTTTTCTAAAATCCCTCCTTAATAATTGCTAGCATTCTGCTTGCCTTTGCAACCACTGCAGGGTATTGATCTGATGTTTTGTGAGAAATATCCAATGACTACAAAATCCTTTTATTGGACTGGAGTAATGAATTTAGAGTCCATCGCAGTGTTTGAGCATTTACTGCTGTTTTAACCATGATGATTGCTTTATACTTGTTGACATGAAATTCCATACTGCATTATGACATGAAATTCCATACTACATTATATCACACAGTGAGTGAGTCCCATAAGTTTTTTCTGAAGCTCTTTGCAGTCAGCTTGAGTTTAGTGTCTCTTGAATAATTAAACAAGTAATTAATAACTGTAGCATAACATATACACGAGAGGACTGAACAAAGATAGGACAGATTTCTTAACATTTCACTGCTCAGCTTTGCAGGTTGAATGTTATTTTAGTATTTTAAGGCTAAGTTTTAAAAATTTAGTTATATTTTCTCAAGTGGCCATCAGTAAATAATTATGTGTACGCACACATGAACACATGGTGACAAGTATCATCACAAAAATAAAAAAGACTAATGTTTATCAAGGTATTCAAAATACCAATCAGACATATAGAAATACCTTAAAGAAGAAGAAGAAGAAAAGAGCACAAATTATCCATAAAAATGTAAATAAAAACACAGACAAGCACCCATTCAGTTTAAAAAGATCTTGTACTGCAATTCCTCCCAGACATTTTAGTATATAGGAAAATGTCTGAATAGCACTGAGTATGCTTCCATTAAACACGAGAAACAGTTGTATTGTGTTCAACATGTCTTCATTTCAAGGTACATATTCAAAACCCCTGACCTTTACTGTAAAAAAAGGGAAATAAATCAAAGAAAGGAAAAGTAAGTTCTTTTATTCAGGCTTGGAGATTTGCAGTGTTGTGTATGATTGACACATAAAAAATATTATGTTGTACAATTCTGTGGCAGACAGGCCCAGGGCTATTCAGATGAGAGAGCTAATAATCATGCTGGCAAAAGAAATTTCTTATTAAAACCTTGTTAAGGAACTACAATAATTCATTAAGGGTTATATCATTATAAAAATCCATCATTGTTATAGACTGTTTCCTGGGGCTTCAGTTTAGTAAAGTTTGACGTGCCCTTTATGCTCCAAAATTAGGTAAAGCTAAAAATGATTTATGCACCAAAAATGTTAAAGATTTTATAAAGCACAAAAATAACTATGCACAGCTTCCTAACCTTGGCATAGTACCTCAGGGGTTCATCGCATAAGAAAAAATGTCCTTTAAAATGGACTGTTTAAAGCCTTGTGTATTCAATGGGTCAAAACCCGCTTACATTAAAAACAGTGGGACTGCAAATGTCCTCAGTAGAATTAAGCTTTTTCACATGGAAGGAAAAAATGACAATAACTAAAGGTAACATCAAACTGGGCTTATGAGATGAGATCAAATTAATAAAACAAAAATTAAGAAAAAAAAGAAAAAAAAAAGAAGAAAAAACCCCCTATCAAATATGATCAACTGTGATTTAAAAAATATCATGGGCTCAATGGGTATTTTTTCAGGATTAGTTTCTGTCCTCATTCCATGCAGATTTTCACTTCTAGCTAAAACGATGGAAATCATCTCCTCTAAGCAAAAAACCTGTTATATTATTTAAAATGAAATTAGGAAAACTGCATCAAATGAAAAGATTATTTAAGATTCCCTCAGAGAAGTAATGGGTAAACAATGTGCAAATTTTTGCCTGAATAACAGTTTGTGGTCACATTATCCACTGATGTCACCAGCAGTACCATAGTAATGCTGGCTGCAGAAATCAAATTCCATCCAGAAGGACAAACTGCTCTGACCAGAGCTGTGGAAGAATGTCTGTCAATGGCATTGGTTCATGATGAAATGGGTTGTTTGGACCTCATCTGATAGTGAGCAGTGTTACAAATGAACACTGGCCAGTCCCTCACTGGTCATCAGCCAGATGTTTATATCCAAAGTTATGCACTTTTTCATATGCATCATTAAGATCCATTTAGTTTAATTCAATGCTCAGTTTTATTATATGCTCAAGTCACAGTACTTTCAGAATATCCAGACTAGTAATTTTTGCAGTTAATGCTGAAATTAATAGAAATATATCACACTAATTGGCACACTTTTTGGCTGTGATGCTGGCAGGCCAAGTGATGAATGGGTTGTGGAAACTGAAATAACCTCTCACTTTTGAGATGATCCTTGTCAACTGGAATGAATCACACTGGAAAGAGAGCAGCGTTTTTGCTTTAGCTGCACTCTCTTTTTGGAAGATGGCTGATTTTCTCTCCACAGGCAGGACACTGACAGGCATTCTTTGTAAATACTAAATTTACACGTGGCCACTTTTGCATGCTCTTGGTGAAAATGTAAAAGCGATGCCATGCATCTGCATCTACAAAAACCTTGTTTTGACCAAACATGAGCACATATAAAGACAAAAATTTCTTGTTAAAGTTAACTTGTTAACTGAAATCTTAACAATAGAGTCACTATTAGTCAGGATTTATATTTTTTATGGAAAAGGAAAGAATAGATATATAGTTGAAATTTCTATATGTGCACTTCCTATTTTCTAGCCCTTTTCCTGGTAGTGCTGTCACTTCCTCCTTGTTCTTGGAAATCCTAAGGTTTGTGGTTTCATTCTGGTGTGTGAAGGAGAGTGGTTATAATACTGAATCAGCAGCAGCTGAACTCCTTTTCCAGAAGAAATGTGACCTTCATACTAATTGTGTCTTTCTCCTTATTCTAAGGTCCACTTGAGGTAATTTTCCTATGTTTGGGAATATACTTTAACACCTTTCCTCTTCCTTTATTACTTCACAGTTAGATTTAGTGTGTTTACTACCTCTAAACTGAGTTTTCATGGCTTCAGGTCTGCCTTTCTGTAACTGAGTGAATTGTTTATTCCTGTGGGATCTCCAGCACCAGCCTGCACTCAATGCCTTATCATCCCACTTCTGTGGTCTTCTACTCTGCATTCTGCATTCCCACATTTCAGGGACTCTGCTGTACTATCAGGCTTGCATTTTTCTACACTACAGAGTTGCATTAGAATATGTTGCAGCTAAACTGAGGGAATAAATGTTGCAGGCAGATCAAGACCAGTTCATGCAAACCAGGCCTGACGAGCCTCAGTCCCGAGGTTTTTGCAAACTCGCTGCAAATCTTATGGTCTATTTCTTACAATGGTAGTGCTCTGTTACAGGGCTACAGGGTAACAGCACATTCTGTCTGTATTCCATGCAAGGAGCCTTCAAACATAAAAGCAATTCTCAGAGGTTAGTGTGCTTCCTCTGGGAGGGCAAAATACACCTATGAACGTTCCCATAAATGCAGAGATTCCAACTCTTTATGACATAATTTCAACCCCATGATTCTTTGAAATATGTGTTTTAATTGACACATGGAAAAATTTAATTTTTTTTTTTTTTTCCATTTTAACCAGAAAGCAAAACAGATGACATTTCAGATTTAGGGAGAAGTAGGCAATGAAACTTTCCATGTAAGAAAAATCTTCCTCTGACATTTACCCTAGAAAAGATATTTGACATCAGGGGCAGCATGTATGGAAGGATGACACAGGGAACAAAAGAGAATAGGTTACCAGTCAGGTCTGAATGTAAATGAAATGTAGATACTGAGGTCTTTCTGGTTTCTTTGAAAGTCCAAAGTTGATACCAGATGTAATATTCCTAATAACCCATTCCTGACATTAGATTATTCTTTTCCCTGGCAATATTTTTAAATGAAAAAGGTAGTTCCACCTGCTGTGAGTGTTTAAGCCTTTCTCTCTCAAACATCTCTGAAAAAGAATAGGCTCATTTATTTTAATGTAACTCCTTTTAGTATGTATTTCTGGTGTGTAATCTAAGCTACCCAGCTCATCAGCAAGAATGGTAGGTAAAACAATGTATAGAATTATCACACATAAAGAATGCAGAAAAATTTGTCTGTCCGGTTTGAAAAATACAGACTTCCTGCTTTTTCATATTTATATGGGAATAATTCTGATTTCTGCTTAACTGCTGTTTTGATCTCTTTGCTGGTTGCCAGCTGGTGTGGACTCGGTTCAATGTATTCAGTGTTAAATGTTAAGGCCCTGTGTGGTTGCATCCTAGTTATTTAGTTCAGTAAAGTTTCCAGATGAATAAATGCAATAAAAAGGTTGTAGCACTTCAACCTCCACAGCATGTTTTGTCTCACCTGTGCAAAATGAAGAAATAGTTAGGATATGCTGCAGTCTCTGAATTGCACTGGCTCCATTGAGTGGTATGAAAACCTGAGCAAATGCACATTTTATGCAGTTTGAATTCAGAAGACAACAATAAGCAAAAGTTAACAAAGTTTGACTTTATCCACTGTTACTCCAAAAAATGTCCAAGCCTTAATTCTGAGCAATGGAAAAATTGACACAGGATATTTTTCAAAGGACTTAGATATGGCAGGAATAGGAAACAAATGTTTATTGTACTCTGCTATGGCTGAACTTAATATTATGTTGATATAACATAGATATGGCAGACACTGCAACCGCTCAAACCTATCTCATATTAATATCTTCCTTAAAAGAGATGATTTTCTATCCTATTGTAGGTATTACACTGCAAATATGATGAGCTATAATTCAGGTTACTCCGCATAATCTGAGTTAGTTTTTCTCTGAGTCAGTTTTTCTCTAACTGGACCTTGTGTTACACATCCTCCAAATAGCCTTGATGCTGCTCCCCTAAACTGTGTTATACTCCAAGAATATTTAGGACAATGTTTATTTTACATAGTTTGACTACACCAATTTTTGTTTTTCATATTAGTGTCTCAGCCAAATACCTCCACAGTCTGAACCAGACTAGCTGCTCAGGCACACGGCTGTCACCGTTTCATGTAGTCTGCATCACACGTATGCCATGATTCAGAGCTAAGAGGCCACAGGGCAGCAAATCTCAGATGCATTAGCCATCCCAGTAAATCTGTGACTCACTAAGTTGTTTCACCTTCCTGTGGTGTGCTGGCATCTTGAGCTCTGACTGTGATTTGTAGTCGTTCATGACAGAAAACTGTCAAAATGAATATACAGTTAACCACCAAAGTCTAACTGACCTGAGTCACTCTTTGTCCTTATTAGCACCTCTTCATTCCATCAATGGCTAAGGCTCTACTACTAGAGCCTGAGGAGCTCTCTTCCTTTAAGACTTGTTTGCACAAACCATCTGTCACCAGCTGAATGCCTGTTTTTCCCCAGTTAACAGCAGCTAGTGCTTACTCCAGCTATAAATCCCTGATGTGGTTTCAGAGCATTTTGTCTTTAATTCTTTTTTATGTTTCTATCAATTCATCATAGGAGCATATTTTTTTGAAGTCAGGGGAAATTTCAGTGTACTGTGAGATTAACAGATCAGCTTTCCCCATTCCAATTTAAAACAAATGAACAACTTTTCACATCCCTTTCTTCTTTGTGCTAATGATCTGAGCTGTGAATGGCTCTTGTGGAGTATCTGCAATCATAGAGTTGTCAAGTTCTACAATTCACTTCATTTTCTCTTTCTTATTCTCTTTGGTCTTGTTTCCCTTGATTATTACCACAAGGGGTGTATTGGGCACGGGCAGGAAAGAAAGAGAAACACAACATCCTCCAGCAGCAACTGCTTCCTGTACTTAAATTCTTGATTGTCTCAAAACAAAAAGCACCAAAACAAGTCCAGAGGAGCAGAAAATGTTTGCTTTGTTTGTTAGCGCCAGAAGCTACACTTTTTTGCAAAACAAATATGCATCTGTGTTGCTGAACTAAAAGAAAACTCAGTAGGAGGAAAGTCCAGATTTACTGATAGGATCATAACTGCTCTACAAATATGAATAATCACAAAGCATTTAGAGCTAATGACCTAATAATTGATTTGAATTCCAGGAATGGTATAAAAATCAGTTTCTTAAAGGGGATTTTGTCTTTTCTTTTCTGTGTCATCTTTGGGATCATGTTCTATGTACATCATACCAGAGGAAGTATGATTTTATTTTCATGTCACAGGGCAGAAAATAAGGAAGCTAGAAAGAAAAGAAAAAAGAAAACAAAATCCCAGACAGTGTTTATGAGCGCCTTCTTTTGTAAAATTGCCTTAAAAAGGAAAACTCCTTGAAAAGTTAAAGTTGGACAAAAGCAAATACTATGATCATAGATAGCTGCAATCACACAGCAGGCATGTAGCAGTGGAGTTCACAGCTGCCTCTTTCTCTGGAGTAAGACATGCAGCACTAGAAACAGCAGTAAGCTTTTAGCAAAGATGCCACAGTTCAGCAGTTTTATCAAAGGGACAGACTAGCTGCAGAGAATTTCCCATCCCACCACCCCTTTTCAAAGAAGACACATTCTGGTCTAGTGAATCAGAGACTACATTCCCATAGAGCTTCTTATGACAAGTGCTGTCAAAACCACATGGAAATATATCCTCTTCAATTTAGCTTCATGCTAGTTTGCTGGTGTTTTTTGAAAGGTCTTTTCTTGCAGGGTTTTTGGGTGTTTCGTTGGTGGGCTGTTTTCTTTTAAGTTTGTTTTGATAAAGAACCCTTTTACTGATTAACTTCAGCTAAAAAACTTTGGGAGTAAAGACACAGATACCTCCAAATATCAGCCTGTGTCTTTTACAGAAGTTGAATATCTGAAACTAGAAATAAAATACAAATACTTTAATTTAAAGTATTTGTCCTCTGACATAAATACTAAAAAGAAACAGCTAGATAATTCAGTCCTTGAAATAAAGTTTGACATATAGTCTTTCATAAAAATTTGTCTTTTCTTTTTTCCTAACAACAACAACAACAACAATTTGCTGTTTGACCATAGCTTGTAGAATTTGTCAAAATTAAAATCCACTGTTTACTACACTTCCTGTCTGGAGATGCTGCAACTAAAAAAAACAAAACCAAACAAAACCACAAAAAAAGGCAACAACAACAAAAAACAAACAAACAAAAAAACCACACTAAACCAGAGAAACTCACCCCAAACCAAACAAAAAAACCTCCAACACATAGAAACCCTCAAATAAACAAAAAACCCAAATCCAGAATAACAGAAGAAATGAAAGGAAGGAAGTTGTTTCTCACTTTTCTGTATTGAGAAACCAATCTGTAGAAAGACAATATTGACTTACCCTGGATTTTTTTTTAAAAAAAACAACAGACAGGTAATCAAAGTAGCTGTCCCAGGTCTAAACTGTAAAAATGCTTTGTATGGGAGCTTCTAGCATTTACAGTTCACAATGAGAAGGGAGCTTTGTGTATCCTGTTTCTGTCACCTACCCTTACAGTGCTTTGATGACTTCCCTTGCCAGGACAGCTGCTGGTGAACTAAAATATACATCTGCATATCCAAGTGCAGGTGGGATGAGGTCCCACCAAAAAATTTATTTTATTTGTTTCTTAATCATTTGTGATTTTGTTAATTCATTTTTCTGTTGAGAGAAGTGCCCATCCAATACTTTAGGCAAATGTGCATAAAACTTGAAACAATCCCATCAGTGTTTTCTGAGGACTACCCCAGCAGCTGGTCTGAACAGAAAGATCTTTCACTGGGATCCTGATTTCTCCCCAAGCAGCTCTTTTCCTCTCACAAAGGTACATTTCAGCAGACCTGCTGGAAGTCTTATGTGACATATAGACTCCCTGGGCAAGCCAGTCTTTAAAATCTGTTTTTAGTTCCTCTGGCAGCTCTACTACTCCAGAGATTTCTGAGCTTCTGTTCTTTACTCTCATGGAGAGATGGATGGTGGTCAGGATGAACTTATGGAAAAAGAGCAGCACATTTCAAAATGGAAGTGAAGATGAGCAGAAAGGGAGTTAAAAGGTGGATATTTTTAGGAGATAGGAAGACACAGGTGTCCTTTTGTATTAAGTAAAAAATAAGTTCTTTAAAACATGCTTTTGCCTTCACTCTGCCAATCAGCAAGCATGGGAATTCAACATCTGGAGCTATGGTGTGTCTGAAGTTTGAAGTTTATTTCAAAAGAAACCAACTTTTAAAAGTCCATCCCCCTTGTGTCTGATTTTATTGCCTTCTAAAAAATAAGCAATAAGACAGCTAAGGACAAGTTGGCTTCTCTTTGCTGGAGAGGATTATCCATGTTTTTTGAGGCTTATACAGGGATAGAAGTAATTTGTGTCTTCACATTGTAAAAGCCAAGACAATCCTGATTGTAGTAGTTATTTAGCAGCAGATTTCCTTTTCATAATATTCAATGCTTATAGTGATATAAGCCTAGTAAGAATAGTTTGGTGAAATGGAATTTAGATCTAGATTTAATTTCCCTGAATGTAGGTGTCTAAAGGAAAGATAAATATATACATTTCCTATGTACTTAATACAGCTAATGAAGACTGGAGAGCAAATCAAAGGTCCAGCCTTTAAAAGTCTACCTAAGCTAAGAATGAGCTCAATTGCTCACTAGGATTTTCAGATTGTCCTGATCTACAACCTCCTCCAAAACTGCTGGAGGACCACAGGATGTTCTTGTCCCAGTTTTCAGCAATGCACTTGCATATGAACACAAAATCCCTTACCTGGAAAGTCCTTTCTTTATACCCTTGATACAGTGAGATGGGATCAAGGTAAAATACAAAGTTAGAGGCAGCCTGACTTCAGAGCAGCAACCTTTTTGTTTAAGGTCCTCCCTCCGTCCCTCCCTCCCTCCCTCGGAACCACATTGGTATAAATAAGAGGAGAATCAGATTTTGAAAGATAACATCTTGCTGTCTGTTACATAGCTGTCAAAATGGATGAAAAACCCCTGCTATGTTCCTCCAGACCGTGTACAGAGCTGTCAGTGATTGATGGAGTTCCAATGAAAGATACAATTATAATGTTGCTACATATGTGAACATCTCTCTGCACATCAATGTCACTTATGAATCTTGTAAGTTGACCCCAGTAACTTTCTTCTGCCAAAAAAACCCTAAACAGACAAAAGCCCTCTTGAACTCCACTCAAAACCACAAAGAAAAAATTGTATGTCAAATAAATTTAAATATTACATATAGCAGGTATCTATTAGACAATGTGCTGGTTTTAAAAACTCAATGGGGAAGTTAAGACCACTCATTAAGACCAAAGGGTGTGGCTCAAGCCAAAAAGGACTTTTGATAGTGCCTATAACTAGGATAGATATTTCACTTTGATTTCACAAAAAGAGTTTCTGGGAAAAAAGGAGGAATTTGATTATTGTCTCAAATGGTTCATCAAATAAAAAAAAAACCACCAAAAAAACCCCACCCAAAACAAACAAAAACAATGAGAAAAACAGAAAAAGCTTCTAAAATATTCAAAAGAGATTTTATCTAGAAGCTTAGGTATTTACCCAGGATGACATATACTCAGGTTAAATAATCTCTCCCTTTAAGGCATTTTGAGTCTACAACATTCATAAGTAGGACTTCATGAATAGTCCTTCCTGAATACTTTTAAGACATAAGCTGACACAGGACATATTCAGTACTTCTTCCCTTTAGAGCCAAAAAAATAGTCTTTGAAACTTTAGCTTTGAAACTTTGAAAATTTTGTTGGAGCTGAACTTTTAATCAAAGTGAAGAAAACTAATTTTATAGCAATTACTTTGTTATTTTTTTTTCACTCACCCCTTGCATTCTATGCAATGTGAAAAATGATGAAATAACTGCCTCAGAATATCTTCCAAGTTGATGGCAAAGATATTCTTCAGTGCTAGAGCTCAGTGACAACATTTTCTCTAGCATTTTGACCTTTCAGGGAATTGGTGAAGCATTTCTTACAGCATAACTTGTTATTCATTCTGCACAGGTAAACAAGAATGGAGGAGAGTGAGCATGTGAAACTGGTAAGGGCACCCAAAGAAAAACTGAATGTAAAAACAAAGGGAAAAAGATGGAATAGAAATTGCACATCATAAGCAAAACTTATACCCTGATTTTCCTTTTTGCCTGTTAACAACAATTACCCCCATTCTTATCTGTCACAAAGCAAACAGACTTCTGGAAAGATGGAGCAAAAGGCAGGTCTGACAGGTCTGCAGCCAACTCAGTAGCTGTAGAGTCTTTACTGGGAGCCATCTGTGGCACAAAAATCAAGCTGCATTTCCCTTTTAAGACCTCTTATGGAAACAACTTGAAACTAGTAATAACTGGTGTGTCTTTAATTAAACATACATAGCTAATCCAGTAGCTGAATCTTTCACATTTATGTGGCATTTTCAGGGTAATGAACAACAATTAAAGCTGGACACTAGGATATTCCTTTTTTATCATAATTCACTGAGGGCTGGAGCTTCAGTCATTGCATCTTCTAAAGCTTTACAATTTTTTCTGACTATAAATGAGTTTTTTATTCTGCAGATTTTAAGACTATGGTAGAGCTCTTTTTGTTGCTATTGTTCACAGCTGAAGGAGGAGGTTATTTGTTTTACTAAGATAAGGTTTCTAAAACATCCTGCTTTAAAAAAATAGAGCAAAAACAGATGATGTTTTCTCTCTTTTTCTAGTTATCTATTATTTTCTAAAGAAACTGAAATGCCATCTTGCATCCTGGATAAATTATCTCTTTGGTTAAAACACAGGCAAAAAGCCCCCAAGATATAAATAAAGGTCAGCTGAAGAAGTTCAGTTTAGCACAGACAGTGCTAAACACAAAGTTATTTAGCTGGACTTTCAACAACTTGTATATTCCCCTTTTCTTACATTGAACATTCTCATTACTTTTACACTGTGCTGGCTTGCAGTAAAATCACACAGGCCAGAGCAGAGTCCCAAGGAGTAGCACTGCAGTTGCCCTTCCAGTTAGTCCTTAGCACAGCTCTGTCCTCTGTGAGCTCAGTCCATCTCAAAAAAGTGCCCAATTACAGCCAGGGTCTTATCTGAAACACCATTCTCAGTTTGCAGTTACATTTTGTGTAACCATTGGCTATCAACTATATTGTGCTGACTTAGTACAGATGTTGGCTTATGGACAGACCAAAATTTCACTCCTTTCATCCACCATCTGACCTTTCTTTGGAGCAACTCCAAAATGAGCATTAAGATTGGAAATTATTTCATTTGTAGTCATACACTGTATTGAAGATGTGGTTTCAAATTCCTTCAATGACAGACAATTATGGAGCAGCCCTGGATGTTTGTACAGATTGGAAAAGAGAGGCTGGTGAGCAGAGCTATGGAAAGGGACCTGGGGGTGCTGGTCAATGGCAAGTTGAACATGAGCCAGCAGTGCCCTGGCAACCAGGAGGGGCAACCCTGTCCTGGGGGACATCAGGCACAGCATGGCCAGCTGGGCAAGGTAGGGATTGTCCCACTCTGTCCCGCTCTGCTCTGAGCTGGGGCAGCCTCACCTCCAGTGCTGGGGACAGTTTTGGGTGTTACAGTGTAAACAAGACAGTAAATTATTAAAGTGTGTCTGAAGAAGAGCAACAATGATGGTGAAGGGCCTTGAGGGGAAGCTGTATGAGGAGCAGCTGAGGTCCCTTGGTCTGATCAGCCTGGAGGAGACTGTGGAGAGCCCTCATTACAACTTCCTCATGAGAGGAAAAAGAGAGACAGGCACTGATCTCTTCTCTGTAGTGACTGGTGACAGGACCTGAGGGAATGGCCTGAAGTTGTGTCATGGGAGGTTCAATTTGGATATTAGAAAAAGGTTGTTCACCCAGAGAGTGGTTGGGTACTGGATCAGGCGCCCCAAGAAAGTGGTCACAGCATCAAGTGTGACAAAGTTTAAGAAATGCTCTCAGACACAGTGTGTGACTCTTGGGGATGATGCAGGACCAGGAGTTGGACTTGATGTTTGTGAGTCCCTTCCAGGTCAACATATTCTGAGATTCTCTATCTAAGATTTCAATACTATAAGAAGCTTTTCTCTTGGGTTCAATGAACCCAATAGATGTGGTTTAAACCCAGCCAGCAATCAAGCCCCACAAGCAGGATCAGAGAACACTGGAAGGGTGAAAGCCAGAAAACTCATGGGTTGAAATAAAGGCAATTTAATAGGGAAATCAAAAACTGCACACCCAAGCAAAGCAGAATGAGGAATGAGCAGGTAGGTGTTCAGCCATGTCGAGGAGAGCAGAGCCCCTTCATGTGTAATGGTTCCTTGGAAGAACAAATACCATCACTCTAAATGCCCCTTTCACCCCCACTTCTCTCCATTTTATGTACTGAGCATGAGGTCACATGGTCTGCAGTACCTCTCTGCTCAGTTTGTGTCACCTGTCCCAGCTGTGTCTTCTCCAAGGCTCCTATACATCCCAACCTCTTTGTTGATGTGGCAGTATGAAGAGAGAAAAGGGCTTGCCTCTGTGCAAGCCCTGCTCAGGGATAACAAAAACATCTCTGTATCATCAACCCTGTGTTCAGAACAAATCCCAAACACAGCCCCACACCAGCCACTGTGAAGAAAGTTAACTCTACCCCAGCCAAAGCCAGCTCACCCATAACAAAGAGGACCAAGAAGTCCCACCTGAACATAAAAAAAGAACTTCCCTGTGAGGATGATGGAGCACTTGTGCAGGTTCCTCAGAGATTCTGGCAATATCTCCTTCCCTGGAGAAATCCAAAGCACAGTCCTGAGTGATGTATTACAGGGAGGTTGGACTAGACTGACCTGCAGTGCTGTCTTCTAATCTTAAGCGTTGTGTGATTCTGTGACCATCATCTCAGATGGAACTGATGAATATCACAAGTTTTAGCCTTTGAAGAGAGTCATATTAAGAGACCAAACCAAAATCTTCCACCTTTTATTTTACACTATAATTCTAGTCTGGCAGGACATGCCTTTGAATCAGCAGCATAACTAACAGCTCTCAAGCGTAAATCCCTTATTGAATTTTGTTCTGGGGTGAGGTATTATTAGGCAACAGGACATGTCTTCTTCACCCTTTTCTTTCTCACTTGTATAGGTATAGAAAGCCTCTTATTGCTACCTAAAAGTCCAATATATGTTATGATGACATAATAGCTTAATGAATTAAAAGTAAGCTTCATACACAGAAAATAAAAAATATTGACTTTCTTTTTTTTTTTTTATTAAGAAAGATAAAATTTGAATTCCAGACAAATTAAAAAAATGTTAATTTAAGGAAATTAAAGAAATATAGGACACAAGGTCTTGCACAAACACATGGAAACTGATTGCACTCTGCTGAAGTAAACCTCAACAGAATCAAAATTCCAACCAGGTATCCTTAACATCTCTTTAGTTTGAGTAGAACAAAATAAGCTCATATTAATGGATTAATGCACTACATTATGTAAGTAAGATTAGATATGTAGATAAATAGTATGTTGTCCCTGGATTACACAATTACTTAGAAAAGAAAAATCCAGATTACATATAAACAAACACCCAAATGAAAGCTGAGCTGCAATCTCTGAAGTAATTTTCAGTGAGACAGATTTCTAAAACTATTTGTATGTCCAAAATGAAGTGCTTTAGTGGATGTTTGAAGATTCTGGCCTTCTTATGAGTGTGATTTGAGAATAATGCTGCTTAAAAAAAATCCGGGTAGCTAGAAATCTGCATTATTTAGAAGCTTAAATCTAGAGAAATCCTAAATTATTTCACTATTGCCTGAACTTTGACATCTTCTTTATATGCACATATTGCTGCTGCTCATTTTACTCAGCAAGGAATTTCACACAGCCAAGGTCACAGAATTGAAGAATGTAGTAGACTTATTTGTCCAGGTGAGACTAAGAACCATCTTTTCATTCTCTTTCTCTTTCATCCAGAAGGTAGAGGTCCCAAAGGACTGTAGTGCCAGGTCAAAAGTTAAGAGCAATAGTTTTAGATCCTTTCTTCTGCTATGGCATCAGAAGTCTCTTTTGAGTACTCTCTTTTTTTTCTTCTCTCTACATGAACTCCTGGTGAGAATTCCCTTCCTTTGGGGCACTTTTACTTTTGCTACTTTCTAGGCTTTGAGAAAACTTATTCACTGGTCTGTCTGCCTGGATCTAGTCCTGAGGTTTAAACTGAGTGGTATAACTCGTTTGTCTCAATATTTAAGTGGAATCAGAAGAGAAATATTCTCTAGTTTTATATTAGATATATGTCTAGTGGGATACTAAAAATCTCTTTATTTGTACTTATTTGGTAATATCTGCCTTACATCGTGTTGAAGCAATTGTTTCCTGTTGGGGAAATTAAATTAATATCATAGACACTTTTATAAGTTTTTTTGGTTAGTTGCATAGGGTTTTTTGTTGGTTTGTTTATTAAGTGTTTTGGTTTGTTTGCTGGTGTTTTTATTTTGTTTGTTTTTGTTTGTTTGTGTTTTTTTTGTGTGTGTGCTTTTGTTTGATTTGAGATGTCCCATTGAAATCTAGTAAGCCATAAAGAAAAAAAGAATAAAAAGGATCAAAGGGCCAAATTACATACTAACCTTATGAAAATTGACAATTAAAAAAAAAAAGCAAGCATTAGAATCAAAATGTGAATAAGAACAGCTTTCTGAATTACCTGCCCTGCAGAACATTTGTTTCTTGCAAGACACACTCATTTTGCTTACAGTGATTTGTGTGTAAAATTACTTTCTGAGTAAAGCACAGTATTAAATTGCTGCAGTACAAACCAAATTTCTCTCTTTATAATGGCTTTCCATCTATCCAGCAAGTTCAAAGTCTTTCCTCACCTTCAGATTAGGCAAAAACTGGACCTCAAAATACATACACTTATCCTCAGCACATATCTATGCAAGTCAATAGGGAAATGCACAGAATTAAAGTGACATATTTTACATGTGTTTATTGATTTGTAATTCACCTGTGTTTAGAGACAAAAAGGGTTGGAGAATATATATACTGAATAAAGTAGAAATATCAGCCACAGGGATTTGTATAAAGACCTCCTGCTAAGTATGAGATACAGGTAAGGAATAAGCCTGGAAGTGATTGTCTGAAGTGTAGGAATTGTGCTATGGACAGATCTGAGCTAGAAGCTAAACCTACAGTTCTGAGAAAGGTGACTTCTTCAAAGCAATGGACTAAAAAGGGTACCTCTGCAGAATGGCTCTTACTGGGTGTGGTCAGGGAAACACTAAAATACAAATAAAAGGGCAATGTCATCTATTCAAGAGGATCACCATATGGAGGAGATGTAAAAATCATTTTTTAAAAAAAATCAAGATTTATCTTGTAAAAACTGTGCCAAAAAGTACATGTACTATATTTAAGCATTTTCAGAGAGATTTCTAGGGGTACGAATAGGAGACAAGTTTAAGTAAGAACTTGGCTTTGTTCACTCTTTCCTCCCTCAGAGTACTTAGCATTTCAGCACTAAGCTAACTGGAAAATCACACTGGTCTTTGTTCAGTGCGTGATTTCTAAGTCTCATTCTTGTAATGAATTCTAATTCTTCTAATTTTAATTGTTTTACATTTATAAATGTTTCAAGAGGAGACAAGAAGTAAAGTAAGAAAAAAAGGGAAAATAGCTGAAGTTCATTATAGAATAACCACTCATAAAGATGTTTTTCCCAAGCCTAGATACAAATGGAGGGAGGCACTAACCATCATTTGTCTGTGTTGTGATTCGGATGTATTCCTCAGAATGAAGAGGCATTTTCAGATGATTCCAATTTGTTTGAGGTGGTCTGTGATCTGAGCTTTGCATGACATACTGCAGGCAGGCAGATGTCTGGTAAGTCTATTCAAGAGTAAATCTTGATTTGTAATTTTTCTGGCTACTCCTAAGCTCCACCAGTGTACTTGGACTGTGAGCTTCATAATTTTTAGACAAACTGTGAACCAAAAACTGTTCCCAGAATAAGGCAGGGGCTTTAGAAGTTTTGTGAAACTTCATAAATAACAAGTCTTGGATTGTCACCACAAAGTCACATATACCTTAACATAAGCTAAAATATTCACCTTTCTTCTTGCCTCTTAGAACACCTTGATCTCTTGGGCTTGGCAAATGTCCATCACAAATGGTCTCTTTCCCTGGCAGTATTTTACTATCGGGTCTCCCACAAAACAAAACCATTCAACTTCACACCTTATTCTGGCTTTCTAACTCATTATCAATGTTCATAATATTGTTCTAATTTGAAAGGGGGAGTTTTATCTGTCAGTATAAGCATATTTTTAAGTATAAATTGAAGTTAGATATTAATAAATGTTATCCTATGATCTTTTGTCCTTTTAGGAGTTCTGTGAGACATTTTATATTCATTCTGTCTGTTTCCTAAGAAATGATAAGAAAACATGTAATGTTTGCCTTCAATATTATGAGAACCCAGAAAGGACTCAAAAAAATCCAAGACAGTCCCATGAGGTTTGCTGATTTCCAGGTAAAAGAAAATGATTATATGAAATTTAAACTAAGTTACGGTAAACCAGGGTCAGACAATGTGCATAATATATCAAGGTCAAAAAGCAGGTTATTTGAGACAGGAACTCTGAGAGCAGAGAGTAACTTTTTTATTTTTTTTTAATTGCAAAACCTTTGTGTGCTGTTTTGTATTCTTTAAAAGTTTTAATTAAGACCATTTACTGGTGGGTGCCCAAAGTAAATACGTGTGGATACAGCACTCTGGCTCTTAAGAAATATTTGTGGTATACAGTGTTTAAAATTTTTATGCCTTTGTGACTGCGTGTATCCTTTATTTCATCACTCCCTTGGTAGTGTAGCTTGTTTTCCAAGTTAAACAAAGGCACTGGCAGAGTAGCTACAAAGTGTTCTAATCTCCTGACCCTCACACTGACAGTTCAATATATTTTAGAACAACTAAAGATATGGAAGTGGAATTATGAAACAAGAAGGCACTTTAGAAAAATGTTCCATAAATTTATAGCTTTACTGCATAGTGGAACTGCTGTAGTTTTAAAAGAGCAAGGACATATATCTGGAAAATAAAACATAATGGTAGTGGCTCACTGGAAGAAAAAGATAAAAAGATCTGTCAAATAAAATTGTACAGAAAATGTGAGATTATTGGTTTCATTGGGATTTATTAATTTGATAAATTTCAATTCTTGTTTGCTAAATGAAGGTGGGGGAAACTGCCACGCGGGCTGATGACTTGCAATCACTTTATAACAAGTTCTGGTTCTATTTTCCACCTATATCTAAAATTCATGCAGTTAGCTGGGGAAAGATTCTCTCCTCTCAGCGGGCCAGTTCTCGCAGTAACTCAAAGCACACATATTCAAGCATCAAATGTCACCACATTGCCATCTTACTGTGAGTGACTGGAATTTACTTCCTATTGTTAGTGGTGCTGAAATTTTTGACTAGATACTACAGAGTTCATAATGTGTTGTCTAAACTGAAAACATTTTCAGGGACTGAACTGACCTTTTAGAAAACTGCACTTTCATCCTTAAAGTGCTGGACTATTGCAATATTTCATTTAAAAGGTTATTTAAACTTTTTTCATCTTTTTGTGGAAAAGGGTAAGGATTATTTTGTGGAAGAAGTATCTTCATATAACTCTTCTGTGTCAAAAACCAAGGAAGAATACTGCTCATTATTCTAAAATTGCTTCAAGAAAAGTAGGCAGAAAAGACCACGGCTGCTATTCTCCTCGAGAAATGAGCAGATAATTGTAATTAATATTTAATACTTGCTTTCTAGTTCTAACTAATAGTTATTAGAGGTAAAGTGGATTTTTTTCTATGAACATTCTGAGAAAAGATGAGAAGAAGAAAATATTTTTCTTTTACGTTATTGACTTGGAACTGAGGTACAGAGAAATGATGAGCTGTTCACAGTCAGTCAGAAAAATCTGCAACAAAATGTGTACTTCTCCAGTACCAGTTAAATGTCCCAACAAAAAATATCTTCCCCTACCAATTTGGCTGAAAAGGGATTGATTGCTCGTAGAGCCTAACCATTATACAGCACCTGTGCGTTTAAAAGAAGGAAAAAGAAATTGAACCAGATTGCAGAGTTGCCAGCCTGAGGAGTGCTGACCACAAACAGCCTTTTCCCCTACAATTTATCAGAGGAAGGGAAAAGTATTAAAGATAGGATTAATCCTCTTTAGAGGGGAGAATGTGGGAAATGATTACTGCAAGAACTGGTTGGCTGTAGTGCTAAGGGATCAGATTTTAGAAAAAAAACCCAGTCTGCTTCCAAATGATAAATGAATATGTGAGCTTCACTGATGGCACACATGACTGTTTTTAGACTTAGGAGAAGTGACAGAGGAAGATGAGCAGTCATGTAAGTGGCAGGGTAAGTGTATTAAAGGCATAGCATAAGAGAAACGAGCTGACATAAAGACCAGTGACCGTAAGGAGAGGTGATAAAAAAAGAGAAGGGAATATATTAAGGAAATGAGTTAACTCTTCATGTTCTGAATCTTGTATAACTCTTAGATCAATGATGAAAACAGCATTGTTCCAGGAAATAAGTGGAGAAATGTGAAATTATGAACAGAAAAAAGGAAATAGAGAAGGTTTAACTGTATGTTTTGCTGGCATCATCTTCTTAGAAAATTTGATATGTACTTGATACCTTTTTCGTGATCACAAACATGAAATTTAAATAGGTATTTGGCATTTCCAGAAGGATCAAACACCCGTGATTAAATAAATCAGACATAACAGAGTAAGGTACAGCCCAGACACTTTTTCCTGGCCTAGCTGGGTTTCCAAATTATATAGATTACATGCAATATTTTCCATTGAAATTTGCAATAAATTGTGTCGTGTTGCAGTGGGCTGGGTTAGGAGTACACATACATTAACAGAGGATCAGCTGCTGAATGCAATTTATTAAGCTGGTATAGCTTATATATTTCAGCCACAAATCTTAAACAGAAATGAACAAAGTACAATATGAAATTAAGCTTTTAGGGACTAGTGTAGAATTATTAGACCAACATAAAATATTTTCTTCTAAATAAATATCTCTCATATTTCAGAAAAGAGTATGAGACTTAAAAAATGGGCCACCTTTTTTTTTTTGGAGGCAAGAAGCCAATGCACAAAGATGCTTCGTTGTTTTAAGCTTCTGGGAGCAGTGAGCAGTGCAACTGAGGTTTTACTTATTTTTGTAACTTCTACAGGGTTGGGAACAGCTGCAAGTAGATCCTGAGGGAGAAAACCGAAGCTCAGTCCACGTTTTAACCCTACCACTGGCACAAACAGGAAGCTCCTTCTGAATGATTCACCTACTAACTAACCATCCACTCAGATCTTCGTTGGGTCTGAAGCTGTTCTCACTGCATAAACATTAGTTTTTTAGCAACAGAACACCACTGGGAAGTAATCCTTTGGGCCTCCTATTGCATTGCAGTAGTTGTAGCTGCTTGCATCTTCTCTGTATAGGTGTAGAACATTTATAGGATAACAGAATGAGTGGTGTGGGTTGAAAGGGACTTTTAAATATCATCTGGTCAAACCCCACTGCAATGAACAGGGACATCTTCAGCTACCTCACACTGCTCAGAGCCCTGTGTAACCTAGACTGGAATGGTTACAGGAATGGGGCATCCAGCATCTCAATGGGCACCCTATCACAGTTTTGCATCTCTTTTTAACCCACTTTTCACAGGCATTAATGACTGTGCATAACATAAACAAATAGTCAACATAAAACACCTTTTTTTTGCTGATGAAGTTGTATTAGAAATTTATTTTTTTTTTTGCTGAGAAATTATTTGCCTCAGAATAGGTAATACAGTGATGTTCACTTAAAAAGTTGATAGATACAAAAAGTATTACTTTTCTAATTTTTTTTTTCCTAAGAGACCTTTAATATAGAATTATAAATAGATGTGGAGAGTAAGATGCCATGCAGCAGTAACCATGGAGATAAATGTTTACATTTAATAGTCAATAATATAGTTATGTTGCTTTATCAGGAGCATGCATCTTATGGTTGCTGTTTTACTCCCTCAGGTCAAATTTGTTGCAGATGTCCAATTAAATGATCTGCACCTCTGTATTGAACAAAACCAAATGCAACTATATAAGAGATGCTTCAAAATAATAATTAAAAGAAACCCCTGAAACTGCAATTGCTTCCTATCCTCAGGAAAAAAGACAACTGGCAGTGTGTTACCAATACTCAGTGAAAAATTGAGGATGGCAATCCTTGCACACTAATTTGACAGATTAAAAGAGATGTGAAATTATATGATAAAACCAAGCTTTTTGTAAAAAAAAAAAATCTTTTTTTTTTTAATTAGTGTAGTAAAGTATTGCTCTTGTTTTACATACATACTGGTTTTGCATTTTTTAAAATAAACCTATCTTGGTTGGAAGTTTTAGTCTGTCCTTTTAAGGACATTTTCATATATTGAAATTTTTAATAGAACTTTTTGATAAATTTACATCAAAATCTACTGAATGTGGAATGTGTCTTTTCCTTGATATTGACATTTTTCATGGGTAAATGTCAGATTGCCACTTTTTTTTTTTTCTTCCCTCTACTTTTCTGTTAGGGGAATGTATATAGAACATTTTCTTTCACGTCAACATCATGGTAATACTTCCATCCACTGAAGCTTTTAATTTCCTCATAAGAACTGTAGATTGCAGGATTCTGAGGTCTTGTGATGATGAGACTTCATCTCTAGGGTACAGACAGTATAAGAATTCTTCCGAGAAGAACACTGTCTACATGAGAGTCTAAAAGACAAGATGAAAAACTGTGATCAAAATCAAAAAAATTATCTACTTATTATTATAGACCAAAACAACCATAGGATTTTGAAGGATCAGGTTCTTAACAATCCTTCTCATTTCATAACTCATTACAAATTTATGAGATAATGAGTTTGGTTCACACATATTTAAATATCATACAGATACCTGTATCTGTCCTATTGGTAGCTATTACAGCAGCCAGGAATACCAAGCTATTTAGGGGCAACAATTCTAATTTTCATTGATTTTGCCAGGGACTCAGGCACCAAAATCCTATTCAGCCAGGCATCTACAGACAGTTGTGAAACCAGCGATCGTTATTCATATTGTTGAGTCCTCACCCATTAATCAGGGCAAAACTTGAGAAGTGAGAATGACATATTTGTCAGTCCTCCTCACTTCCCATAAACACTTTTGTTGATTTTCACTTATATGTACAATATGGAATGAGTGGAACAGTGTACTTTACTGAATCAATACAGAACATGATGATTTAAAGTGTCAGGATATAAGGCACAGATAAGAAAAAAAACAGGAGGCAAGAATAGCAACATTACTGAGAAATGAAATAGAATCTGCTGAGAAAAATGGCATAAACACTTGGAATGACAGTAGAGAAAGTTTTGATAGAAATTTGGATAATAAAGGCAGTCAGGTAATTCACTGATGTAGCTACAGATCTCTTGGGCAGTGAGAGCAGATATGGCAGTACACTCAGCATGGTGTCTAAGAGCTTGGCTTTAATCTTTATCAAAGGAAAAGTAATTACCTTGATACTGATTTTGAAGGAAACTAAGCAAAAAATTTAAGGGGATTTTTTTTTCCAAGGAACTATAAATTGTTGGGAGGGAGGTTATGGGAAAAGACTATTTGTTTTTATTTAGTTCTTTTGGTTTTGTTTTTCTGCTAAATAGCCTGCATGGTTAGAGGCAGTTCTGTATATAAAGCAATGACGTGAGAGAGGTATAAACACAGCTGATATTGAGAACATGCACTATGCAGCAAAAAAACCCCTTCAGATTTGGGGTACTTATGAGACTTCTTAGCAGAGAAAGAAGCGCACTAGGTTTGATGTTCGAAAGTCTGACTATGAGGGAATGTGAAATAGTCAGTGAAACTTTGACTGATATTTTATAGCACTGAGGAAACATTCTAGGGAGACTGAAATAATGGAAGAACTGACAATTAAAATTTACTCTGATATAATCCATCCAGGGAAATAGAGAGCAAAGTACTTTAACAAAGAATGTGAATCATATTTATATATGTAAGGAAAAAAAACCTTTAAAGAAATTTGAAAATTCCAGAAAGAATAGGTAAATTAAGGTAAAAAGTAGAAGCAGTAAAAAACAGGAGGTAGAAGATAGCTTTTATTTTTGCATGGAAACCATTTAATTCCTAAATTCAGAAGCTGCATAAATTATATTAGCAAGAGTAATTGAATGCAGATTTGCAGTGGACATGCCATAAACACTGGCTTAGGCTGGGAAAGATACAATTCTGGGATTGTTTTTTTTCTTTTGTAGTAGCTGCTATGGGTGTATTTTTTTGATCTGTGCTGAAAACTGTTGATAACACAGATGTTTTCCTTACTGCTGAGCAGTGCTGACATAGGGCCAAGGCCTCTTCTGCCTCTCAGCCCACCCCTCCAGTGAGATGGTTGTGGGGTGCACAAGGAGCTGGGAAGGAACACAGCCAGGATAGGTGACCCCAAATGAAAATAATACCATATGGCATCATCCCTACTAAAAGGCATCCTGCTCAGGAATAAAAATTGGGATGTGAGGAGAGGTTTGTGAGGGCTTGGATGCTCTCTGGGCACCAGTTGGCTGATGGGGAAACAGTTGTATTTTCTTATCTTGCTTTATTTTTCTTGGCTTTGTTTTTTTGTTTGTTTGTTATTTTGTTTTTAGTGTTGTTGGTTTGGTTTTTTGGGTTTTTTTTGTGTTTTTTGTTTGTTTTGTGGGTATTGGGGGTTTTGTATTTTTGTTTTGGGAGGACTGGTGGAGAAATTATTTTTTTCTTCTTTGAATTTTTTTGGTTTGTTTTGCGGTTAGCGGGGAGAAAATGTTGCGAGCAAGTAGTTGTGTGGTTCTTAGCTGTCCACCATGGTTGAACCATGGCAGCACTGAAGGTGTTGGATGGCAACAAGGAACAATGAGCCATGAGAATTAAGACACAATAGGAGGGCCTTTCTTACCTGATTTTTTTTTGACCACAGCTTCCTCCATCTCTCCTACTTGCAAAAACACTTCAACATACAACTTTGGATTAGCTGTAGATAGTTGAAAAAAGAAAAGTGGTGGGTTGAAAACACTACTGTCAAATTCTGGCTCACTTAAACCATATAAACCTCTTCAATTTAAAGCCACTTATGACCTAAATCTTTACAAATATGGGAATGAAGTTTATACTTTATATGCTTTATAATGATAGTCAGCCTGATACAGCATTGGAATCAGTTGCCTAAAAGCTTTTGGCTAGAAACAGGCTAGGACCCTTCTGTCATCCTTTCAGGCTTCCAGCTGAATGTCTAGATGTCTAGATGTCTAGACATGGATTTCCTGCAGTCCTGTGTTGCCTCTGCCAAGATCATGCCTGTCTCAAGTATCCTGGGGCATCTGGTACCATATTTGTACACTCAAGCACCCTTTGGTAAAACAGTTTATTTCAACAATTTTATTTAAAACATGCGGAAAGATACAACAGTTAAAGAAAGAAATAATGAGGTGCATAATTAAACTGGGCTTTTTGATCAGTGCTTTCTAAAACCTAACTAGACATTTGTTATACTTGTAAGCTGTCTTGTTCCCAGTCTTCAGCTCATTTAATCAGATGTATCTTAACTGTATCTAACACCAGGTGCTACACAGTGATTTTAAAATAAAGGATCTCAAATTCAGTTTGTAGAGTCTGCCTACATACTCCTTGAAATCTGTTTATATTTAAAATAACTTTGGCAAAACGTTTTTTTTTGTTTGTGTGTTTCATTTAGCAAAGTTAAAATTTTCAGGATTTGATTGTCACTAAATTCAGTAGTTATAGAAATGTGTCAATAGAGTATGGAAAGGCTGTGTAAAATCTTGTTTCCTACATTTCTCTAGGGTTTCTGACTCAGAGCTGTAAAAACCCAGGGGCAAACTAGTAAACAGACAATGACTCAGCCATGACCATTTGCTCCTCTTTTTGATCTGTTTTAGTTCCTTTCACAAAGCAGTTTATTCCCTTTTGTTCCTGGTCAAAGATTTGATTATTCCCTGCACTTCTCTAGACACTTCTTTACTCTTTTGCTTACAAGAGGGATTAATATGTCAGTCTCCCTTGCTTTCTTTTTTATATGCCATGTCATAGGCTTCTCTCCCCTTCGTGGTAGAGAAAGGCTGTGGAAATATAGCCTTAAATCAGTTTCTAGCAGTTTCCTTACTTCTTTTTTTTTTTTTTTTCCAAATTTAAATTTTCACATCTTCCTCTGTTGAATACTCCCTTAGTCATCTGAAAGAATGATTAAGACCATGAAAACAGGGGCTTGCAATGGATACCTGTGAGAAACACCTGCTATATTTAGGACAGCCACAACTCCCTTTCCCCAAACAGCCAGGAGCCATCCAGAAATGGGTTCCAGTCCAGAAAAGATTGTTTAAGCAATGTGTCTGTTCAAAGCACGGCCTTAGCAACCCCAGCCTGTGGCTGCTGTCTGCTTCTCAGCGTTCAACTCTGGCCCCCAGGCACAGGAAAGGACAAGAATTTCTTTCCCACAGCAATGCAAATGGCAGGTGCAATTGGCTACCCACTTGCCAATATGTACTAGAGCTAGGGTAGTCCAAGGGATTTCACAATGAAATACATTCACACAGATTCTGCTTGAAAAACATTAAGGGATAATGCTTCTTCATGGAAGGACAACTGTTAGAATATGAGATGCCCATTCTGGGATTTACAGGCATCACTTTATTTAACCTCTGTGGCAGATCAACTTGGCAGCTTTAGTTTAATCTCAGATATTTTACCGCTTTCCTAAATCTACCCAGTAAGGGTATAAGTATCCCTTACTGAAAAAAGGAATAAAGTCCGAAAATATCATAGGATTGGAATAGATTTACTGTAGAAACCGGATTTCTCATTTAAACTGAGGAAATGTTAAATGAGGAAAAGTTAAATATAGAAGCAACTGAAAGGAAATACTCTTGCTGTAATGTTAAAGATGACAACTAAAATATTGTAAAAATGATTCCTATATCTTAAATATATGATGATTTTAATATTAAATCTTTGCAGATTTTTTTCTAAAAATCAAGCCTTAAAGGACTGCATATTTATGTTCCTGACAAAATCCATTTGCCTATTTCCATTTGCCATTTTTTTGTGAATAATATATTTTTCTTTCTTAGCTTTGAAATACTGCGTAGTATTCAGCTAGTACCAAGAAAGCAACAGTTTATTTCAAGCTAGTGCTGTCTCAGTCACATGAGTCTTGATATTTAAAGTATTTTAATCAATACAGAATAAAAATAAATAAAGAATAACAGATGCTAAGCTTTCCAAATACAATTACATTTACTGTATAAATCTTCCTTGATACAAGCTAAAAAGAAACAAAAAACAAGAACTTACAAGGCTTCTCATTGCAAACTGAGATTTTTTCCTCAGTGTCTTATTTTCAAATCTTTCTTTTTTGTGATATCTCTTGCAATGCAAACCTTCTCTTCTTGTCCACTTTCTAGCACAACTGTCCAGTCACTCATTCAGCCTTATATAAATTCCATACTGACTGCAAAGATGAAAAAAAATTAAAATTTGGAAATAGGGAAATCTTTCCATTATCAACACCATTTCTACACCACCACAAGGCTTTTCCTTACAGTATATTTCAGAGTGTGCTGGTCAGTCTACTTTAAGTGAGCCAGATCATGAAAATTCCTGTGCTTTGATGGACTCAGTCCCTTAAATTACAAAATTCTGTTGTTAAGAAACATTATTTTGGATTATGATTTCTAATGGTTCTTTGTTTTCAACAAAATATTGTCCTTAGATATTAATTGAAGTTAGAGAAAATTGTTTGCATTGTACTGCAAATAAATGACTATTAATGCCCTTAAAGAAAACCCTATTGCATCATACATGGGATTTCTGAAAGCACACCATACACTGGCTAAAAATCAAATCACTGGTAAGCACCCACTTCTTTCTTTACCAGTGCAAGCTAAGCAGAAAGGATAAGGGAAAAGGAAAAGTCTGGGAGCTGAAATGAAAAGAAACGGAACCAGCCAGTACTGTTGGATGGATGAAAAAGCTGGATAGCTGTTAGTTTAAAATCAATAGTATGTTCAGTCATGTGGTAAGTAGAATTCCATGTGGTTGAATGAGTTATTGATGTGGGAGTTTATTTGTTTTGCTGTATGCAAGGTATCAAAAGCCAAACTTCAGTGGAGTGATTAATGTGGCTGAAAAAAAATTCTTGTAGCATCAACTGGGACTTCTGTTTCTGGATGTTGACTCTGTACACCTGTGATGGCAATGAAATAATGTTAGCAAGAAGCACACTTAAATACCTTGTCTTTACAGACTAACCACCAACAACAGGGGATGAAAGAGAAATTTTGTAAAAGGAGCCTCTACAGTGGGGACTTTTACTTAACCCTTTCAGCCAAATTTTTTTTTTTTTTAATTCCTTTTTTTTAAATCTTCCCTGTGCCAATAGGGTTTTTTAGTTATATGACACAAGGAGTACTAGATACTTGTGAATTATGCTGTCAATATGCTTTCTGAGTCATCCAGGTGCCAGTTTCAAATAATGAAGAGTGAGTGAAAGAGGTCTGGACTCTCTCAGAACTCTCAGAACTCATGTGCGCAGGAGACAGAGCCTTTTGTGAGAAGCTGACAGTGCCCCTTTGTTAGTACTGTGGTTGGTACTTTCAACAGAGATGAAACAGAACTAATTCTAAGCCCTTGTTCTGAATCAAGCCAAGCAAAGACCGTACTTAAACTCAGCTGCAAAGTGATTGTTGTCCCCCTGTTCAGGTGTCACAGAGTGGTTCGCTTTCCCCTGGCTGAAGACCAGTCCACTACACACTTGATCCTCTCTCTGAGTGACAGATGGTGCTCCCATGTCCCTTGAGCATATATAATTTATTGTTACCATTAATTAAAGCTCATAATAGAGAATGATCAGATGATGTTTTGCAGCATGCTTGCAACAGCATGTTGCTTGTCTTTGGGTATTGTGCTCAGAAATGTCAGTTGTCTACAAAGACACTGAACAGGAGGAGCTGATGATGTAGTTTCCAAGAGGAGCTGGTTTGACATTGGTTAGCATCATTCACACTTCCTGTAGAGAGCAGATTCTCAGAGCTGTAGTTTAATTCACTTGGAAGACATTACTTAGTTTTCTTTAAAGGAGATCCCAAGAATGAATTAGGATGTGTTGTGTTGCTGCTCAGAGGACAGGGCCGATGTATGTACCAGGGAGTCAAGTTATTTCACATTAATACACATCCAAAGAACATTCTGCACCTCTACTCTTGGACCCTGCCAAAGAATTATCAGCTATTTGCATTCTTCTTTCTTATTTGCATTCTTCTTTGCTTTCTTATTTGCATTCTTCTTTCTCTCTTTTTTTTCAATATGACACAGAGGCAAATCTCCATAATGGCTTTTAAAACTGAATTAGGGCACTCACCTGCAATGTAGAAGGCAAGGATTCTAGTCCTAGATTTGCACTAGGCAGAGCAGAAATTTGAATTAAAGTGTCATGTTGCCTACCAAGACTTTAATGCCCTATGCACTCTGTTTGTTTTCCTGAGGTTGATTCTCTATTTAGACTGGAAATTTTAGTTCTGATTGTAAGGCAGACTTTCTGATACGTTTTTCATTAAAAGCAGTATAAAAATCAGCTCCACAACAATGTGAAAGAAAAAATTACTTTGGAAAATACAGAATTTTTTACACATAAACTTTTCCAACTTACTCTTTGAGATACACTTGAGTTATTCCTGCAAAACTGAAATTTTAAAAAAAAAAGGAAGGTGATTTGGATTCTATTTTTTATGAAATAATTGACTTGCCCTTCCCCTTTACTGAGTGTATGAGTAGATAGGTCCACAGAAGCAGGAGCTTAAAGGAAAAATTTGACTTCTGTAGCAGCCACACATTTTACAGCCCATAAATAATTCTTTGTCTGTCTAGTGAACCACCAGACTCACTAGAAAAAAATAGTATAAATTAATGCCATCCAGGAATGGAGAAATACATGAGATCCTATCTTCTTTTCTATTATCAGAAAAGCATAACGTATAACAGGCAAATGTGACACCAGTTTCAGAACTTCATGGTTGTTATTTACAGCATATTCTAAACTTTTCTGACAATTTTAGGATACTGCCTAAACAGAGGTTGGAAAGAAATGTGATGGAAAGAGGTATTCTGAGCCAACCATGACCCATTTTAAAAGTCAGTATATTTTCCATGTGTGCTAGTAGGAAAAAAATTTGTTATTCCTATTCAAAACCACATCCAATTCAGCCAAACCATTTCTAACCTAATTAGTTAATCAATGGATTATTAATTCATTTAGGAGTCATAATTTCTAGAAAATTATAAGCAGTTTTATCTGTTTCTTTGTTGTTTACACCATTTAAGGGCAGATATTTGAGGAGAAAGCAGTTACAGCCTCCTTAAACTTCAATACATTTCATGAGGAAGGATAATGAAATCTATTTTTGGCAGTTACTCTAAAACTTTTCAGATTTCTGCCTCTCATTTTCTGGTTTTGAGGACTTTTGTATGTCCTTTTCTCTTCACAGCTTGTGACAGAATTTTCTAATCAAATATTTATAATGACATTAAAAAAATAGTCTATTATTGTTTAATGATTATTACATTGCTTTTTACTCTAATACTAAATAATTAGTATAGTGACTTTTATCCTCTTCCTGACTGCAATTTATCAAGCATTTGTTTATGATACACTACACATTACAAAAATTTCTTTCTTCTAAATTAAGTTCATTAGATTCTAGTTCTATTCTAGTTCTTCTGTCTTTAGTTTTAATTTTGACTTTCTTTTATGTCTTTCCAGCAGAAAATATTCATCAGAATTTCAAAGCTGTCATGAGCACTTAACAGCCAAAAGACAAAATCAGATCAGTCACTTACTGTAGTGACTATCAAGTTGATTTCTTTTGTTTCTCATTATAAGTTGTTCCTCAAAGTTATGGGCACAATTTTCTAGTCAAAAATACATCTAGCAATTACGGTACTTGAGAAGCAGCTTTTATATAAAAACTACGTATTCCTAAAATATCAAGTTTTTATTCTAATATTTTTTCTATACATGTTCTAGAGGAAGATGTGCTTAACAACAGCAAAATGTTTTTCCAATTATTGCACTAAATTCCAGGTGAAACTGAGTGGTCCTTGATTTAATTCCAGATAAATATCTAAAAATAGATATTTTATCCATTCTTTACTGTCTATCACACTGTCCACCAGGCAAAAACTAATTTAAGGGCTTTCTGGGTTTGTTTGGCTTTGCGTGTTTAGGGTTTGGTTGTTGTTGTTTTTTCCCTAACAATTTACATTCCCTAGCACTTTCAAATTAGGCAACAAGATTCCTCACTGAAATATATAATTCCCAATAACACTATGTACTATTTCAATCCTTTCTATTTTCTTGATACTAGAAGATCTCATTAGCAGAGTTTTCAACAATACTGGAAAAATGCTAGAATAATTTTCAGTTGTTCAGCTCTGAGTCTCAGGTCTCTGCTAAGAATTTCTATGTCCTTGTTTTAATATAATATATTAATTAGTCACTGATGACCTTCTTCCCACCACTAAAAGCATTTTGCAGTAATCTATGCTATTCCCAGCATTGATGCATCATACATTGTGGGATATCACTGCTTGGACATTGAGTCCCAAAGCAGTATTTTACATCCTTCTTAGAACATATATGATATTCTCCAAAACTTAAACTTTTCCTCTTAAAACTTCCTCCTATCATTCAGCAATGCTCTTATTAAATACTATCTCATTAATAACATAGTTGAACCCTAAATAAGAGTACTTTTAAACCAAATTAATAGATCGCAGACTCATAAAATGGTTGAGGTTGGAAGGCAACTCTGTTCGGCTGGTTCAGCCTCCCTGCTCAAGCAGGGCCACATTAAGCCAGTTGCCAAGGCTCATATCCAGATAGCATTTTTAATATTTCCAAAGGGAGAATAAATACATAACTTCCCTGGGAACCTTGTATATTGGTCAGGTTGCTTGGTTACCCTCACAGAAGAAAAAACTCTTTCGTTATGTTCAGACTGAACCTCCAGGTTTTAGTTTGTGTTTCTTGCCTTGTTAATTAGCACCCTGTGAAAAGCCTAGGTCTGTCTTATTTATACTCTCCCCTGAGACTCTCTGTGAATCTTATCTGCTCCAGACTGAGCAGTTCCAGCTCTCTCTTTCCATGTCTCTTCTGTACTGGTGAGCCTAGTGCTGAACAAGGTACTCCTAGTGTGGCCTCAAAAGCTCTGAGGAGAGGGTTGGCAAATCTTCTAACAAAGCCCAGGATCCTGCCTTCCCACAGCCTTCTTCTCATTGTGGGCACATGGCTGGCTTGTGTTCAACTTGACATCTACATCTAGGACCCCCAAACCTTCTTTTGACATGCTGTTTTTCAGCTTGGTGGCTCCCACCATGTATTTTTGCCTGTAATTATTTCTTCCCAAGATACAGGAATCAACACTTCTTGTTGAATTCCATGAAGCCTGGGGGTCTGTCAAGGACCCTCTGGACAGCATCAGAGCCCCCTGTCAGATCCACCACTCTCTCCAGTTTTATATTATGCTGATCCCCATCTCAAATTCCTATTACCAGGCATTTCACTAGTTTGTTATTAGAGGATCATGCCTGGTACTTTTATCGCCATGCTCATCAATATGAGTATATCAAATACACGAAGTTACTTTAATCTCTGTTTGTCTCTTTGAATTTGATGAGAGTGTATACACCTGGCAGATGATACAGTTCTGGGGTTAGCAAATCTCGGTGTCTGTGGATGATATACTCTGGATGCTGTTAATTAAGTTTGGTTTTGTAACATCTCCCCTTTCCTGCAAGATTTACATTACAGCTTGTGGCTCTCATAATGCTTTCTTCAAATTTGACATAAGTGTATATTTCAAGGACTCTGCCTAAACTTTTGCATTTTACATCATAAACAATAAACATTACCACAACCCATTTACAGAATAGAAGAGGGAGTGAGACAAAAGGGAAAAGAAAGAGGAGCGATCTCTTATTTTTGGAAAAAAAAAACCCAACCGTATTCCAATTGATAGGTGCAATAAGGAAAAAAACAAACTTTTGTAAATATAGTAGTAGTACTTCAAAGTATTTGTGTGTTTGGGATCATATTAACAGATCAAGCAGAATCATCCATTGTAAATACAAGGAATAGCTCCCAAGGTAGGAGAAGTGAAAGAAAAAGAATAAATAAAAGAAGATCTTCCTAATTTATGATGCTTTGCTACTGATGCTAACTTGTTTACATGTCACAATATAGGACTCTGAACTATTCAACATAAAAAGAAGAAGCAAATAATCTGACACTGGGAAATCCTAAAGTATTTCAGTTAGGAATGATTAGGAAACTTTGTACCTCAGTCCTTGGCAGTTCTTTCTTGACATCACTATGTTGTGCAGATTTTTCTGCCAAAGAACAATCTATAAACTTGATTTTTGCCTCTTACCACTTACTTGTGCTATCGTGGACAAAAACATCCAAGTGACCTGTCATTCACTAGGAGTTCTGACATCCACCGTGGCATCTGGCTACAAACACAAGGCTTGGGATCAGGGAAAACCAGAATGATCTCAATTACAGGATAGCAGAATAGACTTGGTAAGATGGAGACAATAGTAAATTTAATACTTTCTCCAGAGGGTTTCCAAATAAATGCATAATCCTAAAATTAGTTTGTTAGTGAATACTGAAATTTGTTGGAATGTTTTTTATAATTATTTGATTTTGTTACACTAAGACAATCTGAATAACTGAAATTAAAATGACTGTACAAACAATTGAACAAGAAAATAATTAGGAAACTTTAATTTCAAGGATACAAGGTAAGTTGCAGCTGATCTTGATTTTTAACCTCCTTCATATCTGAGAATATATCATTAGAACGCTGAACAAGAAATATTTTTGTGAGGCTAGAAACACAAAGCTTTTGCAATGTATGTCCATATTCTCTTTCTCACTTTCTTAAGGTCCTCACAAAGGCATTTTCAGTTGCTACTTAAATTTTTAGTAACTTAATACCCTAGTCTTGTAATTGGTCCTGTAGCCAGAGCTTCCAGAAAATATCCTTTTCTCTCAGCAGCATGTGGATTTTGTAAGGACAACTTTCACAGAAAGCCTTTCTGCTGAGACTTTATGGTCCAACATTCTTTTCCTGCTGCCCAAAAATGTGAGCACTCGTGGATACTCCAAATGTAATCACATGGTGGTGGATCTCCAGGATCTCTGTCACATTTATGTTGCTGGTTCTGTGTGAAAAAAGCAATGGGGTGTCATTATGTTCAATAGGTCAGCTTATTTTATCTGCAGCTGGGATGCAAAGGGATGAATCCAGACTTTTACAATAAGATGATCACTTTGGGACCTTTTGTAGCTAGCAGGCGTGAATAGACATTTCTTCTGTGTAGCTCATTTTGTCTGAGGAATTATTTCTAAAGTTAGAAGACATCCACTTTCAGTATTTTCTGAGGTAGACTCTGTGTTGGGGAAGATACCTGTTGCCATGGACACTCTGGCAAATTCTGTCATGCAAGATATCTCCTGAAGAAAAAAAAAACAAAACACCTATAAAATGTAAAATTGATGGAATTTAGTCTGTGATAGGTACCTCTCACCTTGGAGGTGCCATGTTTTGTTGAAATTTCAAGTATCATACTTCCATAATATTATTTTAAGGACCATCTTTGAGTAATACACTAAATTACTATATGCTGCAGACTATGAAATATTTTCTCTCAGGTGTTACCAGTTATCCATAACATGCCATATAAAATCTCCACCGACACCATCTTAAGAAATATGAACAATGAACATGCACTCCTACAAATGTGTGCATAATGTGTGTGTGTACATGTACCTATACATATATATATATGCACATGTATGTGCACATATATACTTACATCCTAAAGCCTATATAAATCCAAAATATGTGTGTTCATACTCAGAGGATAATTGCTTAATTTTAAAATTGAAGCAAGCAAATAACTCAAAAAATCAATGTCATAAAACCATTTTATTTTTAATTGAATAATGTCAGCTAAATATTACTTCATAGCTATCATTCAAGTTAACAGCAGAACTCTTTTTTAACGTGTCTTATCTGATTGTTTATGTTTGCTTTTATTGCGCATATCTCTTTGATCTCTAACCAGCTATAATTATGATGTTTTCAACATGTTTTATGTTTTTATAACTGCTGTGCTCCATCAGATTTGGTACTTATACTGTCAACTACAGGCTTTTTATGTTCTTTCATCTTTGTTGTGGGTGGCCTTTGTATATGGAATCTAATATTAACATTTAAGTGCATATTTCAAAGGAAATGGACCACAAGATGTCAAACAGGCATTCACTTTATAATTTGTCCATATTAGGCATTTTTTGCTACAGAAGTGCACAGTAAGTACCTAATTGATATGGTTTGTTTTGGTGTTTTTTATTTGGTTTTTTTTTTTGCTAATGGCTGTTATTTACTGCTGTGTTTAGACAAGCATATAGTAATCATACAGGGGAGGCTTTGCACCTACAAACATGATCACAAATTCAGATTTCTTTTTGATGCTTTTTTTTTTCTTTGTATCCTATTTGGTTTCTGTATTTGGTGTCTGTTTTCTTTTACTGAACTCAGGTGGTAGATACCAAGAGGTAAAATTTAGAGCCCATGATGTTCCTCGGGTTGGTCCTGAAAGGATGATTGACTTTTCAGTTCTGTCTGTCCATTTGCATTCTTTTTTCCCTATCTCGCAATGTGGAAAATCTCAATAGTAAAAAAGAGCATTTAATTAAATCTTTTTAACTTGATTTTAATAAAATTTGTGTAAAATATATTGCCCCCTAAATTATAGCCAATAACCTAGAGACTCATAGTTGTGGAGTGTCTAATTAATGCTTGAAAGAATATTCATCACCATAAGTAAAAAAATACATATTCCTTAGTATGAATATTCTGTATGCATGTTATTTTCTAGCTAAAGAAAGCTTTTATTAAAAATAGACAAGTCTGGTTCTAACCCAAATTGTCAGGAATAAATGTACTTTACTTACCAAATATGAGGGTCAAGGAGTCATTTTTGCCAAAATTAACATATGGGGTCAATGACTGCCATACTCATGCCTGAGCCTATTGAGGCATTCTGTTACATTTTAGAGTAAGAGCATGGGTGTCCTGAGGAAGAACTTGACAACAGACATATAAAATGGTAACTTTAATTATATACAGGACTTCAACATGATTGCAATGTAGTGTTGAATGAAAACTTCAGTGAGATGTGTTAAGAGAACAAACCTCAGAGGAAAAGAGAACAGTGTAAATACAGGGTTGATTCAGCAGCCCCTCCTGAAAGACCTTACTGATTCCCAGATGAACAAGTTTCACTTTTCCTGGTAATTAAAAGAAGAATCTATGTAGCATCTTTTCAGTCATACTTTTGTCGTGCAGAGTCCTGTAGTATTGGAGGTAAAGTGCAGAGGAAACAAGGAATGCCCTGAATTCTTTATATATAAATTAATGGCTTCCTGCAAACACACATGCTAATTTGAACACTCTTCTACACAACAAGGGAAGAGAAGAAAATTCAATTATAGTCCCTATTTTATAAGTAGATATATTTTTTTTTTAAATATACTTATTTATATATTTTATATGCAAAAGTCAGGAAACAACTTCTTCACTCAAGACAGGATATAAAAAAATCTTTAGTAATGATAATATATAAAAGATACTGAGACAGCATAATGCGATAGCACAGTCCTGTAGGAGGAACATGCAGATGTTAACATCTCAAATTTAGCTTGCTCTTTTGTATGTAATTTTTGAAATTGATAAAATGCAGATACAGAACATTACTTTTAAAGTAACTTATTTTTTAAGACCATTTTGTCTGCTGGTATTTTTCTTCTCTCTCTTTATTTTTCCACACAAAACTGGTGGATCCCCCTTTAAAAACAATTTAGCAGAACATGAGCATCTTTTTTTGTAGCCATTTTCTGGGCACGTAGAGTATATTTCTCCCCCCCATCACTTTCCTGCAAGCATCAGGCTTTTTCTTAGAAGCTGCTCAATTCCAAAATGGACTATAAAGAACCAAAATTATGAACAGAGAAATCAGAAAATTATAAAGGAGGGATGCATTGGGTAATCAAACTTCAAACAGCTCTATTCATTTTTGGCATCATTCTATCTGTGGTGTCTCTTACATGATGTAAAACATTTTATTATGCAGAATTAACACTGGGAAATGCCTTAATAGCCAATCAGATTGTATTTAGTGATCATCTCTAAATTTAATGAGGGCATCATTCTGTAGCTCTGAAAGTCTAGTTTAGTTCATTTTACTACTTTTATCATAGCAATTACATCAACCTAAACAACAATTAGGTGACTCAACACACAGTAGGCAAATTAGTAACTTCCGTTAAAGTAGGTTTATGGCTCTCTTGAGCAAGACTTCTGAGTAGCAAACTGTACAGAGACCAAATTCTGAGACTTCATTCTAGTAAAATTTCATTGTACACTCTCTCTGGTATTTTTCTCTATACTACAAACATAAATCAAAATAATTCTGTGATATGGGTTTACAATCCAGTTTCTGACATGGTTATTACTTTGAGGCCTGATTCCTTTCAACTGTTCCTTTTTATTAAGATTGCAATGTAAACTGACAGTTTACCCTAAGGAATTTATTTTTCTTTCTTTTCAGGAATTGCTACTAGAGGCTATGTTTTTTGTTTTGTTTTGTTTTCCAGTTTACAAACAGTAATCTGACTATATCTGAATATCTATGCATCATACTGCAGAATATAAAGAAATCCCTTATGTACCAGAGCAAAGTGTTTGCATATGCTCTTTCAGAACCATTCATTCAGCACCACTGTGTTGTTTCATCCTAGAGCTTTAATGCAATAAGAGTGAATTTCAGTGATATATTTCCTCTCTGGGATTTTAAAATCCTGATTTTGTCTCTTTCTGGCTAGCCACTTCCAGTTGAATATCCCAGTTTTCTGTTCCCTTAGTTGCACTGACACAACTGTTAGCAGAGCTGTGCTGTAAATAAGCTCACTGAAACTATTTAGGTTAAAAAGGGAGAAAAAAAAAAGAAAAAATATCAGAAGGATTTTATTTTAGAACTCTGATCATGGGGATTTTTTAACAAAGGTCTACTAATTTCAGCATAACAAGGGGCACTGAGATACTCTGGGGAGGAGGGAAGAAGACCTGAGGTAGATGGGTAGGAGGAAATTCGGTACATATTTTTTCAGCTAAGAAACAATCAAATATCTGCTTGTGGCAAGGAAGGAGGAAGGCTGTAGGCCATTTTAGCAGGTATTGAACAAGAACATTTCCTTTGCATCCTTATTTTTAGTGAAATGGATAATGCGATTTCCATTTGTTATGCTTAGAAACACAGATCAGTGCAACAGCACAAGACTTGCCAAGAGTCACACCACATGCATAGAGAAGTCATTTATCTGTTTCAGGATTAGTATGGTTTTTAAATATAATTTGATGAAGAGCACATTTTGATCAAGTAAAATTATTTTACTTTTTAGCTTTCAAGAAGGTCATCAGGAGTATCAAGAACAGGAATTACTCATCACTGGGGTGTTTATCTTTCTCTGTGGTCAACTCACAGGAAATAGGAGGTCTGGAGTTTTGAAAGTACTACAGCATCCCCCTACCACTTGTAGGCATCTTAATTCATAGCTGACATTTTTCAAAACTTATGAGTGCATCCCAGAAGTGGAGTTATTAATCTTCCTTTGCAACAGATCAATTTAATAACTTATTCAACTGAATTACATACTACAGCTATTACACAGATAGCAAGCGTTTCAAGACTCCTATTCTGAATCATGGTGTACAATTGCTACATTTCCAGAGGAGATGAAGCATGGCCTTCACTGGCCACATTCATCATGGCTAGTTTCTTGCAGCCATTACCATTTAATTGTCTGTTTGTCTACAGAAAAAAGACCTTGAGTTAAGCTGTAGCACTGGATCCCTGATCATCAACCCTGTTCCAATGTTTGCTTACTTCGTTATTTATGATTACTCCTTTTTGCCCTCTCCAAATCACATGTACTTTCGAAGAGTGTAGTACAAGGAAGTATAAATATAAGCTGCTCTCATTAGGATGCTCATTTTTTGTTATTTTGATTTTTCCTTTGTTTTAGCTCTTTGTTTTGTTTGTTTGTTCTGTTTGAAACAGCATAGGCAGAGCCTGTTAAGATTCTGTTTTCTGCCAATCCTTACTTTAGGATGAAGACTGCTGTTCAGCAACTAAGGCATGACTTGCTGTAGTGAGCAATTCACTTTATATGCCTAACAGTAGGAAAGGATTCCCAGCTGAGTCTTGTGAGAAAGCTGTGTAGTCCAGGGTCTGAATAAGGAATGCTAGCTTAAATCCCTTCAGTCTTCCTGGGTTTTTTTTCTGTCCAGCTCTGGTACTGGCTAGCTTAGCTGTCTTCCTGGCTCTACTGACAGTCTTCTAAAAACACATTTCTAAACACTTCATGAAAAATCTGTGGGCTCAGGTACAAGATTCTTTTGTAACAGAGGATGCTTAGGGAAAGTGTAAAAAGCACTTAGCAAAAAAAGTGTCTCCTGCAGACCCTAAAAGTAGCTATCTTCTTTGCATGACATCAGGTTTCCAGGCATCCTTAACATATCCTCTTCCATTTGTTGTTTTTGATTTCTTTGCAATTACAATGTTGTTACAATTGTAAATTGTATATTTGTATATTTGTACAATTGTTATTAAATTACATTTAATTGTCATTACAATTACAATGAGCCAGGCATAGATCAATCCTTTCACTTTGTCTTAACCAAGAACTTATTTCTCCAGTAAAACAAAAGGTATTAATCTCATGTATTTTAAGGATCAAATTAAAAACAGCATGGCAGAAGGGTAGCCTTCTTCAGATCTCTTTAGAAGTAAAAATATGTGAGCCTTCTGTTCTGAAACTCCTAGTTGCTCTTTTCAGAGATTGTATAAATCATATAACAGCTCTTCACTTTGTATTTGAAGACAGTTACTAGTGTTCCTCCTATTCCACAATTACATTTCCAGATCTTTAAATGAAATGAAGCAAGATGTAATGAAGCATGATTTTTTTTCTACTTTAATACTTTTAATTCACAATAGTAGGTCTGGCCTTGGAACTAATGAATAAGGAAAGAAAATAAAGCTTAAGGACACCTGGATTTATTTCAAAGAAGTAGAGAATTAAAAATATATGAAGAAATATAGGAAAAAATGTACAACCTGTACAATCTGGACATCATCCTGGATAATTGGTGGCCCTGCTTGAGCAAAGGTGTTGGACAAGATGATCTCCAGAGGTCCCTTACAATCTCAACTCTTCTGTGATTCTGTGCCATCAATTAAAAAATAAATTAGTGTGAGAGACAAATAGCACAGTCCAAGGACATGAAGTCAAATTAACTCTCATACTCTGTAAAAATATCTTGAAGTGCAAAAGAATTAAGAGTGGGTTTAACTGATTTGGAGATATCCTGCCTACCTCATCCCTATTTAATGATGTTAATATAAAATCTATAGAAAATGGTTTATGTAGAGATGGTTGTCAAATCTGGAATTTAAAGCAAAACTATCTATTTGGTTAAAATTATATTGTGAAAAATCTCTTAGCTCAAGGATGAAATTTCTGTTCAAAACCAAAGAGAAATGTATCCCTCAACCACTTTGTCAGTTCAGAATGTCTATTAATCTGGTAGTCACTTGCATACACCTGAGATAAAAGAAACTCAGATTCAAGTCCCAGCTCTAATTAATGACTAGCTCAATCAAATAGAATACCTGCAAAAGCCAAAATTAAGAGAGATCACACAAGGAGTCCTACATCAGTATAATTTCACAGACTCCATGAAAAGTAATTCTTCATTTTGAATGATGAAAAGTAGCTTGTTGGTCATCTTGAAAAGTGTGTTAGCATGCACTAACTCTTTGCATGACATAGGCAGAGAATAGCATCGCCACAGATTGCAGTGATAAATAAACATAAATATGTACATTGTTTTATTTGAAAGCATAACACGTTGTGGAAAATGTGCTTTAAAATTGCATTATCAAAAATAAAGGCCAATGTGCTTGTAATCTTTCAACTCATGCATATATATCTCTGGCAGTGAATATTATGTCATATGGGCCCTGTGCCTGTGTCTAACCATATACATATTTTTTTTCTCATTATTAAAAAATTCACTAATGATTAGGTATTTGGTGAGTTTAGGGACTGTTTTTCTATGTGCTTCTTACTCGTTTTGCACATGAATTTTTCAGAAAACATTTATTTCATTTTAGTACAAAAAAAGAATAAAATATTCATAAGGCTAGAAAACTTTTTTTGACATCTTCTGACTATGTGGCAACAGTCTCCTTTACAAGTTACCTGTAATAATTACTTCTTCTTTTATTGAAATGTTCTTTAAAAGCAATTTTCTATTCAACACCTTGGGTAATTACAGTGGGAAATGATTGATAACATCAGTTGATATTAAATATTGTACTGCTAATCACCATGCAATCTTGCATGCAGTTATTCATTAGTTACTTCTTTAATTTGAATGGCTGACAATTTACATGGAATGCTTCAGTTATATGAATTATCATATTTTTATTCCCAAGAGAAGGCCCACACTTCATTAGAACAGAATCTTTCACATTGCTTTTCTTTCATTTTCAAGATTGAAGTACTTTGATTTGAAAGTTCTGTAGCTGTAGTCTGGAAAGATATTAAGCTCTTCATTGTCAAATAACACTATGCAATGCTTGTACAGTACAAAGGCACTTCTGGAATAAACAAAGTCACATTGTTATACACTGTTCTGACACTAATAAACAGCTGATTGTGGTCTCCAAGAGAACTTTGTGCTTCTGTGTCACATTCTGGGAAATGACGCCATGCCCCCAAATGTGTTCATACTATTAGCTGACTGCTGGAGTGGCTGTAGATGTCATTTACTTTGTAAACTGCTTCACTTTATCACCCAGGGCAGATCATAATGTTTTAACACTTAGACTCATATATGAGTCAGATGTTTAAATCTGATGAGTTTTCCAAAAAGAGCATAAATACTAAATCTAGTAAATCAGTTTTATTAATGGGAGTTAAAATTATTTTGGAAGTGACTCCTAGTAATTTGGTGGAGACAGTATATTCCTTGTGAAATATGGAACCATCTGTTGTATGGAATCTCATTATGTGATAATGCAGTGACACACACTGTATAAAATCTGAGCTTAAAAATCCTGTTTCTATTTCAGGGTCAATGTGAATGTGAAGGTGTTTGCTCATGAGCACAAGTAACCAGAAAACAGAGGAAATACTTAAGAAGTGTGTGTAAAAAGTATTATACGTTTTCTTACACAAAAATTTTTCTCTGGGAGCATTAGTTTTACGGTCCCCTGATATTCACCCCACATCTCAGCTCCCACTAATGCATGGCTGTTTCTCAGCCCACAAGTGCTCACCTCCTCCTCTCCCTGTTACACAAGAGCTAATGACCTTTTGCTGGCCCCCTTGTTAACCTCCCCCACTTCCCCACAGCGCCCACTGCTCTTTTCTCACTACACTCTCACTAACTAAATGAAGTCGGACTCAGAATATTTGTTCCCAACCTGGATTTAACTTGAAGCTTTCTCCCCCTGGTTTCTCCCACCTTTGTTTCAGAAGCCTTCTGTGTCAGCCTGATTTTTCTGTTACCTGTTCGTACAAACTTTGTGCATCCTGAAAAGAGAAGCTCATCAAGGGTTTCTGAGAGTAATGACATAGAAGGACATTTTGGAGAAATATGCTTTGTTCAACTATGACAATAACAGTTCATCTTAAGTCAACTTCACACTCAAATGGGAAGCCATTTGCTATTGTTTTCAGGTCACTGTTTGTATATATTTGGTATACACAATCACAAGTTTAGAGTGATGAGGCAACTATTTCAATCAAGTATTGATTCTTTAAAATACTTTAAATATTGAGGTATTGATTCAATGCCTTCTGAGAAATTACATTTTTTTTTATATATTTATATGAGCATACTTTTAGCTGAGATGTTAAGTTGATATTAGCAAAATGAATTTAACTTCTTTTTTTATTCCGACCCATATACATAATGAAACTATTATTGAGATTAAACTCTAAGGGTAGTATTAAATATATCCCCCATTAAAAATACTTAATTTATTTTATTCTTCTCATTCAAATTTGGCAACTGAATTTTACTCTGTCACACAATGTGGCAGGAATCCCTTAACTATTAGCAAATGCAGTGCTGTGAAATCACATGATCCATCAGAAATAAAAATGGAAATTTCATTTTAGTGAAAGGCTGAGATTTCTATTTTTATGGTAGAACATAAAACTTCTCACTAGTTCTGTTACTTCATGGTACTTCATTTAAAAATTCATATTCTTATGTGTGCAGATAGAACTTTATAGACCTTTTTAATTAATTTTTACAGTTTCTCATTAGTGTCTTCTCCTCCTATATATTTGGAATCACTAGCACTGAGACTAAAGAGAGACTACTAGAAAAGCAGCAGAGGATCTAGTACTAAGACTGTACTTCTAAGACTAAGTACTTCTCCACACATATTAGCATTAAGTAGCAACAGCTCCCCCAGGATCTCAGCAGAACCACAGCAGTGTGCCCAGAGGCACATTCCGTGACTCCATCCTACATCCCTTGCTTATCAGTCTCTGATGAACTCCTTTTATAAGAAAACTTTAGAGTAGTTATATGAATTTTTGTTCTGAAAGTTGCTGGGGTTTGGGGTTTTTTGCTTCCTTGATTCACACATTTCTCTAAATGCAATCTTTGGGGTCTGTGAGCCTACAATCTCTTAGTTCTCACTCTCCTCTGGAACCTCCTTCAGCCTTCCTTAAAAGGTCTTCTTTTCTCTGTCCTCATTCCCTGTGTAGCTGTGCACAGGACAGCTTTTTTCCAGATAGTAGTTACCTCTTTAGGACTTCAAAAAAATGAAAATCTGTAGAAAATTTGATATGCACTCAAGCTAAATTGCCTTATATTTTACTGTGAGCCTCCTTAACAAAATTGTACTTCTTTCAAATAATTGAACTTCTGACCCTCAAGAGTTTGCATAAATAGTGAAAGCTCCATCCAGGAACTTTTCCTGAAACAGGGGTGTGTAGACACTAATTTGAGTGTCCTCAAATCTGAAATGTAATTTTCTGGAAATGACACTTCATTTTGGATTTAAACTTTTTTGTATCTTAGAAGCTCTGTGCAATGAATGCTGCCTGGGAAGAAAAATAGAAAGAAAAGTAACAGAAATAAAATAAATTTAAAAGTCCAGTTTGAGTGAGTACAATTGATTTATCTGAGAAAAGCAATGCTTAACTTTCAGGCAAAATGAGAAGTTAAATTTAAAATATTTAACAAGCCATTTGAGATTAAGAAATATTTTATGTTACTAGAAGCATTTACTTTTTTAAGACACTCCTTCCAACAGAAATACTTTTATCTTGTTCATAAATATTTTCCTATTTATTTTAATCTGGTTTTGATAACACAAGGAAGAAGAATAAATTGAGGTGTTCAGGTTCCCATGTTTCTGGAAAAAGATATTTATCCCAAACCATATAGGCTTTTTCTTTCAGGTCATTTATCATTTATGGTTATTTAGGTTGAAAAATATACTTAAAGTAAGGAGAAGTGAAAAATCACATAAACTTTACAAAAAACTACATTCAAATATTACTCTACGTTTTTGGGGGTTACTTGTTTTTGGTTTTGTTTTTTTTTCCTGGCAGCTGTTTGCTCGCTTCTTTTTGCAGAGTTCTCTACAGCTCTCAACCACAAGATCCACCAATATATATCATGAAAATGAAAGTTTCTTTTCATTAGTAACAAGAAATTCAATGTAGGAATTCAAGGACAATCTAACTTCTACTTTAAAAAAATTGTTTCCTCTCTGCCTTCTACTGATTAAGTGCTATCAACATGAACAACAAAATTTTGTTATATTATAGCTAAGCCATATTTCCAAAATTCCTGGTCTACCTCTAACCAAATAGCTACAACAGTATCTTCCAGGTGACTGTTTTTTCTTTCATTCTCTTGGTCTGGTTGGATTATATCACAAATCTGACAATCAAACCTTGGACTATGTTCTACATTTTAGGAATATTAAGAGAAGTATCCTAAATTTTAACTGAAGAACCCTCCCACAATTTTCAGGTGAACAATTCCAATAGTAGAACATGACTGGGAATGTTTCCTGAGAAATCATAGACCAAAAACATTACCTCAACAGGAAATAAAAACTGAGTGTGGTGTGAAGAGTTTATGTGGTTTATGCCATCTCTGGCCTGTTCTATTCTGATAACTGAGGAGTTATGTGATTTTAGCATATTAACCTTATTCACAAAACTTTGAACACTTTGGTTCCTGTTTACCTGTACACTTCTCTTTCTGTCCTTGTCCTTCTGTCCTTGCATCAGTCTATTGATCTTGGTGGTCCTTAGGCTATTTTTCAATTTTGTGTTTGCTTAGCACTTAAGATGATTAAATGCTTCTGTACATTAAATGATTCTGTACATTCTGTACATGCTCATACATACATATATATTTTTTTATATATATATATATATACATATATGTATTTATTTATATATAAATATGTCTTTTTCTACTAGTAGCACGACTTGTTCAGTCTGAAAAAAAAAAAAATAAAAATTTTGAGGATTATCATGGTGAAATCCATTTTCCGTATTTTTATTCCCAAGACAGAAATAATACCTTTCTTTTTATTTTTTCCCCCAGACAAAAATAATATCCTTCTTTTTATTTTTTTTTACATGATGGTGAGCACTCAGTGAAAAAAATCTCTCCATCCAATTTACGTAGAATCATTAGTACTTTTTAAGTGTTTTACTAGATAAAGTAAATGGCATACTGTTCCTGACATGTTTAAACTTTTAGATAAAATAGTTTATTTTTTTTATAGACATTCTTTTCAAACAGCTCATTAAATTCACCTTTCCTTTCTAAACTTTCATTAAATTACAGATATTTCCACAACTATTTTCAACATCGGAGAGAAATAATAAAAGGGGGGTTAAAAAGGATGAAAACTAAAGAACACTGAAAATCAGCAACAAATTCTTATTATTAGTAATTACATTACCTCAGAAGTATTTCAGCAAACCTTAGACTTGACCAAATATAACTTGTCACTGATGCAAGCTAGTTATATGCTCTGATTCTCTAGTTCTGGGTCTTATAAATGTATTTTCTCCTCTCCAAATTGACAGCTTTTTGAAAATTTTTTGTCTGTTTATTTTCTTATCCTAAATTGCTCTCTATGTTTTCAGGCAGCTCTCTGGTATTGCTAAGTAGCATGGAAGCAATTCAAACCCCTCTACATATTTACATCTTTTCTTTTTTTCTCAATAGTGTATGAGTGAATATAGTGCTCAAGAAATCGAGATACTAATAATCCTGCTTTGAACCAGGTGTGTACCTGCCTCCAGAGGACTGCTGGCAATTCACTTCTTACCTGCCTTGGCAGGTGTCTCTCTAGTCCTGAATTTCTTCTGAAGAAGATTGCTAATCCTTTAACAATGACTGGTATGAAAAAACAGAGGAAAAATATTAAGCTTCACTAGCTCAAAATGGTGAATATCATTTTCTCTTGTGATCCATTCATGATCTGAATTGAGTTTGAATTAAACTATATTAACCTATGGCATCAGCAAGATCCTGATGCTTGTTGTTCTGAAGTTTTACAATTAAACATCAAGCTATTAATTTAAATTCAGTCCTACAGCTCTAAAGCCTTCTTTATTTGGGCACCAGACTTAACATTGTTTGAGAATTTCTAAATGCTGAATAATTGATATCTATTGGCACATGAATAAAAACACATTCTTGGTTTTATCCCAAGATATTCTTCTATCTAGGTTAAACACAACCTTAGCTATATAAGCAATCCTATAAAAAAAAAAATTAAAAATCTCTGCTTTCCTTTTCTTATCTATTCTCTCTTATTTTAGTAAGCAATAACTCTCTCTTCCTCTGAAAATCTCACAGCACCCACAAGTATAAATAGCAAAACCCAAATTCTAATCTTTCTATGATATCCCTGTATACCATGATTTTCTTATTTTTGTTTTATTTCTTTTCATCAGAAAATGAATTGACTTAAAACACTTAAAATTATCTCCAGTGGAAGATTTTCTTTTCTTGTGAAAGAGTTTGTCTTCTAGGAAGAGGATTCATGGGCCTGATTCTCTATTGACAGGACTCTCGTTTTCATAATTTTAAAATAGGTGAGAAAAAGAGGAAGAATGCTCTAAGAATATTATTTTATACCAACTACTCAACTATCAATTACCTAAGTGCAATTCATTTTGCTGGCAAATATTAAAATTGGCCAATAGAAAGGCTTTCAATGAAAAGTAGGATGCAATCAAGCAAAAATATGCCTTCAACAGCAGAAATATCAAATATCAAAAGCACTATGAATTGTCTTATTCTTGACAGATGCTGTTAATTAATGAAAATATCTTTTTGTTGAGCTCCACTGTCTACCCCACCAATTTCAAAATCACAAACTCAGAAAAACACTCTAATATTAGGCTACACAGACTTGCTCTACACTTTTTAATAAACGATCGTGGCCATGCAACTATTCAAAGGCAGTCCAACTTCTATGAATTACAGCTAAATCAACCATCTTTCCCTTTTGTCTATTCTTGAAACTATGCAAATTTTGGGCTTTTGAGTATTTTACGTAAGAGTATACTGGAAAGTTTTGCAAATGTGCCAATGCAGATATTTATAACAGAGAATCTACAACCATACAGAAAAGCAAAACCCACAAAGGTTCTGTTATAGGTGCAAAAAGTGTGCTTATCTAATGTGATTTCTTTCAGCATTCTTATTTAATAGTTCTTATCATTATCTTATATTCACTATTGATTTTTTAAACTAAGCCTTTCGACCTTCATAGGTTAAATGAGCTCTTAGCCGGGACTTATAATTGACATGTTAATGAGCACTATTTCACAGTCTCTGACAGTAAAAAAAGCAAAGGCAATTGGAAAGTAATGAAAAAAAAATTCTTGATTTGTTGAAATCACCATGTCTCTAGCAGTGTTAAAATTATAAGCCCTAAAGTAAAAGAATGTTTGACATAGAGAAGCCATTAGGCAAAAGTCTGAAATGACTTGGTAAAATGATTGTCATCTTTGAAAAAAATTACAATAATACTATTTGAAAACTAACCACAAAAACAGCAGGGTGGAACTATCGAAGTTTAATCTCAACTGACTGCATGGGCCAAAACAGAAATAATTTCAGCCAAACAGTCCTGTGCTTTGAGATCCATCCTTCACGAAGAAATTGTTCTTTGTAATAAGATCTGTGTACATCAATGACACCAGATCTGGTGACTTATTTTCGTCTGTACAGCTGGAAGAAGGAAATGGCATTTTTACTGTTTACATTTGTTTATGCTGATTAGGAACAGTGATAGTTTCCCTTGCTTTGTTTGTTTTTTTGGTTTTTTTTCTTGGTGAATTTCTTCAAAAGTACCATTTTTGTCTTAATTCAGCATACAATTATTATTATGCTGTTCAGAAGTTTGCATTACCTTCACAAAGTATGTAAATCTATCTGCATTGCACAGGCTCAAAAGTTCCAAGAGAGGTTGGTGAGATGTGGGTTTTTGCTCTCCTGGGTCTTATCATGTGAAAAAATTAAACATTTCCCTAAAATTTATCTTAAGTTCCTCATAACTTCAGGTGTTTCTTGGACTTTTTTACTTCTTTTTTACTTTCTGTTTCCTATGATATAATAGAATACTAAAATGTATGTCTTAAAACGTTGGGGAGGCAAAAAAAAAATTAAGTATGGTCAAAGATTATTCTGGGAAGGTGTGCTGGTAAACACAATGGAGTTCTAGGCAGCAAAGTACATGGTATTTTGATGCACAAATAGAACTGTGACTCTTACTATGATTCTGTGGGCTTCTACAGAAATCTTAAAAAATGTGCATTTAGAGAAGATTTAGAGGTAAGGATATCATAAATCATGCCAGTTCCTGTTTGTGTATGTCTGTACTGTGTTGTGACCAGCCCACAGCTTTTCTAAAGACAAATTGCCAAGATCTGATGAGAACTAAATTACTTTGTGAAAACTAACCTTTTTTTCCCTGAACATTTTTGTCAATGTCTACAAAAAAATACTTAGTATGTAAGAAGGAGATTGAAATTCACATTTTACCAGCAATCTTTTGCCAAGTGAAACTAGCCTGCGTGATCAGAAAAAACATAATTTAAGGCAAAAGATAATAAGACAAAGGATCCAGAACATCATAGCTACAAAAAGAGAACTGCAGTTTCCTGACTCTGCTGTGCAAACCTTGTGCTCGCTTTGGGTACTCTCACCCCTCGGTACAGCAGGGAACTGGTACCTGCATGATGACTCTGTAACTATGCTGAATATCTGCCTGGCTACCCTAGGTAAAAACACAGTTTTATAAACAAATGTACTCAGGTGGATGAAGATAGATTCAAACTCTTCAGATTTTTTTATAGTTAACTAGAACCATGCCAGCCCTGTTTCAGGAGACTATCTTTCTTATTAAACACTATGTTCAAGGAAACATTGCATATTAGAAGAACCTGGTACATTCAGCACAGCTCCATCTCAGCACTTCCATATAGGACTGGACTAATCCACACAGCTCTTTTACTGCATTTTCCAGTTCTTTGGAGAAGGTGAGGATTTTCCATTCATGGCTGTGTGAAAAACTCATCCAAGATAAATAGAATAATTATTGAAAAAGGCAGAAAATTAAAACTGTTTTCCCAGTGGATTATGATTGCTTAGCAAAAGCAAAATGGTCCAACTACCATTATTCTTCTCTCTTTATATTTTGAATCATATTGCATGTGCAGGTTTGATTCTAAACCAGAGACTTACAGGGTCTGAACATTGTCTGTGAACTGGAATTACCTTGTACATAATGAATATACGGTAACAAGAAGATAAACAGAAGAAACCTCTGTTTACCTTATTAATACCAACAATGATCCATTTCAACAAATGTGACACCACCTGATGCTTAATCAAACATGCAGTTGCAAGTTCATCTGAAATAAAGCAATCTCTGTTGATGATAGCACCCTCCCATGAATTATACTTGTCTGCATCTTAAAAAGAAGATGGTGACTTGAGCAACACAGAACATATATTTAAGAAAATAAATGAACTATACTCTCAATTTCCAACTTTTTCTTTTGAAGAAAGAAAAGGAGAAAAGAGTGAAGCTAAGCATCAGATGAATAAAATCAATATGAAATGAAATACCAGCCCAAAATTATAAATTAGAAATCTTTCCTTCATATACTAATATATCTCAGTGGGATTCCTTTCAAAATTAAAGTCCAAATCAAAAACTACTAAAACTGAGAAGAAAAATTCATATCTTGCAAACAGTAAAAACTATGAACTGACATATCATCTTATAAGGAAACAATAACTATATATTCATGTGATAAGAACAATATCCTTATATTTATGAACTGAGAAAAATGATTGAAAGCAACGTCTTACCATGTTTTCAATAGGCAACCATCATCTTGCATAAAAGTAGTATAATTTCTGACAGCTGCAATACAGGCAACATTTTTTATTTCTTTTGAAAAAAAAAATCTACAGAACAAAGCACAACTATGATTTGCTGCCTACCTGTTCTTAATTATAATACCATGTTCCGTAATAAATCGCAGGGAAAAAGAATGAGTATCCTAAGGCAGATTTTAGCAGTCCCTGCTTCTTTCATACACTTTTGCTGTGGAATATTGAGAGGATCACAAAACGGTTACGGTTTTCTTGGACCTTTGGAAATTGCATAGTTCAACTTCCCTCCTCAAGCAGGGTCATCTTGAGCAGTTTCTCAGAGCTTAGGCCAGTCAGGTTTTCAGCATCTCCAAGGATGAACACTTAAACTTGATGTCTGGGCAACTGGTCCCAGAATTTAATCACCTACACCCAACACAATGTTCTCTCTGTCCTAATCCACAGTACGCAAATTTGAATAATCTGACCCAAAGGCACTTAAGGTCACTTATGCTAGTTCTAGTTCTTGGGTGATACTTATACCCTTGAAACACAACTGATGTTAATTTATAATCACAAAACCTTCTGAGTGAGATAAAAAATAACTGTAAAGGTCATTCTAATGATTCCATTCCTGTTTTCTTAAAGCTGTAACAGATGTCTGTCCATTTACTTCCCGACTGTTCCCCAAGCTTTCTTTTTCTCTGTGTCCTCTTCTATCCTCATTCTTCATTGTACTTTATCATTCTCCCTCCTTGTTGAACAGCTCTCTGTCTTTCAATTGTCATTGTCATGATGGGCATTTTGAAAGCATTTTACTGAAAGGATTTGCTTCACAATATTTCCTAAGCTGTGTGGATACATACATGTCAGAATGATGTCTCTTGCTGTCATTTCTCTGCCACTGCTGTGTCCTATACCTTAAGATTTAATTCCTTCAAACTGAGTTTTCCTATTTAGTCCATTCATGCCCTATTATGACATCTCCTTGATATTTTTTTCCTAACTTTTTTTTCTGCTTTGTGCATATTTGAATGAAAAATTAATGTAAAATTCTCTTGCTCATATTGTAGTTCTTCAATTGATTGTATTCTCTTCTCACCACTTTCATTGCACATCAAACCTAAAAGCACAGCAAGGAAATCTGTTTCTTACAGATACATCAAATGCTTCAAACTAACTCTTCCATTTAATACATAGTGCAGAGGGTTTGAACTCTTCAGCTCCCCCAGGAGAACTATGCAGAAACTCTGCATAATGCTTCACAAGTGTGGTAGTACAAGTAATGTAGCAGTTCTCTGCTACTTAAAGTTTCTAAATGTTCTTTTCTCTCTCAAGTCTTATTCAAGAAAAAAAGTCGTGGTTTGGCTGATTGGTTCTTTTTCAATTGCAGGGAGATACAGAGATAGGGATGTGTGTGGAGAAGGAGAAGGAGAAAAATAACTTTTGGTTTTTGTGTATGCACTAATGTACTTTGGGCATATTTTTTGACCTTAGAGAGATTTTCAGTCTTTGCTTTTTATTCCACAATGACCTTTCTTCTATCTACCCTATTCCCCTTCAGCCCATCCTTTCTTTCCTCATTGTAAAAGAAATTCAGCTTGTATGCGACAAAATTCAGCTGATTCCAATTAGTACCTTGAACTTAAGGTACTAATTAAATTAAATTGCTGAAATGGAGTCCTTTCTAGTTGTCTGTGCACCACAAGGGCAGATCCACATGCACAAATTACAAAGTTTACAAAGCAAATTACAGCTTTTCTGTAGTTTCTCACAAAATATTGGTTTATCTCTCACACAAAAATATTATTAGTTGCCTCAAAGGATTTATTGCATTTAGCTTTATTTCCCAAAAACTGTGCACTGAATCTGAGCAAACTATCCTGTATCTCTCAGTAACTGATGAAAAAAAAATTCATACATCCTGAAGACAACTGAGATGAGATGGCAATCCCTGCTACAGTTTTCCTACTCCTCATTAGATACCTGGGCTAGCTTGATTGTGATGTTGAACTACTACATGGCTAAAGCTAAACAAGATAAATTTTATGGTTATTATCTCCAGACACAATAGTGCCATAAATCACTTCCTGTGTTTAACACTGTGAGTCTAAGTCATTTCTTAGTAAATTTCAATGCATAATACCCATTGGGAGAAAAAAAAAAAAAGAGATAGGTAGGTAGGTAGGTAGGTAGGTAGGTAGGTAGGTAGGTAGGTAGGTAGGTAGATAGATAGATAGACAGATAGATAGATAGATAGATAGATAGATAGATAGATAGATAGATAGATAGATAGATAGATAGATAGATAGATAGATATAGATAGATAGATAGATAGATAGATAGATAGATAGATAGATAGATAGAAAATGTGTGTGTAAAAGCACAAGAGAAATGTAATCCATTTTTCAATCCACCTGTTTCTTGCAAAGCTGGATTTTATGCTTGTCTAAATCCAACAAAACAAACTTAACCATCTTCTCATTGTAGTCCTAATCCTACAGTCCTTACAGACTTCAAACTACTGTTAGTTTCAATCAGCTAAGGTATTGCAAATAAGATGAAGGGCATCCTGTCCTTTTCAGAGTCTACTGACTCTCTTACATGAGCAGCAGCTCTAGTTTCTTGCATGTTATTTTTTGCTGTATATTGTAGTTCAATCAATTTGGCATAAGATCATGGATTGAACTGAAAAAATTCAGCTTAAGAGGACACAAATCTGAGATAGCCTCCTATAAACAACATTTTATCCACTGGAAAACTTTGTTCCAGTGTTTTGTTTCCTCCATAAACAGAGGGTTTTTTTGGATTAAGTGTTGTAAGCCAAGCAGGTTAACTCCAACAGATAATCTGTGATGCATATCTTATCTATAAAAATAACCACCTGTATGGGACCTTAGTAATAGCTGTCATCCAAAAATCTCCCCACAAAGATATTATTGCTTTAGTGAGACATGTAGAAGTGGACAAAAAGGGGAAGAAGCAACTTCTCATGCATGAAATTAAATTTTTCTGCAAGAAATAAATAATGTGTCCTGTGTGCAATATCTCAATTTAATTATCTAGTCATAATCAAACCAAACAGGAAAAAATGCTGTAGCTTAACATTCTTTACAGAGAATTCAGCTTTATAAAGATATTTTACTTACACTGGGCTAGCTCTTAACAGTGAAATACTGGGGAGTTTACAATTTAATTAAAGAAGAAATCTTGAAAGTAAGTGGGAAATATATAATACTTTGTAAAGCAGACAATGGTTCCCAAAATATTCATGACACTTTGCAATGCCTTAGCAGTGCCCTATCGGTCATGTTGCCTTTATACCATTCTTAAATGGAAAGTAATGGGTTTTTAGTGAGAATAATACATTTGGCTTCTGTGGCATCTTCTAACATAGCCATCACATTTTACTTCAGATGAAAACAAAAGACCATCCCTAAGGTGTCAATGTTATTTTGTAAGGAAGTGACACGTGAGAGAATGTGAGTTCGTTTTTGGGGTTTTTTTTTACTTTTTCTGGGATATCCGTGAATTCTGAAATTTATGTAGTTAGAAAGACCAGATACTGTGGATTTTGCATTGAACATTTATTAAAACATTAAAGGCAGTGGAAATCTTTCATTTACTACAGTGACACATTTACTTTGAAACCTTTTGGATGTCATCTGTACTTTCCATATTTGTCCTATTCATAAATTTTGAAGATTGACATAAAAATACCAGGAGCTTTAGATTATAGACACTAAAAGAGTCCATGTATTTTATTTTGTAATGCATTTCTTTTTATGTTTTGGTTAACATCTGAAGAGATAAAAACTTAAATATAATCTTACTCTTTTAAAAGAACTAAATTTTTTTCTATATAGCTGAGAAAAATTCTGCCAAATCCATATAATTACACAACTAACCTTGCAGATGAAAAAAAGATCATTTCACTGTTTTGAAAGCCAGCATGGCTAGCAAAATCCTCCGTAGATTTAATTCTGTATTAAGCTCAATTTTTTTTTTGTCTGAATCCTCCCATTCAGTACCTATACACTTTACTGTCACACTTGTTACTTCACATTAAGTTAAAATTACAGGGTATTTATTGTCGTACATTCACAAAATCGGGTAAAATTAAAAAAAAAAAAAATCAATATCTCATCACTTGTGGAGTTATTTATCTTTAAATTTTTTAGCAGGAATTCTCCAAGACCACTACATTAAAGCTGGGAAGGAAGAATACATATGGGAAAGAAAAGAAAGACCTGCCAGAAGAAAGTCAGATAAGAAGTGCAGGTATTTCAGGAGTAAGGAAGACCCACAACACTGCACATGAAGAGATGGTTCCTTTGTGACATATAAAGTATACTAAATAATATTCTCTAGGAATGACTGCAAACTTGATAGTCTTATGTATCACAGGACCAGGAGACCTGTAGTAACCTCAAAGCTTCCTTTAGAATATTACATAGGAAAGGATCAGAAAATTTATTTGTTCTGGGAGCACACTTTGGAAAATATACAGGGGAAGCTGGTCTGTACAAAGATCTATGATGAACTATAATATTCTCAATATTGAGAAGATGTGAGAATTGCAATAAGGACAGTATTCAGTGGGGTGAGACTGGGTGAAGATGTATAGAATATAATATGTGACAGTATTTCAGTGTCTCACACAGCAAAATGTGAATCTCTTTAAAGGACTGTAGGAACTGAATGAATGCTGGCATTTATCTAAATTCTCTGAGAGTATCCATGTTTCCATTGCCTAGGATATCTAGGGGATATTAACTTTGGTTCTGATATATAGGACAGCTGATAACGGCCTAGGATTATCAAGATTTTTACCATGGGTATTTTATTGTTTAATTGCCAACCATAGGCATTCTCTAACCCACAGTGCAGTATTTGGTTCTCACCACTGTCGGAAATACATTTGATTATGGGGTACTCCTTGTGCTGTGCTCCTATATTCTCATTTAGATTTATTTTTCCACAGGATGATACCAGGTGATAAGTTACTGCACAGGCACATTCTAGCCCTAATAAATTTTTATTGCTCTTTATGCCTGTCTTCTGCCGATAAATGATACTCAAATGCCTGGCAAGAGTAGCCATCATCTTCATATTTCTAAAACAATGATGACCCCTTCATGGTTATATGAGAAATGCAGTTTGTACCTGCTTCCAATATGTTAATAGTTTTCACTGCTACCATGTTAACTTTGTAATTTGTTTACTGCTATATAAAGAATCATTCCATTAAGTCAGGGCCTTCAACCTGGAGGCAATTTGACAGTGAAGGTGTGTGCTCTGAAAGAATAAGTCACAATTAATTTTAATTTATTTGCAGTAACCAATAAACCATCAGGTGTTAAACAGATATGAGAAACTCATCCAACAAGAAGGTGGTAATAGCAAAACTTTCCTCCTAATAATTCTACTTTTGGGATGCTGTTTTATTTCTGTGTTTTAGCTTTATGGCTACATAATATAAAGTACATGAACACCTGTCCTAAAGAATACCAGCAAGCAATGGTGTCTGGATCCCTTCCATTTATTTGCAAGAATCCCACTCTTTCTGTTTCTCTTGATAGAAATAAATATCTACTATCATTTAGGAAATAATACTTATTCTCCAAAAAATGCTGTGTGAAAAAGAAACTTGAAGTCATTATAGAGAAAACATTTTTTGGTTTTCACCATAAAATTACTCAGGGTTGGTCAGAACTTGAAAGTAGGTCTGCCTGTAGCTTCTCCTTACAAGATTTCCAGAGGGGGAAAAAAAACAAAAATCTTTCAGGGTCCAGAAAGTGAGGTCTCACTAGACATTAAACTAAGATCACTAACTTTTTTAAACAGAGAAATCTCCAGGTCTTGTTTCAGTTGCCTGAAGGCAGCTAAGCAACTTGAGCATACCTGAGGTTTCTTGGCTAATTTCAAATGTTCTGGGTCATAATACCTAGGCCTGTACCTCACCTGTTGTTCTAGGAGGCTGGGTATACCAGAGGTCTTGTGAATTCTTAAATATGGAATCTCAAACAGAACTAAGTACTGATGCCAGCTCAGTTGTGCCTAAACTGAATAAAAAATGAAGTAGCATTTTCTCCCCACAGACACATTCTTTTCAAACAAGTCTTTGTTCCAGTACCAGTGTCTGCCATCTCAGTGATTTTCCTAGGCATAATAAATTCTTCAGTGTCCTGTCAAGTTCCCAGAAAGGCTTTTCACAACAGCTTGAGTCCTGTATGCCCAACCTCTGCTAGGGCCACCCAAGGCCACTGCTCATCTCAACAGTTTCTCAACCTCTGCATGAGCTCTGAATTCCTAGATCCTCCTAGAATGATTCCACATTCTCTTTACCTGTACTTCCACGAGCATCTTTGAAGAAGCTGAATTATATGGGAAGAAACAACCCTCCATTCGTTTCACCTGATCTACTTCAATCCTTATAATATTCAAATTTCAAAGGAACCTATCATATATGCTTCCTCTCAATTTTTCCCTTTTCTGCTTTGCAGAACACTCAGCTTCCAGAAAAAGCACATTATAGATTGTGAGGTACTGAGATGCTGCAGTGGTGAAGCAAAAACCTAGGAAAGCTGAAGCTGGATTGCAGTGCTGTAGAGATATTAGTAAGTCAATGGTGTCTGTATCCAGCAGCAGAGGAGGAGGAGGCATCCACACTGATCAACATCAGACAGCTTTAGAAAAAGAGATTATGAAGCTGGAAGTGGTGTAATTCCTGAACTAAGAGCAAGGACTTGCATTTGAGTAATTCATTTTGAAAGGAAGATTTTGCCTGACAAAGCAGTCCCAATTATTTTATGTGATACAAAGTGAGAGCTAATTAGATGCCCAAATTATTTATACAAATTAAGCAAAAGCCAAAACTCTAAAAGGGGTAATTAAATTTATTTGAAATTAGTATTTCATTGAAGAGGCCTGGAGAGTTGCCAACGGCAGGATGCCTCCCTCAGAAAGCCTGTTCTGTGCTATTCTGTGAATCTGATGGATGCTGAAATGGTTCAGAAGGTACAAGTTTCCTAGAGCAAAAAATATGAAAACACGAAGGACTCACTGTTTGAATTGTATTTTCTATATTTGTTCAACTAGCAACAAATGCTATTAAGGGATTATGGAGAGGGGGGAAAAAAAAGTATCTGATGAAATAAGATGAAAAAATTCACCTGTTTCTCAACAGAGGTTTAATATTAATGATAAAGACACCATTTTAATACTACAGCTATTGAGGCCTAGACAAAGTGGATTAAAGGATGTGTCTATCACACTTCTCTTCAGGGATGTATCTAATAGCCATGGCTAATGGCAAATGGCTCAAGATGGAGCTACTTCTAGTTGATGCAAACAGCTTAATTTATGCTAACTTGTTTGTAGTCAACTATAGTAATTTTTTACCTTTAGTCCATCAAAAGACAAGCCAGAACATCATTTATCCTTTTTTCCCTATCAAAGATCACTCTTTTATTTTCCCCACTGCAAAATGTTTGCAGTGACAATTCTGATCAGCTCTCATGCTTGTGCAGAAGCATCCAGTGTGGGTTATGTACACATTTGCACCAAGACAAACACCAGCCAGCTTTGTGACTCTCAAGTCTTGTCACTGCAGTGATGTGAAATCTGGAATTTCCTAAAGAGATGAGTGCTTAACTGTTTCACAACTTCATAAAATACTACCTTGCTAAATCAGAAAGTAATCTGTGCTTTTTGAATTCAAAAATTTGGGGAGTCAAGATAACATCCACAATTTTTAACTTGTCAACTTGTCTTAATATTAAATTTGAAAGGAGAATACATTTACTACTGTCATAAGAAAATGCAAAAACTGCTTTTCTCCATTTTGTGTGGAAAGAAGAAAGCAAAGGAATCTTTACATTCAGACTTGGGATTGCATAAGAGAAAAGCAGATTTTTTTAAAAATTGGAAACTATTTTATATCTTCATCTTTTAGATAGAATTGAAGCACAACTGCCCCCAAATATTGGGTTTTACTCAAAGCAGTGCCTAAATATTGAGACACATTCAAAATCAGAAATTTCTGTACTGAATTTGCCTAAAATACTTATTGTGGTTTAGGAATGGTAGTCAATAATTTAAAGTTCCTACTGCCATGTTGTCACCTGCTCACTCGTCTTCCTCTCTCCCTTCTTCCTGCAGCAGGATGGAGAGGAGAGTTCAAAGCACAAAAGGTAAAGATCACGGGTTAAGACAACAACTTGCTGGAAATGACAGTGGGATAAGACAATAAATAGTAGTAATAGTAATACTAAAGATTCAGGATACAAGAAAAGAAACATCACAGAAATCCCCAGTAATAGACAATACCCAGCTGTCTCCTCTGCCACACTGTCCTCACCACTCCCTCTGGTTCGGAATCGGCATTACCCAATCACTCCCTATGGTTCCCAGTGCCACCAAAACTCTTCCTCCAGCTAGAAATCAGCTCCACGCTTACTTGACCAGAAGGAATCCCTTCTCCACAAAGAGATTTCCTTCCACATACCACTAGCAGTGACGTAACTTATACTGTTTCACCAATTTTTATCATGGCTAAGTCCTAGAAATCCCACTGCATGACTTCCTCAAATCCTTTGCTCAAAGTTAGACCACAAAAACATCAGTTTTTGCTCCAGTGTATCTATTCTTCACCATTTCCTTTTTATTTCATTATAAACTATAGTACCTCTAGACTGTGGACCTCTTACATATCTGTAAAATCTTTCATGGAATCTTGTACTATGCAATCCAAACAGATTATTTTTGTAATTTTTTTTGATAAATAATAAAATTTACCTAATTTCTGGATATCAACACAAATCCACTGAAAATTATTCCATATTTATTAAAAGATGCTTTTTCTTTCCCCCTGCAAGGTCAAAAGAAATAACTATGAATACAATAAGACTGTCTTTGTAAATAGGTTCCTTTTACCTTTGTAAGCATTTTACTCAACATTTAAAATGTGTATGTGAATATGTACGTGCACATCTTTGTATGTGTGAGCAATATTTTTAGGCCACGGCTTCCTTCTTTTTGTACATTTTATTATGCTGCTCTTTGAAGCAGTAAAATTAGTTATGGTACTTTTATTGATGTTGATTACAGGGATGTCTGATTTCATTTAGCATTCATATTGCACAGTAAGTGTCTTTTATAACCACCTTACTTTCACAGATGATTTGTCCCACTGTAAAATCATTAAGGACATTCATTAGAATTTGTCACTCTGTTCCAGTAAACGAATACTTTTCAAAATAAAGGTTCAATTGTTTGTGTTTAATTTCAGTCATGTTTTCTTTGGGGCTTTAAGCCATTTCGTATTTAACATACTGCTAAGTGACTCTGGCATTGCTTAGCATTGTAAGAAGTCTTTCATTACTATTCCTGGCTGCTGATCAGAATAAGATTTAGGACTACCTTGTTCTCAGTATCTTCAATGCCACAAGCTCTTACTCTTATTTTGTGAATAATTCACTGGAGTTTGCTTTCTAGGTGTAGGGGAACCCTTATGCAAGTCTATTCTTTCCTTACTGAGAAGGTCCATTAGAGTATTCAGGTCCTTCAGGTGTCATTGGCTCTGTTTTGGACCTAATGGGGTATAGTGGGTGAAAAACTGTATAAAGTGAAAACTCAGAGGATAATGGTCAATTGATTAATCTGGCAATCAACTAAAAATAACTTTTCTTGGGAGTTGATGCAAGGCTTCATCAGTGCTCTTGATGATGGAACATAATGGAATCTCAAATTGCTCACAGATGACATCTAACTGGGGAAGGAGGTAATATGGTAGAAAGATGGATGCCATTTGAAGTGACTTCAACAAACTGGAGCAACAGACTGAAAACATTTATGAAGGTCAAGCAAGACGAATGCAAATCCCACAACTGAAATGAAATAACTGCATAGTACTTCAAATTTAGGAACTGACTGGATAGAAAGCAGATCTTCAGAAGGATACTGGAGAATTCCAGAGGATAACATATTAAACAAAAGTCAGCAGTGCACCTCTGTAGGATTCTGTGGTATTATTGACTATATTTCCACTAAATCTTATGAAACACCAGTTGCTCATGTTAGATTGCACACTTAATGTTAGGCGCCTACAGATTAGAGCATCTACTTTTGAGCAGATCTCTTGGTGTCCCCCACCTTTTTCACAGACCTTGAAGCAAACACTCCTTGGGAGTAATTCATCCCAACTAAACTAGATTCTAAAAATCTAGATCTCAACTCTGCCTCTTTCATCTACTACTTCAAAATACATCTCAGAGTTGTTTATTTATACCTATTAATGAAAAAGCTAATAGGATTAAATGATGTAGACATTAACATTATAAAGTAAGATGAAATATGCCTAGGGTTTTTTATTAAGTTGCAAGCCATGGAAATAGCACTCCCTGTAAGAATTAAGCAAAAGTAAGTTAAAGAAAACCTCTTTTCCCCACGCTTCATCAAACATATGCACCTTTCCAAAGGATGTTTCTGCTGTTAGGAAAAACCTGAAGCAATTATACAAATTTTACTTTATTAACAGCCAGAATTAAAATATGAGTCTTCCTGGAAGTGGCTGAAGGGCACAGATACAAGCCAACAGATGGCAACATCAATTCCTCTCTCATTCCCCCACCATAGTACAGTAGTAGCTGTACTCTGTACTACTGTACCAAGGTACAGGAACTAGCTGTATGTACCATGTAAAAAGAACCAAAAAATGGCAGTGAAAAAACCAGCACTAGAAATCCTAGAGATGATAAATGTAAAAAATGGAAGAGGGGAGATCAAAAGGCACATATGTCAGGCAAATAAACTTAAGAGATTCAAGGGAAAAAATCTTGGTCCAGAAAACTGTGCATTCAAAGCAGTCTGGAGACTGGAGAAGAGTTCAGATAGGAGACAAAACAAACAATGTTTCCAGTAAAAACATCTCACATAAGCCACTCAAAGCAACAATGGGGACATGTTTTGCTTACTCTTTAGCAGACAATTAAACAATATCTTCCTCTTAAAAAAAAAAAATGTGTAAAATCTAATGTCAGAACAAACAGAGGAGGTGGCTCTTGAGAAAAAGAATATATTCTGAGAAAGGAAGCTCAAGAAGAATAGTATTTTTAAGCACATGACATATCTTTTCATCCTCATACCAACACACTTAAGTACCTTCAGGCCCTAGAAACCTGTTCCTGCTAGTACTCAGCAGGAGTTTGCCTGGCTCACACTGACTCACTGCACTGCTGACAAAACATCCATATGCTCGTTTGTACGCAGAGTGCTGTGTTAGATTTGGCAGGGAAGTTGTTGCTAGTTGTCACTGCAGTGGTGAGTTCTGCCCTGGCAGTGCTTCTCAATGTTTATGCCACCCTATTGTGTCCTAAATGTGCAATGTTATTCTTTTCTTCCTCCTTTTACAGTCCACTAGTAAGTGGAAGCAGCTTTTGATTTTGTGTCAGATACAACTTTTCATCAATATTTGCACTTGATCAAAGAAAGGAAGAATGAATGCACTCATCCACAATGTGCTGGGAGGCTAAAACAATAATTAATCACAGGGCAAGTATAGCAGGATTTATCAGTAGCTAACTGGAGTGATCAGCTAATGAGGGTTAGTGAGGGTTAGCCTACCTAGGGTTAGGCTGAAGAGTTAAAGCCATCCAGCTGCTGGATACATGTAAGTCCACAAGGGCTGCAACACAGCTTTTCTTTCTTCACAGCACATATGTTCATATAACATCTGAAAATGGACTGATTGCTCTTAGGGTATAAAGTGGACATATACTATTATTTTTAGCACATAAATATTTTAGGGTTATTACCTTAGAGTACTCTATATGCACATTTTCTTCTTCACCATGCAGATCCACTGTTACTGTCATCATCTCTTTTGCCTGAATTTTACTGAGTTCCCTCATCCAAAGATTCACTTTCAAAGTAAGTCAAACCAGCTTCATTTATTTTCTGTTTGTTTTCATTGGAGTTACTGCAAACTATTTTTACCCTTAAAATTTGAATGAAAACCACCTTTCTTCATTGCTGATTCATGAAAACTTGCAGCAGGGATGAGATTGTTTTAGTCAATTGAGTCCTGATAAATTGAGCAGTTCAGTTTTTCATTATTCACACATTCATCCAGAAAATCGCTTTGTACCCCACCTTTCCACAACTATTTTATAATAACAGTGAAGTGAGTGAGTTCAGAAAAGTTCCCTTAACTAAACTGGTCTGTAATAATTAATAGGATAATACAGATGGAACCACGATATTTATACAAGAATTGCTCAAGTTTACCAATTGACCAAAGGTATAAATTCCTTCATTTTTAGTCCATACAATATAATGGGGACAGGTAGTCCTGCATAGGAATTCTACAGATTGACTTTTTATAGGTTTGCAATGTGCAATGTAATTCTATAAGGCTATTTTATCAATAGAAGAAAAAAATCTGTCATTATCAAAGCTTCCCACCTTCTATATTTCTATATTTATATAGTATATATTTATATATTTATATATATTAATAATAATAATAATAGTAATAATAATAGTGATGATGATGATGATGATGATGATGATGATGATGATGATGATGATGTGGGGCACAAACCCCACACTGCCCAGGTTTGAAGTGCACACACATGAGTTCTCCCAGCACTGGCATGCTCCCTGTGCCTGCCCAGCGCTGCCATGAGGATTCCAGCACCCCTTACTTGCCTCGTGGGTCCCTGACTCACTGCTGGGTGTTCACAGCACACACACAGCACATACACAGCACTCACACATTCATCCTACAGCCACTCCATGCTCACAGGTTCCTCTGAATACCAGCACAGACCCTGCTCCCTGACACCTCTGCCTGGACAAGGGCTAGTCAAACAGGGGTGACCCTTTTACATGTGACTGGCCCATTTTATACCCTTTTCTGTTTACCTCTTCTTTGTTTCTCCCTCATCTGCCCCCCCTGCACAGTTCCCCACCCCCTGGTCTAGTCCCACTGACCCCCTCCAATACCCAGGACGCTCAGGGTTGCATTGTTGTCAATTACAAAACCTCAGTTTGCCTGCAGCTTCTTGATAGCCCATCTATTATTACCATGACTGACCAAGCCTGGTTTTTATCTTTGTCTGCATAATGCTTACCTGTCAAGTTTGGGTATTTTGTTTCTGCTTTCCCCCTTTTCCTTATTCTCTCATTTGACAAGATTTCTGATCAGATAACTGTGCTGGAAGAATCATTCCCACACTCCCGGAGATCCTCATCAGTTAGTGTGACAGACCAGGTCTGACTTCCTCCCTTTTCATTTGCCAGTCATGTTTGTATCTCTGTATGTCCTTGTTTATGTCTTCCTCCTTTTGCATTGAAAGTGCTTGGCCAGACACCTTAAAGGAGTTGATGTTTCCTCTTTCCACATACAGGCAATAGCTGAAAAAATACAACTTTAGCCTTGTAACAGTAAGGTTGTTTCTGTGGTCACACAAGCCAGAGACATGGTGAGGGCAGGTCAGTTGTACCTATTGTTAAAGCAATTTATGTAGCTGAAAAATCTGAAAATCTCTAAGGCAACTCTTCTTAATGAATGAAAATCAATCATGTCCCAGCAACATATGTGTACTTCCCGATGTATTTTCTCAGTGTCAAAAAGGAATTTTCCCTTTAAAAAATAATCATCAAAATTAGTCTATTCCTGTGTTAGTTTTGTGTCCACACCCTAGAATAGACTGACTGATTCCAAGAAAACAGCATAGGGGAAAACAAGCCTATTAAACAGAAAGAATTCCTATGAGCAAACATGAAAGGCATATATGTATCTGAAATGTGTTGGTCTCAGTTTTTGTATCAGTGATATATATATATAAATATATATAATGCCCCAGCCAGCTGCCCACAGTACCCCTACAGTTAATGTGCAGTAATAGGTATCTTCAGAATAAATTCAGATATTTAATTTCATCCTGAAATGGTCATAGGAAATAAGTCAGGTAGAGCAGTCTGCAGTGCTTGCCATTCTCCAGTGGCTCTAATACTGTTTTTAACTGATTGATTCAAATGTAGACCTTTACAACTGCAGGCACTTTGAAATGTTCTCAAAACTAAAGGTGGAATACTTTTTTAAAAACATATCTGTCCTGGGTTGCAGTATATTCTATCACCATCCTCATGTACTGTTGAAACCAGGTGAGGCAGTGCCCTGCCTCCCCACCCCCCCCCGGGCTACCTTCTGTTAATGGGCCCATCAATGCCCTGCCCCATGACTCATAGATAACTTCCCCCTGTATTGTCCCCTGTTAATGGGCCCACCACTGCCTTGCTGCATGACTCAGAGATAACTTCCTCCTGGACTGTTTTCTGTTAATGGCTCATCAAGGCCTTATCTCATGACTCACCATCCCATTGTGAGATGCTCCTCCCCGAGGGAGGAGCCAAGCATTCCATACTGGATATAAGCTGAGAATTCGAACACCACAGCAGCCCTTACCTACGGGACTTCCAGAGGACAGGAGCTACTGCTGGACTTTCAGCTGAAGACCAGACCCCCTTTCTTCCAGAGGATCACGCTTCAACAAGACCACCTCATCTGGACGACTACCATCACCCTAACAGGGTTCCAGGCTGTATTCTGACTCTGTCAGTGTTTTTGATATTATTGCATTTATTCTTTTTATCATTTTCCTATTAAATTATAATTCTGACTTGCGATCTCTCACTGGTTTGATTTCAAACTAGTACAATATCCTCTGAACTTTGATTTCTGAACTCTGATTTTTTAAGAATCTTTAAAAGACAAACATTAGAACTGGAAGTGAAGTATTTAGAAAATAAACACATAAACCTCTCAAATAAACTGGCTGCAATGAGTGGAGGCAACTGAGGCAATATTTAGGATACACTTGGAAATCAATTTCCACTTTCCATGTCACTGTAAATATAATTTCTGGGCCAAGGTTTTAAAAGTGTGAGGATTTTGTTTTTCAAGAGATAATGCACAAGTCAAAGGCCTTCTCAAAGATAAAGAAACCAGAAACTTTCTGTTTTCTTTATCTTTAGGAAGATAAATGTATCTTTATTATTTATCTTTAGGAAGATAAATGTCAAAAAGACATGCAAGTCTTTCCTAAAATAGATCCTAGAAGCTCTATATGAATTTATGGCATATAGGAGAGACACTATATTACTAATTTGTTGATACAAACTTGTAAAGAATAGACTTATTTGTTTATTTGTTTTTATTTCAATCTTTTTAGCAAAATACAAGATATCCTCCACTACAGAATATATGATAAGGTCTTTTATACTCTTAATTTGAAAAAAAAAAAAAACAAACAAAACACAAACCATGCAAACCCTGATTTCTATATTAGTATGTCTTTGCATTATCAAAATTTGGTGCTGTATTGGCTGTACTGGATGTAACCACTACATAGATCTAATAAAAAGTCTTTAATTGGAGATTTATATGTCATGCTTCATCTTTACTAGAATTTTAACATCTATATATTTGAAAAAATATTGCATATCTAGTTCTGTACTGCAAATTATATTTATAGCAATAATAGAGAGTGAGAGAGATAAAAACCTCTTCAGATCATGTCCTAAAATAATGTTGAGTACATACGAGCATGGAAATATGTTTATTTGTGTTATTTTGGCTTTTAACAGAAACATAAAGAGAGTAGGGGAAAGTATGTCAGTTGTCAAAAACTTTCTGAGGAAAAGCCAAATACACAGCACATCTCTGTAGATGAGTGCACAGAGGGAGAAATGTCTTTTTGGAGGAATAGGGCCCAAGGTGTTTCCATTACTGTCATGGAGTCTAGTTAGAAGGAAGCCACTAATTCTATACCCTGATGATCAGCACTGGGTCCAGTCCTGCTCATCAGAGTCACAGGGGAAAGTGGACTCAGCAAGTTTTCCAGAGACAAAAAGCTTGTAGGAGTGGTTTAATATGCCAGGGGATCTAGATGCCATCCAGGAGGACCTTGTCAGCCTGAAGAAACAGTCTGACAGGAACCTTGTGGAGTTGCATAAGGGGAAGTACAAAGTGCTGCATCTGTGGAAGAGCAACCTCACTCACCAGTACATGGTTGGACCACTTACCTGGAAAGAAGCTTGTCAGAAAAGGCTCTGCCTGTCCTGACGGGCAACAAATTTTACATGAACCAGTGCCTTTGACAGAAGGAATGCCAGTTATATCCTTGGCTCCATTAGGATGAGTGCTGCCAGCAGATGATCCTTTCCCTCAGCCTGGTGAGGGCACACCTGGACTTTTGTGTCCAGTCCTGTGCTACAAGGCAGAAGAGAGACATGGACCCTAACCCTAACCCTAACCCTATAGACAAACAAAATAAATCAGCAAACAAAAAAATAAATAAAAAAAACAAACACAAAAGCTCGTAAAAAGACTGGAAAATCTCTTCTCCTACAAGGAACAGCTGGGACACCTTGGCCAGTTTAAACTAGACCAGAGAAGGCTCCGTGGGTGGAGGAGTTGTGGTTTTCAGTGTATATAAATGCCTGAAGAGTGACAGGGTTTAAAGAAGAGATAGCCAGACTCTTCTCTGCAATGCCTGACAAGAAGACAAGAAGCAATGGGCACACACAGAAATACTGAAGTTTCTTTCTGAATATCAGGAGACATCTCTGTTGTGAGGGTGGCAAAGAACTCGTACCAGTTTCCCAGGGAGGCTGTGGAGCTTCCATCCTTGGATATATTCAGGTACCACCTGGACATGGTGAAACCTGAAAGAAACTTCTGTCTCAAGTAACCCATCCCCATTGCATAATTCAACTAAATAATGCCCCCAGTAAAACTGTTCTATTCCCAAGAGTAGGGACAATAAGGAAGGACATTTAATTGCTGAATTACTATAGGGACATTATCTGTTTCTCTCTAAATAATTTGGAGGTAACTTGGAAGCACAAGAGTGGGGTCTATCTAACTATGCCTTGGGGAACTAACAAGCTCTGATGTCATCAGAAACAGATGTACATCTAGACTCACCTATCCATACATTAAGAACATCTTTTTAGAATCCTGCTATTGTGACATACCTCAGTTTCTTCCATAAAGAGCAAAATCCAATCAACTGTTTACCCACTCTATGAAATCTAGGGTGTAAACTTAAAGACCTGATGTTATTCCCTGTAAGATTATTCTGTTATAAGATTAGTCCCACTGATGGAGTATGTTCAGCCAAACCTGACTCCAAATAGCTTATCCCAAAAGTAAGTGTTTAATAAATGTGTGCAATATGATACAAAATATGTCAGTACCGTTAACAGGATATGCAAAAATGAAATGTCTTAAAGTGATTAAAATGCAAGTGTAAAGCATCCTGGATCAGGTAAAGTACAGTAATTTAATACAATCCCAGTTCCAGAGAGAAAAGATATGGAGCGCACTACAAAAAAGACAGCTTACTAGCTTAATGAAAATATGAATAATAAGATAAAAGTAATTAAGTACGAGCTCAGTAAGACAATTCCCATGCTTGAGAGATCATTAGTAGAGTCTAACAACTTCTACATTTTCTTATTGTTGCACCTAAAATGCTTGTGAAAACACGATGCCTGAGGTATAATATTCATGTTCAGTAACTTTTGGGATTAAAATGTTTTCTTTAGAGATCCTTGAAAACTGATTCACTAAAGAAATGGAAAGACCTTTCATACACTGCTAAACACAATCTTAGTAGCAGCTTTACCATAGAAGGTACAGATTTGATCCATCTATTTTGCCTCAGTTCACAGTTTAAAGTGACCAGTCAATAGCATATAAATCTTCTCAGTCAAAGTAGAAAAGGTGTTATTGTGCAAGATTCAGCAAAAGTCTCAATGAAACAGAGTCATATCTTCATATACTTTGTTGAATAAGAGTTTCTTACTTGCTTACATTTATCACTGAATATTAGGCCTTTCTAATAAAAAATATCTATGCTAAAATTATTTTTGTTTCAGTCTCTTCTATTGTGTTTCTTTCTAATATATGCTTTTAAGACACTATTTGTCCTTTTTGCCTCTCGTCATTTTCTTTATTTAGGCTAAATTTATCTGTAAGGCCTCATAGGCTTTAAAGGCAGAGGTGAACTAATGATGGGCCTGAACTATGATGGAACTGAAGCATCTTTTTCATTGTTACAAACTCACCTCACTAAATTTAGAATATTGAAACATATTTGCCTATATTCTGGATGGATTCCTTAAAGCACTTTTCTTCAAGAAGGACCTAAAACTCTACTCACCTGTCTCCACTTCAATGTCTGGTGCCATCTGAGATGCCACTCAGCATCCAGGGCATGCACATGGAGATGACAGTATTGACATATTGCATGAGATCTCTTAGAAACAGTGCTTTTCTTTCTCTTAGAAGCAGTACTGTGCTGCAATGGCAGCTGGAGGCCAGGCTGGACACACTGACATGGTGTAAGACATGTTTATGTGGGCAAAGGAATTTATGAATTGAGCAACCTGGCTTGCAGACAGACATCTGTACCATAAATACCTGAATTTAACTGAGCTGAGGCTACCATTGTAAATTATATTCAATAGGCATGACTTCTCTCCAAAGCTTTGTGAAGGCTGATTTGTAATCTGTGGAATACATCAGGCAAGTGCTTTCAATTGTGTGCTGAGTAGCAATCAATGGATTTCTTTGTCAGGCTTTTTTGATATTCTGTTTCATTCTAAAAATCCTCAGCTCATGTTCTCCCATCCCAATTGTCATATAACATGGTATAGCTTTATTGTTTTCTTCTTTGTATAGAATTTTACTTATTATATTCTTTTTCACTTTTCCTCCCTCTTTACATTATATTCTCTTATCCCCCTTTCCTTCCTCCTTCCCTTTCTGTTCCCTTGTCAGTTGTCTCCATCTGCCTGTTTCCAGAAGAGAATTATATAGACTATTTTGTGCCTCAAGGGATAAGAGGAAATTAGGATTCTGTCTGTATATTTTATCGATGTTATTATTATTATTATTATTATTATTATTATTATTATTATTATTATTATTATTATTATTATTATTATTATTATTATTATTACTGCTACCAATAGTACCATAATGAAAAAAGGACTAAAGAAGCAAGAAAAATAATGATATGTGGTTTGGGTTTTTTTTCCTGAAACAAATTAAATAATTTACAGCAAGTCAACAAAACGGCATCACATCAATCCCCTTTTTTAGCTTTGTGAAAATTGTGCTTAAAGAGAAAACTCATCAGTCCCTGGAACAGGATGCCACTAAGTGTGCCCAGACAATCCAACAGAGCCAATATGAAAGCAAGAGACCACTGGCCAGCAGAGTGAGCCTTTCAGGTTTATGAAAGGAATAAAATGAAAGAAAATGCCAAGTGACATGAGGGTACAGCATAATTGAAAAATTAAATATAACCCTTTAGTCAACAGATGTTTGTGGCCATAACCTCAGTTTTTGAGAGACAGTATAGCTCCATGGGAGACTGGAGCTCTACTGATTGAATCCAGAGAACTCAGCCCAATTATCTCTGTATACAAAGAGGCATTTGCACAGCTGATCTCTGGGAATTCCTGTCACACCACATCTATGGACAGTGTTTCATTGGAGTTCAATATGGAGCAGGTCTGAGCCCTAACTGAAGATCTTAACCAGATACAGAGAGAAATGCAATATAGATCATGATTTATTGCAGTCTGCTAAAATCACTCTTAACAACCTTTGCTGATGCTGACAGGTCTGAGATTTGATAAGGTAGTTGCAGGATTTCTTGAAGCTGTGAACTCTAAACAAACTAGCAAACTCAGACATGCAAAGGGTATCTTCAAAGGAAGCAGTGGAAAGAATCCAAAGATCTGTTAAAGTACAAAGGCAATTCCATTTCAGAATGATTCCAGTCTGTCTGGATTAAGACATAACTTTAAATTATTCGTGATACTCTTATGTAGTAGTACTGTACAATTCAAACTTGAGAAGATTTTGAACATCACTTGCAGAGATGATCAGATCACAGTCAAATTCATTGCATCATGGTCTAAATTATGATAGTGCTGACTACACAATACTTTGAATTAAAACCTGCCCTAATAAAAAGTTCTTTAGTATACTGTACATATGGGTTCTTTGTTTTGTGTTGTGATTTTTTTTTGTAGAAAATAGATTTCTTTAAATCATTCTTATAATACAAGGAGTGGAAGAATTAAAATTTTATTAGATTTTATTTTCCTTAAACTTAAATAATCAAATGCACAAGACATAACTGGAATTTTTCTAAGATTAAAAAAAAAAAAAAAAGTGATAAGCAGATATATCTGCAAACCACCTATTCATTTGGGCAAGAATATTTAATTTATCTGATATTTTCCAAGTTTCATATATATAAAATAGATTTGCTTGGGATTTAATATTGAAACTTTGTCATGTTTATCACAAAATTTGACAGAAATGTACCTAAAAGGAAGAGTTGTGGTCGTCCTAACCCTGGCAGTGTTCAAAGCTAGGTTGGATAAGGCCTTGAATAACCTGGTCTAGTGGAAGGTGTCCCTGTACATGGCAGGGTGGTTGGGATAGACGGTTTTTAAAGTCCAGTCCAACCCCTTAACATTTTTGATTCTATGACCCTATGAATGTATAAGTTATTGATTACCCAGACAGTGTGATAATTTTACTTTTTTTCACATGCATGCAATAAGTATTAAATCAACCACCTCTAACAGAGAAGCCTGTGATCTTTATAGTATTTCCAGTTGAAAAAAATGTGTTTCTCCTGGAAGAGATTAGAAGTGGAGATCACTAATTTAACACAGCTATTTCTATTTAGAATAACTGATGGAATTCCTAAAACTATTATCATAAATTCACCACTCTTGTTATCTAGTTGAGTCAGAAAGCTGGTGTATATAGGGCCACATTTGCCTGAAGACATGCTTGGGCCACTTATATGCCAAATGTGCTGCTTCCTCACTGCAGTGCAATGAAATCTTCCAGAAACTCCAGTTTTGTTCCAGAGTAGCTTCTTAACAGATGGCATCTTGTCAACGTCAGTGATGGCTTGCCATCCTGGAGAGCCGTAAGGATCCATGCAGGGACTGACGCTTTTCTTTCCCTTCCTGCGACATCTAACAAAACCAGCCAATAACGACCTCTTCCCTTTCGCAGACAATTCCACCTTATGTCAGCTAGTTTCTTCCAAGTCACATTGTGCCCATTCTGCTGCAAGTGCACCAAAAGGACTTATGCTGCTTGACAGCTAAGCCATACACCAGCTAATTGCCATCAGTGAAAGCAAAATACAGAAAACCAAACTCCTTTAGTTTCTGGTGCTGCTGCTGGTCATCCCATTCAGCAGTGTGAGCTGTTTTTTTAGCATTCTGTCAGCCCTGTGGAGATCAGTTTAGAAATTAGAGTAGACACAGCTAGCAGATAGCTTTGAATCACTTTGAGTGTAATTAAGCGTGAAGCATAGCTGAGGGCTTTATTTGATCCAGACTGGTCATTTTATTGCTAATGTACTCTGCAGAAAGTTTCTATATCCTTACTATGGTGTCTTTCTACAACCACTGGATACTCATGATCCGTGCATTTTATTTAAAAATAAATGAGAACAATTAACTTTGATTTGTTGTAACAGTTGCAAAGGGTGTACATTAAGGTTTACTCTCATGCAGTATTTGCATGTAGCTGTACCAAAACCTCCCACTGAAAGCAGTAGAACTTGCTGTTGTATCTCATCCCTGAGGTGGAACAGGCACATTAATGCTGTAGTAAATATGATGAATCACAGTTCAGTCATCCTAAAAGAGTCTAGAGGATGGATCTAAAGACTCCAGAGATCATTCTTCTGTTCAGAGGAACTAAAGCAACCATGCATGAGACCTTCCTCAAGGCAGTGATAAAATATGATTTCTCTCTCAAACTCCTGGATCATACCCAGCCTATTCAGATAGATGTACCCGTGAGTTTAATACTGCATGTATCACATCCTCATTAGTATATCCTGTATTTTTATTATAAGTTAATTATTTTTTGTTATTTTAAAAAAAGAAATAATAATTTTTACTTGAGTTCATCATATCAGGATTCAGTTGCTTCCTTTTATGATTTGTCAGAGAAAAATGCTGATTTGAAATTTATTGCCTTGATATTTACAGAAAGTCCCTGATCTACTCAAGTTTTGAAATTTTATAAATTACCTTTGCAATAAAATGAAGAAATTCATACAATTTAAGAGTTTAAATTAGACTCAGAGAAGATTTCTTGTTATTATTTCTAATGCACCAAACCTCACATCATGACATAATGGTATTATCTTGTCTCACTTTATAAAATGCTTTCTCAGGTAAATGAGTAATGCAATTTCTGGTACTGTTTCTGCTCAGTTAAGCTGGGTCAAAAACAACACTATGCAGGTCACTGTATCAAAGCCAGTGCAAGCATTGTGTAGTAAAACAAGGCATCTTGAAAACTTGCCAGATGGCACTAATGGTTATTCATGAATTGCTGTAGTAATTCAGTCTCTTAAAACAAAGTCCTTCCTAGTGAGAGAAAAAAAAAAAATAGCTGGCACAAAGACAATTGATGTGTTATGTTTTACTATCTAAGTGAAAGATTTAGGTCACTTAAGCTATCTCACCTAAGACTAAGTTACATGTCCATGTTGTCATAGATCCTAAGCAAGAAAGGCTTTTCAAAGGGTGATTAAAAGAAGAGATCTTTCTTACCCTCTGCAGACTTTTTTTTTTTTCAACTGGTTGCTTGCTCTGTTGCCCACACATAAGGACACAGTACCACTGAATATACACAAATATAGCTCATGAGACCCAGAATGTCCAGAAGGCTCCTGATCTTCTCAAGAGGCAGCTGATAGCCCAACAGCGATACTTAAAAAAACTTGGCTGACTTTAGATGCCAATGTTCAGCAATTTAATCAAGATGCAGACTGTCCTTGACTATAAGAAGCAACACCTACATACACGTGGTACTCAATAACATAGTCCAGTGACGGACTTGGCATTCATCGTTAGGTTAATGGCTGGATTCAATCTTAGAAGTGTCTTCCAACGTAAATGATTCTATGATTCCATAACGGCACTTTAGACACCAAATTATGTGTATTACACTTCTCTGTGTGCTGTGAATATATACCTTTACCTTTAAACATCTGCATCTGTAGCCTGTTAGGTGAGATTAATCTGATCTAAAGGTCCTAAATTATGCACCAAACTGAATCACATGCACAATATGGTCGTGGTTTAACTCCAGCCAAAGTACCATGCAGGTGCCCCACAATAGGAAGAGAATAGATAATAGATAAAAAAGTAAAACTCATGGATTTAGATGAGAATGCCTTAACAATTAAAAATAATAATTTTATAAAAATAATAGAAGAGAGAAAAGGAATTAAATCCATGTGAGGCAGAGTACATTTGCTCACCACTCCTTGATCAATTCATAGACTGTCCCTGAGCAGAGATCAATTCCTCACAACCAACTCTCCCCAGTCTATACACCAAACATGACATTTTATGGCATGGAATATCTAATATCCTTTTGGCCAGTTTGGATCACCTGTCCCAGGTGTGCTTCCTATCAGCATCATGAGCACTTGCTTGCTGTCAGGGCATGGGATTATGAAAAGTTCTCAACTTGGAGTCAGCACAACGTAACAGCAAGTGAAACATCAGTGCATTTTCAACATTAGTCCTCAACCACTGTGACAGCTACTTAAGAGGAAGATGAAACCAGGATAAATATTAACCAATACATTATAAATTCTGCTAAATCAAGGCCCAAATAATTTTGGAAGGAGGTAAGAATTAGTGCTGTGTAACTGTCCTGGTTAGAACAGGGTGAATTTTTGCAATAGAAGGAGGAGCATGGCTAGAATCCCCAGGTTGTTTTCTATACCATCTGACATTGTGCACGTGGGGCAGGAGGAAGCATTGCCTTCTGCTTGGGTAATGTGGTGGAGACATTGGTGTTGTCAGCTTTCACATGATAAGCATTCAGATGTGAATTATTCCCCTCTCTCCTACACTCTTTTATTAATAAGGGGGAGCAAGTGAGTGGAGCACAGTTTGGAGTGTTTCAGGAGGAATACTACATTTGGAAATACCATTCCTTAACCATAACAGTTAAACATACAAATGAAACTACACAAACTTGATTGAGTTGGATTGAGAATCACAGTTCCTGCTGAGGAGTTAAGACAGGATTTCATTCTTCATCCAGTCTTACAACTCTTCACAATAGTTTCTCCAAGGATACCTTTTACAGTACAGATGAATATGGTTTGAGCCAAATTCAGATATCCATGCTCATTTTAAGCATCAACATGTGAGCTGTGTATGTAAATTCCCTGCATAAGCAAAGGAAATATGACCTGAGTCATGCAATAAAACACAAAACTCCTGATCTGAGATGTGCTAAGGCACCTGAGAAATGAACAAAAGTGCTGGCTAACACAGAAGACATGCAGAATCTCTGTATATAGGTATAAGGCACAAATAGAATACTAGCACTGAGATTTCTAAATTCTAGGAGCAGCAGGTAGAGATCTGAAGGGAGAGTCAAGGGTGTTTCAAACTGCAGTAAGTATCCTTGTATTCAGATAATCAAATGAATCTCTGGAGTCTGTTATGTCATTCTCGCTAATGTATTTCAGTGAATAGAAAATATCTGATCCATAAAATCCCATTTTACACAAAAAATATTTATCACTAAATATCAAGCAAATCTGTACCTGAAAAGATCAAAATCCAAACAACAATCTATACCATTGTTTTCAGTGACATTGACTCTGGATTCAAGCATTGTTCAGTGCAATGAGAAGTTTTGTAAAGATATATTAAATGGACCAAAACTTCATTTCTATAAGGTTACACGAAACTCAGGTCCACCTACCTTGTTCTAAGATAGTTGTAATAATTTTATCTATTTTAATATTTGCTTTTGATGATTTGGGACTGAAGAAAAATTCTGGAAAATATTATACTTTGATTAGCTTTGGCAACTGGGGGCTTTATTTTGCAGAGGTGGATGTTAATCATGGATGGCACAGGGCTGAATCCCACGGCAGTAAAATACACAGGATTTGTTTGTAGAATAAACAGTTCTGGTTTTGGCCACTTACTAATATGCCTAAATGTATTTGCTGTGGGGAATGAGATTTTAAAGGAAGAAAAAAATATGCATTGTAAGAGTTAGTGTTAAGTGTTTCAGTAAGTCACTTGAACCTCTTGAGAAATTATTGGCAGTTCATGTATTCTCTAAGTTCTTTTGTGTACCAGTGTGACAGGGATGTAATTCTTCCCCACGTGGATTTACTGTAAGCCAGAAGCACACATTGCCTGTTAATGAAAGTGAGACTTACAGAAGCACCCATGACTAGGCAACCAGTAATTTCCCATCCTTATTCTACCATGAAGCATCTTTATAATATAGGAAAAGTCTATAACACAGCTGTTAGAAACTTAGAGGTGAGAGTTTGGGGGTTTTTTTTAATTTACTTTTTTATTTCAATTTTGCATTGTGCAGAAGTAGCTGCCTATTTCAATAAATAAAAAAATTGCCATGAGGTCACCTTATATTTCTTAAGCAAAGATGAGTCCATTGCATGTTGCAATATCTTAGGTTGCATTGTGCCATGTGGTGTGACTGAGCAGACTCTAACCCACAGCAATGTGAAGCCTGTAACAAATGGCTTGTGTCCCTGCTGCTCTCCATCAGCCCGGAGAGCAAAGATACAGAGAATTATATAAGAACAGTGGGTGGAAGTAGTTAATGGGCTCTTTGCTGCTGGCAGTTCTCAGACAGAAATACTGTCAAACAAAGCCTGGCATGCAGAAATCATTATTTACTCAGATGTGATCATATAAAGTTTGACAGGTATCATTCAGTTGCTGACCTCTAAAGCAAATAGAAAAAAAAAAAACATTGTCAAAGCAAGGTTAATTCTTGTTCTGTGAACATCGCCAAATCACTGTCAACGTAAAATGGACACTCTCTGTGCAGCTGTGGTTATTTGAAAGACGTTCCTATCAGCCTTTTACATGGTGCATTGGGGGTTTATTCTGCATGATAGAGTAGTGGTTTATTTCCCTGTTTTGAAGGAGGTCCTTAGGGAATGAGCTGAGCAACTGGGCAACGCAAGTGACTTTCTGACTCATGTTTTGTGAAGGAGAAACACGCAAGGAAGCAACTTTCTAGTTAGTTTTCTGAGGATCTAATAAGTGTGAATAAATGCAAATATTAATCTAATTGGCCACACTTTGGAAGCAATATTTCCATGACAGGTGACAGCTATGATGTTCATAAACAGCCCTATTTTTGAAGCATTATTACATGGAAATGAAAAATAGCTCAAACTGAATATATAAACAACATCACAGTATAACTCCTCCAAGTGACATATTGATTAGAGCTAAAATGAATTGGTTGAATTAAATTTGGGTCATGCGGTGAGTGGCTTTTTTAGACAAGGCTAGAGCATGCAAGCCCTCTGATTGAAATTTGGAAAAAAATCCTGTTTTGAATAAAATGAAATTCTAGTTCTGCCTTCTCTTTCCTCTTCCTTCCCTGCCACAGTACTATACCAGTACATCTTGAAAGGTTTAAGGAAAAGGCAGATGGTACCTTTCAGATTGTTATTGAGTAATATTACATTAGTGTGTACTGTAGTGTCATTTTACTTGATATTGAGATGAAGAATATGTTAGCTTGAGGTTGTGCATCATTTTCTGTGATCTCAGCTGGAGGTAAGATTGTTCAAAACTGGCACAGCTTGAATATTGATACAAATACAATTATAACATTCTGCTAACAGAACTGAAAAATTGCTAATCAGTTTTATTAATAATTATGTGTGTAATTCTAAGAGTCCTGACCCCTACTGAGCCATTTAGGAAACTCTGCAAAACAAAATGTGTTATAAGCAAATTTCCACATGAGCAGCTGTATGAAGAACTGATACATCAAGTTGCATCAAAGAGCAAATTTTTTTTAAGAATTTTGAAAGAAAGTGATGTATTGTTTCCATTGATAACAGAGATGGGACTCAGAGATTCTCACTGAATATTGCAGTAGTGGAATAATGTTTGCTACCAACATTGCCATGGCAAAGGGAGAAAAAGGAGAAAAGAGATGGGGGCAAGAAGGAGGCAACAAATTGAAAATGTAAGCTCTGTGTAAGGAAACATTGGATTAATTCAGTCCCTGTTCAAGGTGATTTTAAGGAGTCATTTGTCCAGAAATAATCTCAACTGAAAAACAATTCCTTTAAGTATGTTTGCTTGGTCACTCATATATTGAGGAACTCAAAATTGATAACCCCTTATAAAAGTCTTTGTCATGACTATGAAGGCATACTAAAATCTTTATAAAGTACTGGCAGCCACTAAAATTTAAAAACACCTTTTTTGTTCCTACTGACTTTTAAATAGGTGAAGATCTGTCATTCTACAAAGAAATAATTATTTTCAATATGAGTGAGAGTATGTTTCTCCATGAGGATTCAGAGCGGCTCTTCTGCTTAATGCTGAAGATACACAAAAATGTCTTATCTTAGAAAAATATACAGCTCTAGCACATAGTGAGCATATATAGCAGTATCTGCCAAAGGGCATGACTATTCAATTATCATTCCGAAGTCTCTTTCAGTACAGTCACTAAAATTTTGCCTTACATATTCTATAGGCCTGTTTTAGATCAGTCTCTTATTAGCCTGTACTTTCAGAAATTCTGTTTATCTATTTTGTGTCCAACAGTAGAATGTTTTTCTTGTCAGACCCTCATCATCCTGGTCACACTGCTTCTGACACGGGCCAGGATGCCATTGGCCTCCTTAACCTGCTGGGCGCATGCTGGTTCATGTTCAGCATCTGTCAACCCACACTGCCAGGTCCTTTTCCACAGGGAGTCTTTCCAGCCACTCCTCCTTCAGCCTGTAGTGCTGCACGTGCTTGTTGTGACCCACGTGGAGCACCCAGTGCTTCGTCTTGTTGATTCTCACACCATTGGCCTCAGCCCACTGTTCCAGCCTGCCCAGTTCCTTCTGCAGAGCCTTCCTGCCCTACAGCAGCACAACACTCCCCCAACTTGGTGTCATCAGCAAACTGTCTGGGAGTGCACTCAATCCCTCTTTGAAAGAAGAAATCCATGCCTCAGGAGGAGAGTGAAAAATATCTTCATACCTTCTATGAATTTTATTTTTAAATTTCCTGTCAGGTAATTCATGCATCCTATCTTTAAGAGACTTATAAATTCACCCAGGTTACCCATACATATTAAGACCTAGAATTCTTTAATACACTTTACAGAAGAGCTAGGGGAATCATGAATTTTTCAGTTTTATATTTAGAAAAAAAAAAACAAACCAAAAAACTAAAAGCAAGACAATCTTTATTAGGTTGAAGAAAAACTTCCATATATTAAGTTTTTAAATTAACAAGCACAAAAATTAAGCCTGAAGATGTCACAGATGGTCTGGTCTATTTGAAATGAAAGGGGTTTTTCTCATTTTCAGGCTAGCTATTTTTATAATAGTTTTCATTTTCTATGTATTGCCAAATTATTAAGAAGAAAAGAAATCACATACTTATTTTAACCAGTAAACAAAAATGCTTTAACATTACTATAAATCTAAGTATTAAATTAAAGTTTGATGTTTTATAAGTCTTGATGAGGCTTATCTAACTTCTTGTAGACAAAGACAAGCAAAGAAATCCAGTCCCTCTTTGTGAATAGTACTGCCCTTTCTCATTCTATATATTCTGTTGAATTCACTGCTCACTAGCAGAATATGCCAAATTACATTCTGTATAAGTTTTTCAGCTAAAACTGTGCAGCCAAAATATAAATAAGCTTGAAGTTACATATTATTGTTTAAATTGTTAAAAAAATTTACCAGATTTCAACAGAATATTGCCCAAAGAACTCAGACATAAATAAAACACCTTACAGCTAGTTTCTGTTCATTATAATGGATATAATATTCAGAGATATTTTAATCATAGAAAGGTAAGCAGTCTCTGAAGAACTATTTAATATTCAGGAATTATATTTTTGAATAACAGAATTAAATATATGTTTGCTAAATACATAATAATTTTCAGTACTAGAGCCTGTCTCTTTTCTCACTTTATATTATATAAGCAATATTTATTTTAAAATAATATTGTATGAAAATAAGCTCAAAGGGCAGCCTGTTGGATTTTGCATGACTCAGCTTTGATTCCATGGGTGTCTCTTTACCTTCCAGCATAATTTATCCAATTTGTTTCGTTTAGTTTACAGGCATGACAGCATTCATAGGGTAGACCTATTGAACAAAACCACAATAGATGTAATACATCAATACATTTAAGCTGAACAGCTTTAATTAGGCCTTCCTGGTCATTTCATCAATTCAGTGGAGTTCCATTGGGATTTAGACAGCACCATGCCTTCTGTAGTGCCTGAAAATTATGGCACTCCCGTCCCACTCTGCCAGTCAGATCACAAGGTTAGACAATCAGCATTAAATCACACAGTAGTCTGTATTCCAGAACATAAATTCACCCCCAAAGTAATATCTTTGAGACACTAAAATCTTTCCAACCTTAATATCAATTTGAAATTCAAGCTATCATGAAATTTCCTGCGCAACACTCTGTTGTTGCTCAGCAGCAAATTAAAGGTGTGCTTCACTTGAAGATTTATACTTGTCAGATATGACAAATGTATTTGTTGCATTTGTCTGGCAGATGGGATCTGCTAGAACTTGCAGATGTTACAAACCCCAAAGAATGCTTTTCTGCTACTGCAGTAGCTCTCTTGGTTTGTACTTCATTTGAGAACTATTTTAAAAACAGATTATTTAGGATTTAGCAACCCTAAAGCAGATAATCTATTCACATATATTAACCTCTTCTATCAGGATTAAATTCTTCATATTTCAAGCCATTTGGCTATCTGCAATAGGTGTTACTTTCTTTGTTGGTTTGCTTGTTTGTCTACAAAACGGCAGAGAAAAAATATCAAAATTTTTCATCTGAATTAAAGTGATTTCATGAACATAATAAACATTCATATAAAATAAGCAGATGACCATTCTTTGGCAGCTTTTAAACTTTACTGCACAACAGAGCAGCCGTATTTTTTTTAATGCAATTTACATGGATTTCCAGCAAATCAAGGGACAGAAATACAGAGACAAAAAGCAGAAAATAATAAATGTTTGTAAATACAGAAAACAATTTGCTGAGCTGCATTTGGAAACTACTGTAGATGGTACAGAGGATACAGACTGGCTCATAATTCTCCCTGGGCACAGCTACATAGCAGTCAGAGGCATGAATATGAAACAGGGTCAAACACACCTCTGTTACTTTTAACTGGTTCAGGGACCCTCAGAGTTGAAATTGTCTTGCCACTGGCTTAAACCAAGGCTTCACAATATATTGTGCTTCAAAGACTATTATGTAATGGCTGTGTGCTAGCTGCTCTGGAAGCAAGGATACCTCGCATATTCCCAGTATCTCATACAAAATCTGAACTCTCTCCTCCAATTGCAATGGAAGAATAACCATATAATCATGAATTTATTACGATATAGAAAACAGGAACTATTGGGCAGACAACAAATTATTGGCAGATAATAAACTCAGTTATATTGTTTTTATTCACATGGAAGTTGTGTAAGCAGTGTAAGTCCTTTTAATTAAAATATATAGAAACAAAAGGATAGATAATCAGAACTAATTATCTCCGTACTCTTCATATTAGGAAATCATAACTGGATAGCATTTCACCTGACCATAAAGATTACAAAATTGACTGATTAGAAAGTGAGGTTATTAAATGAAGCAGGCTTTGTATCCTGGTCACGCAGTTGCCTAACCTATTCAGGGTACTTAGGCTTGTTTATTTAGATGCGAAGGATAAATTACAAAATAAAACAATGTTTGAGGTTGGAAGGGGTCTCTGGACAAAAGTTTTCTGATGTTCTGGGTGAACCTCCTTTGCTGCAGTTTGTGCTTTTTTACTCTGGTCCTGTTACCGGGTGCATTTGAAAAGACCTGAGCTCTGTCTTATTTAGACTCTCCCTTCAGGCACTTACGTACACTGATAAACTCCTGGACAGTCTCTCAACCTTTTGACATACAAGACATACTCCAGCCTCTCCATCATTTTCACAGCTCTTTGTAGGACTGTGTTTAATATGCTCATGTCTATCTTGTATCTTGTGCTGCAGGGCCCAGAACCAGACACAGCACCCCCAGTATGGTCTCACTAGTGCAGAGTAAAGGGGAAGGACCATTTCCCTTCACCTGCTGGATATACCCCTAATGCAGCATGGACTTTCATCTGCCTTCTTTGTATCACAAGCACACTGCTGGCTCATGTTGTTTGCTGGTTCATGTTCACCAGCAGTGCCAGGACCTTCCTTGCAGAGATATTTTCCAACCAGGCATCACACAAAATATACTCATTCACTCTGCTTGTTCCTCCCCAGCCGTAAAAGCTAAGCACATTGGTGATGGTGGTAGCACCTCTGGGATAACAAATTTAAAGGGGAAAACCTGCTGTACAACAGCAGCAAGAGAAAGGATTTAAAATATGTGTAACAATTCTACAGATGCCTGGGTCTGTGAAGAAAGAGGGGGAGGAGATGCTCCAGGCACTGGAGCAGATTCCCCAGCAGGCCATGGTGAGGCAGGCTGTCCCCTGCAGCCAGTGGAGGACAGCAGTAGAACAAGTATCCATTTCACAGTCAATGAAAAACACCACACAGGAGCAGGTGGATTTGCCCTGAAGGAAGATGTGACCATGTGGGAATCCCACACTGGTGAGGGCTTTTGGCAGGACCTGCAGGCCCATGAAGGGAGAAACCCACACTGGAGCTGGTTCACTGGCAGGACTTGTGACCCCAGGGGGGCCCCACTGGAGATCCTGAAGGACTGCATCCCATGGAAGGGAACCACTCTGGAGTAGCTCATGAAGAATTGAGGTCAATAGGAAGCACCCAGATTGAAGAAGTTCAGGAAATGTTCTGTTGAAGGGACCCCACACTGGAGCAGAAGAGTGTGAGGAGGAAAGAAGCAAAGATATGTGAATAACTCTTATGCCCTGTCCCCTGACCCTACTGGTGGAGAGGAGAGGGAGAAGTTGGCAGTAATGTTGAGGCTGCATAGAGAGGCGAGGTGTGAGGGAAAGTGTTCAAAGATCTAGTTTTATATCTTATTGCACTAATCTGATTTATATAGTCAAGAAATTAAAATAATTTCCCCAAGTAGAATCTGTTTTGCCTGTAACAGTAATTGTTGAGTAATCTCTTCCTATCTTTATCTTGAACCATGAGTCTGTCATGATATTTTCTTATTGCCCTATCCTGCTTAGGAGGGTAGTGATAGAGCACATGGGAACCTGGTAGCTAGCCATGGTCATACCTCCACAAAAATAAAGATATAGATCTGTTGCAGTCTGCTAAAACTATCTCAAACTGGATAATTGTTATACTAATTCCAGACATGGCGATGCACAGTCTGCCATGTGGCAGATTATAGATGATCAGTCTGGGTCCTGTAGCAGGGGTAATGCTGCCTTCAGTTCCATATGGAGTCCAGAGCAATCAGCTTCTTCCACATCTTGGGGAGCTCATGAAGGAAGTTGCACTGAGATTTTGAGCAAGTTATATGGGTTAAAAGAGCAGTCCATTTTTTTGAACATTGTACAGATATTACCTTTTTAAATGGTCTCAGAGATTATATTCTTGCTTAGCTTCTTTCTATATGAAATGTTTTAATCTGATATTTCTTTTTTCTACTGAAGTAGAAAAGATTAATCTGCAATTGCTTTGATGGACACACCCAAATTTTAATGAGTTAAACCTTAGCAGGATTTGAACAAGCCAGTCTTTCATCTATGACTGTGGCATTCATACATAAGTCCTCCTTGTCTTCTTCTTGCCATTTTCCACAATATATAGATACATTATTTTACTCTCAGCATAGGTCTCCTATATTTTCCAGTTAATGAAACAGAAAGATACTAATATTTCTCTATTGCGGTTCTTGATAGCCAGTCATTTAAAGTAAAGGTCAAAAATATAAATCTGTTTATGTTATATGTAGTTCATGTCAGGTAGTCATACACATTCAAGCTCTAATTAAAAGCACAGGTAATTTATTACACTGTATATAACTCGTCCAGTTGAAACAAATAGGGAGGAAGATTTCAACAAAATTTGACAGTATCTTTACCTTTCACTAGGTGATATTTATAATTACTTTATAATGTCTTCAGAAAACAGCTAAGTTTTGTTTTTTAAAAGTAATAAAAAACACCCACTGAATTAGAACTCCAAACCATTAACTTCAAACATATAGATTTTTTTTAGTTTTGCAATGCACTACCAAAACCTAATATCACGTATAAGAAAATATATGCATACACAACTAACTTCAAATTATCTGAGTCATTCATGTACTTCAGCTTTAGTAATTCCTTTTGTGTGTGTGTGTGGTTTTTTTTAATAGCATAGTTCTTTAGGTTTCCAATACTTCATAATTTCAATTCGCCATACTCTTACTACTGTGAGTACATTTGCTCTGGTGTCCCCAGCATTTAAGTTTTATTCAGCTATGACTCCAGAAGCTCTGTTCTGCTGAAATAGTAATTTGAAGAGCCTTTGGCCACTTTGTAAGTTGAACTGGAAGGGTGGAAGGGTATGTTGTGGTGTGTGAAGTGGGGTCTTTCACCATCTGACAAATCCCTTGACAAGGGACAGTCTTAGGCTCAGCATGATTGGCAGCTCCTGCAGCTTTTGGACCTGAACAGCTGTGCATTGCAGCTGAGCTGAAAAGGGTCCTCTAATTATCACAACATTAACAATCAACTGGTTCTGGCCAAAAGGGACCTCAACTGAGAAGTCATTTTGCAAGCTACTTAAAATTTTTCATAGACCACATGCAGTTTGCAATCTGCCCTTTGTGACAGTAGACAGTCTAGCAGTAATAAAAATAGTGGTATTGTGGCTAAGTAATTAAATTATGCTAGAGAAATACAGTAAAAATGCTTCTTGTTGTGAAGAAAAGACACTTTTATTTAAGAAAACACTGAAATATTGCAGACAGTTTAACCCAATTCATGAAGCTGGATGCTGGCTATTTTTAAAAGCATAGTAATGATGGTTTAGAGGTGTTTGACACATTGCAGTCATCTGAAAGAAAAAGGGAAAGAAAATAAACCTGACACACACCACTGCACAATCTGTAAGAATGGCAGGACAAAGATGAAGAAGGTAAAACAAAGATATGCAAAGCTTTACAAGGTGACATGGAATATCTGTCTGACAACTTAAGCATCCTTCTGTTCATTCCAAACTGAGATTTTTCCCTGAAAAAAAAGTCACATATAATATTTATGATAATTTAAATTCAGAGCTAGCAAAACCAAAAAACCTTAAAAATAGTAATTATCAAGTACATGGTAAGTAAAATGAGAAACAATGTTAATTTTAACATTAATAGTTATGTACATCTCTGGTAGTTGTTAATAGTATTTAATGTCACTAATTTTAAACAATGTTCCACTAAAAAAATTAACAGAGTTCACAAATTTTGATTTTTTCTGTCTCTCTAGTTGCAAAATACTTTGCTTCAAATCACTGAAAATAGTGCATGTTGTGAAAACTTTTGATTTTCAATAAAGAAATATATTCTCTCAGTTTAACATGACTTCTTGTGAGATAATATCTGAGGAGACTGTGGGATAGCCTTCCTGAGGGCTTTTCAAGATTTGGCTGAACAAAACCACAGCTGTTGTATTCTATTGCTAGTAATATTCTCACTTAAAGGGAAATGTGACTGCACAACTTCCAGAGATCCCCATATTCTTGGTCATAAATTATTCAACAGAAGTTAGAAAAATGTTTGGGGAATGTGTGAAGCATACAATAAGACAATAGACACTGAAACCTTTGCCAAACAGAAAAGTGAACATGAACAGTACCCAATTTACTATAAGGAACATTAGAACCTCCTTTTGTTTATATATAGACCTGATATGTTTAAACTATTGTACTACTTTAGGCTTATCCTCACGTTTTAGGAACTTACAAATAGGCCAAAAGACTGTCTTTTAACAGTACAAAACAAAGAAATAAAAAAAAAAATCTTAACATTTAAAAGATTAATTAAAGATAATAGAAATAACTCTGTGTTTCCACCAAATTGATTACCAGGATTTTAAAATACTATGGTGGTTGTCGTGTAACAATCAGGGTTATGTTCTGGTTTTTTTCATTTTCTTCTTCTACATCCTGAATTTTATTTTATTATTTCATTTCATTTCATTTCATTTCATTTCATTTCATTTCATTTCATTTCATTTCATTATTTCATTTCATTTCATTATTTCATTTCTATTGTCTCTACCACTCTAGGAAACCACCTAATATCCACACATAGCAGCTTCACATTTTCAAAAGAAGTACACAAATATTTTTTTTCACTTGAGCTGTTGTCAAGACTAATTAGTGTAGCTACCAGGAATAAAAAGAATTTGTTACTTTAAGACAGCATTGAGTAAAATACCACAGCTGTCCCCATTAACTTCAGCTGGATTTTTGCCTGAATACATAATACAATATTAGTTTATTATCAGCAAACAAGATGTTCTGCTATATTTTGATTCTCCTCTTAATAGGAGTCTGGATTTTCTTTTTTTTTATTATTAGATTTGATGCTTTTGTTCAGCTTTTAAAAGAATGAATAAATGGAAACTAAGAAACTGTCAACTTCTCCTTAAACAATGTGATGTCATTGAGAGCTCATACTGTGGAATAATCAGAAGTATGGTAAATATGACATTCCTTATGCATATGCTGTAGAAAATACAATTTTTCAAGACCTTGTCCCAGGTAAAGTGGAATAGCGTACTTCTGGCTTGATATCAGCTAAACTCCAGGTTAATCACACTTTTAGCTATCAGAGACTGATGGCATGCAGAAGCTGAAGTGAGCCTTTGCATTTAATGGATGAAATTCTATTTGCTACAAACTGATAGCGGGTTTGGCAGCTGAATGATGTATTTCCGGAAATGGGAAGATGTCCTAGAAGTAACTCATGGCTGTTTCCAAAGATTTATTAAAACTAAGTTGACACTTGCATCACTGATAGAGGTAATTTCGGAGCTCTTGAAATTCTACTGACCCTAAGATAATGAAACTACCACCTTGGGCACATTTGTATTCTGTGGCAGATAGCACGGGCTCATGGCTAGGAATGTGAAACACTATCATTATGTGCTGAAGGAATTCGCACCAGTAACTGAGGGCAAATGCATAGACTAAAAGATATTTCAAGAAAAGTAGATACAGTACTCAGAACCAAATGGGAGCTCTCTGCAAAAACAATGATAACAAGTTTTTTGGATTGTTAATAAAACTTAGGGCTCTGTAGGATGAGTGCAGCCTTGTAACGAAGCCATTTTTTTAAGGATTTTTTTTTTTATCCTGTATCACAGCAAGAATTTATATTATGCCCTAAAACAAATCAAATCCAGTGACTATGAAAAGTTCCATGAAATGTGCTTAAAAAGTCTTGCTGAGGAAGAGATGTGCATATTTATGACATAGACAGCCATGGGCTGTACAAATTAAAGCCTTGTTTATAATCCAAATAATGTTTTTAACAGTATTTTTGGACAAGAAGGATATGTGTTAAAGTCTGATCAAAAGTATCAAATATTTAATCTCATTCAAAATGCGGATTGGACATGTGAAATGGGATGACGGCTTTATACAAAAATATTAGTGAAAATCAAGAGAAATCATTGGAACATTTCACTACTTTCCTCAACTTTTTCAAAAAAACCCAAAGCTCCCTATCTCCTCCTCATGATTTAATAATCACATAAATTTTAAAAATGTTTGAAAAAGAGAGATTAGAGCAACAAAGGTAATCCTCTAAATGGTCCTGAGGAGACGATTATCACTGGATAAACAGGAAACTGGTAATCAGAAAAAAAAAATCAAACTCATTTCTGTGAATCTGCAGTTAGCACAGAGGACTGAAACTTCATTATAAATTGTGTCTTTGATTCAGCTGTGGATCACGTCAGAAAGCAGAAAAACAATTTTGTCTTTCTTTCTCAAAGACTGAGTAGTAAGGGGGAGAGTGATATTTTGAGGAAACTAAAACTGAGGTTATATTCATACAATATCGTTTCTCTGGAATGGTAGGGTTTTTCTGGGACTCTATTCCATCCGATTCTTCTTTATGCAGTTAGCCACCTTATTATATTACTTTGGTGATGAATATTTTTTATTGAGACAAATTTCTTTCCAGTAAAGCTTGCTATGATGCTGGTCCCAAAGTGTTGCTTGGCAGGAAATTTTGTCTTAAATTCATTAAGGACTAAAATAAGACCCTTCATGTTTAAAATATCCACAGAGCCTCTATTAGGGCTGTGCTGCACCTGCAAGCCGCATTTGGGTTTCAGATCTTGCACAGGGTGGACATTTGATCTTGGGTTTGTGTTCCTCAACCCACACCGTGTCACAGCATTTCCCATTCTTCAGAACCATATTTGTTTTATTAAATAAATGAGAAGTATGGGAACAAGTTTTTTTTAGAACTCTGTAGTCATTACTTTTATTTTTGAAGCTGTGCCTTGAATCCGAGCTCTCTGAGTCTCCAGTGGCTGTGGCCAGGTTTTGGTAGTGAGGCGGCTACAGAGATAGGTTGTCTGAGAAGCTGCTAGAAGATTCCCCAATGTCCAACAGAGCCCATGGCAGCTGACTCCAAGACAGACTCACCACAGGCCAAGGGCAAGCCAATCAGTGATGGCAGTAATGCCTCAGAGATAACAAATTTAGGAAAGTAAAAGGAGCCCACATTGAACATGTGGCAGCCTGTTCCTGAAGAACTGCACTCTGTAGGAAAGGACATGATGAACTGTAGCCCAAGGGAAGGACTTGTGTTGCAGAATTTCAAGGAGGATGGTTTCCCATAGGAGGGAACCCATGCTGGAGCAGGGGAAGGACACTTCACCCAGAGGAGGAAGCAATGGCAGAAACAGCATGTGATAAACAGACAGTAACCTCCATTCCCTGTCTTCCTGCACAGCTGGGAGGGAGGAGGTAGAGAATTGACAATGAAGTTAAACCCAGGAAAGAGGAAGGCGTAGGGGAAAGGTGTTTTTTAAGATTGTTCTACTTCTTATTATCCTACTCTTGATTTTGATTGGTAATAAAGTAAATTAATTTCTCTAAGTCAATTCTGGTTTGCCCATGATGGCAACTGCTGAGTGATCTCTCCCTGCCCTTCTTTCAATTCAAAAACCTTTAGCAATATTTTCTCTCCCTGTCCAGTTGTGAAGGGGAGTGATAAAGCAGCTTTAGTGGGCACCTGGCATCCTTCCAGGGTCAAACCACCACAGAATCTAATAATTCATTTCTAAAATTAAGTCCAAAAGCCTACATGTGTATAGTGTTCATTTACGGTGAACACATAGTGTTCTCATTTGATTGTGGGGTCCTAGGATTATTTTCCTATTTACTATTTACAAATGCTATTATAGTTTACAAACATTGAAAAAATTATAGCTGCCTTATTTTACATCATATTTTAGCATAGGCTTTGCATGGATCTTCTCTGTTAGGGATGTTTGCCAGGAGATTTTTAGTTACATTTCTAGTCCTCTATTATCCATGAAGTAGACAACAACATTTCCCCACTTTTTCCTCTTTATTTATTTTATGAATTACAGGAAGTGAGCAATATTCACTTTCAAAATCAGGGTTTTTTTCAGTGTAGTCTAAGCTGATTACATATCAGTTTAATATATTCACAAAATGTCTTTGAGAATGTCTATAATGGGACATACACCATGGTTTAATTTTAAAAATTTATGCCACTTGAATCCCACAGCTTGAAGTAGTTTGGAAACAGATTCAGCTTTGTGCTGAATTCAGTGCCTTTTAGGGCACTTTTATGTCAGCCCTATCTGTTAATTCACTCCAATTAGAAAATGTGTTAATCTTCCACAGTTTGCAAGCCTGCAAATACCAGGCTGGAATACATATAACTTCCCTCGGTAAAATAATCCTGGATATTGAGGAAAAGCTAGAACAACAATTATTATATCCAACTTGCAAAATATATTGGGCTTTATTTCTCACAGGATTTCACACATGTGGAGCAGTAGTGGAAGCTACTCATGTTAAAAACACACTTGTCATTAGTGAAAACAGAAGCCACATAAAAGTAGAGCTATTTTTTTAAGTAAATGTAGAACTTAACAAAGTATTGTGCCAGTTGTTTCTGTTAAAGGAACAATTGTCTTACCACTTGTCAAGCCTTATTTAGGTTCCATAGCTAAAAAACAATTAGTTAGTTGCATATTGGGAAAAAAAAAAATACCCCAAAAATTGATCTTTTCAAGGTGTTATATTTTTGGTCTTTTTTTTATTTTCAATAGATTTATTCAAGTTAGAACGGGACTCTGGTAGTCAAATTGTCCAAATCCCAGCTCAAAAGAGGGTCAATCTCCAATTAAAAGACATTTAGATGCAGATGGTAATACTTTATTACACTACTCAATAATTTAGAGGTGACTAACTTTTTTTCACCATTTAATGAGCATCCATTTCTGCAAAGATGCTTACTTTGGCAAAATTATAAATTTGCCAATAGCAAAATTTCAAAAGAAGAATTAGTGAGATGCTTGGAAGTATTTTCTCCAGCTTTCTTTTATATTTTCCTCCATATGAGTGAGGAAGTATCTGGTCTAGTCACAACATCCCACCATGTGCTTTCATGCTACACTGTTACAGTGTTTTAGATTATATGGTACAAAGGAGAAAAGTGAAATACCAATACAAATTTCTTCTTTGCTTCCCAACAAATGATGATCCTTTCAGGAAAGCAGAATTATCTACTAAAAATGCATTAATTTTCACATAACCTCAATATGTTTACCAAAATTCATTTTAAATTTATATTAAAGCTATGAATGCATTAAAGTTGCTGCCTGACAAATTATCCATGGGCATATTCCAAATAACACACTTCTGCACTTACTCTCAAGAAAGCTTAGCTAGATCAAAATTCACAGCTTATGACAAATGGTTTTCACCTTATTCACAACATACTTTAGAAAAAATTCAGGTCATCAGTGACAGGTGATTTGTGATTATGGATCTACAAAATGCACAACTGCATTGTGACAAACACCAATCAATAATGTCAGTTATGCATTCTCATAATCAAAAAAAAGGTCATATAATCAAATTAATGCATATAGTAAAAGCAGTTGCTATAATAAAAAAATTAACCTAAGATGTGAAAATTTAGCTTTGAGCTTCCTGGAAAGCTGCAGTTGCTTCAGCTCCTCACACTAAAATGCCTTATGTAAATTCAGTTATTTAGGCTGGGATTGTTTTTTCCAGGCATGAGGTTTCTCCTTGGGAAATAATTTGAAAAACAGAAGCTATATTAACTGAAAATATCATTAATAAGTTATTTTATGAAGAGATGAGAGTTCAGCTATTTTACTAAGAATATGTTTCTTCTAATATAGATCTTAAGTTTGTTTCTATTGGGAAAAAAATTAGTAAAGTTTTTTTTACTGAAACAGAATTGAGGGCTAGCCACAAATTTCATCAAATCATATCACCTCAATAAAAATATAAAGATAAAGTTCAAAAATTCAAGATTTTTTTTAATAGGCTTGAACCTGAATCCTTATTCTGATTCCTTACCATATTTATGAAAGCAAACAATAAAGGATTATTTTTTAACACTCCCTTTGCACTTGTTTATCTGGCTACAAAAGGAGAAATGTTCCTCCTGGAAATTAATCATGAACTGTTATTCCCATACAAATGGTCTGAGACAGACACAAACAAATGCACTTCTTTCTCGAAGTTCAAATCAGTATGGAAATGTTGCTAAGCCCATCTACATAAAATCCAGTGTTTCATATGTGACTATACATTATGAAAAGTCTGAAATATGCTTGCAAAGACCTAATTTTGTCATCTTCTGAAAGAGCAGAAAATATTGCTGAGAACGAAAACAACATAGCCTATGCATGAGGAATTAAGGGAGAAAAAACACTGGTCACATACTTGTTAAAAAATTGGTCCTTTCTGTTATAAAATAACTTTTCTCCTGCTAATATATTTCATTGTTACAAAGGTCATTGTTTGTCTGAATAAGGGGAAATAAGCTGTGAGAAAGAGTTTATATAATGCAAATGAGAGAAGTTTGGCAGCAGGATGCATGTTAATAAGCAAAGTACAATTCTGACTATAGAGCTGCTTGTTGAAAAGTTTTCATGATCTATGACCATCATGTGGCTAAGGGTAAGGGAGACTGTGTATGTTAGAAAACTATAAAACTATAAAAACTGATAATGCCTACATTTTACATAATTTTTCTTTTTTTCTCTGGAAAGTGCTTTGCACAGCAACAGAGGAGACATTCCCTTTGTTTTGCAGATGGGAAAACTGCTCAAGGGCAGTCAAAAGCCTTGTCTGAGGTCCAGGGGGCCTAGTGTACTTCACTGACTCTACAGCACTGCAGTTTACAAATCTATTATTACTTCTTCTTTGAGCATCTTTTACCCCACCATAGACACAGAGCCCAAAAAAGTACCTACAGCAAACCTACCTCAACCAATATGATATTCGACTTCCTGGTGACATGAAGTTTATATAAATAACATTTTCAGTGATCAAGATCAAATTCTTTCCCACTGATATCAATGAACTCTATAATCACAAAAACTAAGGTGTTCTGTAGTGAATCATCCTTTCAGTTTTCAAACTAAGCATTCAATGAAAAATAGCGATATTTAAAAAAAAAAGCTGTAAACAAACCATTTTTTTTTCTCCAGACTCTGAATGACATTTTCATTTCATATGCTATTCTTCCCCTGTAAATCAGTGGCGTAAAAGTACTGTATCAAGGCTCTACAGACCACACACCTTGATTTCATTATAGCTTCTGCAGTTCTGGACAGTCTAAACATAAACTGGAGGTAAGACACTATCTTTGGATCTGACACATTTACAGTCACTTTACATTAGCATTAAAGTTTACATTTATATTAGTACTCAAATATACATCTTTTTTAAGACATTTATAGCCCTCAGCTACGATGGGATCTATGAATAACCCATTTTAATATAGTTGTCCTCACAGTGCTGCTTTAGGGTTGGAAATGATTATTGCTCACAATTTTTGAGTGGAACCACAAAGTCTGTGATATGAGATTTGGCTGCATTTCTAAAATCATCATTCCTGATGAGGACTTAGCCATAAATCAGCTGCATTTCTGAGTAATACCTAGACATTAGCATTATGGATCTGACTTTTCCTGTGTAGGTTTAAGAATCCAAATCTTTTCCATAATCTTGTAATGAAAACGTTGTCCAGGGAGATGTGAAGTAGGAAAAATTCAATCCAAAAAGAGCCTGAAACTTAGGTGCCCTCCTCCCACCATAAGCAATTTTGTACTAAAGATAAATGGAGAAGGAAAAGGAAAAAAAAGAGGGAACACTACCACACTGTTTTCAGCAGTAGTAAACCAATTTCTGCTTCTTAAACTGAAAAAGTGCTATGAAGGCACTGAAATATTCACATTTGCTTTACAAGCAATTTCAGTTTAAATTGTTTAAGGTCATACAAATATATGGCAACACATATGTTCAGCCTGTTGAATCAAGAGTCCTGACCAACACACATTTCCCTTATTATGCAGTAGTCTTAGTAAAGCCAATACATTTAATTTTATGCTGCACACTTAGTATGAATAATTATTTTGCTGAACCAGGAACTAAGTGTCTGAAGACACAGTGAGTCTGTGGAGTGCAAGAACACTCAGGCAGCATAAATGATATGTATCACACAAGCATTAGCATATGCTTGGCTTTTAATTGCAACTACAGTTCTCAGCAAGGCTACCAGCACACTATTTCTTGAAAAATAGGAAACTTACAGAAAAGAAAAGCTACAATATTAAAACTTCTTTTGCTTTTCTCTAGTAGTAGATTCCCGCTGCTCAATATTTCAAGATAAAGAAAGATTCTGGTAGGAAGTAGCAGCATCAGAAATTATCTCCAACAAAGACAATGTGTGCTTTACAAGTTGGCAAAAATTGCACTTTAAGTTTTAATTTTAGTAGTGCAATCAATTTTTTGCTAAGAAAATGGTAAACATGGGTCTTTGCTGAAGGTCTCTTTATGCTGAAAATTACTCTGTAGTCTTTGTTTCTGCAGTGGAAATGCATGTTTAGAGAGGGATAGAGGAATAATAAGCAGTAGAAGGAAATACAGAGAACTTGTCACTTGAGTGTCTCCACCACAACACAGTGTGATGAGCTAAAGAGAAGGAACTGATAATTAAATAATTGAAAATTACTACAGAAGAAACAAAGGAGAGGAAAAGTCAGAAACATGAGCAGTTAATGCCTAATCCTGTTCATAAATGTTAATAAACTATTATACAGATTAGTGGCATTCAATAAAAATTTCACAAAGTTGTATGCAGAGGTACTACCATGCTCAGAGTTGTCAGACTCAAAAAATAGTGTAAACAAGGAAGATGTCAGGGGGAGGCTAAATTCTCTCACACAGAAAGACCTAAATGCCACTTTAGATTTCATATAATAAATCTTCCAAACATAAACTTCTAGTTGATCCTACCGAGAGGAGTGGAAATTCTTGATGCCATTTCTACATTTCTGTACCAGTGCTTCAGGCACTTTTGTTGTCTCCTCTAGATGAACACTAACAGGTTCATGTCTTTCTTCTGCTGGGAGTCCAGAGTGAAGTCTCATGAGGGTGGAGAAGAGGGGAAGAATCATCTCCCTTGACCTGCTGTTTTTTTCATGCAGCTCAAGGGACAGTCCTAACTTATAGAGGCAAATCTGTAGAGTGAATCAGTGGGTGGTAAGCACATATTTCAGAGTTCTATAACCTGGTCTCGTGATAAAATTCACCTTTGTGGCTACAGAATGTCAAATACATTTACTGAAGTTATATTCCGGTTAAATTTAATGCAAAAGGAAACAGGTTTTTTGCAATCTAGGACAGTTTCACAATACAAACCCAAACAGAGTAGATGAGAACAACATTACAAAAGTACATTACTGATCTCAGCGAAGACTTTAAAATAAGTTTACCTTAAAATGAATAGAAATGAAAATTAGGGCCTATGAGAGATTCTCATAGGCTACTTTCTAAAACAGCAACTAAAGCATATCCTGGACACACTGGAATATCTCAAAGGGTCCATGACGTGGTCATGGATTCTCCAAATTCTTCTGCAGATTTTAGATTCTCTGTGTGTCTCAATATAGGTGTCTGCCTATCAGCCAGAGGATTTAAACTTCTACTACAGCCAGTGGAGATCTAGTGATTGCTGCTAACGCAGACATCTGGGCTCCTCAGCCCACCTAAATGTGGACACTCAGATTTGGTCAGGTCTTCAGCTCTCCAGACAAGAGTCCCTATTTAAAGGAGCCTCAGTTCATTTCTCCAGGTGAGGGTCTGTGGGTACTATTTTAAGTGTGTAACCTCAAGCATTTACTCTCGTACAGCATGGATCTCCAGTGGGTACTGATGGTTAGGTGTGTATTCTATGTGTACAACATCCTTCCTGCCATGGATGGAAGTGTCTGAATAATTACATATTAGCAGAAAGGCAGCAATTGTCATTACACAGGTTTATTTAAGAAATGTTTGTTTAAGTCACTTCAGAATTCCCAATATCTCCTCAAGTCTGAAAATGCAGTGTTTAAGAGCTAAGCTCCTTAGAAATCACTTCATCCCAATTGCAAAGATGCATTTCATTTTGCAATGGGAAAATGCTGCAATGCTTGGAGCAAAAATGACATCACAAAAGCTCAATCTCACTTTGAAAACGATAAATTATTCTGATACTTCCATACCCTCAGTCCAGCTAATTTTGGACATCTTCCAAGTCACAGTATGCATAAGACAATTTTTTTTTTCCTAGTGCTCAGAGAAGATGGAAGTAGTGTGCTGTGGCTCCTATATTAAAGTATTAACAGGAAGGTAACTTCAGAAAGTTACCTTTGGATAATAAAGAGTTACTTTCTTACAAAGAATAGATGATACACAAAAAGAGTTGGATGAGCTCAGAAGCATATGAGTGTCTTCTGAGAACCATATGACTGGCATTTTGCAATTTCTATAGTAGATTATAAAACAGATTGGGGTAAATGTATTGAAAGTTTCACTGTATTTCCTGGTTTTGCCTTTTTCAGCAATGAACATATCCTGAAGATTCCCTCCCTTCACTAGACTGGGATGCCTTTTATTCACCAAACTGTTTAGAATTCTGTGTTGTACATCTTTAGTTTCTTTGAGTTTCTTTCTATTTTTGAGCCATACAACTATTTTGTTGCCTAATACTAAATAACAAGCTGTGAGGATTCTTCAGCTTTACAGGCTTTCACCTAGCTTTCATTTCTTCTTCTGATTTTCAGGTCTCTTCTCTCCTGTTTGTCTTTAGTCTTCTCTCATGGTTTCTCCAATTACTTCTTACCAGAATTTGTACCCTGCTCTTTATTGCAGTTCAGTTTTCTTTTCCAAAGAGTTAATCTCTTTCAGCACCACCTCAAACAACTTTCTACCTAGCTACCAACAAACTTTTTACAGTGTACCTATTTCTTTAACCTCCACACCTTACTCTAGGCTTCATATCCTCTGTTTACATCTATCCATGTCTTTCATCCTTTCAAACCCATATCTATACCTTCAGGCATCCAGAATTGCCCATGGATATAATGGATTTGTCTTTCTCTGCCATCCTTTTCTCAGACAACAGGATCAGTTTCCTTTTCTCTTCTTTGCCAAGAGCTTATCTTTTCTTCTTCCCCTTTGCCAGACTAACTTCAGAGTTCAACTTGCTACTGTCAATACTTTTTTTTCATCACCTCATACACAAATTCCTTTAGGAACATGACTAATTTTCCCTTTTCTATCTGTCTCTCTCTTTCTCTCTATTTGAAGGTCATCACTGTCTAATCTTCCCATTCTTCTACCAACAGCTTTTTTTTTTTTATCTATTCCTTAAGACCTTTCAGTTCCCACAGTTCAAACCACTTCCAGAAGGAGTAAAGAAAAATATTTCTTTATTTCTAATCCATTTTCTCTGTTTTTTGCAAGCTTTTATTATGACATATTCTGTCATATGTCTTTTCCATGCCAGCCACTTGCTCATCTATTTAGATTTCTATAGGAAATGCATATCTTAAGAATGAAATTATTGAAAAGCTGATAATCTCAGTTCAAGTAATTTTATACTGATGACACCAATGAATATGATTTACTTATCTCCTTTCATATGGAGACTCAGAGTGTGTTGACTATGTGTATCATATCACATCTAGCTGCACAGGAAAATGATTGTCTTTATTTTTAACAAACTGAGAATATAAGCTGCCTCATTATCTCTGTGAAGACACAAAAAAACCCCAAAAAACGCTTCACTGGAATTCTGGGTCTTGTTTATAATAGAAAATGCTTTTGTAGTTACTCATTTGATTTGTGACATAGACTTTAATACAGTCTCCTCTTACCAATATTTTTGTTAACTACCGAAGATATGTTTGTTGTTTATAAACTTATCTCTGCTCCTTCTCCCTGTCTTCTTAGCCATCACTTCAAAACCTGGAAAAGGTTGTATCAAATGTAGGAACAGTAGGGTATTTACAAATAAGCATTCTCAAAAGAGACATTTGCCACTCAAACTGCAAAATGGAAAATTTCTGCATTCTTTCATTAAACAAAACCACACAAAAAGTATTACTTAATTCAGTCAGGAAACACAAAAAGTCATTGCAATAGCTTCCAATAAATGTAATTTTGAATATCAAGGAAATAAATGGACAGAAAGATACCAAAGTAATCTGTGAATAGAGTCCAATTTTAGCAGGAGAAATAAAAGGATTGGATTTTTCTAATGAAAAATAGATGTTTTCAATATTAATATCTTCCAGTCTTTCTCCTAGACCAATATAACCCTGCTGTACTTTTCCCCTCATCTAAATTAAACTATTCTGAAAAATTTGGCTATTATCTTTTTCTTTCCTGCTTCTCTCTCTTTTCCCCTGTATCTCTGAAGGGTTGTCTGGAGCATTTTTCACCATTACATCCCAATTTAGTTGCAATATTGTTACTCTAGTAATACCATCTTGAGCATGCTCCTGGCATGCTCTCATTGATGCCTGTTGGGTTTTTTTTTTATATGATTATGATCTGTCATTTGAAAGCTAAATGTAAATCAACAAAAGTGTTGATAAGTTACCAGAACCTTCTCTCATCCCCATCCTGTTTTCAGTTCTACATCTGCTGTCAGCAGTTCTCTTGTCTTGCAACTTTTGCTTGTTCTTTGTTGCCTTCTTGAATGTGTGCTTCCCCTGGGGAATTAGAAAGCTGCTCTTTTCTACCTAGGCCTGGCTGAAACACAGTGAGAGCATTTCATTACAGAAGAGTCATAATGTTTGAAAAGATGTGCAAATTTTTATAATATGTACAAAATTATCTGGTTTAAATATGTAAAACCCAAATTGCATTCTGTAAAATTAACAACGTAGAAGAAGATTAAATTGGTAGAGGGAGCTAAATATTTGTTTCACAGAAAATGGAATAAAATATTGTGGGCATCCAACTCCTAAAGTCTTTCCTTGCAAACATTTGAATCACTTGGGAAAGAATTGCTGGCATATAATTTCTTACCTCTGACTTTTAGAAAGGTGACCAGGAAAGTAGTTTTATATCTTATATATATGGAAGTATTTCCCACCCCTCCTTATTTTTTAAATGGGTCTTTAAAATTTTTCAATCTCTCTTCTTTTCAGAGTCGTTTTTCATACCCCTTATCTTTTCCGGTTTTTCCATTTTACCATTTCAAGACAAAATATATATAGCATAAAGGATGGTATTTTAGAAATAAATTACTTAGGAAACAGGTACTTGGGAAAACTAAGCAGCTCATGGTGATGAGCTCTAACTCTAATATGACATTTGGATAAGAAGCTGTGATCCTTGTATGCATAAATAAAGAAATATTGAGTAGAAATAGAAAGCTGATTTACAGCACTAGTAAAGCTGTTACTAGAATATTATGTGTGATTCTAATGTCCAAATTACAAAGGGAACAAAAAAAAAAGGAATTGAAAGTGAAAATTAGGGTTTAGACAAAAATTGATTGGGTCAGAAAAACATTTTTTTAACATTTCAGTTATTAAAGGAGTTTTATTTGTTTAAATTATTTTAAAAAGACAAAAAAAACCAGATTTGATCACTGTCAGCAGGACTGCAACATTACTGTAATAAGTGGAAACAATCTATTGAGACACAAATAGATTCTGAAAGACATAGGGAAAATGCTGATATTATGATTCTGTCCATATGAGGATATTTTAAAGCATAATGATTTTGGATCACATCAAAAGAAGGAGCCCCCAGCAAACCATTTTACGACACTGGTAACGATACTGGTTCAAGTATGATGGCACAGAGATGAGTATCTGCTAGCAACCAGAGAAAAATCCTTCAGGGATCTCCTTGTCATGAGTAACGTCATAGAATCACGCAGGTTGTAAAACACCCTTTGGATCATCAAGTCCAACTGTTAACCCAGCACTGCCAAATTTACTACTAAACCATGCCTCCAAGTGCTACATCCACATCTTTTATATAGCTGCAGGGATGGTGACTCAACCACTTCCCTGAGGAGCCTGCTTCAATGCCTGATAACCCTTTCAATGAAGAATATTTTCCCCTGGCACTACTTGAGGTTGCTTCCTCTAGTCCTATCGCTTGTTAGTTACATCAAAGAAGATTTCAGTCAGTGAAGGCACGATGTTGAAGTGTAACAAGATCTAGTAACTGAAATTGGGATCTACTGTGTAATCACTACAAAGGCAAATAGTCACTAAAATAATTTACCTAGGAATAATTTACCTTGGTGACTTGATGCCTTGGATGCAATATTGTTTTAAAGAGCAATTTCTAGATCAGCCATGAAATACTGATTTAATATAGCATCACTGAAGAAATTTTATGGTCAGGTTACACGTTAGTTAACAATAAATGTGCATAAAGATGTCTTGGGTTATATGAATCTATGAAAAGGGAAAAAATGCCTACTGATACAGACAATCAGAACTTCAGAAAATTATTTTTCATTAAAAGAATATTATTAAAATTTCCTGAAAATTCACTGTCACTGTACTACTAGTAAGGTGGCCTTAGAAAGTGATCTGCTTTACCTTTCATCTAATTTTGAGAAACAATGCACAGAATAATGGGATAGCAGAAGTTCCCCTAGCCATGCTGAAGGCAGTATTTACAGAGCCACTGGAAACCCTTCCATTCTTGAAGCCTGCTAATATTTCTGCCAGCTTCAAGAGGCCTCTCATTGTTTGAGGTTCTGCAGCTCTCAGGCACTGTTTAAATGATTTGCTCAGGCTCACTTCTGGCCAGTTTTTGAGCAATAGTGATCAATCACAATTGAGTTCCTGGTACTGTGTCACAACAAACTGATTAAACTCTCCCTAAAGAAATCACAACTGTTATTGGGCCTAACGATATCACCAGGACTTTAAATTACAAAGTAGATTATATTTGTGTCTCAGAGAAAACATTTTAATTTGAAAGCTCAGCAAAGAAAAGGATAAAAAATTTGTTCCAACAATGTCTAGTGATCTTTGCAGGTATTTAAGAATAGTGCATTTGCTTTCACAACTGTAGTGTAAGAAAAAATTATTCTCTGTTGTGATACTTTATATATACCTCTGTTGTAAGGTGTTCCTGTGCCTTGTGCTGTTTAAGTGCTGACAAAAAATATTCCTTGTTTTGCAGGCAGCAAGCACAAAGGTAACATTGGCTTCCTTAGCCAGTCCAGAGCTTCTGCTGAAGGGCTGCAAGGACCCACTGCAGTGATGACTCAAGCTGATAGCAGACATCCTAGCCTGGAGGAATCCTACATTGCTAGAGAGACTCTTGGGAAAGTAATTATCATTACATAACCTATGATCTAAAAATTCTGACTTTAACTCATCTGTAAACTCAAAATACCTTATTATGGGAACTAATGACTAAATTTAAGCCTGGAAATGTTTTACACAGAAGTACTGAAAGTCACAGCTGACACATATGCTTAGGGATTACATGCAATATAACTACATCCTTTAAGTGTCTCATAAAATTAACTGCATTGACTTATACTGAGTTCAGATTTCATAGTACTGCTCTGTTGCTCAGAATAAAATTTAATGGATCAAGCAAGAAAAGTGTCTATGATCTCCAAGCACAAAAGAAGCTAATGATAGTAACTATATTTATTTAAAAACAAACAAAAAAACCCACAAAAAAAACCCCAAAAACAAAACAAAAAATCAAACGCATGAAACCCCTCTAAAAACTCAGAAAAGTATTTGCATTATTTAGCTGACTCAGGAGGTTATATTGAGATGAGCTCCCTTTACAGAAACAGACTCTAGGTCTGTCCAACCTGTGCTAAGATAATATCTTGGACTAAGAGGCAGAATAGGCCTCCAGCAACATCTAACAAATGTGTGTAATTTAGAGCATAATTTAACACATAATTTGAAGCAGCTTTCCCCTACACTCACAAGATGCTCTTGCTTTGCTCAGGGCAAAGGAGCAAGGGCAAGGAGTATGCTGGTGCCATCTTTGCACTGTACATCACTACTTGCCCATGAATTGATGATTCCCTTTTCCAGAGAGCCTGCCTTACCATTTTTATATTTTCACTAGTCACAAGCACAAAGGAAAAGGGGACAAGAGCTAAGCAAAACTCAGAGGCATGATGAACAAAATCTGATTGGAATCTGCCTGCCAGTTGAGCAAAGCTGCAATTTCCCAAAGCATCTGCCAACTGCACCCCCAATTTCATAGAACAAGGTAAAACAAGAAACATTTGATAGATCAGGCTTGCAAACACAATATTCAGCCTCATCAAAGCTATTAAGAAAAGGAATTCAACAAGCCATGTAGCCACACACAGAAGAACTTTTTCAGTTGAAATTTGCAGAGCTTTTGAAAATTCAATGTATTTTATGCAGATGCAGAAGTGGTTCAACTTCAGCCTGATTTCTTCAGACATGATGATTTTGGTTTCTTGACAACTCAGATCTCAAGCATGCCTAATGATAAGAGAGGCTAAGAGCCCAAGCTCTCATCTCAGCTCTCCTTTTCTTTCCCCATGCCTATTGCACTGCCTCTACCCACAACATTTCAGGATACAGGCCAGTGGCTCCTCATTCAGGCCATAACTCTGAGCCAGGACTTTCAGATGGGAGCACAATACAAAATATAGAAACTGCATTCTCTTTGTACATGCTGAGGTCCAAACTAATTATGTTTCTGTTATTTGCACTCAGAGCTTTGAACCCAAATGTTATTTCTTCCTCTATATTATATATATATATTACCTTACCTTCTATATTACCTTCTATATTGGCCACATCTTCAGCTTTGGCTGTATTTGCTGATGCCTGCTGTGGCCCATCTCAAGTTCACTGACCATCCAGAGCAGGCAGAGAGTTACATATGCACTATTAAATAAAAGTAAAGTGGGAGGGCGAACCTGAGACATAAATCCTTGCTTATCCACACCACTGAATTCCTGGATTGCTCATTGTTTGTTGGGGTTTTTTTTTCCCAAATGCCTTTCCAAGACTCATCTCTTAACAAAAGGTTTCAGAAACATGGATACCAGCAGTTCTGAACCATGTGATGTGGTTTCTAATTCTATTTTAATCAATATTGTGGAAATGACTGCTGTACATCACAGTTTCAGTCTCATCCTTTGCAAACTATTTCTTTATGATGAAACCACTGCAGAAAGGAGTGACTCATATGTATATGCATCATCCTAATGTGGGTTCAGGACATGCCCAGGACCAGCAGAGACCTGGGAATTGGGATGTGCTCTAAGGCTCTGCTGTATAGATATCACTTTACCGAATTAAGTTATTTTAGAGTGAAAGGTGAGTGTTGACTTATTTGTACAGTATGAAAAAGAGAAAAAAACTCTTCATACTTTAAATATTAGGCTGATCTTCATAAAACTTTTTCTTAAAATTAGGTCAATATAGTGTTTCTTCATTGAAAAAAAAAAAAAATCCAGAATTATCTTGTTCTTGACTTTCTTTTGAAATGTTTTTCAGTTCTTCTCTTCCCATATGGGAAAACCATTTATTTTATGTTAATGTTTTATATTCCAGTAATGCATTAATATTAATATATTATAATACCTAAAAATGATACAAGGCATCAAGCCTGTTTCGTCAGAAACAGATTTTCTTTTTAATTCTTCAGTTTAAGGACAAGGATGTAAGAAACAGACCTTAAGAATCTTTAAGTTCCCTTATGGCTCTGAGGAGGGTTTTAAAGTGCAATGTTTTGAGGTGTTTGGCAGAGAAAAACAAAAAACCATGAAAATCAGTGACTGGCATTCACAGCAGTCAAAACTGCCTATGATCCAACTTTACCTTTTTTTAACTGGTTGTTTGGGGAATGGTGTAGGGAAATGTGTGTGTATATTTTTAATTTTTTTTGTCTTATAACCTCAGTTTCTGGAATCAAGTGATTATAACAGATGCTAGATTTTAATTTCTCATTAGGCAAATTCACAGCTTTCACAGATGAGGGAGATTTTAAAGACATGAATTAATTTTTAGAATCAGTCCAAAAAGCCACCCTAAATGTTGTGATTTTCTTAGGTTGGGGTCAAAATTTCTGAGTGCTTTTACTGGAACACAATACAATAAAATGACAAAAACTTGGCCAAGTTGCCATATGAGTGCACCATGATTTAAAAGACTACAGATTGAAACTCAGTTCCTATATGCTATAGAAATAATCAGAGAAAGGAGCTGTACTCACTGTGGAGGGTATGCACATATTCCCAAATCAAAAACAACATGCTGTTCACAGTGATTTAGAACTCCGAGCTTGGTAAGCAAAAGTGAATAACAATGTAGGAGCAAGATCTGTTTGCAGGCTAAATGTGACTGACATATTTATTACTTACAAAACTTTATTTCTGCAAGTTGTTCTCCTAAGGCATATTGAAGATACACACTTTTCCCTTTTGTGTGTTATTCAGAAACCTACAAGATATCTACAAGAAACTCGAGCTTCTGTGTAATAAAAAAATCCCAGAAACAATTTTAATTTTCAGATGAGCACCTGGGCTGGTCAGACTTCACCACCTGGTTGGTCTTCACCACCAATTAGCTACACACCAGTGCCCTTCCTAAAAAGCCCCTCACTCTCCTCTACTTTTCATACCATTTTGCATTGTGAACCTCAGTTTTCATACACAAAAGCCCAACCAAATTCCCTAGGAACTGCAAAAAACTCTCCCAAGTTTTCACTAACCACACACAGGCACACAAGTGCAGAAATTAAAATTACTGTATTCATTATCTTCTTTTTTCCACTCATCTTTTAAATGCAGACACCCCTGGTATGGACTATGGCAGCTGTTCAACACCAACAGGAGTGTTGTTACTGTGCTACTCCTGTAACAGTGCTTTATCTTTCATCTCTTGAAGAGGAATATAATTGCCCAAGTGGAGAATAAAAAAAAAATTCCAAACTGTAAAGCAGACAGACCCTAGTAGGCAGAATGTACATTCAGTGAAATATGTAAAGCTAGCAAAAATATCTTTTAAATTATTTAGAAAACAGTCATCAACTCTTTAGAGCATGAAAGGTTTACAAGATATTACTGTTAGTGCTGATTTAATTTTTTTTCCTACAGAAAGGTTATATCTACTCTAAAAGACCCAATTAATTGTGCATAAAATGTATTTGATCTATTTTTTCTTCCAGTTTTTCTCACAAATTCTGGCCAAACCAGATTGATTTCAAGAACATTGTAAAGTATTTATTATCAACAAAGCCAGCATTTTTTTGACAGGTATTTTCTACTAATAGAGTTTTTACAAGAATTCATGCTGAAATATTTTTTTAGTGAGATAGGGTTCAGGAAGATTGTACCTTGAAATCTATAATTATTAAAAAAAAAAGAAAGAAGATAAAATCCAGCCTTACTTATACTTAATTGCCTCAATGAAAACATACTTACATCTCTGCACTGCTCTCCTGAACCTCCGCCTGGAATGCTGCATCCATCTCTGGGGCTCCCCACACAGGAAGGACATGGACCTGTTGGAGAAGGCCCAGAGGGGGCCACAAAGATGATGTGAGTGTTAGAGCACCTCTCCTATGAAAACAGGCTGAGGGAACTGGGGTTGTTCAACCCAGGGAAGGGAAGGCTTTGGGAAGACTTTATTGTGTCCTTCCAGTAGCTAGAGATGTCTTATAATAAAGTGCAAGACTGACTTTATTACATGAGCTGATATTCATAGGTTAAGTCAGAAACAATTTTTAACTAAAAGAGGAGATTTAGGCTAGATGATAGAGAGAAATTATTTAGTCAGAGGGTGGTGAGGCACTGGAACATGTTGCCCACAGAAGCTATGAATGGTCCATCCCTGGAAGTGTTCAAGACCAAGTGAGATGGTGATCTGAGCAACCTGGTCTAGTGGGTGGCCCCTCTGTCCATGTCAGAGGAGTTGGAACTGTATTCCTTTCAGTGTCATTTCCAACCCAAGCTCTTCTATGGTTCTATGTTCCTATAAATTACTACATTTATTCCCATTTACATCTGGATATTTTATAGAGAAATATGTTATATTCAACATATAAACCCATTCTTATAAGTAAGGCAGCAAAATGACATTCACAGATGAAACCCATTCTGTGATGAACCATGATTAGGTTTTACAATAAGTGTTGCTTCATTCCTTTTTCACCTTCCTTTTGCAATGTAATTGGTCAAAATGACCTTTAGTGAGAAGTTGAGGAATCCTGTAATGCTCATTTCAAACAAACTACTTTTTTATTGTTAAACAGAAATATGTATTGCCATTACTCAACCCGGAACATTCGAAGTAAAGGCATGCAAAGGGAGGTTCTGAGAGTGTAGTTAATTATTGCTATGAGGTGCTCTGCCAGCAGCTGAGAAAGCCAGGCTCCCTGACTGCTAATGGAGTGCTCAGGGACACTGATCTTGGTACAAGGCATGTCATGGTGCTGGTGACCTTCAGCAGTGGGTTATGGCCGTGACACGCTGGAGTTGCTCCATAGCTACAACATGTATCTGTTGGGTGATTGGTGCTTTGATAGCCACAGCTTTTGAGGGAAATGCATGACCTGTTCTGACCTCAAGAAAATGAACCTTTACCAGAGGAAAAGGGCTCATGGTGTGCTAATAAGAGAAGGTTATGACATTTTCAAAATGAAGGAGAAAGCAAATTAGGTTGAAACTAAGTCAGAAAAATCTATGCCTGCATGAACATGGGTATATATGTTATCATTTTTTTTAATATTTACTCATGGACACAAAAGAATTTTTTTTATTTTTTTTTTAGCTGCACAAATCTGTAGAGTTGGAATTTTAATAAAGGGGAATGGAAGAGCCAAATCTACTTCTGAATATCAAACAATTAAAATTGAATAGGGATTCAATTCTTGACTGTGACTGTTATCTTAAGTTGATGTTTTCAAAATAAAATTTAGTTAGCAGGGGTATGACCCCTGTAAAAAATGTGCAGATATGACTGATATTTTCCAAACCAGAGAAGTAACCTTCATTTTTATAATCCAAACAGACCACAGAGTTTTTGTTACTGTTCTTGTGCTTTCTGTATGCACATAAGGTCAATAACTTACTATTTTCTTTGAAGAACATGTACAGAGAAGATACCAGAAGAGAAATAAACTCTTGAAATTGCAGCTACCACAGATACATTTGCTAGCTCTTTCACAGAGACAGAGGCATACAGAGCAGGAGAAATCTACAAAACTATTAAGACAGTGACCTCAAATAGAAAACTTGAATTTAGCTATCGCCACTACAGCAGTCTTATTGAACATGTAGGCATAGCTAAATGCCAAAAGAAAAAGGTCTTAATATCCATCTTTCAGGTAAAATTTTTGAATCTAACCATGAAACATGTAGAAGTTTTGATGATGAACAGATAGCTGTTAACTTATTTATGCCAAAATTCTCATGGTCTGGATCTTAAACTCTGGCATTCAAAGTCAGATGGTGTCTTGGAGAGAACTGCTTATCTCTGTTCATCCTTCTCAGCAATAAACCTTACACTTAAATTAGGTAGCTAAGACACAAAATCACTTTCTCCTGAAATGCAAGACACATACTGATACCATTTTCTCCTCTAGTATACCTCACTTTGCTGACTAGACAAATCATGTGAAAATGACAGTTGAGAAGACTTAAAATCCATATTTACATAACTGTAAATTGTCTTATGTGGGCCAAACCCTGAAATTTTGGTTTAATCAGATCCCAAGTTATTGGATAATGTGAGAGAAGTGGTTCTCAGTCTGTTTTTTGCTAAATTTACGCTGTTTTGCTTGATTATCAAATGAAAATTAGGTTTTATTTGAGTTCTTTAAATGTCAGATTATTTCCTTTGGAAATGAATACACATACTTTGTTATACTCCACCTGTCTTTAATGTAAAGCCTTATCTAATGGATCTGCTCTGGGAATATCGAGGTGTTTCAAGGTGTTGGTTTTTACTCCAAAGAGGGAAGGCAGATAGTCACACAACCTAAACACACTCAGCTTATGTTCTAAGCTACTTAGATAAAAAGCAACACCAAAATGTTGGAATCAGAATTCTGAAGTGTTCAAAAGTACAGTTTCACTGCAAAGTATGTAATTCACCTCTTTTATCCAGTGATAGTCCATTTGCCCCCACACCACATTGGATATTATTTTCTGGGGATTTTTTGTACAAGTGAATTAGCTAGTTTCCCTTGGAAAGTAAAATGGGTAAGTTCTCTAAACACCTGTAACCAGCAAAAAAAATAATGATTCAGTCTACACCTCTTAGCACAGAGACTGAGTTAGTTGTCTCATATGCATTAGAAAGACATTAAGGATGAAACCAAAATGAACCAACCTCTGCTCATCATTGCCACACCTACAAAAGAAAAAGTAAATTTACTTCACACGTCATTGAAGAGATTAGGGAGGGTAAATTATTTCATCAAAATACACACAAATGTATTTAACCTCAAGGAAAGTGAGGGATGCTACTGGAGTAACTGAGAGAAATTTGAATCTAACATGATAAGGAAAGCGATCATAACTGAATTGCATTTGTGAACCAATGCACACACACTCTTGAACTGTAAGAGAAATATATATGTTGAAGTTGAGAGAGTTGAAGGAAGTTGAAGGAAGCAAACTCATGGCATGAAAAAAAAATCATCACCCATATAGTAGACCATAAAAATTTAACTCAAAACACATTCTATATGAATTTCCAGTAGTCACTTTCATCGAAATGGAGTGATACTGGATTCCATGCACAAATAAAACCTGTGTTCAGTATAAAAGATAATTTGGGCATCTCTCAGTGGAACATCCCATAGCTATAAGGGTTTTTGTGTTGGTTATGACTGGGATAGACTTAGTTTTCTCAACAGTAGCTGATACACAGCTATATTTTAGATTTGTGCTGGAAACACGGCTGACAAAATAGGGATGTTTTTGCTACTGCTAACCAGTGCTTACACCAAGTCAAGGCCTTTTCTGCCTCTCACCTCACCCCAACAGAATGGGTTGGGGGTGCACAAGCAGCTGGGAGGGGACGCAGACTGGACAGCTGACCACAACTGGCCAAAGGGATATCCTTTGTACTGTATAGCATCATGCTCATCACATAAAGCTGGGGGGAAGAAGAAGGAAGAGAGGGAATGTTTGGAGTGATGACATTTGTTTTCCCAAGTCACTGTTAACACATGAGGGAGCCCTGCTATCCTGCAGATGGCTCAACATCTCCTGAACATGGGAAGTGGTGAATGAACTCCTTGTTTTACTTTGCTGGTGACTTCTTTACTTTTAAAACTTTATCTCAACCCTTGTGTTTTCTCACTTCTAGTCTTTCAATCCTCTCCTTTATCCCACTGCTGGGAGTGAATGAGCAACTCTGTGGTTCTGAGTTTCTGGTTGGTGTTAAAGTACAACAATTCGTATTAACAGTCTTTTCAGAAAGATTGCAGTTCTCTAACTTCATTAGGGTCTCAGGGGAGTGTACATGGCAAGAGAAGTTTTGAATTCAGTGCTTAAATTCAACAAAATGCTTAAAGAAGATGTAAGACTGTGATTAAATGCTTAGCTGGCTTGGGACACCTAAGTTCCTCACTAGAGCAAACGAAACTAGATACATCTGGCATGTTAGTTCTGCTGCAGCATCTGAGTATCTGAGAGCATTCATCAACATATGGTTTACTTCAAAAATTGAAAGGCTGTGATTGTGGGGATCAGGCTCACAGTTAAACAACTATTTTAGTCATTTGTTTAAACAGAGCTAATGGTTCACAGTTAAACAACTATTTTAGTCATTTTTTTAAACAGTGCTAATTACTGGGTTTATCACTGGAACAACCTGTGTGAATTAATTTATCCACTCTTGCATTCTTCTTGAGGTCTTCTACTTCACAGAGAGCTTTTGAAAAGACAATCTTTAGAGCTGTCTGTGCATTTACCCTACACGAACAGTTCTAACACAGTGTAATAATTTTGGCAGTGCTGTCATGGTGGTGGGGGTATCCTGTGACCTGGAAAAAGCACTGCATCAAGTATTGCTAATACAGGACCAAGAGTATTCTCTCACCTCATCTAATTTCTTCAACAGACAGTAAAAGCATCACTCCATTTCTAAAATCATCAGATGAAATTTTTCAACATAAAAATATATATCAGTGTAGATATTTGAAAAGTTGAAACTGTTTTACATTATGAAAAAAATTGTAAACAAGAAAAATAACTTTTCTTAAAGTACTTATACCTTTAATCTTTTGAGCTGTTAGAACAGATTAAATGCAATCCTCCTATCATGATGTAGAGATGATATTCTACAACATACTTGGGAACAGATGTTTACTAATCACTGATAAATTTTTGCATATTTAAAAGAAGAAATGGCTTTTAGAGACACTGCTGATGTAATTATAAGAGTGCATAGAAACCATATGAAGACTTGAAACAAAATCTAACCTGGGGATATATGCAAAGCTGCTGCAGTTTTGAATCAGGCCCTTCCCCACACTTAAGCTACCTTCTTTAGAAGTCAAATGGCATATAAATAAGCCTCTATGTAAATATTAGAAAAAAGCATTCTTTGCATTGCACAAACTTGCAGTTCTGTTTTGCATTTTCTATTTTAGTAAATGGATAAATGGACACTTGGAAAAGTTTTTACAAATCCACTCAAATGCACACCTTTCAAACAATGCCTTCTATAAAGAAATACCAAACTATGAACGCAATACTTTATTTGGAGAGAGAAGCATCCAGCCAGAGAGTGGCTCCACACAATGTAGCCAACATGTTCACTGTTAAACCAGACTGGCAATTGCTGATATTATGTCATATCTCTAGATGGACATGAAATGAGTAACACAGTTAGGCTCTTGGTATAATATATAGGGACTTTTATCATGGATTAAGGAAATTAAATGAGTTTTTAGATTTGCTGCACTCACTGACTTTGGAGAAAATTACATCTATTGCTTACATCTGAGTCAAGTGGTACTTCAGTGTTATGGTAAATTTACTGACTAAAGCAAGCAACTCTGTAGACTAGACATATATGTGTCTACACAGAAAACTGAGGACCTAACTCCGGTAAAAACCTGTCCCCAGACAGGGTGTGGAATTTCCAGAGTTTGTAAAAGGCCACAATGTACAGAAAGCTTCTTACTGTCAGACATTCACTTAGGGCTAGCACTATTAAAAAAACAACAACAAAAACAAACCACAAATAAAAAATAAAAATAATAATAATAATAATAAAAAAAAAAAAACAAGGCAGAAATGCAAATCCAGACAACCAAACGTGAAAATTGTTTGAATGCTTCTTGTCAAGTACTTTGTGCCTGTTAGGTAAAGAAAGATTGTCAGATAAACAAAATATGGAATCCTGCTGGATGTGTGATGGTTCAACTTTAAAAAAAAAATATAATGTCTTTTGTGCAACTATCAGAATGTTTTAACAGAAGAGTCTCTGGCATGTCAGAACATTAATGCACCTATTGAAAAAATTTTCTTTGTAATGAATAGTATCTGGAATGAAACAAAAGGAAATTTTTAGTAGGAGACACAGTAATCTTTATAGCAGTCTGAATGCAACAACTGAACCCTGCAACTAGCTGTCAGGAAGTGAATCATATGCATATTAAAATATTCATAATACTGATAAAAGGATTATTTTTACTGAAGATATAGCAAAGTCTTGGACATTTTTGAATGTAGAAACTTGTGCTAGCTTGCGTAGTTTTACAGTCTATTGCTTCTATAAAGACAAAAACGTCAAATGCATTTCATGCCATATCCATAGAAAAAGTACACATTTACATGCCAATAAGGATTTATTCTTATTTTCTCTTTTAAGACATTTATGTTACTAAATAAATCTGACTCATGCACTAGACAAGCAATATTGTAAAATGAATAAGGAAAATGCATCATGGTTTCCATGAACATGCACAAGAAGTTTGTGTTCCACTATTACTCACATGGGAAAATTATGGGAAATTTAAATGACTGGAGAGTTCATCCATAGCAGTTTTACAATACCTCCATATTTTATGAATGTTTGAATAAATGGTTATAAAATGGAAAATCAGACAAGGAATTTTTTACTGATTGTGCTCACCTTACCTTAATTCACCCTGAGTTAGGCATAGCTCCATTTATTTGGGCACCAGTGACCCTTTCTTTGAACCTCCTGGCACACTTCCATATCATAGGAAATTTACTACATAAGGACTGGATGTGACCATAAAGCTCAGGTGGATTACACACCCTCACATTGATGCTCGATCTAAACCAAGATTTTGCAGTGGTTAATTCATAGCCTAACTCCAAATGAAATTTTAATTTCCCTGGAGACATCATGCTAAAAATAAAAGATATAGCCATACTTTTTAAGGGTTCAAAAATTCAACAAATTTTACTAAATATACAGAACTAGACTCAGAGAGGAAAAGCAGAGAGCTGTTCCCACACTAGTGATGTTTAGAATTACTTATATGTCACAAAACTGTTTGTTGGAACAATGAATAAGTTATTCTTACTGAGAACAATATCCTATAAAATAAAACCCCATCTCTCATTATGTGTAACTCGTGAATTGTGACTTGACTGAGCAAGTTCTCACTTACTTGACTTGGGATATGCTGATGAATTACTTCAATCAGCTTCTGTGCTGGTGGAAATCATATTTAAGATTAACTGACTGTAACTTCTGTTCCAATGCTGTAAAGTTCTGCATTTGGACTATGGCTGACACACACAGTTGCACAGAGGACATAAGTATGCTTAATGTCACACAGGACTTCTTGTGTTCTTAGTGGTATATTCTGAAAGAGCAGGATTCATCTCAGCCATCATTTAGCTATCCAAGCTCTCTCTTTTGCTGACAGAGAAGTAATTATTTCTATGAAATGGTCTAACCTATTCTAAAATATTTGCCTTCTCCAGGTCCTTCTTTCTCTTCATCAATGTTAGAATCAGCCTGAGGAGTAGCTGAGATTTCTTGTTTTTATAAAGCTGCTGGAAGGCAAATATCCTAAGAATACATCACTCCCTGCACTCTGACAGTAACATTTTAAGGTTGTATTTTAAATGTAGACTTAATAGCCAGACAACTTCTTTTTTTCTTCTTTCTAGATTAAAAATAATTAAAAAAAAAAAAAAAAAAAAAAAAAGCACAGGGAAAACCATGTGGGGATTTGCCAGAAGGAAAGGTGAAAGATCAGAAGCTCTGGAGTGCTTGGCTCTGCACTTACATATTTATTTTCATGAGAAGTTGATACTGCTGTTTCTAGTGTTTTCCTCTCAGCTGATGAACTTGTGATGGAAAGGTATGTGTAATTAGAGCTGTCAATATTGAATTCTAAATGCGTAGCACACTATGAATTTAATCTAAGTTTCCCAATCCCCAGTCCTCCCTCGCCATTGCCTCTGGGAAAGGCTGAAGCACTTGACTGCTGCTGTGGCAAATTGGGTCCTAATAAGTATGATGCTTTACTGCTTCTTGTTTTTTTTAAGATACAACTACAGCATTTCAGAAGAACTCACCTGGGCATTAATTCAACAAGAAATGTTGGTAGGAGTATTATATTTTCCACGTTTTGATATCTCACTGAATGACTTGCATATAAAGAGGCCTGGCAGCTGGTTTGTGTCAGTGACTGATGTGCTTGTCATTTCAGACTCAGATTCGGCAGATTCAACTCTGCCAGGCTTAAGAATAATATTCAATTTGCAGTTTTCTATTATTTTGCAATTTTAACTAGCATGAAAATAACCCAAAAAAACAAAAACCTCACAAAATGAGGCTGTGACTAAAGTATTTATATTTAAATGGTTTTCTTTAATGTTGAGAAAAAAGTAATCTCAGTTCATGTCACCTTTACCAGTAATAACATGTTTATTCAGAGATAGAAAGGGTCTTAAGTAAGGAATATTAATTTTTAGTGCATCAAATTAGTTCCAGTCATATGTTTACAACCTTACGGAGCTCATTCATATCTGATAGAACAACAGCTAGACAAGATATATGAGGTATTTCAATAAAAACTTTATTTAAGATGGAGGTTTGTATGCTATGTAGAATCTCATTGGGGCTCAAGATAAATTCATATTTTATGCAAAAATAAAAAATGCCACAAATTTTTCCTCAGAAACCATGGATGCACAAGGCCATCTTCCAACCCACAGGTTCTTTTATTATTTATTGTATCTTGAATCTGTTGCTGAACTCAGAAAAGAAAATGACAGAAAGAGCCCACATCATTCTCCTAATCAATGCAAAAAAAGGAGCTGTTTTTCATTTTATTTTAGAAAAAACAATTCCTCCATAATTAAAATGCCACCAGATGGGTTCTGCTGCTCTGAAATAATGGTATTATTATGCTGTATAAAATGACCAGAACTGAGGCTTCTTCAATCAGATCACAGCCATGGTACAATCTACCAGACTTTGAAGCACTGCTTTCCATTCAGAACAGAAATAAAAATATTTTAGAACCCTTTACATCAATGCCTCTGGGTTTTCCTCACAAAAAATTTCATTATAGAGTTTCGTAGTAAGAATTTAAGCACATGTAGAATTTACACTTGGTATTTTGATCCTTGCACTAACTTTAATCAGCTACAAATTCCCCATCAGTCTCCTCAGCAACATCACACTGGGGAAACTGAAACAGGTGAGAAATTAACCCTGCTTGATATTGCTGCACTGCCCAGTTTGTCTGCCTAAAACAAGGCCTGACTTTTTATGCTGTGGTGTATCTGACACATGCAATATTTATGCCCTGTAACATGGCATTGCCATTGCTAGTAGGAGGCCATAGGTTTTCTCTGAGTTTACTTAGTTTGCAGTGGCATGGCCTCCCAAACCTGCTCTGATTGGGCTTTTCTTGACCTGTTCACAGCATTGTTTCTCCTTGTCAATCATGGCCACAATGTCTCTAACTTCCTGGATATCTATGGCTAATTTATTTTACTTTCCTTGTAGTATAGATTGAAGCAGTGAGAAGTATAATCTCTATTTGCAGAAATAGAGATTTTTTTGGCCCTAACAGAACGAAGTGGAGAAATGCAGTCCTGGTATGATAGCAATCACCAGATTGATTGATCATCAGCAAATCAAGGACCAATGCAAAGGTACACTGGCATAAGACGAGGCATGGGGAAAAGGCTGGCACAACAAACTCACAGCTAAAAATCTCTCATGACTGTTAATTCATCCATGGCCAGTTACAGCAATGCTCAGCTGGATCCGGGCAAAACTGGTTTAGGGGTAACAAAGGTTTTGTTAAGGGAACAAAAATAGCATAAAAGCTGAAATATACAGTCAGTTTAGGTGTAACATGGAGCTGATGATCAATGAAGACAGAGGAAAAGTTTTAAAGTATGCTAACAAATAAATAAAAATTATTCCAAGTGGATTCTAGAATGGTGAAGCCACTGGCCCCATATTCCTGCCAGAGCAAGCTGACAACTGTGATGTTTTCCTCTCTAGCAGTCCAAAGCTATTTTAAGAAGTTATTTTAAGTAGTCAGTATAAGATCCCAAAAAATAGTGGAAGGCATAACACTTGAAAAAAGAACATAAATTAAGAAGTGTGTGTTACAATTTTAATTGCATTATTATATTATTGAAATTTCTTTCTCCATAGAAGTATTATAGCTGCATTATCATTCCTTCTTTCTTCTGTAAAATTAGGACAAAATATGATTCTTGAACTGCAGTGTTAAAAATATCAGTTATACTAACAATAAATTCTCAATTTTATGTATATATTTATACAGTATGCTTCTTCTTTGCCTAAAACCCAGAATTTGAGCATAACATATAGTATAAAGAGGTAGTGTGAGCAATCAGTTGCATTTGCAAATCAATTTAAAACAGCTTGAAGACTTTCTGGACAGCATGAAACAATCATTGGAAAAAAGGGGATGCAAGAGTAGCATTTTACAATTGCAGAAGGGATGCTGAGTAAAATAATGATACTTCTGGTGGAAAAGTCACAAATACAAGTTTCTCAATACTTAGAAGTGCATTAATGGGAAAGCTGAAGCTATTTTCCCAGGTGGTTTTGAATATGAATACTCAATGCATATATTTATGTTTCTGAACATATTTTATTTCCCCGTAATCATTTAGGCAAGGAAAAACCCTCACACAATAGTAAAACATGACCTGAAAATGGAAAATTGTCCCCTTTGAACAGCCATGAGTAATTATGTTAGTCCCACAATCTTAAGAAATGCCTTCCTTTGTGCTCTTGTTCTGCCTTTCCTCAAGTTCTAAGCCACAAGACAGGTAGATGCTGACTGGTGACAGCAGAGCAGCCACAGAAACTCTGAAAACATTTTTGTTTAATGTGGCTGGAACAATGGCACAGTCTTTCAAACACTTTGACATCACTCACTGGCTGACATTCTGCTTCAAAAAAAGCCCCTGTCGACTGGAGCAACTTACACATGGACTGTAAGTCATGAGATTCAGATCATCATATGATCCGCTGAATGCCTCGGTGCATTGTAAATGACAATATGTGCCTGAATGTCAACACAACGGAGCCCTGAAGGAACATAATGGCCCAGTGTGATGCTTTGGACATTTATTTAGGCTCCCATACATTTCCATTTTTCTTAGTCATTCTCAGCAAGGAAGGAAAAACTGAAAAGAGAAAAAAGGAAGGAAGTGTGGAAGGAAGTGTGGAAGGGAGGGAGGGAGGGAGGGAGGGAGGGAGGGAGGGAGGGAGGGAGGGAGGGAGGGAGGGAGGGAGGGAGGGAGGGAGGGAGGGAGGGAGGGAGGGAGGGAGGGAGGGAGGGAGGGAGGGAGATTTGGTTTGTCATGTATTCCAGGAGGGTCATTTAGCAGCTGTACAATGTCCAGCACTGATAAATCTCTCAAGTACTGTAGCTGGCTAAAATAAATCTCCCATCTCTTTGGGGAAATTACAATAGCTGAAAATGCTGGTAGTGAGGGAGAACTTTATGTGGTACCACAAATGGATTCACAGACACTGATGATCAGACATCAATTGCTGAATACAATCAAATACTCACTTAACATGGGCAGAGCTCTGCAGTGTATAGATGGAATAAATTTAGTAATGCTACCTTTCTGGACAGTGAAAATGCACCAAGTTTATACCATAAACCATATTTTATCCGCAGAGGTGTGTAGGGAGATTAGATTTCTCCTTTTTCTGCTTAATTCCAGTTTCTTAAGAAAGTTCAATTCTGCAGCTACTTAAGAAGGTTCCAGTCAGAGAACAAAGACTAAGTGAATTCACCTTGATTTAGTAGTAAAGTTTTTGGGTCTGTTTGGAAACTACAAATAATGGGAATAATGGGAACAAAGGATTCAAAGTGAGACTAGATGCATATAGTCTACTACTAGTAAGAGTAGGAAAGAAATATGGAATTAAAACAATATTTCAAAGATATATAATGTATTTTAGAATCAAGACAAAACCAGGAATAAATGAATCATCCTTTTTGTCTTAATGTATCCTTATTTTATCTTATCCTATTCCATCCCATCCTATCTTTCATGTTGCTACTTATCCATATGTGATTTTATCTTGCTCTTTGAAAAAAAAAAGGTATTATATCATTGGGAAATGCCAATGCTTAGTGAGATTCTTGGAGTTCTTTGCATAACTTCATAGGGAGAAGAAGCGTCCTAGATTTCTAAGGAAAGAAAAGAAAAACAGGGCTAAATTGAAAGACATTGCACTTTGGTTCTCTGAGGCACTAACTTATGGGGAAAAAGTTGTTGTTGTTTCACTTTTTGACTGAAGATCTTCTTCATTTTGGACTTGAATTATCATCTTCCTCTGGCCCTAGAGAAGTGCAGAATAGTTAAGCTCCTAGCTTGGGTGGCTCACAAGTGAGGTGGAATGAACTTCTGCCTTTGATTGCTGGTTGATATTTCTGTTGTTCCCTAGTATCTATTTTGGATGAAAGACATTCCCACGTCTTTCCTGAAACATAGAATGGAAAACAGGTCTTTCATATAAATTTATTAGATTAATTAATCTCCTACATGAATGGGAATATAAATAATTTTCATGTGAATTTTGGGAAAATGAATAACTAATTTTTGAAATGCACAGTGGAAGCTGAGGGAGAAAGAAGGACTATAGTACCTAAGTCACTTTGAGTGCATTCAGTTTACCTGTTTGTAAATGAGAGCAATTATATGTTCCACATAATGGTTGAGAGCCTAAGTTCATGAATGTTGGCAAAGACTCCAAGATCTTTAGTTCAAGTGCTGCACAGAAACTGAGGGATTATTTCTTAATGCAGAATTTTACTTTGAAATGGTTTGAAAATGTTTCTGATTAATAAAATGAATTTAACAAAGAAACCCAAACTCTTAAGGAGTTTTTCTCCTTTCTAGTGCTATAGCTTTAGCACTTTGTTACAACTAAACTATTTTAAAGTTAGAATTTTGAAAAGAAAACATTTTGAAGGGTTTTTTAAAGAAATGTTAGTATTCTAACAGCTCTCACTAGCAATACAGGTAAAAGACTAAAAGGCTTTCTCTTATAAACCTGGATTTTCAGGATTAATTTATCATCTTTTTTAAAATCCCATTGGGTTAAAACTTGTCATATAAGCCGTCAGCCCCTATCTCATATTTTTTTCCTAAAAGGAAATGTTTCAAATACCTCAGAAAAATTTTAGAGATGAGCCAATCCTCCAGAATAGGATTTTTACTGGCTTACATGCTTTTTTGATCAGATGAAGATAGAAACGCTGTCAGGCACATTGGCAACAATGCACATTAAACTATTATTTTTATGTGTTCTAGGTATTTAAGGGGTAAAATCAGAATTTAATAGCCCACAGATGCCTAGCACCCCTCTTGTCTCATGGGTGAATGGAAGATTAATGAAAAGATTAATGAAGTAGGCTTGCAGCCTCTTAATGTGGATTTTACAGGATGCTAGTTAAAAGGATCATGTTTAGTTGCTGGAAAGGCTGATTGCAACCTGCAGTACTGAAGCCACATGAATCATTGCATTAGCATAGAGAATTGAGAAAACAAGCAATTTTAAAGGTACTTAAAATCATTTCTTGATTGATTAAATTCTTCTCCCAAGCAAGAACATTTTACTTAATGTCAGTAAATATGAAAAGCAGTCTCAGTCCTGAACAGCTACTTAGTCCTCTTTTGCCTTCTCTGGCATGCAGCTGCAGAGATTTGTTACACTGTTTTATCCAAGTACCAGGAACCACTCCAGCTTTTACTGTGGCACTGCAAAGACAAAAGACCTTCCAAACGGTGCACTGCTACTCTGAGTGAATGGAATACTGCTCTGTTAAAGAGAGTCTAGAAACATGCCATAGTGGATGAAAGACTGCTATCATTTTGATAATAGATCCAGGACAAATTTTTCACAATAGTCTGTGTAGGAGATCAATCTATAGACAGCTGTCCTCTTCTGAAAGGATCTAGCAAAGAGTGGTGACGTAAAACCCTTCCCCATTCCTGCTTGGTTCAGGACTGTATTCTGACCCTACTGGTTTCAGAGGAGCAGAACCTGTGGGGCATTCCCCTAATGCCTGTCCCATCATCCACATGTTAGAACAAAGATTTTCAAAACTCCAGAGTCAAGAGAAGCTGCGGTGCTACTCCACACACACTCTGTTTAGAAGTGTAAAAACTTGTGTGCATGTGAGTGCACACATTAATCCAGGTGAAGGTGGTGAGGAGGTAACCTGCTGCCTTCCTCTCTGTCAGACTGCTCATCTGCAAGAGCTCCTCTCTTGCCCTTGCATGTAGGTTGTGCCTTTGTTCCTTTGTTTCTGTTTTCACCAGTGAATACACACAGACTGCAAGGTTCAGAAGTCAGGTGGAGGAGGGAGAGAAAAAGTAGCACATAAATGTTGATTTCACAAGGGTTGTTGGGTATTCATTAGAAACATATTTATAGCCACTCCCAATGCACATGCTGATTAAATTGGTCACACATTTTTTGCTGCTGTTTGCTAAACATGCTGTAGAGTTTTGCAGAATACCTATCAGTTAAATCCCAAATGGAGTTCTGCTTGAATTGAACCTGGGTTCTTAACCATATGCTTCATGCTAAAACGTTAATTGGAAATATTTATGGTACTGAATTGTGGATAACTATTTGTTTTCCATACATACCAATTTGTTACTTGTTTCTTATTTAAATTATATTTTGTAGCCTAAGAAAATAGAGAGACTGACTTTTTAAGCACTTTTCATGCACAAATATTCCACTGAGATTAGCTCAGTTGGTTACAGCATGGTGCTAATATCACCAAGGTAGTGGGTTCAATCTCCAGATGGGCCATTCACTTGAGAGCTGAACTTGAAGATCTTTGTGTATCCCTTCCAACTCAGAATATCCTGTCTATATATTTATTGCATGTTTCCTTACAGGTTTCTAGAGCTAAGGGAGATTTGCACACAGAGATGACTTAGTGGATCTGGGAATATAAAATGGGAAAGAAAGATCGTTTTCTCCTTCCATCCAAAGGTAGAGTTATTGTAATCTATATAACATAGCCTCCTCCAGCCTATGGCCTTGGGCAAGGATGTTACTTGTTTTCCTCCCATCCCCTTCTGCCCAAAATGCAGCTGTGTTTGAAGTTTTATAAAACCCTTACAACTCTTTGATAGAGCATGAAAGAAAAATATTTCAGAACTTCACTGAAATTGGGTTGGCAATTACATTGTAAATAGCTGAAGAGAGGCAGTTTGATGTTGAAATGGCAATATCAGATTTGTTCTGATACTTTACTTAAAAGAAATTGGTTTTTTACAGATGGAACTGTCTCATCTCATGTAGTAATTTAAATAGTTTCTCTGTAACTCATTGTGAAAACACTATTTTATTAGTTTGCTGTCTCAAATTCACAGAGCTTTAAATGGATTTTAATGATGAATTCCAGGCTTTTCCATTCCAGTTTACTACAAAAACAAAAGGTATTTCAAACAGAAAAAGATTTTTTTTCCTCAAAAAGATAAAATTTAAAATTAAAATTAAAATTTTTGGTTTTTACTATTATTCTAAAACTTACATTATGCTTAAACTGCCTGTAATGACCTTTGTATTAACAGCACATTACAAAGAGACTCTACTGACAGCATAGCTCAGTTCCACCCAGTGTGGGAAGTGATTCATACTCAGCATAGGTTTCTGCTGTCTTGTATTTGATATAGTTATTTAGAACTATGATATAGTTATTTAGAACTATATAGTTATTTAGAACTGTGCAATATGGATGCTACAAATGTAGAGTTCTTACAGTTACTCAAAATTAAAGTGAGAGCACAAATCAGTAAAGCATTAGTTGCTCTCTGTCTAATGAATAGGACATTTGTTAGATTATTCTAAGTGTTTGGTATACTTCTTCCTCTCTGAAAACTTTGACAAAATCTCTCATTGCAGAATTTAAACTCTCTAAACCAAATTAAAAAATCATATATTACAAACTCTGTAAATTTTCTAGCTCTCTTAGATGTACCTAATTAATCTCAGAAATATCTTGGGAGTAGAACTTTCACTTCAGTGTATTCACCAAACTGAACAACACTGAAATAGTGACTTTTAACCTGGATTTACCCAGCACTCCTTTCCGAACTGTATCTGGCATTTTTCTTTGGTAAACTCAGCTGGAACATCTTCACAAGCTTCCGTCAGGCAAGATGCATATTTTCTGTCTTTGCTTAAATATTGTTCTTCGTCCTTGTGCTTTTAGAGCATATCATTAACTCGTTCACTTTACTTTTTCACGTCTCTTCCATGATATCACAATCTTTATTATTTCCTTTATCATTGCATCTGAATGAATAAATTTTATTAATTTTATTGGTGGATGAATCACTAGCATGTACTGATTTATCTGATCTGGAGTGGCATTTTTTGTCAGTACTCTTTCAACCTTGAATGGTAGTTAAGCATTGATTCCTTGCCTGCTGTTGATAAAAATATCCTTTCAACCAACTGTTGTCAGTATTCTCTGTTGTACACGAATTCCTCCTGTATGATAACATCTTTTGAGCTTTGTTGTTTCACTCTCCTTGCCTTTTCATTTTCTCTCAATGTCCCCTTGAGCATGGAAGAAAGCTATAGCCCCACATAGCCTGCTTTCCTCACATACTCTATTCCACTGACAGAGGCAACCTGCTTCTATGATTGTCCCTGAGAACTTGTGTAAGATTTTATCCGAAAATACAGTTGTGTCATTCACATGTGCATAAATATATAGACTTAAAAAAAAATAAAAATAAAGGGCATCTTTTTTAGTCAGCAAGAGTATTTGTTGAATTAGAAAGTTTGTGCATTTATCTACTTTCTGTGCAGCTACCTCTTTCATTGCTTCTTGACAAAAGTTTATGACCCTAAGCGGGTCATTAACTTGAAGGTTAATACCTGAAGGCATTTTGTTTGTGTGCTTCCTAAGTTGATTATAATATAAAAATACTGAAATTGTACATGAATATTTTGCCTGTGAGATTTCTTTAAAAATTTTGTTGATTTACAGTCTGATATATCTCTCTGAATAAACACAGCTTTTAAGTATGGCACAATGCTATGTGGAACCATACTCCACTATTGCAGATAAAGGATAACACTGAAAAAATCATGTTGATTATTATTATCAGTAGTATTATTGTTATCACAATCTGATCTTTTTGTTTCTATTGGGTTTGCATGCTGGGGCAGGGGGTCTAGAGGGGTGCTTGCTGTAAGAAGCTTCCAGAAGCTTTACATGTGTCCAACAGAGGCAATGCCAGCTGGCTCCAGGATGGACCTGCCTCTGGCCACAGTGGCCGTCAGCCACAGTGGCAGCACCTCTCAGGTAACAGAGCTAAGAAAGAGGCAGGGGAGGGGGGTGAAATGCACAACATCTGTAGACAGGAGTGAGAATATGTGAGAGAAACAGCACTGCAGACACTGCAGGTGAGTGAAGAAGGGGAAAGAGGTGCCAGGGAAGAGATTCCCCTGCATCCCATGGTGCAGACCATGATGAGGCACCTGTACCCCTTCAGCCCATGGAGCTCAGTGGGGGAACAGAGATCCACCTGTAGCCTCCACACACTGGAGCAATGGAAAAATGTGGGAAGTCTTTCCCCTTAGGAGGAAGCAACAGCAAAGACAATACATTGTGAACTCACCACAGGCTCCATTCCCCCCTCTCCAGCATCACTACAGCTGGAGGAGCCAAAGGACATTGTGAGCGAAGTTTAGTTTGGGATGAAGCAAGGGTTGGGGGAAGACATAAAGAGATCTGTGGAGCAAAGCATGTCCTCATTATCAGCCCAGAACAAGGCATCCAACAAATAGATTTGGTGGAAGGTAAAGATCTTGTGAATTTGAGAGCAACAAAGCTCAGGTATATTAGAAAGAAGCAGAAAGGGGAAAAAATGAGCTTTCCTAATGGAAAAAAAAAATTGTGAGGAAAAGAAGGAATAGGATCCCTCTGAAAATAGAGCAATACAAGGAGATAAAGAGACCCACACAGATTGGGAGAAAAGGTGTTGGGTTTCTCTTTATTGAAGGTGTAGTTCAGTGTGGGAGCCAGCCCACAGGGAGGAAGGGGGCAGAAAGCACACAAGCTACATGTCCCATGAGCCTCTAAGGGAGCTCAGCCAGCACAAATGAAAGTCAAGCTGGCATAAAACATTTAATTTCAATTTTCCCTATGGAAAAAAAGCAAAAATAACCAAAGAAACAAGTAATGCTACCAAAATCAATATATTTGGGTAAAAATTTGAAGTAGAACAGAGGAGAGGAGGACACAGGAGCCAGTGGGAAAGGGTTGATTCCCTGGACTTTGTTTATTTACCCTGGCAGGTGTGTTATTTCTCTAATTTAATCAAAGAGCTATATAAAGCTCTCATGTTGGAGAAAAGGCAGAATGCTGATTAGTAGGGAAACTTGGGTCTAGTAATTCATTGGAAACAACAGGAGAGAAGCAATGTTGCTTGAAAACATACCAGATGGGAGAGATTAAGCTTGTCCCTAGCTTCTGTCCAGGTTAGTCCCACCTTCTCCCAAACGCCTGACTAGAATCTCTCTCTGAAGAGAAATGTGCCTTTGGGAAAGCTTCATATCTTCAAATTGCCTTGCTTCCCACAGGCAAGCTGAACAACACCACAGCATGTTTGTCTTTCTGTGTCCTGCATAGCCACCCACAGATTGGAGGAGCATGACTTTGGATGCATACACATAACTCCATGAACGTTGCCTGGGCATACAACACGTATCCTCAGTGTCATCAAGTGAATGTCCCAGCCCGGTGACTGCAGCACAACCTTCAAGTTATTTTGAAAAATTGGTACAGAAAAGAATACCAACTTCATCCCCTAAATTGATAACCCTGTCCTACAGTCATCTGATATCACTGAGGCCCATATATGAAGTCAGTACCTATCCTCAAGTCCTATAAGCAGTGTAAGCACGGGGAACAGGGGAAAGGAAGGGGGAAAGAGAGAAAAGAAGAGAAAAGAACACATTAACATTGACAGAAATCTGGTAGTGTTAGATAAGAAAACCTTAAGATGACTGAAAATGTCAACATGGCTTGAAGTGACAGCATCATCAAATGTATTTTTCTGGCCCTCTGTTTTTTGAAAACAGAACAGTACTCAAAACCTTAGTCAAGTAGATCAATTTTGTTTTCAGACAGAAGTCCCTCTGCAAAACATCGTTCTGTCTTTTCAAGGCACAAGCATTAACATCTGTAGCTGGAGAATCTTGGGAGGTTTGGATGCTAGTCAAACTTTCTCTGCTCTGGAAAATCTTATGAGAATTTAACCCTTACATTCTTCAAATTTTACAAGAATTCATAAAATTAATTACATTTTACTTAGACACTAAAATTTCTCTCTGGACTGCAAATTTTCCAGGGTCCCATATGAAAAAAAAAAACAAACAAAGTATACCAGCTAAGTGCAGACTTTAGGAAGATATATACAGAAAATTTATGATATATACAGATATGATATATACAGAAAATGATGTGCTACATTTTTTTTGTTTTTTGGTTGTTTGGGAGATGTTCTTTTTGTTTTGTTTTGTTTTGGTTTGGTTTGGTTTGGTTTGGTTTGGTTTGGTTTGGTTTTAGTGGGGCAGGATAAGATAGGGTAGGGTAGGGTAGGGTAGGGTAGGGTAGGGTAGGGTAGGGTAGGGTAGGGTAGGGTAGGGTAGGGTAGGGTAGGGTAGGGTAGGGTAGGGTGGGATGGGATGGGATGGGATGGGATGGGATGGGATGGGATGGGATGGGATGGGATGGAATAGAATAGAATAGAATAGAATAGAATAGAATAGAATAGAATAGAATAGAATAGAATAGAATAGAATAGAATAGAATAGAATAGAATAGAATAGAATAGTTCAGTTGGGAGCAACCTACAACGTCCATCTAGTCCAACCATCTAACTGCTTCAGGGATGACCAAGAGTTAAATCATTTTGTCAAGGTCATTGTCCAAATGCCTCTTAAATGCTGACTGGCTTGGGGTCTCTGAGAAGCTTTTATACATGCAGCAGAATAATCACCCCTTCTCACCATCTGGTCATGGTGTGTTTGGTGCTCGTTTTGCCCTCTTGGCTGACAGGGCTGGCCCACATTAGAAGCTCCTGCAGGGTTGTTCTCTAGACTACCCTCTCCCAGATTTATATTAAACTTGAGGAAGAGAGCTACAGATGGGTCGACAGCTCAGACTCCGAGACAGCCTCATCTTTATTTAGAAATGACAGGTAATCTGGAGAAACATGTTTGTTATACTAGGGAGAGGGATCTCTCTTGATTGCAAGCTACAGCACTGGCTGCAGGACACACAAAAATTGTTTATATATGGTCATATCCTGCCCCAAGAGTTTCCCATCAATTCTGTTTCATTCCCTAGAGGAAAAACTGATCTATGGCAACTTTACATAAGCTGTTATTCAGCACAACTACTGAAATCCAGATGTGATTTGGGTTTTGCGCACTGCAAAATGCAGCAATAGAGTTTTACCAGAAGAATTTGGCCACCTTATAGAGTTATTAAGACTGGCTGTCATCCTAGTTGTAGCAAGTGACTGTGTGCATCCTTAAAGTCTGCTCCAGTTATAAAACAAAACACACAAAGATTCTTTAAGTTAATGTTTTTACCTCTCCTGACAGCCTGAGATCAGATCTCTAGCGAATGAAGTCTTTGATCTGGCTTCAGAGAGCCAGGATTATTCTGAGGCAACATTTCCCTTTAAATGACAACATATGCTACTATTTTTTCTTTGTACTTCTGAAACTCTTGGAGCTGTCTTGAGCTGCATAAACATCACTACACAGGTTTGAGACGACCTAAGCTGTCCCACCTGTCCTTCAGCTGCTCTTCCAGTAAGGTAGAGTTTTCTATTAAGGTACAGTTTTCTATTTTATTTTACAGTGTTGAGATGATATCTCATATTGTCTCCAGCATTTCAAACACTAAAAGATTTCTGTCTTTAGGCAACTGAGCTGAGCCTTTAAAGGCTGAAACTAGCAAAAATGTGAAAAAGGCTCTGATCAAAATTGATGTTTTCTTCCTTCATTGGAGTTTATTCCCTCCCACACTTCACCGATTAAGTGGGCGAATGCCTAACACCTAGAGAAGAGACATTCTACTGAGGGATATGAAAATAATTTAGTGTGATGGCTGTAAAATTTAGGATTTTAAAATGCATTAACATAATGTCATTTGTGTTTCTGTCGCTGTGTGTCTTAGGGGCTTGGGATTTTTTTTTACGCAGTGAAAAAAGACATTTAACCTCCTTTTGAAAATCTAACATGTATTTCAGCAGTACAAAACCACATGAAAAATAACCTTAGTGTCCCTCTAACGATATCTGTAAAACTGCTTGCCTAATTCTGCATTGTTTTCTTCTACATCTATTGATGTATAGACGTGCAAAGTAGGATAAATATCAACCAGCTCAGAATGACAGCATTTTACACCCAAGTAGCAATGACTCTGCATCAATGTAAATGACAATCAGGCAAAAACCACAGAAAATCTAGCTCTGTAAATAATAACAGAGGCTTAAATTAAATCCATTCTTGAAGAAACAAACTGCACTGCAGAACAAGTCTGATCCATAATACAGAATAATTTTGATCTAATATTTTCCCCTTTTTCAAAAGCAGGAGATTTGAAGACTCCAGTATTGTAAACCACACAGTGATCTTAGTTGACTAAGTGAATTTCCTTTTATATGTTTTAAAAATATTAGATATACAAGCTAAAAAAAAAAAAAACGTAGAATTAAGGCTTAGGTACACTATGAAGAAATTGTTTTTTCCAGGTTTATAAAAATAACTAATAATAATAATAATAATAATAAAATTTTTCTTTATTTTTATTTATTTTTTGAAACATGTATCTAATATATACATGTGTACATTATTTAAAAAAAAATTTCTTTAATCATAAATAATAAGTTTCTTTTACCTATTATCACCATTTTATTCTATTTTACTTTAAAAAACATTTGGTCAAAACCCAATAAATACACTTTTGCTCACTTTAAAATCTGTTCAAATTTTGGGTGTTTTTTTTCAAAATGAATTTGAAAATAGATTTGTAAGCTACACAGTCTGTTTCATTCTACCCAGTTTGAAATGGAAAATGTAGCATTTAAATACGGGGGAGAAAAGTTTCCTCTTCTTTGCTTTAAGACACTTTTCAGGCTTTTGTTCATTCTTCATTATCAGTGAAAGAATGGAGAGGAGGAGATTTCCAGGGATGTTATGAACAGGGACATATTGGAAGGGAATGGATATACACAGCAAGTCGCATCAGCTCCTTCTATCTGCACTGGGACATTTTCACTGCTGAGCATAACTTCTAAAATTTTCCGCTTGCCTCAGCCAACAGGAACATGGCCCAACATGAAACAGATAGGGACAATGAAAAAAGTATAAAGAAAAAATAAACCCAAATAACAGAATCAATCAGACAAACTCATTTGAGTGTTCAGTCTAGGAGACAGAACATTGAAGATCACAAGAAAGTGCCAAAATCTCATCTCCAAGCGTTGATGGGGATGCCATGTAACCAAAAGAAAGAGCACACAACTTAAAGGAGCTGGTGAATGTGCAATGGAAAACTTTTAAACAGACAAATAGTGTTTAAACCAAACATATTTTCACCTTCTTGCATATATTTGATTCCAGGTATACATTAAATATGTTTTACTTTATCTCTTTGACTGATACTGTTGATTTTAAGTTAGCATTCCCTTGTAAAAAAAATATAGTCTATATCCGAAAACGTTATTTGCAATATTTTCTGTCATCCTGTGCTAGACTAAAATAAAAATTTAGAAGACCACAGTTTCTCAGTACTCATCTTACTCCTAGGACTGGACCCTGCAACACAGCTCAGATATAACACTCCACATTATAAGTCAGACAACTTGAGGTGAGATGAATCTGACAATTCCCATCTTCTCTTTGGGAGCTAATAAACTGCTAATGTATGTAATTAAATAATTCTTAGACCAGGAGAAACCAATAGGTAGCTGAGAAATTTGGGTCAGAATATTTTGACTTCATATTGCTGCTCTGAATTATATCCAACATCCCTTCTGAACAATGAGTTATTTATTTAACTGCTTTAAAATAGGGAACCTCTCTCACCTAAGATTGGCTTGTATAAACTCAAAAAAGTTTTGCTTAACCACATACATGCTTGCTTTTTTTCTTATTCTTGAGAATGTTTTGCAATCTATTGGGTTTTATTTTTTTACACAAATACACAATTTCACAGACATTCCTTCTCAAATCTCAGTTTCTGAGATTTCTTTTTTATTCTGTGATATTTTTGGCGATATATCAAATAATTCTTTGAAGATTTAAGCACAGAAAAAAAAAATCAATATTTATGTATAACACTAAGAGTGAGCAAAATGATAATGACAAAATCTGTAGACTAAAGGATTTTATCTATTTTGAGTAGACTTTTTTTCCAGACAGAGATGAAGATATTTTCTCAGTGATCACATCTTGAATTAAAATGAGTAGTTAGGAATTTGACAGGCTAAATTAATGCAGAAGGAAACAAGTGAAGGTTTAGTTGTATTTTTAAATGCATGCTGAAATAGCAAAAAATTATATTTCTTTGAAAAATTCCAGATTTACAGGTTTAGTATCAATCATCCACAGAAGGGGAAGAATATAATGCTTTTTAATGTTGCAGTGTAGAATTGAATAATTGAACAGAGACATGAACCTAAGCACATAGGATTTCCTATTTATATGCAGGACATCAGTGTCAGTGGAAATTACAAAGCAAGTAAGCATCAGCCATTTGTATGTTTTGTGTATTTTGTGTATCTTATGTGTAGAAAGATTTTATTGTTTCCCAGTTGCACAGTTTACCTCTCAGTAAGCCAAGTGATATAAGACACCCCATACTGAGTAGAAAAAAACATAAAATGTACATATACTTCATCTTTCTAAAGTGTTAATGTGGTAATTTTACATCTACATTTCTATCTGACATTTGAGTTCCAATTAATATCAAAATAATTTACAACAATTATTTACTTTTATTCAGCTGAATAGAATAGAATAGCCCATTCTATTTTTACAGCTAACCAGAAAGAACCTCATCCTAAAGAAGGAGATGAAAATACATAGGGCTCTAGCTGAACATGAAACTATCTTCCCTCAGTATCTATTGAGCAAAAGTTGAGCACCATAGACTCATAATTCCTTTAAGGTAATCAATATTTTGAGATGGGGCTTCCTGCCAAATGCTTCTTAGTGAACAAAGATATACAACAAAGGGCATTGACCACAACCTGTGGCTCAGGAGGTTTAGATCAGACCCTAGGAAAAAAAAAAATCCTAGGAAAATGGTTCAGTACCAGACTGAGCAGTCCAGAGGGGTTGTGGAATATTCTGACTTGAAAAGTTTCAAGACCTGGTTAGGTAAAACCACAGTTCACATCATCTACTCTCATTTTGTGTTGGAGACTGGAAAAGCAGTCTCTAGAGGTCCTTTCTGACTAATATTCCTTTGACTGTATCAACATTACTGATTTTTGCCTGTGTCTGGCTCTGCCTGGAGTGGAGCTACCTTTTCTCATAGCAGCCCATGCAGTTCTGTGGTGTTTTGTATTTGTAGCTGGAAGGATGTTAATACCATGCCAATCTGCTGGCTGCTGCTGAGCAGTGCCTGCACAACATCAAGGCTCCTCTCCAAACACCACATCAAAGGGCAGAAGGTTGAGCGTGGGCAAGGGGTTGGGAGGGTGCATAGCAGACACAGCTGACCCAATCTGATCAGAGATATTCCACACTATGTAATGTCAGGCTCAGTGAGATAGGCTAGGAAAGGTACAGGGATGAGGCATTTGTTATCAAGGTATTCGTCTTGCAACACAACTCCTACCTATAGTGGGGCCCTCTTTCCTCTGAAGTGACTGGCCATCTGCTGATGGAATATGTAGAATACATCTTCTAGTTGTTTGGGGGTTTTTTGAGGAGTTTGGTTGGTTGGTTGGTTGGTTGATTGGTTGGTTTGGTTTGGTTTGGTTTGTTTTGTTGGGTATTTTTGCTTTGCTTCCAGATGTGACTTTTTGCTTTATTTTGTTAAACTGCCTTTATTTCAACCAAAAGCTTTTTGTCTTATTTTCTCCTCTTGTCCTGTTAAGGAGGGGAGTGAGAAGCTGGTTTAGTAAGCACCTAGCACTCAGCTCAGGTCAACTCATTTCAGCCTACTTTCTCATGGATAAAAATGATAACATGTAAATATTTTTATGCCTCACAGGAGTTATTTGAAATTTTATTCCAATAGCAGAACTCAAACTGCAAGGTACAAGAAACAAAGAATGAGACAAATTGGATGTGTATTTAGGACAGTCTTCTGGACTTTTTACATTATGAGTAGAGGAAAGAAGAGCTAAATGTCTCCTTCAGCAATGTTTCTTAGTAGTGTCAGTGGGATTGCAGGCACTGCTTTTCCCTCTGTAGGCCCTTAACACCTCAGCTGGTCAGAAGAATGGATGGGGTAGCTGTCAGTCCCCCCTGCATTGCAGCTTTATGCTTGGGGGGGTCACTTAGCCTGGCTTATAGGGCTGTTCCTATTTCTGTCTTTTTTTTTTTCCCAGATCTCTAGCATAATATTATCTGAGACGTTTACCTGTCTTTTAAAGTTGTTTGCAATTGGTTAAGAGAACAAAAGCTATACAATGTAGGTTATTTTCTATATAGAAATAATCCTTTTGAGCTATGTCTTCATTCCTCTCACAATGAATTTCTGCCTTCCCATTCACAGTTCCAGCCCTAGGACTCCAGACTCATGAATGTCACACCTACCCACACAACTAGCTGATATTCCTTTACAGATCATGTTCTTGCCATAAGGCTCTGCATCCTTTCCATCTCCCAACACCTGGATCTTGCTTCTCCACACATTCTTCATATCATCTTTATTTGCATTGTTTATTTCCTTAAAATATATTTTACTCTCTATTTAGTTGCTTTCTTTTTATACCATTTTGTATTTTTTCACATCATTGCTAGATCAGATTCCTGCACTGTGAAACAATCTTGCTTCTCTATTCTTGTTCCCATTCTGCATCTACCTTCACACCCCAGCAATGCTGATAGGGAATATTTTCCTCTCCTAGCCTAGCAGGAGACTTGTGCTCCTCCCATTCCTCCCTTCCCTCTGCTAATGACCAGGAAGTGAGACGAACAAGATTGACAGCCTCTGAAGCACGGAAAGTGCCATCTGGGCTTTGTAGATTGAAAATCTTATTAGTTTTGCTTCCAGCCAAGTTGTGCATATGGAACAGAGCAACTGGGGTAAGGAAAAGTGCAACTAGGGGAAAAGGGAAGATGAGGAGGGAATGAGAGCAATCACTAGGTAAAAATGCAAATAATGAAGAAATACAAGCAGATAAAGGTAGGTGGCAGAAAGATTATAGCATGCCATTTAATCCTTCCAGCTTGCTGCCAGTTTTTCACAACCTATATCCTAAGGTCTAGTCTAGATCTACAAAGAGAGTTGGACTTTGAAGTCTCACCACAGATCAACAGTGCCTTGCTGACCAAATGATCCATGAAACAGACTGCCAAGCTGTTTGGATGGTTTAGCTGCAAGATGCACTTCAATTTTTGCTCTTATATTTTCCACTGTGGAACAGACTAACATCTTGATGCCTACCTGCTCCTCAGAGCTACTAGCTGGCTCTATATTCTGCCTTTCTGCCTAGGGCTTCCACTCTTGGGGTATGCCTGAAGTAATGTCCAAGAAGGACTTTGTCAAGGCTCCCACTGTAGACAAATTTTGGATAGGAATCTGATGCTAAAGCAGCTTGAGTAGGGAAATAAAATGTCTTCTTCAGTCACTTGGGACTAAATATAAGTCTCTCAGGAGATTATAGTCCTTTTGTTCTGTGTTCTTGCCTTTCTTTTTCATCAGTATGTCTTGAGTTTTGCTTTCAGAATGTTCTCACACAAGCGCTTTTCACATTAAATGTATTCACATTTGCCTTCAGGTATTGCAGTGCCAGTGACCAAATTGCTTCTGCCCCCAGACCTACTGCCTTTAACAAGTGTAAGCAAGAATGTACAGACACCTCCTTAGGTAACCTCTCTCTGCTCAAGGCAAAATGGCAGCTGCTCATCACATGGCTTTCCCAGCAAGCCTTTTCCTTGCCTGCCTTGAAGGATTTCAGAAGCACATAAGAGACAGGGCAGGAGCGGTCAGGACACAATGCACCCTGGCTGTGCTTCCTCTGACAGATTCTTCAGCATCCTATTGACAGCTGGTGCAAGTTATATCAGCCCCACAGCCATCATAATTTTTGCAGAGGCTGAAAGCAGACTGAAGAATCAGGAAAGCCATAATCCAAATGCACTAGCTGAAAAAACACTGACTATTAGGGATGGAACGGACCAGGCTGTACTGTGCTAAAATTGAATTTCCCCCCATAGTCCTATCTTTCTCTGTACATTTCTTATGGGCTCATAACTGTCATTACAATTACACTTCCACTGCTTTGCAATGTATATGCTAATACTTCCTTTGCAAGCACACCTGATAATTCTGGTAGAGCCTCTCAGCCTCAAAGCTGGCTTTAAATATTCATTCTCATTTATATTTTTCCCTTAATCCTTAAATTTCCTTTCTGTATTCTTCTTAGAATCCAAATAAAACTGCAGAGTTTTAAAGCTTACATCTTTCTTTTTCCTTGGTATTTTTTTAAAAAAAGCAAATGGGTGAAATAAATATTCTTACTAACAGAGAAATTTGAATCTCTTGTCTCAGGAGCAGCAATTTCAACTGCACAGCTTTTTATCCAGTGCTTAGACATCTTTCCCCCACCCTCCAAGCTTAACATGAAGCAACTAGACAACATCAACACAGATTAGGTAGTCATGAAAATGGCTGTAGTTGTGGAACATTATGTAGATCAGCACAAAGCTTCTCAAATCCAGTGCTTCAATAATTTTGTTGAATTCACAGTTCAGATATGCCACCATCAACACAAGGTAGCCCATAGAGCATGAAAATAGCACAGGCTTATAAACCAAATTTTATTCTAAAAAATTATTCTAGAAATTCTCTGTGTCTTTAAGAAATAAAGGAAGCTGCTGAGGCAGGGAGCAGACTTTTCTTGAGCACAAGGTTGTTGCATTCAATTTTGTTGAATTGTTGCACATCTGATTAGTTCTTCAAGGATGATCTCATGATTGCAATAATATCTGCATTAATATCAACAAAAGAAAATCAGATCAGACAGCTTTTCTGTTCTTTAATCTATTCCTAACATTTCATGTCTTGCACTCCTGGTTGTCTGTGAACCCTGTTTAAATAGGATATGCTGTCCTACACTCATACCCATGGGTTATGATGTTGTTTGTAACTTCATTTTCAAAGTAGCTGTGTGGCCTAGCACTAAGACAAGGGCATCAAAAATCAGAAGTCACTAGTGTACTGCAGGAGTGTCCAAACAAGCAAGTTTCTAAATATGCTTTGCATCTTCTAAGTAATAGGACTTAGGGAGTTTCTTGGAGCCCTTAGTGTTTGCTAAGACACCTAAACATTGGGCAGGAGCATAGTCTTGCTAGAACCCTGTGGTGAGAATTCGCATGGCCTCAGTCAAAAAGATCTGAAGGATAAGGTAGGTGTTTCTTTTTGATCACCAACAGTGTGAGAGTTTTAGGTGTGTCCATGAACTAAGTGATGTTTGTAAATGGGCACTTACTAGAACCTTATCTGAAACACTAGTGGACAAATGCAAATAGTTGTTTCTTTATTCTGTCCCTACTGTGTGCCTGGCCTGCACAGTAGCTGTGCGTTGTACAACCTTGCTGCAAGGGAGGCCACCACACTACCCAAACATGACACAGGACACAGCACATATGACCATAGGTGGATGCCCAGTGTGCTGAGCAAAATATGTATATTCGACTCGATTTATCTATACAGACTCACTGTTAACTGCCTAGACCTGACCAAATTACAATTTAGAAATTATTTAAGAGAGACTGAATCAAGCCTAGAGTAATAATTATCTCTGCTGTGATTAATGAGAAGCCAGTGTTTTGGAACCTGATGTATTCAATCACCAATGAGAACTGCACCAGGCATTCATTCCTGTGAATAGAAATACATGGAGGCTTGGCTTCACAGCTGGTGCAAATTGGCTTAGCCCCCCTGATTTCATGTACATGGGCTTTAACTACTACATCAGCTGAGGAAATGGCTTGGAAATCTACAGCCCACCCAAAACATAGACTTTGTTTTACCATGAGAAGGAAGAAAAAGGAAAGAAAAAAAAAAAAAAAAAAAAAAAAGAGGTGTCTAGGTTAAAACCAATTATAAATAAACAAAACGAGCATATTACCATTTTTAAATTTCTTGAGCTGTGTTAATGAGCACTGCTCTGTAAAGCCCACCCTAGGAGTACATACCCCAGTGTACAAGTCACCAAAGGCTATTCTTGTTATTTTCTGCCTGTTTCTTTGTGTAAGCACCAGCTGCAAATACAAGCAATATAAAAGATAAAAGAGATGGGTTTGCACACATGTTGTTCAACAATGTGCTCTTGATGATTATGTTTTTGGTGGTAAACCTCTGAAACAAAGTCTGCCTCAACACCAACTCAGCTCACTTACAAAGGGAAAATGTATCCCTAAGGCAGAGGTCCAGGCAGAGGAAAGGCAGAACAGCCTTCTTCCCAGGGAGCTCAGGGGTGTCAGTGCCTCTCCTCCCCACCAGGCAGTGCTTGTTTTCCAAGACAATACAATCTTTACACCGAGGTGTAGCAGGTGCTACACAGAAGGGAGACAAATTCTTACTTTTTTCACAGGGGATAAGAGATAGTGCTCTCTGGGATAAAACTCTTCCCTTACACAGGGTAGAAGACTTGGCTGTACTGAAATGGGGACTGAAAATGGAGCATGGGATGGAATATATTTTCTTGCACCTTTTTCATCAAGATCCACAAGCAGATCAGAGCACATCATTCTTATTAGATAGTTACGGACAGTGATAACAACAGCAGCATCCATTTCTTTCCCCTAATTCTCTTAAAAATAGCAACTACTGCTAAGTTTAGCCACAAGGCAGCAAAAGCCTGTAATTCTTTTTCCCACCTACCATCTGCCCTTCTTCCTGTCAATCCTCTCTCCTTCTCCTCACCCTGCTGCTACAGGCAGTGTTGTTTTGCAGGTAGCTCGGAAGCTTTGAAGTTTCCTCTCAGAAAGCTGATTATATAAATGTTAGTATATCTTCAGCTTTAAAGCAGTTGAATCATCTCAGAGCATTTTACTAATTTTTCAGAAGGTTTTATAGAGTTCTTTTTCAGTGGGGATTTTTCTGAGATTATGAAGGGAAAAGATGAATCCAGAAAGCAAGCAAAACTGTCAACAAAAGCATTTTTGAGGGAAGTGGTATATTGTGACAGGATGTCATATTCAGATCTAGATTGTGCCCATGCATTTTCCATAAATATAAATTTTGCTAATATTGTGAATAGTAATTGAAGGGTTTTTTCCCCTTGTTGTGCTTGGAAGAACAGCAATGTGAATAAAATTTCTAAAAATATTTTATCCATATTTCTAGAAGGAAATTATAATAACCATGTGAATATCTTGCCTCATGTGCTGGTTTTGCATTGATTGATATTTAGTAAAGAGAAAAGAAACCACCCACAGAAATGATTTTCCTGAGCGAAGCTGCTAAGAGCTTCCTCTGTGCCTGGAAAAAACCAATAGCTGGCTAGCTCTGAGAATTGGCATCCTATTAAACCATTTAGAAGCTAGGTCTGCTTCTGTGAATTCCACATTTTAAAAACAGACAAGCCCGGGGAACCTCTCTCTTGCTTCTGGCCTTGAAAGGTAACAGCTCTGGTGGGACCGGCCCTGCTCCACCACAGCTGGCAGGGCCAGGCCGGACCCCAGTGGTGGCCAGGCAGGGGACAGGAGGCCACGGGGCCCTGGCTGAAGCTGGGCAAGTTCACAGCACTAACATCTCGCTGACACTAAGCCCAGTCCCTGCTGTTGGCCCAAGCTGGGGTCTGCTGGCCCCTGGGAGCAGCTCCAGGCCAGGCCAGGCCCAAAATCCATTTGCAACTGCTCAGCAGAAACCACCACGAACATCTGCAGGCCTGGGCGAGATATTAACCCTTTTGGTGCACAGATGAGACCTGCAGACCACGATTCTCCCCTCAGGTGAGAGAAAAAGATAGAATGAGGACACTTTGGAGACAGCATGAAGACACTGAGGTCAGTAAAGAGGAATCAAGTCCCAGATGGAAGGAGAATGAGGAGATGCCCTAGTATTGAGGCTGAAAGTTCTTTCAGTATAGCCATGGAGATGGACTATGATACACTAAAATATTCCCTTTAATTCATGAGAAAGTATGGGGGGATGGAGCGTTCAAACTGTAGATGTGAGCAGAGGCATCTACTGATGAAATAAAGTAGATGTTGAAGTAATTCTGATCTCATGAGAAACTTGAACAGAGAGAGAGGGAGATGAGAGTGATGAAGACCCTTTGACCCCAGGGAGATAAGAAGATCTCTGTTCCCAGAGATGAAGATGATTGCAGATATAGATAAAGAGAACCTTTGCTTTTAAGCAGCTCATCCTTAAAATAGCACCCCATAAGTTGACATGGCTCATTTATCCAGCTGTGGGAAGGCTGTGAAAATGGGAGGAACTTCACTTTTACAGGTCTTTTCCTGGGCAGCTGCTATTCGTGGAAATTAAAAGCCATGAGAGAACAGCTTCTTGTGGAGAAGTCTCCATGGCATGACAAGAGAAAGTTCCTCTCCCTACAAGAATTGATGAAAGACTATTGTAGATTTGGTAACTGATTTTAAATCCCAGGTTTTATCTCTACATCATCAGTTGGGAAAGAAAAGAAGTTGGGTGGAGGGAGGAAAAGTGTTCTAAAGGTTTTATTCTGATTCTTTTTATTTTTTTAGTTCTGTTAATAAAGTTCTCTTCATACCTTTAACATTTGAGCCTGTTTTGCCCTCCTCCTAATCTATATCTCACATCAAGAAATGAGCAAGTACACTGGTGATTTTAGCCACCATTAAACCCACCACATTATTTGGTGCATTGGCCGGGAACCTTAAATCAGCAGAACCTAAACCACTACACCTTGATAAAGGTTTGGAAGTAAAGGACATTTTTTTTGGTTTTTTTTTTATCAAGTGTTAAAATGTATTATTTGTTTGTTTTGATTCTTATGGAAATATACATTTTATTGTACTCTCTCTCATGGCATGATGGTGCTTGGGGGTTTTTGTAGGTGGAGAGTGATTCTGAATGTAATATTCTACACAAACTCTAAGGAGGATTTAAAGAAAAAGTATGTTTTGAAAGAACTGTCATTACTGGGATCTTTTATAATGTGTTTGAAAGCTTCTCCCAGCACTCCTGTTTGCTGTCTTCTGGAAGAATTATAATGTATTGGAAAGATAAAATCTGTCTGGAGATATATTTTAAATACTTCTATCAAAAGCATTTTATGCAAGCAATTATACCATGCAATCATTGTAAAACACTCTAAAAGAGACAAAAATATTCAAAACAATAAGGAAAACTAACATCTTTCCCACTTTATTTCTTCCAGAAGCAGGAAGAACCCCACAGGATGTGAAATCATATCTCTGAACAAGAAAGTAATGCCCTAAAATGCAAAGCCAGGTCCTCAAATGTGTTCAGGTACCTATATCCCACTGATGCCAGAGAGGCCAAGTGCCTAATTTCCACTTGATCTTTGTGTTTGTCAGGTTTGATCCTCAGATATGCATTATCTTTTACCTTAACTTCCAGTTATCCTTTTTAGTTATTGCTAAGTGCATCTCAAGATGCTGTGTCATTTGCTACGCACAGCACTGAACAGTGAGCTCAAGAAGAGAGAGAGACAGTGATTGCCAGGTGGCTTCCAAATAAAAAAGATTATAACATCAATTAGTATAGCTGCCATGTAGCAATAATAAATCAACTACCAAAATATGCAGCCTCTAATTTTGCTCCAAGATCATAATACATTATTTTTATTTTTTTTTTTAAATACATTTTCCTATTTTTTACTTATTTACTTTTTAGATAAGTAAAAATCATTCTAGTGGCTATAATAAGCCTTTCAAATACTGTAGTAATCACACCTTTTTACATTTCTGGAGTTGTCTAATGATGATATCAAACAATGTACTTCAGGTGATTATAAGATGGGGGGGTCAATTCAGTGAGAAGATAAAAATAATGTAGATAAAAGGAACATCTTTTATAAGACAAAACTCAAGCAATTTGAGGTGGAAATCTATAAAGAAATTTCAAGCATTGTTGAAATGATAAGTCACTTCAGCAGTATAAAAGTAATCTATTTATCTACATTTTTATCAAAGGCTTTGAATTTCTATATCTCAGATAGCAATATAGATATTAAAGTACTTTGAAAAAAAGTTCAATTTTACTTTAAGGCATGAAATTTCTCTTTAATGTTTTTTCCCCCCTTTCACAATACTTCTATTTAGAATTATCTTTTATTGCTAATTTTTGCTATGTCCTAGCATATATATTTTATAAATACATGTGCATTTATATCTTAAAGAAATACATTAATCAGCAGTTTAGATAATTTACTTGTCAAATAACATTATGTAAATAAATGTTCTGGTCTTGCTGATCTTAAATCAGAAAGCCCAGTGACTAACTAGAATTTAACCCAAGTATATTAGTGACTTCTGGTAGTATAATTATGTGGTTTTCGTCTTTTACATCTGTATAAATCACATTCACTCAAGACACATATCACTATATCTAGGTTTCTAATTGTCATTTTCTGTTATATATCTTCATGAAAACCATTATCCTTATTTTATAAATGGGGACACTGAAGCACTTGAAAATAATTTGCAATTTTTGAGGATAATTACAGGGAAAGCTATAAAAAGGATGCAAGTCAACTTTGTCTGGTTCAGTGCTTTCAGACATTGACAACAAATACTCAAATACAGTGCTAAAATTTTACTTTTATTTAGATAAGATGCTAAATTTATATCCCAAGTCTGCTTTACAGAAAACTAAGAATTAAGTATTTATCCCATTAAAATAGGTTAAGAAAATTTGATTTTATATGTGCACATTTCTTTGATTTCTTCACTATATGATGCTGTTTTAAATGCGTCATTTTTGAAAGCAGACAAAGCGGAAGAAATGGCTTTTCAGTACTTGTCCTATATCATGCATTCAGGGTACGATCAGTACAGTACCTTGATTGCCAGATAGATGCTGGCTGTTGTCTCCTCTGAGGTCTATTCTCTTTCAGCAGTATAATTTTATGTTAAGGTTTAGTGACACCACAATTGAATTGCATAAATCTGTTCATTATGCCACTTAAATTGTGAATTTCTGTTGTAGGCTCTAGGAAGATGAGCTTTATAAATGCTGCAATGCATACATATAAAAACAAAACAAGAAAACTGACACACCCACACCCACCCAGGACCAGATGTTTTCATTAAGCATTGGATGTGTAAATATGCATATTAATAATTTCTTTTTTTTCTTCATGTGTAATTTGCACTGAAATTTTCAATTTCATTTGATATGGATTTTTTTTTGAGTTAGGTCCTTCTCTAGGTAGGTTTGCTAACTGGAATCATAATCTTTTGATTCTGTCTTTTCATTTACTCATTAAAAAGAAGATACATCATTCTCAAGCATAATTTAGACAATGCACAAACTTTATTCTTTTTCCTCACACACAAAGAGAGATTACAGTGTTGTGATACAGTATTCTGCTAAATATTTAAGGTTTCTAAAAAAATAGAAATATTAGACAGTAAGCTGCCTGAAGCAAATTAGAGTGGGTAGATAGAATTATGCCTATGAATTGAAAAAAGAGAAGATTTGTGTAAGAATGATCCTTAATAACATGGAACGGACATTGTCCAACCTGAAACCGGTTCTGCCCCCCAGATTTTAAGCAATTTTGTCATAACAAAAGTAGGAGGTTAACACCACACTTTCCTATCAGCCCATGTGTGCCACATCTGCTCATCTGAGCTCTTGGCTCATTTGCATGCTTCTGCCATTCACCCTGGAATTTATTGTGGTAGTACTGCATCTCAGACTTGGCTCAGAGCCAGAGCCTACTTCTCCATTCTCTCTTTATAGCTAATACAATATGAAAGTCACTAACAAAAAGACTTTCATGTCAAATTACAGGAAAAAAAATCTCAATTGCCTAATAGGATTTTAAATTCTTATCATACTGGTGACTTTCTGTAAGTAATAACATTTGAAAAGAACAACTTAGCTGATGTTTTCTTCAAATACTCTCTATGCATTGTAAGTTTTCTTACAAGCTGGGATACACTGCTCTTCTATCACTCCAGAGACGATACAGGACAATGGATCACAGTTACATAGCCCTTCTCTTCTGTTCCTGTCCAGCTGGGCTTAATATCTTATCACAAGTACTAGCTAAGGTTGTGCATATATTTCTGTTTGGTTTAGATGTCAGGCCTATTCTCTGTACACACAGGAGGCTGGGTTTGTATGTGTGTATATATATATATACATATATATATATAGATGATGAGTAGATGTAAATGTTCAGCCATAACCACAAAGGTGTGTGCAGAGACAAAGAGCTATATGTATACGTACATATATATATTTTTTTTTTTCTTCGGGATTGCTGCCCTTCTAACTGTATTCAGGGCTAAATAATGTTATTAAACTTGCTGTTCTTCAGAACTTCAGTTCTGCCCACACTAATTTGCGTCCAGGACCAGTTCCATTACACTTCTGTAATGACCTTTTCTTTCGCACTACCTCCACACCTTTCCTTCAAATTTTTGACAGCAATCTGGACAGATATTTTAGTAAGGAGATGAAGTCAGGCTTTGACAACTCTCCCCAAAAACTCACACTCTCCCTTGTTCCACCAAAGTTTCAGACACCTGCAGGTGCTTGGACTTTAGGAAGAGCAGGTGTTACAATGGTGATGCAAACTCATCAATGCTGAGTCATTCCTGATCATTATGCCCATAAGTAATCACAGTTGAATTATGTAGCTCAATAGTTCTGATAGCATAGTTTTTCTCCTGGTAACAATAGATTCCAGGTAGGATTAGAATGACAGTGGAAATAAATGAAAAAAGAACTAACCCTCAGTTATATAGTTCTCATCTATTTCAGACCGTTGATACAACTTTGCTTCTTCTGTGAAGCCTTTGACACAGCCCCCCACAACATCCTTTTTTCTACAGTGGTGAGAGATGTGATGAGTGAACTATTAGATGGATAAGAAAGTGGTTGAATGGTTGCATCAAGAGGGTAATGGTCAATGGCTTAGATGGACATCAATGGACATCCCAATGGACATCAATGACAAGTGGTGTCCCTCAGAGGCCTGTATTGGGACCACTGTTGTTTAATATTTTCATTAATAACATAGACAGAAGAAATGAGTGCATTTTTAAAGGAACTGAGTGCAGCCTTAGCAAATTTACAGATGAAACCAAGGTGAGCAGCGTGGTCGACACATCAGAAGGATGGAATGCCATTCAGAGGGATAAGCTCAAGAAGTGGGCCCACGGGGATCTCATGAAGGTCAACAAGACCAAAGATGAGGTGCAGCACCTGGGTCAGGGCAAACCCTAGTATCAACACAGGCTGGGGAATGGACAGATCAAGAACAGCCCTGCCCAGGTTGAGGTGTAGGGGAGATGCTGGTGCGCAGGAGGTTGGACATGACTCAGTAATGTGCATTTGTATCCCAGAAAGACAATGGTATCCTGGGCTACATAAAAAGAAGTGTGGTCAGCAGGTCAAGAGAGGTGATTCTGCATCTCCACCCTGGAAGTTTTTCAGACCAGATTGGATGGGGCTCTGAGCAACCTAATCTAATGAAAAATGTCTCTGCCCATGGCAGGGGGGCTTGGAACTAGATAATCTTTAAAGTCTCTTTCAATAGAAACTATTCTATGACTTTGATTCCTCTATGTTGAAGAAAACAGAACATCTACAAGAATAAGGCATCATTATTAACTTTTCAGTTGAAGCTTTTAACCAAAAGTACTAGATATAACAGTGATAGAAGTTGTGTATATATTTTATATAATTCAAACTGTTTTTGTAAAATCCTAGTTCGTTCCATTTGAAATACTGGTGTATCCATATAGTGTCTCAGAGGACTCAGATGGACTGGCCATTGAATTTACCCACTGAATGAGTAGAAGAGGTCCTAGCTTATTTACAGATAAATGCAGCCTCCTTCAGTCACCTTCACATTACTCACTGGTGATTGCCAAATGAAAAAGAGTGTCATAGAAACAGATGCACCTTCTGGACCTCTCTTTAACCTGGTTTTTAAATAAATGAAATGCCAATACTCCTATTGGCAGTAGGATAGACCTGAATTTCAGATTAGCCCTTTTCTTCAGGATTACCAAGGCTAACTGACATGCACATTGGGACAGAAATTTTGTAGAAGAAAGAAATTTATCAGAAGAAAAAATTCAAAATCAGATCTTGTCTAATTTTATCTAGGCATATGTATTGCATCCTTTAGGACAGGGCTTTCATGGTAAGCTTTCTTAACGAAATGCTGAGAGACTAAAACTCTTCTCAGATGGAAATCACATCCTCTGAGACCCAGAGAAATGAACAGGCTTTTCTTTGGTTATTCCTTACTTGAGAAATCTGAAGCAGATGTGGGCATGTGGAAGAAGAGTAACAACTGCAACTCTGAGCTCATATTTTTAAGCACCTCAGTGCTCTGCCCCTCAATCAGTCAGCCTTGGATTTTGACCAACCTTATACATGTATTATATTATTTTTAAGTGGCATATCTAGGCTCTAAATTATTTTTAATCTCTACAGAAATGCATGTCTAATTGTTGGTTAGACCTGGATTCAGAGTGGTGGATGAATTCCTTGATGAACAAGGAGCTCCATTTTATGTAAATAACTTCTGACACTTCAAATAAATTTATTTTTCAAAATAAGCAGCAGCCAAGATAACAATATATCTTTGACACCATAAAGGCATCCATTTGCTCCTAGGAACATGATGAACAATTTAAGGAGCATTACCCCTTCTGTGTAATCTGGACCTAATTTTGGCTATTGTGTTCAAAGGTTTTAAATTTTCTATTTTACCACCCCAAATGGAGTTGCTTGAGGTTTAGTAATGATACATTTTGTGGGTAGTGAGTGTCCCCACAGCTCATGAAATCTAACTGAAATTTTTTTTCATACCCAGTATCCCATTAGTATACTGACATTTGCAAGTCATTGATCTAAACAGCAATTCATTTCAATGAAATTAAAAACTACAGAGAAGCAAGCAAGCAAAATAAATACCACAGTATAGGGAAGGCGGACTGCATTTAAAATCTCTGGAGACCCTCAAACTAAAATGACACACACAGAGAGTAAATCCCAGCTGCTGTTTTGAGCTAGTAAGAAAAGCCAAGTCTAACAATAAAATCCCTAAAACCGAAGACACAGTAGAGATAATTGAGTACTATACTTCCCACTCATTTTCCCCTTTAAATTTAACGTGTTTTGCTAGAAAACTGTTACAGCACCATGATGGGCTCAAAATGAAAGCACTATGTTATAGTGATATGTACCTATAATAATATCCAATATAAAATGTTGAAGTTATATTGCAGCATGATTAGCTTGGGTAAGCATTCTCCTACTGGCAATAAAAGATAACACTGTCTTGAACAATTCTGCTTATTTGCCTTCTAATTTTGCCATAGAATAATGGAAGCCATGGATAAAAAAACCCTGTTGGGCTGCCTAGTTCATATTGCTGCCAATGAAGAATTCATCATTATATTCTGACTTTTAGCACTGATTATTCTTTTACAACTTCCCTTTGGAGTCTCTTCTATATTATCAGACATATCAATATAAGGAAGCTTTTGTTGATTTTCAGCCTATGTCTGACTGTTCTTAATTCCAGTCCATTAAACATAGTGACAATCCCTTACACCTCTGTAAACATTTCCTCAATTTTTTGATGTCAGCATCCAGGTACAGGTATAATACTTGTTTTGTGGTCTACGATTCCAAAGCCCATCCAGTGTTACAATCCCTTTCTGAGGAATTTTAGCTTGTTACAAAATAATTATAAAAATTTAACTGTTTTCTTGATGTGAACACTTAGGCTTCTGTTAGGAAGCTAGGAACTGTTCCAACTACCCTGCTGTGGTATAGGGCTCCTCCCTGTCTGTTAGGGATGCTTGTTCAGGTTCCAGCTTCACAACTAATCTGATGTGTTATATTGCTGGTTTAAGTGTCTTTAGCTCCCTTCATTGTTAAACAGATCTCTCAAAGTCACTTCCTGGCTTTAGGAAGCTCTAGGAGCAGAAGTCAAAGTATCTCACCAGCTGATTGTGGGAAACACAGCAGAATTGAGTCCTATATACCTGCCCAACAGTTACTAATATACAACACCCAGAATAAACCTACACAGAACTGTTATTTTTTCTAAAATTCAAGTGTTTTTAAAATAAATAAATTATATTTTAAAAAAGGGTGTGTAGGAATAATTATGAAAAATATGGTACTTTTGGCAAAAATGCAGAGAAAGAATCAATCCTTCATAAATATTTAATAGTATCAAGTTCTCAGGCTATATCGGAGGCATTTTTTGCCTTAAACACATTCTCAGGATATTGTTTTCTGCCACAACTTTCTCATTATAATATTATGTGTCCTCATTATTATATTTTCATTTCCATGAGTTTTGGTTCTCAAGAAGGATTAGAACTGTAGGCTCAGGGTCTGTGAACCTGATAAGTTTGCTCATATTTCAGGTTTTGTGTTTGTGAAACACACAGACACAGGGGGAAAAAAGTCAATGAGAACTATTTTAGAGGCTGAATCAGCTCCACCTCTGTAGGGAGATTCTTCTTAGCAACTGAAGGCTGAAGAAGTAGTTGCCAGACCACCACTTAAGCCTCAGAGGATGCATTACAGGAAGCTAGGCCTGTGGAATCTAGGAAATCTCAGGTCCTTGGCTATTTCACGTTTTGTGACCCTCATATTTCACACTTTTTGATTTTAAAGGACCATTATAGAAGAGATTTATCAGAAACACAGAGCAGGATGAGAGGGTCAGCTTTTGTGTTCTAAAACAGGACAGCAAAGTATCATGTCCTACTATTCTTAAGCCACTGAAAAATATGACCACCCAAGGCAAAAAGAGCGGTAAGGAAAAGATGGGAACTTATGACTCTTTTTGTTTACGTTTTTCCCTCTTTAACATTGCTGTCTTGAATAAACATTTCTTTTCTATTTTCTGTTAGGAAATGGGGGTGTTTCTACTATGTCAGCCCCAAGAGTTATGACTCTTTCTGAGCTATTTATTCACTTCCCCTTCTGACTTAGCAAAAGCACCCACAGAAATACTTCTCCAGCTAGAAGGCAGAAAACAGGGCAGATTTAGGTCTCTAGCTGATAATCAAGCTCCTGGACTCAAGATAAACATTCAGGGAAGATTGAGCAAAACTTCAAGAAAAAGTGAAAAAAGAAGGAAAGAATGAAAAGATGAGACAAAATGAGAGGGAGGGAGGGTGGAATGGGAGAAGACAGACAGACGGACACAGAAATAGTACATAAACCAAAGCAAGAAGCAAAGACTTCCAGAAAAATTTTGGGGAGGAGGTTTAGTACCAAGGGCAAGTTTTATCTGTACATGAAATATTTCACAGCAGTTATGCTGGGGAATAAGATAAAGGTGCCATCTCTCAAATATTACTCTGCTTACAGAGGGAAAAGTGTAACTACTCAGTCATTTATATCTTTCCTACCTGAGACAGTACCAGATGGTGCTGTGCAGTCTCTAAGTTAATCATTGTGTGGGGGACCTGGCTGGGAGCCAGACCCACTTCACAGTCAACTGTGAGAACAAGCGGTGCTGAACCTTACATAAGATTCACAACAGAGCCCCTGGATTTTAAGCAGACTTCTGGTATGACTTTTCATATTTATTTGCTATAAGGGTTCAAACTGAGCCAAAATGTAGCATTACAACATGCCAGTCTTCTCAGGGATATTTATCAATTTCTGCAGAACACAAACTTTAACGAGAAAGAAATCTTGTATTCTTAATGTCTAGGATGAGATTTCCAGGCAGGTAGCAATCCAGGGCTGAATCTCCAAGCAAACAGATTGAAACAGTGCTTTTGGGAAGCAACTGTCCCTTCACTGAGCCACACAAATAAAAAGCATGAAATGTATTGCTGCAATTCTATTTTCCAAAGGCTTGGACAAATGAAGGGACTCCCCACAAATTCATTTTCTGGTACAGAGAAAATTGCTTTTGAGTCTACCACTCTGTGACTGCAGAGTCCTACTGCCCCCATGAAAGAGGGCTTTGATTTAATCTGCTATTAAAGTGCATAGTCAGGTGAGAGGTTATGTGTATGCACTATGAAGGTGTCAAAGTGACAGTGAGATGGTTCAGCATTTAACTCTGTAGAAGGGGGAACATTTTCCTTTTACATCAGTAGGCTGTTGACAATGAAGCACAGTGATGTTTTGGCCAGCAGGATTTGCTGTATGACCGATTACGAAAGAAAAAAGGCAATAATATTTTTCTGACACTTTTAAATAGGGCTTAATGAAGAGCTGAGAAACATATCAATGGCTTCTCTCCTACACACGCATGCACACTTTAATAGGAATTTATCCAATCAAACAAAACAGAGCCATTATAATTTAAAGATATTGTCCTTTCCCCAGTACTCACACTCGGTGCATAATTATCCAGTGGAATTCCAATACTGAATAAAATCAGTAAGAGAGTACTGTACATTTCTGAAATGCAGATGATGCACATATCAGACATGAAACACCTAATTTTCTTCACTAAAATATCTTCTGATACTATTTTTTAGCAATATACATAATCTTTTCTTTTCCCTTATAGTATTTAGGAGAAAAGTCTGATTCTGCCTTCTCGCAGATTAAATTCAAATTCTATGTTTTCTATGTACCTTATAGGAGAATGCCATCAAAATTGAAGGGCACTGAGCATAATATAGTGCAGAAATTATCACTGCTGAGCTTTTTCACTTATGCCTCTTGTAATAAAATACAGTATGGCTGTTGGGCAGAACCGCATGTTGAGGGGACTAGAATTACAATACCTTAAAAAAAGGCTGTCACAGGAATTTTCTGTGATATCAGATATTCATTGTCACACTCCTTGAGCCATGCAATATTTTCCACTCTCCTCCTTCTCACTTTGGGGTGTCTGATGTGTCAGTTTTATACAAAATGTAATTTCTGATGGAGCTCCCAGCCACGTGGTCATCTGTTTGAACTAGTAGGTTACAGTCTGGCCTAAAGTTTTCACATAAGTATACATAAATAGAATACACATATATATGCATGAAAATGTTCACACACTAAAGAAATGTATTAAATTGTCACTTAAATATTTTTTTTTCCTGTTCTTATCATTTGAATGTTAATAAAATAATCTAAAAATATTGTCACAGCTCTTGGTAACAGCTACCTGACTGATTTTATAGTACATACTTTATTTATCCAATGTCTTGCACAGATTAGAACTTTCTAAAAGGAGGTAATTAAAAAAAAACCAAACCTACCCTGAGCACATGGCAGAGATTTACAATACTTGCATTCACTAGAGAACTGTGCTACTAATGGAGATAATCCAATCAGAATGGATGCCCCATTGTGTTAAGTGCTGTACAATCACACCCTCAAAGACAGGACCTGCTCTGCAATGCTTTCGGGCTAATTAGCTGTAACAATAGAACATGACTTATTTTCACTGATACTGGGACACTCAGTGCCTACTCAGACCCCCAACAAGCTTACTAAGGCTCTGACTGACAGGCATTGAAACAAGTCTACAATGTGATCTAACAGTTCTGTGAACTAGCAAGCACAAAAGCAGGCAAAATGTGAAGAAAATAGAACAAGGAAAGAAACTAAAAAAAGGAAAAAAGTTCTAGAGTATCACAGAACATACTTTGCTCATTTATTTTGACAAGGCTAGTTTAAGGAATTTATGAAACTTCATGGTAACACTAATTAATTTAGCATTCAAGTAATGGAGACTTGTGTTAATGTGGGGTCTTCATTATAACATTCTGCCACTAAGCCTTTGATTAAAAGATTAAAAGAGTTGAAGCTTCCATTTCATTTATTTCTTTATTTTGATAAGTTCATTTTGTTTGCAGATTAGTACATTGAGAATTTCCTATTGTATCTTATTGCCCCTGGCTCTGTAACATAAGACAATTCAGGACTACATCCAATATATTGCTTTACATGCAGAAAATGTTCTTGCAACTCCACTAAAGTCTGGAAGATAGAATTAGATATCTAAATTTCTTTAAAAATTCATGGCTTCAACTCTGTTTTCAAGTGAATAAGCTATGCCTTTTTTCACTCTCCTCTTGATAACCCACACCTAACATCCCCAGGTCCTGCTCCCCCATATGCAGTTACTTAGAAATGGATAGATAGGAGCTACACTAATGGCTAAATCAATAAACTTGAGCTTGTGATGCTTACCTGGAGTATGAGTATAGAAGGCTTCAGTCTGCTATGGCCAAACAGACTGAAATAATTTCTTCAGTAAATGCTAAGCCACATAGGAGTTACTTCATGGAAAATTGTGACAATATATTGTCTAATTTCTTCTATCAAAATATCAATAATGATCTTCCCTATATATGACATGCTTTTTAAAAAAAATATTTGGGAAAAAATCCCTTTCCAAATAGGTAAGAAAGCTTCTAACCTTTTACTTTCAAATAAATTCATTGTTTCTTTAGCCAGTCTTCTTGGATAATTGCTCTTTATATAAACATATTTAAAAGCTAGCACATATTTGATGGTATCTAAATCATTGGGGATCCTCCCTGGGTTGGATGACAAGCCAAATGCATTTGCACGGAAGGGTCAGTACTTCCATTGGGAGCTAATGTGTTAACTGGGATAACGTCTGCTTGCAAGCACATCTGCAATGATGACTGCAAGCTTCTAGCAAGTGAAAGACCTGTAAAAATAAATGATCCATACATGTTCTTGAAGGAAACCTGCTATCATTAAGATTGCCCTCTGCATGGATACATCAATAGTACAGTTACAGATTCTGCTGCAGATCACTTCATCTTCTAGGTTATGTGATAGAGAAAGACAGAATTTATCCTGGAGTGCAGGATAAAATAATTCCACAGGGGAAGACATCTTCCATCTGGATTCCTAAGGGGGAAAATATATAAAGAAATGGATTCTCTGTATTCTTGTAATCTGCTATCTTAACAGCTCTGGTTACGTACGTATAGAGATGATATTAACAAGCTATTTCTGAACATAATCATAAGTGAGACTAGCCTATTCTCATTGAACAATACACACTGCACATGACTGGTATATTTTCATCATGTGATTGATTAATTTTCAGTGGGAAAAATATTTTGAAAATCTATGGATTTTTTTATTACTGAAAATGACTTAATACCTTGTAATTTTACAATTTGTGGATCTTTTTTTCCCCATGAATATTTTTCCTACTTTTTTTCTTATTTAGCTATTGTATTTTTTATAGCAATATACTGCAGGTCCTGACAGACACAATTTAAAGCTTAAAGCACTGCTTTTATATTTTAAAATGTTACAAAACTTTTTATTATATAACTTTTATATTATATATCTTTTGGTTCTGTTTTTGTTTTTAAGGAAGGGTTAGCATTTGTGATGTTTATGAAATTTTAAACAGCTGCTGTTAAATGTGTCAATGTCTTATGACCATAAACTGATATAGGCAAAATCAGGACTAACTGTCATAAAATGCAGTTACAGACATAATGCCACAGAAAAGACTTTCTCATCTTCATAGCAGCCTCAAATTCTAAATACACTATAATATGTTCTTTCATTAAGCAAGGTCCCATTCCGCAAGTGGTGGAAGAATTAACAGGGAAATGCTGGTCTAAGCATACTCCTTGAGTTCATCAGGACTACAGTATTCTCTTTGGATAGGATTCTTGTCACTTAACTGCAAGCACTGAAAAGTCAAGTTTCCAGTCTAAGTTACCTAAGCTGCCCCAGATGGCAGTGAAGTGCTGCACACAGAGGTGTGGGGATTCATCACCCCCTAAGGTAGCTGTGTCCAGCAGGTCATCTGAATATTCTACTGAGATGTTTTCAGTCACCACTGACTGTTGAAGAATTCCACTAAACCATGTACCTGCACTGTCTGCATTCAAAAAAGGCAGTCACGAGATCTTTTGTTGATAATACTGTGGAAACAGACAAGGTTTGAAGTGTCAGCTTTGCTATTTATCCTGGATCTCCAGAGAGAGAGAAGATGCATCATGCACAGATCCTTTTGATATATACAAATGGTCTTGCATATTGTCAATCAATGAAATTAAATTGAAATTAACCAATGAAATAGAATTACAGATTTGATCTGAATTGCTATGGGTTTTTCTCCAGTTGTGGGAATTACAGAAGTTCTTTCAGGATGGAGCATTTCCTGTAACTGTAAGACATCAAGACCTTTCTTTTGCTTTCTCATATATAGGTATACATAGTGAACAAACAAGATTGTCTTAAGATCTGAGACTAAGAGGAAAAAATATTCAAACAAACGTGCATTTTCCACTTCACAGCACAATACCCTAAACAAAATTGGACTTGGAGCAGTTCTTTGAAAATTAGACAGATTTCAAAAATTTCTGCATGATTTTGAAGAAAGTAGAGAGAGGATGTTTTATGAAAGCAGGTTGCAAAAACACAGTTTGCTGCAATTACTGCAGAGGACTTGCCCTAAATGATGATGGAGATTTGTTTCCCCTTTTGTGAATTAGTGTCTTAACTGTCCCAATACCTCTCACTTTCATTATATGAGTTTACACAGACTCCTGTCCTGAGGCTCCTAACTGATTTCTGGTGACAGATATTGCACGTAGTGTTCCCTCAGCTACCTGCTCTCAGTGGCTCACTTGCTGTGACAGACTCACTGCCAGGAAGTCAGGGCCCTGCAAAAGATGTCTCAACCTCCTTGCTACCATCACTGGTTATCACAGCAAACGCGTATGCCACCGTCAAAGAGTTCTCATTTATGAATCTTCTAGTTCATTTTCAAACATGGTATTTAACACTGACAAGTTTTATGAAGCACAATGAGGTGGACTCGCCTATTATGTACTAAAATATCTTTCCTCCTATGTCAAATGTGAGAAGGGACAAGCCTAGCAAAACTAGCCCTACAGATTTATGTAGCCAGTGACCAAGTGGTTGTTGCTTGTCTATTCCCTGCTGAGGGGAAGCATGTCTCCTGAGAAGCAAACCCAGTCTCACTTCCAGCTGTAATTTTTAGCTTGAAAGCCAGTCCAATTACATCCCTCCAAGGACCATGACATAAGCATTAACCCAGAGGCATGGTACATTTAATAGTAAATTTTTACTTCTGGGTCAGAGGACACTAAATGATTAGGTTTGGTCTAATGCGGAAGATCTGAGCACATTAAGGTCTTTTAACACTCTCTAAACTTTTTCTTTATTGTGGAAATCCACTTGTACCAAGATAACAATTTTAGTAAAAAAGTATTTATTTTCTCCTTCATCAGTATGCAAGTATAACAGATAATTGCAAACAATTTCTATCATATCTGGATGGTAGAAATTAATATATAAATTTATTTGATATCCAGGAAAAAAAACCCTAAACTTTTAAAACAGAATCAATTCCATTTCTTTTATTTTAACATTTAAGATATACTTTTTTTCCTATCTGGAAAGAACTCCATTTGAGGTCACTTGATGGAAGGGTCTGTTGTCTTTTTCAGCTTTTAAAAAAACACTTTTCATGAAGGCTGACATTTAAATCTCTAAAACTAAAATCACAAAAGGTTTTTTCATGTAACATGTTATCTCAGAAGAGGTTCTCCTGTAATACAATGCAATAAGCATTTACAAAGAAGCCATTATGATCATTCATTTTGCGAAGATGAACCCTCTGCTACAATGACAATTTTTATATATTACTAAAAGGAATAGCTAAAACCAATTTTCCTTTAGGATTCAAAATGATTATGCAAAGTTTATTACAGAAATACTTTAAAAATAATTCTAGGGAAAGCTTTGTCTTCCTTCCTTATCCCTTGACAACGGCTGCAAGAACTTTGCATACAAGAAATCAGTGGAAGCTCATGTGAATAAAGGAATACCAAAACCTTTTTAATCTGACCAGAGAGAAACTCTCCCAAAGCCACGGTAAGGAAAATACTGGAAAATGCAGCTGCTGCAGCCGGTATCCTTGGCCCCTACAAATAAACACTAAGGAGAAATCTTGTCTTTTTCCTTTCCTGACTAGAAGTAAAAACAGCCCTGCAAGAAGGATTATGAAGCTGTGAATTCCCTTCCAGGAAATATGAAGGTGTGTAGAAAGGAAGGGGACAGGACAGAGGAAGAACAAACAGATAAAGACACAAAAGGCCCTGGAAATCTCTGCTATCTCAGACATATGATGAATTCCAGTCAAATAATGGAATTTTGCAGAAATTTCACCTGCATCCACTTGTTGGGAGGTGAACCACACCACAGAATGATATGGTCTGTATTTATCATATCAGACCAGTTTATGAACCATGCAGGAAACATATTCAGAACTGGGTTTTGGGTTTCCTGGTGGGTGTTCTGGAGCAGGGCCCTCACACACCATGAATCAAGGGGGAGAAAGCAGTTTGAAGAGATCTCTGTTGCTCAGATATGAGAACTGTTTTCCTGAGGATATAAGATGTGCAGACTTGGAATGGAAGATGTGAGTAAGAGAACACAATGACTTTTCATTTCACTTGAAACAAACCAACAGCATTTATCTGGCACATATATATATATATATATATATATATATATATATATATATGCTGAAAAATCATCATGGACCTTACTGCTAGAAAAATATATTTTGTTTTAGAGACTACCTTCATTTTTGGTGGTACACTTCATTTGTCTTGCAGGGTACTGCAGAAAGTGACCTTGATGTAATAATATAGAGCTAAACACAAAAAATGCAAATTTATTTTTAGATGCATATATCTACAAAGCAAATACAGCATGTTTAACATCTTCCCCTTTGGCTTTATTTATAAGGTATTCATTCACTCTCCACAGGTGAATGAAAACCAACAGGCTCACACAACCTGTTTACAAATATGTCCTGTTTTTATCTATGATTACTTCACAGCACTCTCATGCTTCTCTGATGTGCTGGGCTTCAGTCACAGCCCTGATATAAGCAACACATTACTTTCCCAACCAAAGAAAATATAATTTCAGCAAGCTTGTCAACAGTAGGGCCCAGCAGGTAGGCAAAGCACAGAATCCAAAAGAGGGTCATATTTCCTGGTATTTCTTTGCTAGCAGAGAAGATTAGAAGATAACACCTCTCATTTGAAAGAAATTAGGCAAGTCTTATCTGTGCAATTTATCCTCAAAAGTTTATGGTGAGAGGGAGGTTATTCATTCAACATAATAGTGCAAGTAGTAAAACTGTGTGGAAGTGATTTGCTTCATAGCACTGTACACGTGGTGCAGCTCCTCAACCTAAAAGCCAGCCTTAGGCTTATTGTACAAAACTGATTTTAAAAGACTGCTCTTATTTCATCACTCACCTGCATCTTCTTCCTATCTACCTTTTTCATTCACGTGATGGGGTAATGTTCCTTGTTTTTTCTGCTTCTTGATGGGATCAAATTATCAACCTACCAGCCATCCACTTTATAAAAAAGACAATGAACACCAGACAGAAGCCACCACATTTCAACTCATTATTCCCTCTAGAAAAAGAAATAATCTAGCTTTTTTTTTTTCCTCAGAAATAATTTGCCTTGTCAATGTACGAAACAGTAATTAGAGATCCCTTTACTTAGCAGGAGCTTTAATTTCATGTTCTGCAAGTCTACAGTTACAGGCTTCATAAAAAAACCCCACAGCTTTGTGAAATGGTTTACTTGTTTCTCAGGTACTAAGAATTGCTTATTGAAGTTATCTAAAGTCTTTTTTTACTGTGACCCTGTGTGTCTGAAATCTTCAACTCATTGTTTGCTTAACATCTTAAAGCTGTGCTACCATAAGAAGTGTAAAAGACTGTAATAGTCTCTGTTGAATCAGAAGGACAATTAATGCATTTTGCATTCTGAGACAATTAATGACATTATAAGCAGAAAAAATAAGGCTGTCATACTCTCTCCTCTTCACTGCTTCTAACTTTGTTTAATATAAATTGTTTAAAGTGAGTTGTGTCACTCTGGGGTTTTGACAAAGCCTAAAAAGATTTAGGCTAAAAATATTATCTAATAATAATTAGAGAGTTTTATTCCTACTATTAAGTCTCAAAAGGGGTGAGCTTTTAGCAAAGCAGCTTTTGGAAAGCATGTTACTAGACCAGCAAGATGCAACAGGCTTCTGAATTCTTCTTTCCTGGGTGCAGCTGGTCCAGCTGAGTGCATTTGGGGAGCTTGGGGGTCCCTCCAACCCACTCTCATGCAGATGGCTGCTGTTGTTGCTGTTTGCAGATTCATGCAGCAGCAGTGCTGGCAGACACGCACACTGTAGCAGTATGGCCAGGTAAACAGACAAACATTGTCTGTAGCAACATCCACATTGCTCCTCTTACAAATCCACTACCAAATCCACTTCTGAAACTCAGACATGTACCCTGCCCCATCCCAGATCCCAACCTCCTGCAGCAGCTAACCTTTCAGATGACTGCTTGGGCTGGTAATCATGTGCCTCTGTCCCCTGCAGCAGGCAGTTACCTCTTAGGGTGAGTTGCCATTTCTTCCTGGTAGTCCTGAGAAGTACTATTTGCTTGTAGGTACTCCAGCCTTCCCCTTACCTTTGAGGGTGGTAAACCTGTTTCACATATGTAAGCCCTTGGATGGGGCAGGAGCCTTACTCTTAGAATCTTCAGAGCAAATCTTCCCTGTCTCTAGAGGTTTCCCTTACCTTGATAGTGGGGTTGGACACTGCTTCCTTCTCTGTTGAAGATAAGAGCTTCATCACTTCAAGCTGTGGAGTTTCAGAGCTAATCCCATTTCCCCTCCACCTTTGCAAATGCTGCTTTGCCTGCTCACTTCTTCCCTTTACTCCTCCAGCAGGCAGCACAGCTCCTTCAGTACAGTTAACCTCCCTCAAGTTTGTCAGACGGTTCCCAGAGGTTTCCCAAGGACCTTGGAGCTTGTCTCCAGAAGCAGAAGCCAGATACTCAACTACAGCATCTGCCAGCTGCCTCTGTAAACTTCATTCTCACACATTCACCCACTATCACAGACTTCCCAAGTATTAGGATTGTCTCTTCTCTACCTAATACACCTGCATGGACCCTGCACCCCTTTCCTAGCCCCTGGTTCAGATCATGAGTATTTCCTGGTGCAAGTCTCCTGCTACTTGCCACCTTGTCAAGCTTAAAATGTACTCACAAATGACACATCCACACCCATGGACAAAGGATTGCATTTATGTGGGGAAAATGAATGCACACAGGTCTTTCCCTTGCTGGCACTTTGACTTCTCACGCATACCTACAAATATATATACATCCTTGCTTCTCCAGTTCCCTACTCATGTATCTTAATTCTTTCACTTCAGCCCTTTATCCCTCTCCTCTCCATCTTTCTGTGTTTTTTTCTTGCTAGTCTACTCTGATCCTTCCCTTTCTCCACTGTTGGCCTGTCATCTGAACACCCTATACAATTATTACAAATTATCCCACTTTAGTATCTGGAAATAGTAAAGTTAGTCTTGGTTTTTCTTTCTTACTATTACAAGTTCTGATTGACCCTCTTCAGTGCTGTTTCTGAGCACTTCATGAACTGATGGCTGAAGGATTCCAGTCTTTATTGTAGTCTTCATTTATTTCTTTTATACTGAAGATACCTTAAGCAGGTGATCCAATGAGTGATATGTTCTCTGACTCCACATGCCTTTACAGTTTTATGTATCTCTCTGTTCTAGAGGAAGCCTGAGACATCCAGGACGGGCAAGACAATGTTCTGATTTGAGGAATGCTGCTAACTGTGGGCATGGAAATTTGCCTTTAATGTGGCCAAGCTCTAAGCAGTTTGTCTGTGTGCAGCAGTGGTCAGAGAGGAAGCCTTCTCCCTGCTCCATGAGGACTGTGCTCTCTGAGTTGCCGCAGATGTTGCATCTCCTCAGAACACGATCTCTCTGCTAATGGGTTGGTCTCCCCTGAAACCCCATGTCTCAGCAGAAACTATGAGCTGGGACACTGTCTCTTTGATTTCACTGATCCCTCTTTTGGAGTCTAGCAAGAAAGAAATATGTGGCAGGGGAAAAGAAATCAAGTAGAGGCAGAGGAAGGGGATAAGGTGTGAGGAGGAGGGGTAGGTGGCTGAAGCAGGGTTCAGGAACGGAGGAGTTTAATCCAGAAAAAACAGCTCACGGAAAGGAGACAGAGATAAAACAAACTAGGGCTTGTAGCTAACATGGAGGAAAAAAGAACATGACAGTGTTGGGAGAGAGAGCTGGGAGGAAAGGCTGTGGCAGAAATCAGGAAAGGAATAGAATAAAGGGTGAATTACAAGTTGAAGAAAAAAGAAAAGTTTAGAATCATAACAAGGTAAATTAGGACTTTGAGCAGAGAGGGACTAGAAAGGAGACTAAAAGATTAGTCAGGAAACACTAAAAGCATTAAGATTTACTATCCACTTCAGTCATTACTTATATCCCTTATTTTTCAGTCTCAACCATACTATATAAGAAAGAGCTGTATAATTCACTACACTGGTGAAATCTGTATCTCATCATGTATTCTCTTTGTTGGTCCACATGCTATGTGACAACCTTGCAATTATTAGTCAACATGAGCCGTACACAAAACTTTCTTAATTGTCTTTCAGTTTAACAAAAGAAATATGCTGTGAGTCCCAGCTAGAAATTTTTCTTTTGGATACATTTATTTTTTTTCTTGTCTGGCAGATGTAGGCTTACTTTCAGCAGCTATCTTTTTGTTTGTTTGGTTTGGTTTTCCTTCTTACAATTACTTCCCCTGATGCCTTACTGACCTTTTGAATTCTCTCCATCTCAGCAGCTTTGTTTCAGGAAGACAATCCTCCCAGACAAATCCTCCTCCCCTTCCTCCTCCTAACCAAGTACTGGGTAAATAGATCCATATTATCAGCAGCAGTACACTGCAATTCAGTCAGTTTTACCAGGAGCTACCTATTAAGTATAATTTTTTCCTCAAGACTTTCCAAGGTGCCACAAGTAAATACTCGAACTAAATGTCAAGCTGCCATCTAACTTTCCAGAAGGAATAAGGGAAGATTTCAAGGACATTGCAAGGACTATTACCTAATTATATTTCATATGCCATATTACATAGTGGCTGAGTTTTGTAGGTGTATTGGTATTTATCAAGAAAGGGGTATAAATTTAGATATAACTATTCTTACACATTTTCCTCTCACAATTTTTTTTTTCCTGTTAGCTTAAGCCTGGTCGAGATAAGGATTGTTTTGAAATGCAACTGTATTTGTAAATGGCATAATTATTGTTATTTTTAGACAGCATAATTGATGCAGAAAATAAAGTCCCGAAGAACTTACACAGCAGAAGATGCATGCATGGTGATAACATAGTGCTCTGCCTCTCTAGTATTTTAGCTGTATTTTACTGATTTAGGGGTATGGCCAGAAATGCTTTATTATTTCATTATAGCTGAGATAGTAAATTCTTCAGAATAAATATGTCTTTTGAGGTATCTCACTGAAAGGCACAGTCCTGAAGACACACCCTGAAGTGTCATTTCATTTATAAAGGAGAAATAAAATGCAAAAGCTGTTAAAATAAAATCCTTTTAACATTGTTAACTGTATGAAATTCATAGGCTTTACTAAAAGATTCATATTCATACCTGGAGTTTTTCCTGTGTTACTGAAGGTGAATTCTTATCTTGTAAAAGTGAGAACAGTTCATTCTTATTCTCAAAATATACCCTCCCTTTGCATAATATAAAATGTCTACTGCACTGTCTCAAATAGAGTATAGAGATTTCATCTCTAGTTGATTGAGAGAAATAAGTAACTTTATTAAAGTTAGATTAATCCTACTTATTTTAGGAAGGAGTGAAAATTGTTCTCTCTTTCTACTTACAACAGAGAGTACCTAAATAATTCACTCTGATTAGACAACTGACTTTGAGATGACTAAAGTTAGATGAGATAGATCCTAACTTTAAACCTCCTGCATCTGTTGTTTCAAATTAATCTCTTGCTGAGTTACAAGCTAAGGACTAAACTAAATTAAAATACTGTTTAAGCTACCATTACATTACGTAGTACAAATTGACTTTTCAGCCATATCCTTTTACAGAAAAACTTTACTTTTCTATTAAATTCTGCTCTGTCATTATCTTCTTTGTATAATGAGGAGAAGGATACAGAGACAATGTGACCTGAAACGCTATTACATTTTCCATTCTGCGGCATTTCACCTTAATGCCATTACAAAACACAAAATAGAATTTTATTTTCTAGACTTTTGCAAAACACTACATAGATTTAGACTTTAGAATTTTGTAGTAGAAAATGCGGGTTTATTTTTGAGATTTGGATATTTTTTTAATTTTCTAGAAGAGTCTAATGTGTTATTAAAACCCATTTCCATAGCTTTATTTAAGTCTAATATCTCAAATACTGTATAAAGTATTTTAAGAGATAATTATAATACTATTAATAAATTTTAAAAAATCATTACTTAGTTAATCCATTGTTTTCACAGAAATTCATCCCTTTGTTGCTGCTAGATATTTACATTTAAATGTGAGGTTATGGCTTAGTTTTTGCACTATTTCACATTAATATATTTTTGCAAATACATTCCTATAAGATATGTAAAGCCACTGAAAACCACAGTCCACTTTTAGTTATCTGTTGTTCCCTGTCAAAATGGAAGGAGGTTGATATTTCATCCTGTGCTCAGTTTCACTCCAATATTTAATCAATGACTTATTTGATGGATGACAGCCCAAGGCTGAGAGAATCTAGAATGATGTTGAAGGTTAGGATTCAAGATTTCAGAATTACCTTGACAAATGGGAGAAGCAGTGGGAAAAAGATAAAAAAGATAAAATACAAACTCAAGACTTATACAGGACAAACAACATAACATTCTTCTGGAAAAAGGATTTGGGAATTGCTGTTGACCACAAGCTTAAGATGGGATGAATGCCTTATAGGAGGTGAGGAGCTGGAAGCTTTGTCAATAAAGTAAGGGTAGAAGGAGAACTTCACAGAGGGACATCAAGTTCCCCCATAAAAAGACAAATATAGAAAGTGTACTACAAAGGGAAGCAGGAAGAGGTGACCAAGAAGGAATAGAGATACACTGTCTGAGACTGCAGGAATGTGATTAGGAAAGCCAAAACCCACCTTGTACTGAATCTGATGAGTGCTTTGAATGTCAATGAGATATCTACAGATAGAGCACCAGCAAAAGATAGACTGGAGAATATATGGGCTGCTGACATAGGACAGAGGACCTGCTGAAAAATCATGTGGAAACATCCTAGATAGTCAATACCTTCTTCTCCCTTGTCTTTATTAGTAAAATTTGCACTCCTCAATCCCATGTCCCTCTGACTAGTGAGAAAGTCTGGGGCAAGAAGGATTTTCCTTGCCTGGAGGAGGATTCTATTATGGAAGATTTAAGAATACTGGGCATACACAATTCCATAGGCCCCAATGAGACGTACACTCAAATGCCTAAGGGACATGGCTGCCATTGCTGCAGGATCACCACTAATCACCTTTTAAATATCTTTTGCATAAATACCAGATTGAAGGGAGGAAAGATATCAGAGAGAGACTCCTAGGGACAGGATGAGAATGAAAAAACAGAAGTATGGGATATTCAGCTTAGACTTAAGGAAATACTTTTTTACTGTGAGGATGGCTAAGCACCAAAACAGGGTTTCCAGAGAGGCTGTGGTCTCCCCATCCTCAAAGTTATTTACACAGCAACTGGATATGGTCCTGAGAAATCTGCTGTAGCTCACCTCATCAATCTCAACCACTCTGTGATTCTGTGACTGTGAATAAATTCAAATGCTGCATTAAAAATTGTGTGGGTTGTGTTACACTTTACCTTACACTATGCACAGACCTGCTTCCTCTGAGGTAAAAATTCTTCATTTTTTTCACAGATATATAATATTTTTAATTATTAATATTAATTTTATAGTTTTTAGACAGCTGCATGATTTTATTGTTACCTAATTTGGGGAAAAGCTTACATGGTGATTTAATCTGTCACTTTGTGTTTAGTCCTGAAACTTTTCTATATTTTGGATTTCTAATTGCTTGAAGAATTTAAGAGACCATGACAAATCAATGGAAAAGTTCTAACATGGTCTTTTTCTTAACAATGTAATTTTTTGTTTCAATTTTTTAAATTTTAATTTAATCCAGTGTTCTTAATTATCCATGGCAAAGATATGTTACACTGTACAAGTACAGAAGAAGTGCAATTGCCAGAGCAGGTGGAGCTGTGTTATCGTAAAGGACAAAAAAGCAGAAATAGGAATATTAAACTAAGGAAATCCAGCCTAAATATTGCATAAAAGTTCTTAAGTGTTTGATTTTTTAGATTTTACTGACCCAGAGAAGTGAGTAGGAGCTTATTCACTTGTGCAGTTTCAGACAATATTGGGTATTACACCATATCAAAAATATGGTTTGTCTAGATAAGATGAGGAAATTCTTTTCTGTCTATTAAACAGCCACTATTGGAAATTTTTGTCACTAAAAATGTGTACCTATAGTGCCACAGTGGTAAAATATCCTTCAGTTTTTCATACTTTATTTATCAAAAGCTAGAGCCAGTGTTAGGAAATAATTTAATCCCAGTACTTTTAACATCTCCAGTCCTTGAAAACATAAATAACTACTTCACATGAAACTTCCATAGTTTCAGAGGGCATTATGTTATGTCAGGATCAAAGGCATTTGCAACTTTAAAGGGTTTTATTTAATCTGTGAATTATTGCTTTTCTTCCTATGTATTAGAATGAGCTACTTACCTGTATTCAAAAAGAGAGCTATAACTATTGGTTTGATTTTAAATAGTTGAAAAGATTTATAGATTCCAGTGATATAAATGATATATGAAATTTTCTTTCTAAATGGTACTACAAGTTAATGTTAGCGATAGAACCTTTTAAAATTGCTTTACATATGTGCTATCTTATAAATACAAAACTAACAAACAAACATAATTTTTGGAATATTTTGGTACTTCCAGAAAATACATGTTTGGCTTCAGATATTCAGAGGAAAATGAGTTCTTAAATTCATGCTGGTTTACATCCTGTAGGTTCAGCTGTGTGCATTAAAATGGCTCTGTGGCTCTTCATGCACAGGCATCCTCTACATGGTGCTCACTTGGTTCAGATGTTAGCTACACTGCTATATTTCATTTGACTTGGCAGAACTTAGACACCTAACCAGGACACAGTATTGTTTTGAGATGTTGCTCAAAAGATATAGTGTCATTATCCTGAGGAGTCTTATCATTTCCGAGTAGGGAGTGCTTTGGGCCTCACTGATCCTCTTTTTGTTTGTTTAGAATAACAAGTGGTCATGAAAATACTTATTGTTATCTTCCATGGCTTCTAAAGGAAAAAATCTTGGTTGTTGTTTTCCTTTTAAATGAAGGAAAAAAATACCCTGAAAATTTAATTCATACCAGATTCTCACATAGCTGATGACTTGATACTGTTAGAGATGTTTAGTCCTAAGGCAGAGTATACCAACCTTTTTATAAAAGATTTTAAAACTACCAGTGCAACATCTTCAACACTTAGCCAACTCTTTTGGTGATTTCTCTTTGAGTTTAAAATATTGAGATGGTGAGTAATCAGAAGTATATCAGGACAAAGGCTTCTCCAACAACAAAGGGTACATCCCAGTGTATAGCTCATACAGAACACTTTGGCAGTATGTTCTTATACCATCTCCTCTCACCTAGGACAACCCTCATGGTTTGTTTCCATATGGCACAGATAATGACTGTGGTCAATTAAAGAAAGTCACACAATAGTGTTGCTATTTTACTTTTTTATTTTTTCAGTCATAACAGAGCACTGTTGATCTCAATAAGGTCAGACACCCTGTCAGAGCCCAGTCTTGACACATCAGTGACAACACACATCAGAACAGTCAAAAGCGTACAACACGTAATAAAAACTGAAGTCAAGCATGCTATCCTCTTGTGGCCTGAGTGGGATTGTAGGCAACCGGTGATTTGTAGGCTCCATTACTTCCCAAATGCTCAGTTCATCTAGCCCTTGGCAGGGTGTCAAGGACAAAGAATAATCAGTCTTCAGATACCGCTTTTGAAATGCTATGCCCTACGCTTCCTTCAGGTGCTTCATTCTTTCCATGTTGTCAAGATCCATTGATGAAAGCTGACTACTTTCAAAGGCCTCTGACAAGTGAAACATCCTCAATACATGGAGAAAATTATATTGTGCAGTCGGTACTCACAGAACATACCCTGAGTGATGGATGAGTTACTGCTTGGCAACATGATGGTGAACTTCTCTTCTAGACTCGAGACAAAGCCTTAGAACAGCTAAAGAGGTCTTGGACCCAGGAGGAAAATGATCACCCTGGGGAGAGACTTGAGGAGTTTTTAAACCAGTTTCAGAGTTCCCATAAATCTGGCTACTGTCTTATGGATGGCAACAAAATCCTATTCTTACAGCAAATCTGTGCATTTAAAATAGGGAAGACATACTGCAGAAGCATGAAAATGATGTGAAAATCGATTGTACTAATGCAGGACAGTGCTCACAGAGAAATAGCTATTAAGAAAGCATTTCTGTTTTAATACATTTTTTAATCCTTTTTATATAAATACTCTGTGCACTGTAATAAAACATTGCCAACAAATAGGGATTTAAGATGTTTCTCTTTATTCTCTTCTTTCTTCAATTTTTATTCATAACAATAGCTACTCTATTCTTTGAAGGCAATTTGAGTAAAAAATCCAATGATATTGCTCTTAATGCATAAACTTGCATACAAATTCAGAGGCAGCTAAACTTTCTCAAGTAAGATTTAAATTTCCTAACCCAAGTTTTGTTTGATTTTATAATTTGTATTTGGTTTTGAACACTTCTAAGTTTCTAGAGTTTTTTAGACTGTGGTTTTACTATTGTTTGACACATTTTTCAATATCTCATTTTTTCCAACAAAAAAAAAAAACAACACCCCCAAAAAAAACAACAAAAAACCTAAGCAAAAATACCAAAACATACCAAACATAAAAATACCCAAACAAAAAACCAACGAAAACCCGAACAAGCAAACAAACAAACAAAAAACACCACAAAAAACTCACCAGAAAACCCACAAAGAAAAACCCCAAAAACAACCCCACAACCCCTCCCCTCCCCGCCCCCCCATCCCCAACCTATTTGGTGAGTTTTTCTCTTGACAATTCTATGTTACGATCAGAACAGTGTTCAGAACTAAAACATAAACAGAGATATATTCAGACAGGAGCAAGGGCACAGGTGCAGCTGGTAGGCTTTAGGGACCCTAAAAGACTCTGTGAGTATAAAATCACTGATCCGAAAACCTTTCTTTTTGAAAAGAGGGTGCTGTTTTGTCAGGAATACATCATGAGGCCAGAGGTGAAAGAATGCCAAAGGTAGCACTGGTCTGCTGCACAAAGGTAAAAACATTCATCTGGAATTGGAGTAGAAAAGAACTTCTCTTTTAAATATGTCCATTTTGAAATTATTATGGGATCACAGAATCATAGAATGGTTTGGAAAGCACTCTGAAAATCATCTAGTCCAACCCCCTGACATCATCAGGGACAGCTTCCACTAAGATGTGCTGCTCTAAGCCCCTGACTGACCTTGAACACTGCCAGGAATGGGATATTCACAAATCCTGTGGACAACCTCTTACAGTACCTCACCACCCTCACAAAGGGGAACTCATGAGAGTGGAGGAGAGGGGCAGAATCACACTCCTTGACACGATGGCCGTGTTTCTGTTGATGCATCCCAGTACATGGTTGACTTTTGGTGCTGCAAGTGTACACTGATGGGTCTCGTTGAGCTTCCTGTCCACCAACATCCCCAAGTGCTCCTCAGGGTTGCCCTCAATCCATTCTTCATTCAGCCTGTATTTATACTTGGGGCTGCCCTGATCCTTATATAGAAACATTCACTTGGCCCCGTTGAACTTCATGATGTTCACACAGGCCCACCTCTCAAGCCTGTCCAGGTCCCTCTGGATGAGGTCCCTTCCCTCCAGTGACTGAGCAACTCGGTGTTGTCAGCAAACTTGCTGGGGGTGCTCTCAATCCCTCTGTCCACGCCACCAAAAGAGATGTTAAACAGCCCTGATCCCAATACTGGCCCCTGAGGAATTGCCAATCACTGCTTCATATACTCCACATAATTTGTATACTCCACATACTTCATGTACACATCCTAAAATTGCTGTGCACAGTTGACTGGGGTGGGAATGGGTTTTGGAACTTTTATTGTACAAATAAGGGAAGATTCTTATTCCTCCTTCCCCACTTTATCTATGTACATATATTTTATGCATGTGCAGGGAGCGCAAAAAAGTCTGTGGGAAGCCCTAGAGAAAGCAAAGACATGTATCTTAGTATCCTTTAAACTAGGTGAAGTAGCATCCAAGAAACAAATTGTTTTCTCCCAAGCACCTGATCAGTAAATAAACATATGTGAGCTGTTGTTGTTGTTTTAATGTGGTTGTGCACTATATGTTTGCAAATGCAGGACTAAACCATATGTCAACATTTGCCTTTATGTACTCCTGGAGGCTACCTGCACAGGAATCAGTCAAGTAACTTCAAAATGGCTATAAATACGTGCACCTCCCATTACATTTCACACAGTTATATGCACAGTGGTTGTCTGGTGCATTGGGCTTAATTTACATATCTTGCCTTTTGCAAGCTGAACATTATTTGGTACACTGTTTAAAGTTTATTATTCCAGTATCGTTTGATGTTCTAATTTACTTTGTGCGCCAGCATTTAATTTACTACTAATCTTTTAAAGAATTGAGTAAGGATCATAGTAGCCTCATTTTGTAAAGTCTTCTGTAGAGAACATGGGTGCTAGCTCAGTTTAACAGGAAGTTAGAGTTGCAGTTCATTACAGAACAGTGAGCTCCAGCTCTATTGAATTACTGCCAGGGAATATTTACAGGCTACAGTCATAGACTTTACCCTTCAATCAATGTTGGTCTAAGGGAACACTTCCTGAAGTTTGTTAATGCATTCTGCTAGCCTGACAAGTGGGTGTAAGCTAATTCTGCCAACTTCACTACCTTTCTGAGTGCTGCTCTGAGGCCAACAAAACATCCAAGTATTTTTTATGAATAAACAACTCATCAAAACATATGAGAACAGAAGGTTTCAAACATAGCAAAGCAATTGGCACAGTCATTTTAGAGTTAATTAGATGCACAATGGTACTTTATTCAAGCCCCCTAGACCAAGGGCCATCTGCATAATAATATTATATCTCTTTTAGCTTCCTTATAACTCTGTCGAGATGTGTATTAATGACTCTCCCTTTATTGTGTCTGTGAAATGGAAAGGGAGCATTTCAATAGATATGAATAACATGGTGAAAAATTTTGCGGTCAGTAGACTATGCTTTTACATTCTGTTCTATACATCTGTTGCAGTTCTCCACCTTTTTATTTCAACTTCCTTTTATCATTTGGGATGTCACAATTATTGGTTCTATTGAGGAACAGTACTTTAAAAAAAAAAAAGGGACAGAGCTTCAATGAGGTAGCACCATTGTAAGCATGAACAGAAGTGCATATTTCTCTAGTCTTTATTCTGTTACATGTCATGGCTTTTTTCTGAGACATAAAGTGTCTTGGACTTCAGGGAGTAAGTGCATCCTATATTTTTCTCAGTAACTTGCAAGTAAATATGAAAAATAAATGCCATATGACTATTTATTTTTTTTATTTGTGCTGGCTGGTAGAGGGAGTTTCAGCTCTCTGGGTGTCAGGGGAGAAAGTGCAAGTGACAGATATCTGCTGTGTATGTCTGCCAGAAGTAAATTACCATCAACTTGCTCTCCAGTTGCTACAATAACTGGGCCAAAGACATATAGTAAGACCCCGTTCTTTCTTTTAGCTGCCTATGGAGTTGTGAAGCTGTGGTGTAACTTCATTATGGGTCATCTATGTGAGACAAACTCCATCTCTCATTGCCAGGGTGAGGCTGTCCATGGTGAAGGGACAAAGTGCATTATGACATAGTCAAGTGGCTCCAGGTATTGTTAAAGACATTTGAGAGTAAAATAGCTCGGAAAGTTGGGTGAGGTTTAGTATAAATGTCATACCAGCATGTGCTAAAAGCCATGCAGTAGATTGACTATGTCATTATTTGTGCCATTATTGCAGCAAACAACTTCCTAGAGTGGGAAATGTAGTAATTTACACTTGGGAAGTTTCTGTCTAGAGTAGGAAACTCTAACATTTTAAGGTAAACTATTGGAATATTTGCCCCAATTTAATTTTGATTTAGTTCCAGGAACAGTTACTGCTGTAACTTCAAAAGACAAATTCAATAATCAAGTAATATATCATATAGAAGGATTTTGGCTTTTAAAAAGGGTGCATTAAATTTTTCTAGATAACTAAACTGAGATGCACAGATGGTTAAGTATAGGATGTTTTTTTACTAGTATTTTTTTAACTAGGGTAATTTAGATATCCTTGGCACCAAAGAAAACCAAACATACAAAGCTGTAGTAGCAAAGGTCCAAGATATTAGAATAAATCATTATTGTTCAGACAGATTAAAAAATCACAGTATGTTTTCTTCTTTTATATATCTAATTAACTTCTTAAATATTTTTTCTTCTTAATCAAATATATTAAAAAACTGTTCTTTAATGTGAATTGTCACCACATACTTGGCATAACAGCTCTAGTACCATAAGTGGAACTGATGAGCAATTGGAATATTTCTGGTATGCATGAGAACACAGATCTATATATTGCCCCAAGTCAGTACCAGGTAGTCTGAGCTAGCCTGTGACTCCTGCTCTGGAATGGTACTATCCTCACTGTTGATATTCAGGCAAGTAAACTCCCAAATTTTGTGTAGTCTTTGGTTAGCTTAAGGTTTTTTGGGTCTGAAATGGGAAATTCTGCTTATATGTTATCTTTTTACCTCTCCATTAAGAACACAGGGAACTGATAGGACATAATCAGTCCACTTAAGACTCATTCTGTGATTTCAATTCATCCTTATAGTTTGATAGCAGTGGAAGATATGTAGAAAGCAGGCTTAACTTGTTCTGATTCCTCTTTCTGGAGAATATTTTATATTTTCTCTAAAATAAAATATATTAATATTATGTGGACACAACGTTGTACCACAGCCGTCACACAACTAGGCAAGAAATACCTCTCTCTTGAACATATCACTTGAGATTAAAGGATTTGTAGTTCTAATCAAATTCAAATTTTGTCGATCCTGTGGTGGACTTTGAAAAAATGTAGATGATTCTCCATCCAAATTTGCATGTCAAAGAAGCCTAGATGGGAGATGGTTGTTACTCTACTTGTGTTGGCGGTTACTGTTAAGCACAAAAGGAGAGACCATCTCTGGAGAGAGGTGTATCATTACAGAAACATACAGAGATATGCAGGGCTACAAGGAAGCAGATGTAATTCTCTGTACAACCTATAAGATTTTCTAAAGCAAATATTTTCTTACCTTCCCTGTGTGTGTGCTAACCCAGATATTAATATGTATCAAATTAGCTGATTACCAACCTAAATTCTTAAATTTATAAATACTTTTCAAACACACTTGAATATATCAATTACTGAGACATAACTTAAGGAAAGAGTATAGAACCACAAATCGGTTCTGATGATAAGGTGAGCAAAGTTTAAGCTTTTCATTTGAATGTGAAATTTATTCTCAGTATGAGAAGGAGAAAATGTCCTTACTAATCCAAATAAAACTAACAGGAAGAGGTATATACATGCCATCTCTACTTCAGTCTTATGTTGGTAACAAAATTGATTTGACATTCACATGGCAAAATGGTATAAATAATGGCTATGAGAAAACATTCTCTATAAAACACACTAGAACAATTAATAATATATTCTGTATAAGACAAATGCATTGGATTTAATGAAAGGAAATTCTCATTCTGTATAGTCATAATTCAGAACCAGTAAGGAGAATGAAAAAAATTGTTTCAGCTAGTGCCTGGAAACTGTAAAAATAAGCTCTTTCATACATAGATAAATGGCTGCAGACTCCTTGCTTTCTTGGATCCTTGTGGACCGTGAAGACTGCAATCCCTTGTTGCTTTGTTAAGATGGTTTTGAGTGACTGAAGTTTCTGCTCCTCCCAGGGGTCATCTGTGTATTAGGAGGTTTGAGACTCATGAAATCAGTCCTTAATTGTTTCAATGAATTGTAGCACTTGGAAAAACACATTTTTCCCCCAATTTGTATTAAAGATCTCATGGTGCTAGTTCATTAGTATCCAACAGGAATAACAACCAGTCATTTCTCAGAACTACTGGGGATTTCATATCTCATAAAAAATGTATTCTTCAAAAAAAAACCTCAACAAAACAAAACAACAAAAAAGCTTAGTCTTTGTTGCTAGTTTAATTTTTATATCTCTTTCCAAATACATTCACCTTCACTGTCCTGTTCTCTATTCAGATTTAGCTAGGATGAATATCAATCACAACCTTCATTTCTTCTACCATTTTCCTACAGTGTGTATGCCCTGCTTCACTGCTATCCTACTGTTATCCTACTGTAAACCACATGCCTGTATATTTTATTTGCTCATGTCAATGGACTGAAGGAAAAAAAATCACAGGACAGTATAAAGCAACAAATTCATTCCCATGTCTGAGGACTTTCAAAAGCACCTGCTTGTCCAAGTCACAGTAATTCAGAGACCAAATCCCACTGCCCTTCACTGTGGTTCTAAGTAATTCTCAGTACAAAAGGGTTAGATTTACAAAGGTATTTAAGGACTTTAAGTTTCATGTAGATGCTTGGTTGGATTTTCTGAAAGTGTCTTGCTAGTCCACTTGATGAAATTAATGTCTCTGAAATCAATAAAAGTTAAGTACACTGACATTTCTAAGGAGAGGAAAATATAGCCGGTATCTGCATATTTAAGCACCTCACCTTTCTGAGCCAGATTTGAAGACCTTACTAAGAAGCCAGGTCATATACATACATGCTTTTGAAAATGTTAACTTAGTTCACTAGTTCAGATCCATTTCAGGCTATCCTTGAGCAGCTGCTGCTTTGACTACGTAGTGGCTTTAGCAAAGTGTTATGTCCTCAGAGAGTATTACCAAAAGGTTTCTCATTTAATCTGTAGGAAAGGAAATTTCAGACCATTCTTTGAGTGGGAAGTGTCAAATGGTTATTTCTCAGAGAAAGAGCTCTTTTTGAAAACTGCTGATCCTTAAACTTAGATCACTGTGTCACCTCTACACTTCCTGTCTTTGCCATGCCCAGTATGACCAACTTTACACACATTGCTATTTCCTCAAGACCTCTTTCTTTTTGTATGCTCCAGTAACAATGACATATTCTGTCATTGCCTTTTAGCTCAGGTGTCTTATGTAATCATTAAGCCAAGGAAGCGGAGGGGGCTGTCCAATTCAACACACAGGATATGGAGGTTAATTTCACAAGCAATAGTGAGATATAACAAAGATACTGCACTGGGAAAGCATAGACAAAACTATGGGAAAAATTTAGTTGCAATGAGACGTGAAGGCCTTTTTGGGATCTTAACTTTCCTTCTAAATCGTTCATCTGTTCATTAGACCTATATATTCACACACTGGTATACAGATGAGCATAGGAATCTTGAATGGCTGCCCAGCTCTCAGAACCAAATGTTTTCAGCACCAACTGAGCTTCCTCATCCATGATTTCTGTTGGTCAGCAGTCAGGAGTGTTCATTTATAAAACCCTGTGACAGACCCATAAACCTCAAGTATGATGAGGTAGTTAATTTTGAGCAGTAAAGGATTGTTCTCTCTCCACCTAGGGGAACAATACTTCATTTCACAAGTGTGGAGGAGACGTCTATGATTCAAATGTACTTCTTTTTTTAGGGCTTGAATTGAAAGACGATGGAGAGAGGAACTTAATATTTTTCTTCTGTTCTTCATGTTTAATGGGAGATACTTTCCTTTAAAAGAAGTCAGTGATGTACCACAAGGCATGAGACTTCCAGGTACACTGTGTATTATATAGTCTATTACTAGATTCCAGCCTGTTTATATTTTTAATTTTTCAGTATTTATTGATATGATCCATTGAGCTCTTAGATCATCAGAAAAATTTACCATTGCTATTGCTTCCTGTTAAAGATGATGAATTTAACAAAGTAATGGAGTAAGTTCTCTTATTGTGTTACTGTGGGGTAAGAATGATGAGTTTGATAAGAAGCCCTCTGTTACTGCCACAGCTCCTACAATGCCTATTAAAAAAAGAAAAAAGAAAAAAAAAAAGAGTAAAATCAAAATTAGACCCTAATCTCTATTCAAATATTTGACAACCCTATTATGCACCAACAAAGTCATCTTGTTCCATCTGTTCCACCCTTCTCTTGCATTTCTTCTGCAGTATGGTACACTTTTTTTGTCCTTTACTGTCATTTTGCCTGAATCAGAATGGAGCTATAGAAGTTAGACAAAACTCCCACAATTATTCATACCCTGAATTTTAGGCTGATTTAATAATGCAAAATATAGGCCTTCATGGTCCTCTTTTTTTCTACTCAGTTGATGAAGAGAAGTTCAGAATTTATTTTTTTTTACTCACTGCTTTCATATCTGAAACATATCATACACTTAACACAGTGCCTTATGTTTATGTCCCCTGGGTAGCTGTGTCAGCAGAGGACACGAGCAAACTGTGATCCTAGATGGACTAAGTGGTACAGCTAGTAAAATTTACAGTCTAGCAACAGTGACAGTATAGAGCTGGTGGTATGTTCCACCTGTCTGGGGCAGCAAATAGTTTCTAAAATTTACATGTAAAGTATAAGTAATGAAGAGCATAAAAAATTTAGAAATTTCTTAAAGAGAAACATCTTGCAAGACAGAAGGTCTTGGAGTATGTAAAGATTTATTACAAAGCAACAGAAAATCCATAGTAGAGAATGGAATAGCAATATTCTAGGCAGGAAAATATTCTTTTTATCATTTAAAGTGAAACATAGTCTCTAAATCATCTCAACTTGTTTGATCACAGTAATGAAAACTTTGACTCAAAATTCTCTTCTCAGGTGTTTCATAGTGTGTCTGTTTTTTTTTAACTTACATCAGCTGACTCCATGATATTCACCAGAGGAAATAAAGTAAAAAATCTCCACACATTCTTCTGATGTTCTTTCCCCATTATGTTAATCTAGTTTTATTGCTGAAACTGCCTGTTGGTTACTGTTATTTTTACTGATGTCGTATGTCCTGTTTACTGCTCATGAAATCAAATGGCTCTGTCACTTCTGCCTAAACAGGAATATCACCGACTATCATTTCTTCATGCTGCATTGCTTAGGAAAACTTTTTTAAATTATTAAAAAATAATTTTAAAATTACAGCGTTGTACAAGTGCTAATTTGGGGATTTTTTTTTTCTGCAATATTCCCTGCTTAGAGTTTTCTAACCATTTTTTCTTGGGAGCAATAAATTATTTTCAGAAAAAGGAAACTTTGTCTCTTCCACAAGCTACTTTCAATGAATTGCTATTCTTTCTTGACCAGTTCATGAAAAATTCACTAATCAGAATTTGCGCTCCTTTGTATATCATTATTATTCATTTGTGTGAATACATCATGTTTAAAGTATACACTATGTGAGGCTTAATTTTTTGAGAATAATTGCACAGAGTAGAACCAAAAATTTCATCATTAACATTCAACACCAGAGGTCTGGAAAGACAGGGAGCAAAGAAAACAGAAAGATAGTAGATGAAAAGAGTTGTAAAGGGTGGCAGGGCATGATTCATTAGCCATCATATATCAAATTCTTTTTTTGATGCATCCTAACTAAAGCATGCTGGAAAATGCAGTGTCATATAACCACCTATTATTATGTCTGAATTATGCTGGATAATTTTTCAGCACAATACAGTAATGGCCTTACATGTATGTGCACACATATTCTGAAGAACAAAATGAGAAAAGAAAAAAAATTTCAAGAAAAAACAGAGTACCAGCAACAGAGAATAAGTTCTTAGCTCATTTAAGATAGCAAAACTCCATTGTATATTGCCCCATACCCATTGAGAGAAGGAATTGCAAATATGAATTAAGGATTAGATGTAGCATCAAGATAGCATGAAACAGAATAAAAAGAAAAACAAAATCAGAAAAGAAAGATTCATTTGGGAAAAGGCCAGAAAGCTAGGGTAAGACAAAGTCATGTAACTTCTTGATTTTTAATAGCTTTTTCTACAGGAGGGAATAACACAGCCCCACAGTGTTAGAGAGTAATAGCGAAATATAACATTTAAATAGCTGGCATTCTATGTGTATAAAAGGAAAACATATCCTACAGTGAAATATCCAAGCTGATTAACAGGTGAAAGCTGTGAATGCAATACTTAAATCATAATAATGTGTCCTGTTTGGAGCTGCCACATAGTCTGTTAAGAACTGAACATCCAGTTTGGGGATGTGCATGGTCCAGTAGCGCTAGAGACTTCCACAGACTTCTATAGTCAGGCTGAATTCAAAGTTCTTGACGCGTTGATCAAAAAACTTGATTTTCTCTCACTGATCATCAGATCAGATCTTAGCTTTCAGGGAGCAGCAGGGGCCTCCAAGAAAAGGAGCTGAGATCAGGGGGGATAAGGTAAGAGCAGTGACCTGACCATTAGGAGTGGCAAGTCCAGGTTAGGATCAGGGCTTGAGATGGTGATGGGAGTCAGAAACAGCCCAGGCATCACACAGCACCAGGCACAGATAGAGGAGGCACAAACCCAAACACAGGTGTAGCTGCAATGCTGCTTCAGTGTAGCCCAGGTGGGAGATGGTGGTATGGCTTCCATGAAAAAAGTGGTGTAGAACCTTGTTTTTAGCTTCTTCACAGCAGTTCTTGCCAGCAATGAAGGTCACTTGAGTTTCAATCAGCTAAATTCCTCAGCTCAGCCATCTCCTAGGAGCGTGATACACTCCAGGCCCCAGGAGTGCTCATAAGGCCGTGCTCAGGAGCACCCACCACTAATTAATTCAGTCCTTCAGAAAATTCCTTGTCCTTTTGCAGAGGTTCTCAATCAAAGTTATCAACGCTGGGGTTTGTGTATCCCACCCTGTCCACACCAGTCCACAAACAAGGTCTCTGAGAAGACAGAAAGAAACAAAGATACTACAGGGCAGCAACTGGAGCTACTGCATGACCACAGGAAGGTGGAGCACCACATTAACCTGCAGTAAGTTTAAGTCTATTTGCAAGTAGAAATCAGCAGTTCCAGATGTTAAATTTCACAGCTGCGTCCATCACACACGGTCAAACCAGGCTGCATGCACAAGGCAGCAAAATTTCAAAGGCATATCATGCTGAAATCTAGGCATGTCCAGCCCCTTCACAGTGCCATGCTTCAAACTAAACATGAACACTCCTAGCATGAGACATTGCAGTTTCTTTAGCTTGAATCTTTAATTTATGCCTGCTGCAAGTGGATCTCTGGACAATTTATCAATTTACTGGGTCCTTGCTACGCAAATAATGAGGAACAAAGCCCTTTACTCACAGTAAAGAAATAATCTTACTTGCTGGCATCAGCATGGTTTTTCATAGTAGCTGGTAGATATTAAACCTTCCAATATAATCTTTCCAAACATGTACATTTTGTGCCTTGTGAAATATTCACAAATAAAAGAATAAAAAAAATAAACCAGAATGACAAACCACCAAACAGAATGGAAAAAAAAAAAAACCAACACAAAAGAAACCTCGAAGAAAATATTCCCCCAAAAAACCAAAAACAAACCAAAGACCACAAAACTTTGTGAAAGGAAATAGGTTATTGTTTTTATTTTTATAGGAATTTTATAGATTTTCACAGATTTTGGGATGGCTTAAAAAGCCATGAGATGTCAGCTACCAAAGTTTCTTCTGCTCATGAAATAAGAATGGGTCTTATTATTAAGATTCATAGACCTGGTCATTTCGGTCAAATGTCCAGGAAAAAAGTGAAAGGGAAGAACACTGTCAAGATAAAAGATTGTCCCTGAGGTCAGAAAATATTGTGGGTTTATTTGTTTTTTCCTTTTCTTCAGATTCCATTCTCTACTTGAGCTACATTACAAAAACATGCAATGCTCCAGAGACAGAACTGTGTGAGTAGGTTGAAAACATTCCTTTTGTTTGTTTGCTCATTTCTTGCCTCCAAGCAGGGACTCATTGTGGCTGCTGAGATATGTGTGCACATTTTGAACTAGTGTTTTCCTGTTAAAAATACATTCAACAAGGTGAAACCCTATGAGTGAGGAGGTATTGAGAGAGACATTCATGAAGTCTAAGGAGATTCACTCATTATAGCACATCCCAAGATCATTTTAGTACTTTCTTTTTCTTGCTCACGTCAAAATTTTGTATTTAAACACTTTGAACTTCTGACTCTGACTGAGGATCAGAAATTCTTACATATAGTCCTTATTGACCTCAGGGTTCTCATGTTTTCACCCCAGCCAAAACTAGGACAAGGGTCAAGGGGGTTGAGGGGAGGAAAGGGTTGCATTATTCCAAATTTTTATTAAGAAAGCCAAAACAAAGAACTGGGGTTTTTTTCAGAACTTTCAGAGATGTATTTCATAATAGCACAGAGTAATAAAAAATGGAAAAAGAGAAAATATTAACTGTGTAAATTTCATTTTGCATACTATTTGTTTTTATCTTTTTTTTTTACTTAATAAAAAAAACAAGATTTATTTTCTGTTATTGGGGGGTGGGGAAGGGTGTTGTTGTTTTTATCCCTCCACCTTTTAACTGATGAGCTAATATTCAACCAAATTCAAAAGAGCCATTTAAGTCTCAGGGGTAGTTATTAAGTTCCTACATTTTATCACAGAAAGCCAGAAAGAGAAGTCTAAAGCAAAGGTCCTACAAGGGTGTACTACATATCAGATATGAAAAACTTCAGTGAAGAGAAAGTCAACAACAATGCCACAGTTGCTGGTGAAGTTTCAAGTGGAGGGTGTGTTATAGGTAAATAGAATGGTTTGGATTGGAAGAGACATGAAAAATCACCTAGTTCCAAACCCCTGTTATGGGCAAGGCTGCCACACATTGGATCATGTTGCTCAAAGCCCCATCCAACCTGGCCTTAAACACATTCAGGCATAGGGCAAACACAACCCGTCTGGGCAACCTGTGCCAGTGTTTCACTACTCTCATAGGAAAGAATTTCTTCCTGATAGCTAGTATTAATCTACCCTGTTTTATTTTAAAGCTATTCCCCCTTGATCTATCTTTATGAGTCTTTGTCAAAATTCCTCCCCATCTCTCTTGTGGCCCCCTTTCAGGTACTGGAAAGGTTCTATAGGGTCTGCCCTAAGCCTTCTCTTCCCCAGACTGAACAACTCCAGCCTTCTCAGCCTGTCTTTACAGGAGAGGTGCTCCAAAGCCTCCTGTCATCTTTGTGGTTTCACCTGCTCCTGCCCTGGAAGGTCCATCTGTTTCTTGTGCTGGACACCCCAGAGCTGGATGCAGCATTCCAGGTGGGATCTCACCAGAGCAGAGCAGAGGGGCAGAATCCCCTCCCTCACCCTGCTGGCCATGCTGCTCTGGATGCAGCCCAGGATGTGGTCGGACTTTTGGGCTGAAAGTGCAGGTTGCTGGATCATGTCAAGCTTCTTGTCCACCAAAGGTGCAAGGTATCGCAAACTCAGGGAGCACAGAGAAACTGAACCCTTACTTACGTGGCTCACTGTCTCTTGCTTGGAGACCTGGCTGTCACATTGCCCTGCCATGTCTCTGAGCACAGCAGTAGAGCACAAATCAGAGCACTAATAAAAATGTAATCCAGGAAATAAATATTTTGTCAGCATTAAGAATGTTGAAATTCGGTGCCCTATTGGCCATCTGTGTTATAGAAGGACTCTCACTGTGCAACACCTGGACATCCTAGCTAAGGGCATAACAAAAATGGATTAAAACCACTTTATGGGAAATTATGACACTCCTCATTTTAACAAAACCTTTATTTTGAATGACAGTCTTTTCATGGGCATTAGCAATTTTTTTTTTTTTGTTTGGATTTTCATAACTGAATTACTGCCACATTGTCAGCTTTTCCAGTTTTAATACAGCTTTTATATTTTTGTTGAAATGGCTATTAAGCACAAGCAATTGCACAACAAAATTAACTCTCTTGTAATTTAAAATAAAAAAGGATGTGCTTAACTCTTGTAGCCTAGAGAAAAGTTTGAAAATGGTACCTGAATTGAAATTTTTCTTTAAAGTATATGCAAACATGCACATAGGAAATAAAATTGCATGAAATTATTATATAGATGCACAGTAATAATTGATTAAAATATACAGATATCCATTAAAATCACATTATATCAATGCAGTATCATCATATTCTGGGGCCTGCCTGATGATTTAGTATTGACAATATTTTTGTCAATACAAACAACATTTCCTTTGCTAAAACGCTGTTCCAAAACTGTATCTGGTTTAGATTGACCTCCCTTTATTGATTTACATCTAACAAGGATTCAGCCCAGTATTTTAAAATGTTTGCTTTTAGTAATATAAATTGATTACTCATAACTATACAACCAATTGACTCATTCTGTATTTTATATGAATCCACTATTTGTAGGCTGCCAATGAAGTTCATAAAGATCCTTCTCATAGTCCATTAATATTGACTCTCAGATTTAATGAGTTCATTACAATAACCATTACTGTATTATTAAAATGCAGAAGGAAATGTAAGCCTGTTTCATGCAAATAAAGACTGATATAATTAATCAAATGATACTTTTATCATTAGCATTATCATCACCATCCAGCATTTAATAGCCCTGTTTTATGTTTCCAGATAACTTTGCACTAGGCACTGTACAAAACCAACAAATATATAAGTAAGGTGTAAGCAAGTAACAGGACATGAATTAGACTGGAACATTTAAGAATACACTGGCACATTACAGATTACTTAAGAAGATATTTGTGTCAGTCCAACAGAACCTAATTAATATATTTGCTTTTATTTTTTTTTATTTTATTGTAGGCCTTATTTTGTAATTAAGAGTGTTTTAATCTTGTTTTCTGGCAATAGCTGGAGAATAAAAAAGGTATCTAAAGCTTTAATCCACATTCTTGGAATCAATTTTACATTCATCATTTAGTCACACACTCTTTTGTAATCTTTCTTTTTAGTTTTGCATGCTAATTTCTCCAATAGCATTGTGCAGCAATATTTCTTTCTACCATAACTTAATATAGATCCTAGAGATACACAAGGGTAAGGTTTTGTTGAATAGGTAGAAAATAGACTTTCTTCCAGAATACTCTTTGTTATTTCTCCTATGGTATTTGATCAAATAGGAAAGCATACACTTTTTTCAGCTCTTTTAAAGGAAAAACAGAAATGTTGAAGTAGGAATTTTGGTTCGGTATGTTCAGATATTCTGTCAGTGGTTTTGGGCTTTAGCACCAAAACACATGATGATACTTAAGAATCATATAACATCAAAACTATAAAAGGGAGACATTTTGAACTTCTGCCCTCTCAGCTTTATACTTTGGATATCTCTGTACGGCTGTTTTAGATGCTGTTCCCCCCGAGCTTGGGCAACAGGTTTCTGGAGTCTGGTTTCTGAGTTACAGCATTAAACATGACTGAGAGAACCTCTCTGAGTTTGAGTCCAGCCTCCATACTATATTCTCCAGATCACAGTGACTGTGCTGCAAATAGGGAATGGTCCCATCTCCACACTGAGTCACCAAGTATTGCTAGAAATAGTTTGAGCGGGTGATATTCGGCAATAAACTGCACAAGGGACTGCATCAGGGATTTAGCAATACAGATGCTGAGTTTCCAATAGTCAGGAAAATTCCCATTTAGTGGAATACCACTACATATGAACTGCAAAAACAGGTCCTTAACCACAGCTTTCAAGTCCCCTGTCTTTAATTACTTGCATCTGTAGTTGGATCAAGCCCTCAAGTTATTGTAATTACTAAATGTTTCTTATTTTTCTGCTGTGTGAAGCCATTCCAGATTAATAAACTAATAGATAAGTTATTTACACTGTTTGTCAAGGAAAAGCCTCATTCTGCAGGTACAATTTTAATAGGTATTCTGTAGAAAAGTACCTTTGCTGCCAGATGAATTAAGTACCACTTGATGGAATTGCATCTCCCTTGCATCCTATGCCAATAGTGGATTTATTTCATAGTTTGTGAAGAAAAACTTTGTCCATGAGCCAAAAGAAGGCCTCTTTCAGGTTTGGCAAGAGTTGTGCTAAGCCCATCTTTCTTGGGAATTATTAATTGCTTACCTCCAAGAATGGTGCTTCAGAGAGACACTTGTAAATGCACAGAAAAAAAAAAAATATTTACTGTGAGAGTCTAAAACATGAGGTCTGTGTTCTAGCTTAGTATTAGTTCCCGTACAGGTAAACTGAGCAGCAAAAATTAGTTTGATGCTGAAGGCAAATTAACCATGTGACTTGGAAATACGGACTAATACATTTTTACAAGTCTTGGGGCAGGAATTGTCACATTTCCCTCTGTGACAAATTAATGGGAATGAAATTGGTGCATTTCTGCTGATGTCACAAGGCAATGATATTTGTCAGAAGACCTGTATTAAAGGGTAACAAAGGTATTGAAGCCTTTCTGCTAGATTTACATGTTCACTCGGTTGCTTAATACTTTGTCACGGACTGTTAATGTTTTCAAAGGCACACATTTACATAAACAGCAAGACCCATTTATATTCTCATGATGCAGCTGGATGTCACAGTCCCAGCTGTTCTGGGCAGTCTAAAACTATGGGAAAGAAATTATCACTAAAGATATTTGCACTCTGCTTTATTTTCTCTGCTTCAGGTGAAGCTCTCTGCAGCGAGACCTGTGCAGTTTCCCAATGACAGCTACATGTGTGAACTGTACTCCTGCATGGAGAATGAACTTAGATGCTATTAGTTCATCTTCAATGCACTTTTCTTTCATATTTCTTGCCTTTTTAGGAAGATTCTCATAGAAACAATCACCATACTGCAAACATTGTTTGTGGCTTCTGAACTTGAGCATCGCCTATTGCCACTCCCCAAAATCATACATAGGTGGTGAGATCCCAACATACAGTGATTGAGTCACCATCCCTGGTGATTTAAAAGTTATGTAAAAGTTATTTAAAAGATATGTACATAAGCCACTCAGGTACATGGTTTTGTAGTGAACTTGAAGGTGCCAGGCTAACAGTTGGACTCAATCACATTAAAGCTGTTTTCCATCTTAAATGATTCTATGATTCCATGCTTAGTTTCAGTAAGCCAAAGTAGAAAACAAATTCAAAAACTGTTACCTGATCTGCCTTTATAAATTTTATCTGTGTCTTCATAAAAAGGTCATCAAACTTGTGAGTAACATAAATTAGGACTGGATATTTTAAAAGTTATTTAGCAATACTTGATGCATCTGACACAAGACCAGGGAATTTTTCATAGACTGTACAAAATCCTCTGACCCGCATCATTATTCTCCCAGGGATTGCTACAAGTTTCTTGAACTGCAAATTAAATCAGCTTGGGGATAAGCATGTTGGAATTGAGTAGCAAAAGCAAAATATACTGGTAATCCTGGCATTATTTACTCTCCAGTATTTGAGTAAAGATAGGAACTTTCACCCAGTCTCAATATATTCTAAGCTACTACTTAGAATTCTCTGCCTCTAAAATGGTGTCAGCTACAATATTGCTGAAATTCAAGAGGAAAGGAATAACACTTTTAAAATATTATTGCTGCCAATCTCCATATTGTACCAAAGGCACAGTAAAATGCACTTAGATAGGTGTACGTAAGCATGTCTATTGCTTGGATAAACAGTTTAGATTGTTTCTATATGTGATAAAACTGTGTTAAAATATGCTAATAAAATATTAGACTACTTCATATACTTGTTTAAATGTATTTTCAGAGGACAGACTGCCTGACTTGACTAAATTTTTAAGATTGCCTTGCTACTCTGGCTGTAACTTTTCTTCTATCCACTATGAACATGGCAAGCAATATTTGAAATGGTATAATAAATATTTTGCTGAAATTATTATCCCAAATGTATTCTAGTATGTATAATAGTGTTGGGTTAACATATGTGTTGTTATTATTTCCTATTAATTGTTTTCTCCAAAAATAGGTTCTTTTAAATGCAAGAGCCTTTCTTTCTTCATTTCTCTGGGAAAGGTGTGGCCAGCAGGTCAAGGGACGTGATCCTTGCCATCTACTCAGTCCTAGTGACACCACATCTCTGGAGTATTGCGCTCATCTCTGGTCTCCACAGTTCAAGAAAGACAAGGAGCTACTGAAGAAGGTCCAGCAGAGAACCACAAAGATGATGGAGGAGTCTGGAGCATCTCTTGTGAGCAGAGACTGCAAGAGCTGGACCTGTTTTTTGTGGAGAAGACTGAGAGGAATCTCATCAATATCTATAAATACCTCAAAGGCAGGTGCCAAGAAGGTGGTGCCAGACTCTTCAGTGATGCCAGCAACAGGATGAGTAGTAGGAATAAACTAAAACACATGAGGTTCCACCTCAACATGAGGAAGGACTTCTTAATACTGAGGGTGGCAGAGCACAGGAGAAGGCTGCCCAGGGAGGTTTTGGAGCGTCCCTCTCTGGAGAGTTCCAAAATTCACCTGTATGTGCTCCTGTGTCACCCACTCCAGGTGACCCTGCCTTGACAGAAGGGTTGGACTAGAGGATCTCCAGAGACCCCTTTCACCCATAGTTGTTCTGTGATTCTGTGATACTCTAAATCACTATTTAATAAGTGAGATGGGTATCATTCACTAACTAAGGAAAGATAATAAATTTTGTATATATTTTGTATTAAGGATTGGAATTCACCAGAAATGATCAGGCTAATTTCAATAATATTTCCCAAAGGATCCATCTCCAGATTTGATAGTTTTTAGAAAGCTCAGTCATTTTTATTTTTCTCTTTAAAATAAATGGTTGCAGTGACATCTGCCATCCTTTTGTGCTTTTCTACATTTTCACAGATTTGAAAGGCCTGAAAAATAGAATGGAATTCTTTATTTACAGATAAGAACATACTCACTGCTTGTGATCAATAGTGTTATATCTAGAGATTCAAGCAGCTCAGTTAGAACCATAACAGGCAGAGTTTATTACCAGTAAATCAATATGATGTCTCTTAGCCATGCATCTCTTTCAAGAATCTGTATAGTATAATGATTATCATTATAAAATAAAGTCCAGTCTCTCTTTTGCTATCTTCTGGTTTTGATCTTGTAAAACTGGGAATTGATTTTCCTAAAAATCAATATTATGTTTCCACCATGTGGCAGATACACCACTTAGCAACAGCTACAGGTGCCAGCCCTTGAGTGGGACTGGGAATGAATACATGCTGAGGGAGAAATTGCTCAAAAATTTCAAGATCAACATCTCCAGGCTAAAGAGCTATTTATTTTCTATGCCATGGGTGCAACACACAGCAGCCTTCCCTGAGCAAACATGATGTGCATTTCCAATTGATTTTTCTGTTTTCCTCAGCAGATTTAACCATCAGCAAGAAATATCTCTCATTCGTATGCTGGATTTCCACAGATGTGAATAAATCCTGCTCATCTAACATGAGAGAAAGTCAAGGAAAGCAGAAAGCCAGCTGCTGCCCTTAAGATAAGTTGAAGGTTCATCTACTTTGATAATGACAGTCATACGAAATATCAGACATTTATGCTCTCAGCAATCCTTGTCAAAACTTTATTCATTTAGACAGAGTTGATACAAGACGAGATGTAAAGAATCACTTAATTTTATACAGGTATTAAAGGGCTATAAGCCTTCATTAGGTAGATGAAGACTGATAACAAATCTGATTGTCTTTAGGCTATGCTGTGCCTCTGAGATCTCATCAGTATCTAAATTTGTCATAAACCATGATTAACAAAAAGAAAAAATATTGCCTGTTTGGACAATTTGCTTGCTTCATTAAGATACTGTTACCGACTTCTAAAAGAGATGGGACACTTTATAGTTTTTATCTTATTTTTCCCTCTAAAAAGCCAAGATACCACGTCCTTCGCGACATCACATTTATGAGGAATTTTAAACAAACTCTTTATGTCTCTTAGAGAGAGCTCTTCCAACTGTGTGTGTTTCCAGGCAAGTCCCAACAGGAAAGCACAGCTGTATTCCCGGTAGCTATTTTCTGAGCACAAGAGTGAAGTTTATTCTCAGAGTCTGAAGATCAAGAGTATTCCTACATATGCACTACACAGTGATTTTTCAACACATCTGGAATTTTTTTTTCCCTTTCTTTCCCTCTTTGTTTTTGGGATTTATTTTTTGCAATATTTTTTAAAAAAAGCTTCACATTTCTGATAAAATGGCAGTAGCTATAAAAAAATAAATGGTTTTTTTATAGGATTCGAGTATCAAGACATCGTCATATAGAGAATTAAATCAAAATACTGCAGTGTCCACCCAGTTTTTCCACTAAGAGTTTGCCCGTGATAACAGACTTTCCTGTGGTCCCCAGCGATCCAAATAGCCAACATACTTTGCTTCTGCTACGTACTTATTTAGCAGATATGAAAACTTGTCCTGTCATACTGAAACATTGAATTGTTTTGACATCAGTCTTCAAACAGCATTACCTAGTGTATTGCTTTATGACTCTACACATTTGGGTTGCTATGGAAAGAATGAACTATCCCAATAAATCTCTCTTTATGGGCAGTAAATTCAAATATGATCAAGTTTCTGAGGATGCAAAAGCTTTATTGTCAAAGACCTCATTCTCCATGCTTTTGGCCATTATGTCATGCCCCATTACCATCTCCACTGCACAGCTTTATAGTTAGCAGTAAGCTTAATTCAGGATTGCAGTACTTTGCAAAGATTTTGCCAGGACAAAATTGTTCAGATGACGGTCTCTAGTTACTGTACTCTCTGTTTTAAAACTTCTTTATTTTGGAAGATTTTGTCCTTCTTTTAGCATCTAATGAATTTAAGAATTTCAAAAGTGTATGATTTTCAATATTTTCTTTTACTAAAACTATTATTTAAAATATTATTTGATAAGGTAATGAATCATACCCTAAGGTGTATCGTCATATATTCACATATTTACCATATCCATTTTTCAATAAGAGTGCTTTTGCTCAAATTTTACAGCGTGTATTTTAAGCTAATATTCCCAATTTAACGAATCACAGATATGCCTGGGCCTCACAATTTCATTATTGTCATAAACTTATTCCAAATTATTCCAAATACAGGCACACTATTTGTTTCTCAAACAGGAAAAAAAAGAAAGAAAAGTCATCTAATACCTGACATCATCTTTATTTATAGGAAAGCAGCATGTGGCAATCATGACACAAGAGATTAACTGTTCTTCAACACCCAAACATTTTTCATCTGAATTTTAAACCAGAGTCCCTCAGCATGGGGCTAGCTGTATTCTCACTTGAGAGGATCAATGCATAAGGCTTCTGGGAAGACATAGAGATGTCTGTTTTAGTAATCAGAGTCTGAGTAGCATAATTCCATGCACATAAAGGTACCTCATTCTAAGTCATCATGAAATGTTTATAATTCACAAAGCTGTCTATATTTGCAATAGTCAAGGCTAGTTTTTTTGTTTCTATTATTTTTTTCCACTGCAGATCATGCATTTCAAATAGTCACTGGAGCCACTACAGATACAGGTAAATCTCCTAATGAAAACAGAATATGATTTACATTTCTGTTTGTTTGCTTGGGTATTTTGTTGCTTTGTTGTTTGTTTTTTTTTCTTCATTTCCATTTACTAAATGGAAATAGCTCATATGATTTACTTCAATCAGTTTTGAGCTCTGATTTTCTCTCAATTAAAAATGAAATTGTTTCTGCATATTTTCTTATGATTTCCTAGTCATTTAACTCAACAATCTAATGGTTGAATAAGTTGAATGTGATTTTCAAACGCAGAGTGTTTCAGATAATTCTTTTCTATGCTTCTAATAGCCTAGCAGCTGTGATAAAGACCTTTCTAATTTATAAAACACACACACATATATATATATTTTTCCCACTATATAGTGATCATAAACACAACTTTTTTTTTTTAATTATTATTCCAGGGGTTCTGAACCAATATAGCTAAATGTTGATGCCTTCTTATCATGATCTGACAAATTTGCATATTGTCTAAAGTTTCACATAACATTTTAATTTTGGCATCTTCATGAGCATATGAAACCCACTAAATCTCAGTAGAAAATTACCCAGGACATGATATAAGTATAGAAGCACACTTGATAGAAACAGAAATTTATTTCAGAAAGTTAGGAAATGATATTTTGAAGAAACATGAGAAGTTGTTGCATACTGTATATACAAGTGTACCTTGTCTACAGTGAAAATGCATGAAATTTGTGAGTGAGAGATCCAAAGTCAAAGCATTTGTGAAAAGTTTTTAAAAAATTATTAAATAAAAAAACAGTGAATATTCCTTTATTCAATATTTTTGTTAACTATAGTGAAAAATCACTGTTGTGATATACAGTAAAACTTAATCAGAGTTTTACTTCCCACTTCTACTTTCTAGATCATATTATTTCTTCATCAAATAAAACTAGGTGGAACTTTAGAGAATTCGGCACAGAACATTTTCTCTGTAGAATACTACAGGCAGGTACTAATAACCTATAAAAATGTGTCATTATCAATCCAATTTGATCATTCTTTCTATGCAATTTCTATTAAGATCTCTCAAATTCATTTAGAATTCTATAATGACTTTACCTCTCTCAGTTCCTATGTAGGTCTTCTGATAAAAGGAAAGAGAATTTTATAGCAGTAGCCTCAAATCACAGTCAGGATTCATTACAAAGTAAAAAGGACTAAGCAGTACTGATGACTGCTCAACAATTAGAATAACCTGTCTGTCCAAGAGATGCAACTACCTACATGAGAGCTTGACTGTTAGGCTTGAACACGTGTGCAAGAGTAAATGTACAGGAAAGACTTTGACCCTACAGACCTGACTGCTGAAGTATCTGTGTGCATTTTAGAGAAGCACCTATGTAAGAATTTAGAGGCTGTATGAGCTTAGGGAATCTTAAGTTAATTAATAAAAGCATGAAGGACAAAATCATAGGTATGTTTCAGACCTTTTATAGATTATAAAAATTTTAGTCTGGTCCTGTAGAAAATCCTTCTTTTCTTGCAGGAGTGATATTACCAAGAACTTTTGCCCTCTGTGGTGTGCTACTTAGTCCTTTCCTTGGGGAGAAAATTAATAGGCAAAATTTACCTTCAAAATGAAGTAGAATGAGGTTCTCTATTCTTCCATACAGAACTCCACTCATCCTTGACCTGGGAACAACTGCCCATCACACATCTGCATGAAAGAATTTTACCACACGCGTCTGACATTCCAGAAGATTCTCCCAGTCTTCTCAATGTGTATTATACAGGGATGGGAGGGAATAAATGATAGATTTCTGTCTTTTTTTTTTTTTTTTTTTTTTGCCTGATCTAAGAAATTTTTCAATAAATATTTTTTGATTCAAAGAAAAATAAGAAGCAATGGATATGACTCTCTAAGTTCTGACAGAGATGGCAAAACATTTTGGTATTGAGTGCCAGATATATTTTGAAAGTGAATCTTGTTGATGCCAGACCAAATGTTTCCTGAAATTAAATTTGGCAGTCTTAATTTAATGTAAAGCATTCACTTCAAAGAATTCTGAAATTGAGACCCCTCCCTTCTAATGAAACTCATGTTTATTGACTGAAGACTCATTTTTCTCTTCATACATAAAAGTACATGACAAAATACACACTTTATTACAGCTGAGGATCAGTCAAGGAACTGAAGCTTTCTGTACATCTTACAGCCTTTTGCACTCTATCATTTTCTCTTTTTACCTCTTAGTAAAGAAATATTTTTTTTCCAATATTCTACTGATTTTCTTTGTTATATTCTATTTTGAAATGAAATGGAAAGAGTTAATAAATCATTAACAGAAACTCTGGAATTTCTGGAAAGTTTAAACTAAAAATCATATTTAGGCTTTGAGTTTTTGATATATTTATGAGGTGGGTTTTTTTGTTAGAAAAGGTCATAACTATTATTTACATTGAAAGCATGTCTATTTAAGCCAATGGATATCAGTCAACAATTCATGTAATAACTTGGTTGCCTAAACAAAGTTGTATATCCTTTTTTGGGTTTGTTTGTTTGTTGGCTTGGTTGATTTGGTCTGGAGGGTTTTTTGGTCTTCTTTTTCCCTTTCCTAGGAAAAGAGTGAACCATCCTAGTGTCTTCTGTCATTATTAATATCCATCAATTTTTGGATCATTCACAAGTAAGGGAGTTTGTAGAGCCTTCTTTGGGGAAAAAAAAAAAACCTCAGACCAAGACTTCACCTCTCAACTCATTACGGTTCAGATTTCATATTCCGTTTGAAGAGAGCCATAGAGTGCCCAATGCATCGATAGATGACAATATTGTAATGACATCACTTGAAAGAAAAGGAGAGTCTCTCAAGGCTCACAAATGTAAATTATTCAAGAATAAGGTGAAACAAGAAAAGATGAGAGGAATTCACTTTCTTTAAAATTCTAAGTGTTTCAGTACACCAGCCCTGGGCAATTCTTTCAAAGCTAGATAGAGAGAGGAGATTGGTTTTGCAAAAGAAGACCCAAGGACAAACTTTAAGTGTGTTTTTATCAGAGACTGACTAGGAGGGGCTGTTTGAGTAAATAGCTAAAGATTTTTGACAATAAAACCCCAAATCACATAATTAAATACATTAGTGGACCAAGGTCTATCTCACTTTAACTAGACTTTTTTCACAGGCAATATCTATTGGAAAGACAGGAATGATAATTTCCAGGCTAAAGGCAATTAAGATCTAGATAGGTGTGTTGTCCACTGTGGCAATGTGGTACCTGAGTTTCCATAGTACTTCTTCTTCCTCTTTGTTTACCTCCTAAATATATATATGAACAATTCCATTTTGCTGGATAGCTCTCCAGTTCCTTTCTGCCAACATGACTTCTTTTTCCATAATTATCATGGCACTCATAACCTCATAACCTCCAACTTTGTATTTCATGTTGTCCTATTATTGCTGCTGAAGTCCTGGTGTTGCCCAATTTTCTCTATAATTTATTTGCACTGACACTACCTTCCAACTGAATGTTTTTAATCCATACCAGTACTATACTTTTAGCTTATTTTCAAAATCAATCTAAAGTCTCAGGCATGTAGTGACAGGACTAGGGGGAATTGTTTCAATTACAGGATTCAAACCTTTTTATGTCAGTTTTTCTCATAAATTAATTCTGTGGGTGTTTTTGGGGTTTTGGTTTTTGGTTTTTTGGGGTTTTTTTTTGTTTTTTTGGAGGGTTTTCTGGTTTTGTATTTTGGGTTTGTTTTGGGTTTTTTTGTTTTGTTTCATTGTTGGGTTGGTTGGTTTGGTTCGGTTTTTTTGGTTTTTTTGGGTTTTGTTGTTTATTAGGTTTGGGTTTTTATTTCTTTCTATCCATTTTAGTTTTTATATTTCTCATTCCATGTCTGTTTCCTCTCTAGTTTTACCTGCTAGATTTCAAATATATTAACACTGAGAAATGAAAAAGACAAGTTCCTAAGTTCTACACCTGACATGCAAATTTATTATTGAATTTGTTATTTATTATTAAAAATGTATTATATAATTGAATGAGCAGAGTGCATAAGCAGGAATTACCCAGGGGAAGACATAAGTCATTTTGTGACAGGTTACATGTACTTAATGCAGCTATTCACTTTTTTATTCATGAAAAAGTGTGGATTCTACATTAAGTGTTGAATACCTTGATGGCCTTGACTATTTTTGCAATTGAAGCCTTCTTCAAATATATTTACCCATGTGTCATGTGGACCTGTACCCATTTAGAAAATATTCAAATGACACATGGATTGTCAGCCCTCATTACAAAGCTGTGCCATATTTTATTTTAAAAAACAGCTTGAGAGATGCTTAATAATTTTATTTATTAATTATGGAACAAAATCTGAGACAATGAATGTTGACAGAGGTTAGCCATACCCTGTACAGTAAGAATGCTAGCATAAAATAACAGCCAGTACATAGAGTATTATTTTCAATCACTCTTTATAAGATTTTTTCCCTTCAGTAAAGCAGTAGTAAATTTATCACTATTATTAACTTACTTTTGTAAATGTAGTTTCCAGCTGTCTGAAACTGTTTTAACCTGTATGTCTATCACTGAAGCTAGAACTTGAACACATTGGTACAAGGGAATTTGCAATGAAGTTACTCTTTTCAGAAATATAGAAAGGCACAAAAGCAACCTCCTTAATTTTGTAATTTAATTGTTATATCTGCATTAAAGAGGTGTTGCTAAAAATTACATAATAGCTCAAAGGACAGATAAATCCTTGAGAAGGACTTTATACCTGAACAAATCTTTATAGGAGACTATTTCAATTGGCTGACTGTAGAGTGTCTTTAAATGTAAATGTCTTTAGGTTTTGCTAAGTTTGCACCACTGTCAAGCATTGCATTTTGCTCTCTAAAGCCTGACAGGATTAATTAAAGACACCTCAAAATGTATTTTTAGTTTGTTTTGTGGATTGGGGTTTTTTTGGTTGGTCAGTTGGCCTGGGTTTTGTTTAGTACATGCATGTATTTTTGTATTAGCCTTGGGTCCACTTATATTAAAAGAGTCAAGATTTCTACTGATCAGTATTTCCTTTCCATAAGTGAAAAGTATCCTGAATATCACATTTCCAGAGTCTGCCCAATGTGACAGTAGACAACCTTCTCAAAGTACAAAACTATACAATTGTTTAAAGAATCACCACATCTGATCTGTGAATTCTGTAGCCCTGCAACCAGCTCAGCATCTTACTTGCACAATCAACCCTTTTTATTTTACCTAATTAAACTTTGATTTATGTTACTGAGACTGTCTGTATGCAGGACACTGTAGAAGAGAATGAAGTGCCAGCCCGAACTGGGGTTCCCTGAGGTTCAACCACACAGAAAGGTCACAGGTTACAACACACTGGCTGATGTTAACAATCATGCTCTTAGCTTTGTTTGGTTATCTCCAATTATCACAAAAGATAAAAATCATAATTTCCAGGTTGTGATACTAGAGCTGTGTTTCTCTTTGTCTCGGCATTCAACTTCTGTCCCTTAAGAATTTCATTGCTGGAGGAGGTATATTTAGATAGTGATATGGTAAGCCTCAGTTCTGCAGTGTTTCAAAAGGAATACAGAAGACTTAACTCTCAAAGACTGTCTAACCCTTACTTTTTCTTCCCTTAATCCTATATTTCTAAACAATACATTAATGAAGAATTTTCATGGTTTTTTTAATACAAAATAACTCTTAAGTGTCTGGTGATAAATGTATTTTGTCCCTTGCTGTCAATTGCAATTGCAGGTAACTGACAAGGAATATTTTCGTGTGCATGTTACTGGGAGTGCTGGTCTCCATGAGCATGTGAAGAATTCAATCATTAAACACAATGAGCACACAATTACTGGTTCCTATCTTCTACCAACATATTTGAGAAACAAATAAATGCATGGCCCCTACATCTGCCCATGTTAAAACAATCTGACTACATTTCTCCTGCCTCTGGTGTGCCTGAGTAGTCCAACAGAGTCTATTTACTTCAATCTTTTCAAATTCACCTTTAATGAAACCTCCTACAAGTCTCACTTTACCAGCCATTTGATGGATTTATCATCATCTTACACTGTTTTCCCAAGAGTTATCTTTGCATCACATATAGTATTCCATGGTGTAACTTTTTACAGCATTTTAGAAATATATAATTTATCCATTTTTAAGAGCTGTATAATATTTAATAGTAAATATCTTTTCTTAACATTTTCATCAGGACAAAATTTTTATCTAACAGCATTTGGGATTTGGAAGCATGGACTTTAATATGATGAAGTTGAGAAGCAGAAAGAATGAGAAGGAGAAAGCAGTAGCAACTAAGTTCTTGTTATTCCAAAGAATCCCCCTCACTGTTCAGTGCTCCTAAATTTAAAATTAGAAGTGTTTCACTGCACCTGAATTACTTTGGCTCAGATAAGTAATTCCAATAGATCGGCTTTAGTGATAATCTTCTAACTTTAAATTTAGACTCACTGAAATGTCTGGTTCCTTCAGAACATAATTTTCCAGGCTGAAGAAGTTGTCCTGTGGAGCTGCAGCTAGCATTAAGGGGAGAAAGAGATTAGTGATATTGTACAGTATATTCAGTTACTCAAACCTTGAGTAATTTTTCATTTTCATTTGAAATGTTTATATACAAAGTTTCATTTTAGGGAATGTGTCATATCACAGTTATTAATGGGAAAAGTGACTGAAAGTTCAAAAAGCTTTACATAAGCAAAGAGATAATGGAGGCAGGCAAATATAAAATTGCAAGTGAACAGAGGCTAGCAAAAAAAACTTGTGATCAAGGCTCAGGAAGAGCCACAGAGCATAGAAACTCATATAATGAAATAAGTTTTAAAAGATTTTTTAACATTCACCAACTTGAGATGAAGTTAATGAATGTGATATGAGAAGCTAGAAAGGTATCACATTTTATGCTCTGCAGGCACATAATAAACTTTGGGGTTATAGATAAAAGATGATAAATTCTGCCAAAAGTTGAGTCACTTTTAACTTCTTGAAAATAATCTGATTATATCTAAGAAATTCAAAAGCAACTAAGGGACTTAAAGTACTAAGTCTGGATTTGCTTCACTTATTTTCTTATTCAAACCTCACTCTAGGTAGACTTAAAGGTTGGAAAACTCCTAAACTAAGTCAGCTGTCTGAAAGCTGCTGTCCAGTCCACATGGGTAATTTAAATTCCTTCCATTGTGAACACAGACAGACACTCCAGAACAGTAGTATTGGACATTTCTGATTTTTCAATAATGCTATTCATACTCTTTCTCTGTGAATCATCTGTGCCATTCTCAGTGGTAACATTTTATAACCTTTATTAAAAATACAAATATTGACATAAGGTACAGCACAGCAGAAAAGAAATACAAGTTTCTGTAAGTCCATACCCTGCCTCAGCACCCTTTATCCTCTGGTCAGGCCTGTCATTACCAGAAAAGGGTTGGGTTTTTGTGTTATATAAATTTATCTTCTTTTTTGAAAAGCTCTCTCTACTGTCTTCTGTCTAGAAAAAAACCAAAATTTCATATACCAAGGCTCTTCCTGTTGGAATCACCTTAGAGATGGCAAATGAAACATCAGTTCATTAAATTGGTGTTTAGCTATAATTGTCTTATGTATCACTTCCACTCCATTTGTCTGTCAGTTTTGCATAAACTGAAATCTTAGTTAATCTAAAACCAGAATACATTTCTACATTTTTCCTCAGGGGTCATGGAATTTCAAAAAGTATTAGCAGACTTAGTTGACATCTTAAAACACCCCAGGACACTTCAGTACCCTTGGGTGAAAAAGAAAAGGAGTCATTTATGTAAACAAATGTACGGAGAGAGGAGAAAAACCAACAACAAACAAACAAACAAACAAAAAAAAAACCCTCCAAAAAAACCTCCAAACAAACAAATAAAAAAAAAAAAGAGGAAGACAAAAACAAAAAAATGATGGAAGTGGAAGCAAGACAGAAAGATTATTACAAATGTGCTGACTTCTGTGGGAGGAACTGTGCTTCAACCAGTAGCAAAACCAAAGCAATGGTTTTCATTCATTTTCAGATAATGAATGTTGCCCTTTCTGCTGTGACATTTAAAAAGAGGATGAAATGAGGCATCATGTAGAAAAGTGCACACTATGATGATCCTCCTTTAAAATAAATAAGCAAGTCAGCTTTATATGATCTAGGTTTGAGTTTCCTGGGCTGTTGAGTATGTGCACATTACTGTACACAAGAGATACTTAGGGCTGGGAGAGAGTACTGAAGAGAGAATTAAAGTGGAAAAGTCAGTATAATTCTACTTATAAACCGTTCCAGAAATAGGACATCAACAGATGAATGTATTTGGTTTGGGAAGTAAAAAAGAGAGTAAGATTTTCAGAAAGACATTTGGAAAATAAGAATATTTTAAAAAAGAGTAGGTCAAGCTTCCAATGACTAAATTAGACTCAAATCACTAGAAATTTTTTTGCGAAAATTTGGCCTTTGTTGTATTAATTTGTTTATTTGTTTGTTTCATTAGCATATAATTGTTTTCATAAAATGAGATGCAACATTCACAGTCTGTCCTGAACTTTCTGTGGAGAAAAAGGATGTCAATTCAACCCACACACCAGAAATAGTAGAACAGAAGTCAGACAGTGGGAAAAAATAAACAAACAAATAAACAAACAAACAAACAAACACACGGAAAGATTCAAGCAATTGTATGTATACATATAAAGAAAGTTCAAAACAGAAATTCTCAGAACACCTAGTGGAAGGCTGAAGCACTTGTGCTAGGTGAAGTAAAGTTTGGTGCTCCTTCTCTAGTCAATAAAGACAGAAGGAGAGGAAAAAATGTCAAGAGTATGATTAAGCCTGCCAGAGTTGTGACCTGTCCTTTGGAGGATCTTTACATGCTGGTGCTACCCTGTCCTATCCTGAATCAGACCAAGTGGGAGAGTGAATTTTCTTCATCAGTGTCAGGCAAGTGTTTTGGGATGAAGTAAATCACCCTCTTAGAATGCCTCATTCTCTCCACTAGCTAGAAGGAAAGATGATTTGGACCAGTTTGAGCTTTGGCAATGATCTCTTAAACACCTAGATTTGCAGTCCTAAAGTATACATATTTTCAGCAACTAAATTTAAATGGAATTAACTTTAGCTCTAAGGTCCTGAACCTTTGCTGAAATCAGTAGGATGTGTTTTACTGAGTCAGCTGGGTGTGTAAATGAGACAGATATTCTTAGTCAGTGATAATGTAATTGTCTTTCAAAAGGTGGATAAAAATAAAATAACAAAGCAACAAAAAACACCTGAACCTGAATTATTATTCAAGAGTAACAATAATCTGATAAAGATGAAACAATGTGAACTTCCCATTTGATGACCTGGTCTACCAGATCAAAACCAAAATGCTTATAAATGAAAATCAGAAAGATGCAATCAAGGAAAGTTAAATTACTCCATTGCATATATTTTATCTTAGTTCCTTTGTATTGACCTAGATCCAATTTTGAAGATTAGTCTGAAAAGTTTTTTCAGTATATCTGGCCTTCTCTAACCTTCCAACAGTCCAGTTCTTCATCCTAGACAAAATCAGGAGGAAAAAGATTTATTTCTTCTTCTCTACATACAGATGCGGAGGGTAAAATTTAAGAAATAGGACTTTGGTGGTTTAAGTTTGCTTTGAGGATATAGTCTGCCTTATGTTTTACTGAAAGGAATCTAAACTACAGCATATTTTATTGAAATGGCAGAGAAGCACACATACTGGATATTATCTAGAGGTCCTTTCCAGCCTAACCATTGAATGATTCTGTGATGAATCTGAAATAAAGATTATTTTGACCATCATTAGATAATTTATGGTATTATGTTGTTTTAATATTTTTTGAAGGACTACTGTACTATGTTGCAGATTACTTTTCTATTGCTCATGTGATTTACAGAATAAGTATGACTAAACTGGGTGTTAACAAATAATGTCTGTCCATCACCTAGAAGGGAATGATAGATGAAAAAATATTATTGTGAAAAACCCCATTGTTTTATATCTGCAGTTCTAATGTATTTCTTATAGTTCATTACTTAAGCCACCAATTAGAGAGTGACCTTCAGAAGTATTCTGCAACTGTCTGACGTGTAGAGTTGTATTACCTGTGGTTTTGCCTCAGGAAGACTGCCAAAGAATCACAAAGTCATTTCACATGTAGATTACTGATTAGATGTTGTATTTCTGTCACTAATACTAGCTTGTCACAAATTTGTCACAAATGTAGTTTAATGTTTATGTTATTTTGCCTTTGTGTAAATATCTATAGAACAAGCAACACTGAAGATACATCAAATCACCCTAGACAACTCTGTAAGCAATCAATGAGAAAATGGAGATACCAACAATAATGTCCTAATTTGTTCCAAATTCATAAAACCAAGGGTGCACAGACAAGAACAGCAATTTCTAGTTCCAGGTACATTACCATAGACATTACCTTTTGGAAGAATCTGATTTCCCCAGTTCTATTGCCCATCGTAACCCTGCTTTAGTTCCACTTCCATGCCATTTTTACTTTACTATGTAGTAAAGCATAACTGTATATCATACCCTAACAAATAAAATACTCCTTCTCTCCAAGCAGCTCTATAAAACTAAGTGACCCTGCTGAGCTGTGTCCACTCCTTTGCATAATATTTAGCTGTAAAAGGAAAGCAGAATTGAAAAGTAAGATTTGCTTTTAAGATTTATAATGGTGACAAACTCCTCTGGAACAGCAGTTACAGTAGTTATGAAAGTATGTCATGGATATCTTTAACTATCAACGACTTCATCCTGAAACTATTAGATAGTAATTTGTAATAATAAGAACAGTTTTGTCAAAAGCCATACTTAATTGCGTATATAAACTTCAGTTCTCAAATTAAAATATATGTCACTCTAACTAGAAATATACGGTGTTCTTGATAAGTATTCTTAAGCTGACTCTCTTCACTATCCTTCCTTATGAGACTTTTTTCAGTACTATGACAGTTTATGATATTCTGGTATTTGATAAAGACTGATTTTGCTTTTCATAAGTTAAACCACTTTGAGACAAACTGACATTGTTAGCTAAAAGAAAACTGGCATTTCTTCATTAATCAAATAATGATGGATGGAAATATACTGAATGATCATTATTTCATCAAGAGCAAAGGCAAGTCCTAATGGACATAAAATAATCACAGTGGTCAATGACTGATTTTAGTGTCATTGCAGTCTTATAAGTAAAGCTCCAAATTTAGAAGTAAGACATATATCTAAGCTCTTAATCAACCCTGTGATAGAAGTTGTAATGATTTGAGGTTGTACCTATGCATTACTTATCCATTGTGTGTAATAATGGCAATTGTTTCTTTGTAACATGCTTTGTTTTGAAGATATTTCTTACTGATTTTTACTATGCCTTTTCTTTCTTTCACTCCACATTCAATATCTATGTTCTACCTTGGTAATCATTCACCCCCAGAAATACTCCACTGGAGAAAATTGTAGTTTATCCAAATGATCAAATACAATTCATAGATCTACCCTAGGGAAGATCAGCTAGTTGAGATTTTTATCATCTGATGAGATAAAAGTCTCCTTCTTCTTGCTCTTATGCAGTCTCCATGATCTGTGCTCTCCAAGTGACACCATACAATTTTATCTTCCTCACTGCATAATATTTCAAAAAGGAAAACACAATACCTACTCTAAAAATTTCCCACATAGGATACACATTTAGAATAAGATCTAGAATCATGTGCTTCCACTTCTGAGGAAAAAGCTCTAATCATAGTGGTATTCTGTAAAATGTGAGACTTGAAATACCATCTTCCTTTTTTTTAAGGATTGCTCCTGCTCCATTTGGCATCATGGCAGGCTGGAACTCAAGTGAAGTTCCACATTCCTCCTTGTTCCTTTTATTGCCTAAGTTTGATGGAAATGATAGACATTTGAAGGCATTCATAAATATATATAAGCAAATATATACATTTGCTTTAGGAGGATCCCACAGAATGAGATGGTTCATAAATATAGATACATAGATACAGCATTAGACTATTGCCTCAGGCACTGTATCTCATCCTTTGGATGAAATCTCACAATACACTTGTTGAAATGACACACTGGTGCTGAACTGGATGCTTTGCAAAGCTTGCTGTGCATGCAGAGCAACCCCCTTAAAATCCACATTTTTTCACTATCTTGTTTCTGTCAATGAACTTAGAAAATAGAGTAATCAAATAGTGCTGTGTAAAATAATTAGCTTACACCTGAAAAATCATGACAGGAAGATGAAAAGATAGAAGTAACATTCAATTCCACTAACATGACATAACAAGATAAGGAACTCATTTGATATGTTTGAAACAGGTTTGCAGATGATCTTGAAAATACAACAGATTTATCTTGTCCTTCTGTGGTGAAGAAACCAGCTTCCAAAGTATCCCTATAAACAAAAGTGTAGACATTCAAAAGAAAGAAAGGGCTTTCTTATTTTTTGGGGATATAGAAAAAAGAAAAATAATTAATTAAAGAAAAGGATTTAGTAAGCAACAGAAGTACTATCAGAGGGGGGTGGGGAGAAGTAGATTTATGCAATTGAAGTACTTTACAATATGAAGGTTGAAGACAAGAAGCAATAATGATGAGAAGTGAAGGGATACAAAAGCATTATAAAGGTCATCTGAAGACCTGAGACTGTCTTTGATAAGTTTTTACTTAAAAGATCACATACAACCAAAAATACCCTTTAACCTACCTTTTTAGCCTTGTAACCATGAGGTGTAATTAAACAAGGTTAAGTGTGATAGGTCCTAGAATATGTAGCATATAATAATAAAATCTTAGTACGAAAATAAAAACGATAGTTTAATATCCTCTAAATAGTTTGGTTAGGAGAACTGATCTGTAATTATAACTGCCAGGTCATGTTTTCTAAATAAAAAAAGGAATAATTATGCAGGTTCCATAGTTGTTGGTGGGCACTGATGCCAGCCAATGCGAGTTCAAAGCCTTGTAGACTTATTACAACTGCACAACAGTTATTACTATAACAAAATTGCTAACACAGAAATTAAATGGCTTTGGATATCAAAATGGTTTACTCACAGATATTCAAATAATTTTAAATATTACATAACTTCCTTTTCTTGTAGACAGGGAGATGGCAATGTCTGTGAGGAAAGTTGGGCAGGTCAGCTCTGCAGTCCCTGCTGAGCAGTGCACACTCCTAAGAAAAATAGCCATGAGTACCCTTGGAAGCCATTTCAGTGATCTCTACTCCTCCTATCTCTCTGAATCTCCCTCAGGGTTCTCTCTTGGGTATTCCTGTAGTCTCTCATATATTCATGCAATTTTTCTGAAGCCATTTCTACCCCTGAAACCATGTATGCTGTATGCTCCAAGAGCATCTTTCAGAACACTTACTGTGTGTCTTCCCAAAAGTGTCATCCCAAGTGGGCCCCCAGGAGTATCTCCTCCATGTGTCTGCCCCAAAATCCTGCCTGCATTTTTCCCCCAAGCCTCTCACCTGTTTTCCCAAGAACCTATGTTCTATCTATCTATCTTCCTAAGACTATCCTCTTAAGACTCCACCAACAGCTGCTATCCATGTTTCCCCAAGCACATTTCACCATGTCTCCCAAAAAAAGCATATCACCCATGTCTCTTGGCCCTAGCAGCTGCTTGTCTTGTGTAAATATGTGTGAGCTGGAGCTCCACTGGCTTCTCTGCCTGGCTGCAGAAACAGCCTTCTCCATGGCTACCCCTCAGTGCTGCTGGCTATTCCCAGTACGAACCTGGGTGATAAAGCCACCAAAACACACACATGGGTAAAGATTGAGCATGAAAGAGGACAATGGTGCTGCATGGCTGACCAGAGCTTTGTGCCACTGCACAGCCCCAGCAAGGGAAAAAGGCAATGGCAAGTGATCCATTCAGCACCTGGAGGTAAATAAAGCCAGACAAATGTCACGAGGTGAGTTAAGGGTGTCTGTACAGTACAGGAAGGGCGCTGGTTTTGTGTGACATGCAGCACACGCTGTTACTGTGCATCAACAGATGTAGCTTTTGGAAGCACAGACTTTGTATGTCTCCACTCTGCCAGTGGACACTTTATGTGCACCTAAACATGTCTGAACTACACTAACCACATAGTACTTCTTAGCTCCATGATTTACTAGCCCAGAATAGTGTCTATTTTCAAACAAATCCATAAATTCCATTTAACCTGTTTTCTGCATGCAGTACCTGTGAGCAAACTGGCAATATTTAAATGGGATTTGATTTCTGTTGTTAGGATTATTATTTTTAGATAGAATATTTTACTGCATGGATCAGTTTTCAAGTTTAAAATTCATTCCCTAGCATCGGTCAGATAAAATTGCACATGATTATTAGTGTTTGGATGAGCACAGAAGAAATTCTGTAAGAAATCCTTCTGTGTGCCAATCAGTTTGTGAAAAAGCTTGTGACTTTGAAATATGCTTGTGTGTGTGATCTCCCCTGCTATATTTCATTTCCTGAAGATATGCAAGTAGGTTAAGAGATGCAAACAGGGCTAAAGCAGACTAGTCTACAAATGCTGATATTCGTGCAATCTGAGAATTCTCCCCCCATAATTGCAATTTCTAAAAACTATGTTTATTGCATTTCAAAATAAACATTTTTATTTATTTCTTTATTTATTAGTGGTGGAGAGAAAACTGGATAGGCATCCTTTCTTTTCTTCTCTTCACATGTCTAGTCACTTATCACATCTCTCTCCCCCTCCACTGAAAACAACTCTGACTTCAGTAAGTGATGCTGGTTTCTCAGTAACTTTTGCAAATCAGTTTACTTAATTAAATTTCAAAACATAGGCTATTTAGGTGAAATCCAATCTGAGATTAAGACATCTAGATTTAGAGAGTTTATTCTACTGCCTAAACACAGATGTCTATACAATTTCAAACACCCTTTCTACCTCTAATGGGTACTTCAGAGGGACATGAATCTCCAATAGCTCCTGTGTCATATCTGTCAGACCTGTGCAGCTGTCTTTGATACTCTAGGGCTTCTGAAATTGCAGCAGAAACTGAAATGAGGCTTATGGCAGAGCACTAGATTTGAAATATTTTTAGTAGCTTTCCAAGTGAGACTCAGTTACCTAAACAAAGGCACACAGTACCATATGAAATAGCATATTCAAAAAATCTGCAAAGAGCTGACAGATATGATACAGGACCTGCAGAAGCTCATCATATTCAGAGTGGCATCTAGAGACTAACTAGAACACATAATAATGCCACTGAATTACACAAGAAGAAAAGAGCTGCAGGTGATACACTCAAATCTAGAATCCTGCATAACATTGCTGTTTGCGGGGGTATGGGTTCTCAAGAAGTAAAGTCTGCTCTTATCTGCTCGATCCCACAAGATTTTGTTTTTTACTTGTGAAAGTTTTACTTCTCTGTAAATTTTTCATATAAATTCTTTTAAATATTTAGACTTTGCTCTCATAACATGAGCAATTTTCATAAAGAAATATCTTTCCAATAAAGGGATATTCTGTCCTCCTGCCTTCTGATAAGCTGTGATGGATATCCTCAAGATAGTACAAACATTCTTCTGTACACCTTTAGTACCTGTTTCCAAGCTGTAGCTGCACCTAGCAATATGCAAAAGAGCTATTCTGAATAAATTAATAATTTTGTGCTTGTGGCATTACAAAGTGGGAATGGCACTGTTTATTTCTTTATTTGCAAATATATCAAAATTCAAAAATATTTCGTCTTTTAGAAAGAAAACAAAGACAATTGGAGACTCATATCCTTTAAATTCATATACTTAATTATTTATCTGGAAACAGTTTTTCCTTGGACATCAGGCATAGATTTAATCTCAGGAGGAGTTTGAAGATTTTATCTGAAACAGTTTCACAGGGAATGAAGTGCATAGTCGTATGCATTTGATGGGGCCTGCTGTTTCCGTGGCAATGAAACTTGTATGAGGTTAATTCTTCCTCACAGTAAGGTTACTTTGATCATCCTCACTGGGAGCTCTGTGGCATGTATTAGCATGTATTCTAGGTTGATTTAGCAATGTAAGGAGTTGTAACTTAAATGGCAGACGCCTCTGTGGAAAAGCAATATAATCTGAGATAATAAAGGTTTCATAATCTATAGTGTTCAGGTCAGTCAAGTCTCTAAGTGACCTGGATTCTGTATGCTCAGCTAACACAGTTTAACCTCAATAGGTGACTAAGCACCACACAGGCTCTCTCTCAATCTCCCCTAGTGGGATAGAGGGGAAAATCAGAAGGCTAAAAGTAAGAGAAGTCATGTTTTGAGATAAGGACTGTGTAATTACTAAAAAAACAACCATCAATCCAAAGAAAATTAAACCGAAGGAAACAAAATAAAAGAAAAGCAATATAGGGGAACAGAAACAAAATGTTATGTAAGAGAACCCAGGTGCTCAGCACCAACAGACCGACACCCAGCCAGTCCCTTGGCAATGTCCTCCACAGCCAACCTCTCTCCAACCCCAAGTTTTATTGCTGTGATATCACAGTGTCCAGCATATCCCTTTGGTCAGTTGGGGGCAGATGTCCTGGCTGTGTCCCCTAACAACTTGTGCACTCCCAGCTTTCTCACTGGTGGGGTGGTGCAAGAGGCAGAGAAGGCCTTGACTCTGCGTCAGCACTGCTCAACAATACTTGAAATATTACTGTTCTATCTACAGTTTTTATCACAGATCCAAAACACAGCACCATGCAAGCAATACAATATGAAGAAATTAAACTCTGTCCTAGCCAAAGCCAGTGCAATATTCACCCCTTTTTCCACACCATTTACATCAAGCTCACTTCCACACAATAAAACAGATCCCTAAGGACCACTGACTCCAACCTCATCCTTTTACATACAAATACACATTTGTCATTCCCATAGTTTATGGGCCACCCCTGTGAAATGAACATAAAATACAATAGTCATAAAAATGTCCGTTGAGTTAGTTTAGCCATGACTTTGTTTTTCATCTCTTACGGCAGCCACTTCAGGCAGGAGATTTCTCTGTGTTGTGTGGCATTACTGGGCACCAAAACTAGCTCAGGTGCTAAAAATCACCCCTCTTGCACTGCTTCTTGTGAGTCTCATCTTCCCTGTCCAGGTGGTTCCTGCTACAGTATTTCCTATAACATGCAATTTAAAACATGGGTTACAAAAATTTAAAGGTACATCAATTACAGTATCTATTCCAGTACCCTTTGCACCGGGCCATAGAGCTTAACATTCCAATTCATTCCTCCCCCATCTTCAGCTTGATTAGCAGCAAGAGATTCCTGCTATTATAGCTGGGACATGTGGCAACCACAGCAATGGTGACGTGGACCACCATATAATATTGGCATCATAAATCAGTGGCATTACACAGTTCAAATAATGAGTTATTTTCATTCAAAAGAACTCTGCACACTTCCTAAGTTTCGTAACTTGTTCCATCTTGAATCTCAGCACAGGCATTGCATACTATAAAATTAAGAATGGCAAGAGCAATTTCAGAAACTACAGTCAGAACGAGATTAAATATATTCTCACTATACAGGAAGCCAGTAGTCTTTTTCATTAGCAACAGAAGTACATGCTTTTTCTTTCACTGTTCTGTTACATTAGTTGAATGCACTGCGTTTTTATTAACATTAAAATGTTGGACAAATTACTAAGGATTTTCTATCCCAAGGGCTGCAGTAGCTGGAAAAGTTTCTTCCATATGTCAGCTAAGAAGGGTAGTCCAGTATGGAGACTGAAAATAAGGGAAGGATCAGTTTGCAGACCTATATATCTTTGTATAAAACCACTTTACTTTTGATCAAAATCTCTAGTGTAGGATTTTCTATTTGTTTTTGTGCAGAAGGATCATAAGATGCTCAAATGTGATTTCTGAGAAATGCACACTTCCAGAATCCATTGATAGCTTTGCAGCCCACTCCATTCCTTGTTAGACTGCTCAGTGAGTAGGCAATGAAAAATCTCCTCTGCAGAGAGATGAATTCCACCAGTAGCCTGGAAAATGTGTTCTCTTCCCTCTGGACTCACAGAAGATTAATGCCCTCCAAGGCTTGCCTAGCCTTAAATAACATTGAAAAAGGAATAGCAGGTTCCCTGGTCTGATTTGTCCTAATCCAGAAAATTAAAATCATCAGAATATAACTGTCTAAAGAAATTAAATTTGAACTAGTAATATTGTTGTCTTTGCTTATATAGCCAGAAAGAATATCTGAACATATGAATATCCAAATTGTTAAAAGATATCCTGTCACCATGAAAATATATTTTCAGATGAGAGAAAAGGAAGGATTGGTATTTTTAAAGTCTTCTAATGGACAAAATGCAGATCTATCTTAAAAATGTAATAAATTTTCTATAGGATCAGACTTACAGTACCTCTAGTCCAATATTCTGCCTCAGACAATAGCAATGACAAAAGCTATTCAAAGAGAGTATGTAAGCCTGCCCATTTTCTGCAGTCCATCCCTGTTGTACTTCTCTTATAGCTACAAATATTGTAATTCGGATTTGAGAGGGAAATTCCCTTCCCTAGTCCTTTTAGCATCCCTTTATGGATCTGCTATCTTAGAATTTGTTCAATCCCTTTTTGTACTGGTTGATTCTGACTGCCACCAAATTCTCCTGTTGAAGTATTTTCCAGGAATTTACTGCCCACCGTGCAAAAATGTTCCTTCTCTTATGCTTTTAACTGGTCTCCTATTGCTTCCACTGACTATCCTAGTTCCACTATTCTGGGACTTGGAGATTTATAGAACTACATTCACCTGATCACTTCCTTCCTTCCTTCCATTTTCTTCTAACTGGACGGAAATTAATGTTTCTAGCATGTTCTGCCTCTGAACTGTCAGCTTTAACCTTCTATATCTATAAGCTAAAGAACATGAATTACCACAGTCCATTAAATGGCAGCTGATTTCAACAGTTCTGGATATTTATGTCAAAAGAGTGCGGGGAAAACAATATTTCATTGAAGCCCACAACTGGATATAATACACCAACTGAAACTTTCCTCAACAAGGCTGAAGGATTCATACATCTTGAAGATTATTCTCTTATTCACAATTTATAGTAGATATTTTAAAGATATTTTTATAGCTTTATGTAAATGAGAACCCTACTTAATCCTTCTATTTTGGTGATAAAACAACACTAATAACTTTTCTCAAAATTTGGTTATAGGAATCACTTTCACTGTTTTTTCCCTGCTTTTTCTTTTTTTTTTTTTTTTTAATGACAGCAAGTTTCTCTAGAGAGCATTTTGAGAAAATCTTTTGTGTCAAAGATCTTGAGATATTTTTCCCTGAGATTCATCCCAAGGACTCACTCCAGAACTTTTAGAAGCAGATTTGATGATTAATTTAGACCTTCTTATACTGGGGAGACTAGTTTACTTAGATATCCAGACTGACTTGATTTCTGGTGAAAATTCAGGATAGGAGTAGGAGTCCAAACTGAGCGCAGTTGTGAAGGCCTGATTTTTGTCATAGATCTGCAAGATTTAAGATGTTTCTTCCTTTGACTTCTGTCAAGAATAAATTGTGTACCTTGCCTCCTGATTGTCCTGAAGAGGGGTTTTTCCTCTCATTTCTTTTCCTCCCCTGATACATAAACAAATTAGCCAGTATTTAAGACCAAGTGCTGGAAATGAAAAGAAGGAAAGTTTTCTCCAAGTTCAACCAGACTGGTAGACTGCACATTGACAGCTGTCACACACAGTGGATGAGCTTCACACCAAGCAATAGGAATACATAGGTCTATCATTCTTTTCACCCCCTTACCTCCTCCACCCTCAGCAAATCCGTGCCTGAACAGAAGAGAGAATCACGTTCCCTCCTCTCTGACACTATGCAAAGAAAGGAGAGGAAAGCACAAGGCATACCTTATTTCCATTACTTGGCTTACATCCAGACACTCTGGTGGCAGGATTTCTTGGTTGCTTGAACCAGATTAAAAACATCAACCTGCCTTGCATCTACTCAGTGCATTCTAGCTCTGATGAGCACAGACATGATTTTTTGGGTTTTTTTCTCTTTAATGAGAATGTATCACCAGTAGAGACAACATTAACACAGCTGGCATGAATATCTCTGCACCTGATGCCATCTTACCTCAATTAGCAGAACAAGCACATGATCATCCTGCTTTAAATGAAGTCTGTCTAGATAAAAACATCTAAGAACGGTTAAACTTTTAAAAACACATCCTAAAAAAGCCAAAAAGCTCTTGGGTGTTACTGGTGCTCTTCAGTCATACATTGCCATACCCCTGCAACCTGAAGGTAAAAGTACTTGCTAAGGTGCTTTTCTGAAAATACAATAAGCATGTAATGGAGGTGTACAGAATATGCCAGTAGATAGACCAAGTCTTATTGCCTTTACTGATATTAAATAAAAGGCAATATACAGAGTAGAGAAATGCAAAATTAATCATGAAATAAGAGAAGCTTGGGAAACTAGTTTAACTCAGCCAAGCAGGGAGGCACCAGAAATGGTATGTTAAGGGCATAGCATGACCAAGTGATAAACCAGGAAAATAATCATTATAAATGAGTATAAATGGGAAATATTGCATTTCTCAAGGCTAGGGGAAACAATTTTATTCATACTAAAACAAGAGATAGTCTAGTAAGTTTTAGATTTATAAAATAAATAGGAAAGCTACTGATGTTTTGAACCTAGTCTGTATGTCAGCATCTAAACTGGAAGCTGCCAATCTGTCACTCCTTAGCATTTCAGTCACACTGTGGTGCCATGAGGGCTGCTGGGAAAACTTACTAAGATATTTTGCTGTGGCAACACACAGCTGAATATCCAGAGCACTGGTATAAGGGCACAAGAGTGGCAGAGAAGTAGGAGACATCAAGGGAAGCTACTGAGGCTGTTCTTGAAGTGTGCACCATGGTAGGAGACATACAACAAGCATGGGTCTTCAGTCACTGTCCTGATTATTTCTCTTGCCTCCTCTGAAATTAACCTGATGCCATGGACTAATAGATTCCATAGTCTGGATCCAATCTCTGGCCTCTTAAGAGATCAAAGCATTTTTATGAATAATATCTCATCAAGTTGTCAGATGGTCACATCATTTATGTTTTGAATTAGAACCTGAAAAGCCAAACTTCAGAGTTCAGATTAATAGCTTGTTCTCTGTTTTCATCAACTTTCTGTATCTGGCTACAACAGGAACAAATCTGCACAAAAGACATAACTATAGAGATTTGCCCCTAGCCTTTACTCTGAAAGAGTTGTTTTAGGTAGATATTACCTCAAATATGTTTTGAATGTATCACTGAATACAGTATTTATATTACTTTTGGTCATCTTGATCTTTAGTTGTAGATCAATAATTTAATGATTGTAAAACTATAATGTTCAGCTGATGTAATAGGTTTTATTTTTAGCTTTAAACACCATATAAAGTGTTATCTGTGTTTTATTTTCCAAAATATTCTCAAAAATAATTTAATTAAAACAAATTTTAGATATGCTGTTTAATATTTACCGGTGACTTTCAGTGGCTTAGTTGATGTCATCTAAATACTTGGTCTATACATTTAGAAGTCCAATAAAGCAAAAATTTTATCAGATTCTTTTTCCATTAGTGTTATGAGTCACAAATCAAGTTCAAATTAGTGAAACATGACAAGAAGATTGAATGCCAGTATGAGGCAGACTTCTCACACCATTTTATGTTCATTACACATCAAATCATGACATAACTGTAAATTCTACTTATGTTTGTTTTGTCTGACCTTTAATCTCACTGATTTCTTCTTAATGCTGCCGGAACATTTTACCAGCCTCTCCTTTACTCCTTTTATAAGTGTATAGGTAGCATGTATCTGAAATATCTGTCAAGTCTCTGGCATAAACTTCCATCTCCAGTTTCTCCTTCTACAGAAGGTTATATTACACTATTATGATTCTGTATATTAACTTTGTTTATACATCAGCATCCTAATTATTGTTGCTATTATTACTAGTATTATTACTATTATTATTTTGTCTGTGAAGGAAGGATATATCTGGAGGCTGAAATCAAACCTCTTGCTGATTCCTTCAAATGAAATTTGTGCACTGCTTCCCTTCAGAAATGTGTAGTGTCATATGCAATATTCATAATATGGATAGATACTTCATATGAGAATAATTTAATTGTCTGTTCTGCTCAACCATTGTTTAATGAATTCCTAACAATCTGAGGGCAAGCTGCTGGAGAGCCATTATTAAATTTCATATTTGCTTTTCAGTTTTCTACACTGCTGCTTCATCTATTTAGGAATATAATGGCACTAACTTTTTCTTACAAATAAAAGCTTTGAATATTTGTTGCTCACAAAATGCAAGGTTTAAAACTTCATTGCATATGCTTGCTGGTCATAAAAACCATTAGGATATATTTTCATTTAAATCCAAATTTTCCTATCAGGAAAAATATTGAAGCCAACAGGAAATGTGAAATCGATAGCTTAGCATGCATTAAGAATATTTTAAAAGGTCCAGCAAAATCATTCTAATATTTCAAAAGTCCAGCAAAATCAGTGGTGTTAACTTCTGTAGGTTTTAACCAGTTCTTAAGTTATTAAAAGTGAGACAGGAGTATGACCAAATTCAATGTCATTCACTAGACTATTGTTGTTGTTGTTATTATGATAATTATTATTATTATTATTATATACAACTCTAGCCTTCCACCTTTTATTCATTTCTTCTATAAACTAAACTGACTTAATCTTTTTGATCTCTCTTCCAGTAGAAGTTTTCTAAACATAAAAGAAATCTCATTTCTCTTCTTCATACTGTTTCTCTTCTGCTATGTCATTTCACATCAAAATGAACAGTGCAGCAATGAATACCGAATTTTTGAAACATATGTCATCAGTGTTTTATTTCAAATAGTCATGTGTCATTCAGGTATCTTTGGTGGTTACAGAGCAGTTCTTAACTTTTTCGGTATTTTCCATCATTAATCAGTTAAAACTCTAAGCCATTTACAAATGTATTGAATAGAAATACATCAGTATTTGTTTTTAATACACTTATAAATTAACACAATGTCTTCAAGCTGGTCCCAGGAGCAATCAGTACATGTCAAGAGATTATCAGTTGACAAGGAAAACGTTACACATGTCATCTATCGGGACTTCTGGAAAGTACTGGGCATTTTCCCCACAAAATCTTTCTCTCTAAATTTGAGATGGATTTGCAGAGTGAACTGTTTAAATACATAAGAAAATGATAGGACATTCACACCCAGAGGGCAGTGGTCAACAGCTCAGAGTCCCAGCAGAGATCAGTGGTGTCCCTCAGGGGCCTGCACAGGCACTGGTGTTATTTAATACCTTCATAGACAGAGGTGCTGGGTGCATCCTCAGAAAATTTGCAGAGGACGCCAAGATAAGTTGCCAAACCTGAAGGACAGGATGCCACTCAGAGGGAACTGGACAAGCCTGAAAAGTGGGCCCATAGGAATCTGGTGAGGTTCAACAAGGCCAAGTAAGGGCAAGGTGCTGCACCTGAGTCAGGGCAATACCCAGCATCAACACAGGCTGGAGATGAACAGATTGCAACTAGCTCTTTCAAGGGGTAGATTAGGGGTTGGACACCACCCAGCAACATGCACTCAATAGCCCAGAAAGCCAAAGATATTCTGGGCTGCTTCAAAAGCAGCATGGCCAGCAGGGTAAGGAGACCTTTCTGTCCCTCTGCTCTGCTCTGCTCTGGTGAGAATCCCCCTGCAGAGCTGCATCCAGCTCTGGGATACAGCAAAGGAAGGACATGGATCTGTTGGAGCAAGTCCAGAGGAGGGCCACCAAGTTGATTAGAGAGATGGAGCATCTCTCCTATGAGGAAAGGCTCAGACAATTGTTTTTATTTCAGACTGGTAAAGAGAAGGCTGTGGGGTCACCCAATTGTGGCCTTCCAGTACCTGAAGGGAGCCTATAGGAAAGATGGAGACTATTTACAAGAGCACGTAGTGACAGGACAAGGGGGAATTCAGTCTGAAAGTGAGTAGGTTAGATTGGATATTAAGAGAAAGTTTTTCGCTGTGGAATGTGATGAGGCACTGGCACAGATTCCTCAGAGAAGTTGTGGATGCCCCATCCCTGAGGCATCCACAAGTGTTTCAGTTCAGGTTAGATGGGGCTCTGGGGAACCTGCTCTAGTAGAAAGTGTTCCTACCCATGGCAGGGGGATTGGAATCAGATGATCTTTAAAGGCCTCCCAGGACAGTCTATAATTTTATGATAATTCCATCAAATCTTGAATCAGCAGTTAAGATGGAATTTTAATTAATTTTCCTTACACCCCCAGGCCAAATTTTCCATTTCAATTTTCCATTAAGCATAGGCTATTTCTTGCAGACAATCCAGGCATGCTGCCACCAAGAATACTTCCTTACTGCAGTCTGACTTTCATACCTAGAAAGATGGAAAACCTAAGTTATGCCATAAGAAAAAAGTCTCCTTAGGATCAGAGTTTTGCTAACTTTTAGGACTCTTCTTCACCTGGGACTTTTTGCTGAGTATTCTAAGCTATTATGCAAAAATCAGGTAATGTTTAGCTAATTGTAAGTAAAAATGTTGATTTCAGCATAATAACAAAATACAATTTTTAACTCACAACTTGGCTGGGCTTTCCTACATGCCATTTTAAGAGTGGTTTTAAGCCCATAAAGGCTAGACAGGTTTCTGCTTTTTGTTGTGCCCTAATGTGTCCAAACATTCAAGTATGTCAGCTGTTAAGATTCTTGAATTTGAAATCTCAAGTCAGAGATCTCAGTCTTAAAATCTCAGTCCATTTTAGGTGTTGCAACACTGAGCCTGATGGCATGTAATTGTGGGCCTAGATAACCAGACTGTCTGCTCAGTACACATAGTCTTATCACTGGGTAACAGTATCACTAATACAGAAGCCTTTCCCAGAATGGCTGTTTTCAGAAACTTGTATAATTTTAACAGATTTTCTTGAATATAGATACTTATATTTATTCTAAGTTGTACTTTAGTATTCAGCATTTTTATCAATCAAAGGGAAATAAGTATTTCATTGACTTTAGGAACCTAAATGCTTAGGAGGATCTAGCTCATGCATAATCAATACCTCATGAATCATAAAATCTGTAAGGTTGGAAAAGACTTTGAGATCATAAATTCCAACTTCTAACCTAACACGAACAAGTCCACCACTAACAAGTGAAGAAATCCTTACTAATATCCAATCTAAACATCCCCTGGTACAAATTGAGGCCATTTCCACTTGTCCTATCCCTCGTCACTGGGAAGAAGATCAAAACCTTCTTTGGTATAAACTCCTTTCAGATTGTTGTAGAGTAATAAGGTCCTCCCTGAGCATCCTTTTCTTCAGGCTAACCAACCCCAGCTCTGTCAGACACTCCTTGTAATCCTTTTGCTCTTTCCCTGTGAAGGGCAGCTTCATTGCTCTTCTCTGGACACAGTCTAACACCTCAATGTCTCTTCTGTAGGGAGGGGCCCAAAACTGACCACAGGATTTGATGTGCCACCTCATAAGATGTGATAATTGCATTTGCCACTTTAACAAAACTATCAGCAGTTTGGTATATTCTCCAAAAGATGTAAAGGCTTGAGTTGTTGCATGGCCAAAAACTCCTCTAGCAAGCCTCAGAGGAGCAGAGAGACAGTATTGATGTGTATGAACTTAGAACATTAGTCATGGGATTAGCACATGAGTAACAGGTCATTTTTCCACAACTCATTTATCACAGAATCAAGAAAGCTGTGTGTATAAGGAATCTCATGCACAATTTCCTAATTGCATGCAGTTGGACTACTAACCAACTACCTTTTCCACAAATGTGACAGCCCAAGAGAGTCTCTTTTGAGCTCTTCCTCCTAGACAGCCTGGCTGCATGGCAGTGATCTCCCATTGAGCTGGGATGACTCTCAAGGTTGTTTCTCAAGGCATAGACCTTTTACCAGTGATAAATTTTTGGACAAACCCAATTTGAGTTCTCTCTGTGATGAATGCCAGATTAGCTTTGGGCAGGGAAATCTCAAGGTCTGAGATACCATGCCTGAGAGTAAGAGATCCTTCCTTGCTCTAGGTGGAGCGACCCGTTATTTAAAACTGATTCTCAGTAAATGACTGATGGCATGCTGAATTAATAGATACATTACTAATCATGTAGGTATTCATTATTAATTATTACAACCTTTGAACAATAATCCCTTAGACATAAGTTTTTGACCAAGTCTGGGACTAAGTCTGCATCTAGCCACTCCTAGACTCCTCTCTGAAAAGGAGTTTAAAAAGCAAGAGGGTCCTTTCAGAATCTTGTGACTCAGTGGGATGAGCTTAATTGTCTTTTTTCATCTCTGATCTCTGTAAAAGATTCTACCTCAATTCTAACTCAACATTCCTTTCTATGTTTATTTCACGTAGTAGCTGATAGTGAACTTTGCTGTCAAAAGTTAAGTCACCCTTTCATAAATTCCTATTAAAACCACTTTTGCTAATACCTTTGATGGTGATTCTTTGAGAAATCAAAACCACTCATTCAATAAAAATTTATGTGCTCAGTAGGATACTAAATCAGGACTCACGACACCTGTGCCAAATCCAGGGTGAGTATCACTTCCTTAGTCCTGCTGGACACATTATTTCTGATGCAATCCAGAATGTCATTGGCCTTCTTGACCACCTGGACAATCTGCTGGCTCATGTTCAGCTGGCTATTGACCAGCATCCACGGGTCCTTTTCTGCCAGGCAGCTTTTCCAGCCATTCCTCCTCAAGTCTGAAGCACTGCATGGAGTTGTTATAATCCAGGTGTAAAACCTTGTATTCACCCTGTTGAACCTCATCCAATTGGCCTCATCCCATTGATTCAGCCTTTCCAGATTGCTCTGTAGAGCTTTCATACCCTCCAGGAGGTCAACATACCTGACTAACTTGATGTCCTCTTCAAGTTGCCTGAGAATGTACTTAATCCCTTCCTCCTGGTCATTGATAAAGATATGAAACACAGCTGGTCCCAGTACTGAGTCCTTGGGAACCCCACTAGTGCCTGGCTGCCAACTGGATGTAACCTCTTTCACTACCACTCTCTGGGCCTGGCCATTCAGGCAGTTTTTCATGCAGTGAACTGTAAAACCATCCAGGCCAGGAATGATGTGGAAAATGGTGTCAAAGATTTTGTTAAAAGTCTAGGGAGACAACAGCCACAGACTATCTTTTTTTCCACTAAGTTGGTCACCCTGTCTTAGAAGGAAATCAGGTGACTCAAGCAGGACCTGTCTCTCATAAACACATGAAACTGAGCTGAACCTCAACTATGCAAAAATTCAAATATTTTCAGATTTGTTGAAAAGTTTTTGTTAGCCCTAGTGATATCCTTCTAAGTACCTCCAGGCTAGAGGAGAATGTAGGCGACAGAGAGTGGGAAAGGTATATTTGAAATATTTTCTATATTTGTGTGTGTTTGTCTATGTGCACTGTCTCCAAGCACTGTTATATTCCTGTTAAAAATAAAGCAAGAGAGGGTCATAAACACCTGATGAACACATCTACTATTTGCAAGAAATCACTCATATAACTGCATTGTGAAACTGCTCATGCAGTGTATCAAACAAACCTCAGCACAATAAATACTATGCTGTATTACATCAGGTCAATAAATACAAAGCAATGAAATATTAAAAAAGAAGCACTTTATTAGAATCGTGATGCTGGATGAACATTTCAAAGAAAGAAATTATGTAACAGTGTGCTCCATAACAAAAAAAAAAAAAAAAAAAAAGCAGCAAAGTTTTACTTTTCTCCAAGAAAACTGTTTTCTTTGCAATAATTGACTAACCATTTTTGTGTCTACCTATGTCTCTCCCAAAATAAAGAGGAGAAATAAAACGCTTCCTAAAATCCTCTGTAGAGGTAGTATTTTTCTGCTTTATGTTTTTCTCTTTTTTAGGGTCAATTATGTGAGCAAGAGGGAGACTAGAAACCACAGAGAAACCTATTGAGTCCCTTTATAAACTCCAGACATGAAAAGAATTTCAATCTTGTCAGAAAGATCTTTTTCAATCAAAAAGTATGAGGCTCCCAAAAGAACACAAAATTTTTAGCAAGGCTCGGGGTTTGCAGCCCTACAGTGACGGGCAGCAAGGCTGCTCCAATTTAGTACACAGTCTGTGTATTAAAAAGCAGATTAGATACTACTGAATTTTGTTTAAGTGATATTCAGGAGCAGTTCAGCTTTTTCACTTGTGCAAGCATAGTTCTCACTGAGAGAGGTCTATCAGACTCAGAAAGCAACAGCAATCAGCACAGTGCATGCTGCTCCCACCCACCACCTGCAGTCCAGCTGTCTGTCTGTCTGTTCCTCTGTCTGGAAACTTGCTCAAATGCTGAGCCCACTGCACCCTTTGGCCAGCACTTCCAGACTCTCAGAAGACAATATTGGTATTTACAATACATATCCTGCTGGCTGTACCTGCGTGTGCACAGAACTTTGGCTTTGTGTCACGGCTCTATTCTAGTCTTTTAGGCCAAGCTTAGCCCCGTTTTAATGACTCGAGCAACTTCAAAGACATTGCCTTGATATGAGAAATACTTTGCTGAAGGGCTCATGCTCACCCTTTTTCTTTCAAACTCCTCCTCTTAAGCTTTCCATCATTATCTGCTTTTCATCCTTATGCCTTCCACATTCTTAAATTAAACCACTGGCTTTGCCATGTTTCGTTTACAGCAGCATGAGATTCTCATTATCTTTGTAGTAGGACTTACCCCATCTTGCATTGAACATTCTTTCATCTCTGCTCCTGATATATTGTCTGATGTAAACTCCAGGGTGGGAAGGTCTGGGTTTTAAATCTCTATGAAGTGCTATTTGAAATTAAAGTGATACATACATATTTAATTATAATATGCATAAAAATAATTACCAATATTTTTAAATGACCTGAATACAAGATGTTCTCCTCTTAGATCTAAACTTCTTTTCTTCTCTAAATATAAGCCCAGACATTTGCATCAATATTTAAAAAGATTTGGAAGATAATGTCTCTAAAAAGAATTTTCCAAATAGAGATGTTTATTCGTGGCAAAGTATTTTATTCCATTGTGATTCACACTTTGAAGCAGAACAAATCCTCTGTGTAACAGAGTAGGCAAGGACAGAAAGTTTATTGGGAGCCATACAACAATCTTGTACCTCACTATTCCAGCTGGAATTGTCTGTCTACAAACTTTTGTGGTCAGATATAGCAGACTTCTGCCTGACTTCAAGACAACCAGAAACACTGAAGTCCTGGGCAAAATGAAATTTCCTTAAAGTAAGCCTTGTTGTAAGATACTAAATTACACTCAGCATAGGAACACAGAGCCTATAAAACTGCTGAGTGATATCAGAGCAGAATGATTTCATGACTCTCTGAGAAAGGAGCAATCACAGATTTAGAAATATTCAGACACATTTTAGTCACCAGCACACAGAGGCACTAAATGAATAAAAGTTCGGATGGGCAAGTCCTCAGATAAGGTTTGCTTGCAATCAGATGAGATTGATGAATTTAGATCCAGATGTAAAAAAACCCAGTATTATTTGCTAAATAGATCCAGGGAAGTTTTGTGGAGTCTTTTCATTTACTCCCCAAAAACATTTCCCTGGGTTAATGTAGAATTAATGGGAAAGGATTCTAGGCATAAGAAGATTTATTAAAATATAAACAGAGGGAAATCAATAATGATAATGTATATATTAAGGAAAGAAATCTAAAACTAGCTAAAATTTTCCTCCCAAAACCATAACCTTTCTCCCACCCCTGAAATTTTTTTTTAAAAAAAAAAAAGAGAAAGAGAAAAACCTCTAATGGGAAAACAGATGAACACAGAAAAGTAATTAAATAAGGAAAAGTCAGAAAAGGGCCCGAAGATGTGTATCACAGGTGGATGGGTGGCTTTTGTATCTAATCCTGCTCTGTTGCAGTTATGTTCTGCCACTCGGAAACTGCGGGAACAGGGAGGATAAAGGCAGGAGATAATTTGTGTTGGATGTGATTGAAAAGATACATTTTCATAGTGGTATTTTGAGGTGAATTGGCTGAATAATATTCAGGGGATGGTTACACCAGCTTTGTCCAAGGGTTTATCTAGCCCAGTCCCCATCTTCAGGTGCATCCCACATGCAAGCCTGGGTAAGGCCTGGTATATATGTGTATTTCCTTATGATGTTCTTCTCTCTCAAGTTATTGATGTCTTTCCAGTAATCCGCTAAGGATCTCTCTGCCAAGTACTTGTCCAGTTTCCCTTTGAACCCAGTTAAATTTCTTGCATGCACAATACCATTTTTATCCTCACTGACTGCAGAAATAGTTCGTTCTTGTTTTTTTTTGTTTTTTTTTTTTCTTTGGTTGGTTGTTGTTTGAAACTTAATCCTCATAGCTGTACTTAATAACTCCTGTCTTTTGTGTTGGAAGAGACAAGGAGCAATTTTGGTCTACCAGTCCTCTCTCTGCTTTCATATCTCTACCTCATCTCTGTTGCATGCTGAATATTCATAGTATGCCTCCCTCTTGCAGATTTTATTCTACACATTGTTCTTTTCTTCCCCTACTATTATATTGACCAATCTCTCAGTGTCATAAGTTCTTCTTCAACTCTTCAGTTTTTTTTCATTTTTATTATCATGGATAAAATAATGTTTTCAGCATATTTTCATCTAATTTCAGTAGACTTTGGTTTCCACTGGTTTCTCTGGATGTCATAACTGCATTGCACACAAATTGAAACAAGAGAAAAGTCAGTTACAAATAAGCACTCTTTTTAAATTTACAAGAGAAGAGGTGTTTGAGGTTTTTTATGTTAAAGAGCTGATAAAAATTCTTTCAAGCACGCATAATACCCCACTGCATACTTGTCATACTCTCACATAAACTTCCATTAGTCACTGCCCGAGACATTGAGCTAAATGACTCGTGCTCTGTCACTCCAGAGGTAGGTCACTTACGGCATTCTGGCTAAGCAGCATCTTTCACAAGCTGGTTTGTTGTTCCATAGTAATGTTTCTTGAAGAACTCTTCTTTACAGTACGATAAAGTAAAGAAGTAAACAAGAAGTGAAGAAGTAAACTGCAAAGAAGTCCTCCAAAGGAAGATTTACTTTGAGAAGATTTCATCTCCTCATATATTCACACCCAAAAATATGCAGAAAGGTTAGGAAAGGCAGGTCCTGCTTGATCAACCTGATCCCCTTTTATGACAAGGTAGTCCACTCAGTGGATGAGGGAAAGGTTCTGGATTCTGTCTCCCTAGACCTTAGTAAAGTGACGTCATTTCCCACAGCATTCTCCTAGAGAAGAAAGCCCACAGCTTGGACAGGCACATCCTTTGCTGGGTTAAGAACTGTCAGGATGGCCAGGCCCAAGGAATGGTGGTGAATCCAGTAGGTGTCCAGTCACGACTGGCATCTCCAAAGCTCAGCGGTGGTTTCAGTCCTGTTCAACATCTTTATTGATGATCTGGATGAGGTGTACCCCCTGCAACCCGACAGCACCAGGTTGTGCAGGAGTACTGATGTGCTGAAGGGTAGGAACCATTTGCAGAAGGATCTGGAAAAGCTGGATCAGAAGAACAAAGCTAGTTGTATGAGGTTCAGCAAGGCAAGGTGCCAGATCCTGCACAGTCTTGAGGAAGAGTGGTGGAAAAGGACTTGGGAATGTTGGTTGATAGCCAGCTGAACATGAAGGCAGTTGAGTCACCACCCCTGGAGGTGTTTAAAAGATGTGCAGATGTGGCGCTTTGGGACATGCATTAGTGTGGACTTGTCAGTTCTGAGTTTAGTCAGTTGTATTTAATGTACATCAGTTGTACTTGATGCTCTTAAGGTCTTTATCAAAATCGATCACTTTGTGGTTCTATAATTCCGGTGGAGAGGTGAGAATGTGTTTCATTTGTACTGACAGATCATTTTTGGGCAACAGAAAATGCAGTCAAAATTTACCTTCAGCAAGCCAGGTCAATAGCTGTGCTGAGACCGACTGGCTGTCATGCCTTGAGACCTGACAAAAAAAAAAATAATGGGGGTGACATTCACCTAACTGAGTAAATCATTGAACTTGAAGGTACTTTCCCCATTTACAGAAATAGAAACAGCCTCCCCAAACCCCAGCAACCAGCCATTTACCAGTTCCAGCAGAAAACTTATATTTCCAACCTCTCTTTCACCCATATTGACCTTAGGATTGAATACCATCAGTTTCACAATACATTGTAATAGGTTGTGGCAGTAATAAGTACTGTATAGCTTATTTACATACCAGGGGACAACTTCAATGAAAGCTACTTGCTTGCATTCTTTTATTTAATACAAAATGCCTTTTTCCTCCTTTAAATGGAGGAAAGTATCTGGTTGGTGATGTTTTAAATCACCATATTGTATTGTTTTCATTCTGTGTGCCACAATTTAAATTGTTTTTTCTTTTAATTATGGAAGTGTCATTAAATGTGACTTTTAAATATTTTTGGATTCTCTGATCTGGGCCTTTTATATCTTAGATAAGCTCAATGTATCTGAACTGATAGATCAAGGGAATCTATTTAGTTGGTTTAAATATTTAATGCTTTTTTTTTTCCTGAACAACTCCGCAAGATCCTATGAAGCAATGCCTCCTTTAAAGAGAATATGGAGAATCTGTCTACATTATCCAGAGAACTACAATTAAGAGGATTGGTATGGATTTTGTGTGATAAACTGATGGTATAAGTGGAACCTAAAGCTGTTGCATGTATTCAGAATGTATATGGGATGATGAAAGAATAAATCAATATCTTCTGTTTCCAGTACGGTGTATCTTTTCTAAACAGACTATCACTGGCCATTTCCTTCCTCTCAGATCCCAATTCACAGCTGTACAATAACACAGACTGTTTAATTTTCTCTTTTAAAGTGTGTAGTGGCTGTGCACAAACATATGTGCTCTTCCATATTTTATTACAGTTGACTATAGTTCTCAGCTTGCAGGGCATCATTTTGTTATACATGGCCTCACACAGTATAACTAATGTGACTCATCCCTTTTTTTCTCACTGTTTCCCTAAAATCCCTTAAATCTTACTATATTTACTATAAATAAATAAATAAATATTTATGAATAATATAAATATTTACATATTTACTATAGTAATGAGCCAGATCACATCATGATGATATTAATTTTTCTAGGTAGTGCCTAGCTTAAAGTAGAGGTATTTAGGTTGATAATCTGTAGATTCCTGTGGTGCTGTACAGAAGTCACATAAGTGGCCAAGTCAGAGATCACTAAAACTGCTGCTGTGCACTACAAGCATGTGCACACTGCTACTATGGCTATTACAGCAAGTCCAGCTTGTGTAGTCCACTGATTGAAGGCTGAACATGGGACATGATTTTCCATACTGTTTAATTGCAATCCAAATGCCTGTCAAACTTTTGCACATGCCAGCTAACACCCTTACAGTCAACATCTGGGCACATTTTAAGGTGTTAGTATGATATAGGGAATGTTCCCAATGTCTAGTGAAAATTAAGCTATTCTGTTCCATGAGAAAAGGATTTTGGTTGGAGAAAATTTTTACATTTGTAGTTTGCTCTCAGAGATGTGTTAGACACCCAACGTGGTTCCACATGAATGAGGGCGAGCACAAAAGAGAATGTAAAAGTGAAAAAAGCTACTGTGCTGATGAAGCAGGCTTGCTTCCACTCCCTGAAACAAATCAGTGACTCAACATTGCTTGCTAGAAAGCTCAATAGAAACCCAACCTGTCATTTTCAGAGGGGCAAATATACAAATCAGGGAAGTTAAAGTTAGGGTCATATATAAGACATCAAAGTAAAGGCTGACCCGTAATTAAAGAATATTTGCCTTCTCAAGTCTTTCATGAAGCAGACTGATAATTGATGTGTTCAATCCACTACAGTTAAGAGACCTGAGCTAAATGAAACACTTTCTACCCATCCTGCCCCTTAATGTATGGCTTACACTGATCTCCAAATGGATCTCTCATAGAAAACTATTGTTTTACACTATCTGTGTGTGTATGTATAACATATCTGAGCCTTCAGCTGCTTAATTACACTATGGACATGGAGTGTGCAAAAATCCCAAAACCATTAACTAAACCTGTGCTTAGATGATAATTGGAAAAAGCCATTTGATTTCCAGTGATGCTAAGCAGCAGCAGCTTGAAAGGATAATACAGACACCTTCACGACTTTGGAAGCAGGTGGCTTTAAAATTGTCTCTTTTTCTTTCTCTCTGATTTCCTTAACTTCAAACCCTGTCCACCAGCATGAGTGCTCGGATTATTGCCTCTAGCATATGCTCCTTATGCTTCAGTCAAAAACACATTGGCAAGTTTATTTCACGGCCAAAACAAAGTATACAGAGTGAGGTGCAAAGCCACATCCTGAAAAATTCAGATTCAGAACATAAATCTAGATGTCTGTTGACACAAAGTCAATTCTTGTCTTAAAAATAAACTGTCTGACTCAAGCTAAGTTATGAAAAATAACACAAGTGTTTCTAAACTCACTATCACCTCTTCTTGCTTATGAAATGTAGACAGGACATGAAAACAAAGAAGATATGAAGAACACACATTTATTCTTATCTGCACTACTTTCTTAATAGATTATTTGAGTGATCTACATAACCAAAATCTGTCAGTTTCATGGGTGCTGCTGCCTTGCCAGTATGAACTGCTGGACAGAGAGACTGTAATATTTTTACAGGAGTTATAGTTGTAGAAATCAAATTGTTTTATTGGTCCAAATACAAGCTTTTTTGAGAGCAGACAGATTTGCTCTCCCAATAACTGTCTATCTATCTATCTATCTATCTATCTATCTATCTATCTATCTATCTATCTATCTATCTATCTATCTCATCTATCCCTAGCTCTTTTTTTCCTTTTAGTCCCCTCTTATTAGCTAATATTCATACTTCGCTGTCACTCATTTAACTAGGAAACATTTGCCTTTCGGTGGGTCCAGTTAGTAGAAACAAATATATTCCCTTCCTTCTAACTGTTCCATCCTGAAGAGGGGTTGGGAGAAGGGATGGAAAGAATAAAAGATGTTTTCCTATTCTGTTCCATTCCAGTCAAAACTCTTTAAAGATGCTGTTGACTTCCCCTGGTTTGACTTCATTCTGAATAACTTTTTCCTTGAGCCCTCCTCATCTACTTTTTGCCCTCTCTGCTTCATCAAATTGCCCTATTACTTTTTAAAGCAATTCATGACCTTGGTTTTTCATCCATTTTCAATTATAGGAATCAGTATTCTCCTCTGCATTGTACTGAGGTTTTCTGTTCAGGGGTTGCCAGCTGACCCTTATTTTAGCCTAAATCCTTTCAATGCTGGTTTTGTCTTTTGCTTTTACACTCCTTGATTGTGGGATTCACTTCTATCACATATTAGAACTGTAAAGTCAGCACAGCTCTTTGGGGGAAAAAAATAATTTTTCAATTTAATTTTAAGACTCAGATCTCAATTTCAAGTTCAGAACATTCCTAAGTTTTTGTTTGAGGCATTTTTATTATAAGGTGTTTCAAAATACTTTGTATGGACAGCATTGTCAAAATTCAATTTATAGGTGTATTATAAGGTGAACTCCATCTCTTATAAAGCCCAAAACACAGATTTTGCTTGATCTACTTCTGCAATGTTAGATTTCCTACCAATTTTTGCATGACTCATGTAAGCTTACATAAAGCAAACTCATCACAATCCCTTTTTGATTGTGTTTAAAGGGTGGCAGAGTTAACTTAAGAAGCCAATCAATAGCCTAATGCTTTAACACTAATGGGAGTTTTACACATACAAATATCTGTAAAGACACACAACCCTGTGCTAATATGTAAGGTATTTTTGTGTCTTAATTTGTAATTGCTCCTAATTAGAGTCTAGTTTAGTAAGCACATATTTACAAATGAAGAAAGAGTTTCATATAAACCACTAGGCAGATTGACTAAATCCTCATCTGGAATACACAATTTTCAATATCCATATAACCCTCTATAATACAACTAAGCTATATATATTTTTTCCATGTAATTGAACATTAGCTTCACATTTCTAATCAGTGTAATATGAATACAGTAAGTTTTCTGTAGATAAATGAAAAGAGATGCATACAGGAGAAAACAATCCTAACCTTATATACAGAATGATGGGCTCTGAGATAGCTATTGCTACTCAGGAAATACATCTTGGGTAATTATATGTTTATGTGAAAATATCAACTTAATGATTACTAGCAGTCAAAAAGCAACTCAAATGGTATGACTTAATGGGAAAAATTTCAGAACAAAACAGAGAACATTGTCATGCCATCATATAAATCCGTTGTGTGCTTTTATCTTGAACACTGTTTGCTTTGTGACTCCCCCGTCTTAAAAAAAGGCATATAAAAGAACTAGCAAATGGAAAAAAGGAACAAGGATGATCAAAATGTAGGATTCTTCAGTCTGAAAAATACAACAAAGGTCTGCAAAATAATGCACATCATGAAGCAGAAAAACTCGGAATGAATTTTCATTGTCTCTTCTAATATAAATCCGAAGAATCTTAAACAAAACTAACACAGGAGGCTAGAGCTGAGACTTTTTTCATAGTATGGCTAATTAAACTTTGGAACTGTATTGCAGCAGACATTGTGTATGCTAGACATTCACAGGAATTCAATAAGAGAGCAGACAAATCCATGATTGGGGAGAAGAGAGGGAGGGAGGGAAGAAAACCCAACATCAAGTGCTATCAAATATTAAGATACTTTCTCTGGCTCAAAAAATCCTCTAGTAGTAATTGATGGGAGCTGGGGGAATATATTTAAGAAGCTTACCTCTGCTATTCCTATAGTAAGAGAAAAGATAATGGACTAAGATCTTTGGATATGAACCAACTTATGGATTTTATGTTTTGGTTTTAATCATTTACTTCCCTTTGCCTCAGAATTACCTTTTTTGGTATATATTTCTATTAGTGGAGGTTTTTTTGGGTTTGTTTATTTTTTGTTGGTTTTTTTTTGGCAGGGAGGGTTTCCTGGCATTGAAATTATGCATTTAGCATTACAATGTACCAAGTAGAATTTGTCCATTGTCCCTTAATATCTAATTTCCATTAAATCTACTGGAATTAGCCATCTAATTCACTCTATTTATAAACCCCAATTATCATCTCTGTGTAACTTTGATAAATAACATTAAAAATATTCAGCATTGTTATTTTGTAATATTCTCCTTAAAGTTTGTTTGGTTTTCCTGCAATTTGCAAACAAGGTGACTAATATAGGCATCTGATTCAAGGTGTAAACATATTAAATAAACTGCAAACAGCTTAAGCACAGAGCTGGTAGAAAACCAGTCTCACAAGGTTAGGTAAGTTCTCACAAGCTCAAGTTAGCTAAATATTTAATAAAATAAATAGATGCTTCTAGCAACCTGCATTTAATGGCCACAGTACTTAAGAAGTACTCACATTTCTCACAAATTGCAGGAAAACCAACCACATGTCACTGGTTTCTAGACTGACTTCAAGTGCTTGCAAAAAGGTGTGTAATAGCCTAGCTGTCTAGGTTACCTCTTCATTTAATACTCCTTATGAGAGTAACTGAGCTCTTCAACTGCAGAATCATATGATGGAAATGTCTCCTTCTGTCTGCAGATGACAAAGAGATTCTGTATTGGCTCAAAACTGGATGAGTGTCCAGCACACCCCCCCAGTGAAAAACATGACCCCTTGCAATCTATTGAAGGTATTCCATTGATGACAGAAGGAAAGACACTGACTTCGGTTGTTTTTTGGTCTACAAACTGCAGTCTCCAAAGAACCTGAAAATTATTTTAAATAGCTTGCCAAATTCCAGTTCATCCAGGAGAGCAGGACAAAAATTGGGTGCAGTTCCTGAAAACATGCCAAGCCAGTCATCCCTCACTCTCTTTTTCAGAATTATCAACGTTGTGATGCCAGCCCAGAGAGGCAGATGGATACAAGAAAATCAAGACAAAATCTCAAAATACTGGAAAAAACCTTGTTTCAGATTGATCTGTGTTTCCTTATTACAGACAGATCTATCTTTACATTTAATGTATCTCAGTAGGATAAGGAAATTACCCTTTCTGTTGATAGAAATAGGCTCATCATAACTCTAAGTCTTTTTTAAAGTGACAGTAGAATATTTTCTGTGAAGATTTTCTTTTTTTTTATTTTTTTTTTGTGTGTGTCTTTTTGTTTGGGCTTTGTTGGCTTTTTGTTTGTTTTATTTCTCTATGTGGGGTTTTGGGGTTCTTGTTGACTTTCATGGTGGTTTGGTAGGCATGTTTTGTGGGTGTTTTTTGGTTTTTTTGTTTTGTTTTGTTTTGTTTTTTGTTTTGTTTTGGTTTTTTTTACCTGATTGAAAAATTTGCAGTACTGGGCAAAAGCTTACATCTCCAGGGCATCATATTGCTTAATCTGGTTAACTGAAGTCAGGACCTAGACTCACTGAGTAGTATCCAATAGTTCTGTTTCCATGTAATTACCAGAGCAAACTGGATACAGAGAAGAGCAGAGAGGCCTCTAGAATGTGATATTATTGCAAATAAGCCATTTCTATATTATCCTTTTTTCAGACATTTCCAAATGATTTTGTCATTGTTCCAAGTAGAATTAATTGCTGTGTTTCTATGAAAACTCTGCTAGTTCTCATGGTTCCTGTGACTTGATAATAATTGCTGTGGAAATGTCTTAGGGCAATCTGTTCTTAGTAACCAAGTGGGAATTTAATATGCAATGGCATGATACATAATAATGACTGAAGAACAGTGCTGTGGTGTGAAAGACATTGTGGAATTCTCAGGGTAAAAAAAAAAAAAAAGATAAATTGAAATTTGGAATAGCTTACCTTAATAACCACACTAAATTTTGGCTATATTATATTCTGATATGTTGGAGCCTTAACCCTCTTTAAATTTAACAGCAATTGTTAAAGGCCATTGGTTGCATCTGTTTTAGACAAAAAATATTTTAATCATTTTTTCCTCTTTCTAATCCTCTTTTACCTGTATAGCTATTATTTTTATTAGTCTGAATTGACAGAGCATGACATTATCCCTGAGTAGGAAGAATCATCAGAAATCTGGTTGCATCATTTTGAGTGGTCTTTGTTGTCAGGAAAATCCAAGCCACCAACACCACTTCCAGAGACAGGAAGGAATCACATTACATTCCATTCACTCCAAAGCAAGGAAAATGACCCAGTGTATAAGCTTGAATCTATAAATCAGGGATTTAAGGGCTGGATTCAACAGAAAACAAAAGCCTTTCTGAGTTACGTAATTTAGCAACTAATGTTAGTCACTTACTTTATGCTGTGGTCTGTAGAAAATTAGTTTGTCAATTTATCCTTGGCTTCTTCTGTGTGGTGAAAACACACAACCCTAATGCTATAGAGTGTCACAGGCACAAACCTGTCACCTCATGCTTGACTTAGTTTCAGAGAGATACAGGAATCTGGAAAGAACAGGAAACAGAGGTGGTAGCTGTCTATCTGGACCTTTTCCATGGAAGATCACAGTTCATGAGTTGTTTTTTAGCCTGGGGACCCCACCTTGGCTAATCTACACTTGGCCAGGAATTGTTACCAACATGAGGCCCTAGTGCATGATATGCTGAAATAAAATCTCCATCATCCTTGGTCTATAAGATGTTTAATAACTGTGGCATAAAAGGAGGAAGAGGGACGGAAATTCAGGACAAATTTGTAGAAGTTTCGTCCTCAGATTTCTTAGGGTTTTTGTTGGTTTGCTGTGAGTTTTTTTATTTTTTTTTTCCCCTCAGTAGTAGGATTTTAATAATGTTTTGCTTCATTATTTTAATATTCCTTCCTGCATACAAAATTATTGAGGCATGTGGTAGGTTGCAGAATGCATGGAGCTATTCTGATCAGTACTGAATGCTGAAATTACCTACAGCTTCTGATAAGAATACACAAGTGATGATTTCTTTTTCATTGTGAAAGCAGCTGCATTGAAATTACTGATCTCCTTGCCTAACCCAGACTTATTTAGAGGAATAAAATTGTAATCTGTCTCTTCTAATGAGAGAGTAGAATGCTGTCCACATCGTATACTAATCCATTTTAAAGCAGGGACACTGTGTATAATTTTTTACATAAATAGAAAAAAGTAATCTTATCTACTGCATATTCCCCTTTCAAGTGTTGTGTCGGTTTAGTCAGACTAATGCTGTTGACGGAAATTTCTCCACTCAGATGAGAAGGAAAGATGAGAAGAAGCATTGCAATGGTGATAGAAAAGCTTTATATAATGAGACAAATCCCAGGATCTCTAGGGAGCTCATTCAGGATGGAAACCATTTCATGTTTCTTTCATTATGAGAATGATACTTAGCCATTAAAAGTACAGAAGTCATATTGTCCATGAAGTTACTTTAATAGGATGATTCTGAGTGGGTTGCCATTTGGTTTTGAAAGCAACAGGATGGAAGCCTATTTTTTCAACCATACCATGCTTCAAACTATTCCAATCTATCACAGGCTTTAGAACCTCTGATTGTATAAACCTGTCAAGGCATCAAGGCATTGCAACATAAACAGCACAATCTACCAGAGCTGCAAAGCTATTATTTGGTAGTCTATTTAGTTTCATAGACTTTTTCCAATTCCCTGACACCTTAAACAAAATATGACAGGCATTTATACCACATAGTATACAAAAAAGATCACTTTGTGAAAAGAACCCTTGTCTAGGGGCTTCACCAATGAGGAGAGAAAAGACAAAATAATGGAAACTGGCAACACTTTGTGATATTTTGTATTATTTTTTGAAGTACACAAGTAAGGTCATAATTCCTGTGATCTTTGCAAAGATATCTTTGCTGTCCAAGCTTTGTTTTACACAAGGAGGGAGGCTGCCTATCAGAGACATATAAAATGACCTATGCTACAATAAAGATGAGACAAATAGAGTTGTTTGTTCTGAAGAGTCAATTTTTATTTTTTGTTGAAGACTTTTCTTTTATTCTGGGATTTGTTTTTCTCTTTTCTGTCCTGTGTCTCTTTATCTGTTACAGAAGATCTTATTTCAGTACACAGTCTGAAGTGTGGTGTCATATACACTGACTTGTCATCCTGTGAAAAGAAAGGGTACTAGATAATCCTTGGGAAAAAAAAAAAAACAAAAAAAAAACAACCCAAACCAAACCCTGAAGCTTAAAGCAAAACTACCTTTGGCTCAAATATCTATTTTCTATACAGTAATTACCCTATGTAAACTGAGCTCTCCTAACTGAAAATACCCCTAGGTGACTTTGAAACACAGCATTGTAGTTGATAGAACTGGACCAAATTTCACAAAAATAGACCATTAACAAGTCTCCCTGAGTACTAACTTGAATAGCACAAGCTGATCACACGGGAGAGTATGCTGATATGAATAGAGACAAGTATACTTCCAAGGGACTGAGATTTGAAATATTGATTCAGTCACATTAATTGAATTTTTGCCTTGAGAAGTGATTACAAAAATGTTTCTCCAATATTAATTTGTATCTGCTTTGGATAAGATTAACATTAATTTCTTCACCAGTCCCCATTACTCTTTTATTATTCATTAGCATCTCCCTTTGCATGTGTAAGAGACCTTGATGAAGCATGTTTATTCATAGACTAACCTTTTTAAATAATTCTAACAGCTCTCTAACAGAAACCTTCCTGGCATGCTGAATATCTCGTCTTTGTTTCATTATTCAATCCTTGTGCTCTATCCTCCACTTGAGATGCTGAACATGAATCATACTGCTCTTCCTACTGCTCTCTTCCTCCCACTGAAATGTCCTCTGCAGCCTGATCCCACAGGATAGCTCTGTTCACAAAATACTGCAGCAAATTGTCTCTTCTCCTCCTAGAATCTAGGACAGTATAATTTCCACAGAGCTTGAGAGCAATTATTGATTTATGCTGTTCTTAGTTCATCACATATTTGTTATCATGTTTCTATTCATTGTTCATTTACCTCTCATTAGAATATTTGGTGTAAGCTAGTCTTTGATGAGAGCTCTAGAGGCAACTTTTTATTTTTTTGCTTTGTATTTACAAACTTGTGACTATTTTTTTGAAGCAGACAACAGGCAAAGAAAAAGGGGGAACACAACAAAAGGAACAAATCAATTAATTTCCTTTTTCTTTGCAAAATTGATACAATTATTTCCAACACTTTTAGTTTATAATGAAAATGCATTGCAAGATTCACTACAAAAATCTTATTTTAAAATATATAACACATACATGCATTCATGTTTCTGATAAGGAAGCCCTCCTTCCACAGCAATTATATGTAGTTGCCTCCAGCAAAATGCTGTCATCCCTTGCATTATCTTTCTGTATTTATCTTGCTATAATACCCAAAGGCCCTAATAAAGAAGGTGTTACAAATGCAAGGTCTGATCCCTGCTCCAAAGAGCTTACACATTTTAATTTTCCACCCTAAAAATAAATGAGTGGACTATTTATTTCCTTTTGCAATTAAGTTTAGGAAAAAATCTGAAAAAAAAAAGAATTGATAGTGCATTGAATTTTCACATATCTGGAAAAATAATTTATTTAATGGGGGATAAAAAGTATACATTTATGTAAATTGTATATATCTATTTTTTTTAGAGTCAGGCAGTATAACTAGATATTGAAGTAGCCACAACTGCAATAGCTTTTACAGAATTCAAAAGATGAGAGTTGGTTACTAACACAAATTGTTAAAAAAATGCTTGATTTTTTTTTTTTTTTAATGGGGGAAACAAGCCTTTAGAAGCCTAATTTTATTTTTTTGAGAGGTTAAGATGGGGAGGGTAGGAAAAATATGTTACCCTAGGAGCAAATTCAGTATTCAGAAATTACTAAACATAATTATTAAAAAGTGCCTAAATAGCAAGTAAAAAGAAGGAGAGCTAGCATTTAGAAACAGAAATGTTTTAAAATATCAACTTTAAAAAATTATTTTCAAAATGGAAGAAAAATTTTTTTTCTTAAGTGCTTTGTGGGAAAACACATGGAGAGCCCAGGGGACTTATTATTTTGTCTCTCTCATTAGAGTCATTATCTCAGCACAAAGAAATGTACATCTCTGATTGTCATTAATACAATTATAAACACTAACTTTGACTACTAACTATCCACAATCTCCAGAACACATTCATTTTTCCCACTCTCTCTGTATCTCTGTACACCATGTCACCCAGAGACACAGATGAGTAAACCTGGAAATTTTGTTGCTTAAGGAAATGCAAACTTAAGTGAACAGACAGAGAGCAAAAGTACTTCTCTTGGCTAAAGAATTGACCTGAATTCTGTTTATTCTAAAATGCAGTAACTGACACAGCTTTTACACCAGTTTCAATATGCTGGCTTCTGAAGAAAGAATTCATAAATTTCATTTAACCATTTTATTTATTTTAACCATTTATTTAGTTTGCTTATTTAGTTTGCTTTTAGTTTTAGTTTTAGTTTATTTTCAGCTGAGGACTGAAAGGGGCTTATACCAGGGAAAAGAAAAGCAAAAACAAAACCAACAAAACACCAAAACAAAACAAAACAAAACAAAACAAAAATGCCAAACCAAAACAAAACAAACAAGCCCTGAGGAATTTAATGCCTTGGACAGTCATGTGCAAGTCTCTGATGGAACAAGTACCTCATCTATGTCCTACATACCCCAAGGTCTGGGTATTTAATATATATCTTTGGTAACATAGTACCTGACAGCTGTGATGCCTGTGGCAAGATGCTAGCAACCTGTGGGGTTAAATGCAGGGCTTCCTTTGTGTTGGGAAAGGTGAGCAAGAAAGGGCTTGGTTTGCAGAAACAGTTTTTCTGAGCTCTTCACAGCCTGAATGGAAGGCCACTGTCCTTACAGTGTTTGTAGATGGCCCCTGCCTGCTTAATCACCCAGTACAGAATTTACATTTGGCCATCCTGAACTATGGATTTCTTGCAACCATTACTTAGAGCTACTGACAGCTGATCTAAGTTTCTTCAATTATTTTTTCCATTCCCAGAAGAGGCTTTTCCTGGGTAGCACAAATATACTTTGACTTTTCAGACTTCCTCAGACTACAATAATTTTTGGAGTTTTTGGCTTTTCAGTGTGGAACTGTCTTTGTGTCTAAAGCAAGGAGAGCTCATACCATGTAGAGCAGGTAGTTTTGGCTACTGTGCAGATTTCTGGCATCAGGTTTGTAAGCAATTGTTTTCTTTCTGGTTTACGGACTTTGAACTTACAAGCCTTTAACTTGTAGGAATACATTACTGAGGTATTCTTTTTGACAAATATATACTAGAGAGTTAATTTTAATTTTAACCTTTTATGAATTGAAGTCAGACATGTAGCAATAAATTTTCAAATCTCTGTGTAGGTTTTTCAGCTGCAAGACTCACATTAAATTCAATCTGCCATATGTTATATTGGCTTGAAGGCTGCAGAGGTCAGTTTCTTGATGTAACTTACTGTAAAAATTGTTTCAACAGCTCCATCTTTTGAGGAAGGGCACTGATTTTGGACACAAGAAAGCTGAATGAAGTCCCCAGCTAATTCACATTCCTGTTTCATCTTATCTTTTCAATGAGCTCAACATTTTTAAGCCCCTTACCTCACAATCCTTAAAGCAACGCGTGAGAAGGAAACAGGGCTACAGCAGTGGAAGCCACAGTGTCAAGAGTGTCCAAGTAAACATACCAAATATGTCAAAGGCATTGTGTCTAAAACAATGTGAAATAGCATATAAGGATGTATGATGACACTATTGTTGCTTTGTTATGTTATGTAATATGACATCAATGCTGTTTCAAACACCTTTCAGCACCGTCTCATCTGCAGGTAGAAACTGGGATGAAGGATTAAGTTATTTCTAATAAATGGTACTTTAGGATGAAAATCCAAGCCAAGATTTTTTTTTTTTTTTTTTTTTTTTTTTTTAAATTAGCATACTTTGTGACACTTTCTAAATAAATGTGACAATAATACTGGAAAAGACATTATTCTTCCCTTTGGTGGACCATGGAGCACTAGGGAATACCACAAAGTATGACAGAATGTATTTATAATACCTATATGTTGATGAAAAGTTCTTGCTCGCAAAGTTATTTTAATAATTGTAATTGCCATCTAGAATCAAATGCTGAAAAATGTTTAAACTATCTTTGTCTTTGCTATCAACATGAAAGATGGTGTAAAAAAAAATTCTACCTTGGCCTAATAACACTTTAGAACAAAAGGCAATTTCTTCCATTTTCCACTGGATAATCAATGGATGGATGTCCCTGTGGCTGTAGGAAGGAGTCTTCTTACTGACTGTACACAATGGCACAGGATGGCAATAAGGATTTAGTGTGAAACAGAGAAAAAGGTCATCAGTCTGAAGAGATACTTCGCTACCACCTGCATCTCCATAAATCCCAAGGAGAAAAAACAGCACAAGCTTGAGCAGTGGTCGTAGGACTGTCCTGAACAAGAAACCTCTGTACTGTAAATAATTACAAAGCAGAAAAATCAGGAAAATTAAAAAGAATTAAAAAATTCTAACACCTGTATCAAACAAAAGACAGATCTCTTGCCTTAGATTAGATATGAATGTGTAGGTTCTAGATATTCAGACTGTGAGAGTGAGGATTACATGTTGTATTTTATTGTTTCATGAACTGGTCAGTTTCTTCTTGTCATAAAGAGGAATTGAGAGGCAATTGCAAGCACAGAACAGCTATTTGCACCACCCAGATGACTGGATAATGGTTTGTTAAGCTTCATCTTGGGAGAGGGAGAAAAAGGAGATAGATGCCTTTGCTGAAATTAAAAGAAAACTTATTTTTGTAATGGACAATTACAAAAGTCAGTGACATTGGAAAAATTCAAAAACAACCAAACTGGTTTTGGAATCAGCATTCAGAAGCTTTGCAAGTCAAAAACCAACAAAACAGTCAAAATGGAAAAGGAAGAAAAATAAGAAGGAAGTGGATATGCAGCCAGTAGAATGGGGACTGTAGAACAGTGGAGACTTGCACTTTTGATGTTCATGTTTTGATGTTCACTCCATTGTTCCATGGTTGTAAGACATCAACTTAGAAGATGCACTCCATCATAAATCATCACCAAAGCCAAACCTGTTTTGAATTGACAGGCTACAGAGTGGGAGAACAACATATGTTCTTCAACCCCTCTTTGGTCATAGAGCAAGTTGGAGAATACAGTAATCTTCCACTGAGGAAAGTTTACACTAAATTAATATTTATACACTAATTCAAAGACAGTGTTAGAGGTATTGAAGGCATCTTTACAGAATGAGAAAATGTTTGAGAGTTGTGTATGTACTGTTGGGAATTAAACAAGCAGAAATAAGGTGGAATGCTGCCTTCTTTTTCAAGTCCTTTTAATACAATTGATTTCAAGGGTCACTTGGCATGGCAGAGTCTTAAGATATTTTCATAGCCAGATAGGGGTTTGAAAATGTATATAAAAGTAAATTAAAGTAAAGTAAAAAGTAAATTCAAGGAGACAAAGAAGAAAGCAGATCACTTTTGAAAGAGAAAGCTGCAATCAGCTACATTTTGTAGAAGTATTTAGGAGGAAAGGCACTAAAATTTTCTCATATGCATTTGCTGAATGTAAGGAAAGGCAAATGTGATGGCATCTGCTCAGGTTTGTGATCCCAACATCCATGGCAGGTGGGTTCTTTTCCAGGAATATAGGAGTTCTTCTGAAGTCTTTCCAGAAGGTGAGAGAGAACACTAGTATATAGTAACTATGGAGTTTTGACAAAAGGAAACTCTGACAAGAAGATTTGTTCCTAAGGCGAAGAAAAAGAGATAAATGTTTCCACATTTATTTTGCTGATGAAGACCAGACCTTCCCCAGGGGCTGAAAAACTGTTTACAAAAATTCATGGATTCCTTCCTTCCAGGCCTGGCAATGACTCAAAGTATGTGTGGTGTCTTCTTCAATGAAGGTTTCTCCAGGGTCTCTGAAGAGCCATCTCTGTCTTCTCCATCATACTTTCTCTCCTCTCTTTACTGCTACTTCACTCCCCATCCTACTTCTCTAAAAAGAACATAACTGTAATAAAATACAAATAAAATAAAATAAATAAATACAGCAACACAAAACATTGTGTTCAAATAATGTTTGAATGTTTCACTGATCATCATCTTAACCATTTCACATACCTGAGGCAAGCAGGAGTAGGCATTCATTATAATGTGCTACCAGGCAAAAGAGAATTTGAAACTAATAAACTAACAATGGAAGAAGTATATGAATTTCTTTTCCTCATATAACTTACTTTTTTCAGGTGGGAATATTTTTTTTCTCCCTTACTTAAGGAAGCTAAACTTATTGAAAAGCACTCAAATTAACACCACTCATAATTGTTTTATCTTTCTCTAAATGTCCTTGAATTTTTAAGATTCTACATAAGAAAACAAGATTAGTATCAGGCTGCACACATACAGAACGATGTCTCTAAAGACAAAATTTTATGTCTTGTAACTGCTGTGCAAAAAATAAGAGATAGAGAGGAACAGGAAAACCTGGATTTGGCCCACAAAAAAATAATTCATTATAAATGTAAAAGGAGGAAGACTTTATAGGGAATTTTTAGCCAGTAAAATATTTTTATGGACATCTTTTCAGTTCCTGAAAATAGGAGTTGATAATGGAAATGCTGACAAACATTTTGGTGCTCATAGGATTGTAATATCCTGTTTAATGCAACCAAAATTGCAAGGTATGCTTTTTATCCTTTTCTGCTAAGAAGGCAATTACACAAGCATGTAGTTGAAGTAGTTTATAATATGATTAAACAGGCAACATTAAATCAACTGGTGATTTAATCCTCAAGAGAGAATGTATTTCAGTTAAACCTGTGAGTTGCCATACTTCTTTATATTTAAAAGCCCTTTAAACATGGCACATGATGGTGTGATACAACTCATCCTAGACTCCCGTTGAAAATTAAGGTGTTCCAAAATATAAATATTCTATTTTTATTGTTTTTCTACTATCTTAATTTTAATGTTTACAGAATGTGATGAAAGCTGGTTGTATTTGCATTTTATTGAATCTTAGGGAAGACTAAACTTCACACATCTGGTGAAGGCAATCTTCTAAAGTGTTTGCTTATGTAAATTAAAAATAGGATTTTACCTGCTACATTTCTAAGCAATTTATTTGTGCTCACAACTGTAACTAACAAAGATTACATTTTTGAGTCCATATAATTCAATTTGTACTTCACTTTAATTCATGTTCCTATTAGCATTTTTTGTTTCTATCCGCATAGTCCTTTGTTCATAAATATAAACTAAAAAGAACTTGTTTGCCAAAAAAAAAAAAAAAATGTGAAATAGCAATTCCCATAAGTAATAATTCTCAATTCTGTGCTTCTTCTCTGACTAGACACTTCAGACAAGAAACTTGCTGAGAAATTCCATATTTTCTGAGAAATTCTTATTTCAGGATTATGATTCCAGCTCAAATATATATAATTTATTAATCTTCTATGGTGAAAACTAAAATATTTAACTTCATGTTTAATGTTTCATTATAAATCAATTCCAGTCACCTTGTCCTAATTGTTGTCATCTCTCTTTGAATGCTCTTCAAGTCAGGAATGTGTTTGCTAATTCAGTATCCAGACCTCCAGGCAATGTTCCACGTAAACAGAATCAGGCTAGCCTTATACAGATTCTTCTACCTTTCTGAGCTGTAAAATGAACATGCATCTTGAAATCAATTTGGACTGATTTATTTATTTCCTGCTCAATTGTGTTATCAATTTATATTCTTCAGTCCTCAGACTGCCAAATCAACACATCTCCATACATTTCACAGCCTATCTTGGTTAAATGTCATCTGAGCATTTTGCTATCTGTAGCTGATATTCACCTCTGAACTACTGAAGATATGCAGACCCAGGAGGTCTTCTGGGTAGCCTCTGAGAATCCCCCTTGGTGCCCTATTATTTGCTGCTTATCAAAAATCTCCACTGAAAGTTCTTCAGCCCCTTTTCAATCCGTGTATCAGTATTCAAACCCAAGCTTCCACAAATTAATCTGAGGGTGAGATTTTGCAAGAGATTTGAAAGCTTTACTGAAATCAAACTACAGTGCATCTGTCACTTCCCTTCGCTCACAAACTTAAAAATTCTGTGCAATACAAAGCAAATAAAGTGAGCCTGGTAAGATTTATTCTTTACAAATCAAGCTGAGTATTGCTCATGGTTATCTTTTAGAAAAATTAATTAGACTAACAGGGTAGCTATTGCCAACAGTCAGAACAGTATAAGTCTCCTGAGGACAGCTGTTCCTGTGAATTGCATCCCAAACTGAGAAAGTAGGCACTTTCCAATTTCAGGAACTGGAGGGAGATAGCAGAGAATAGTTTGCAGCAGGTTTAAATAACAGAATCACCATAGACACAGTATTATGTGACCTTAGAGTTTTTGAACTTAAAAAAAAAATTAAATTCCTGACTTTGAAAGAGGGGCAAGGCAAAATTCACTGCAACTCAGTTCATATGAATAGAAAGTAGAGAAGTGATGATTTATCCTAGCTGAAAATTAAATTGTAAACAAATTAGAAAGAAATCTCTCAAGTTAAAACTGCGGGCACAGGAGTCAGTACTTTTGCCTAAGAGTTGCTAATGCACATCACAAGATAGGTAATTAAAAAATAAAAAAAATGTTCACATTTATAGAACTTTAAAAACTGTATATTTTAAGAGATGAAAGAGGTCAAGCTCTTACACAACTCTGTTAATATATAGGTCTGAGACAGGTGGGAGTTGTACACATGTTAATTGAATCTCCAATGAAATTAAATGGAGAAATGCATTTCTGATTAAAATTAAGCTATAAATAGTCTTATATCAAGTAATAATTAATGTCCTTTCTTTCCTTCATGATTCTTCTGTCATCTATTTCCTTCAGCTTCTCAAAGTCCCTCATGATGAAAGCCCTGCCATGAGAGTTATTGGCTACTGGCCCCAGTTTTGTGTTGTGTAAACCCAATGATGGTGCCTCCATTTCACTTACCACCTAGCCAGTGAAGATGTGGAACAGCATTAGCCCTTGAACTGTCCCTTGAAGGATGTAATTTATATAGCCATTCACCTGTTCAACCCAAAGAAATCCAAGTTACTATTTGAAATTTTACTTTTGCAGTCCATCTCCTGAGGGATAAAATTAGTTTCATTAATGTTGTAGAGGATTCAGAGTGAAAAGAAATCCAGATCCAAATTTCACTAGTTTTATCAACATAATTCTGGAGTCTACCATGTCATTGTCAAACATAAATATCAAGTCAGGAGAGAAGCAGAGGTAAAAGACATGCCAAAATAACTATCATTATGATTAAAGTTAGAGTGATTTGCGCAGATATGATTAAGACTGTTTATAAGAATCATTTCTGGATTTCAAGAAATTAATCAAGTGTATAAAAAGTGGACTCATGAATCTTTGTAGAATTCAAAGCACTGTTATGTATTTGTTATTTCATCCCTTAAAAAAATTATTTGCCCATCTGTTACAGGAATATTAAAGCAATTTAGTAGAAGACAGATAGTTTTTTTCCTCTTTTTTAAAGTTTTATCCAAGCAGTAGCCCTTGGCTAACATAAATTATCATAGCTTGGTGGTTACAGTAGCTTTTACAATTTACATTAGAAGCTTATCAAAGGCAAAGTTTTACATAGTTGTAGAAATTTTAAAGTCATAATAATCATCTATTCTTATACTGGCTGTGTGTATAACAAAATGCAAATAACATAATCCTAAGGTACTACCACAGTAGGAAAATGTGGAATTATTATGGAATCGCTGCGATGCTTAAACTGGTGAACAGGCTTTGCCTCAGCTCAGGGGAAGAATTAATTTTTCAGGCTTTTCAAAATCTGAGCCTCTCTGTATTCAAATTATAGGTAAGGTAATGTTTTGTGATCTTCTTCCTAACTTCCCAAAACCCAGTCTCAAGGGAATAAACCCTATTTGCTTTTCCCACTTTCCACCTTTCCACCTCAAGTAGATTTCTTCCTGTCTCTTTTTATTTTTTTATTTTTTTATTTATTTTATTTTTTTTTTTGGGGTTCAGATGAATCAGGCTTTTTTTTTCAGTTTCAAAGATGCAAAACCAAAAGACAGTACAAGAAGTCTTATTATTGCTTTAGCTGTTGAATTTTCCCTGGCAGAATGCCACAAAATTACAGCATAAAATATCAGCTGTATCAAAGCATTCTGTTTAAGAAAATAACATCACACAGTGTAATGTATAATCCATCTCACTTAACAGGTCAAGGAAGCTCAGGATGTGATGAGCCCAGGGGTGGCTCATCACATTTCCAGTTGTAACATGTCATTCTTGCATACCTATATAAAGTATTTCCTCACATACATTTTTACTGTTAATTAAAGCTTCCATTTTACTTCTTATTATTAAATTATAAATAAAGAGGGATTAGATTTAGAACCCAAGCAGAAAGTATCTGAACACCTACAACAGTCCAGGGCTAACTTTCTTGGACTTTATAGTTTTGAGAAAGTTTTGGTGAGCACTTAGCATATCCTCCAAATCAACATAATTATACATGATCAGAAGCTTATTTTAAAACATGAAAATAACTACATGCCTCTACAAAACAGTATGGATGTTAAACATATTAGTTACATTTTCAGTCTCTGACATCCTGCCAGAATCTCTTCCTTTTCAAACTCCTGACTTTCGTAGGCTCTTAGATCTCAACTTTGAACCCTATGAGTTTGCATTAAAAGAGAAAGAACATTTCACTTCCATAAAGAGTGTAATTATTTTCAAATATGTGCATTTCATGCCTAATGCTTCTTCTCCAATTTTTGTTTTGAACATTGATGAATTGCCAAGAAACATAAAGATATTGCATATTCGTACTACACAGCCTTGTGATTCTGATTGATAATTGCATGTTACAGTGACAATAAAATCAGCTTTTTTCTCTTTCTTTACATACAGAAAGGATCACTTATCTTGGTTTCTTGAGAACACATTGGAGATCAACCATGTCCATAACCTGCTAAACTAAACCATGGAGATCCCCAATAGAATTTAATCTTGTATGAAATATTTTAACAACAATATTCTGCCCAATTGGACAGAAGTCTATTGGTAATTTTCACCTGTTTAGTTACAATGTCAAGTAAGATGGGGAAAGTGAAACATCAAAATGCTTGCTTACAAATGAAAGTGCACCTATGAAAACTGGTATATTTTTAAATACCAGTTGCATTTTAACTACAGAATTGTCTAGAGCTTGACCAATGGCTTTCCTGGATTATCATATGTACAAGAGTACTGCAGTTAGAAGTGGCTTTTAAGAGTAAGGGAAAAGAGGATTTATTTTTAACAGAAATGTTGGCTTCAGAGTAGTTATAATTTTTTAAAACCTTTATGAAGTCAATGGAAAGCAGGATTTCTCTGTCCAGTACTTTTCTGCTGTTTTCCTTTCAACATGTAGGATAAATTTATTGCAGAGATGGAGGTAGTAGAGCTTCTGAAACAGAGCCAGGGAAACATTACCTATAGCTCTGTCAAGACATGTCTCCTTCAACCAATCACCTTTTCTCTGGCTCCTTCTGTAGTAATTCATTCTCTAAGGAGATCATGGCAAGAGTAATAATAGATATGGGAAATACTTTGAAATCCTTAATCTGAGGACAAGAAAAAGAAGAAAAGCCTTTAGCTAAAGACTACTTAGCCCATATGAAGATGTCTGAATACAGTAGGCTGGAAGACTAGCAGATGATTCCATGAATCAACAGCTGAAGTTTCCCAGGGATGCAAGTTTCACTTCCACCCTGCTGTTTGTTAGTTTTATTGAACATAGAAGATACTTATAAGGTTCAACTTGTCATTAATTTCTAACACCATTACTAGGGAACTCACATTTCCTCTAAAACTGAAAGTTACATCAGCACATTAGGCATTTGCTCCTAGCAGCCTTTATTTTTGTTTAAATTCTTTTCTTGGGGAGCATTTAATTTGCATATACAGCAAGAATTATGCTATAATATTGATATTAATACCTAAAAACCCCCATGTGGTTAACTCCAGTGTTGCTGGCAGCAGGTTTCTGTGTGCAGCTTTGGTCTGGGCTAGCTAGTGCTCTCCCAGACATCACCAACATGTTATGGTGGAGGTGCAAAGAAAGGGGAATATTCCTAAACCAGAGGCCTGACGACAGGGACAGTGTTTCAGGAGGTGACACAACTGAAATGTGCAAAGCTCAGGAAGCCATAACACCTCCCCTTAGAGACAACAAATGGCCATTTTCAGGGTCATTTTCTTGTACAATAATATATCTGGTGGGTTAATTTATTAGTAATGAGTAGGTGTGATGGCAAAAAGCAATTGTCATGATGCAGCATATGCCAGAATCTCCATGGGGCCAGGTGCTATGGATACCCCCATGGGTGCTCCCCACCAGGGCAGTGCCTGACAGCCAGGTCCTGTCCCACTGTCCTAGCCCTGCTGCAGCACTGCTGGGGCAGGGCCTGGCAGATCTGGGGGGCTGACATGGGTTCTTGCACTGTGACAGGCTCAGGGAGGCCTCGGGAGGTCAGCAGGTACAATCGGACTATCAACCCCACCACGGCTCTTCAACAGCTACAGGAGAGTGCCACTGGAGTTTATTCCCACAAATATATATTTTCATAAGAAATTCAGCATTATGAGGTTTGCTTCCTCATAATCTATGAAATTGAAATGGGTAGGAAAAGCCACAGCAAAACTGCTGACATTTCTTCATGGCTGTGCAGCCATCTATGAAAAAAAACCAAAAAAGCTATTTATTTTGAACATGAAGTTCTGTGAGTTCAAGCAAAGATCACCATAAAGGAGGTGACCCACAAGATACTAAAATTGCCTCTTCTCTCTTCTATTAGCAGCTGAAGGCCTCCACCCTGAATAGTTTTCCGAATGACAGTGAGCGATAGCAAAATTAGTAAAGAACTGACCTTTCTTTATATCCTGGTTTTGTCTGGGATAGAGTTAATTTTCTTCCTGGTAGCTGGCACAATGTTGTATTTTGGACTTAGTATGAGAACTATGTATTGATAACACACTGATGTTTTAGCTGTGGCTCAGCAGTGCTGACTTGAAATCAAGGAATTTTCCCTTTCCCATGCTCTGACAGTGAAGAGTTGCATAAGAAGCTGGGACCACACCTGGGCCAGGTGACCTGAACTGGACAAAGGGATATTCCATACCATGGGTATCATCAGCATATTTATTTATTTAAATTATTAAATTGCTACCTCAGTGGGTTTAACCCTTTTTGCTACTCTCTTCCCCATCCCACTGGGAAGGGTAGGAAGTTTGAGCAAGAGGATACCTGGTACTTAGTTGTCAAATGTAGCTTAACCAAGTCGAGTTATGCATATGTCACAACTTGTGACTTAGCCACTGAGTGAATAGTCTGTGCCAAGGACAATACTGACAACTATTAATCAGGGACTAACACTAGTCTTGGAGGTATTGGGGGTCTGATGAAGTATCTGCATCTAAAACCAAGGGTCAGATGTTTAGACAGGAAAGATTTGAAAACCCTTTTCTACTGTGCTTTTTTTGAGGGACTAATTTTTTGGCTGTTTTTTTGTTTGGTTTTTATCAGCTTTTCTTGTGCCTCACTTGAAATGCATGTTATTTTAATAAATGTACAACTGACCTCTCAATGCAACTTCTTCTGTCCATTTAAAAAAAATGTCACTCATACAGGCAGGAAGATGATGGCATACATAATCAGACACACTTCTATTCTCACAAACACAAGGGAGCAAAGCAGCCATTTAAGCAGAGGTATTAGACAAGGAGGATTAGGGACCCTTTAGGGAACCTTAGAAACTCTAGCATGTCCTCTCCTGAGTCAGTAAGAGCAATTCTGAAGCATGGATTGTATTAAATCTCTCACAGCTAAGATTTTGGTGCAAGAAGTCTCTTTAATTCTTAAGGGTTTTTTTGACATTACATTCAAACGAAGTTCATGGATATGAATAAACCTTCATTGTTTAAAAAAAAAGCATAACATACTCATAAGTACTTTCAGGCATACAAACATAAAAAAATTCTTTCTATGAGTATCCATGGTTGCAAACAGGGATTATTCAGATGATTTTAAGGAGAGTCAGTGCTAAAAGTACATAATCCTGCAAAGTATTTTCAGGGCTTTTAGATTGTATCTACTTGCATATCAAAGTGAATAGTCAAAATTATACTGTGCCTTGACTGTAACTCAAATAACATGTTGAACATTATCATTAATGGCTGAATAATATCTAGGAGATAATTTCTAAGGGCAAAGATAGTTTACAATAACCTGTAATACCTGGCACTGAAAAAGTAGGAGCACTGAAAGATACTGTTAATGTGGTAACATTTGAGTGGGCATAATAATTTGTTAAACTATCTGAATTACATCACACTTGTTCATCTGAGCAATCTGAGCATGGATCACAGAGAGTAGCACAGTCTGAGTGACTGCCTACCTATAGCAATATATTTGAAAAATAAAGGTTTAATATTTCCACTGACCAGAATTTAAATGCTCACATTATGGCTTCATGAAGATTTATCAGCTGGCACTGTATAAATCCTTCAAGAATTTTTTTCTGCTATCCCCAAGCAAGCAATGAGAAGTAATTACATTACCTGAGAGAGGAGAAAACGAAGGCACGATAAAAGTTTGAGGTTTTGGTAAGTTTTCTTTAGCCTAAAAAATAAGAGATAAAGAGCACTGCTTTTGTTGTTGTGGGGTGTTTTTTTTAGGATTTTTTTTTCCTACTTATTGTTCACCTTCCAGCTCTATTATCAGTTTAACCCAACTAACAATGTCTTCTTCTGAAACTCTTTTAATTCCATTTTGCCTTGGCTTCAATACTAATTGAAGCTGCTGTTAATGAATACCTTCATTTCAGGTAGCTCAGAGTAGGGTTGCAGGTGCAGTGGGAGCTGCAGGTTGAGTTCTAGGTGGCCAGAGCCCAAGGCAAGAGGTCATGAACTGCAGACCCTTTGTGTAACAAAAGTCCCAGGAACCTGTCTCAGCCAGGGGAATGGTCCAGTGAGAGGTACAGCGAAGCGAGTATCCTGTAGGAAGAGCTGAGACTTTAACACACTTGGAATGTGAGGATATGAAAGCCCAAGGGTTTCTTGATGTCCTCCCTAGGGGCGCCAGCTCGGGCTATACTGCACCTTGAAGAAATGGCTGTATGGAAAGAGACATCTGCTGTGGGAAACCCAGGGCTGAAGCAGTGAGGAAGCCTGGTCTGACTGTGGAGTGGGTGTGTGAGGAGCCAAGGGGGACACATCGCCCACTGGAGCCGCCCTCTGCAAAAGGGCTTCGGTCCCAGCAATGTCTGCCTGGGGTGGTGGGAGTGTGACTGCCAGGGAGGCTCAGATGGTGATGCCAGATGATCAGTCTGGGAAGCTTCCTTAACACTGTCACACTTACTTCAGTTGAGGTGAGCTGCTTTACTGACTGTCCTGCAAGGAATTTGTTCAATGTTTTCCCAAAGATACCTGGACTGAATCTCCCAAAATAACATTGTTTTTTTGTGTGGAAATTTCAAACCCAAACAGGTCAAAAACCAGAATATATACCACAGAGAATACTGTGGAGAACATTCCAATATGAACAGGAAGATGGACTGCTGGACTTAATGAGCCCTTTGGTTCTGTGACAACTTCTAAGAAATCAGATGAGACTGTTATTCAGAGCTGGAAGTGTGATTTTAGTTCTGGATCTTTTTGGGGTCTTCATTGGATACCTCTGCACTCACAGTGAACTAGGAAGACATGTGTGTATGTATATTAGTGTTTATCAGTGCTAATCTTCACTTGGTCAGTGTCACTACTTGGAGTCCTTGTGCTCTTAGGAAAGTTACATCTGGAAATGACATCACAATTGCTGTAAAATTGAAGTCATTCCAGGAAAACACCTTCAAGTATCTGGTAGATCTCAGTCACTTTATAATATGCTAAATTATTTATAGTTCATAGCATTGCAGGTGGAAAATACTATTTCCATTGCATTGCAGTGATTGCTGATCATCAGGGCGATGCATAGGACTGTTCATCTCTGTGCTGGAGATACATTTTCAAATATTCATAACTCTGTGGAAGAAATATTTTTAGCTATGAAATTCTACACAAGCATTCAGTCTGTAAGTTCTTGTGTAGATACATGAACAAAGCCACTCATTGAAGGTGTTGGTAAAAAGAAAAAAAAAAGAAAAAATAAAAGGAAAAAAAAAGAAAAAAGAAAAAAAGCACTTTTAGTGGAAAAAATCTGTTTATTTCTGGCTCCATAGCTCCCAGGGATTTGTACATGAGTCATTTTCACTTGTGAATATACTGAGTGTAGCTAATATTTCAGGTGTAACATTTTGCAGAAGGTCATGCAAAAAATTGCATACATGCATGTATTCATCAGAACCATCTCTTGAAATATGCCTTCCTGCTTTTTATGCTATAGTGATACTTTGGGATCTGCAACCCTCTATCTTCCCCAATGCTTTTAAACCCTCTTTCCTGATGCTGGAGTTCTTGGAAAAGACAGACATGTGACTTAAGTGTAGACTCTAAAACAAGTGATCAAATGCCTTACTATTATGAAAAGTTAAAAACAACCCAAACAACAAAAACTATCCAACAAACAATTCAGTTTCCCTCCAGAAATTTCTACTAATTTTCAACTGCAGTGCTGTTGGCAATAGAGTAATAATAGGGCTGTACACATCCATAAATGAGCTTTTTCCTCGTCCCTCTGTGCTAAGTCTAAGCATCTAGCCTTTGAACGACTCACAGCTGATCTGACACATCTCTTTAGTCTCTCTAATATGGCAGAGGGACATGGCAATAGTATGATAGAGCCCTGGACTTCTCTAGTCAGGGAAATATCTGGAGCGGGGGGACATGTAGGGGCCTTGAAGCATCTAAAGATTTGGGGAGAGTCTTCACTGATTCAGACTGAATGCTTGTTAACTTTTCCATGCAGCAGCAAAAGCTCAGCTGTCCTGTAAAGCAACTGTATGCCAACAATAGCACAATTCACAAAAGGAATTTCTGAGACACCTGTCAGCAAGTCTAGAAGTATCTAAATTGCAATGACATAAGAATTAGGCATCTCTCTGGACTCACTAGGAAAGAAAAGAATTTCCTAGTCCTTCCTGAAGAGCCAAGGAAATGAAGAAAGTACAAGCAAAGAGAACATGGCAGTGAACAGGGTGACAAAAATACCCAGTTCTCCATAAAGTATTCAGAAAATTGAAAGTCATCCCACTGATGTATTTCTTTTAAAAATCCAGTTTTAAAATCACGTTTTAATAGACATGATTCCTAAACTACAAATATAAATACATTTTTAATTTCTCCTGGATAGTGAATGTAATAATCCATCTCATCTAGGCAGGTGTAACTGTATTACCAGTTTCATCTTTCTGAAAAATACAACAAATTTCCTAACACCATCAATGACTCTGAACGTGTTTCACGGCAGTAGTTTTAGCATCTTCCTGAGAATAATGTATTTTAATATTATATTTTCTTTATTTTCCTTCTAGCAGTGAATTCCCCCTCTTACCCTGAAATTCCATGTTTGAAAGTCTACTTGAAATTCTCATTTCAGTTAACCAAACACTTTGTGGATTTTTCATTATCAGTGGATGATGAAAAAAAACACTGGCAGCACAAGGTTCTTGCCCTATACTTGCAAATGTCAATGTCATATCACCATAGTTATCATCTTGTCTTCACTTCATGAGAAATGCAGGAGTTCAACTTAAAACATTTCAACACTGCACCAAGTCAGATTAGAAAGGTGGACAAATGTAAGGGGTTGGTGTCTCTTCTTTGTGGGCCTAAAATCTTAATTTGGCCCACAATTTTTCAGAAATAAGATGTTGATCAAAATATATCACTCAGCTATTCAACACAATATTCTATGTATACATTGTTTGATCTGTTTTATTTTCATGATCTTTGTTCATAATTAATTCTGATAATTGTCACATTTTCAATGAAGGGCAAAATACATATACCAGTGATAATCCAAAGACCCCTGTCTTAGGGAAACAAGCTCAAACTTATCTCACAGGATTGTATGAGTATCAGCAATCACTCCTTTCTAGCACAGAAAGAGAAATGCATTTGAGTTGATGTTGAGATTATAATTAAACATAAGCAATAATAATTCACTGAGACAAACCCCTCCAGGACATACCCCAGCTCTCAGGCATTCTTGTGTTTGAGTGTTGATCCCTGAATCCAAACACTGACTTGGGAGTCAGTGACTTCCTCTCTCCAGCACCCTACCCCTGTATCTCTCCTGATGTCTCATGAGCTCCACAGCTCATCCAGGGTTCTGTTTCCCCTGATCCAACCTTGCCAAGCCATATTCCTCTTAGCATGGAACACCCAGATCCTTTTTTGCATATAAAGCAAGGCATGGGAGGAAAAGGAGCTGATGAAGACTGGTGTCATATTTATAGATGGCACAGGGCAGAGGAGATATGTGCAAGGTAAGTGTGTGGACTAAGCAGTTGTGATGGTAAACAGCCATTTGACTGTACTGTTGATGTACTGTAGTTTCATTTTTTTAGTGCCCTAGCTTTGCATTTATTGCCTTCAGAAAGGCAGCAGTCAAACAAGGAATAAAATCTAGTAATTTTTTTTTTTGGTACATCTTTCCTTAAGAAAAAAGTGGTTTACCTTGTTTTAATTTGGAAAACAGCGAATTCCAGAGCTGAGAATGATCTCACCATTTTGAGGTGAACTAGCATATACATACAGCACACAAATCAAATTCCAGTACAGTTCTTTAGATACACCCAGGAAACAGTATCATGCAAAGTGGGTAACAAAAGTAAAGGAATAACAAGTTCTTCCTGCTTCCTTCCTGACTGCATATGCTAAATAATCTAATCACAATGATCTAAACCACACAGAAATATCATATATTAAAGACATAATCTTTAATGATTTTCCAAGCTTTAGCTGTTCCTATCCCACTCCATTATTCATGGAAAGAAGAATTTGTTCCTTTTCATGGTGTAGGCTAGTAATCATGATACAATCACAACCAATAGCTCTCAACTGCTATTTTGACAACTTCTCAAGACCAGTTCATCATCACAGTGGTGATCCTCATGTTAGCCAGGTGAATGTCCAGAGTACATCAATGTGACTGACCAATAAAACCCCAAAAGTGAAGAAGGCTCAGAGGAGATGGAAAATGAGTCTACAAAATTCAGAGTATGATGCAGTGTGTGACTGACCACAGCTGCTACAAAGAACCTGACTTGTAACTCAACACAGAAGGGACTGGAAAGTGTCTTTTGTTTCACCTATCCAACAGCTGAGTTGGTCAGCTGATGGTGTGTTTCTCCCTGAGTTTGTTAAAAGGGTTTGAAAGTCTCTCTGAGTTCCCCAGCACGAGAAAGTGAATAGGTAGTTTAGCCAAACATAAGGTATAAGAAATAGACAGCTATGAAAATAATTTTGTAGTGACCAGTGGGCTTGAGCTAGCTTCAACCCACACAATCCTGGAAGCTAGGGACACCCAAGGTCATGACGATGAAAATATTATAGAAACCAATAATGGAAATTTCATTGGTACCATTATTGAACTATGTATTGCAATTATTATGTATTGCTAAGTGTAACTTGCAGTTGTAATTTTAATTTTGATTTCAATGTAGTTTATATTACTCTGCTAAATCAGAAATCTCATGTAGTCCCAATAACCCACAAGTAAGCAAACTTTATAGTAAACTCCATTAAACAGCCTCCATGTGTTGAATATCTAAAACAACCTCGCTGGAGAGTATTGGACTCTGACAATCAGTAATGACTTGACTTTGGGCCAAGTTGGTCTTAAGTTCTATTCACTTCTTCCAGAGTTCTACTATTCCAAAGTTTAGATATAGTAAATTCAGGTGTGGGTAATTTTACCCACATATAACTTTTTTTCCATCAAAAAAGTCTTGCAACAGAAAGTAAACTGTAAGCATTTTTATTCCTTTAAGGCTTGTTTAGTTCTTATTTAAAGCACTTTGTAAAAGGGTACTTTAAGGCATTATGTAAAAGGAAATTATATATTCAATGCAGGAATGGTGACTCAGAAATATTTTTTTCCCCAGACATATTTTCCCTGGTTATCACTTTCTATTCACAGCAGTACAAATTTCTGTTCAAATAAATAGAGGTTATGTAAGGGAAAAAAATACAATTTAGTGTCCTTTACAGAGGCATCTCTTAATAAAAAACAATGGGTATTTTGCAAACCAGCATGCTACTTAAGCAATGTTGGATACTAAATCCATTTGGTATCACACAGATCAAACATGGGTGATTAATTACAGACCTAATAGGAAAAGTAAACAATCCATCCTCATTGCAGAACAGGAAGCATATATCTTCCTAATCACAGTGGGATTATAACATCCTGCTCTCCACAGGTGTGTAACTTGGTGTCACCAGCATCTGCCATGAATCATATAGAGTTATTATTCTCATTTTACAGTAAATAGAGATGAAAACAAGTATACCTATTCTATTTCTGATTGCACTAAAAGAAAAAAAAATAGCTATGCGCAATTTGGACTGTAATATTTCTTTTTTGTTGTCTCATTTGGCAATGTTTTTTCCAGCTATTATCATCATTATGCAGCACATAAATTCACTTATCACTGGCACCTAAGCTTATTAACTAAACAGCAATTATACTGCTATTGACAGACTACAGCAAAGCACACAGGTATCACGTTTTCTTTTCTTACTCTGCTGTGGTATTTCTGTTAAGAACATGATGTAAATGAAGTATATTTCACCTAAAAATACAAACTTCAAAGTTTTGCTCTGAACTGTTGTTTTATTCTGGTTTGTTGGGCTTTTTTTAACTTGAAAGCTGGCTTTTTTTCCCAAAGATTTGTAACCATTTTTACTTTACCCTGATAAATGTCACTGCTAGACACCAAATTGGAAATTATGTTCTGCTGTAAGCACTCTGTATGCGTTATAAACTAGAGGAAAACTTAAGTTACTTGGAATCCAGTCTATCTCTTCCATCATTACCACACTGCCATATTTGCTGCATTTTTCTGGAGGAAAACACACCATTTTGGGTCTGACAGTGAGGGAGGGGAAGGTATTGTAGCTCCATGTCCCCATGCCACCCCAGGCAAAGACTGCTCCCAGTAAACACACACACACACACACACACAGAGAATATTAATTTGGGCTTCCCCACCTGCCTTTGTCTCTCTCAGCTACTTTGTAGGTATATGCTTGAGCTTTTATGACAAAACAGATCTGTTCTATCCCTGAATTATGTTTAAGGAATTTTAAAACCTGGATCCATCCAATGCAAGGCAATTGGTTTGTGACCTGGCTGGAAATTTATACACTAGGCAATGTATTTTGTGCTATTTTTGGTGAGTCAGTGAATCAGAACCCAACCCAAAATTCAACAAAATACGTGGAAAAGTCTTCTTAATTTTCTCATCGTATTTGCATCATATTTGCATATACATGAAGCAGAAGTGGATTTTTCTGTTTGAGTCTGATCCATGAAGCTAAAGAAACTCAATTCTTTAGCACAACTTGTTTGATTTTGACAAAGTTTGAGAAATACGGTGGTTTTCTTTCTTATTTCTTAATTCTTCCAGTACAAGATTATCATGGATTGGGGATAATAAATTTAACTTTATGTAAAATACCTATATAAATATGAGAAAAGAAAGTTCTTGGAGATGAGATCTGTACTTAAACTGTTTGTCTCTTCAAAATAAACCTTTGTAGGGCTGGAGATCTTGTCAGCTTGTCTGTAATTTATAACAAAAGTGTTTAGTAACTGACTCAGAGGAAAACAAATTCATGTGCTGATTCAGGTAAAAGAAGTGGTAAATGCCAAATCCACCCACTTTAATAAAGGGAAACCAGCGTTCAGTTAGGGTTAGCTGGTTATGATCTGCAGGTTCTGCTCAAGTTGCAATTATTGTTTCATTTTGTTTTGAGTGAAAGAACATGGTGTTTAGTGGTATTTTAAAATGAATCCTTTCTGTCAGTTTTGCTCTCCCTGCTCCATAGATTCCTAATGATGGGTTGCAGTGAAGTGTAGAGAGAGGTGTATACTGTGTTTGGGAAGCAGTACTTTTTCATATAGCAAGATTCAATATTCAATATGAGGTACATGCAATGATCCAGACTCTGCAAAGCTGGTGCAACTAGAACTGCTCTTTCTTTTCCTTTCCCTTTCTCATACATAATCCAGGCCTGTGTCCCTCCCTTAGCCAACTATATAATAGCACTTTGTGAAAAAGCCATGTCACTAACAGGCTGAAAATCTGATTAAGTGCAGACACATCCTAAGGCTAGGAAGACACAAGTGTATTTTGTGACCATCAGATTACAGTTTATTTGGTTCTGATGCTTTTTGTATATTACATGTTTTCTTGACCAGCAGATCTTTAACTACCTGCATCATGTTGACTCAGCATTTTTAAACATATGCACAGATAAAAAGAACATCTGTTTATAAGGTTTGCTTGAATGGTGACTGAAGTCCTTATATTTATAGAATGGAGTGTCGTATTCTTTTAACAAGGTTTTGATATTTAAAAGAAGGATGTTACTGCTCATCTCTTACCCTTTTATTTCACTGCTGATAACATAACAAAATCAAACCTTAATTGTAAGTACTTACCTTGCACAAAACAGATCAATCTGTTCCTCTAAATGTGTCACATAAGAACAGCAGTCAAGTCCAATTGATTTCAAAATTATGTGGCACAACTACTATCATAGTATTTTCCCTAAGATAGCTTCAGTCAACACATTTATTGCTTTTAAATAGAAATATTCACTTGGCTAATTACCTTTTTTTTCACCTTTTTTTTTTTGACTCATGCCTATTAGAAATAACCTGTATAGGTGTGGTTTGGGTCCTTTAAAAAGTATAAAAATCTAAGAACATACTTTTCTTTAACTTGATGCTCCTGTTTTTGCCTTGAATCTTCTGGGTCTGAGCTCACACTCAGCCCATCTGTCTTACTACCAGTTCTAATAGCTCCTGAAGTGTGCTACAGACTTGCAGGTGATTATATAAAAGTTAAAATAAGATGGGTTTAGAAGGATTAAGTGATTCCGTATGTTATCTCAAAGACCTGTAGTTCAAGACAGAACAGTTCAAATAATTCATTGCTTTTTTCTTTGATAAAAATGTAGGTTTTAACCTTTTGGGAAGTCTTTTTCTACAGTGTCAGCAGCAGTTCTTACCTGTCAGTTCAGCAGTACTTCACAACTACTGCAGCTCACTTGCAGTGTGATTGGGAAAAGAGAAGTGAGAATGATACTCAAACTCTTCCAGGACCGTGAAAAATGCAAGATATGAGTGACCATATCTTGCTATGAGATATTGGAACTATAAGGTTAGTTCCAAAAAACAGTTGAATGAGGGCAGCTTCAAGGCTTCAAGGCAGAGTAGGTAATAAATAGAAAAATGATTACAAAATGAAAAAGTTCCTCTGTGATGTGAGAACTGGTTCAGGGGACATGCACTTAATGACTTCCTCTGTCATAGACTGCCTCAGAGACTTTAGGAAAATTACCTAATCTCTTCTGAGCTGGGATATAGAGATAGTCCATTCCTCTTATTTTGAATTTTTTTTTCCTTTACTTTCAATTTAAATTCAAAAGGAATTTTTCTTACGATGCACCTGCAGAAGTCTTTTAGCATTGTCTCCCATAACTTTCTTACTGACAAAGTATAGACTAGATAAATGGACAGCAGGAATCAAACAAGTATTTTCTTGAGAACAGGTCAGGGTCTTCTCTGTGCTGGACACAGATGGTTCCAATCCATTTCTGCAGCTCCCCGAGGGACCCACACAGAACACGGCTGAGCCCGTCAGCAAAGGTGGTCATGCCTTTGTAATAATATATTTAAGAAAGACAAGGAAGAACTGGAGAGAGGGAAAGAGGAGGGAATTAGAGGGAAACAATGGGAAAACACGAAGCTCAGATGAGCAGGGCATGCTCCTTGGCAGGCCAGCCATGTCCCAGCAGGGACAGCAGCTTGTGGAGGACATTGCAGAAGAAAATTTTCCCTGATGGTTATATGGTATGCGGATGATCCCATACCAAAAACAGTACACCTTCAAAGGATTTTCACTCTGTAGAGGAAGAGGGAGAAAGGAGGAGCAGCAGAGAAAAACTCCTACCACACAATGCCAAATGTCTCACTGAAAGGATTCAGTTTAAAGTACATTAGTAGCAAAGAAAAGGGAGAAAACCCTGGACTAAAGTCGAGCTTGGGAAAGGCAAAGGAGAGGTGTTTTTGTAAGAATGTGCTTGCTTCCTTCTTTGTTTTGTTTTGTTTTTTCCCAGTAACTTAATCAGTACTCAAATATCCATATCATATGGAAATAAACTAAGTCAAATTTCTCAGAGTATCTACTGCCTATGTCAGTAACTTCTGTGATCTCTGCCCCACGAGCTTTCTCATTCTTCCTATTTGCCTGTCAGAGATAATGCCGCATGTGGACAATACTCTTAATTATTGTTTATACCTGTATTTGTTTTATACATTAAACCAAAACCATCCCAATAAGAATTATGAGTCAACAAATATAGAAAATACTTTTTATGGACGGAATCTATGTTCTTATACTGAAGATGCAGGTAAAAAGCCTTGCTTGTACAGTTAATGTCTTCAGGTGTGCAGATACCAAAATCAATGTATCCTGACTAGATTTCTTCTTCAATATTCATCATACAAAAAAAGGTAAATGTTAGGCATGTAGAGGGTAAAATACTAAATTCTACAGACTTACTTCATTAATTTGTTCAGTATTATCACAGGCATTTTCTATAGCCATTCTTCTCAAAGGATCAAGCCAGCCCCTTAGACCTGATTCATTTTTCCCTATCCTCTGTAGGTTGGGTGTATAAATAGACTTATTATTAGATTAATAGTGTAGACTCTGTTCAAATGTTACAGCTCATACCATTTAAGACTACTGAAATACTGCAAAGATTTATAATAGCATTGTCATTTGGAAACTTGGGCTCTTAGCAGAGACCCAGCATTCAGCTTCCTTGATAGTTACCCAAACTCAGTAATCTGTTCCTACTCAAGCAGAAGATGATGCACCTCTCTAGATGAAATAATATTGCAAAAGCCTGCAATAAACATGCTAAGTATTAGAATAAATACACTGTTAATCTACAGTAATGAGGAATCTAACTTGTTGGTTGGGTAGGTCGGGTTTTTTTTCCTAAATCTTAAATAAAAGTTGAAATATTCCCCAGCTACACGAGAATAACACTTGGATTTATTTCAGGTCTGTTTCTCTCATGTGTTTTCTGGTGTGTACTTTAATTTAAGCAGGTGTCTATCTGAAAAAAAAAAGTACCTAATTCTCTGCTCATTTTACCTGTCTAACCAGAAGTAATCTGTCAAAGAAAGTAGTTATGCCTCTTCATATTTATAGATAATTAAATCCAAATTAATTACCTACATATTTGAATAAAATAATTTGCACAAGTGATAGCAGAATTTATCCGGTTTTACTTTACAGGAGAATAGTTCTGACTAGGAGGAAGTTAACTTTCCTCATAGTAACCCCTGTGTTATTTTTGCCTATGCAACTACAATGATGATGATAACACATCAATGTTTTGGCTATTGCCAAACAAAGCAGTATCAAGGCTTCATCTCTTTCTCATGCTGTTGACCCAGCAAGTGAGCTGGGAGTGAGAAGGAGGTTGGGAGGGTACACAGACAGCACAGCTGACCCAAATTGGCCAAAATTGATTTCAGCATATAGGCATTTGTCTTCCCAATCTGCATGCTGTGGCCCTGCTTTTCAGGAGGTGCAAAAACATCTACCTGCCAATGGAAAATAGAGAAGGAATTCCTTATTTTAATTTCCTTGGGCTTTTCTTCATTTATTAAACTCCATCCATCCATTTTCAGTTTTTGCTCTTCTGATATTTTTCCCTACCCTGCTAGGATAGGGACTCCTGTAGGAGGGAGGGAGGGAAGGAGGGAGGGAGTAGCAAGGGAGTGAGTGAGACACAACAAGCACCCACATCCTCAGAGTCCTTCCATGGAAAACTGAAAATACATATGACTCAGGGTGGTCCAGTGAAAAGTGGGAATTTTCCAAGGAATCATCCTAAAGATTACATGAAGCTGTCAGGCTACCACCATAACTAGGTGGGAGGAATTTAGTGGTAGATAAGGCATAGGAGGATTTCTTCTGAGAAGAAAGAAGTAAATGGGAGCTATCATACGAGCAAATTTTACTGAACCACCATAATAAAAAATGAGTTGGTTTTGCACACACTATAGGGTGAAATAAAATAAAAATTTAGAATTTGTACAGCACATGCACCAGGAAAACAAGCTCTTCAAGCTGTCACCAGGCTGCCAAGAAGTGGTAGATACACCTCGGATGTACTGTCACGTGGGGAGAAATTCTTCATGTGGTTCTTGATCTATCTGCTACTCCTGGCTTTCATATGGACAATTTCCTGCCAGAAACTCAAACGAGGAAAAATGCATTTAGTAAAAAGTATTATGCTTTTTGCAACAATTTAGTCTTCCATTACCTACTTCCAATCCCAAGATAATTTCTTTTTTATAGCTCTCATACTTCCTATCTCTATCAGAAATATCAGGAAAAAGAGGGGAAAAAAAAAAAAAAGAAGGAAATAAAGAACCTGCCTGGGAGTATTGTTGCCACTCTGCTTTGTATTCAAACCTTAATCAAAATGTAAAATACATCTTTCCCCTGAAAACATAAGAAGGATTACCTGCTCTCAAATCTATGGCATAAATTGGGCCAAAAATTTGGGGTTTTTTCCTGTTTTGTATTCATTTACATCACCACTGCACCTTTTCAATAAGAATGAAGTATGTAGCCTCTATATTTTCCCTTTTAATTACTTTCTAATTTCTTGACTGCTCTGTATCTTTTTGTCTTCTCACTTCTTTCTGTGTCTCAGCATCATTTCTGCTTTTACCCTCTCTATCCCAGTTTCACCTCACTTTATATTCTCCACCCTATTTGCTCCTCTTTATTTTTAAACAACTCACTGATAGAGGTCTATAGATTTATATTCCATTCTCTCCTTCTCATTTTGGTGTTTTCTATCAGTCAGTCATCCTTTGAAGTATTCCCATGTTTGCTTAAACTCAAAAGCCAATATTATATGAGTAAATATAAAACTCTCTCTGCCTTTGTGTTATAAAGCTGCCTTTGACTATTTTAGCTGTTTTATGTTTTGCATTTAGTTGAGATTTAGGATCTGGGAATATTTCAAGATATTTAAGATCACTGGGAATTTAGGAAAGAGAATAAAACACCTAGAAGAAAGATAAAAAAAAAATAAAAATCAAAAAAACCCACCAAGGCCTGGATTTTGCTTTATGCAGAGAAAGTTTAAGAAAAATAAAGCCCTACTGAACTGAAGTTCTACATTTCCAGAGAACTCTGATTTTAGTGATTCAGATATGATTTAGTGATTTTAGATATGCATCTCCCACTTCCTACTCCTTTGTCCTGTGGCAAAACTTCTGTGTTGTGAAACACAAGGTCTGCTAAAGTAAATGAAAAAACAGCAGGGCATTTGAAATGTGATTCTTGTGTCACACTGGGGGCATCATGTTTGCCAGCTGGTGGCCAGCCAGCTGTATTTTGCTATTTACCCAAGCCCAAATCCTCAAAGGGTACAAATCATTAGGGCTCAATCAAAGATGAGAGCTATGATATTTTGTACCATCTGAGTAGCACTTCTCCAGGGAATTTAACTTCTCCAGAGGTGAACAAAACATTCTACCCACTATACCAGGTGGACCAAAGCCTGGCCTTCTGTGCCCAGCCTAAATAAGAACTATTTCAAGCTCGTATCTAGGTCTAAATATATACACAATACATATATGTGCAAATAAATCTATTATATAGGATATGAAAAATGTACATTGACGTTTCTATAACAGATCTCAGTATTCATCATTTACAGTTAAGGTGTGCATTTCAGCCAGACATTGAAGTTGATATAATTTGGCATCTTTTTTGATCTATTCATGACTTCAGATATTGGGGACATGCAAACTGGGGACATGCAAACATGCAAAATGTAATGTGATTGTTCAAGGCATAAACTGGGAGTTTTGTTAATCTCTGTTAATCTGTTAATGTTAATCACATTTTTCGTTGTGGTGCTCTGTGTTTAAATGTAAAATCAAAAAATATTCAGTCCTATTTTCATATAGTTTTTTTCCTAACTGACTTCAGTGTCTATTTCACTGACCTTCGACATTAGGGTTGAGACAACTTCACACTATAAACACCTGGGCCAGGATTCATCTGCTGATGGCTTGCACATACAAATAGGTTTCAAGTGTGAGTCATAGGCCCCAAGTCCACTTTTCCACTAAAAAGTGAACTTTAGTCAGCAGAGTTGAGTAGTGCCAGAGCTCTGACCAATTGTGGGTGGATATTTTCAGGTAAGCTTAGCTGTTTGGTAAACTCCAGCAAGTGAATTGAGTAAAGGCTGCCTCCAGAAGTGAGGTAGAGCATTCATATCAGGTGGGAGTTGGAGCAAAATGGTGGATTAGGCTTGTGTTGAGGGAATAACATCTTATATGAGAGGCTGGTGATATTTAGGTTAAATTTGTAAGTCTTTGTTAGAGAGTCACTGGCTAGAAACTAAAGATATGGATAAAGACTGGAATGTGAGCCTCTGCAAGGAAATGAAAAAGTAAAAATACATTATTTGTACATATTGGAACTATCCACATTCAGTGGTTATTGATGGAAATAAAGAGAAAGAGGAAGACAAGAAGGGCATGCAGAGTTTGTAGCATGAGCTACTAAAGCTAAAGCAGCTGCAGGCTTCAGAAACTAAAATTCATTCTCTCCGACCTTTGCTTACTTTCTCCTAGAAGCCCATTCCTGTTCTGTCTTCTAGCAACAGGTGCAAATTTCAGTGTGTGCTGCAGTTTTGTTGCTCTAGGTGCTGCTGGTTCTCTTGCACCACTGAAAGCTTACAAACCTAATTTGAAAGCCAAGCTCTTTCAGCAAAATTCTCTGATATTCAGTTTTTTAAACTGTCTCATATTTATATTAAATTACTAAGAAATAATCCTAAACAACAAAAGAAACAAAATTAAATCCTCTTGGAGCAAGAAAGGTTTTTTGGTTTTTTTTATGTAGTGAAAATTAATATAAGCTGACATATCTCAATTTGAAAAGAGAGACAATTTCAGATTTAGTCTTTGGGTAGATTTTAACTAGTCTGCTTTCAATTTCTATTACTAGGTCCAAATCTCTCCTTATCCTCATGGTTCTGCAGGAGGTAGTGTGCCTCCTGGACTCCAATTGCTCCTCTAAAAAGATACAGGTCTTACACAGCTCCAATGAACACTTTGGACCTTAGGATGTCTCAAAGGCATTTAATGCTTCTGTGTACAAAACAAAAAATTCTGCCTGCTTGGTTTCTTTTTCCTTTATTCTTCTTTTTCTTCCTGAATAAAGCAAGCAAAGCTTTATTTTAACAACTCTAAGCACAGCACTTGGCAAACCATTTGATCATATCTATTCAGTGTAAACCAAAAATTTCAGCCCTCCATAGAGAGTGAAAACATTTATCTGAATGCTAATAGATAAATTGTAATCTTGAGGCAGGGGTTAAAAACCTTGAGATTTGTGTTTCACTTTGTTTTGTTTCTGTCCTGAAACCTATTCTTAAACAAATCAGGCAAACAACACACCTTACCAAGCACCACCGGGGAAATGAATATAGGGATTCATAAGTATTCTCCTAGTTTGTATGCATGTTTCACTGTCTGGTGGCAAAAATCAATTTGTCTCTTTAAAAAGGCCCTCTTGGGGCTAGAGGAATGCAGAGCTGTAATGGTTTACTGTCTTGAGAGCCTTTGTCTGATGACAAACAGAACTGGAATTGACAACAGAGAGTTATAGTCATGAGTAAAATTATTCATGTGTTATGGCTTTTTCCCTCACCTGGCTTTGCAAAACTGCACCTGCAAAAGTGTATCTATGTCATTCATGTAGTCACCTTGATTGCATGCTTCCCTGGTATTTACAGACACTGACAGTGCTTGCATTTTTCTATCCATTTATATGTGCTGATATCCCTTTGCAAATCAAGCACTCTGCTGTCTGCACAAATGTACAGGCATTGGTAGGTATTCATCCATGCACAACAGAGAACCCCACTGAGAATGTTCCAACCTTTATGTCACACAGTGAAGTATATGAAAGAAAAGATGCATGTCTACACACATTTCATTACTTTACAGGCAGCATCAGAGAGTGGAGACAGCGTTAGGCACAAACTCAGAAAATACAGATTTTATTCACTGTTCAAGCCTTGATCTGCTGTATTGCTTTAGACACATACTATTACCTGTCTGAAACGTCTCCCCATCTACAAGATCTTATTTTCTTTAATTAAAAGGTAAATATTTGAGATATCATCCCTTTGTATTCTAAATAATGCAGAGGACCTTCTGTCTCTTATAGTCACAAGTTATTTTTGTATTACAGTTAAGATTATTCAGTAATACAATCCCCAATTTAATGTCTATCTGCCAAATGTCAGTGGAACATTGCTAGTTGGTACAACACAAAGGTCTAGCCTAGTACCTGAGAATTTTTTAATTGACTTTTATCACAAATAAAGTTTATTACTTTGCAAATTTTGCACTGAAATTAACTAGGGATTCAATATATTAAACATGGCATAGGAAATCACAGACTGTGGTAATGAAATGCTGGACTGGTCAGGAAACCTTTTGAATTCTTATTTGTTCTGATTGAAAATCTTGAAGTCACTTGTACCTTTTGTAATAGAGTTGTTGTTTAACACAGCTGGCAAATAAGCCCCACACAGCTGCTCACTCACTCCTCACCCATGTGATGGGGGAAAGAAGTGAGAGAGTAAAAGTGAGAAAACTCATGGTTTGAGATACAGTTTAATAGATAAAGCCAAAGCCACATCCATGAGCAAAGTTAAACAAGGAATCCTTTCACCATTTCCCATGGGCAGGAAAGGTTCAGTCATCTGCAGGAAAGCAGGGCCCCATCACACATAAGGAGTGACTGAAGAAGACAAATGCCTTCAGTCCAAGCACCCTCTCTTCCCTCCAGCTTAACAGTCTGAGCCTGATGCCCTGTAGAATGGAATGTCCCTTTGGCCAGTTCTGGTCAGCTGTCCAGCCTGTGTCCCCTCCCAGCCCCTTGTGCACCCCCAGCCCTCTCTCTGGTGGGGTGAGAGGCAGAAAATGTCCTGGCTCAGTGTCAGCCCTGCTCAGCTGTAACAAAAACTTCCCTGTGTTATCCAACACTGTTTTGGTCACAAAAACGAAAATAAAAACCCCCACAAAACAAAATGAAAAAATACAAAACAGAGCCCCCTGTATCTACTATGAAGAAAATTCATTCTACGTCAGCCAAAATCTGCATGAAAATGTAAAAAAATAAATATTTTTGAAAACAAAAGGAAAAAAGAGAAAAAATAAATTATTAAGAAAAGTTCTTTCCCCCACCCCCCGTTATGTATAACCACAAGTGTAGCAATTCATTAAAATGGAAGCTCTGAATATCGAGCCTTGTTTCAGTTGAAAAATGGAGAAGGATGGTTACAAACAAGTGAAAATGTGTCTGTTTTGTATTAAGCTACTCAGGGATATAAAGATATGCCCCAAGTTTACATTATATGCAGTGATAGACTGTCAGTGTATGGATGATAAGTTCTGTTGGCATTGGATGCAGAAAAATAATTCAATACAGAGCAAGTTAGTATTGTGCATAAGGATATTCTGGATTGATTGTACAACCAGATGTTGTATGAATTCAATCAAGAAATGTTTTTTGTCACCTCTGTTCTAACAGACATGCCAGTTTCATTCCCAGTTGAGATGAGAATAAAAATCCATTGCTTACTCTATTAACAATAGACAATTTTTCTAATAATGAATAGATTTTTTCCACTCTTCTGATGAGATTGTTCAGTGCCAGATATAGCTGTGAATATATTTTTTTAATTTTCTCTAGAGAGGGAGCAAAAATTTAATTTTGGTCTGAGGATCTTATTTTGAATGCATCTGAAACAGAAGTAAACTGCTCAGTAGCGTATGCCCACAGGTAATATTACAGCTCTCTCTAAGTGGAGTAAAGTCTAAACTGAAGATAAGTGAAAAAAATCAGCATCATACAAGGATATATTAATTCAATGAAAGTCACTCAGTCCAGGTCAGCTAGAAGACACCACTGGTGAGATTCAGTGTTTAAAAATATACATATACTAACATGTGTTTTTTCTGTTTGTATACTAAACAATATGCACTGAAAGCAGAAAAAAAATGTTTAGAAACCTAGAAATACTTTTTTTTTCTAAATTATCCAGTACCTTCTTCTCTAAATTTGACCTTTTATTTATGACCTCAGGCCCACTGTGGGGTTTAGAGTTCTCTCTCTTTAAAGAAGAAGCCACTTTCTTTCTTTCTTTCTTTTTATACAATGTGAGTAAACGAAAAACATTACCTACAAGCATAAAAAAAGGAGACAGTTTCAGGTATTCCCAGAACCTTTCTCTTGACCCTGTAGCTTTGACATTGAAGAAAACTTTATGACCTGGCATTATGTTATTCTACATTCATTTAGTGCAGAGACATTTCCTGCAAAACAAGGTCGGTCAATAAACTGCTTATGAAGGAACTGGAGAATGGAGGTTTTGTTCCACAACCCCCTCCTGCCTCCAGAAACAGTTAATTTTTTATTTTTTTTTCATTTAAAGACCATTCTGATCATAACCCATTGGCATCTTGCTTAATAGGCACATCCCACGGCCTTCTGGGGCAGGGTAACTTAATAGGAAAGGGAGATGCTGATGGGAAAACGCGCACAAGAGAGACGAGTTGTAAAAGTGTAATTGACGCGCACACACACAGCAAAACATCCCTGAAGATTCAGAAGACTTCTCAGTCTTGAAAACATTTACAACCAAGCACTGTGATTTATACCCCAGTTCCAGCAGATTTACTCATGAGAGCAAGTAATATGCTCAGTAGTAATTAACAAACTTGAATTTTCTCTGTTATTTTCACTGACTCTCACACCTCTTCACACTGTCAAAGAAGTGTGAAAGAAGAAGGCCTGAGAATGGGATCTTATTTCATGTTTTTTCCTCAAAGACATTTTCATGCCGTCAAATCCAGCTTTGGACAACAAATGTCACCAACCAAGTAGAATCAACAAAAGTGTAAATCCATATGTCCCCATCTCATTTATCTCATCATGTGTGCCCTGACACTCCCCCAAATCAGCATTCATCTAAATAAGTTGTGAATTTCAAAACTGAAATGGTGAAGCGGGCATTTTGTCTAGTTTTTTCAGTTTTCTTTTGCTCTGTATTTTTCCCTCAAAACCCATCTACACAGGCTGACAAATGTGAATTGCTGCATGAAGTCAGGTACCCAGGTGTGGTCGGCAAATTGACATTCACTAAGCACTGGTTGGCTCTAGGATATTATAAACATCCTTCTTCTTCCAAGTTTTAAACCATCAGTTTAAGGTTCCCTATTCAAAATAGCACTCAAAGTCTTGCTGAGCTTTAAAGCTTGTGCTGAAATTTCAGTAAATGGGACAAATGTGTACTGAAGTAATGTCTTATTTGATTTCTTAACACCAAGCCCCATTTTAGCTACTTAAATGTAAATTTAGGGCTAAAGCTGCCATATATAATGAAATAAGACAAAATTACATTTTACCTTGCAAAGGGAGTTGCATGACAGAATACATTTAATATTGTACTGTGCTTACATTCCTAGGAAAAATAAGGGAGGAATCTTTGGCTGAATTCAGAAAATATTTTATGTGCTTTTGTAACTGTAATTGTCAAGGTTTTTTTCTCTGTAAATATTTGAGTTAGGACAATATAATTTGAAAAAATGTATTTTTGTGCATATTTCCTTTTTTTTTAAATTTACTTTGCTCCCTGTCTTTTGTCAGAAATTTCATCCAATTTTACATCATAGTTTTGGCATTTTTTTAAAATTTAATTTTGTATGAGTTATAACGCTTTCTTCTTCAATCACAGATACAGTTATGTATTACAGATAGACATGTTTGATGCTCAGGGGTAGATATACATTCCAGGAGGAATCTCTACAGTACAGTTTTTGCCTTTGAGGTATTTTGGGATTTAAACAATGACATATCACAGAACTGTTATGGTTGGAAGACACCTCTGGAAATCAACCAGTCCAAACTTCTGCCAAGAGAAGGTCACCTAGAGCAGCTTACACAGCCACGTGTCAGGGTTTGAATGTCTCCAACAAGGGAGAGACTCCCCTGCAGCCTGCTTCAGTGCTCTGTCACCAAGTTCTTCCTCATGCTGAGGTAAAACTTCTTGTGCTTTCTTTTATGCCCATGACTACTTGTCCTGTCATTGAGCATCACTGAAAAGAGTCTGGCACCATCCTCATGGCACCCAGTTTGAGATCTTTACATGCATTGATGAGATTATAAGATATTAATTAGGCTTAAGTAACTGTCTGTTCTTTCTAAGCTAAGACAGTAACACATTTCTCCTATGATTCTCAGAGATGTTAAATATTGATAAACATATTTCCTTCAAAATGTTCACTACCTAATTTTCCCCAGAAAAATTAATTTAATTGAATCTTCAGTTTTGTAAATGTCATTATTCAAAATTAGTATTGTTGGTAGAGTAAAATTAATTAAAGTTAAGTGAAGTGGTTTTCAGTAACCAGAGGTAAAATTTTGATTATCATTCAGCTCCATGCCATAATGACCTCTCATTTCATTTCTGATTCATTTGGAGGGATCCAAAATAATTTCTGGTATTTATACTCTACCAGCCAAGTATTCATAATGTTCTTTAATAAATAATCTTGGATATTTTCCTGGGAAGGAAGAAATCAGACATGGCAGGATATTTGGTTTTGGCTGATACCTCCTTCTTCCTCACAATGGATGACCCTGAAGAGACCAGCTGAAGCAGAGGTCTCATTACACCTCTGTATCTCAGAACTGCTCTGAGAGAAGGGAAAAAAATAGGCTATAAGTGTCCAGTAACTCCTGAAGTTATCTTTTTCCTTTTCTTCCCTTTACTGTGCCATACTGTGCTCTGCACTGCTGCCTCCCAGACTTGCCAAAGCACTATTGCAACCCCAAGTTGTGAGCGGCTGGAACACTTGTGCAGAGGTGCAAGGAGGCAGCAGGGTAAACTGGAGCCCTGTGCAAGGCTGCTGAAGGGGGTCCCTGGCTCTCAGAGGCTGCTGTCCTTTCCACTCCTCAGCTGCTGCTGTGAAGTCCATGCCTGAGGAAACACACCCTTACATGGAGGCCACTGATCCAAAGATTCCAGTTAGAAATGTTCAGGTAACATCTTTCATATAAGGTGCAATATGGGTGTATAAGGACCTTCCAGCTGTGCTGTCAGGCTGTGTTTGTTCAGTTTCACAAAGGCCCCCATTACCACAAAGGATTTAGAAAGTGCCATTTAGGTCAAACAGCATCAGGTTACCAAACAGGTCCTAGTGAGGATAACACTTGAGGGAAGCTAACACCTGCAGGGAAATACAGCTTGGTCCTCATTTCATTTTTGCATGAAACCTCCTCCAGAAAGGACTCTGATAAACACATCATCTTTATTCTACCACAAGGGTAGAAAGACTCTTCAACACCGCTGTATCTCATTCCTGAGCTTAGACACAAGATTTCTCTTTATGACTTACTGGGAAATTTTGCTGTGTTGCCAGAGAGCAACTCCACAATTCTGTCTTTGTGAGCTGTGCAAGTACTTCTAAGGGCAGAATTTAGACAAAGTGTTTCAAGGTTCCCTTTTCAATGACCTAATATTATTTCACTTGAAATAATCTGAGCATACTTGGTAGCACCAGATTTTGATAAAAAATGCTCTTTGAAAAAAAATATTTTATGCGTAAGTCACATTGTCACTTTATATTAACTTTCTTATCCATTTCACCTTTATACTGTCCTCTGTATTCATTCATTTTTAACTAAGTTATCTTTTTTCAGTCCTGAAATAGATTTTTAAAAAGACAGGAGTGCCTGTGTCAGTCTTAAAGAAAGCTACGCTCTGGCAATTAAAAGCTGCTTGAACTCTTCACAAGCAGAGGAAATTTTGTTAGAATCATGTTTATACTGTAAGCTAATGAAGTTGATGTATAACTCTTTCACGTAGCTTTCCATCCTCGAATCTTTGAATCCTTTGCAAAAAGCCACTTCAGTACTACAATGTAACTTTGCTCAGTGATTTTGGCCTCCTGAGAGGTTTTCTACTAGCGATAATTGCTGAGATAGAAATGCTACTTTATATCAAAATATATCTGATCAACCAAATACAGTATAAATATCAAATTCTGTAAATTAAATTTTGTGAGTTTCTTGCACTGGGTTTTGATTCTAAAGCACTAAATGTCACATTTCTGTAAATAGACTGCTTCTGTTTCACATTTCCTCAAACACCGACATGCTCAGCTAAAAAGATCTCTGACCTAAAATTAGTAATGGCAGCACTCAGCATCTCTGAATGCCTGTTGTGATTTTGTTTCCCCCTAATTGTTCAATTTTGATCTAATATCAGATTATAGAGACAGCTCAGTTAAGTGTAGTGCTGCATGATGCCATTTCTTTGGCTGCAGCAAATAGGAAGACTATTAGCTAATCTCCTTTCTATCTTCAAAATCAGTAGATCTCAAACCCTGATGCTGCAGTTTATGTCCAGGTATTATTGCAGCACAGTTCACAAAGATCCCTAAATGCACTTCAGAACACAAAGTATCCTTAAAAGAGATGCTCTTCTGCATGTGACCATGTCAAGGACCACAGTATGCAATGATAGAGTTACACAGCAAATGCTTTTTGGGAACAATACTAATGATTTTGAAGCAAAATTTAAACATCTGGTGTCTCAACAGCTCATGTTACCATGTTGTTTGAGGTGTGTCAATAGCTCATGAGAGATCACACAAATCTTCCAGCTAAGGCAGAGTTAAAGTCATTTCATTACAAAGGTTTTTGTAGTACTGCTCCATTTTCCTTGTTTTCATGAGTGCCTGTGGTACACGAAATGTAAATGAAAAGCATATAACTGAAAAGTCTCTTCTGGTTAGTTCTGCACTAATCTCAGCTCAGGTTAAGGAGTACCTTTGTATTCTTGAGATAACTCTACTCCCTAAGCCACAATATAAAACATTTAACAGGCCCCTGTTCACCCTCCCAAAATTTTATACTGTGGGATTTTAAACAGCAACATAATAAACCTACCTGCAAGGGCACTACATCCACTTTCATTAGCTTGGAAGAAATTTAACTCTACAGAATGAATCAAAATCCCTGCTGTGAAACATGCCATCTTCTAAGTGCAGTCAAAATAAGCTCTATAATCTCTTATTCATTTTAAAATCAAAATTATTCAGGCCTCTGATTTTTCCTTTATTTTTCAGCTGTAGTCTTGGTGATTTTCTAAATCCTGAATAAAAATAACAGATCATTATTCACAGTCCTGTTAGTCTTCATTAGCATAGACTGAGTCACCAGCTTGCAAAATACACAGAACATATAGGTTAGACATATGTTTTTTCACCTGACTTATTTCATGATGCAGAAAGTACTTCAGTTCTATTTCAGCCCTTACCTGTGTGAGAACAGAATGCACCAATTAATAATATCAAATTACAGCCAGAAACCCATGCCTGAATGAGCTTGTCAGGACAATGAGACTTTTCTGCTTATTATTTTCAGAAAAATCAAGTGAAAGAGAGAAGCTGTGAGCAGTTGTAAAATTCTCAGTCCTTTATCAGTGCTACAAATAAATATGTGTAAAAAGCCTGAATGTTTAATGCTTTAAAATAACATAAAATGGAATCTAAAAATCAAGCCTAATATACTAAGCATTTTAAAAAAAATGCCAATTTTTGTGTACTTGGGAATGACAGTATCAGCTATTTAGAAATTGTTTTAAAATGTTTTTTATTTCCTATTTGTACAAACCACCCTAATCCTTTATTCCACTTTTATTAGTATTATGAAGACAAATTAACTCTGAAAGAGAGCTGGAAAGTCTTGGATTTGGTGATAGGGCTTGCCAAGAAAAAGAATCAAGAGAGGATTTGACTGCTTTTTGAATAGTGTAGCCATCCTAGACCCTGCTGGACATGACAGATGTGAAAGGACACCCAATGCCTTACAGCTGCTCATTAATTCCTTATTATTCTCATATAAAATAAATAGAATTAGTTGTTTTCAAAGGCTGAGGTGATCTCCACCTCAGAAAATGGACCACGCATTACTGTGCCACTGCTGAGTACCACAGCAATTACATAACAGAAAACTCCCACACTGAGAGGTGGGTTAAAGTAATAAAGAAAGAGTGAGTACAATAATAAGAAAGAAATCTTCCCCATTGTGCTATGAGCTCTCTTTCCCCAACCAGTCTTCTAACACCTCCCAAAGTCAAGCAACTTGTGGGTAGCTTGTTTGGCAGCTGGCTGAGCTGCTGCACACTTGCTGGAATAACTCACCCGCAGATGTCTATGCCTGCTATGCTGGCAGTGGCCAGACTTTGGAGCATTTCCCACAGTTTGCGGCAAGAAGCAGCGCTGCAACAAGGACTGACTCTTCCCCCACAGGCTTGGTGTTTAATTCAGCCATTCTCTTTATACTGGAGGAGTGCTTACAGCATTCTTAGAGCAGGTTAAAATGGAAACCAATTTAGAAGTACTATTATTACATCAGTGTATTGTGTAGACAAAACAACTATGTTCCCTATCCAGTAGGAATAAATGGATTCTTACTTTATCTTAGTCTACCAAATGAATCATGGTAAAGGAGGAATTACATCCTTCCAACCAGGACAATTGATAATTGTTAAATGAGTTAGGTGTAAGCACAGCAAATAAACTCATCCAGTTACCTGCCATCATCTAAGCAGCAGCAGCTGAACTCACTGTGGGTTGTGTCTTGTGAGGAGATTCAATAGCTCAGCTAAGAGATGAAAAATCAATCTTTCATCTAAATCAAATCAATTGATATCTTCAACTAACATAATTATAGAAAATTTACTTTTCCTTTGCAGTGATTTCATGCACCATTGTGTTGAAGATATCTCTGTAGAAATGGCAAAACCTTCTGGGAAGGCCTCTAGGGACACATCTTTGACCATGTGGAAGCAAGTGGCAGCTGCACATCTGCCTTGGGTCAAATCTGCCACAGGACAACTCTACGTCTCTATAGTGTTTTTTAATGTCTTTCTTCCATGCTCAGACACTAGCTATGAAGCAGTGAATCATGGAGATGTAAAACACATGTTGCACACGCAAAGGATGCCTGTTCAGATGAGGCCACAGACCTTTCCCTGTGGCTAACTCATTGCAGTTATTAAAATTTCTTCATTAGTTACCATGTTTGTAGCTATGTCCTCCTTGTAAGGTAGAAGCATTTACAGAGGAAAGATAGCAAAATATTGACAGGGCAGCCAAATCCAGCATGACAATTTCCCTCTGAAAAAATACACCTGTGTTTGTGAGAGCTTGTGGTGGTTGAAAAAATATTTTGGCTTTATTTATTCTGCTGCTCTATGCATTGTGGAGCAAGTTGGCACCTGCCCTTCTACCCTAAGGAAAGGGCGAAGTACATTTGTGCTGCTCCCAGAAACCCCAGCAGGAAACTAACCTGTGCCAGCCCATTTTTTGTTGTAACTTATTTTCTCTCACTGGTCAGCAATTTGGAGGTCACTTGCATGGAAAAAGGAGAGAGCAGCTTATTGGCAGCTACTCTGCTGCCATGGTGATTCCTGAAGTACAGAGAATAGTGCATGGAGGATCATAGGGTGGTACAGGCAGGTAGGAGTCATCATTTTTATTCACAACACAAAATAATAGAGGAAGGAAAGTAACAGCAAAAATGAAATAACATTTTATATATCAAAGAAAAAGAAGTCAGCTAAAGAGATAGGAAGGACAGGGATTCATGGCAAATTTCATCAAAACTGTCTTAATATCATTTTAAGAAGATGTCGTGGGACTGGGAGATTTTTGTTTGCTTGTTTTTTTCATAAATTCACAGATAGAAAAATGCTGGCCAGCTCTAAGAAAGGGGCATCAGTCATGCAGGCATTTAGCCAACATCACCACTGGGCCCTATGAATGTCAGGTGCTGTTCAAAAAACTAATTAGTTTGTTTTCCTTCAACACTTTGTTGAAAGAATGTTTCATTACAATGCAAATGGTGTTAACTCACAACACAAGCTAATCGAATTCTTTCAAAACATCCCATGTAGACCCTTATCATAACCTGCTGAACAATAAATGCTAAACTCGCTTTAGAAGACAGAATTTGTACTGGTAGCAGGACGCTGTCACACAATTTACAGCTTTTATTATTTCAGACACTTACTTTGAGTCCCAAAGTAATTCATCTCGTTACCTCTGTTAACAAAAGATTGGCACTTGCCACTGTAACTAGCTGGACTGACAGCTGAAAAGGAAACTACTGCCTTTGTTAAAAAAATATGGTTGAAACACATCCTACCATGTGTTTTTTTCTACTGCTGCAGCCCTCCTTCTCTTTCCTGCCAGCAGCAACTACTGCAGTGCCTCAGAGTATGAACAGGTTCAGGAAAGCTGCAGCCACATGCTCACTCCTCTGTCATCTTTCCCAGTCCAATTACACATAAATTCAGTCTCTGTGCTGTACTTTCTTGCCCAATGACTTTCTCTGAACAGATTGCTGAGCGCTTTCATTCCTTTCTACTCCTGCCTTCATTTTGGCTGGATCAAGACATTTCAAAAGTCATCTCCTGCCTACTCATTGATCATTCATTAAGTTCACTGTTCTCCTGGCCTTTCACTTGTCAAGTTCATTGATTCAAGCTGTGGTGAAGCTCAGGTCCCAGCAGGGTGATGAGAGCTACCATGAGTGCTCTCCACTGAGGGTGCCATTGGCATGAGGTGCAGTTTATAGCACAGCTGAACCACCGAGCCTACACTCTACACAGGCAAAGAAAAGACAAAACATTGTGCCTTGCTGTCAATTGTACAACAGGTGCAACAGCTTTCTTCCAGGGGAGAAGGAAAATGCTGGGCTACAGATGCAACTGAAGGAGGTGAGAGTCTTGGTCAGGCAGAAAACATGCACTTAACACAAGGTGCAAACACAAAGCTGATTGCTCTGCTATTCAGACCCGGAGGGTGGGCGTTCAGTACCATGCCACCTTCGTGCTTAGAGCTAACAGGGTTTACACTGATCTCACGGGACCCAAAAATCAAGCTCTGGAAAACCATTGTCACTGAGCAGAAGAGAATTTGAATGCCAAATTGGACAAGAAGAAAGGGTAAGACTCTTTTTCCTGGTGCCAGTCATGTTACTGACTTAGAAGTCTCAATGACTAAAACAAACTCTTACTCAATGCAGAGGTTCAAATACTTTGCAGGCAGAAAGGAAATAATATAGAGATTAGCAAAATACAGCATTTTTTAAGTTTAGTGAATTATTGTCAATAAAATGTACAGATAAGCAGATGTGCTTTTAGATAGAAACAGTTTAGAGAACTTTAAAATAGTAATATTCACAGCAGAGTTTCTTGTTTTGTACTTGACTCAAATAATCTCAACAAAAGGTTAATAGACTTAACCTTGCCACAGGAAGGCATGCTCATATGTGTGCAAAATGAAATCTTTTACAGGACTGATGGCATAACTGAGATGAAAATAGCAATTTATATCCACAGAGATTTTAAAGACACAGAGATAATTTTCAATATGATATTATGATTGAAGAATCATCGTTCAGAAACCTCTGTAAAATTAAAATTTGCAGAAAAATGTTCATTCAAGTATACCAAAGAATTCAATTTTCTATAATTTCTAAAAATCCATTGCTATTTAATTTTCTCTTAATGTCCTATGTTTTTTGAAGAACAATATTGTTTTATTTCTGTTTCAAAATCTTTTTGATGCAATATTTACCCCACTGAAATGCAACATTTAATACAATGGATTTTTTTACAATGTTTGAGCTTTACACTGCAATTGGAGGTTGATTGAACTGATCACTGATTCATCAATCCTATAAGCTAGTATGTCTTTGGTTTTGCCTGTTTGTAATTCACACTACTGAGTCAATGGCCTCCTCAAGAAATGTCTGCCACTGGTTTATCTAGGTCCTAAGCCTGCTCTCAGATCCTGGTTAGGCTGTTCTGTAGCTCTCTTGCAGCCCATCATATTTGGGTTTCTTCCACAAGTAATCAAGATTCATGGGGAATTGGTGTACATCCCAGCCTGCTCAAATACAGAATGAAAAAATGGGAATTAGAACAACTACTTACTCCCAAGAGGAGATTGACTTCACATCTTCTAAAAGAAACAATTTTTCACTAAGTTCCATTAAGAATCTTTCATTTGGATCCTCTGACAGACATTTATGAAAATAACAAAAAGTTACTAGCTTTTCTTTACAAAACTTGACTATTGCAAAACTCCTGACTTTGCAAAACAACATATCAAGGACAAAAGGAAGGGCAAATGAAACTGTGAAGGTGGGTATTGTGCAAGTGGGAAGAGAGAGAGCAGAAAGGGTGTGCAGGATGTGAGAAATAAGGGATCTGGGGTGACTGTTGCCAGACAAAGCACCTGCAAGCATGCCTTTGCTGCAAAGTGTTTCATACACTGTACAAGTGTGAAATAAAAGAGGGTCTATGCACCAATGAGCCTGGTTGGAAAAATAAACAGAGAAAAGGTCTACATTTAGCTTAAGTTCATTAGAAATATTCACTCAGTTCTCTGTATTTTCATAATCTGAAATTCTAAAAGAGAAAACCAAAACAAAACAAGAAACAAAGCAAACCACTAGCTCACCAGAATGAAATTCACCTCACAACTAGGAAGAGTATTTACTTTGAAATATAATTGAAGTAAGGACAAAGTAAAATTACAGAACAGCAAGGCATGCACCCACTGCATTTTCTCTGTGTGATACTGTTCCAAAAACTCAGTGAAGCAAGATGCTCATACTGTGTAAAATATTAAATTATTCATTTGATTTGTATTTAATGGTTCCAAAAAACCCAAGCTGGTAAAACACAAACACTTAATGCACCTTTATTTTTTTTATTTTTTTTTTTTTGCTTCAGAAAGCACTTGTTCCAACACCCTCTGCATGTAGGCTAAATTATTTTCCTAAAGTTTTGTTTCTATCCAGCATTAGCAGAAGGGTGTATAGTCTTCCATTCCCATGAGGCATATATATTTTCACACCCCCAAGCACGTTGCTTTCAACTGCTTGTTAAGCAGAGCCAATGAAACTGAGAATTCTTAAACAAAACACACATTAGCATGCTTCTTGTTTTCTTAGGTTTTCATTGCTCCATTTACTATTTAGAACTTCATCCCACTCCTATTGAAGTGAATAATGAAACTCCCATTGATTTCAATTTGAAAGCCTCTCAATAGCATTAACATCTAACTTTTGAAAAAGGGAAAGCACATCTGTGTAATTTTATCAACCAAAGTTTTGCTTCTGTATCTGCTCTACATTTTTGTACTGTGGAAGTTACTATTTTGTCTGGGATATCTTCTACTTGTGGCCATGTTTGTTGTCTTTTGCACAGTACTTCAAATTTTATCCAAGTCATAGTACTGATAGGAAAAAAAATAAATTTAGAATATGCACCCCATCTTTAAGATCTTGCATGTCTAGTAGTTATCAATTATTATTTAAACTTTTGTAGCAGAAGGAGGAGAAGAGGTGTTAATCTGGTCCATCTTCTGTTTGATAATAAGTCTCAAAGAACACCAGCTACTGCAGAGATAACTACCCCAAGCACTAGGGCTGCTCTGTACATTCTTCTGAAGTGACTGATAGTTAATGCCACTTCCTCAGCTTCCATCAGCTGCACAAGCTATCGCCCTCCTCTCTCTTCTAAACTCCTGTGGCTCTGGGGCTGTCAGCAGGGCATGTGCCACTACTTCTTCTCTTCCCATCCTTTCAGAGTTCTGTTACCACTTGTTTAATAACCTGCTCCACTGGCCTTCACCACCTCCCTTCTTCTCCATCCTTTACGCTTGAATGATTTTATGGGTTCCAATTCATCTGAAGATGTTGATGCCAGTGAAAAAGTAACCATCCAGAAAGAGGCAGCCTGCACAAGCACACTAAAACTTTTGCATCAAGCATTCAATCTCTGATGATCTGGCTCTCAAAGCAGTGAAGAAATCCACAAAGCTGGCTTCCAAAACCTAATTCTAGTCTCCATCTTTCCCCTATTTTATATTGTCCCATGTGTTTAAACTGTGTATATTTCTAAAATCCCAACACACATACATCCATCCCTATAACAATTCCTTTGGGAAAAATTCCTTTGAAAGAAACACTTATTTGAAAAATCACAGAGTATGACTTGCATATGTTAACAGACATTTGTTTATAAGCATAACTAAATCTACTTGAATTACACATTTTATTGTATTTATTTAAAACATCCATGGCTAGAATTTATTTTTGCTTCTCCTTTTTGAGAAAACCGCATTGAAGCCCAACAGTTTTTATATCCTCCCACCTCCTCAAGATTGATTTTGTTCTGAAGAAAAATATTTCATTGACGCTAAGTACATGTTTTATATTTATGTGTGGGTGATAGGGACTTTAAATAGAAGTGATTTTTCTCTCGCCTGGGCCAAGCCTTTTTGGTCTCACTAGCACTGGTCTGTTAAAGCCAATAGAACTGTGCTGGAGAGAAGAAAAAAAGAAGCTGCAGCTTTTTTTTTTGGCAATTTTGAATGATTAAAAAAAGAAAAACTCTTAGCATCATAGCTGCTTCTCACTCCAATTTAAAAAAAAAAACATAAAAAAATATTAAAATAAGTAGTGAGGTTTTGAACAAGGATTTTAATTTTTCATTGCAGGACACAACCATACACATGTTCCAGTGGAAAACTAGTATGCTTTTATTTTATGTTTTTTTATTTTTTTCCAGAAATCTTCACCTCCAGAGGAGATAGGCTTTCTTTCTTTTGAATAGAGACAAATCCTGGTCCCCAGTTTCTTTTGTTGACAAGTTCATTGCAGAACAGTTTCTTCTTTATTTTCGAGTACAACTTGCAGAGTGAGTTACTGCTAACCTTCACAGACGGTGGCAAAAAAAACTCAAAAGGAGCAATCAAGGAGTTATTCAACTTTTCTAACACTTTCCATCGGATGGCTTTGGAACACAGATATTATATATTCCTCAATTGTTTTCATTCATTCATTCTCTTTAGCACATTACTGGTTGTGGAGCCAAGAGGAGGTAGAAAGATCTCTTCATCTGCTTAGCCCTTCATATAATGTAGTATTTTTCAGTGTATGTTTTTGAAGAATGAACACCTTGAAATTTTTTAACTTTTGAAAATTTAATCCCGAGAGATCTCATGTTTAATAGGTTGTCAAAGGTAGAGCTTTGTCTCCTCCTTTCCAGGTCAGAACAACAGTTTGGGTCACTTCTGACTCAATTCTAGCAGGTGAACACCTCCAGTGCCAACACTGCCAGCAAGTCACAGACATACTGTGACAGTATGTCAGCAGTCATATCAAATGACTGCACATTTATGAGACCAATTCCTTCTAGTCATTTTCCAAGTGTCTTTCTAACAGGATATATATGTCCTTTGAACAGGATATTTATGGTTATACTGACAAGCAGTTATATACATATACATATACATATACATATACATATACATATACATATACATATACATATATATATATGTGTAACTGTAACTGCTTGTCAATATAACCATAGATTTTTCCAAAGGAAGTTGCCTTTTTTCTCTTCTCATTATCATAATGAACTCTGTTCTCTTCTTTAAATTCTGTTCCTCATTGGAACTAAACCTTCTCTGAAAAAATAGAGAAGGACATTTCAAGCAGAGCAGCAGAGGTGAAAAAAATATCTCTGTTCAATTATACGCTATTGATTAGGTGCTATGAGTAAACAGATATATTTTTCCCTATCTAAACTCAAAAATTTCCTCATGCAGTGTCTGGATAACATTTTCCCATTTCAAATTGATGATAATGGACTTATTTTATTTTATAGACTTGGGGAAAATGAACATAAGTAGAAGGTGAATAAAAGACTTAAAACTTCACTTCATGTATGAAATAGCACAAATATAAGAGCCATTCAACTATTCCTGTTTGTATATTGCACACAGGCTGACAAACTCATGCATTTGAAATCCTTTTGAGGGAAGGACTACTCACAGATGCCTCAGCTGTACTCTTATTATGCAAATGTATGTTGACATAAAGTTGCCCAAATATCTGAGAACTGTGCTAGCCTAGTGATTCCCACAGCACTGCCTCAGAGCCTACCTTTCTCTAGTAGCATCACTGTGCTTCCACTGTGGAAGGCTTTAGAGCATACTGATGTAAAAGAGCAGAATTCGCCCCTTAAAGTAACAGAGATTGACATATGTTTTCTCCATCCATTTGGCTAGCCTACAATAAAATGCCTGGTGCTCCATCAGAGTTTGTAATTGATTGGCCAGTAAACAGCTTGTTGATAATAACATATTCTCGCCATCTGATGTTTTGAACAATCCAGTAGCAATCTGCAGCAACGCTATTTACACTATGTTCCCTGCACTGGGCATGGATCCAGCTTTTACCACCACCAAGAACAAAGAAGCAGGAGGTCTGTCATAACCTTCAGAAGTTTTTGAGAGTAATTTTAAGGTTTTCAGAGACAGTTTAGCTTCTGACAGAGGATTTGAACAGGGAAATATTTTTTGTGTTCTTTGTTTTGTTCTTTGTCTCCATACTAATGGACAAAGAAAGACGTACAGAAGAAGTCTTCATAATAGATAAGCATTTAAAAGATATTTGACTTCCTGCAAGGACAGAAGTTAAAGCAATGCTGAGAATGTCTCATCAGTCATGTTAGGTGACCTTGGACTGATCTTCTAGGCTGTGTAGTGTAGAGTATCTCAAACCACGTGCTCTGCCTATTCAGACTGTCTGCATTATCTCCTTTGGAATCCTCCTACAGAATTGAAATCAATCTTGATGTGTGTATATGTTTGTTTATACACATACATACTAACGTGCAGCCAGGTTTCTGCCAGATCCGAGCTTGGAATCTAAGACTTTTCTTAGATGAGTCACCCTTTTTGGGTTTTGCTCTCTGTAATCTGTAAAGTTTTTTAAATTATCTATAAATAAAGATATGCAAGTAATACCACTGATAGAAGTATTAGTGAAAGGAAAGTCTCTCCCACGGTCAGAAACATTCCTCAGCTCTCTATAAATGTTTAGTACAGGTTTTGAGAGTACAGGTGACAATGTGCTGAATTGTGAGACTGAGGAACATACCAGGATGGAGATGTGTCCGGAACAGAACTTGAAGCTACTGGAGAAATCAGTTGCCTTCAAAGTACTGTATAAACTTAGGCAATTCCATCTCTTTATATCTCTATACAACAGCAGAGCAGGGGTTTACAGGATCTAAGCCTTGCAATTCCATTTCAAACTGCCCATTTCAAACCCTTATTTCCATTTTAACAGTTCTTAACCATGAGTATATTTTCTTTAATAGAAGTGTATATTCTGCATGTACTCATAAGGTTTAAGAATTATGTCTGGTTGTGTTGTTATCAATCAAATCCCAGCGAATTTAGCAGAATTATTTGGCCTTTTTAAAACATCGGAAATGAGACCTTTATCTCCCCCAATGGCTATGAAAAGCTAATATTTGCTAAATATATAGAGGTAACAAAAAAGAAAAGACTTAGCACCTATTCAAAACCTTCAGTGCTTGTCTCTGGAAATATCCCCAGTTGTCCTGTTTCTTGGAGTTCTCTTTTAATTCTTTCAAAAAAACCTAAGATCCCAATATCATTTGTTATTAGGTTTAAGTTATTTGTTGTAGCAATAACAAGGCTAAGGAAAATTTAATGGTTTCCATACATTTTAAAAATATTTTCATATTAGATCCTTGTCCAAGACTATAGTCATGCTGTATTTCAGTGTGTTAAAAAATGTCAATCTTGCCAATCTTGTCAATCTTTTTTTAATTAAAAAATTGCAAGGAAATAAAAAGAATTAGTATTCTATTTACTGAGTTCTCCTTTGAAGATATCACTTTAATCGTGAAGATTTTTCACTTACACAATCTTAGAATTAACTCAGTTTCTTTCAAACCATTTGTTTTACAAATACTTGTCTGAAGTTATCTCACAATTTAGTATCCAATGGAGCTTTTTATTCTTTGACAGCGCACTGGCTATATCCCAGTTTGCGGGTTTTTCTATCCTTTTCACAGTTTCTTCAGCTCAGCTGTTCCATGTAAGCTGCCAGCATTTTTAAATGGCTGCTTTCATTATTATTTAATGTGTGTTGGTTTCAGCAAATATTGTAACTACAACTGTTGCTTATTATGGGTCTTTTTTTTACTCCTATAGTCAGTCAGCTGGCAACATCCCAAACTCCTTTTTAATTTCCTATGACTAGAAAACTGTGCTTGCAAGGTCTACTCTCTCTTTCAGATGTTTGACATCATTACTATTTAATATGCTTCTTCAAGAAATGTTGTTGGCACAGCATTTCCTGACAGCTTTACAGTTCTGCTTCCTCATTAAATACAACTGTAATTGTGCTTAAAAAAAAGTAAAAATACTTTGTATACAACTATTGCCTACTCTGTCCAGCAATGCTATCGGAGACCGACTTGCTACAAATTTGTTATCCTCCCTGAGTTTCCTGACAAGAACTGCACCCAAGACCTAATGCAGTTCTCAGAATTTCCCAGAAAATTTTAATATCTACTCATCAAGGAAACAAATATTGATAATGGAGTGGTTCAGCAGCTCTGGTTCATGTTTGCTTTATCAGTTTCAAAAATGGAAGGATGAAGAGGTTTCCAAAGTTACTGGCGTCTTGCCTTAGTCATTTAAGCAATCAAAATTTAACTAATGCTTCCAAGTCTATTTAGAATACTTAGGTCTGCAAAGCCATGATAGAATTTTTAGGTAGCCTTTGAACCTTTACAATTTGTGCTTGTTTTTTGGTTTTTTTTCTCATGATGACATACACACTAAGTAGATGTCCCTATCAATAATGCACCAAGGAAATGCAAATCTTCATATTTCCTAGACTTTCCTGTTCACTGACTAACCCTCTATTTATCCCCCTAGTCAATTCTGCTCTATATGTTGAAATTTCCCCACAGGCAATTTAACAAAATTCTATTAGGGTATTCAGTTGTGAAAGAAACTCCTTCCTCGTCTTCCTCTTTGTCTCCTCTGCCTCACTTTCCTCATCCAGGACAAAACATACGCTTCAAAAACAATGAACCTTATTTTTCTAGCATTTTCTTTGTTGTGGGAAGAAGCAAAAGGTATTTCTTAGTCTGAAACATTAAAAGCAAGGTGAACAGTAGGGTAGGAATGGTGATTAAAGGCATGTCAGCAGGAAAAAGAGCCTTGCTGGCTGATAAAATTGGAGAAGGTCCATCATTACGTGGTAGAGATGCAGAACTACCAGGAGGTATATGTGTTTCTTTTTAAGCATTTTTTCAACCATAAACGACATGGAATTCTTTTTCCTGTAATATTCTAAAGCTGTCTGTTATGTGCAGCTGAAACTCTGAGGTTCTAATCCCTAAGCACAGAAAAACCTTCACCATGGGGTAAAGATTTACTTCATGGGAGAAGCAACTTTCGGAGGGAAGGGTGGCAGTTTGAGACTGTGACCTGCCCCAGGATCTGGGACCCCTTTAAACCCAATAATATACTATTTGAAATGAAGGATCTTGCCTTTTCTATCATAAATAGAGTGACTTCATTTAAGATGGAATGGTATGTCTTATCAAATGCACTTTTTTATCCTGTCTGTGCAGTTACACCTCCTGGGGAGAGGATATGTGTATGAGAGAGAGCAAAAAACCACATGTAACAGATATTGCCAGCGCTGCTCAGCAAACTCCAAGAAGTTATCTAAACATTGTTATTTGATGGCCATGCATGAATTTATTCAGAAACAGAAAGTAGGTCTTGGTAAACTTCAGTGTCACAGACCTTAATGATACCTCATCCAAGCATTTGCATTTATTAAAAGAAAAAATAAGTATTAATTGGCTATTGCATTTCAAGACATTTTCTTTTTATCTTTATAATTGCACAATAGTTGCAGTCTTGAATCCCATTATGCTGCCTTCAAGTTAAAGTAAGAAATGGGTCATTTTGCATCAGGTAGCATCACAGTCCGAGTCATCAACCATAACCTGCTGTTACAGTTATATAATTATGCATATTAACACAACATGAATTCAAAATTTTAAAAAAACCTTATATCAGGAAAACATATTTAATCTGCATTTCTGTCAGATATTTATCAGACTAGATATCTACTGGAAATTATTATTTGAATTATGCATGACTATTTCAATTATTTAATACCTACACATCTCTAATAAAACAATTAAGTTCTACCTGTCTAAAAAAGGCCTTTTCACATTTAATATGAAGATATAGAATAAGTAAATATTCACACACTAAGAACACATGACGGTTTATTTGTATTTTCCAATTTCAGTTCACTAAACACTAAAACAATTTGCATTGAGAACAGAATTTCTTATAAACATTTCTTTCAGCGATGCTGTTCGGTTTTTAAAATCTGTTTTCATCTACAAAATTAGCATCAAATTTGTTTACATCAAAACAGGAATTACATAAATTAAATTGCCAATGAGATCTACCTGAAAAGAATATTAAGGTTGAAAAGTTGAGTGCTCAAATGAAGAACTAACAAAATTAAGTATGCCTGTGTTACTCACGTGCACATATATCTTCCATCCCTTGTGAATCTGTGGTGTTTCTAAATCCTTTAAAAATACCTCTTCAAATTCATGCCCATTCAATGGTCAGGAATAGCAATGACTATCATGAAGTCGTTATAGTTATGTATGTCATATAGAAATTTTAATTCCATCTTAAATATGCAATGCTTCTATGTTCATCATCCAGTGTTTTATTTGTTCTACAGAATTCATCTTACACCTAACTAAAAAAAAAATCAAGTTAACCATAAGTTTTAATACAGGAATATGCCACATCTGTGAGGAGTCAGTAAGGATAAGGAGACAACACAGGACCAGGTAACTCAGATAAGATTCCACATCTTTTTTCAAAGCTAAAAGCTAAGGCTATATATAAGAGTTTGGCTGGACTAAGAAGCAGTTATGATTTTTTTGTAAATAAAAGTTAAGTTGCAAACAAAAGTGAATACTTAGGGGGTTTTTTTGAGAAAATTAATACTGGAATTCAAGTGACCCACTCCAAATACCAGACCTGTAGCTTCTGGTAGATCTAAAATTAGGAGTGTGAAAAATGTCTCTTGTATTTCCCTTCAGATTCTTAATGATTCATTTTACTGATGCATTTTCTCTTGTGTTTATCTTGTCACTGTTTTCATTTTCATTCATATTTACATCAAGTATGTAAATGCAGTCCCAACACATTAAATAGCACATATATTTAGAATGTTAAACATACACTGTACATCAAAAAATGCTCTAGAGTTGCTCCCAACAGAGTTTTGCTATCTAAAGTTAATGAGTTTTAATGTACGGTTTCCTTGTACCTTTCCTTTCTCTGCACATCAATCTGTTCATGGCATCTGTCAAGCATGCAATAACAGGGAAATATTCTCTGGGGCTGTCAGGGAAATGACACCTTTCTCCTTTACTGGAGTTTGAAAATAATGCCCATATTTCTCTGAAATTCTCCAGGCAATGTATGTCTGACTTACAAAACCAACACCATCTGCCCAGGCAGATTCTCAGAGCCAATGACACATAAAAGATTTTATCTGATCTCTGATGTCAAAGATATTACATTCGGTTATCAAACTTCCACTTAACTAGATGACTTACATGCACACCTGACATTCACATAAAATGGTTAAATAGAACAGTGACTAGGGTTAATTCACTGTATTATCACAATCAATAATTATAGGAATCTAATTTATGAAGAACAATGCAATTTTGTGTTCAAATAAAGGATGGAACACTTTGGCATTGAATCACTGCATGGCGGATGACCTTACTGAAGTTATATGGATTTTAGCAATCCTAAGGCGTTTAGAAGCACACACTGTATCTATAGGAAACACCCAGACCTGTACTTACCCCGCAATTAATTATTGCACAAGCAAATCCCCACAGGTTTTAATTTTGAAGCTAGAAAATGTTTTGTGGTTTCTTGAAACAAAAAGCTCAGAAATACTCAAAGTTAATAATTTGATCACTTCAGAACAAGGTTTAAGTGAGTTGGCCTCAGTTTTTCATTTATGCAGCTGTAAAATGGGTTTACTTTTCCCACCAACCTGCCTTGGCTGATAGAAAGACGTTTATCCATTTTTATTTGTTTCTTCAGTAAATTGTTCTTGAGGATTTATTGAAGAACAATTCTTGATTCTAATAAGCTAAATAAAAACTTTGAAGTAAAATAAGAACTGCAATTCAAACTAAAGACAATGTGGATTTGCTTCTGATAGTCACATTTACTCTCCAGGCCAATTATAAAAGGACCAAATATCAAGGCACCACCATTTACAGATGATATCAGAATTTTTACCCAAACAAATCTTCCTTCTTATTATCATTACCACAGCACCTTCAAGTATGTTGATTTCAAATGTTTCCTCTCTAACCTGGTGATCTCATCTTCTGTAATTCCATTCCTTCAAACTTGCTCACCCTTATCCTTTAACATTAATTACAAAGAATTAATATGTATTGGGTGAGAACTACACTTGCATTAAGAGAAAAGCTTATTTTCAACTATCATTTTCTTCCCCAAGGAGATATTAAAAATCATAATCAAAAAATAAATGAGGACATAGCACTGATCTGTAGTAGGAGAGAACATAACCATGTGCTTAAGCAACATTGTCTCCTACAGGTTTGAAATGCCCTGGCTAAGTGTCTTCCTGAAAAATGATGATTGAATCAGTTGGTGCCAGTGTGTCTGAATTTTATTAAAGTCACAGCAATGGGGGTACACTGTTATCACTTTTCTTGAATGTGGCACAACCTAATTTCAACATTTAATTTGATGAGAAAGAACATTTTCTATAAAGAGTTGATTATTTTTCTGCAATATGAATCCTTTCCTAGAAACAAAATAATTAACTTCAATTTTCTGAGCAACTCAATTGGGAGATTTGGGATTTTTTTTCATACTACATGTCTCTTTTACCCCTCTGTATGTCATATGAAAGTCTATTCTTTAAATATAAATATTTAAGCTTAAAATGTATTTTAATGTTATTGAATACCAAATTAACTAGAAGAGAAGGGCTAATTTGATGGAAGTCTAGAATGGCTATTTTGATCAGTCATTTGTAAATCATTTTCAAAATATCATTTCTAATCTCACTGCCAAAAGAAGTTTCACCTTAGAGCACTCCAGCACTTCCTTCCAGAGAAAAGCATGACCAGACAAGTTCAGTTTTTTTTATTACCAAGTGTACATCAGTCTAGAAGCATGAAAAAATTAAAACAAGTTAATATCTACACAGCAAGTCTTCTTTTATTTCCTTCAAAAGTAGTTGTTTGTTTTTCTATAGTTTCTTCTAATATTCCTTTGTTTTATTGCTTTAAAAAAAAAATCTTCATTTTTATGCATCATAGTATACAAGAAAAGTATTAAACCTGAGTTTTCTTGATTCTCCCAACAGCAGAAGAAGAACCAAATCTTACTGTTTTACGAAAACAGACCTTCATGGCTTAAAGCTAAACAAAAGAGACCTTGGCCCCAACAGGTTTTAAACTGAAAAGAAAACTTGTAGGGGATAAGCATTTCACTACTTCCCAAATATTTTTTCCAGAGAGTATCACAGTAGCCCCACCAATTTTTGCAACACAGAATAAAAACAGGAAAAAGTACTATTCATCCAGTGCAGTTTCTTTTCACTACTCCTTTTGCAAATAAATATCCATTTATTTCCAGTTTGACCAAGGAAAATCTTGCAACCTCAGGCCAATAGTCTTAAACTGTGAGATGTGAACTCCTCTGTTAACTCACCTTCTAAAACCCCCGGTGCTGGGAGCTGAAAGCAGCCTCCTTGATTCAACAGTCTAAATAAGAAAGCAAACCATGTCAGCATAAGTCACTTAAAGAGCAACATCTGTGCTTGTCTTTCTTGTCGTCCTCTGGTACTTCAGACACTCTGAATAACTGAGCTTGCTGGATTTCTACCAAGTTATCTATCTCTGATGAGTGGTGTGCTGTAAATTCATATAGGAAACTATTATATTCCACTGAACTTCTGCAGCTCCCTAGATAAAATGGTAAGTTTTGCACAGCTCTTCCTGTCAACTTCAACCTGAAGGTGGGATTTAGGAAGGTTACATTTCTCAGCAAACAGGCATTTGGAAGAGGTTGCTCAGAACCTCTCAGTATTTCCCTTTAGCAAGGTGAGGGCTTTTTCAGCCCTTAAAGAAAAATAAAAATTGAACACATTTATTATGGTTACAAGACTGCTGTAACAGTTGCAGAAATTTTGTCTTGAGGTCACTGCATCATCAGAAGACTTGAAGAGTTGCTTCTCTGCATGGAATATATCAGCAATACCGGGTTTCAGCAGCCTTCCAGCCATCAGTGGAAGAATTTGGCAGATATTGTCTGTACAGGCTCATTATTTAATGTTTGCTCTCTCCCTTGTCTGTGCTTTTGGCTGAACTCCTTTAAAAAAATGGACAAAAGATATCAGTTTCTAAAATTGATGACTCTGAAGACAAGTACTTTTGGGGCAGAGAGTCAGACTATCTGTTACATTTTTTCCTAAACGTTTATTGGGTGAATGTGTGCATTCTATTTGGATTCAAATAGTTTTAAAAAATTGATTTCTTTTAATTCCCATTTTTATTTTGCACAACTGTGAGAAGCTCAGTGGATGAAAAATGATACATAGGGTCTGAAAGGTCCAAAGCCTGTGCTGAGTAAGCATCATTCCAATCTGCTGCTAGAGCTAAGTGGTCAGGCACATGTTATTACAAAGTTCCTGATTCATCTCCTTTCATTAGAAAACTTTCAACAGTAGCAACTGAAGAAAAAAAAAAAAAGAAAAAGAATCCTTAAAATACGGGTTTTTTTGGTTTTTTTTTCCATACTAACATCCACTCTATCCACTCTGGTGCTGCCAGTTCAGAAACTGCTTTTTCTGAGTCTGTTAGTGGTTTGCACCCCTGCAAACACAAAGCCATTGACTGGCACTTCAGAAAGTGAATAACTCACAGCATATTGGTTTTGACAACATAAAATAAAGGATTTGCCCCCCTGCTGTTATTGCCAGAAGGTGCTCTTGTAGAAAATAAAAATAGCTTCCAGAGGTAAAACTTTGAGGGGTACTATTACACCATTTGTGTAAAGGGAAAATCTGTGAGGGAAAATGACATGAACTCTGTATTATCAGGGCTCAGAACTACCACTGGTTTTTTGAATTACATTGCCACCTGTCACAATATTACTTGAGACGTCAGTGAAATGGTAGGAGCCTGTCCTAAAAATGGGATGAGTGGCATTTAAAATATTTCATCACAGGTGGTCTTCACATCTGCATGTAATATTTTTAGACATAAATACTGTTGAAAAATCATCAGCTTTCTTTCCTCACTGTCTCATAAAGCAATCTGATAAATATGGAATTTACTTTTCAGTAAAATTATGCACAAATGCCTTTGTTATTCAATCAGAAGCATCATTAAATAATGCACCAAGCACTAATAATCGGAATAAAACCAACAAAATCAAGGTTTGCTTTCAAAGAGCACATTTAATCTGGAAGAAGCTCTAATTGCATTACAGAGGCTACTCTTTTGTCTACCACTTGTCATAGAAATGGATTTCAGTATACTTTCTTAGCATTCTATATGGATCATTCAAACAGCATACAATACCCAGGAATGCCTTCATGAATTATTGAACTGCAGCCATCTCTTCCGCAAGACGTAGTTACTCTTTAAAAATACACAGCAACACAATGCAAGCCTTATTGAGATTAGCATGAAAATATAAATAAAAATAATATTCTAGTGGGAGGATCTTGGTTCTCTGTTTCGTCCTGAGTACAAGAGCAATCCTCTGCATTTCTATAATTTCCCAGTAGTTAAACCATTTGTCAAAAAAAGAGACTGCACCAACTCTAGGCCCTTGTCAATGACTTTGTCAATGGCAACAGCCTCAGCTTTTGTTGGTCACTTTGGTCATATGTGTCTTCTGATTTTCTTTTACACAACCTGCTATAGCCTTGCCACTCTGTAAAACCGCCTGTGCATATTTTTCCTCATCACATCTGCAGGATTCACTTTTCTGTTCCTCAGATAACGTCATCTATGGACATCTATATCTAATGTCATCTATACATCACAATTGATCCTTTAAGTTCCTCAATCTGGTTGTATACTTCTGGATCCCACTTCAGTCTCAGTTAGAGATTTGCAGCCCAAATATAAACACCTCTGTTGACTCATTCTCATTCTATTCCCTCCTGTGTATTTGGCCCATCTAACTTGTCTAAATATTAAATTCAATACACTTATGAAGACATGCTACATCTGGTTGTCTGAAGAAGTACAGCTCAGAATTGCCAGCCATTTATGATACTAAAGTTTTTAATCTTTCCCTCTTCCTTTTTCCTCCCATCTGTGCTGCTCTATGTGTGTAATTACTTCATAAAACCTTAAGTGCAAGGGCTGTGAATCCTCAGCTTGGATGAATTTCCATCCAGAAATAAATACCTATCTGTCCCTCCATTTTACATATTATCACTGAGTAAAGTAAAATAACAAGAAATATAAAATATTATAAACTTATTTTCCATTTCTTGAATGAACTCCTGATATCACACATGGGAGAGACTGGAAGCACGGGAGTGGCAGGGGTTGGGGAAAAACAAGAACTATGCCTACCTAACTCCTTATCATAGAACGCAAAACTTACAACTGATATAAAACTAGTTTTAATTCTAACTCATTCTTAGCATTTCAATATGCTGAATCCTGAAAAGGAAAAGGAACAAAGGAGAAAACAAGAGATGCAGCACCTTAATAACAGGGATTAGCTGTTCGCTACTCATCCTGTTTTTCTTTTTTGCTTCTGTTTTACAACTTGTTTCCACTTTTTGGAGTCACTTAGAAAATACCATGATAACTTCCTAATAATTTTACTTTAATTAGTCAAGCTTTGATCCAAAATAATTTTCAATATGGCCCAGTGCCAGTCAGGGTTGAAAATAATATCTTTCCAGTATCAGTTTCAGAATGCAAAACAGGTCAATCTTTGCACAGCAAATTGGTGAGAGATGAAGAAAGGTTTTGTTAGAGGTTGTCTTATTAGAAAGAATTCCACAAGCGAACTTTTCCTCATTGAACACAAAATGAAAACAGTTAATGATTTATTTCCTTTGTGGCATGTGATGCCATTGTAAAATAGTTGTTGCTCTATTAATTCCATCAGCTTCTTAGATTTATGCTTTGATGTATATTCTAGCTCTTTCCTTATCACTTTTTCCCCCTTTCTTTTTTTGAGTGAATTTGGATTTATGCTGTTTTTCTACCAATCTTGCTTTTACTTTGAGACTAAAGGGGCTTTTATTTTCTCTTTGCTTACAATTTTTATCGTGCAAATTTGAAGTTTGACAATAGTGGAGCAAGATAAGAGGTTTTCCCTAGAGCCTCTCAAAATCCTTTGCACAATACTTTGGAATTTAGACAAAATTGCTAAACTCTTCAGATTGGTATCTGTTTATCCAATGAGAATTTTTATGATGATCTTTGTTCTAAAGAGCACCATGGGACAGCAAAAAAGTACTTATAGATTATACTGAAAAAGTAAGGAATAGAATTTCAAGATGCTTTAAATAACTTTAGGGCAGAACATGAAGCATTTAGTCATACTGGAGAAGTACTAACCACTTGAAAAGACCCATGGAATTAAGTCTTAGAATTTGTGTAGGTATTCTTCAACATGACAAACACCTAAAACCCAGACCATAAATTACTTTCTGTTTTTCATCCAGTAGATGATGCATGTAAGGCCCTAAATTTCATCTTGAATACAACACTGGAGAAAACTTTATTCTTTAAGAGGATAGTCATAGTCTGTGATTTATTTTACCTAACTTAGGACACTTAGGACACTTACAATCTCTTCAGTCAATAGAGAGAGATGAACCTTCAGAGGTGACACATTATTTTTGATTTAAACAACATCTGACAGTAAAGTTACCCTACATGTAGAGTATTCATCCAATTCATCATGTATGGTATTCATCCAATGAATAATTAACATAGTTTTCTTTTTTTACAAAAATCCCTTATTTCTAGCCTGCACATGATTAGCTATCACATGCAGCTGTTGGATATCAATATGTATTTTGCAAAGACTGAAGAAACATCTATTGTCAGAAGTCTATATCCAATACATGATAAAAACACTCTTTTAAACTACTCTTTGAAAAACTGAATATCTTTGATTTCTAAATCACTTTTTTTTCTTCAAGACTTCTGTATATCATGTAGATAATTTTTTTTGTTTTCTTAAAAAATTTCATGTTTTTATAAGAATTTGAATACTAACCCAGGAATGAAAGTTAAGATACTCTCCACTTGATGAGCTTCAGCAGCTTATTAATGACTTCTTGGATTGCCCTAAGTATAGTGAAGTTAAATCAAATTACTCAGGGATACAAGAATTATTACTATTACAGAGATTCCAAAAATATAGGGCAGTAACTAGATTTGGCCATATTGCTATGAATGCCACCAGAAAAAAAAAAAACAAAAAACAAGCCAAAACAAAAACAGAATCATTGGAAATATTAATATTGCACCTTTTGAAATTTAAAATCTTAAAGTTATAAAACCACAATCTAATATCTGTTTAGTCTGCATAAAGTTCTTTTTTCAGGATCCAAACACAGAAATGGAACATTTCTGGAACATCCAGAAATGGAATAAATAAATTCATTCCATTCCATAAATTCATTCATAGAATGATCAGTGGATGTTATTGCTGATAATACTAGAAGATGATGGAAGTAACAAATGAAAAACAAAGTCCTACTAATATCAAAGAGAAAGAAAGAGCACAGAACTGAAATCCTGTTCTCTCCATAAGAGAAATTCAGCTAACAATTACAAAAGGACATAAATATTTAAACATGCTTATATTCATCCATACAATGAAATCTTACATATTTATATTGTATATATTATATTATATTATATTATATTATATTATATTATATTATATTATATTATATTATATTATATTTATTATATTTATTTATATTTATATGCACGTGCACAAATATGTATATAAAAATACAAAAATTGTACAAAAATAAACATATATCTACAGCACAAGATATCATGAAACATAAATATAGTGAAAAGCTCTGTTCCAATACATAGATTTTAACAAATATTTTTTTTAATATTAAAGTGTTTACATACATAATTCAATTAATTTTGAATTTATTTGATGTCATGGATAAGGAATAAAATATAATATATAAATGGATTATAATGCCTGTAATGTCCCTTCCTACCCCTAATCCCTTTAAAAATCATCTAGGTTTTAGGAACCTCTAGTTTACATAATGTCATGATATATTAAATAATATATGAATATATATGTGCTAATATATGAAATTTTGAAATCATATTAATATATGAAATTATACATTTTACATATACATTCTGTATAATGCCAAAACAGACTAAGAAAAATATTATTTTTTACCGCTAGTATGACCCTGCATAAAAGCATCAAAGCTGATGCAATCCTACTTTAGGTAATCTTAGTTGCTGGGAAGATAAACTGCAAAAAAAAAGGTCTGGATTTATTTTGTTCAGGGCTGTATAAATTCAACACAGAGACCACATTTCTTAGGAATTTGTAGAGGTGCTAATTCTAAACAATTCTGCTCTGTCTACTGATTCTAAATGCAATTGCATGGCAAGCAGCAAATACGACATTCTCATAGTTTGTTGTATATGAGGGGGAAAAAAATAAAAATAAATTTTCAGCCCCTACAATTTGAAAATAAAGATGTATGGGAGAGTCCAGGAAAAGCACAGCAGGGGAAGAGCAGGGTTTACACAAAGGGGGAGCTGCAAAAAGAAGAGGACATCATGCTAAATGTCATAACTTTATGACATTTTGAGAGTGAGCAGACGTTCCTGAAATACAAAAGAGCAGGAAGAATTTATAGGGATTACTTAGCTCTGAAACAGAGTATAGTTCCCCAAAGGTGAGAAAAGTTTGCGAAAGGGAAAGAACACATCAAAACAAATAAGGTTCAACCGCAGCAGGAAGAGGAGAGGAAGGTTTATGGGCAGCAGTGGAGAAAGAAGATGGGAGAAATTAAAGTAGTTAGTAGCAGTAGAAACAAAAAGCAAGGTAAAGAATGAGAGAGATGGAAGGAAATGAAAGAAGTAATAGAAGGATGTGATTAGGAGAAAAAGTAGCATGATGTATTAGAAGAAACATGTGCTTAAGATACAATTTGGGATTGTGGAAAGCCTTGTAGAAGCACAGAGAGATGAAAATAATCAGTGGCAATAACAAGAACAGACAAAAAAAGTGAATGATCAAATCAGTTGGATTAATTCAAGAGGTAGAAGCAGTTTGAAAGCAGGAAGCACTTTAGAACTGTTCTTCGAGGGATGGTTGAATTGCATTAAAGCAGATCCAGCAACTGTGTTTTCATAACCTGGCCCTGAACATCTCCTTGGATGCAAAAGGAGTTCTCAGGGCAGTAACAAGACTTGAGGCTCCTCACCTCACACTCTTGTCTCTCCCAAGGTCCAGGAGCAGACTGGCTGAAGGGAAGACACCTGCTCCCATGGTGGCAGCAGTTAACAAACACCATGTAGGTCCTTCCCTCCTCCCACATATCCTCCACCATCTGCTGCTCCCAGAGCCACAGGACCTGAGGAGGAAGGTAGAGGAGTTAGAACCATGGAGGGGTGGGACTCGACCTCTACATTCTAAATGCAAAGTGCCTACAAATCTAAAGGTTGTGGGTATAAACTTCCCATCCATCAACCACATTGTTATACAAGCCACAGTGCTACTCTGTGACATTTTAAATGAATCAGCTACAGGCTATGCACGTAGGATGATGGATTATGGAGCAGGAGCAGGTAAAACACCTTGTAAGAAGAGCACAGAGAAATAGACCAGAGCTCTGAGGAGCATCCCAAGATGCAGAAAGACAGAGCTGCCGGCATTCTCGTGCCCTTTACGCAGCCTGTGCAAAAATGCCTCCTCTCCTTGATGCACCAGCTGCTGGCACAGGTGTATCAAGAGGGGAAAGGAGGAAATCAGAACAGCCCAAATCAGGAAAAAGAGTCAAAGCCCACAAATAAACCCAATCAAGAAGTAAATTAAGTCTGTCTGATGATGGCTTCACAACCTGTTGGAGCACAGGGAAAGCTGCTGCTGCCCTTAGATGGACTCTTTGAACTTCCTTGAGGGAATAAATACCAACCTGAAAGGATAAAATACAGCCCTCACCTCCTGTACATCCCTTAGAATGCATTCTGGTTGCGTACCCCTGGTGCAAAGCAGACACCAATTTGCTTTGAAATTTGTCCGTGACATGTAGCTTCAAGTGACGGGCCCACAGCCAGACGTGAGCAGCATCTCCTGTGACAGGAGGGCTGACTGCCGTGCCCAGGACCTTGTTGAGGAGAGGGATAATGGGGTGCCTCGGCAGGAGAGTGTAAGATCTCCTTAAAGTCAGAGATATTCTTTTTGTCATTGATGAGGACATAAGCGGGAGAACATGGCTGTGGCTCACAATGACAATTGTCATGGGAAGTTAGAGGAAAACCAAGGTCTTTTACTAAGTAGAAGAAAAGGTAGCCTTGCCTGTCTTGTCACATTATCCAACTGGCATCAGATCTAACAACTCAGGCTAAAGCATGAGACCTTGGTAATAGAGTTTTGCAACTATTTTGACAAAGGACTCTGCTCAAAGAACTTAAGAACAGAGCCTAGAAATTCTATAATAAAGTCCTTTATATTCCAAAACTTTAGCTCAAGAAAAGAAAATAGTTTGACTTGAGAAAACACCCATCACAAGCTATTATTAACTGGCATTTTACTGCACTGGGAGTGGGATGTTACTGAACAAATGCAGCAAAGAACAATTTTGTTCCAACAGACTCTGTATCTTAGCTATAGCTGTAGTAATTAAGATTAGAAACTATGAAGAAGAAACAGGTCACTAAACTGAATAAGACCATAGTAGAATTCTAATGTCAATTTGAAGTTAGTTGAAAAAGGCTTAGGGCAAGTATGGTGTTGTTGTGGTTTTTTTTCATTTGTTTTGTTTTTTAATTCTCTCTGTGTGATAAATGAGGTGACAAAATAAAGCCAATTTATTTGTCAGAAAAGACTTCTGAATAATGAGAAGAATGGGTGTATGTGTTTACTAGATTGCCCATTTTGATTTATCAAAAGAATATGTAAATATTTTGTTTCTATGATCATCCTTTTTAAAGCTATGCATTATGTCACCCTTCCTGACAAATAATAATTATTATTATTATTATTATTATTATTATTATTATTATTATTATTATTATTATTATTATTATTATTATTATTATTATTATTATTATTATTATTTAAGTAGTATCTGAGCTAGACTGTCCGTTCAGACTCTTTAATAGATCAGTGTATTTAAATTAACAATGATATTTCTGGGTTTTTTTGTGCCTCCATACTTTCAAAAATCAACTGCTTATATATCACAAGATTGCATATGTGTCTATAATATTTTATACACATGTACTTGTCTAGCTTAGTGTTAAGTGGATGCTAAAGGTGTCTGCCTTCTCCAGCTGCCTTAGTCCAGGACTTCTTCCTGCCCAGGCTGACACTTCCCTATTTGCAGGTTCAACATTTAGAAGAGCTTACCACATATCCCAGAGACTCACAGACACAGGCACAGCTTTTACACACACCCAGCAGTTGTGGGACGATACAGGCGCTCATCAACACCCCCAAGTCTGACTACAGCAGCAAGAGCACCATTTCACTGGCACTCCTGAGTCTCTCAGCAGTAGCTGGCAGCTGCAGCTCTTGCAGCCTGCATGTATGTGACATAAAGGGGGAGGTCACCAAGGGAGAGAGCTGGGAAATCATCCATTAAGAAGGCATAAGAAAAGAGGACAGCTGGGTTCATCAGGTGCAGGGCTCAGCTGGACAAGAGCACCGACTGACCCCATTTTACACATGACTGGCCCCTTTTACACTGCTTTCTGTTTATCTGTGCTTGCTCCTTCTGGCTCCTCCCTCCTCTGCCCACAGCCTCAGCACTAGGTACAATCCCACCAAGCCATTCCAACACCCAAGCCACTCAGGTTTGCATCTTTAGCAGTTGTGAAGCCACAGTTTGCCTGGACCCCATCAGTTACCTTGACTGACCAGCTTTGTTTCTGACTATTGTCTTTTTTAACGTTGGTTGGTTGGGTTCTACTTCTGTTTTCCTCCCTTTCCTTTCCCTCTCCTCCACCCAAAAAAAAAAAAAATAAACACCCTTACACATCAGATATCCGTACCAGATAGTGTGAATAGCCATGTTTGCTCTTATTAAAACCTACCTTACCATGTGTGTCAGTCAGGTTTGTATCTTTTTTTTTTTTTTTTTTTTTTTTTTTATGGTTCCTTTGCCCAGATATTCTTAAAAGAATAGACATGTTCCTTCCACATACCATTAGACTTCAAATTTAAAAGGTCCAGGTGGATTCAAACTCAAAAGTATTTTCTATAGCTTGAAAACTCAAAGGGAAGAAGAAAGAAACAGTCAGAGAGATGTGTACTCTGACTACCTGCACAGCAGAAATCAGTGTATTGAGAAATGTTCAGATACTGAAAGAAACTGAATAGCCTCTTTGCATTTCTTTTGTATTGCTTTCACTCCACCACCTTGGCATATCAAGCTTGCTCTTTGCATAGTGAAATTTTCTGAAGTGCAGGCTAAAAAAGCCAATCAAGTCCTCCTCTTTGGATTAAAAAAAATAAAAAGGGAAAATTCATCCCAGTCTGCCTTATGCATAAACCTATTCATAGAGTTCTAGTTAAGGGATTTTTTAAAGTTTACAAATCTCATTATCAGCAATGATTAAACACGGATGGTTAACCCTGGAGGTGAATTTTGGGAAGAATGTTAAAGCAGTGATATTCGTCTCAAGATAATCAAGCCTAGGAAACACAGTGTAATTTGTATCCATTCTAAGCAGCTTCAAATGCAGGGCTTCTCTGCAAGTAGTTCTTTCCTCCAATGTTTCACGTGCAACGTATTTTTATCTTAGCAAATTACTTTGAAGGATTCCACTATGTTTTTCTTGTCACCCCAAATTAAGGCAATTCCTTTTCAAGTATGTGGGTTCAAAGGGGATATATTTTCATCACATTAGTTTTGATACTCTAGACTTCATCTGAATATAGTCAAAACCTTTTCTATTTCTAAACAAAGAATCCACCAAAATAATATGCGAAGAGTAACAGGTGCAGTGTTCATTGGTCACATAGCTTCCTCCTTCACAACCACAAAAGCCTGACTTGTATAAGTTTTTGAAAAATGGCTTGAAGCGACGTGGTCTTTCATCATGTTCATTGAATGAGCAAAGTTACTGTTATGACATTGTAAAAGACTAAACAGACAACACAAGTAATTATGTGCAAGCCAGTTTGTGGATGAAATAGTGGAACAGCTGTTTCATGACTCAGGTCATAACTAATAGAAGACATAATTAACACTAGCTAACAGATTTTTAGAAAATGGGTGTTATTAAACTAGCATTTGACTATTAAACTGGAACTCTAGTTAGTAAAGAGAAGAGAAGAGAATTACTAGTGTTCTCAAGACCCTGCCCTTCCCAGTCTCCTCTTCCCTATCAAAAATAGCAAAAGAAATGCTTAGTGAACAAAATTCTTTGATTCATACGTAATTTTAATACAGAGCAGCCTTCATTTCTACAGTGAAATTGGTTATACCACTGATCTTTGATGCAGCCTAAGTAAGATGCGTGCATACGGACTGGAGTCAAGATCATGATTTTGTTCATGTTTTTCCCTTTAAGCCTAGTTCAGTTTCTTTTTTCATGGAGAAAACTTTTTTTAAAAAAAAAAAAAGATTTAAAAACAAGATAGCATTAAACTGTCTATAGGCATGTCTACATTAAAATGGAACATATTTGGATATGTTGTAATTTGATTCCATTAAAATAAAAAAAAAAATAAACTTTTTAAGCACTGAAGTGCTTTCCTAATTCAGAAATATCACCAAGGTGACTCCTGAATTATTTTGGACGTAAAAATTCTAGGTGTGCATGCACATAGGGCTTGCTTTGATTCCTACCATTTTATGTCAATATGAGAAGTAACAAAGTTACAGAAGCTACTGTGAACCATGAAAGATTTCTGCTGATCATGAAGTTCTCTATAGAGAAAAGGATTGAAATTGAGGCAGCTCTATTACAGCTCATGTGAAAACCTGGTGATTTTCTCAAATCATGTGGTTTTCATTTTAGATTTTGTTTGCCTCATCATGCATGGGTGGGAAATTAAATCAGTCCTTTCTGAAGGAAAAAAAAATTAAATCAGAAAGGATTGGAAAAATGTACTTCAAAATTTCCATAAGACATTTCCACCAGACTTTGTTGTAACTGTGTCCCCAAACAGGTACTGCATCCTCTGAGTTTTATATTGGTCAAAAAAACCATACCATGTCTAGACAGTATATTTGACTCAGAAATATGCTTACTGTTCTGACACAGATTGTCAAGCTGTGTCACATCATCCACCTTGGCCAGGTGTAAAGTCAAACTCACAAATTGCATGTGAAGCAAAATAAATTTTAAAATCTGAGTATGCTTAATTATGTGGTCAAAAGATCACTTTGTGCTCTCTCTGAATTTCAAAACATCCTCCTTGATTTTCTGGGACTTCAGAAACATTCTGATCTCTAACGTAATAATTTGACCACCATAGTAGAAAGGTACTTTTCTCTCATAAAAAAACAAAACAAAACAAAAATTTTAAAATTTTTTATATTCTAAACAATAAAAATATTTCTGTCAAAGCATGTGCAGATAATTGCTACAGCTAAGAGAACACAGAAACTGTAACAGCAATTTGTTTGTTTTGCATTGAAATTCTACCAATTTTTCTATGTAGCATAAATGTCCATGGAGCTGCTTGCATCTTGGTTTGAATTGATGTCTCTGCTGAAGCTTCAGTCTTCAGTACAAGGCTGGAATGTAGGAGTGTTTAGAATAGGAAGCCACTCACCAAAAACATGAGTAGTTCAAGTGAAAAATTTGCTAACTACTTTCACAAGTATTTTACACATGTTAAACAAAAATGCCATAGGAAAATCAGAATCTGATGGTATTTCATCAGTGAGGAACAAATTTAAAAACTCAGTAATATTGTTCAAGTCACATGTGTACAAATATCTGTGCAGTTATAATCACAGCTCCAGAAACTGAACACCCCATTCTCACTATTGTTTTTCTTCTTTTTTTTCCCCCTTATAAATGTTCTCTAGATAGTACTGTCATATTCATACTGAAGTGTCATCCTTCCTATCTTGCAGTGACTCAAGAATTTTATAATTTAGATGACTTTCAGACATAATTTACTTAAGACATGTAAGTTGGTTTTTACTCTGAAGGCATATCATCAACAGGAGAAAAGATTCTGGACATGGTGTTGACTGAATAAAATAGATGCCCAAACAAAAATAATTGAATTCACTTTCTCACTTTGTCTTGACTCTACAGTACTATCAAAAACTACTTGCTTAAAAAAAAAAAAAAATACCCTTTTTTTCCTGTAGTAAAAAGAATGAAGTAGAGCATCTAAGTACAAATTGAGGATTTGTTGAAATAAAAATTTATATTTTCTTTAATCTTCCTACAGGATACTGTAGTGATCTGAGACTGATCCTGAAAAAGTTTGCAACAAGTAATGCTTGCTTCACCTTCTACATCAACATACTCCAGATGAATGGGCCAGACATCATCACTGCACTCAGGTTACAAATATGTTGAAGATCTCCGAAAGGCTTCCTTGTTCCTGAATTTTCTCTTCCTGTGTATGCACTGACTTTATATAGATATAAATAAAGATAGATATAGATAAAGATATGTGCACACAACATCCTTTTTGTTCCTTATTTCTTTTCACTGAAGGCTTACGAAGTAAGGGGTCAGAAAGATCAGAAGTCCAGAACACCAAGATTTATATGCAGCATCAAAATCTCTTAGTGCAGTTTGAAAAACTACCAGTCCTTGCAATGATCTTCATATACAACCCAAAATTTTCACTTATGTGTGTTGAAAAGTCAACATTCACCTTCTTATCTAAGTAACTCTGGGGAAAAAATGTCAAACTGCTGATAAAAGCCTATGGATATGGATACTCACCAGTACATGTTTTCATATACCACTGTCGACAATTCATTTAAAACCATTATGTGATTTAGAATCAGACCTAGGTTTGAGTTCCTGTTGGTACCTGTGTATCCATCCAGTGGCTTCAGACCATGGCATGAAAAAGAGATGTTTTGGTGGTTTAGGAGGTTTGTTTGGGGGTTTTGGGTTGTTTGGGGGTTTTTGTTCTTGGTGGGTCTTTTTCAATTCAACCTTCTATTTCATATTATCTACAATTTGATTTTCTTTGGCATGGCCCTTAAAAGATAATAATTAAAATATTATGGATCTTAACACCCTGGGTCTGAACACTATTAACCACATCACTTCGGGGGTTTTTTTGCTCATTATCATATGTTCATCCATAGGTGTGGCAGGGTCTATCCTTACAAATTGCTTAAAGGTCATGGTTAAAAAATGCAAGCGAGAGCAAGGGAGAAAGAAGGGGAAACACATGTACCTAATGCTTGCAACAGTCACTTCTGCTTGCAGCATCAGATTAGATAGCTTAGAAAGCACTAATTTAATGGCCTGCATCCAATGTGCTCTGTTCCTTATGATCCCAGCAAGTTTGTTCTCTGGTATACCCTGAAGTGTTTTCTCACCATGTGAAGAGAGAAATAAATTTTACAGGCAATACATCCTTCCCATAAAATGCCTGAATTACTTCATTTTTATCTGAGCAATGATGCAAGACAGAAGGAGCCGGCCACTTACACCACATATGGTATCACTTCTGAGGAAATCTGTTTTTCAGGTACCATCATTATCCCTAAGTTTCCACATTTAAGGAGCACCCGGCCATTCTGTGTAAATGTTGATGACAGGCTCAGCTATGGCAGTTATCAGTACACTGTGATGAAAAGGAAGTCTTCAGATGGCCCAAATGAATCTGATGAATATTTAGTATGGAAGATGAAATCAAAAGTTCAAAATAGCAATATCCAAGGACTGGAAATTCCAGAAAATATAGAGAAGCATTGCTCAAATCACTCTAAATGCAAAAATTGTAGAAAAGCTTTAAAAAAGCGCTCTCCTTTTTTTTGAACTTTCAAAGGATCTCAATAGTTGACTAGGATGCCAATGTATGAGAAACACATAAACCTCAGATTACCCCTTTTGCAGAGAACTTGCAGTCAGAGAGACAGCCAGAAGTGAGAAAATAAATATGAGATACTGTGGAATAAAAAAACTGTACTTCTGAGACTTCTCTCACCTTAGATCTGTCTGGACATGATAGCAAGGCAAATTTTAATGACACGATTGAAAAAAGGAGGAATGAGCAAATATGGGAGACGGTTGTGGGAACTGCATCCCAATCTTAAAGATAGTAGGAGAAATCAGGAGGGCACTTGATTAAAAATCTGTTTGAGGCTGGTTTTTGTGTACCAATCGATAGCAAGTGTCAACTACTCTTTACTGAATGTTAAGATCATTTGTGGGGTGGGGAAGGATCATGCAAGGGTTTTGAAGGTGAAACCAAGCAGCTCGTGTTTGAAGTGTCAGAAAAAAAGTAGCTAGTGAAGGAAGGTGTGGAGAGAGGTGAAATGGTTGAAATGACAGGCCAGGAAAATGATCTTTGCAGAAGCTGAGGAAGATTGCATTTGTCAAAGGAGGAAGGAAAAAAGGGTGTTTCAGAAGCTGAGACGTGAGATATTTCAGCTGTGCAGATAGATAGCAAAAGGTACTTCTTAGATATGGTCTAAAAAGAATCTGTGGAAACTAGACATTACATACATGAAAGTGAGGATTTAGAAAGTGGATTCAGTCAAACAAGGTAATTGTCATTCTAGATGTCACCATTACCTATGGAAAAAAATATCCCAAAACAAAAATGGCTGATTTTTCAATAACCAATGACTTCGTCACTATAAAGTCCCTTTGGAATATACTCAGCTTTGCTGGGTTTCTGTATCCTGGTTCCCTGCATTTCTATTTCCTCTATCACTTCCTTTGTCATCACTTTTAAAGCTTAGTCAGATTCAAAGTATGAGTGATTCACAGTGCTGGTACATGACGAAATGCAGTTTTACGATGAAAATCTTAAGCACCTTCTAGAAAACACGTAATTTAGGGTTGAGTGCTGATGCCATAGCTTTGCAGCCAGGAGCTCAGAAACTAGCATCTCAGGTCAATAGCTACAGGAAGTTCTAGATGCTTCCTGTGTGCAGTAGCATTTGATGTTTAATACTACTTGAGGAGATGTCAGAATCTTTGACAGTAGGTACTAAATTAATTGTGTGGTGGTGTCCTAAAGGGTTAGGTAGGTAGATTTTTAAGCCCAGAGGTGTGATCTGAAAATCACTGGGAACAAGCACTGCTGTTTATAATAACCAGGAAGTTATTTGGATAACAGATCTACTGATTTCACTGAAATTCTCAGAATGACCAGAATATCACAAGAGCAAGATTTATTTGCTTATAATGCAGTTACTGGAATCTTGGGCACATGTTAGGGAATAAAACACAACATAAACACAAATAGTTGCATGAATTTTCCATACGGTTTATAAGGATTTTAATGACATCTTCTAGATGCCCAAGGTCTCCCTGGTATTGGATTTACTTCTCTCTACCATGAACTGTGTTCCTATATCAGAACAGCACAGAAGTTGTGTTTAGATTGAATTTCTGTCCAAACTTGCCATACATTTTGCTATATGATATCATTCTGCTGCAATTTATGACATCTTTCTTTAGCATTTACATATAATTGTGGGTTTAATTCCCAAATTTTTAAATTAAATGTAACATATTAATACTTCATGTTCCTCTTCTTCTACAGCCCTTTGTGTGCTGGTCATTAGCAAAATGTGACAGAGAGAGAAAAGAGATTAATAAGAGGAAGTGTTCAGGACTAGATTCAACTGGCATAAATATCCAGGGATCTGCTGTTTTAAAAAGGGTTTATTTTTCATCAGAATTTCTAATAATATTGTCAGCTAGTTTTATGTAGTGTTTAATGCTGGGTTAGATAGTTTATCAGCAATGGGCAAACTAAAATTTTTAGGTCAAACTGTTTTGTGACTACACACTATATAGAGAGATTGATGCATAGCTATTGTTAACAGCCCTGTTTCATGAATGATTTCCTTCTGGAAAAAAGCTCCAATTTTTCAAATTGATTGAATGAATACTACTGAGGATATGAGCTTCAAAGCTCAGCACAAAACTGAATTCAGATATGCTTTTGGGCAGAGGCCTTGTTCCACTTTTGTACTTCTAGCTGGAAATTTTAAGCATTGCAGTACTTCCTGGAGCATCCTCATACTTTGCAATATTATATGAACAAAATGGGTCTCAAGTCTTGTTGGCTCTCTGGAAAGAAGACCTATAGACTAAGCCAATAGTCTAGGCTTATGTATTCGGTGGAAAATTGCCCTGAAAAAATGTTTTATTCTGTTCTGGGACATCTGTATAAAACAGTTGAGTTTCTTACAGAGCAGTCTATCTTTGCACTGATTAGATGACTAGCCTAAACCTCAAGTCTAAGAAAGAGCATTCCCATCTTATTCAACTGAAATCCAAAGTATTGATTCAGATAAATTTCTGAGTTATCTATCTAAGTATCAGTGACAGCTAGAAGAACAAATAAAGTCAAGGCTTTATTTTCTGGACAATAGACTAGTCCATATTAAGGAAAAAATTTACCTAAAAGTAATTTTTATTGTGTAATGGGAAGAAGGAGGAAATTCTTACTGTGATTTTAGAAAGAGGCAGGGAAAAAATAACAACATTTCTTCAGGCAAATAGAAGAATTTGACCCAAATACTTTGAATCCTAATCCATTCTTTGATCATTGACTAAATTCTTCATTACAAGCGACCATGTCTGCATTCATCTGAGGTATGCTTGGGATTCCCTGTTCCAGCATCCCATAGAAAGATTTTTAATTCCCCTGTGTATTTTTAATTTATTAGCACACAAATACACAACACTACTCTAAATTGTAGTCTAGAATACAAGATTTTTCTATCATCTTCCATGGCAGTTGTGTTCTAGAAAAGCCCCCAGTTGCCCACATTGAAAAAAGATGAAAGTCAGTCATGCCAGTTCATGCAGTCCAATATAAAGGATTGTGCACTCTGTTACATGAAACAACACTGGGGTAGAGAGAAGGCACTGTGTGTTCCTATGTGATATGACATAATTCAAGTTAGATATGCTCTAGAAACCACCCTTTAGTTATTTTCTTGTGTGGTTTGAGCAGAAGGAGCAGATTAGTTTTGGATTTGGTTTGTGAGAGTTCAGGGTTTTTTCTGGATTTTTAAAAATTGTTCATGTCAGCATGGTTTCTATATGTTTGAAAAGTATAGTGGGGCTGGGCTGAGAAATTATATGTATTTACTTCTTATATTTAAAACTGCTTTGACTTTATCTTCAGTCCTTTATTGATCTTTTGACATGCATCTCTCCTGAATTGCTTGATATCTATTCTGAGCAGCGAAATGATTGATCACAAAGTATTTCAAATATGCGGTGTTTGGAGAATGTAATGTCCAATACTCTCTCAATAAAACCAATACATACAATACAGGTTTTATCTGACACTAATGTATTTTTAAATCCTTGGATTCATCAATATGATTGTGGCTAGAACACTACTAAAATGTATTTGGCACTCCCTCCTCATGTAGCTGGCAGGAGTAGGCTGTACACAGACCCCTTGGCCTTCATTTTCCTCTGCCTATTTTTGCAGATGAGTCAACCTTTGATGCTGTCTGAGAGTAGAGCTGGCAATTGCTGGGCCCAGATGCCACACTCGGGGCTCCAACTCCTGAACAGAAGGATTTGTAGCTAGCTGCTGCCATGTGCTACTTTAGATTCACTGTCTATAACCTGGAGGGTTTATATATAATTTGCCTGCTGCTGTCTTGGTCATTGGTATCCATGAGATGTTCAGTGTTGCCTGGCTAAGATCGAGCCTACAGTCCACAGCCTGTGCATGTCCAGCTTTGTGCTCCACATTTGCCACTCCTGTCACACAGCAAATGTGTGCACTGGGTGGAAGAATAATTCTCATGCCAAACATGTACACAAGCAGTGGACAGAAAGTTTCTCAGGAAACACAGAAAATTCTGGGAAGTCTTTCCTTAAAATCATGCATTTTAAATATCTGAATGCAAGTCATTGCTTCTAAAACAAATCATTGTGCCAGTACAGTAATTCAGGTTGAGGATCTATAAATGTCCTTGAGATAAATATTTTTTAAAAGAAGGTTGATAGTCAACTTACTGAACTACTGCATAAGAAAAAACATAAAAAAGAAGACATTTTCTTTATAATCAGAAAAAGTTATTGATTTTGAAATAGGCAAACTAAATAAATAGTCAAAGGTTTCTCTAATGTAATCTTACAGGAACTTCAAAATACATAATACGTCTTTGAGTTAACTGAGCATCTAATAATTTCTCCACATGTGGATCAGTTACTAGTAGCCACCATATATAAAAAAAATACTGCAGAAATAGACCTTGCTTTTATGAAGATTGTATAATTGTGGTGTCGGGGACATTAGGGACAAGGAGATCATACACTTTATCATTAGTATGTTCAGTGCAGTCCTGTATTCAGTACAATAAAATTCCTATTTATTTTGGAGTTTTTTTTGTTTCCCCCCCAGTCTCTTAATCGGGTTCTTTTAATGGATTTGTTTGTGCAAATAATATTCCCAATTATGTTTGTAGTGAGAAGCAGACACTTGAGTAAAAGACTAAGAAGCAAGCTCTAGATTTGTGAAGTGGAACATTCTATAGAGGAAAGAGGCAGAACAGGAAAGAAAAGAAGTATTATCAAGTGAAAAATCTGCAAGAATTGAGTTAAAAGTTGAATAAAGCCATACGGGATGTAACAGTGAAGGCCAAATGAATACTAAATGAGTTTGCCCATGACACCAAACTGGCAGGAGTTGTAGACACTCTCAAGGGCAAAAAGGTCCTGCAGAGAGACCTGGACAAATTAGAGAGATGGGCAATCACCACCCATATGAAGTCCAACAAGGGCAAGTGCCAGATTCTTCACCTGGAATGGAGCAACCCTGGATGTACAGAGAGACTGGGGAATGAGAGGCCAGAAAGCAGAACTGTGGAAAGGGACCTGGGGGTGCTGGTCAATGGCAAGTTGAATATGAGCCAGCAGTGCCCTGGCAACCAGGAGGGGCAACCCTGTCCTGGGCACAGCATGGCCAGCTGGGCAAGGGAAGGAATTGTCCCGCTCTGTCCCACTCTGCTCTGAGCTGGGGCATCCTCACCTCCAGTGCTGGGGGCAGTTTTGGGTGCCACAATGTAAGAAAGACATTAAACTGTTATAGAATGTCCAAAGGAGGACAACGGTGAAGGGCTTTGAGGAGAAGCCATATGAGGAGCAGCTGAGGTCACTTGGTCTCCTCAGCCTGAGGGAGACTGAGGGGAGACAGCTCTTCCTCATGAGGGGAAGAAAAAGGGCAAGTACTCATCTCTTCACTCTCATGACAGGCGCCAGGATCCTGAGTTCAAGAAGTGTTTGGGCAAGACTCTCAGCTACGTGGTGGGATTCATGGTGTCCTGTGTAGGGCCAGGAATTTTCCTTAATAACCCTGATGGTTCCCTTCCAACTCAGCATATTCTATAATTTTATGATTCTATAATCTCTGTTCCTTGGCAGAAACTGCAAAATCCTGAGGTGTCTGTCTCCACAAATAAATGGTTCAAAAACCTTGTGCTTTCTCTCATGTTCATAACATGTTGCCTGATACATTTTCCATAGTACTCTAGAGGCAACTAAACTAATCAGTGATGTGAACAACATAGGACCAAAATTTCTGAAGTGAGACAATATTTTCCACTCTGATCTCTAGTATTTTTTATAAAATATATGTTGAACAAAATGTTCAATATAAATTTGACAGAAGTTATAATATTTTTTCTTCTTCAGACAAAGAATAGCTATTTAACAAGAATTTTGACCATATTCAATGACTTCCCTAAGGAGTAGTTCATAAGAAGGCTTATTTGCATGCATTAGATTAGCTGTCTTTGCTTTATGTGATGGTGTTAAAGAAATCACATTATTTTTGTCAGCATGTCACAAAATCCAAATTGATATTATATCATATATTCTGTTCTTAGCTATTTATTTGTAGATAGAGACCTTAAAAATAGATAGCCTTTAAACACAGAACTGAATGGTTGCATTAACTTTATATGATTCTCAATCAGATAATCTGTATCAGGTATAGAGATAGAGAAAGACATGGAAGAAATATGGGTATGATAGGCAGCCTGGAATTTCAGTACTGCAGCTGGTATTTTGTAAGCATCACAGCAAAAAGGAGATTTAAGGGAGGTATTAGAGAAGAATAGCAAAGAAGCTTATCTGATTGATTTTTTATTTTTCTTTCCTCTTTCACTTCAGTTTGCATGAGGCACAACATCATTAAGATCTGTGAAAGGGAGTTTTCAGAACCATTACACATAATATATGCATATGGCAAAGCTGAAAAATGAATACTTGTGAACAGTAACAATACACGGGCTGTTAGTGCTCGTCTTGCCTGTGCACATCCAACAGCTGTACTGCAAAGCAGCACTAATTAATTCAGAATCATTCCATGTATCTTCAACTGCTATAACGAACATGAATGTTAGTCATTCTTCCTGATGATGCTGTAGAAGGGAATGGTGAGGGTTAATTTTTGCTGTTTGAAATATATCTGTCCAGAAATAATTTGGTTGTATAACAGTTAGAATGTAAAAATAGGGTTTTTTTCAGACTAATTGGTGAGTCAACACTGTCTGAAAAATTGAAACTTTCTAACATAAACAAGAGTATTTTTCAAATACTGTTCATTTACTCTTGTGTGCCTATTCTTAGGTGACTCTTTTTCTTATTTTGAAGCTTTGGGTTATTTTGTAGTTCTTTTTTTCAGGATCTGTATTCTGTCTGCAAGCTACAGAGAAAACACTGAAGAGTCCATTCATTCCTGTTTCTTATGACTCATCATGGTTGTTGATATGGATTAGAAGAATACAATCTGAAATCATGGTTTTTTTTGTTATTATACAACAGGAATGCCATACTTTCAAAATGTAAGAATTACAAAATTTTGCAGAACTCCACCAGGCTCAAATATATGATATCAAACACAATATAAAAGGAATGTAACCTCAGTAATTTTCAGAATTACTTCAAAGAGCTGTACTCCATGATTGTTTTTCTTTTTCACAGAATTTTATTTCAACCTTTAATGTTAAGGATATATATGTGGCCTGTATTTAGACACATATAGGCTGGTATGCTGTGTCTGTCTGTGTTTATGCACAGCTATATATATATATATATATATATATATATACATATGTGTATATACATATATGCATGCATACCTATGTGTTCAGGTTTACTCCTCTGATTCACGATATTCTCTGTCAGCTTTGGCCTCCTTATTTCTGGTGTACAATAAACATATTAGAAAATAAGTGTTCCTCATTAAAAAGGAAGCAAAAAGACACAAAGAGCTGGTGGAGCTAGCACAGTACCCCCAAACACAACCTACTGCATATATGGGAACTTCAAACTTGTTGCAAACTAACAGATCTCCTGGTCTGGTTCCTACAAGTTAGGAAGTGATTGATACAAATCCCAAAGAATGAATGACATCATATCAAATCCTCTCAGACTGAAATGTGTAAAAAAGTACTTTGAAATGCAAAACATAGCCCATCAAGTTTTCTTTCTTTTATTATTGAGTCATCATCTTGTCACTTCGGGGGGGCATTTCTCCTCTTTTCTCTTTAAAAGCCCCTTCCCTTTTCAGAGGCTAGTCTTTTTAATGCACTTAATATAACAAAAATCTAGTTTTCTTTTACACTAGGAGAAAACTGCCTTCCAAGTCAGACTAGGTTAAATCAGGCTTGATGAAGAACACTATCAATCTAGGTGTATTCGCACTGTTCTTAAGAACTGATATATACGAACCCAAGATTAAACCTGTCTCATGAGGAAGTCTTGTGAAATGTTTTTGAATTTTGCAAAATCCTGAAGGGCAGGCCTTTGCACATGTGACAAGTTTGCCTCAGTGACTAGCCCATGCTTTCATGAAGATGTTTTCAATATACTCAAGAAGTTCTATGCTTACAAAGGAGTTTAACTGAGAAAGAAAGATGTGAAAAGTGTAAACAAAATAAATAGTGATATAGAATATTGCACAGTCTCATTGCTATTCCAATATAAAGCTGAACCACAGGATATTTCAGTTCTACTTCAAGAAAAGAATTTTTCAAAAGTCCTGAGTGAAAATCACAACAAAAAGGCAGAACAAACAAAAAGTCCCTGAAGAACTCATGTCTCAAACCAATTAGGGTTTTTAAAATAAATATTCTAAACTTTTAGGGAAAAGGAGAGGAAATTCAGATGAAGATTGAAGAAGGTAGTTGATTAGATGCAATGAAAGGCAGAGGCACTCTATGGACCTGAAACAGGGACAGGGGTATAATGAGGTGAGAAGCCTCACTTAAGAATGCCAGAAGCAGCAAAAGTGTGAATTAGAAGAGACAGAGGATAAAGCAGAGCAATACCAGAGCCCATCCACAGTTGGTTAAGAGAGCCTTTCAGAAATGCTCTCAGCTATCACTCAGGGCCAGAAGTGAGAGATTATTCCATGAGAAAACAATGGAGAACAGCATCATTCAGGACTATTATTTTGTGCACTTAAAACACAGCTAAAACCTTGTTGCCAGCTGATCCATAACTGCCATCTGAATGTTTGTCAAAGAACTAGGCAAGTCAAAATAATTGTTTAATTTGCAAGTCACCACTCCAACACTGTTTGAGGATTGCCTGAAGCTCCAGATCATACAACTAGTGCGAGGGAGAGGGGTGAAACAGATGCCACATCCTTGCTGCTGATGCTTCTGAGAAAAGAATCCTGTTCCATTTCTTGTATTAAAGGTGGCAGAAACTACCAGAAGTCAGTGCTGATTATTTTGTGGGGGCTCTGACCAAGAGTGTGATTGCTCAGTGAAAACAGGGGAATTACCAAGTAGATTAAATTTTGGAATAGATATTAATGTTTACACTTTAATACAGCTAAATAGTGTTACCATCATTTCATACATAATCAGTTGGTTAAATCAAAATCTGTGATAGGGAGAAAATTTATTAATTAATTGTTTAAATTATATATCTACTTCTGCATAATTGTTGAGTAGTTGTTTTAATCCTGTGTAAAGAAATAAGATGCAATTTAAATATTTCTATAAGGAAACCATGGACATCATAGAAAGAGTTGCATTGAAAGGAACCTTGAAGTTCCTCTAATTCCAGCCCCCTCACCATGAACAGGGACATCACTGACTAGACCACATTGCTCAGAGTCCTATCCAGCCTGGCCTGAAACACTTCCAGTGATGGAGCATTTACAGAATTTATAAAGGATGTTTATGCTGCATAGAAATTGCATTTTTATTTTGAGAATTGAGTGTACATGTGAATTAACACTGATCATAGTACAGCTTCTATATCTCTTGTGAAAACATATCAAGCCAGAACAAAAACAGAGAATTTTATGAAATTAAATATTATCTTTTTTTGTCCAAATTTAAAAACAGTGTGATGAGTCTCTGTTAAACTTATTTAGAAACCACCATACAGTGAATAAAGGAGTTGTGTATCCTGGTGTATAATGAAGTTTTGCAAGTGTCTTGAAATCAAACTCTAATCATTATCTCTTCTTGGAGTTGCATTTTAATAGGTATTATCATTGACCTTAACAGGAATTGATGTCTAGCTGGTCAAATAATACTAAACAAACATGGCAGCTGACTAAAATCTTACTTGGATTACCTTATTTTTCCTAGCTTCATTGTGGCTACCATTAATAATCTTAGTATAATTCTATTGATATTTAATCTTTTTTAGCTTTTTAAAGCTCCATCTCATAAAGTTACACTCAAAATTCAGCTTTAAAATAATAAAAAAAATAATTTCTAATTTTTTTATTTGAGAAGAAGACATTAAACGCTCAAATAAATCCTGAAAATCTGCAGGACAGTTGATATCCAAAATTATCATTTAAGCACTTTGTGGTAATAAACATATCTTAAAATCTTTTTGCATCCAATTCATAATTCTAAGAACATTATGTTTGGCAATATTATTAGTTCAATCATAAATTTCCTGTTGCTGATATTAGCAACTAGCAGGCTGAAAATCAGAACGTCTATGACATTAAAAATTTCAGGGTTTTAGAAAAAGAAGCAGATACTTTTGAGACTATATATGAAAGCCAATATCTTCAAAAAGATATTTTTGAAGAGATTCAAGCAGCAGTTTGAAGCTTTTTTCAGAAGAGAACAAAAGACACTTTGATCTGCAGATGATGCTTCTATCAGTAGTAGCTACAAAAAAAATGATTATACAAATAGCATATTTCATTATTGTGACATAGCAGTAGCAGAATTATTTTACATGTCTGTTACTAAAGACAAATTGTAAAAAGAGAATGTAAAATGTAATTTTTGAAACTTTCAGAAGAATTTTTATGGAATTTTAGAACTGTTATTTATTCTCAGGTAGAATTTTCTCCCTTGGTTTCACAGAATTTCTCTGGGAAGACAGCTTTTTCTTCCACTACACAACTAGCTTGTGCAAAATGTTTTGACTATTTCATCTCTCAACCAATTTATAGGCTGTTGGAGACTACCATAGATAACATTTAAAGGTAGCTGAAGGTCTCTCTTAAGATCAATATTTAAGAGCGTACGCAGGCTTAAGTTCAATACTGCCTCTTTTTATAAATGGAAAAAAATCCAACCTAAATTGTTCTCCTACTGCTTCAAGAATTATGTGCAATTCTTCTGTTAGCAAAAAGATTTAGGGATATAGCTCTCTGCATGCTGAGATGAAGATTTGCCACTAAAGTCTAATTTGATTTATCAATCAGCCAATTAGTGCATTATTAAAAATTCACTGCAGGGTCAATCTCTTGTTGATTTACATAATTAAGTTATCTGCTTTCTTAGCTAGGGCGTTTGGTAATCAGTAAAGTCTGTAGGCCAAATTCCACCCGTCCCTCCCTACACAACTTTACAGCAAGGAGTTGTCTCACAGACTTTGGCAGAAATATGTAAGTAGCATTCTTTGTGAGCATCATTGTCTATGAAACAAGAGCAGCACACTAGAATGGTTCTAGAAAGACCTTAATTTCCATAAAAGCACTAAATGAAGGGTGCAAACACAAAGAGCCTTGCTTTTCTCCAAACAGATTCAAATTAATTTGTGGTGATATGCAATAATGTCAGTTTGAAATATTAAATTCTAGCTACTGTTCTTGGCACTTAATGTGAAACTTAATTCAAAATTCTTGGCCAGAAATGAGACTTTCAGAATAGTGAAGGTATAAATGTATGATGGAGAAATTACATAAAATGGGAATCATGCAGAATTTAATACAAGTGCTTAAACACATATAGGACTAACAGAGAAATACATTTTATTTTGAGACTTCTGGAACTCCTTTTGGATCTTGAAATGTTATCTTCTCTCAGTTCCATGTCAGTTGAAGCTGTAATGGAAGCTTCCAGAAAGTGCAAAAAAATTTCAAGTGATCATAAACTTCATTGTCATGGGATCTTCCAGAGCTTAAAATACCAGATCCAGCAAATTCATTGTTATGTATGTTCCAGTGCTATCAGTGAAAACAAAGTGTGGTAAACACAAAGCATTTCAGAAAACTGCTCCCTACAATTACTATGTCAGGTCTTTGCTGGTGGATCTCACCTGCTAAAGATGAATATTGATGTTAAAATATTGATGTTAAAACGTAGTGTGTGTGCTGAAAAATACCATACAAAGAGGTGCAAGTTCATCAGAAACTTCTGTAATGCAGTGAAGACCTCTGAATTATATTTTTATCTAAATGCACACTTGAAAACCTTGATGCTGAGATGGTTCTCAAATCACAAAATGTACCATAAATACTCATTAATTGGGGTGATAAATTGAAAACCAGCATGCTATTTTACTTTTTGTGCTACTTGTAAATGAGATACTTGAGGAAATAAACTTCTCCAGAAACACCTCTTTTAAAGACCAAAATATTCGGGAAACAATGGTTAGTTTCTGCAATGAATCATATCAAAGAGTTGCCTTTGGTTATTGGTTGGACTCTTCTTAGACATCTTTTCCAAAGCAAGAAATTCTATGATTCCAGAATTATGTATAAAGGATCATTTTTTTGTGCATTTCACATTTCCAACAGACATGCCATCAGAAAAAGAACCCTGCCACTTAAAAAGATAAAAAGAATTCGACTACTTAAATCAGTCATAGATATTGCTGGAAAAAAAAACCAAAACAAAACAGCAAAAAACAGCAAAGACCAAGAGAATTATTTTTCATTAGAAGTTACTTCTTAAACAACATTTGAATATTACCCATATAGTTTCATCCTCCTTTTTTGTGGGGTGTTTTCTATAGGATGCCACTAAATTAATATTTTGCTATAACTCTCCCTTATGCTGAGGATTCTGTTAGTTCTTTAATAATGTCCTTTATTTTGAACTTAAAAGGCTAAGGTGACTCTCTGTTGAAAAAACAAGGATATTCTGCTTATTTGAAAAGAACAGAGAGGAAAAAAAGTCAAATTGCATTATAAATTTAGGAGGTGGTGAATAGTAGTAACAAAATTTGTATGGTTGTTGAGGTCTTTGTTTCAAATATAATATTATTTCAGTCTTTTTGAGTTCAAATAATTAGGACTCACCAGATGAGACAGGAAAAGAAGGAATTTTTAATGAAAACTCAGGGGCATCCCTTAAAGGTGTGCCTAGATGTCTATGTATTTCAACTGGAAAAGAATAAATGACTGACACTCATAATAAACATATTGAAATACATGACTGACCTGTCATTCATTAGAAATGATCTTATGATAAGTGGCATCCATAGCTAACTCATATACTACCTTGACAGGCCAATATTTTTACCCTACAAATTCCAAATAGAGTGAATTTTATATGTAATATATGAAAAAATAATCAGAAAATCATAAGAAGCTGATAATTCTTACTTCTGTTGCTGACGAGAATGGGACTATAAGCATTTTACTCAAAAAATTTGAAATACCAAAATTGTCAGAAGCTGTAAGCTAAAGATATCCATTTTAAAGAAAATTTGAACAGTAAAAAGGAATGCAAGTTGTGAACACTAACCCTTCTGTTATGAGTATTAACAACTGATACATAAGCACACATAAAGACTGATGCAAGGCTCTGAAATTAGTACTTCTTTTTCTTTTATGTTAGCAGAAGAGATGTTTTCCTTCTCAATAGTATAAGGATTCATCCAAAGGATACTGCTCAATACTGCACATATCAGCATGTGGATTATTTTCCTTGTGCAGAAATACATTGTGTGGTTTATAGCATCATCCCTGCAATGTATGAATGCAGGGCACATTCTCATTTAGAGCACTGGAGGTTAACATATTTAAAAGTAAGGAACTGTCCTTATTTGTTAGTCTGATAGAGCTCAAAACCATTCAATTGAACACTGTCAGTGACAGAATTATGCACATATTGTTGTATCTGTAATTTTCTGCATAGAGCATTTTCTAGGTAATCCAGAAGGAATGATTGTCACAAGAAATGTGTGGTCAAAGACCAAACAAATACATAAAAAGTGAACATGAAAGTCATCTACCACAGGTAAGTTTACTGTAAGTGGTACAGCTGAGATATATTGTTCTCAGCCAAATAAAAAAAAAAAAAATTCCTTCTAAACAAGTATCCTGTCCTCAGTCATGGGCAGTCTTGAAAGCTTAGGCAAAAACATAAATCAGGGCAAACTACAGGGCAAGTGTACAGCATCTCTCAGTGATCTATTATGTCAGTAATTCTGCGAGACAGAGATACCATCATGCTCAAGCAGCACTAAAAACATCATCTGACGGATGAGGCACAAGAGAGACAGGAATGCAAGTGAGTCCTAGATTTGGCTTAGCATCCAGAACTTTTTTGGCTGAAGTCTTTTGAAAGTTTCCCCTGATTGTACATGCTCACTTCAGAGGCTGCCAAGAACAGGAGCACTCCACATTAGCCAGCAATAAAAATGTCCACCTCCTTGCACTTTTCTCATCTGAGGAAAAGAGAATAAGAGTCTTAATTTCTGTGGTATTTTTACTGGGAAGTAGAAAGACATGATTAAATTTTGTGAAAATATGACATTTAAATACATGTAAAGAGCCATCAATATAATAAATGGCTACAGTTCATTACCATTTGAGTTAATTAAGTTAATTTATTTCAAATCCCAGTGCCCTCTCTAACTCATTCTCTTCAAAATAGGTCCCGTAGTGATAGGACAAAGGGTTGTGGTTTTAAAATAAAAGGTGGTAGATTCAGACTAGATATGTAGAAGAAATTGTTACAGTGGGGAAACATTAAACTAGGTTGTCCAGAGGGATTCTACGTATCCCATCCATGATAACACTCAGGATCAGGTCAAATGAGACTCTGAGCAATCTGATCAAGCTTAAGATGTCCCTGCTCATTGAAGTGTGGTGGGGACTAGATTAAGTGTAAAGATTTATTATAATCCAAACCACTCCATGGTTCTATGAAACATGGGCTGTACTGATGGATGTGAAACTATGACACTTTGTGCAGTTACTTAAACTGATCATCACAAGTGTTACCTAACTTCCCAAAGGCTGAATATTCCTGCAATAAATATGGGTGGTTTGAAGTGTATTTTAGCTTCTGTAGCATATGAAGAGAGTGTTTCAATACATGACTGTTCATAATGAACCCCTACAGTGTGTCCACCAACACATGGATTCAGGTAAAATTCAAACAGTAGATGTATGTCAAAATAGTGTTCCAGTACTTATTTCACCTACCTATATGGAATGATTTGAAGTATATTAAACTTTTTTACTTAAAAAGTTCTTTATAGCAGAATAATATTCACAGAAGCTATCCAATCTTAAAACTTCATGTACCTCCAAGTTAGTCATCAGATTGCAGTCAGTGTAATTAGGCTCTATTGTGCCCGTAGTTGGTGCTAATTTATGCTGCTTTAGAGAATATAAAACCATGTCACTAATGTTTAATTAGAAGGGAAGGGTAGATAGGTGGAGATATTAAAGAATTAGAGTGCCATTAACAGAACAGATACATAGAAGAAAAAAAGACCATCTGCCACATCAGCGAGGCAGCATTTTACTGTACCTTGAGAATCCTTCTGACAGCTCCAGAGACAGTGGGTCTGAAAAAAGCATGCCAAGGGGATCACAGCAGGGTACCAACGTTGATACCTCCACATCTTTCAGACTTGGTGATGGAGATCTTAGCCCCAAGATGCCATTAGGGTTAGAGGTAGGGTTCAGAGAGCCACAGAGTCTAGAGCTCCAGGGAAAATGGGGCTTGAAAAGGTATTGCAAGGGGATCACGGCAGGGTTCCTACATTGCTATCTTCACACCTAATATTGGTCACCGGTGGTGGTGGGATTAGCTGAAGTTGTATGAAGATAGGGTGAGACCACTTGCCTTGTTTACCATAGACAGAGACTGAAGGCAGACAATTTTGCAGTCTACAGTTTTCTCATAAGGGCAAGTGCCGAGGTGGGAACCGGTATCTCCTCATTGGTGACCAGAAAGAGAACAAGAGTGAATGTTCTGAAGTTGTGTAAGGGAGGATTTAGGGAAAGGTTCTTCATCTGCAATGTTGCTGCACACTGGGAGATGCTCCCTAAAGAAGTGATTGTGGTACCAGACCTGCAAGATTCCAAGAAACATTTGGACAATGCTTTCAAGCATGTGGCATCATTTTTGAGGTTATTCTTCACAGGGCCAGGAGCTGGACTTTGATGATCCTGGTGCGTCCCTTCCCACTCACGTATACTTTGATTCTATGGTTCTAAATAAAACCCACTGTGTTTTTGATGGATATTAGGTGAGTAAGTTTTGCCCTTCCCAGCTATCAGTATCAGAAGATCCAGATTGCAAATCTCTATCATATAATTTGGTTCAGATTTAGACTACTCTTTTTAAAATCATTTTCCTAGTAGCAAAGTATTTTTATAGAACATAAGTTGCATCTTATTACCCAGTTCAATCTCAGTGATATATATTTTATAAGTTGATAATATATATCAACAAGATTTTCTTTCTCTATGAATATCTTAGATTTACTGTATGGCTGAAACAAAAAACTCCAAATCTGTTGATTTCTACAAGTTACAGCAATATTATTTCTAATCTTACATATTTACAGCTGCGGCTCCTCTTTTATAGCAGCATCAATTTCTCACAGAGCAACCCCCAATAACTAACTAGATTTGCAAGCTAACCAATGTATTTATGTAAGCAGAGAGAGCCAACTGTCTGTAGCCTGACAAATCATAAAAGGAACTGTGGCATGCTCTTATATTACAATAAAAAAGCTTATCTATCAAATGGGAAATTGTAATGCTTGCTGATATTTTCAGCTAAAAGAAACACTAGCACACCCCCATGATCTCACCAACCATTTCCTCTAAGTACCTACAAAGCAAAATTATACATCAATCTAAGAAGTGCAGAAGAGTTTGTATGTGAAATACTGGAATCAAGTCTTCTATGCATACATACCATCTTTTAGAAAATGCCCTTTTGCAAATCACTGATTTTCAGTCAAACAGAGATATAATCTAAGGGACCTGATGTTTGCTACCAGCTGAATGAAATTTTCTAACATATTTAAGTGACAGAAATGCTGTTAGAATAAAAGAAGTTATGGTCTGGGATGGAGGGAAGGGGAAGGGGAAGGGGAAGGGGAAGGGGAAGGGGAAGGGGAAGGGGAAGGGGAAGGGGAAGGGGAAGGGGAAGGGGAAGGGGAAGGGGAAGGGGAAGGGGAAGGGGAAGGGGAAGGGGAAGGGGAAGGGGAAGGGGAAGGGGAAGGGGAAGGGGAAGGGGAAGGGGAAGGGGAAGGGGAAGGGGAAGGGGAAGGGGAAAGGGAAGGGGAAGGGGAAGGAGAAGAAGGAGAAGGAGAGGGAGAGGGAGAGGGAGAGGGAGAGCGAGAAGGAGAAGGAGAAGGAGAAGGAGAAGGAGAAGGAGAAGGAGAAGGAGAAGGAGAAGGAGAAGGAGAAGGAGAAGGAGAAGGAGAAGGAGAAGGAGAAGGAGAAGGAGAAGGAGAAGGAGAAGAAGGAGAAGGAGAAGGAGAAGGAGAAGGAGAAGGAGAAGAAGTCATGCACAGGCTCTCAGCCTTGTCCTGTGAGAATAAGTCCAAGCACTTATTTGGGATTTAAAGCCCTAGATTTCACCTCCTGACCAGTCATTCAATCTTTGTTTCTTGTGATGTCTTAATCCACACCTTACAATTTTAATTTTAGATTAAATTAATGAAGACATTTCACTCTACAAAATTAATTGCCAACAAACGAAGAAAAATACAGTTATGTCTTCAGAAGCCAGATTAATTTAATGACTTTTTTTTATGCTTTAATTTAAATCAAAGACAATGATTTAAAATATCTATGTAGGAAAAATATTCTCAACTGAAATTGTGTCAAATGGGCATATGAAAAATAATTATTTTCACAACAGATTTTAATAAAGAGAAAAAAAAATCCTCATGCAAAAAGCATCAAATTGTGTGCTTTGGACCCTGTCTTTTTTTGGAAAAAATGAATTGTTCAGTGAAAAGATATTAATCCCACCCATCACATTTCTCCCCTATGCTTATATATGATTTTTTGTATAAAGAGACAATATTTAAATATAAACCTTACTCATACTACGACAAAAAAATCTGAAAAAAAACCTGAGTTTATTTATAGATGTATTTTCTTATTATAATTGAAGCTGTATGTTTGTTTGTTTGATTGTTTACTTTTTGGCATTTAATTCTGAATGCTGTAAACATATTCTGTTGCTTCTCATTTTCATATCACACACTCTAGCAGCTTTAGAAAGGCTGACTTATGGTTTCTGTCCAGCTAATGTAAAGTATGCACAACTGTATTCCTTATTGGAAAGAACCCTAAATTTAACACTAAAACCTGACAATGTTTTCCCTTCTGTAAATGGAGGATCTTTGATGACTGGCAAAATTACAAATGTCTCACCTCTGTGCTGTTGTGTGTGCCACTCTGTTCCTCTGAGGTGGTTTTTCTTCTTGGATGAATAGACCCATCACACATCACATGTGCAGTAAGACTCATGTCTTAATCCTGCTGGATGTGCACTTTACTTCTGACACATGATGCAATAAATCCACAACTTTTTAATTTGACATATTTTCTATGTTTGGTTTAAATAGGTTTTTAATAGCCTCTTGTTTTCTGATTGAGGCATAAGACTCCCTGAGTTTGTTATTTTCCCAAAGACATTGAGGAGCAGGAAAGATTAATTTGCCAGTTTAGAGCAAATCACTCTAAGGTGGCTCAATTGTCTTGACAGAACCTCTTCATCCAGAGGATTTTTTAAATCTTTTGTCAATGTCATAGCATGCTTTGTGTGTGGAGGCCATTTAAATGATAGTCCAGAGCTACATATGGCATAACTGAAGCTGGTTTTAACTTGAAATAATGACTTTTATAGTAGCATTTATCTCATCTAAATTTGTCTGCCTAAAAGTTGAGCATAAAGCCCAAGATAGTTTTCAAGATTTGCTCTGATGTTAACGAAAGAGACAGGTGCCTTCATGAGACAATTAATCCTGCCATCATTTTGGTTGGGTATGCAGCACTCTTGGAAATGATGGTCTGTCTTCTGCCTGTGGAATTCTTCTGGATGGCTAGTTTGCCATTGGCTGGCTAACTTAACATAGGCAGTGAAATGTTCTTTGCTTTAAAAATTCATTATACATACTTCAAGATAGGATGTCTTATCTCTGGCTTGTTTCTAGGCAGAAAGTGTTGAAATGTTTGACTGCCCCAGGTGAGTTTTTTGGGGTTTGCTTTTGGTTTTTGATCCTGGCTTTTAATCAGCAGGAGCCTACACCTGGTACACACCCAGCTATATGGGTTTATGTGTTATTTTTACGTATGAGTGACTGCTTTGTTCTTATGCTTCTGAAGCCAGTTGAAGGACAAAGCAAAGACTGACAGATTAAATAAACATGAGACTAGATATTGGGCTGTATCAGGGCAGAGCTGGCACCAAAAGAGTCTAACAACTAACTCATACCAAATATCGTGCTTTCATAGAGGAGGAATCTCAGGAAATATACAGCTGTCATGAAGTCTCTTTCATCATCCCCTGTCTCTAGAAATGGAGAAGGCCAGAAACTGTCCATAAGCACAGTGTTTATGATTACCATAACTGTCCATGGAAGCCATGCACAGCCAAAGACTGCTCTGAGCTGTCTGAATATGTGCTGGGATCTTGGATTATGCAGCTGGTTCTATTTGATGGAAAACAATATTGTATAAATGCCTAAATTCTAAATGAGCATTTATCTGCTCTTGCAAAATAAATTTGATTTGCATTCAATTAATGGCACAAGTGTGCTTCAGTGAAAAGTATCCTAATCCAGTAAGTGTTGTGCTATCTCCCATAAAAGTAAAATAAATACATTTTCCTTGAGATGCTGAAGTAATGAAAAAGCAGCATACTTTCCAGTCAAATAATTTAAGTCTTTTAGTTCTTTTGTCTCCCATGAGTTCTCTACTACTTTATCAAAAGAAAGAACAGAGAGGAAAAAATAACTCAGAGAAAAAGAGGAAACAATCATTGCTTACTAGCTTAGCAATTATAAAGAACAGGAAGGAAAAAAGAGAGTATCAGATAAATTTTCTTATTGCTAACAGTAGCAGAAATCCCCAGAGGAAAGGATTTTAATGCCATGCCTAGAAGAGAAAAAAAGCCTGAGCCAGCAGCTTGGTATTACAATACTTTTTAAGGTTCTCTAGGGATGCTATGGAAGAGAAAATAGATATATATATGAAGTGGTGGTGAAGGAGGCCTAGACTTTGATCTAATGCAAATATCAGTTCAAGTTAACTAGTTAAATCTCCTCAGATACTTTTATCCTGGAGGATTCCTGAAAACAGGTGTGCACGAATAAAATATAGAAAAATATAGAGCAATACATGTCACACAAAAATATTGTCCCATCAGGAGCTTTAGGAAGCCCTTGTGTTTCCAGAAGTAGAGCCTCTCCTGTGACTCCAGGTACTGTGAGCCCTTTACTTTTTGAAGAGTGTAACCTGCTTTCTGGCATGTTCTGGCAATTGCATGTTCCCTTTGAAAAAACAGTAAAGCAAACTGCCCCTTAATTCACAGTGCATAAATTGTGAAATCGCAACATCTATCACCTTAGTGCAAGCAAGAATGCTATGGTTTTTGCCAGTGAAAATTTATGGTAGACAAACTGCATTACCTCACAGCAGAACATCAAATTACTTTATCCTCAAAGTCTGTTTCCCTTCCTTGGCTATAAAAAGATGACTGTATTAATGGAATTTATTCTGGTTCTGGTTCATAATAATTGAAGTGCAACATTTTTCAAAAGCAGGGGCCAGAGGTTAGGCATGTCTGGGAAACTGACTCCTCAAGTTTAAATATTCAGCATGCCAGATGTCAAGAACAATAACCCCACAGTAAAGGTATTAACAATTAGAAATTTGCAGCTCTGGAGTACACAGAGATTAAATCTAAAGCTAGTTTCTCAAATACTTTTGGGATGGGATGAGAAAAAGAAACAGCAATCTGCAAGAAAGGAAGAAAATCTGTGAAGTTTAGCTATCCAGTTGTATCTTAGAGATGTAGAAAGTATTAAATACATTGAAAGGTTTTATGGGATATTAGAGGATTATTTAGGTGCTTGCTTGCTGATGATAACAGTGGTTATGACAGTGAATCATATAGATATATCGATGCAATAATATCACAAGATTGCCTGATAAACACTGCAGAAATACTGTTTATGCTGTTGGATGCTGTGCAAGCAGCTTTTTGGTTAGCTGGAAATTAAAGCAAACTCCTCAGAATACAGGATCTTGAAGAAATCCAGGTGGAGATAAGAAATGTTAAGATAAAGGAAATGAAAGAATCTGATTTAAGTTCAGAGGACAAACAAGCACATCCATATATAAACAAAAGTAGGCATACAGACACACTCAAGAGACTTAATAGATAAAAAATGGAGAAGGGAAAATAGAAGGCTGCATTTCAGTGAAGATCCTTAATTGATTAGAATGCCCACAGCAGTAAGAGACAACTGGAGGAATCAATTAAATATTGCAGATGAGTTATGGCAAGCATAAAACTCTTAAATAATCAAGTGAAGGTAAAAAAAAATACACAAGTGAAAAAGATCCAAGATGATGAGATATACTAAAGGTCTCTTTTTTGTGTCATGCATGGTCAAATGTTTTCTTTTTCCACATATTGCACTACTTGTGTTTAATACTTCACTTCTTTGTGGAAATTAAAAGCGCACATTAAAATAACTGTGAATGTTCAATATGACCATCATGTGTCAGGAAGGGGTGTACCATGCATCTATCTCAGTCTGCTGCTCATGAGAGGAGGAAAAACTTTCAAGTAAAATATGGTTTAACAAATTTGCATAATAAGATTCTATATCACTCCCTCACACAGAAGCCATAAATTTCTTCAAGCTGGACGTAAATTATCCTAACACAGTTACACACTAACCACTGACATTTTGGCTAGAAGTAACTTGTTGCAAGCTTTAATAAACTCTCAAAAGGGACTGGCAGGCATTTGTAGCTGAGGTGGAGACTCGGTGGAGGTTGTAAGCAAGTAGTTTATAAACCCTATGAATACCAGGTAATTTCATCATGTTGCAAAGGCATTCTTAGGACTTGTGGAAGTCTTCTATTCTGAAGAATATTGATTTACATAAGCTGCTGTAGGTTTGTTTGGGTTTAACAGAAACTTAGAAGGTTTTGGATTGGAAGGGATTTCCAAAGTAAAACACTGCAAAATCAGGAATATACATACAGTTATACTGTCTCTATTATAATATAATAATAAAATAGTTTAATCCACAATAAATCCCAAGGTTGTAACTTCACTTATCCCAGAGCATTTCAAATACGACAGTGAAATTACAAGACACTTCTCTTACAATAACTGATATTCATATATGATTTTGGTTTTTTGGTTTTTTACCTTAGAGGATTGAAGAGCACCTTAGAAGCCACCTTCAGCTTTCTGAGAGTATTTACTTGTCTGAGGAGAACACTTGAAAATGTTTTTAATATCATCATATAGCTGTTTAATATTTAGCTGCAGTCAACCTGTATCTTCTGTTTACAAAGAAGGACACCACCAAAGACAACATGAAAAGTCACACTGATCTTGATTTGTGCGAAGGTTCACCTCATTTCCAGCAATTTTAAATGAATACAAAGGAAGAGGGAATTAATTTTTAAGTTTCTGAAAGAAACTCTTAAATTGCACACACATAATATCTCAGGATGAAAGTCAAATGCACCACGTGAATACTGACCCCTAATTTTAATGTATAAACAGCTTTTTACAGAATTTCAGCTGTCATTTTATAAAAGCAATTGCCTTATATTACTGTAAAGTAAGTATGAAACTTTACCCTTTTACTTTGTGACTGCGATGATGCTGCTGTCTGTGAGCAGAGACAGAGCAAGAATTAAATATTATTTATAACTTTCTACTCCTTTGTGCACACAAACACATGCACCACAGAAACACACACAGAAGTTTATGTGTTGATCATTTGAACAGATATAAGTGAGGGAAGAAAACCATCATGATCAGGATGATCAAACACTGGAACAAGCTGCCTGGAAAGGCTAGGTGTAGGAAAATTTTCCTCAGACAAAAGAAAACCTCAACCAAAATAGGCCCTGATCAACCAAGCCTAGCTGAACCTGCTGCCTTCTTCGGAACAAGTGTTAATGTAGAACAACTCTGTTGATCTTTTCCAAACAAAATGATTTTGTAATTCCATGATTATGTAAATCATAAATCTTACTATGACAATCACTTCTGTACTGGGAAAAAAACCCAGCTTTTTAAAAAATAGCACTCTGAAATTCTGCAAGACACAGCTCAAGGAAAAGGCAGCTTTCCAGGTGATCTCCTTCCAGTTATGACTCCTCTGGTGTGATTTCTTCCAAATCTTGGAAAAGTACTACAAGGAAAAGTTGTAATCCTTTTATGAATGACAACCGTGCATTTCATATGTATACTGTCCTAAAAAAGATCTTGTGAACAGTTTCCAATACCCTTCATCAGCCTATTTTAGACAGGCATTAGGATCTTGTCACTGGAATTGTTTGCCTGTCCTTTAATAACTAGTTGTTTTCACCTTCATGAGCCAAACAACTTTATCCCTTGTAAAAGACTCAGTAAAAACCTCAAAAAAAAATAACTAAAAACCTCTATTTTCTATAAATCTAACTCACAGCAGCACTATGCACACAAAAATGTAGGGAGAGATGACTACTTTCATAGATTTATGCCCTCATCTCAGGGTGAATACTGTTTCTTGATAATCAATAAATTCAGTTAACGCAGACCTTTCCAGCTACTGAAGTTACTGTGGATCCAACCATCTTCTGAGTGTTTCTTTGGGAGAACTCAGATATTAAGGAGTAAGAAAACCATAAGGAAAGATGTTAGAACTACCAAAGCATAATGAATAGGTTGTGCTATTCTGACTGCATTTTTCCCATCCTGAAGAAAAATAGCAATGCCAAGGCTGCACTTTAAATGGACAAGTGTCAAATGATTGCCAAAACAACAAAATCTCTATATGGTGGCAAAACATTTTTGAAACTCCAGAGCAAATATTGCATCATGGTAGAAATTGTCACAATGCTTCTCTACTGAGGGAAGGAACAAAGAACACATGACAATGAATTATTGTAAGGCTCTGCAACACAGACTTACAAAGGTAAATAGGAAAAACAGTTTCTACTGGAAACTAATGTTCATTGTTCTGATCGATCCTACCACATACCTATTAGCACCACCAAACACTTAAGAAGTATAATTATATATATACGCACACACACAAATATATTTATATGGTAATTCCTAGTCACAAATTTCATAGACATTGGTCTGGCATTAAGAAAAAGTAAAAAAAGGCCAAAGTTACTTGGCATAATAAGAACACATATATATGAAGTCAGTAGGACTGTATACACACAAACATGCTTAGAGACATAGGATTTGCCTCCTTGATAAGCCAAGAATGGAGTAAAGTGCCTCCTTCCAACAGAGCTGCCTGAACAGCAAAAGGTGCTTACCAATTGGATATACCAATAAACTAGGAAAGGCTAATCCACTGGACTCTCGCTGCAAATCTGCAGGTTGTAAATGGTCTGCAAGGGATTCCTCTTACTTAACGAAGTGCATTGAAATTAAAGAGCTTCTCTGTAAAGAACTGTCATTTCAGTCTGTCATCATTACTGACCACGAGTGGTCAGTCACTACTCATTAGTTTTGGGCTGATTCCAGTCACCAAGAAAGTAGAAGCTGTATTTTCATGATATTGTAGCTATTGCCAAGGACTATGTATAGGAAGAAGGAGCATAAGTACCTGTTTGTACTAAATACCAGCTTTGCCCTCCTTAAAGTGTACTAAAGTGTGATATTATCCACATTACCTCACTATTTTTCTTCTGGTCTCTTTCTACCTACACATGCAAACATATCAACAAGAATGATAGAAAGAAAGAGAAAAAGATAAATATTTATTTTCCATTTTCTTGTCTTCAAAGATGTCCAGGGGAAAAAAAATTGTGTTACATTTCATTTTATTTTCAATCTTTTTCTCGGCTGGGTAGCTGGGATTCCTGCTTATGTAATGAACAGCAGTGCAAATTCTACTTCATACTGATATTCTTTTTCTGATAAAATTTCCCTGCTTCCTGATTTACAGGTGTGTTCAAACATCCTACTGTTAGGATTGTCTTATTATGTCTAGGAAGAAATGATCCCTCGTTTGCGGGAGAGATTAATGTAAAGTCATTTGTTCACATTTGAATATGTTAATTTGTGGGGGAAATGGATAATTTAATTTTAATACAAAAGAACTTACATACTTCCCTATACTTGCATAAAAGTTTTAAAAAAAAATTCTGCAACTAATAAAAATAGAAGTAAACCTTTATTTCCAAAAGAAATCTTTAAACATCATGTAGGGAAAACACACTAAGCCCCACGATTCAGATTAAACATAGTTTGTCAGTTTTGCAGGCTCATGAATGCGGTGAAAATGTGTATCTTTTCCATGCAATATTGAAGGGTGATGTTTGATTTTTTTTCCCCCTTCAAAAAAGAAATTAAAGAAAACAAGTAATAAAAGAAAACAGACAACATGACAAAACAGAAGTATATTAAAACCCCAAATATTTATACAACAGTGACTACAGAACCCTCAAACTCCCAAATGTTATTTCAACTAGTACATTCCTTCTGATGTAAGTAAAATGTTACCATTGGTTTGAAGACCTTTGAATCAATCCACATTCGTACTGTAAGCATTACCATCCTAGGGCAGAAGTCCTAAATCATGAAGTCTAGGCTTTTGTTTGTACTTTTAACTTTTATAATTACCTTTCAGACATACTGAAATTCTGCATTTCTTGGAAGGAAACCCAGGAATCTAGGAAAAGAGGGTGTGGTTAAAACTAGAAAACACTCTGGGTTTTTTCACCTCAAAAACACCCAGCAGCCTATTTTCTATGGCATTTACCTGCAGACAATCTCAATAATGGGTACATTTGCCTTCAAACTCAGGCAAGGTGTTGTTCACATCAACACTGTATATGTATATACTTTTGTCCTTTGATGGCCTTTATAAAATAAAGGGAAGAACATTTATTTTTTTATAGGAGATTCATGAAGATGCAGATTTAAGATAGTGAGACATCTTTAAAGAGCTCAAATAGCAAACAGCGACACACTGGTAACTACAAATTTAATCCATTATAGTTCCTCTTTTCATCTTACCTATTCTGATTATCTTGTGAAGTCACACATCTTTTACTTCCCATCCCTCTGACACCTTTAAATTCTTCTAATGACTTTTTTCTTATGTTGAATTTGAGTGATAGTAATAGTAGTAAGAGAGCATTAATTATCTCAGTTTCATGGTAAGTCAATCCACAATGTCTGGCTCAATAAACTCTTGTTATTAAAGGGAGATTTAGATGCCAGAGCTTTAGAAGCAAGCCTAGTGAACTTGAACCCAATGATGTTTCCATGAGGAAATTGTTCAAGACAAGCTAAAACAGAGCTACTGTGAGATATTTCAGGCCATGTGAGTGGACTGAGCTGAGAGGCTGCCACAGCCATAATTCATTGTAGTTTTTAATAGTAACCACTGATTCCAGAGTTTGCAAGTCTGCCCTCCAGATAAACTAAGCTGGTTACCAGAAGTTCAGTGTGTGATAATACTGAGAAGAAAGTATGTTGTCTTATGGGAGATAACTAACTCTATATTATATGAATGGGAATGTGTGTGTTTATGTGCACCCCAAGCTAAAAAGATTAACAAAAAATATTTTCTAAGTTTCAGAATAATATATTCCAGATTAACAAGAAAGCCTTGTAACAATAGTAGACACCATAAACAAACTATATAGTTTCTCCTTTTATTTTTCTTTTTTGCTTAGTGTTTTTATAGTAATTTACTGAGAACACAAGTTCTGACTAAAAAAGAAAAACACCTCAAGGTCTCTAAGAGACAACTTTTGCAAAGCTCCGAGTGCCACTATAAGTGACTTGCTTCCTTTCTGTTTTCTAAATAACTTGATTACTACTCTCAGATTATAGCAGGAATACAATTCTTTTGCTTGTTTGAATTTACAAGTCCTTCCCACATAAACTCAAAATTTATGGCAAGAATTAGGTGATATGAAACTTTGTTCTTCTCTCTTGACAATACTTTCCAGAATACATTCCCTCAGCTACTAATTATGACTGTATGGTTTCAGCCTACCTGAAAAATTCAGCAAACTAGTCATTGACAGAAACAATAGACAGTTTAATCTTTTCCAGGGAGGTACATACACTGCATCAATCTGTTTTCACTGTACTGTTAAAAGGCCATTAAAGGCCATTCCTTCAGGATGGGAGGCAATGAGCACAAACTGAAACATTTCCTCTGAAGAGGAGAAAACGCCCTTTTACTGTGAGAGTGACTGAGCACTGTCAGAGAGGTTGTGGAATCTTCTTGGAGACATCCCAAATCCCACTGGTAATGGTTCCGCACAGCCTGCCCTAGGTGACCCTGCTTGAGCAGGAGGATTGGACTGGGTGGTTTCCACAGGTGCCTTCCAACCTCAGCTGTTCTGTAATTCTGTAAAAATCTTCAGAGATTCACTAATCATGATATAGTATTCACGTGGCACTGGAATAATAACAACTTCTGCAGAAATAACAGCCTGCCAATTAATTCTGCAAAATATTGGTAGAATCCTTATCATACATTTAACTCTTAAAGGCAATGTCCATGTCCTCTGCTCTTGAGAAGATGTGATTGATCTACCATCCCCTAAAAATTAGGGATGCCACCTCCTAAAAATTACCACAGACCCTCTTTGGATATAACATTATCAGGCTCTTTGGTGTCACTCCAAATTTTCATTAAGATTTAATATAATTTCAGTAGCCCCCTTATCTGGACAATGTGGGTAAGGGTACCCAGCTGCCTATTTAAAAGTGCTCGAAGATTTGTGAATGAAAAGCACATGAGAAAGGGAGAAACCTTTCTTGCTGGAAATCTAAAACTAAGGGAAGCTTTTCATTCTTTATTTGTAAATTCAGTTCTAAAACCTCCTGCATTTCCATTGCAGAAATCAAATCACACCTATCAGAAACTTCAAAGTTATATATATTTTATTTTAGCCATTAGCCGGGTAAGCAATATTCTGCAGAGTTAGCTCTGCTTCCATTCCAAGCTGCAAAACTCATTAGCTACAATGTTTTGATGTGCTTTTATCCTTCATTAGTATTTTGGAGCTTTTTTCCCTCTTCACTTTACCTCTTTATTGCAAAGCATCTCACTCTCTTCTAATTTATGTATAGTTGTGCCCAGCCTCTAAATGTCATTAAGTTGATAGGTCACACTTTAAATTAAGTTTGTCATATAAAAGTGTAATTTAGATCCAATAAAACAGTTATTACCACTTTTAATTAGGAAAAGTAGGAGTCGGGTCTGTCTGAGAGACATTCTTAGACATAACCATGCAGAGAGCCAGGCTACAGGTTTTTTCATTTGAGTGGAATCACTGATTATTGCAGCAGCCCTATTCAAATTCAGCTGAGGGTGCATTCGTCTGTCAGCGGAACAAAACTCAATTAAGAAAAGAAAGATATTTGGAAATTACAGTTTCAAGTGTTCATTGGATCTCGGGTTTTAGTTGATTGCAATGGTGCTGTCTCAGATTTAACAAATGTGCAGTGTCCCCCTTACAAGTGGTTACAGATGCATTCTTGCAACATCCAAGATCAGGCAATTGGGATGAAGGCTAATATTGATCCTCCTAAAAGCAATGGATTTTTTTTTTTTCCCTCTAGTTGATTAGTAACACTTGTCACCCCCTGAGCAACAACTTATTATCTGTTCACACCTGCCAGTTTAAAAAGTGCAGGTAAACATAGCAATAATTTACAGTCATTTTTGAAGGGAGATACATCTGGAACGGCAAACTTAAGTTCTGTGTGGTGTAAAGCTGGATATGCAGGATATAACACAGGATATAAATGTGCAATTTGCAAAGCGTCTGTACTTGACAAGTCTGCTTCTGCTGAATGTTACTGCTCCTCTCCATTTTATCAACAGGCAATCAAACATTGCCTGTTTATCAAGGAAGCTATTAAAATACTTTTGGAAGTACAATAATCATAAAGTGACACTGTTTTTATTTAAGACTTGTTCTAGTAATAAGAGAACAGATTTTAGATTAGTGGAGCTGTATTGAGTTTAATGTTACTGAAGTGATCAGGCCTGTGGATCAGATTCACCTGCAGTTTTAATCCCTCATTAAGATGTTGTGTTTTTTTTTTTACATGCAGTGTCTTGTACACAAAAATACATATGTGCTTGTGGCTGCAGAACAAGGATACTTTCTTTCATCAGAGAACTAAATGACTAAATGTGGAAAAGAATATCAGGAAGAAAATAAATAGTCCTCTACCTAAAAGCAAATACATATCTAACACGAAAAACTGTGACATTTACTTTAAAATATAGAAGTTAACTGGTCTTTTTAATAATGCTATCTAGTTTGCAATGCTAGTTGTCTTCACAGTTCCAAAGGATACACAATATCCTATCTTTTCACAACACATTATACTACATCAATTACCTTTTTGGGTTTTGTTCGCAAATTTTAGAGAGATAGGTAACTATCTACATACATATATACACATCTATATGCACACATATATGTACATGTGAGTATACAGTCAGAGGGACTTTCCAAGAGTGCACTTCCCAATGTTGTTACATTTTCAAAGGACTGACTGAGTGTTAAATGTCAGTACTTTGAAAAACTAGGTATATTTTGTATATCTTTTGTCACCAGATATCCTTGTTATCTCATATTTTCCATACAGCTGCTCCTTAAAGTATTAGAATGGCAAGGTTATGTGCTGTAGTAGTTCATCTGTAAGGGGAAGTGAGCAGCTCACCTCTATAATTGCTTTTCTAGAGCTCCAGGCATAGATTTGCCATGAACCTTTAATTCCCTCTCATACACCACCTACTACATCTTGTCTCCTGCTCTGTTCCTATGGTATGGGTACAATTCATTTTCCCAGCATTTTCTTGCAACATCTGCCTGGCTCCACAATCTTACGTGCTGGATGCAATAAATCAACCACAAGCAGAATTTCCCAAGAGTCTAGGATAGATTGCTTTTTTCAAAGTTAAACTTCATGTTGTCCTCTTGCCTAATATATGCCCTGATATTGAGAAAGTCCCCTTTCACGGAACCACCTTCAGTTCAACCCCAATCCACTATTTGCATCTGCCACTGCATTTGTTGAACAAAACACCAAAGATTTGCTTCTTCTAATGCACCTAATATTCTGATCTTAAGAATAGCCAAGAAAGGACCACCAGGACAAAATGTAAGACTAAAGTAAGCATTTAATGATATCCTTCTAGTCTTCATCTCTTTGTGGCTTGAAAAGAACTTCCTCTTGGATTTGTAGATAATATTTACTCCTTATTTAATTTATATCTTTGTATTTTTTACTATTTGTTGAATCACTTTTTTTGACTTATTATGTTTTCAGTATCTGTAGACTATGTCAGTAGTTTGAAACTCATCAGAGCCAGGAAATATTCCCAGACTGGAACTACATCGTCTGCTAAGCTGTTATAACAGTTGCTAACACAGTTTTGGCTTGTACCAATCAGAGCTCTTTCAAATAATTCCCAGGCACAATTTGGGAGTTAGGCACCAGCTAACCATTCGAAAGCTAGACTATTCCCAGTAGGTAGTTTGGATGCAGTTATTCTGTCTTGGAGGCTACGAGAGTTTAGTGCAAATACTAGCTGTTCTCTGCCAGTTAGCCTCAGCGCCAGAAAATTATGACCAAAGTGCATCTATATCTAGCATGTCTAGCCTGAACTTCTAAATATAACAGGCAATTATCCAGTTTACTCCTGACTTGTACTAAAACCAATGTTTTCAGACCATTTCTAATCTACTACCACATAATTTTTCATTTCACATTCCTTAATTCTTGTTTATTTACCTTGTTCCTGTAATTGCTAAGCCACATAACCAGAAACATAAAATAGCTGCAATATTAAGAAATAAACTAAGGGCCAGATCTGAGGCTAATGTAGCAGAAAACTAAAGCCAGATGAGGTGTCTTTACTTAAATGTGGTGATTTACTAAATTATTATTTCTAGCAAAAATGTATTGAGAAAGTGTTCAGATGTGTAGTATTTAAGTATGTATATAATGTATCAGGATAAACAATTAAATTTATTAAAAGACAAGATAATTGTGTGAGAAATGGAGTGCCTCTGTTTTTAAAAGCATGCTAACATACTGCTATATCTGGTAACTTAGCTAGGAAATATATGGGATATTTTATTAAAAATATGCTTTCTGAAATTCAGCCGTCAGATATATTAATTTGGAGGACAGCCAGGCTCTCTGATCCTATTAACCACATTTGAAAATACTCATATGGTTGGAAAATTATAAGATCCGTCACATGTTTCAGAATAGGAAGGGAACTCTGTTAGTAATTCACAATCGAAGGATTGCAAAGCCTTCTATCACTGGACCGGAACACCCCTGGGGATATGGGTGACCTGGTAACTTTGACCTGATAATTCTGAGGACCCCACACTCTCCCACAGCTGGGACTTTGATTCACACAGAAGCTTTGAGCCAAGACCTCTGTGTTGATAGCTATGTGATGAATCCCCAGCATGGGAATTCTTCTTGAGCTGCTGAGGAGTCACTGGTTGCCCATCATGCTCAAAATTCAGACTTCACGTTATAATAAAAAAACTAAAAAGCCTGTCTATGGTCTGGATGAGAATGTTAACAAACCCACAATCTTGTCACAGGGCTACATTCATCACAAGGTCCTTCCTTCTGCTGTTCTTGGTCTGTATGGAGAAAAGGGATGGTATTTTTTACTAGACACAAATTATAGAATGAAATAAGGAAAAATATTTCTAAATCTAATATTTTTTAATATATTTCTTATCACTTTTCTCTTCCACTGTGCTGAGGTCAAAGTTTATACCAGACCGTTCTAATGAGAGAAATGGCCAATAGATAATTAGTTAACTGTACATTAAAAATCATCACCTCTCTGTTTAGTCCAATAGCATGTATGTAGCTCGAGTTAATAAAATGACATCTACAAAGCATCCAGTCTTTATATGGGGGTAAACAGAGAGAGAATGGATTCACCAATTCTCAGACCATGAGAGATCACAGCAGCCATTACCCATCCCTCTGCACCACTGAGGGGAAGAGGTAGATAATTTGTGAGTGAAACTGAGCTTAGGAGGAAGGGAGGTGTGGGAAAAGGTGTTTTAAGATTTGGGGTTATTTTTCATTACCCTACACGGATTTGATTGATAACAAAATAAATTAATTTTCTCCAAGCCAAGTTTTTTTTTACCATGACAGTAACTAGTGAGTGATTTCTCCCTGTCCTTATCTTGACCCATAAGCTTTTCATTATATTATCTCTTCCCTGAACAGCTGAGGAGAGGAATGATAGAGTGGATTTGATGGGCAACTGATGTCCAGACAAGGTCACCCCACCACACTGACACTGATAAACCAAAACATGAAAGAAAGGCTCTGCCTTCTGATCTTAGCACGACTGAGTGAAAATAGAAACAGTGTTGTTCAAAATTAAATGTAAAAAAAAAAAAAAAGAAAAAAAAAAAAAAAAAAAAAGAAGTTCACACATTCAAGCACAAATATCTTCAATAATTAGCAATAACAGCAAGGGGAACACAATTACAGGCAGACTAAATTGCTTTTTATTTAAATGTTCTCTTTTTGAAATGTATCCCAGTGTGAAAGTCCCTCTTTAAATTAGTGAGAGCATGCATAATCTCAATGTCTCCACTGGGGGTTGTAAGAATATATGTCCTCTCACTTGCTTAGTTGCGCATTTAGGGGATTAGAAGAAAATTATACAGCCCTGGGTACTTTATAATGACAGATATCAATAGTAATTTAGCTAATTGAGTGTATTCCAGCTTTATTTTAATTTACTGGTGTTTTTCACTTTATTCTTTGTTATTTAGTTCTGCCTGAGTATTCCACTATAACTATAAGCCTTGACCCTGCAAACTCTTGTTCATAGAAATAGACTTTTCTTCCCGTATCAGGAAGGAGTTTTACAAGTAGATCTGTAACCATTAGAGGACACTTAAATAACTAGGGCAAAGAAATGCCTATCTCACTTTCTAAAACTTTTTTTTATCTACCAAGAAAGTAAATCCAAGAAACACTTCTGTAAAAAAAGGAGAAAGTTTTTTAAAACATAAGCAGCTTCAGTTTTGTTCATATCATTCAAATTTGTACTCTATTTTCCATAAAATACAAAATTAAACAACAGAAATGAAAATATCATTTGATTTCCAAATTTGTAAGTAGTTGATGGAATGTGCTGAAATATACTGGTTTTACCAAGCTCTGATAAAAACAACAATTTTTCTTCTTTTCTTGAAGAAAAATCGTCATGTTTTGCTGAATATTCTGAACATGCTAGAAATTCACTTGAAGGTAATAACAAAATCTAACCAAAACTACTACCACTTTATAGGAAAAGAAGAAGGTTAAAAAATTAAGCATGATCTTTTTAGAATATTTTCCGGAAAGATTAACTCACGTAATTCTTATAGAGCGTAAGACTTTGTCTCTTGCTATAGCTACCCTTTCCATAGCATCACTCTACTTCACATGCCATTTTTCTGGATTTGTGTTGAAAACAGTGTAGTTAACATAGGGATGTTTTGACTATCGTTGAGCACTGCTTACGCAGCATCAAGGCCTTTGTGGTCTCTTGACCTTCCATGATGGTGAGGAGGCTGGGGGTGCACAAGAAGTTGTGAGGAGACACAGGCAGGACAACCTACCCCAGGGGACCAAAGGGATATTCCAGATCAAATGACAACATGCTCTGCAAGAAAAGCTACAGGAAACAAGGAGAAAGGGGGATAAATTTGGAGAGAAATCGTTTCTCTTCCCATTTGGTTACATGTGAAGGGGATGGAACCCATATCTGCCCATGTCATATGCTAGAAAGCAACCCATTTTCCATTTTTTTGAAATCTCCGTTACTTCCATTTGCAATATACACCCAGAAAAAAAACAAAACCCATATAAAAATGATGGAATTGTCTTTAATAACTGAAAAGGATGTAGGTCAATCTCCTCACAGATAATACTATACCAAAGAACTAAATTGCATTGGGAGTTTTGGATGTACCCTCTGCAATCAATGTTTTTAGCTATTTCCTTTACAAGGTGGAAGATATACTTCTTATTGTGATTAAACTTCTTCCCAAAAGTATTCCAAAACTAGAATTGCAAATATGCTTTTGTGGTGCTTCAGTTTGCTTGTTTCATTTGCAAGGCCTGACCTCCCAGTCATAGCAGTCACCATTCCCTGAGTCTACATAAAATTATATCTTTTCAGCCAGGGACTGCTGAAACAGAAGACACTGAAGACATCCTTGATGTGATCCCCAGTGGTGATGTTAGTCTAGAAAATGCAGAACCCTGTGGCAGGCCAAAAAAATCCCGCTACTCTAACATTTTGATATTGTTTTACTGAAACACTTTAATTGAAAGTCAGAAAGTCTTTTATTTGAAACTGAAAACTGCACTTTTAGTTCTACTAAAAGATTAACTAGGACTGAATTTTAGAAGTGTGTTTATAGTTTAAGTTAGACTATGTCCAAACATATCTTTGCTAATAGACATGAGCAATTAAAATAATTTTATAGATATGTACAAGATATAGAAAACAATGTGTGGAAACCACACTTATCCAACATCATTTTAGTATATAATACAATGATAAGTATAAATTCCATGGGACAGAAACATGCAAAATGGAAATTTTCATAATAGAACCATAGAGCTGGAAATATTAAAAATATAGGTAATTTTACCCTGGAAAATCCAGGACATAACTTGGAACTTGCAAAAACTTTTTAAAATGTCATTTAAGTACCATTTTTCCTGAATCTTACTGAATTTTGGAGGATCAGTTTTTTGAGTTGGTGTAGAACTGTTAAAATATTAACATGAATAACCTGACACCACAAAACATTTCAGCAATCTAATATGGTAGACATCAAGAGAAAAAAATAAAATAAAGTGGCAATAACTTTGAGGATAACTTTCTCCTTCTCTGGACTATACTGGAGGGGAAAACAACACAGTGGGTTGCTTTTGAGACTGAGAGAGTCTTTTGTTGCAGGGTGGAAAGTTGATGTAGCCTTCTAGACCATAGCCCTGTTACACATTGAGCAGCCTGGCCCTCAAATTCATGAGAAGTCTGTGCAATGCAGGCATGTAGTTCATCCATCAGTACATGATTGTTTCCTACAGTATATTCTTGAGTGCTTTACCCAGTACAGTATTAAATTATTCACGTGGTGGGCTCCCAATAATTCCTCAGGGAGATTAATATCGTCTAATAGACCTCACAGGAAGTTTTACAGATGTAAAGCCTGCATTTTTCTTGGTTCGTTTTCATTCAGTAGTTTCTAGTTATTTTCCCTTGGACCTCTCTAAGCAAATCCTGTGCTTCCTAGGTGTTTACACAATTCAATTGCTTGCAGAGACACATTACATCCTGTGATAAAAACCATCTGGCCAGTGGTACCCACTCTCTTAACTTTTACTCTTTATAATCTTTCTTCCTCAGTGTATTTTTCTGTTGAGTTTCTTAACATAATTATTTGCAAATTCGTGGATTAAGAGCTATCTTGAAATCACCTGCTTTAATATGCAAAATATATGAACTAAGGACTAACTTTAAAATCTTTCATGAATACTTATCATCCAGCATCCAGCATCAAGGATGTTTTGAAAAATTGATGTTCTTAGTGAAAACATACCAAAAGTTGAAAACTGAATTCCCAGTTGGGAGTACATGATCTAATTACTCTCTCTTAGCATCAATCTTCTGCCATTAATTTTCTAAAATGAACCGTATTGACAAGCATGTCCACAAGTTACTTAGCTGTGACCTGCCACTGGTTTTCAGTTGTCCATGCCAAAAGGGAGCATACAATATGACTAGAAGTCCCTGGAAGTACTGCTGAAAGATGTTCTCTAAGTCAGATGCTCATACTTGACAGCCCTACATATTTCAGTCTTGTGTACTACTGAATTCCATTGATTCCTTGCTTCTTTTTAACAGCTTTATGAGATAAAAATTCAAACCAAAATTCAGATTCTTCCTGACTAATGCAAAACAACAAAAATCTTACAACTCTGAATATATAACTCACAGATGTACTGTAATTAATAGAAATATTTAGGAATAATTACACATGATTTTCATTTTCTTTTAGTGTAAGCTTTCCTAAACTATGCAATTAAGTCTCTAACAGAACCTTCCATCTCAGGACTTAGGTAAACATAAGAGGAATAATTTTATTATTTAAATCATTATAAATATAAATTATTCCTTTTATTAGTAAACAATATAGATTTTTTTAAGGAAATAGTGCAATGAGTTTTCACCTGTCTTTTTAGAGTTCTCAATCTTTCCAGTAAATTTCAGTTTACAGCATTTAGTTATAATCCTCATGAATGTTTTGTCCCAGAGCCTAAAAATGCACTGAAAATGAAGCATGTGGATTGTTAAAATCAATCTAGATTTTTCTGTATTTCTAATTTGGATGCAAATTTTAATAAAAAACACATTTCCAGAGACAACGGATGACATTCAAATCGCTCAGTTTCTGACCTTCAGAGCAAACATTTAAGTTAGTATATGTGTGCAGGTTGCCATGCAGGTTTCTCCTGCATGGAGACTTTCAGTTATCAAAAACCTTAATTATTCTTGGGTGACATGCAATGAAAAAACTGATCTAACTTAGGTACTTCTGCTAAATAATTTATAAATAACCAGCAATTCTGAGCTTCATATTTAGGACCATTTTATCAGTCTAAAACCAGTGTACATGAACTCCAGGTGGTATAACCTGAAGTCAGTTTGAACAACACATTTAATCACTTCTAAGACCAGGGCATCAGAAGTCAAGACACTTTAGGATTCTACAACCTTAGTTGGGCCACTCCTGAAGTACACCTTGTTTTCAAAATTTTGTGGGTCAATGTCTATGGTAGCATGAGCTATCTTTTAACCCACTTGCTGCATTCCTTTAAAGGTAATACGAGTAGAAAAAGTTAACAGGAAGACTTTAGTACTGAGCCACAGAGAGAGAGGTATGAGACAGGAAACCTCTGATGCCTGTATCTACTGTGGCAGTGCTTTCTGATGGAAGCATTTGCTGTTATCCATCATTTTAAACATTTTTCTTTCTTCCTTGAAACACTCTTCTTTCTTTAAGGACACCCACACTGTAGTTATACAAATGGATAAGCTGAACCTTCTTTCTATTTTTCTGAAAAATATTCTGGCCATACTACTAATTACATATAGTCCAAATTAAAACACCAGCTGCCATTTAACCATGCACAAGAAATAAATTATTTGTGTCTTACTCAAACAAAAAATATTATTTATGTAATTCTTTGGAAATTATGTGCTGACAGACTCATCATGTCTGTGGGCCCCATCTAACTAAATATCATTTAACATGATTGAAAGAAGGGAAGAATGCCAAGTCAAAGCACCATTTTATGAAGACTTAAACAGCTTTCATTCCCTCCAAATAACTGAAAGGATTATCAGCACCACCCAATGCTTTGTATACCCACATGAGCACCTGCTACCTGATGGGGGCTTTTCCCACTTAGGTTTGACTGTCAAGGAGAAAGCTTGCAAAGTTAAAAGGTTTTATGGGAACAACTGTCTTCTTTTATTATTTGTCTCTTTTGTTACAACAGTTGAAAATGAAATAAAGTAGCTGCTCTTAAAACCTTCCATAAAAAATGAGAATGACACTTTATTTAAACCAGTCAATCTTTTCCAGTCTCTAGCAGCAGTTGCTTCAGAGGTGAGTGCCAAAAGGTTGCCTGTAGATTATGGGGCAGATTTCACAGAGTTGTTTCTAGCTCACAAAAATATCAGTGATTTATAGGATTTAAATGAAGGGTATGTATGCCCCTCATAAGCATAACTCTTTAATAATCTATACCAATATTCCTCTAAATTTTCTCTTTCTTGCTTGCTTTCTTGCTTTCTTGCTTTCTTGCTCTCTTTCTACTATAGCTTTTTGATAAATTGTGCTATCATATCAAGAACACAGGACTACAGGATTACTGTACATAGTGTAAAAAATTCAGCATGTGACAGTAACTAGTGGCACCTAAGGACTTTGCTCTCTCAGATGCTTATGACCGCATGTCACTCTCCCTACCTCAGCCTCACTTCAGAAGCCATATAACCTTGTTATAATATGTCCTTTGGAGATGCAAGATTTACTGATTCAGTCAGAAGACCAGCAGAGTTCAAAGGCTTTTTTACTTGCAACTCAGAGCATGAACAAAGGTTCTTGCACTTACCTGAACCCAGGAGCGTAAACATACCCTAAGTGACATAATTTGTTCCTACATGTATGATGAATGTTGACCTCTGATGACTTTTGCAGTAAATAGCAGAAAAAAAAAGTATAACTCTTGCTGCTCTTACCTACTAGAGCACCAATATTTTCTCCCATCAATGACAATTTTTAAAAATATACCTCAAGCCCTGCACTCATTTTTAAAAAAAGAAGAAAAAGCAGAATTAAAGGAAGAAGATAAGAAGGCCTTTCTCAATACCTATTCAGACCTCCTGCATTTTGGAGTATAGGCTGTTCTCAGATAATAAATAAATAAATATATCCCAATCAATAGAGCTTTCATATTTGACTCATTATGTAAAACAAATGAGCAAGACAAAACAAAACCAAAAAACTTCACATATTTCTGAACAACACACAGTGAACAAAACATGCCAAGAGGAAGCCCCTATGATAGCCAGAGTTCTGTCTGTCTAGATGATTTAAAGTAGACGTTGAATGTAACTAAGGTAGAATTGAGTTAGCTGTAGAAGATATGGAGAAGGCAAATCAAGAAGATAAAAGACCTGAGAGCTAAAACCACTAAAGATCATGATAAAGTGCTGCAATTGCAACCACATATTTGGGAGGATTTACATATATTGACTTCATGAAATGAAGTCGTTTTTCACTAGGAATTAGAAAAAAATTATATCATGAGAAGGTGTAAACAGCTGTCGGAACTGTTCATTCATGGCTAGCCACTGTCACATTATGATGCATTATCTCCACTAGGTTAATGTGGGATGCTCCACCTGGCAGTCACCATTGCTGACTGATGGACAATGCACATCTGTTCCCAAAATCTATAACTGATGGACAGCATACATCTGTTCCCAACATCTGTACCTACACAGCATCTGGGGTTTTAAAAGAATTAGAGGATGAGTTCCACTGACTTATTAACTATGCAGCTCTTGTGGCATCCATGTAAAGCTGAAGCAGGCATTTCATCATCACACTAATCCTAATTTCTATTACATAAAGAGAAAAGGCCATGCTAGATTGTGATTGGATACACCTAAGGTCTGGATCATCTTCTAGAAGTGCCTGCCTATGTTTCCTGCAGACAGAGAAAAAGATAACAGTTCTGACTTAATTGTCTTGGCTATGTGTGTGAAGAACACAGGATGAATGTTGCCTCTGTACTCTGCTCAATCAAGTCCAGCAATACAGTCCTCAACATACAATGAGGTATGAGGCTGCAGGGGCATTTTGAAGAGAAGATGTGATTGAATGGTACTGTTCTGGTCCTCTTGTTTAGGAGGAAATTTTCTGACAAACATTCACCTAAGTTCATCTGAAATGTTGCTTTAATGCTGTGAATGAAATAAATGAAATGTCCCCATGAGTAAAAAGTTCTGTAGATTCTAAAATTCGTTATTTAGAAAAGAGGTCAATTTGATGCATGAGAAGGTGAAATCCTATTTGGTCAGACCACTATTTGGTCTCATCTCCTATTCTCATTCTCAGAAAAAATAAGAACTAAACATTCAAAGTTCAGATTTAAGTATTAGGATTCAAAATACATCTTAATTTAATTGAATTTCACATCTAAATAACATAAAAATTGTGGTTAACGACAGATCCTCTTAAATCACTTATAACTTTGTGTGCTGCAACCCAGTTCTTGCACAGGTAAAGTGTGTGTCACCGTGGACATGAATAAAGATTTACAGATTAGGCCAAAAGAGCACAAAGACAAAGCTCATGAACCCTCTGCTAGACAGAATCTGGACTGTTCAGCTGCAAACCATAAGCTATATCCATCGATATTCTTATTTCCATTCATTTGCAGAATAGTGGTACTCAGTAGCACTAAACACTGATCTTGTCCAAGGACAGGAAAAAAGTCAGTCAAGGAGTCAGGATCTAATTTGTGAAACAATGCAAGTAGTCAGAGATCATGCAGAGGGAAGGTGAGGGTCATAGGGCCAGAGACATTAAATCAAAGGCGAGTAGTATGTATAGATCCAATTTCAAAGTGACCTTGCACTTAAGCATGTAATTTCTTTTGCTCATGATTAATTATAAACATCAAACCTGTGATGACATATGTGAATGATTTTTCAAAACTGTGTGGATTAGAGCAGAAAGGACTTTTTTCACTATTGAATCCATAGCCGTACTACAAGCAAAATAGGGTAGGAAGTAATAAATTCAAGATTATGACCAAAATCCAATCCTTAGGTATGATCTTAGGTGTTGACATAATGATCAACATGCAAATAAAAAACTCCTATGCCACAGTCAAGAATCACAGAACCACAGAATATCCTGAGCTGAAAGGGACTCAAAAGAACCCAAAGCTCTTGGCCTAGCACAGGACAATCCCAAAAAACACAGCATATGTGTGAGACCATTATTCAAGGGTTTCTTGAGCTCTGTCAGTCTGGTGCTGTGACCACTTCCCTGGGGATCTTTTTCCAGTGTCCAACCACCCTCTGAGTGAAGACCCTTTTTCTAATATACAGCCTAAATCCCCTGACACCACTTCAGGCTATTCTCTTGGGTTCTGTCCCTGGTCACCAGAGAGAAGGCAGCAGAGCCTCTTCTTCCTTCCTCACTTCAATCCTTGTGGGGAAGCATCCCACCCTGTAAGGAATTTGTATGTTTCCTCTCTGTCTTCTCTTTCCTAGGCTGTTTGTCAACAGTTGCAGCCATGCATTTGTACATGGCATGGTGTCAACTTTTGTGTTCTAATCTTATAAATAAAAAGCAAACTCAGTAAAATGTGCAATTCTGCTTCACTAGAAACAGAACTGTGTCCAGACTATCACTTACATCCCTCCACAATAACAGGTTCTGAATAAGACATGCACAACTCAGAAAATCTATTTCCACATCATTAATGACAGCTCTAAATCACATATGTCCATTTTTCTTTTAACAGAACACAATATATGAGCCCCAACTCAAAAGAGCATGTGCATTAATAACTATGTTGATATATTAAGTATCAGAAAATTAAAATAATGCAAGTATTCTAAGTTGTGTTGCACAAACTATCCTTCATAAACCATTTGTGACGCTTTCTCTAACACTACCACTTCAGGAACTTTGTAATTATCTGGATTGCAACAAAAATTAAATGTCCGAATACCACTAATATATGATAATTTATGGCCTATTCCTTCATGGTAGCTGAGGTATTACATACATTATATTTAATAGATCCTATTCCAATTTTGCAGAATGACAGGATGGTTGAGGTTGACACACACCACTGCAGATCACCTAATCCAATCCCCAGCATATTCAAATGGTCCAGGTCGCCCAGGACCATGACTAAAAAAGTTTTCAACATCTTTAAAGATGGAAAGTATACAAGCTCTCTAGGCCTGACCATTCACAGTCAAAACAAGTGTTTTCTTGTGTTCAGAAGGAATTCCATGTGTTTTGATTTATGATCATTGCCTCTTGCCCTGTCACTGTGTACCACAGACTAAAGTCTAGCTATGTCTTCTTTTCCTCAAGTAATGTGTTTGTACACTTTGATAAGATCCCCTGAACTTTCTTATCTTCAGGCTGCTCAGGCATAACATTCTCAGCCTCTCCTCATATGACAGAGGCTTCAGTCCCCTACCTCAGTAGCCTTTCCCTAGATTCTCTGCAGTGTCCTTATCTCTTGTACCGGGAAGCCCCACACTGGACCAGTCACACCACATGTGTCTCACCTGCACTAAGTGGAGGGGAAGACACACCACCTTAGGTCTGCTGCCAGCACTCCTGTTTGTCTTGGACACTGTTGGCTCGTGGGCAGCCTGTTGCCCCCCCAGGCCCTACTCTGCAGAACTGCTCTCCATTCTGTGGGCCCACAGCAGGTACTGGTGCACAGAGTGTTCTTCCCCCCATGCAAGACTGGTGAACTGCATAAGATTCCCATCTGCCTGTTCCTTTAGCATGAGCAAGTCCCTCTGGATAGCAGTACAAGCATATTGTCTATCAACCACTCCTCCCAGCCTTGTGTCCTCTGCAAACTTGCTGGCAGCATACTTGATCCCATCATCATCCAGGTCATTAATGAAGGTGTTAAGCAGTATCAGAATCGGTACTGAGCCCTGGGATACAAAGCTGGTGACTGGCCTCCAGCTGGACTTTGAGCCAGGTAGTTCAGCCACTTTTCTCTCCACATCCCTGGCCACCCAACTCTCCAGAGAAGACTATAATTTTAATAGGTTAATTTAATATTAATATGCATTATATCTTGATTTAATTTATCAGTGTTAAATAGCAAAACAATTTTCCTGCTCTCAGACACAGAGAGTCTTCTCTGACAAATCAGAGCTGCCCAGATATGAAAGGTCCAGAGTAAGCCCAAGGGATGAAAGATATTATTGACTGGTTATGTCTTCCACATGTCATTACCCCAGCCATGGAAACACATAATTCTGGCTCATCTATGGTCAAGAAGTCAAAATCAGAGAGTGAATTGTAGAAAGAAAGCTAACAGCAAAAAAATCCTCCCATGGTTACAGAGAAGGGATTGTTGTGCTGAGGTGGGACAGCAACAATATTACTAACCCAGAACAAATATATTTGCCGTAACTTGTAGAAGTATAGCCGTGGATAAAGTTGAACAGCTATTTACAGAGAAAGGTTCCAACAGGAGTAGAATTCTTATGCTCTAATTCTAGAAATTTGATATTTCCAAGTCTGAACGGATCACCTAATCCTCCCTGTAAGTGCTACTTGTGATTAATTAATCTAAACTTAAAGTAGACATTTAAGACAGAAGTGAGTCAATTTCTGCATACACTTATTTGTCTCAATGATTATAGAAGTCTTTAGGGTGACTAGGACTTCCTAAAGGTAGGCATAATGAAATCCACATTCTGAAAATGCTTTGAATGAGGAAAACAGAGACCTTTGGATGTAGTGCACCTGTACAAGTCGACAGAGAAAAAAGTCTTAAAGAGAATAAATGGGTTATTTATGGAGCTTAGTGATCAAGAGTGTGATGATGGAAGTGACAGTGACAGAAGAAAAAGAGGAGGGGTGAAAGCAGTCACAGGGCAGGACAGTAGATCACACATGGACTTGTAAAGTTGAAACTTGCGTCAATCTAACAAGGAGAGGCCAGAATTCCGCATCACCTTGCTAAATCAGGAAGAGGGAGGCAAACCCAGAGTGAGCATGTAGGTCGAGATCTAGGAGTCACAGTCATTAAGCATGTGAGTGGGTAAAACCAGTTTGAAAGGTACATATAAAATGTGATAATGAAATATGTATTAACTTAATTAGCATCATCAGAGACAAATCATTCTCTTTTTATGTATTTAACTAATCCATGTGAATGAAAAATGATTGAAAAAAAATGTAGGCTAAGGACAGCAAAAAGACATTCATGTTCCACACAGATGTCAAATTAACCAGCCAGCCTTTAATGACACTGTTTAAGAAACCTAAAAATGCAACAGTAGGAAGGTCACAATGGGTAACTCAAAGGTAGGAAGTTTTTGTTCCTGGCAAAAGTGCCCAAAATGTATTTGAGAGAGTTACAGACACTTTCCAGGAATTAATATTTAGAACTGAAATGCTGAATCTATTTTTTCACATTTTCTGTTATTTGTAAAGTATTTGGTTTACTCTGCTAGATTAAGAGCTCCTCTCCTCACTCCTAAGGATTATGCCTATCCACGGGGGAATATTCAACTCTGAGCGGTCCCAGTCTTGCTGCTCCTGGATATTTAACAGGTTTCTGTGTTGTTTTAGTCTGACTCTGACTCTTAATATTTTGCCTTCTGTTTCCCTTCCAGCCCAAGCAAATAAAGCATTGTCTTGACCTTAACTTGTTCGGGGAACGTTACCCCAGAGGCTTGAGAATGTTCCTGGTTTAGGATGATGTTTTATGTTTTTGCAATTCTTTGGACTGGGAATCAAAGGATCTGCTCTATCTGTGAGATAAATACTGTGAGGAAGGGCAAGAAAATAAATTATAAGAAAGTTATGTGTGAACTGCTTTCCATGGACATGGGAAAAATGCATAGGTGAGTACTGTTATATTTTGCTTTATATTGTCCATTTTAAAAGTCTTCACTGTAAGCTTTTGTCAATATAACTGTTTATTAATATAACCATTTATCAATATAAGTAATTGCTTATATTGATAAAAAGACTACTCCTGTTTAAGGTAACACAGTATTTATCACTGTGTTAATAAAGAAACATTAATTAAATCCAATATTCTGTATCCAACAGCAGCCAACACTGTAGACTCCAGGGTAAATGACCAGTGCACTGATCTGTAACACTCTGCAACTCAAGCAGAGATTTATGTTACGTTTCAAGTGCAATTTTATTATAACCAAAAATTTAAAGCACTGCAAGCATACCCTACTTATTTGCTGAATTCACTGCAAACTGTTTATTATTCTTTGATGATTTTTTTCCATCATGGGAAGGAAGATGCCCCGAAGGGTTGAGGAGAATGAGTATACATATGTAGAACCCAGAAACATTTGATCTCATTAAGCAATGAAAATTGTCAGTGTAGCACAGGAATGAAAGAATATGACATTGCTAGTCTTATTTACACAGATGATTAGAAAGAGATAAAGTAGCTGACCCAGACAGCTAATAAATACAGCATTAAAAACACAGCATTCTCTGCCTTATTTTTTCTGACCTACTTTTCTTTCCCATAATTGTCTTACAGTTATATCTGAAGTTCACATATTGGTTGCATCCATTATTCTGGCTTCCTAGTTATTTGTTAAATTTAGTAAGAATTTGTTTGATTAGCTTTGATTTAGTTCCTCTTGGGAGCCCTGAAGGACTGAGAAAGATAAGCAAATCCTACAAGTAGGTCCTACACATATACTCTATCTCATTAAGGAATGAAAAGTGCTGGGTTAAGGAAAGAAAGGAGAAAAAGGGTTATTCCTATTTACCCTGATCTTTTCAAAAGCTGAGGCATGATTCTCTATGTTGCTAAATTGGTTTTATTCTGGTTTAACTATTTAAAGGTAACTACATTCAACAAACTTTGGAGTTAATTCAAAACCAAGGGAGTTGGATACTTCTCAGTATATGAGGTTTGCATCTTTAATGAAATTTTAAAAAACGACTGTATAAAATCCTTACTTTCTCCTCTACTTTTTCACATCACTTTGTCAGAATAAGGGTCCCTCACTGATGTGCATTTCAGATCTGGATCTTAAAAATATTGGGTTCTGGTTTTAAAAAACCTATACATTTATTCAAGAAACAGAAAGACTATTTCAAGCATTAACAAAAAAAGACAGCGTTTGGTACTCAGTCTGCTTATTACAGTTAGCTAGGCCTCTTGCAAGAAGTAAAGCATAAAGAAAATAATTCAAAATGTTAAGCCTTTATTTTTTGTTACCATTGTAAAACTGGAGTATGTGAATTATTAGATTTTCTATGTACCCTTTGTGCAAAGTTGACTATTTCCACACTGTATGTCAGGCCACCCCTTCCAAACTGGTGAAGTCACTTTCTACCAGCTCATTAACACTTCTGTTGCATCTTTTTAAAAGAGCTTTAGTTATATTTGCAATTATAGTATTTGCCCTTGAGAAAGCAAATTAAAATGCATTCTTTTCAACATTATGGTTATTTTCTTCTTTATTCTTTTCAAAACCTTTTTCTATTTTCCCATACTTACATAATTAGCAAGATAAACACATAGAGAAGTACTGCAGGAACACATTCCCTTTAACAATTTTTCCTCTTTAGAGTGTATTTTTTCTTCATTGAGAATTTAAAATAAAATTCCTGCTATACATTAACTTTGAAAATTTATTAAGTCACCTAGATGCATGTTCAGATACAGGATTAGTTCCTTATAGGCTTCTATCTCACTGAACATATGACCTTCCTTAAGCAAGGACTGTCAAAATTACAGCTCCAGTATCCTGGAGATCATGGAATCATAGATCATAGAATGGTTTGGGTTGGAAGGGATCCTAAAAATCATCCACCTCCAATGTCCCTGCCATATGCAGGGACACTTTCCACACAGCAGGTTGCTCAGAGCTCCATTCAACCTGCCCTTAAACACCTTAAACCTGCCCTCCAGGGATGAGGCATCCACAACTTCTGTGGGAAACCTGTGACACTGCCTCACCACCCTTGCAGAAAATAGGTTTTTTCCTAACATCCATTCTGAATTCTGTCAATTTAAAGCCATTCCTCCTTGCCCTATCACTACCTGCCCATCACAGTGACTTCTCCTTTCATGCACAGGGGCAGAGGTACAGACAACCATTCTGGGTCCCCTGAACAGCTGTCTCACTTTTATGGAAACATAAAGACCAGAGATAGCTCTTTTAATAATTAATTTTTATTTATTATGAAAAATGAGGTTCTCATATAACCTCACGATCAAAACAGCTTCACCCATCTGGAAAGTAATCATCACGTCTTGTGAAAGTTGATATAATAACCCAGAAGATGATAATGATTGTTTTTTTTTTATCCTACACCATACTTCCCCAGTGTGGGACTTACTGGTTATAACGTTATCAGTTTATGAATGCCTGACAGTCTTTCTGTATTCAGCAACACACTGAAGGATTACAGAAGCATAAAATGAAATTTTCTTTAAAGGAAACCCAGTCCCTGAAGCCAAGTCTAAATATCTCAACAGAATGATGAATTTTTTCAGGCAACTGGGGAAAAATCATCACTTAATGCCACCATTTTAGAGACAGGTCAGAGGAGATCAGACTGAGAAGGATGCCAAGGCAAGTGTCTAATCAAATGGAGAGACCTGTACTGTACTTACTGAAATAATTAATAAACTTAAAATTAGACATTTGTCTCAGCATGCAGTGAAAGAGGTGACAGGACCTTGTCCTTTAGGAACAGCAAGGAGAATAGCTTTCACAATTTCAAAGAATTCCCTACGAAGCTGCTGGAAAAGACATAAAGCCTCATCAGACCTAGTGTATTGAATCCTGTCTCCATTCCTAAAAATGCCTTACATCTCAGACCCTTGATGATCACTTACATTGTGAGCAGCTGCCCAGCACCAGGTGTTCTTCACAACCTGGTGGCCAGGGGCAGGATTTTCCCTTAGCTACAGCTTGACACTTGTCCAGGTGTTTTTTTCTGCTGAGACATACTGAGATACTCTAACTTGTGCCTTTTACAGTTACTGTGAAGCAGCTTGTTTGCTAAAACAAACAAAAGATAAATAGGGGCACACTATTGAAAATGAACCCTGCATCTGTGCTGTATGATTACTACAATGTTTGAGATCTAATTTAGTGAATGCTGTCTGTGCTTGACTAAGAAATGAGAACATTAAATTGATTTTGTTTTGAAAAAGGCACTGCCTCCTTTATTTTTTTTAATTTTGTCTATAGGAATTTGCATTCCCTTGTCCTTCCTACTGCCTGGCATGTACCATAATATCATCCTATCCCATTAGTTTTGTTCCCTTTCCTTTCATGCAATCGCTTAATTATCCCTTTTGTACCTCTAGTCTGCGGTCTCTGAGCCTCTAGTACATGGCTTCACCAATTCCACCACCCCCAAGGCTAGTCAGGTTAAAGATTAATGAGTAGACTTTACCCAGAGGCTTTACAAAGGTTACATATAATTACAAATGGGTCTTTTATGCAGTGTTGAATATGTGAAAGCTACCAAAAAAAAAAAATTAAAAAAAAAATAAATAAAAAGTAAGGGAAAAAAATAACAAAACTTATGGGATTTAAGTCAGCCGTTTAAATCTTCACAAAAAAACCTAAACAAGTTAAAAAGTTCTACCCTTTTTTCCAAAGATGGTGATAAAACCAAAACTACCATATGTTGGAAATTAGACTAGAGCTCAATCTTGCAACATCACTGCCTCCAATTCTCTTTCAAGTAAAATGTTTTGCACTAAGATGTAAGGCAAAAAGGTCTAATATTGTTCATAACTCTTCAGTTAATTAAATTCTCATATTTGACCATTTGTTAAAGGAAAAAAAAAATACTCCACATTTTTCCTGTTGGAAAAACCTTGAAAGATTGCTTAGTTTAACTGCTTGGTGAGAAAGACATTTGCTGGTTAATTATCTTAATCTTGTGTCTTCTCAATTTACAGAAATACTTAAAATGCAAACTTAGTATCTGAGACAACACTTTCATAAGTGCAAGTTTAAAACTAGGTTCATAGAACCATGGTATAATTCTAATGAAATAGTCTGACTCTAAGAAGTTCTAAATTCCACCAAGTCCCATATAAGTTAATGGAAACTTCTTTGGAATCTGTCTTCAGGCATTACTTGTTTGCTCCCTTGTTTTAAATCTTTCAGTATAGCAGATAAATGGAGATTAATAACAAAAAATAAGTTTAAAAACAACAAAAACATAAGACCGACAACAAAACCCCCCTCTACCTTTCATATTGTGTTTAAACTTAAATTTGTGCATTAGTTTTCAAATAATGGGTTAAACCTGTCAGAAATGTCCAACAAATGTGATACTTTAGTATTTGCTTGCAACTCTGGATTGTAAGACTTGGCTTTCCGAGGTGCTTTGTCTCTTAGTTTCCAGTTAATCTTAGTGGTAGCTGAAGCTCTGTAGAAACACTGCAAATTTTAGTATAATTGCTTTTTTTCAAATCCTTACTGGTGAAAGGACAAAACCTGATTACTCAAGAATACTTTTATGTAAAAAACAGCACCGTTCCCTAGTGATACCAATCTTCAAGAGTAAAAGAATAACAGAGAGCCCATGAAACCACTGAAGTCCTACAGTTGTCTTAGAAAGTAATCTAAGCCCAGATGCTTTGTATGTTTATTTGGATTTCTCATTTAAGCATTTGCAATACAGGTGCTCTGTTCTGCTATTTTCTTTCTCTTCCACCTTCTCTTTTGCCTGGGAGCAGAATATGTCTAGCCTTTATTCTAGTCATATATATGAGCTTAACTCCTTCAGCAAGAGGTTGTTGAAAAGATAAAATCCAAAACTTTTCATTTGATCACTAAGCAACTGGAGTTCTTATTTGAAATACAAGTTGTTGGATTTAATTGTAATTCTCATTATTAAATATAACACTTCAGCATTGCATGGTCAGGGACCAGATCCCTAAGTGATTAGATACACATTATGCAAACAGCTAAACAATCTTTGGATTACTTCAAAATTATAATTAATAATTATTAACTTGTAGCTCTAATGTGGTTTATGATTAGTTTATTAAATGTGGATGTCAGAATTTGACATAGAGCTCAGATTATTTTCCCACAAGTGAATTACTGCAACTCAAAGCAAACATTACAACTTACAGTTTAAAATTTTCAGTTCCAGAATTGTTTTTTCTATTCAATAATAACATACTTTTATAGCTGATTGCAGAGTAAATTTAATATCACAATATTTTTGAGAAGGAAGCAAACGCTGAGAACCAAAAGGAAAGTAAAATCACACAGGCACTTACACAGGAGAGCAGTGTTTTTCACTGCAAAACTTGTCTTAAAAGTGAGACAGGTTTATTTAAGCTTTTTTATTAAAGAGTGTTGAAACTCTACATGATATGTAAGGTACTTCTACATATATAACTTGTTTCTATCTCTTTTATAGACAAAATTGAGCAATTCTGCAAGCAAGAAAGCAGTGCTCCAAAGGCAAAACAAAACAAAAGATGTGAAGAAAAGAATTTTAGAGTGCTTAAGCTGGAGGATAGTTAGTTCTTAAATTTTTGATTTATTGTAGTTTTTCACTACAAAATTATTGCTGAGTGTGAAAGAACTCAAGCTTTGGAGAGCAGCACACACTGCCCTACCAGTAAGAGGGAGCCAAGTTCCCTTTTGCACCATAACCAAAATCTCTTAATTTTTATTTTTTTTTTACTTTGAAGTAAAGTTTTTGACAATTTCTTTCTTTTCCTAGCTATGAATAATAATTTCTTCTTTTAGGAAGAGCATTGCCAGCAGGCTGAGGAAGGGAATTCTGCCCCTCTACTCAGCCCTGCTGAGGCACATCTGGAGTGATGCATCCAGTTCTGGGCTCCTCAGACCAAGAGAGGAAGGGAGCTCCTGGAGCAGGTCCAGTGGAAAGCTGCAGAGATGAATAAGGGACTGGAGCATCTCTCCTGTGAGGAAAGGCTGAGGGAGCTGGGACTGCTCAGCTTCAAGAAGAGATGACTGACAGGGACCTCCTCAATATCTATCAGTATCTGAAGGCAGGATGCCAAAAGGATGAAACCAGGTTTCTTTTGGTGGTGCCAAGCAATAGGAAAAGAGGCAATGGCCAGAAACTGATGCACAGGAAATTCCATCTGAGTATGAAGAAGAACTTCTTCACTGTGCAGGTGACCATGCACTAAAAAATATTTCCCAGAGAGGCTGAGGAGTCTCCCTCACTGGAGATACTCAGGAACCATCTGGATGCAATCCCATGCCATGTGCTCTGGGATGGTCCTGCTTGAACAGGGACGTTGGACCAGATGACCACCTGTGGTCCCTTCCAACCCGACCCATTCTGCAGTGGGTACAGAAGCAGGAAACAACCTCAGTGTCCAGATTCTAAATATTTTTTTTTTTGTGGTGCCCAAATTAAGATTTCTCCTGCTCCCTTGGAGATAAGGGAAAGATTGAAAGAAAAGAAGAAAAGAAAGTAGAAATTTGGTATTGGCTAGTGATAGATTCTGCTTTTCTTCCAAAGGCAATTTTAAAATTACAAAGATGCCTTATAGTTCCCATCAAGAAAAGATACAGCACAATTCTTTCTCCCTGGCTCTGCAGAGCTGAACCTTAGTCACACAAATAGATCCACACTGGCTTCAGCAAAGCAGCCTGTAGGTTTGATACAAACACAGACATATATTCATATACAATTCTGTAATTATCGATGTGCATAACAATTTGCAGGACAACCACCTCATGTTTATGTCTGACCAGCTTTAATTACATTAAGAACAGCTAAAAATTCTCATCCTCCTGCCAGGCTGACACACTTTTAGCTCTGCGTGAGACTTCTAGGAAGGAAAATAAACCTGTGTGCAATCATTCACATTCATGGACTCCTTCTATTGTTTATTTTACTTCTGTCTAAGCTTGAAGTAAACAGGTACCTCAGTTATCAATATGAAAACAGAGAATTTTGTATAGATTACAGTTTGCATGCAAGCAAAGGACAGCACAGCATGCTTCTTGGTGCAAAGTAGGAGAGCAGAGGCATAAATCACATCTTTATATTGTGAAGAAATCATTCTGCCAGCACTTTCAGTGTGCCATGAGAGGCAGGTTTGAATGTCTAGCTGCATTTTCCACTCTGGATTTTGAAGGCAGAGTATAGAAACTGGAAATATTTTGACTCCTAAGGAACATACTGCAAAAAGTATTTTGAGAAAATGTAGAAAGAATGAATATAACATGTTCCTTTCTCTAAGGGGAACAGTCAAAATTACTGGCAAAGCACTTTCGCTGCATGATTGTGGCTTCTACTGCTGTATTAAGACTTCTCTTTTTGTCAGTGTCCACCCCTGGGTAGCTACAGATCCATGGCAATGTTACACTTACATCGTGAGCCTGAGTATTAAAGGTATTATTGCAAGCCAATAGTATGGGCAGCAAAGGACTCATGAGATAGTGACTGTGCTACATTTCCTTTAAAGTGAGCTCTATTGATTTGGTGGTTTTTCCTGCTGAGTGTGTTTGTGTCTTGGTGGCTTGCATATCTCCAATCAAGTGATATAGAAAATAGAATTTAGATCATTTGTTTTATTAAATTATGGATCCATTTAACTTACACTAAATTTGCTTCAGTTTTCATATGGCTAAAGCACAAGAACAGTGAACTGTACCAGATGGGTTTACTACTATTTAAAAAAAAATTAAACAGCCTCATTGAAGCCTTTCTTCATCTGAATTTTCTCGAAGTCTGTTATTTGTTGACTTCAATTTCATGACAATTGTCTCACTAGGTGACACATGGAAGTGTCCTTAAACCTTGGGCCTAGGGGTATCCCTGCACTCATCTGTACATCCACCAACAAGTAATTTAAACTTAATAAAAACATAGATTTTGAAGGAAGGTAAAAACAGTGTAATAAGTATTACTGCTTTTAACTCAATAGCATGTGCTTTATTCAGGTTGCATTCTAAGAAACTTGGCAGCTAATGATACCCTCCATTAATATAAAATAATATCTTCCATAATTTCCCTCTATCTTTTAAATTGTTCTTTTTATCCCAAAACCACTTTGTTGTTCACAGAAAATATATATACAAAAAAAAAAAGAAATTACATCTATTGTGCATGGCAGAAATACTAAGAGAATTTGAGGTTAGATGGATTTCTGAAACATACAGTATAAGTAGGGTGTTTCCATGTAGCCTGAATTGTCAGGTTTAAAAACCTATGCAGCCAAGTTAAGAAACTCAATATGCTAGTACCCCTAAAGAACATGTATTAATTATTGAAGAAATAGTGACCACTAGAACAATATACTTGGTTAAACCAGGTACCCAACAGTTCATCTCCAACAATGGCCAGCAACAGATGCCAATAGAAAGGAGTATAATAGGTCAAGCATACAATGATGCTTGCTCAGTCTCCAGCAACCTGTGGCTCTTGGCTATCCTATGCCAGAAATGTCATTTTGAGCTGGTGTTTGGGGACAGATTATGAAGAGTTTGGGGGAAGAAAAAAATCTTTAAAATTGAATGTTTGTACTGGAAAGCATCTATAAAAATTTGTAAAATACTGCTCTAATTCAGTTTTCTTGTAGAATGTTTACTACAAAAACCTACAGGAGCCTGTACTATTTAGTGCTAATTGGGGGTGGGGAGGTGTTAAAATTATGCAGAAGCAATGAATGTTTTCATTAAGCTATGAAACCTCTGTGATATAGCTCACAGTACCTCAAGAAAAATTACTCCCTTGCAAGTTGGTTACTATTCACATGTACTGATGTACCTACTCTTGTGGGTTACTGAGAATTAGAAAAATTATTGAAAAAAAACCTGAAATGCCACAGATGTCCCAATTCAGAGCACCAGAGCCACAAAGCATTTAACAGGGGAAAAAAAATCCAACCAACCAAAGAAACCCACACCAAAGCAAACAAACCAAACAACTCACCAAGGAGCAAAATGAAAATAAGGCAGGGCACTGGATTCAGTGCAATGCAACCCTTCTACCCAGTTCTTACTTCCCCTCACACTCTACTTCTCCCCTGAAATTTTGTTGCGTGTTACAACATGATCACTGAAAACTCACCTAAGGGGAAGTGATCTGAACTGAGAATCAGTTTCTTGGAGACATAACCCCACGAAGGCATACTGGGGAACATTAATAGGTGGGTGACGATACGGTCCATGCAGGATGAAAAAGAAATCATAGTACCTTTAATGCTAATCAGTAGGGCTTAATAGGAAACAGCTCTCACTGAGAGCAGCTATGTTCAGTTGAGAACACAAATATAGCAAAGCCATCTAAGAGTATATAATTTGACCCAGAAGTTCATCAAATTCTGAATAATAAATTTGATATATTACCAAAAAAATAATTGTGGTATATATTCAATGAATTAAAACTGGCTGATAATTATCACCTCATTGAAATATTTTTAGTCACATCTCACCATGATCTCTTCTTGCCTCCACACTAGTCAATATTGTGATCAATGATCTGGAAGAAAATGTCATTAATGATAAGGTCTATAGATTACGCAAAACTTGTAAAGTGGTGAATTAGAATAAGGACAGGTCAGTTTGACAGAGCAATCAAGTTCACTTAGCAAGATGAGACCATTTGAGCATCATGCTTTCTAAAACAATTGAATTTAAGGACAAGCATCTGTGAAAACAGAATTTAGGTCAGAGTTGAAGGAAGGAATGGTATTTGAAAAAGTACTATTTTTGAAGTGATAAATCAGTGTTTCCAGCATGTCCTTGTCCTCCTGGTAATAAAATAACCAAGCTGTATTCAGAAATATTCAGCCAAGCATATTCAGAAATTAAAAAATAATACTGAGAAGAAGTACAAACTTTATTTTTTCACTGTATATAATCAATATTATTAATAAAATAGCAAAAAAAAAATTAAAACTCTGTTGTCTGCAAAAGAGGGTGTTTGTAAATTGGAAATGTTTAATGAAGACGTAAAAGAGCTGCCTAAGACCTAGAAATTCCCACTTTTCTTAGGAGCCTAGAGCTGAGTCCTGTTAATGTTCATGGGAAACATTATGAGTTGGTTTCATCACTCTGCAAGTCAGGGGAAAATTTCTAGCTAAAAAATGGTGATAAATAGTCTCCACTGGTTTTGAAATTAATCTAGACAAACCTGGAGTAGTAATTACTAATTTTTAAAAAATAAAGCTATCAACTGGTAGAATAATTTATTTTGGAACACGGTGGAACCTCTGTTACTTGAAGGCACTACCTCCTATAAAATATATTGTTCACTTCCCCCAAACTTGTAGATCCAGGAAGAATTTACAGACAATGTTTCCAGCCACTGCTAATTAGCACCATTCTAGACTGGGCTGCATTATGACTCAGTGCCACAGAACAGCTCAGGACAGCCTGTTTGTGTGACAGCAATGTGTTCTCAACAGAAGGGCAGATTCTGCCTGATCAAAGATTTCTAAGTATTTGAGCATCAGCGCACCCACAGCAAATAAAGCCAGGTGAGGCTCTGTCCTGTTTATAGCTGCAATATATAAAGGTCAAGGAGGACAAGTCTTAGAGAAACCAGTTTGCTCATAACCAGACAAATACTTCTCAAAGCAGCTGTTTTAGACAGACAATAAAACTCTCTGAGCATGACCCCATCTCTAAATGCAATAATACTTTTGAGAATACTGCTCCAACTCCTGACCTAGTACATGCTGAGGCAGCTGCCTTGCTGCCTCCTACCTTGCAAGTATGTAAAGCTTTTTAAGTCTGCTAATGACTATTAGTGTCATAACACGGAGGGAAAGAAATTTCTGCCAGACACTCAGATAAATATGTCTTTATTTTTAGGACCAAGTAAAAGCACTTTCATTAGCAGCATCCACCTGGAGGTTTTAGCCCAGTCTTAGTACCCAGCCCAGTCTTATGCACAGTACCCAGAAAGGGGTATCCCTTCCATGACTGTGAGCCTGCAACTCAGCTTCACAGGTGTCCCAGCAGAGCAATCGCTAATACATGTTGTCTCATTGTGCTGTGTAAAGGCACACTCACACTTTCACTCCATTTTGCTGGGTTCAGCTTTTATTTCAGAGACACATAAATTAGCATTAGGATCACTGGTAAAAGTGTTTATATTGGAGTAATAGAAAATATCCTTTATCCACCACATAATTTCTATACGTGACTGAGACTTTCTAGGTATCTCTGGCACCACAATGTGAAAAATGGTGTCTGCCTCTATAACACAATAAAATTGACCTATAGCTCAGTCTGTTTCTGCTAGCTGAAGGTTATTTTGCTTTGACATATCCTTGCAATGTCCTCTGCTTTAATTAATAATGTTGCTGCCATGTATTATGAAAGTCACTCTTGTGCACATACTGGTATCTTTCCAAATTAGGCATTTTAAAGTTTAAGCCTTAAGGAATGCATAGAGTATTTTCAATCAAAAGTCCAATCTATTTACATGCACAAGAGCTGAAAGATTTTTCATGCAAGTGGTTGTACTCTTAGGCTTTTATTATTTCTGCTTGAGCAGAAAGCAATAAATATGTCTTGAGACAAGGGAGAAAGTTAATAAAACACTGTCCTTTCCTCTTTGTGCTAGACCCTGTCTTAAAACCAGCTTGTCTTTCATGAACAAATTAATTGGATTAGCTCTGCTTCAGCCACAAAGGACAACACTCTGTGTCACAAGCATATTTGTATAATGAACCATCACTGCACTGGTATAGTAGAGGACTGATCCTGAAATTGTATTCAAACAGGTATTATTACTAGCATTAACATTACAATTCAGTTTCTGGGATACAAATAAGAAGAGACACAAATTTTAAAAGTCCCTGCACGAGTGAAATAATGATTGAAATGAAAAAAAAACCTGTATGGTGAATTAGGGTATAGAAGGGAGGCTTATCCTACATAAGCCAGCAAGTCATAGGGAAGGTCTTCACTGTCAAAAGATATTAAAATGGGGTCCCTAGAGATATTGTCAATGAAAATTTCACTCTGGTTTGAGGTGTCAACAAAAGGAATAAGACTTTATAAAAAAGTATGACTACTTTCCCAAGGTAGAAATCAGACTGCATTCTTGAAATTATATTTTTTAACTTTGAAAAGAACAAAATAGCCATCTATTTATCTTACTCCCTGTAATCATGTTACTAAAATTTTAAGATGAACCTATTACAGTTAGTTTAGTTAGTTACAGTTATTTTTTCCCAACATTGCTCGTTTCTTTGTTTATGTAAATGGCTTTACCCATCTCATAATGGTATGAACTCCAAGCTCTGTCCTTTACAGCTTTCATTGATCCTCATTCATGTTTATAAAAATAACTTTGTGGGGTTCCTGAGTGTTTGTGAAATAGCTCAGAAAGGGTCTCCGTCTGCTACAATAACAAATAAATGAGCAAGAAATGGTACAGTCGTGAAGGAACATAACCTATGAAATTGAAATGGCTGTAGTTACTACAAAAAATTATTTTCTCCTTTAAAAATTAAAGTGATCTCTTGTTTCTCTTGCTGGCTATTCTGGGGCTGACTATTGATACTGTAGGACCTATAAATGACTACTTTTCAGAGTATTATGCCACGTCCTATATGGACCATTTATCACAGAACCTTATTTGATGTTTTGCTTAAATGTTCAATAATCATAACACTTAATAAGAAACAATTAGATGAAAAATGGCCTCTGAATTAGCCCATAAGGACAAATGCCTTCTCCAAAACATATAGAACATCTGGCCATGGCAGACTTTCTGTTGTTTGAGAAGTTGATTGCACAGTGTTATTGCTCACACTTACAGCTATTTTACCTTTTTCCTCTTCAAGGTCAGCAACTTCAAATAAAACCATAATTTCTCATTCTGGGTGTCGTACAAACATCCACCAAGAAGTACTGAGGGCCTCAAGAAACTTCCAGCTGCAGATTAAGGAGGAGCATTTATCACTAGTCAGCACATCTGAAGTTACAGATTTGCAGCTGCTGCTAGGTGGGTGGGAGTTTGTTACACCTACACCTGGCCTGAATTCACACACTCATGCATGATGGGGGGCACTGTATCGTAGGCTTCTGCATCCAAAGGAACAGCTCCACAGATGTCTGGAGCTGGGCCTGGAAGACTGGGCATTCTTTAAAGAATCTTTCTGTGTAGTCACAAGCTGAGGCTTGCAAAGACTCTTTCTTTCTTCTTCCTTCTTCCTATATTGTTTGTGAACAAAGTATGGGTGATTAATTTCTAGCATCTGTATATATGCACTTGTAGAATCTAGATACACCTTTCAGTTATGAGAGGCATAAATCCTTATTAACTATTAACTACTGTTATAGGTAGCATAGAATTATTCAAGCAATAAAAGAGTTTATTTTTTCCCTTGGTTAGTTGCAAATGAGCCTAGAGGGAACCCAGGAGTTCCAAGTTAAGCTCATTTCATACCTGCAGCAATAGCTTTAAAACCTAATCCTGGATATGTTTATACATTTTTAATAGGACCCCAATTTTACATTCAGTATCCTCCAGTGGCTTCAGCTGCTGCAGAATTCTCCTGAACAGTTTTTTACTGTTAGGCTCAGCAGGTTCAATGCTTGATTATCTTTCCTCCAGTTCAATATCTTCTCTTTTCCCTTTGTTATACACCGACAAGGGGACTATATGCAGGTTCTCTGTGGAGGATGCCTTGTACGTGAACATGCAAGCAGCGTGGAATCGATCTGGCTGAATCCAGTATTCAAGGAATTTAATTGAATTATTGAAATTCAGGGTTGAACCCCTGGGACATTGATCCTGTATTGTCAGCCTCAAAACCAAGGGGCATTGGCCGCTTGATAATGTGTTCATACAATTTGTAGTAGAAGGGGTGGTGAATCAAAGCAGTGACAGTATGGCTAACTGACAGAAAACAGAGGAACTGAGGCTGAATATATTTAAAAATAAATCAATATAGACTGTCCTGATTGAACAATTCTGGCAATGTATTGTGCTGGCATGGCTGCTGACTTACCATTTTAAGAGTAGGCTCAGGATTCATGGTAGCTGGAAAGCTGGAGAGGCCTGTTGCTGCAGCAATGCATTTCACTTCAAGACAGAGAATATTTGCTCATCTGTTTTCCTTGCCAGAAGCTAGAAACTATTGCTGCAGCTTCCAAGTGAAATAAAGTAGGATTCAAAGAGAAATTAAATGAAAAAATAATGCCTACAAAAAGGTAACAAAAATTCAAAGAAATAGCTTTCATTTATACTGATATAAGCTTATTTTCCTCAGATATTAAAAAGATCATTGAGTATTTGAGGCTCAGGTCAACTAAAAGGAAAAAGGAGAGAACAAGAAAGGAGTTTAAAAACATTAATGCAAAAAAATGCTCAGCCTTTTCCATCTCTACTGAGACCTAAGTAACATCCTTCCTCAAGTGCAGCTGCTGGAGAAAAGAGACAAATCAGGGACAGCTGCAGGACTATTCTGCCCCACAGCAAATTGTTTCTTCCATCATTCTCTCTCACCAGTTCACCTGTTTCATTCAATTTTTCATTGCTTCCCTTGAAATGGGACCTGCAAACACTTTTCTGAGCTGTATTGCATGGCTGTTGCTTTAGTTGCTGCAAGAGGAGGGCAGCTTTGTGGCCTTTCTGCAGCCTTATTCCCTTTGGGGGAATAGGCAATAGATGGTCCTTTCTTCTATCACCATGATTTTCTGAAGCCCTAAGCCAGCTTGCTTGCTTCCTTCCTTCCTCCCTCCCTCCCTTCCTCTCTTCCTTCCTCCCTCCTTCCCCATGGCCAGTGCATGTCAGTGGCAACATCAACAACTCCAGGCTCTCAGGGCTGATTCCTCCAAGGGACCTAATGCTCTCCATCCCTGTGCAGTCAAGGGGTTCTATGGGGCTGATCATTGTACATGTATTTCTCTGTAGTCAGACCAGTCACGGAGATCAGTGCTGAGCTGTATGTGCTCCCTGACTCCAGTGGGAGCCAAGGTCATCCAGCAGTGCACTGGATCATTGCCTTACAAAACTGCAGCGTGTGTATGTATCTAGCCAAGGCCAAGGTTTTGAGGAATAGGGTGAAGTCAAGGAGACAAAAGTAGTTGCTTGGCACCTTTCACCCCCACAAAATTTTTAATGGGAACAGACTGCTGAAATGTGGACTTAGTGAGTACCACTCAGAATTCCTACAACTCTTACTGATTAGTTTGCTATGATGTTAAGGCACCCATTTCTTGTAGCTCAATTCCAAAATACAGAGTGTACAACACACATTGGAATTAGTCTCATTACCTCTGGGAGACCTTAAAAATAGAAACTTCTTTTTCAACAAAATTAATGTAAAAGAAACAATATTCATTATCTCTGATTTTAATAAATCAGGTATCATCTATCTAGCAACACAGCCGTGCCTCTTTTTCTTACTCCACCTAGAAACACATTGTCTTGACATCTGTAGTTTGAATTACAGTTAACAGCCAACATCAGACTAACGTGGACCCAAAAAAACCCTTCTCAAAGCAGGACAGTTGCTGGAGTTCAGCATTGGAGAGGTTCTTGTAAGGCAAATCTCAACCCAACTCCTAAAGCGGTGTGGCAATACTTCTTTCTGCCCAGCACTTGATGTTCACTTCTCACTTAATCAAAGGTGTATGTGGAGGCTCTATCCAAAGGGAAAATTATTCTAAAGCCAGAAGAAATCCTTGTCTCTGAGGTCTTTGTGTTGTAAACCTCAAGCCAAAAGCCAAGTCATTACAATCTCTCCATTAGGATGACTCACCATGTCATATGGGATGTAATATCTGGTCAGTGTCCCTCTCTCCACACCCTGAAATGCCCCATGACCCCCTTTCCACCCATAAATCTAGAAGATATAAAAACTCCACTGTTATTTTACAGCATGAATTGCTCTGTATTTGTTGAGCTACTGGGGTTGTCACTGCTTTTCAAGCAACATTACAAGCAGGAGGATATTTTAAAATACATTTACTTCAAAATGTGTTCCCAAACAATTTTCAATTTTCATCCTTGTTTGTTTGTCTGCTTCATTCTACCCTATTCATATTTCACTTCTGTGAATTCAAAACAATAAATTAATTTATTAGAAAAATGACACTCTGTAAGGGCTGACATAAAGAAGACAGAAGAAGCTATGCTGAAAATTATTCAAAATAAATAATCAGTGCTGTGTCAGGGGACACTACCTTCAGTCCTGGCAAAGAATTTGCTATATTGAAATGATTAATGTTATGCCAATTTAAAAGCAGGCAGGAGTTTTGGCAGCAAGAATGCAGAAAAGCCTTCTAAATGGTAAAACACTTTGTTTTCAGAACTCACAGGGCATGTCTATACTAGTGTATGAAATGAGTCAGACTGTCTGTTCTCTGGCCATGAGGGGAAGTGACAAAGTCAGCATCCCCACAGCTAGGAAGCTCTCCTCCTGCAAATGGAATGGCTCCTCTGTCCTTCGCACTCAGGGCTGCTCCAGATCATAACCCGCACCCATGTTAATAATCAAGCAATGTGTCAGGGAATATATTAACTATGAAATCAGGTCCAGGAAGTAGAAACAGAACTTGTGTCCTTCCTTCAGCTCATGGGAACTTCATAGCCTCTTATTCTTACCCCGGTAAATAAGCTGAGTGACCCTCTGCAACACAGGCCTTCCTGCAATTCTGAGTAAAAAGAGCTTTGGTTTCAAAGTATTTGCATTAAAAATAATTCAAACAATACCAAACATGCAGACAAGCAATAAAGAAACAAAACATACCCACAAAAAACTCACCCAACAAACAAAATCCCAAACAACAAAGACCGCAAAAGAACCTTTAAGTAGCTCCTGTTTTCTCTTTCCACTTAGCTCTTTGGAAGGTGGGACTGTACTTTTTATGGTAATAAGTTTTATTTAATAAAAGCCGCTAATGAACCTCAGTATCTTTTTTCCCACTAAGGACAAGAGCTAAAGCTCAGTGAAATCAGTGGAAACACTCCTGAGGAACTTAACAGGAAATGGAACCAATCCTCTTGATCTTTTGCTTCCCCTGCAGCATTTTTCTTTTTATGTTGGTTCCTCTTTCTCTTTTTCACTATCATCCAATTACCACCTTTATTAACATAAGTCAAGTACTAGCATATGATCAAGCCATTCAAGTAAATACAGAAAAATACACTCAGATGCTAAAAAGTGTGAATGCAGAAAATTTAAGTGCATTGATTTGTAAAAGTTACTTTGCTGACAGTAACTTTCTATTTAGAAGAGAGCTTGCTTTTGGAGAGTGCACTAAAACATTTCCTGCATGCTTAGAATTTCTTTGGTCTATGTGGAACCCATTATTGTAGTCCACATACAGGAATTCTGGGGGGTCTCTAGTACACCAGAATACTTGTGTAGATCTTCACTGGGAAAAAAAAAAAGAAAAAAAAAAAAGGGACTGGGAAAATGCTATAGCAACACATTGTTTATTTGCACAAATACAATTTTTTTTATTACACTTCAGAAGGGAAAAGTGGAAGAAAAGAAGCAAAAAATATCTTTGTTTTAAGTTCATCAGTCTCAAGCATTGGTTGTTGCAAAGGAAAATTAATTCTTGTGCAAGAGCACAGAGGGAAATTACCTAGGAATGTGAATGATTTCTGTACTGCTTTTGCTGAAATAAGAGTGCTACTGGAGGGGAGCCTGGACCAAATAGACCTATGTGGAATATTCAAAGCAAAATTTAAAACACCCAGGACACACACCATCATGGCTCCTGGGACTGTAGAGGAATTACAGTGCTCTCTGCTAACCCTGATATATCCACAAGCAATTTATCAGTGCTCAGATTGTTTTCAGCACTTCAACATGCCAGGGAGAGCTTCAGCATATTGTGTAGTGAAGTGCTTGTGTCTTCAGTGATCCTAACCAGTTCAGATTGCATGCTCAGAAGAAACCATCTGGATTTCACATGCTTAGGTATTTTGTGGGTTGGTATTGACAGAAGGCATCACGTATTGACCTGGCAGGTATCTGCCAAAGAGACTTCCAGAGTGTTTCCCAGCTCCTGAGCTTCTCTGCATGTCCTACCCAGATCCAGACTCCTTGCTCATCAGCCCTCCTGATGCCACTCAACACTGAGCAAAACTGGATTTACAGATTAAAAAAGAACAGCAAAGTCTTCCTAAATTCCCAGGCAAGAAAATATCTTTCCCCTCAAAGGATATCAGATTACGAAAGTAGTTTAGTGCCAGAGTTGGTAAGGCCAGGGCCATGTGCAGGGGCCAGGAGGTTGGGTGGTGGCAGGACAGGCACAGGGCAGCATCCTGCCCAGTATGGTCACAGAGCAGCAGTGCCTCAGTCAGGCCAGCAGAGAGGGAACATGGACAGACAGACACTGTGAGCTGGCCCTCAAACCAGGCAGACAGCCTCCTGGATAGGGAGTGATGCCCATGGGGCCCTGAGAATTAGCTTAGGTAGGTAAAACAGCACAGAGGGTATACAATCACACATGTCACTGATGTGCACATAGCAAACTATGGTGAAAGCTTCCCATTGGGTCATTTCTTTAGCATTTTTATCCTTTCTGTTGCTTAGTATTCTGCAAGTTCCAGTCTCACTGCTCATTGTTTGCTGCTTTGTACAGGTAAATATTACTTTGATTTCAACAGACCGGGTCTATATGCATAAGGACAATAGGTCTTAGTAAAACCAGATCTTTTTTGCTTCATTTTCCTGACTCCAACAGGAATTCTCTTGCTCTGGGACACTTTTCCATCTCCAGATTTCTTTCATCATAATCAATCTCACTATCAAATCCTTTTCATTGATAACATTAAGCACTTAAACTAATGCTGGTTTTCTGCCACCACTTCTTCAATTATAAGATTTTTGTAGAACATATTTTTTTCCAATTTTGATACCACATTTATAATGTCCTATTTAGGTCAAAATTGTCCCTTCCTTTTAATGGGCATTATTTTACTTTTATCTGCTTTTATCATGTCTTTATACAAATAGACCAAATGTACTCTTGGTTTTAATTCATTACATTAAAATTTTGATAAGATTTGGCCAGAAAACAGGTTTTCTGTTCTTACAGCACTGCTATTAACTCTTTTCCTCTCTCCACCTGCTCCATTAGGAGTTTAACTTGTTGAGTTTTTATGACTGGAATTCTAAACTCCATACCAGATAATGTCTCAACAGTGCAACTTATAATTAATACTTAATGCTTTCGTTTTGCAAAAGCCTCACTGGATACATCTGAGAATTGTATTTCCATTTTTTACTGCTACATGCACCTAGGTGGTGCATAATAATTCTTTGACTGACTAATACCCCTAAGTCTTCCTGTTTCAACCAGCGGTCCTTCTGATTGAAGAAATTCTCATTGCTCCCTATGTTCATTACCTCGCATTTCAAACTAATTAAATCACATACCTTGTCCCAGTTCTAAAGCCTATCCATTTCTTCCCATGTGATATTCTGATCAACTTCCATATTGTCAATGTCTGCTACATTTGTATTTCTTGAAAAAAATATTAACACTTTCCTACATCTTGTATTCAAGATATTGCTGATATTTTCCATAACACTGGGTCTGATTCTGATTCTTGAGGAATTACAGCCAACTATTTATTTTTACTTTAGAATAAATTTCTGTAGTTCATACACTATGATCTTGTGCTAATCTACCTTTTATTGCCAATATGCAATTATTTTCCACGCACATTGAGTCCGAGTATGTTAAGTGCTAAAACAATCTCTTTAGAACAGCTCAGTTATCAAAGTTCAGTTAGATGTAATCCACTTGCTAACTCAAAGGCCATTCTATCTTTTTCATTCATCTCCATTTATTTAAATACAGTACAAAAGGCGTCCTTAATCCTCATATACAACTAACGTAAGATTATCAGGTTTTATTGGGCCATTTCTAATACCTTCCTCAGACAGACCAAGTATGGCTTAGCTCTAGATGTATCTTTATGACAAGCTCCAGTCACTGTTTCCAAATTCTTCTGGAATTTGTCTGCTATTCTCTCTCCTGAGAAGTCCCTGGTCCATGCCTGAGGAGTTCAGCTGTCTCAGCAGGATACACTGAGCACCAAGGCATCCCCTAAAGGCAGCCCCAGCAGCGCCAGGCTTTCTAAGGGGGAGCCATGCGCGAGCAGGTCTTGCTGGTTCACTCAGGGATCGGGCTTTCCAAAGAGTCTCAGCAGCCCTTATTACTCTACGCTGAATCTCCTAGGAAACAGCAAACTGAAGCTGTGTTATCTTTTCCCTGAAGCCTGCCGATCTCCAGCCTTACAAATAGGCACAAACAGGCAGGCATAAAAATATAGACCCTTGTGTGGACCACCCTGCCTGGAGGGATGCTGGGAGCACTGTGTAGGGTGGCCCCAGCTAGACGTTCATCCTATAGATGTTGGGTTTGCCTCTGGAGGGGGTGATCTAGCTCTGTGCTGGCAGTACAGAAAGGAAAGATAAATGCAGAGCAGAGAACAACTGATGAAAGGCAGGTCCTGAGAACAAAGCTCTGTGGGAGGTAACACAGCTTTGTGGAAAAGGTGTGCACTGAGTGGAGACTGCAAACTCCAAAGACGACTATCCAGTTTGCAGAGAAAGGAAATTCTATTGAAGTTTTTGCTTCAGTGTTTGGATAAAACCCATCTTTTTCAGAGCAGTTATTGAAAATATTGGACTATTTCTTAATGAACGTGGCTTTTCAGTTCAGGGATGTCATCTTATCATGGATGATAGAATGAAATGAAACAGAAAAAAGTTTTAATCATATTTTGTCGATTACATCAAATCCAAAACATAATTTAGGTATAACATAAAAACTAGATAGAATTGATATGATTTTATGAACAGGAAATGCCATTTTTAAATCTTTGTTTTAAAAACACTTGCCTTGCTTATAAGCACCCATGTAATTGCTACAGACACCTCTTTTCTCTCTGCACATGAATAATAACAATAGAGCCAAACAAGAATTTTCCAACTCTTTCATTTTCCTTGTGTCCATCCATAGTTTATAATTTTTTTCCAATTGCACCTGGGCTCATTAAGTCATCCATAATCCAAAGACTTTTGGAGCCACATTCACTTGAGTGAGGTGTATCCACCACTGTGCCAGGTGAACATTTATAAACTGGGGAAAGTAAGATGTTAAATCAAATGCAGGGCCTTTCTTTCTGCAGAATGTGCAGAGAACCATAAAAAAGCAACTATTTTACATAGTCCCTGCCAGAAAATCCTAAAGGCTAAAGCCTTCTTGCTGCAAACAGCTTGGCATTTACGTAGCTTAACTGTGTCTCTACCCATTCAAGGATATAGCCCAGTCCATAAAATTATCCGTGTGCATAAGAGTTGATGGGTTTAGAACAGCAGAGGTAAATGACTTATAAACACATCTCACAGATGGCAAAACTGTTCGAAGAAGGTTCTTTTTCTCCACTGGTGTGAAGTTGACTCTGAGGTACATAACTGCTGAAGCCTGAGAGAGGGACAGAGAGCAGGCAGGAAAACAAAAAAAACAGGTGGTGGGCATTTTTGCCTTGCAGCCTGAGCCCTTCTGGTGGCATAAGACATGCAGCCAGAGTTTATGCAGTAGGTGTAGACTCCCAGACTGAAAATATACAGGATTTGGAGGTGTTCAAAGTTGGAATAGTGGCTTTTACAGCGAGGTGGTCCATATTCTGCATTTCATTTCAGGAGCTGAATGCAACTTTCAGGGTGAGTTCTGCTGAAGAAAGGCCATTATGGGATCCTACATAATAAGCAAAAAGTGTATATTGTTCAGAAGCGAGAACAGGAAGGAGGGAGAGACAGAGAAGCAGTTCATATACATATGTAGTATACCCTGCTAGAGAATAAAGAATGACTGTTCTTAGTTTTGCAACAGAGTATCACAACCATTTTCCTGAAAATATGGTTACCACAAAGAAAAATAACGTGAAGATGCACTGAGATTTACAAATGCTTTTTTACCTGATTAGATTTACTATGAATTCCCCAAGGTTTCTCTCTGCTTTCAGGTCTCTTTACTTTCAACGATAAACCAATTGCATTGATAATTTAACAATCCACACAATTTCCTTTTCAGAAGAAGTAATGTCATATATAGCAACTTGAGGCTTCATGACATTTCAAAACTATTAATAAATAAAATCAGGTTTGGAAATCAGAGAAAGCAATGTCCATGAACTCCCTTCATTACCATAAAATTTTATGTTAAAAAATAAAAAATAAATTGCAATGTGCAACACTGGAAATATTTCTGCACTTTCAGTTCAAGTCACAAAATATATATTTCCTCATTTATCCTCGCTATCTTAACAAACAAAAGCTCAGTAATATGGGAAGAGCATTCATGCATGAGCTTGCAAACATAGCACAAAATAGGAAGATTTGCGATGTTCCAGGCAAGTATTCTGTCATCTTCTTCAGTTTGCATGCTGTTTAGAGTGTTAGGTGTTTAGATTCCATGATAATAAGCTCTACATTGGAAAAAAAAAAAAACAAAAAAACCCTAAAAAACTATGTAGCTAACTTTGTGGGAGATAGATAGATAGATAGATAGATAGATAGATAGATAGATAGATAGATAGAGATAGATAGGTTTATTGATGTTTTCAAATACTGTTTTGCTTTTGAGGCCTTTTCTGACTGTTCAGCTACAAGTAGAACTTTATCAGCTTTACCTGTTTCCAGTATGTGTTACGTTGCAGATTTCTTAATTCGATAACTTGTAGATATTTTAAAGACAGGGATATTTTAAATATCCCTAGGCCCTGGAACAACAGCCAAGAGTTAAGAGAACTGAATGTGACTTCTAGAATAATTTCAGCTTGAAATTATTCAAGGGGAGAAACTAGATTTTTCAAGTCTGGAAATTCTTTCTTCTGCAAATATTGGCAATAGCCAAGTATCCATGGGACAAATATTAAAAATAACCAGAGACCTCAGTGGGATGCTTTCTCATACATCTCTAATTATACCTAAATTTTATTTTGTTTCTAGACTAAATCTTAAACACAAGTTATTAAGCAGTAATAACTAAGCTATAGTAATTATCCTATGAAAACAAGACCCCTTCTTGTTCTGATTACAAAATGCAACAGCCTGTTATGAACAGGCGCTGCTGCACACCAGCACTTCTGGACTGTATCTTTGTTCAAAAATGATGGCTATTTCTGTCAGCAGGATATCTTCTAACAAGAGTAGCCACCGTACTCTCAAATCTAAGAGGCGAGCCTCTTGCATTTTTATACTATTCTTGGTGTGAGATAGCTAAATGAGGCCACCCCCTGGCCATGGTTCACCTTTTGATAAAAACATCAGTGATTTTTGTGCTTGACTTGTATTTTACTGAGACATTACTAAGCCAAGAAAATCTGTGCCTTTGGTCAGTCTGCTCAAGATAACCATTGGGGTGACATACATAGCAACCACAGTGTCCTAAGGACACAAACAAAGCAGTTTTTATATGGACCAATATATTTTACTACTAACTAACACACTTTGAAAAAAAAATCCAAACCCCAAGCAAAACATAGACTCATGAGCCAGAAACAATCTAAAGAAAGACTATTGTGCCTGTTTTGTTCATCTGATAAAAGATATTTTCTCTTCCTAATATCTTTGCATTACCTAGAAAGAGTACTTTTAGTTCAGGAGTTTTCCCAGTCTTTCCAATAGCTAGAAAGTGGTACTAGGTTTCATTTGTACCAAATGTTCTACCCCATCTTTTGTCTAATACACACTGCATCTTTCTGCCAGCTAAGTCAAGATGTTTTTGTATCTCTTCTGGAAATTGCTCATATCCAAAAACACGGATCTAACATCCTTCTTGTGATATAAGCTTATGCTAAGCAATGTCTCCACACTTCCCAAAATTACATGTGCCTGTATCTTTATGTTTTCTTTGATCATGTTGAAAGGATGAATCCATTGTGCTTGTTTATTAGCCCCAACAACTGTGTTCAGTACATGGGTGGAAACATTCCCTTCAGCACGTTAATTACAAATTCACACTAGGGGTTCCTTTGTGTTCTGAGAGAATACAGTTCTTTGATTACACAAGACCTAAGTGGCATTTCAGAATATCAGCATTAATAACTCATTCCTACAGATCTACCAGGTAGAATTAAAATTAGGAAGAAGGGTTATAACTTGTCAAACTATGTTTCTAATTAATGAAGTTGTGTTACAGCTACTTGCTCCTTCACAGATTGCACTGTTTTCCTAAATAGCATTGTTCTGAGGTCACATGATGAAAATCAGCAGTTTTGAAAATCTACCTTTATGGATTTATAGGTGAACATAAACAAATATATTAAAAATATATAAAAACTGCTAAAATAGTGTTTATTGCACTAAAGTTTTGAATATCTTTCTGCAGAATGCTTGCTAATGATTTCAGATTATTTAGCTGATATAATGCAGCAGAAATAATACTCTTTTTATATGGAATTAGTAATAATTTCCCTAAAAGCTTTTTTTTTAAGATTTTGTTATTCTTTTGAAGAAGAAAAATATTCTCATGGAGACAGAACAGTGAGCCGAATTTTTCTGTGGTCCAGTAGTACAACTGTGTTTTGCTTGGAAGCTATTAAAAAACCCACTCCCTTTCATTGTTTTTTACTCTTTTTTATTAGTGGAGGTGGGTAATATAAACCCTCTGTGGGTGGGATTTATCCCTTGTAAATCAGGCATCTAAACTTCTATTGTCTAAGTACAGCCTAATTCTTGCTTTCCTTGGAGTTAATGGCATACAGTAAACACAACCCAGGAAGTACTCAGCCTCAGACAGAAATCTGCCAAAGATGAATTCCTCTTTACAGATGTTTGTGTCTTTCTATTAACTACTAAAAGACCTTTGGGTGAGGTGCTCAGGTTTTAACTTACCACCTTCAATATGCATGGCAAACATTCCTTTACAAATCCTCATAATTACTGTCAAATCACTATTTACAACATGACTCCCTAGTGAAACCTACGGGGCTTACAGACAATGGACAAGCTGTTAGCAAGCTCAGACTTCTTCTGCAATAATTTGTGTATTTAGTGGTTATCTTGTCCACCCTTTTGTCCCTGGTGGATGTTTTACATACCTATGTGTATCTTGCCAATCCAAAAGCAAATCCTGGCTCTGTTGAAAATGGCAGGGCCAGGATCTCTTATTCTCCCTCAAATATCATAAGATGTAAGGAACAGTTATGTCTCAGTTCTTAAAATGGTTCACTAGCCTCTACATATTATTGCTCATATCAAAAATCCACAAAGCACAATATAAATAGACTGGTCAAATAAAATAAATGTGACAGTAAGATCAGCTTGTTCTGCTTCTAGGAGAAGAAAAAAAAAAAAAAAACAACAAAAAAACCTCCAAAAAACAACACAGCAATCATACAGTGTAAAATGATCCTTTCAATGAAAATTGAGTTTTTATGGTTCCTTATTAGAGACTTCCCTTACAACTAATTATATTAAACTTCTACATTCTCTTTTTCTCATCAGTAATCTCACAATCTCCAAATCTGTGAAAGTAAATGCTTAGTCAGTGTGTAAATTGAGGACAATTATCATTATGACCACACAGTAATACAAAAATAATTAGACCATTGCTAGCAGCAAAAATATAAATCAAATCAGGTTGTAATAGGAACATTAATAATTTGTTAAAGATACAATCTATTGCACATGAAGATGGAAAAGCAGCTGAGCTGAGCTGCTGAGCTGAAGACAGTCCTTGTTTTGAAATAAAGAGCACAAAGTTCAGTGTATGTGCATCAGTGATAATCTAGGGGTGATTGTGTTCAAGAGAATTTACAACCTATTCCAAATGCGTGAACTCAGTGGAACTGGGAAATCAAATGGCTGAATGGTATTTATTATGCTACCCTTATCTTTGCCAAGGTGGAGAGAAAGACTGGAACAGTTCACTTTGCCTCCAGGCATCCCGTAATGAGCCAACCAGTGGTGCATTAGGAAGTAGTGGGCAAGTGGCATTATCATCAGGTGCATTTTTAGTAGCAGAGTCAAGTAGCACTGGGAGCATTATAAGCAGTGCAGTCGAGTGGTAGAGCATTGGTTATTATAGCACAGAATGCACAATGGCTGGAAAGCTTTGGGAAATATAACAAGCAGAGTTAGGCCTGAAACATCCACTTTAAATACTGTCAAACTTTGAACAGCAGCAGCTCTAAACTCAGACTTTCCCTTTGGCACCCAGGGATCAGTTTAACTGGAAAAACCTGAGTCTCAAATTTGAACTCTCCCAAATCCTAGAAAATCCTGGATGCATTTCTGATGACATGTAACACGGTCCAGATTCTTTCAGACCACAATAGAAAGTACAGCTGAATGCCACAGCAAACATTTCAAAAGAGGAGCTATTTGGCATGGTAAGCATTAGTAGTCAGGGAGCCAAGGAAATACCAAATGTGCAATCTAAAAATTATGAAAGAATTACTTAATTACTAAAGTCTTTCCAGATAACAATACCCAAAAAAATCTCTTCACAATATCAGGGATAAAAGTAAACTTTTAGGCAAAGGGGTCTGCAGGATAAGACTTTGAATGGGAGGAGGTTCTACTCCATCACAGTAACTCTGTATTCTCAGGTTGTCATGACCTGTTCTGAGGGAAATGTATGTAAGGTGGAAGTTACAGCACAAGAACTACCTCCCAGTCCATGTTCTTCTGCTACCTTTGCCCAGAATCTTCCCTTCCCTTAGGCTCTCCCCTGGGGACTAATTGACCTAAAATACACAGTGGGTCTGATCCAGCATTTCACTGACAAGGCATAAATTTTGTGAATCAGGAAGTAGGTGAAGAGCTGTGTCTAATGCTAATCTATCTCGCTCTTCAGAGTGGTTATGAGAGGTGCTGGGATGAGGGGATAACACATTGTGAGGTGTCATACAGCAAAGCTGGTCTAATAATCACAGAATAGAGCAAAACAGGGAAAAGATGTGGTATCATGGACGTTGTTACAATATTGATATATATTTAGAGCAGGTAGCTACCTCACAGAGAATCAGAGAATCATTAAAGTTGGAAGAGACCCCTAAGATCATTGCGTTGAACCTTTAACCTGGCACCGTCAAGTCCACCATTAAACTGTCACTAAGTGCCACATCTACAATCACATCACCCTCCAGGGATGGTGACTCATCCAAATTGCATCAGCTTCAACAGCACACATTTGGACTGGGGATATTTGTGCATCAACAGAAGTGACAGCTGATTGATATGAGATCTGGACTCTGGTCTTCCAGCTCTATACCACCAGTGAGATCATAGTAATGCTGGAAATTGCTGATATGTTCTGAATGGGAGACACGGCAAAGTCTCCATATTCTTTTCTTTCCTCATCTCTAAATCCACACAAAGCTGTAAGCCTTCAGAATGTTTCTGATTCTGCAGCCCTAACCTGCCTAGCCTGGCTGGCAGTTTAAGGTCAGAGGGCCGGGTAGATGATATATCTGCATAAAGCTGAAGTCCTCCGCAGGAAAGAGTGTAAAGACTGTGAGGATTGCTCCTCACTCTCTGAGGTGATACAGCAGTGAGCAGCAGGAAGGCTAACCAGGAGTGAGGTCTCAGGAAATACTATTTAAGGGTACATGGGAACTGTTTTTCTCCATGTCCTCTGACAATTGCAGGTATCTTAGACTGAGTGCAGCTTATACCTGCATTAAACCCAGCTAACAGGAATGAAAAGTGTGTACAGTGATAAACTGAGAGCAAAAAACTGAGTCCACTGCTTATTAAGACTTTCCCCTGTGTTTGGTGACAAGAAAAGTCTTTGGTGATGGTATCAGTTATGATAGACAATGAAAATGTGGCTGGCATCATCAATTGGCCACATGGGGAGACTTGTTTTATCTGATGCACAAAAGCATATGCTATCCACACTATCTATGTTCACAGAGCACGGGAATATTTCTCTGCAGATAGCCAAGAGGTGACTCCCACATAAGAAAACCAAAGACTATGAAAAGCTAGACACTGAAATCTTAGCCATTTAAGTGGGAACTAGAGACTGAAATCTGAAAATGCTACCAAATTGGTGCAATTATGTTGGATCAAATCAGAAAAGCAGCTCATAACACATTAATAGAATTAGTGTAATTGCTTCAGGAATACGAGGAGTCCAAAGGACATTTTCCTTTTTTTTCGTAATACAATAATATTTGAAATCTGTCAAAAATAGTTTCTCCTTTAAAGAAAAAGAAAACCTTCACTGTTGCAGCACTTACTGCATTTCCCACTTTTCTTAATGTTCCATTACTTTCAGCTAAAAAAATAAAAGGTAGAGAAAAGCAAGCATGCCATTGGAGATTGTCTTGTTATTAATGAAAATTTATGTATTAGTATGTATTACATTACAAGCAAACAGCTCTTTTGCTCTCTGTGCTCTCTTTTAAAGAAAACTCATAAGAAGAGAATTCATAAGAAGGTTGCAGTTTAGTATAATGCTATTCTTCTGTTTTAATTTTGTATTGGCTTATATAAACACATTTGCTCTTTGAAAGAGGATTTCTGCAAGGCTGCTTCAGGTAGGGACTGGTGCTTTTGCAGTGCTTGGACTGATACTAAAATCCAGACTCTCTGAATCTGTAACTGGTAAAAAATTGCACTGGTCCAGCAACAAATGCAGAAATAAATGCCAAGATAACTTACATTTTTCTCACGTGGAACTATCATTAATGGCATATACTTCTTCTTTAAAAGAAACCTTTTTAGTTTATAAACTCCTTTTATCAGTCAAAACTGATAATGTGCTGCAGCTCTTGTAAAAAAGGTACACAGAAGCAGTGTCTGTGCAGATTCATGTCTGAGCTTGGTGGGTGCATCTCCTCATCTATCTTACATTAATGTTATAAGATATTTTCTCTCCTGAAATTCTGGATGTTGTTCCCATTATTCAGCTATTTTCCACATGTGTGCTGTCTGTCTACCTGTTTCTGCTGACAGCAGTTGATTAGGACTAGTAGTTCTGTGCTATTCAAAATGGAGATTTTTTTCCTCTGAACTGTAAAGGGTGTCACTCAGAACACTTTCTCCTTAAAGTACCTTTAAAGGTCTGCAGAATTTCACCACTATTTATGGTGTGTTTTGACTGATGGGTTTGGTAATGAGAATCTCCTTGTTAAAATAGAGGAGATAACTGACTTTCAGTCATGCTTTTTCTGTTACTTGGGGCCCTTTTTTCTACATAGCTATCTATGTTAGTGAAATATGAAGGGATTTAATTTTTACCCTTTTTTTGTTGTTTTTCTTTTTCTTTTCTTTGCCATGCTAGGGTCAACATTGCCAAAAAAAAAAAAAAAAAAAAGAATGGGTTGACATATAATGATCACAGTCACAAAATACATGTTTTCTTGAGAATGAAATCTAAAATATTCCACCTTAACAACCCAAAATGATCTATTTCTCTCTGAGTGTTGGTGCACATGTCTGGACTCCTGCTCTCCGTTATGAGAGTTTTAGTGTGCTGACGTCCTGTTTCTTTTATTGTCCTCCACTAAGCTTTATTCCCCCAGGAGCAGAGGGAGTGGAGAAGACACCACTCAAATCAACAGCCAGAGAAAGGCCTGTCAGTGCATTGGGAAGTCTTGCCCAGGGGAGAAAATTACACTCTGAATATTAGTCATGCAGATTAGCCCTTCTCAGGGGGAACTCCAGGGAGAGTAGCTTACAGCACTCTAACAAATGTTTTCTGGTAGTTTCATCACTAAAAATAATGTTGCCCTTTCAACTTTGCAATGCACAATTTGAAATGAAGTTTCCAAGTTCTCACCAGGGCTAAATAACATGAGAACTTTATGTACACCTCAGTGTGATGGTGTAAGCAACCTTCTCTTGAATTATGAGGCATATGTCCTCAGTGAACATATACACAATTCATTTGAGATTTTACACATAGTTTTTAATGGAAGTTTACTTAGTTTTTCCTTTCTGTTTAGCCATATTTTTGATATTTGTATCTTTTAATTCAAAATTACTATCATCAGATTTTACTTTATTTTATTTCTTGCTATTACCTATGTAGTAAATGAAAATGTTAAAGAATGGCTCTGGAGAAGAAGAATAAAGAGCAATATTTTCTGTGTTTTTTAACAGCATTGTGCAAATAGTAGAGAATATCTAAGTGTCTTTATATATGGCTTTGATTTACACAGATATGTGGTAAAGCAAAGATTTCCAAAACAGAAATGACACTACATTCTCAGAACATAAATCAATTCATAAACTTCAATTATGCCCTTAAATCTCAAAATCTTGAGGACTTGAGAGGTGTAATTGCTTAGAGAGAAATTTTACATTATTGAAATAGAAATACTGACACTTATTTTAATAAATTTCTAATCCAAACCCCATTATAACCTGAGTCACTTCATTAACTTCAGTGAGATTCAAGGATCAGGCCTTTTTTGAGCAAAAGGATGAATAAACAGACTTTGACATTTCTCCTGAAGTGCAGGGTATGTGAATTTTTTGCTGGGTCTTCCACTGTAAATGCCCTTTTGCGAAACCCTGAGATGTAAATTCAGCGACTAACATCTTCAGCGCTTTGTTTGATCTCCAGTGCCATGCCATGATTTAAGAAGAGGCAGTTTCTAAAGTGCACTTGCAGCTGACTCAGACAGGCCTTTATAGTATTGATTGCAGGTAATGTTTGCTTTATGTACTGTTCAGTACGATAATCCTAGATATATTGAAAGTGGAATCAGGGATCAGCATAAAATGATGTGACAATGTTTAGAAAAAGGATATACCCCTACCAGATCTTTGTAATTACAATACAGGGAAGTTTGATGAGGCCATTACTGTATTAATTCAATCTTGATTCATGTTAAACTTAAAAGGATCAACAAGATCACTATTTTTAATAGGAAAGGCTTATATTTGGATCATAAGGAGTTTCTTTTGTAAAGATCCCCAAGATTTCTCATAGATTTGTTTAGACAGATGTCTCTAGTAGTTCAGAACTACTCCACTGTTTCATATATAATGAGGTCCATAGCATCAATTATATATGTAATTTCATTAGAAGAAATGTTCTTTTGCAGCGACATGCAGTATGCCACATTTGTTCAAACTAAAAAAGATGCCTCTTTTAAATCTATCAATACATATCACCACCGTAACTGAATATTGCACTGTGAGAACCTTAAACTCCAACATAAATCTGCACTTTTTTCATCAAAGCCTGGTCTCTTTCATACTGACAGTATTCCTGATGAGCCTGTTTGTACTCAAGTTGTAGATAGCATAAATTACTAACTGTGGAATTATAAAATAAATTAAATACTAACTATGGTGGAATTCTTTTATTTTCCTCCAAGATTATGCTTAGAGCAAGGTCTTGGTGTTAGAAAGAAAAGATCCCAAAAAGTCAGAAAAGGTGAATTCTCAGGAGGCAGAGGATCAGCAATAAGTTGTGTATAAGACTTATGCCTACAAGTTTCTCCCCTGAAGAGCTGGAGCAGAAACCTCCCAGCTCCTTCATTCAGTGTGTGCAGCTGGATCCCTACACAAAAATTTGGTACCTGATCAATAAAGAGAGTGGGACAATTGCAGCTTCTCTTGCTATAAACCTGCCAGTGCAGAAAGCAATAATAGATGGCAACTCTCTATTAGAGCTATTAAATAAGCTAATATGGTTGGAAAATGCACAGTGGTATATATAACATTGACAGAGTTGGTTTTAGTGTAAGATTACTCAACTATTCTGGGATTTATAGCTGTTGAACTACAAATATTCCCCACTGTGGACAGAGTTGTGTCAATACACCAATTCATTTGGGAGGTTTTAAAATCATTAGGGAAAGTTTGCAAATGATATACCCTCAAGATTCACTGTATTTTACCACTGTGATTTACAATTTGAGATGCTTTAGCATGGGATAATCCAAATGCTGTTTAAAGCTCAATCACTTGAAATTAACTAACCTGTTAATTCCTGACTGATCTATGTCTAACCTCTTTGCACTGCCCAGGATGCTTTATCTTCAGGATCAAGAAATACAGGCTGAAAACCTATAGTCATAGGAAAAAAATACCAGTGTGGCTGCTAAACAAAATGAAAAAAAGGGGGTGCCTTAATTACAAAGCTGTAAGTTGTGCTGTGAAACCATAGAACTATACACAGTAAAATGCAACTGCTTTTTAGTTGTTTAAAGTTTTAGCTCCTTACAAGTAAAATTTTAATATTCAAGTGAGAGGATGAAATGTATATTTTCTGAGTACAATTATATTGAAATGACTGATTGTGATATAGTCTGATATTTGGTTTTATTTCTGGTTAGTCTCAGTCATTTTTTAACACTCAATCTTTCTCTTAAAAAAACTTTATGTGACTGGTTTTCATGTGCAAATTCCAAAAGTTGTTTAAAATTCAGGTTATGACTACATGCATGCATTTTGAGTAAGTAGGTCTTACTGTTTACAATTTCAGCATTTGGGAGGGAGTTTTAACCAAGTACTATAGATTACAAATGATGTTTAATGAAGGGGGGGCTTTTTCTCTGCCAGGACCTCTGGCCTATATTCTTGCTCCCACAGTGATGGAAGTTTTGGTGTGGTATTCGACTTCTGATGTCATTCATTCTCCATCTGAACTTATCTGTGCTATTCCTGCCAGGGAATGCCTGTTGAACACCTCCTGTGTTGTCATAAGTGTCCATGTAGAGTATGAAAAATTTAATACATACTCTATATGAAACAGTCACTGCATCAAAACAAAAACAAAAACAAAAACAAAAAAAAACAAAAACAAAAACAAACCAAAAAAACCCAAAAAACAAACCACCACCAAACCCCTGAAGAATGTATGTTAAACCCTGAGCCATATAAATTAATTATGTTTGCTGTCCTGTGGGATCTTGTTATCTTTAGCAGCCCCATAACACAGCATCAGCCGTGGATTGAACTCACTTCAGGGTACCTCATACCCTGGAAATGGGAGGTTTGTCTAGGGTGTAGGTGCACATGTGCCAGGCACAGTCCTTGGGCTCCAATAATCCACATATTTCATACCTGCAGGGATGCTGGAATTGTGTCAGCTGCTGCACTGTAGATGCACACAAGCTCTGAACTCATCTTTTCCCCCAAGTCTCTGAGGAAGAAGAAAAAGCTTGATTTCAGGTCCCTGTTGTGCTACCTGTGCCTAAAGACCTAACCCACCTCCAATACAGCCTTCAGGATCAGAAAATACAGGATGAAATGCTGTACTGATGGAACTAAGAAGCAGTGGGAGTGTAATACCCTATTCCTTCTTTTTGGGAAAGACAGCTATACACACACTGGCTGTTCAGTCTGGCAGAAAGCCCCAGGCCCTCAGGGAAGACAACCAGTTTATCGGTGCCTCAATCACCACTCCAATTTGCTATGCAGAAACTCTCTCAGAGCTGCTGCCTCGCAGCTCCTTCATGGTGGTTCCATGCAAGATCCAGCCAGGGACATCGTAACTGCTACAGGAGACCAGAGCTCTACCTTGATCGTTCCTTTCTTCCAAACTACCCACTCTATTGTGATAAGGCAGCACAGAGATGCAGTGGTGTCTAGAAAATGCCAGTATTTGAGGAGAAAGGTGATGCCTTGCATCCCTTGCAAGACATGCTTCACAGGGGACCTACAACCCCTCTCACAGGCAGCAGTCCCCTAACACATCAGGGAATCCGGTCTTTCCCACGTGTTCACTTGCCAAGCTCCTTTCTATGCTTTGAAAAGATATTTTTTGTTTAAATGAGTAATCAAACAAGTGTATTTGACATCCCCTCCTCTCTTCAAATGCTTGTTGCTTTGGAAAATGTATTTTATCACAAGCTACAGGGTATAATTTAGTGGGATCCCCCATACTAATCTATTGGCAGTGTAGCACTGAAGTGTACTTAAAATTGGGCTCCACTATGAAAAGCCATGTGTTGTTTAAGCACTGCCAGCACACTGCCCTGAACATAAACAAAGCAAGTCTCTGCCCCAATGTGGTCACAGAAAGGGCATTCCAGAATCAATCCCTGCATGACCGGCACCGCTTTGCTGCAATCTGCAGAGTGCCAAGGAAGGTGTGTGCAGTGCACGACAGATGGGGGGGAGAGGAAGGGGGGGTGCCCCACTTTTCTCACCCAGAAACTTCTCAAGCCCTACAATATCTCTAAGGAAGCAGCAAAGGAGCTGCAGGCAGAGAGCCAGGCAGTGACTGAGCACCGCATCCCCAGTCACACACACACACACACACACACACACACACACACACACACCACATGTAACACACCGGGACGGTGGTGAGAGATCTCACAGACGCCTTCTCCCTGCATCCATTCTCCTAACACTACCGCTTACAGGACCCTTCTATTTCCCTACATCCAGCAATTTCCGCCTAGCTTTGCGAGTGGGAGTCGTGAACGCAGCCCAGCTCCGCACCTGAAGGGGTCTTCTTGCCTCCATCACCGTTTTTCACGACTGTGAAAAGCAGGATTTCTCCTGATTGTTTTTACACGACTCTCCTCCCTGTCTGCAGCGGCCCCCAGCCCCGATATTGGCCCAAGCCCATCTCAATCCCGATCCCGATCCCGATCCCGATCTCGATCCCCATCCCCATCCCCATCCCCATCCCCATCCCCATCCCCATCCCCATCCCCATCCCCATCCCCATCCCCATCCCCATCCCCATCCCCATCCCCATCCCCGGCCCCGGCGCGGCTCGGGGCGAACTGCGGGCGGGCTCTGCCACCTTGTGGCTCTTAGGGAGACAAAAAAAAAAATCCAACCCGCTGCTCGCGTTACAAATTAAAATCTCCTCTCTCATAAATATCAACTTGTTAAACTCTGACTTCCGTTTTAAAAGGCAGAAAATTAAAATGTATACCTCTGTCTCAAAAAAATTCGGTAATTAGACATAATCCACAGGTGTTATTTTAATGATGCCAGCTCTTCACACACACTCGGGCTGAGCAAATGCAGAGTGTTGTTAACTAATTATGTTGTCTTAATTTGCCAATTTAAAAAAAAAACTTAAATGTCCTGAACAAATAAAATCATTATCTCGGATTTCCTCGGCGAACCTGCTCCATCTGATGCCTGGCACTCCGGGTTTGGCTGCACTTTGGGGCAGCATTTGGAGGGTTCTGGGAGGCTCCAGCAGCCCTCCGGCACCAGGCAGCGACCGGCTTTGCGAACCGGGGATGCTCACAACATCCTCACTAACAATATCTGATAGTGGCTTTAAAAGCCAGTTTGTCTCCCTCTATTACCTTTCCAGCCCGTATCTTAATTGACCAGGGACAAAGCGTCGCTCCGGCGGCTCCTATTGAGCGGAGCTGAGCTGATTCCCCCACCCTCCCTGCTTTAGACAGCATGGGGGGCATCTTCTCTTTCAAGGAAACACTTTTCATCTCTCGGTGCCACTGTGGCCAATGACAAACTTCCATCTAACTTTCTCCTCTCAAAAATGTAAAGTAAGAAAACAAAATCTATGCATCATTTAAAGATGCCCCAGGATAGCTTTGAATTATGCAATCCGCAGTTATGTGAGCTGCTGTTTAAGGGATTCTCTGGCTCTTTTGTGACACTGATCAATCCCCTCTTGGTTTTATTTAAAAGACCCAGTCACTGAAGCATTCAAAACACATTATTCACATCTTTCATTCACATGCCTGGAAAATAATGCAAATAAACACATAAGGAAGAATGAAATATATGCTAACTAGCTACACTTTTCACAGGTTGGCCCCTCTGTAGAAATCATTCTGAGAGGAAATAATGGGAGGATTAAAACCAGCTTTCAGTCTATTTTAATCCAGGTTCAGGTCATTGCCCTTGTCATTCAGAGGGTTTGTTCCTAAGGTGCAATCAAATTGCACAGGTTGAGGCTGTTGTGCAGAAAGGTCTGTTGCTCTGTGAAAGGCATTCCCTTGGCCTGTGTCTGAGCACTCCACAGGCTGTTCTAAATTACCCTGGCCTTTAACATCACAAGGTGCCCAGAAAAGAGATCAAGCACTTGTTTAACAGGGCATATCAGCCACCACACCGTTTCCTCTCTCATATCTCTGTTTACCAGTGGCCAGCAGCAGGATCCAGGAGTGGTGTAGAATGCCAGGACCAACTCTTGTGTGATAAAGGTGTGCCCGGCCCTCTGGGGGCTAATTATCTGGGTACAATTTAGAGTGATCACCAGAGAATCTTCTCCCAGCTAGGCTGTGTGTCAAGGACTGACAGTTCAAGCAATTTTCAAACATCCACAGCTGGGGTGCTTATAAAAGGAGAATTTCAGAGCCATACTAAATTACCTGCCTTGGAAATCCTGGTGCTGAATACAGAGTTGGGTTATTGATCTTGGAGGACTCCAAATACAAATTCTACAGCCCATCCCCGGTTAGCCTCCTCCCCCTGGGACCAGACAGGAAAATGATGCTGTCAACCTGCTGCCCACCCTTTCTAGAACCAGCTTTAGTCCTTTGTTTCTCTCCTCTCCCAGCAGCAATCTGACTTTTCCATAGCTCATCCTGCAAGGTTATTTACCACTGTTGGAAGGACAGCTGGGAAAAATTCCTAAGAGGGGGACTATGCCTCCAGATTCACCTCCCCATCCAGCAAATATTAACCATCCTGAAAAGACAAATGCCCCCTCATAAACATAACCAAGGCAAATGTATGGCAATGTACCCTAGAGGATGCTATCCTGGACTGGTACTCTGTGGACCTGGACTGCAGCCTTGTTCTGCCTCCAGCTTACTTTGTATGCATTTTCTCCACCTTGCAGTCAATTTTACAGTAGCTTCTAGCACAGGCACTTAGGCATTTGAACTGCCAAATGAGGTTTTGAAAGGTGTGCTCACATTTGCATATATTTTCCAAGAACATGTCTTTATTTATGCCTCTCTCTAGTAGTAAATTTTAATCCTGCTAACAGCAGGAATAAATGTAGTGGGCAGAATAAAGTAGGCTCTAGGAGTCTAACTTTTTTTTTCTTATTCTCTTCAGACAATATATAGCCTTTCAAGCTCCCCTTTAAAGGACAAAAAACCCTCTACATTGAAAAAGGCTTGCTTTTTTTTTTTTTAGCTAAGCCATAGACAAACTTATGTCCCTCTGTAGAAAGGGAAAAGGAGATTGAAACAGCCTTAAGACAACTGAAGTATCTTTTATTTCCTATACTATTTAACGATGGTTGCTATTACTTTCAGAATCTAGTATTTTGCAGGTAATAAAAAGAGTGAAAAATCAATCAAAACAACAGAGCTCATTCCTAGAGGACAAAAAATCTTCAATATATAACTGACTGCCAGAAAGCAAGTGTTAAAATATCCTGCATCAGGTAGAAGTGCTGCAATGAGGAATGGAGACAAAACACAGAACTATAAAAGAGACAGCTCACATTTTAATTGAAGAATTGAACAGCGGCTGACAAGGCTCTGTGCTCTGTTTCCGTGGACACTTTCAAAAGGCCGAGCTGCAATGCATAACACCCAATTCAGGCTGCAATGCTCCTGAGAGGGTTCAGGGACACAAACTGCTTTTATTATTGTCAGTTAGGCATCAGCAATCCACTGGAAGTGAAAATCAGACTTTCCCCGCTAGGCATGCTTGGGAGGCTGACACAGAAATCTTACTAGAAAAGGTACAGAAAGGAAAAATAAGCAGGAGGTTTTACAGAGTCTTAGTGAGAAATTATTGTCATTGCTTCTCAAAGAGAACGAGGTTGTCTTTAAAGCCTCAATTCTAATGCCATTAAAGTCAGTGGAAGTTTTAGAGATATTTGAATAGCAGAGGGATTTTTCTCCCTTCTTCAGTTTTCCTTGCAGATCCAATTAATACAAAAAGAAATTGACTGATTCACCTATTGTTCAGGTCTCTCTTGCCTTGTCGTATGTAAAGCTCGCTCCTAAGGTCTGCAGAGCTGTACAGCATTTATCACACTTGTGAGCACTCCATAAATAAGTAGTATGAACTGTAATGAGAATACTAATGAAATGTGTAGCTTTGTGATTGAAAAATCTTCTTTCTTGAGTTGTATTTTTTAAGGAAAATTAAAGGGATGATTTGTAGCACCTGATGTCACAAAGCCTCCCAAGCTAATATATTGGTTGCCGAGTCACAATATTATGGAAACATTGATATTTTCTATGTAACACAGTCTTGTTATTTGAGAGGTATTCCACTGCCAATTAAAGATTCAACAGCTGCCACTGGCTATGCAAAGTTCCATTTAAAAATAAAAAAAAAAAGAGAGAAAAGATGTGAAAAGGAGAAATGTAGCACACAGGCAGAGATACCTTCAACATGCTTCAGAGGAGCATAGAGGGGATCCAGCAGGGCACAGGCTGCTGGCAGAGGAGGCTAACAGAGGGGGGGAAGGCAGAGGGCTAAAAGAGATGCTGATCCCAAATGCTGCCTTCAAACTGAAAACAAGAATTGCCATGTGGCATATCTAGTAAATGAGGCTCAGAGGATTAAAACATCACATGTGAGGCTCTACAAAGAATTGTTCCAGATGGAATAAACACCAGTGCTTCTGAGTCCTCTTGGTGCTCTGCTGTATGCCTGCCTCATGTAGCAAAGAAAAGGGTTAAATGAAATCACAGAAGCAAGTGACTTCAGCAGATGTCTGACCTACTGCAGAGATTGCTGTGGAGATCTGCCATGGGAAACTATATCAGGGCACACAGATGAGGCTAATTGCTCCATAAGGGACAGAAGCCAGGAAATACACACATGCTAAAAAAAAATTTAAAGAATTTAAAAAAAAAAAATAAAAATTACTTTCTTATATTCTAAATTTGGACAGACCCAAGGGCCAGAATTTCCCTGGGTAAAAATAAAGAGAGTCTGTAGAAAATCCTTTTGCCTTGCATTTGTTTGAACTCTGATTTCAAGCAGCTTTTTGCGTCTCTTTGAATTCAGGCTGCAATGACAAGCACTTTGACTAACATTTAGGCAGGTAGCCAGTAGGGATCCTGACATATTTAATGTCCCTTGTTCTTTATGTTTTTTCACTTCTTAAACATAAGCCTAAGAAACCAGACATGTAAGTATTTCATGCAATAAAACCTGTAAAGTCTTATTATCTCTGCCTTCCATTTCAGAGCCTCTTCATTTCGTGACGATGTTGTGGTTTTGGATTATATCACAGTGGAAAAATCTTTGGAGCAGAGACACCTTTGCTATGTGTTGCTAGGCTCCTCAGCACAGTGGATCTCTAATTCCACTGTTATCTCTATTTTTGTATTTTTGGGACAGCTTTCGGCATACACGTGTTGACAGGTGCTGCTCTTGTCTTCTTCCTGTTGAGTCATATCCATAAAATAGATATTCAGCTCTAAAGCAGCTGGATGCTGATGGGAACCCATGTTTTCACAAAGTGTTTTTGGAGCACAGGTTTAAATTATGAGTTTAATAACATATAATGGCATAGAACTTCTGTTAGTTAAACAACACAGCAGAGGAATTAAATGTATCCTTTTCAATCAGCCCTACAGCAGCAAAAAGCATTTTATATTCAAGTTTTAAACAACCCACAGAAATTATCAGGAGATTCTATTAGACCTGGTGAAGAAAAGCTTTGGCACTTGATAAAAAATTAGCAAAGCCAAACTAAAGTGATTTAATATTATTACAGTTCTTTCCCTAAAACATATGTTGTTTAACAACTTTTGATGCCAAATTTTATATAAACAAGCCACTTTTATTTTCATGAAAACATGAAAATTTTCATTGCCATGTTTTTCTGTGAAAGTTTTCACTTTGATAGAAAAGAAGCTTTTGGTTCAATGAAAGTTGTGAATGCCTCAAAACAGATGTTTGCTGATAAATTAATCTCTGTAACTGAATAACCCTTCTGTAAAGCTATTGATATAATAGTTAAAATAAATAAAATTATATTACAAACTGTTCCTACATGGAAAATCCTTCCTCCAGCACAATCTATATTTTGTTTTAAAAATTTACCAGTAAAGAAGGTGGGTGAGATAAAGCAGCTTTCACTGTCATTGTTTCCCATTATCTCCCTTTAGGATTGAAAGAGAATGTTCCTTTCATGCCTGTGCAAAAGTTTCTGTCACCAGTCTCTTGATAGTCTCCATACTGTCAGTTCATTGATGTCAACAACTTTGTGGTTGCTTCATTTCTGGGAATATCTCCATTCAGTAAAGCTTCTCGGACTGCGACTGTAAGAAACAAAGAAATTATAATAAAATTAGCAGTAAATAATTAAAACTAATCCTGGACTTAGTACAACTAGAATACCATGTTCTGAATACATCTATAAGCCATAGCCAAGAAAAAGACATTTCTCATAATGCAAAGGAAAGTAAGAAACTATTTAAATGTCCAAGTTCTCTACTGGAACTATGTGTATATGCGATTACAGCTGTGTAAAATTATTCACAGGTGTAAATTTTATTCAGGTTGAAGCTTCATATTATTCTTGATCATGTCTCATTCTTCCTTTCATTTAGAAATCTCTTTTTGAGACTCATTTCAATGATCAATCTTTTTATTATAAAAATTAAAGTATTTGCTGTAACATTAATTAATTTTTCCCTGCTGTAATTATTAGAACTGAGCAAATAATTCACAATGAATAATTCATCTGCTGGATGTAAGCTCATTTTCTGCTTGCTGAATATCTGGTAGCAAATCTACTTTCCAGTTTATTTGCTAATCAAAATCATCTGATCATTTTGGTAAATATTTCTTTTCGTGGATTGAACCTGAACATCTCCCTGTGAGCCTTTGATAAACTATGCTTGCTACCTGATCTGCATTGGTACATCGTAATTGGTTTGGTGAAGCATGTGACTTTAATTTTCTCAGTTTGGTGAGTACTGCACTCTGGGCATGAATACATCTCTATATGAATTTAAATATTGTTTTCCTGCCAGTAGAATTCAATTATTCAAATCTCTTTGGGGGAAAGACCCCCTAAAGGAAATGTGGATATGTGAATCTATCAAATGCTGAGCCAGTATTTCCAACAATTTACATACAGCTTGCACTCAGTTTTAAGCAACTATTATGTTATTGAAAGAGAAAATCAGTAGTATCAAATTCTGCAGCCATATTTTCTGACCTCCAGTTAAAATGTAAAGAGTTTCCGTGTCATGGTGGATATTAGGCAGCACTTTGTGTTTCTGAGAAGTCCTTGCTTGTCATAATGAAAGAAATTGTTCAGATGATGAATAGCACATCTCTAAAGATTTATTGCCTAAATTGGAGAAAGTGGATTTTGCCAGAAGTGAGAACATGGGGAAAATGTTAAGAGGTGACTTCTACTTAAAACAATCTATTCCTGACTTAAAGCCAGTAGGTAGTTTCAAATATCCTTTTCAGTTATGGTTTTAAGGTGACACTCCTTACCTGAGTGATGAATCTGATGAATCTTTTCTGTATAGTAGTGGAGAACCATCCCCTGTGTACCTGTAGGGCATGAAAAATATCACCCTTCCAACAAATGCACCATCCTCAGCCATACTCTGCTGCCCAGAATATCTGGGTGGCTGACTTGTGAGGAGACAAATTTCTTCTCCTCTCCTCTCTGTATCTTTGCTTTGATGTGTTTTGTTGTTTTTTTCTTTTCTTGAAAGACCCATTAAGGAAATACTCTGTGTGCTCACAGAATTCAGAGACACCATGTGAAATAGTCCAAAGGCCATTTTCTTCACTGTTGTATAATGGGAAGGGAGCAGATCATTATGACATTAATTCAAGAAAATATTCTACCAAGCAGACTTATAAGCTCTCAACAGGAAAAGGCATAGGATATTGGGCTAATGGGCAATGTGTAGCAGAGTTCTGCCTACTTGATTCCACAAGAAAAACTGTTGTTATGCTTGTTAACTGGATTAATGAGTTTTTCTCGATTGGCATAGGATTCTGGTAAGGCAAGAATTAAAAAAAAGAAGTTGAAATTAACATTACCATTGTTTTAATGCAATTGAAACAATTGTCTTCTCATTCTCCCAATAACCGCTGAATATTAGCTTTAATAAAATAAGATTCCAAAATTTTAAATAGTGTTGAATTACATTCTCAGTTTAATAAAATAACTTGGCATATTACAGTACAGAAACAAGGGAGAGAATATAACATCAGCAGGGTTTCTTGTTCATTAAAGAATTGACTTTTTAAACTCTCAAGCAGATAAATTTGCAGCTTCTCAGAAATAAACCATAATGGTACATTTTGTTTTCAAGATAATTATTATTTCTCAATAATCTTAAGTCACATAATAGGACATTTTACACAGATGAATGTTTGTTTCCCTCTCTGTTTTCTTCTCTTTACCTTCAGTTTTTTGTTTTTCCACTACCTCAGACTTTCTCAGAATCAATGTTCTGTAACGCAGCCCCTTCCATTGCCTTGCTAACCTTCTGTGCCCTGAACAGGCAACAATAAAAGAGGGACAACAGATGAAGGCAGATGATAAGTGATGAAGGCACTTATAGTCCAAAGAAATTTTAAGAATGATGTCTCATTTGTCAGGCATAAATCTTAGGTGGGCATCCTGGCATAAAATAAGTTTAATTAAAATGGTTGGAGTTCACCTGTGGTACTGATGCCTACATTTAAGCTGAGAACAAATGTTTCCTTAAGAGTCACTTCCAATGCACAACTCACGCCAACATAGGTTAGATATCAAACCACCAAAATCTTCCAGAAATGTTCATTTATGTGCATTTTCTTTTAAGATAGTCTATGACTAGCTCAAATGTAGGATTTGCATAGAAGATTTATAAAATAAGGTGTCATAAAACAAGACCCAGGCAGATAAGTGTAGTGCTCTCCAGGTCTCTAGTCCTATCATCAGGCACAAATTGATCATGGAATTTCAAAGGGCTTTTTTCTCCTCAGGTTAAATTGTTAGGAACCACTGCTATTTCTCCCTTATTCTGAAGAATGTGCAGGAATGCCAAGATGTAGCTGTCCTGATGTCCCTCAAGACCAAAACACAGAAAAAGGACTGTAGAATGCTATATTTATAATCTGGCTCTTTAATTAATATAGGTTTGTTGGGAGGTATTTTTGGATGACAGGTATAAAGATGTGTGAACCTGTGTCCTCTGGACCAGGCTTCAATAGTATAATTTCATTATTTGATATGATTGATAGTGAGTGGACTCAGTGACCCATATAGCCTTTCTCAGTCTTCAGGGTGCTGAGCACGTGTTCTCCTAAAAATATTTTGCATTGAGGTATTTATTGCAAAATAATCTTTGGGGAGCTTGTTATCTGCCATCTTTAAAGACCTTTTCTTATTTTAAATAAATTCACTGGTATACATACTCATCATTTGCTTGGCGTGCCTTTAAAATGAAGTCTGGGATATTACTTACAGGAACACCCAGAATGGAAAATGACTGTCAAACTCTCAAAATTTTGGAGAGTTCTCCTTTGACATGAACTTAGAACTTCTTTCTGTTTTTCCTTTGTTTTTTTAGCACTTTACATCCTCAAAATTCTTATAAGACTTTTATGACCACTTTTATTAATTCTATTTATAAAATATGATGGTCTTGAGGACTAATAAGACAGAACTGGAATTTTTTTTTTTAGTTCACATACAGAAAACAACATCATCCAGTTGATAATTTCCTTATACAGCCTCTCCTTCACTCCAATAGTACCTAAAAAAATCCTATCAAGTTAAATCTAAGAGCTCTGAATTAACATCAGACATTGTTTTGATGTCTCTTTAAACCAAAAGATGAATTTGGGAACATCTGTAACCATCTGTGGTTTCAGCTCAGCTTAGACAAGCACTGTAGATTGGACAAAGCAGCATAACATTTCATAAGCTTCACCAAAACTCTGCAGCAGCCCCATGAGAGCCACGCAGTGCAGACTTACTGCCCCACAGGGAAGCACTGCAGCTGGAGGTCAGGAAGTTGTTTTCTATTTTTCCTCTTCCCTGTGTGCATCAGAGCTTGATGAGTCTCCCTTATTACCAAAAAAAGCACTCATACCATCAGGCATTCCAATATTTCTAGGAGTGAGGTCTCTTTCCAAAGCCCTGTAGCCAGCAGAAGTGGTTAAACTGCTGCTGAAGCAAGGACTTCTACTGACTTTCATACCTCCAAGCTAAAATGTCATAACCCACAAACTAAAGAACCAGGCTTTCACATTTATTTCCCTGTCTGTCAAAATGAATACTCAATTATTTACAAAAGCTGGAGCAGCTTCAACAAGCAAAACTGAAATGCACCAATAGGCATGCTAGAGAGATAGAAAATCTATATTTAAAATCACAGAGAGGGGAGTTGAACTTGCAGCTTGCACTTCCCAAAAGCTGTCGCAAACACCAGGATTGAACAGACAAGAAAAAGGCAGTAAACAGAAGTATATAGCATGAAACATTCACTTTTTTGAATTAATTTCCCTTGTCAATTCAGTATTTGCTCCCAAATTTCCTCTGCATAACTATAGTGGCAAAAAAATTATCCAATATTTTCTGGAGTCAACCAAGATATTCCTTTCAATCTAAAATGATTCTTAGCTTTGATTCTCAGAAGCTGGGAGAGAAGAAAACAAACAAATTTTCTTTTTGGGTTGACCCAACATGACTTTTTTTGTTGTTTGAACACTGAACAAAAAAAAATCAGGGATATATCTCTGTTTTGAAGGTCAAAAAGAGTCAGCAAGGCCACTAGAAAAAAAACAAGGAGTGCTTCTAAGAAGCAAAGGATATTTTTCCATGCATTGTGTGATTCAATCCCAGGAGAAAAGCTGTGAGAATTATAAACTTGAGCAAATAACTTATTCTCAAACTGCCAAGCTAAAGAAATGTAAGGGTGACCTGTAGGATACTAGTAGTCTAGATAGTTAAAGGTGTCACAGAGAAACACTAGCACCATGAACTTCTGCCACAACTAAACTTAAAGACAGTGTACAGTTTAGAGTACTCATTATTTAATCTTAACTAGGAAAAGTTCCTAATCAGTCTCTAAACTAAGATCACTTTGAACCACTTCAGGTCACCTAAGATTCTACTTGGAAGAAGGGACAAGAGAATAGTACATGCACGGAGAATAGGTGGCAGCTTCATAGCCGGAGATAAGTGGGGAAAATGAAGCCCCAGCCCCTAGTCTTTGCTGACAGAATGCTTTCAGCACAGCCAGATGATTCCAGAAATAAGAGGCTGAGATCCAGCAAAGCACTGAACTTGTTAACTGTAGTAATTTTGCTGTCAAAAGTATCTGGTTTGGGAGGATAAATATCCCCTTATAATCCAAACTTGCAAGTTGTTTTCTCTGGCCCACTGATATTGCTTCCGACAGAAGCTGAATTTCCCTCATATATTTCTCATTCAAGTCTTAATTTTTGCTGTACACAGCCAGGAGATGCAGCTGTCTCAGTAGGAAATTATTGTGAAGTCAATGGAGCAACAGTATTTACACCATATGGATATCCAACATGCACACTGGAGTATCACACAGGAAGACAAGCTATTCTACCCTGTCCCTAGCAAAATTTACAGGCATAATACAGCTCTGAAGGATCCCAAAGGAAAATATTTAACATATGTCTCAGAAGACTCATATGATTCCAAATTACTAAAGTTGCTGCTAAAGGTCCATACAGATAAGGAGACCTGGCTAGCTATTCCAGCCACTGGCTTTATTAAAACAGTCCAGAAAATGGCAATGCTACTATGTTATCACATTTGGGAGGCAAGGAGCAGATTAAGAAAATGGGCTGCAGCAGGAATGCGAGTAACCCCATGGTGGCCTTATTCAACACCCCTTATCCCTTTGTATAGGGAAAGCCCCATTCAGAGAGATGAAATTCGGATGTCCCTGGAGGGGCCAATGGCTCTGCTCCTCCATGGGCCTGTGCCAGTCAAAGGCAATCTGTCTTTCAGCAAGAGGCAGTGCTTTTACAGAGCTCAGCAGCAGCCCAGTGATTACTGAACTCGACGTGTTTCACATGCTTAGCCATCGGTTATTCCGGAGGCTCCCTGGAGCTGAAAGCCTGGCCTCCCCAGGTCACTCTGGCTGTCAGATCAATCACACCAGTGTGCCTGCACCAGCAATGTAGGGAGTGTCTCCTAGGGCTAAGAGGACAACATGCAGAGCACAAGAAAGGCACAGGGCCAAGTGTTACATGCCATGCATGCATCCAGTTTGGAAAACCTCTAATACCTCCAAACTTGAACAAACTTAGGTAATAAAGAGGAAACCACACTGGGACGCAACTACACATCTGCAGCTCATACTTCCTTCAAATGGATCCAGAGAACACCAGGAGGCCCAGGCAGTGATGAGCAGCTGTAATTCAGCTGGAAAATCTGACTTCCCTCTGGCCCCCACAAGCTTATAAAATGGCAATGCCAGAATTATGAGAGATTGGCTTGAATTGAACCTGAAAGAACTTCTCTCCACTCTTTGATACAATTGCCATACTACATCTGCGTTTTTCCAACGGGTATTATTCATGTTTTGTTGGATATTTTTTTTAATGCCCAAACTGGGGACTCCAAATCTGCTCTAGACACTCAATTCCATTGTTTTTCCTCCCTTAGTGTAAAGACAGAGTCCTTCATTTGACAGAAATCCCGTGTACCCAGCAAAGTGCAATCTTGGACATAGATACTGGATTATTCCTTTCTTTTTTATTGCAGTTTTGCATAATTTTAGTTAAGATATCTTTCCTATGTAGAATACCACCTAATCTCACTGACTCTTTTTGCACAACATTCCCAGAATACAAGTGCTCTGCAGACTACACAAGAACACAGAAATACCAAAACCCATGATTTAACAGAAGCCCTTCTTCAAAATTCTCCTTGTCCTAGCAGAAGACAGTGGATAGTGATTAAGGTACACACGACCCCAACCTTTTGGTAACAGCAAGGTGGAATTTTGTCCTTGTGTTCCCATCTGATTGAGAGGTCTTAGGGGTAGGGACTGCACTTGCTTTGTGCTCCTGCCACACAATTATCTGCAGCTCACAATCATCTGCCTGCAGTGGGAACAGCACAAACAACATGGGGTAGTTTGAGGGGGTGGTTGGGTGAGAGGCAAGACTAAAAGAATAAATAGTAGTTGAGCAGTGATGAAAATTCCCTCTTAGTAACTGGTGGTATCCTATGGTGTTATCACAAGGACATTTGTGACAGAGTAAGGATCACTAATTATTTTCGATACTCCACCCCTACCAGTTCAGTTCTCTACATTGTCAAGGCAATGAAAAAGATAAAAAGTTACATGGAAAAGCCATATATTTCCTAAAAACATAAAATTGAAATATTCAGTATACACATAGGTGAATGAGAAACTTGTGGCTTTTATTTTGTTAGAATGACTTGAAGTACAGCTTATAATGAATCAAAGTAATCACTTTATTTTTCCTCTTCATAATCTCTTCTCCCATTTCTGATATATTGCAGAGACAGAATAGGTAAATTTTATTTATTTATTTATCTATATACTTATTTATTTTTAATTAACTGACTGGTCTTACAGATAATTTCTTGGCAGGTATTCTTTTTCCTCCTTCTACTAACTGACTTAATTAGAATAAAAACTAAAGTCAGTCCATGTTTCAAAAGATAAAACTTTTCCCTGGTGGGACTGAGAGCAATTCCCAGCATCCTTCAACAGAACAGTTAATTTTCTATTGCCATAGTTTTGAAAAGCTTGCAGATCTGCAAATAAGAAAATGTAAACTGCATGTCAATATAGTGTTCTGTCCTGATTTTTTATTCCTTGATTAGTTTTACTTTAGCCATAAAACAGGAAAGTAAACAAATGAAATCATGAATCTAAAGATCAGTGTGTTATAAAGGAAACACAGTAATTCAATTCAGTAGACATTACCTGTTCAGCAAATGTTTCATGGATAAACTCATTACCAGAGCTGCTCAGGGACATTCCCAATGAGCCATTTTCCATCAGAATATTCAGTACCTTCAAAACCCTTGTAAAATCCCTTGAAGTTTTCCCAAAATTTCATTTTGGAAATAGAAAAGGAAGGAAATTCTCCAGAGGGTTGAATTCCCTTTGACAGGGGATGCAGATCTAAGTATTTTATTTTTTAAAAAAAAATCTATCATAATTTGAATATTCTATTTGTGTATTACTATATTTTGTAGCGCAAAAATTTTTAACCTCAGAATTAAATGCCTGAATAGTCTTGTAACAAACTGTTTCTAGCTACATAATAAAACTTCAGAGTAAATTTCCTTCAGATAATTTTAAAACACTTTGTTTTAATTCTCATACAGAATGCAGCCCAACTCTAAAATTTCAGAAAATGTCATGTAGTGGCACTCCCTGTCAAATTCCACTTGAGGCGTTCAGAAACATGGTTTAGTAGTGGACATGGCAGTGTTAGGTTAAGAGTTGGATTCAATGGTCATAAGAGTTTTTTCCCAGCCTAAAAGATTCTAACTCTTCTACTCACTATGGGATTTAAATCAAAACCCTCCTTGCACCACTTAACATCTATTTATGTTCAGGAGAACAGTTTCCTCTGGAGGACAGTGTGAGAGCTGTCACATTCTCTTCAAGATAGTGCAGGTCCAGTGAGCAGTTTTAGGAACTGATTTTTGAGGCTCTCAAAAAGACCTGAAAGTCCCAGATTCTGCCAAAGTTCTACTACGATTTCCTGTCTTACTTTATGTAAAAGCAGGATGATTTTTCATAAAGAATGCAACCAGGTTAAAAAGAAAAAAAAAAATTAAAATAACACAAGCCAGCATTTCTTTAAATAGTGTTTTATACAGCTTATCTTGCTCCTATTTGTGTCCATTTCCTGGGAGCCAATGCTGCGAATCAAGTTTAAAAATATGATTCTCATTTGAGATTGAAGATGATCCGGTAGTCAGAATCAAATCATATCAGTCAAGACAAGCATTCTAATTTAATATGTGATACTTGTGCCCTAAGAACATTGGCCATAAGGATGCATTAAAGAAGCACACGTGGCATTTCTTTGTCCTGTCTTTGCTGCTGTCGCTCCATTTTGAGGATAGTGTTTCATAGGTTTCCTCAAGAGACTCCAAGATTCTTTAAGCTTCAGTCTTCATTACTTCTGTCTTCCCTATGGATTTTTCAAAACCAGGTCCCCACATTTCCCATCTGTCACTTTGGGGAAAATCCACATTGAAAACTTTAAATAAGGTTTGCTTCTTTTTAAAGAGCGCCATAGTGCACCAAGCAAGTATTATTTGGCTTCACATGAAGAAGAGAATATGGAAATAACCATATAGATTCTGTTCTCTGGAAAGAGCTCTTAGTAACCTCTGTAGGCTGAGTGTAGCAGAGGTGTTTAATGTTGAGATAAGAAAACAAAAAGTGTTTCAAAGAAATTGAGAATTTACTTGAGATTACTTTAAAGACTACACAGTGAGATGAAGCAATCCAAGTCCTGGATTGAGGAAACATTTTGCTGATGTAAATGAAGGAAAAAGACATGACCAGGAAAAGATTACTCTTGTAACACAATAATACAGGAACTTCTTTTCTTGTTGCCTTAAAAGCACACAAAATGCTTATGCCATGACTTCCTTATAAAGCTGATCAGAATTCAGAGTCTGTACACAGCAGATTCCCCAAGTCACATTTCACATGCTCTAAACACTAATTAAAAATCTGCCATTTAAAACTGAGATACAAACAAACTATATATTGCAATTTTTATTCTATTTTAAGAGAAGGTTGGGGTTCCTCCCCAACAAAAAAAATTACTCCGCTTTAAAATTAAGTATTTATTATTCAGCTGTTCTTTTGTATTTTAAAATGGGACAATGTAATTCTTCATCTGTATTCGTACTCAACAGGTGTGGATATGCTCTCTGTAGATGTATAGATCATATTCTCCAGCACATAAGGCAGTTGAACACATACCACACAAACTTTGCCAAATTCTGTAAAACTGATCACTTCAAATCACAGACAGTTTAGGAAATATGTGTGTATGTTTGTACTTCCAGACACAGCAGTAAATATCTTATTCGTCATTCCATGCATCAGAATCCTGAAAAATCCTGAGTAAATTTCAGATTTACATAAATATGCTTTCAAGTTCAAAAGTATAACTTCCTGAATCTTTCACCCTATAACTTCTCTGGAGTACTGATTAATTTACATGCATTCCCCAGCCTTATCAGCTTCCCATTGAATTGGATTTGACCTTGCCTCTGTGTGATCAGATCTGTGTCCAAGGGTGAAGCACTTAAAATTTAAAATTTGGATGTAACTGCTGGAAAAAAAAACAAAAAAACAAAAACCAAACAAACCCAAGCAGACAAAACAGAACACACCTGTCATATTTTATTTTAGTGTAAATCATTGATACCATTCAGGTAGGGTTTTTTCTCCTGAATAAATCATAGAGTGAAGAGCTGCATCATATGTGTTGTGCCTTTTCAAGATAGCTGGAAGTCTCCGTGCATTGAGTCTGAAGTGGGCTGGTAAAAAATCCTGTGATTTTTTTTTTCTCTTATCCTTTGAAATCTGCATTTACCCCTTTGGTCCTTGTTTTTGTGTAGAGTTTCAAAGCATATTTCCATTCACATTCTCTCCAACAACATTGTTGAATCAGATTTTTCCAACTCTTTTCCCTAGAATGAACACTGTTTTACCGCTTCTCATCCTCTAACACTAGCAACCTTGCTGTGGAAGGTTTCTGATATCTTTCAGACAGGACAGGCAATATGTGTCAGGAATCTGGCCAGCTCTAGGTGACTCATCACATATGGTGGCACCAAATGAAACAGGTTTTTTATAAAATTAATCAAAATTTGTAATCCAAACACAGCAGATTCCCCAAGTCACATTTCACATGCTCTAAACACTAATTACAATCTGCCATTCAAAGCTGAGATGCAAAGAAACTTTTTTTTTTTTTTTTAAGAAGAGATTCTCAAAGGCAAAAGGGCTGTGATATGCTTGTCTTACTAACATGCAGCAGGTATTAGGTGCTGCTTGGCTGAAAATTTCCTCTGAAAGTGAGGAGTTTTACTGTGTTTCATACTGTATCACAAATTTTTCATCATGTCATTGCAAAGCCATAACTCTGTTCAAGTTCTTTCCAACAGGCCCATGAACTCTGGCAAACCTTTTGATAAATATCTGAGTTTTAAGGCAAATTTTATGTTACACCATCAACATTACCAACAATTTTAATACACCTCAGTATGTTGAATCTGTATGTGGCAGCATATGCAATTCCAGGCAACCAAAGAAAGCACTGCAGCCACTCATTCAGGTCTGACAGCCATTGTTATTAGTGCCATAATTTTGTACTCATTATTGGAATAATTTGGTACTATTATCACCAAAATGCAAGTTTCTTCTGCTTTTCACTTTCATGCATTCATCAGTTCTAGTCACACAAAGATTATACTTTTTCTTTCCTCTTCTTCTAAGCCTTTCTCTCCCTTAAATAAGTTGGACATCTTCTTTCAGATAGAAAAATAACATAGACTGGCTCACCTCCATCTCTGGTCCTGTATTAAAAGCTCTAATCAATTATGGTTTTGCATCTAGTTTTTGGTGCACAATACTACACACATTCTTCTAACCTCTTCTGCCCTTCATGTCTACATATAGTACAAGTGTAAATAATTTTATTAATTCTCTGATGGCTTTTGAATTGTGTATATATATAGAGAGAGTTTATATATGTATATAATTCATATTTTTTAAAATAAATATACTGAAAGAGAAAGACAAGAGTGAAACCCAGTTATCAGAGTTTAGCACTGACCCATGTTGTTATCTGCAGTAAGTTACATGCCAGCTGTGTGAACAGGGGTGATCATGAGAGAAAAGGCCAGCCCACAGAGCTCCCAGATTCCAATTTAAGCCATCAGTGGGTTTTTAATATGCCCCTGCCCACAACACTAAATTGTCTGAGTGAAAGGAGCAAAATGCTGCTCCCCTGCATGGAAGAAACAATCACATGTAAGCAATAACATCAGTTTACCCTCAAAGTAGAGTTCATGGCCAGTTCTGTTGTAAAGACAGTGCTGAAATCCAGTAAAAATCAATATCTAAGATTGGGAAGTTCATATGTTTCATAAGGAGTATTGTCAATCTCTCTCAAACATCCATAAAATTCCTTAGACTAATCATCTTTTATCAGCAGGGTTGGTAGTGATTAAACAAGGATGATAACACTAAGAATATTAATTTTTCTACTTACAATATTTTATTTTTAGGAATACTTTCTGTGCATCTTAGACTTACCATGCTTACCAGTTTACCTGTATCTTTTATCTTTTGCCTGTTCTGAGTTTCTCTGGAACACCTCTGTTGAGGATGAAGCATCTCACCCAGGAGATGACACTAACATTGTGTGCTGTACAAAAGACAACTGGGGAACACGATCAAGCAGTGCACCCATAATCACTGACAGTGCTTCTATGCTAGCCTTCTCATCTGCTCAGCTCTTCAAAGCTTCTTTCCAAGACAAGGGAAGACCTGCAAAAGCCATTTCACGGGGTCAGATCCTGGGGGACAGCATGAAAGATATTGTACCAGACTTGGTTTCCACCATCTCCGTCCCCCTGGAAGTAACACAGGCCCCTAAGCATATGAGGTTCTTTATGGACAATCAGCAAAAAATGTGGAGGTTCCCAGTTTTCTCTCACTGATCTGTTGGCCACTGAGGTACTGAGCTCTGAAATGTGGTCTGTAAATTAAGCCTAACTAAACAAAAAGCAACTCTAACTAAAGTAGCTCAGCAGGCTTTGAGCTCTCAGGCACAATATGCAGTACAATGAAACCCTAGGTATGCAGCAAGTACCTGTTCCATGCTATAATAAAACAGCACTCTGCTCGGTGACAACACAGTCTTCACATCATCTGAGTATCTTTGAACTGAAAAAAACCCAAAACAAATTCACACAACATAGACACTTTTTCCTAAGGACATCACAGGGGCTACAGATGAGGCCAAAACTGAGTGCCACACCATGTAGAGATTCTACTTGGAAGAGATTGAACTTCATCAGTGAGGGGATGAGCCAGGCCATGCTGACCCTCTTTCACTTAGCAGCAAGAGGGCAGCTGGAGGATTTTACTGCCTGCTACCACAGCTGATCACAGCAGATGATCTGATTCATAAATTCATCATCTTCTGTTTTTAAACCTCTGGACATAGACAGAAGGGAGTTTTGATGTCACCAGTCCACTTGGCAACCACTTAGAAGGATGTTCTGGAAAATCATTTCTCTGATCAAAACACACTCCTCTAGCTTACTACCCAGTTATTCCTAGCCAATTTACATGCACTTGTACTTAGGCCAAAATTATTTCTTAGGTTAAGTAGCTCTTCTTTTTCCCCCTGCTGCTGACTCCTGTTCAATGCATTTGTCTGAGGTGAAGAAGTTTTAAGTGTTCTCTTACAGGTGACGAGTGCTTTATCTCTTTGGTCATCTTAGCAGCTCTTCTCCAAACCCATTCTAATTTCTATTTATCACCAATTTAAAAAATGGTTATTTAATGCAAAACATGTTCTAAAGTCTTCCATCTGGTGCAATTACATTAATGGCACAGCAGAAGCTTGATTTCCAGCTCTTACAGTGAGCATCCTTCCTTTATTGGTCTGTTCAGTAAGAAGTCAGACATGACAGATGCCTCTAAAATCTGGATTTCAAGGCTCGCAGTTTTGTATCTTAAAAACATTGTTTATTTTTATACATGGGAAGCTGTATTGGGCACCATTCCTTTCATTTTTCTTTGGGGTTCAATTTAGAGGCCTCAGCAAAGGTGGCATAGAGTCTGGGTCTATGCAGCTGTCATCACAGTCTCCTGTAATGCCTGTGTTGAATATTTTTTTGCTATTGCTTTGAGTTTGTGTGGCATAGTTTTTACAGTGGGGGGCTACAGGGGTGGCTTCTGTGAAAAGCTGTCAGAAGCTTCCCCAGCTCCAGGCGGGTCCAAGACAGACACTCCCAGTTCAAGCCCATTAGTGATGGTGGCAGTACACCAACTCTGGGACAGCAGAGTTACAGAAAAGAAAAATCTGCACAACAGCAATTGCAACCAGAGGATCAGCAACATATGAGAGGAACAGCCCTTCAGACACCAACATCACTTAGACAGTCAGTTGAGGTTTCAAGTTAACTATTAAGTTAAGCTTTACTTTAGATGAGATGCGCATAAACCTGGTTACTTCCATTACTTTCATACTCCAGGTCCTGGAAGAGGATGCTCTAAACAAAAAAAATTGTGCTTGATACATATTATATAGATCAAGTACCACCAAATATATAAAGCAGTAACTACACTTCCCATTTATATTTAAATACTTTGGTCGTTATATGATGTCATAGCTGGACATCTAAGGGGCAATTTCTCTCACTTCACCTTGACACCTACAATAATTACAATATTTATATATTATCTAAATTCCCTTTAGAGTAAAAAGAGTCATGTCAGTGTTTCGTGATTCATCTGGCATAATGAAGTTCTCTAGCTTGAGATGACAGGTGCCACACTTGAAATATCTCCTTTGCCAGTTTCAAAGCAATTCTAAGTGGCTAGCTCTGATTTGGATGTCTGCAACTAAAATGTAGGAGAAATTAACCTCTCCCCAGTTCTGCTTGGTATACAATAGCTTAACATACAATTCTGCTTGTGTGTTATGAAATAATAAAAATATACAAAAATAAAAGCCTATTTCTGATGGTAATTTTAATTTCAAACTGAAATTTTGTAAAATACTATAATTTTCTTTACAAATGGCTTTGGGGGAAACTAACTTTTAAAAAACTAGGTGCAGAGAAAAATTGAAAATCTGGACATCTCCTGTGAAGTAGAAATGCTCAGTTTGAACAACCCTTTTCACTTAACACACAAGTATTTGCATAGATTATACTAGAGAGTGATAGAAATACTTGTTCCAGTTCCTTAAAATCGATCAGTTGATGATGTCTAGGTACAAAAAAGAGTCTTTATGTTTGGTTTGGAATAAAAGAGACCATGTAATTTTGTATTTTACACTTAAAGACACTCAGCTGAGAATGCCATGCACATATTACCATCCATAATTTAATTTTGCATGTAATTTTATGCACACTGTGAATCCATCTCAAGCATACTGTGTCTACAGAAATCTCATATTTTGTAAGCAAATATCACTTAGGCTGCACACCTCAAGTTATTGTTAAGATAACCAATCACAAGAATGCAGCCCAAAGACACATGTACTAATTTGATAAATTACTTCCATAGATGTATTTATCCCTTGACTAATGAAGACTTTAAACCCCTAAATAAGTGAACAAAGGAGTAATGTTCCCAGAAGCATTTGCCTAAAGTAATTTGAGGTTATTTAGCAACCAGCACAATGCACGGAGTCACTGTAAATTCAAGATTGCATGCTGCATTCTGTTCAGACTTTACAGACTGCCAGGGAACTGAAAGAGCAGTTCATCCCCTGCTTCAGTGATTTCTTACGAGGTAGTTTGCCATGGAGCTGGCTAGATTTTTTAAAAAGGTTTTAAACCAGAAAAAAGTTAACCTAGCAGGTGACATATATTGAGGAAAGTACTGAAAAACATTGTGCTGTATCTTCCTTTCCCTTCCATTTATTTTCACTTACAACTCTAACACAAGGCTCAGATTTTTTAGTAGATTGGCTTTGTAATATATCTCCTGCCTTGAGACTCCAGTGCAAGGTTACTCTGCTTCCAGCTCCCACTCTGCTTAGATGTTAGAAGTGCAGAGAAGAGAGCTGCTGGCTAATCTGTGCAGATCCATTGGAGTGGCCCATCACGTCAGGACCAGATTCTACCATTGGCATCACACCTGCCTGTATGTCTAATATCACATGCAGCCTTGCACTTCACATGGATATCCACTGAGTTGCTAGATGAATGTTCACTGCACCGTCCCAGCAGGTGAACCCAGCCTAAACTTCTACTACTGCACCTGCACAGCTGCCTTGCCACCACTGCATGTTTGTCAAGGTGAGTGGAAAGTCATGGAAGACAAAACAATTCATCAGAAGTCCTCAATGTAGGAGCAGCAAAGACAGTTTGTGGTTTCTGGTAGTTAAGAGATGAGATGGCTTCACCTCAGAAATGACCCCACTTCACAGACTAACCATCAGCTTCACTGCAGTTGGGAAAAGAGTTGAAACGTTCTGAGAACAGGAACTAAATAAATATTATAGGTTCTTTTCTTTTCTTAATGAGCCATGCTTAGGGGAACTATTTAGGTGGACTAATTATAAATTAAATACTGCTTCACCAAGATGTTTTTGAAGTAAGAGAGGAAGTTGTGATGCAATCTGAAGTTATTATCAAGCATAATTGCAAAATTAAGAAGACTACAGAGAAACTATCAGTTGTGAGAGTTGGAAGCTACAGTCTTGTATAACTTGAGCAAAATAGCCTCTTCTAACATCTTCACATAGAGAACTATTAAAAGGACTGACCTTTAGCTGAGAGGAAATGAAAAAGACCTGTAGATTATAAAACAGAAAAGCATGTATGAAGAAACCTTTAAAAAAAAATAGTAAGAAAAGGTTATTCTTGGAAACTTATTCAGTGAATAGCAACTAAATAATAGAATTTACTTAAGCAAAACATTAAACAAATATATTATTTTTATATAAAAGTAGGCCTGTGACGTGATAATTTGAAAATTGTTATCAGCGTGTGAATTTCCTGCGAAGCCAATTTAATCTCTCCTCACAGGTATAAAAAGATTATATGCTCAAAGTAGGCAAATACTTTCTTCAGCAATGAAAAATCATTTCCAGGTTTATGGTTTTACAGATCTATTTTAATTAGTGTAGTGTAAAAAAAGTGTGAAATGGGTAATAGGTAATAGGTAATAGTCTTTTTTCCTCTTCCCCAAATATATGAAATCTATTCTGTAGGGTGCAAAATTCAACTAAAAATTAGCTAAATATAATTGTAAATGAAAGCAAAGCTGCAAGAATGTTAATAACACATTTTATATACACAAAATACGTAATATAATGGGAAGTATGTTTCACTTGGCAGATGTTTCCAATTCATATGCAGCATTACTGCTTTAGTGAAACAAACTTGCCACTCAGACCTGATCTCTTGTTTAGATATCTACAGTATTTTCAGGGAAGAAAATATTTCTTCATATTTTGAGATAGAAACATCACCCTTAACTTTAGAAAACCAGGATGTACAAGTTTGTGGGTTGAACCTCAGACTTTGACTGGCGTTGCAGCTCAGAGTCTGGTGCTCTGAACCCTAAAGCAGGCAAATTAACTGTACATTTAACATGTAACATTTTAATAAACAAGGAAACAAAGAGAAAGAAAGTGCTAGTTTGGCAAAAATAAAAATCCATGGCTGGAAGAGGTTTGCCCAGAGAAACTGTGGATGTTCCCATCCCTGGAAATGTCCCAGGAGAGGTTAGAGGGGGCCCCAAGCAACCTGATCTAGTGGGTGGCATCTCCTGTGGCAGGGGGATTGGAACATGATGATCTTTAAGGTCCTTTCCAACACAAGCCTGTGTATGATTCCCTGATTCTATGAAGGAACAAGTCAAGATAATTAAAAACCCTATCCATGGGCTAAGCCTTCCTCAGCGCCTTGTTCTGGTGGGAGGGTGGTATCAGTCCCTCTTGGCTCTCCTGTCTATGAAATACTTTCTCTATGAAAAAAATGTTGTGGCAGAGGTACCTGGCATAGAGCTGATGAAGAAGGCCATGTGTGGCTGTAGGATAGCTTCAGTTTTACTAACTCACTGCTCTTTGGGTGCCTTGAGAGCCAGGACCCCTGCAGTACCCCATTCCTTCATCAGCACCAGAGAGGGGCAGGAAGCTCTAAAGGCACAGTAAGTTGACATTCAGCTTAGAATCTTCCTCTAGAGGTTTTTAAAGGCCCTTTCTTCATCAGAAGTACTCCTCTAGATGTCTAAAATTTTTTGCTAAATCTCAAAGTCAATGTTAAATGAGCTGGTTTTCCCTCTGGCCTCGTCCCAACACCCCTCCTTAGCAACAGACACAAAAGTATGGATAATATCTACTGTATGTATGTGTTGGAGATACTGTCTGCTAAAATCAAGAGAAGACCTTGAGAGCTGAAGGAAAGCTATAGAAAAAAATATACATAAATAATGTATCAGAGAAAGTGGGGATTTAATAAGTAGAAAAAGTCCTAGATAATAAATTTGACTTTTAAACAGGAACAAAAAATGTCACTCTTACTTGAGCTGGATTTTAATGCAATCTTCAAGGTGTAAGAAGTGTGGAAAATCAATAGCAAATCCCAGTGTCCTTATGCTGAGATATTCAAAATGTTAGCTCTAATGGGAGTCATATAAAAGCAGCCATAAACCAGTGCTGATCAGTTCACACATGTGCTGTAAAGAGATACAGTTCAGAATTTAAATACCTCATATATCTTTTGTAAAAACCTTCCCCCCCTACAATAATAAGTTTAAAAAACATTGCAGTCTTTCTCAAAACTGAGGCCACAGATGTGAAGATAGATAATTTTTGAGAAATTATTTTCTCTTCTTGGGTAATTATCATTAATGAAAGAAAAAAAAAATTCTTAAATCCTAATAAATCAGAGACAGAATTGACTGACCATGCATCCAAATTGCTGCATTATTCACACTGGAATTACTCCAAAGATTAGCTACAAATTGAATTTATGGTTTCATTTTTCATAACTACTGTGTTGTGACAGATGAGAGGAATCTCTGAGAAAAATGACAGTGATGGACCCAATTTCCCAGTGCTCTATCTCCAAGACAGAACTAAACTATCTCTATTTACTGTTAGGTATTGTACAATCTATTTGGCAAGCATAAAAAGCTTTTATGAAATACAATATATCCTATTTTATACATCAGTCAGTAAAAAACTCGGAGAAAACCTCAACATTTCATTTGAAAAAGGAGGCCAATCAAATTAAAGTTTCACAGACTCTGTACAGTCAAAAATACTACTTTATACCTATTTAAAAGCTTGTACTCTAACATCACTGTGCATTTTGTCTCTTCCAAGGGCTCCTCAATGTCTGTGTAATACGTAGAATATGGAAGAAAATTAACATACCAGTGTATCATGAAGCAGCCACATCACACTAGGGTTTGGGATCTTTGTGGGGGGGTTGTTTTGTGCTTTTCTTGTATTGTACCTAGCAGAAATGGAGCTGGACTTTCCAGGGTATTGTGGCAATACAAGCTATAAATAATAATTACAATAATAATCTCCAATTTCAACAAAGCTTCTGGGCTAGCACATAAAAACTGAAATACTAGACTGCCAGATTTTAGAGACAAATGTTTTGCTCTGAAATGGCTCATATGTATCTTGTATCAAACAGGAAAAATAAAAACATGGGGCTTTTTTCATGTTTTCAAACTGGGTTTGTATAGTCCAGGCCTCTTGGGCTAGAAATAATTGAAAGCAAGTTTGAGATTACACTTAGGTCACAAACACAGTTGATGCCTGAAGCTTTTCAGGGACAAAAAATATGGGAACATTTATAATGTAAGTTAGATAAAGTCAACACAAGTGCCACAGAAAACTGCTGTTTAGGTATTGCTAGCACACTAACTGAGAACCTGAATTTTTCTTTCATATTAGAAAAATATGGTTTAATAACTGCACTAACAAAGAAAGGCCAGAATCTTTCACACTTATTCATATTAACACTCAACATCTTTTCCCAAGCAATATCACAGTCTCTGGTACAATCTCCTAAGTTTGAGAAAGAGGAGAATCACCCACTCTTTATGGTGCAGGGTATGTTTTTGATATGTTTTACTTTTCTTTTGCAGTACAGAGACTCATCTAAATGGCTTCATGATGAGTACAGTAGATCCACTAGCTCTCAAAATTTCTAGCTCTTCTCCCATAATTCAACTAATAACATCACTAATAACAGTGACATTAATGATAATTTGATAGAGGCTTTCATTATTCAGTTCTACAACTGCACTGTCCATTTTAGAAACACCAAAAGCTAGGGATAGAAAATATTTTGCTCGGAGTAATTCTGCCAGACAGAACCCACATCTCCAAAGTCTGTGTCCACCACTATTCACCAGAGTCCTCTAAAAGTAGATATGGGTATTCTATCCAGAAAGTCATCCTAAACCATGGGGTGATGTAACCCTATATGTGTTTCAAAATGTTGGTTTCCTGATGGTTGAAATAAATGCATCTATTGAAGTTTGCCATGGGTTACTTTGTACCATGCAGTTCTAATTCTTCATAAGATAGGACAGAAACCTGCCAGGAAACGACAGAAGGCAGTGCCTGCTCAGGCCTTGCTCAGATGTTTAACCAGTCCATGGTGTGCACCCTGGTCCAGGAGCAGGGTAATTCTCCCTCCACCTGAATACCCCAAGAGCTCCTTGTCAACTCCAGATTCATTAAAAAAAAATTCCATTTTCTGTCCTGATATAATGATAAAAACAATGGCATAAATATGCAGCAGGATAGATCAAGGAAGAAAAATTACCTGCCTTTGATGATAATTATATATAACTGTCAAAAAACTGAGCAGTTTTCAAAGCATTGCACAAAAAAGTTAAACTAATGAATCAACACAACGCCATCCTAGTTATTACAAAGCAAATTAGGTGATGTTAACCTTGTTTTACATAAGAAAAATAGAAAAGGAAGGACCTTATGTTTTAAACTTGGCATAATTAGAGCAGCAGCACATTTATGATTGCACACACATACTTTCTCTATTGAAAAAGAGTCCTAAATTGCTTATTCAAGGTCACAAAGAAAGTTTAAGGCAAAACAAAAAATAGACCAGTGCTCCACCTAATTTTTAGGCCTGTATTTTAAATGAAAGGCTCTCTCTCAATAAGCACACAAGAAATTGCTAGTCTTATTCTTTTAAGTTTTTCACTTTGGCAGATACACAATCTATATGCAAATAGTTATGCACTTATTTTTCTGTAACTGCATAAGCAATGATTTGAACTAGCTGCATTAGGGAGCAGCATGAATTTGGCAATGGAAATTACAGATGTGAACATTTTCATGTCCACTCTGTCACAGCCGTAAGACCCTGGTTTGGCACAATGAGACCAATGGATGCTGAATCCCAGTCAAACAGACTATGAGATGGACTGTCTCCTACTTTCCAATTTGCCTTCACAGCAAAGCATTTTTCATGGAGGAAACAAAATCAGTTTGAAGCAGGGATAACATTACGTACTTCTAACAAGTAGCTTATTTGACTTTATTGCTCTTTAGTTTGAACTTTGAAAATATGTTTGTGTTTAAACTGAAGTCTTTTATGGGAGCATAGTTTACAAAGAAATACATAGGAAAACTTACAGCATTTTCTAAACTTTCTCAGTTAATTTCCACTGTATCTAAAAAATTGGTAACTTCATTAATCATTTTATTCAGACATTTAATTTGCATTCACTTAATTTCCTATTATATTTTCTGAAATATTGAATAATAAACTGTTATTAAAGAAAATCATAAATTACATCATTATATGATTGTATACAGCATATTGTCTGCTGTGATATTTCTCTGTTTCTCTGTTTCTCTGTTTCTCTATTACTGTTAGTAATACTAATAGTATTATTTTCTAATATTATTTGAAGCTACTTATGTTAATATCCAACAAAAAATTGTCATTCTCAACAGTTTAGAAAAATACATGCTTTTGTCATGGTTTTATGAGAAATGTATAAATTTAAGCCTCTTTATTTAGTTTTGAGGTGAAAACTATATGAAAGGATCAAGACTAGAAGAATGGAACACCTTTCTCCCATTCACTAGCCAGCTCCCTTCCAAAGTGCTCCTAAGAGTGCTCCTTCTCACTTTACAAATTCTTACAGCGAGTATCTGTGGTACATGATGCTGAGGATGAAACACATTTGCAGATCTGCATCACCCCATCCCTGAACATTATGCTAGAACACAATATCCTTTGTTAGGAGAGAAAACGATAAAAATAGAATTATCTAAGTGGAAAAGTAAGTATTGAAAGGTAGTCCCATTACAAGCAGGAGAGGTAAAATAGACACAATTTAACCACTGCATTTACAGTGTCTAGACACTGGAGCATTTCAAATGTCTAATGTAGAATTATGCTCAGTTAGAGGCAGACTGCTCTCATGGCTCTCTGTTTTTGAGCTGTGCTCCTAATGGTTTTTGCAGTTTGTAGAATTAGGCTTTTCTGTTTTGTTCTGTTTGGGAGTTAGTGTGTTTTTGCTGTATTCATTCCCGTTCACAACAATAAACACCAAAATATCATGACAGTAGTTCCCAATGTGACTACGTTTGGAGCTATCAGTTAAAAATGTAACAAAATCTTAGATTAAAGCCTGTACCATCCAGTTCTTGAAACTCAGAGGATCTGCACAATTCACACTGACATCTCAAGTCTCTGTCTGCATGTGTCAAAAACGAATGTTAATTGCAAAGCTTTATCAAAAAATTACTCAACCAAGAAGTTTAAATGGTTCCGTAAACTAGCAGATTTCACCCCACAAAAATATGGTCACTGAAACTGACCTAATTCTGAAGGTCACATGCCTTCCCTAGAGCAGAGTAGTTTGCTGTAAACACCAATACTGAATCTGGATCATGCACATTAATCACTGTAGTTCTGGAGTTCCCCCTATTAAATTTCCATTATCAGTAAAAGTAGCAGTTGACACAAGAACAGAATTATTTCCATTGGTTTCAATCTCTAATTTTGAGGTGATTTGTTCTTTCAGACCATTTTCCATTTTCTCTTTCTTTAGCTTCAGAGTTATACATGACAAAAAAAAAAAAAATCCATCTCCACTCAGAAAGTTCTCAAAATTGTTTACCACATCTCTGGATAAGTCCCTGTGTGGAACATAAACAACATATGAAGCCTTGAGTGAGCCATCTTTTTTGGAGGAAATTCACAGTGAGAACAATGTTCTGGAACAATTCTCACAAGAATAAAAGTTACTGACTTTTTATGTGGTTCTCATTTTCACATATCCTGTCTTGCTTCAATATATCACAGCATGGAACTCCACTGTGTAAAATACTTTTCTAGTCAGTGTACACACAGTCGTTCATTAATTAGGAGCTCAGGATCTCCTTTGCCCCAACAGAATACAATTTAAGAATTTTGTACTATGGAAATGTGCTAATGAGAACTATAAAACAGAAAATACTGTGATACTCAGTGTGCTTTCAATTTTCTTGCATTTATTGCGAACTAAAAATATATTTTAGTCCATAAGAGCCTGGTTTTACTTTTATTAGGCCAAGGAGAGATTGGAGATTGACTCCAGTGACATCAGGTATAATGTCAAATGTGAAAAAAGCAAATATGAATAAATTGAATTTTATTGATGGGAAATCACCAGTAGAGAATATAGTGCATTTATGCATAAATATGCATTTTAAACACATTATAACATGCAATTAATAGACTACTTATGTATGGACCAAGTTTTCTTTTTGCAGAGATAACCAATCTCTTAATCTCACCTTTTCCAATAGTTTTAGTTTTTTTCATGTAAGAGGAACTGGAAAAAATGAAGTCCTTTTCTATTAGGATCCAACATGCTCTGTTATACTTGTCCTATAATTGAAACTAATGCTGAGTGAGGGCAGCACTCCTAGGTTTTGCTGCACAGTGTTATTCATGGATCAATTAAAGTTAGCAGCAGAATATTTGTCAAAAATGTATCCAGACCAGTAGAGATTATGTGTGGGGCAGAGGGAAAAAAAAAAAAAATCAGTTCTCCATTTTTTAGGGAATTAATAATCAATTTTTATATATTCAGTTAAATTAGGAAACTGATTTTTTCCAATATGTGTAGAATTCATTTTGACATATAGAAGCATGGCAAAGTAAGACATATTGTAATAATTAGCTGAATTATTCCTGGCATGCCATGAACAATTACAGGATTAATAACTACCCAACCAAATAGTGTTATGTTGGAATAAATTGACCGACAAGGGTTTTCAGTTAGGAAATGAAGCTCAGATGGATCATCAATAAAAACTACTGCAGAGAACAGACTTTTAAGAACTTCAGTGTTTTACATTTACAAAATATGGCTGTGATAACTGTGCTTAATGACTGGAAGAAGCAATTTAAAAATTCATTTAGATTATTTTGCTCCCTTTAATTGCCTGGTCAAAGCCACCATCTTTGGCAGACACACTAATGTGCCATGCAACCTATACTTAATTTTGTGTCCTGATCAAAATAAAAAACCTGATACAGCCCTTAATTAACTCCCTGCCTTCTGTACAGTTTTTACATTTACAATTCTGCTCAGTTTACTGCATGTGACAATGGCATGCAAAACCCTGACATAGACTACAACACTGTTTATTAGGAAGAGTGCAGCATGCAAACTCAGACTGAAATTCAACAAGGTATTTAAGTGCACTTGTAATTTAGTGCTTGCAAGAAATTCCATTTGCTACAACATCACTACTACTACTTCCAACAAAGTCCACAGTTTACTATTTAACTGAATCAGGATATTAATTCACAATACTGGAGCTCTTCCACCCTTTTTGAAAGAGTTAAGATTTATGTCAACAGCACAGGAGGTTAAAACACATATTAAAGCATGGATATTTGGCACAGCATAAATACTAGAGCTATTCAGGAATGCTTGTATGGACTTAGAGCTGTGTTTTTTAATTGTTTCACTGAAGCTAACAACAAGAGTCTTATGTCAGGTGAGCATTAGTCCAACCCTGTAATTTTATAGGCCCTCCAAAAAGAGGACCACAATTAATTTTTCTGACCATGGCTTGTTCTTTTGTTCTTTGTGAAAGAACACTTTCCAGTTTTTATGCTATTTTCAAAGTGCACTCTTTCAGAAATGAACAAAAGAAAACTTCCATTAACTCTTAATAGCAGGTAATATTGACCCATTATGTCAATGAGGAGTTTCTGAAAATGCTGCATTTTTGTGGGCACAGAAAGCTGACACACAGCAGGCTCTTGCAATCTTTAAATCTGGTTACTACACATCCTGTTAAACACAAAATATTTGGTGAGGAGAATGCAACAGGAATGCAAGACATGACATTAGGGGGCTGGGCAGAGCCTAAGGACTTGTTGGTCCAGACTTTTGTGGAGGTAGAACCAGATAGACAGCAGCATGGACTACACAGACAGGAGGCAGTTGGACTGTGAGGCTGACTTGGGAAAGTTTCCCTGGTGACTGATCCATTAAAGATGATAAAAGACCTATCAAAGGTGATAGTGGAGCTCCACTTCATGACAGGAGCTCCCAGCGAAGAGGGCAGCAAAGTCAATCTGCAGGCAAAAGCAGTAGTGTCAATAACTACGTGCAAGGACGTCTTACTTACTCTTTTTTTCTGTATTTTAGATCTTTTGGAAAGGAAAAATGTGCAGTCATAGATTCATTTTTCCTAGAATGTCCTTTCCCCCTCTTCTTAAGGTTCCGTCACAGCTTCCTACCTAAGGCTCAGGCAAAAGTTAAGCATCTTCATTAGGCAGATCAGGCTGAACATTAAGTGCTTAATCACATATTTTCTTATGCCTGTAAGAGAAAACTGTCAAGCTATGCCATACAAATGAATTTGGATACTTTTCAAATTATTCAAACAAGACTTCCATAGGCAGCTGCATTGCTTGCTTGTTTTTCTAAGCCCACCTGCTATCCCAGCACTATGTAAATTTGAAGTCTTTATGAGTTTGATTCTTCATGTTTTCTATGCTCTTTGGAACCATGTGTTGCCAAGATCAATACCCCTTCTAATCTACAATGTGACTTCCTTGCAGTTTAAAGCTTCCTCTACCCTGTGAGTCTCCTATGCACTCTTGCACATAATGGGCAACAGATAAGAAACTAGGACCAGAGAAAACAAAAAGAAAAAACCAAACCACCACACACACACACAAATCCCCTACCAAACATAAAACCAACTTAATTTCCACCTTTGAGTGGGGAAGAGGCTGGAAGGTCACATGGGTTTTTTTTAAAATATTTTCATGCAACCCCCATATTGCATCTGCATGCTGCTGTCATGCAAATAATAATGAAATACTACACCATTCAACTAAGAATCCATTTACTCCAACAAAGGTCAAGTTCACAATACCCTGCAGACCAGATATATATAAAACTGCTATCAGATTTATTTCCCTTCTAGATCAGTCCATTGAATTTACATACTTAAACAAACTAGCATCTAAAATTTGTCTCCTCGTCATTGCTTCTTTTATAGTCCTCAAAGGAAATTATTTTAGTTTCACATTTTATCCTGCATATCCAAGCATATCCTCACCTTGTTGCTGTAGATTTAGAGACCATTATCATGCATGGTTATATACCTGCTAAATTGACTTTAGTCTTTCAATGTGATCTAAATTGTGTTTAATCTGCTCCCTTAATACTAATGGTGCTCTGAGAGGTGAGCACTTCACAAGCTGAGGAACTTTAATTTGATGCCTTTTGTAGAGCCCGATTCTTCAAACACATCTTTATTTGGATAAAGGCACTGTACTTTCTGCATCAATATTGTCAATGTATGTGTAACCTTTAGAGGAATCTCCCCGCAAAATTATTATTTTCCCCATAGGAAAGACAAATAACTCATTTAATTATGCATTTACCTGCTCAGAATTGTCTTAAACTGTGGTTATATGACACAGCAGTTTTGCCACATCTAACATACTCACTCACTGGTGAGGTTTTCTGGGGAAAAACAACTTCTTTTCCTTTGGGGTATTCCTGCTCTGACAGATTTGAAAATACTGTTCCAGGTTTTCCAGTTCTAATCTATTTTCCTGTTAACATAAAGGGAGTAATATTCTTTCTTCATTATTATTTCTGCCCTCTTTTTTCATTTATAGTATTTGATGAAACTTCAAAATGTCCGTGTAACACCTAAAACCACATATTTAACACAAACTAGAGATTTTATAATCTCTAAATATATATTGCAAAATAAAAAACTGGAGAATACAGGGATAAAAGCTAACCGTGAATCAAGCTATATTTTGCTCTGAAACTCAACAAGACTTCACTAATTGTTTTCAATCCCTTGCTTTTGTGTATTTTACTGTTTGTACAACAGCTGTACAAAAAGCCCTTAACCAACAAGAATCTACTGCATACATATGTACCAGGAGGGACTCTTGAGTCATTTCCAATTGAAGGGAAAAAGAAGGAAAAATTTAAAAGCTAACATGGAAAAGTAACCCTGGTTAAAAAAAAAAAAAATAATCATGTGCTATCTTTGGCCTTTTCCACTCTAAAACTTTATATATATATATATATATATACATATACATACATACATACATATATATACGTGTATGTATGTATATGTACATGTATATATGTATGTGTGTGTACATATATGTATGTGTTTATATGTGTATATATATATATATGTGTGTGTATATATATATGTATGTATATCTATGTCTGTTTACATGTAAATATATATATGGGTATGTATGTATAAAGCACTCATTGGTGAGATTTGAGGTGTCAGAAAATTACAGTTTTCTTTTCCTAGGAAGAAGGGACAGATCACCAGTGGGTGGTGAGCTGAAGGTGATTTTGGAGGTACTGGAAGGTTGCAGCTGAAATATCCAACACTGATATTGTGACATCCAGAGGAAGATGAAATCCATATCCTAAGACTGGAGCGCCAGTAAGCCACAGTGCCTGGGCCATCCTGAAACATCAAGGGAGAGCATATCTGGTCCAGCTACAGAAAATCTCTGGAAGAAATTCATTCCTTGGACTTTTAGCACAGTTTTTGCCATAAAATAGCAACCCTTAAATAGTTACTTAAAATTTTGAAAATCTCGCTGCCATTATTACGCTTTGATACATGCCTGCCTTCAACTAAACAAAAGGAGGCTTCCATTGGCCTTTTTTTCTATTTCTTTTTCTTTGCACTCTGAGCCTGGAAACTTAAATTTTCAGTACTTTCTGCTGTTGCCATATCTGATGAGTATCACCTGCCTTAGCATTCGCCACACTGTCAGCAGTTGTTAACCCCCCTTGGCAGATTTTTGTTTGTTAACTTAGCTTGTCATTGCCAGCCTTGAGGTTATGCACACACAGATGGCTTATAGGCCTTGCTTTTCCTTTGTGTTTATTGTAATTGGAGCTAAAGAAGAAACTTGTAGCAAGCAATTTATTTTACAAATTTTCATTTTTTTTTCCCCATTCCTTCTCACTGCCTATCCACTGATCTTGAATCTAGCCATCATTTCAACTGAATAAATTCAGAGAAAAAAAAATGCCCAACAATTGGATTGTAAACAAGTCACTGGCACACTTTGCTTTGCCAGATTTGAGTTGTTAGAGAAGCAGCCTGTTCAAATATTCCACTGTTACTTGTTACCTTCATTAACTTTAGGACTGAGTGCCTGGAATTGTATGTAAATGCTGACATTAATAGATGTGAAAATTTGCTTTTGTGGTAATTTTTCTACGTGTAATTAAGCTCTCTTAGCCTTTACTCTTTCCACAAAAAAATCTTCCTATTTCCAAATTTTACTCATGAGTAGAGTTATGCTAGGAGCTTTACAGTGTACCTTGATGGGTGCAAGAAATAAGCAAAAGAGGAGCACATCATGCCTTTATAAAAAACATGTCTAATATGAAGAGCAATATTCACTTAATTCAATTTACTATTCTGAATGAGCTCCATGGCTTTCAAAAGAGCACTAAGCAAATGCAGTTTCTGTGTGAAACTATCACTTTTGCCTATGTCTGCCTTGTTTTTGCAGCATAATTTTTTTTCTGGTACCAAGAATATCTTAAATCTGACCTGAGTTTTAGGGTGGGCATGACTAGCAGCAGTTCATGCACAAAAAGTCACTTGCACTGTTGGCTGAGCCTACTCTTCCTTTTTTTATTATTAGCAAATTATTTTAGAATACTGATCCTTATGCACAAATAAATGAAAGATACTACAAGCTAGAGATTAAAAAAAATACAAACAACACATTAAAGAACACCAAAACCAACAAAGAAACAAACACACTACCACAAAAAAACACACACACAGCTTTATCTGCTCCAGCAAGACCAAAACAGTTTCAGAGAACTTCCAGAAGGTAAGAAACATAACTTTATTAACTAGGAATCCATTTCAGAAAAAAGAAAAAATAACCACCTTCTTTGGCCTTGAAGATCCCAGAAAAGTGCCCTGTGGGAGGGGAGTCACTGCAAGAAGCTGTCACCCTCTTCACAGAAGGCTTACTTTCAGTGGTAAAAAACCATCTCATCCATGTGCAGCTGCCAGTAATGGCTCTTGTTATGTGTTAGAACAGCAGCTCTCTCTCAGAGCTACAAAGTGCTGTTAGTGTCTTCTTTCCCCCTCCGAACATATCAATGCACACGTAGCATAATTCGTAGACTTGATCCAATAAAACTCAGAAAATATTTCATGGTTTCCCATACATCTGTCTATACTGATATATGTGTGTGTGTGTACATATATATATATATATATATATATATATATTATTGTGTGTGCAAGTATGCTGGGATTTATTTTAAAAAAGCTTTTCTCTTTTTTTCACCACCTCTATTCAGAACGTACTCCAGACTCCCCACATGAGTGTGCATGCCCCTCAGAGTACTAAAGAAATACACAAAGGGTTTTGAAATAAAAGCAAGCTTTTCCTCCTTTCTCCTGAAGCCACTGCCCCTACAGTTTGGAAGCCTTTCCTTCCTAGAAAAATCTCTCTTTCTTTCACTTTTCCATTGAAGCATTTTTTTCACTGCAGCTCTCTAGTTTTCTGTGTGTGTGTTCTCATGCTAGAGGCTGCTGATGGCGAGTAGCCAGGATCTCTAGGCTATCACAGGTCATCCTGAGATCAGTGGACATGCTAATGACTCTTTGTTTAAGACAGATGTCAAAAGAAATTAAGTTGTTTAGTGGCTTAAACACTAGGAAATACCAGAAAATACAGTCAGACCTCCGGAAATACAGGGAAGGGACCAAACAACACACTGAATGGATGTATTACCCCTCCTGTGTTCTCCTCCAGTGCTCCAGTCCTTTCCATTTCATTAAATCACCTGCTAACTGACACCCACTCCCACAAAATTCTGCAGGACTAATATGACATTTCGTGTCTCTTCTCAAAATGACAGAGACAGAAAGAGGCATGTGCATTTCACCATGGGCAGAGTCCACAGGCTCTACCTTCTTTATAGTCTTGCTACATATACCAGCCTCTGACCCCAATGTACCAGAATCTGTCCCCAGTTTTAACATAAACAGGATTTGCCACTGAAAACAAACACTGCCCTTTCCTCAAAGCATATGACATTATTTTGTATAAATCTCATAAGCGCAGAGATGTATAGAAATGATTTTTATATCTGACCACAAATTCTAACTGTTTCTAACTAGTGTTGTTTCACAGTAATGAAGTTACATATAATCTCAGAAAAAAAAAAAATTTAAATATTTTTAGGCAATAAAATATCAATGGATATTTAGAACCACATTTCTCACATGTGAAAGAAGGCATCTCTTCACTGTAGCTCTGATGGCCAAAACTAGCCATTAGCTCTGCATAAAGTAATTTGATATATTATGATATATATTTGATATATAACTTGGTAATTATGTTAATTATCTTATATTCACCTAGATGACCTCAGCCTTCAAAACAAACTTCTGCTTGCAGCTCCAACCAAAGTCTGAACATAGCAGCAGATGTCGATGCATATTAATACACAAACAGGTGATGCAAGCACTAATTCTGGAAGCCATTTCCAGACACGTGAAGGACAAGGAGGTGTTCAGGAGAGTCATCATGGATTTATAAATGTGCCCAACCTGATTGCCTTCTACAGCGATGTCACTAGCTTGGCTGGTTAGAGAAAAGCAATGGAAGTTATGTATCTTGACTTCAGTAAGGTTTTTGATGCCGTTTCCTGTAACACACTTGTAGAAAAGTAGGTGCAATGCAGCTTAGCTAGCTAGACATCAAAACTTGACTTAACAACCAGGTTAAGCAGGTCGTAAATAGTGGCACAAAATCTGGTCAGTAATGGTCTACCCCATGGGTCAGCTGTGGGTCAAATGGTGTTTAACTTCATTAATGACATCAGTGATGGGATCAAGCATGCACTCAGCCAGTCTGCAGACAACATGGTACTAGGAGGAGTGGATGGTACATCAGACTTAGTTGGGCTGCCATTTGAAAACACTTCCCTAGGCTGGAGAAAGGGAAAAACAGGAACCTCATAGAGTTCAACGAAAATGCCAAAGTCCAAAGGAAAACACCAAATCCTAGATGAATAAACCCAGGCACCACTATATGATGGTGAAGAACAGGCTGGAAAGCAGCTCTCCAGAGAGGGAATGGGCATCCTGGTGGTCAAGTTGAATGTGTCATCAATACCTGCTTGCAGCAAAGGCAGGCAATAGCATACTGAGCTGCATGAGGAAGAGCACTGCCAACAGGTCAAGGAAGGTGATCCTTTCCCTCCATTCACTTCTATTGAGGCCTCACTTGAAATTCTGGACCTATTTCTGGACTCCCCAGTGTAAGAGAAACATGGACATATCCAAAAAAGTCCAACAAAGCACCAGAAGGTGAGTAAGGAACTGCATGGAGCACCTCTGATAAAAGGAGAAGTTGAGAGAACTGGGAGGACAAAGCCAGGCTCTTCTCAGCAGTGTACAATTACAGGTCAAGAGAAAATGGGAAAAAAATAAAACACAGGACATTGCATCTGAACATCAGAAAAACCATTTCTGCTGTGAGCATGACCAAACATTGTAACAGACTTCCCAGTGAGGTTGTAGTCTCCATCTGCAGAAGTCAAAACTTGATCCACCCTGGGCTGTCTGTTCTAGCTCACACCACTTGAGCAGGAGGGCTGGACTATGTGACCTCCAGAGGTACCTGTCTACCTTACTGGGTAATTTTATGATTCAGTAATGCTGATTATCAGAGAAAGGAGATGTTGCAGAAAAGCTGGAGCTCTTTGAGCACCTTTTCCTACAGCTCCACACAGCTTTCTGAAACCTGTGAGCTTTTGAGAACATGGTTTTAAGGTATTAATAAAAGAGTTCCCAGAACTACATTTTTACTTCAGATTCATTCTTGACCTGGTCAGTCCCTAAGCTGATGAGCGGCGCAAGGAATCCCTGTGAATGGCAGACATCCCTTGCAGTGAAATTTTCCCTCCTTCCTGCCAATCCCCGAGTTTAGACACTGAAAACAATCATGTCAACAACAAAAAAAAACACCTCACTATCCAGTGCTACCTTGGCTGCAGCAGAATCTCCATAATGGGTGCTAATACCACCTCTGATTTCCCACCTTTCCCCTTGACAACCAAGAGCGAAAACGGTCAACACTTTTCCCTGAAGATGCATATCTCCAAACTGTGGGAACCCAGAGGAAGAAAGTAAAAGCATCTCCTCCCACATATGGGATGGGCTGAGATGTAGGTAGAGCCACAGTCTGTCCTCCAAGTGCTAAAGCTATTTTGTGGGTCAAAACAGATACATAATGTATTCTGCCTGGAAATTTTGGAAAGCTTATTGTCAGCAAACCATTGCCAGGCTATTTTACACAGCATCCTTGCCCAAGTTCTTATTTATCTTGCACATTTTAATTAAATCATTTCACTTTCAGCACTAATTCTGAAAGAGGACTCAACCAGTATTTGTTTATAAAAAGCTTGTTATAAGCAAAGCACTCATTAGGCTTTGCCTGATAATCTCCACTGTTCATTATCGCAGGGCAATTGCAATTGCTGTATCATTAAGCTTTAAATACTTTGCTCTCTTTATCTTCATTAGTGATACATGCTTTAAATTATCACAAACATGACACATTTTATCCCCCTTAGCTGACACAAATGCCATTTCAGAGACTTCTGCTATAATAGTAAATATCCTCCAAAAAGCCTCTCTGAAGATCATTTCTTTCTTTCAGAACCTTTTCTCCACATACTCATTAGCTGAGTGAACTCTAACATAAACCCCATCTGTTCTCCAATGGGAAGCCACAAATTTCTGCTGTCAATGAGAATCATATACTTTCTTAACAAACCACTTACATTTATTGATTTAAGGAATTCTCTTTATTTTGAAAACAGTCTCCGTAATATACATTACTGATCATTTTGGAAAAGAAATGGAACAAACTGATTCTTTCTACCTCCACACAGTACATCCCTATTCAGAAAACAACAGACTTCATAATACCTTTTCCAAGTGGGAAGTCCTCAACAAAATGAAAAATAAATATGCTTAAAAGACACTATTGAACTGTGATTTTTCTTGGAAAGCTTCTGTGTTTCCTTTATTGTACCAGAACAGGAGTGAGTTTATCTGAATGACACAGATAGGTGTAAAAATCGCTTAGGAGGCTGCTCTGGCATCTAAGTTCAAATAAGCAATGAGTGATTCAGAATGACTGCCATCCATGGCTGCCAGACCTTGGATGCTAACACAGCCAGTGCACAAAGAGTTAGGATACCTGAACATTATGCTTCCACCTGAATACAGTCCTTATTTCTCTCTTTTTTGTATAATACCCCTTCAGGCAGAGTAACTGCAAAGCACAGTCTCCATATCAACACTGTGTGTATGTAGCTTAGCAGAGAGAAATAGATAAATTTCCATAAAAAACATGGGTGGAAAGCAAGTTGAAATAGAATAACTCAGAGTTTAACTTCTTCAACTGATCATACATTTTACATTTGACAAAATCTTTAGGTAAATATAGGAATGCTCACTGGCATAGGTGCCTCAAAATGCCTCATCATGCCTTATATGTTCTCACCTTATTTAACCTTGTATGTATCTCAGTATGCCCATTTTCTACCTCTCTTTGGGCACCTTTTGCCATGATTAGGAACTTGAAGGCAAAAATACATACAGTTTAATGAGCTAACAGTAACTACCAGTTAATCCAGCCAGGAGAGATCGGTCATATATTTGCCACCCCCCCCCCCCAGGAAGTTAGCAGGTGAGTCTCTTCAAGCCAATTGGTATCATGGGGAAGCATAAGACCCTACAGCCCTCCAGAACAGGCAGATCCTCAATCCTGCTGATGTAATCTTCCACCTCACCACATTTTCTTTCAGAGTTTTAAACTTTTTCAGGTCAGTATTCTTCTGAGTCCTTGACTTAGAACTACTAGCACAACAATTTCACTTCCCTCTGTTTTTAGTTTTTGTATTTTGAGTGGCTTTAGTGTATGTATTTTTTTCACAACACAGCAGCATTTTTTCTCTGTAAATCTGAGCCAAGGTCACACAGCTGTGCTTCACAAACCCAAGCCCTGGAGCACAAAGAGCTGAACCTGTGGGCTGCTCCACAGGGTTACAAGCTTATACTTTTGCTTGCTTGTTTACTGAACCAAATGCATAGCTGGAGCAAGTTGAAGATTATTTGTTCCATACAGATGTGAACACAGCATCCACACTAACCAAGAGCTGATTATTCAGGGAAGACAACAAGCAAATCAAAAAACCAAAACAAGGAAAGAAGGGCACCGCTCAGTAAATTTAGCTAATAGGCATCACGGAGTTCTACTGGAAGGCTCATAAAAAGTAAAGACAGATACACAATCAATGGTATGACTCAGTAATTGCTTTATGCATGTGAACAATGTTTTCAAAAGCTGAAAACAATGTCTGCAACAGAGATGTTAGCAAGACGCGATGTTAAATTCCTCATATTCATTAGTGAATGTCATAGTGCTGGGTAATGAATTATTCTTGACACTGCTAAAGTCTTCTGTTGTCTGAAACCTTTTATCTTTGGCAGTTTAAAGTAAATGGCAGAATGGAAACGTGTGCTTCTCAAATGTATGCTGGCATCATCTTGCAGGACAGAAATTGGCATTTTGTTGACAATTTTCATAGAGCATTTCATACTGCACTGTCAATACTGCATCTAGTGAAATGCCCTGCATTCAAAAGTGACCAAAGCTGAAAGAAAGTTAATAAACAAACATAATGCATCTTTCTGATTTTGTTCCCAGGTGACACAATTCCTAATCTAAAGAGATAACCCTTGATTTTGTAGTAAAGGATGCTGTAGTAGCCAGGAATTTGGGGTATCAGAGTATCTCAAACTGCCATCTGTGTACAAATGGCCATGTGACTTTGGACCTTCTGTCTTAATGTAATTACAATAAGTAATTAATTTCATGTATCAAATGTGGTATGGAAAGTCTCCTGGAGTGGTTTTCACTTAAACAGTTTCAGCTGATATAGGTGAGCATTTGTTTTACTGCTTGATTTTCGGCTACTATGTTTTTCTTTTTTAAGTTACCAAAAACATGTTTTTGTAATTGCTAAACATTTGTTTTAAGGAACTCTGTTTGAGTATGTGTAGCATTCAGTGAAAAAGTGCTTTAAGTACATTCTCTTTCTGATTCTTCATTCCTTAGCAAGATAACTATATAAAAACTCCTCACTTTTCAGAAAATCGGCTCTGAGTTAACATGCCTTCAAAAAGAAAATGCTTAATTCTTCTGCAGATACCTCTCTTAGATTTTCTTTGGATATTTATTGTATTCTAATGCTGTCTCTCTATTGTTTTGCAGGTAGAACAGTTAAGATCGGAAATACATCTAAATGCATACATGCCTATCTAAGCACACATTTTGGAATGGTTAGCATTTTGGCTTCATTTGTATTTCATAAAGCTTTTTATAAGAAATGCTATGATAACTTCCTTCCTTGGAATTTTTCAGTCAGGATTGAAATCATTATTGTGCATTTCCCAGCTCAGTTTGAAAAGGGATTTAATGCTGTCTATAGGTGATATAAGTACACCACTGTCCTATAGCCCAATCAATGATGTCAGTGCAAAAAATTATTTCTATTGACTTAGTGGGCTTTTAATTAGGTGTCTGTAAAAAAACCCCAACAAACGAGCAACTGTGACTTAAGAATATTTCTGATACCACCAGTAAGGTAATCTTCATAGTTCAAAACCTTACTCTGTGTATGATATATTCAGCTGTACGTGCCAGAAGTTATTCAGTTAATTATATACCTAAAAACCTCTATGGTCACAGTTGCCTCCATTAAGCTCAATATAAGATGTAGGTAGTGATCCCTTTCGCAGAGGAGATATTTTTACAGAAATGTTTAGTTTGCATATAAAATAAATAAATACTTTGACCCATACGTTGTTTCAACCAACTCAGAATAAGATGAAGTTGAAATTTGATGTTGTGAGCAGCAATATAAATTATGATCATGTATTAAATTGTGGTGTCCTGGATGGAGCCTAATGTGGAATTATGATGGCTGTCAATTAGCTGCATTTTGAATCTTCCTTCATCATGTGCAAATACTTACCACATCATGTGCAAAAAAAAGGTCCTACACTGCTGTCTTCTTTGTGTTAAAGGCATCAAGCTCATGCTGCATGGACACCTTCATGACAATCTGTCACAGGGGAAAAACCTTAGAAAATGTAATGGATAAAAATAATATTCTCTTTTTCTCTGTAAACTATACTTAATTTTGTAATAAAAAAAAGTTGAAGCTATATGAAACTGAAACCAGAACACATATAAACACACCAAGCCACTAGAAGAAAGCCCTCTGTGCCAGCAGAAATAAGAGTAAACAGGGACAGGTGACAAAAACATACAACTGTTTCTGTGGCACTTTTCGATTTTCAACGTTTTTATAGTTATTACTGAGCTATCCTTCCTGGCACTGTAAGGTGTTAATGGCTGCTAGCAAGTCCGTCTTTGAACTGCAGAAAATCACAGACATCATTAAAGCTATTGAGAGTGCTAGGCATTCAGGCTAAGTGTAAGAAACCACTCGTGGACTGAAAGTGCTGAAACAGTAGATGTGACTGTCCAGAGCCAGACAGAAACCTGTGATTGAGATAACTCGGGGAAAACAAGAAAGCCTCCTTTCTCCTATAATTTTAAAAGTCTGACCAGCTGCTTCCCTCAAGCTTTGAGCAGCACAACCATAAAAAGGATGTCAGGAGACACTAAGATAAACATCTCAAAGCACGGCCACTAATGGAGGCAGAAGATGAACTTCTGGGAGAATAGGCCTCTCCAGGAAACATGGGCAAAAAAAAGCCATCTCACATCACCTTGAAAAAAGTTGGAGGTCGAACTTGAAAAAAAGGCATTAAGTCTTCCAATAAATCCCTTTTCAAGACCATCAGAACAGGAAGGGTGCTGGGGAGCCTGTACCTACATCTATTTCAATCAATGAGACTGAGAGCAGGGAACAAGGTCAAACACTGGACTACTGTAGTCTAATTCCTTGTTCATTCTTTGACTCTATTTATATTTTCTCCAAATTCCTATCTCCAGGATTAGTGCTCCCTAGGGCCCCAAGCAAGTTGTATGTAAGTTAGTTGGTACAACTTTGCCTTGGAATATGGAATTCACCTGCTAAGTTTCCTTTCCTCAACAAAAGGCAGAGTCCAGAGTGTCAACAGAATCAAGGAGTGCACAAAGAAGAAAAGATCAGAGCAAAAAACAGTTAAGGAATTTTCTGTATCTGCATTGCAGTGTAAAGGAATCCAAGGAATTTTGTATTTCATATCACTTTTTATTCAAAAGTTCCTAGATCAAGCAATTTTCTGCTTTTATTAACAAAAGAGGTTATGAATCAAATGGATCAATTGAATGGTCACATATCATCAGTTCTAAAGGAATTCAAGTTGAAATAGCTGAACAGCTTACCACTGCATGTCAATTCTCATTTAAAGCTGCCTTGTTATCAGAAGTCTTGGGAAGTAGCTAATATGGCATCAGTCTTGAGAAATTACAGAGAAAAGCTGAAAACTACAGACCAATAAAAGATCTAGCATATTCACTGGGTACATGAGTACAGAGCAATTAGGCTGGTTTATGGGTACATATGACATGCTGAAAAACAGAAGTTTCTTTAATAAAGAGACTTTCATGTCACTTGTCATGATGATAAAATCCACAGGAATCCACTGAGGGTGTCCTAAAGCAAGTAGAAAACAATCTAGTGCGATTCCCAAAAGACATGTGTCAGAGTCCTTTGCCAAAGGTTGTTTAGGAGCCTAGACTTGCATAGCATAGCAGGGAAGGTCTTCACCTATACAAACAACTGGTAGAAAGGAAGAAAACAATGTGGGAGTAAATAGCTTTCCCAGTAAGAAGGAGCCGTGAGTTGTTTCCCACAGGAATTTGCACAGGTGCCTGGACTGTTTAAAATATTCATAAACAATGTGGAAAAAAGGATGAAAGAACTAAGATCACTCACAATATTAGGTATTCTAGATTTACTGTGGAGAATAACAGAAGTGCTGCATGGATATTATAATACTCCTAAATAAAACAGACTGAGGTACTTTTTCCAGCCCTAACCTAAATGGTACAGGGTGGTAGTACCCACATTATACAGTACTTTCAACTGACTTTATCTGATCTTCTTAAAGCTACCTTAAAATGTATGAATTAGGTGTGTTTCTTTTTCACATTTATGTTCAAAGGGAATAAAAAATGTGAGGGCAGAACTACTTAATCAGAGTGGCATTTCTGTAGCAAAAAGCACATGCTGATTGTACATTTGCATTTGGCTTGAAGGTAGGTATGGATGTTTCAGAGTAAAAAGTCTCTATTATATACTGCTGGGAAACTATGTGGGATGGAGTGAGACAAAGCCGGAGCTTTCTCACCAAGCACATACTGTCTCCAAACCTTGAATGGACCTTAGTTTGGAGAGTACTTGTTGTACCAGTTGGCAGAAACCATTTTCTGACATGCCAAAAGTTAAACATAGGCCTAATTTAGGGCTCTCATGGCCTCAGACTCTGGCTCGTGCTTTCCTGCTTTGTCACTTGTCAGCACGGTTTAGTGCTCCCTGACACTCTTTTAGATAAAGTCTGGTTACTGTTTGGGAGGGAAGACAATTGAACTGGGATGTTTTCTAGTATAAACCAGAAAACATGCTGTGAAGACAGCAAGGAGGAGGACAGTAAGAACATCAGTCTCTTTTCCTTTTTTTTTTCAGTAGAGAAAGAGCTTAGCCCTATTTTTGTAAGCAATTCTAACCACCTTCAGGGACAAGTGATCATATTGGAACTATTAAGTTTTTCAATGTAGATGCTAATCCCAGGGGCACAATGTTTGAAAGCTTTTTGTTGCCCTGATTAATTTACTAGGACAAATCCAGAAGGACTACAAGACAAGGCAAGGAAATAGTAATATTCAGTATAGGTGAATTTAAAGGGATGATCATGGACGGAGGAAGAGGTCCTAACTTTATGTATGAAAGAATGAGCTCAGAGGTGGATAATATTTAGAGAGGTATGAGATCCTGGTCTTACAGCCCCAGGACAAACTCACCTTAGTGTTCAATAGTGGTTGAGGGAAAGATTAAAAAAAAAGCAAAGTAAAAATTAGAAATTATTAGAAAGGCTGATAGCAGTCTGAAAAACACATTCAAAGGTACGAAACAACTTCTGTATAGCACTGGAAAAGAGAGTATGATACGACATAAGTCTGTAAAACCACAAGTAGTACAAGATGAATCAATTGAATAGTCACATATCAGGAGTTGTAAAGGAATTCAGTTGAAATAGCTGGACAACTTATTAGGATAGGTACAGCTAGCTCTTCTTCTACCAAATCTATGGGTCATCAAATGAAACTAACACAAAATTCGTACCTTCAAAACAAATGAAACAGAGAGATACCACTCAGTCTGTGGGTTTTAACTGCCAAAACCTTGCCCCACAGCCCTCACTAGAAGTATGTTCAGGAAGCATCTGGGTAACCTCACTGAAATCCCTAAAGTAAATCTTGTCCCTGAGCCACAAATTACTGGTGGGAAGGAGAGTATACAGGGAAGTATCAAATACACTTGTTCTGGTCTTAATCTCTTTTGCAGGCCTCTGGTTTTGGCTACCATCAGGCACTGTGACAGATGGACCTCTGGGGTGGCTTGGAACAAGCACTGCTACATTCCTGTGCTTTGTGTTTTCCTGTTACGTTCAGAGGTGCAGGACTTTCCCCAGACTCTTTTCAAATAAATAGGATTGCTTTTTGTATAAACACACAAGACTGATGTTTGCAATTGATTTCAGAGCATCCTGAAAAAGGTTAAAATATTGACTAACTCCTTGAAGCCAAGCAATTGTACACACTTTGCTTTTCACATACACGCAGGTATACACAGGTGCTTGCTCAAATGAGAACACTAAATCTGTGTATCTTTGCTACAATGTGGGGAAGCTAATAAAAAAGAAACAAAACCAAACCAAAGGCTGGCATATTCCAACAATAGGCTTTAAAAGACTTTATGAGTTTCGGTATCCCATGAATGTGTTTGCAAATATCTTGCAGGAATTTTTAGCCAAGGGGACTGGGTTTTTATCAGACAAGGCATGAAGCCAGAATGTCTGCCAGTGTGGCAATTTGATGGTTGGACAATTTTTGTCAACCAAATGTGTATGAAGTGAATTTGAAATGTACAAATTCAGACCCTGGCAAGAGTTTGAAGTCATGTAACTGTCACCACTTCCAGTAAAGCCTGAGCTGCTCACATTCGGCTGCCAGACAAGCAGCTATCTGAGACACCTTTCCATGCACATACTGGATCAGAGATTTCTAAAACACGATTATTCCTGAGTCTCAGCAACTCCAAGGTAAAAAACACAGAACAAAACACACATTGCATTGGAAATAAAACAGCTCCACATAACAAGTACAGTAAAAGTTTACACCTTGCAGTGTGTTCAGCTGATTCAATGCCTCTGCTGCATGTTGTAATGGTGCCTGTCTGGGGTCAGAGAGATCGCTTACTTGTTTATGAAGGATTCCTTTCAATTCAAATCTTGTTTTCACAGAAGGTTTTTTCCTACTTTTCATGCATTGTAGATATAAGAACTCAGTGAGGAGAAAAAAACAAAAAGATCAGAAAATAAGAGCCAGTAGCTAAGTATCACAATTTAGCATTGTAAGGGCATCAACAAGAGACCTTCATGCTTAAGTAGGTGGAAAAAGGAATTTCAGGAATACTGAATCCTTCAAATTTTTAGCACAATAACTAACGTGATGGCAAAAAGACCTGTGACAAATAACTTTGTGCTCTTCTAATGTGGAGTCCCTGGGATTAATAGCCTTTAAAACCTTCCATTTCTCTTACATTTGATAGGGGTGCCCTAAGGGGTTGGTTTTAGGTTAAACCATGGAGTGACACTGACTCATTTGAGGTCTCTTAATGCCTGTCTAGGAACTGCTGGGTCTGGAGCACCTACTGCTAATGCTTAATGTGCTTTGCATTAGCACCTCATGTCAGGAGAACCTGACACTGGCAGATAAATGGATGTTTTACAGCACAATGTTCCCTTCTGCTTCTTAACTAATCAGCAGTAGCAGGAAAGGCAATAGAGGGGATTTGACAAGGTTTAATCACAATTCAATTTGAAAACAAATAAGTATAACTTGAAACCTCACTGGCACAGTTTTTACAATAACTTCTAAGCCTCCTAGCCTATGGAAAACAAAATAAGGCAATTCAAAAGAAGTAAACTAATGATGATAGAGCAGCTGGCATATGAAGATTAAAGAACAATTCACAACTCCACAAACACTACTGTCAATATTTTGTTGAAGTGGGAGCCACCCATAGTTCATATATAAGGAAACTGAGGCACAGTTTGGATTTGAAACCATTTTTTTGAAAGGAAATCCCCAGTGCTAGACTGCTACACAAATGTGGTAGGCAAATTGCTTACTAAAGGTAAAATTGTCACTTGTCCACTTTCCATGTTCTCAACTGAGCAAAAAATAGGCTTCCCTACAGCTTTTCTTTCCTCTACTGGCTATGTGATTTGCTGAATGCAGTCTAGAGATACAGATATCCTAAAAATGCATAAAGAGAAAGGATACAAAATTATGCAAGTGTCACCTTCTGGGCACTCTAGCATCACTGCCAAACTGGACAGCCTGGGCACTGGCTGTCAGTACCAAGCTATGATTTATTCAGAAGACCATGGGGGGGATGGGGCCTTTGGACCTATTTTGGCAAAGCTCAGTGTTAAAATCTAACATTAGAATGAGGTAAAACTGAGTTTCTTGGTACAGTTTGAATTTTCTGGGTGTCACTTCTCCACTTCATCCTGTACAATGACCTCCCACCCTTTTCCTAGAAACAACTACCCTCAACAGCAAGTGTAGCTATAATGACAAGTGATTTTACTTCCAGGGGCGCTCTGGAAGCTTTATCTACTGTCAAAGTCATAGGTATGTCATGCTTAAGCTATGACAAAAAATGTTACTGAGATAGTATTGCATGAAAGTCAGGAAATTATGCACTCATGAAGATTTAATGGGATTCCTGTCTATGTTGTAATTAGGATGCAGCATTTTAAATGTTGTAAACAACTCCTTTGCTGTTATTTTGTAGCAATGTACTTACATGGCAAACTTCAGAGTGTTTTCTAACTTTCAAGAATTTAATATTGCTTTAAAATCTTATGCAAAATCTGCATTAAAATATCAACCAACCAATGAACACTTTTCCTGGTGTTTTTTTAAAGACAAAGGCAAGAAGTAAGCTTGATAATGCATGAATTCAACAACCAACATATATATTGTGACCTCTGGGACTACAGCACAACAGCATTGACTGTTTTCATGGTAACCTACTAGATGGCTCCTAAAGAGCTGAACTAACCAAAGGGGTGATGTAGAAATGCATTCATGCACTGAAGAAAAAAGTGGTCATGAGGGAGAAGTTAGTCCAGGTCTTCTCCTTTTGTATTCCACAGACCTAGAGAACTTGGGTATTATGGGAGCAGTGTGCCTTACCTTTCCTCAGCAACAGAAGTACTCTTCTAAGTTCATGTATGTGGACCAAAAGCTACCTGGAAAGAGCAAAAGTTGAAAGGAATTTCATGTAACAGATAAAATACATTTCTTCTGCCTTAAAGTATTCATCCTGCAAAGTTAGTTTGCAAACAAGAGAAACTTCTCAAGGACATTTGCAATAGAATCCTATGGACAGACTAACTGCTGTTAAAACTACTAATTTTTTCCATAAGATAAGGCTTTTATGGCATTCCTTCTTACAGAGTCTCAAACCTTTTTCATTAGGGAAAAAAGGAAAAACAAACAAAAACCACCTTACCGATTTGAGTGGGGGATATTTAATGTAGTAGTGGTATGTATTGGTACTAGTGATGCTTCATGTGTCTACTCACCAGTCCTGAATGATTTCAGAGAGTTCAGAAAGCTGATGAAGTATGAAAATACTCAAATGAGTTTTTTGGAGACTGCTCCAGTCCCAGAAACGAACACATGAATCAGGAGTTTTTATAAATAAACTGCCAATTAGAGAGGTGTAAGAGGGAGAGGGGATTTTAGTTTGGTGGACTGAAGAGCTGTTTTCTAACTGAGGAGTTATGTGGCTTGCAATGCCTCCAGCTCATTAAAGGGGAAATCAATTTTACAGGGGACAAGCTGACTAGACTAGCAATAATGGCATTAAACTTACAACAAAAGGGGAGATTAAAAAGGGGCAGCAAATAAACACTCATTTAGCACAGTCAAGTTGTCAAGAACAAAATTAATCAAGACACTGAATGACAGAAAGAAAATAAATTCTTTAATTGCCTATTCATGAATGGCAGGAGCTTGTGTGGTAAACAGGAAGAGTAGGAACTACTTGTACTATGAGAATGAATTTGACCTGCTCGATATTACTGGAACTTGAAGGAAGATTTCTGTGATAGGAATGTTAAACTCACTCTCTATAAGCAATTTAGAAAAAAACAGAGTGGCAAGAGAAGAGAAGGCACTATGTGGCAATAACTGATTTCAACACGCTGACAACTATGTAGTAAATGCCTTTGTGTTTACAGATCAATCTCCCTTTTCACAGACACTGACAAGGACAATTAGATGAAGGTACCTACTTACCATGAAACTACCCTATGGAGCAGGATGATTACTCCCTTAAACCCCTACTTAAAAGGTCTATGAAGAGGAAGAAGAGAAAAGACTTTCTGCACTGTATGAGCTGTTAAAAAAAGGTTTTTCACAAGTGAGTATCTGGTTGAAAGATGTAGCTCTACAGGCTTGACATTTTGAGTAATAATATACCTTTAAAATTCTGAAAAATGATTGATAAAAATTTCCTAAATCAAAAAGTTTTGTGTCTGTCCTTTGAGAATTATGTACAAGATATCCTGACAGCTAAATCAAAATTGATTCCAGGACTAAAAGTTAGCTATTCCTTAAATGAAAACAAGAACTTGATTACATTTGTTGCATGCAAATAGATTGTAGAACAACATCATCTACTTCAAAATGGCCACATTGAAATATGAAAAATTTGTGTCTAATAAATAAGAGGAAGAATTTAAAATGAAAAAAATATGCAAGCAATATTAAAGATATTTAAAAGCACCTTAAGAGATTATTTAATAATTGCTATCAAGGCACAGTCTATTCTATACCAGTCTAGCTGAAAATATGAAGACAATGTGAACTTTTAGATATAAACAGGTTGGGCAGGTAGCCAAGAGAGAAAATGGATTGGATCATTTGAATTTAGGATTTCAATAGCTACCAAAGACAGAAGAATATAGGACGAATTCTATGCCTATCTGAGTTTAGTATGCTAAAAGGAACATTTAATATATCTGGTGTAAAAGCAACGTTACAGAAGTGTTTGTCCATTGTTAAATGGAAAGGAAGCAGTTGTCAAAAATAACACAGAAGAGACTGAAATGCGGAATAAATGTTTCAGCTCTGGGACTGTGAAAAAGCCAGATGTAGTCATATCATTTGAAGACAGAGATGAAATGTTACACTTAAAATAACAAAGGCAACGTGTTCCAAGTACCAGCTATCTAGGTCTAGGCTGTGTCTTTTATTTAAAAATGCATGTAGGTATGTTAGAAAAAAAACAAAAAGAGCCTAATAAGCTTTGTTAGGCCATTTATTATTATTTGTAATAAATCTTAGATTGCTGAGATAGATCCTGAGCATTGGATGGAAGTCAAAGTTATGTCCATATTTTGCTTTCAAATGGTGGGCATCATCTACTTGGATTTCTCCAAGGCTTTTCATACAGTTTTTCACAGTCTCCCCCTCAAAGATGGTCATTATTCACGACAGTCTAGACAAGAGGTCTATGTGTGGTAGGTGAGGAACTGACTGACCAGCAGCACACAGAGTGGTGGTAAAGAGCTCCTTTCCAAACTGGCAACCTGTCACAAGTGGCGTCTCCCACTTAGGCCCAATGCTAGGACTAATGCTGTTTAATAATTTATCTGGATGTTGGGATCAGGTGCACCCTGGTGAAGTTTGCCAAGGATACCAAACTGAGAGGGGAAACAAGCACTATGTAAGGGAGAGCAGTTCTTCAGGAAGATTTGGGTAGGCTGGAAGAGTGGGCTAAATAGAACCTTATGAAGTTCAGCAAAGACAAGTCTTTCAACTGGGAAAGCATATTCCAGGAGTCTGGCACAGACTGGAATCTACCCAGCCAAGGAGCAGCTCTGTGGAAAGGGGTCTGGGAGTCCTGGTGGACACACAGCTGAATAGAGGTGAGTGATGTGCTGCTGTGGCAAAGCAAGCCAACAGATTGCTGGATTGTGTCAACAAGGGTATCACCAGCAGAGATAAGTAATTTTTCCACTCTGCTCAGCACTTGTCAGGCTACACCTGGATTAATTTTGGTCTCTGCTATACAGAAAAAAAAGTGTGGACAGGCTGAGAAAGGTCCAGAGAGGGTCTCCAAAGACAATGAAAGGACTGGGAAGCCTGGCATGTGAGGTTAGGATGTGAGAATTGGGTTTGCTCAGTCTCAGGAAAAAGGGGAAACCATCTTCCAATATTTAAAACACGACTACAGCAACAATAGGGACCTCCCTTTTACAAGGAGTCTCATGGAAAAGAAGTGGGTTGATGGATACAAGTTACTACTGGGTGGATTCCAACTGGAAGCAATAGGAACATTTTTCACAATGAGAAGAGTGAGCCATTGGAATAGTCTTCCCCAGAATGGATTCCCCTAAACTGGACACTTATGATTCAGCTGGACAGGGTGATTGACCATGTTTTTGCCAAGAGAAGTTGGACCAGACGGTCCTTGAGGTCCCTTCCAACCTGGTATTATTCTATGAATCCTGTGATAAATGGGGTAGTCTAGGTAAATATATGCCAGTCTCTCTGACATCAATCTTGGGAAAAGTAATGGAACATCTGATGGAAAAATTGATTAATAAAGAATAGAGGGTAGCATATTTAATGTCATGAAACATGGTTTACGGACAAAAGAATTTGTCAAATTGCTGAGGTACCCATTTTTTACGGGTACAGAGGTACAGGGTAAAAGCTGCTAGATTTCAGAAAGGAATTACATAAAATCAGGATGCCAAACATAAAATTACTTTTAAACTCTCTAAAAGACAAGGCTTATAGGCAATTTTAAATTGGAAACATTAGGAGCATGTACATTTTAATTGATGTTTTTCCAAGGTTATGTTCTGGATTCCATGCTGCTAATACATTTTCATCAATAACTAAGAAAAAAATTGAAACAAAACTGATCAAATATGCATATTAAAAATGTTGAGAAAACAGTAAAGAGTAAAGGGAAAGATCACTCAAGCAAAGCCATTCTAAGCCTCTTGGTAAATTTGACAAGGATATTTTTATCAGGCAATGGACAAGACAGGCTCTCCTGAAGTTATATGAGACTATTCCTGAAAGCAGTTTCTGTGCATGAAACTACATTTGCAGTCAGATGACTTTGAAATATCTATAGAGCAATGACTCCAAGTGTTTGTTTGATTGGTTGGTTTTTGTATTAAAAGAAAGCTATTGGAGGTACATTGTACTTCACATATAAGAAAAACTGAAATTCCAGTTTACAAACCAGGTACATATAAAGCCTCAATCTTCCTCTTCACAAGTAGTCTGAATCTTCTAGTATGTTTCTTTGGGAGGGAGAAGAATATGGGAAGAGAGAAAAATGCCACAGCTACAATTAAATGGTCGATTTTATACAGATCTTGGTCCATCAGCATCCAAACTAGGCAGAAAGTAGGACATACACTGGATTTCCCTTGATTTGTTTTTGCATATAAATGTCCTCCTTATGGAAATTCAGTGAAAGTCAGAGAAGAGAAGGATGCAGAGGAGACAGATAGAAAGAGGATACTGAGTGCTGCACCAACCCAGCTTTTTCAGCGCAGGCAATAAGTGATCAAGACCTTCATCTGTACTGAAGAGAATTTGTCCCAAATTTATTTCGAGTTTCCCTGCATGGATTACTTATTTATTCACTGCATAACTTATTAGAAATATTTAAATCTCTAATTTCCATACCTCTGATGATTCTGTGTCCATACTCCTTTGTTGCTACTTAGGTTTGCAATTTGATTGGTTCAAGAAAGAGAGTTGCATAAGGAAGAAATGACCCAGAGAAATGAAATGCATAATAATACACTGAATATCTGACTAACAAAAGGCAAGTTTATCATCTAGGGGTTTGCAGTTCTCTGGCATGTATAAATTTGGAGGTTCATCATGTCAGAATTCTCCTATCATCAAGTTAACTTGATTCTTCTCTGTGGGTGTATTTACATTTCTTTAATTTGCCCAAGAGACATGTTTCCTTTACAGAAAAATGTCACCATGTGCAAGAAATGCAGCTGGTTTGTGAATTCACTTCAGTATTAAACACTATGAATCCTTTTCTTATTCCCAATAACCATCCATTAGTGATGCACTAGATCATGTGAATTACAGAGAACTCAGACATCTTTTTCTAGAGTATTTTTCTCCCACAAAAAAAATAAATCCATGTATTGCCTCTGTTGAAATTTCTCATCTGCCTTCTTTCCCCTTCTCTGTGGTTGAAAGCTCTTTATGTCTTCTGATCTCAGACATAAAGGGACACCACCTTGCAAACACATAGTCCTGAGAAGGATGTGCTGGGTCTGTGTGCCCTGTTTCCTGCTGTTGAAAACAAGACATTAAATCATGTCCTTATAATATTTTCACAATTAAAATTAAAATACTCCTGCTTTCTTTGTTTTGACCCTATAATTATTATTGAAAACCATGTGTTGATTTTCTCTCTATTTGTCAGGCTAAATGTATTCATGGTTAGTTTATATCCATCTGTTTTCCTGATGATGCCATCTCCTGAGTTAAATAAATGCAAGTTTTATTTTATAATAGTTTTATAACAGTAACATATCCTTCCTTCCATTTCAGTTCAGTAGGGACAGCAGTCTAAACCAACCTAGTTCTATTCATAATGACCCATAAAGCAAAACTTCCCCTTGTTTCAATGTATTTCTAGGACTTGTGTCCCCACACCACATTAAATGCACTTTTCTTTGAGGCAGGTGACCATAAATGAACATTGCTTTTCAAAGAAGGTCCCTTAAGTGCACAACATCATGGCCTTAGATCTCTCTGATCTCTGTTTCACTTTCATATCCCAGATCTGATTTAACTTTTTAAACAAATACATCAAACCAGCAGCTCGAATTTATACTGTTTTGCTAGTAAACAAAATTTTTTCTCATCTGCTTCTGCTTCTGACTTATGACAGCCCCCCTCTTATTATTAGTCCCTAAAACCAGTTTGTACTTTGTTCTATTGAAATTAATCTAATTTCTATTGTTCCTCCTCTCAAGACATTGCAAATTTTTGTTACATAAAATCCTGTTTCTCTGCTGTACTGAAAATGCATCTGAACTTGGAGTTATCATTAAATCTTGTTAGCAAACTGTAACTTTATGTGGCACCCACTCTTCCACAATAATTAAAGTGTTCTAATTTTTTTACAGCTGGCAGTGTGCAGAACTATAGCAGTCATGCCTTTTTGTAAGAAAAAGCACACCAATCAGAAAATACCCAGGTTCTTAATGACTCACGTCTGGGTGAAATTCCAAGTTTCAGTGCATGATCACAAGTTAACCTTGCTAGTGCATATTACTGTAAATGTAAAACCCACAATATTTTTGTTTCACTTCAATTTCAGCACAAAAAATAGACTTACAATGCCATAAAACTCCAACATTTGATTGTTTTCGTCCTACTGATGCACTGAAGCAAAAAATAACCTTTTCAATATCTTTTATCACTAAAGAATGCTGACTGCTCCAGGGAATTAACCCACCTAATGCATTCAGAATATTTTCTTGCAAATTTTGTTTCAGAAAGTTTGCTTTTATTTTGGAAAATACAACTAAGGGAAAGATGGAGAAGATGGGGATAATATTTCCACTTGGTTGCCACATCTAAGTTGCTTCTTTCTTTTCTCATGAGCTCAAATATCTCCCTCTTGAGGGTTAATTCTCATTATTACTTTTGTTGTGAATTTGCAAATGCATGTGACATTTGGTGTGAGTTTGTTCTTTCTGCAGATAAAGAAAGCACATACCCTTGAAGTTAAGGATGAATAAGATTTTAAGTCCTTGTGCTAAAGAACAAAACCTAAACAAAGGGATAGTTGTGGTGCAGCTTGACAGTATGATACCAAGATCTAATTCTTATTCATCATAAGACATAACATCTTTCAGTTATTCTTGTCTTTGACTTTACTTCTTGGACTTCCTTATAAAAGATGAAATACATCTTCCTCTTTATACCCAACTCTACAATAGGTGTCCTAGTTTAAAAGAGAACAGGCAATGAACCAAGAGAACTGGGAGGCTGACAGCAGGGAAGTCCATCCCCCTGAAGGCAAAACACACTTCTTTTTTATTAAAGTGTGTCATGGACATGCTAAAAGGTATTTACAGCCCTCGGTCACAGTGTTTTAAAAACACCTGCTGTGTCAAAACGTTTCTGAAGAGAAATGGACTGCACTAAGATGTGGAAAATCGATCTTCTGTTCCTCTTTCCTTTGTCTACCCCTGTCAGCCATACATTTTAGAAAACAGTTATGCTTATGATTGCAGAATACATTTAACATTGCAATATTTGTGGGCATATGTTGTAACTAACAGACAGTGGTGTGGGACTTCACATGCACATATTTGAATATCTGAGTCATGTAGTGCAATTTTTGGCTGGTTTTGCCACACTCTATAATCTTAGCTTAACCAAGTAAAAAAAATTTTCTTTTTGAGAAAGTGTTCATTTTCTGAAAAGGACCTATTCAAAGGCTTTATCCCACAAAACTCTGAGGATGCTGTATTACAAAGACTAAATATGTACTAGGCTCAAATATGTGTATCATACTTGTGATATACCATGGGAAATTTCCCAGCTAGCAGCATGGCTTATGAATCATTATTGTCAAGGCATTTCTACGAATCCCATAAGATTTAAGTATTTGCTTTCCCCTAAAAGTATTGAGGGATAGTTCTTGAAAGATTATCACTTTATATAAGATTATAATTTTAACATTGTTATTTTTTGTTTTCTTTCTTTTTTTTAACTTATTATGTGTTCTGAACATTTGTATGCCTTGTAACTGTTGTTGGACTATCCACAGCATGGAACAGCTGGTCACATCGAGGGACAAGGGGACAGATTACATATTAGGTTAAAGGGGGTACAAATACTTTCAACTGTTTATTTTATACTTTCTTAACTATTAAAAGTTCAGGGGTGTTTGTCCATTTGGGTGGCAGGGTTTTCTTGGCTGACTGACGAAGAGGACACTGCACAGCTGAGATACAGCTGCCAAGTTATCCATACCTGTTCAGCAGTTACACAAACAGCTACAATTTTTATTTTTTTTTCCACAGGGATGCACAGCATCAGCTGTGTGAAGTGGGGCACACTGGCCATATTTTGTATAATGCTTCTGTGAATATTGTTTTACTGCCAACTGAGAGGATCACCATGGGAAACAAAGAAAAAACCCTTCTGGAATACAGCTACTCATTTTGAAATAGTGCATCTAAAAGCTGCTGATTCCTTTCTTGCATAACAACATCTCCAAAAGCACCTTTTGCCATACAGCATGAGCATCAACATTTTATTTTTCCAATTTCCAAAGACCACAAGAGCTTTTTACTAATAAAAATGTGAATAGAATATTTTGGTGTGCCTTGATGTGCTGTACTAACCCACAAATAAATAAGCAGTCACAACAAATTTTCTCCTGCATCATATCAACATTTGATGTGGCACAAATATAGCAATATGCCTGAGGAAACTTCATGCTTAAAGAGAATATATGTTTCAAATAAAAAGTGTAATCTCATTTATATTTTAGTGGGAAACAATATATGCACAGGTAAAATAACTAAAAAGCAGAGATGAACAAATTCAAAGACAGAACAGAAATACAAATAGAAGTATATATTTTTTCACTAGCAAAATATTAATCCATAACATACTTAGCAATTTCACAGCTCCACTATTTCTTGAATAAGCTTCCCATTAGATAGCTTGGACATTATACGGCTGCCTAAATGTAGGTGCATAGTGCTGTCCTGTATTACCCAGCTTCACTTCCATCTGTCCTTTTTGAAGCAGATGAATCTCCTTTAAGTTCTGTGCCGCCTCTTAATGCTCCAGGCTGACATGTCAGATACTCCTGCATCTACACAGTAACCCTACATATCCACATTAGCCAACAAAATCACATTCTGTACCTCTGTCTCACAACTGGACATCTAAATTTAGCAACCCACAAACTACGTGAATTATACCTGCTTTGAGCCATCGGAGATGTCTTAGGGTACCAAAGACACAGTACTGGCTGACATAACGTGGGGCTTGAGGGAGATTTGTGCCCTCCTGGAGCAACCCTGAAGTTCTCTCTGGAACACTTCAGATCCTAAATAGTACTCAACACCTATTTCTTGACAATCAAATCAGACCCACTAATTTCTCCAGCCTTTTCCAATGTATCCAAGTGTTCCTCATCAGGACTGTATTTTGCATTTTTTTATAAACAACAAAAAATATGTAAAGCTTATAATACAGAAATAAGATCGTACTAGTTCAGCAACACCCTGGCCCTTTCTAAATTATTTGCAAAGGATTTAGCTGACTTTGTCATTTTTTGGTGTGCACAGACCATATAAACAAAGCATTTAAAGTTCAAATGCAGAAATTTGGCCACAGCTACAAACAACTAATTGACTAGTCTTAGCAATGAAATGTTAATTGCTGTCTGAACGATACAGTTCATAATAAAAGAGCATACAATGCTTAATCCCTGCCAATTTGGAAAAATTTTCGCAGATATGATTATCAAAAGAATCAGTATATGGGGTGCTTTCATATGCAATATGTAATCAAAGAGTCACCAACAGCCTCACCTGCAGGGAGGGATCTGTGAACACAGAGCTCCCATACCTGGTTGTTGTTATGGGTTTCTTTTTCTCTGAGGCAGAGACTTAACAGCTGCATTTGGCAAAAACATAATCCCTCTTCTTCAGCTTCAGTTCTCCATATCACTTATTAATTTCTCAAATGTCCAGCCTAGAAATATTTTCTATTACACACCACTACCAGGCTACCACCAGCAGTAGCCTGGTAAGTATGGTCCTCTTGCACCTTATACTCGACCTTCCATACTGATTCAATATAAAAAAACAAAACACTGAGACTAAAATGTCAAATTAAAAGTCTTTATCCTGTGAGCTGAAGATACTCAGAGAAAAAAAATGAGTGGCTAGACCAGTTTCTCACTTTTGTAGGGAGAAGGAGTCAGGATACAAGGAAAGGGAAGCACATGCAGCCCCTGCCTTTTACAAACTCTGCCTTGAAGCCAGATTCAAGTTCCAAGGAAAAGGCTTGGCACAGAGAGGAGCAAGTAGCAATAATTTCAAATAAATTAGAAAATGGAAATGAGAAGTAAAAACACTGTAGCATTCCTGCTGTTGTTCATCTCAGTCCTTTCAACAGAATTTCAACAGAGTCACTAGGTTGGAAGAGACCTCCAAGATGATCAAGTCCAACCCATGCCCTAGCACCACAAATAGACCATGGCACTGAGTGCCACATCCAGTCTTCTTTTAAGCACATCCAGGGATGGTGACTTCACTACCTCCCCGGCAGACCATTCCAGTACTTTATCAGCCTTTCTGTAAAAAACTTTTTCCTAATATCCAACCTAAACTTCCCTTGGCGTAGCTTAAGGCTGTGTCCTCTCATTCTGTCTGTTGCTGCCTTGTGAAAGATGCCAGCCTCCACCTGACTACACCCACCTTTCAGGGAGTTGTGGAGAGTGATAGGGTCACCTCTGAGTCTCCTTTTCTCCAGGCTAAACAACCCCAGCTCCCTCAGCTGTTCCTCACAGGGCTTGTGTTCCAAGCCCCTCACCAACCTCGTTACCCTTCTCTGGACATGCTTGAACCTTATAACAACTGCCCACCTCAAACACGGAATCCAAGTTATCTAAAGTTTAAAAGAAGGTCTCTATGCCCAGAGGAGTTCCCACAGACATCTTGGACATAGTTTCTGTGTATGTACACATCTGTACACTTGCTTCCAGTTTATAGGCTTAGATTTTGCAAGAGACCAAACTCACCATGCATCCAACGCAAAGTCAGTCCACGGTAAGGGCAGACACATCTCACACTTGACACCTGGAGACAGCGGTGTTTGGAATCTGGTACTGCACACCCAGATCAGCAGCCCTGGACATGGAGCCCCTTCACAGCTGGGGCTGGACCCCTGGGGAAATGTAATGTGCCACAGAACTGAGTGATCTTGTGGGTTTAATGTGTGCTCTTACACTGGTGACTGAGCTTCATCACTCCCCACTGACTACATGTTGTCTCTGCAGAGCAATAATTTTACTGCATCATGAATGGGTTTTTATTTTGCTAGGATGAAGACAAGATTTGGGGATGGACATATGAAAAATGGTTTAAATCTGATGGAAAACAGATGTTTCCAGATAATTGGCAATTAAATTATTCCTGATGTTGAGACTTTGCCATCAGATTTCCAGATTAAGAGGAGCACTTTTTCTGACTCAACCAATACTGGCCATTCTGGCAACTCCTGTTTTGGAACATTTAATATGAAAATATGTGCTCTTCTCTTTACACATGGAAAAAAAATTAGTAAAGAAATCCTTTATGCCCCAGATGACCGTGATTACAAGATGTGCATAAATATGTTTCCCCTTCTGACATCTACATTTCTCACCACACTGGTTTGCAAGTGCACGCAACATGCTGCTAAAGGGCAGGAAAGCTGATGAACCATTACTCCATACCATCTACAAAAGCTGTTTACTACCAGTGAAAACACAAGGTATCTCAAACTTACATTTTGTAGCCTATATTTTGTGAATAAATCAGAAAACAGTGAAACCCAAAGATGCTTACATTTCCTGGATAACAGCTCATTAAGATTCTTTTCCACCTCAGTGGCAGACCTGTGACACTTGCACCAGAGCTCTATCAGATCCTCCAGGCTGATATCATTTCAATCAGAACGTGAATTTCATGACTGCAGAAGGTCATCAAGTCAAATACTGTGTCTGATTTTTAAAAGGGTCGGATAATTTTATGACCATTAATAACACTTGCAGTTCTGCATGTTAAGACAAGGTAATCAAATGTCACGCTTCGGAGTGTAGGCTGATTGCCATATAGGTCAGGAAGAATATTTTCACCAATGTACACCATTGCATAAAATAAACTTGCAAATAAAATTCAAAAAAGTGAAAACCTTAATATCAAAAGCTTTAGCTTCTTTATTAAGTCTTGTTTATATTTGGGTACTACATAAAATAAAGGAGGTGTGAAGGACCAAGCAGCTTCAAAAAAACATTCAAGCAAAAGAAGTATCTCTAAAAAAATCTGATGTGAATCTACTTCTCAGTCTTTTCAGACTTTTGTCATGCAAGTTCCAAAGATTAAATTTCTAGCCCTCTCTGGAAATATTTCTTAGTGTAGAATCACAGAAAATAAAGGTTGAATGGGATTCTGAGAGGGCATTGAGTTCATCTCTATTATCCAAGGTTGGATCAATTAAGTTTGTATGAAAGAAATGCTTATCTAATCTCTCCTTAGATTTCCAGTGATGGCCAATCTACAGACATTTTTTTTTACCCAGAATTAGGATTTCTATATTATTCTCAACTTATAATTTGAATCAGGAAAATTAAATGATAAATAGAACACAGATGTAATTTGACGTAAGCACAGAATGCTGTTAAAACTATATTTTGTCAATTTTTTTAATTAGCTGCTAAGTTTTCACTCTTTCTGAAAATGACCAAATACCTTATCACTCCTCAGGGTAGCACACACTACATGAAATTAGTAGTTTGTGGCTAAATGAGTGAATTCTCAGCTCTATTTGCTAAAGTACATCTGCAGATATCATCATAATATCAGGAATTTATTTTATCTATACAATCTGCACAGCCAGTCCATTTCTCAATGGACAAAGAAATTTTTCAAAGCCAGCTCCCCAAATCTACAGACTTTAACTTTGAAATCTACAAATATTCCTCAAAAAGGCATGTTTTTATGATGCATCACACAGAAGTCATAAAAAATACCTATTATTATTATTATTATTATTATTATTATTATTATTATTATTATTATTATTATTAATATTAAAAATAACATAGAAAAGATTCAGCATTAAACTAACTGGTATGGAAATTATATTTCCATATCAAGGAAGTCTGATATCTTTTGCAGAGAAGAATGAGGGAGATGTTTTTTGCACAATGATAAAACTTTCACAGTTTAATCTGCCAACAAGTTTAAAAAATCTTCAGAAATGAAGGTAGAAAGGCTTAAGTTTAGCTCTTGGCCAAAGAGTTACGTCTATCTTTTTTAAGAGTCCTGCGTCCGACAGTCACTTAGTCTCTGACAGGTTGTCCATCCAAAAACATGGCTCATTGATATATGCTATTTTTTACCTTTTAGATTTAGTCCACAGATTCATGAAGGTCACTTTAACAATGGCAATGAAAATTAATATCATTGTCCTTATAATATCAAAATTAGTTTCAGGAAATTAGTTTCTTTATTTCCAACTGATTTTCCCTTAAATTTGTCAGAAAGAAAATCTAATTTTTAAGAAATTAAAACCTGTTGGTGCATTACTTTGGTCTACACACCTCATAAGGATTTTATACAAGATGTCACACATATGATGTCTTTTAATAAATAGACAAAATTTTTATTTTAAAGCATTAAATTTTAATTAAATTTTAATTAAATTTTAATACATGAGTTTATTAAAAAAGTTTTCATTTAAATTTTCAAAACATGAATTTTATTTATATTTATTTTATATTGTATATATTTATATTTATTGCTATTTATTTTTTAAATATTTTTATATATATGTTCTATTATGCCTCATATAATATATCATATATTGTATTATATTATTATTTATTTATGTATTTATATATTCATATTATTATATAATATATATTTATTATTGTAGAGGTAGATGAACAATGAAAAAATGGGTAAAATTGCTGCCCAGATTTTTTTAAAAAATTATTTTTTATATATTTTCTAATTTATTTATTTATTTGGTCTCTTTGGAACATCAAAAATGAGAAAATAACTTCCAGAAATTCATTTTTCTAAAGAATTTAAAACTTATAACAATATATTTATTAAACCATATTATACAGACTGTTATTTTAAGATGAGTAACAGAGAGACAAAGCACTCAAGCATCAATAATTTTATTGTGCAGTGATTATAGACTCCAATTCTTTGTTTTATCTGGTTCTGCTCTAATCTATTATCCCCAGTTCAAGCCCCCTGCATGGGGCTGGAGCTGTTATTCTGCTCTAAACCTGCCTGACAGAAACTGAAAGTCTTCAGTCAATATTGGAGGGCCTGTCAAAACAGCGTAAGAGCACAACATGGGGAGCGCAGAATCATGTGGTCCTACAGCTAGAAGAAGCAGTCACAGAAAAATTAAGCCAGGGGTTTGAGCATGGGTCTAGGAATGTGTCAGCAAGCTCATGTGAGTTTTGGTTCCAGGACACCCAGATTCTGCCCGCTTGATGCAGCAGAAAATTATCTCTGCTGCCTACCCTTTTTAACAAAATAATCCACAGATTTTGAGTATACAGAACCAGGTTCTTCATTGTTCTTTGAGAACAAGAGACAGGTAAACAGTTTATATTCAGTCATTTTAAAGTTTAAAGAATGCTCTTTTATGTTTTCTTCTGAATTGATGTTAATTTAAATAAAAGCATTGAAACCTGCCTGGAAAGTATCTTAATCCTTAGCATTTGGTTGCCTTTATTTTATCCCTTTGTAGGTATAGACAAGTTTATTTTGTGAATTATTTAATTTGAAAGTATCTCTGAAGTTCAGTATATATATAATGAAACATACAGACTGTGAAATGTCCCTGGCTATCAAGCTGAGGACATTAAAAAATACTTTTTGTGTGTGAGTGTTGTCAGCTATCTGGGCTAACAGAAGATCAGACAGCCAAATTAGAGCAACTGGCTGATTTTCTTGTGAAGATCGATGGGAATGACAGAATAATAGAGGACATGCAGTTAGCATCAGGACAAGGTGCACAGGCTGTGAATTCACAGCAAAAAAAGTTTACTTCTAAGGCACAGCATGAAAAAAAAATGGAAGTCAAAAGAAAAGGCACTAAGTAAATATCTGGAAAAGAAGCAAAGGTAAGATGAGTACTTGGAACTGAGTGGAGTAATAGTCTTGGAGAATTGAGTCACTCAATATCAGAAAGGCTGAGAATAGCTGGGGAAAGGATGCCTGGAACAGAGTTAGAGAGAGTTAAAGGAATAAAGTAGATATTTGTTAAAAGGCCTTCAAAGGATATTCCTTGGGCAGTACAAGAACTTGGCTGTGGCTCCACCCAGGATGGACCCAAGAAAGACTCAAGATGGACAACCGGTCGTGAGTTTTCACACTTTCATAAGTCTTGGTCCATTTACATATCGGGGTTAATTGTCCAATTACAGCTTCAGGTTATGAAGTCCCATCCTCCCAGATTTCTCTCCTCAGTTCACCATTGTTTATGCTTTTTGGGCCTGAAGCTGCAACGGTGTCTATGGATGCTAACTGTGAAGCAGGGAGCAAGGTGCCTGTGGAAATTGCAGGCCACATAGCTTTCTCAGTCTTGCCTGAGAAAGTGGCCTGGGAAATCATAAGGAGGAATTAAAACAATCCTCAGAGACAGAAAACAGCCTTGCAGGTGCTGTTTGTCTGTTCCTTGTTTTCTGGCAAGAGAAGGTCGAGGGGTGGTGAGCCCCACTGACCAATGATGGTGATGTGTTAGTTCACTAACCAATAAGAGTTTATTTTCTGTACTTTTCACGTATCAGTCTATAAAAAAGATCTAAAGCAATAAACAGAGAAATTCTCCTGATCGACCCTCTAGAGAGTTTGTGTCATTTTTCTCGCCGTTCCTAATAGAGCAACAGGTGTCCTTGGTTCTCAGGCTGGAAAAGGACTGTTTTATCTAAATAAACCATGAAGAAAGTACTAACACTTTATATGTAGTTCAGAGATATATACTAAGGCAGTACAGAATCTGGAAAATATGAAAGCTAAAATTTAAGGCATCAAGGAGGTAGATTGTGACTTAATATGCAAGGAAGTTGTTGAATGTAGAGATGTATTCATAATAAAAGGACCAATGAAGCACTTTATAGGTAGCCATTTTTGTCATATAAGCTGAGATAAAGAAGTATCCATCTACAAAGGCTGAACTATTACTAAAAGTTTTATAACAGATTAGAAAATTAGGAATTATCTGATATAATCGGGAACAATCTGATATTCTGCATATTCTGTTGGTGATATAAGGTAAAAAGGTACGCAACCAAGAGAGATTAGAAATGTTAATTAGAAATAGAAATATTATTGTAGCCTCCCCTTGATAGAATGTGGTCAAAGAACACCTTAATATTTGTAACTGTGGTTAGAGTACTGAATTATCTTGGTGGCTGCACTCCAGATGTCACTTGTCATTCATTGTAGTTGCCAGGCTGCAGAGAGGGGTTTAAATGAGCACACAGATGAAAGGAGTAGGACCAGGACCTCAAGGACAATAGTTTGGCACATGTCATCAAGCTGATTCTGTGAGCCTGCAGAGTTCCTGGGTTGGATCCATCCCAGACAGTTAAGTGTTGTTAATGTCAGCTGGTTCCAGAGGATGAATCTTCCACATCCTGCTAAGAGGATGTGGTCAGTAGCTCTCTGGAAGTGAGTCTCTCCCTGCATTGACAAGAAAGGGAGCTTAGGTGCCTGGATCACCCTGTTCTGTCTACATTTTAGATTCCCAAGTTAAATCAGATGAGTTCCTTGCAGGCCTTTGGCATAAGTGTGCAGCTTGGTAAAGACACTCAAATCATCATTCAGTTTCTTCAGTGGCTGAAAGGCTGTGTTTTATCTCCTGTCAGAGCTCACAGCATGCATTAAGCCAAATGCTTGCTGGTAGGGATGGTAAGTACAAAGCAGGAGGTTAAAAACATATGAAAAAAGTAAAAGTCCACCTGAGGTTGGAGGATGGATGTTACATTTAGGATAATAAAAGTACCTGATAAAAAGTTAAAATATTCTTGCAGTGAAAATAGCATGCTGTGCATAGGAAAATTAAGTTACATAGTGATTATAGGTAGCATGAAGGGAAAACCTGCAATTTTATCTGACAATTGAGGCAGTTAAGTGTAATTTATAGCCAAATAGGGAGTCAAATGATTTTCAGCAAAGAACCTCTAGTGAGGTTAGAAAAGTAGATCATGGCAACCTTTTAGAGATAAGAGACACCTCCTGAACAAGGCAGAAACATTGATCATGAGGCATTTTAATTACACTGATATTGATTAGGATAACAGGAATGCAATTATAAAGAAGAACACATTCTTAATTGTTACATATTCTTAGTGTAGATGTTTTGTTTCAAGTAATTCCTTTTGCAGGTTTTAAACTCCAAGGCTATTTCATGTCTAATACTAAGAAATGAGCTAAATATAAGAAATCACATTTAAGACACAGAGCATCCTGGATCTACTTATCAGCTTATCATTGAGTTTGAAATACTCATGAGAGAATGCTGTGTACTAGAAGTGTTTTGACTTTGAGAAAGAGGACGGTGAAAGAAAGCTGGATGCTCTGAGGAATGTTGATTGGAATTCTATAATGTATGAGAAATCTCCTGAAGAAGGGGAGGAAATATAATATTTAAGAAACAACTGATGAGAAGGTAATTGAAATTCATCTCAAGCAAATAGCTGTTCCGCTGAATAGAGAGTAGAATGTCAAGCAAATTAAATGAAAATATAGCAGAATAATAAGTCTAACTCAAAACTGAAAATTGGAGTATATTTCTTCTCAAACCTCCCAGTTCAATTATACACCTAAAAGTGACTGCATTTTTCTACCATCAATAGAGAAAGTCTAAGATAAACAGAACTAGGATATAAGAACACATTGCCAACAATTAAAAGCAGATTAAATCAATCACACCTCTTGCACATCATTTAATTGAGAAAATGTCATCAGTGAATTGTCTAATATTCCAATCTTGTTTATGTTACTGTTAAAATTCTTGATCTTCAATAAAAGCAAATCAAGCTAACAATTCAGCCATGAAATCGCACAAGCTTTACAATTTATATTGGTTATTTCCTCTTCTGAGACTGTGCAACAGTTCACAGTAGGTGACCTCGCTACAGTCTAGGTCAGAGAAAAAATTACTTGGCTGAATAGAACAAGAATTTCTGGGTATGAGCATATCCTGGAGAACAACATCCAACAGATATTCTGTATGGATATTTTCTCTTCAAGTTTAGAAACCTGAGAAATGCTCATCTTCATCCTGTATTCTAATACTTTGAATACTCTGGCCAAATGCTGGTTTGAGATCAATCTTAGTGTCATTGTCTTAATTCATCAGACAAGTCCTAGGTCAGAAAAGTTATATTCAACCATGACATCCAGAAATGATCCATTGTGCTTCTGTTTGAACAAAATCACTGACATCCTGCAGACCAGATTTACTAGGAAGTTGTAAGAGATTAAGTCTTTTCAACTTAAAAAATGTTTTTTTTTGTCAGAGAGCAGAGCTCTCCAGCATGCTAATGCTTTCTTGGTTTTGCAGAAGCAGGAACTGCTGGAAGGAGTTTCAAAGGATTAATGCTGTTCCCAGGACAGAGCCTAAGTACATGTATTATACACAAATGCTTACTTTGAATAAAATGATTGCTGTGTTTTTACCCACCAGTATTAGCAGGACTCCTCATCTTAAAGACTTCATAGATCCCATAAAATCTGGGCTCTCTCCAGAGTCATGAAAGCTCCAGCTCTGGCTGTAATTGTTCTTTATGCTACAGAACCCTTACATCTGAAAAAGCCTGCAGCTGTTTAATTCAACTGATATGGATCATTCTAAAAAAAAAAAAAATCTAAGGAATAGAATAGTTGAGGACAGTTTTCTTTTACAGAAACTGTAACCACTGAGATTTCAATTATATGAGCCCTTGCTTCATAATTAAAACATAATCTCAGTCAGTTGGTATACATACATCTTGGTCAGCCTCACAGCTGGGTAAGGATCTCTGTGGAAATGAAATCCCTGCCAGCAAAGAGGAATCTGTAAAATCTGAGATCTGTAAAACTGTCAGATCAGATGCGAGACTGAGGTCATTTAGAGAGGTAACATGAGCTGAACACACCTTTACCTCCTCACTCTCTTCACCATGAGGTGGCACAGGACTGGTCAGCTCTATGGCATTATTTGGTCCTGATGGCTTTTCCTTTTGCAAATCAGAAGCAAAATGTTAACTCATAAAGTTATCTTCATTGTTTTGGTAGCCTTCTTTACAGGCTATCCTGTTCAGAATAATGACCTTCCCACAATTTGGAGACATGGGGGCTTTTTTTACTATTACATCATATAACTAATATTTCTCTGCTTTCTCCACAATTTCTAACATTTTCTATCATATTTACCTTTTCATAACATCTCGTTCATAGCTCTGTGGCACCCTTATAGTATTAAATCAACTAAGATGTCATTTTCAGGCAGTAAATTTACACCTGATAGTATTTACATGCAGAACCTTGCATGAGATGCAATTAGATTTCATCCCTCTTTGCAATTTTTATCTTCTAAGACAACTAGCTCTTCATGTGTTAACAGACCAGATTTTTGAATTACAGTGCCTCCCATGCATCTTCACATTCCTCCACACAATTTTCAAGTGAAAATTTAACATTTATATCAGTTCTTAAATCCTTTTGAGGCTCTCTATTGACAATTTCCTTTCAAACCAGGAGCCTCACTTCCTAACATAATCCCTTGTTGTTTAACTTTTGGCCAATTTGTTAATTTTCACATAATTACAGCTGTCTTCTCCATATGAATTAATATTTTCCCATGTGGCATATCTGTTTCTTTTAGAAGATCAAAGAGATTCTTTTGGTTTTTTACCCCTACTGGGAACATAAAAAAGTGTTTTAAGTTTGCTTGGCATTCTCATTTTCTCAGTTTTCATATCCTTCACAACTTGTGTTAGCATATTGTGGAGAAGAGTACCATTCCTCTCTGAATAGACTCATTACCTGAAGCCTTATTATCTAATTTTGTGTGCTAGTTTTCACAGTTAAGCTGTTACTAAGACCATCCAATTGATTTTAGTAATTTATTTGAATTAAACGTTGCTATTCCTGTTTCCATACCTCATTTTCACAGGCCATCCTGGCTCGACCCTAGAGATTTATCATGTGCTAGTAGTCAGGCAAAGTTTTAATGTTAGCTAGATGGTATCCACACAGTATTGCCCTTTTTTGCCCCACACCCTCTCTATTTTAAATAGAAAAAATATGTTTCTTTTAATTTCCTTCATAAGCACAAAATAAACTCAGATTTGGGCACACCTCACATTGCAGGATATGTAAGCTGATAAGCTGTAGCCTTCGTTACTGATTATATTCTTTCTTCATTCTTACTTAACTCTTAGTTAATCACCAAGGTCCAGTCTGTAGTGCTATTTTACATGCTTATGTCTGGAAATCATGTCTAAAATCTGTATTAAAAGATTAATAGATGAAGAGCCATTATAATTTTAAATCATTTTTGCACCACTGGTATTTATAAAAAGTATTTCTCTAAGGTGAGGTGTGATTTAGTCTCACTGACTTCGCCAAACATCTTCCTCTTTTTCCAGCCTCAAAGGCTGATTCTTTGGAACAGAAATGTCCCACTTTGCTTTCTGTACATTTGATATGAACTGAGACTTCTCTAGGTCCAAATTTATTTTCTATAGTTAAAGGTATTTATGATTGAAACTCAGCTTTATATTATTATATGAATTTTGAATCTGAGCATAGCCATCCATATTTTTATTCTAAAAACTTCTCCACAGAATTTGTTTCAAAATTCATCCAGGTCACATTTTGATACCTTAGAAGTTTATGCTTTCTCAAATCTTTCCCCTTTTTCATCTTTGCACACATCGGTACTCAGTATTATTACATTACTTCTGTCCCTATTTCTGTTCTTTTAGAACACAAGCTTTAATTTTACTTGGATAATTATTGCACTACATTTCTAACAACAGTTATTGCTTATTACCTACCCAGCATGCCAGTAATGTCTGCTTTGTTTTTTCAACTTAGCTCTTTGCATTATACTTCAAGCATTTGCGTTGATTTGTTGATTGTTTCTTGTTTCCACCTGCACTTTGGACTTTTTTCTTTTTTTTTTTATTTTTTTTGGTGAGTAAATACCTTGAATTTGCTAATGGAGAAGTAACATTTGAGGAAATCTTGGAGCCCTCTAGGCACCACAAATGTTCCCAAGTTCTAATTGGAAAAAGATTAATGTGGAGCTGTGCCATCCTCCTGCAATACCACATCATCTTGGAACACTTTGCTCCTGCGAGTAATTTTCTTCAGAAAAAAAAAAAAATCACATTAAACAGTAGGTGTCCAAACTAATGGCAATATTTCAGTTCAGATTTTGTGTTAGGTTTTGCATCAGGTTCCATCACACAGCACACAGTAAGATTTATCATATTCCATCAACCAGTTTTGCTAAATGTCAGGCTTTTAATAAAGGGAAAGGGCAAAAAGTTTTAAAGGGTTTGCATTGCCTTGTTAATCAGCACTTGAAAAGTTTTGAAGAACTCAGTGACTCATTAATTTAAGAGCGAGTTTCTGGAAGCTATAACATATCTGAAATCCAAATTTTCTTTTAACAACCAGGGGACTTCAGCTGCTAGATTTCAAATGTTAAAATGTATACTTATATGTGCTGCAAATCTGGTTTGCCTAGAAAATATATGCAGGCAGCAAAGTAATTTGTCAATACTGACTAGAAGAAGCTATCACAAGAACAGACTCTGAGCAGTGCCAGTGCCTCTCATAAAACCATCTCCCCACCTGCTCTACAGGACAAAGTTCAGTAGCAGCCATTACCAGCTATTAAAAAGTACCTCCTTGCTCTTTAAGAGATGAGGCAGGACTGACAGTTCAGCGTCACCAGGCAAATATAGTTGTTGCTTGCCAACCTTTACACGACAGACATAAAAGGTATAAGAAAGCTAACAGATGAAAACTTTTACTGTCATGCTTTGGAATTAAAAATAACCTCACCACTTCTTTTTGCTGTAATTCATAATTCCTTGTGAGTTCCCTCGCAGCATCTAGCTTACAGAATTGAACTCCCCAATGCCTGTACACAGTGGGTAGCATTATTTCATCTGAATAGTTCTATTGTCCTCTGTGAGGGTACTTCAGTAACAGCTGCCCAGTGAAAGTATGGGTGGCAGAATCAGACCCTCAGCTTATGTGGAGTTCAGCATCCCTCCACTGTTTACTTTGATTAACTACATCACTACACATTTTCAAGAGGAAATGCAATTTTCGCTAGCAGTAACTCAGCAACTTACAGTAAAGGAGTAAAAGCTTTGAGCAGACAATTCTGGGTGTTGGAGATGGTGCAAGTGATAAAGTGATGTATAAAATGACATGATAACAAACACTGACCATATCTCTGATTTTTCTTTAGTAGCAGACAATATCATCATTCACACAGCTGTGAGCCATTCAAGAAGGTATTATCCTGTGAGTTCTGACATCAAAAAACTTATCGCTTCCAGCCCTACAGTAAAGCAGTTTAGTAGGTAATAAAAATGAGCAGGAAATTTCCAGAGTGGTCTGAGTCGACAGCAGAGACCAAATTTCCACAAAGTGGTACAGTTATATATAATTTATATCTCTCTGCACCATCTAATCCTCCTGAGAAGATTAATTCTGGCAGAAGGCATGCCATGGAAAGACTAAATACCCTGCCTCAGGGTCTGCAGTTTTTATTTCTTCCAGAGGTTCCCCAGGAATCTTATTTACAAAGGTAAAAAATAAAAGAAAACAGTTTCTTTTTTTCTTTAAGTCATTTTGCAAATCTTCTACAATTCTCCTTCTATTTCTAATTACGATGAAGCCCGTGGTTTTGTTCTGTCCTTATTTTTCAACGAGCTTTAAGCTAGAATTCCTGATTGTCATTGCAGGACAGGCTAATAGCAAATAAATAGAAAAAACTCAGCAGTAGTCTGTAGTATAGTGAAAAGCATAGCACATCTACTATGACCAAGGTTCAATTCTACCTGTTCACACTGCTGTGATCTTAACACTGCAAGAAGTCAATTAGTTAACAGGTAGCTATGGCAGAAAAATCAATACTCAATACTCAAATAAACAATATTCTTGAGTTCTGTGTAAATAGCAACAGTGCAAACTGCTGTGCCAGAGGTATGCTTTGTGAACTCAGTCCCCAGATCCCCATTATTTAAAATGTTCTCTTTTCATTTCACATTGACAAGGGAAATAAATCATGGAAGATATGGTCGGTGCTGGAAACAGAGCCAAAAAAAACCACCAAAACCCAAGAGGAGGATTCAGTTCTGGACTGTAGACACCTACACATAGGTGTGGACCATCTGCTAGGTTTCTGAGCTCCTATTTTAATCCGAAGAGTTCCAGTCCTCTATTTAGCATAAACTTCAAGTGGTATTTGAAGTACATGTGAGAGTCATGTCTGGCCTCCAGCTCCTCTCCTCTTTCCTGTAAGATGCTGTATTAATTGTGAATATTCTGACTACTTTATGGCATCTGAAAGTGAAAAAGATGCCTCCATTCAGGAAGCTGAACTGAAGTCCTGGTTGACATGGTTAGTGGCATCTGCTGAGCTAAATCTCCAGGTTCAGCTGACTTTATTGGTTAAATCTCCCTTATCTGTAATGAAGCTTTAGTCTCCCATGATAGGTAACACTTGCATAAATACACATGTGCATTTGAAATGTTCTGTGTGCATCTGGACTGGCAGATGGAGGAGAGGATACAGCATGAGATGGTTTTTTTTAGGCACTTGCATCAAGCTTCCTAATCATGTTGATATTTGCATGTGGATGTCTTAATGTAAGGGCTAAGTCCTACACCAGTTAACTGCAGTTTCCTGACATTTCAGCCACATACGTAAGCCAATAAATTGCTAACTTCATTAAAACTGTCTTTTCAAGGGTCCATCCTCTTTTCAATCATCTTTGAGGGAATAGGTTTTCTTGAAAATCTGGTTTTCCATTCTAAAGTAGCTTCAATATTAAGTCAATCATCCCTCCAGTTTGCCTCACTGTAAAATGGATGTTTTTATAAACCTTTGTGCCACTACAGTCTTGTTTATCTTTCAGATCTCGAGTTCTTTCAAGAGATTCATATATCCCTTATCTCTCAATTTCAACTGGACAAATAATGGAAAAATATTTCAAGTGACATATTGTTTGGAAACAAATTGTTGAAAAAACTCCGTTAGTAAATATTAGATGACTGATTCACTCTGACAGCCCTTCTTTATTTTGTCCATTTAAATTTTTCTTTCTCTCACGCACAAGCAGACACACAACAGTACAGCACAAAAAGATCCAGCTCTAAAACACAGTCCCACCAATCTTGGAATTACAGCTTTCAATATGGTCTTCATAAAGCCATAATGTTCTCAGCTACCACATCTTTTAATGAGATATGTTAGGTCTGACTTACAATTGCTGAAATACTATCTCTGTCATGGGTACACAGATAGCCCTCTTCACTCATCTATCATTCCTCACTCCATGATTATTTAATGTCATGATCCCCTATGAGGAAAGTGTACACAGGATATTCAGAGCTCAGTACAGTTTGGGTGAATTTTCATGAAACAGGTTGTATTTCCTGACTTTCACAGAAAGAAAGAAACAATCTTTGTAGCAAAATATCTTTTCACACAAATACGCAGGGAGGCTAAACTGCAGAAAATTTACTGTGCTAGTTTATTTCTGATACATATGGATGCTTTTTCTTTCCTGACTATTGATTTTCCCTGTACTTTGAAACTGTTTACAACTGTGAGTGCTAGCAGACATTTTTGGCTTTTCATTACTCTGAAAAGAAAAATTCAGTCTTATCCAGTGGTGACCTGCCCAACAACTCTGGGCACAGCAGTGTCCCATCCTTTGGATGACTCTAGGAAATACTACAGTTATAGTAACCACCTAGGGTGCTTCCCTGCTTTAATCTTTTCCTGCCTTTTCTGAGAAATATGTCTGATAGAAACTTGTTTCACGTCTGTATTTTTTTATAAATATGTAAGCATCAGCTCTACAGGGAGCTGTGAGGTGGTAGGCTTCCTACAGAGGGGTGGTAGGTGGGACTGAGAAGTGAAGTATTTTAATTGTAGCACTACACCTCCTTTTCTGCAAATGACACTTCCAGTCTGTTTCACTGTGAGTAATTTAGGACTGGAGTTGCACTCACCTACAGAGAGATTTTTTCCTCGCTGAATCCAGCATTCTCAATGTTCCATCAAGTTCATCTTTTTCAAGAGCAATCCACCTGGAGACAGGTTTTCTACCTCAGCTGTTACCCAACACAAAAACTGGTAAGGACCAATCTGTCAGATTCTTACATGCAGGAAATTTCAGCAATCGTGGGAAGAGTTGCACTCATAAGTGTAACTCATGGTACCAAGAGCTTACCAGGATGGACCCAAAGTACACTGAGAGTTCACATCTGCCAGATGACCCAGTGGGACACAAAAATCTCTGGCAAACCTTGGGCTGCTTAGTTAGCGTGCCTAGGACCACTGAGCATGGGGAAGACTGCATTTTAAATGTCACCCTCCCTGTATATAACATATTTACCCTTATAATGGAGAAGCTGATTTTCTAATTCATTTTTTAAAATAGCTTTAGGTAATACTTCTGGTCTACATAAATAGGCAGGAAGGTCGTAATTTTGTTAAAAACATTATACAATAACATATCCTTGAGAAATTTGATAAGGCCTGTCTATGGCACCATAAACATACTAAGTTAAGCCTTTGTATTAAGTTCATTTGAAAGAGCTTGCTAAGAGCTAAGGCACAAAACAGTGGAATTGAATTACAGTGGCCTAATAAATTATCAGCCATTAGCTGAATTTCCTTAATTGCCTGTGGGCATGCTTTTAGTCCACCCCAATTGTGAGGTAATAAACGTTAGTGAAAGGAATTTTAGAACATTCAGAGCCCATAGGACAGTAGGGAGTCTAAATACTTTGTTGGACTGGTGCCCATGTCCTTATATGATATTAGATAGATCAACAACTGATTTTTCAATTCATGTTTATAATATTTGTGATATGTTACTTGAACATCAGGCAAGGAGCAAAAGGTAGAAAAGCTGAGGGACATGAGGAGGAAGAAAGAGATACTGAGGTGTCGCAAATTTGGAAGGCCTGAAAATCCTTCTCAAAGTGGGTTTGAAATTGCTGAAACATATCAAAGTAAGGGAAGAAAAAGGGGAAAACAACCAAATAACCAACAAAAACAACAACAAAACCAGCAAAACAAAACAAAACAGAAAAAAGGCTTGCCAAGGTAGGAGGCAGAGGGTCTTCAAAACTGCACTGCCTAAAAATACAGATTAAATATCTTTATTGAAGAAATACTGTGGTGTGTAAGTCCCACTTTGTGTTTACCTGATGATATTTTTTGCTGGCTAGCAATGGCAATATGGTTCAGTTTATTTAAATCAGTTCATCTATTTTTAAATCTATATGGATATTTTTATTGGTCCAACACATCTCTAAATTGCATAATTAACAAAAAGAAAAATTCAGTTGTGAACAGTTAATTAACAATTAAATCTTCAGATTATTTCAGATTAAATTCTGATTTATTTAATTAATGTGAATCTATAAGGACTACTTGCTTATCATTTGGATTTCCACTCACAGCTTTTAAACACTGAGCCTTCCTATCACTCATTTCCTACCATTTCATGTAAAAATATATTTAGCAGTACCTAGTAACAATACATCTTTGTTCTTCACAGTCTTATAATGAGGTGTGACTTTGCAGTAATTTCTTATATGTGGAAATGGATTTTGATGTAATTACTGTGTAGAAATCAAAGGGTGGAGTGATCAATTGTTGTTTCTGAAGCTGGGAAAATATTGTAAAACTAAAAATTAACTTCTCATGGTCTTACTTATCTGTATTCTTTCAGTCTTCTGACATCTGCTTTCTGTAAGAAACTTTACTGGAAAATTATTAGTTCACATGCTTGGATAGTCGTGAAAATGTGAATGATAAACATGGACATGCAAATATTCACATAAGAATATGGCATTTATATGTGAAGGGGAATACCATTTGACACAGATAAAAGAGCTATTTAATGAGCCATAAAAAAATTTCAATCATAATATTTGCAGCTAGAGTAAACCATACACATATTACCGAGTTCCAATCACAGCATCACTGCATATGCTACATCAAATACACTTTTTCAAGAAATAAATACTCTTTGGCATAGAAGGATTAGATATTGAGTCACTTAGCCAGAGCTTTGCTAAATGAAAATTTGGCTAGATGTTTACCAACTAACATTCCATTTATGTCCATTCATTCACTTGTCTTCTCAGTTCCTCTTTCACATCCATTTTATTCTTCACTGCATAAAGCCCCTGCTGAACTTTCTAAATAGCCACCACTTAAAACATCCAAGTTTTAAGCATACACTTATACACACACACAGTGAACACAGATTTGTACATAGGTTCCTAGTACCTGTAGATAGGCAGCACTACAAGAATCAAACACGAGACAGAAATTGATATTCAGCAGACACACAAGTAAACACAAATTATTAGAAATGTGCTGTTAAGATTTGTTAAGGGCAAGAACAGTATTAAAATCTTTCAGCCTAGAAATTTAATATAGATTTTAATTTACTACAGGAAAAAGGACCTTTCCATTAGTGAAGTTAATTTTTGTGTGACCTCCCAGCCTCTCTACAGAACTATGGTCTCCTTTCATCTGTTACCCTGTGTGACAGGCCAATAGGGTACTATCAAAATATTTCTGTTCTCTTTCTCTTTCTTCTGTTCCTCAGCCAATTTAACTGGCAAAATAAAAAGCTCTTAAAATTGAAATTCATTATTAAATTTCAAGTCTTGAAATTAAGAATTTCAAAATGAAGCAAGTACAGATTTAAACTTTAGTACTTAAAATTTATGTAATTTATTGCCAAATAATAACCTCTCTCAAACTGTGAAACAATTATCTTTCATGCATACAAATGCCTGTAATCAGTATTTCAGAGAATCATAGAATGACTTGGTTTGGAAAGGGACCTTAAAGACCACCTAGTTCCACATGTCCTGCCATGGCAGGGAAGCCTTCCACAAGACCACCTGTCTCAAAGCACCATCCATCCTAGCCTTGAACGCTTCCAGCGATGGGGGCATCACTGCTTCTCTGGACAACCTGATCCAGTGCATCACCACCCTCACAGTGAAGAATTTCTTCCTAACATATAAACTAAACTTTCCCTCTCTCAGTTTAAGGCCATTCTTCTTTGGCTCATCACTAAATGCCCTCGTCAAAAGTTCCCCTCCAGCTCCTGTAGCCCTCTTTAGGAACTGGAAGGCTGCTATAAGGTGTCTGTGGAGCTTTATCTTCTCCGGTTTGTATTTAAAATAATCAAATGCAAAAAGCCATAAAGAAGTTCCTCAGAACTAAGATTCTCCCCACCTGAATTCCCTTTGAACTAAATTTTCATTGCAAGGTGAGTTCTGTACTGCCAATTTTTTGTATGGATATGGACAGACAGAGGAATTGATAACAAAGGGGTACAAGGAAGTAATAGCAGGAAGGAGGCAGGGAAGAGATAAATGGGTAGGATGGGAGGGAGATAAAAACTATTATAAAATCCAACCATCTAAAAAAACCAAAAAACTGAAAGATGATATATTCTGGACTCAACAATTAATATTTCTACAGAACAATGAAACCAAATGCTTGTAAATTACCTAAAAGTAGGTATGGGCTGCAAAACAGTCAATCACACAATTTCCAGCATATCTCCAATTCAATGCAAATGTGAAAAGACAACTGATGCAAACATGTATAGGATAAAACAGATTCACTGTTGATGAAAAAGTAGCTCTGTGTTTAAATGGGCTCACCCCCATTCACACTTGTTCACCCTTTTTCAAAGCAGGTAAATTTAACAGGTGAAGAGAACTACCAGGATGCTGAGCAGAAACTCAAGAGAGAAGAATAAGAGCTTTACTTGTTCAGTAGAGATCAGTAGAGTAAAACAAGACCGAGAAGGGATATGACCACAAACATATCATGGACAGATGTCAATGAGTGAAAGACCTGAAAAAGATCAAAAATTATGTCAGCAGAAAAATAAAAAAGTGTAAACTGAGTATTATATATACTCACTGCAAGTTACAAGGTTGTATGATGTGTATTTTGCGTTAGCAAGATAACAGATTCATGGTCCCAGGGGGCCTTGTGTGAATTCCATGTTCCTAACCAAGTTTTACTTTTAGGAATTTGCCCACAGCTACTGAAAGTTTTACTCCTGGGACAGGCAGTCACCACTCTGCAGTTAAACTAAGCTGTCATGGTGAGTTACAGAGAAAAAGGTAGCATGTCAATTAAGCATAATGATGTGGCAATTAGCTTTTCATTTCAACTTTCTAAATATGTGCCATGGAATAACTAAGAGGATGCAAGAAATTTAATCTCTTCATCCTCTATTAAAAAATGGGGTATGTGAAGAAATGAAAAATATTTGACTACTCAGAAAATCTATTTGTCTTCTTTGTTCAGCGTCTCCTTCTATTGATCACTATCAGTGCTGACAAATAGCTTGAAGCTGTGATCCTGAATTGATATTTAATTAAAATGAAGATCTATTCTAATTGTATGGTAAACACATCAGAGTTCTGTATGTAAATAATGTCAACAGATGTGGGATAAGAGGGGAATTTTAAATAAGTGTTAGAAAGTTTGCAAAGGGGCTAGGGAGCAAATCATGCAGAGAAAAGCAATAATTAAATTCTGTCTCTAATTTATTTTTACACTGGATTCCACTCTTATTACACTGAGGTTTAAAGACTGATTTCTTATTCTCCCTGCTAGAATGAATAAATTACATGTACGATATGGGGTTTAGGGGGGGGTTAAATCACAAAAGTAATGTTTTCTTCATCAAAGTGTGAAACCTATTTGTAGTATGAGTAGGCCATGTGTCTTCATGACATTGAAACTTATAAAATGAAATTACTGAAGTGCCTTATAGAGAATGGTGTTTTTCAGAGAACATTTTGTATCTCAAGCCTAGTCAGCAACTTACTGTGCCCTTTCTCCAAACTCATATATATCATTAATGAGGAGCACTGAACTGGTCTGTTGACTACTCAGAAGTCTCAGTCAGTTTTCCTTTATCAGATCCTCTACAAGCAGATAGGAACAGCCTCACATTTACAATCCCTGGTTTTCATGGCCTCAAACAGCCTGATATCTTCTGGAAACACAGCACAGGGGAATTTAAGCAATTCAGGAGGTTCCTGGAATGCACTGATGATAACTTCCTCTTCTGAAAGATAGAAGAGTCAATGGGAAGAGGTGCTGTGCTGGACTTCATGCTCACAATGAGTGGCTTGTTGGGGATGTGAAGGTCAAAGGCAGCTGTGGCTGCAACAAGCATGAGATGGTGGTGGAATTCAGGGCAGAGGGGAGAGTGAAAAGCAAGCATACTGCTGGAGAGGGGGAATGAGGCAGATACATCACACTGTTCTCAGTGGTGCCCTGTGACAAGACAAGAGGCAAAGGGCAAAAAGTGAAACACAGGAAGTTCCTCCTGAACATCAGGAAGTACTTTTTCCTGTGAGGGTGACTAAGCACTGGCAGAGATTGTCCAGGAAGGTTATGGAGTTTCCATACTTGGAGATATTCAAAAGCCATCACATTGTCCTGGGTAACTGCATTTAAGTGGTCCTGCCTGAGCAGGGGTGTTGGACCAGATGATGTACTGACCTGTTCTTTTCCCTTCTGATACAAGAAATACCTTCAACATCTTCAACAGGTTTTGGTTCTTGTTTGGACAAATAGCTTGTGAATAGTTCTCGCACATGAGTGAAGAAAAAAGTGCTCAGGAGTAGAGTGTATGCATACACCCATCACAGCTTTTATGTGTTTTGTCATTATTTATGGAAGAGATTGAAGAGAAAAAAAGTTTGAAGAAAATTATCTCTGTAATTATATGGTCTATGTGACAGTTTTTCCCCTCAGCTGGAATTCTAGGATTCAAATTATTTTCAGTAGGAAGTCTTCACTGTTTTTACTGGCACTGAAAAATTGCTTGAGAAAAATACATGTTTATTAAATCACAGTTCTTGAATTTTATTAGTTTTAGTAAGTGGTTTTAAGTATTTTTTTTTTTAATTTTCATTTTAAGACTTTTTATTTACATACCAATTTCTGATGCAATTTTTACTTTGCAATGACAAATCTTCAAAACACAGTCAGCCTTAAGCAGAATTTTTTATTCTTCTTTCTTACCATAACTGTACTTAAGCATACTGTAATTACATTAACTGCTCTGTCATGTTTATCTTTGCAAGGACAAAAATCCATCAAAGGTAATCATGTCTGTAGTAGAATGCAATGCCAGCATGTTACTAAACTGTGAATTATTTCTTCTACTGTGGGATATTAAAATAGATTTGACTTCAGACCAGTAACCTCAGTTAATGTCTGTGGGAGTTGCTTTCCCACTTTGTGCCTCAAATCAGATAAATGAGATTGCCTCGGCCAAACAGTAAGGTGTGAAAGCTCCACTAGCTTCAGCCATAGTTTAAGCAGGAAGAAGGTATCAGTCTAAATTTCAGAATGAAAACGTTTTAGCACCAAATGCATTGGTAAGGTAGCACAGACATGTTTAAGTTATTACAGGGGGTTTAAACCATGGGAAGTAAATGAGTTTTAGTGAAACAGCTTATTTTTCTGTGGCTTACCTCAGTCAGAGACATGCAAAGAACAAGAAAAGAGTCAGGCGCTGTGTCTTAGGTGAAACACATTCAGCTGGACAGCTGGCACATATCTCAGCCTCAGGGAATGGTTCCTGCAAACAAAGATGAGGTTTGGGGGTGCATCTTCAGCGGTGTGTATGTGTGTGCACACATGTGCCCTCACCCACATCCCTGTATGGCCAGACTGTCTCATACCAGCAACCTGATTGATAATTTAGTAATCATTAACATAGCAACACCAGCTTTTTTCATCTACCTCTACTGTAAAAGCTTTGCTGGATTCCTGCTTCTGTATGCACTTATTTCCCCTCCTTCCTAATGATAAATATATAGCATACTCCATTTGGCTCATATACTTTTTTACTTTCCCTTTTTTACTCAAAATATCTTTTGTCTCACCTATTGAAGAGTCTAAATATGTTTCACTCAATTATAGGGAAGTCCATGGTAACTCACTGTTGCCTGAGGCTCCCTGAGTTATACCTCTTTCACTCTCATGACAAAAACATAATATGGGTGCTTCAGGGGTAGTATTTTCAGTGGCAAGATGTACCTGCAAAAATATACAGTGCTAAAATAATAGAAGGATCCTCTCATAGGTTGGCTTTCCTTCCTGAAATTTTGAACATTCCCATGATACTCCACACTGAAAATGTTCTTTCTCTGGGTGGAGTTTTGTTTGGTTATGAAACACAGCCCAGTACAGGTATAGTTTGACTTCTATGTTTGAAAGAACAGAAACACAGTAGTCAATACCATCTTATCTTCAAGTCAGTAGAAATAAAGCAAAGTTTATCTGGGGATTTTTGCTAATTCTTTCACTCCTTAAATGTCTACATAGGTAAAATTTTTTCTGTAAATCTAGTGGCATAATTGTTTTTCATCAGAAAATGCCTGTTGGAAAACAGGCAAAATGCTTTGTGAAAACACAAAAATTTTCATTACCTTTCCTTATAAATCAACATATGGAAAGCCTTCAAATAAGACCAAAACTGAAATTCTTTTCTATTTCAAATACAATACCTAGTTCAATCTCAAAATTAGCTGTCATGCAATATTAACTATAGGCACTACTACAAAACTAAACTGGCCTACAAAGTAAAATACATTTGAAGCACTATACAGTAGTTTAAGGAGATAAAATTCTGGTATATCCTAAAAGTGTTCATTTCACTTTCTTGTAGTTCTTGTGGATGTTTTGATGGGCAGAAACACTTAACTTTCTACCAGTTAATGCTCTATATAAGTAAAAATTAATAATCTGTTTCTTCTATAATTCTGGTGATATTATAGGTTGTTTTCATTCTCTGATATTATAAATTATTTTTAAATATTTTTTTTAGTATGATAAGGTACTATCAAGGCATTACTCAGAAAAAATGAAGACAGTTCCTGATTCAATGAAATCTCAATCTATGTAAAATATTGTAACAACAACAACAACATTAACAATTATTTTCCCTATGTACCATCTCATTAATGATCTGTTCTCTATTTTATCAAAACCAATATGTTGTCTTAATACATGATCTGCGGAAATTCACCATAAAGTTTTTAATTTTGTTCTTTCTTTTTTTTCCTTTCTTAGTATGTCATTGTGTCTCCTAATAATTTCCTAATTTTGTATAATAAGAAATAATGCAATAACATGGCAAAGCTGCTGATTGTTCTTCAGTAGCAGGAGCGCTGTAGAGACAGAAAATGTGCTAAATAATGTAGAAAGAGGGAAACAAATGAGTCTGGTATAATTAGATTAGTAAGTAGTAGTTAATTCCAGTAGAGATACATTTTGATTTCCAAACTAAAGAGTTATAGTAAAGAAATACAATATGTTTGGAGGAAGGCAAGGGTAAACCAATAGATATGGAGCCTAGACACTATGAACTCTTACTTATATTTGAGGAGACATTGAGCTGCTATCCACACTGGAGTTCCATAAAAATAAAGAGGGTGGGAATCTTAGCTTCCTTTCTTTCACACAAATCCAAGGGGATACCAGAAAAAAATCAGTGCAGAGCGCAACCATACCAAACAGCCAAAATACATACACATAGATCAAAAAGCCTTTTAAAAAATTGGGCTGCAAATAGTTGTATAAATTGATTTGGTTCTTAATTACTACTGCTTTTACTACTGTTTTCTGCATACCTTCAGCTAGTAGCTAATACACAAATAGGAAAAACAAAGGTGTTCAGAGGATTTGTGAGGTATCCATGGAAAGTATATTTTTGTTTTACAATGTACATCTCATTCTAACTGTTACATTCAAATATAAGGAAGAAAAACATTCATGGTGATGCAAGCATCAGTTCAGAGGTTCTGCTTCAATTACCACATATTCACAAGTCTTTACAAATCACTAAATACTCAAAAATGGCAGAATCGTGAATACACAAAGAGGGAAGGGAAGAAAAAAGACACAACAAAAACTCAAAGCCTTTTTAAAGATTATTATCAAATAGAAAAAAATTCGAAGCTTCCCAAGAAAGATAATAACCACAAGTTATTTGTCCATCTCCAGGAATCCCAATAGTATTAAGTTTGGTTTTCAGCTTCAGAGGATCATTTCCCAGCATTTTAAGGGTAGGTACAAGAAAAAATACTCTTCCCATCAATTTCTATTATCTGAATATGAGCAGCACAAATTCTCATACAGTAGCTAAATATTTCCCAATAGTGCAAACAAATTAATAGCTCTGAAAGATGTGTCTCTTGTTTTAAATTATGATTGTGGATACAAAAAGCCAGAGACTAAAGAGATTTTCTTTTAAATGAAAGAACACAAGGAAAAAAAAAATTAATAAAAAGTTCAGTCTACCTATGGAATATCTAGTCCCAGATGTTCACCACCAGATGCTGCTTCTTTTTCCTGTTTTTTCCTTCCTCTTTATACTTGCTACTAACCAAATATAAATTCCTCCTCCATCTTTATGCTTTCTATCTTTGTTTTTCCCCCTGGAAGCCCTAGAAGGATGCACATGTCCTGCCCTCCCTGCTGCCAGTGCCCTGCAATCCTGACAGAGGCTCTAACGCTGGCAGGCAGTGAGTGAACAGGGGATAGATATACTGTCTTGGGGAGCTCAGACTCACTGTGGAGTGGCAGGAGAACAGCCCAACAGCAGGAAAATTTTTATAAATAGGAAACATTTCCTTGTATTTATTTAAGCTCTGCAATAACAATAAGGAATAAATCTGAGATCAGGAGACAGTTGCCCCTTCTTCTGCCCTGTAAATTATATTCTTGCCCAGCTATTGTGTAAACTCTTTCAGTTTCCTGAGAGGTTTCCTGATGGGTCACGGTACTGGAAGTGACACCTACAGCTACTGGAAATAATGGCCCATAGCTGCAGCAAAAGAGAATTAACAGCAGCACTTTTTATTCAGGATAACAGCCTCGTAATCTGTATCATCACTTCAGAGTGAATTCATACAACAAAACCAAACAAGAAGATAGACAGGTCGTTTGTGCTGTGAGTAAAATGAAAATACCATTTTTTCCCTCCACATTTTATCATCATTATTTTCCATTTTTTCTCTCCTTTTGAGAAAGCAAAATGGTACAGATAAACCTAAATGGAACTGAATATGAATCATGGTGTTGTACTACTGTAGGCACAATTTAGAGAAAACCCTTTTCTGTCACCAGTGAGTAGTTGAGGGATACATTGCTGAAGACCTAAGGTTGTTTTTTTTTCCAACACAAGTGATATCAATATGCTTTTTACAGAATCCTAACTGTGAGTTCAGTGTTGATCTAAAAATAAGAAAATAATTCTTCGTGACACTTTTTCAATATTGCTGTAGATCTCTTTTTGTATCTCTTCTACAGGATGTGTCAGCTAATGCAGTAACATTTTATCTCTCATGTGAGGCTCTGTCTGATGCACCCCAATAAGCTGTGTTCCCACGGATGCTTTGGGTGAAGAAAAAGTCTGGTTTAAGCAGAGACAAAAGAAACTTGAACATTGCCCCTATCAGGAAATGCCAACAGTACAGATCACATCTCTGTTGTTGTGTTGTGTCATGCCCACGAAGATACAGAATATATAGCATGAGTGGGATTTGGCTTCAAATGAAGGTGTCTTAAGCTGTGTGTCATCTGTCACCCATATTTATAAGTTCCCATTATGCGGAACAGAGATCAAGGGCTCCAGTCAGTATCACAGTTCATACAGATATCCAATTCCTTTTAAAATTACTTAAGGTTCTTGTGATAGCTTCAAAGACTTGGTAATTATGTCAAAACAAGCACAGGAGAAAAATGCTTTGCAAGACAATCAGGTGGAGGATGAGACAACCAAAGAAGGCTTCTTAAACCTCTCTAACTGACCATATTCAAGCAGCTAAATTACAACTCATGTTGACAGTGAGATGAACCATTTTCTAGGCTCCATTAACTGTATGGATTGAATTTCTATCGATGACTGTTCAAATCTCCAAGCAAATCCCTCTTTCATTCTCTAGACTGGTGAAGAGTCCTGTGGAGACAGCTGAACTAGCTCTGTATAGGAAACAGTTTTGATAAGAAAAGGTCAAGCTCAGGTTCTGGGTTTATTTCAGTGTAAGGGACTGCCCTGCAGCACGGCTATCCTGCTTTCCCCTTCAGCAGCTCTGTCCATGGTTCTCTGCAGATGTATGGGCATAGGAAGCATTTTGCTAATGTACCTACCTGGTGCTGCCAATTTTTACTCTCTCATTCCCAGTCACACATGTCATTATGCTTTGACATTTGTTGCCATCTGAATTTTAATTTATTTTTTTTTTATTTCATGGGTAATTTGCAACATTTAACTTAAATAACTTGGAAACCGTAACAACTACTGAGTAATGAAAAGAGTGTCTGCCTAACCTGTTTATACCTCATTAAAAAGCAGAATCCTTCAGAATTTATTATTATTATTAAATTTGAGTTATCCAAATATACCAAATTCATTTGGGGTCATAAACTCTTTGTCAAGTTTCAGTCAAATACTAGTGGAAATCTCCCAGACTAGAAATCAGATAAAAGAAGGTTAATAGAATGATTTCTCAGAAATCCTTTGTAAAATAGAGGCTTTCTAATGATGGAAGAAACTTATTCAAAATAGATGTAAAAATTAATGACAACTACCTGACGTTATTTAAACAGACAATAATCATCAATAAAAAGGAAGGTTTAACAACCGTGTTTCATCACAAAAAATATATTAACCACAGTCTGAAACCATCATCAGTCAATAATAGATAATATTTACTTTCTCCTGCTGGGGAGCCTTTTTTATATTTTTAATGGAATACATTGAATGTAGGTTACCATAGTTACAGCAGAATTTCAGAATGAGTTTTGTTTTATCATAATTGCTGCATATTAGTATATAAACAGCTGAACCCTGTCTTCCACTGGTAGCACTAATTTGTGCCTAGAGACAATTCTCTCCCCTCAGAAAATCGAACAACAGCTTAAAATATGCTGCAAGTTTGTGGTCTTTCCCAGAGGGAGTGGAAAGTTTCTGCAAGTCAAGCTGTTTGTTGTTTAGAGCCTGGGACTGCTGGGATCGGCAGCATAGAAAGGTGAAGCTGCAAAAATCCATCACCAGCAGTAAAGGGAAATTAAAAGCGTTCCCTACCCCACCCCAGACATGTTGAATTATAACCACAATACTTCCCATCACTATTGTTTCTGAGCAGACCTGAACACTAATGAATTTGGCTGGGATTTTTACAGAACCATAAGAGAGTTCAGAAACTAACAAGGAATGCAACATAAGCTCTATAAAGATCCAGTTTTTATCATCACAATGTTTTCTAACACAGAAAACTATTGTTCCCAGGTTGCAGAGCCCAGTAAGGAAGAGCTCCTTCGTCATGCATTCCTTATTAATCCGCATAGACTAATACCCATCAGATATCTCCTGCACTCTTGAGAGAGAGGAGCTGTGCCAATAATTTTTTCCAGTATGAGTAATTGGATTTTTAATCTCTCCCCGAAATATTGAAAAACATGAGATGACAGCATCATGGAAAATTTATGCATGAGGCAAAAGGTAAAATGCCTGAGATGTCAACTACCAGGTGAAGTGCTGCCTTCATGAAGTTACATACGCAGAACTTTCACTGCACTCCCATATTGCTCTGTGTTGAGAAGTCAAACAAAACCAAAACAAACAAAACTTCATATAATATGCCAAGGTACCTGAAAAGCCAGCATGTCTGAAATGGTGGCTGTTATGTTTCCCCAAGTAAAAGAGAAGTCTTCTAAAATGACTGACTGGTCAATGACTGACAGCCCAACAAGATTTTGTTCTGTTGCTTTTAGAATCCCATGGTCCTGCAAGCAAAATGCAAAGGGAATGATAATATGTCATATACAATACGGAAGGACAAGAAAATGTCAAGTCAAAGATTGTCTTCTCCATTGTGACAGCAATTGTATGGATCAGTGGATTGCAGGAGATACTAGCCTTAAACATGCTACTCTTTAACTACAGTTTTGTAACAGAAGATGACTCAAGTGGCACATTGGATAAGGAAGCACAGCAAAAGAAGTTAACATTATCTTTGTAATGCCTATTATCTCCCTCAGAATCAAAAAAGAAAATATTTTCATTAACTTTATAAATGACAAATTATTTTATAAAATAAATTTAAATATTTCCAGTAGTATTTAGTCTTCTTTTCATATCATCTTTTTAAAGCTTATGTTTTGAGGATAATTGTTACCAAGACAAGGAATTAAGGCTTCACATTCTTGGGTTTATTCCTGTTCCAGTCTAGAAGGGCCATATCTTCATAACCTTCCCCCTTGTGTTCTTGTGGACAAGAATGTTCAAGAAAATATCTATTTTCCTTTTGAACATGAACTTTGATGTTTACACATCAATATTCTTACCTGAAATGTTTACTCCTACTTAACAGAAAAAGGTGGTTTACTCAAACCTAGTAGGTACAAAGGGTTCCACACACAAAATTACTTTCCTCACACAATTAGAAAAGCTGAGTACTTTGACTCTGATCCAGAGCTGTCCACAGATCACACAGGAAGAGAAAATAGGTGACATCTATTGGATAAACTGCTATTTCTTTCTCATCCAGCTCCAGTTTGGGCCCATTTACTTTGTGTTTAGAGTTACAGCTGGCAGAATAAGTGGGTTTTGTCATGCTCTGAAGAAGAAGCAGGTGCTTGTGCCCACCAAGGGTGCCTGTTTATTGCTTTTAATGCATCTTTTGATGTTTTCATTTTTCTCCCATTATCCATTCTCATGTCTTTCATCTAGCAATATACAATGCTGTCTGCAAAAGTGCATCATGAGACCAGTAGGATTTATATATAATAGTGTACAAGCACGAGAAAGTCAGTCTTTATCCTCAAATATTTTATCACAAATATACAAGTTCAAGACAAAGGATGAAAAAAAAAAAAGCAGCGGAGTGTCTTGTCCAAAATTACATAAGAACAGGGACCAATCTCCTTCATCTTATATACTCTTTATAGACAGCTTTATGGTGACTTTTTTACTAGTGCCTTTGATTAATGTATTTGTACCAGTTTTCTCCTTTTTATTACATACAAAAAAACCCCAGAGTATTTAAATGCCTGAGTTGCATGAAACAGTGACTGAAATTTTCAATATCACTCAGCAATTAACATCCCGCTCTCTAAACTCTTGGACTTTTGTTTTGAGGCACAAATGAGACACTATGAAATTTTTCTGGACTGTAAGGCTTAATTTTGGCCACTAATGTGCAGGGAATTGGCGTATCTCCCAGAAACTTCATAAAGAATCAGGGCTCTCACATCATGGACTTCCAAGTTCTTCTGGACTGAGCTCCTATTTCATAGTGTTTATTTTAATATTCTTCATACATTTTTTCTCTCTTATAAGTTCTTTTCTTTCTTTCATATAGCACCTGTATATGTTAATGTAGACTAAACCAGTAATTAATCTGCGACTTATTTCTTTTCTTCCTCAACTCTACACAACAAAAAACACAGAGATGAAGAAATAGCCACTTTTAAACTAAGAATCACAAGTGTGTAGGGAAGGCCCGATAAGAAAGGATGGGGGAAGGGAAGAGGGCGGTTATCCTTTAAAAGGTATTGAACCATTGACTTTAAGAGTTTTTTATTCTGGGCCAGAGACAAGTTGCTAAAGTACCTCACCACAGGAAAGAAATGAGAAATTTTGAGGGCTATTGAGCACTGAATTCTCATGGTGGCTCAGCAAAATGTTACTTAGAGCAGGTGTTTCTGTAATTGTGATACATTGAAGAAGTTTGCAGTGTTCAATATCCCCCCAAGACTTACTAATACGTCTCTAATGTCTCTAGAAATAGTATGCTGGACTGCCAAAGAGTATGGAATAAAATGTCTCTCAAGCCTGGTTGAAGATATTTACAATTCAGTATATGTTTGTTGCAGAGCTGGCTTTTTACAGAAACGAGGAGTTTTGGAACTGGCCCTATTAGAACCCACCTTAGTGCAAGTGACTTTCATTTTTTAAAAATTTTTGAGGCTATTATCCTGGAACCGCGACCTTTGTCATCTCAAACAGAAAGGGAGAGTTTTTATTTCTCAAGCAGAACCTTGGCTGTTTAGAAGATCAACCTGAAGGGCAGGAAATCCCCCATAGGACAGGTGCAATTTTAAGGCTCTAGGCCCATACATCGTGAGAACAGTTGGGACACAATATTTCCCACAGTTTTGAATCCAGACGCTATTATTTTAGCATAAACATAATGTGGCCAATTTGCAATTTCAGTTAACAATTAAAGTATAACTATTTAATAAAAATGGAAAACAGGTGGTAAAAATAAAATAAAATGCCCATTGCTATCAAATTTGCTCAATTAAATGGAGGAGCAGGAAAGAAAAACACATTCAATAAAAAAATAAAATATTTACTTCCTCTGAGGAAATCTGGGAGGACTAGAAGAAAGAAATGACCAGAATGCATTCTCCCAAAGTAACTTAAGCATTTTATTTATGCCTAGATTCAGTACTTCTACACTGGAACTTTGACAACTACTGTAAATAGGAATAAATATATGGAATATGAGTAAAGTTTGTTGTAACAAGTGACACTGGTAGATATCATTAAGAGTTTAGCACTGTAGAAGGTATGTGAATCATTGAATGGGCTAGGATATTTTCTTATGTTAAGAAGAAAAATTGACAAAATTAGGAGAAAAAGGAGATGGTTGGTTTTTTTACTGTGTCAAATACATAGGCTTCTTTTTTTGTACTTCAAGTAGAGCAGGTACTTAAAGCCCTGAAACCTGCAGTGGGAGTGAACTGTAAATAGGCATGTAACACAACAAGGTCACAGTTTCTGACCTTTGTGATTATCCAGGGATATTTTACTTGCTGCAAGCCATTTTATTTCAAAAGAAAGGTTCAGAATGAAATTGAATTCAGTATGTCATTTCACGCTAGACCTGGGCAACCTATTCTTGGGAAATATTTTAGCTAATAAATTAGACCCTTTTTTTGCTGGCAGATTATTATTAAAAGTATTATAATCCCTGTGAATGTGTTCATCTTCTTTAAACAATTGAAGTGCTTTGTACAAATGTTTTTCAATCAGCCTGCCTGTTGTAAACTTTTCATTTAATTATGTCCTTGACTATTCAGCACACATTGTTTCTTATGCAAAGGGTGGGATTGGCAACCACACTTTCATGGCAGTTGCCCTCACTATTTGTCTGAATTTCTAAATGTTCATAAATGGAGTAGAAGAATAGCTGTGGTAAATAAGAGATATCTGCATTCAGTAGCAGATGGGTTTGGGTCTGCAGGCTTATTGGTTAATGAATGGAGAATATCCATTCCCAAATTATCCTGCTAACAGGAACACTGGCCAAATGTTTGGTTCAGGTTTGACATGTGTCATTTTAGCAGGTTTTACATGAGTCCCTTTAGTCCAGTGAGGCACCTGGATCCCACATTGTCACAGATCTACAGCCCTTCTTCCTATGTGTAAGACAAGCCAGGATATTTTGCTGCTAATCATGTCTCCCCTCAAGGACTACTGCCTTTGGCCATAAATACTGCAGAACTGAAAAGCAATTCAGGACTTGCCAGAATGCCTGACAGTTTCTTCCACATTTTCCAAGCTCAATTTCAGCCAAACAATACCATGATGATATAGCAAGTACTCAATACCAACATTTCAAGACTCAGCAGAGAGAAACAGAACTGACGGTGAAGTCCTTAATCAGGATGCATGAACAAGCAACAATTCAGTTTAGTCTTGCAAAGCTCTGCTGGGACAAATAAACCTTTCCTTAAAGTTACAGGAGATGAACTAAAAGAAAATCACAAAAATCACAAAAACCCCAAAAACCTAAAATCAAAAACAAACAAGGAAAAACAAACACTCCCCAAAACCAAACCTGACCCTTTTTGAGCCCGTTTGTTCAGATAAACCAAATCTGAAGGCTTTTCTGCAAAACTCAAAATCTCACATTCTCACATTTTCTAAGCAATACATTGCACCTTCTGAGCCTTATTTATATTGTAGTGGTTATAACTTTAGTTGGTCTTTCAGATAATCCGTAAATATTGCACCCAAACTGGTGACAAAAGGGACAGAGGCAATTCTAGCCAGTCCCATTACAAGGGTTTACATGACCAGACACGATTTTACCCTTTCAGTCCACACACTAGTACTACAGAGCCCAGGGAGGAGCTCTGAAAAACCACCAGTCCTGAAAAGGAGAGGAACCCTGTCCTAAACAGTGCTCTCATCTGAGTGGGTCCCCTGTTAGCAGAGATGATGTGGCCAGAGCCTGTAGATGGGGAGAAACACACCTGGGTCTCAGTGCTGGGGAGATCCCTTGTGTGAGCTGGGCAGTTGTGTCCTGTAAAATGCAGTGTGCAGGCCATGAGACACCGTGCCAGCTGACACATGGCTGGTGTTCAGAACACGACTCTCAAGAATTCTGCATACATGCTGCAAAACTCCTACTGGAACAGATAGCAGAAACTGGTTTAGGGATTCCAGTTTTCCCAGTTTTCTCTCACTCTCTCCATCAGATCCAACCTCAGCTACAGCCAGTGGGCAATTTTACACATAGGCAAAGATAGGTAATGCCAGAGTGCATAATGCCGCAAAATTCTATCACCATGTTTCTACATGGAATTGTCCACTGCCTTGTTCCTACGTGAGACATTTAAAAACAAAAGGTACCAACTCTTGGCGTCTGGACTAGCAGAGTTTTTCTTCCTGTTCTTCACTCTGTGCAGGATATTGGCTAGATGGGAGTAAGGCAAGCACATTTCAATGATGGTAATTTAAGCTGGAAAAAGCCAAATTATAAAGTAATGTTATAAGACCATAATTACCCTAGAACTGTGCCTCATGTTTAACAATAGCTGTCTGCAGTGCCATTAAAATAATGACTTTCAGATTTGCCAAGACTTTTATTATAAGAAATCCTGGCCACAAAATCTTATAGACCATTTCTTCAATTGGCTTAAATTGGTGTACATCCACTGAAGTCACAGCATGAAGATATGACCTTTATACTCAAAAGACCCAAAACATTCAGCAATTAGGTAAGCAGACAGTGCTCTGGTAACAATGGATATTATGACACATGGCTCAAATTTTCTCAGAGAAGCTGAACTTATTTAAGCTGATATACTTAAAGACACAGAAAATTTTGAATGTATATCATTTATGGGGTAATCTTCATACTTATTTAGACCTGTCACAGAAGAACAAGTCAACAATATGCTGTCAAATGTCTGAATATATGTAATTTTAAAAACTCTGACTCAGAGAACAAATCTTGTCTTCTTTTCTACAGTCACCCTTAGCAGCCTCTCATACAGTGAGAGCCTGACGACCATACCATGCTGTTACATTTTCCTTCTGTTTAAAATATGCCTAAATGAGCTGAAAAATACTAATTTGATAATCATAACTTGCCATACATTTTTGATACAGTATCAGCAATATGTATGTCTGTTTTTTATCAGGTTGCAACACAGCAAATGCTACTAATTCAACACTCTCTTAGCGGAGGGATTGTCCTGAATTTGATAGTCACAGGTCTAATGTCAGAGGCAGAGCAGTGATGTGGCATTGAATGCTGACTTTTCATTGAATTCTACTATAGCTCAGATAACACCTGATTTTTCTTCATGGTTTTCTCCTGGGGCCATAAGAGAAACACACAATCCAGCCTCCTGACTATTGTGCTGTCTTTGAATTGCTGCCTTATCTCTAACTGACTTTTTTAATTAATTGCATTAAGAACACAACCTGACTGTGCACACTAATAGGCATCAGAGTGTCCACAAGAGCAACTGTGAGAAGGAAAAGGAAAGACAAGGGAAAAGAGAATAAGAAAGAGCAGAAGAGAGGCTGAGAAACAGCTTAACAATGCCAAATAAAAATCTTCACACGGACATGGACAGTTATAAAGTATTTGCACAAAAAAACCCACCTCTGACTAAGGTATGCTGTTATCCAGCTAAACTCCCCATTAGTTCACAAAACTTTTTTTTCATTTAATATAGCTTATTTACTAATCTTGCTTATTGATTAATATTGCTTATTCTCAGTGTGAGATATTCACAATGCAGACTCCTTCTGCCAAATTTGTGTGTGGAGTTTCCTTCTCTGCTCAGTCCCATTACCATGAAACCAGCTGGTGCCACTTGTGGTGAAACCATGGATCTGCTTAGCTCCTCTTTTGTTTACTATTACTCTTTAAACCTCCTCACCTCTTTTCTTGAAACTAGATAATGGATTTAATAGACAAACTAGTGTGAACACAAAGCCCTCATTTTCTTCAAATGTTCAGCTGAGAATCATTCTCTTCTTTCTATCATTCTCTTTTTTCCTCTACTTAGTCAACCAAGGCATTGACCTCAAGTGTATCAGGTGGTTACTCCACTGCTGGGGCTCTGCTGAAATAATTTAAGTTGGTGTCGTGGTTTTAAACCAGTAACTAAAAAACTACTTATTTTTTGTTGTGAGATATGGATTAAAACAAGAGCAAAACAGGCTTAAGACTTAAAAGGAATAAAGACAGTTTATTAACAAACTACAAGAATGAGAATACCAGAATAAACTTTCAGAAAACCCCCTTATCTTCTACATCTTAACTATTTCTCTGTACACATGACAACATAGAGACAAATAACTTTAGGACTTTGGTGGTTAAAAACAGTCTTAATTCTTGCTACAGTCTTTCATCAGTCTTTGTAGAGAAACAGAAGTCTCTTTCTGTTAGCTTACGGAGTTTCTCACGAGAAAACTATTTTTCATCATAGTTTTCTATTTCTCTAATGCCAGCTGCCCGGAAATCTGTCATTAGATCTTCTCCTCCCATTTCACATCTCCAAGGTGTGTATGGGTCACAGAGTTTAGGAATCTTATTTTTAAGGATAAGTTATTCAAAGGCAGAAGTCTTCTTCATTTGTCTCTGTGAGCCTTCCTGGAAAACAGTTTTCTTTTTGCCCCCAAAGCTTCAAAATCTTCACTCAACTCAATTCCAGCAACTCACAGTATCACAAGTACTCTCTCTCTCTCTTCTGCTCAAAAGTTACACTTTGAATATCTCATTCCTCCTAATACTCTTATCATGAATTAAAGGAGTCTTTTTATACTATTATTGTCCATCTCCATAGCTTTAACAGAAAGATATTTCAGCTGTAAAGCATCTCCTTATTCTCTCTTTCTTATTTAAACTTAACTCTTTTCTTCACTGTTTTTGGTGGTTCTATGATGTCTCCTCTATGTTGATTGTCTCTCTCTCTGTCTTTCTGAGAAAAGGAGTAATCTGTATGTTTATCCAGGTAGTAAAAGAATTAAAAGCTTTAGGAAAACTGCAAGAGTTCATGGTGTTAAGTTTCAGTCTAGCAGCAAAAACTGAAAACCAAGCTCGGCTGGCCAGCGCTGTTTCTCTTCCCCCTCCCCCCCCCTCCACCCCGCGGCCTTGTAGGCCTGGAGAGGGGGGGAGGAGGCCAAGACAGAGCCTGCTACCTTGTCCGAAGCCGGAAACCAAAGAGAGCAAGAGAATTCTGTCTGTACTTCTTAAGGGGGTGTTTACAAGTTGAATTCACTTTTTAATGGTCAGATCTGCTGTCAATTCTTGAAAATGACCGATAATTGGTCAGGAGGGAAAAACTCCCATCAGCCACCAGCACCTTCAACTTCCTCTCCCTCCAAGCTGTCTTAAAGGTAAAGCTACCCCATGACAGTTGGACTTCCACAAACTTAGACATTAAATTCTCTATTTTCATTTTAAATATTCCAAATTAGGTAAAACGTTTTCTGCACCTAATTTTAGTAGGAGAACAGCTATCCAGAGTGATAGCCAAAGTCTATCTGACTGAAGATCTTCAGTGTAAGCTGTAAAACTTTGCATTTATTTCATTTATTCAGTTTTCCATTTGTAAATAGAGGCCATTTGTTATAGCAGCATACATTTTTGTAAGGTTTAAACATCACACCAGCAATGTAGTTCACAGTTGGTTTGTATGTACCATCTGGGCTTTGTATATAAAATGAGGCACCTAGCCTTAATTTTGGAATCATTTGCGGGAGGATCTATTATATGCTGTTCTGGTTTAGTCTGCTTCATGTTTGGAAGGTAATAATTCAGTAGTATTTCTAGGACTTGGCATTTGGCGTACCATCTGGGGTGGTAAAGACTCTGCATATGGGAGATGGTATAGTCCCAAGCATTTTATCTCTCTAACACTCTTCCCACTAAAGGAACTTTCACTTAAAGAAGCAAAATTCACTGCAAGTGTAGTATGAAAAAGAAAGCCAAAGAAATATATGCAGTGTTTTTCTACTCATGCAGTATTTCTCCTTCATGATGCACTTTTAATATGACAAATAAATATGGATTGTAATCACCTAATAGTATTTTTTTCAGCTTTCTACCTTTGTTCTTGTTTATACTTTTCTGCATCACACAAAACTCCTCTCCATTCTTGAGATTTTTACTTTGATGTTTGCAGACTACCAGGTACCCTTCAAATTGTTAATTAAGCATACATGGAGAGCTATATTTTCAGGTAGTCTACGCTTTTTGATATTGATTACTGAATTCATAGCAGAAAGGTATTACAATACTTGTACAGATCCAATGCTTTTTAATCTTTCTCAATGCAGTTTATCCATTTTAATCTTTCTTCACTGCAACTGACCATTTGTCTATCACTTCAGTCTCTTATATTTCCTTTCATTAATCATTCCAAAAATCCAATTTTATGCTTTGAGTGCCAGTACTGCATAGACTAGGACTGTTTCTGTGCTCAGAATTAAACTACTATTCTCATATATGACCGTACCACCTTATACTATGAGGCAATAATACATATGCACCTATAACTTCACTTGCCCTTTTTCTTGCCCTTTGAAGTTGTGTCCATTATCTGCAACAATTATATTTTATTCTCTCATCTTTTCCACACTGTTAAATCCTCATTCAATATTTGCTTCAAATTATACCATCAATGGTGCCTTGCACTTTTATTTATTATTTTATCACATCTCTCTCTGACCCACTGTATTTTTCTTTCTCCACAAAAGCATTTAAACCTCCTCCCAATTTATGCCATGAGTAAATGTCATCAATGAGTTGATGCATTCTTCTTTCCAAATCAGAAATGAAGATGTTAAACAAGCCTTGATTTACTACCAGCATTGCAACAAATGACTTTGTATCTCCCTTCAACTTGATCCATCAATATTCTTTGTTTATGGCCTTTGAGCTAATCTTCAATTCATGTGACAGTCCACATATTTGTCAATTTGAATTAATTGCATGAGCTTTCATGGGTGCTCTACCAAATGCTTCATTCAAGTCAAACTATATTAGGTCTGCCATTTTCCTCTCATTTGCTTATTTGGTAATGCTATCAGAACAAGTAATCAAATTTGTCTGATAAGATTTATTTTCATGAATCATGCTGCTTCTCATGGTTATCTATCCTTCATCGGCTGTCTGTGCCTGTAAGGGCTGGTTCTTCTACACATTGACTCTGATTTTGCTATTTATCCCCCAAAAAGCAAACTCATTGATCAGCATGCTATTCTTGATGCCCAACACGAGGTTAGAGATCTTTTTCAGCACTAATCAGCAACAGCCTTTTATATTTATTTCAGTGAATTTTAGGTTACATCACTGCACCAAAGGTTAGGTTATTTCTCCCATGTATTATGTGGGGTTTATTGTGGGTTAAAAGAAAGAAAAGAAAAACAGCAAAACTAGTAAAGTCAAGAGGCAAAGAACAATGTTTCCCTTTTCTGAATTACAGAAAACACATCAGCCATTTCCAGCTAACAGACTCCTAGCATTTGAAAGGTTCATTGCCCAGGAAATAAAATCACAATCATTTCAAATACCGAGGGTTGTTCACAGCCACTGCTTTTGCAGTTGTCTCCCTTTTACCTGACATAGCAGAGATTAAACAAGAGACCTCCAACATGGAAATAGATTAAACAAGATACTTTATAAAACCAAACTCCATAGTTAGAACTGTTAACATAATTACAACTTGTGCATTTTGATTTTCAATACCCAGCTCACTTACAGGGAGACGTCTTCGCTGTTACTTTGGCAATGCTACAACTATCCTATTTCTTAGACAACACAGAAACAGAAAATCACAGCTAATGTTCCAGTAAAATTTAATGTTCTCTGTACAAAAGTCGCATGGTCATTGGTCTGGTTGAATGAGGCATGGGCATTTTTGGTTATTTCTGCTGAATTTCTTTTTCTGTTTGTCTGAGAATAGCAGTCACCAGACAGGACCCTTCAGTTACCCACCAGCTCCATAGGCTCTTAAAACATATCTGTCCCCAGTGTCCCACTTCTGCCTTCACCAGGTATTTTCCAGCTCCGTCCTTCACAAATACATATTTATTTCTAAAATGAGTTTCCAGTTCTCACTGGTTTTCGGTTTTCAGTTTTCCTGTTAGGTGAAACAGATGAGAAGAGAGGCTGATATTCTGGGAATTATATTGTCTAGCTCCAGACATCCAAAGGACAGGTGATGAAGCCCAAATTTCCACTCTAAGCTACTCTTATTGCCAGAAGTCCTTCTAGTTTCTAGCAGACGATGTGATCTGTCCCAGAGGCCTATTTTGTAATAAAATAATCTCTGCCTAGAATTTAACATATCCAAAAGATCATATCTATTTATTTCACCACAGTGATGCAAAGGAACTTAGAACAATAACACAATGTACTACATTTTAGATGCCAAAGTTATGGTGCGTGAATCCTACACAATGTCTCATAAAGGCACATAAAAATAATGTCACAAGATAAACTGATAAAGGTCTTTGTGTCTCAGAAGAGCAGCTCTGAGTAAATGATCTCAGCTGAGTGTAAGTCTCAAATGACAACATTTGCCAGCTGCACAAAGTCTGTGGATATGTCATTAAGGGATGATGCTATCAAATTATCTACCTTGTGGTATAAACAGTCATACTTTTATCTGTTCCACTAGGTCTCTATTGATTAATACTTGCTGAGAAGTGATTTGCATGTTTCAAATGTGGTAATGCTCTTTATTAATAACATTACTTCTTGTTTAGGAACATAGGTGTTTGTCTCCTTCTTTTGTTGCCACAAAAACAATTTCATGATTTACCCTAAAAATGCATTAAATGACAACTTGCTTAAAGGCTTTTTAAAATAATTTATAAATCTGTGAGGTTTTTCCTCTCTAAAGCCTAAAAGTACATGCTGAAACAGTTTATTTGTCCAGAATTTATCCTGGAACTGGCGTTGTGGAACTACAAAACTTCTGACCCTTCCTTTCTCTGTCGCTTTCCCTGGTTTTCTTTTCTATCCAAAAGGGACTTATTGTACCTGTCTAGCTTTAGCTCTGAAAATGTATGGGCCAATCTAAAATATATTGCCCTTTCCCCCGAAACAACAATTGACACAATGTAGTCCAGTTCTACTTACACAGAAGTGAGAGTTTTGTAGTGATCCATGACCTTGTAAGGCTCATTATTAGATAGATACCAATTTGTCATGCTGCGCCTAGCTATCAGCTTTTCTAGTCACTCACTTCATGCTTCTAGTGGCAAATTATATTTGACTTTCAATTTAAAATCCAGGGTACTTTAATGTAAAACCTCAGTATAATAATGGTGATGAAGCAGCAGGGCATGCAATTTGACAGAATGGATTTTTTGTAGTTTATTGTGGCAGATTCTCCTCCCCCAACAAGAAATAAAAGAAAAGGAAAAGGAAAAGGAAAAGGAAAAGGAAAAGGAAAAGGAAAAGGAAAAGGAAAAGGAAAAGGAAAAGGAAAAGGAAAAGGAAAAGGAAAAGGAAAAGGAAAAGGAAAAGGAAAAGGAAAAGGAAAAGGAAAAGGAAAAGGAAAAGGAAAAGGAAAAGGAAAAGGAAAGGAAGGGAAGGGAAGGGAAGGGAAGGGAAGGGAAGGGAAGGGAAGGGAAGGGAAGGGAAGGGAAGGGAAGGGAAGGGAAGGGAAGGGAAGGGAAGGGAAAGGAAAGGAAAGGAAAGGAAAGGAAAGGAAAGGAAAGGAAAGGAAAGGAAAGGAAAGGAAAGGAAAGGAAAGGAAAGGAAAGGAAAGGAAAGGAAAGGAAAGGAAAGGAAAGGAAAGGAAAGGAAAGGAAAGGAAAGGAAAGGAAAGGAAAGGAAAGGAAAGGAAAGGAAAGAAAAGAAAAGAAAAGAAAAGAAAAGAAAAGAAAAGAAAAGAAAAGAAAAGAAAAGAAAAGAAAAGAAAGAAAAGGAGAGAGAGAAAGAGAGGGAGAAAAAGAAAGAGAGAAAGGAAGAAAAAGAGAGAGAAAGGAAGAAAAAGAGAGAGAAAGGAAGAAAGGAAGGAAGGAAGAAGGAAAGAAAGAAAGAGAAAGAAAGAGAGAGAGAAGGAGAGAAAGACAGAAAGAGAGAAAGAGAGAAAGAAAGAGAGAAAAAGAGAAAAAGAGAAAGAAGCAACTGTCTTGAAACACTGGTGAAAGCTGGGAAGACTGTAGGTACAGCAGCAGGTTCTCATTTAAAAATGGAGGCTCTAGTGCTGCTCTCTGAGCACAACTTAAAATACATTAGATGCATCATGACAAGGTATAATTCATGAATTTATGAATGAAGATTTAATTCCTTTTTAATGAAAAAAAGAAGTTCCAACTTCTTTGGCTGAGTTACTGAACTTAATGTATGTTACACAGCTCCTGTCAGACATAAGTAATGCTGATCTCTTTTGTCTTGATGCCAAGCACCTACTATTAAAGGTGTCATAGGCATGAAAACCCTGATACAAGGGATGCATTATTTCAGTAGTTTTTAATGAGGATTTGCTTTTTAACAATGCCTTGTACAGGATACCAGGGAGGGAAAATTTCCCACCTTAAGCAAAATTATTGTGGTTTGGGATTTAAATTTTTATTTTAGGAATATATCATGATATGAATTCTGACTGGGCAGTATGGCACATTATGGGACATGTTTAATTTACTTTTTTTCTTCCTCCTTTCATTATCTACATGTAGGAAAGTTCATGCATGCATTTGAAATCTGAGCTTCATTTTGAAAATAATTCAATTCATCAAAATTGGTCACCTAGACATTAAGTAACCCTGTAAAGCTACTTCTGTAAGCCCTTTGAAGAGTCAACAGAAAAACAATAACTCTAAGAATAATTTGGCCTATGTATCTTAGAGTGAGATTCATCCCAACCAACCTCTGGCTTTTAATACTTGTGTATTGAAGTTCTAGTAGTACCTTAAAGAATCCTTCTTAGTAAACACCTTGAAATATACATTTTTAAAAGATGAATCATCTGATTTACCCTATAGACATACTTTAGGATAAAATTAATTGCCCTTTAGGCATATTTCTTGCTCTTTAGCAAGGAAAACATTGAGTGCTTTGATCAGACTTGTACATCCAGCTTCAAGTCATACCGGTTAGCATAGGTGTTTCTTTACACTTCAGCTCTCAAAATCCTGATAAACTGAGTAATCTTTCAGACAAGACAGGTCTCTCCTGTGAATATCAAAGATTTGCTCTGGGTGATTAAGGTTTGGATAAATAAGACTGTAGACAGCAACATTTAATTCTAAAAAACTCACCCATGTAATTTCTGGGCATAAAATGGCATACAGTCAAGATTTTGCCAGGCCTCAGTCTTTAATTGCTAGACTCAAGCATATTCAAAGTAGTAAAACTTTGGTTTGCCTGTGAATTTTTGTTTCTGAGCTACTGTGTAGTACTCCAGACTGAGGTCTGTTGTTAAGGTTGGAAAGGTCCTTAAAGAGCATCGGATCAACCATAAACCTATCACTGCCAAGTCCAATACTATGCCATGTCCCAAAGTACCACATCTACATGAATTTTAAGTACCTCCAGCCATGCTGACTCCACCATTTCCCTGGGCAGTCTGTTCCAGTGCTTAACAACCCTTTCTGTGAACAAACTCTTCCTAATATCCAATCTTAATCTCCCCTGATCTAATTTGCTGACTCTGACTCTGTAATCTGCTGGTGAGTGGAAATCCCCAATTTATAGAATATTTCATCTGGCTCGTCATCTATGTTGGGTGGACTATAACAGACTCCCACCAGGATATCTGCCTTGTTGGCGTTATCCCAGATTGTGACACATAAACACTCGACCCTCTTGTCACCATCATCAAGCTCTAGAGTCAAAACACTCCCCCATATACAGAGCTCTCCCTCCCTGCCTATCCCTTATGAAGAATTAACAGCCCTCCATTGCAGCACTCCAGTTGTCTGAGTGATCCCTCCATGATTCTCTGATTGTGACTATATCGTAGTTTTCCTGCTGCACAGTGGCTTCCATTTCTTACTGTTTGCTGTGTGCTTTGGTGTAGATGTACTTCAGTAAAGCTATTGATCCTGCCACAATTTTGGAAGGAAAAACCTTAATTCCTACATGACCATTCTCAGGTGCTTTCATGGTTTCTAACAGTGGTAGTTAAAGCATTTCTTTCCTAGAAAATAGTAACACTGACACTCCAAAGGAACAGACAAAATAGCTTTATTTTTTAACCAGGCAGCTGCGGCTGAAAGGAGAGACAGTAAAAGCAAAATTCAGAAGGAGCACACTAAATGTACAATTTAATCATCTAAACAGGGCTATTTTCTGTTGCTTTAAGTTCCAAAAAGTATCATTTCCGCCCTTTAGCTTCCATCAAAGAGATATGGATCTGCCATCTGTGACAAATTTACAGCCTATGTGGATATTCTGGATAATAAAAACTGTCAGTGGTACTAGGAGCCTACATATGAGCAGCAGAATCCCATCCTGTATGTCTACATCGTCCTATGTTTCCTTTACAGTTATGAGGCACTCATAGAGAATAATTCATTTGAGCAATTTCAAGTGTCTAGTGTGGAATGAGTTGTTTCATAAAGTACACAGCTAGTTTTCATCACTGACTCTAAATGAACTCCAGGATTTCTCTTTTAAGCATCTCCACTGTAGATACAGCCATTTAATCAGACAACTCTCATCCTCAATACAACATATATTACAATACAAAGCTCTTCTGACTTTCAGAACGTAGAAACACGGAATGGAAAACATCACAGTTTTACTCTGTTTCCATAACATAGTTCACAAAGCACCCCAAACCACCACAGTTAAGGACTTTGAGGTAAAGGGATCAAAAGTCTTGAACCCAGTGTATGCTACAGGGAGAAAAAGAAAACATTATACGTGCCACTAATGTCATAGGCCCTTTCTGCAACAGAGAGTGTAATAGATGACACTATCCAGATGACAGGTGTGGAGCACAGTTCACCCTACATAGGAGAGTGAAAACCTCCTAGGCTCTGTCTGGAACTAGGATAAATTTTCTTCTTGACTTAAAATTTGACAAAATATTTGACATGAAGCTGGTAATCAAAACTTTTAAACTGAAAGATATCTTTCTTGTAAAAAGAAAGGGATGGTCACTATCTGTCTGTAAAAATGTCCAATTTCTGGTCTTCCTGAGAAAGAAAGTGAGAAAAGAGCTATTCATCTCAACTCTTGCAGGCAGACAGCTGAAGCCTGGATATACTTGCATTATTCCACCATTATACAAATCAGGTACAATGTATTTCTGGTATTGAAACTAATTCTTCCTCTCCATGGGTGTACAACTTAGCTTGCATAAGGATGCTATCTTTTCTTTATTTTCAGTCTGTCCCTTGTCTCTCTGACAAAGAGTTGGATGACTTTAAATATTGTAGAAAATTTTCTAAATTGAAAGACACTTGCATCATAGTAGTAAAAAACCAACCAATCAAAACAAAACAAACAAAACCCCCTCCTTAAATCAAATATATAAGAATGATTTTAATAAATAAAAATAAATAAGTAAATAATAAATTAGAAATTAGTTGTGTTTCCAGATCAAAGACAGCGCAGACTGGGATTGAAACTGTGGTACAGCAAAAAACCTGAGTGATAAAAAACCACAGAAATCTTGCTGCTAGCTCATCGGGTGTAATCCACATGCCATGACCAATGCCTAAAAAGCTTGTTGTTGCATATGACAAATACGTAGAGTCACAACTTACTTTGACACATCTAACCCAGTGTGCATAAGTTTTCTGAAAGAGAATTTTTATATGTGCCATTCTTACAATTTTCTCTAACGTTTACAGGCCAAGACATCCAAGTCTAAATAATAAAGAGGTAAGTGGGTCCAAGTGAAAGTAAATCTATGCTGGCTGAGCCAGGAATGTCAATGGATTATGACAATATGAGCAATCTGGGCTAGAGCTCTTTGTCAACAATAAAAAAGGTAACTAGAAAAGGCTGGAGTTTCTCAGGTTTTGGTGTTTTGTTTCTTTGAAGGTAACAACTCACAAACTTGTGTGACATAGCTTTATGTAAAGGGTCTTTAAAATAACTGTGATCCCAAATTAGGATATTATATTTATACATGCAAGTTGAATAGAAATGCTATTGCAGAAACAAGTCAAGTAACAGACAGCAAGACTTGAAAACAGACGCGAGATTTCTAGAAGAAAACTTATTGTTTTAAATAAAATAGATTTTTTTGCTGATCTCCAACTAGTAATCCACCTTACAGGTCTCAGTAGGTTTGCCACACTTTTGAGCTCATGTCTGTCTGAGGAGCAGTACAAAAATTTTGTCTGAATTTTTTTAGGTATAAAGTGCTATTGAATCAAATGCATCTTTATGAGATAGGGGTTGCTTTCATAAAATTGTTTATCCATTCCAGTACCACACAGGCACACTTTTTCTTGTTCTTTTCCATATGCTATGGGGTAAGACTGCTAAAGATTACAGACCTAAACATGAATTGATTTTTCTTTCATGTTTATTTTGGATTAGTATGCAAAACATTTTCTCTGTTACATCCACTCTCCTAGTTGCTCAAAATTTTTCACAATGCCGCCTGGTGAGTTGCCTGGTTACATTTTGTTCCTGTTGTCTTTTTTTCCAAGCATTAGCTGAGCAATTAATGAACAAATCAAATAAATTGGAGCTGCTGTATTTTCCTCTAGATGCAAATGTGAAGGATAATTTTTAAAGTACTTTTATATATCTCACACATCCTCTGGGGAGGAAGTACAGGCTTCAAGTTCTAAATTACTCATTCCTGCTGGCATCAGATGTATGCCCCAAGGAGTTCATTTTCTGTTCAACAGACAAGGGTTTAACTACGTAAATTCATTTCTAAATAGAAAATAATATAACATAACACTTTCCACACAATCTCCCACAGGTACTTTTGCACCCATAAGGGAAAGAGCTAAAAAGGCTCAAAGAATTGATACCTTCTTTCCCATGCAGATTATCTATGGGGCTGAAATTTCCCCCACTGGCTTACAGATTTTGCTAGTGAAGGACGCTTAATCCTAAATTAGATCAAACAAGTTTTGGCATGAATTAAGACATTCATAAAAAGTTCTTCTCCAATTTACTTCAAATCTTCCTATCTCTGTGTAGCAGTATTACTTCAAATTCTAGCTAGGCTCTTAAACAGCAGGTTTCATCATAATATCCAGGAGTCCTAGTTTTGGAACTGAATAGGAAAATTTCAGAATTTTAAAATATATTGCTACCCTATTTGAAGATAACAATTTAGAAATATAAACCAACTATGCTATAAAAAGCAAGTCATTAAAAGTAATTCAGATGAGATTTCATAAACAGTCTCCAGCCCCACATCCCCCAAGCCATATTCTTTAGTACCAGATTTCTTTTTCTTCCAAAAACTGAACTTGTAAGAGCAGTCCCAGGAGGAGAGCCCTAGGTTGTCTGGGAATTTCTGCTTATCTCATCTGCTGTAATTACCAAATTAGGTGACTATATCATGAAACACATCAGAATACAAACAAACAAAAAAATAATCTGTCAACTCCAGTGGGTTCGTAAAAACATAATGGAAGAGAAAAGGAAAAAGAGAAAAAAAGGTCAGATCCACCCTGTACTCCCATGCTCCTGAGACTCCTGTTGAAGAATTGAATAGATGCAGCCAATGAGATGAACCCTGCTGCTCTACATAAAGCAGATGTTTAACTATTTTCTTGGTGTTAGAACGTGTGCACCCATTTGACTGCAATGATGATTAAATTCATCCTGAGTTTTTCTGTCACAGGAGGACAATTGCTTCTTATGATTAGTTTCTAGCTCCATTTAGTGCAGTGAGAAGCTTGTAAACTAGCGTGATGGGCCCCAGTCTTGTAATAACCCAGCCATGAGGATAACTGGCTGCAGGTAACCAAGGGTGTCAGCTTAAGTGTGAATTCACTCCACGTCTACATGATTTCCCTCAGCATGATTTCCTGCAAGCAGGGAAATGTTGATATTTAGTTAGGATTCTGCAAGCTATAAAACTGGTTAAGCTATAAAATCTTTGATTTTGTTAATGTTTTTTTTTCCAACATCATCATAATTGTTTTCAATTATTCAATATTTTCAATAAATATTTAGTTCTTCCCCTTACTTTGTAATTTCTTCCACATGGAACTACATAAAGACTTCCTGAACTGGGCTAACTGAGAAAAAAAAATGGATCTTGAGCGCAATAATCTTTTACTTGCACTTTGCTAGAGCTAAACCAAATTCAAAATTTCAAAAGATTTTATACGCTCTGGATCAAGCAATAACAATGTTTTCCATCTACAATTCCCAGAGAATTAAAAAAAAATCACGTTTAGACCTAAGCATGAGAGTGAGGAGACTTTTGGTTTTGGGAAAAACCCAAAAAGTGAAATTTTGCAAGTGGTATATGTACAGTGCTGACTGGAGTGGGACTTTAAACATCTCACTGACATATAGATAAAAAATGGGCAGCTGAGTCCAGATGACTACCCCTGGAATGAATCACACCCTGAAAGCTAGACAAGATGATTCTCTCTTCAAATATTAAATTTAACTGCAGTTAATTTCTCCTTTTTTTCTGTATTTAAAACCCAACTAGCTAATACATGATTAGCTAGTATAAAGTAAGTTTCCAGCATTTAAGGCATTTTACTGCACTGTATTATAATTACAGGCTAGCCAATCTTCTTTAGTCTAACTTACTCAGAACAGTGCATTTCCAGCACTCCCTCAGTTTTTCCAGCAGACAGTATTTTCAGGCCCTCTGTCTGACTGCAGCATCAGTTCCAAGACATGCTCCAACAGTGCAAGAATTCAACAAATACTATCTCTACTAATTTCAAACAGTCCACTGAGTGGCTACATGAAACCAACAGATTTCATCATTAATATTGCCATCATAGTGTGATCAGACCCAAAGGGCTATGCAGATGTTCTTTACTTGTAGTATAAACATAAACCCAAAGGCCAATCTATCCAGAGTACTTCAATGACCACAGCATGATATTTAAATCCACCCTCAGATCCTCAGTGGAAATCTTGCTGCTGGCATTGCTTTTCTGCACATCAGGCATTGCTATCATAATGCTATTTCAAGTCATTGGAATAAACAAGTACCAGAATGACCAATGCTTAGGTCATGTCTCAAAGCCTGATTATGCAGAAAATATATTCAAAATAAAAGGAAACTATTAAATGGACTGTGTACTCTGGCAGAAAGGAAGGACAAATCTAAAAGCTGCAGCCAAACCTCTCATTCCTGAATTATTTTTTTCTTATTCCCAAATAAGATATGCAGGTTGGTTTAGTTGCAGCTAGCTTTTATCAAAAACTTTGCCTCATGGCTCTTTATATGGATTCACACACTGTTAAACGATTCAGTGCAAAGCAAATGGAAAGATTAATTTTGTGATGTGGCACCAAAAGAAACAATTTAGAGCAAGGATTAGGGATTGGACCATCTCAGCAAAACTTCTGGAACAAATCCATTATAACTACAGAACATTTCACAATAACAGTATCAGTGATTACAGGAAAGATGGACTTTTTTAGCAGGATTGAGAAAATTCATACAAATAGACTTTCTTCCCCCTGTTTTTCCAAAAGAAAAAAGAAGGAAAGAGGGTTTTTAGAAATGAAAAAAAATATTGTTGAAAATAGAATAACTGGAAATTCTGAGTCAGATACTACTAATGAGACATCAAATGAGTGGATTGGTATTTATTCATTAATATAGAACACAGCTAACAACCCACTGGTCATAGCAACCAGGACAGGATATTTTGTCAGCGTGCATGTCATTCTCTGTACCACTAAATCTGGTTTATTTTCTTTATTATTAAAAAGAATTCAACTGGTAAGAAATCCAGCTCTCCTCTTCCATCATGCTCATACATACATTGCAAAGGCTATTTTTATTAAAGCAGAATAGACCTAAAAATTCAGCTGAAAACAGCAATGATAAATTCTACCTATTTTGGGTACACATCCACAGAGGAGCTTGTTCTACTAATGGCTGCTTATGTCCTGTTCCCCCTTACACACCAGCTGTTAGAAAATCATGTTACCAATTGCACAGCTCCATTGCAGCCTTTTTCCTTACTCCTGTTACTTCCTTTCTGCCTTCCTTAGCTGCCTACTGGTCAGCTAAGATTTGCTCATTCTGATTTAGTGGTATGGTATGAGCAGGAAATCTCCACACAGCAGCCCATGATGCAACCAGGTTATGAACCTGGACATCCAGCTCTGAAGAGAGTGTTTTGAATTAAAGAAAACCTCTTACACTGGTCGCTTTTTCTTTCTAACATGTGAATACCAGGTAAGACAGCCCTGACCTTAACATGCAAATAATTTCACCATCCCATTAGTTCCAAGATGGATTGGTCTCAGTTTTTCGTGGTATACACTTGAAAGTGCCTAGTCACCATTATTTTGTTTAGTCATGGCAGGATGTCACCCAAAATAACAGTTTATGTATAAAATAATATTTAGCTCATCTAACATCAACACAAGCACCTACAACAGGAGAAAATTGTCTTAAGTTCCATGTACTCAAAAGACAAGCAATTCTAAATCATCATTACAGTACAGGTCCATGAGATTAAGGTCACCCTCAACTTTTTCAAGAGAAAATGTGAAAAGCCCCCAAATATTAGACTATATTAACAACTGCAGCAGGGAAATGTCTGAGAGTGATTATTTCATATTATTTCACGTTTAATTTTATTCTATTTCTAAAATAAAACAAAAGGATAATAATTTTAAAACAAAACAAACATCAAAACTTTGTAAATTAATGCTATGAATTAAAAGTCCCCCTGGTTTTTCACAGCATGCTTTCATATTTTTTGATGACTTAATTTCCATGCCTTCATGCTGATTGCTCCTAAAACACCTGGTAAACAGGATGTAGCATATTCCATTCCCTTTTACAAGGACTTAAAGTCTGAGCAATTTAATCTCAGAGCAGAAGAATCACCCCAGTACTGCTCATTGCTGTTGAAGATTAATTTTTAGTAGCCACTTAGACGGCTAAAGAGTGCATTACAACGAACACTATTATTCAAGTTCAGCCGAACAAAATCCATCATTTCTGAGCAGGGGAAAATGATTTTTATTAGAGCCATTCATATAGCTCTATAATTCAGTGGCATACACCATCCCTACTTATTCATTTTCCATTGTAAATCTTAACTTGTCCAAGAAGCAAAAAAGTTCATTAGTTGGCTCAAAATGGTTCTTAATAAGTGTGCTAATTGAGAATGTATAAATGCATTCCAGTAGCTGCCTATGTTTGTTTCTAGAGAAGTGACACGACTTTGTCTTCTTTGTATGTTTAATGCTAGTAAGATTTTGTTTACAGAAGAGAACTGTGGTACCCATTGTGCTCAGAGAGGTTAAAATAGTAAAAAATACATCACATATTTTGCGAAGGGTATTGAAAAATTAGACTGAAGGATGTTAAAACTCCTTCTGTCTTTAATGGGTGAATGAGGGGAAGAAGGGTTCAATCCTATTAGGAAACATTCTCAGTTGTGCCACAGACCCTAAAGATACTTAATGCAACACATGACAGCCCACTTTCTATTTCTTACCCTGATTCAGCAGGCTCCTCAAGTACCAGACTCATTCTAAATGTCTGGATAGTGCCTCAGAAGACATATTATCTTCTTAAAGTGGGAGCCTTCATTCATATATAGAATAGCCAAACAAATTTGACTGTTTGAATTTTTAAAAAGCCATTTGCTTCTAAAACCTTCATATTGTTATTCTAATGGTTAAATCTATCTTCATGGACTTATACTGAAGTTTGTCCATTATTAAAAATGAAGAGCTTTGCTTTTCAGTCAGGCAGTACATATCCTCTCCTTATTAGCAAGTCTTTTTAACAAAGTGGGGTTTGAAATACCAACTTCACCCTGGAAGTCTGCTTTGAAAATAGAGTCAAAGGTAACTCATCTAAAAAGATGCATGATGAAATGTATGTTTCTTTTCACAGACCCTGCTTGGAAAAAACAATGTTTCTTGGATCTGAGGCAGGAATTGAAGGAACTTGAGTCCATAAGTAAATTACTTCAAATTTTTATGAAAATGAAGCAGAGGAAAGGGATAAAGAATTCCCTCATATGATGGAAATCATTTTAGCAAGCACAAAAACAGTGCCTCATGCCCCCTTGATTCAAGAATAAATTTCTCCCCCAGTAGAAATAGCTGATACCAAATTAATTCTGACCTTAGATACATCAGACTGATCCCTTTGAAATTTCTGAGTTTTAAACAGAATTCTCCAAACACAAAAAAATATGTGAAAAATATATATCTCTGATATAAATATAGCAGCAGTAAGCAAGGTCATAATTTCTTTTCACTCCAGGGTAGTTGCTATGTCCAGAAAGTGAAAGGGAAGGTGTTTTACACTGGCCTTTACCAGAACATTCTCAGAGAGTTGTCGCTGTTCAGCATCCAGCTTCAGTCACAGCAGCAGATAGGGAAAGCCCCTGAGGACAAGCCTTGGAACACGGAAAATGCTGCTGAGACAAAGTGGCCCAGAACTGTAGACTTTGAAGTTGTACCCATTTATCTTTCAAATCACTTTAGTTAATCTCCATTCTGTCACGTTGTTTCTAATTCAATCTCCACTTACTTGTCAGGCTCTAAATGTAAAGAATATATATACCAGGCCAGTGCACGATCTCAAGAAAAGCAGGAGCCAAGGAGGCACAATAGTCTTCTAGAAGAGATTCATCTAAATAACTGCATGTGGAAAATAAAGAAGTAAAGAAAAAGAAGTATTAACAATCACTTTCCCACCCACTGATTCTGTATCAACATTAGTGATTAACAGGCAATTTTCAGTTTCAATCAAACACTCAGTGCTAGATTCTCATTTCTATCTCATGAACAAAACAGATCACTTAAGTTTTACAAATTTGTTCTTGAGATGCCGTGAAGACCTTCTGACTCCACTTATGTTAGAGGTAGCTTCAGTAGGCTAGATTCTGATAATTTCACTCTCTATTGCTGAGAAATGCTCAGCAATAAATCCTGCCAAAACCTGCATTCAAATACAAAGAAAACAAATGTAAAAAAGGTGCAGCCTATGCTCTTACAGTCAGTGTTAGAAATATGAAAATCCTGGTATTTAAGTTTAATCCCAAATTTAATGGTTTTAATCCATGACAGTAGTTTTTTGTTGTTGGGGTTGGGTTTTTTTCTTTAGAGCAGAATATCAAGGTGGGGCACGCATTCATTACTCTCTGAGGTGATACAGGAAATATATTCCTAAATATTTTTTATTCCCTCCTGCACTCTACCACACTTTCTATATTTAGAAGTGATTAGATTTATTTACTTTGCACAGCAACTCAACTCAAACGAGTACAGAGCTGAACCTTCTCTTGCAAATATCTGTTTACATACCCTGATTTACATTTAAGTAGTGGCCAATTAAACCTTTGTAAGTAGAAGGAAGCACCCATAGCCTTTGAAATTTGAAGGTAAATATGCAACATACGCGAGCATTTCAGGTTATTGCTCTCCAATTACAGCTCAGAGCGCATTGTCATTGTCCTTTTGACGATGAAACCTGCCAGTCACATTTGCAAGTACACACATGAATTAAACATATCACCTAAGCATAATGTTTTCGCATCTTAGAATTGGGTCTTAGAGCTGTTCAGTTTAATGAGTTATAATCACGAAAAGAAGAGCTAACACGCTGCTTCAGAGCCCCCCGGTACTGCAGCCATCATGCAGATGAATCACCCAGGCTGATGGGGCTCCTCCAGCAGCACACAACTGGGAGGTAAGTTCTTGTTGAGTGGCTTCCAACATGCACTGGCCATGTCCAGCCGCCCTTGGCATCTGCTGCAAGTTAGCTAAGGCTGTTTGCCTGCAGGCCACTCTCATCTACCCAAGGGTGTCACACAGATCAAGGAAGAGATTAGCTTGATTCCTCCTTTTCAGTCCAAATCCTCTGATGCACTTTGTGCTTTCTGACAATGGCAGAAGTACAGAGCTAGAAGCTGAAACTCCAGGGCAAGGTAAGCACTGTTGTAATCCTGTGTGTGGGAGTAGCTGACTGTGGGTCAGTGGGAAACAAAGGCAGGAGATGAGAAAACTAAAAGGGAACAGAAAAAGGACAGAAAGGACTATGTATAATGCAATGTTTTGGGGCAAAACATTCTGTTGCTTCTCCAAAGTTGCAGCTACTGGAGACTGGGGACGGACACACACTGTCCTCAGAGCCCCACTGTCAGACTGTTCACTGGAGTTCAAGAGCATCAGGGCTGGTCTGAATGACAGCACATTGCCTCCTGCTGGGCTGCACACCTCAGCACTGCTTCTGAGCCAAAGCAGTGACGTTATGCACTATCTAACCCAGAGATGCTTTTCATTTGGTTTGATTGCTCTCCGACAGGATTAGAAAAATGACGTTCAAGGCCCCCCGCCTCATGTCGACACTGCTGTACCTCACCTCCCTCTTACTGCTGTGTCACAGAGGTTGAAGATCTCTTTAGCAATGGGACAAAGAGACAGTAAAACAGGAGGCCCATATGCTTTTCTTTCAAAGCTATCACTTGCGGAAAAATGTGTTTCAGACTCTGCCTGCTGTGCTCCAAAGATGGGAAACTTAGTTCACATTTGCAAGTTGTTCAGCAGGGCTTCGTAAAAACTCTTCTCTGGCAGAATGAACTCACTCAAAATCAGCTCCTCTTTTGAAAATATAATGCTTTTCATCTGGGATGAAACAAGTGTAGGCTACTTTCAGTCAAAAAGCTGATATAATGCAACACGTAGAGTGTGCACTGCCTTTCTCTCTAAAGTTGTATTTCTGAACAATTACAAAGGAAACATGTAAAACCAAATGTGGAAATCTGCCCAACTGCTGAATGAATTGAATTTTTCCCTCACCCTTTGGCAAGGGTCATCTCTTCCTGCTATTATTAGGATGCCCACTGGGTGCAGGGTACCTCTATAGAAAATGGTATCTGTTGGAATTAATCAGCAATGCTTTAGGTGTACTCTGCTTCCTTGCCAAAAATCTAGGAATCAACATTGCTGCCTATTTCCAAATGTCTCCCATGTCCTTATTAAATGTGGCTGTGGCAGCAGAAAGAATATCTCTCTTAAACAGCATATTGCAGCTTTAAAAAGAGCACAGATGTGCTGAGATTGTCAGTCATGCAATTCAGTTTGAACAAAGCAAGGCTTCATAAGGGAAAGCAAGGGTAAAATCCGGTGGATTCACTGGCAGTTTTGTTACAGCAGGGAAAGATCTCTAGTAGCAGTGTCTAAATAAAAAGAACTTTGTGTTTTAAAGAAGTTTTTTAAAACCCATTAGAAAAATAGTTCCTGATTAACAGGATAAATAAAATCCTGTAGAAAATATCCTTTAGCAGCACTAGGGCATGCAAGGAGTTAAAATCTTGCATTTAGCTAATAAGACAATAAAATATTCTTCGCTACCTGAGATTATTAATCATTTTCATTAAAATTTTCCCCACAAAACAGGAAGGATGCTACCAGCATTGTTTCCTCAGGTCCAAAGGGTGTTTTTTGCATGTTTATAGCCGTTTCATAAACAAAAGTTGTGTGAAGGCTGATGACTGGAGCAGAGGCTGCTATGGTGTCCTGTGGTAGCAGTTGTCCATCCTGGGGGGGAAGGAATGCTTTGCAACAAGATGTATGCCATTCTGAAAACTGGTAGCAGTAATGGTGGTCTGCCAGCTCCTTTCAAAAGCCAGCTGAGCCCCAGAAAGCCTACTGCCGGGCTTGGTAGCTCACTGCCTCCTCCTTGAAGCTCAGAACCAGTTCTGGCTTGACATGTGTGTAAGACTAACCCCAGAGGGCCCGAGTGTGGTGTTCCCCAGTGGGACTGTGCACGCACAATGCCACATGTGAGCATAACCGCAATCTAGCAGCATTCAGACAAAACACCAAGGCTCAGTCTCCTCCAGAGCTCTCACAGCTTCTGATTCCCAGTTAAGCTCCTTTCTGCCCTGCTGAAGTCAGTGCATCTGTCTGCTGCTGCTCTCCCCTTACAGGCTGCGTCCGTACGGCCCATGCACATTTGAGCAGCCAGGGCTGGGCAGCAGCTGAGCCCAGGCTGCAGGTGAAGGGTCCCAGGAGGGTCATTATTATGTCAGCCCTTCCTCTCACCACTCAGAGGAAAGCCAGTCGTGCAACCTGGATGGAGATGCCCGTATTCCTCAAAGGCTTTCTGGATGGCAAGGAGACAAAGACCTTGGTGCTAATGAAATACACAGTGAGAAGGATGAGTTGAAACCACTAAGAATGTAAGCCAAACCCAAAGTGATATGTAACTAGAAATTGCAAACATGATGCATTTCTTCAGCATGCCGTGGAAACCCATAGGGACACATTTACCTAACAATGGAGAAGTTGTCAAAAGTTGGATGTAAAGGAATTTAACCTGCTTTACCTTATATACATATTTTAGACCTCATTTTTTCTTTTAGCTTTCAGTTTTTCCTAGCCTTGTTTTCTCCAAGGCTTTCATGCAGGTCTTCCTGTATTTCTTTGCTGAAGGCATGTCTCCAATGAGATTCAAAATGTAGCCTGAATCTGTCTTTAATTTATGGTGTTGGACCTTATTTCCCCAAGCGTACTAGTTTAAACACACTGTCAACTTCATCTTTACATTTCACCTCTTGTACAATGTATTCCACCCTTACCACAGCCCTGATAGCTGTGTATTTGGGATACAGAAATATCTCGGAGGAAACCAAATGTTTACAGAAGTGCACTTGGCTACTGCATAAAATAACTCTCATTTCTCTCTGCCAAATAATCTGTGAGGTGAGAATGGAGCTGTTTATTGTACAAATGGAAACCCAAGGCATACAACAGGAAACAATGGTGGAAGAAAATTCCTACCTGAGCACTGCTTGAAGTCACACACTGGTATATAAGCAAGTTAATAAAATTTGTGGTCTAAAGGAAAGAAAACTCTTTTTAGTGACTTGCAAATGTAGAAAATAAAACAGCCGATGTTAATTCCAGAACACTTTTTCAGTGTATCTGTGCCCTGTGCAAGAGCTCTGCCAAATCTTTTATTTGAGACATTGGCAGATTAGTAAAACTGTAGTGTGTGTTAGTGCTGCAGATCCCTGGAACCATCAGAAATTGTTTCCAGTTCATATGCACAATATGTCATGCTGTGCTGCATGCACATGGAGAATATATTGGGCATATTTTGGGGTCTTCACTTCTTTCAATCTTCACTCTTGAGCACACACAGATAAGTTTTTCTGTTATGAAAATATTACATACTTAATTACCTATCTGAATTTTACTAAGGTGTCTTGGGGATTTGTAATTAATTCTAATTCAAATAATTCTAATTTTAAAGCAATTCTAGGCAATATTTCAGTCATTCTCTACAGACAGATTCTGTATGGATGGCAGATGTGAGATCATTCATGTGCTCAAATCCAGATCTCAGCAGGTCAAAAGTGGAGAGAAATCAAAAAATGTAACATTAGTTATTATGCTCAGTACAGTTTTATCCTGTTTTCAAATATAAAAATAATTTACAAAGCAAGAGCTTAAAGTGCTGTTAGTCTAATGATGTTTTTTTTTAATTTTTTTTTATTACCTGTGTAAGAGTTCAAGCTTTTCACTGATCCCTTGCTTATCAATAGGTTTCCTAAGTTTCAGAAGTCCCCCTTGAAGATTACCAGAGGGTGATTGGTGATGGCACTGAGTGGAATAGAGCAGCTAATATAGTATCATCATTGATGAGAAGCCAGTAAAAGCACAGACATATCACTGTTAAACCATCAAAGAAAAAAACAGTGGAATACTTGAACCTGAGGTAAATGCTTCATCTTAAACAGAAGGAGCTTGTTTTGCTTCCTTCTTCTAAGTTAAGAGAAGAAACTGGTTTTATGGTATTGGCTTTAGGAATGCTTAAGAAAATACTTTTGAAATTTAGTAGAAAAATCCTAGGTGAGCTTCATTTTCAGACAGGCATTTGATTATAAAATTGAACAGATCAGATTTACAGTGGAGGTCACATTTCAGTTTCAATTCTGGAATGGCTATGGTTGTCCATATTTTATTTCCCCTACCAATCCATAAAACATGTCAATGATCTGCTTGTAAGATGGTGCCAATTATATAAATATATCACACAGTCTGTACGGGAAAATTTCATTGGATCACTTTGTGAACTCCACGAAGGACATGTGTATGCTCATAATAGGCGTCAGTTTATGCTAGAGTACATGGTGAACTTCAAACCGAAGTTTCACTGCGAAATGAAGTTTCAGAAGATACGTTGTATAACAATCTCTTTGCACGCACATGAACAACTAAACAGTCTATTCATACTAGGGCTCATCACATTTGTAATCCATCCTGTAGGGGGTCAGTGCTAAAATTAAATTATACCTGCCTACCATTCTCAATCAAATCAGGCTGTGAACTGAAAAATAAAACAATTAAAATTAGAGAAAGGACAGCCTCCCACTGTTTATGATCTCATTCTATTTGTGAAGAGTAGGTGGAAATTCACCCATGGTGAGCATTTGGTTTATGTCAATTTTTTCTTGTTATTACAGCTGGGGCTTATTTTGTGAACTGTTTGCAGCTATTTCTGCTAAAAATAGGTGGATACCAATTTAAACTTCCTGGTGATATTTCAAGTCAAAGTATCATTAGTAGATAGTTATTATGCTTCACTTTATTGTAAGAGATCCTGCCATGAAGCCAATCTATACAAATATAAATAAAGAGAGCTAGAATTACCTTCCAAATGGCTCTATTGGAGGTTATTCATGTTTGGTTTAGCAAAACAAGCTCAGCTATTTGCAAGAAAATTTATTAGTTGTAGTAACACTGAGTTAATGAGACTTTCTACAACTCCTTATCAGGTTAGACTGTGACACTTAGAGAGAGACTGGGGATCAATTTTGCCTTTTTGTTTCAGTCCTAAGTAAGGGAAACCTGTAGTTCTCCCTTGGTTTCCAAGGAATATAATTTTTTTTTTTTATCACTACTCCCTTCTCTGCTACGCAGTCTTGTAACAAAATAATCTTCACAAAACACATTCCCTCACAAACAAACAAACAAAAGTGACAATTAGATACAAAATTTCTTATCTTCTAATGACAGCAATAGCTGAGATGTGAGGTCACATAATGATGATTTGGTCATCCTTCTACTCTCCTAGTTACCCATCACAGTGTTTATATCTCAGCCTGTGAAAATTGTCAAACCCAGCGGCCATAAAAGTTTTCAACAGGAATCCTACAGTCTCAGGCAAACTGCTTATACCATTTCCACAATCTCCATCTCAAACTTATGAGCTGATAGTGTGGCTGCAGCTGCTACACGATGATATTTCATTCCCATATTAGGAAAGATTTCATCTCTGAAAGGGTTGTCAAGCTCTGGAACAGGCTGCCCAGGGAAGTGGTTGAGTCACCAGCCTTGGAGGTATTTAAAAGATAATGTGGCACTTAGGGACATGGCTTAGTGGTAGATTTGGCAGTTGCTGGATTCAACTGGATGATCTTAGAGGTCTTTTGCAACCTAAACAATTCTGTGATCTGTGATCTGTGACCCTATCTGCTGTTATGGTATGTGACCTTTTGACACCAGTACAGAATACCAAGATCTTGTTTTGTATCTATCAATTGTCAAAGTGAGTAACATGTTCAGGAGTGTCCAGCAGTGAAATTTTACAAGGTTACTAAAGTGTGACCATTAAATGTTGTGCTGCAAAGGGCTAACCCGGCTAACCTGAGAGTTCAAGATATTAAGGAAATTACATCCAGCCACATTTTCTGGTCCCAAAAACAAGGTACAGCAGTGTCTGAAAGAACAAAACCCTCTTTAGGTGTTGTCTAGGAAATGTTAACTGCCCTAAGCCAAAACCTGTTAAACAGTATAGAGAATCATTTGCCAGTGCTTGTGCCTTGTGCATTGGTTCAGTCTAGTCTGCTGGCAGAGCCACAGCCAGAAAGTTTCTATGTGTATGACACAAGGCATAGCAGCATTAGTCCAAGGTTCTTTGACCCCATGGGGAAAAAAAGTGCATTAGCAGAGTTGGAACAGTTACCATAATAACAGAATTGCATTTCTTCTTGTTTATAGTTTTTTAGGCAATATCCTGTTGAAATAATTGTAGTGCCTCATAATGATGTTCTTCTAACTCACTTGACTAACTAGTCAGCCACCTGTCTAAAATACAGGGATTTGGTCTAAACTAATTGTCAGGTTTACATTGTCTCTCTGTCAATTCTTCCTGCCTAATTTAACTACTACTTTTTAGTGTGGAAAGCATCTCTGGATGTCTGTGTCCATCTCTGGCCACTAACACTGACTTTCAGACAATTAAAAGTAACTGAAGTGGGACGAGACATGGAGAAAGAAATGGTTCTGAAAAGATGAGAGGGAGAGAATGGAATCATTCTGGTTGCACAACTCCAAAATCTAGGCTGTCAGGCTGGTATCCAAGTCCTTTAAGGGTACAAATGTTTCTTTCTAAAGATCTGAAGGTTAAGAATGCAGACCTGGCATGACTGACTCAGGCGTTTAAGCAGAATGGTTCAGATATCTTGTTCTGGCAGTGTAACACATAAAGCCAAATTAGATGCCTGGGGATTGAATACATAAAATGGAGGAAATTTACTTATGCAGTTGGGAATGATTGGATTAATTCAGTAAGAAAACTTACTGAAGTAGAGTGAGAAAACTGCTGTTTACATTAGATTTGGTCCTTTAGTTTAGCTTGCTCCTATAGTCCTAACTCTGGTTTTTTAAATAACACCTCTGCAAAACTGACATTTAAAATCTATCTTATTCTCTCAGTGTTTGCTTGCTTTCTTTCATCAGGTGCTCACACCACCCACCCTTAAACTGGGAAATGTGGGTTCTAGGATCTCAGCTATGCAAACCCAATACTCCTGTAGACAAAGAGTTTACTCATTCTCCACCATTCACCTAAAAGTTGGGCTGAGATTAGATTCAGGAAGGATTAAGAGAACAGACATCTGAAGCAGAAGAGAAGCAGAGAACCAATTATGTGAGTCAATAGGAGCCAAACAAAGAAAATTGTTAGGGAAAATGTTGTGATTGCATGTTTCACACAAAAAAAAATATCATTCCTACAGAATATAGCAAGAAAGATATAATAAGAGCCCAAACTATTTAACATGTATGAATGTAGGAGTGTATTCAATGTTTGTTTGGAAAGAGAAGGTTCTTAGACAGTGAAACAGTAGTATCGATATACAGAGAGAAATGCTTTCTCATGTGCAAAGCAAAAGCAAGAGAAAAGGAGGGTCTAAAATGACCTCCACAGTTACAGAATCCATCAATGAGTTTTCTTAATAGCAGTGGCAGGGACTTAGCAGCTGACACAGTTTCAAAAAAAGAGTAAGGAGTTTGCTTTCATTTCTATTACGCTTCAAGGGAGGGGGAACATAGAGAAAATCTTAAGGAAGACAACACAGGCAAGTTTGGTGAAAGGAGAGATGGAAATGAAGATGTTGATATGAGAGGGACTGATATAAAAAGAGCAAATTAAATTTTGCCTTCAGCTGGTTTCTTAAAGAGATATTAGACTTTAATACAATCCTGCATCTAACAAAGGAAAGAAGGGTGTGTTCTTTTTACTAAGACAGTGGAAAAGCAGCAAGAGAAAGTAAGTGGGAAACCAACAGTGAATATCAAAATATCCTACTAAAGGATAGAATACCACAAAGGAAAATGTGATCTGAAATGTAATGAAGTTTTAGAAAGAGTGTGAGGAATGAGGACAAAAAAGGGAGGTCAAAGCAGTCATACTTAATCTTCTTTTTTGAAAGAGTAATTAAGATATTGCATGGAGAAGGTGAAAGGCTGGAAAACAGGAGTGTTTTAAGAAGGTGTCAAAGGCTGTAATTAAGCTAAGGACAAAGGTAGGCATATAACTTGATTTCATGATATTCTGGTTACAGGCAATTGAATTTTTTTATTAACACAATTTACTTTTTAAATTTAAGAAGTAGTAGTAGCTCCATTAAATTTATTCTGATCTTTCTAGTGCAAAGCACATCATATTTACATAAATATATTCAGATGATTTAGCCAAATCTGTCAGGCAGATGATATGCTAATACTTCAGTCTTCTAAAACTTTGTATGGTTGTGATGCTATAGCTTACATGCTTACAATTATCATTTAATACTGATAAAATGGAGTATAAGAACTACCAAACTGGAATTTTTACTCCTTTTACTTCACTAAGTACAATTGAAAGTTACTATACAAGGTGAGAAACAGATGGGACTCATGACATTTGTACCAAAATGAGATTTCAAAAGACAGATGATGTGTGAATCAATACAGGCATGTGGCCAGAACAACTCCAAACCCATGGCTGAAACACAAGGAATAAATTTATTTCATTACCTTGCTAACTGGAGGATCCCCAAAGAGCCACCTGGGCAGCAGAGACACATGAGAGGGAACACAGGTAACATCAGGCTCCTGGCAGACGCTGGTGCTGCTGTTTGCACCCATTTACCAAGGGCCTGCACACACACATACTTTACCATGCTCTGATCCCCTCAGTGCTGTCTTTGATCACTCTCCCAACAGGGAGCTCCAACATGTCCATGACAGCACCTCCAAGTAAGTAAATACCTGTGTTATCTCTAGACAGGGACTCCACAAAACAGACAGAAGATAAACAGCAGCAGGCATAATACATGGGGTTTCCCACACTCTTACTCTCTGGGTTTCAGCATTCCCAGCTGCAAGGTCACTTGAGCTAATCTACTGTCCTCACTAATCTCCCACTTTAACTTTTTCCTCCCAACAGATGAAGCGTGTTTTTAAGAGGATGGAAAAGCCTTAAGAATACTGAAAATGTATTTCATTCTGCAGATGATTGACATAAGCCAAAAGAATGTGTCCCGTAATTAAGGATGCTCCCAGACATGCTGTTAGGAGCAAATCACACTCTTAGAAGGGGTTGCAGGAGAGGCTTAGTTGTTCAGCTCCATCCTGATTCTCATAGACTTCAGCTACTGGAAAGAAATTCCAGCTGACAGATGTGAAGATGTGACAGCTTTGCCTTGGGTACTCTTTCCACATTACCTGCCTGAACCCTTGGAAATATAGTATGAAAACACCAAATTTTACAAGAGACTAAAGCAAAACAAAAACACGACACTCTCCAACTTAAAAAAACACCCTGCTAATTTCAGAGTGATATTACACCTTAACAACTTCCAAATACTTCTTGTCTTAGAGTTTCTATAGCTGGATGATCATCTCTCCAAGAATACTGCTTGCTATCACTCAGTTTTGTCAAAGTGAAATCACCCAGATGAATGCCTTTTTTTCCCCTATTTCTTTTCTTTCTGCAAGCACCTGTCATTAATGAGTTTTTCACTCTTGACAAAGTTGATAAGTTACTTTTAAGGAACTGCAAATCTGCATGTGGTTATTTGGCAACATAATCAAGTTGTGTTTATATTTTAGAGAGCAAAATAATAGGCAATGAATTCTACTGCCGCCGGCAGTCAAAACTTCTCTAATACACCTCTATTTCTGCATTAGTTTAGGGTGAAGCACGACCAAATCTCTTCCAAACAAAAGGTGTTTCTGTCAGTGGACTGTTTCACTGAGATAAGAATAAAGGAAAAATAAGTCTTTATGCTTTTAGCACAGATTGTTTACCTTGTGATAGATGTAGGCAAGTCTATCATTGGGGAAAGTTGCATTTCAGTTGACATGATTGAAAATATATTAAATCTCTTTTTTTCTTTTTTTTTTTTTTTAACAAAGTATGACCAGAATTAACTCATTCAGTTAAGACCAGTTTTAATGCATTGGCCTGGCTTTTTCTGTTGCTTTTTTACAAAAAAATCCAAAAATCATATCTGTATCTGTAAAATGCAGTCTCTTTGCTACCACCTTAGTATCAGATTTTAGCAATTACACAGTCATTTCTCTTCACTGACAGTTAAAGTCACAGGGCATAGCTGCCATTTACTTTATTGAGACCAGGGTTTGAACTGCTTTGTCTGGACTGATCCAGTCTGGAGTCCTCTGTGTTGTCTCTGTAATTCACCTTTCACAACCAAATACCACAATTCTTCCCAAAGGATGTCAGCACACTCCTAGAGAACTTCTGTTATTCCTAAGCACAAGCAGTATGTTTAGAACCATTTCTGTAAAAAATAAGGATAATCCATGCTTGGAAGGTCATGAAACTCCTAGGCTTTCAAATTCAGAGATCTCAGACTTAAAGTTTAGTGGTAAATCCTGCAAACATACTTAGAATTTTACATCCGTCAGTTCTGTTGGCTTCAGTGGCTTTACTGTTCTTAAGTTAAGCATATCAATGTGGCTTTACCCAGTCAGGGTTTAAAGAGATGAAGTGAAATTGAAAATTTGGCAAGATGAAAGGAAGCATAGGTTCTTAGTAAAATGTGTAAGTACATAGGTGTCCATTTGGATTTTTTTGAATGAGCATGCACAGTGTACAAGTGCTGGATGAAATATGTCACTCCATGATCCAGCCCCAATAGGCAGCCTGCCTCCTCTAACTGCTACCAAGAGCAGTTTCAGGAAAAATCCAACTCATCCTCTGTGCCTCTTGACTAGTAATGTTCACAAGGTGTGGACAACTTTAGAGAACGTAATTTACAAACTCTACCAAGTCATTCTTGATTTTTCTTAGGGATGTAGAATCAAGCAGATGTCATGTTCCCAACACAAAGGCTAATCCCACTGTTTAAATTCAAATATTTGCTCAAATACAGCACTAGAACTTACCTGATAAACTTTAGAAAAATTTAAAAATAATAAGACAATGTATTTTCCTAGCCTTTTGCAGCATTTTACCTATTACCGATGATAATTCCTAAAAACCAACAGTTTGACAAACATGCTAGTAAAGGAAATACTGGGTCAAGCGGTAAGATGGTAGTGAACTTGCAAGGAAATAATAACTTAGTGTTTTTAAAAGTATAGTAATATGTCCATCATATAAAAATGTTATATTTCTCTTTGGTTTCACAGAAGACTCAGAGTGCAACAGCTTTAAGAAAATTCCTGTCTTTTATAGGGCATTTGACAAAGCGTGGATTAATGAAGCTAGGAACACATCCAGTGATTTACAGCTACAGCTTGAACAGAGATAAACAGAAGAAAGACAAAAGGTTTACATCAAAACCTTTATTATCAGACTGAAAGCATGTCTGGAAGTTTTAGTAATACAAGGAGTTGTTTTCTCTCTCTGTAGGCAAATTCACTATTATGATTTGGAGAGCACTTTGCAAAGTCAACACACAAAGTCAACTCAGCTTTCTATTTCCAGGTTTTATCTGAAGAACATATTCAATAAGGCAAAACTTCCACTGATTTTTGCAGACAGTTTTTCTTGACTAAAGCACTAGAAATTGTGGTATGCTAATTACTTGAAGCCTAAATTATCATCCCACTAAGCACTAGAGCTACTATATTACTAGACTTTTTTGCGGCTCTCTGACATCACTGCATGACAGATTGATTAATTTTCATGTGGCTTTGATATTACATCATATTTAATACAATTTAATGCATTGTAGCTCACTTTAAAGATGCTTAACATCATTAAAAATGAAAAGGGAGGCAGTTTGCCACAGAGGTTTCTCATGCTCGTGGCCTGCCAGGACACTTCTTCCACTATCTTGCTAGTTGCCCATATTGTGGCATGTATGCCATACACTATATATATTTCTTCAGCAGAACAGGGGCCAGAGAAAATCCTGTCTCTAATAAAATATCTGGTCCCCATGCAAAATGATGGAAGAGTAAGCTTCTGTGCATAGAGAAAATATTGGCTTCCCAATCAACCATCTGGTGTATAGTGGGAATGGTCTGAGTATCTTTCTCAGTTGGAACATTTGGAAAATGAATATACTGTTGCTACAGCTCAGGCTGTTGGCCATGATGTTTGTGATAATGTTGTTGATTTACCAGATGTCCTGCAAATTCCTGGTGTGGTAGTGTTTCCTGCTCCTACTGAAGTCTTCATTACGTGATGGGTTTATGATTGCAGTCATTTCTCACAGAGTAGGAGGGAGCTGGGAACTGTGTCCAAGCACAGCATGGAATCCATCATCCACTCAACATTCAGTTTGCAAATCAAAATATATACCAACATGTTGCTTCTAGATCTCTAAAAATTACATGGGAACACATGTAAAGGCATGAGTAATACCACTGGCATATTTTGCCATTTTTCTAAATCACTCAATGCCTAATACAGGTGCTTACAATCTGTCTTCATGTATTCATGCCCATTCCTTTTCCCTACTTTCCAACTAGAAGGCAGGAATACAAATGGGAGTACTGAATGCTGTGTTCACTCATGCTCAAGAAGTGTGTTTGAGGTTTGAATAAGAATGCTGCACCACTCTGCTCCCGGTCTGTTACATTAGATTAATGAAGATAGTATATGATGTACAGCTGAGCACCTAGGCTTGGACTCCAGAAATTAACTCCTCTCTTTTCCTTTCAGAATGAATAAGCACATGTTCTGCTTTCCCTACACTGTTTCATGTTGCCAATTCATAGAAAAGATACCTATTGGCATTCCCTATGTGTTAATGGGGCTCTGAATAACCTAGTCTAATGGAAGGTGATGATCTAAACTAGATGATCTGTGGTTTAAGATCCTTTCCAAACCAAACCATTCTATGATTCTATATAGGTACCTGTAGAGGAAAAGCATAATGAAGGCCAAGGCAGATACACAGAGGAAAAAAAGTCTATTTCTCAAGATTAGCAAATGCAACAGTCTATTTTTATCCTAATATCCCCACCATTCTTGTTTTTCTGGTGTGAACACTGCTTAGTCAGCACACTTTGGACATAATGACACCTTTCAGGCCTGAAGTAAAAGTGGTTGTTGCTGGCTGAGAAAAAGTCAGAAAATGAACAAGGACTTATAAATCCCATGTTGGCTCTGTAACAAGAAATAAACAAGAAATTTAAACAAGTATGAAAAAATATAAACACTATTTCAAATTCAAACAGACAACACTTTCTTCATCCTTTGCTTTATTTTGTATGAATGTTTACAAGTCAAATTACTCATTTCAAACCAAGGAATCCATATTGCCTAAGTATTGAGATCCCAAACTACCTAACAGATATCTAAAAGATGGATGTACCTTTCTCACAGGCATCTCAAAGTTTATAACACAGCTTGGCTGTGTATCAGAATAAGCAGTAATTTTTGGTGGGAGTGTGTAAGGAGCCAAGGAGCTGCAGCAGTGAAATGCAGTTAAGGCAGCTCAGTCCTGTGCACACCACAGCATTGTGTTCCATCACAAGTGCAGATAAGTCTCGTTTTAGTGGATATTTATGGAAATTAATAGAGAAGATACCGACATATCTGTGATTAGGTAGATCCAAAGTCCACAAAATCTGATATGGGAATGTTGATATTCCAGACTCAGTATGGCACAACATTAATAACAAAATTCCTTCACAGCTCCATTTCTTTTTACAGATAGGCAAGGGAAACCTATGGCAAAAAAAAAACCTCAATAAGAAGCAAGATTTTTCATGCCTCATGCAAGAAGGCATCATTTTCTGTGCACGAAAGTAGGTCCTAGAGTACATGTTGACTATGGGCTATTAATCTCAAAGCAGGAAATGGCATAGTATATATTACTTGTGTCATTTCCACATTTAGAAGCAGGCAGTCTTTCTGATATATATACAAATTTCTTATAAAGGAGCATATGTTTTTTCATGAAAGTTTCACCAGTGCTTTATTCAGATAGATTGGAAAACCTTCTTTCTTTCATATAATGTTTATCTCCAGGCTATCCAGATCCAGCTACAGTGAGAAACTATAAACCAAGTTCTGTCAGTGAGAGGAAATTTTGCAAAGCCTCTCTTGTAAAGGAAAATGAAGACAGAAAATATTCAATTTGTACTGAAGAGATGGTGATTCCACATGGCTGATCCCACTGACTTTGCCCTGTGTGAGATCTCTCATTCCTCATCTCATTGCCAAGAGCTGTCTTTTAGCACACATAATTTCCCCCAATATTCTGGCTTCTTCCCAGGTGAGCTTCACACAAAAATACGAGAGGCATGGTGCAGCTGGTCCCTGATTAGGTAACTAGCCACATTCAGGTAGGAAACCTGAAAACAATTAGGTCTTATTAAGGCTCATTGTATGTACCAGTCTTAAAGGATGTTGCTTCAGCTCAGAGAATCAGTGATAGCACAAAGAAATGGCCACTTGAAGACCTGTACCAGGTGATTTGGACAAGCATTTGCACCAGCACACAACTCTCAGAAGTAATGTTTACAAGACTGTTATGATCAGCAATTTCCAAGCTGTTTCCAATTGTGACTACACTTCCAGTTGAGATACACTTGCAGAAACCATTTAATTTCTTTCAGATGAATGCTCCTTCCCACAATGATTATCTGCAGAATTGCTGCCTCTGCTGCATCCTACTCCACAACACTGTCAGTAGGCAAGACTAATGCAAAACCAAAAATAACAAAACTAAAAACAACAACAAAAAAAAAGCTCGGGGTTGTTATGTGCTACCTCTTATAGTCTAGCTGTGTTTAAAATGTTGTTGACTCAAATAACTCCAACACCTACATCTCTGCTGGCAGATATCATCTCAGCAATAGTCTGCAAAAGGCACAGCTTAAGTATCCTAGCCTGACTGGTTTTAGCTTTCTCTGCTGGTGAAGGTGGCTTTAACTAACATGCCAGAATGTAAAGCCGTGTAGGTGGAGTGCTGGCAATTCCTTTATACCAACTTCCAAGAGGGCAGTATCCTCTGGAAAGAGACAGGACAGACAACTGAAGACTGTAGCATCTTAGGTTATCCAAGCAAGACTTGCCAGAGATTTTCTGCCATGGTTCATACACCACTGCAGTTTCTATTCAAAACCAATGTCATTTAAAAGTTAAATATTCATATTCTCAGGGGTGAATCTGTTAACCCTTAACCTGTCTCCTGAGAAAAATAAAAAAAAGAGGAATTAAAAGTTTCCATAGGCACTGAAATTGGATTTCATCCAGTTTTATAAACTGAAGTTGTCCCCTTAATCAGCTCCTCTTTGCCAAAAGTTTTTGTCTCACCTCATCTCTGGTTTTGGGTCAGGTCCTTTTCTTTCTGAAAAGCACTGCCATTCCCAATGTTTTCTTCAAAAGTAGTGAATTTCATGCTTCTTTCCCAAAGGCATATCTTTTTCCCCCAAAGCTGTATGTACAGCAAATGGACTTTAATACATTTATGAATTCTGTCCTTTGTGGTTCTTGAGTTAGTAAAGCATTTAAAAGCATTATGACTAATCATTCTGGGTAATTGCAGGTTGTACATTGCCTGTTGGGACTGAACTTTCAGATATATGGTAAATCTTTCTCTGGATGTTGCAGTCAGTTGTCTTTCTCTTCATCATTAAGTGATGGGGCTGATGGAGATCAGCTGCTTCCCTTTGTAAGTGGTTAGCATTCTCTCACCTGCTATGCATGACTACTGAACTGAGGTAAGTTGTGACAGTCTGCCCATTCTTCCCTGTTCAGATTAATGAATACAGCTTTAATTGTTAATTCAAAGGCAGTCAAGCTTATATCCAACAATTAAAGTACAACTTCCCTATTCAGTTAGTGGATATATAATTTGGCACGGCCTTTTATACCAATTTGGGGTTAAAGTGTGTTTTTGTAGTAAAACTGACTTTTAAAAAACAACTTCAGGCTTCAGGGGTCTCTGTGCTTATTCTTCCTCAGAGACATCCAAGGGAGATTTCCTATTTCTCACACAAAGATGTTTTTTTTTCCAACTGCCAGTATGCAGATTCAACCTTTGCTACAAAAAAAAAAAAAGTCTTCTTTTCACAAGATGCATAATTTCCAGTTATAAAAATACTGTAACCCAATTTTTGCCCTTAGTTACATCTGAGCAACCCAACTGAAAGCAAGGAAAAAAAAAAAAGAGATCTTCCTGTGAGGGTTGCACAGGTAGATGATCCCAAGGGACAGCACACGCTCAGCCCTGCAGCAGGCAGGGCCTTGACCAATCAGCACTGCCTGGAATGAAGCTCTCACAAACCTCTTCTTCCCCATCCTGAGCACATGTAGGAAACTGCTCATTTCACCATATGCTGTGATACAAATACACTTCCCTACATTTGCCTAAAATGTAAATTCATTCATTCATGACAGCATTTGAGTCAGATACAGGTTCCACAAATGTCAGAGGTAAACTCTTCCAGTTAATATGACATGTTTTTTTTCTTTCTCTTCCCACTTCTTTATCACACATTCATGCTGAAATGTGGAATCTGACTTTGAAATATCAAGTTTTTAAAGATACTCAGGGAATTTACGCATCAACTGTGAAGTGTCTATTTATACATCTGAACGGGATTATTTCTGCAAAGCAAACCTCTGAATATCTGAATTTAGTGCCTAGTTCTAATTTCTATGGCCTTAGTATTTTGCTATGGAATGGTAACAATGGCACTTAAGTTTCATCAAAAAACTTTAATTATTAAAACTTGCCTCTTAGATAGATAGATAAGCTGTCACTGCAGATTTTCAATTCAAATTATGTCTCCAGGGGGAAATATAAATATTAAAGTTACTAAGTGAATATTTTGCAATAGACCTATCTCCAAAGCTCCATTGAACTGCTCCAAAATGTACAATGGGAAATATAATCCTCATAAAATCCTGGCAAATTTGAGACTCCTCTTAAATTCCAGAGACCCCATCTAAAACAGCAAGTGATACTTAAGCAAGAAAGAAAAATTAATTCCAGTATAAATATCTGAAAAGCCAGGAACTTTGCTATGTGACTGTCACCTTCTGCCACCTCTTACTTGGTGGACCTTAGATTTGGCGGAGGGCTTGGGTCTGAGACTTGTGAGTACACTTCTATGACTGAAAAATTAATCACAATTTTTTTTTTCTTCAAGCTTTTCTACTCTTTTAAATAGCACTCAGAGTAACTTCATTCAGGTTATGTTTCAGACACTAGGAAACTTTGTGTTTCAAAATGCATGTCCCAAAGAGCAGAGCTGACCTCAGGGTTTGGCATGTGAGTTAAAATTGCTGTTCAGAAATGCCACCAGAGACAGGTGCTTAAAGTCTGATGAAGTTTGCACTTTCTGAATTAGGAAGTCCAAAACAAATCCAGTGTTTCAAGGATGGCTTTTTTTTTTGGTCATTAATGCTCCCTCAATCTCCCTCTTGGCAGACATTAAAGCTTGAATCAGTACATTGAAATATCTAAGAAATGGAAGAGGAAGGGACTATTTGAGGAACCAATCCTATGAACTCTTCAGGTTTTTGCCAAACTTCAGAAGTGGTTACCCAAGCAAAATACAAAGGCACAAACATTAACATGCAATCAGTGACAGGCACTTATTACAAGACCAAGCAGCCCCAGACTAAGATTTAAGCAGCCCCAGACTGAATGTGCTAAAAGTTCAAGTCCTTGTAGCATTGATGTTTCCTAATTAGCCAGATGCCATCATCATAAACAGCCAAAAGTAAAACATTTGATGCCAAAATCTCAGCACTATCACCTGGAATTATTTCAGAAACATCCTTTTTCCTCTTTCCAGACTTGCTAGCACACAGAACTAGACTTGCAACAGAGTACATACATGTCTGAGTGAGAGGAGCCCCTCCAGCATTAGCATTAAAAGGTGGAGAAGGACAGAGGGCAGCAGCTGCCAGCTCCAGAGGGAAGACTGCACTCACAGCACAACACCCTGACCTGAGACCTCGCCAACCCACCCCTGCTTGCTCTCACTTTCTCTGACACTCACAGGTTTAATGCCACGTCTCTGTAGCTTTCCCAAAGAAAAGAAAAAAAAAAAAAAAAAGGCTCTATTAGAAGTTAATAGTCCACTTTCACAGCTACACGGCAACTGAATGTAATCTTTCTCCTCTTGTGTGACAGCCTTTTTGTGCATTAGATTGGAATAGGCTTTTCCTGCCGCTGTCCAGCATCACGCTGGCTTCAATGACTTTGTAAACACAGCCCACGACATCAGCTGCTGCTGGTGGCGGGGCGCTGTCAGGGTTTCGCCGGGTCAGGTCACTGTGTTTCATCCCTGAACTGCTGCAGTAGATCTGAGTTAGCAGCAGGCCGTTCACGACAGGAATATCTCCCAAATAGTTTTCATTACACACCCCCAGAGGAGTCTCTGAAAGGCCTGTCGGTTTCACCTGAAATGGCTGTAGCGCTGCCAGTCTATTTGGTCTGACTTTGTCTTTAATAAGGTGTTAAAAACTCCTGTCTTTGAGGCTCTGCAGATAAAGCAACCTTAGCAAAGAACACAGCTGTTTTTCAGGGGAAAATCCCCTTGAAACCCATGATTTGGTTAATTGTAGGAGCTGGGAGGAGTGGGGGATGGAAGAGATACACACATTTTTAATATGATAACATGTTTCCAATCAAGCTTTACAAGATCCTACACAGCATGGTTTGCAGCGGAGTGCTGAGCGTTGCTGCCTGAAAAGAAACACGCTTTTTGATCATTATTTATTCTTCCCTTTCTTTCTCTTTTCCCTTGCAGAGAATAACAAGATTTGTGCAGAGAGGAGAAGACAGAGTCTGCAAAATATATTCTACCAAACACACCAGCTAGTTAAAGCGTATGAATGTGTAGACAATAAAGTTCACACTAGACAGTTAATGAAGCTGGGGAAAAAAAATGTGAATTGGAACGTAATGAAAAATTCATACTTTCAGTGCATGAAAAATAAGTGAATGCCCTTTAATTGTTCAGTTTACTTGCAGAGAGGACAGCTTGAATAAATTGAAAAATTATTCCAGGTTGTTAAAAGGAATAATGTTTGCCCCTCTGCAGCTTGTGCTAAATTCTTCAACCCTGCTAGACGTGTGAGTATGCGAGGGTGTGAGTCACTGTGGTCCGTCTGGTAGCCCACAGACCCAGGGACCAAATGAGGAACAGCAGCGTAAGCACCAAACTGGACTCATCCTTCACCCACTCATGGGCTGCAACAGAAAGTGAAGTGCCTTCTTGAGATCTGGGGAACAAGATACTGGGTTTTGCAGCCAGAGGGAGGAAAGGAAAGTTGTCACTGCCTCTGGAGGGAGAAGAGAGGAAAGGTTCTAACTGAGGAGAGGTCTGTCGGTCCATTTTCCAGTAGAATAGCACCTCTCTTCCTGTTGTCCCTGCTCCTCTGTCAAAAGCATAAATCTCTCTCAGAATGCTTTTCCAAACAGGCTGGAGAAAGAGGTGTGTTATTATGGAGGAGCCAAGGCCAGCTATGAGCCTGCAGTCTGAGAAAGGCTGCAGCTGTACTGCTTAGTGGGACTCTGGTTAATACGGAGAGTGAGGTCGGAGTAAAGGTATAGGAGGAAGGTGGGAAGGTTTGATGAATGGGATTTGATGAGATGCTGAGACCAAATGGGATACAGGGAGTAGTTGCTTAACGGGTCTATCCTTACTTTCTTTGTGTGCAGATGCCTCCCAAATGGCTCCCTGTACTGCTAAGCAGATTTCAACATCTATGCTTCTGTCCCTGTCTCACATCATTATCCTTAAAGACTGTTTGCTTGTTAAATGTTTACTTCTGTAGATCTGCACATCCTTCAGAAAGCATTTGTATTGTCTTTCATCAATAAAGCACTTGACAAATGCTTGATTAAACCCCAAAATAGCATCACTTACATTAAAAAGAGAAAATGTACTAGTGTAAATTAATTACATTTAAAAATAAAAAACAAAGGAGAAAAAAGAAAGAAGAGGGATGCAGGATAAATTATCCTTAAAATCTCACAAATTAAACCCCTGTCAGGGTCAGGACCTGCAGCTCTGTCCTCTACTGCTTTGTTCAGCACCCCAAGCATACCTTCACAACACAAGATACTCCAGTGATATTCAATATTCACATTGCGTCAGTTGAGTTTCTCATTGTGAGAACTGTCAATTCATGACATTTTAAAGAAATGTGACAGGGGCACTCTGAGTTCAAGTATAATCCCTTTGAACAAGAAACCCCTGCTGATGTTTAAGATTTTGTCTGATATCCTCAAAACCAACTAATCATGGAGTGACTGAAATGAATTTACCTTGGTTTTTCCCTCCGAGTGCAATAATTTGTTGCAAGAGGGCTTTATGGGCTCTTTGCTGTGAACAGTGCAGCAAAGCAACTCTTAAGCAGCTTGCAGTGACATAAATGGGCAAGAAAGTTGTCCATTCTGGCATTCTTGGGCATTTTTTTTAATGACAGTCTAAAATGCCAAGTGAATTGTTTCAATTTCACAGCCATTAGCAGGAGAAAAGACCAAGTAGGTCAAGACTGTCACGTTAGAACCACTTAAATAAATAATAGTAATAGTCTGACACCTGACCAAAGGAGGATTTCTTCCTTTAGCACATCTACTAGTTCTTTGTTAAATCTGGTCTGAATGTGTTATAATTAAAACACAGTGCAGCCTGAAGTCACAGAAGTTGCAGCAAGGGAAATTTGCCCATTATTTTCTAAGCAGATAATCATCAGTAATCATTAGTCAATCCATTCAGGCAGTAGGCAATATAGATGGATTACTCGTAGATCATGTACATGCATTTGATCTTTTTATTTTTACAGATGCAAAAAAGAAAGCAAATTCTATGAACTGCTTGAATCAAATTTCAGTTGTGTACATGACAGCAAACAGAGCTTTATAAGTTGATATGTTGGCATGAGGGGACTTTCTTCTAGAAAAATCTCAGCTTTTTGCTGATAACAACATAACAGTGCCTCCTTAATTTCACTCGAGCCTCTACAGAAACTAAAACCACACAGGCTCGTCAAGAAAATATGCAAGATACATTGAGCTAGCAATAAAAAGAAAAATGTGACTCCACATATAGGCTTTTTCACACACTATTATATCTTTCAACTGTCATCATTAACTGCAATTTTAGAAATGTCTTGTTGTTCTGTTGCCTTTGAAAAATAGATACAGTGATTACAATAGATTTACTCGGATATACTGAAAAAAAAATTCCCTGACAGGTATATGCTGCTTTTAGTATGTTTCTTCAACACATGTTCATCATTATAATGATTGAAATTGAAAATTTACACATTCCTAGAGGAAACAAAAAAAAAGCTAAAATCTGTAAATTGTTTTCCTGTGACAATTAGAATGAAAGTCAAAGCTGGAAGACTAGTGGCAACAGAGCTTTACATATTTGTATAAAAGATGAACTCTTCTGTCTGTTCACTGTTTATCAGAAAGGAAAGAGAGAGAGATACAGCACTGCAGCCTAAGAAAGCTGATAATGAGTTTTGCTTCATGATATCTAGTGGTTCTTGTAAAAATAACAACAGCAACAAAAAACCCAAGGTAGGACATCATGGCAACACCAATCTGTACAGTAGAAATAGGATGATATTGTTGGTACTAAAGGATAGCTATCCTTTGCAAACTGACTGATGTAACTGTGTCAAATGAAAGCCAACTTTATACTGATTTCCTTGTCATATAAAAGGCAATTACTCAGCGACTGTCACTTAATGTGCATCTGTTTTGAATCAATAGTCGCATTCATCCACTTCATAATAAGGTTCCTGTTGTGAATAATATAATAAGCATGTGCAAGATAAAACCCATCAGAAGTGAACATGTCAGTCAGAGTGATAAATATGCTGATTTGTTGATTCCTCCTCACCTCCACCCAAAACAAGATAAAGCAAATATAGAAAAACGAAAGTGTTCCCACACAAGGTAACGCATTTTGAGATCACAATAAAATGTACAGGAAGAGTTTCCAGCTGAAAAAGAAAAAAGCTTCTCCTGTATCATATATACAATGTGGCATCAGTGTTAATTGTCTGAACTTAGGAGTGGGGTATCATAAGAAGTCATGACAACTGCAAAGTGCTTGTCAAAGCCTAAATGGGATGAACCTCCTCATTGGTAGGGAATTCCACCTGAAATATGCATTGGAGCAATTTTATTTTCTTTTAGTGGAAATCTGACTTTTTTTCTGCTGTCTATAACTAACATTTGTTGCAGTGGGTTGATGTATGCTGCATGCAAATGTTCCAGAAGAAGAGAGATCTGTGACCTGTAAATTGAATAGAAGCCACGAACAGTATTACTTTTTCTGATGCCAGATGATGACACTTGACTGTGTGGATGGGATTCACTTGTATAAACATAGTCAGCCAACGCCCTCTGAAACATCCTAACATCTTCTAGTATGCATTCAGGGCTGGCAGGCAAGACTGGCAGATCAATCCTCTCCTGAGCTTTTTACTGCTGCTCTGCAAGGGCACGTGTCCCTCATGGGACTTGCACCATATCTGCTAGCCCAGAGTCAGAAAAAGAATTTCAAATGGCAGTGGATGTCTGTGTTTAGGCAGCTGACTCCACCCTTGCTGATTAAAATTGTCATCTAACTGTAAACTCTCAGAAAGCTGCTGAGTCCCAAGCCAATTAATTTCTTTCGAATTTCTCTCATCTGAGCTCTTTGGATACCACATGTAAGACATATTGTGGTGGTATTATGGGACTAATGCTACTGACCCAGCTGAAGTTCTAAAGTAGTTTTGCTATTCAAGACATCTCTTCGCAGAATAACTGACAAGAGGTACAGCTCACTAAGAGAGATTATATAATATCACCTATCCCTTACTCAGTGCTATCCATAATTGGCAAGCATGAATGTGTTTATTCACATAAACTTAATGAATCCATTTTCTTCCTGTTCTAATACTTGTCAGAATACATGCCTAAATGCACAAGCATTATGCTCCCCTGTGCTACTTTTCTTCTTCATTCCAGGGACTACATGGCAAAGTCACCATAAAAAAATCATCCATTGTATTTAAGAAGACTGAACAGCAAAAAGCACCTGACATTTCATCACTGGATGGTACCAAAATCCAGGTGCTTTTTCAAGGGTTGACATGGTTTATTTTGCTCCCTACAGCAATTTGGGGGGATTATACTTGCTCCCATCCTTTGCAGAAGTAATTACCTTCAAGAACTGCTGCTTGTATGTTGTACTTCCCACCTGCTGCCCCACTGTTTCACCTGTGAAAGCCTTAATTTGGTTCTTTAAGCATTTATATATCACTTTACATCTTCAAAGCAGTGTACATGTGTTAATTAAATTACATGCCTGGAGATAACAAAGTACAAGATACAAAGGCATTTTAAGCACACAGACAGACTATCAAGTTCTAGCACAACAGGAATAAATTAATAATGACCTTTTATAATGACTGAATTGCATAGCTTTGTTTTTTCTTGCAAACAATAAGTCAAATATAGCTATTAGGAATGAAAACATAACAGCTTTGATGTCAGAAGTCTGATGGACCTGCAGACCTTGGAACCAAGCTATATGCCACTGGGGGAAAAAAAAAAAAAAAAAAGATGGGGGAGAGGGGTAAATCCTAAGATCGCAAATGAAAAGTTATTTAATTCAATGCTTGATTTCACAGAAAAGACTTATTTATGGAAAAGACCTATTTGTCATAGATGGCTAAATTTGCCCCACATGAAAATACAGATGGAAAGAACAGTATTTTCACATGCAGATGCCTTTCTATAGAATCTTGGGGTCATTTTTGACCATGTAGTAGCTCCACAAAGAAATTTAGAAATCATATAATCAAGTCATGGTCACTGGCATGTTTACTGTCCAAATACAAGTCCTCCAGCCTTCACCTAGTTGCTACATAGACAGGGATGTACACACAGTCTTCAGGCTTTTGAACCATCTGTGATTTCACACACAAAGGTCCTTTAACACATGCAGTGCAGGCCCAGCGTAATTTGGCCTCAACCACATTCAAGAGTTTTCTTCCTACCTCCCTTCCCAACTTTATAAGGATCTACCACTTCTACCAGGAGCACTCCTTCAAACATTGGAGATTTTAATTCAATTTTCGGCCCTATCTAAGAAAACCTGAGCCTATTCCAAAAGTTGATTAGGATGCTCATACTGCCCTTTTGGAACATAAAAATGAAATGGCATCTCTGTCTTTTTCTGCGCTGCAGTTGCAAAGGCCTGAATTATTTTTGGTCCTTCAAAGTTAAGCTGTCAAACTCACAAGCAGGATAAAGACCTGGCCATCCTCCACAGTAGGAAAGAGGTCTGAGAGGGTCAGAGGAGCTTGGTAAAAGCAAGCAAGGCTTAAAACTGTTTGGTAGGGTTTTTGGGGTTTTTTTTCTGAGTAAAGCTAATGAAGCTGTAATAATTATCTGAGTTTTCTGGTACAAGTCATGCTGTCTTTGGTGCAATCCATGTTTAATTGATCATCCTTCTTCATTGTCTAAGGGACCTAATGCTGGTGTTGGAAATTCTGCTGGGTCAATGAATAAGTACAGATTAGTTAAGTCATCATACAACATTCAGCCATTTTAGTAGCAAGGCAACAGCTCCATTAGAGATTTTTTACAAAATAATTGCAAGCTACATTTCCTGTTTCTGATCACTGCAAGTAGGACCTTTGGTAGCTAAGACATCTGGTTTTGCCAAGGCTCACCTATATAATTCATACATTGCCACATACAAACACACCCAAACGGTCATTAAAATCTTTCCAACCCACCACACTCTTTGCTATATAGAACTCCTTCATTCATATCAGAAAATTAGTTTTGACTCACGGGAGAACAGGCTGTTGTTAGTCTTTTTAAATTGATTTCACTCTCCTCACAAAAATGAAAAATGAGGAGCTGAGAGATTATTTGCAGTGATGTCCATATTCATTTCTGTTTGCAAAACTAATGTGTGTCTCTGTGTGTCCTGTATATGTGGATTTCTGTGTGTATGAGAGAAAGGAAAAAGGAAAGAAAGGTTTCCAATTCTTCTCTTAATGGCCTCCTCCTCATTTAGAAATACATATTTGTTGTGTGAAGTCAAACATACATAAAGTAAAAATAAAGCTTTATAAGTTACTGGTGACTTCTTAGCATCTTTTCCAGATTTTGAGTAGGAAGTCTAATCTCTTTAAGATGAACTAACTCTAACTTTTCTCTTACCTTGAAAAGAAGTAGGGGCAGGAGATAAAAGGTAAAAAAAAAAAGGACAATGTTATGGGCTGAGCTATGTCATTCTTTCCTTGTACTGATCAATATGTGAAGCCTATTGTAGTACTCTTACAACTTTGCCTTTGAAACACAGATCAAGCTGGGTCAATGAGACAATCTTTTTGTATTAAAACTTCTTTCTTCTGCAGTCTACGGACAACTTGTGAACCGAGTCTTCTGCTGGATATCTACAACAGCACCTGCTTTCAAATGAGGCTTGCTCATAATCAGTTCTTTGTGTCTTTTTTTTTTTTCTTTGCATGTGTGTGCTACTCGACTTCCATCAACGATTTAACAAGCACAGAATATTTTAAAGCCTTTGATCCTAAGACCTCTTACTCATGCAAGTTGTCCTCAGTCACTCCAGAAATCTCACTGAAGCACTGGGTAAGAAAAATTAACCAGCATTTTGTGTATAAATGTCTGAAATACAAGAAAATGTAGTATACCACAATCAGAATTTCTTTCTTTCAAGGACAAATGCATTTTGGGAAAAGAATGAAACTGTTCAGAAACAGAAAAATGTAATTCAGTAATATTCCATGGGCAAACAGTTTGTGTTTAGTTTCAGAGCCAGGGGTTTAGAGGAAAACCTTTTGTATAATCCCAGAAGATATGGGGCTAATGTGTATGTCCCAAACATATATAGCTGGATGTCTTTGAAGCCATCCAAGGGGTGTTGGTAACAACAGACAGGAATTTTGGGTAATAACCAAGGATTATTTGTAATAACAGGCAATGGGAAGAAACAATATATGACTGGAGAAGGGAGCCATGAAGAAGTAGGGCAGCACTTTTCCAGAGCAAACATCTTTGTTCTAATTCCTGGAGGTAAACAGCGCAAGTGCTGGAATGAGGCTAGGGAGTGAGCATGGATTGTAGGGAGGGATCAAGACCACCCAAGATCCCCAAAGCCCCCCAACCCATTTCCAGAAAGATCTGAAAGAATAGATCCTGCATGAGAATACCTTCTAATTTGCATAGAGGGTGAGAAACCTGTCTTCAGGGCAGATCAGCCTCTTTACAGAAAGGTACCCCCACCAGGTCCAGGTGGTACCCCAGGACTCTGGACATCCCATTAGCTGCATGGATGCGGGAATCAGGACTGGTGATCTCTTTTTCTCTTCTTTTTTCTTTCTTTCTTCCTTAGATCAGGGACTAACATCAATTTCCATGCCAAGTGCATAATTTACTAATAAAACTTTGTGATTTTTTGCAGACCCTCTGACTTTTGTTGCTCCTTTCAACCATGAGTATATGTTGAGTGCATCCTTCCCTTTATGGGTGAGACATTACACCTTTGCCCTGGGGAGAGATGTATTCTATAGCAAAGTCTCTGGAAAAAGACATGAATTCTGGTATTGCTCTTATTCTAACTGGTCTGCACTTGCACTCTATATCCAGTATAATCAGGAAGGCAGTGCAGGTTTCACAGCTCACTTGTGATGTGCCTACAGGATACTCAAAGACCAGCTTAACACCAGTGACAGCTCTCTTCTTTGAGCAGTGACACTGGCTATAGCACACCAGAAGCTTTTTACTGTCTATCTCTATTGGTAGAAGTGAACCAAGTACAGTCTCATTAAGGGAAACAGATTTACAGCTTAGCCAAATGGCAACACAGGGAATAATACTACCCAAATTGTTAAAAAAAAAAAAAATATCCACTGGGGAAAAAAAATAATTATAGTTATAATTTCTCCTATTTTTATATTAAGCTACTTCAGTCCTTTGCCTCCCCTAAAAATCTAGACAATCAAAAGGGTATACAAGTAGTTGACTCTTGGGAATGCATCTGTTTGTGGGGTTCAAAGATACAGCATTTAATAGCACCCTAAAACAGACTGATACTGATAAATCATATCTAGATAGACATGCCTGGAAATGCTGCTGTCAGGGATATTACGCTGACCTGGATTATGAATTTTCATCTCAAATCTACTGAAAATATTGAGCAGAGGGTAAGAA